>NC_141697.1:497781566-500294015 GCF_964263255.1 Lissotriton vulgaris | reverse complement strand
CAGGTGTTTCACTCACTGGGACTATTGCTGAATGTCCAAACGTCAAGCCTTTATCCGTCCCAAGTAACACAATTCCTGGGAGCGAAATTGGACACTCTTCAAGACAAGGCATTCTTGTCCGCAGAAAGGATTTCTCGCCTTCTCTCTCTGGCATCAGAACTTCTAAAAAGAAAGTCTGCTTCAAATGAGAATGATCAAATCTTTTCTGGGGATTTTATCGTCAGCAATCCTGCTAGTGCAGTGCCTCAGGCGAGGTTAAGGATGAGGCCACTTCAAGAGGAGCTGGACCACCAGTGGCTCCAAATCTCGGGGTCATTCAAAGACCTAGTTCAAGTGACTCCTGTCATGAAAGAAACGCTTTCTTGGTGGAGAAGTTCCACGAATATCTCCGTAGGGCTCACTTTTCAACCTACACTTAGATTATATCACCACAGATGCTTCCCTAGAAGGTTGGGGGGCCCACCTTCAAGACCTCAGTATAAGGGGAAAGTGGTCTTCATCAATGGCAAAGACGCACATCAATTTTCTGGAACTTCGGGCAATTGCACTAGCCCTGCAATCTTTTCTTCCCAGACTGCAAGGATCTACAGTTCTCATCAGAACCGACAACACCACTTGTATGCATTACCTGAAAAAGCCGGGTGGTACGAGGTCTCACATTCTGTCTCAAGAGGCTCAGAACATATGGAAGTGGCTTCTCTTGCACAAAATAACAATCAAGGTGGGACATCTACCAGGAGCACAGAACACCTGGGCAGACTGTCTCAGCAGAACAACGAAATCTTGCCACGAATGGGAACGGGATCAATCAATGCTGGACAACATCTTTCAGAAGTGGGGCAAACCGAAGCTGGATCTCTTTGCCACCAGGAGCAACAGGAAGTGCCTTTTCTGCGCAAGCTGGGAACCGGAGAAGGGTTTTTGGGGAAACGCATTCATGATGAGGTGGACGGGAATCTTTGCTTACGCATTCCCTCCCTTTCCTCTAATCCCGAGAGTTTTGCACAAAATGTAGAAGGAACCATGTTGCATGATTCTGATTGCACCGAAATGGCAGCGTCAACACTGGTTCACGGAACTTCTCCTTCTCTCCAAGTGCAGCTCAATCTGCTATCAATGATCGTGGGGCAGATTCTCCACCCTTGCCCAGCTCAACTGCAACTCCATTCTTGGTTCCTGGACTCCCAGATTTCCAGGACATAGAGATTCCTCAGGAATGCAGAGACATTCTAAACAGAGCAAGAGCCCCTTCCACATTGCGGACCTATGCCCTGAAATGGAAGAGATTCTGTCATTGGTGCTCTAATAATTGTCTACATACGTTGGAATGTTCCCCTGATAAGGTGCTACCTTACCTGTTGTCACTCTCTAAGTCTGGTCTAAGGTTCCCCTTGGTTAAATTGTATTTAGCTGCTATTTCTGCATACAGAAGGTCTTCAGGGATGGGGTCACTTTGTTCAAATCGTCTCATTAAGCAGTTCCTGAAGGGGCTTTTCTGGACTTTCCCACCTGTAAAGGTTCCACCTCCAGAATGGAAGCTAAATGTGGTCCTACAGCAGCTCATGAAACATCCATTTGAACCCATTCATAAAGCTGATAATAAATTTCTCTCATGGAAAACAGTGTTGCTGTTGGCACTCACCTCTTCTCGAAGAGTCAGTGAGTTACAGGCGTTCACTATACGGCAACCATATTTGAAATTCACTAATGATTACGTCCTTTTGCGAACTAATCCAACATTCATTCCTAATGTTCCAACTTCATTTCATCTCAATGAACCTGTCGTATTGCGGACTTTCTTCCCGAATTTGTCTTCTGCGGCGGAGAAGTCATTGCATACTTTGGATGTCAAGAGATGCCTAAAATTTTACATATCTCGGACTGTGTCCTACAGGAAATCTGAACAGTTATTTCTCTTGCATGGGGGACCCAAAAAAGGATCAGCTATCTCAAAAGCTACCATCTCAAAGTGGATTGCATCTGCTATTCAATTTTGTCATTGCAAAGCAGGTCATCTACTATCAAGAAAACCGAAAGCTCATTCTACCAGTGCAATGTCTTCTTCTACGTCGTTGTTTGCTGGTGTGAAGAGCGTACACACTTTCACCAGGCATTATTGCTTGGATCTGACAACAGAAGCTGAATGGGCAGTTGGACAAGCAGTACAACGAAACCTTTTTAGATAAGGTAAGCCTGATGGCAAGAATGGATTGTAACTGATGTTGTAAAGTGTTATGTTTTATATGACCATTATTCTGTATGAGTATGGCTTGCTCTTTCCTTCAAGATAAACATGTTTGTGAATTTTGCATTGGTCTTGGCATGGTATCTCTTACACCTCTTATGATACCCACCGTCCACTATGCATATAAGTATTATTTACTGCTAGCTACTCTGATTCTAAGCATGTGAATCTATGAAAGATACCTCAATACTGGATAAGTAAACGAGTTACTTACCTGTAACTTCAGTTATCCAGTATTGGTATCTTTCATAGGTTCACATGCGACCCACCCTCCTCCCCGGAGAGGCTTACCTTATCATGATGGGATACTATATCACTTGTGCTACGAAAATCTGAGGGTTTGCCTCTCTGTGGGGATGGTTCTAGAGGGTGCTGCTGCCTGATTCGCTGGTTTCCAAAGTTTGGTTATTTTTACAAAAAGGCTGAGATAGGCTAATGTATTGACTTTTCTATATACAGTAGCCTATGGTATAATGTTATTATGACTATAATGTATATGTTTTATTGTACCGCAAGACTCCCACCTTGTCGGCGGGGATGATTCTAAGCATGTGAATCTATGAAAGATACCAATACTGGATAACTGAAGTTACAGGTAAGTAACTAGTTTTCTTTTTATTAGATGCAGGAGAATAACCAATTTGCCCCACCCAATGCCTTTTCAACTTAAGTGATTCTGCATCAGTACAATGAGTTTCTTGGAGAAAAGAAACCTGAGAGTCAAGCTTGGATAAATGATACAGTACCTTTTGTCTTTTGACGGGGTTTCCAAGACCACGAACGTTCCACGTGACAAACTTACACATAATGGAGGGTATGATACATGTGGAGTTGATACACAGCAGGAGTAAGGCTGCAAAAAATAAAACAGCACACATGAGATGCATACGAAGAGAACATTGCAAAAAAACACACAGAACCAATATACACAAACATCAAGTTGAGTATAGTAAACAAATGAAGAAAAATTGACGAGAAGATATGAAAAGATGTAAAGAACACACAGTTACCAAAAGATAGGACTAAAAATGGAATCAGTAGATAAAGGGAAAGAAGAGGAAGGAAGAAAGAAAAGAAAGGAAATAGAAGAAAGAAATAAGAAAACAGATCAAGGAAAATCATCCAGATCTGTAAAAAGAAAAGAAGTCGGAAGAAGAGAAGCATAGTGACGCCAGAGGTCACGCAACTCCAAAGAAAAATACAACAAAGAAGAAAAAAGAACAACCTCATGAATAAACAGAAAACAAACACTCTGAGAGCATTGAATAGAATCTGAATAATGAATTCAAGATATGCATGAATTCAAAGCAACATTTCTTAGGAAAGAGAAAAGTCAACTATTAGTAACCATTCCTGTTGATGAAAAATCATGAAGAAAAAGTTTGTTTTTCCGGATCATCAAACGATCGTGACCGACCATTAGGAGTAATCTTGCAGAGACACGCATGGAGGATACCATATTGGATGTTGAGATGTCTCATCTGAGGACGTAGTGCAAGAAATTATTTGTGACGTGCGTTTGTTGCATTGGAGATATCTTGAGAGATGAAGAGATTATGGCCAGACCAAATAAGACGACGTTTAAGTCTTACAGCCTTCAGAACTTGCATCAATTCAGTAAATTCAAGAAAAAACATGATTCCACGTGGTTTAGTAGCGTTAGGGTGTAGACGACCTAGATGATTTGCCCTTTGTATGTTGAGAGGTTCTTTGAAATTTGAATTCCAAGGAGTTCTGGGAGGAATTTTTGTAAGAATGCTACCAAGTTCGAACCTTCAATGTTTTCCGGCAAACCGTAAAGACGTAGGTTATTTCTACGATTTCGATTTTCACGGTCCTCAGTATGGATCTTTAGCTTGTGAATTTCCTGTTCTAAGAGGGGAATCTTAGTAGCTACATCCTGTATATCATTAACACGTTGTTCCAATTTCATCACCTTGCCTTCCATAACAATCCATCTCTCCTCAATCTGTTTGTTTTTCGTTTGTCATAATCATAAAGGGCTGGAGGCCACGGACTTCATCTAATATAGTCTAAAACAGGGTTCCGAGACGAATGGATAGGAGAAGGCGGGTCATTTTTATGTCTCTTCGGTTTTGTACCAGAAACAGAGGATCTAGCAGAGTGAGTATCATTAGCCATATTGAAAGGATAATCACAAAGTAATTTGCAAACTACTGTTGAAAAGTTCCTCAGAAAAAAGAAAAAGAAAGGCTGTCACTGGTGAAAGAGGAGGCTGCTTATTTTCTCTATATATTGATCACAATATGAAAAGGACTACATGTAACAATTTATACCGAATCAGTAAAGAACCATTGCTGCTAATTAATTGGAGTAGATGAGTGAATTTGCCAAGAAGTCACGTCCTTCCATATTACATGCTCTTCCTGTGACACAACTTGCATAAACTATACACACAAGTATAGCTATTTATGACCTTGCCGATGACCAATTCGAAGTAACTTGTATTGGCTTCTCCTAAACGGAGGCCAGCCATTGGAGGAGAGGGGCGTCACTCCAATGAAGCCCTGTCTATTCCGGATTCGGGGGCTTGTTTTTTTGCGTTTTTGACTGTGACGTCATCCGTCACTCAGAACCCCAAAAATACGTCCCCGAATCCGAAATTTTCAGATGTTTGCGGCTGCCATTTTGCTGCTCGTTAAGATGAGGTTGCCCGCTCCCGCTGTCCTCGTACCCGCCCCCTCCTGCTGTTCGTGTCTTTGTTCCCGCCCCCCTCCCGCTGTCCGTGTCTTTGCTCCCGCCCCCCTCCTGCTGTCCGTGTCCTCGTTCCCATTGTGTCCTCCCGGAGGTTTTAGGTCACCGAGGCCCCAGGCTCCCTGCCGGTGAGGATCGGGAGTGCCGGTGTTTCGCCCCACCTTTAGTGCTGACCGGCGATCCCCGCGACTGCACCCACCGATGCCGGACTGCCGCCTTTGCCCTGGATTGCATGGGAGGCATCGCGATGCAGAAACTGCTTCGGGGAGTCCCCGAGTTGGAGTGGAGGAGCTCCGGTGACTGGTGCCTGGGGATTGCGGGAACGTACTGTGCCCTGTGACTGGAGAGGCGGTGAGTTTACCCTGCAATGGCCCCCAGCAGCCCCCCTGTCCCTGCGACCCGGCTGCTTTGTGGTGGGGTGCCGGTAGAGACTACCATGGGGTGGGGCGGGAGCAGTGTTGCGTTTGCACAGCTCCTCAAACCCCTAACACAGCTCAGAAGCACTTTCGGGCGACATCCGCAGGACGCCAATCAGTTCGTTAAGTGCCACATTTAGAGCGTGGGTTCCTAGAGAGGAATGTGAGGAAAGGGCTTTGGGTTGATGTGCGACGTCCAAAGGGGTGCCCCTAAAGTGTTGGGGCACACTTATTGCTTCGCTTATGAGTGGAGTAGAACAAAGAGGAATGAGACATTTGCATTTTGTACGCAGTGTGCATGCCTCATGTCCAACAGTTCAACCCGGTATGCTACAACCAGCATGGGCTAGTAAGAGGCCCAAGCTGCAAGCCACAGAGCAAGTGGTTCATAAGGAGGTGAACGAGCACCATGATGGCCCCTGGGGCGACTGCCGACAGTTGCCCTTCTATCGAGCCATGACGTTTGCAAGCCAAGCCTTTCTTAGGTCCCATCTTTGAATTCCACATCTGAAAACACTGGATTCCAAATTTTGAAACAACTGGCACTGGGTCTCAAATAAGCACATTCCTGGCACTGCATAACAATCTGGTACTGGATCCCAAATTAGGACGTATGTGCCCCTTTGTTCCAAATTAGCAATTGTTTTGAACAGGCTCTTAAATTCACAAATTCCTGGCACTGGATTCTAAATTAGCATAAACCCTGCCCTAGGCTGCAAAATAACAAATGACGGACACTGGATTGCAAATCTGTAAACATGGATTCCAAATTATAAATCGCTGGGCACTGTACACCAAATTTAGTTAATAGAGGGGAAGGGGGTGTTAGTACATTTTGCAAATTTGATAGTGAAACATTTGGCATCTGCAAAAAAATATAGCCACCAATACATATTTTAAAAGAAAAGAAGTTGCTCCTGTGTTCTTATGAGACCTTTGAAAAACATCACAACATCAGATACACTTAAAGAGAAGAGGCCAAGATCGTAATCAGACTATTGAAGGAGCTCAAACTGCAAGCAGGTGGAAAGACAAGAAAAAACAAGCAGTTACAATGCAATGGTCTCGGCATTATTAAAGGTGGAGCTATCGGCATTGCTCATGACTTTTTTTAAAAATAATAAATAAATGGCATTGTCATTTACATTGCCAAGATCTTAATCCTTAAATGACATTGTCATTTACAATGCCAATAGCTTAATCGCTTGCAAATACATGACCTATTGCATTTACACCCACAGAGCCATACACACAGCCACCCACACACATACAGAGCCACCCACAGAGTCATTCACATAGAGCCACCCATACATAGAGCCACCTACACAAAAAGCTAGCCACACAGAGCCACACAGACACAGAGCCACTCACACAGAGCCCCTCTTATGTATTTGGCTCAGTTTCCTCTACCCACTACCACCTTAGTTTCTCACTACTGCTTCTACTTCTGTCCCATGTTTGCTCCTGGTTATGTCATAGAAACATAAGCACGCTATAATGAATGCCCCCCGGGATAGTTTTTAAGTCCTCTGAGTCCCTCAGAATGATGCACAGGATCTTTGGAAAACTTAGTGTGCCAACAACTTTGAAAGGTTGTTTTCGCCCTAAAATCTCAGAAAATATGTGTTTTAAGAGTATTGTGTAAGCCAGGTGGATGGAGAAAGCACGGTTTTAATTTCTTAAGTTTACCTTTAGTGTTCTTAAGGAACAGAAAGGGCTAGTGGGAAACGCCTGAGCAGAACATGCCAATAGATCTTTCAACTTGCATTTTGTGCTGTTATTTTACTCTCCAAATGTAGAATCTCTCTTTCGCTCTCTCTCTTTTCCATGAAGGAAACTTGTATTTTTCTGCTGAATTAAGTATCTGCAGTAGTACAGAACGCCCCAAAACTAATTACCAGTTGTGAATTAGTCTTTTACATTTGAAACCCACTCCAGGATTAGTACTTTGCATACGATTTATTTAGCGCACTAGTATTTGTAAGTCAGTATAAACCTTTCAATTGCAAATTGCTGGTGACAAGCATTTTTCACCTTAACTTAAAAACTGTTATTGTCATTGTAATTTACTTGCAAAGGCAACGTGTTGTCAAATGCTAAACCCATTGACAGCTATCATATGATGACTAATTCGCTCCAAGTACAGTCATAGACAACTGTTCAGTTGTAGCCAAATATCTCAATTTTATCCAAGTTCTCACACACTTCGGCATTCAGTGCTGCAAACATTGAGTCCACTTCGAAGAAAATAATATGAATCCTTCTCAGCATTTTCACAGCGTTATTTTTCCTCCTCCACACAATATGGCATCTTACTTTATTCTCTGTCTCCCACAGTCATCCCTAGACAAGCTAAACTCCCAACCTCTCAAAGAACCGCTATTTTTTCAAGTCTCTTTTAAATCGTATGTAGTCTCAAGTCGTCAAATCATGTATCTCCAGGAATAGTTCTTTACCCTGTTTTACCACTTGTACCACTGGTGTCTTCAATGTTGTTTTATTAAATCACTAATGAATTGTTCACCAACTATTGTTTTGTCTATCTTCATTTTTTTTAACATAATTTTGGTCACAGATGATAATTTCTTTATCAGAAATTTCCATGAATGATAACGCACGAAGTACATGGGAAACCACAGTATGCTTAAACTTACATTACAAAAGAATGTGTTGGAATTCAGAGGGGCATGGAGATAACTTTCTAAGAAATGTGTTGATTATAAAGTCCGACATTATTGCAAGTATTAGTTTACATCGCATCCTCCTTGTAAAGTGTACTAAAATGCACTAAATAGGTCCTTGAAGGGGAAATCCATCCTGGGTCTTTTTAAAATAATCAAAGTGCATACATAGACAACCACACCATGACCACTGACAGTTTTTAAATCATCTGTGATGTTATAAAATGCATTTTGAAAGTTTACCATTCATGAACATACCTTGACTCGTAACCTTGCTTCGTTGGCCACACAGGAATGGGACAGAAATTAAACATTTAAAAATTACATTTTATCAGTTTATTAAGCTGTTTGAATATCCATCCTGGGTTTGGTACCGGATTTCTTTTTGATACAGAAAAAAAAGATTCTCTCTGTAGTTCCTTTCTAATACCAGGCCTAGTCATTTTACAAAAATAAAAGCAAATGTTTGTTGTATGTAGTGGGGCAGAGCTGCTTATTCCGCGTTTTCACTGAGTGAAATGTTTTCAATTTGATTAAAGAGTTACTTGTATGTAAAGTTCAATGACACATTGAAAATCAGATGGCTGTTGGCATAGAGACTAACTTTGTCCCATCATTAGTTGCAACAATCACTAAGTCTACAAAAGTAGTAGTTCGGCAGTGCATTGTACTACAAGAACAAATGATATTCTGGTTCTTTATTTTAATCCCTACAGGTGGCATTAATTCGGGATCGCCTCTGTCAGTTGATCTCTAAATTGCAGTTCGCAGTAACTGTTTTCTTGACATCGTGGACAGAGAAGAAGCAACGGCGTAAATCATCACCCAGTCTTATTACACTCAACATTATCTTCTTCCCCATCGTCTTGACCTTTGTCATTCTATCATCTGCACTGTCTTCACCTTTACTGGCGCTCTTCACTCTTCCAGTGTTCGTGGTTGGGTTTCCGCGACCCATTAAAAGCTGGCCCGGAGCAGTGGGTGCCTCAGCCTGTGTTTGCACAGATACTGTCTACTACAAGCAAATTACTCCAAGTCTAGTTGCTGCTCTACAGTCTGCACTCACAACTGGCTGCCTAGGTATGTAAACATTCTTTTTTTTTTAAATGTAACCCCTAATATTCTAATAATTAATCCAGTGAAGACATTGAATGAATGACTAACCACCCTATTCATAAGTAAGGAATGCACAAGGTGGTGAGTAAGTTGTGACTTTTTTGTTCTCCCAAACACATTGTTTGCAAGAATCGACAATATCGGATTCTGACCACCTGTACTGAGGTCCATTTGTTACTTTTTTGTTAGGTTAAAATATTCAAGGCAGTACTGTAGATGTAAATCCTCTCCCAACCAGGTGAACTTCATAATACCAAATTTGCGTATCACTCCTGAGTTTACTCCTTGCCATTTGTGAAGGAACTTTGAGTCAGACTGCTTCTATAAGTGGTGATTTGCCTTTTTACAGGTCAGTGGTTTGGTCATTTTTTACAACCAACACGAGCAAGCGGTGCTCCACTACGGTATCAATGCTGCATAGTGGCTGCATTGTGGAAGTGTTGCAGAGGGTAATTAGTACCTGCTAAGTTGTGCTCAATCCCACCATTGACAAATACTGCCCTCATTATACACTGTAGTTAACGGTGGTTGGTGGTTCCTGTTGAGCAGAATAGGTTATAGAGTTAGTAGGCTGGGGAATCAAGGAACTAAGGGATGGTTAGAAAGATCCACCACCACAGTGGCTCTCCAGTTGGAGAGAGGAGTTCTTAGAGCTAGTTCATAAGTGACAAGTGGGAGGAGATTACCTGCAGTTTATAAACAATTTAATAGCTTGTTTTTCTTTTTTATATAGAAAGTGAGCTCGGGTGTCACCAAATCTAGAAATGAAAACACCAGAATCTGTATGTGGCATGAAGAGACGTTTGGGTGGTGTATATGAGTACTAATTGGGAGATCATAGGTATCTGGTGAGGGCGTAACTGGGGAGCGTGTTGGTGAGGTGTATCTGAGAAGTGCTTCGGGTCTTTTTGAAGAGTACGTTCAAAATTATATAAAATACCCCATTTTTAGTTGCTAGCCATCATAACTGGTGTCGGTACTCAGAGGTGGGTGATGGGAAGATTGAAAAGGGTAAGAACTGTTAAGTTAGTCACCTGAGTTTGGAGGACCTCAGAATAAATTAGCAGACCCATCAAATGGCAAATGGCCATCAAGCAGTTTAGGACATGGGTTTTGAGGAGATTTAGAAAGACGAGTTGTGTTGTCAGCATAAAGTTAAGTGAAACCTAATGGGGAAATTATTTCAGCTATGAAGACGGTACGTAGGAAAAATTGTTTGTGACCCAGCAGTAAGCTTTGTGTGTGCTAGTCCGCAAGATATGTTGCAGAAGAATGAGAATTGCATTATGAATCGGTATTCCTAGTTTTTCCTTTATCTGAGGAACGTCAATGACTGAAAGAGGAGTTTGGCACTTTGGACAGCAAGTGTTACAAATAATACTGTGGAATAAACTGTTTCTAATGCCAATAGCGTGTACATTAGAATGATTTTAGTGAAAGCACTATTATGATGTGAACATGCAAAAGAGCAGTCTCTTTAAAGTGAAGGGCACAGTGCTGAATGCAAGAGGCTTAAGGAGATTGAGCACCAAATCCTAGCTGCTTGTTCAGCTGAACACAAGACCTTCAATAGTCTTGAAGAGAAAGGGTAATTGAAATATGGGGAGTTTTCTAGTTATTTGTTCATTTTATGTGTTTCAGCTAGAAACAAGCCGCACAAATGTAGTGGATCATTTAAAAATTAAATTTAGAAAGGAATATTGTTAAATAAGAGCTTTTGAAATTATTTCACCTAAGTGTAAGAAAGCCAAATTCTCTTGGATAAAACCATAAAATAATATTTAGTAGCAATTTGATTGTTGAAAGTTAATAGTTGTAGACTTAAGAAGAACCAGGTACAGTGGATTTCCAAGCCAGAAAAATTTACAACTCTACCGCATTGAAGAATGCATCTAAATCTATTTGAAGGTACAACAGCTTTGCCTCACTGTATCGCCTTATATTGACTATGTTTAGGTCTCGGCCGGGCGAAAAGCAGCGCATGCGTTGCTCTGCCATGTAGAGGACTTTTGGAATCAATATGGTTCCAGCGTGCACCCGGGGAGACAAACGAGACAAAAGATATGCACGCGGGGATTAGATGCTTTACTGGCGGCGTGATACACTGAGGACTTTAATTCTCGCTGCCAGTAAAGGCAGTCCCCGCGTGCACATCTTCTGTCCGGCCTGTAAAGCCGTTCACGTCCCATGACGGGCTGCGGTTCTTTGTATCGTGGTAACAAATAGCGTTGCCTAATTTTGACGCTCTTTGTCAAACCCATGATTATTGTATTTTTTTGAAAGGTCAGTTATCCATTTATTGGATATCAGGATCCATCTCTGCTACTCTTTATTGCGTTATTGCGAAGTTACGTGATGATTGTTTTTGTTTCTTTGTGTAACACTGCAGCCTATTTTCGAGTCTTTTTGTGAAATCCAACTTTTAATGTATTTGTTACTTTGTTGGGGGAAGCGCCACACGTCACGGAAACCAATACAGAGCACTGTACTAACGCAGACCTTGGGAAAGCCTCGGCCTGGTCACACGACTATTTAGTGTGCGCATACTGTTAGAGGACAGCTCGCTGGATGTGCTTCTTCCTGTTGGATACTGACGCGTGCGTGTCTGTGAGCATGATGTGAAAACTACCTGGCGCTGCCCTGTCCTGATTGGCAGATACAGCACTGCCCGGGGTGCTAGTGTGCGTGATGAGACAGCTCCCAGAACATGGCCTCAGCACTCACCCTTCTCTTCTCATGGATGAGGATGACTGTGGGTAATGTGTAGTGGTGTTTCTGCTCAAAGTGCTCTTTGTTTATGAGCAAGCGTCGACTCATGGCTTGTTGGGGGACAGTACGTGTGTGTGTTTTCTGTGTGCGTAAATGCGTAAGTACAGGTGCTTGTGTAATTCAAATGTCCTGTATATCGCTGCGTGAATGAGCGATGTGGTGATACAGCTCCACGAATGTGTGTGTGATTTTACTCCCCCCGAAATGCCCAATTCCCTCCTGACCTCTCCAGTTCTCAGGTAATAGTGGGTAGGTGGGGGCCACCTTGTTCCATTTGCAATCGAAATCAACCTGTCTGTCATGGGTGATTGCGTGCAATTGAAAACAGTCTGTCTGTCATTGGGTGATTGCGTATGCGTAAGTGTGTGCATGTGTGTGTGTGTGTGTGTGTGTGTGTGTGTGTGTGTGTGTGTGCATGCATGTATGTGTATTTAGCTGTTTGCAAGTGTAAGTTTTATAATGGTGTGTGCGCCTGCATGATGTGTACATTTGCATATGTGTATGTATATATATATACGTGTGTGTATATGTTCGTTTTATGATCACTTCTACACACACATATATATACTTCTTTGAGGCTGCATTTGATTTGCTGGTTTCGAGGCGTTGTGAGGTCCGGACCGTTGGTTCCTGTACTGTTCTGGAACTTGGACTGATATATATATATATATATATATAAGTCTCCTCCTATACATATATACATACACACATACACACCGCGGCGGTGTCCCATGGCACTAATATCGGCTCCACTTCGTCAATTACCCCCATCCGGGTTAGAAGAAAACAGCACTCACAGGGTTTCAGTTTCAGCAAAGGTTTATTCCAAAAACAAACGCGTTTCGGGACAAAATCCTTTCGTCGGTGTTTACAAGTGAGCGCACAGCGCGGCATCATTATATGAATTCACTAAGGGTCACGAACATAGATATAGGACTGCAACAAACATTTGTATTTGCGCGCCATCTTTAAACATGCATTTCGTATTTAACTAAAACATTTTTTTCACAATGCAATTTCAATTTTGCTTTTCTCACAGCTGATCATGCCGTGTATCGGCAAAAATGTAACTTAAAAAGATGTGCGATCTAATGTTACATCAATCAAAAGAGCCTCTTATGCTAATCACCTGGACATAATTCTCCTGAGAGGCGATGTCATAAACCTTACAACATCGTAATTAATACACTATGATAGTTTAAATATCAATGTACATTTCCGGTTTCTATCTTGCCGTGTATCGGCAATTGCAGCCTTTGATATGGCCGCAGAGATCTCAAAATAATAGGATATGTCCAGACAATTAACCAATGTGAAAAGCTCTAAACAATCTCATAACCCAACGTGAATCATCTCAAATGGTACATCTTAGAATAGCAATCTAATAAACCCTCATATATTGTACGTATTCTTGATAGTACAAGCTAATAAATCAACAAATCATTTCAAAATTCAGCATATTTAAGTTCATGATTTCGGTTTTTTCAGGATTATCCCAAGTGAGAAGACCTCTCCTCCCCCATGTTCAGACCTCCTGGTGCCTTAGTCTCTAAGTCGATTATATATCGAGACTCTAGTCTTCTGAGTGTCTGTAGTTTATTACCACCCCGTGGACTTTCCAGGACACAGTCTAAACAGAAAAATCTCAGGAGGTCCCTATTGCTGTTGTGCTTGATTGCAAAATGTCAGGCTACCGGATAAGAAAAATCCCTATTTGCCTTTGCCTGCATGTGTTCTAGCACCCTCAGTTTTACTGAATTAATGGTGCTGCCAATATATCTCAATTGGCAGGGACACATTAAACTGTAGACAGCATGGTCTGTGTGTCAAGAAATGAATTTGTTTATTTTCTTGCCCCCTTTACAGCCTTTCACATCATATGTCAGGGTTCTTTTACTGGATGCGCAGGCTTTACACTTCCCACAGGGGAAGAAGCCATTAGCATCCTTCAATCCTTCAATGTTCCCTTCTTGATCACGTAGAGATCTCGCCTTTTTAAAAGTTATAAGCGGAACAACTGGTATATCAGGACCAACAATTTGGGCAGTTTTTAAAATATGCCAGTGTTTGGTCAATATAGATCTTAGTCTGAAGGAATTGGCTGAATAAGGTGTGATCATGCGAAATTTGCCATCAATAATGGGACGAGTCTTTTTCTCAAAAAGAGAACTTCCGGACAGTTTCCTTACTCTACTCAGAGCATCATGTAAAAGGTTCCGTTTGTATCCTCTGTCAGAGAATCTGTCCATACTGTCACTGGCTGCCCTTTCAAAATCAAATCTTCATCTTGGGTACAATTGCGCCTGAGTCTTAAGAAATTCCCCGTAGGGGGAAGCTGTTTGAGTCTCCAGGGGTGGCTACTGGAAGCATGTAACACGCTATTACCAGCTGTGGGTTTTCGATACAGTTGGGTACAGATCTTACCCTCCTTCACACTTACTTGGAGGTCCAGATAATTGACCCTTTCTTTGCTCACTTCCCCCGTAAATCTTAAATTACAGTTGTTGTTATTGAGTATTAGTATGTACTCGTTGGCCTCTGCCACAGGCCCATCCCACACTAGGAACAGATCATCAATGTACCTGCAGCAAGCTACCACTTTGCATCGGTGGAGCTGTGTGGTGGGTGCCTCAGTGGAGCTGTGTGGTGGGTGCCTCGGCGGAGCTGTGTGGTGGGTGCCTCGGCGGAGCTGTGTGGTGGGTGCCTCGGCGGAGCTGTGTGGTGGGTGCATCTGTGGAGCTGTGTGGTGGGTGCATCTGTGGAGCTGTGTGGTGGGTGGAGCTGTGTGGTGGGTGCCTCGGTGGAGCTGTGTGGTGGGTGCATCGGTGGAGCTGTGTGGTGGGTGCATCGGTGGAGCTGTGTGGTGGGTGCATCGGTGGAGCTGTGTGGTGGGTGCATCGGTGGTGCTGTGTGGTGGGTGCATCAGTGGAGCTGTGTGGTGGGTGCATCGGTGGAGCTGTGTGGTGGGTGCATCGGTGGAGCTGTGTGGTAGGTGCATCGGTGGAGCTGGGTGGTGGGTGGAGCTGTGTCGGTGGAGCTGTGTGGTGGCTGCATCGGTGGAGCTGTGTGGTGGCTGCATCGGTGGAGCTGTGTGGTGGGTGCCTCGGTGGAGCTGTGTGGTGGGTGCCTCGGTGGAGCTGTGTGGTGGGTGCCTCGGTGGAGCTGTGTGGTGGGTGCCTCGGTGGAGCTGTGTGGTGGGTGCCTCGGTGGAGCTGTGTGGTGGGTGCCTCGGTGGAGCTGTGTGGTGGGTTTATCGGTGGAGCTGTGTGGTGGGTGCATCGGTGGAGCTGTGTGGTGGGTGCATCGGTGGAGCTGTGTGGTGGGTGCATCGGTGGAGCTGTGTGGTGGGTGCATCTGTGGAGCTGTGTGGTGGGTGCATCTGTGGAGCTGTGTGGTGGGTGCATCTGTGGAGCTGTGTGGTGGGTGCATCTGTGGAGCTGTGTGGTGGGTGCATCTGTGGAGCTGTGTGGTGGGTGCATTTGTGGAGCTGTGTGGTGGGTGCATCGGTGGAGCTGTGTGGTGGGTGCTTCGGTGGAGCTGTGTGGTGGGTGCCTCTGTGGAGCTGTGTGGTTGGTGCCTCTGTGGAACTGTGTGGTGGGTGCATCTGTTGAGCTGTGTGGTGGGTGCATCTGTTGAGCTGTGTGGTGGGTGCATCTGTTGAGCTGTGTGGTGGGTGCCTCGGTGGAGCTGTGTGTTGGGTGCATAGGTGGAGCTGTGTGGTGGGTGCCTCGGTGGAGCTGTGTGGTGGGTGCATCGGTGGAGCTGTGTGGTGGGTGCATCGGTGGAGCTGTGTGGTGGGTGCATCGGTGGAGCTGTGTGGTGGGTGCATCGGTGGAGCTGTGTGGTGGGTGCATCGGTGGAGCTGTGTGGTGGGTGCATCGGTGGAGCTGTGTGGTGGGTGCATCGGTGGAGCTGTGTGGTGGGTGCATCTGTGGAGCTGTGTGGTGGGTGGAGCTGTGTGGTGGGTGCCTCGGTGGAGCTGTGTGGTGGGTGCCTCGGTGGAGCTGTGTGGTGGGTGCCTCGGTGGAGCTGTGTGGTGGGTGCATCGGTGGAGCTGTGTGGTGGGTGCATCGGTGGAGCTGTGTGGTGGGTGCATCGGTGGTGCTGTGTGGTGGGTGCATCTGTGGAGCTGTGTGGTGGGTGCATCTGTGGAGCTGTGTGGTGGGTGGAGCTGTGTGGTGGGTGCCTCGGTGGAGCTGTGTGGTGGGTGCATCGGTGGAGCTGTGTGGTGGGTGCATTGGTGGAGCTGTGTGGTGGGTGCCTCGGTGGAGCTGTGTGGTGGGTGCCTCGGTGGAGCTGTGTGGTGGGTGCCTCGGTGGAGCTGTGTGGTGGGTGCCTCGGTGGAGCTGTGTGGTGGGTGCCTCGGTGGAGCTGTGTGGTGGGTGCCTCGGTGGAGCTGTGTGGTGGGTGCCTCGGTGGAGCTGTGTGGTGGGTGCCTCGGTGGAGCTGTGTGGTGGGTGCCTCGGTGGAGCTGTGTGGTGGGTGCATCGGTGGAGCTGTGTGGTGGGTGCATCTGTGGAGCTGTGTGGTGGGTGCATCGGTGGAGCTGTGTGGTGGGTGCATCGGTGGAGCTGTGTGGTGGGTGCATCGGTGGAGCTGTGTGGTGGGGGCATCTGTGGAGCTCTGTGGTGGGGGCATAGGTGGAGCTCTGTGGTGGGGGCATAAGAGGAGCTCTGTGGTGGGTGCATCGGTGGACCTCTGTGGTGGGTGCATCGGTGGAGCTCTGTGGGTGCTTCAGTGGAGCTCTGTGGGTGCATCGATGGAGCTCTGTGGGTGCATCGATGGAGCTCTGTGGGTGCATCGGTGGAGCTCTGTGGTGGGTGCATCAGTGGAGCTGTGTTGGTGGGTTCATCAGTGGAGCTGTGTCGGTGGACCTCTGTGGTGGGTGCATCGGTGGACCTCTGTGGTGGGTGCATCGGTGGAGCTCTGTGGTGGGTGCATCGGTGGAGCTCTGTGGTGGGTGCATCGGTGGAGCTCTGTGGTGGGTGCATCGGTGGAGCTCTGTGGTGGGTGCATCGCTGGAGCTCTGTGGTGGGTGCATCGCTGGAGTTCTGTGGTGGGTGCATCAGTGGAGCTGTGTGGTGGGTGCATCAGTGGAGCTGTGTCGGTGGAGCAGTGTGGTGGTTGCATCAGTGGAGCTAGGTGGTGGGTGCATCGGTGGAGCTGTGTCGGTGGAGCTGTGTGGTGGGTGCATCGGTGGAGCTGGGTGGTGGGTGCCTCAGTGGAGCTGTGTCGTGGGTGCATCTTTGGAGCTGGGTGGTGGGTGCATCTGTGTAGGTGGGTGGTGGGTGCATCTGTGGAGCTGTGTGGTGGGTGCATCTGTGGAGCTGTGTGGTGGGGGCATCTGTGGAGCTCTGTGGTGGGGGCATCTGTGGAGCTCTGTGGTGGGGGCATAGGTGGAGCTCTGTGGTGGGTGCATCGGTGGAGCTCTGTGGTGGGTGCATCGGTGGAGCTCTGTGGTGGGTGCATCGGTGGAGCTCTGTGGTGGGTGCATCGGTGGAGCTCTGTGGTGGGTGCATCGGTGGAGCTCTGTGGTGGGTGCATCGGTGGAGCTCTGTGGTGGGTGCATCGGTGGAGCTCTGTGGTGGGTGCATCGGTGGAGCTCTGTGGTGGGTGCATCGGTGGAGCTCTGTGGTGGGTGCATCGGTGGAGCTCTGTGGTGGGTGCATCGGTGGAGCTCTGTGGTGGGTGCATCGGTGGAGCTCTGTGGGTGCATCGGTGGAGCTCTGTGGGTGCATCGATGGAGCTCTGTGGGTGCATCGGTGGAGCTCTGTGGTGGGTGCATCAGTGGAGCTGTGTTGGTGGGTTCATCAGTGGAGCTGTGTCGGTGGAGCTCTGTGGTGGTTGCATCAGTGGAGCTGGGTGGTGGGTGCATCGGTGGAGCTGTGTGGTGGTTGCATCGGTGGAGCTGTGTCGGTGGAGCTGTGTGGTGGGTGCATCGGTGGAGCTGGGTGGTGGGTGCATCGGTGGAGCTGTGTGGTGGGGGCATTTGCGGAGCTGTGTGGTGGGGGCATAGGTGGACCTCTGTGGTGGGTGCATTGGTGGAACTCTGTGGTGGGTGCATCGGTGGAACTCTGTGGTGGGTGCATCGGTGGAGCTCTGTGGTGGGTGCATCGGTGGAGCTCTGTGGTGGGTGCATCGGTGGAGCTCTGTGGTGGGTGCATCGCTGGAGCTCTGTGGTGGGTGCATCGCTGGAGTTCTGTGGTGGGTGCATCAGTGGAGCTGTGTGGTAGGTGCATCGGTGGAGCTGTGTGGTGGGTGCATCGGTGGAGCTGTGTGGTGGGTGCATCGGTGGAGCTGTGTGGTGGGTGCATCGGTGGAGCTGTGTGGTGGGTGCCTCGGTGGAGCTGTGTGGTGGGTGCCTCGGTGGAGCTGTGTGGTGTGTGCATCGGTGGAGCTGTGTGGTGTGTGCATCGGTGGAGCTGTGTGGTGTGTGCATCGGTGGAGCTGTGTGGTGTGTGCATCGGTGGAGCTGTGTGGTGTGTGCATCGGTGGAGCTGTGTGGTGTGTGCATCGGTGGAGCTGTGTGGTGGGTGCATCTGTGGAGCTGTTTGGTGGGTGCCTCTGTGGAGCTGTGTGGTGGGTGCATCTGTGGAGCTGTGTGGTGGGTGCATCTGTGGAGCTGTGTGGTGGGTGCATCGGTGGAGCTGTGTGGTGGGTGCATCAGTGGAGCTGTGTGGTGGGTGCATCGGTGGAGCTGTGTGGTGGGTGCATCGGTGGAGCTGTGTTGTGGGTGCATCGGCGGAGCTGTGTGGTGGGTGCCTCGGCGGAGCTGTGTGGTGGGTGCATCGGCGGAGCTGTGTGGTGGGTGCATCGGTGGAGCTGTGTGGTGGGTGCCTTGGCGGAGCTGTGTGGTGGGAGCATCGGTAAAGCTGCGTGTTGGGTGCATTTGTGGAGCTGCGTGGTGGGTGCTTCGGTGGATCTGTGTGGTGGGTGCATCTGTGGAGCTGTGTGGTGGGTGTCTCTGTGGAGCTGTGTGGTGGGTGCATCTGTTGAGCTGTGTGGTGGGTGCATCTGTTGAGCTGTGTGGTGGGTGCCTCGGTGGAGCTGTGTGGTGGGTGCCTAGGCGGATCTGTGTGGTGGGTGCCTAGGTGGATCTGTGTGGTGGGTGCCTCGGTGGAGCTGTGTGGTGGGTGCCTCGGTGGAGCTGTGTGGTGGGTGCCTCGGTGGAGCTGTGTGGTGGGTGCCTCGGTGGAGCTGTGTGGTGGGTGCCTTGGTGGAGCTGTGTGGTGGTTGCATCGGTTGCGCTGTGTGGTGGGTGCCTCGGTTGCGCTGTGTGGTGGGTGCCTCGGTTGCGCTGTGTGGTGGGTGCCTCGGTGGAGCTGTGTGGTGGGTGCATCGGTAGAGCTGTGTTGTGGGTGCCTCGGCGGAGCTGTGTGGTGGGTGCATCGGTGGAGCTGCGTGGTGGGTGCATCGGTGGAGCTGTGTGGTGGGTGCATCGGTGGAGCTGTGTGGTGGGTGCCTTGGCGGAACTGTGTGGTGGGAGCATCGGTAAAGCTGCGTGGTGGGTGCATTTGTGGAGCTGTGTGGTGGGTGTCTCTGTTGAGCTGTGTGGTGGGTGCATCTGTTGAGCTGTGCGGTGGGTGCATCTGTTGAGCTGTGTGGTGAGTGCCTCGGTGGATCTGTGTGGTGGGTGCCTCGGTGGATCTGTGTGGTGGGTGCCTCGGTGGAGCTGTGTGGTGGGTGCCTCGGTGGAGCTGTGTGGTGGGTGCCTCGGTGGAGCTGTGTGGTGGGTGCCTCGGTGTTGCTGTGTGGTGGGTGCCTCGGTGGAGCTGTGTGGTGGGTGCCTCGGTGGAGCTGTGTGGTGGGTGCCTCGGTGGAGCTGTGTGGTGGGTGCCTCGGTTGTGCTGTGTGGTGGGTGCCTCGGTGGAGCTGTGTGGTGGGGGCATCGGTGGAGCTGTGTGGTGGGGACATCTGTGGATCTCTGTGGTGGGGGCATAGGTGGAGCTCTGTGGTGGATGCATCGGTGGAGCTCTGTGGTGGGTGCATCGGTTGAGCTCTGTGGGTGCATCGGTGGAGCTCTGTGGTGGGTGCATCGGTGGAGCTCTGTGGTGGGTGCATCGGTGGAGCTCTGTGGTGGGTGCATCCGTGGAGCTCTGTGGTGGGTACATCAGTGGAGCTGTGTGGTGGGTGCATCGGTGGAGCTGTGTTGGTGGAGCTATGTGGGGGTTGCATCAGTGGAGCTGGGTGGTGGGGGCATCGGTAGAGCTGTGTGGTGGGGGCATCGGTGGAGCTGTGTGGTGTGGGCATCTGTGGAGCTGTGTGGTGGGGGCATCTGTGGAGCTGTGTGGTGGGGGCATCTGTGGAGCTGTGTGGTGGGGGCATCTGTGGAGCTGTGTGGTGGGGGCATCTGTGGAGCTGTGTGGTGGGTGCCTCGGTGGAGCTCTGTGGGTGCCTCGGTGGAGCTCTGTGGGTGCCTCGGTGGAGCTCTGTGGGTGCCTCGGTGGAGCTCTGTGGGTGCCTCGGTGGAGCTCTGTGGGTGCCTCGCTGGAGCTCTGTGGGTGCATCGCTGGATCTCTGTGGGTGCATCGCTGGATCTCTGTGGGTGCATCGCTGGATCTCTGTGGGTGCATCGCTGGAGCTCTGTGGTGGGTGCATCAGTGGAGCTCTGTGGTGGGTGCATCAGTGGAGCTCTGTGGTGGGTGCATCAGTGGAGCTGTGTGGTGGTTGCATCAGTGGAGCTGTGTGGTAGGTGCATCGCTGAAGCTTAGTGGGTGCATTGGTGGAGCTGTGTGGTGGGTGCATCGGTGGAGCTTAGTTGGTGCATCGGTGGAGCTGTGTGGTGGGTGCATCGGTAGAGCTGTGTGGTGGGTGCATCGGATGAGCTGTGTTGTGGGTGCATCGGTTGAGCTGTGTGGTGGGTGCATCTGTGGAGCTGTGTCGTTGGAGCTGTGTGGTGGGTGCATCGGTGGAACTGGGTGGTGGGTGCATCGGTGGAGCTGGGTGGTGGGTGCATCGGTGGAGCTGGGTGGTGGGTGCATCGGTGGAGCTGAGTAGGTGGAGCAGTGTGGTGGGTGCATCGGTGGAGCTGGGTGGTGGGTGCATCAGTGGAGCTGTGTGGTGGGTGCATCGGTGGAGCTGTGTGGTGGGTGCCTTGGCGGAGCTGTGTGGTGGGAGCATCGGTAAAGCTGCGTGGTGGGTGCATTTGTGGAGCTGTGTGGTGGGTGTCTCTGTTGAGCTGTGTGGTGGGTGCATCTGTTGAGCTGTGTGGTGGGTGCATCTGTTGAGCTGTGTGGTGAGTGCCTCGGTGGATCTGTGTGATGGGTGCCTCGGTGGATCTGTGTGGTGGGTGCCTCGGTGGAGCTGTGTGGTGGGTGCCTCGGTGGAGCTGTGTGGTGGGTGCCTCGGTGGAGCTGTGTGGTGGGTGCCTCGGTGTTGCTGTGTGGTGGGTGCCTCGGTGGAGCTGTGTGGTGGGTGCCTCGGTGGAGCTGTGTGGTAGGTGCCTCGGTGGAGCTGTGTCGGTGGCGCTGTGTGGTGTGATTAAAAAATAAGTGCACTAACACCTTCCACGTTGTCACAAGAAGAACTGTTAATCAAATCTTACAGGAGTTAATAGCCGAAAATGTGAATTAGAGTCTTTTATTTTTTACCAGCGGCTGAGCAGGTCACAAGTTGCTTCAGGAATGGACGGCCTTTAATTATTGTGGCTGATTTACCTTGAATCCCCTTTTCAGCCTTGCGAGCTTGTCCCATGCATGGTGTTCTCTGTTTGTTTTTGATTGCCCATCTACAGAGCTCTTCACTGTGACAAATCGAACATATAACGATCAGGCTGTTCATTGTATTCATCTGACCACCCGTAGCTAACCTCCTGGTCTGCCTAGAGAGTCTGGGAAGCCTGTGAGCATGCTTGACTGATCTGAAGAGTTGAGCCCTGGCTTTAATTACTGTTAAAACAAAAAACACACACAGAGGTCATGTCTGGCTTAATGAGAAACAATTTATGAGAGGCTCTGGGCAGCAGCAGCAGTGCCGCAGGCACTTCTGACAGAGCAAGGCAATTAATTAATTCAGAGCGCACGCTGAGAATCTTGTGGGAGTGAGGCTGGGCTGCCTTTGATGTGGTAATGCGAGGCAGGCGGCTGGTGGCATTGTGCACGCGCTTTTTAGGGCTTGCGCTTGCGCAATGACCTAAAAAGCACATGCACTGCATGGAATCGCCAGTGTTTAAACTCTAGATAAGCCACTATAGAGCTTCGCCAGCTATGCGCATGCACATCAGCAGGCGAGCCCTAAAAAGACATGCTGCACGATCTCCCTTTGGCGGACGATTAAACACCACAAGCCCACACGGAGAACCGCGAAAGGAGCGATGAGAACACTCCCATGATTACATAACCTGAAATATGAAGCACAGCGTTCGCGCTGCAATCGGGCACAAGACATCAACAATTTATGAAACATAAAGCACAACACTCTCGCCATAAGAGGAAAAACAGCATAAATCAAGCAAATAGCGTAAAACCCAATACACATGAAAGGAAGCGCAGCAGTCGCTATAACAATGAACTCAAGCCACCACAATGTATAAGGCAAGGATATAGTGCCACAACCATAAAGGATAATGGAAGCTACTTATCTGCTAGTGAGCAGGAAAAGAAAGAGTAGATATCCGAGCATTCCCCGGACCCCAAGGACATGCGTGAATGCGGATTGGTTGACCTCTTGGACTACCCCTCACCTGGAGTTCCTGGGAAAGTTTTTTTCTGTAATGTAAGTCTTTCTGTACCAAAGAGCCTTACACGGTTTTCCATGCTAACAGAGTGGTAATGAGAACTCATCTGAGTTTTCTGCCAAGGTAGTGTCTTATTTCCCCATTAAACAGATGATTTAATTCCCAACGTTCTTTCCTAATCCATCCACACAGTGAAAAGTGTCTTACACTCATTAGATCTCAAGAGTGCTGAAGTTTTACTTGGACAAGGCCAAAGCTATCAGACAATCTGACCATCTGTTTAACTATGGCCCTAGGAGGACAGGCAGTGCTTCCTCTAAGCAGACCATTTCTAGATGGATAGTTTCTTGTATTATGCTCACCTACCACTTAGCCAACAAACAGATACCTGTCAGACCCAAAGCCCACTCTACAAGGGGCAAAGCAGCAACAGCAGCCCTACGAAGAAATGTACCCACCTCTGAAATCTGGAAAGCTGCTACTTGGAGATCGGGGCAAACTTTCATAAGCCATACTGTCTATATTCAGACACTCAGGCACCAAAGTAGGGCAGGCCTCTTTAAGAAATTTGTTTTGATGATGTTTACAACTGCTTGTTTGTTCTTGATTCGTTCGCAGGCATGTGGGATTGGCTTGGTACTGTATTCAGTGCTTATGACTTTTGATGAGGATCCCCTTTGCAAGAAGGATAAGCTATTTACCTCTAATCCTAGTTCTATTCCTGGGGAATCCTCATCAAAGTCATAAGTAACCCTCCCGCCTCCCCGGTCGAATCTTTTCATGTAGCAAATCATACATGTCTTTGTTGTGTTTTTCATGTCACCGTAAAAGAGTACTGACCTATCTGTCACCTTTGGAGCATGATTGGATACAGGAGGTCCTGGAGGTATTAAAGGCATGATGCCTGTATTCTGTTATGCTTTAAATGTAGCCTATTGGCTAACAATGCCTTTGCAGTTTTTACATTCGATAAAGGCTGTGACGGCACCTTATGCTCTATTGTTCTGGTGTACAGAACTGTCTAGTAAAGTATTCTGTACATTTTGTTGCTTTATGTATGAATGTGTGTGTGTGTGTGTATGTATATGTATATGTATGTATATGTGTATATATATATATATATATATCAAAGTCGCCCCTCGAGAGATCGCCACACACGGAGGATCAGCGCTCACAGCACAGCAGGTAGCTTGCTCTCACAGCTGGTAGCAGCCCTCTCAAAGCGCCATACGCGTTTCGAGCTTCACGCTCTTGATCACTGGCTGGCAGAAGAGAGGAAGCGGATTTAGAAGAACTTAATTTATTCAAATTAACAGTCCTGCCTTAAATGGGCGCACAGTGGCATTCTGGTTATTGCAGTTCAAAATACGCCACCATTGACTGACACAGTTCACTCCCCCAGTGGGCTCCGCTGCCTCCGTTCTTTAATGTCATACCCTGTAGGGTGGGGGGGCCCGCAGTCCATTAGTTGAAGCAAGCAGTGCGTCCCTGTAGTGCAGGCACCTCCGTTCTCCGATGCTCAAATTCGGAACACCAGAAACCCGCTCTGGCAGGCGGTGGGGCTTTCTCGCGGCCGGACCAGCCGCATTATGTCAAACACCAAAGTCGCCCCTCGAGAGATCGCCACACACGGAGGATCAGCGCTCACAGCACAGCAGGTAGCTTGCTCTCACAGCTGGTAGCAGCCCTCTCAAAGCGCCATACGCGTTTCGAGCTTCACGCTCTTGATCACTGGCTGGCAGAAGAGAGGAAGCGGATTTAGAAGAACTTAATTTATTCAAATTAACAGTCCCGCCTTAAATGGGCGCACAGTGGCATTCTGGTTATTGCAGTTCAAAATACGCCACCATTGACTGACACAGTTCACTCCCCCAGTGGGCTCCGCTGCCTCCGTTCTTTAATGTCATACCCTGTAGGGTGGGGGGGCCCGCAGTCCATTAGTTGAAGCAAGCAGTGCGTCCCTGTAGTGCAGGCACCTCCGTTCTCCGATGCTCAAATTCGGAACACCAGAAACCCGCTCTGGCAGGCGGTGGGGCTTTCTCGCGGCCGGACCAGCCGCATTATGTCAAAGTCGCCCCTCGAGAGATCGCCACACACGGAGGATCAGCGCTCACAGCACAGCAGGTAGCTTGCTCTCACAGCTGGTAGCAGCCCTCTCAAAGCGCCATACGCGTTTCGAGCTTCACGCTCTTGATCACTGGCTGGCAGAAGAGAGGAAGCGGATTTAGAAGAACTTAATTTATTCAAATTAACAGTCCCGCCTTAAATGGGCGCACAGTGGCATTCTGGTTATTGCAGTTCAAAATACGCCACCATTGACTGACACAGTTCACTCCCCCAGTGGGCTCCGCTGCCTCCGTTCTTTAATGTCATACCCTGTAGGGTGGGGGGGCCCGCAGTCCATTAGTTGAAGCAAGCAGTGCGTCCCTGTAGTGCAGGCACCTCCGTTCTCCGATGCTCAAATTCGGAACACCAGAAACCCGCTCTGGCAGGCGGTGGGGCTTTCTCGCGGCCGGACCAGCCGCATTATGTCAAACACCAAAGTCGCCCCTCGAGAGATCGCCACACACGGAGGATCAGCGCTCACAGCACAGCAGGTAGCTTGCTCTCACAGCTGGTAGCAGCCCTCTCAAAGCGCCATACGCGTTTCGAGCTTCACGCTCTTGATCACTGGCTGGCAGAAGAGAGGAAGCGGATTTAGAAGAACTTAATTTATTCAAATTAACAGATCAAGAGCGTGAAGCTCGAAACGCGTATGGCGCTTTGAGAGGGCTGCTACCAGCTGTGAGAGCAAGCTACCTGCTGTGCTGTGAGCGCTGATCCTCCGTGTGTGGCGATCTCTCGAGGGGCGACTTTGGTGTTATATATATATATATATATATATATATATATATATATATATTTTTTTTTTTTAATATGTGCTCCGGTCCATATGTGCTTCGGTCCCGCACTTAAGCAGGGATATTCAGTGATTATGACTTTGATTCCCCTATAAGAGAACTAGGATTACAGGTAAGTAACTTATCCATACTATCTACCTACAGCCAGAGAAGGCATGGGACCACACTCAACATTAGTACCACTAGTATTGGTTACTCCGCTCTGGGGAAGGGAGAGGAGTTTGGGCAGTAGGGTCATTTTTCCTAAACTTCAGTAAAATAGCTATTGAAACCTAAATTCTGACATTTGCCACCATTCACGTATTTGTAACACAGTGCTTATGCATAGCCGTCTGCTTAACATGTTTGTTACCCGAGTCTAGTGATGATATAAGCCAGGTATTGACAGTGATTTTTCCCTTCCTGAATAACAATGTTAGATCGATTCTTGCATTCTTCTATGGGGTGTTGCATGAGCTCTTCTATCTCTTCCCACTAATGATGCCTTTAAAAGCTAAGTAGAGTATTTAAGTTTGTGGTACTGCGCTATGTAAGTGCAGCTCTTTCAGTTATACCTCCTACTGTATCGAGCCTTTTGCTGACTGTGTCTGGTAGGGGCCCTAAAACTGCAGGGTAGTAAGAGCTCTACCTTGCAGTATCAACTTTGAAGTAGTCTGTTTCAACACAATGTCATGTATGGCTTCGATCTAATTGTGAGGTTCTATATTTCTTTTCCAACCTTGGTTTGACAGTCCCTTTTCTATGTTGGAGGGCACTTGGAAACAGTTGAAGATTGTTCCGCAGGAATTTAGATTCCATCTGCTCCCCCTCCAGCTTCACTCTAAGTATGTCTACACCGCTTTTCGCCACTGTGTGCTATACAGGCAACCCATTAGGAGGTGTAGACACTAAGGGATAACATTCCACCTCTTGGTAAATCGCGTTCTAAATTTTGATAGATATCTTCATTCGGCTGATATTGTGCTGATTACTGAGGCAGAAGGAGATAATCTCCACCATAGTGATCATCCTACTGTTTCTCTTAATGTCGTGATGTGGTAATAGCTGATAAGACTATCCTCATGCCCTTCTGCATCTCGTTCATCTTACTGTTTCTTCTAACCTGTTTGTGGGTATTTTATAGGCACTTAATGCCTCATCAAAGGTTTTGTTTGGCCCTAGGTTGTTTTGGAAATGTGTGGGTTAGTAGTCAGGGCGTTGGTCTATTGACCCAAGGATTCTGTATTTTTAGTATCCTAGGTGTCCACTGTGATGTTACTTTCTTTAGGATGCTGTGAAGTGTCCAGATGGTACAACGCAGTGAGTTAATATTCACATGATTAAGTTTGTTCAGTTAGTGCTTTTAGGAAGCAGTGCATTGTGCTGGGCTAGTGCCAATGGGATATTGTTAAATGTGGGGATTTATTCAAATATAATTAACAATCAGAGGGGGGAGAGAGCGAAATCAGAATGGATTCATTCTCCCTGGGCATATTTAAATAAACAGTTAGAATCCACTCCTTGAGATTAAGGGTGTCTCCTCCACAGTGGGGAATACCTTTATGTTTTTAGGTCCCCTCACACACCAACAGGCCCCTTGGTGTCCTGCTTCATCATCGGGGTCATCGTACCCCTCTATGGGGTACGGCGTGCTGCGACTTACGGAGACGTGGGAGCACTTGTTAGACTATGTGTGGTGTTGGTGAGGGGGTATTTTGAATAAATGTGAGTGTATTGTGTACGTGGCTCCGGCATTATCACCGGAGCCACGTAGGGATCGATCGGGAGGTATTACCTCGTAGAAATCGTGCTAGTTTGCACACCAGATCCTGACGTTTTGGCTCATGAGGTTTATCTACAACTCCAAAACATTGATCAATAGACCACGTCTTCTTTTCTTTTTTTGCTAGGTACATTACTTTTACCTGCACTGTAATTTTTCCTCACTTTTATTAGAAAATTCTGGTATTAGTTAGAGTAACGTGAGTAAGGTGGGGATTTGTGCACCCCGTCCTGAAGAAGGTGCTTCTGGCACCGAAACATGTCGACGCACACAAAAAGGAGGTAACGCACATTGTCGGCGTAGTGACCTCACACCCTCATTTTTAACAGCACCAGCCCGATGGTTTATTAAATAATTTTTAGTCACCCCACGAGCCAGGTTCTTTTTAACTATCACTATTTCCCAAACCCCACAATACACTCACATTTATTCAAAATACCCCCTCACCAACACCACACATAGTCTAACAAGTGCTCCCACGTCTCCGTAGGTCGCAGCACGCCGTACCCCGTAGAGGGGTACGATGACCCCGATGATGAAGCATGACACCAAGTCATAAACACCCACACGGAGACCCCCTGTCTCTCTTGTTTTGCAACACCTGAGAAACAAGATCTAGTAAGCATTGTCAACAGCATTCAATCTGGCTCACCCAGCGATGTTTGTCCCCCGGCTCGCTTTAAAGGAGTATTGGAGACCACAATAATAGATCAGATTAGTCTTATTGTGTCGCTCTCCTTCCAAGAATAATTAAACAACAGGGGGTGGTGATGGACACTTGGTAGTTTGGTTTGCCCTGTTCCCATGATGCACTGGGCCAGGGACAGACTAATTTGCATATAGCCAGGTTCTGAGCTGGGATGGTGCAGTGAGCTAAAAAACGGTGTTGGATTAAGCCCTGATCTCTTGACTGGGTGAGAGTATTCTGCTTAATTCAGAAACTCTGTCCTTCACCACCCCCTGTTGTTTAATTACTCCTTCCAAGAATGTCAGGTACTAGACGCGTGGAAAACTGCTCAGGTAATCCCCCTAAAAAAAAACATTCACATCACCCAGTTTCAGAACCTCCGCCCCATCTCCCTCCTCCCTTTCGGCGCTAAAATCGTGGAGAAGGTGGTGAATAAGAAGCTCATGAGCTACTTGGAGGAACACTCTCTCCTGCACCCCACTCAATCGGGCTTTAGAGCGGGACACTCCACAGAATCAGCCCTACTTTTTTCCACTGAAGGCTTGAGGAGTATAGTGGATGATGGAGAGACAGCAGCGTTGGTTTTATTAGATCTAAGTGCAGCTTTTGACACTGTGCTGCACTCAACGCTGCTGTCTCGGCTGGCAGACATCGGAGTGAAGGGACGGGCCCTGGCTTGGTTAGAGTCGTTCTTGACTAACAGGAGCTTCCAAATGCATTGCCCCCCCCCCCCCCCTTCAAATCTTCTCGCAGAAATGTAGGCCATGGGGTTCCACAGGGCTCGAGCTTGAGCCCTACCTTGTTTAACATTTATATGGCACCTCTGGCCTGCATAGTTGAGAGTTTTGGGGTGGGCATTGTCAGCTACGCCGACGACACACAACTGCTGCTTAAGCTCACGCCTGAGTGTAGAGAAGATGCCATCAACTTCTCGAGCGCCTTTCATCGGTAGCAGCTTGGATGAAGCACAACTGTCTTCGCCTTAATGGCGATAAAACCGAGTTGCTGGTAGTAGGGAAATCAGCTTCAGTTTGGTCGCATATGTGGTGGCCTATGGAACTGGGCAGTCCCCCTCGTCCGGTGGAATCGGTGCGCAATTTGGGCATAACATTAGACTCTGATCTTTCCTACAAAACCCATGTGAACAAAGTAACAGCCAGGTGCTTCAGTATACTGAAAGCTCTCCGTAAGATTCTGGACCTCTTACCAATCGACTCGAGAAAGACTATTGTCCATGCCCTGGTAACCCCCCACTTTGACTTCGGAAATGCTTTGCTTCTAGGGTTGAGCCAAAAAGGATTATACCAACTTCAATGTGCGCAGAATGCCGCAGCTCGCCTAGTACTTAAACTTCCCCGCAAAGCATCAGGTAAATCTGCTCTATCCAAACTCCATTGGCTACCCATAAGAGAGCGTATTAAATTTAAGTCCCTTTGTTTCGCTCATCGTATCGCTCAGGGCAAAGGCCCGGCCTATCTTCTAAATCTACTGACGATACACTGCCCCACTAGAGACCTGAGATCAGCCGGCAGGATGATCTTTAAACTTCCGAAAATTACCAGAGCCAGGATGGGCGGACGTTCGTTCAGATTTTTAGCGGCTAAATGTTGGAACGATCTCCCGCTCGGCCACCGTATGAGCCCTCCGAGAGTATGTTTCAAAGAAAACTTAAAACTTATCTTTTCCCTCAGGCTTAACCCCTGTGCCACTTCCGCTCCTCAAATGTTTTACCTCTGTCTCGTCCTCTTAGTTTTTTTGTGCAGTATTCAGCGCGGGGACACACTGTTTTTGGGTAACCAGGCGCTTAATAAATGGTTTTAATAATAATAATAATAATAGCTTCCCTTCTGTTCAGTTGGGTGACTTCCTATTTCCATAGTGCAGTGTTTTGGGTTAGTCTCCTTTAAATGCAGCACAGTGGGTTCCCACTCCTCCTTCGCCCCATGTAGTTCACTATGGTGGTTTAATGCCCATCTTTTTCAATGTAGTGAGTTAGTTTAGTGTCCCCATAAAGAATTCCCGTTTGGTAGATCAGTCCTTTGAGCATTTAGTGAGGTGCAGTTTATTAATCTCCACATTGTTCATGGTTTCTAGAGTCTGACCTTAATCATCTGCAACACCGGAAAAAAATCTATCTCACACTGTCCTTTGTTTTCAGTACATTTAGTCATAGATCCTTTACTGGAGTAGCCAGATATGAAAAAAGCGAAGTTGACAATTAAGGAGGAGTCCGGAGGGATATTACTGTGTTTTATCCCAACCAGAAAAAGAGACTTGGTATGAAAGTAGGTTGAAAAAATATGCTCATGCTTTTTTCACTGTTGCATTGTCTTGTCGTGTGAATTTGAAGATGCAATTTACTTTGGGAGGAAGTCAGAAAGATTATCTCTGTTTTTACTTTTAAATATGTTAAAGATTTTACTTTGCACATCGAAATAATTAACCTTCAATTAATAGACGATGGATGAATTTCTTCCAGTAGCTTTGACACACCTGTTGTGAGGAACCCAACAAGTTAGGAACAAGAATGTTACCTTGGCAGTAGTCATTGGCATTCCATGAGGCAAATTATAAGCTAAATCAACAGGTAACCTGGATCATTGCCCAGCGCTCCTACTGTCAGGCGTACTGGTTATCCTCCAGTGCCTTCATAATTAGTAGTTCAAACTCTCCATTAGTTCTCTAAGAGGTGAGAACAACAACATCTTAATTCCTTCTTTCTTCGATTGAGAAGTTATTTTTTATTCATGATATTTTTTTTTTAAAAAACGTTTTCTTTATTTTCACTGTTACTTCCCATACTTTAATATAACAATCCATTACATCAAATAGCCAAACTACGTTTCGCGAAAATGCCACTGTTTTACAGTAACTTAACTCACAAACGGACACATTAGGAAAACCGAATTCATTCAGCATTTTAAATGTGTTATAGACAACTTCACGTAAAAATTAAACTCATTCAAAGTATACCCAAATTTACATGTATACACACTATTTACATCAAATGCTTGTTTATTGTTGCACAAAAGTATCAGGTCTGAGAAATTTTACATTATTCTCCCGCGGTATGAACTGATACCACCTTACAAAAAGACCGGACTCATCATTCCTTATTACATACACCTAGGTTCTCAAGAAAAGGTTTGTGATCACTCTCAATATTTTATCTGCATTATTTTATAAACCATGTTGTCATTACTGGTTTCATGACTTTCCCTAAGTAATTAGAAATTCGTTTTATATGCTGTATAAATCGAGTCATAAACCATCTGCAAAATCCTCCTCATTTTATTTAGTGCTTTCATCCCCCAATAGTACTATAATGTCGGACTCGTAATTCATTGTACAGGTCTCAATGGTCCCTAATCTATTAGATGAATCCTAATCAATGAAATACTTCGAACATCTCAGACTGTGCTGTTTCCATTTGATGGGGTAAAGTTGTCTAGTAAAAATGGAAACCATGTAATCATCTTAATAAAAGTATGTTATAGATTGATAGATCAGTTAGGTCTTAAATCATCTAAAAAGATTCTCACTACCAAATGCCAATCTCCTTGATAACTGTATCTGTAACTAGAAACAGTAGAAAGTAGAAAGGTTTTATTGCCTATTGACAGTTCTATCTAGGCACCCCTACAGTTAATTGTCTGAAAGTTTATGCATCATGATTTTGGTCAACTAACCAATTTGACATGGTATGGATATCGATTTAACTGGCTGATCATATGGCGAAAGTGCAGATCTGCTCTTAATCGAGCACAGTTATTTGGGTTTAAATATGGCCAAGTACAAACTTTGTTTATTTCTTGCCAGGTCAGCAGTACAAGCACCAATGAAGCGAACTAAGATGCAAGTCTGTATACGGAGGAACTGCCATTTTGTCAGCCCTCTATATAGTCCACATGTAGCTTGTGGACCCAGAAGCCCTTAAAATATGCTTTGTGACTCAAAGATTATAAATTTAAGTATTTTTTTGTAGATTATGTAATGACTTCAGCTGTGATCAAACCTTAGTAATTCACCTATTTGGTTGTGCTCTTGAACACATTAGTTTCTGGTATCTACTTCATTAACCTTAATGTGATTAACAAACTCCATATATAGGAAGAAACCTCTAAACTGATCTATAAAATTTTTCACATGGATATCAAATCTCTATTTTTCATAGATGATGCACACATATCAAATTACCAACAAGTAAATGGTTTTCATTCTTTTTATTCTTCAAAGTAATTTTATTATTGCATTATTTCATTCAGAAAGAATTTTTAGGTCGAGCCTTTACCATTCCGCAGGAATGGGAAATGGGGAGAATTCAAGTCGGCTATTTTCTCTTCAAACCAAAGGGCTTTCAGCCCGCGGTTTTCATGCAGTGCCCGTCAACATGCACGCGCATCGCATGCAAGCCCAGCCCAGTCCTCCCCTCATTCACGCCCACCCACCAGGCTCTCCCGCCCCCATCAGGCTTCTCTCCCAATCCGCATGCAAGCCCAGCCCAGTCCTCCCCTCATTCACGCCCACCCACCAGGCTCTCCCGCCCCCATCAGGCTTCTCTCCCAATCCGCATGCAAGCCCAGCCCAGTCCTCCCCTCATTCACGCCCACCCACCAGGCTCTCCCGCCCCCATCAGGCTTCTCTCCCAATCCGCATGCAAGCCCAGCCCAGTCCTCCCCTCATTCACGCCCACCCACCAGGCTCTCCCGCCCCCATCAGGCTTCTCTCCCAATCCGCCTGCCTCCCCTCGCGCATTCACGCCTCCCACCAGGCTTTCCCGCCCCCATCCGGCGTTTCATTTTTTTGTTTCTGGTGCACGTCGCGTTTCTCCTGTCCGAGTGCTCGCACCGCTTCCACCGCCTGGCTGGCTGCTCGCTGGCTCCCTCTCCCTCCATTCATGGTTTTTCATGCATGGCAAAAATCAATCGTGTTTATCAACATCGTGAAAGGCGTCTGCTTTTGTTTTGCACGCGCGCCCTTTTCTCGCGTGCACCTGGGTCAGAAAAGGACGCCATGCTTCTTCTGTCGATTGCTTTGGAGGGGTGGGCTGTGCGCTGCAGCCCCCCACCCCCTTGTTTTGCAGCGCACATGCCGCCATTTGCAGCAAACGGTTCGGGTTGGCCCGACAGATGGTCGTGTCCGTTGTGGTGGTGGTTCAGTCCCCATGTTCCGTTTTCTACTCCCATGTTGGGATCTATAGACGAGCATTTTCTGTACGCATCTGCAGAATACGCGACTGAGGTCCACGAAAATGCTAGGAAGTGCCACGCTGTATCTCAGCGCTTAGCGTTGGTATCTCCTTTTCAAAAGGAACAAGGCAACGCGGGCAGAATATTCAAGTAGAATTTCAGCCTCTCGCATCAGGCTTCTCTCCCAATCCGCATGCAAGCCCAGCCCAGTCCTCCCCTCATTCACGCCCACCCACCAGGCTCTCCCGCCCCCATCAGGCTTCTCTCCCAATCCGCATGCAAGCCCAGCCCAGTCCTCCCCTCATTCACGCCCACCCACCAGGCTCTCCCGCCCCCATCAGGCTTCTCTCCCAATCCGCCTGGCTCCCCTCGCGCATTCACGCCTCCCACCAGGCTTTCCCGCCCCCATCCGGCATTTTTTTGTTTCTGGTGCACGTCGCGTTTCTCCTGTCCGAGTGCTCGCACCGCTTCCACCGCCTGGCTGGCTGCTCGCTGGCTCCCTCTCCCTCCATTCATGGTTTTTCATGCATGGCAAAAATCAATCGTGTTTATCAACATCGTGAAAGGCGTCTGCTTTCGTTTTGCACGCGCGCCCTTTTCTCGCGTGCACCTGGGTCAGAAAAGGACGCCATGCTTCTTCTGTCGATTGCTTTGGAGGGGTGGGCTGTGCGCTGCAGCCCCCCACCCCCTTGTTTTGCAGCGCACATGCCGCCATTTGCAGCAAACGGTTCGGGTTGGCCCGACAGATGGTCGTGTCCGTTGTGGTGGTGGTTCAGTCCCCATGTTCCGTTTTCTACTCCCATGTTGGGATCTATAGACGAGCATTTTCTGTACGCATCTGCAGAATACGCGACTGAGGTCCACGAAAATGCTAGGAAGTGCCACGCTGTATCTCAGCGCTCAGCGTTGGTATCTCCTTTTCAAAAGGAACAAGGCAACGCGGGCAGAATATTCAAGTAGAATTTCAGCCTCTCGTTAGTTGTGCTTTTATCGTTTGGCTCTCTGTGGCCGCTTCTTAGTCGTCTGGAGCAGAAATGCCAGTCTGCGTCCCAATTAGGTCCTGGGTCCTCCCCCTCACTCACTCACCCTCACTCACCCTCAACCCCTCACTCACCCTCACTCACCCTCACTCACCCTCACTCACCCTCACTCGCCCTCACTCACCCTCACTCGCCCTCACTCGCCCTCACTCGCCCTCACTCGCCCTCACTCGCCCTCACTCGCCCTCACTCGCCCTCACTCGCCCTCACTCGCCCTCACTCGCCCTCACTCGCCCTCACTCGCCCTCACTCGCCCTCACTCGCCCTCACTCGCCCTCACTCACCCTCACTCACCCTCACTCACCCTCACTCATCCTCACTCATCCTCACTCACCCTCAACCCCTCACCCTCACCCACCCTCAACCCCTCACCCTAACTCACACTCACTCCTCACTCACCCTCACTCATCCTCACTCACCCTCAACGCCTCACCCACCCTCAACACCTCACCCAAACTCACACTCACCCTCACTCACCCTCACGCTCACTCACTCTCACTCACCCTCAACCCCTCAATCACCCTCAACCCCTCAATCACCCTCAACCCCTCAATCACCCTCAACACCTCACTCACCCTCAACACCTCACTCACCCTCAACACCTCACTCACCCTCAACTCCACAGTCACCCTCAACTCCACAGTCACCCTCACACGCACTCACCCTCAACTCCTCACCCTCACACTCACACACTCACACCCCCTCACTCACACTCACACACACTCACACACACTCAATGACAATAACTCACACTCAGACTCGCACACCCTCACGCTCACACACCCTCACCATCACCCCCCATCACCCTCACACCCCCTCACTCACACTCACTCACACTCAACGCCTCCACCTCAACTCCTCACCCGCACTCACCCTCAACACCTCAATCACCCTCAACACCTCACCCTCAACACCTCACCATCACTCACCCTCAACACCTCACTCACCCTCAACTCCTCACTCACCCTCAACACCTCACTCACCCTCACTCTCACTCATCCTTACTCACCCTCAACACCTCACCCTCATCTACGCAACGCCACTCATCTACTAAAAGACACTCAACTACGCAACGCCACTCAACTACGCAACGCCACTCAACTACGCAACGCCACTCAACTACGCAACGCCACTCAACTACGCAACGCCACTCAACTACGCAACGACACTCACACATGCAACGCCACTCACACATGCAACGCCACTCACACATGCAACGCCACTCACACATGCAACACCACTCACACATGCAACGCCACTAAACAACGCAACGCCACTCAACTATGCAACGCCACTCAACTACGCACACATGCAACGCCACTGCCACATGCAACGCCACTCACACTGCCAACGCCACTCACACTGCCAACGCCACTCACACTGCCAACGCCACTCACACTGCCAACGCCACTCACACAGGCAACACAAATCACACAGCCAACGCCTCACACACAGGCAACACCTCTCACACACGCAACGCCACTCACACACGCAATGCCACTCACACACGCAACGCCACTCACACACGCAACGCCACTCACACACGCAACGCCACACACGCAACGCCACTCACACACGCAACGCCACTCACACACACAACGCCACTCACACACGAACAACACTCACGTTGCCAATAGATCGCGCAGTACGACAGGTGGAACTATTACAATGGCAAATAACAATGCCTTTCACTGTTGTTATCATTTAGAATACATAAAGGGCTTTGTCATTTACACAACCAATAGCTCAAACTTTCCTACTGCGAGACCTATTGGCAACGCCAGTGCTTGTTTGTTTTTTTTTTAAACTAATTTTTATCACAAGTAGATGTACATTATTTGTCGGTCGCTGCTGGATGACTCAGAACCCCACATTTGGAGGCGAATACGAAAAGGAATCTAGAGTCATTGAAAAAACAATCTTGCATGAAAATAGATTGAATTCTATCCTTACATCGGCAAATAAACCGTAGACCAGGAAGCATCCCTATAGGAACCTGGAACTGGTTATATTAAAATGAAAAACTGAAAATTCCCAGGGAGATTGTTTACTCTCTTGCCATGACTGCAATTCATATTTAAGAAGAGCCAGCACAGATCACGATAGTCTCAAAAAGATCATATGACAGAACCCATATGTGAAGATCCCCCCAGCTTTTATATGAATATCTGATTGTATATGTCAGCCCTGATGAAGGTGATATAATTTGTTGTTCACCGAAACGTACGTAGGCCACATACATCTGAGAACCTTACCAAGGAGGACCTTTGGAAATCGGGATTAAACCAGAAAACAATATATGGGACTCATGCCATGCAAATAACAATGAACAGTGTTATATAGGGTCCTCGTTTCTCGGATGTTTTGTTGTTCTTTTCTCTTATTTTTAGTAGTTTTTGCACAGTATGAGTGTGTGTATGCATGAGAAGAATGGATGGTGAGCTAGTTTAGAATGAATGGACATCATGGATAATGTTTAAGAACATTTTTTTTAAACGGTCTATTGGGGGTGTTTTGATCTTTTGTGTATAATAAATGTGTCAAATAATGTATTTCTACTTGTGATAAAAATGAGTTAAAAAAACAAAAACAATTCTTTCAGAATTAAATAATGCAATAATAAGAAATTACTTTGAAGAATAATGAAAATAATGAAAACCATTTACTTGTTGGTAATTTGATATGTGTGCATCATCTATGAAAAATAGAGATTTGATATCCATGTGAAAAATGTGATATATCAGTTTAGAGGTTTCTTCCTATATAGTTCATAAATTTCCCCCTCCTCTAGATCTAAAATTATATTGGGGGTACCTTAGCTTATATATTGGGGGTATCTTAGCTTATATTTAATTACAAACTCCAGCCTTCAAACATTAATGTGCTCATACTGACATTCCTTTAAAATAAGCTACATAATTAAAAAAATGCAATCTAAATGATCTTCAAGTCAAGCTGGGGGATCGAACTCAGTTTAACCACGATGGGTAGTCCTAGAATAAGTTAACTGTGCTACTGGGCACTTTTGTTCCAGTGCATTACTAGTTATTTCTTAAATCATGACTACACTTCCTTTGAATATGCTGACCTTCATCGTATTTATAATTTCTGGCTACTTCATTTAATATTAGTTTCTTCTCACATTTTGATGATAGATGCTTACAATCAAGCTTCAAATGGAAATCAATTTTTGCTTTAGGATTTCCACTTGTAAAATTAATCACTAAGTAAGTATGAATGTGTATACAATTATAAAGCTGACCATCAAAGGCCTCAGGAGCCTCCAGCACATGATCCACCCACAGAGTGACCTTAGAGGAAATAAAAACTTGTGTGAAAAGTCAATCTCCATAGCGATGCAAGAGTAAGAAGTGAAAAAATATTGATTTAGTAAATGTATTCGCCACTATCACAATACATGCCAAAAACCAAAATGTTCTTACGTTTGATCCACTTTAAAAACACACCTTTGTGTAATCTGTTTGTAGTTGCAAGTTGAAAGCAATTGATAATGAAATAGTGCTGCATTTGTGCCTTTGCCTGGTCAACACCTTTGTGTGCCTCCTATCTTAGGTTTCCTGTTGCCTGGTTCACACTACCTTTGCCGCTTTCAAGATCGTCTAATTTGGATTTTGGTGTTGGAAAGAGGCTTCACATATTGCTGTGTTAATATTAAGGTGACTGACTCAATATGTTTTATTTATGTTTGCTGTAGAGTTTAATGTAGAATGAGGAACATCGGCCCATCCTGTCTGTCCATTTCCTACATGCCTTCAACATGTAAATCTTTAACGGTCATTTGCTTACGCCTGCTTCCATAGTTCCATACATATGCCATAGACCTTTTTGTAAATCAGTTACTGTTGGGGGTGCTTCTTTGCCATTTCTGTCTGTTTTATGAGCAAACTGTTTTCTTATCACCCATCCTCCCCATATGTCTCCTGTTGTGATGTATCTTTTATGGAGGGTTGTAACTCTGAAAAATTGAAAAAAATGCCTTGTATTGTTTACATTTCCTTTATAGGGGCTCTCTATCATACACCATATTACTCCTGTTAATGAATGTAGACATTGTTACATTCTTGAACCAACCCTAATGACTGAATGGGGCAGGGGGGGACTTTCCAATTTTGTGGATTTTAACGCACACATTTACCACCTGCTATGAGTAGTTAAATGTTTGCGTGTAGAGAATGGTGCTGGATGGGACAGAAGTTGAGGAAGTAAGAGGGGAGGAGGATGTTACCTGGTGGGGTGCATTGTCAAGGGGTCAGGTGGGACCTCATACCAGAGCCCAGTTGTAAGGTCCAATGCGATTTCTATCGGATGTATTTTCCAGTACGACAATATTCTACACAGGAATTCCGCCCCACATAACTTAATCTGGGCCTTATTAGTTGGGATCCTGTACTGCTCTTTAGGATTTATTTGCTTTAAGTGCTTGACATTACTACAGCCAATCAAGGTTCACAGCTCCTTATTCACCAACGCTTTTTTATAAAATTACATTTTTACATAGCGGCTTGTAGTTTTTCAATGGGCACAGAACATTAGCGTAATGTAAAATGATGGGCCTGTGCAGTATGTATTGAGGGCCCCAGGTCTTCCATATCTCATAGATGTACTTCAGCCTGGGGCTGATTTAGAGCCCCCTGAAGGTTTGGGAGCCTTCTTGAAGGTGTTAAGGGCCCCCCTGCACCACAGGGGCCTGCGTTAGTCGCCTGGCACTTAATGGAATTGGTACGTTTAGTGTGTTCACGATTTTTGTAAATTCTTAATAAAATAATATGCAATTGCTAGTTTATTTAGGAAATTCTGTGGCCGCAATGTTTACCACTGGTACTGGCACGTCCTGGAGGGACTGGTCCTAGGCACTTGCTTCATAAAAAATGTATTTCACCTCTGGAGTGCCGGCTTCAGTTTCACAATATGCTACAGATTGATATAAGAAATATTATCTGTAGTACACACTCAACCATCCTCACACTAAATACGAGTTGTACTTTTACGAAACAGTAAATTGCTTATGATTTGACCATTTCTGTATGGAGAAACTCCAATGCTGGAATTAGCACAATAAATGGTGAATTCCTGGAGTCCCAGTCTGTCTGCTTTGGGACAGATAGAGGATATATTACATTTTTCAACCCAGGATGGCACACCCACGGATCCGGAGCACATGCTGCGTATCTGAGCACCTGCTGCGATATGGATGCTTCTCTGCAAGGTACCATTTTTAACGGGGGTGTGTGTGTATATATTTTCACCAAAGGAAACCAAGATTAAAGTAATGTTATAACTAAGTGCATTTGTAAGTGACAACATTAACGTTTTGAACTTAAAAAACACATACATTCACAAGTTATGTTTAGCAGAGGTAACTATAACTTGCACCCCGCCATGTACTGCTTATGACCTCACATATTACATCACTCATTAAATGTTCTATAACATCATTGATGACATCATCCAATGAGTATGTTAGTTTTACAGTGTACACAGTGATGCGTAGCAACTATATTACTTTTCTACCTAATTATTTTTCAACCTCAATTCCTCAAACATCTAAATGGATTTACACCAAATCACAAAAAGCACAACGTGTGGCCGAAGAGCTAGCTTCCTGCCAAATGTGGTGTTATTCGTTCAGCAGTTTCTGCTGTAGCCTGTCTTAGAGAAGTCTATGGAAAAAGCATGGGGTTTTGCATTTTGCCCTAACCCCCCGTTTTCTCGGCCCCCACTTGACAAATCAACCCAAACCTTACCGTGCACAGACTAGTCAAAAAGTAGCACCTTTTTAGACTGTTTTGTGGAAATTCGTCAAACGGTGCCAAAGTTAATAGTAACACAAAAAAGTTTTCCTTTGGAACAGCTCACCTAACTTCCTAATGGAGACCGCCAGAGCAGCAGTTCCTTCATAGGAGCGGAAGAGCGTTGCGCCCCTCACACTGCTGCAGAAAGTGAGAAAAAATAAAATGGTAATAAAATCATTTTATTACCATTTTATTTTTTTACTTTCTGTGAATGGAGTGTAAGGATGGGGCGACAGCCAGTGAGTCATTGCTGCTGATTGGCAGTTCTCTTAAACAGCTGGTTTTGATGTGTTTTATCTAGGACCCCGATCAATATTGTGACCTCATGCCCCTGTATGGCTATAATCAATACATATCCCTATAATGGCATAATAATCAGAGCCATATTTCAGTAACTAGCCTCTGCAGTCCATGACACAGCAGAAGCCACTTCCTTAGATTCCTAGATAGCACACAGAGTTCTTTCGACATACCAAACCCCCAGCAACCTGGGAAAGCCCCGCTTGCTTTGTTTTGATTAGTAATAGAACTCCTGCGAGCACTGTAAGAACGACCAGTTCTTAGTGACATCTTTATTGACGTGTTATATCCAAAAACGTACGTCAAACTCTGCACCTTTCAGGTATAAATATACCAACGTTGCCTTAAGCAAACACAGGGTGGTGAATACTGGAGAAGAACAGCTGTCCCCTTGCAGAGAGCCCAGCAGATGCGAGAAGCCCACGGACGCTGCCTCTCCTCCTTGCCGCGCTGAGAAAGACGCTGTCTTTTCTCCTGCCGAGAAAATCCAGCTCCGGCGTTTCCAGCCTACCCTTGCGGGTGACTGGGATATCTGGTCCTAAGAAGGAGATACCAGACCTCCTACATTCTATTCCAGAGGTACGGTGCTGACTAAACCCGTAGAGAGAATTCTTGAATCAAACTCTTGGCAAAACCAACTTAACTTAAACTGCTACTTACTTACTCCCTCCCACGTATTAGGCTTAGGTCAGGTACACCGGGGTAGGCGTAGTTAGAAGCACCAGTTGAGGTCGTTAGCCAATGTATATATGAATGTATATATTTTATTCATTTTAACTATCTTATGGCTAAGAAACCATATCAATGCTTTTACAGTATTATTTCGTAATACTACTTTTACTGTACGCACTTTTCATAATAACAAGTCTTGCAATTGTGGCAATTCATTTCTCTTGCATGAGAAAGAAGACTGCTCAATAAATAATATATTTTATTGAAAACGCCAGTCTCTCTATTCTCTGCACCCTGGTGAAACTAAGAACGCACGTATTACTGAGTGAAATAGCTGTCTATTGTTTCACACGACTCTAGAGATTGACTCTTATTCTGGGGAGCAAAGTTGTCATGTTTATGCGGTTGTCGGAAGCTGAATCCCTTCTTGTGTGAGCCAGGGAAGCTGATCACTTCCTATTCAGTCAAGAAAGTTTCCAGTGACCTTTGAGCTAGCTGGTGCAAACCTAAATTAAGTCTAACATAGTCAGTAGAGACCTAGAAGACCTCAGTCCTACGTCTACACTGCTGTTTATGTTATTCCAATGCGCAGGGCCTATAGGGGAAAATAGGAACTACACTACAGTTTGGAGAGCAGGCATAGGCTCCAGTGCCTTTTGGAGCATTGAGCCAGCACTCTCTGGCCAATCCAGACGCTTCACTCATGCTGATTACTATTATGAGCAGCATGATAGTAGCTCCTGGAATAGTTGGGTTTGGAATGGGGTTCTGCTCTGGGACCCGTGCTCGGATGTCCTGATACTTTAAGTGCTCGTTTTCCCCTGTGGTCCTGGCTGTAGTCTGAAGTAAGTCTGAAAAAGAAATATCAACCTAACTCTGGAAGAAAACAGGTAAAAAAGTGGAAAATGGACGCAATCAACGTAATTCATATGGGAAAAAAATCTACCAAGCATCATGTGTTCGACCGCACCAGAATTTAAAATTTTGCTCCACAAGCAAATAATGACATGAAAAAATAATCCCTTGCAAAGCACTTAACTAAACAAAAAAATGAATGTCTTCAAACGTGCTGATGATGATATCCTCTGCACATTACAGTTTGGGCTTTTGAAGAGGAGCATAAATAGAGATGGCCGAAGTGCAAGAACAATGAGCAGCCCATTGCTGGTTCCTCCAAGTTCATCACTTTAATTTCAACCTTTGTCAGCGAATCTGCTGCATTTGAGTAATTTTCAATAGCCGTGTGCTGTCACAGAGTCAGTGCTGCACGTGGAAGCTAACATACAGCTTGTTGTGAGTCGCTCTGTATGTGGCTCCTCCTTGCCAATCAATTGTAACCTACAAGACCAATATCATTTATAAATAGGGCTGTCTGTATTATCTATATTTATTTTTTGCTAATTTTATCTGTATTTATCCATATTTATTTGGGGTTTTGTGGAAAAAGTAAGCTGCAATTAGTATATTTCCACATTTATTTAACCGATAAATATGCGCTCATGCTTAAATGTCTGCAAGGTTTGAGTGCTGTGAACTCAAGCAGAAGATAAATCTGTGCACTTAAATGAAAATATGCAAATTTCTCGATCAACCTTGTGCATGTCTACTGCTGTTAAAGCTTCTTTACTAAAATTCCTATCTTTTTTAACCCCCTTATCTATCAATCCACATATCTATTGGCCTGGCAGTCATGGCAGACAGTATTTAGAATTACTCAAAAGCATGTCAATTTCTATTTTAATCCACATTTAAAAATAAATACAGGCAAGAAAAATAATGTTTTCTGTCTATTTATATGACAAAAACAGTTAAAATGGTTAACTTAATTATAAAGTGAGAGGCCGAGTATAGTGTTTCATACAACGCTCACTGCAGCCGAGCATACCTGCCCTCTGCCACCACACCCATCTCGCCATACACCCTGTTTTATTTATGATAAGCAAGCAGGGGCTGGCTGCACCTTGTACCGTGGGATACTCGGATGGAACTATCGCTCAAATGCAAGTCCATTTTCTGACTCCGTTGTCGTTCTGCGTCAAAGTACAGGAATGAGTGTATTTTGAACAACCTCAAATAACAGGAGCCTAGGGGGATAAGAAGCATGCCGCCCCCCACTCAAATTACTCTCATACAACAATGACCTGCTCCTGATCAGCTCTATGGCTCTATGAATTTACTCTTGTGGTAGAGGAATTATATACCTTCTATCAACAATCATGCACACCGTTGCAATTTTGAGTCTGGCAATATTGCCAATATGTGTGTGTGTCTACTGGTTCCACCACCAGGCTACATATATCCCCTATCTTCCACACGTGAAAAAAAGGGGGAGGGAAGGTTGACAGTGCCTCACGGAAGCAACACCAAGGGGAGGATTGTATCAGACTGGTACTCGCCTGATTCCTCACTGCTCATCATCGGCTACTGTCAACCCCAAAAGAAATGGGAGAGAAACAAAAATAAAGAAAGTGCATATAGGTCAGGCAACCATCAAGTGTTGTGTGTGCTGGAACCCGATGTGATATATCCGTGCCCAATTTAGTGAAAAACAAATATACCTCTATAAAAAGGGTGAGGCTAACTAGCAACTCATGACTTTATTCTGTGCTGTTAGCTCACTCTGTTAAAAGTCAACCGACATGTTTCATCACTTTGCCTTACGTTTCAGTGATTTCTTCAGGGTTTCTTGGTGGGTCAGCGTTTAACATGCACCTTTCTTAGTCTTCCCTTATTGTACCTGTAGCGGATGGTGGAACACAACACACAAACACATATGTACATTAAAATATCTCAGCGAGTAGCACCGAGCCCGGTGCTCACTGGCAAATGACCAATTCCTGCATTATAGATTTACCAGGTGGCCTTCTGCGGCAAGCCTACCCGGCCCCCGTGGAAGACTGCTTGACGTGTACCGTCCCCTGTCTCAGTAGTGGGACGCTGTGAACCGCCAGTAGGTCGGTATCTATGGCAAAAACGAGAAGCGGGATGAGCATAATTGTAATACATCGCACTTCGCATATGCCTGTCAGTTTGCGGGCAAACGTGGTTTTACCAGTTCCCCTTCCCCCTTTAATTACAGCCCCCGCTCGTGATTACCCGAGAGGTTCCCCTCTATCTGTTAACAGCCTGGCTTGGAAACTCCTTACCGCTTACGCGTGCAGGTGTGGTCTCGGCTCACCCCTCGTGTCTCGTAGCGGTGCCGGCCGGCTGTTTACAAAGCCCGTTTCCTGGTCACGTGGACCAACGTGTCGAACGTGACGTTACGCGTCGCGTCAGTTGCGAGCGCCATCTTTGAACGGGAAAGTATCTTTAAAAGGTATATCATTATCGCCAATGTAAAATACAATTGGACAAATGTTCCTAATGGGGTAAAGTGCGGGACTGAACCTCAGGGACTAGTAGGAATTAGTAATTCCGTCCCTCACATAGGTTGTAAGGAGAGAAGGTATATTTCTATTGTCAACGTCCACACCTCAACATGACATATTGCTTCACATAAATAGCGGACACCATCTTGGAGTGGCAAATTACCTCAAGGGTGTATCGCCACTGTCAGGTTATGGGTGGACGAAGGATCCTGATAAAGTAATGTTGTGGGGATCTACATCAGAGGCTAGTGTATATTGATGACTCTGACCCTCAGATATAGTTAGGAAAATTAATATTGTCCTATTACCACCGTCCCACAAAAATTTTTGTTTGCAGTGAAAATTGAATGAGTTTAAAAACAGGTAACGTGATACCTTGACTAGGGTCCCTTATGATTAGTGCAGATTACAATGTTCATACTTCGTGGTGTGCAGCTAATCTCAGTACAAAGCTGCTCGATCCATGTGTTATCTCATCAGGGTTGCACTCTAGGTCATTGAGACCTTGTTCCACTCAATGTCATTGAGGCCTTGGTCAGCTGTTAACTCTTCGTAGATCCATCGTGCCTCTTTCTTTAGTAGTCTATTGCTCATATTGTGTACATCTCCTTGCACTCTCTCTATCACGACCCAGCGGAGATCCCTGGGTTTGTGTTTCAGGCTGTTGAAATGTTGTACCAATTTGGTTGAGAGTTTTGTTGTTTTTAGAGTGCGGAGGTGTTCCTGAATTCTCACCTTAATTTTTCTGATGGTTAGCCCTATATAATGCAATCCACATGGACAGGTTAGTCTGTATATCACGTTACACGTGTTACAGTTACTAAAACTGTTTAGGTGCCATGTACTTCCATTGGTCCTAGTGATAAAATTAGTTTTCATAGTCAGGGGACAGATGGTACATTCTCCACATGGATGATGGCCAGACGGAAGGTTAGAGTGGGGCAGCTTAACTCGCGGTCGTGTGTGGACCAAACGGTCCTTCAGACTGGAGGATCGCTTGAAGGCGAACCTAGGAGGTGGCATTCGCATAGAGTTAGTGCTCAAGATGTGCCATTGTTTCCTCACTATTTGGCGGATTTTAGTGGAATGTGGTCCAAAGGTAGTAATCACTGGGATATAGTCTTCAGTTTCCTTCGGTTGTCGCTCGAGTAAAGCCTCTCTTGGAGTATTTAGTGCTCGTTTCTTGGCCTGCTTTACCGTTTTCCGGGGGTATGCTCTAGCAATGAGTTTGTCAGCCAGTTCTTCAGATTGTTCCATGAAGCTGTTGGTAGTGGTGCAGTTTCTCCGGTACCTCATGAATTGTCCCACCGGGAGGTTGTCTCGCAGAGCCCTTGGGTGAAATGATTTATAATGTAGCAACGAGTTCTTGTCTGTGGGTTTTTGATGTACTGATGTTACCAGTTTGTTGGCTGTAGCACTGATGTCCAAGTCCAGGTAGGTGGCTTTATATCGGTCCACATTCCAAGTAAACCTGAGACATCTATCCAGTGTATTGAGCCATGCCAGAAAACAGTCCAATGTCTCAGGAGTTCCCCTCCAGATGCACAGAATGTCATCTATGTATCTCTTCCAGAGGACAATGTTCCCCTGGAAGAGATTGGTTGCATGGTAGATATGGTTGGCTTCGAATTGGCCGACATAGATACATGCCAAGCTGGGGGCAAAAGTTGCCCCCATCGAAGACCCTGAGGTCTGCAAAAACAGTTGTTGTTTGTGTGCAAAGAAATTGCGGGTCAAGGCTAATTCAATGCACTGCAGTACTAGAGTCTGTGCTGTGTCATAAAACCATTCTAGCTCCCCCAGGGAGCGGGCTGCTGCCACCAGCGTCGCCTCCTGGGGTATGCTAGTATAGAGTGACTCGATGTCAATCGTCACCAGTAGATTTTCTTCAGGATTGTATGTGACCGTTTGGAGGTGTCTCAAAACGTCTGTGGTGTCTTGCACGTATGAAGGTTGTGTAATAACACATTCACGCAGAAAAAAATCCGCAAACTGGGAAAGCGGCTCAAGTATGGAGTTTATACCAGAGACTATCGGCCTTCCAGGCGGTGGACGTTGTGGCTTGTGAATTTTAGGCACAATATAAAACGCTGGTATTCTGGGGGATGGATTGATCAAGAATGTTCCCTTCTAGGAGTCAGGGAACATTACCAACCTCTGGCTAGAGACCCCACACCTGACCTACAAACCACTATACAGACCATGGTGGCAGCTGCCCGAGAAAAGAAGTGGATCACAGCAAAAGAGGCTGATTTCTTGATCAATCCATCCCCCAGAATACCAGCGTTTTATATTGTGCCTAAAATTCACAAGCCACAACGTCCACCGCCTGGAAGGCCGATAGTCTCTGGTATAAACTCCATACTTGAGTCGCTTTCCCAGTTTGCGGATTTTTTTCTGCGTGAATGTGTTATTACACAACCTTCATACGTGGAAGACACCACAGACGTTTTGAGACACCTCCAAACGGTCACATACAATCCTGAAGAAAATCTACTGGTGACGATTGACATCGAGTCACTCTATACTAGCATACCCCAGGAGGCGACGCTGGTGGCAGCAGCCCGCTCCCTGGGGGAGCTAGAATGGTTTTATGACACAGCACACTCTAGTACTGCAGTGCATTGAATTAGCCTTGACCCACAATTTCTTTGCACACAAACAACAACTGTTTTTGCAGACCTCAGGGTCTTCGATGGGGGCAACTTTTGCCCCCAGCTTGGCATGTATCTATGTCGGCCAATTCGAAGCCAACCATATCTACCATGCAACCAATCTCTTCCAGGGGAACATTGTCCTCTGGAAGAGATACATAGATGACATTCTGTGCATCTGGAGGGGAACTCCTGAGACATTGGGCTGTTTTCTGGCATGGCTCAATACACTGGATAGATGTCTCAGGTTTACTTGGAATGTGGACCGATATAAAGCCACCTACCTGGACTTGGACATCAGTGCTACAGCCAACAAACTGGTAACATCAGTACATCAAAAACCCACAGACAAGAACTCGTTGCTACATTATAAATCATTTCACCCAAGGGCTCTGCGAGACAACCTCCCGGTGGGACAATTCATGAGGTACCGGAGAAACTGCACCACTACCAACAGCTTCATGGAACAATCTGAAGAACTGGCTGACAAACTCATTGCTAGAGCATACCCCCGGAAAACGGTAAAGCAGGCCAAGAAACGAGCACTAAATACTCCAAGAGAGGCTTTACTCGAGCGACAACCGAAGGAAACTGAAGACTGTATCCCAGTGATTACTACCTTTGGACCACATTCCACTAAAATCCGCCAAATAGTGAGGAAACACTGGCACATCTTGAGCACTAACTCTATGCGAATGCCACCTCCTAGGTTCGCCTTCAAGCGATCCTCCAGTCTGAAGGACCGTTTGGTCCACACACGACCGCAAGTTAAGCTGCCCCACTCTAACCTTCTGTCTGGCCATCATCCATGTGGAGAATGTACCATCTGTCCCCTGACTATGAAAACTAATTTTATCACTAGGACCAATGGAAGTACATGGCACCTAAACAGTTTTAGTAACTGTAACACGTGTAACGTGATATACAGACTAACCTGTCCATGTGGATTGCATTATATAGGGCTAACCACCAGAAAAATTAAGGTGAGAATTCAGGAACACCTCAGCACTCTAAAAACAGCAAAACTCTCAACCAAATTGGTACAACATTTCAACAGCCTGAAACACAAACCCAGGGATCTCCGCTGGGTCGTGATAGAGAGAGTGCAAGGAGATGTACACAATATGAGCAATAGACTACTAAAGAAAGAGGCACGATGGATCTACGAAGAGTTAACAGCTGACCAAGGCCTCAATGACATTATTGAGTGGAACAAGGTCTCAATGACCTAGAGTGCAACCCTGATGAGATAACACATGGATCGAGCAGCTTTGTACTGAGATTAGCTGCACACCACGAAGTATGAACATTGTAATCTGCACTAATCATAAGGGACCCTAGTCAAGGTATCACGTTACCTGTTTTTAAACTCATTCAATTTTCACTGCAAACAAAAAATTTTGTGGGACGGTGGTAATAGGACAATATTAATTTTCCTAACTATATCTGAGGGTCAGAGTCATCAATATACACTAGCCTCTGATGTAGATCCCCACAACATTACTTTATCAGGATCCTTCGTCCACCCATAACCTGACAGTGGCGATACACCCTTGAGGTAATTTGCCACTCCAAGATGGTGTCCGCTATTTATGTGAAGCAATATGTCATGTTGAGGTGTGGACGTTGACAATAGAAATATACCTTCTCTCCTTACAACCTATGTGAGGGACGGAATTACTAATTCCTACTAGTCCCTGAGGTTCAGTCCCGCACTTTACCCCATTAGGAACATTTGCCCAATTGTATTTTACATTGGCGATAATGATATACCTTTTAAAGATACTTTCCCGTTCAAAGATGGCGCTCGCAACTGACGCGACGCGTAACGTCACGTTCGACACGTTGGTCCACGTGACCAGGAAACGGGCTTTGTAAACAGCCGGCCGGCACCGCTACGAGACACGAGGGGTGAGCCGAGACCACACCTGCACGCGTAAGCGGTAAGGAGTTTCCAAGCCAGGCTGTTAACAGATAGAGGGGAACCTCTCGGGTAATCACGAGCGGGGGCTGTAATTAAAGGGGGAAGGGGAACTGGTAAAACCACGTTTGCCCGCAAACTGACAGGCATATGCGAAGTGCGATGTATTACAATTATGCTCATCCCGCTTCTCGTTTTTGCCATAGATACCGACCTACTGGCAGTTCACAGCGTCCCACTACTGAGACAGGGGACGGTACACGTCAAGCAGTCTTCCACGGGGGCCGGGTAGGCTTGCCACAGAAGGCCACCTGGTAAATCTATAATGCAGGAATTGGTCATTTGCCAGTGAGCACCGGGCTCGGTGCTACTCGCTGAGATATTTTAATGTACATATGTGTTTGTGTGTTGTGTTCCACCATCCGCTACAGGTACAATAAGGGAAGACTAAGAAAGGTGCATGTTAAACGCTGACCCACCAAGAAACCCTGAAGAAATCACTGAAACGTAAGGCAAAGTGATGAAACATGTCGGTTGACTTTTAACAGAGTGAGCTAACAGCACAGAATAAAGTCATGAGTTGCTAGTTAGCCTCACCCTTTTTATAGAGGTATATTTGTTTTTCACTAAATTGGGCACGGATATATCACATCGGGTTCCAGCACACACAACACTTTATGGTTGCCTGACCTATATGCACTTTCTTTATTTTTGTTTCTCTCCCATTTCTTTTGGGGTTGACAGTAGCCGATGATGAGAAGTGAGGAATCAGGCGAGTACCAGTCTGATACAATCCTCCCCTTGGTGTTGCTTCCGTGAGGCACTGTCAACCTTCCCTCCCCCTTTTTTTCACGTGTGGAAGATAGGGGATATATGTAGCCTGGTGGTGGAACCAGTAGACACACACACATATTGGCAATATTGCCAGACTCAAAATTGCAGCGGTGTGCATGATTGTTGATAGAAGGTATATAATTCCTCTACCACAAGAGTAAATTCATAGAGCCATAGAGCTGATCAGGAGCAGGTCATTGTTGTATGAGTGTATTTTGAACAAACCAAGAGTTCTGATTGTGTACACTCCCAGATCACAACACACATGGGGCGTCACTTATCTCTCAAGAGTTATTCTACAAGAAAGGTTTAACAGCTCTGCGCATGGTGTTGGACCCGACAGACAAAGGATTATTTAATTCAATATACATTAACAACAACTAATACCTGCCACTAAAGGCATTCTTAGAACTTTGGCTGTCTCAAACAGTCTGAATTGTCAAACTTCTAGCAGTGTGAACGTTCATACTTGTGTAAGTACAGTGGCAATGTGTTGAGCAAACTGCGGTGGCCTCCTGACGAGGGCCTAAACACTTATTCTTTATGTATCTTTTTTTTAGATACAAATTAAGCACTGGTTCACACACAACATTTCCCTGGAGGCGACAACCAAACTCTGTCACTTCTTAGCTTCTGGCTCTTGGCTTGGAGCAGCCTTTCTGAACAAGATGCTTGGCACATAACAGAGAGACAGACGGCACATAACAGAAAAGAGAGGCAGACTAGAGAGACCTTAGGTGACCTGTGGCGCAGGCCATGCTGTACGATGAGCCACATGAACAAAGTGTACAGTGGTACTGGAGTAAGGGAGCTACAGGAAGAGATTGCAATCGAAGGGCGCACCTCGTGCTGCTGCATTGAGGGAAGTGCATGTCAACATGTTCAACGTTTAATTGTAACTCAGTGAATTAGTTCTTGTTTACATTCAATGTGTTAATCTTGCATAGTTGCATTCCCTAAAGGTGTTAAATATTTTAACGATGTTGTTTCTTTATTTTTTCATGTATCACATTACTTGCCCAGTGCATACTTTGAACTGAGTCGCACTACTTGAGAGCTCTGGAGCTGAGGCTGAGGGCACTGCGAGTTTCTCACAGTGCTTGTCAGCGAGTGGAAATGGTGTTCAGAAATCTTGATGGCCATCCAGTCCTGGGCCTCTCTGCAGAGCGCACAGGGCATTGGTCACGAGTTCCAATTGTGATTGTGATTCTGTACATATGGGTTTTGTTGGGGGTAAAAGAAAATGTTGTGCTGCTCGCTACTTATAAGTCATCCCTAACTTTTGTACACAAAATTTGACAGAACTTTAGATCTTGGTCTAGAAAGTGTGCTTTTTGTGATCTGGTGTAAATCCGTTCAGTAGATAGATGTTTATTTTGCTTGATTAATTAAAATCTTTACAAATACATAACAATAAAAAAATTCCCATTGTACACAAATTATTACATTTAAAAGCAATATTAAAAAGGATCATTGATAAAATATTCCCAATTTATACAATTAGCTGTTTTAAAGGCAGTACTCATAAGTTATTTAATCTCAGGTAGTGCTGAATTGACAATGACTACCATTAATTCCCAAGCCGGATGACACCGCTTAACCAGGTCCATTGTTCAAGTTAGAGGCTTGGTAATTAAAGTGTGAGTTCAACTAAAGTAAGATATGGAGTTAATTTTACATATGAGAAGCATTTTGTTAATCTTTGGGCAGTAAGTAAAAAAAGAAAACACTGGTACAACTATAAAATGATTATTCATTTTCCCTTTTTTTTAAAAAAGCTCCCTCCAGAAGTCCTTTGTACTCTTATCTTTAATGTATTTCAGATAACGACAGGTTTTTAAGTCTCTTGATTACTGTCTCAAATAATTTTGTTAGCCGACTGTTAAGCTGGACGTCAACTGGGTTGAAGCAAAGCTTCACTGCCTGCCTACATGACCGGATGCCGTAATACCTGAAAAAGGGACTTAACAAAGTACATCTTATATCCTTTAAGTTGGGACAGTTACAAATTAGATGAACAATGTCCTCCTTGCCGCTTCCGCATAGACAAGTCGAAATGCCTCTTTTCCTTTCCCATGGTGGAAGATGGGGTTTAATCGTTCAGTAGTTTTCACGTAATGAAGCCTCAGAAACTTTGAATATTTCACACCGCGTAATATCCACGGAGCAGACAGATCCCAACTTACCAACTGCCTTCCACCGCATCAACAACAATGTGGCATCAGCTATCTTAAGACTTGGGACTCTACCCCTAGTCCTTGAAAAAAGATTAAAGATAGATTTATGGAGGCCCCCTATGATCAAAAATGTGTTATTTGTATTTTTTTAAAATTTTGCCATAAATTCAGAGATCTGCATGTCTGTGGCAAACTAAAAAAGGAAAAATAAGCACAGACTCAGAAGCTACCAAAGATAACTCCCGGGTGCCAGGGCCCAGGGGGTGGGGAGGCTGTACAATTTGATATTTAGGAGAGGGGGCACATGGACTAACTTCCTGAGCCTCTAGTGGGGTCCCTGGGGTCCACATCCCCTGGGGTTGACATCAGGATAAAAGGGGCTCTCCAAGCGTGTTCAAGCCGTAGGACTCATTCCCCTGGACCAACATTGCCCCTCTCCCATGAGATGTGGGGCCAGTTAGTAAGTACAAGGGGAGGAGGGGTGCACGACCCCCCCCCCCCCCCCCTACCCGAGCCTTGAAATGACCATGGGACCCCATCCCCCCGGTCCTCAATGGTCTGTGCTGTGTGCACCCCGGGTGGGCACCGGGGCCACCCATATAAGGCCTGGGGGATGGGAACCCCATCTCTTGAGTCGAGAAGCAGAATTACTCTGACTGTGGGCAGGAGCGGAAATCTTCTGCCTTACCCGCAGGGCATGGGCAGGGAACGTGCATGTCTCTCACCTGAGGAGCACACATTTCGGCTTGAAGCTGCAAAAAACTATAATAAATGAGCGACCGGAGCCACTCATTTATTAATCATAAAGAAATTATGTTGAAACTCAACTTTAATAACTTATTTCATTTGAGTTCTAACCTCACAATGCCTGACGGAGCCAACAGCTGAGTCGAAATGCAGGTCATGGAGCAGAATTAAAGCACTGTTTAAAGAATGAAATGCTGCCTTTCTTTCTGCTTGTTTTTTTACCTGTACACAGTGACAAGCAAAAAGGAAATATTTATGGCAACATTTGTATTTTTTGCACTTATTGGGTAGTTGTATAAAAGTTAGATTCTCTCTGCATTTTTCTACACATTTCGAGCTGCTGTGCCTTTTTTTTATTAATTGTTTTAAACCGATTCTAATATTTTGTTTGCCAGAAATACCTAACAGTTTTTCATCAGTGATGCCCTCAGTAATGCCATTGACATGTCATGAATGATGTATTATGTGACGCCATAAGGAATGCATGTGGTGGCTATAAGTTGTAGTTTGCTCAGTAAATGTAATTTAAAATGCTATTTTTAGCTGCCATTTTCACTATTTATTTATATATTGATTGCACGTATGCTTTGCAAACACACATAGGACATATTATTTACAAGAGAGCGATGATACAATATGGTTTGATCTGATTATCAGGACAAATTATGCTCTTTTGTTATAAGTGTCCATATTACAGGCTAACGCGTTATGGAAATCATTTTGGTAAAACAGTGAGTGGGATGGAACATGAGAACATATAGATATGTAGAGATATGTTTTACAGTTTTTACATATTGTTATAGTTTTTACATGTTTTTATTCCATTCTCATCGTTTTAAAGATTGTAAACTTTTTACCTATATGTGCGCTTTTTTAACAACCTGTATTTATTGTATTTAAACAGTTAGTATGTGTTTGCATATTGCTCAATTGTGCGTAACGGGGAGGTTGGGTATAATGGATGAATTGACATGAGTCTATCGTCTATGTCTACCTAAGTTTGCAGGCACGCTAGCACTTTAAAAGGGTCACCTCACCTGTTCAGCGTTTGTCATGTGATCAAGGCCCTTTGAGGGCTGAAACGCGTCATGGTCGGTGTGGTGTTTGGGCTCCATTAAACATTATCGCAGTGAATTCCCCAAGCGAACAGCAGTTTCCTGAATTAATATGGCTGCTGAGTGGGAAAAGGAGAGGGAGGAAGCTGCATTGGATATTTTTGCAGACGCTGATACAGGCAAATCGCTACAAAGATATTTGGACGTGGGCAGAATACTGAGGGGGCTGAGAATTCTAGTAGCCCCGACATATGAAAATCCAGGTCCGGCCATGCTGCAAGACTGGGCCGACAATTCTGCTCAGGCATCGCAAAATATGGTCAAAATATTAATAAAATATGCTGCAAGTGACCTTGACAAACTAATAGCCAGAATTTAAGAAATCTTAAAAGAACTAGATTTGAGAGAAGAACAGGATGAAATCACGAAACTAATGAGGGATATAAAGACAAAATTGACAAAACATGAGGAGGAAATAAAAGAACGAAAAGCCATAAAATTTCAGAGAGACCGAAATGACTATGTCAACGGGCGAGTGTACACATTTGCCAGAAAATTTGATAATATCAAAAGACAACAACTCTCCGCAACTGCAAGTGGAGAGGAAACAGCATCAGTAATAAGTGGCACAGATTTAAGTTCCTCCTTGGGCTCAGACGCAGACAGTAACAGTTCACTCGGGGCAGGAGGCCCAATTCCCAAACCAGCGCAAGAACTAGCTTATTTTCGCTTATAGCGCCTAGCAACACTCCAACCGCAAACTCAACGGCAGGCATGGTACGGGGCAAAACGAAACAAGACAAAAAACAAAAAGCCGACGGAGAAAAGACAGACGGGGCAAACTCGGTGGGAAAACAAACAAAGCCAAAGAACAGGAAACAATACTGGCAGACAAACATTTGGAAAATATGGACAATACGGTTGTAAACCTAACAGACCTGATACTAACTGTGGAAGAGACTAAGATTTTATCTTTAGGATTGACCTACTGCACTGTCACAAATTTTGATTATGCCCAAACCCGAATTGACCTATTTCAATTCCTACGGAAACTTAAGTTACAGAAACACTTCTGGAATTGTGCTAAAAAAGACTCTGAAAAAGACCCGGGCACAGAAACAGAAAAAATGCTAGCTATTTCAGATATGGCGGTTCTAAGCGACATAATTGCATTAGAATATGATGAATCACTTAGCCAGCTAACAGGCGAAATAGCGGCCCAATCAAACTTGAACACTAACTTGGCTGCCAAAACAAAATTTTGGTCCAAATCTGTTTTTATGCCCATGTTAATGAAAGACGGATTAGATTTGTTTTCGGAATATGTAATTAAGGAACTCAAGGAACTTTCGCTTATGAGCACCAAGAATTTCTACAGGACAGACCACGAAAAGAGGTTCAAATACAACAATCTCATGACAAAAATCAAAGACAGACCGGATATAGTGGTTAGATGGTCTGACAAAGGCGGTAATATTGTACTGTGGCCACTCAGGATATATAAAGAGGAAGCGTTATCACAGCTGCAAGATCGAGAATGTTACTGCAGAATAAGTCAAACAGTGACTGTAGGAATTCAGGAACGTTTCCATGCGGAATTGTACAAATGGAAAAGCTCTAATTTGATAAGCAAACCAGAATTCGAATTCCTTAAGAATGACTATCCTACAACGCCCCAACTTTACCTCATACCAAAGATACATAAGAACGCTTTGAAACCCCCAGGGAGACCAATTATCTCAGCTATAGACAGTTTGTTTGAAAACACGAGCATATATGTGGACAGTTTCTTGCAAACGTTTGTAAAAAATCTACCTGCTTATGTACAAGACAGTGGAGATTTTCTCCGTAAAGTTTATGATTTTGATTGGAATGAAGAATATGTGTTCATGACCCTAGATGTACAGTCGTTGTATACCAGCATTAGACACACAGATGGACTCAAAGCACTCCAATACTACCTTAACCTAGGACCCATTGCATTGCACGATCACACGGCTATACTCCTGCAAATGGTAGAATGGTGCCTAACGAATAACACCTTTATTTTTGATCGGTTGCACTATAAACAGCTGCAGGGTTCAGCCATGGGTACTTGCTTCTCCCCCAGTTATGCTAATCTGCATATGGGCTGGTGGGAGGAGCAAGTATTGGCAGTCACCCAGGCATCCAACATGGAAGAAAATGTGATAATCTATAAACGATATATAGATGACATTTTCATTCTATGGAAAGGGTCAGAGGAGAGCGCTCAAAGATTTGCTTCGGCGATCAATGAGAATACCCTAAACCTAAAATTCACATGTTCTACCAGCAAAGAGACAATACAATTTCTAGATTTAGAGCTGTACGTAGACAAAAACAAAATCCAAACCAGAACATACCGAAAGCCTACAGCGGGAAACGCGGTGCTGCATGCACAAAGTTTCCATCCTGTCAAACTTAAGGAATCCATTCCCTATGCAGAATGTCTATGTATGACCAGAAATTGTAGTACACAAGCAGGGGCCAAAGAGGCTAAATCCAATCTATTTGACAGACTCAGTAAAAGAGGATATAGCCCTCACTCATGACATGGTCAGTGACATCACTCATGTCATGAGTGATGTCACTGACCATGTCATGAGTGATGTAATGTGTGACGTCATCAGCAGTGCATTGCAGGCGCGCAAGTTATAGTGAGTCCAACTAACTATAACGTGGGAATTTCAATGGTTTTATGTCAGTAAAATTTCCAGCTAACTATAACTGGTGTCAAACCTATGGTTTTTTCAGTGAATTTAATAGGTTTTTTAAATGCTAATTCCTAAGGCATCAACATATCTAAGACCATCAAAAGCCCCTTCAAACTTCAGTCTACTTTTACACCCATGATGCCAAGTGATTCGATGGACACATTCTATGAGGTGGTAGAGGAATTAAAAGTTCTCCACCATATAACAGCACAGAGGCAAAACAAATACAAGCATCGTAACAATCTTTCATTTATTTGCATAGTTAATTAAAACCATTGCTTATAGTAAAACCAAATCAAATACACAAGATAAAAAGGATATTGAAAGTAAAATTTTGAGCATCTCAGACCGGCTCTAAAACCAATAGCATTTTTAACATTTGGCGGAGCGTTTCTAGATTTGTGCAAACAATTCTGCGATTAAAAGTCTTACACAAAAAAAGGTTCTGTGCAGTCGGTTTTAAAGTTATTCTATGTTCTTTAGAGGTGGCCCACAGTGGCTTTAACATCATAGCACATCGGCCAAAACCCAGATCTTAGTCATAGTTTGATTTAAGATACGTTTACATACGGCATACATGGTCCTAATGCGATTGGAGATGAATCCGAGATGATGGTCTTTTTTGGAGCGCGTTCCCGGAGATAGGTAGAGTGAGGAGGCTAAACCTTGTTTGTCTTGCGCATTCTTGAGCAGTTTTTGTTCGGCTATCGTTAAGAATTTTATTAGACGGCAGTTTAGCTGAGTATTTTCTGGATTTAGACAGGCTAACACAGCTTGCCTCCTGGTGCGAATGCCTTTTAGATTAAATGTTTTTTTTAGGAGATTCCACCGTGCTTGAAGCATTTCTTTGCATAGGCAGATTAAATGTAATATGTCGCCTGATTTAGCGTTGCACAGACTGCAGGTGTTTTGTGGTGTTTGCCTTTGCCATGGTGGAAGGTGCTGAGCGTAAGGCAAAATTCCCAGTCTGTGCCTCATAAAACTCATTTTTGTTGCCTTGGGGTCCCACTGATTGAAGTTTATTTGAGGACCAAATGCTTTATATGTGTTGAGGGTCATCCATGCATGAGCTCTGTTTGAAAAGGTTGCCTTGTCTTCCACCAATGAGATTTGTTTGATGGTGTTCCAAACCAGTTTTTTGAAATTGTGGTAGCCAATTTGGGCATCCCATAGCGCCTTAAGTTTGGTGCGTTCCAGGGCTAAATGGAGATAGTCTCTGGCTTGTGAAATCTCCCTATGCTGTAAGTCATGCCACAGCAGATGGTTAAGCAAATGAGTGGGGGCGCTTTTGATCTTGAACCAGCAGATGATATATACCCCGTGCCTTGCAAGATCTTGTCGTAGAAGCCTAAACTCCAGCCTTATTTGGGCTGGGGAGGTGTAATTCGGAAGGCAGAGCATTTGTCTGTAGGCTTTGACTTGTGTATTGTCCAATTCCTTTGCATCTCTGCCCCGCATAGCTTCGCTGCCATATGCAATTGAAGGCAATAGTTTGGCCTGGACTACCTTTAGTAGAGGAGTCCGAGTCGGCCCGGTTAATTTGTTGGCAAGGTTTTATATTGTTAGAGCCATTAACACACCCTTTCTTCTTGTTTCCTCCATCTGGGATTTGAACATCCCTCCGTTGTCGAATGTGACTCCTAGGTACTAATATTCCTCAGCTGACTCGATTTTTGTGTCACCAAGGAACCAGTTTCTCTGGTGTTTTTTTTGTTGTTGTTATATATCGTGTCTTTTGTTGATTTATTTTTAAGTTTTCTGTGGCGTAGCTCTGCATTACCGTCAGTAGATGCTGTAGGCCGACGTAAGTATGACTTAGCAGAACTATGTCATCAGCGTACATAAGATTAGTCCGCGTTTTACCGCCTATCCTTGGTGAATGTGAGTTGCAAGCATCCAGTACCTTTGGGAGGTCGGCCATGTACAGATTAAACAGGGTTGGTACATGCACACAACCCTGTTTTAAGCCTTTTGTCGTAGGTATTTTCATGGAAACGTGGGTGCCTCCTCCTAGTTTCACCTGCACCCAGGTGTTTGTATATAGTAGCTTCAGCAGGTTTAGGATGGGCTGTGGTATTCCCCGTTGTGCCAGTTTCCCCCACAGTATGCCTCTCTCCACATTGTCAAAAGCAGCACTGAAGTCAATGTAGCTTATATTTAAAGGTAGCTTGGAGACTTTGGCTGCATCGATTATTAAGGACATTGTGAGGATGTTAGTGGTTGTACTAGTTGATTTGCGAAATCCAGTCTGATTCCATGGTATAATAGAACTCGCCTCAGCCCACGTTGTAAGTTCTTCAAGTATGGTGCCTGCAAAGTATTTTGCCTCATTGTCTATCAATGCTATTAGGCGGTAGTTGTTGGGATCTGCTTTGTCCCCTTTTGTATGGATTGGTGCTATTATCGAACCCTTCCAGGAATCTGGTATTCTGTTCAGCCGCCTAACATCCAGAAATAGAGAGCGCAAAATATCCGCCCAATCTTCACTCTTTGCATTAAGTTGCGCGGGAGGAATGCCGTTTGGACCCGGGGCCCTTTCGTTCCTTCCTTTTGCGATCTGTTTTTTAGTTATTGAAAGTGAGGTGTAACTAGCAACGCCCAATAGTCTGTTTTTATTGGATGAAAATTCCTGATCGCTCTTCTCAATTGGGCTTTGTCTTTCATGTACTTGCGGCTTTTGAATGCTGGCCTGTTGTCTGTGACGTTCGGTGCAATAGTTGAAATGAGTTGAAAGGTATTTCGCCCCGGTTGATTCCAGAATGTGTGACCCGATTCCCGTATGATGTGGGCAAATGATTCCGTTGACTGTTTTCCAAAAGCAACTACTGTTATTGCTATTTATGTCACTTAGCAGTTTTGCCCAGTGATCGTTCTCTCATTCTCTGGTGATGTGCCATTTCAACTTTTTTAAATTTTGCTCTTTGTTCTTTCAAGGTTGCTCACTCAGTGATATTCCCGGGGAATCTCCTTAGGTTGCGGAGAGCTAGGTTTATACTTTTTTTGAGAGTCTTTATCTGTGCTCGGTGATCGTTCGTGATTTTATTCTTTTTCAGAGTTTTCTGTGCCCTGTGTTTTTTGGTGATGAGGTCTGGGTATTGTTCTATTAGTGAGTCTGTAAATTGTTCCCAGATTTCAATTTTGTTATCGGGACTGTCAGCTAACTGTTTGAAAAGTTGGATTGCTGTTTCGACTTTGGTAATTGTTATTAGTAGTGCATCTGATTCTCCTGAGGTTCAGAGTATATATAGACCCCAGAGATGCGTCAGGCCTGATCGTTCTTGTTGCCTTAGCTGTTATGTGGAATTCTTGGGGACGGTGACCGCTGTCACCTTTGACCCCCATTCTGTATCCACCAATATGTTGGAAGAGGCCAAGACTTGCGAACGTATAGTCCAAGATTGAACTAGTTGTTATAGAGTAGTACGAATCGACTGGTGGAGTGTTGTCCGGGAATCTACTATTTAAAGCTCGGGGATTTAAATGTTCCAGGTCATCTAGTAATCGGTAGGTGCGGCATTTCTTCTTCTTGTGCTGAGGGGCATACTGTGTCGGAATGTTGTGGATTCCAGTTTGTACCCCTGTGCCTTCTCCCTGGGACGAACCTATAAGGTATTGATTTAAGTCCCCTGACAAGATTAGCAGCGGATTTTCCAGCTCCGTAGCAGTGTTTAGCACTTGGTTGACAAGCTCTATGGCGTCTTTTGTTTTTCGTTTGGGATGAATATATGAGTTAAACAGGGACACCTCTGTTTCTTGTTCCTCAATGATAATGGAGATTTTAACTGCTACTGTTACATTTGATTTTGGGCCCATCAGGGTTGCTGCTGCTATGCTTATGGTTGAGACGTAAGTTACCAGCCCCCCACTACTGTGGTCAAATCTGCCAGTCCTTATAGCTGATGTGGCAAAGCACATGTAACCTTCAATTTGTATCTGGTCCGGGAGCCAAGTTTCCTGAAGAAGAATTATGTCGTGGGCCGAGATGTAGTTTAGGAAGTCTGCGTCATCTATTTTGGCTGCTAGACCATTTATATTCCATGAGCAGATTCTAAGGAGGGACTTTTTCGGTCAGCCTTCAATGATGACTTTGTAACAATCAATATTTCGCCTTAATACATAAACTACAAAAGAACAACCAAGTAGTAACCAATAAATCAGATAAAGGCGGTAATATTGTTTTATTGCCTAGAGCACAATATCTCGAGGAAGCACACAGACAGCTCAACAATCACATTTGCTACAAAAAAATCCAACACGCAAGAGGTAATAAAAGTCAAGAAAGAGCTAAAACACAAAGTAAATTTAAACAAGAAGGATTACTGACGAAAGAAGAATTTCTATATTTTAACAATGAATCCCCAGTCATGTCAGTATTGTATTTTATACCCAAAATACATAAGGGCACCACACCAGTACCAGGGCGCCCTATTATCTCAGCTCGTAACATTCTGTGTGAAAACATTTCCCAATACGTTGACTATTTCTTAGAAGATTTTGTGATCAAATAGCCATCTTATTTGAAGGACACTGGAGATTTTCTACAAAATCTGAATGGGATAGCATGGTCAGGTGACTACAAATTGATGTTGATGTACATCACTCCCTTGTACCCAAGCATTCAACATAGGCATGTACTTAGGGCTTGTGAACATTTTTTGAAGGACAGACCAATTCCGTTTTTAAGCACAATGAGTTAATCCTTTTTATGATTGAATGGTGTCTAAAGAACAATTTCTTCATGTTTGATAAATAGATTTTTCCAGCAACTGAGGGGTGTGGTCAAGGGAGCCTGCTTCTCCCCCATTTATGCATGTTTACATGTGGGTTGGTGGGAGGAGCAGGTTCTCAGGTCAGTTTACCACAGAGAATGGAATGCCAATATTGTAACATGGCTTCATTATATAGACCATGTTTTTGTTGTATGGAATGGTGCAGAAGAAAGCTCAAAGACCTTTGTTTCTGCTCTGAACGTACATTACATGAATCTTGAATTTACTGCCAATATCAGCACCACTGCCATTAATTGTCTTGATGTATCTGTGTATGTAGACAATAACTCACTCAGTACAAATTATACCGCAAGTCAACAGCGGGTAACTCTACACTGCACGCATCAAGCTTCCACCCAAGAAACCTAATAGCAAGTACCCCTTATGGTGAAATGCTTTGGCTGTACAGGATTTGTAGTCTAGAGAGTGATCTTAGACAATGTCAAACTGAAGCCTTCAATAGATTTAGTGCACTTGGGTATGCAAAACACATAATTAATAAGGCAATCAACTGAGCAAATACTATCCCTAGAGAACAGATTTTTACTGTATTTAGGACCCAGGGACACGGTGAAGAAGTAGTTACTTCTAATACTAGTGAGAGCAGCTTTGCTGATACACGCCTTATCATTACATACAACAAAGAGGAGAGTGCTATTAGATCTATTTTGAACAGGCAATGGGGCATTATTCTGACTGATCCTATTTTAGACCCCAAAGTTCCTAAACAACCAACCATCACCTACCGCCGAGCATACTCTGAGGGATGCTTTGGTGAAAAATAGTCCGGAGGTGATTGTCAAAACTAATTGGCTGCAGGGCCGGTTTTAGAGCTGGTGGCGCCCGGTACAACAATGTTTGTTGGCGCCCCCCATTGCCCACTTCCGACACGGTTTCCTTCAACATAACCCTTAACAGTGACCATAACCACTCTCTCTCAAATGTGTATATATAGCCTTCTCGCTCAGATGCATATATAGCGCCACTCACCAGTGTAGGGTGTCAGAGCACTTTGCATCAGACACACATTACGCAGACATAATAAATCATAATGTGTAACTCCTCGAATAGCAAATGTTACATAAGACAGAGTACTTCAAGGTGTAGGATTCACATGTCCTCAACACTGGTAGGCAGGATAGTTAAATAGTGCTTGGTCTAGAGAAGCACATATTTAATTGAAAAAGAAACACCATAATTAGGGGTTCACTTTACCAGTGAGAATAGATTTCTGCCCAAATTGATCCTTTTTGCAACAGTCATCTTTTCTCAAATCTATACTTTGCAGCCTGCCTACAGTTCTTTGATAAAAGTTTATAGTTCAGTGCAATCACAAAGTGCATAGAATGTAAGTAGGTCCGTGGTTTACTGCTTTTAAAAGAAACATCATTTCTTGCAATTTATACAAATTAAAATCCTAATATAGGATTCGAACTTGTAAATTGCAAGTAACAAAATGATGCCTCTTTTAAAAGCAGTAACCCGCTGACCTATTTACGTTCTGTGCACTTTGCAATCTGCTCGGTTCTGGTTTTCTGCAACAGGCGTATTAACCCTCTGTGCTACTTAAAATGAGTCAAAACCCCAATTAAACAAAACTCTAAATATTCTGGAAGAACATTATTCACAGGAGTTATTCTGACATTTGTTTATTGGCTGGAAATTACTGGAGAAACTAAGGGTGCTTTAACATAATATTAGACTTGCAAACACAGCGCCCCCCCCCCCCCGAAAGTCAGAACCCGGTGCAGTGGCACGAGGTCGCACCTCCCTAGAGCCGGCTCTAATTGGCTGTCTGACAGGAAAGGCTTCTACAATGCAGCACTTGCAGAGCATGTCGTTTTGGCATCAAAACTACCCAGGTGACTCTGACTTTCCCTTCTAAACCGATTGGGATCCATCGGAAACCCTCGTGTAGAACGGAATTTGCTGTCTATGTACTTCAATGCTCCTGTGTTCTCCATTATGTAGGGAGCACGAAGCTACAGGTACATTTGTGCAATTTACAACACATTAGAGCGATAGTCAACTCCGACCACACACATTCTGTGGCTCGTCATTTTAAAGAGGTCCACAATAACAAACTTGACCATCTCAGATATTTTGTCATCGATTATGTCTCTGTATCAAGACGTGGCATTAGTCAATACAAGCGCCCTATTTGATGATAAAAGAAAAAAAGCAAAACACAGCCTCTATGGCTTATGAAAAAGTTTACTCAAAGGTTACAAACATATCAGATCATGTACACCTGAATAAACAAAACCCTGTTGTAGGGAGGCAGAGTTGGATTATCCATTCATTGCATTCAGAAGTTATTGAAATCAGGAACCCTTTGCTCCTCCAATTTTAAGTCTATTAGATCAAACAATAATATAAATTTTCAAATACAAATGCGATCCTTACCTGCCACTATAGTTCAGCTTGCAAAGTAGAACTTAAAAAAACAACAACCTTCACATGTAAAGATACCCCAAAACTTCTAAATTGTAAGCTGGGTCATTTACAAAAACACCTATGTCATTTAAGTTATCTACTCGCCGTATGAACTAGCTTGTCTAGGAAGCATCATTAAACCCCTTAAACATTACATATAGGAACCTACATAAAGTGAACAACCCACCCATGGTAGGACATTACGTAGCCAAACTTGAGTATAAGAAGTAATTACAATTTCTTGCAATTCAAAAAGTAAGGAAAATCAGGGGTGGTGCACACTGTGAGAAGTTGGCCTGATATATAATGTTCACTACTCTAGTGAGCACTTTGTATCAGTCCAAACAACCCTTATGGTGATTGGTTGTAAGTCAACCTTATAGACCAGCTATCCTAGTAGCGTGGATACGAGCAGTCTTCGGGCTAAACTCTAAAGGGCGTGTTAAGCCAGCTGTTATACCATCACATATACACCTTGAACACCAAGTGAAAGGACATCACACAAGTGTTATGAAAATATACAGTGTATTTATTAGAATCACAACAGCCCTGTTCTCTTTATGAGGACAGGGTACTAAGCACACAACAAAACTCTTATAAAAATACTTCAAGTTGCACAATTTACACAAGTGCCCGAGGGGCACGGAAACCATATACTATGGAAGTGGAATGCGAAATTACTAGCAGGTAAGTACTGTACTAATAGGCTTTGGAATCGCTAGGACTTGACTACTGAACCTTCAGATTACTAGAAGGAGGCCTAGGGGACTCGGGTGTAGAGTGTGCACTCTCACGCGGGATGCGGGACAAAGTCTATGGTAGATAGATTTCACAAAGTTAGTGTTCTCGGGCGAACCCGACTAGGTAGATCGAAAACGACAGTGGATCCTGACCCTTGGATAGTGAGGCTATGCTGGGGCATCGAAATGCTGAGTTTACCTAGCCCAGGGGCTGCAGCTGCATATGTCTCAAAAGACGTCGGGAATCCTCGTAGACGAACCAGGAGCCTGAAGAAAGAAGTTGCTGGCAGGCGACCAGTGAAGATAGTTCGAGTTGATCCAAGCCTGGATCGAAGATGGATGACACCTGAAAGCAGAGGGGACCAAGTTGGTGACTACTAGCCAGTAGTCAGGTGGCACCAGGAGGGCACCGGATGGTAGTCACCTCGACTAGGTGAGTGGGCGACGCTGTGCTCTGCAGATCTCACGGACCAGGAGGCGTTGTCGGCGACCAGGATGGAGGTGCGAGCTGTCCCACGATGGATGAAGCTGTCGACGTCACTGGACCCAGGATTGGGGCAACAAGTCTTGGCAAATTCAAGCCCACGCGGTGGACTCAAAATGGCGTCTGGGGTGGACCAGGAGGGTCCGGGGTGCTCCTCTTTTGGAAGGGAGCAAGGGCCAGTCTGGAGCAACCAGACCAGCAGCAGTGATGTCGTCAGGCGTCGTTAGGAAGGCCACAAGCCAGCGGGCTAGTAGCCAAACAACGCGGTGAGCAGCAAAAAGCAGAAGGGCCCCACGCAGATCGTGGAGATGCTGGGAGGCTGGACTTCGGTGCTGGAGCTGCTCAGGGTCGGGGCTTCTCGGACCCCAAAGCACTCACCAGAGGATCCCTCGGCGGTCGTGCTGGATAAGAGTCGTGCAGTTCAGATGATGGCCGGTCCCTCGAGGTCTCGTCGCACCTACAGTTCTCAGCTTAGCTGTAGAGGTAGGTAGAGGTCAGAGGTGCCAGGGAAGCCGGGTCTCGTCGTGCTGGTCGGTCAGATTCCTGAGGAAGGACGTGCAGCAAACCGCAGAGTTCTTAGATGGTGCCTGCGGATGCAGGGTGACTACTCCTTAGCCACAAGGGAGAAATCTTGAGAAGAGTCTTGAGTTTCCTTTCGTAGAAAGTAGTTCTTGATTCAAAGATGATCTAATTTGGAAGGGTCCCCGCTCCTGCCTTTATCCTAAAGAAAGGGGTGGGTACGCGACTAGGTCCTGCCCTAGGGGTGGGACCAGGAAGGGGGGTGGTTACACCCCTCTCCCATGCCGGACTTTCCCCAGGCCAGGGGCTGGTGTGCCCCTGGAACTGGTTCTAGCCGGCAGATGCGTAGTGAGCACCGGGGTGCCACTTGCAGTCACCTTCCTGTAAAGCCCTGCCTACCCAGAATACACAAAACCCTGTCTGGGATGGTGCTAGCACCGCCCCTGACAGGAAACCCTTTGTCCAAGCTCTCCTCGCTGGAAGGACTCCCAGCAGCAGGAGGTCAGACTCGTGTCTGTGGTGGCAGCATCCATTTTGTGGAGCTGAGGCTTCAGTTAACTTTAACCGGGGTTCACAGTTACATACATGTCGTGTCCCTCTAGAAGGGTGGAATGCTAACCCCGTCGCCAGAATTGGCGAGGGGTTAGTATTCCAATTCGTATGACACCTTACTCGACATGTTTTGATAAAGCAATATCAAAGATAGCATTTAACCGCGAGGATTATAATGCACTTAAGAGTATATGGTATGCGTTATCATGGAATAGCTATTAGGACTTGGTTCCGCAAGCTGCAAATGGGCTCAGCTCATGCCAGAGCACCATTTCACACGATTCCAAGCACTCTGCCTTCAGGATTGTCAAGGCCTGCCATAGGAGTGACTGATAGGAATCTGTGTGTCCATTTTTAGGGTTAGATATAGGTATACTATATCTAAAGCAAAGGGTGATTACACCACCTTGCCCCAGCTGTCGTGCAGCCAGTTGTGTCAGATTTAGATGGCCATCCAGGGGTGGCATAATACATGCTTCAGCCCCTGGTAGGCCCTGGGTACACCTATGCCCTGAGTTACAGGGTCTGATAAGGTGGCCCAGTACCAATTGGAAATGTACCTAAGGTACATGGAATCCATTTTAGAGAGAGAGCAGTAGGCCTGGGGTCCTGATTGGCAGGGCCCCAGGTCAACTAAGTCGGAAAACCAGCAAAACACCAGGCAAAAAGTTGGGGGCAACCATAGTCCGGTATCCACCTTCCTACACAACCTCCCCCCCCCCCCCCCCAAACGAAAGGAGATAAGGCTATCCTTGACCAGGTAAGCCTATATGGCCTGAGTGGCCATATGAGGTGGTAAATGCACTGGCATGGTTACCCCCTGTATCATGGTCCACTAAGCAACCCCTCACCCTAAGGGTATCTGAGGGTCTCCACCATAGGGAATCACTACCTGTGGTGTGCTTTGGCAAAGTAAAAGGCTGGTGTGGGAATCGAGTACTGAAGTGAGACTCCACTACTGTTGGGCTCAACTTCCTCCAATCACTATCCACCATATGTGCCTTTCTTTCCAGTACTGAGTTGCTATGAGCTCTCAGGGTCAACCTCTGGCTACCTAAAGCTAGAGGCTGAGTCCCTCTGTTTGGCTTACTGGAGGGACAGGTCAGGTTTGGGGTTTTTAGGCCCCAGGTTTGGCTGTGCCCAGCAGTGTCCAGCTGTGGGAGTTCCCTAACTAAGTTTAAGGGGGATCCCTCAGGAGTTTGTTTTATTTTCACTTGGCTAGGACTGCTAGCTTCAGTGATCCTAATCTGCTGATTGGGGATTTTTGGACAGGGGGCCCTTTGGGGTCCACCACTGGCCTTCCTGACCTCTACAGCCCTGGGCTGACTGAGGCAGGGTAGAGAGGTGCAGGCTACCTGCTCCAGACTGGGTCCCACCTGGGAAGGGTCCACTGCCACCAGGGGCTCTGCCAGGCTAGGCCTGACTACCTCTGGGGCAGTTCCTTCAACAGGGGTAGAGTCAGTTCCCTGAGAAGGCTGGCTCTCACCTAGTGTCTGGGAGGGGGAAGACTTTTCTTCCTCCTCAATGCTCTCAGTTTGGGTGGAGTGATCCATTGTTTCAGGCTTCACAACCCCACTATCTGTCTGAGTAGAGGCTGAGACCATTTCAACCTTGCCAACCTTTTCAGGAGGGCACTCAGTCTGTGTTTGGGCTGTGACTGTCACAGCCCTCCTATCCTGTTCAGGAAAGTCTGTCTGAGCCTGGGCAGTGGCTACCACTGCCCTTCCAACCTTTTCAGGGAGGACTGGTGCTTGGACTGGGGCTGTAGCTATTACTGCCCCACTAACCTTTCTGGGTAGGCCTATCATCCTGGAGTGAGTTTCTTGCTCCACCTCAGCCCATGCTGAGAGTTCCAGGTCATTCCCTAGTAAGCAATCTACAGGTAGGTTATCTGTCACTGCCACTCTCATGGGCCCTGTGACATTACCCCAACTGAGCTCGACTACTGCCATGGGATGCCTTCTTTTCACTCCATGAACATCTGTCACCTGATAAAGAAAACCAGGGGTCAGTTGAGCAGAGGGGACCAAATGGTCAATCACCATGGTGATGCTGGCCCCTGTGTCTCTGTATGCCTCAACCTTCTGACCATTGATAAAGGGCTCTTGTCTATACTTTCCCAAAATGTGGGAACCAGCAGTGAAGTTGGCAAACCCCATGCCAGTCTCACAGACGAGTGTTGTTAGGGGATCTGGCTAGGCCATAATCCACCGGTTTCCCAAAGTAATGCCCACCACATTCTTGGGGGCACTCCCACCACCTGGGGGATTACCACTAGTGGTAACAGGAGGTCTGGGAGTATTACCTGGGGGTATGTTCTCCTTATTGTTGTTGGCCTTGGGACAACTGCTGTCAGTTTTGTAATGGCCTACCTATTTGCAGGTATGACAATAAGGTTTATTTTGGGTTTTGGGAGAAGTTTGGGACCCACCCTTTTCAGAGGAATTTTGGGGCCCTGTGGTTTGATCAGAAGATTTATCCCCACCCTTCTCTTGAGGCTTGGTTGATTCCTTCTTTTGGTCACCACCCTGGTTCTTAGGCCTGACACTGGTTCTGACCCATTTGTCTGCCCTCTTACCCAATTCTTGTGGAGAGGTCAGATCAGAGTCTACCAGGTGTTGGTATAATAACTGGTTCTGACAATTACTTAAGATTTGCTCTCTCATAATTAGATTGTACAATCCTTTAAAATCAGTAACCTTACTTCCCAGTAGCCAGCCTTCAAAAGCCTTAGTGGCACAATCAACAAAGTCAGTCCAATCCTGAGACTGAGTTTTCTGGGTATCTCTGAACATCAACCTGTAGTGCTCCGTGGTTAAACCAAACCCATCAACCAGTGTATTCTTCAGGACTTGGTAATCGTTAGCATCCTCAGCTCTAGTAGTGAGGAGCTTATCTCTACCTTTGCCTTCAAAGGAGAGCCACAAGATAGCTGCCCACTGACTCTGGGGGACAGTGCAAGCCCTCTCCAAAGCAGTCATCCATTTGTGGATATCATTCCCTTGTTTAAAGAGGGGCACTATCTTACTCAGGTGCCTAGTATCTAAACTCCTGTTTTCTCTTGGGAGAATGCTGCCACCAGTGGGGTTTGTCCCAATCAATTCTTGCTCTCTAGCAAAGGCAAGTCTCTCTTTGGCCAGGGCAAGTTCTTCCCTTTCAATCCTCAGATTGACTTCCCTTACTTTGGCTTCATACACTCTCCTCTGAGGGGATGCCATCCCTCTGTGAGAAGAGGCCTGAGAGCCATTGGTTTGAATAGATCTGTTAGAGCCTCTGGATAGAGACCTAACTCGTCCATTCCCAATGTTAAGCTGGCCTGAGAGGGGCCCCAGGGATCTCCTAGTACCATTCTCATGCCTGCTTAAGTTGTCCTCAGTTAGCTGGCTAACTACTTCTGGACCTTTGTCTGCCTCATCCTCAGATGGCTCTAGATCCTCATCCTCTTCACCTTCTGCAGAGAGATGGATAAGGTCAGGGTCACCTGTGGTTCCCGCTAGGGGAGGCATGTTCCCATCTGGATTAGAAGGGTCTGGGTTACCAGCCCTCCTGGCATCATAAGTCTCTAAGAGACCAATCAGGAATGGGATTGTGGGGTTAGACCCCTGTTTTAGTTTCCTGGAGGTACACACTTGTCTCATCTCCTGGAAGCTAAGAGCAGCATATCTGGAAGTGACCTGTGGAGGGTCCACTGACACAAGGGGAGACTCAGAGTTTCCTCCTTTGTCTGACATGCTGATTCTAGTGTGGTGTAAGTGATGCACCTACCTACACTATATGTTTGCCTACTGATCCCTTGCTAAGAGTTGCAGCCAAGGTGTGCTAAGCCTTGAGGAGCTACAACAGCTGGTTCAGTAGAACTCAGAGTATTCTAAGCTAAGTTATATGTACCTGAAGTACTTATGTGATCTTTCACAAGATATTCTTAGGATACGTGTGGTAAAACAACAGCAAGCTCAAATCCCAACCGCTGCTCACCAATGTGAGAAGTTGGCCTGATATATAATGTTCACTATTCTAGTGAGCACTTTGTATCAGTCCAAACAACCCTTATGGTGATTGGTTGTAAGTCAACCTTATAGACCAGCTATCCTAGTAGCGTGGATACGAGCAGTCTTCGGGCTAAACTCTAGAGGGCGTGTTAAGCCAGCTGTTATACCATCACATATACCCCTTGAACACCAAGTGAAAGGACATCACGCAAGTGTTATGAAAATAAACAGTGTATTTATTAGAATCACAACAGCCCTGTTCTCTTTATGAGGACAGGGTACTAAGCACACAACAAAACTCTTATAAAAATACTTCAAGTTGCACAATTTACACAAGTGCCCGAGGGGCACGGAAAACCATATACTATGGAAGTGGAATGCGAAATTACTAGCAGGTAAGTACTGTACTAATAGGCTTTGGAATCGCTAGGACTTGACTACTGAACCTTCAGATTACTAGAAGGAGGCCTAGGGGACTCGGGTGCAGAGTGTGCACTCTCACGCGGGATGCGGGACAAAGTCTATGGTAGCTAGATTTCACAAAGTTAGTGTTCTCGGGCGAACCCGACTAGGTAGATCGAAAACGACAGTGGATCCTGACCCTTGGATAGTGAGGCTATGCTGGGGCACCAAAATGCCGAGTTTACCTAGCCCAGGGGCTGCAGCTGCATATGTCTCAAAAGACGTCGGGAATCCTCGTAGACGAACCAGGAGCCTGAAGAAAGAAGTTGCTGGCAGGCGACCAGTGAAGATAGTTCGAGTTGATCCAAGCCTGGTTCGAAGATGGATGACACCTGAAAGCAGAGGGGACCAAGTTCGTGACTACTAGCCAGTAGTCAGGTGGCACCAGGAGGGCACCGGATGGTAGTCACCTCGACTAGGTGAGTGGGCGACGCTGTGCTCTGCAGATCTCACGGACCAGGAGGCGTTGTCGGCGACCAGGATGGAGGTGCGAGCTGTCCCACGATGGATGAAGCTGTCGACGTCGCTGGACCCAGGATTGGGGCAACAAGTCTTGGCAAATTCAAGCCCACGCGGTGGACTCAAAATGGCGTCTGGGGTGGACCAGGAGGGTCCGGGGTGCTCCTCTTTTGGAAGGGAGCAAGGGCCAGTCTGGAGCAACCAGACCAGCAGCAGTGATGTCGTCGGGCGTCGTTAGGAAGGCCACAAGCCAGCGGGCTAGTAGCCAAACAACGCGGTGAGCAGCAAAAAGCAGAAGGGCCCCACGCAGATCGTGGAGATGCTGGGAGGCTGGACTTCGGTGCTGGAGCTGCTCAGGGTCGGGGCTTCTCGGACCCCAAAGCACTCACCGGAGGATCCCTCGGCGGTCGTGCTGGATAGGAGTCGTGCAGTTCAGATGATGGCCGGTCCCTCGAGGTCTCGTCGCACCTACGGTTCTCAGCTTAGCTGTAGAGGTAGGTAGAGGTCAGAGGTGCCAGGGAAGCCGGGTCTCGTCGTGCTGGTCTCTCAGATTCCTGAGGAAGGACGTGCAGCAAACCGCAGAGTTCTTAGATGGTGCCGGCGGATGCAGGGTGACTACTCCTTAGCCACAAGGGAGAAATCTTGAGAAGAGTCTTGAGTTTCCTTTCGTGGAAAGTAGTTCTTGATTCAAAGATGATCTAATTTGGAAGGGTCCCCGCTCCTGCCTTTATCCTAAAGAAAGGGGTGGGTACGCGACTAGGTCCTGCCCTAGGGGTGGGACCAGGAAGGGGGGTGGTTACACCCCTCTCCCATGCCGGACTTTCCCCAGGCCAGGGGCTGGTGTGCCCCTGGAACTGGTTCTAGCCGGCAGATGCGTAGTGAGCACCGGGGTGCCACTTGCAGTCACCTTCCTGTAAAGCCCTGCCTACCCAGAATACACAAAACCCTGTCTGGGATGGTGCTAGCACCGCCCCTGACAGGAAACCCTTTGTCCAAGCTCTCCTTGCTGGAAGGACTCCCAGCAGCAGGAGGTCAGACTCGTGTCTGTGGTGGCAGCATCCATTTTGTGGAGCTGAGGCTTCAGTTAACTTTAACCGGGGTTCACAGTTACATACATGTCGTGTCCCTCTAGAAGGGTGGAATGCTAACCCCGTCGCCAGAATTGGCGAGGGGTTAGTATTCCAATTCGTATGACACCTTACTCGACATGTTTTGATAAAGCAATACCAAAGATAGCATTTAACCGCGAGGATTATAATGCACTTAAGAGTATATGGTATGCGTTATCATTGAACAGCTATTAGGACTTGGTCCTGCAAGCTTCAAACGGGCTCAGCTCATGCCAGAGCACCATTTCACACGATTCCAAGCACTCTGCCTTCAGGATTGTCAAGGCCTGCCATAGGAGTGACTGATAGGAATCTGTGTGTCCATTTTTAGGGTTAGATATAGGTATACTATATCTAAAGCAAAGGGTGATTACACCACCTTGCCCCAGCTGTCGTGCAGCCAGTTGTGTCAGATTTAGATGGCCATCCAGGGGTGGCATAATACATGCTTCAGCCCCTGGTAGGCCCTGGGTACACCTATGCCCTGAGTTATAGGGTCTGATAAGGTGGCCCAGTACCAATTGGAAATGTACCCAAGATACATGGAATCCATTTTAGAGAGAGAGCAGTAGGCCTGGGGTCCTGATTGGCAGGGCCCCAGGTCAACTAAGTCGGAAAACCAGCAAAACACCAGGCAAAAAGTTGGGGGCAACCATAGTCAGGTATCCACCTTCCTACACACACAACCTAAAATATCACCAACAGGAAAGGTATTGGATCACAACTCAACTACTGTAACTCAAGATCTGAATGAGGATGCTGAAATATCATGTTATTTTATGTAATGTATATCACAATGCATTACAGCCAGAGTCTTTTGGGAGATACTATAATGTGATTCTTTTTTTCTCCATCACACTTATTGCATCTTCCAGAATGTTGGTGATTCAGTTTCTCTTACCTTTAGAAACGTAATATACTGATTTTGATGAAGCTAAAATTATGGCTGAATATAGTGATGCAAGATAAATATGGTACCCATTTTACATGGAAAGCACCTAAGGAAACGGTCTTTCAAGGATGATTTACCTTATCAAGCTAAAACAAGGACACAAATTCCATCCCAACTTTCTTCGTTTGCCTGTCCATGAGTTTTGAACCTTAGGATGTTGCATAGGAAAAAGAGGCCTTCAACTTGGACCTCGTATTTTACCACAATAAGATGGTGCTGGGCATATGGCCTCTTAAATCCTCATTTTATCTCTATAGCCTAATACAACAAAGCATTTAAGGGCACATACATTCATAACTGCACACAGTCCACATCACAACACTGACTATAACAGACTGCAAGAGATGAACACATTGTGTCCATTATTGGTTACAGGCCATCTTTTCCTATGCTGATGTAGCCCTTCTCATCCACTCCATGCCGGTTTCCTTTCTATTTTAACACTTGCATGTTGTATTGTCTTATGTTTTATGACTTTACATAACTGCAGAAAAACATAAAAATCGGTAAAAGACCAACTCAGATTGCATCCCAATCAAAATCAGTCAGATTTGTATAGCGCTTCTTGTCACCCATGACTGTATCTAGGCACTGGCAGGGCCCAGTTGATTAGCCAAATAGCCATGTTTTCAGGGACTTTTGGAACTCTGGTAGAGATAGGGTGGTCCGGGGATGAAAGGGAACCTCATTCATATCTTCTCTGGTAGGTAAGAGAAGGAGCGATCTCTGCATCTGCTACATCGGATGCCGTTTACTGCTGGGGAGCCGTTTACTGCTGGCCTGGATTGCTGCTGACGGCCGGGCTTGGCTCCTCTGTGTTTCCCTGGCCGGGCTTTGCTCCGCCGATATCCTGCTCTCCTGTGTGGTGCTTGTGGGCTGGGCTTGGCTCCGCTCGTGGTCTCGCCGGGCTTGGCTCCGCTCGTGGTCTCGCCGGGCTTGGCTCCGCCGGGCCTCTGGGCACTACAATCCCCAGCAGCCCCAGTGCGTCACGGAAGCCGCTGACGCGACCTGGAAGCTCCTGGAGGCGCATAAAGGCTCCCTTGGTGTGTAGTCCGGGGGGATCCGTTTACTGCTGACCTGGATTGCTGCTGACGGCCGGGCTTGGCTCCGCTGTGTTTCCCTGGCCGGGCTTGGCTCCGCCGATATCCTGCTCTCCGGTGTGGTGCTTGTGGGCCGGGCTTAGCTCCGCTCGTGGTCTGGCCGGCCTTGGTTCCGCCGGGCCTCTGGGCACTACAATCCCCAGCAGCCCCAGCGCGGCAAGGACGCCGCTGACACGACCTGGAAGCGCATAAAGGCTCCCTTGGTTCCTCGTCCCGCGGGACGCACGCGGGCGCGCCCTGGAGAAGCCCGGGACAAGGGCGGGGCCGTCTGCGGCCGTCAGAGGCCAGAAGAGGCTGGGCTGGGCTGGGCTGGGCCACGGACTTTGGCTCTTCTCCCTCGGATTCTACACAAACTGTAAGATCTTATACCTCGTACATATTTTATCCGTTTTTTGTTCCCTGGTCCTTATCAACAATATCTAACTTTATTACCTTTTTGGTGAGATACTATCGTTCAACCATACCTGTGTTTAGTACCTTAATAGTACATTAATATGTCAAAGCTCAGATCAACAAAACCTTCGACTGTAAACGAGACCAGGACAATGGACAATTATCTTGTGAAGGTGGTTAACAAGATTAATAAAGAAAGGCGACTCTCACTAAATAGGGTAAGCCCAAATGCCTCACCTACAAGGCCGAGTTCGCCCTCAACTCCCTTGCCCCAGTCAGATAGTTGCCTGGAAGACCCTATTGCTACTGACACCAATGATGCATCCATCGTAGAGTTACTGGAAGAGCGGGAAGTTATAAACGACCCTACCCCGAGTCAGACTCCGATGCCCTCCCCAAGGCCTTCGCCAGTTCAATCGCCTGCTCGAAGAGTTGTGCGGGCATGTAGGAAGGCACCTGTCAAGTGGGTGGTGGGCCGGAAGTCAAAAAAGACGGGGAGTATGTCAACTAGCAGTGGAAGTACTCCAGAATCCACAAACAACGCTGAGTTGAATAATTTGCACCCTGCACACATTAAGCTCTTGGCAAGCATCATCGAGTCAAAATTAGAAGCCATGATTAGACCTCTTGTGGTAAAGTTAGATTAGGTCACCCAAGAGGTTTCTAGATTAGGGGCCTCTTAGATTCTCACATGACTCGGATTAACACACACACGAGCCCTCCTACTGGCAACAACGCAATAGGGGTTGTGGCTCCTGCTAGCACAGGGGGAAAAGGGCCAATGGTCACCGCACAAAATCCACCAGTCACTCGACCACAGAAAGCCCCATCTCCCAACCTACCATCAGTGGCAGCCCCATTAGTACAACCACCCCCACCAAACATTGGCAGCCAGAACACTACAGTGGGGGGAGAAAATGGTGGGAGAAGTAGGCCTAAGAGAAAAAATACAGTTAATCTCCCACCGGTGTGTGTCCCATACACAGTGGTATTAATAAATTCCTGTCTTTCCGATTCCAGCTTAGAAACTCATGCCGCTTTAAAAAACAAAACATTAGCATGGCTAAATAGGAATTGTGGTTTTCCGTTTGCCTTTTCAAATGACATATTTTCCACCCGAAGAGTCAGCTGGATTGGCAATGCTAAAAAGAACTCAAGTGGGGACTGCATTATTGTAAATTTTAAGCACCCGCAACATGTTGCGACAGTCCTCCTTAGAGCAGCCTCCTTACCCATAGTGGATAAATCTGTATGTGCTAGGCCTCTTGGTTTTTTTTACAATCACCTGGCTAACACCCAACGTCCACCATCCCATCAGCATAAGCATCCAGCTAATGGGTTTAGAAGGGGTGTTGCTGGCTGTGTCCCAAATGTTTATCAACATCATAATAACAGGGATCCTTATTGTTACCAGCTGGCTAGCACGCATACTCAATTCGATCAGGCCCTACCACTATTTAATCGTTATACCCCTTTATCCTCACTGGAGGAAAATGATTGACTCCCTATCGAACCAGGGAGTACAGCTCAGCCCCCCACACCCTCTTTCAAAATTGTTACTTGGAACATTGCTGGTATTAAGAACAAAGCTGGAAATGTTGACTGGCTCAATACATTAAAAACCTTTGATATTATTGCTTTACAAGAGACATGGGACCAAGCTAATAGCTTCTCTTTGGACGGCTACAGTCACTTTTGCATTCCCGCAACTAGTAGTGCTGCAGGTAGAGCCAAGGGTGGCTTACTAACTTTATTTAAACTTGATGTAAAAGGCAAAATAACAGTGTAACTCAGGTTGCGATAATTGTTTGATTGTTGAACTCTCTACCCAGGATAAGGCCAAGATCCTATTTGTAAATTTTTATAACTCTAATGCAAATGAGTGCACCGGTCATAACTTGGAAGTACTGGACAAATTCTTGTTAGCCTACAGTGTAAATGTAAATACTTTTGAAATATTATTTTTGGGGGATTTTAACATCCACCCCTGCGCCCTACCATGTATTAGTCAGGATGATGAAGGCCCACCCTTCTCTTCATTTATCCATCTGGAACACACTAGGCGGGGAGAGTATTTAGAAAACTTTCTTGCCAGATGGAATCTATATGAGTCAGGTTGCGGGGATGGTAAAAGTAGGTCCCCTACATTCAAGGGTAAAGATGATGGCACTATTATAGATGATATTTTTATGTCTTCTTTTTTGTTGTGCAATGTTTTAGACTATCACACAGAGGTATCAGTTTTTAGTGATCATAATCCTGTTTTATTGGAATCAAAGCATTCAGATCTACTCTCATTAAAAACAGTGACACATAGAGGGGGACTAAATGTGTCCGTTAAAGATCAGAGGCGAAGGTTAAAATGGACAAAAATAGTCCCTGAAACATTCCTCCAAGAGGTATTGATCAAGGTAGAGGATGAAGTGGCAATATGCCTAGCAAATCGGACACAAATTAAAGATGTTGTTTTTGCTTTTGATAACATTTGTATAGAAATCAACCATAGTCTACAGGCAGGATTATGTCAGAAGCCGCTTCAAGGTAAAAGGTGGTTTAATAAAAAAAAATGCTCCAAAGCCCATGGAGATTTACTTAAAGCCCTGAAAGCCATTCCTAAAAACCGTGTACATATAGCTAGCTTAAGGAGTATATATAAAAAAGTTATCCTAGAGAGAAAAAAAGGAACTGAAAGACGCAGCTTGGGCCCAACTACTCGACCCAGAAACCCTAAAAAATAGTGGTTTATTTTGGAAAATTATAAATCGGCCATTATTTTCGGGAGAGGAGAATACCCCTCTTGAGGCAAACATCCCAGACAAGGGTTGGATCCAACATTTCAGTAAAATATACTCAGAAACTAGCAACAATTCGCAAATCAATGGCACTATTCATAACGTAGAGGTCCCTGCTGTAATTTTTGAGGCTGTAGAGGTGGAAAGGGCAATAGATCTGACCTTGAAAAACAAAGCGCCGGGCCCTGATGGGGTCCCGGCGGATGTTTTTATATGCGCCCCGAAATTCTGGTCTAAAATCTTATGTAACGTTTTTAACGCTCTAAAACATGATAATATCCTGGCCTCGTGGAAACAATCTATCATCATTCCGGTCTATAAAAAGGGTAACAGGCGAAACCCCTCCTGTTATAGACCCATTTCACCGATTGATTCATCTGTGAAAATCTTGGGTCGGGTTATTTTATCTAAATTGAATGAATGGGTGAATGAGAAAGGGGTCTTATCAAATGTTCAGTACGGATTTAGACCAAAAAGGAGCACGTTAGACCAAGGACATAACTTGCACCTATTAGTGGATAAATATACCAGGGCCAAGGAGGGGTCCATGTACCTGGGGTTCATGGACCTCTCGTCAGCCTTTGACCTTGTTAATCAATCAAAATTGTGGCAAATCCTAATTGACATGGGTCTGGACAGGGCTTTAGTAAATCTCCTGGCGGATCTACACTCCGGCCTTTTAGCCTCCGTCCGGGTTACCTCGGAGGGTCGTTGCACTAGTCACTTTAACTCCGAAAGGGGAGTTAGGCAGGGGTGCATTCTGGCACCCCTCCTATTTACCATTTATATAAATGCACTGGAACCAGCGTTAAGAGGCATCCCTTGACATCCCGCGTATAGGAGAACTTGGAATTCCAGTTCTCCTATACGCGGATGATGCCGTCTTACTTTCGCGGACCGGTGTTGGCTTGCAACGCCTCTTGGATGTATTTGAAGACTTTATTGGTTCCTTGCACCTCAAGATAAAAGGAAAGAAGTCCCAAATCATGATAATGGGCAGGAGTAGCAAGAATAAGAACCTAAAAACTTTTACATGTGGCAAAGAAGAACTTTGTAGAGTAGCCACTTTCCCATATCTGGGGATCACCTTTGATGAGAGAGGGAATTGGGGTCCACAGATAAAAAACAGAAACATTTCCCTCGCAAGAACATCCTCTGCCCTACAGGGCTTTTCGAAAAAATTGGGGGCAAGGCCAATAGCAACCTTAATGAAAATCTATAAAGCAAAATGCCTTGCGGTGGCTACATATGGTAGCACAATTTGGGGATATTGTTCTCCGGACAGCATACAGACTACTGATCAATAAATGTTTAAGAGCTGTCCTCTCTGTGCCACAGTCCACCCCATCATATACAATCCACACTGAACTAGGAGTAGGATTTATTTCAGACATCATAAAAATGGCCCCTCTTCTAGCATGGCTGAAGACCTGGTTGAACCAGGAAATCCCCCTTAATCATATTATTTTAAAAGATTGTTTACAGCTAGATAGAGCTAATAAAATCTTGTGGCTAGCATACATCAAAGACAGTTTTGCTAAGCTAGGGAGACCAGAGCTTTTTTCCTCCCCGGAGTCCATAACAACAAAGGACATTGCCTTGATAAAAGGGTAACATGGGAAAAATGCTAAGCCTGGAGAGGGAACAAATGGAATTAAAAAACCTACGGTGAGGGCTAACATCATTATGAGCACCCAAGTAGGCCCTGAACTGTATTTAACTACTGTGAATCAAGCTTATCACCGGTTCCTTTTAACCTGATTTCGGTTTAATTGGATTCACCTGAACCTTGGTCATTTTCCAACTTGGAGTACTCCTGAAAACGCAATGCCGTGTTCTTGTGACAATTTTTCCACCCAGAATACAATGCACTTTCTGATGTTTTGTGGACACTACACGGCAGTAAGGACAAAATATTTGATCCCTATTCTAAAGGAGGCAGGGTTTATTCAAGTAAAGCCAGCACTCCTGTTTTTACAGTTGTTGCAGACCCCTAGGATTATGTTTCATGTTGCCAATTTCCTAGTGGGAGCTGTCCGGATCAAGAAGAGGAAGATGACCAATAACCCCTACAACGTTGTTTTATAGTGGATGAAAGCAAGTATAATGTTTACACTACAGGGAATGTTTACTGAACCTAATTGATATGTGGGATTGTATAATGAATGATACCTCGTACCTTGTATTCCTATTTAACTGACCTCTTTTTTAATGCATTTTTAAAGGTCAATATTTTTTATACTTTCTGTAAATATTCTGATTGTGTAAATTAATCGTGATTTTATTCTGTATTAACTATGTATTTTATAACGTGAATTTTTGTATAGTGCTATTGTCTTTTTATGATATTGATTTATCGAAATAAAGTATTTTGACTGACTGACTGACTGACTACATCGGATGCAAGGGTATGGGTTAGAGAAAGAGACGAGGAGCAGAGGTGTCTGGTGGGCTGATGGAAGTTCAGGCAGTGTTTCAAGCTGGCAGGTCTGTAGTTATGCAGGGCCTCATATACATGGGTCAGGAGCTTGAACTGACATGATTTTGTACAGGGAACTAATTTGCGACATTCTCTATGGTCTTTAGTCAGAAGAGGAGGTGAGCTGCGATCCCTGCGTAGAAAACGTTGCCGTAGTCCAGTCGGCTGGAGATGAGGGCCTCGATGATGGTGCATCTTGAGATATGGGGTTGTCATTTGAATATTATACCAAGCATGCAACGGAAGAAGAAGCAGGAGGAGGAGACTTAGTTGACCTGAGTCTTCATGGTTAACTTGTTTTCCAGAATGATGCCTTGGTTCATAGCAAGGTCAGTGGTGGTTGGAGTAGGTTCGAGTTCTGAAGGCCACAGGGATGTGTCCCATGGGAGCGTTTGTTACTGAAAGTCAGTACTTCTGGCTTGTCCATATTGAGCCTTCAGGCAGTTGTCCTTCATCTAGTTGGCGATGTTTCTCATACATTTCTGAAAGTTTATCTTGGTTGGTGGTGTCTTTGGAGCGAGAGAGGATGAGGTGTGTGTTGGCGTAGTAAATGATGTTGTGTCTGTGGGTTTTGGCAATGCTAGCCAGAGGTGTCATATATGTGTTGAAGAGGGTGGGGCTGAGCGGGATCCTTAGGGTACTCCACAGATGACTTGCTTGGGTTCAGAGGTTAAGGGAGGAAGGCTGATTTTTTGCCTCTTCCAGTGAGGAAAGAGGCGATCCATCTGAGAGCAGATCCTTGGACGCCTATGTTGTGCAGCCTTGTGATGAGGGTGTGGTGGGAGGCCGTATCGAAGGCTGCCGAGAGGACCAGGAGGATGAGAGCTGCAGTCTCTCCTCAGTCTAGTAGGGCTCTAATGTCGTCGGCAGCCTCATTGAGTGCTGTCTCAGTGCTGTGCTTTCTGTAGAATCTGAATTGGGATGAGTAGAGTAGGAGGTTCCATTCCAGATGTGAGGAGAGTTGTTGGTTGATGGCTTTTTCTAATATTCAAAGTCAGGATGAAGGTAGTGTCGTGTGGGACGTATTGACTCTATGCATTTAGTCGAGTGACTGTTGCTTGAAGAAGTCAGTGTCCTTGGGCTCGGGTTTGAAGTTTCTATAGATATTGTTGATCTAGTCGTGGAAGGAGTTGGCAAGGTTAGTGCAGAGTTCTTGTGAGGGCATAACGTTGTTTGGTGCAGCTGGGGGTTTGGAGAATGCTTTGACAACGTTGAAGAGTCCTTTGCTGTAATTGGAGCTTGATTCGATGAATGAGGATAATGCCTTTTTCTGGTCTGTGGGAGAGGTTGAGTGAGGGCTATCTTGAAGGCGGTTTTGTCGGTCACGTACCTTGCTAGTGCTCCATCTTCTATCCAGTTGTTTACAGTGTCATTTAGCGGTACTAAGGTCTTCAGTGTACCAGCTGGCCTCCTTGGTGAACCTTCTGTGGGAGTTGTTTCTGATGGGATCAAAGCTGTCGGTGCAGTTGATGATCAGATTGTTGAAAGTTTCTTGACGTTCTGGGCTAGGTTGTTGGAGGAGATGGGGTGGGTTGTGTTGAGGACATTGATCCATGTGTCCTTTGAAACTTTTCTAAAATTTTGAAAACTGTGTTGCTGACCCATTTGACTTCAAACAAATTGTGATTGATACTTCGAACTGCAGAATCCTCACCTTAAAATATCCCACTGGTGCCAGGCAGATTTAGAAAAATTTGAAGCAGTGCTCCTGCATGCCATTAAGTGACCTTGTGCACCTCTACACTTGGCTTCATATTTCCCTGGAAGTGACAGAGCAAAGTCGTATATAATCGTACCCCTGCTTGCTGACGTTAGTTCCTTTCTGTGAGCACCTCTTGACGTGGGTCTGGAGTTCTGCTCTCAACTTTGTCATGCTTCAGACAACTTCTAAAACATCTTTCACAATGTGCTAGGGAACAAAGTTCCAACCGAAAACATTCTTCAAGCTGTACCACGACTGCAGGAAGCAGATGTCGAACTTGGGTGCTCACGTGTGCCTGGGCTCATGGCATAAATTAAAGTTGTGTGTCAAGTGCTCCCTGGTGCATTTGAAGGTAATTATTGACTGAAAGGCAAAGTTGTATGTCGCTGAACACAAAAAATAATTGTGGTAGTCATCCAGATCCTGTTCCAAGTCACATGCCTGGTCTCGGTTCTAGTCACAGGACTGCTCCTGTGACTGCTTCACTCTAACTCAAAGTCTTCTGCTAAGTCCAAGTCCTGGCACAAGAAAGTAAAGTGGGACATGACCCAATACTACTACTTTGGCACCAAAGAGGGCATTGAGATGTAAATCTCACACAATCGACGTCTCTAGCTAGGGAGTCGATTCCTCAGTTGGTCCTGAAACACCCTGAGTGTTTAGTTTCATAGTAGACCCTGCAGCAGATTAAGGCATTAAATAGGCCATACTGCAAATGTTCAGTACTCTTATGGCGCTCTCTGCCACACCTTCAGACCCTACAAATCCACAGGTGCTCTACAGTCTGGTTACCGCCAGTGGGGTACTGCCTGTCCCATTGGGACCCTTTATCAAGCCCTTACCTTTTCCAGTTTACCTCTTCAGCCGCACAATCAATGCGGATTCCAGCCACCCGACATTCAGGGTATTGCTGCCGCAGATGATCAATAGCTGACGCTCATGTCTGATCCTGAATGATGTGCTATGAGAGTACAAAAGTGCTGAAGAAATATAAACCTCCTAAGGGGTTCACTGATGCACCTAGTCCTTTCAACCAACAAAGGAGAGATTGGCACAGAAGCTGTAATATAAAAATAATACATTTATTAACCTCAGATGAGGGAAACGGCGTCATATTTTGAGCAAGGCTTACCATGCTGTTTTTCCAATTCCAAGCAACTATGAAGAATCGCAGCTGAAAGGCAGTCATGTTCCATTCCTGTTTGCCAGTAATTTAGAGGTACGCTTAATAACTTCTGCTGGGTTTTTATATTTATTTACATTTGTAAGCAGTGTGCGGTGTGCTTTTCTAGCAGTATAGAGGTCAGCTATTTGTGTTATACTTAAATGTGTGCATTTACTGAAGCCCAAGATCATTTTGAGTGGCAAAGCTGCTTTTAAACAGTGAATTTTGCCCAAATTTGACTTTGATGTTAGGGGAACTTAAAAATAAATAACCTACAATGTTTTGGCATATTAGTCATCCCCAGAGTGTTCCCTACATATCCCAGGAATGGGGGATCAGGCATTTTATAAGGTACACCCTTATAAAAATGAGTTTTGTAAGCCGAGATAAAGAGACATTTTCCATTTGAGTTCTCCCCATTGCGGTACAGCACTGCTTAAATTCAACTTTGATGCTAGGAGTTCACAGTATGATAATTTAGGCAGTATAGAGATCAAAAAAAGTTTTTAGTGCACTTATTTTTAATGAACATTTGTTTTCATATAATCAAAATTCCCCTTATTTATTTATTTTTTAATAACACTAATCCTTTTGATGGTTTCACATATGAAAAGCAAGCCTCATTCCTTTTTGCCTTCATAATGTATTCATTTAGAACCCCAAGCACAGAAGCCTTACTTGAAACATGAAAATTCTGCGCCACGTTTTAAAGGACAGTTATTATTTAACATCAAAACCACAGATGTGCGTATGTAAAACGGCATTAAGAAAGAAAATCCCTACTTTCAATCTTTTCTCTGATATCCAAAATAATAAAACTGTCTTTTGTAACTTTTTAAAATCAACAGTCTGTAATACAGGCTTTTATACCGTGTTTGCACTCATCTTAAAAATAAATCTAGTTGACTCAGCTGTTTCCCTCTGTGGCTTGCTTTCAGGAATAGCCATGTGCTATTGACGCAACTGTTGTTCTGACCAGCAGGCGTCAAATTCTCACGCCTTTCAAGCCAGCCCAAATCTATCGTTCTGTAATGTCGTGCTTAATTCAGCAACAACCAATTCACTCAGATGATGTGAATGCCTTTTAATATCTAATACAATGTATCAAAGGAAAATGCTGTAACATTTTGTATTTTAGTCCTAATTATTGCAAAGCACACAATTTCGTGTTTTCCCTTCCTTTCAATGAGGCCTATTTTATTCCTATTGAATGTGAATTCTAATTTTATCTTTAGCATTGTGGCAATTTGCACACAGGTATTATTTCTTACTTCAATTTTAATGGTAGCATGCAGCTATTTAGCATATGTTATATCATTTGTTTCTGGATTTCTTATTTAATATGTAATTAATTAAATGACATTTTGCATAACAGAATGATGACAAAAAAACACACGCATTGAGCTCATTCCAAACATTTTCAGAAGGGGGTCATACACTCAGAACGCACAATACAGCGTGCTTAAGGCTAGCCATTCTTACACAAAAGTGCAATCGCTATTTACTCACACAAGTACCACCGGTGTAAAACCACATAGACATTTAAACACACATTTAACCCACAAATCAACACTTAGGACAGAAACAAGATACAGCCCACAGACTGTACTGAAACCAAACCATTTGTAAATATTAGTTATAAGTCATATTTAGAAGAAAAGCTCCCAAAAGTATTCGAAAAGCCTGCACACAAAAAACGCCCAAAGACTATTCCATGTTCAAGAAGCAAAAATACATCAATTCGCTAGTTTTGGCTGGAAGAACGCTCAAAAGGCGATCTGCATATCACTACTTATAAAAATTAAAGTGCACAAACCAGGATCCTTTTTTTATGTACATATTTTAATTCCATGGGGTACTTAGTCACCAAGGAAGAAATATGTTTTGTATACCGAAACCTATTTAGGTATCTCCGCAAGGGGAGCCGGCTGATTCAGTTCAAATTCCATTATGGTACCTCCAAGAAAGCAACACATTCTTCGATGTGTGCTTGAAACAGGCATGCCAAAGATATTGCTGCATATACAATATTACACAGCAGTGGCACTTAACACAATATGTGCCATTTCGAATTATTCAAAAGTTAGAGAAAAGTCTACTCATTACCTTTCTACACAAATTGCAATTCATATATTTCCAAGTTTTCAAAATCTTTGGCCTAAACCAAAACAAATCTCCAACCTCTCACTGCCAAGTTCTGAGTGACCTAACAGTCATTTTAGAATAATCACGCCAAAAAGGTTCCTAGTCAGCAGCAGTAAACATTTGGAGGATCAAATCGGGAAGGCCAGAAATATACTGGGCCGCAGAGACCGAGAATCTCCGTGCGCAGGGTACATCCTTAGTAGATTCCTGTCCTGACCTCCTCAGTAGATTCCTGTCTCCTGTCAAGACCACTCCCTTGGATAGCTGCTTCTCTGATGAGGTCCACGTCGGGCGCCATTTGAAGAAATATAAACCTTCTAAGGGGTTCACTGATACACCTGGTCCTTTTAACCAACAAAGAAGAGATTGGCACAGAAGCTGTAATATAAAAATAATACATGTATTAACCTCAGGTGAGGGAGACTGCGCCATACGGTACCTTCAGGCCACTGTAAGAGGCATTCTAAGGAGTACAGAGAACAGGGGCCTTATATATGCATAGGTTACATTAGTCAGCATAAAACCAAGAGGAGGTCCTGGCACATACAAGCATGCAAATTGACTAATATGGGTATACAAAATGTGCTTGCTCAACAAAGTTGGAGGACAGACATTTCTCCTTACAAAATCAAGAATAGCCTGACAGTTCTAAACTAGGAGCAGGTGCATTCAATCAGCTAGGCCTTTCTGAGCATGTGCAAGGCTCTGGAAGAGGGAGAAAGCTTGTGGCAAGCACATGGCTAACTAAAATGGCTGCCAAATACAAAATGGCTTTCAGCTCGTGCTAACAGCGATTCTTGCAATCTTTGACAGTTCGACCTGTTCATCCTGACTCTAATTATGTACCTCTGCCCCAGCACAACTATCAACAGAGCTTCCATTATCTTTTTGGCTCCGATTTCTTTTCTTGTTCCAGAGCATGGTGCGCCAAAGGATATTGATTTTGATGGTGGGGAGGATAGCTTGCTCTCCCCCTCATCAGATTGATGCCTCATTTTCCATGACTGTTCAGGGGCAGCAGAGGTACTAGAATTACAGCTACCCTCCCTTGATACAAAAACAAATGTTTTGACTGCAACTTTATAGTTTGGGCTAGCAGCATCTGAGCCCTTACTATCACTTAAAGACACCCTCTCATATATCATGATTGCTACTTACTCGAAACCGTGTTCCTTTCTGCATGTTAGTTAGCGGGTGCCTCTGCATTATAGAACGGCACCTGGTGACCTGAACTTTCTCACCAAGCACCCTCACCAAGCACCGTATTTCAGAAAGTCTTATTGTACAAGCCTCTACCAGTAAGGTGACGCCTAACTAGTTTCCAACTAATTCCCTAAATGTAATCCTAAACAATTGATGCCTTTTGTAAACATAGGTTTTTCTCTGCCAGCTGGGCACTTCAGTCCATGACCTGCTTGTTGGGCCACTACAATCATGCCTTTTGGATAATGGCCAGCAAGATCCTGCCATACATCCTCAAGGACCTTCAAGTAGCCTTGGCTGAGAGCATACATGATTAGCAGGATGCAGCCGACTAAGTTAGGATACATGGACTTAATTGGCAGAGCGGTTGGTACTAGCATTTTTCACATGTCAATCAGTCAAACAGCAGTTGTAAAGCGCAACACTGTCTTTGGGGTATCTGGGATATGTGTCTCCATCTGAGAGCCAGGTCTTGAGTCTTTTTCTGAAAGTTGCCAACGAGGAGACTGTGCGTAGCTGGAGGGGCAGGTCGTTCCAGGTCTTGGCAGCGATGTAGGAGAAGGAGTGGTCACCGCTGCAACGGATTCAGGTTGTGTGTACAAGGGCAAGTGAAGAGGAGCACAGTTGTCTGGAAGGTTGGTAGTAGTAAAGTAGATGGTTGATGTAGGCAGGTCCGAGGTTGTGGAGGGCTTTGTAGGCATGCGTGAGGATCCTGAACTGGCATCTCTTCTGGATGGGGAGCTGGTGTAGGTATCTCAGGAGGGGGGAGATGTGGGTTTCTTTGGGGAGATCCGGGATGAGTCTGGGTACAGCATTCTGTATGGTCTGGTGTCTTCTGAGGAGCTGGATGGAGATGCCGGTGTAGAGGGTATTGCCGTAGTCGAGGCGGCTAGTGACGAGGGCCTGAGTGAAGATGTTTCTAGTGTTTGTTGGGCTCTATCTGATGATTCTGCGGAGCATGCAAAGTGTGTGGAAGCAGGAGGAGGCGACTGCATTGACTTGTCATTTCATGTACAGTTTGCTGTATAGGATGATGCTGAGGTTGCGTGCATGGTCGTCGGTGTGGGTGTAAGTCTTAGTTCTGTAGGCCACCAGCTGTGGTCCCATGCAAATGTGTTCTTCCCGAAAATCAGTACTTCAGTCTTGTCTTAGTTGAGTTGGACTTGAGAGAGCAATTTGTATACAGTATACAATAGAATTACTCATTATAAATGGAAAAGAAAAAGAACAAATCACAAGTACGATGTACATGCGTGACACCACGCATACTATTAATATAATCGACGGACGTCCATTTGATTCCAAAGAAGAACTTCTGGCGACATGTGACATTGTGTCACTCTATACGAGTATACCGCAAGAGGAAGCACTGGTGGTGGCTGCCCTAGCGTTGGACAGGGGTGAAGCACCGGCACGTGTCCCCACCTCATTTATCATTCTGCTACTAAAAATCGCAATAATGCGAAACTTCTTCTTATTCCAGAATTGTTTCTATCTCCAGACTAAGGGAGTCGCTATGGGGGCTGCTTTTGCCCCTGATCTAACGATAATTTTTATGTCCACTTTTGAGGATACCTTCATACTCAATGACTCTAATCCGTTCAGGTCTAATATACAACTGTGGATGAGGTATATTGATGATATCCTCTTGGTTTGGGCGGGCACTGAAACTGGCTCAACATGAGATCACAGGATATTCAATTTACTATCCAATTCGACAAGAATGTCATAAACTTTCTGGATCTTTCCATCATTGCTGAAGATGAGGTATTACACACAACTTTGTTTAGGAAACCGGCAGAGCGAAACTCACTACTTCAGTATTCCAGTCATCACCCGAGAGGTCTTAGGGACAATTTGCCATTTGGACAATTTTTGAGAATCCGTCGTAACTGTAGTAAGAAAGAGGATTACATGGAGCAATCAGGGAATCTCATGGATCTCCTAATAGAACGTGGTTATCCCAAGCGCCTGACAAAGAAGGCCAGGAAGAGAGCGTGGTTTAATCCCAGAGACACTTTGCTACAAACCAATGAACGTACTAAGAGTGATGAACAGCGCCTAATCTGTGTAACTACTTTTTCAACCAAAAGCAATGCGATCAAAAAAGCCATAAACAAACATTGGACCATGATCTCAGAGGACCTTGACCTCAATAACCTACCCCTGCATTCTTTTAAGAAGGCCAAAAATATCCGTGATCATGTAGTGTGTTCATTCCTGGATAACATGTCTGTACCAACTATCACTTCATTATGGAACCTTCCACCGATTGTGGGCCATTTCAAATGTGGCAGCTGTAAGGCCTGTCCATCGACAATTCAAACGAAGGAATTCATTTTCAAGCAACAAAGCGTAACACTTAAATCACATACGAACTGTAACACCACTGATGTGGTGTACTGTATAACCTGCCCATGTGATTTAATCTATGTCAGACAAACACAACAACGTGTAAAAATGCGTTTTTTGCAACATTGCAGCCGTGCCAGGTGTAAGGTAAATAGGGCCCCTTTGGTTGAACACTGCATCAAGGATAACCATTCACCCGAAAGCCTCAAGTGGTTTGTACTTGAACAGGTGAAACTTGGCCCTAGAGGTGGCAACAAAGCTCCCATTCTTAATGTCAGGGAACTCAAATGGATTGATTTCTTTGACTCTGTGTGGAATGGCTTAGATGAGTCTGAAAGCAGCTTTGCCCAATTGGCTATTCTTTAAAACATTCTTTAAAATGTTCTATTCTGTCCTGTGCCTGTACTACTACTGTGTGTGAAAGAGAGTGTAATTTACAGCCATGTATGGTAGGCACGTAATCTCACTACTTTAATTTGTAATGTCGTGCGTTTAACCACCTTGTTGGTAGGTTCACGCACATGGGTGTTTTCTTACATTTCATTCACTCATTGAAATACAATTTCCATGTCATGCGTTTTTACCACCTTGTTGGTAGGTTCACGCATTGGTGCCTTGCTAGCAGTTTTGCCACTCATCCTTAGAGGGTATGAAGAAGCATGTTGAACGCTATAGGTTACCTAGCAACCACCGAGCGCTAGTCTTTCTTCACTCTTTAACGTACTCGATAAGAACGTAACCACGCCCCCTCCTTGCCTTACTTCCTGGTTACGGGAGACGCGATGAGCCACAGCCTCGAGACCACGTACCTGCCTTAGAACTTTGATCGAATGGGTAAGCCCTTCATGAGACCTTTGTGCCATGTATAACTGTTTTGGAAAGGACTCTAAAAGTCCCGATTCCACACACTCACTAGCCCTCCCAATCATTCTCTTTTAGATACGGGCAGCTGAATAACTTACCCAAGCGGATTTCCTGAAAATAAGGTAAACCGTTGCCAACGCTAACGAGTGGCGCATCGTTTCTAATGTATTCGAAATTAACCCTTACTAAGTCCTCTCGCGTCCCCAGATTGTTCACAAAGTGATTTTTGACACGCCTGACGCCACCCTGCTTGCGACTCTGGCAAGGTAATCCTTGTTTGTCGATATATCCATTTGTTAGGAGCACATGTAGTCCATTGGCTCCTTTTATTTTGTACAGTCCTCACTCAGTGTATGTATTTTAATGAATTTGCCGAGTGGTTTATCCGCTATGGCCTAACAGGGACTCTTTGCAGACCCTTGAGCCTAATTAGTTTTCTAATCTTTCTTTTACCCTAGGAGGCCAGCCCATCGGCCCCACACCCCACCCCCCGCTCCCCCGCTGGTCCTGATGAAGACCCGCGCTGTAAGGGCAATCAACCCTACATGTCTTTAGGGTCGAAACGTAGACTACTTTTGCCTACCCTATCAACCCCTATCATCAGCAGGACAAGTACAGCCATTTAGGAGTTTGATGGTACATAATGTATTGATATATGCATGTTCCGTGTGGCCCCGATTTATGGGGACCATCCCAAGAATATATACATGAACTTTGACTTATGCTGTTTATGTCGCATATCAATGAATACTGAGTCTCAACTGTCTCACTAAATCCCCACACAGCACTCCCCTCCCCTTTTCCTATGTGGTCACGAAATAATTTGATTTAAAAAAAAAAAGTCTGTTTTGATAAACATCGTTTAACCATAAAAAGGTTGATATGAGTGCGTTGTGAATAAAAACATCGTACTTGTGATTTGTTCTTCTTTTTCTTTTCCATTTATATTGAGTACTTCTATTGTATACTGTATACAAATTGCTCTCTCAAGTCTGGGACCCCTCTGTCCATAACAAATATCCACCAGGTCCCTTTGACTTTATGGGTTCAACCCTGTTACATGTAACATAACAACCAACTTAGTTGAGTTGGAGGCTGAATGAGATCTACTGGTTTCTCTGGCACTGTATAGGCTTGGCTAATGGATATGCCTTTTGATAGATCGCGCTTCTTTGGAGAGAAGACGGACTCCGCTTCTTTAAGGGCAGCATAACTTCAGTGCTTTCCTTGGGGATGATGGCTCCAGCCAAACAATTTCCTTATCAGTTCAGAAAATTGATCGACTATTACATGGGGTTATTATATAGGCAGAGGTAGCTCTCAGCCAGTGATTCAATAAGTCTAGCAAGAGACAGTTGAAGATCTACTTTGGAGGCTCATTCACCACAGTTTGTCCTGCAGCAGGCCACTCTCCCTTCCCCACCCATAGATGACAATGGTGATGGGATGCATCAATGCTGGGTGCCATGTGGGGGTGTGGAGATCAGCAGAGTATGGTATCCAGCGGAGTGCCGGCTCCACATCCGTTTGGTGGAGCTGTGGGCAATTTATCGAGTGTAGGTTCTCACTGAGAGCACTGCCGCCACTTGATACTGCAATAAGCTGAGCAGAGTGGGGTCCTGGGTCTGGTAGCAAGAGACTTTTTGTCTCTGGAGGTGGTTGGAGCAACAGGGTGTATTTCTGGACGCAAACCCCCTGGGGGTGCCACAGGGGACAAATTGAGCAGACATCTGGCAGATCACAAGTGTTGTCTACATCCTAAGGCAGCTCTGCTCTGTCATCTCTGGGGCAGTATGGAGCAAACATGGACCACATGAAACCACTGAGCGAATGGCTGGAGCAATCCAATGCGGTGCCTTGGTGCTATTCTAAGGTGATGAATCTGCTTTTAGACTATCCAGCAGAAAGAGCGTTACCCATGGTAAGTAACTTGTTTGTTAATCACTATTTGGACTCCTGGGGTATGCCAAATAATTTGAGTGAAAACACTGCATCAAAGAGACATTATAGCTTCCTATACTTTTCTGCTTTGCAGTTAAGGGACAATGCAGTTGACTTAGTCTTTGATGGCAATTTCTCCAGAACCTGTCACTTTTATATATTGATATTTGGTTTTGTTTGTTTGGGTTTTATTCTTGGTTTGTAATTTTGTCTTTGAAAAAGCCCTTGCCGTTGCCCACCCACTGTAAAACATGTTAGCTCTTCATTGTATTATTTGAATGTTTTATTACATAGTAACACTACTATATTTACATTAACAAACAGGTACAACTAAGCAACCAAAATTAACCTTATATTAATGCCAAGTAAGAATGCTACCGAAGGGGGGGGGGGGGGGCTACGCGCGGATCCAAGATGGACACGTGAGCACAGGGCTCCCGAGACCCTTTCCACCTCCCGCATTTATCCTGCCACATATCCTGATTTTGACGACGGGTTTTATCAGCTGATGCCCAGCTGACATGATATCTTTTTTCAGAAATTGATTTGGCCGCTGGGAACCGGACTCTCTGCATCTTGGAACTTTGTGGCCTACACTGACGAATCTCCGCGGCCTCGAGTCTTCGAAGTACCCAGGTGGCAATTGAACAACAACGGTCATTGGGATCTTCCGTCGCCCCTGAGGTACTTTCGGTTTCGTTTTTGGTCATCATCCACCGCGACTCGCTGTCTGCTGAGACTGCTGGCCTGTGCCCTGCTGCTGGCCCCGCACCTCTTCTTCTTTCGCCCTCATCCCTGACTTTACTGGTCGGTTCTGCGGAGAGCCATTCTCACCAGATCTCAAACGGCCCGACTGGGCTCGCTGCCCAACATGGCGGGCAGGTCGGAGAGTGAGAAGAGGGCCGCCAGGGGTGCTTTCCGAGGGGATGTCGCCAAATCCAATACTATTGATCGCTTCGCCCGCCCGCAGGGATCCCCTGGTGGAGCAGGTAAAGTCTTGGAAGAGACTGGGGATGGCTCTCCTGTAATGGAAGACTTGACATTGCGGGATGTCATGGGCGCCATTGCCAGTGTGAAGACCTCGATGGGTCAGAAGTATGAGACCCTGGCTTCAAAGATAGACACTGTGGTGATTGAAGTCAACCTTATCAGAACGGACCTCGCAAAGACCAACGAGCGGGTCAAGTCACTGGACATTAAGACCGCAAGTCTCACGACGGATGTCTCTGACCTACAGGCGGAGGTTCGCAGTCTTCGATCATCGAATGACTTGTTTGCCCGTCGGCTGGACGACTTCGAAAGCCGGGCCAGGCGCAACAACGTTCGTATTATTGGTGTCCCGGAAAATTCCTCGGAGCTCTCCACAGATCTTTTGGTGGAGGACCTTGTGCTGCATCATCTCGTGCCTAAGGGACTCAGCAACTTTTTTACCGTGGAGCGTGCCCACAGAGTCACAGGTGGTAGACCTAAACTGGGCGCCGCACCAAGACCTATTATAGCCAGGATCTTTAATTTTCGGGACAGAGACACTATCCTACAAGTATCACGCACCAATGGACCCACTAAATTTGACAATGCGTCGATCAGTTTTTACCCTGACTTTACACAAGCGGTGCAAAAACAACGTATGAGCTTCACCGGTGTGAAAAGGTGCCTTAGAGACATGGGACTAAAGTACGCCATGCTGTTCCCGGCTCGCTTGAGGATCGAATAAGAGGAGCGTGCTCTCTTCTTTGATCGCCCGGAGGTTGCCAGCGACTAGCTTGATACTTTGCCGGCACACCGAGATCGACAGGAACAATCGAAGGGAGCTGAAGGAGGCTTGGAGGAACGGGTGGAGTGAGTCCCTACCAGTGTGCCGCCTATATGGACTTACAGCGGGGGTTTGACTATTCTTATGTGCATGACAGGTTGATTACCCGGGGGTGGGAGGGCTTGGGATTCTTCCTCCTCTAAGGGGTCTTTCTCTCTCTTTTCGTAGATTAGTTTAATGGGGCGACAGGCACACTGCAAGTTGGGGCGGCTTTCGGGTCTAACGCAGGGGTGCAGGGTGGGGGTGTGTGTTCTAGGGGTTTTCCTGGGGGTGGGGTGGGGCTCTTTGTTTTTTTGTTTGTTCCGAGGTTCTATTTCGCTGCACACTTTGTCCACTCTGCCTGTTTCTTTATGGGTGGAGCACAGCTCACGTTTCTGGAATGGGGGGTAGGGGGCTGCGGGCGCTGAGTTTGAATGTTAATGGTCTGGGTTATAGGATCAAGCGGGGGATTGTTTTACAATATCTGAAACATCTTTCACCTGATGTAGTGTTACTGCAGGAGACACATCTGATAGGGAATGCTTGCCAGGCACTGAATTGAAGGGGATACCGTTTGGTGGCACATTCAGGATTCACTACTGGGTCCAGGGGGGCGGGTGTTCTGGTCCGGAGTTCCCTCCCCTTGGAGATAGATGATACTGTGTTAGATGATAGAGGCCGGTACGTGGCCATTACGGGTCGCTGGGAGGGGAAAACGATCTCTGTTCTTTCTGTGTATGTCCCACCGGGTTTACAGTCCATCACGTTTTCTGATCTGGGTAGAGTGGTATTGAATTTCCCTCTGGACATGTTGGTGGGGACTTTAACTCAGTTGTTTGTGGTAGCGAGGATCGTAACCCCCCCGGACTCTGTTGAGATCACAGTTATGGATGAGCAACTTCCTGGATGCGCTGGGTTTAGTGGATTGCTGGAGGCACCTGCACCCCGGGCAGGTGCAATATACTTTCTGTTCGGGAGCGCATAGGAGTCTCTCGAGGCTCGACTATATCCTGGTGCCAGCGGTGCAGCTGGTCTCTGTGAGGGAAATTCGACATCTTGCTCGGGGGATCTCGGACCACTCTCCTCTCTGGCTTACGATTGATGTGCAACTGGGAGCTGAGGGCAGGGTTGCCCCAATTAACCCCTGGCACCTACGCAACCCGAAAACCAGGGCTGGGGTGGTGAAATGTATGGACCACTATTTTGAGGAGAATGTTGGGTCTGTGTCCTCTTCGGTCTCCCTGGGGGAGGCCTATAAGACAGTTGTCCGGGGTCAAGCCCTTTCCCTGATTGCTAGCGCAAAAAAAAAGTAAGAATGAGGAAGTGGTGAGATTGGAGACTGAAATCACGGCTCTGGAAGAAGAGTTGGAATCTGGGGTTACACCCGAGGGTTTGCATGTTTTGGGCCTTAAACAGGCCGATTACAGAGCGCGGGTAACGGATGCGGCGAGGATGATGAGTCGTGAGCAGCAGGGGCGCTTGTATGATGTTGGTGATAAGGCCGGGAAGTTGATTGCGTTGCTGGATAAGAGAGAAAACGATTTACAAAAGGGGGTGGTGATGAACAGAGTGTCTGAATTGAGCAGACCACTCTTACCCAGTCCAAAGATCAGGGCTTGATCCATCACCGTTATTTATCTCACTGCCCCATCCCAGCTCAGAATCTGGCTATATGCAAATCAGTCTGTCCCTGGCCCAGTGCATCATGGGAACAGGGCAGACTAAACTACCAAGCCAATTCTTTACCAGAAAGGAGACAAGCTACCGGGGACCGGTTTCTGGCATTTCAGCCTCTTCGGCCCGGCTTGCTTGAATCCTGATGGAGCAGTGAGAAAGGGACTCATGTCTGAGTATACCCTGCCACACCTATAGTGGCCAAAATCGATTTACAAAAGGGGGTGGTGATGAACAGAGTGTCTGAATTGAGCAGACCACTCTTACCCAGTCCAAAGATCAGGGCTTGATCCATCACCGTTATTTATCTCACTGCCCCATCCCAGCTCAGAATCTGGCTATATGCAAATCAGTCTGTCCCTGGCCCAGTGCATCATGGGAACAGGGCAGACTAAACTACCAAGCCAATTCTTTACCAGAAAGGAGACAAGCTACCGGGGACCGGTTTCTGGCATTTCAGCCTCTTCGGCCCGGCTTGCTTGAATCCTGATGGAGCAGTGAGAAAGGGACTCATGTCTGAGTATACCCTGCCACACCTATAGTGGCCAAAATCGATTTACAAAAGGGGGTGGTGATGAACAGAGTGTCTGAATTGAGCAGACCACTCTTACCCAGTCCAAAGATCAGGGCTTGATCCATCACCGTTATTTATCTCACTGCCCCATCCCAGCTCAGAATCTGGCTATATGCAAATCAGTCTGTCCCTGGCCCAGTGCATCATGGGAACAGGGCAGACTAAACTACCAAGCCAATTCTTTACCAGAAAGGAGACAAGCTACCGGGGACCGGTTTCTGGCATTTCAGCCTCTTCGGCCCGGCTTGCTTGAATCCTGATGGAGCAGTGAGAAAGGGACTCATGTCTGAGTATACCCTGCCACACCTATAGTGGCCAAAATCGATTTACAAAAGGGGGTGGTGATGAACAGAGTGTCTGAATTGAGCAGACCACTCTTACCCAGTCCAAAGATCAGGGCTTGATCCATCACCGTTATTTATCTCACTGCCCCATCCCAGCTCAGAATCTGGCTATATGCAAATCAGTCTGTCCCTGGCCCAGTGCATCATGGGAACAGGGCAGACTAAACTACCAAGCCAATTCTTTACCAGAAAGGAGACAAGCTACCGGGGACCGGTTTCTGGCATTTCAGCCTCTTCGGCCCGGCTTGCTTGAATCCTGATGGAGCAGTGAGAAAGGGACTCATGTCTGAGTATACCCTGCCACACCTATAGTGGCCAAAATCGATTTACAAAAGGGGGTGGTGATGAACAGAGTGTCTGAATTGAGCAGACCACTCTTACCCAGTCCAAAGATCAGGGCTTGATCCATCACCGTTATTTATCTCACTGCCCCATCCCAGCTCAGAATCTGGCTATATGCAAATCAGTCTGTCCCTGGCCCAGTGCATCATGGGAACAGGGCAGACTAAACTACCAAGCCAATTCTTTACCAGAAAGGAGACAAGCTACCGGGGACCGGTTTCTGGCATTTCAGCCTCTTCGGCCCGGCTTGCTTGAATCCTGATGGAGCAGTGAGAAAGGGACTCATGTCTGAGTATACCCTGCCACACCTATAGTGGCCAAAATCGATTTACAAAAGGGGGTGGTGATGAACAGAGTGTCTGAATTGAGCAGACCACTCTTACCCAGTCCAAAGATCAGGGCTTGATCCATCACCGTTATTTATCTCACTGCCCCATCCCAGCTCAGAATCTGGCTATATGCAAATCAGTCTGTCCCTGGCCCAGTGCATCATGGGAACAGGGCAGACTAAACTACCAAGCCAATTCTTTACCAGAAAGGAGACAAGCTACCGGGGACCGGTTTCTGGCATTTCAGCCTCTTCGGCCCGGCTTGCTTGAATCCTGATGGAGCAGTGAGAAAGGGACTCATGTCTGAGTATACCCTGCCACACCTATAGTGGCCAAAATCGATTTACAAAAGGGGGTGGTGATGAACAGAGTGTCTGAATTGAGCAGACCACTCTTACCCAGTCCAAAGATCAGGGCTTGATCCATCACCGTTATTTATCTCACTGCCCCATCCCAGCTCAGAATCTGGCTATATGCAAATCAGTCTGTCCCTGGCCCAGTGCATCATGGGAACAGGGCAGACTAAACTACCAAGCCAATTCTTTACCAGAAAGGAGACAAGCTACCGGGGACCGGTTTCTGGCATTTCAGCCTCTTCGGCCCGGCTTGCTTGAATCCTGATGGAGCAGTGAGAAAGGGACTCATGTCTGAGTATACCCTGCCACACCTATAGTGGCCAAAATCGATTTACAAAAGGGGGTGGTGATGAACAGAGTGTCTGAATTGAGCAGACCACTCTTACCCAGTCCAAAGATCAGGGCTTGATCCATCACCGTTATTTATCTCACTGCCCCATCCCAGCTCAGAATCTGGCTATATGCAAATCAGTCTGTCCCTGGCCCAGTGCATCATGGGAACAGGGCAGACTAAACTACCAAGCCAATTCTTTACCAGAAAGGAGACAAGCTACCGGGGACCGGTTTCTGGCATTTCAGCCTCTTCGGCCCGGCTTGCTTGAATCCTGATGGAGCAGTGAGAAAGGGACTCATGTCTGAGTATACCCTGCCACACCTATAGTGGCCAAAATCGATTTACAAAAGGGGGTGGTGATGAACAGAGTGTCTGAATTGAGCAGACCACTCTTACCCAGTCCAAAGATCAGGGCTTGATCCATCACCGTTATTTATCTCACTGCCCCATCCCAGCTCAGAATCTGGCTATATGCAAATCAGTCTGTCCCTGGCCCAGTGCATCATGGGAACAGGGCAGACTAAACTACCAAGCCAATTCTTTACCAGAAAGGAGACAAGCTACCGGGGACCGGTTTCTGGCATTTCAGCCTCTTCGGCCCGGCTTGCTTGAATCCTGATGGAGCAGTGAGAAAGGGACTCATGTCTGAGTATACCCTGCCACACCTATAGTGGCCAAAATCGATTTACAAAAGGGGGTGGTGATGAACAGAGTGTCTGAATTGAGCAGACCACTCTTACCCAGTCCAAAGATCAGGGCTTGATCCATCACCGTTATTTATCTCACTGCCCCATCCCAGCTCAGAATCTGGCTATATGCAAATCAGTCTGTCCCTGGCCCAGTGCATCATGGGAACAGGGCAGACTAAACTACCAAGCCAATTCTTTACCAGAAAGGAGACAAGCTACCGGGGACCGGTTTCTGGCATTTCAGCCTCTTCGGCCCGGCTTGCTTGAATCCTGATGGAGCAGTGAGAAAGGGACTCATGTCTGAGTATACCCTGCCACACCTATAGTGGCCAAAATCGATTTACAAAAGGGGGTGGTGATGAACAGAGTGTCTGAATTGAGCAGACCACTCTTACCCAGTCCAAAGATCAGGGCTTGATCCATCACCGTTATTTATCTCACTGCCCCATCCCAGCTCAGAATCTGGCTATATGCAAATCAGTCTGTCCCTGGCCCAGTGCATCATGGGAACAGGGCAGACTAAACTACCAAGCCAATTCTTTACCAGAAAGGAGACAAGCTACCGGGGACCGGTTTCTGGCATTTCAGCCTCTTCGGCCCGGCTTGCTTGAATCCTGATGGAGCAGTGAGAAAGGGACTCATGTCTGAGTATACCCTGCCACACCTATAGTGGCCAAAATCGATTTACAAAAGGGGGTGGTGATGAACAGAGTGTCTGAATTGAGCAGACCACTCTTACCCAGTCCAAAGATCAGGGCTTGATCCATCACCGTTATTTATCTCACTGCCCCATCCCAGCTCAGAATCTGGCTATATGCAAATCAGTCTGTCCCTGGCCCAGTGCATCATGGGAACAGGGCAGACTAAACTACCAAGCCAATTCTTTACCAGAAAGGAGACAAGCTACCGGGGACCGGTTTCTGGCATTTCAGCCTCTTCGGCCCGGCTTGCTTGAATCCTGATGGAGCAGTGAGAAAGGGACTCATGTCTGAGTATACCCTGCCACACCTATAGTGGCCAAAATCGATTTACAAAAGGGGGTGGTGATGAACAGAGTGTCTGAATTGAGCAGACCACTCTTACCCAGTCCAAAGATCAGGGCTTGATCCATCACCGTTATTTATCTCACTGCCCCATCCCAGCTCAGAATCTGGCTATATGCAAATCAGTCTGTCCCTGGCCCAGTGCATCATGGGAACAGGGCAGACTAAACTACCAAGCCAATTCTTTACCAGAAAGGAGACAAGCTACCGGGGACCGGTTTCTGGCATTTCAGCCTCTTCGGCCCGGCTTGCTTGAATCCTGATGGAGCAGTGAGAAAGGGACTCATGTCTGAGTATACCCTGCCACACCTATAGTGGCCAAAATCGATTTACAAAAGGGGGTGGTGATGAACAGAGTGTCTGAATTGAGCAGACCACTCTTACCCAGTCCAAAGATCAGGGCTTGATCCATCACCGTTATTTATCTCACTGCCCCATCCCAGCTCAGAATCTGGCTATATGCAAATCAGTCTGTCCCTGGCCCAGTGCATCATGGGAACAGGGCAGAGAAAGGTTGAATCGTGTGGTGCCTGTTGTGGTACAAGAGGACGGTGAACGGGTTGTGGACCATAGTTGCGGTGTTTGCTCAGCACTTTCAGAAGGTTTACGCGCCGGTCTCGGACAGACCGGAGGAGGATTCACATTTGCTACTTAGGGATATCACGCTGCCTTGCCTTTCGGAGTCAGACAGGGAGCTTATGGAGGTGGATTTTTCCACTAATGAAATAGCGCTTGCTATCCGCTCCCTTCGCTCAGGGAAGGCCTCTGGCCCGAATGGTATCCCGATAGAGCTGTACAAATTGTGTCCAGACAAGTTGGCGCCTCATCTTCGCCAAATGTTTTTGGAATCGCGAGATCTCTGAGTTCTTCCCCGGGATCAGAGATTGGCGTCCATTGTCGTCATTCACAAAGATGGGAAGCCTCGTGATCAATGTTCATCATATAGGCCAATCTCGCTTCTGAACGTCGAGCCCAAAATTTTGGCGAAACTTTGGGCGAATCGTTTGATTACGGTGATCAGTGATTTGATACACCCTGATCAGTCCGGGTTCATCCCTCATCGGAATACGGCTCTCAATTTTCGCCGCCTTCATGGTGTACTGGCAAGGGCGGGGTCACTTCGTGAGCTGGCCATCTTGGTCTCTTGGGATGCCTCGATGGCCTTCGATACGATAGAGTGGCCGTATTTGTGGGCGGCCCTCGCAAAATTCGGTTTCGGTCCTAATTTTATCGGTTGGGTCAAACTTCTTTATGAACAACCACTGGCCCAAGTGGTGGTCAATGTAGGGCCTCGGAGCCTTTCGTCCTAGGGAGACGAACACGACAGGGCTGCCCGTTATCGCTGCTCCTCTTCGTGCTTGCTCTTGAGCCCCTTGCCGCGTGGCTTCGGTGGGAGCCGTCGCTTAAAGGCATTAGTTGGTCCTCTGACTTTGAGGACCGTATATCGTTGTACGCCGATGATATGCTGTTATACCTTACTTCCCCTCGTAAGTCACTAGGAGTGTTTGATGTATTGCGCTCCTTTGGGAGGAACTCTGGTTTAGCCATCAATTGGGCTAAGTCCTGCATTTACCCGCTCACTGAAGACCTGCCCCTGTTGCCCCGTGTCTGTCCAATACCGGAATCGCGCGACGGCTTTAAATACTTGGGGATTTATATTTCCTTGGACTCAGCCGTACGGTATGAGAGGAATCTGCTTCCGCCACTCCGCCGGCTTCGGTCGGACGTCGCAGCGTGGTGCGGTTTGCCGCTGTCCCCGGTTGGGAGAGCGGCCCTGTTTAAGATGATGTCCTCCCTCGATTTCTGTACGCTCTCCAAAACACGCTTGACTTGGTGCCTGCTAGTTATTTCCGGGAGATCGAGGGCCTACAGAGGAAGCTGGTATGGGGCGGGCGACCTCGCATTGCACTGGCAAAATTGACTTTGCCCTGGTACGACGGTGTTATAGCGTTGCCCGATATAAAACGGTACTACTGGGCATCGCAACTGAGTGCTGTCAACCACGCAATGTATTGTCTGGTTCCGAATCCGGCATTCGAGATGGATAAATGGCAGCTGCCGGGAGGAGACTACAATAGGGCGCTCTACTCTAGATCGGCGGGGAGAAATCTTACCGATCCCACTGGGGTTGCGGTACAAGTGGGAGCGCTGCGACTGCTGCCACGGGATGGACAGACAGGCTGACCAGAGCCACTCCGCTTTATGCGGCGGAGAGACTGGGCTGTCTTTGGACGACGAAGGGATTTGACAAATGGGATCTTATTGGCATTAGTAGGGTGGGAGACCTCTGGGTCACGGATAGGATCAAAACCTTCGTGGAACTTCAACAAGAGTATAAACTGGGCGATAAAGAGCACTTCCGGTATATGCAGGTTCGTCATGCACTTACATCCGTCTTCCCGGCCGGTACCGCTATCCCAGAGTCCTCTCCCCTGGAGGACAGAGTGCTTGACGGGTATGTCCCCGATAGTACCATCTCCCTCATTTATAAAAAGCTCATCAATGACCGCTCGGATCTTCTTGTGCAGCTTCTTGGGGCCTGGACTGGTGACGGGCTAGAGCTGGATGACGAAGATTGGCAGGCCGCGATATCATCCCCTAAGGAAGTCTCGATTCCGGCGCGTCTCCGGCTGGTGCAATTGAAGATTTTACACCGCGTGTATGTCACGGGTCCACGCCTGATGCGTATGGGTTACTCTATGGATGGGTTGTGTAGGCGCGGCTGCGGTATGCTTGCTACTTTTCTTCATATTTTGTGGGAATGTCCGGACGTAGTGGCGTATTGGTGACGAGTGCATGAGGTTATGGAAGAGGTTACGGGTGTTTCGTTACTGCCTGAGGCCAGAAGGTGCCTGTTGAACGTGTGGGAGCCGAATGATTATAGCGTAGCGCAGACACAATGGGCCACCCTCGGCAAAATGATAGCGAAAAGAGGCATAGCCCAGCTGTGGGGGTCTCAAAGGGCACCTCTGGTTTCAACCTGGGAGGAAAACATGGATTGGTGTATGTTCAGAGAAAAAACTGTGTACATCGCCCGTGGAAGACCTAAGAAGTGGGGGAGGATATGGGGTCACTGGAACTTATATCGTGGAGAGATTTGCACCCCCCCTTTTGTAGAAACCAATGATATTCCCATGTCCCCATGATCGGACATTCCATACGTCTATAGCACATTGTATTTTATTTGCTTGTTCGCTCCCGACCCCTTCCTTCCCTCCTCATGTTTCCATATCCTTTTTCACATCAGCCTTTACCTGGGTCGCTCCCCCTGCTATCTGAGACAGCCGCATACATTATCAATGTCACCTCGGAATTTTGTTGTTATGTTTGTTTTTCAAAAATATAAAATGTGAAACCTTTCATTTATCCTCCTATCATCACAGGAACATCGCGTGGGCATATTATATCGCTGCCGAACCCCCGGATTTTCGGCTGATGAGCTGTGTACTATTTTTTATTTCGATGTTTACTGCTACTGGCCGGCCCCTGTGGTTGTAGCTCTGTATCTGTATTACTTTTTCAAAATAAAGGTTTTCAAAAAAAAAAAAGTGCTACCAAAGTTAGCAAAGTTTTATTGTAGAAATAAACAGATTTTGGAGAATGATTTACTCAAAAATACCTTGAGTGCCCCATCACAAATTAACTTCATGCATTACATGCAGTGCAGGTCAATGCTCGGTTTCAATTTTTTTTTAAATGGAGAGCGGTTGTTACTGGGATGCTAGGGCTTTTTAATGCACTAGCATTCTATTCAGCACAGTATGGTGCCAAAGTATACGGTAAGCTGCATAGCCAATCCTTGGCAGCTGTGGAATACAAAATCCTTTGGAAAATGTTAAACCCATCACCTAGCACCATTTCAGGTTCTTTCCAAAGTTGATACAATAAGTTATTGTCTCTGACATACTCCTGAAATACTTACACTTCTTGTATTTAGACTGGCCTGAAGATTGAGCCCGACCCTAAAACCATTAAAGGTATTTTGAGGGTCCCTGGTTTGCCAACCTTCAAAGGATTAAGTATGTTAAAATATAGTTTGTGTGTCTGGCCACCATCCTACTTTTAAAAACATGGAGCAGCAAAAGGTATTCTTGAGGAAGGTTATTTGGATCATGTTTGTTGCAATAAATTATGGCAACAGTAGGTTCAGGCTCTATTATTCAGTGTTTGGATGGAAAACTACAATGTAGATTCGACGAATATCTAAACATCTATATCTGATATAAGCTTTATAGATCTGTTCTTGGTTATACAGGTCTTGCCATGGGGAATAGGGCTAATTGATCGATCCGACAATCTTAATTGTTCTGCCTGTGTATCTTTGTGTTTTGGATTGTGCCAGTAAAAGTAGTAGTCTCGTTTGCTGGCTTTCGTTGCATAAAATGTGCTCCTAAATATGAATCGCTGCCAAACCATATTTTAGATGCTTTAACCGTTAACCTGAGGCATTTTCTTTTTAAAACAGTTTTATTACGTTTTAGAAATATACCTTCAACTTTTTTGTACAGATCACTGGTGTGAAACTACCTTTCAGTTTCAGACTTGACTTTCTCAATTTTTCTCCATTCCCTCAAATTCCATTCCACCCTCTTATTATGGATCGTAGGCCATCACTAGCGAAATTGCACCATTATTATGCAACTCAGAATTGGTTGCTCAGCAAGGGTTTTACAATTTAGACAGACCTTGGACAATTGTATGTACGGCTATTCTGCAAAATGCATTTTAATGGCATTGCCTACGATTCTTACACAGGCAACTGGTTCCCCAAACGATAATGGGCATCGTATTCGTCTCAATCACATTATATCATAACCTGAATACATTAGACATAGGGCTTCAAAGTGATCGTCAGAGTATCGGGTGCAGGAGAAAGTGAATTGTATTTGTGTAACGTTTGTGAATTGGATCACTGGCTATGATGTTCCCTCTAACTGCTATCACAATGTTATGAGTATTTGGAATTCAGAGACTAAATCTGTTGGTTGAGGGTGCAGTATGGCTCTTCTTTTTCTCTTTTACTGTTTAGTCTTTGCTTATGAAACTTTCCTGCTTCAGGAACACAACATTAATGTATATATGTTTGCATATGGCATTCCGATTTTATTTCATTTCCAAGTACACCAATCAGAAGTAACCTCGGACCTTCCTCCTGCGTTAGAGGCCTAGTGTCTTTGGATTGAAAATGTTTATGAAGCTTAATCAGTCAAAAATGGAAGTCTTTCTAATACATAATAAGCTCCTCAGGTTGACCGGCTCTCTATATCCTCAGTCATTAGGAACAGCACTCAAAGATGCTGAGGGCAGTTTGTAACTTAGGCAACATAATTGATTCTGAACTTCCTTTTGACTGAAAGCGAGGAAATATAGCTGTCTTTCTCATTACGTCTTATTCTCTGGCTTATGTTTTTTTTTCGTGTCATTTCCCCACAAAGTTCTTATGATCTGGGTGTCAAACAATTGTTCATTGATTTAAGAAACGCAGTTTATTTGCAAATCAAAATCATCCTGTACCTACAGTGCATTTAGAATTCAGGATTGGGTCCCTACTTATATTATAATAATAATGTCCTATATGGTAGCATTTGAACTAGCTCCTCTGCCTCCTTATACCTTAAAAAGATCATCTTTAAAATATGTTGCATTCTGCAAATAATCTTCTATGGTTGTGGTCACAAATTCATATTGACAAAATTTACTAAGCAAGGACCCAGACTTCTCTATTATTTCAAAAACATAACTAAAGTGATGGGGGTAGAGTTTTTCAATTTAGAGGAGCCACTTCAAGCAATGTTCTATTACATCTTAGGGCTAACTCAGGCCACATTAAATACAGGAAAAAGCAAAAGATATGGCTTATTACCATCTAAATTTGTCAGGCTCACCACCGAACTCCTCTGGACCGAACACCGCTGCATCCACTTCACCTTCCAGAAACCCACCACACACCACCGCGCCCAACAGATCCCCCGCCGCTGCTGGAGCAAAATCAACGAAGACCAACTACATGCAAACCTTGCTCTCGGCCTACCCACCGAACCCTCCAACACCGACGTCGCTGCCCACAACCTCAGACGCTGGATCGAGGACTGCGCCAACCCCCTCGCCCCGCTGAAGGAACCCCCCCACAGAGACACCAGCAAGAGGGCCAGCTGTTTCACCCCAGAACTCCTAGATTCCAAGCAAGCCTGTTGGAAACTAGAGAAGAAATGGCACAGTGAACAAACTCCGGACATCCATGGAGCACACAAGGAGGCCATCCGCAACCGCAACCACCACCACCACCACCTCATCAGGGCTGCCAAGAAGACCTCCTTCAAAGACCGCCTCGACAACAACGCACACAACAGCAGGGAGCTCTTCAACATTGTGACAAAACTCTACAACCACAGCTCCAACACCAACTACTTCCTGCCGTCGCAAGCCCTTTTCGACTCCCTCGTCACCTTCTTCCACTGCAAGATAGCAGACATCCACGACAGCTTCAACACCCAGACAGCCCCAACAGACAGCAACACAACAGACCCTCCGCACACCATCAACCACATCCCCTTGCTAGCCTGGACCAGCATGAGCGTCGATGACACCATCAAGACCATGAGCGCAATCCACTCCGGCTCACAGTCAGACCCATTCCTGCACCAAGTCTTTCACAAAGTAAGCAGCTCCATCGCACCCCACCTACGCAACGTAATCAATCTCTCCCTTGAGACCATGACCTTCCCAGAGAGCTGGAAACACGCTGAGATCAACGCTCTACTCCTAAAACCCAAGGCAGACCCAAGAGACCTCAAGAACCTTCGACCCATCTCTCTGCTCCCCATCCCGGCCAAGGTCATCGAGAAAATCTTTAACAGACCGCTAACCCGATACCTCGAAGAGAACAGAATCCTGGACCCTTCCCAGTCAGGGTTCCGCAGCAACCACAGCACCGAGACCGCCCTCATCGCCGCCACCGACGACATCAGGACCCTGCTAGACAAAGGGGAGACTGCAGCACTCATCCTCCTAGACCTCTCCGCCACCTTCTACACCGTCTGCCACCGCACACTACGCGCACGTCTTCAAGTCACAGGGATCCGAGACAAGGCTCTGGAATGGACCACCTCCTTCCTCTCCGGCAGAACCCAGAGCATCCGTCTCCTCCCGTTCTGTTCCGAAGCCTCCGAGATCTGCGGCGTACCTCGAGGAACCTCCCTCAGCCCGACACTGTTCAACATTTACATGGCCGTCTCACACACGTCGCCCGACAGCACGACCTCAGCATAATCTACGCCGACGACACTCAACTGATCCACTCCCTCACCAAGGACCCCATCCCCGCCAAAGCCAACCTCCATGAAGGAATGAAGGCCGTTGACGACTGGATGAAGATCAGCCGTCTGAAGCTGAACTTGAACAAGACAGAGGTCCTCATCCTCGGCTCCAACCAGTCAGCCTGGGACGACTCCTGGTGGCCAACGGCACTGGGGGCAGCCCCGACCCCCCCACCAACCACGCACGCAACCTGGGAATCATCCTCGACTCACCGCTCTCAGTGACCAAGCAAGTCAACGCTGTCTCCTCCTCCTCCTCCTCCTGCTTCAACACCCTCCGCATGCTCCGCAAGATCTACAGATGGATCCCGATAGATACAAGAAAGACAGTCACCCAGGCCCTCGTCAGCAGCAGACTCGACTACGGAAACGCCCTCTACGCGGGAGCCTCGACCAAGTTCATCAATCGACTACAACGCATCCAAAACGCCTTGACACGACTGATTCTCGATGTACCATGACACGGCCACATCACCCCCCCACCTGAGAAACCTACACTGGCTCCCCGTCAACCAGAGGATATCCTTCAAGCTCCTCATCCACGCACACAAGGCATTCCACAAGACCACCTCAACAGACGGCTCTCCTTCTACACCCCCAACCGCCAGCTACGCTACGCCGACCTCTCACTCACCACCGTCCCGAAATCCAAAGAACAACCACCTGTGGGAGATCAGTCTCCCACCTCGCCGCGAAGACATGGAACACCCTTCCACTGAGCCTACGACAGACCCAAGACCTCTTGACCTTCAAGAGGATACTAAAGACCTGGCTGTTCGATCAGTACCCCCCGCCAATCCCCCCCCCCGCGCCTTGAGACCCTCGTGGTTATGTAGTGCGCTTAACAAATGACTGATTGAGGCTTCAGCATATGGTTTCTACGTAGTCTCCAGCAACTCAAGACATCTTGTTAGAATGAATACTCCTTTTGACAAATATTGAGACTATCTGGAGGCACATAATGTATTGCGTGTTGATGTTAACATTATAATGGATATTTTTTGATAGTTCAATTAGTCCCAGTAGACTGACACAGTCTGTAAAAGCTGACTGCCAGTTAATCACCTTACACACTCTGGTAGGTTCCAGGAGGTTGATGGGTAGCAACATCCAGGATACAGCATCAGTGACTGTTCCCATTTATATATTAGTTAGTAAGGGGCGTATGTATGCCTTTTTCTTTTAGCTATTAGCCACTGCTTGTATTTCCGTAAATAAATCTTGGTGAAACGGGTCTGTGAGACTTCCTTTCCCTTCCCATCCCCCCCCCCTTGCCGCTTATATTAATGTCTGTTTTTTTGTTGAATGTCTTAAGAAGTGCAGCTCATGGAAATAAAAGTAAGTACACTGGTGATCAGTTAATGGTGCATCCATATTGTGGAATAAATTCAGTGCTTATACAGCAAGTATGGACAGTTACACAGTTTCTACTAGAGTATTACGTAACAAGTATTAGGGTAAGGCAGCGCTCGCCCCCTCCGTACTCAGTATTGTTAGTACTGGTGTGAATGAATAAAACATTTCTCGGAAGCTGGAAATTAAATTCTTACATCCAAGTGTGGCTTGTAAATACAGTGACTGTGACAGACTGACTATTTTATTCAGTATACCTGAATCTCAGTTGAGGCATTGTGTACTTCTAATCGTGGCAGATCAGTAGCAGATACATTATCTTTTTCATTATCAGACTAAGGACACGATCGCTCCTGAGGCGGAAGCCAGGAGTTAAGCTTAGCGCCAAACTTGATTGCAATAACTGCTGCTTTTATCTTTTAAACATTATTTTTAAAACTTGCCTGATTTGCACAGACCTACTTCTTGCCGCATTTGCACAGACCCACTCTTGCCACATCACCCACCGCAGCCGATTAAGTGCTGCCGGGGGGCTCTCAGCTGCCATCTTGGGTGAGGTCCAGGGTTGGCGGACCGGTTGTTCGGCACTCCCGCCCTCACCGCCATAAAATGGCTACATTCTCCCGAGCGCGCAGCGGACGAGCGCAGCGGGCGCACCGACGGCGCGCCAAAGGCAAGCCCGTCCGCGGCCGACTTGGGCTCGAGGCCTACCATGATGCTCAATTTTTGAATTATTCTTCTAAACAACTCCTCTCACTCCAGGGCAATTGGCCGCTCAGTGCCCCTACCCATGATCGTATCGGAAACCTTGGCATATTACAACCCAAGCCCACCATATCACCCCCCCAGATACACAGACCTTCTGACTCCGCTCTGTCATCTGGTACCCCTGAGGCCCTTTCCCGGCCCCCAACATTCATGGCCCCCTGCCTGTAATATCAATCTTTCTTCTTAACACCCGTTCAGCGGTTAAACACCAACTGGAGCTCTTTAATTTCCTAGATACGGTCAAACCTGATATCCTATTTCTCACTGAAGCTTGGTTTTCTTCCGACTCTGCCTGATGTCCTTGCGGCTCTCCCCGACTCATACTATGTTGTACGGGCCGACCGTCCCGAGGGGGAAGGATGGTGGCGGAGTGGCCCTAATTGCCCGCTCTAACCTCCAGTTCCAGCTTCTGTCATTCCCTCCTATCACGGCTGTTGATTTCCTAGTTGTCCGTTCTGTTTCTCTCGTTGTTCCATTCACATGTGCACTTTTCTATCGACCCCCTAAACCTATGCCGCACTTCATCCCTGCAGTACAGGAACTGTTGGCCACGTTGGTGGTCAAAACTCCTCTGTTCTGGTACTAGACGATTTCAACTTCTGGCCCACTGACCCTCATGAGGATCATATGTCTAAAGACTTCACTGATTCGCTCCGTACTTTGAATGTTACCTCACATATACACTCCCCTTCCCACATACGCGGCCACACTCTTGATCAGGTATGGTCAGCCTATTTACCTATTTCTTCCCCGCTAGTCACTCCTTGCCCTTGGTCCGACCACTTTTTTCATCTCTCTTTCGCTTGACTTAGGAATCGAAGTCCCCTCTCCCTAGCAATATCTGGGCACGAAACTGGAATCATGTTGACCTAGCCTCACTCTGTTCCTCCCTTTGTCTCACCCCCCGACCTGGCTGATATTTCTCCTAACTCTCAGGTTGCTGCTATCAACAGCTGGCTCTCTGCATTCTGTGATCTAGTGGCTCCCCTCAAATTGGTCAGGACACGCCGCCTCCATGAGGCCAACAGATGGTTCACCATCGAGCTTAAGCATAAAAAACTCGCACTTAGGCAGGCTGAGCGCCACTGGAGGCGGGTATACTGCTCTGCATCTAAATTACAATACACTACCCTCCTCCAGGATTATAAGAAAGCCATCTTCCTTGCAAAAGCTGAACATTTCTCATCCAAGATTCTCCTTGCCGCAAACAAACCCAAGGAAATCTTTACCATTGTTCATGAGTTAGCCACTTCTGATAGAGCTACCCCCAAGCCAGTTCCCTCACCACGCCTCTGTAATTCCCTCAATAAATACTTCATTGAGAAAATCGCTACTATTAAGCTTAATATTCCCCCGCCTTCCCCTTCCTTTTCATGTCCCCAACCCCCGACCAATCCTCTTTTCCTAGACCAATTTACCCTGATTTCCAAGGATGTTTTCTCTACCCTGCTTATGCTGGTCAAATCAGGGTCCCCCTCCGATAGTTGCCCTGCCCACATTCTGAGAGAGATTTCTCTCGCTTGTCCTGAGCCCCCTTTAACTCTTCTTAACAACTCGCTCTCCCAGGGAATTGTCCCTGACTTGTTCAAAACAGCCAAGGTAATTCCTATTTTAAACAAGCATTTACAATGCAATGGTTTTGCCTTTGTTAAAGTTTAAGCTATTGGAAATGCTCTTGACATTATTTTTATTTATGTTTTTTTTAACATAAATAAATGGCATTGTCATTTGCAATGCCACTAGCTTTATCTTTCGCAAATGACACCCACAAACACCTACAGAGAGGTCCCCCAACACACACCCACACAGAGCCCCCCAACACACTGCGAGCTCCCTCCACACACTGCGAGCCTTCTCCACACACTGCGAGCCTCCCCCCCACACACTGAGAGCCCCCCCACACACTGAGAGCCCCCTTATCGTAACGGTCCTTCATGCTCTCACTAAATCTAGAGTTGACACGAACACATGCTTGTGCTCAGCTGACTCTCAGCCCCACGATTTCAGCACGATAAATAAAATCTGGCATCGCACAGAAACAGGGCATCCAAAATGTACATATTGACGAATTACAATAAATAACAGAAAGGCCTTAAAATGTAAGCATTTGTTAGAATTTGCAAAGTCCAGGAATAAAGTTGACATGCGCAAACATTTATATCGTAAATATACCTATTGACGATGTACAAAAAAGAACTCAAAGGCATTAAAAAAAACATGGTTAAATTGGCCAAATGTATATGCAACACAATTTAAATGTAAAGTGATACGTATTCTTACTGCTTTGTATGTGCGTATAAAACAGAAAATGTGCTCGTAAATTACCTGAATAAGTCACGGCAGGATCAAAATTCCGCCAATAGCAGCGCGCCCAGAGCAGGAAGGCAGATGCCAGCAATGCCGGACCAGATTCAGGGGCGTTCCCGAGAATTGGGAGAGACTGAACAACCAACAAAGTGCCTAGAAGATTGAGTAGCACCAAAAACAATAGCCATGTGACTTAACCCTGGATCGAAAACCCAAGCACTAATGCAAACAATGGCACATCCTTGGATGAATCATCACTTACACTGACAACAACCACACATACGACCCACGATCACACCAAAACTGGTTGGTGGATCGTTTTCCTTAGGAGAGAAAAAACACCGGCTAACCCGCTGCTGAAAAAACTCAGGACAGCGCAAACACGCCAGCTCGCGAAAAACACTTGAGCAAGGGGGGCAACTCTGAGATAGTAAGGAGAAAAGCAAGACAGAGAAGGATCCCACCAAGCAGAGAAAAGACTTACCACACACCATGCACCAGCAGCACATCACTGGCTCAAAATCTGTCAACACTATTATAGCCATGCGCACACAAGACACACTGTTTCTAGACCGTGGACAAGCCTAAACTCCACTCCTAACCATGAACATATTTTAGCCTCTTAGGTGCTGCGCCTATTCCAACGGCCGACGGCACCACTACCTCAGGAGTGCTGCCGTCGGCTGTTGGACGTTCGAACCTCACCTGCGCAATGGAACATTCAGCACTGGAGCTGGACGTTCCATAGCTGCTAAGAGGCTAGTCTGGGACAACCCAGTGTTTGGCAATACTGAGCAGAGGACTCCAGTTCTATGAGAAAACATAGCTCCAGGACAGCACAACTCCGGGCCATAAACATGCAAAGCAAAAAACAGCTGTTAAAGCATGGAAATCAGCGAATTGCATATTCTACAGCAACACATTCTGTGGCAGGTCATGTGATCACTCATTAATCCACATGTCCCATGTCCTTTGCGTGTATCTTGCCACTTATATTTTGCAAAGGAGGGACGGATTCAAAGTGGACAGGAGCAACAGATATTCCCGAGAGGAAAAGAAAGCGATCCCTGTAGGGAAGCTCGAAGGGTCATTGATCGTGGTGGGTCAGTAATCCAGGGGAGGAAAGGGGGGCATCGGGATGAGGCAACGTCTCCTATAAATGCGGGAGGTGGCAAGGTAGGGGGCATCGGCGCATAAATGGTGCCAGGGGGACAGCTTCTAAAACGGAGAGAGATACACAGTGTGAAGGAGTGCACCAATTCTTTATTCCCATTGAGAGGGGCCTCGTGATTGCCAAGGGGGGCGGGTATGGGAGCAGGAATAGCTGAGGTTGATTGATACATGTTGCGCAGTAGTCGACACCTCTTCTTTTAAAGTTTAAATCCTCACTTTAATCAAATAAAAAAAAACATCCTTTACAAAATGATGAGAGCTACTTTCTTAGATCATGGCATTAAATGCTGACCATGATCGGTGAATAGCGAATCTGGTCCTGCATTGACGGATAAACGTGTCTTCCAATGGCTAGCCTCCATTTATGGAGCTAGCCAATGGAAGACTGGGGCGGATTCCAAGCCCCATACTATACTCATTAGGTTTTCGCCTGCGCGAAAAGCAGCGCAGAGCGCAGCTTTCGCCAGGCAAAACCTAAAAACAGCGTCGCAGAATATCAGTCCTGCAGAATTCCCCTACGCCATAAAAAAAAACACAAAACCATGTCATGCACCAGGTACAACTGAGCTCCCATGAGAGTAGAAGATTATAAAAAAAATCCTCATTCAAAGTATCGGGCCACATGCTATCATAACAGTTCACATATTACACCCCTGGAAGGTTAGGAGCACAACTGAAGACAGTGGATTTTCCGAGGGCTAATAATGGCTGCTACAGACCTTCTGCTCAAATATTCCAGTATTTGTTTAATTATTTTGTCAATATAATTTAGAACAATTTACACTTAGAGGGAGAAATTTTCTGGTAGCTTGATAGCATTTCTGCTTCCAGCATTAACAGTCATTAAAGGCCCTCCCTCATTTGGTCCCACATCTGCAGCTTAGGTGCATAACTTGGTAGACAGCCAATGAAGAACTCACCAGGGGGGTTGATGATATAGTGAAATGGTCTATGATAAAATAAGATGCCCTTTAGAATAAGGAGGTCCAATATAAACGAGCCTCACATGGGATGTTGCATAATACAGATACACCATTTTACTGAAGACATCAATGGTCAGATGTTCAAAGAATACTGGTAAAAAAAAAAGTTGTCAGAATTTACCACCACACTTTCTTAGACCAATCCTTAATTTTGCAAACCGACCACGGAGATAAAAAATCCGTTCACAGAAAAAGAATCGCATAAGAACAACCTTCCTCATAAATATGTTAGGCAGGTCACAATTTGCGCCCGACTGTTATTGGCTGCAGTCACACAGATGTTGGCCTGCAAGGGACAGCAGACTACCATCCCAGGCAATGTTTCAAAATTGACTACAGAAGAAAGCATATGGGCCTCATCGTCAGCCCTACACTGCACTTATTTCTGGCATACCCGATGGAGTGTGAGAAAGAGGGCTTTGGAAGTGCCTGAAGTGTGCAATGCAAAGGCCGCACAGCATCGTGACAGCACTACAAAACGTGTGGCTATATAAAGCGCTCCCTGCTCTGCAGACTTCACTAGGAGGCGATAACATACTCATCTAATCGATGGGTTGTTGTTACTAGGGCGACTGACAGAACCCAGCGCAAGTGTCAAAAGCTGGCAAAGTGGGATGGAATGGGGGTCGGGCACAAGGATGTCAAGCTGCGAGATTCTCCTCCTCTGCTGAGTGAGGCTGACACTTATAATGCACAGTGCTCTTCTGGTGTATGCAATAAAAGCCATCCTAGCGTTAGTACAAGCAGTGCGGAATGCAGCCTCGCGGCCACCTACAGCCACAATCACATCACCTCACTTCTGACATCACAATATTGCCTGTCATTTTCTAACCTACGTCGCCATCTATATAGGCCATTGTGAAGGTGCACACACACAGTACAGTAAGAACACTTTGAGGCAAATTCAGAATGAAACAGATAGTATAAGACCTGGAACATTGGTGCAGACTGATCAAAGGGTATTTGGGTTATTAGCAAAAACTAACAAACACTGGCAAAGCCGATTAATTTGATCTTGCTAACCTATTGGCTTTGCCACTGCTTTTAACCAATAATTTAAAAAAATAGAGAGAAAGGCCCCAAGGTATGTCATTCAACAGACGTGCGCAAGCATGATGATGTATACTCCATCATACATGTGTGCTTATGCAGAAAAGTGGTTTAAATACTGCTGACCTGCCAGCACAAACGGATGCTGCCAAGCCCTCCCAAAAGAAATACAAATACTACACAGCTAGGGGAGCAAATGAGAAGCAGGTTGGGGGGTATTTGATGAGGGGGAAGCAGCACAAAATGAGACAAATTAATGACCTAAGTACTATATTTCTTAAAAACTGATATCTATATTGTCCAGCTGTCATATTTTAGAATTGGCGACAGTGACTGTAGGTACAGTTAAAACGAAAGACCCGCATGAAATGTTTTCTACTGATTACTAGTAACTTTTACATAATTTGACAAAAATTTCCATCCTTAAAAAAAAAAAGGAAAATATATGCCTGAGATGGTTCCCAAACAGCTTTGTGCACGCTTGTCAAATGATGGCGTGTTTGATATTACACTACATTTGCCATAAAAGATGGCATTTAATCCAATTTAGTTGGTTTAATTTGAAAAAAACAAATAAAACCTAATTGAATAAGAGGGTTCATGAGTCAGAATCTGGCTGGTTCTGTCAGTCAGCTCACACAGCAGTTCCCTGTTTGTGAACCACTTTATGGAAAGAGAAGACAGTGGGTGACGTTTCAGGAGAATGGGCATGCTGCCTCCTAGGAAGACTGGAACAAATCCTATGTCAAGTGTGAAGAGTGCCCTTTGTCCAAAAAATAAATAGTTATGTTTGACCAGAAGGCCGGCAAACTCAAATTAGTTTCTTTGAGTCAACATGCACGTTTTCTTTCCCATGAAATGCCGCCCATTCAATCAGCACTAGTACTGAAGCAGAGAAACACGGTTTGGGGAGCGCTTCACAGTCTTTGTGTATGCGTTTTGTGTCTGAGTGAGGGAACCACAAAGCTCAAACGTGTTTTGTGGTTATGCAAACATGAATTATTGTCAATTGCACGTGGATTGTGTTGTAGGGGGTATCCGGTTGCCAATCCACAAAATGTCTCCATATGCTGTATGGTTGTGGACTGACTGTAATGATTAATTATACATCTATGTGGGTAGTCTCCTATCGCCTCGTCGCAGTATACGCATATAGCATGCAAACGAGGGCCCAGCTCTGTTTACACTACACAGAGAGAGCGAACGCAGAGGCAGCCTTCGTGGACCCGGCAAGCTTGAACCCCTCCGCAACAGCATTTTATCAAACGTCGTGGGGCAGGCCAAGGGCAACAGTTTTCACTTGGGCAGGGCACGTGCAAGCATAACGGCCGATGTGAGCTTTCCTATGTGCAAGAACAGATGTGAGTGCAGGGAGGACACTGCCAGTGCTGACTGCAGACTAGGGTTAACATCTTTAAGTGGCTCGTGCCTTCACCAGAGGTCCCTCCCTGGTACTTACCTCAGTAAATTAAACCCTCCTTTGGGCATAGTCTTTACCCCCTTACTAAGCCAGTAGAGCGCCTACTGGCATTTGAGATTATGTAGCGCTATACAAGGTCTTTCATGTGTTCATAAAAGTGAGCAGGGTCGACAGCCCTAGATGCCAGGTTATGACGCGACAGAAGGTAAAATACACTCATTTCACACTAAGACTGCTCCGATTATTCATTAACAAGAATTACACCAGGGGCAGACCTTCGGGTCCGTGACGTGCACTCTTGAGCCCAACAGAACAGTACCTTTGATACGGGGTTGCCGTGGACAATGCGGGGAACAGCTGTGGACCGGGTCGAGTCTCAGCAGGGCGCCTGAGGTGGGTCCGGCTCGTGGCGGCGTGCGGCGCTGGAGCGGGGCCTGGGGGGGGGGGGGGCTCTGCTAGCTGTCAGGGGCGCTGTTTATGTCCTGGCTTCTTCGATGCGAAGCTTGCAGGGAAATCCTTCGGCGGGAAGTGCACTTTAGAGCGGCCCGTACTCCTTTGTACAGGGCAGCTCCTCTCAGTGTGGCACAGCCTCGGGGATTCCCTCTGGTGCGGGGTGGGTAAATACACTTTACCGGCGTTGTGACACGGGCCGGATACCGGGGAGCAGGCAAGAAGGGGAGGTGGCGCTCAAGGGCACGCACCTTTCAATCTGCTCACTCGGGTCCCGGCAGCTCATGGGGGGCTGCAAGGCGGGCGGTGCACTTCTCCTCGGAGATGGGTGGAGGCAGGGTGCGGGGCGGCCCCTGAGGACACGGTGTGGCGGCGGCTGCGATCAGCGGCGGCACACGGGTCAGGGCGGCCACGGCACGGCTCCAAGCACTTCAAGGCAGATAATCCTTGGGGTGCACACAAATGACGGCCTTCAGCGGGGCACGAACTCGGCAAGCCCAGCAGCTAGGGTCGAAGGAGGGGGAAGAGCCCGCTGATGTGCTGACCAGATTCAGGGGCGTACCCGAGAACTGGCTTTTGGCTGACGTAGCCAAAAGCCAAAAATTCTCAGGAACGCCCCCGAATCTGGTCCTGCATTGACGGACAGGCCAGTCTTCCAATGGCTAGCCTCCATTTATGGAGCTAGCCAATGAAAGACGGGGCGTATTCCAAGCCACATATACTATACTCATTAGCTTTTTCCTAGCACATGCGTACTTCGTACGCATTGGCTAGGCAAAACCTAAAAAACCAGGTGCCGGTCCATCCTCCCTCCCCAATTTCCACCCTATTTCTTTACTCCCATTCCCGGGAAAGATCTTGGAGAGCCACGTCACCACATGCCTCAATCCTTTTATTGAGGACAACCACTTCCTGGCTCCTCACCAGGCAGGCTTTTGCCCAGCTCATTCCACGGAATCTGTTGTCCTATCCGTCCTGGATGAGCTCAGACTGAGTGCTGATATCCACTTCCCTCAAGCTCTGGTCCCCCTCGATTTGTCTGCCGCCTTCGACACAGTCGACCATTCCATCATTATCGACCGTGTCGAGGGTGCCGGCATCCGGAGATCCGCTTTGGCCTGGCTCACCTCATTCTTGGGGAACCGCACACAGGCTGTTCAGTTAGCGGGCTTATCTGCTCCCACTCTGTCATCTGTGGGGTCCCCCAGGGCTTCCTCTCTCTTCCCCTTCTCTTCAACCTCTACATCTCCCCCCTTTATTGCCGCCCTGCAAAAAATGGAGGTAACGGTATTCAACTATGCTGATGACCTCCAGCTCATCTTCACTCTTTCTCCCCTGTCTGAATCAATCCTTCATTTCCAAACCATCATGACCTTCATCAGCGACTTGATGAATGGCAACCATCTAAAGCTAAATCCCGATAAGACCGAGCTGGTACTTACGGGCGGCTCTCCCAGTCCATGGTCTCCTGCCTTCTGGCCTCCTTCCCTTGGTCTTCCCCCTTCACCCTCTGTTTCTGTAAAAACTCTAGGTATTAAAGTTAGCCAGGACCTCACAATGCGCCTCCAGATTAGCACTGTGGTTTCATCATGCTTTTTGAACCATACGCAAAATCGCCCGCTTTTTCTCTTTTACAGCTCTCAAACTCATTCTTCTGGCCATGATCTTGTCACGCCTCGATTATGGCAATGGCTTGTATGTAGGTGTTCCAGCATACGAACTCCGGCGCCTACAACTAATTGATTTATAGACTTCCTAAATCCACTGTCACTCCACTGTTAACAACTCTCCACTGGCTGCCCATCTCTGAACGCTCCTTATTCAAGATGGGCTGCATGATTTTCCTGGCCCTGGCTGGCACTGCACCTGCCTTCATCAATTCACAAAATTAAAGCTTCTGTCCTGCTAGAGATTTGCGTTCCTCCTCCCACCTTCTCTTACATGTTCCTCGCATTAAGAGGAAAAAATTCAGAGGCATGAGGTTTTCCACCTTGGCCCCACTTTTCTGGAATGCCCTTCCTTTTTCTATTAGGTCCATTCCCGCCTATCTGGATTTTCGTATGGCCCTTAAAACCTTCCTCTTCTCTCACGCTTTCCCACTCTAAGCAGCCACCTCTGTCCCCCCTGGAGCTTTCCGTCCTCAGCGCCAAGAAACCGTACGGTGATCGAGCACTATATAAAACCCTTAACTTCAACCTCTTTTTGTCGAAATATTACCAGATTTTGTTGGGCAGCCAGCTGGATTGGTTGCACATAAAAATCCCTCCCCTGCTTTCAACTGGAATGGAGTAATGTACTTTAGAGAATGGCCCTTGCACCATAGCCCATTTGAAGAGATGAAAAAGGCTGCCAGAGACTTCCTTAACTGTAATGTTCATAGCCCATACCGCTTGCTGTAGAAATGAATTCAAGCAAATTTCAGATGCATATCGCTAAGCATCTCAATATGTACGAGAATGCCATTGCAATCTATACTATAATCTACATCACAAAGAAACAGCTTATTATTTTACTCCTCATGCCTGCCTTTGTAGATGTCATTATCATTATTGAACATTTATAATAATTTGGTATTCAAGGTGATGGCCAATCATTTTCTCCCACTGATGCCAATTATTGACCCTACTAGGCAAATCAGTTTTTCTTTCATCATTTTCTATATAATTTACTGTAAGGCTCCTGTTTGCGTTCTTATACCAGGAGAATCTGGATGGTTATTTGTCCATTGCCAGTTTTGATACAAAGTATTTTATTGCTTGGAATGACCTTTCTTTACTGAGGTTGCTGGGAGTTTGTTGATGCATAACTGTTTGTGCTTTTTTGTGTGGTTCAATAGCTTGGATGGTATAAGACAATATAGTGTTGACCGTTTTGCATTAAATAGAGAGACTAACTAGGACAGCTCTCTGTCCCCTTTACTTGTCCTTGTGGTTGAACTGAACCAGTTACACATACAAATTAATCCATAAGGGAACCTATTTATATTTTGTCAGAAATCTGTCTTCCTGTATGTAGATCATGGGTGCTTAACCTGTGGTCCAGGATGCCTGGGGGTCCTCAAAGTCTACTCTGAGTCCATAATTTCTTAGAAAATGAAATACATTAACAGATTAATAAAGTGTTTCTAAATAAAGAAGCAACATTTAAAAATGTACACCTTTATGTAAATGTGAAGGAATTTGAAATTGGAAGTTAAAATTGTTAGAAACATCAGATAGATTTGTGGGAGCAGTGCAAGTGCACCATACAGGATATAGTATGGATGATGAGTGGCCTCAATTGAATTGGCAAAATATCCAATCTTCCCATTAAAATGTTTTATTTGTTTATGAATTAAATAAAATATTTCATCATTTGTGTACTTGTTTAAATGTTTTTTTCTATATTTTTAGGTTTCGCCTAGGCAGCGCTTGCTGTATTCACGATATGTGCATTATAAAGCTCCCCCTTGCTTCCTGCCCATCTTTATAATTGGCTCCTGTCACTGTCCTTTGTAAATGGTGGCTTTTCATTGGTCATTAGGCTTTGTAGTCCCTCCTTATTACCCCCTGACTCTTTTTGTAACCTCCCATGAGGACACCCCCATTACTTGTGTTGTTACTCCCTTCATCAGCTCCACATAGAGCACTACCTAATCAGAATTATTATAATAATTATTTTTTCACGTTTGAAATCTATTAATTCTATATATGAATATAGCTATTTGAATGTACTAGTGGTACTGTTTTGCCTGCAATGCATTATGGGAGTACCTTATGTGACCAAATGTTTGTGATGCTCACTAGTGACCTCTAGGAGCAGCTTGTGGTACTGGCAGTACTGGTGCCTTACTTACTAGGGACGTCTAGGAGCAGCTTGAGGTACTGGCAGTGCTGGTGCCTTGCTTGCTAGGGAAGTCTAGGAGCAGCTTGTGGTACTGCACCTACCACCTTCTAGAAATGTTCCTTCATCAGCTCCACATAGTCTGAATATACTGCTGGATATTACAGATGTAATGTTATTAATCTGAGGTATACGGAGGCACAGCAAAGGCGCATTGGACAGATATGGATTTGTACTGTGAATCTTTTTTGGAGTCACATGTTGTGCATTATTCTGACAGCTTGTGGTTGGGTCCGGAATTCTCCTTTGTAGTCTCATTTTTATGCTGGGCGTCATCAAGGACCTTTTGGTGGGCGTCATCAAGGTCCTTCCCCTTGTGGCATCAGGCGTACGCCGGGTAGTTTGCACGGAGCAGCACCCAGGACACCTCTTTTTAGTGGCAGTGCAAGAGGAAGAGGACCGGCCAGAGAGGCTCGAGGTCCTCAGCAAAGTGACTCACTCAGGCTCTCCCCACCCCCAAACACACAACACCAATGGAGTTTGGAAAGGGTGATTGCTTTGTGAGTGGGAGGCAATCACCTCAGACAACTGGATACTCAACATTATGCGACACAGATATTGCATCGAACTGATGAAAAGAACAAAGGCACAGAAGAGAAGCATTTTCATTATCTAGTCTTCTGCAAGAAGTGAATAACTCTTGCAAAAGCAAGCAAAAGAAAGAGGATTTAAAGAAAAGAGATCATCAAAGGGATACTGAATATATTTTCTGGCGATAAAACCAGATCGGTCCATTAGATCGATAATCGACTTAGGCTACTAAACAGATACATAAACATACAGCGAGTCAAAGACCCCTGAAAAGGGGGATTACATTGCCACTATGAACCTCAAAGACACCAATGTGCAAATACCAATGAACCACAGGCACAAGCAGGTCCTCAGACAAGATACTTTATCAGTTCAAAGTATTACCATTTGGGATAAAATCTGCACCCAGGGCATTCACAAAGTGTTAGAAGTAGTAGAACATTTAAGAAAAAGGGGAATCCACATACACCCCTTCCTGGATGACTGGCTGGATGGTAAAGATGAATTTGCAAAAGATGCCAGGAGGAAATTCAAACAGTAATGCAAATACCTCACAGACTAGGTATTTCCATAAATCCGGAGAAAACATCTGCAGTACCGAGTACGACATTAAATTCAAAGAAAGGCATTCCCAGTATAAAAAGGAGCACTGGCATTGAGAGAGCAAACTCTCCGTTACCCAGAGGGGCATTTTCGGACAGTGCACTGTAATGAAGCTGATGGATATGATGGTATCCTGTATACCGCTCATTTAATATGCCAGTTTGCACATGCGCCCCATCCACAAGTGGCCACTGAGCAAATGGACACAGGGAGCTGGAGAAACTAGCGGTTGTCATCCTGGCTATGCAGAAGACACACAGTGGTGGCACCTAAAAAACATCACTATAGTAAAACCATTCAAGCCATTTACTACAGTGACCATTTACCACTGATGCATCCCATACTGGGTGAGGAGCACAAATGGGAAATCTGAACATCAGAGAAATATAGAACTCTACAAAAGCAGTAAGGCATATAAATGTGTTGGACAGAATTCCTAGCGTTGAAGGCCTTCCATTCCAAATATTGAGGAAAAGAGTACAAATACAAACATACAGCATACTTACCAATTACAACTTGAACAAACCGGGATAACAAGAACATATTAGCTTTCCAAATTGGCCCAGGACATCTGGAAATGGGCAGACAGTCTAAGCAGGGACAGAAGTGCCTTGCATGAATAGGGACTGACGGATCAGATACTACAAGGAGTGTTTCAAAGGTGGGACATACCTCTCATAGACCTGTTCGGAGCAACAGAAAATGCTAAAACCTATCACCCAGGTATCCTCGCCAACTGTCATGGGAGAATGCCTTTTCAATAGGTTGGTCAGGGAAATTTGCAAACACCTTTCCCCCCAGTAACATTGATGATAAATAAGTGCAAACAGTCAGCTTTGACACCACGATGGACAAGACAGACATGGTACTTGGCCCTAATAGAGATCGCATAGTGAGCAGTAATAAAACTACCCCGTTCACAGTTCCGGCCGACAATACAGGAAGGACAGTCATGACTTGTGGAGCTAGGCAGCTTCAGACTAGCTTTGTGACTCCTGAGGCCACAGAATTCAGACACTTGGCTCGCCCACAAGGAGGCTAGAAGACCAACAACTAAAATGTACCACATATATTCAGAAGTGAAAAGGGGAAGTGGTCATCAACAGTAGAAAGTAAGACACTAATCTCATTAGTGTCTTACTTTCTACTATAAGACACTAATGCATCACTCGAGGTCCCCTTGACGAACATTATGGCATACACTAGGGTGTGTATATATATAGGGACACACTTCTTTACTACACTAATTTCAAGAAATTCCTGGAGCTAGCAAGGAGAATAGCCCCACCACAGGCAGCAGGCACACCCATGTAGAATTTGAGATTAGTGCTCCCATAACTAATTAAGGAACATTTTGAATAAATGTGTTGGACAGAACTCAAATGTTTAATATTTAAATCGGTCTTCCTAGTAGCTATCACATGACTATGCATACTCGGTAAATTGTATGGGCTGACAATACACAAATTCTACTGATAGACAGGGACAGGATGGTTATGAGAACAAATCCAAATGTTTCCCTAAAGGTCATCGCACAGTTCCGTGTTAAGCAGTGCATCAAGCTTCCCAGGTTCTTCCAGGAACCAAAAACACATGCAGAACGGGCTCTCAATACATTTAAATGTGAGGAGGGTAGTCTTGTACTACCAGCAAGAGACATTACCAATAAGGAAGGAACTCATTTTTTTTTTATTTCCTTAGCACCAGCGCACAAAGGTTTTCCGGTGTCCAAGATGACTAGGTCAAGAAGGATATTACAGACAATCGAGACATGCTACAAGAAAGTGGGAGTGCCACTGAAGAAGCTGAAGGCTCACTCCACCAGGAACAAGCATTAGCAAAGCCAGTAGGTCTCACCAATGTGAGAGCTGTTGGCTTTGACAGTGTCTTTCACCCATGTGGTATAGCAGCAGGGTTACTGCCGATCGCCTAGCTTTTTTCCCTAACTTATAGGCATGCTGCTGTACAACACGGCTAAAAGACATTGGAAATGACAATGGCTCTTGCATAGGCGGGACCTTCTAGCTTTGCCAATGCTTGTTTAACCACGTACCATGACCGATACAGTTTTGGGGTTATTTGTTTGTTAAAATGAAATATAACAAGGGATTCATTGAGTGTGAAGGATAGTATAAATATAGCATATGAGACGCAAGCTGTTGTGTTAAGGACACACTGGCCATTCAGTTCATTTTGCACCAGGTAACTTTCACTGATGGATTAAGTGAAAGAATAAGCGCACCAGATGAGTCTGAAGTAGGATCTACAGTAAAGGGGCACAGACCGTGCCACTCCTTACCTTACCTGGTTTGGCTGGTTTTGGAGGCAGCTTTGGACATGCTGGTTGCAGGGCCAGAAGCACTCCACTTCCTTTTTTACTGCTCTTTTAGTTTAAGGAAGAGGAGTCAATAATTGCCAGACGAACATGATAACCTTTGAACTTACAGTAAAAGGCAAAATTGTGTGTGTCTGCAGCTTTGATGTTTCCTGCAGTTCGTCTGGGGTCCGATGGCATTTTATCCCTGGAGCTATCTGATCCCATGATGCTGCACAGTTCACGTGTCCTACAGAAGCTCCTCCTGCAGCATGGGGGATGCAGAAGAGTCTGCCTGTCAATCACTACAGGGGGAGGAGGCTGGACGGTTCGGCACAGGGCTGGACGGTTCGGCACAGGGCTGGACGGTTCGGCACAGGGCTGGACGGTTCCGCACAGGGCTGGACTGGGTAATGAAAAGGGGCAGAGCTTCCGTTTACAGACAGCACAAAGTCCTCAATATATGGCAGGAAGGTACAGGAGTCACGTAGCCGCCACCCCACATTAGCAGAACAAGAGGGGCCATCCTTCCAATCAGTGTGTTCCGTGGTCACTTTTAATTGTATTTTTAACACTCTGGCACATGCAGCACATATGGTATGTCCCATGTAAAACATGTTTGCATCTCCGCCGTGCCCTGATGGTGCATCATTGCATGTAGAATAAAATAATGTGGGGCAAATCACGTAATCTCCCAACCCCATAAAAAGTAAACAAGCTCACAACCTCTCTGCTACCTACACTGACAGTAGGTAAACTCTGACCAACATCAGCTGTGGTAAGCCCGTAATTGAGCAACATGTAACATGGTGGGATGGGTGGGGATGGGGACAGGGACAGGGACAGGAGCACAAGGGAGAGGGGGAGGGGCTGAAATGCGTCATGCGCCCCACAGAAACCTGGCAGAACAGCACTGTAATGAAAGTTTAAAGGAAAATGGCATCAAAAATGGATATAGTCATCAAAACAAGTTAGCAATCTGAGAGGATGAGACTTTGGAACCGGGTTAGAGTCTTGGCAATGGCTCTTCCCGTGCCTACAAAAAACATGCCTACTGTAACAAATAGAATGAAACACTGGCAAATCCAAAGAGAGTGCGCCGACCAAACCATAAATACAGAAAAGAGTAGGAGGACATGTAACGGGGGCAGTAGCCATGAAAGTGAAAAACGCAAATATCAGCGTTTCACCATTACAAAGAATGGAATTTAGATAGGCATTCAAAGGAACAAATGAAAAGCGTTGGGCGTGATGAAAGCCCACAGAGTCGACACAGCATGTCGTGAAGACAGTGTATGTGCTGCCTATGCAAGACTTAAAAAGGTTAGCACCTGTCTTTCTGCCAAAGTTTCATTTAGCAACATATGTGGGGCAGTGATATGGCCTTCCATCCATACCTTGACCAAACAGTATTGTGTGGGGATTCAAGCCAAAATAGAACCGCAGATCTGAAAGAAGGTATTAAAACTCCTATTTGCTAGCACACACTCATTTCAACCCACCTTCTTGTAAGAGACTAACTCTACAAAATCATTGCACAGCATCTTAGTGCAGACAAGACTCCTGCTTCAAATCTGCGATGCCCAGCAAAAAACAGAAGCCAGGGACCACCAAGGAGAATTCTGGACCGAACGACTAGATGGCAGAATAAGGCACAGCATGTAAATCCAGAAAATTCTTCAAACTGCAAAACTACTCTTCTAGGTGAGTAACCTTTCCGTTATTACCTTTTACTGAGCTCCTCTTACTAGTATGGATTGAAATGTTCACTTATTCATTCCTGTTATATAAGGAAAACTTTGCTGACATTCAGGACTAGTTAGAAGTTGTGGTGCCCAAATGGTTAGATTTGCTAATATCAAAGATGATTGAAATGAGTTTCGCTAGGGCACAGACTAAAACTAGTCTTTTAAAAAGGTGCTTGCAATACTATTAATGTGGCAGCAGCCTTATGTTATACTGGTATATACAGTCATGTGATTAACAGGCTAACAACATTTTTGTTATTAGTAAGGTAGCCTCTTCAAACAATACTGTAAATGAGATCAACTTATAAATATTTCAGGTTGCATTGACTTTAAAGCTGTTTATAATGATTGCATTCGTTTTATTATGATTTTGGACTTGAGGGCCCCACAATTGGCTTTAAAAAAATGAAATCACTTTTCCTCAGTCCTTCAATAATATAGTGTTGCAGCCTGCAGTCTGATCAGTGCATATTAACCACTGCAGAATCTAGCAGAAGCTCATCTTCTTGCAGAGTATGGGCTGCTAGAGGATTGGCTACCAGATTCCTCAGTGTTCCTTTATGCTTCTTTTCCTCCCTCCCCCCCCCCCCCCCCATGCCCCCCCCCTCTGTACGGAACACCCACAGCCTCTATATTTTATCAGAGCCTGGATTTGTTCTGTAATATTGCCAAGTTGGGTGTTTTTGCTGCTGGTTTGCTGCTGGAGACATTTATTTATTGAACGTATGGTTCCAGCAGTTGTGCGACTTAAAAGCAATTGTGGATACAATGCAATGCTTATATGAATGCATTTTAAACTCCGATTTCACCTCCATACTGATCACCAAGCTTATTCATGATTTCACCTCTCATCTGCTGTGCACAATCGTTAGAACACTGGCAATAGAAAGGGGCACTGCCATAGTAGTATTGCTAGAGGCAAGTGCAAGGAAGATTTTGGATTCTCTGACTGGACAGCAGTGGGCAGCAACATGCACCTTGCTGTGCGTATATCCATGATCTAGCATACATTAATTACTATATCAACTTTATAGGTCCAGATTGGTAACATAATTGTCCTCGGTACATCTGCAGAATATGCAATGTATTTGTCAGAGTAGGAAACCATCTGTAGAAGGCCATTGTTTGTACATTATATACAATGTAATGCCGTTCTACAACAATGTAAGTTGATGCTGTATAAAATGAGCAACCTTAGCATCTTTGATTGTTGTACATTCAAAAAAGTGAATAACCTGTTTAACAGTACAAGGGTCATAGACCTTATACATCATTTGAGCCAGTCTTTTATTTTTAAGTTGTTAGTGTACATTTGGTCATTGTTACTGTTTTATAAAGGGTATCACTTTTATTTTGAGAATAGACTATGCAGAAAAAGAAATACATCTTTTAAGATTTGTCAAAAAAAGGAACAGCATTTTTGTACTGAATTGTATTTGTTATGTCTTAGGGATTAGAATTGCAGGAAACATCCTGTCATACTGCAGAAGCACGGAGAGTGGACGAGGTCTTTGAAATGGCCTTCGAACAAGAAGAGCATGGCTCATCGTTTTCTCTCAACCACCATTTTGGTAACATCTTAACTCCTTGTGCTGTTCTTCCAGTAAGATTGTATTCTGATGCAAGGAATGTTTTGTCTGGAATCATTGATGCGCATGAAAACCTGAGACAATTCAAAGAAGACTTCATTAAAGTGCTTTTGTGGACACTTGTGCACCACTGTTATAAAAGGTCGCAAACACAGACCAGTTCTGAAGAAGTACCAGACACTAAAAAGGAGGAAGTTGTGAACTTACAACTACAAAAGCCAAATGAAATTACCAATATGTTTACGGAATCTAAGATCGCAAAGGATGCAGTAAGTTTTACTGCTGATGCACTTGATGAGTGGTCAGATGATGATGAAGATGACCTGTTTGATCTAGAATCGAACAGAAGGAAAAAGGTAGCAAAACCGCTTGGACAGCAAAGAAGTCATATGTTGACAATTCCAGGAACTATAGAAACTCACAGTATGCGTGGTGATACATTGGAAGGAATATCTGCAACTAAACTCTACACCTTTGTTGGATTTGGGCTGCCAGCTGTTGACAAAGGAAAGCAGCAGCATACATCAAATGTTCCATTAGTGGAGTTCCGCTGCACATATTCAAAACTGCTAAGCATACCAGAAGACTGGAGATCCCAGTCTTTGCCCAGTGCCAGGCTCAATGAGATGAGAAAACTGTTCCCTAATGACTGGTACCAATTCATTTTAAGTCAGTTGGAATTTGATCACTTGAAAGAAAAACCCACAAACTTAATAGAAGAAATTATTAAAGACAATGCTTTGAAAGAAATATATGTTCAAGGGATATTCTCTTCCTATTATGGCCTGTTTGGGACAGAATATGCTGTTCCCAGTCCTAGTTACCTCTTCAGAGCCTACTCTGGTGGCTTTCCATGGTCTGTGGACCTGGACTGGTTGGAAGGAAAACCTGATTTTTTTCAACTTGCACTGAAAGCGTTTAGGTAATATATTTTTTATCAATTGGTTAAATGCCTTTATTTATATTATTGCCTTAAATGATCTGTCAGCTTAAATTGTGCTGATTAATTTGCATATCTTGATTTTGAGTCCTCATTTCTTCCAGTAAAATTCTGTCGTAGCCTAATTCAAATGGCATTCGTAAAGTGTTGTATTAATTTTTGTTTAGTTATAGATTTACTATTTGTGGAAAATAATGCCTTTACTGCATTTCTGTTCTACTTTACTTACTCCATTTTCTTTCTTACTTTAAAATAGTACATACTTTCAAATGGTAGTAAACTTAAAAACTGTGTTAACTATGCTATCTCTATTATGTTCCTCCAGATATGCTTTTAAACTTATGGTTGACAAAGCAAGCTTGGGCCCCCTGGAGGATTTCAAGGAACTGCTTAACTACCTTGAAGAATATGAAAATGACTGGTACATAGGCTTGGTATCTGATGCCGAATGGCAGCAGGCAGTTTTGCAAGAAAAACCATACCTTTTTTCCTTGGGACATGACCCTAACATGGTGAGAAAACAAAGCACAACTGGAAGAGTATAATATGAGAAGAAAATCATCCTGCAATATTGTTTTCTTTTTAAGTATTAGATATGTTTGCATATGATGCAAAGAAAGTTTTGGGATTGTGCTTAGGAGTTTATTTATTGTGGCCATATTCATAAAAATCCTTGAAAGTAATTGAAATACAATATTTTCTGGGAGTGGCTGTGAATATAAACAGTTGGGTAAAGTGTCCAAACAGCTTTCATAAAAAATAGAGGTTGAGAATATTATGAGAAGGTGTGGCCGACATGAATGTGGTACTATGATCATTAAAGTAGACTTTCCCATGAAATTCCCTCTAGAAACACATATTCAGGAAACCACACTTTCTTAAAGAAAGCAAAAGGGAATGGGTTCAGTTTTTAGCTGCGAAAAATTTGGGATTAAAAACGTTGTCGTTTAAGTGAAGAACAGATGTTCGGACCTGTACTGCAAAAGGTAATATTTGAGACTCCTTAAAAAGGGTTTTGAAAGATTTCTAGAATAAATGTTTAGGGTCATGTTGTAGTTGCTAGTTTTCCATATGTTATTCTGCAGTCATAGGTACAATATATTGGGACTGGCAAGTCTTCACAGTACATTTGTTAATTTAATGCGTTTCACATAGTGCATACTTAAATTCACCGCAAAAATCTGTTTCAGCAATTCCAATAACCTAAGTAACCTATGATGTTTCTACCATCGTTCTTACATTGTTTTAACAGTCGACATTTCCTTACCTTTATTATGTCAGATGCTTATAGCTGGTAGGGTAAGAGATAATGTTCATGGCTTGACAGAAACAGCCAGTTGCATAAATAAGTGGTAGCTTCGGCGAGCAGCCTTCAGGCTTAGTCTTGAAGGAATGTTAAGCAGCTAGTTTTACCAGAATGCAACCTTATAGTATTGGGTAAATGAAAGGAGAACCACACCGTGTTAGGTACATATAATACAAGCTTAAAAGTAGTAAGCTCTACTGAACTTCGGGCTGGGTAAGTCAAGGGCTGAGCACACCCTTTCTCCAACCTCAGAGAGTTTAGTTCCCACTAGGTTAGGTTAGCTCTTCAGAGCCATCAATTCCAAGGAAAACCTCTGAGAGGCTGGCTTCAAAATGTGCATCAAAGACTCTGAAACCTGTCTTCCTCGTCATTGACTAGGCTACTGTGAAGGAAACAACACCTACTTTGATGACTAAGACGACAACATCAACAACCTTCCTGAGCACGATGACTAAGATTCCAGCGACCACAATCCAATCCTCAAAGAAACACTCCAGGAATCAACCTCCTCACTGAAAACGGCATTCAATTCAACTAATTTCAGAACACACCTCATCAAGCAAGGTATCTCTGTTTCTCTTCCAGGGGATCCTCATCAATAGTCATAAGCATTAGAATATTCCCGCCCATGCGCGGGACCCCGGAAACACTATATGTGCCCCACATATATATATATGTGTATATATATATATATATATATATATATATATATATATATATATATATATATATATATATATGCAATAGCAGCCAAATAACATCAGAGCTGAAATATGATGTGAAGAATTTCCACCATACACGAATAATAAGCATTAGAAACATGAGAAACAACACCAAAGATTGTTTAGAAACTGTTTTAATGCTCAGAAAGCAGTAGAAATTCTCATAAGTCACTGGAAGCATAGGAAGCTCCCAGGCTGCATTGCAAACACACAGTGTAAAAAGACTGAAAAGCTAACCTGTAGCTGAATAGCAATAAACTGACACCGTGCCTTTAAGGCACTCATGACCCCCTGTATCCCATCATGCCCCAGGGGTGACAGTTAGGTCAGTTGTTCTTTCCGGCTCCTTCAGAGAAGGACCCTGGTTACAGAGCTCCACTATTTTTCTGGTTTTTGACAGAAAAATACTTCACTTTTGACAATTTTTACTCTTACTTTGACATTTAATATCTAGTCAAGTAAGATACTGCTTTTTTCAGTCAGTTTAGTGAACATTTTCTTCTGAGAATGCCTTCACTCTTTGACAAATGTCCTTCTTGTGGCAACAAGAAGGCAAAATCAGACAACCATGACGTCTGCATCCTGTGTCTGCCTGAAGATCATGATCCAGGCATCTGTCCTCATTGTGAGCACCTGTCAGGAAGAACTCTCAAAGACAGGGAGAGGATTCGCATTTATGGCCTGGCTCACAGGGCTTCAAGAGGAAGATCACCGGTGAAGAAGGGCTCCAAGAAGGTTCATACATCTTCAAAAAAGAAGTCTTCATACCCTTCAACTTCAGCGTCGGGCTCGGCGCTGAGAAAAGAACCACCGGTGGAGTTTTTCTCTTCTAAACTACCGTCGACGGCGGGCTCGCCGTCGAAGAGAAGACCAGGTACGTCGACGACGTCGAAAGATCCAACTCCGTCGTCGCAGGAATATGCCAGCCCACACCACAGGTCTCTGCTTCAGGATCTGTTGGAGGAGGTGGACAAGCGTAGCCCTCCCAGGTGCAAATCACCTGTGAGACCACCAGCCAGATCTCCCAGAAGATCCCGATCTCCTAGAAGGGAACCTCGGACAGAAGATCCGATCAGGTCTCGCTCTCCTAGGCGATCCCGATCTCCTAGAAGGGAACCTCGGACAGAAGATCGGATCAGGTCTCGCTCTCCTAGACGGGAGGAGCGTTCAAAAAGGTCGCAGGAGCGGAGACACAGTGCTCACTGTAGACGTCGACGTACTTCGTCTACTTCCTCTACCTCTTCTACCAGATCGTCCAAGAGGGACTACTCCCCTACGTTGACGGACAGTCCTACGTCCAGGTCCTCCCCAGTGGATGACATTGGCACGTATCTGGATGTACTGCAAAGAGGAGCACTGAAACTGAACATTGAGATGTCTGTCCCTCAAGTAACAACGACAGTCATTTTTGAGACTTTACACAAGAGAGCCATCTCCCAGCCTCTGCTGCCTTTAGTCCCTGGGATTATGGATCCTGTCAAAGAGGTTTTCCTAACCCCAGCGGCGATCAGAGCGGTGCCAGCCTGCATTCAGAAGAAGTACAAACCGGCATCTTCTGACCCGGTGTTTGTCAAATCTGACCCTCCAGCAGACTCTGTAATTGTGGCAGCGGCGAGGAAGACACATGCTGTCGCTGGTTCCTCTTCAGTCCCACCAGATAAGGACAGCAAAGCTCAAGACTCCTGGGGTCGAAAGGTTTGCAACTCAGCTGCTTCCACTCTTAAGGTTGCTAGTGCAGCTGCGCTTCTGGGTCGATACGACAGAGCCTTATGGGACTCTATGGAAAGATTCAAAGCCAAACTGCCAAAAGAAGACTAGCAGGACTTTGAAGAGACCGTTACAGAGGGGTGTCTGGTGGCGAATCAGATGATAAGCACGGCTGCGGATGGTGTAGTGCTTTCGGCTCATTCCTATTATCATGGGGTTTGTGCCAGAAGATCGGCCTGGTTGCGCCTTACAGGTCTGAAGCCGGATGCTCAGCATCGCATCCTTAATCTCCCCTTTTCGGGTTCCGCTCTCTTCGGGGAGCATGCGGACGAAGAGATGACCCGAATGAAGACGGTACTGGATACGGTGAAGGCGGTGGGCTTGGAGAAGAAAAAAGAATTCAAGCGCTGCTTCAAGACCAACAGGGGGAGAGGGGCTCAACAGAGGGTTCAAACCCCTCAGTGGTCCCAAAATAAGACCCAAGGGAAACCCCAGTTTCGAGGCAAGCCCAGCAGAGGTAGAGGAGGTCACCAACAATCCTCCAACACCACAAGAGGAGGAAAGGCCTGAACAGCGGCTTCCTCTGGCGCCGTTACCCACTCCAGTGGGAGGAAGTGCTTCACAACACCTGGCAGAGTGGGTCAGCATCACTAAAGATCAGTGGGTGCTGAATATACTGCGCAATGGATACAAGATACGTTTCCGTGCTCCTCCGAAGAGCATCCCTCCAAAGAGCTCTTGCCCTCACCAGCTAAGCTTGCTCCGACGAGAGGTGAAAGTCCTACTGCAAAAAAGAGCGATAGAGGAGGTTCCTCCCGCTCTAAGAGGAAAGGGAGTTTACTCCAGATACTTCCTTGTCCCCAAAAAAGATCAGGAGGACAAGTTCAGACCAATACTCGACCTACGACTATTAAACAAAGTCATCGTCAAAGAAAAGTTCCGCATGTTGGCGCTTCACCAAATATGTCCACATCTTCAAGCCGGAGATTGGATGTGTTTGGTGGATCTGCAAGATGCGTACTTTCACATCCCAATTGCTCAACAACATCGCAAGTACCTGAGATTTGTCGTAGGGAACAAACACTACCAGTACAAGGTGTTACCCTTCGGTCTCAAGTCCGCACCACGAGTCTTCACCAAATGCATGGCAGTGGTGGCGGCTTTTCTTCACAAAAAGGGTCTCTTCATTTACCCGTACCTGTACGACTGGCTCCTAAAAGGTCCATCTCCGCTACAAGTAACGCACGATCTGCAACTGTGCCTGCACCAGCTACACAGGCTCGGCCTCCATGTGAACCTGGAGAAGTCAGTCCAGCAGCCTACACAGTCCATCCACTAACTAGGCTCCGTTCTGGACACAAGCTTGGGAAAAGCGTTTCCTTCGGAGGAGAGACTTTCTTCCATGAGTCAGAAATGTGGGATTCTGCTAGAGTCTCGGCTTCCAACAGCCCGACAAGTAGCATCCCTACTGGGGTCCATGGCGTCCTGCATTTTTCTCATCCCAAACGCCAGGCTGAGAATGCGTCCTCTACAACAGGCTCTGGAGGATCAGTGGGACCAAGCGACAGGACGCTGGGAAGATCGTATCACTCTTTCCCAGGCGACGAAAGACGCCATCAAATGGTGGACTCGGAGAAAGAATGTGCTGGTGGGGGTACCGTTTCACCAACCCGTTCCTTCCCAGTCTATAGTGACGGATGCCTCCCTGCAAGGCTGGGGAGCACACATGGGTCCGCTTCAAATTCAAGGCCAGTGGTGTGCGCAGGAGCAGACATACCACATCAACATGCTGGAACTCAGAGTGGTATCCTGGCTCTCAAAGCTTTCTTACCAGCGATCAAATCCAACTCAGTCCTAGTTCAGACGGACAATACGACCACCATTTTCTATCTGAACAAACAAGGAGGCACAAGATCTTGCCCACTCTCTCGAGAGGCTCAGACAATCTGGCATTGGCTTCTCTCTCGAGGGCTCACAGTGGTGGCAGTGCATCTTCCGGGCGAGTTGAACGTAAAAGCAGACGCACTCAGCAGGCATTTCGAAGATCAGCCAGACTGGGTGCTAAACGATGAAGTAGTAGAAGAGCTTTTTCGTTGCTGGGGTCGTCCATCCATAGACTTGTTTGCAGATGACGAAAACACCAAATGCCACGCCTTCGCGTCCAGGTTCCACCGGCCAGGAACGCAAGGGAATGCTCTACTGATGGATTGGGCAGGGATGTTCGCATACGCATTTCCTCCCCTAGCGCTGATTCCGAGAGTAGTTTCCAAGCTCCTCAGGTCGAACATGGAAATGATCCTGATTGCTCCGGATTGGCCTCGGCAGTGGTGGTACCCGGACCTTCTACATCTGTCTGTGTGTCCACACAAACGGCTCCCTTGCAGGCCGGACCTGTTGAGCAAGATGAACGGGAGGATAATGCATCCCAACCTCCTATCATTGAACCTCACAGCATGGCTCCTGAGGTCCTGCAATATGGACATTTGAACTTGCCTCCCGAATGCATGAACATTTTAAAGGAGGCTAAGAGACCTTCCACGAGAGTGTCCTATGCGTTCAAGTGGAAAAGTTTTACTTGTGTTGTAGGGATCATCACTTAGATCCGACTAAGGGGCAGGAGAACGTCATCTTACCATACCTCCTTTCCCTGGCAACTGCTGGTTTAAAGTACGCTTCTATTAGAGTGCATTTGTCATCTATTGTAGCATACAGAAAATCACCTGATCAGATGTCTTTCTTTCAGGTTCCAGTGGATAAGGACTTCCTCCAGGGGTTGAAAAAGTGTATCCCCCTGTGCGAAATCCTTCTCCTCTTTGGGAATTAAACCTAGTTCTATCCAGGTTAATGTCACCTCCTTTCGAGCCCATCCACAAGGCTTCCTTGCAACATCTCTCTTGGACTGCAGCCTTTTTGGTGGCGATTACCTCTGCGCGCAGAGTAAGTGAGATTCAAGCGCTCTGTGCGAAGGAACCATATACTGTTTTCCACCACAACAGAGTAGTCCTAATGTTAAAAAGGGTTCCAAAGACAACCAGTAACCAAAGACCCTTTTATGTTGCCCGGCGGTATCGCCTCTGTGACCCACCAATGATAATCAATGAAGAAGCAGGCGCTGGAGACTGGAAGGCAGGAAACAAGGATTTTATTCTCTCCGGAGGAGAACACATCAATTCAGACAGCAAGTATCGTCACGAGGTGCTCTAACCACATCTCTGAGGCCTGGCCTCTTATACTAGGGTTTACAACCTTTATTGCACATAACACATTCTCGCAATACTTTGATGTTTGAAAGAACATCCTCAGAATCTCCCCTTCGGACCCGTTCCCACATACATTTACAGTTGGATTCCCCACCCCGGTCACAACAGGTGATGGTTGTCGCACAGCAGGGCATTCCGCCGATTCACGGAATGCATGGGGTTGATCGGATCTCATAGGGTGGGGGCTTTGATCGGCTCGAGGGTCTTTTGATAGGGAGGGGAAGCTTCCTACTGTACGGGTAATAAACAGTGTCCGCAGGGCCAGGTGGCGGCCTGGGAGCAAGGAAGACAAACGGGGACACAGGAAAAGGGGGGTTTGCATCAAAAGGATCTGAGGCCATGAAAGGAATGAGGGAAGGTGTTGTGCTGGGAACAGGATGGGATTCTGCGGTGAAGCTGCGCTGAAGAGGGGTTTATGACCCAAGGCATGAGAGAGCGGGGGTTGTCAACGTGCAGGGGGATGCTTGCGAGGTTAAGAGGGAGAGAGACGCGCTGGCTATCAGCGAGGGGCAGGGAGGCCATGGTGCTCAAAATGGCTGCCGCTTACGCGCACGAATGGGCTTGAAAAGGGGCAAGATGGCGCAGATAATGTTCACCAAGATTGTATTAATTTTCCACAGTCCTCCCTTTAACATTTCCAAGACATCTTGCTGGCCTATTTCCTATCTATTCCTATTGCAGCGGTCATAAGTAAGGGAGAGGGGACTTAGGCAAGGGAACTGTGCATATACATCATATTATAAACATCACATTGAAAAATCTCATCATCTAGTAAGTGGGTTCATTGTTAAGTTGGTTGCAGGAAAAGATCATCGTAATGCAATATCAGACTAGAATTACGTAGTGAGGGCGTTGGGCACAGATCATAGATACTTATAGTCATTCGAAATAGGAGCTGGTAAGGTATCATATAAGTAAGTCCTTTTTTTGTATTCGGCGGGAGCATAGTCAGTCCAATGGTGATCGGGAGAGAAATGAGATACAGAAAAATAAAAATATCAGAGTTCTCGGTGTCTTTGTCGTCTTTTGTTGGCACTGTTAAGCACCTGGATTGCAATTCGTTCTGTCAACAGGAATGTTCATGTGGATTGAGTCGTTGGAGGTCTGCAGGCAGGGGTACATTTTGTTTGGTTTCGCCAGACCTCATAGGAGAAATGCGTTACGGTTTTGGAGCAGGTGCATTTTCTTCCGTAACCCAGAGCATAGTTATTAGGAGGCAGAAAAAGGATCGTGATAAAGTGCAATTGTTCCTGAGTTGTGAGATCTGTTTGTTTCTTGAGTTTCTGTGGTGGGTATTTCCTGTTGCTTCCATCATCTTCGAGGCGTTCAGCAGCGGGTAGAACCACATACTTCGTTCATCTTCTCTTTAGGGGCGACCCTTGGTGGAGTTCTAGGTCACCGTTCTGAGATTAACATAGTTCGTGGTCTACTCGGTCGGAGTTCCCATCCTTTTGACGCAGGGAATACCCCTTTCTGGGTAGCTCAGTAGGATTTTGGAGGAACTTGGAAGTTCAGGTGGAAAGGTGTGGGTGTGAACAGTCCTTATGGTAGGTCGGAGGAGGAGGGGATGGAGCAGGGCCAAGTCAGGAGCAGATCAGGGGGACGGAGAATTTGAGACAGGCGGGTCCATAACCAAGTTCAGAGAGCGGGGACCTTTTGGCACACGTCGATCATAGAGCAGGGGCTACAGGTCAGCCCTTTCCTTAGTTTTTTTTTTCGAAACAGTGCCTCGTCCTGCGACTCCTTACTGCTGTGGTCTCGCCTCGGCCGCCGTTGCTGATGTTCCACAATCTGCAGTCAGGCCGCGTGCTCCCACATCCGGTCTCTTTCTCCTCCGACAGTGATACCCTTAAATGAGTTTTGAAAAGACAGTTTTTAGAGATTTTTGCAGAAGAAGGTGATTACATACATCTATTTCTCTCCCAACACCAAGCAACTGGGGTAAGCACTCGCTACATTTGAGATTTTGCAGCCAACGTATAAACAATTGATGATGGGTTTGCTGGATTCCTTACAACTTCCTTTTGTGGCTAATTCTTTGGCGCTTTGTTGGTTATTACATTCATTTGTCGTGGTACGAGGTCTGGTACCCATTCATTGCATTTCGTCTATTACAGTAGATGTCAGTTCTTCTGGTAGAGACCCATTTTCCCTAGTACGAGTCTTGCAAGGCTAGGCTGGTTTTCAGGGCTTCGTATTTTACGAAAAAGTGCAACGTGCTATTCACCACAGTCTGATAGGCATCCTTCTGAGGGATGAACATAGGCTAAACAAGTCTTCATTACGTAAAAACATCTTATTTTCAACAGGGCTTACCACAACAAGTTCTTTCGATTTTTGATCTAATTTCTAACTTTGCACACATCTTTCTAACTTTCTATATAAATCCTCGCAACCTGGTTACTACAAAAACTCGGGGGGTGGTTTGCAATAATTATTAAACTTATCCTCGGGGAAGGAGGGATCTTATGGAAAACAATTAGGAACACAGTGAATTGGAGCAGGGGGCGTTTTTCAGGCTCTTGTTCAGGGTAGCTGATACCAAACTGGGGGCATTTTGGGAAGACGGGGGTGTCTTGATAATTGCTTACTGTTTGGGGTATGGGGACAATTTGGAATGGGGATGGTCGCATTATCACAGTCATATTTTATCATAGAAGCCACTGACAAATGGTTCCCTGGCTGTGGGTCAAATTTAGGGAACCTCAGTCGTCTTACCTGTCCCTTTCCTTTTGGCCAATTTAAATTTCATCCATATTTAGCAGAAAAGGAGAGGTAGTAACGTGGTACCGATACAATTTTATTTAGGACGAATTTGTGCAAATACTTGTGGTATTTGGGGCCAATCAGGAGGTGCACCAGGTTCGCCAATTTGGTGCCAGTCGCTAGGAAGAGGGAAGTGTGGAGGGTTGAAAGAGTGAGAGAGAGAGAGAGAGAGAGAGAGAGAGAGAGAGAGAGAGAGAGAGAGAGAGAGAGAGAGAGAGAGAGAGAGAGAGAGAGAAAGAGAAAGACAATAGGCCAAACAGTACACGTGGGACATGGAGAATGACCGTGTATTGTTTGGGCTATTCAGTGCGTTACCCAACGTTAGACGTTTCGGGTCTGTGTTAGGATGTAGAAAGCATGCGGTTTTTGGGGCGGAAGAGCATTAGGTCAGGTATAGAAAGGTCGTGCATTGGGTAGGGCGTCTTTTTGTGTCGTCTTTCAGCGTTAATCCGTTTTCATGCATCGGGCGTGACGTGGCTCCAGATCCTTTACGGTACCCTAATCAGGACCTCAATGTAATCTGCAGAGTGAAAAAGGAGGAAAAAGGGGGAGGTAGGGGAACAACACTCAAACACATCAAATGTACGGGCACGAAAGTCCTTTACTTACTGCATACTCGTACTTATCTCTTCGGGATATAATCCTTAGGGTCTTGGTCTCTGAAGTCAAGGGGGCGGGCAATGTGATAGGTGGTTCATGGGGGGTTTGAGGATGGCATGAAGGATCGTGTGGAGGGAAACGCTAAAAAGGAATCAGAGGTGCCTAGCGTGAGGTACCCGGTTTCGTAGATGTATCCGGCCAACGAGACCCTTAAATCATTCCCAAAGCTGTGAGGTTCTAAGGCATATCAGTTTTTTGTTCAACCCGGTACTTCAGTACCTTCGACCACCATATCTTTATAACATTTTATCAATCACGCCGCTTTACTTTACCCATTCTCAGACGTCGAGGTCCTTCTTCATACGTTAGTTCCCGAGCTTAGTCGCATATTTTGGAGGCAACGTATCATACCTTCGATTCGATCATTAATCCAGGGTCGAACAACCATTTCTTCAGATAGCCTTAAAAAGAGGAGCAGAACGGTTGCGCACAGAAAAACCCTCCCACCGATACCCACATTTACAAAAGTTCGTGATGCCTATTCATAGTTTGGAAGACTTTTATTTGTATAATCATTTAGTACGTAAAATGTGAGGGTGCAATCATATTTTGGCCGGACATGTTGACGATGGAAGCACATACAATAGGGGGTTATTTTGTAGCACAAGAACATGTTAAAAAAGGCCTAATTAATTATTTGCAAGTAACTAAAAACATTTCATTGCGTGATGGGGAATCAGGGGTATTTCAGTTCATAAATGGAAACACAGTCAAGCTCATCGTAATCACATTTCCTAGATATATACCATGGATGTGCATCATAAGCGACGTTATGTACCAGTTACAATAAATATCAAAATAAGTCGTTCATTGAAATCAACATTTTTACGGAACCCCTTTCAAATGTTCGCCAAGTGAACCCTCCTCCCTTTCTCATCGAGTGCGTAATGGTTCGTATATATATATCTTAGTACATCAAGTTACATTAGCTAAGGAACACCACGAGGCATCCGTTAGTTCCTATTGATACCGGCGCCATTTTGGGCGAGGCCGGTTTAGTCCGGAAGTAGCATCAGGGAAAAAAATGTCCCCGACGATTGGCGGTTGGACCAGGGTTCCTTTCGGCAGTTCAAAAAAACTGTGCTAACAGAGGGGCTGGTGGCGTGGACCGTCAATCAAGAGAGGGAGGGGGTAGAGTCTTTCTTACCGGGTCATGTTGATGTTCAGCCGGAACTTACTCGAGTTCGTTAGCCCATAATGTTCCTGGGTGGTTCAGACGGAAGCTGATGCAGACACGAGAGCACCGCCATCTTGTTGCTGTGCCACGATTATTTCATTAGTGATCAATGCAGCTGTTCCCCATCGGAAGCCTGAAGGGGCTGAGGGCTCTTGGGACTTTGGTAGAATCTTCAAAGTCGAGGGGATGTTTGTCGATGGTGGGGGCTTGCGCCCAGGTGGGCGAGTACCCGAGTTGCAACTTCGGGCAAAGTTACTCCAGCGGCCTAGACCCGCCTTCCGAGGGCCCAGACGCCATTTTGAGACCCTGCGGCAGCCGCCCTTCGTCGTATCTATCAGGAGTGGAAGAAACTTCTTATGGTGATGAAAAACAGAACATCATGTTGTTGGAGCAAGACATTTTGGTTCGGGGCGCCAGGGTGCAGCAGTGGAGCCTTCATCTGGGGAGGCGAGGGAGGCTTGCCGGTGCCGTCCCTTTGAATCAGGGGTGCACATGATGACCACCCTACACCCCTGATTCCGACTCTTGGGGGACCATCGCACGTCCGGTGTTATTCAGGTATACCATCGGACATTGTGTGTCCCGTGCTGCGCAAATATACCAGCCGGTCATTGCATGTCCTGTGCTGAGGAAATATACCAGGCGGGCATGGTATGTCCTGTGCTGCGCAAGTATATGGCCGTCGTCCGGCTGGAGGACATCGGCGCCGGACCAGGGCAGGGAAGCCTCCTACCTGTGGAGGTGGAAGGGGCTCGTCCGCGTCGCCTCTTCCTCCCTGCCCACCCTGCATCCATTCGATGGAGGAATTCGTGATGGCCGGGCCAGGAGATACGAGGGAGGGGGTCATTTGCATCCGCCCCCTCCCTACCCATGGCCCGGGGGACGCCATCCCTGGAAGGGCAGTATGGGAAGACCATTTCATTGCCTGCTTGGTGGAGCCTCCAGTACCTTCTCGCCGGCGATCCCCTTTGGCCCATGGTTGCTGGCAGGCCCCGCCCCACATGTGCTATGTGTTTCGGATGGGCGGGACCATCGAACTGTTACATTTCGAGGACTTCCGGAGTGAGCATAACATGTTTTGTATATTTTTTTTGTTAGTCAAGTTTGCTTTTTAGAGAGTTCTACTAGTTATTCTATTTACTGTTGGTTGTGTGTTTTCTTTGCCGTAATTAAATCCTAAGTTATATGATAGACGCTCGGCTTCCTTGAGTCTTTTTTTTCTAACGGGGGGGGGGGTTGTTTACACTGGCCTGCAGTTGTGTTTGTTTTTCAGAGTGGGGGAGCAACAGAGAGCAATCAGTCCCAGAACTCTAACATGCCGTTAAAATTGGTCTGACGAAATCTGTGCCATCGAGCATAATCAAACGGGGTGGTTCTATTTGTCCTGTCCGCACTAGTCTGATTGGTTTCTATTTCGTGTCTTTTCCCTTTCTGTCGGCCTGTCCTTTCTGTCGACCCTCCGTTCTTACCTATGCTCTGCAAAGTCGGGCATTGGGCCTTCCAGTGCCCGAGGCATTTACAGAAAGCACATTGGTTCTGTTTTAAATCTATTCGTCCTGTGCGCAGTGTCGGGGGGTTACCTTCGGGTCGTTGTGTCCCGGGGTTGGCTTGTCGGCACATCCCTCTACACCGTTCTCTTTCCATGACTACTCCTCGGGACTGTGCCACCGCTGGCCTTTCCCTTTGCCTACTAGACGTTTGGAGGGTTGTCCGTCGCGTCCCTTCACCTTTTCTGAATTCGTCGCCTTCCCTTCGTCGTGTGGCTTCTTTGCGCCACATACCGAGACTATCGAGCATAATAGGTGTTGTTTCATTCCTACGAAGGGCTATTTCTACTATTTCTATTTTGTCAAGATCAAAGGATCCTCTCAGTGGCCACTGATTTTCTCGATCCTTTTTCGTATATTTATGCCACAGCTCACTATAGGCTATAGCGATCAATCCATGCTTCATGAACATGTCCTTATTAGGGGTGCCTTCCAGCGGAGCCGGATGGTTCATCTCTAATAAGCGGTCCGGGCTAAACAGGCTACTAACCAGTGGGGAGAAGACAGGCATGACGGATCACAATGGGATAATAGTCAGCACTACCTATCTTATCGCTGCGTGCAAAGACTAGACAGAATATTTCTATTCTACGTTGTTTGCACGTAGTGAATACCTCATGAATCAATCTTGAGCAATCAATGCTAGGTCGAAAAATAAAAAATCAATATGGTCAATGGGGAGAATGAGTAGGCTCGCAAAGGTTCGCGTCACCTACCTTTTCACTATCTGCAAAGAGGGGACCTAATCTTCCCTGTTTGCAGACAGAGAATCTCCAGAAAACAATCTATAACAGTTAATCAATTAGGGAGGAGGGGGCAATTGTTCAGTGGGGGAGAAAAATAGGTCCGGCGGGTGCGTACCTATCCTTCGCTGTTTATAAAGGGAGAGCCTGTTGTTTCTCCGTTTGCAGACAGTGAATCTCCAATAAATTAACAAAAAGTAATACTAGTATTTTCCTATCAATTATCAATCTCTTTCAATTATCAATCACTTTCACAAATCGTCGTGTTTACACGACCTTACCCGGACCGCATGGACAGTTTCTTGTCTTCCAAATCCAGCGCCCGATCGTCCTCTTCTCTTCGTACTTCTCGTGGCACTCCTGATGGTTCCCAGTCAGGACCGCAGATCACTCGAGAGAGGTCTGTTCGGAACCAGTGAAGTTCGGATGATCGGCTGTCAGACAAGGGTCTATCGGACAGGGTACCTTCCGATCGTTGCAGTCGTTCACTCTGTCGTCAGGACCTCTCCCACTGGATCCACGAGTCGCTGATGGGCCCCACGTTTGGGACGCCAATTGTTAAAAAGGGTTCCAAAGACAACCAGTAACCAAAGACCCTTTTATGTTGCCCGGCGGTATCGCCTCTGTGACCCACCAATGATAATCAATGAAGAAGCAGGCGCTGGAGACTGGAAGGCAGGAAACGAGGATTTTATTCTCTCCGGAGGAGAACACATCAATTCAGACAGCAAGTATCGTCACGAGGTGCTCTAACCACATCTCTGAGGCCTGGCCTCTTATACTAGGGTTTACAACCTTTATTGCACATAACACATTCTCGCAATACTTTGATGTTTGAAAGAACATCCTCAGAATCTCCCCTTCGGACCCGTTCCCACATACATTTACAGTTGGATTCCCCACCCCGGTCACAACAGGTGATGGTTGTCGCACAGCAGGGCATTCCGCCGATTCACGGAATGCATGGGGTTGATCGGATCTCATAGGGTGGGGGCTTTGATCGGCTCGAGGGTCTTTTGATAGGGAGGGGAAGCTTCCTACTGTACGGGTAATAAACAGTGTCCGCAGGGCCAGGTGGCGGCCTGGGAGCAAGGAAGACAAACGGGGACACAGGAAAAGGGGGGTTTGCATCAAAAGGATCTGAGGCCATGAAAGGAATGAGGGAAGGTGTTGTGCTGGGAACAGGATGGGATTCTGCGGTGAAGCTGCGCTGAAGAGGGGTTTATGACCCAAGGCATGAGAGAGCGGGGGTTGTCAACGTGCAGGGGGATGCTTGCGAGGTTAAGAGGGAGAGAGACGCGCTGGCTATCAGCGAGGGGCAGGGAGGCCATGGTGCTCAAAATGGCTGCCGCTTACGCGCACGAATGGGCTTGAAAAGGGGCAAGATGGCGCAGATAATGTTCACCAAGATTGTATTAATTTTCCACACTAAGGGCTCATCCATCTTTCTTGCCTAAGGTCATCTCTGATTTTCATATAAATCAGTCTATTTCCCTCCCTTACTTTTTTCCAAATCCTACGACCCCAGCCGAGCGGTCACTTCACTCCTTAGATCTGAAGAGAGTGCTAAAGTTTTATTTGGAAAAGACTAAAGGGATTAGGAAAACGGACCAACTGTTTGTGAACTATGGCTCAATGAGAACAGGTTTTCCAGCGGCCAAGAGGTCCATGTCCAGATGGATTGTCTCTTGCATTAAATTGGCCTATCAGCTTGCAGGCAAGCCTTTGTTGATGTCACCAAAAGCGCATTCCACTAGAGGGAAAGCCGCTACAGTAGCTTTCTTGCATGACATTCCAATGTCAGAAATATGCAAGGCTGCAACCTGGAAATCGGTTCATACCTTTACGAGGCATTACTGCCTCGAATCTGATTCCAGGGCCGATACTCAAGTAGGCAAAGCCTCCTTGAGGAATCTGTTTGGGTAGTCAATAGTCTACTCAGACTTGTCAATGAGATTTCTGTCTTATCATTCCTTTGCCCGCAGGGAAGAGGAGAGGCTCGCTATTCTATTCTAATGCTTATGACTATTGATGAGGATCCCCTGGAAGAGAAGGATTAGTTACTTACCTGTAATCCTAGTACTCTTCCAGGGGTATCCTCATCAAAGTCATAAGCAACCCTCCCACCTCCCCGGGCAAAGGATACTCTTTAATAAGGAGATATTGTTAACCTATTTGTTATTGGGTTTGTTTTTCAGTCTCCAAAAAGAACAACTGACCTAACTGTCACCCCTGGGGCATGATGGGATACAGGGGGTCATGAGTGCCTTTAAGGCACGGTGTCAGTTTATTGCTATTCAGCTACAGGTTAGCTTTTCAGTCTTTTTAGACTGTATGTTTGCAATGCAGCCTGGGAGCTTCCTATGCTTCCAGTGACTTATGAGAATTTCTACTGCTTTCTGAGCATTAAACCCGTTTCTAAACAATCTTTTTTTTTTTTTTTGGCGTTCAATCTGCTTTTATTGAATAACATAGACAGTACACAGCATCCAATGCCTACAACCCTGAGGCCGGCAGCGTGGAATGCATTCAGTGCAGAAAATTATGGGAAGCGTAACACAGCTGTTGGACCGGCATCCCGGGGGCCCGGTAGCGTAGTTTAGCACCGCGCTATGAGTGTCCGATAGCTAGTACAGAAGGTATTTGTCATAAGAGCAACAGCAGTAGAACAGAGTTTTATGTTGTTTTTTTTTAGGTGTATTCCTTTGAAACAGTCCCCAACTTTAAACAAACCTGTGAGGTCTCGTAGACAGACTCGAGAGTTAAATCCTAACACAAATATATAGCAGTACATAGCAAGAGTCTTCTAGGGCAATGGGTCGACACACACTAGTCGCAGCAGCGCCTGTGTATCTGATGGATAGGGGTGAAGTGTGGCGCCATAGGGCAGTGCCGGGCCTAACAAAAAAGAATAAAGAAACAAGGAAAGTGCATGGAAGTGTCAAGGCAGTAGAGAGTATACGTCAGGTAGGGTTTTGGGTACGAGTGTTGCGTGTGAAGTGTCAATGTAAATATCACAGAGAAAATGCCTTGCCGGTGTGCGTACAGTAGGGCAGTATATGGGCAGTAAATCAGTTTGAAAGGCTGGGCCTGGTGTGTGTGTCTACAAGCAGCAATCTATAGCCTCGGGTGTATTCAGTGTAGGTAGTCATTAACAGCCCCTCCCTCAGGAATATCAGTGTCATCCGTCTGGGCATTCAAATAGCCAACCAACGGGCTCCAAATATCTTTGGGTCGGCTAGAGATCGGTAGGAGTTCAGTAAATGTGATGTGCTGTTCCTGGCAGTATGTCATATCCGCCAGCCACTCCTTAAATTTAGGGGCTCTGCCTCTGCCCCATCGACATGCCACTCGGCGCTTCGCCAAAAGCAGTGCCATATCCACAAATTTTCTGCAGGTTTTTTGAGATATGGGGCGTGTGTCCCAGCAGTACGATGAGTGGCTCCGCCTCAATGGCTACAGTGGTCATGTCTGTAAGAGCGTCCACCACTTGCTGCCAATATAAACGGACAGAAGGGCATTCCCAAGCTAGGTGCAGGAATCCGGCGTGTTCAGCATGGCAGCGCTCACATCTATCATCTTCGGCTAGGCAAAATCTGTGCTTTTTGACTGGGGTATAGTATAATTGGTGCAGGAATTTGTAATGTATGATCTTAAATCTGCTGCCAGCCGATATCCGGGCCGTCAAGGCACAACAGTATTGCCAGTGGTCGTCGGTGAGTTCCGTGGCTAGGTCAGCACTCCAGCGCATCCGAGCGCCCGCCTCAGGTAACGAGGAGACCGTTCTGAGCTGGCGATAAAGACCAGCAACCAGGTGTGCCCCTTCCTTCGTGCATAGCAGAAAGTGGAGGGGGAGGAAGGTCTCAGGTTCCCCAGGGAAAGCAGGGAGGATGTCCTTCATGCCCTGACAGAGACGCAGGTAGTAAAAAACATCCAGTGGGGTACGTCCGTGGGAGGCGAAAAACTCGTCTGCGGATTTGAATTGACCGTTCATGAAAAGGTAGCCCCATGAGGTGACCCGCAATCGTTCGCAGAGCAGTAGAAACCCTCGTTCCTGTAATAGGGCAAGGTTCGGATGAAACGTCAACGGCATTCTGGGAGAGTAAGGCAGGCAACAGGACATCCTCTTGGCTATGCGACGCCATGCATCAAGTGTGCAGGAGACTGAGGTGTTTGGCGTCTGTATGAGTGACTCTGGGCAGAGGATCAGACCATTAAGTGGAATGGGATGCACTATCCAGTCCTCTACCGCTAGCTGAGGCATGAAGGGTGTAGGGACTAGCCAGTGGTATGCATAATGTGCTTGCGCGCATAAATAATAGGCCTCAAAGTCAGGAACATCAAAGCCTCCAACCTCGCAGGGCAGGGTTAGCGTGGACCACTTCAGTTGTGGGTTCTTGCCCCCCCCAGATCAGCTGACAAAGTTCAGATTTCAAGGTTTTAAAGAAGAACGCGCCCAGATAGTACGGGATGTTGAGGAAGAGATATAGAAACTGAGGTAGAACTACCATTTTGATGAGGGACGCACGACCAGCCATGGAGAGTGGCAGTGTGATCCAACGGTCAACTGTGGCTGTGAGTTTAGTGATAGCAACCCCATAATTGGCGCAGAGCGTTTCCTCCCTGTCACAGGAGATTTTTATTCCAAGATAACGGAGGTCTGTCCGACACCACTCGAGTGGATAGTCAAGGGGAAAGTCAGTCACTGCATCAGTGAGAGGGAAGAATTGTGACTTGGACCAGTTTATGTGTATCCCCGACATCCTTCCAAACACCACAAATTCTTGTAATAAAGGGTTGAGGTGGAGGTCCGGATACTTGACATAGAGGGTGATGTCGTCGGCATATAGGGATACATCAATTTGGCGCTGGAGGCATTGTACCGCGCCCGCTCTATGCAGCTGGCGTATCCTGCAGGCTAGGGGTTCCACCGCAATGGCAAAGGGGGGGGATCGGGGGCACCCCTGGCGCGTACCCGTGGTAATGGCGATAGGGTTCGATAGATGACCATTAATAAGAACCTTAGCAGTGGGTTGTGTATAGAGTAACTGGACCCAGGATATAAAGAATTTAGGAAACCCCATGCTCGCCAGGACGGAGAACAAATAGGGCCATTCGACGGAGTCGAACGCCTTGGTGGCGTCTAGGAAGACAGCGGCAACTGGTAAGTCGGAATGGACTGTACGGAGTAGGGAGAACAGGGTGCGCAGGTTGTGAGAGGTTGAGCGACCGGGAACAAAGCCAGCCTGATCTGGTAATACAATCTTGGTCATGAGGAGGGATAGCCGAGTGGCCAAAACCTTCGCTAGAATTTTAACGTCACAATTAAGGAGGGAGAGTGGGCGGTACGAGCCGCAAGAGCCAGGGTCTTTGCCCGGTTTCAAGAGTGAGGTAATAACTACTTCTCGCATGGAGTAAGGGAGGATGCCATCAGCCAGCGACTCCTCATACACCTCTCGCAGAACCGGGGCCATGATGTCGATATAAGTCTTGTAGAACTCCGCAGGAATGCCATCTAGTCCTGGTGCCTTGCCATTTTTCAGCGACATAATGGCTTCTCGGATCTCATCCGTCTCGAGGGGAGCGGCCAGGAAGGCCCTATCACCGTCGCTGAGCCAGCATAGCGCCACATCCCCCAGGAAATCAGCATATGGCACATCAGCCGAGGTGTCAGTGGTGTAGAGCATGCGGTAGTGGGATGTAAAGGCATCGAGTAGCTCATCCGAGTCCCTGATGATGCGGTTTTGGTCATCTGTAAGTTCTAGGATGATATTATGGTCCCTCGGGGCGCGCGTCAAGACCGCAAGTGCTCTCCCCGGTCTATCCCCTTCGCACTATTTTCTGGCCTGCCAGTGTTTCCCCAGGAATTTAACCTCTCTATTAGCCTCCTCTTCGTACTGGGACAGCTTGTCTCGAAAGTCTGCATGAATATCGGGATTGTCGTCGTCTACCATACGTAATTCTAATGCTCTGAGTTCCCTGTATAGTGAGTGAATAGTGTTTTGTATATCTCGCAGGACCCCGAAGCTCTTGGAAATACATTACCCCCCCGTATGGTGACCTTGAAGGCTTCCCAGATGCATTCGACCGAATCCACCGAACCCCTGTTCCTGGGAAAAAAGGCAGCAATTTCCTCCCCCAGCTCAGCACGAAACAAACTGACGAGCAAGGCCATTGGCTGTAATCTCCAACTAGGCCTAGGGCTGTCCCACCCAGGGATGCGCATATGTAATAGGACAGGGCTATGGTCAGAGTACGTTCTTGGCAAGTGTGTAACCCCTAGGATCTCTGAGGTGACCTCCCTGGTGAGAAGAAAGTAGTCTAAACGTGACCACGTACCCGTGTGTGATATGAAGTGTGTACCTTCCCTTCTAAGCGAATGTAGGTGTCTCCAAGCATCCACCAGGCCGCCCTCAGCAATGACACCCTCCAGAGCCTCCCTGGCCCTCGGTTTGTAATGGTGTGCTCCATCCGAGCGATCTAAATGAGGTGAAAGTGCCAGATTAAAGTCTCCACCCCATATGACACGGCGGGATCCTTTATCCATAACCTTGCCCCAAAGTGTGGTAAAAAATGAAGGCATATCTGAGTTGGGAGCATAGCAGTTTATGAATGTAAGCGTGACGTGGCCCAAGCGTCCCCATAGTAATGCATAGCGTCCCTCGCTGTCCAATAGGTCTCCGTATTTACGGAAGGACATTGTGCGTTTAAGCAGGATGGCTACCCCTCTAGCATACGTAGAATAGGAGGAGAATACACGAATACCAGCCCATTTACCTGCAAAAGTAGCTCCACCCATTGGTGACAGGTGTGTTTCCTGTAGCATGGCAATGTGAACATTATGTCTGTTAAGATAGGCAATGACATCACGACACTTTCTAGCATTGTTAAGCCCTCTAACATTCCACGATAAGCAGTTCAGTTGCGTGTCAGACCCTAAGCCCGCCATCGGCATTCACATAACGGGACATCCCACCCCAGTGGTGGTTAGAGAGCATGTATTGCATTACTTAAAATAGGCAGACGTCCATTGCCTTTCATGGCTTGAGTGTCTTCCTCGAGTGTGATCTGGTCCTCCCCAAACAATCCCATCCCCCCCACCCACTACTGCATCCCAATCATGCCAGCAGCCGCCTATCCCCACCCTCCTCCCCCCATCCTTCCCCCCCCATTTCCCGTAACATTAACAATTCAACATAGTGCGTGGGGTACACCCGAAAGGGAAACAACATTCAGGGCGCACAGCCACACCTCCCGCCAGCCAGCCTCCCAGTCTGTACCGCCCTCGGTGGAGGTTGGGGCAGGGAGAGTGGACCTTGGGATACATTACCATCGGCGAGTTCAAGTAGTCCAATTCAGTAGTGCAGGGTCTGTGTCTCCCACCCCCCGAAGCCAGGAGTGGTGGTGGTATCTTGGTGCAGTAAGTAAGCAGGATAGTACGTGATCGCCCATTCACTGCTCCTCCGCTGCCGAGGATGGATCATCATCTCCTGGAATTGCCTCATCGCCGCGACCGCTCCGTCTGGCCTTGCTGATTGATTTCAGGAAGTCCTCAACTTTTTGGGGGTTTGTGAAGAAGCGATGTTTCCCCCGATAGGTGACACGCAGTCGCGCCGGGTAGAGGAGAGCGTATTCCAGCTGGGCTTCTCGCAGTTTCTTTTTGACAGGAAGGAATTTTCGTCTCTCCTCTTGCACCAAGGGGGTAAAGTCAGGATATATGGAGAATGTCACACCTTTATATTGCAAAGACTGTTGAGTCTGGGCCGCTCGCAGTGCAACATCGCGGTCGTGATAGTTTAGCAATTTAGCGATGATCGGTCTGGGCGGCAATCCGGGCTTAGGGATAGGCGCTAAAGATCGGTGTGCCCTTTCCACGATAAACTGCAGCGAGAAGGCTTCCTCCCCTATCGCGCTTTTGAGGAGTTGTTCGATATATATGTCCATTCTGCCCGTGTCCGTGGATTCCGGAATGCCCGTGACGCGTATGTTGTTGCGTCGGCTGCGGGCTTCCAAGTCCTCGTTCTTAGCCGCTATAAGCCGGAGCAGATTGTCCATGCGGGCCAGTTGTGAAGTGTGGGAAGAGGTGGCATCATCATTGTCCAAGATCCGCTGCTCCGCAGTAGTGATACGTTCTTCATGTCGATCAACCATATGGACCAGGGCATCCAGTCTGGAGGTCATGCTGTCCACTTTCTCTACCACCGTGGCGAACCCCTGTCTCATGTCCTGGAACAATCTGTGTAAATCAATGTCTCTGGTAGGGGAGGCAGTGGCCGAAGTAGTGGCGCCGCCGAGCCCCGCCTCAGCAGGCGCTAACTTTGTACCTTTCTTGGCGCCATCGAAGCTAATTTTAGTCTGGCGATTTTCAGGGCGCACCATTTTGTCTGTTGGTCGTGTCTTTACCTCCCTTTCAGTTAGCACTGGCCCTATAAGACTGAGGCCACTGGGTGGGTCGTTGACAAGTGGCGGATGGTCTCAGAAGCCGGTGTCCCCAGCGTCTATGCTCCCCACGGGGGGTCACTGCAGTAGGGGTACAATTCTCCAATCTCCCCCCGCACTACCAAGCCCAAAAGAGGAACCACGCAGGGGCAGAGCACTGGCGCAGCACAATGAAAGGCGTGTATCACAGCTGTGCTGAATGCGAATAGGTTTAGAGTCAGCAGGACTTGGATCTTTATAGTAGTGATATGTCCACGACCAGTGCCCGGTAAGACCCCTCCTCGAATGTGTATATCTATTGTAGTCTACTTATATATTGTCCCTCCAAAGCACCTCGGCAGTGGGGTCCCAGCATGCGTCTCTGTGCTGCACTGCCAGCCGTATCCTCCGCGCTGTAGGGCGGGCGCCGACGTGCAGGAACAGCTAATGCTTAGGTCCGAGGCCCCAATCAGTCGCACCACTGGTGGTTCGAGAAGCCGCTCCCCGCAGCACACCCGACAGCGGACAGATAAAAGTTCAGACTTCTCACCCTGTGTGATATGGCGGTGAGTGCGATGGCTGTCCGGCACCTTCTGGCGTGTGTGGGAGCCTCGATAGCACTCACGGCTCTTGCGCCTCAGGTCCCGCAGTCCCTCCGGCCGCTCGAAGAGTGCAGCAGCGCCCGCCGCCTGTGACAGCCACGAGCAGCGGATCAGTCACCCGGTGGAGCAGGCAGCCCGCGGCAGGGGAGATTCGCTGAGCACAGCGGCTCCGACGTTTAGGATCAATCGCGGCTCAGGCGTCAGAGTCAAGAGAGCGTGTCAGGCACGCCGCCCCGTGGCGAGCCCCGGCCTCGCGTGGACCTCCACAGCCGACCACCTCAGGGGGTACACTCCGCAGGCTCCTCCGGTCAACCTTCCGATGCAGAGTATAGCGGACCCGTCACAACTAGAGAGCTGAGCTTCAGGTCGAGTGGCGGAAACGGCTCACTGCTTCGTGTGGCGATTTATTTTAGAGGATTTCTCGCCTCCGGCGGCAGATAATTGTAGGATTATGAACCAAGGTACGGGAGCTGCTCAGTTAGGCAGCCATTCCGCTTGCGCGCCCTCTAGCGCCCCCCGTTTCTAAACAATCTTTGGTGTTGTTTCTCATGTTTCTAATGCTTATTATTCATGTATGGTGGAAATTCTTCACAGCATATTTCAGCTCTGATGTTATTTGGCTGCGATTGCATGTGTATATATATATATATATATATCCAAAATCATGCAGAACCCTTGTGGATTGAGCCACACGGACACCTCATCTCAGCAAAATTCTTTTATTGGCAGCTTGCTGGCAAACCATCCTTCAGGTGAGTAAAAACAAACTGCAGCCATAATTCCAGCCAAACGCGTTTCAGGAGTGAAATCCCTTCGTCAGTGGCTCGTGTGAAGGGCTAACAGGAAAGCGTTATTTCGGCACCTGGATTCATTAACAAGCCCCCGCCCCACTAGGTGTCGTCAATTTGGCATTGTGGGGGTTGTAGTCCTCGCCATTTGAAACCACAATGGGTGCTTTCACCGGAGCCCAAATGTCATTGTTACAAGGCAACTCTCCCGATGAAGACTCTGCCCTGCTTTATTGCTGCCAACTGCTGAGAGCAAACACCACTCTGCAAGGCGTCTGCTCGGGTCCGTTCTGTGATCCGCGATGCTCAATGTCATCGCCACGGAACCGCTCAGACAAGCGGCAGGCTCGTTCCGCGACCCGGGAAGGCCGCTTAAAATCCAAAATCATGCAGAACCCTTGTGGATTGAGCCACACGGACACCTCATCTCAGCAAAATTCTTTTATTGGCAGCTTGCTGGCAAACCATCCTTCAGGTGAGTAAAAACAAACTGCAGCCATAATTCCAGCCAAACGCGTTTCAGGAGTGAAATCCCTTCGTCAGTGGCTCGTGTGAAGGGCTAACAGGAAAGCGTTATTTCGGCACCTGGATTCATTAACAAGCCCCCGCCCCACTAGGTGTCGTCAATTTGGCATTGTGGGGGTTGTAGTCCTCGCCATTTGAAACCACAATGGGTGCTTTCACCGGAGCCCAAATGTCATTGTTACAAGGCAACTCTCCCGATGAAGACTCTGCCCTGCTTTATTGCTGCCAACTGCTGAGAGCAAACACCACTCTGCAAGGCGTCTGCTCGGGTCCGTTCTGTGATCCGCGATGCTCTCAGCAGTTGGCAGCAATAAAGCAGGGCAGAGTCTTCATCGGGAGAGTTGCCTTGTAACAATGACATTTGGGCTCCGGTGAAAGCACCCATTGTGGTTTCAAATGGCGAGGACTACAACCCCCACAATGCCAAATTGACGACACCTAGTGGGGCGGGGGCTTGTTAATGAATCCAGGTGCCGAAATAACGCTTTCCTGATAGCCCTTCACACGAGCCACTGACGAAGGGATTTCACTCCTGAAACGCGTTTGGCTGGAATTATGGCTGCAGTTTGTTTTTACTCACCTGAAGGATGGTTTGCCAGCAAGCTGCCAATAAAAGAATTTTGCTGAGATGAGGTGTCCGTGTGGCTCAATCCACAAGGGTTCTGCATGATTTTGGATTTTAAGCGGCCTTCCCGGGTCGCGGAACGAGCCTGCCGCTTGTCTGAGCGGTTCCGTGGCGATGACATTGAGCATCGCGGATCACAGAACGGACCCGAGCAGACGCCTTGCAGAGTGGTGTTTGCTCTCAGCAGTTGGCAGCAATAAAGCAGGGCAGAGTCTTCATCGGGAGAGTTGCCTTGTAACAATGACATTTGGGCTCCGGTGAAAGCACCCATTGTGGTTTCAAATGGCGAGGACTACAACCCCCACAATGCCAAATTGACGACACCTAGTGGGGCGGGGGCTTGTTAATGAATCCAGGTGCCGAAATAACGCTTTCCTGATAGCCCTTCACACGAGCCACTGACGAAGGGATTTCACTCCTGAAACGCGTTTGGCTGGAATTATGGCTGCAGTTTGTTTTTACTCACCTGAAGGATGGTTTGCCAGCAAGCTGCCAATAAAAGAATTTTGCTGAGATGAGGTGTCCGTGTGGCTCAATCCACAAGGGTTCTGCATGATTTTGGATATATATATATATATATATATATATATATATATATATATATATATATATAATCACATATAATATAGTGTTTCCGGGGTCCCGCGCATGGGCGGGAATATTCTAATGCTTATGACTTTGATGAGGATACCCCTGGAAGAGAACTAGGATTACAGGTAAGTAACTAATCCATCCACCACACAGACTGGAAGATAAGGACAGGCTTGAAGATGAGGATGACGAGACCTTTTGGTCTTTTATACCTTCCTACACAGCAAAAGTTAAAGTATTAAGTCCCTGACAACAGAAGATCTCTGCTTGCTTACCTTACCCACTCGTAACAGAAGATCTTATCAGACTTTCCAAGGTAATGATTATGGCTCATGGCAATAAGGATATGACCTTTATGGACAAACTTCGGAGTGATCACAGGTAGCAATGATTCAGGTTCCTGTAGCATTGAACAGGCTTCTGTAGTATTTGTCAGAGATCTACCTTTTATGGTCACAGATTATTACAAACCATTTTCAAAGTCAACATCTGACCCTGAAAGCTAACCTCAAAAACCTTAGTTTCCACAGAGTCCAAGTATCACACAAGACTTGCCACTCCATGCACTCCTGTTACGTAAGAACCTACAACAGCATTCTTCGCTGTCAATTTAGTCTAACCCACCAAGCGCAGACGATGCATACTCTGATCATGACCATGACAGAGGTCACATGCAGCCAGTTCTCCACTGACCCAGAATAGGATGGCTATAGAACACCCATTTCAGGAGCTGTCACTCCTCCAACATTGGATTCATCTTCAGACTACATTGGGTGGGGGGTCCACACACTATTGAAATAGTGTCCAATAGATTCAATAAGCCAATACCAACAAATAAGCTGACTGCTTCCTGTACAACTTTAACCCCTTGCATGCTCATGACAAGGTCAACTCGTCATGGGTTTTACCTGCCCTGTGCTTATGACGAGTTGACCTTGTCACAAACAATGGGGATCATGCAAGTCCAGCGCAGGAGGGGGAAAACCCCTTAGCAGCCAAGGTGTTAAAGAACCTACAAAAAAGACAGTGAAGGCAATACCAATACTCGATCACATTTGATTAGAAGGACTTAAAGTAATTAAATCCAGAGGTACCATTACAATGGAGAATCTCATTTTGGACAGCATATGGATGAAGCTCGCCAATCAAATTGTACACACACATTATTTAGGAGATCAATGGCAACAGAACCCCCTTTCGTGGAACACGGTCCAACCTTATAGAGATCAACCAGACCAGCCAGACCTACGCACATACCATCAAGGCTATACGTAGTAATATCAGCCACCACCACTAGTGTGCTACCATAAGTAGGCCCCTCGAAGAAAATCTGCAAATCAGTCACGAGGCAATGAACACTCCAGACAACCATGACACTACAGAAGCAAATGTCATGAAGATTCCAGGGATGTTTGAAGGAGGAAGAATCTCAGCTTTTTAAAGCTAATGGGCAGCAGTAGCATTTGACCACTGACTACTTGATCTACTATAGTTTGGCAGGTTACTGAAATGTATTCAAAGACCATCACCTGGTTCCACTGCCCACAGGACTCCACCAGCATCTTTGCCTATTACAAGCTGAGATTCAGATTTAGTTGCGAAAGAGTGCAATAGAGCAAGTTCACTTTTATTCTTGCTTTTTCCTCATTAAAGAAGGCAAGAGTTTATACTGCTGCTTCAACAAGGGGACTACATGATATCTTTGGACATACCTGTTGTTTATTTTCACTTCCAGTCCATCCCAAACACCGGAAATACCTGTGATACGAACTGGTCGATCCCCATTACCAGTTCAAGGTATTACCTATTGGACTCATCGGCCCAGGAATATTCACTAAGTACATGGCCCCCAACACCGGCACATCTAATAAAGCAAAGCCATCACATTTTCCCCTATCTAGGCGACTGGTTAGTAAAAGGAAATACTCCTAAAGCCACACGAATATTGACCAGAGCCCGCTTGCAGCCCTTCAATGTATTAGGATTTACTTTAAACGAAAAGATATCATCTTTAACCCCTTCAAGAAGGATCCATGTTTTAGGAGCAATGCTAAATACAGTGGTGCACAAAGCCTTTGCTTCCAAGGAGAGGAGAGACTGGAGTTATTTATGATAATATCCAGGAAATTAAAAAAGGAAAACAAGGCAGTCATTTTTAGGAATAATGTCCCTCTGCATCCTTTTGATACATCATTGCCACCTTCATGAGGCGCTTTCAAGAGAAACTAAAAAAACTGTGGCTTAAAGTGAAGGGGTCAGTAGGGGTTATTTGATGACCTCATAAGAGCGACAAGCCAAATGAAAGAAGTATGAGTTTGGTGGCCCAACATACCAATGTGGGGTTGTTTTTTCTGTAAAAAAAACACTGTTTGTTATGACTATAGATGACTTTTTAGATGGCTTGGGAGTTCACTTTCAGGAGCAAGCTGTCAGTGGCAAGTGGTCACCTAAAGAGCTGTATCTGCATATCAGTATACTGGAAATGAAAGCTATAACACTGAGCCTACAATAATTATTAGGATGAATAAATAGGTTCTCAGTATTGATCCAATCTGACAATTCCACAATATGTTCTATGTCAACAAGCAAGGAGGAACATGTTCCTGATGGCTCTCCAAAGAAGCGCGACAAAATGTGACTGGGCCAAATACAATCTTATCTATTCACCAGGAGTAATCAACTCATGGGCTGATCACCTCTACAAAACACCAAAAAAGGGTCATGAATGGGAGTTGCACCAAACTTAACCACATTTCTTCCCTCTGGGTTACACCAACTCCAGAGCTGTTTGCAACGAATGTGGTCAACAAATGCAGGTACTACGCTGCAGGCACAACCTTCCTGGGTCATCTGGGAACGCCTTTCCATTCAATTGGTAAGAAACATATGCTTATACTTTTCCACCCCTTCCATTGATTCTGAGGTCTCGACAAAGATAAAGGGAAGACAGTGTAGTCTCATTTTATTAGCTACATGGTGGCCCAGGCAGTATTAGTTCACAGATCTGCTACTCCTCGCAGAACAAACCAAAATTCTTCTAAAACCATCACTGACTCTATTATGACGTTGCAACGCCTAAATCCTCTACGTGGATCTGAGCTCTCTGAGCTTGGTGGCTTGGTTTCCAAATTCAATGAATTACATTTTTTGTGATATTCCAGAAGACTTCAGAGAGGTATTGTCTAATGCCAGAATAGCTTCAACAAAAAAAACTTAGAACTAAATGGAAAAGATTCTGCTCTTGGTGTGCGGATCATAATATTCTCCCAATATCATTTTTACCACACCAATATTGCAACACCTCTTACATCTAGCTAAATATGAATTATGTCATGCATCCATAAAAGTCCATCTAGCCGGCATTTCACGTTACAGAGGTACACTCACTCGATCATCACTCGGTTCCAATAAAGTAATTGAAGAGTTTCTTAAAGGCCTGTTTACCTTTTCCACCAATAAGAACTCCACCCAATCGATGGCATTTGAACATAGTTTTAGCCCAACTAATGAAAATTCCTTTGAAATCGTCCACAAGGCAGAATTACATTTCTTTCTTGGAAAGTGACACTTTGATTTGCACTAACTTCCATTAAGAAGGTCAGCGAAATCCAGGCTTTTGTGATTACAGAACCTTTCCTACAGTTCAGAGGATTGTCCTACTGCGAATTAAACCATGGTTTATTCCTAAAGTGCCAACTAACTTCCATTTAAATTAATCAGTATTATTAAAGCCTTACTTCCAGGATTTAAACAATGAAGCAGAAAGAGCCCTCAAGACCTTGGGTGTAAGAAAATATTTAATAACTTATACTGAAAGAACTAAATCTTTCCGACAATCTCATCATCTGTTAGTGTTCTATGGTCATCCAGGGAAAGAGAGTTCATATTTGAAATAAGCGATAGCTTGATGGGTGTCTGTCAACATAGTCTTTTTTCATCATAAAGCGGGTTATCCTCTCTGAGGAATTGTCTGAGCACTTTCCACATAAGTGTGTCTACTTCTACAGCCTTATTTGCAGGAGTTCCAATCGTGGATTATTACCGAGTAGTCACATGAAAGAACAGACACACCTTAATGCAACAATACTGCCTGGATTTAACAGTAAACAGAGATGGCAGTGGTGGGACAAGCGGTGTAACGCCATCTTTTTCAGTAAGGTGAACCTATTTTCTTCTCGTTATCTCCCACCATACGCTAACAACTGTTTTCTGTATATCACTACTTGCTACTTTGATTCAAGCATGTGAATGTATGAAAATCCACTTATGGAGAAAGAAAGTTACTAACCTGTAACTGTAGTTCTCCAGTGTTTGATATATTTCTTGGATTCACATCCGACGCACTTTTCTCCTTATCTCAGACTTATCCATATGCCATAATTGTGAATCACTCCTGCTGCTGGTGACCTGGGTAGGGAAGGGTAAAGAGTGTGCTGACATCAGGCTGAGCTTCAGATCTTTTTAAAATTATGTGAATAGGCTACTTCTTTAAAGATTTCACAGTTTTGACAATGTTTAACATTGGACTTTACCTAGGACTCAAAGCTTGATGATGGGGGTGACTTAAGCATGTGAATCTACTAAATTTACCAATACCGGGGATCTACATTTACTGTTTTTTCTGTCTACTGGTCCAGTAAAATAATCTACTGGTCACTTTTGGTGCCATGCAGTAAGAGAAGTACAGATTATGGCAGTGTTCCCATTATATCAGTGTTCTGAGATTAGCCTTTCTGATTATGCGAGGGCTCATATTATGTCAGGGTTTGGAGTCTAGCAAGACTTGTATTTCATAACCTTACATCAGTGCTGCATACAGGGACTGGAAGTAGGCAGGAAGCCGTAGTTTGAGAGTTGGAATGCCCCATGAGTCTTCTGACTCAAGAAAAGGCTGGAAGTTTACACCTGATAAGGGTAGGAGTATAACATTTTCCGTAGTGGAGAAAACAAGGGGGTGGAGTAAGTGCATTTGCCATCGCTGTGCAGACTTTCACACAACCAAATGTACACAAGTATACTTACTCATTAAAAAATGGAATTTAAAAAAGTCTACTAAAACTACTGTTTTAGACCTATTTTGATAAATTCTTGTAAATTCCTAACATTTGTAAATCTAGATCAATGTAAGGACATATACCTGTGGACGCATTTTTGTGACTTTTATTTACAAATTGGGTCCCAAGTTTATTTTCATGTTGCCCCTAATAGTTTTACACTCATGCCCCTCCATTTTTAATCTTTTTTTATTAAATATTTGCTTATGTCGAACATGTTTGACTAAATGATACCTCAGAGAAATGGTATCTAAAGCTGTACAAAATATTTTTTTCAGTAGCAAATTCTTTGTGTACATTTGAAAACAAAAGATTGCCCATCTTGCTTTCAATCTTCTGCATGTGTTTGCTGGTAATCAGTGAGCATTCTAACATCATTGTTAACAGCCTCAAATCGTTACATTTTGCAATGTAATACAAGCACTCATCCTAATTGAAAAGCCTTTGCATCAGTGAACCATATGTACAAGTTTGAACAACTTATACATATGAATGAAATTCTTGCTCTAGTTACAGACAATCCTCTTTCACAGTTCCAAAACTGTGAAATGTAAACTAAAAACCAAAGGGTTTGCTCTGCAGGGCATGAGGTCTACTTGTCCAGTGGACAAAATGAATATGAACATGTGTTATCCTTGACCACAAACAATATGTCCTGTGTGTTGGGCAATAGAAACTCCACACTCTAATAACAATGATACCACATGGTTGAGTGTTCCACAACACTCTGCTCCGTGCTCACTTTTAGAGGAATCCCCGATCTATACAAAGCACAAATTCTTCTTGCAAACTTTAGCTGTGTAGTTTGACTAGATTTACCTCCAGTGCCACTGTCTTTTTTGTTTATCTTAATAATATAATAATTATAGAGTAGTATACACAGATGTGGAACTACAATCAATGGTACCCATAAAATCATTGTGTAAAAAGAATACTACATTTAGAAAGTGTTATGTATTTATAAAGAATTACCAGATCCAAATGTGTCGATACACATACTGCACACTAAGTTGAAACAAACACATTTCAGTCCACTAGCAGCACCTATGTACCAGGGTCTATCTTCTGCGTTTCCTCCTTGCTCTCCATTAAGCACATATGTAGTTGCCCTCTGCATGCTGTAAATATAATGGAGAAGTTTGATCACATACGTTTATCTGAGCCAGAAGAGACGTTGAATGTAAATATGGATGTACCCACATTGGCCTTTGAGATTTATAAAAGGGGCAGAAAAAGATGAAATTGGCAACTGTCTCCTTTTGAGAGAATATCACAGCTAAACTCATCATTCAGTCACACTGCTCAATAACAGGTAAAAATGGCAAGACCTATTTCTAAGCAGAATTACAGATATAAAGTTCGCAGTTCTAGGCACCAACGCCCTGCTTGTAATCCAGTAATGCAGAAAGTAATATTTGAAAGTTCACTTTATTGTATATGACAATCCATTAACTAGGTCACTGTGCTCCCCCAATTCACTGTAGCTAGCCGCATACAGAAAATACTTCACATACCCGTACTATGGTATGCTAAAATAGACAAGTTGCGCTATAGATCATTAACCGTAATTAGACCCTGTTTATTGATCCCCAGTCTGATCTTTAGCAAGACCAATCTTATTCTCAGTCTGTTATCATTAGAAAAAAATCCTTCCTCAAGACATAATTTAGGTTTAGTGAAGTTGCCTGCATTAGGTAAAATGTCTAAAGTTTTCACACACTACTGTTTTCTTGATATTGCTGGACCCCCATAATGCTTCTCCATATGAGGCAGATTACACTGCCTTGAGTTCCAATACCTTAAGCGCGAGCGGCACAGAGATTGTCCTTATCTTTTCCTTAAAGTGACCACTAACGTAGTGAAATAGGATGAATTTTCTTCTTAATTTCTTCAACTCGGGTTATAAGAATGTCTTATTTCCAGATAATCAAAGGCAACTACTTGTCTTTGATTTTTAAATTACTTTAAAAAATTGTGTAAAGACCCTAGTTTCAATCTTCCCAACATATATTTATAATGGGTCTTTGCGACTACAATAATGTCTGAAAACATCTAGCAGCCTAAGCAAAGAAAATGTATTTAAGGAACAGAGTGCAGCCTCAGCGGCGAACAGCAGGATGAGTGTCTGCATTCCACTATACTTAATATCCAATCTCAGACCTACGAGGTACCCATTCAAGATCATTAATAAAGAGGCTAAATAGAGAGATGGCCTCAACAATGGTGATGAGCTTTTTCAAATGCCAACATAACAAACCCTTGCTGAAATGCTGGTGTGGAGTTCCTTTAGGACTAGCTATCCCATTGGGCCTCCGTGTTTTTATGTAGTATTGATCTCAAGATTTCCCTGTTCATAACGTCAAACAAACTTTTTAAATGTATGAAAGAAATCTATACCAAAACTGGTTTGGGCTGTCTGAAACATTGTTCTATGGTTGGACCACCCTTCTGGTGGTTCAGCACGGTACATTGCAGTTAAGAGATTTAGCCCTTTTCCTATTGTAGTGCAACTTCACAAAGCCATACATGAACAGAAGTCAAGGACATTTAGCTTTTCACTTTGCAGAAGGTAATATCTCCCAGATGTCCAGACATGAATCGGGCAGGTAGGGCGGAATCCCAAACTAGTGGCTAACACTGACAACAAGGGTTTTGGTAGTCACTAGGTGGGAATGCTGCAGACGGTGCACTCTTTATCAGGTCATCATGACATGCGTTATAATATAGCTCACATGACACCAAGTGTGAAAGGGGCCACTTCTTGTGGAGAAGTGTGGCTCAATGGTTAGAGCGGCAGACCTTGATGCAGAGCTCTGGCCCGGGACCAGGGTTCGATTCCCGCCTCGGCGGGTCTCGGGCTCAAATTCCTCTGACCGGATATTCTCGCCTCAGTGTCTATTCTAATCATGGGTCCCACGCTGCAACTCTGGGCAATAGCTTGCTTAATCTCCACAACGGCCCCAACAGCGCGAGGATGCCTGGTTTCACCATGGGGGTGCCCAGGAGTGGACACTTCACAAGGAAAACCAGGAAGGGTTCCTTAGCGGTATGAGTACAAGCGCCGGGAGACCCAGTCAGGGTAGCTGCGCGCTATACAAGTACAAAAACATTTACATTTACATTCTGCTTTGGCACAGAACATCGTAATTGCTAGTGCAAGAACCTCCTCGCATTCCCCCCTGTCTCACTCCTGGTGACCTATCACATAACAGATCCTTACATATTCTTTGAGTTGCACTATTCTAGTTGCAAGAGACAGACTTTTGCCTCTGTGCTTGCCACTTCTGGAACTTTATCCCAAGTTCTTCCGGCAGAATGCGGTCACTCACTGTGCCTAACACTCCAAACACCCAATGACTGACCTGTGGAATGACCCAAAATGTATTGACAATGGCAACAAAACGAATGGGGGAAAGGAGGCGTACTGGAGTTCCTATTCCATATATGTTGCCCTGTGGGCTGATGATAAATGTAAGTGTTTCTTTAACTAACCAGTAGTTGAAGGAGCCGACCATTGCCCCATGTATTAATATTTTATTTTTATTCCATAAGTTTGGAGAAGCTACTAAATCAACTTTAGCCCAGACCTAAAAATGCTGCACCCAGTTAAACTCCCTTCCATTAGAGGTGGTCTCTACCAGGTTCCAAAATGTTGCTATCACTTTTCACTGCTTGCAGTTCTCGCTTCTAAGCGAATTGCTGTGGTGCACGTTTTTTACTTTTGGGTTTAATAACTCTTTTACTTTGGACTCTCGGCATACCTAAATCCAGATTTGTTTTCTGGCCTAATTCTAACTTGGCACTCGTACCACTGTTGTCAAACAAGTATCGGAGCTTTGCACTAATAAATTATGAAAGGGCTGATATGTAGGATCATGGATGAGTGAGTTTTGAAAGACGGTGGCATGAGCCAAATAAAGAAAACCTTCACAAGACAATATTTAGACTTAAAAACCATTAAGGTTAATTCAAAATTAAGAATCATTATAGAAAGCAAAAGTTAGCTTATTAGTCAATTTAAATCCGCATCAAAATAATTCCTAAGTCAAGAAAAATCTAAGTATAAAGTCAAATGACAGACTGTCACAGAGTCTGCCTTCATATGGAATTGAAAAACATTTTAAGTACAAAAGTAAATAACAGTCGAATATGGGAACTGCTCAGTATGAAAGCCAATAAAGGTCAGGCACATATCCCAGAATAACCTCATGTTATAGTTTCAAAGGAGTGAAAAAGAATGCACTCAACATAACGTGAGGCGGTTTAATAGGGCTGAGCTAGTAATGTTACATGACATAAACCAATCCACATTACAGAAATTGTTTTACATAGAACAGGTTAGTCTAAAGGTAGCCTAAATCAATCATTAATATTTAATTATTCCCTTTACCCTACATACAAAGGAAATTACATTGCATTGCATTGCTGAAAAATAAACAATTTAAATGAATAAACAAAGTTGCGGCTGAATGCAGCAACATCCTTAATTATGTACTACATAATGAGAACAGCTCCGGCATGGCTTCCCTTGAAGCACAAGTTCCTATTTCAACTGTTATCTTGTTAATGAAAAAGCACCACAGCAGATCTTTTAGACCTAAAAAACAGCATTTCAGAAGTCCGAGGCCCAGTTATTTCGACTCTAGGTCTGGTTATCCTAACTAAAACACACACAAATGAATCTTATTTTTAATTAGTGAATATGCTCCAGGCATGTTTCTTGGTTTTATTTTTAGTTTTTTTAAAGGTGGGGTGTTGGATACTAAGTTGTTGTAGGTGGCTCAATATTAACAACAAGCCCTATTTAGACTGCAGTTATCACATTTTCATCACCTCTTGCTTACTTTCTTATTTTAATGTTGGAAGAATAACCTTGAACATTTTTGATAGAATATCTGTGCACTTAAATAAATGCCAACAGACTGTGTGTAGATTAGCTGAACCTGGTGGCTAGCAAATAAGAGTGACTGTGCTCCCCAGAGGACAAGTTATCAACCCAGGAAGGATTGGCCTTTGACTGTGATACTGGGTGACCAGTAATACAGTGGCAACTTATTTATTTATTTATTTATTTACGCAACTTTTATAGCGCGACAAATACCCGAAGGTGTCTCGGCGCTGTGGAGCAACAAAGGTTCATCATCCTACCATCTTCTCACTGGTTGAACAACCATGTTTTCAGAAGCCTACGGAAACTGATCAGATTCGGAGCGGCTTTTATGGCAGTTGGCAAGAGATTCCAAAGTTTTGGAGTGGCCACGAGAAAGCGCCTATCACCCCAGGTGACTGATCTTGTACGAGGCACCGGCAGAAGACTGGTATTGGCCGATCTTAGTTGCCTTCTGGGGGTATAGAGCTGAAAAGCTTCGATCAAGAATCTGGGTCCTGTGCCATGTATGGCCTTATAAGCAATGCAGAGGGCCTTGAATTTAACACGGCTCTCAACTCTCAGCCAATGAAGCTGACGAATACCAAGGGTGGTAGATTTGCGGCGAGGGATGTTGAGGAGAATCCTAGCAGCCGCGTTCTGAATAGATTGCAGCTTCGTTATGACACGCTTCTGAGTGTGGAGGAAGAGAGCGTTCCCATAATCTATTTTTGAGAAGACTAAGGTGGAAACCAGAGTCTTCCCGGCTGACGGAGGGAGATAAGGTAGCAGCTTCTTAATCTTTTTCAAGATGTAAAATGAAGATGACACAACCTTATTGACATGGAGGTCAAAAACCAGCTTGTTGTCAAAAATCACTCCCAGATTTCTGGCTTTTTCCACTGGGACAGGTGGATGGCCGAGCTTATCTGGCCACCAACCGAGGGACCATTCAGGGGAAAGTTTTCCAAAGGTCATGATCTCGGTCTTGTCCGAGTTAAGCCTGAAACTGAACTACTGCCAGCAAAGGGAGGACTTCCAGGGACGACAACCCTGTGACCAGGACCACCTCACACCCTTTGAGGACCGAGCAATAGTCACAACAAGACCCCCATTGACCCCCATCGCTTCAACAGCATCCTTTGAGCATCTTCAGTATTCTTCGTCCCTTGCATCAGGACCACTTCCATAGGAATGCCCTGCAATGTATAAAAGTGCCTGGAACTGACCGGGGACTGCTTAACCTACTAAGTTAACTATCTCTCAGGACCCTGACTGGCTCCCCACTGGAGCTGGTCGTCTATAGTGACCCTAAGTGACCGCATTCCACCTAGCCAAATTTTTTAGTGAACAAGTTTCGAAGTGTCAAATTCATTGAATTCGACAGACTGTTGTTGGTGGTTAAGTGAAATAACCTGATTCTTTACCATGTAAATTCTATATCTCTGAATCTTGTGGTGTCTAAAAATACATTAAAATACAGTCTATTTTTATAAATTGGTGTTGTATTACTTTGGTGTGTTGTCAATGTCTTCTTCAATTGTTTTGGTGCTGGTTAAATGCTTTACACTTGTTCATTTGTGTAAGCCTTGCTGCTCAGAGCCACAGCTACCCAAGGTTGATCTGAAGGTTTGACAAATTAAACTTAAGGGTTCTAAAGGAGTTGGTAGCTGTATGACACAACAAGGTTTCACAACGCCACCATATAATGCACCCCATTTCCTCACACTTTCAGTTATTAATACCACACTTGTATCATGAACTGTTGGCCACGTTGTGGTATTGCTGGTGGTATAATCAGTTATGCTCTTCCTTGCCTCTAATCTAAACCTAATGTGTGCTGAAGAATAAACCGTGTGGGCAAAGAGCTGGTACTTGTGATCATTTATCAGCAACGATGATTAATTTCTCTGTCATTACCTGTGAGAAGTAGAAAAAGAGAGAGATGGCCCAACACGTTCCAGGGCTCTTAAGACAATTGAGCAAAATAGTAGGTCCCTGGAGGAAATCACATATACTTCCACTCTTAACACATTCACTCTATGGGCTCTATGCTGAGCCTATAGACCAAAAAAAACTGTCCATACTACTTATCATTGGCATGCGAATTTTAATCCCAAACTGATATGTAATGCTTACACAATTTTATTTAAAAAGAGTTTTCTCGGGCGTGGCCAAGATGGCGACGTAAGAGGTTGCAGGTCCTGTGAACTCCCCGACCCTCCCGTAGTCCGCTAAGTGTGTGTGTTTCCCCCCCACGGAGCTGTACCGGGGGTGGGGAGAGTTGGCGGACGCTGCAGAGTCGCTGGGAGGGGCGCCAACCAGGAGAGGGACCGCGTGGACGAGCAAAACATACATCCGCTCCTGGCCACATAATGGCGCCTGCACATTGAACCCGAGCGAGACCTACAGGGAGGCCAAGCAGAGGGGCCCTGAAGTCCCAGGGCTCTGCGCCAACATCGGTAGAGGCGCAGGCAGCTTCCGTGACCCCACTGGGAGGCTACAGAGACACTGAGAGCCGCAGCGGGCGGACGCCGACGGACCAAGAGTGGCAAGCGGAAAGCGCGGCCAAGATGGCGGCATAGGAGGCTGGCGGTCCCGAGAGCTCTCTGGCCCGGACCCTCCTGTAGGCCGCTCCGTATGTGATTTCCTCAGCCCCCCCCTCCCCCCCCCCCCCGAGCTGTACTCTGGATAGGGGGAGTTGGCGGACACTGCAGGACGCTGTGAGGAGCACCAAACGGGAGTGAGACGGCAAAGAAGAGCGGCACCCCCACCCGTTCCTGGCAGCGAATTGGCACCCACATACTGCACCCAGACCGGGAATTGAAAGGAGGCCTAGCGGAGGGGCCCTGAAGCCACGGGGCTCGGCATTGACTTCAGATGAGGCGCCAACAGCTTGCGTGACCTCGCCAGAGACCGCAGAGACACCCGAAGTCGCAGTGAGAGGTAGCCGCCAGCCCCGCGGCCAGTTCGTGGTGAGCGGGCAGCAGTGGGGAAATCGAGGCCGGGTCGAGAGGCCTGCAGCCAGGTACGAGTCGGGCTTCTCCTGGCACGGTGGACATTCGCGGCGCCCACCTGGCAAGGTCACTGACAATTACCCCCCCCTCCCCCCCATAGCAGCACAAGGTGACCTGCAGGGAGGTGAGGAGCCGAGGGTTGGACGGTGAAAGGAGGTAGCCCCCTGGGGGGCACCAGGTGCCATTTTGAGGAGAGGAAGCGTTGAGGCAAGGCGGAGGCCACACGGAACCTGAAGGGAGCGATGCTTTCGTGAATGCGGGCAGGACACAAAGCTGGCTACAGGTACGCCAGGCAGACCGGGGGACTGTACAAGGGCTTAGTCACCACGCCTGCAGCGTCATAAGAGGCGGCCATAGAGGTCGGGCTGAGCAGCGAGGGCTTTGAGGCGGCCCGGTCAACAACGAGAAGCCAGGGGTGCCCGCTCTGGGGGGAGAAGACCTGACCAAGACATACCTAGGGGCGCACACCCGGTAGTCCGCGTCACCCGCGGACCCAAAATAGCGAAACGAGGGGCCGGGGTTCCCCCCGGTTGCGGGGAGGGGGCCACACGGAAGAGCTTCCGGCCACAGATTGCCCCAAGCCCTACGCCGGTGTTGAGGGAGACAAGAGCACCACTAAGGGGACACCGAGGGGGCAGAGAGAGGAGCCTCACACCTAGTGCGCTTGAACTGAAGAAGTCAACCCCCCTTTGGAGGAGCTGTGAAGTCCATGGGGGCTAACCACAGGGGCAGTGGGCGATCACCAGGGCGACCGCCTAAGAGGAGTGGCAGCGGCGAGGACGGCACAGACCCAGGCAGGAAGCAAAGCATGGCAAGCCAACGGAAAAAGGGAGATCACACACTCCCAGAGATGCTCAACAAGGGCCCGCCGAAAGGGGACAGGGGACCACCCTCCCCAGTGGCACCAAAGCAACACACCGAACCCAGCGAAGGCGAGGTGCCCATCACTAAATCCTTCCTGTAGACCTTGTTCAATTCCCTCTGTGAAGATTTTCAAACGCTGAAGCAGGGGAGGTCCGAGAGATCCGGAGAGAGGTGGACGGTCTCTGTGAGCGAGTAGCATCCATCGAAGAGGCAGATCAGGCCAGGAGCGACGAGATGGTGCAGCTCCAGCAAGAAGTCATTCGCCTAAAATATCAGCAAGTGGATCTGCAGGCACATGCGGAGGACTTAGAAAACCGGTCCCGCCGTAACAACATCCAGGTCCGGGGGGAGGGGGGTCCCTCTTAAGGAAGAAGGGGCGGATATCACGGGCTACCTACAGGCCTTGTTTCGTGACATTCTGGGGGAAGCTGCAGACTTTGACATCAGAACCGATAGGGCCCACAGGTGGCGAGGCGACAACCCCACCTGTCTGCCAGACTTTCTGCGTAAAGAAAGAAGTCTAAAGGAGGCACGACAAAAGCAACCCCTTCAATATCAGGGCCAGCCCGTGGCCTTATATCAGGACCTCTCTGCCATCACGCTCCAGAAAAGGAAAGCATTTAAAGTGGCCACAGACTTCTTGCGGGACAAAGGGATCCCTTACTCATGGGGCCATCCCTTTTGTCTGATTTTCAAGTGGAATGGGGCCTTGCGCCAACTACGGTCACTCCAAGACACGTGTGCCTTGCTGGGCATCGAGCGGATGGAGGATTCCACGTCACCGAAGACCTCCCAGCAATCTGCTAGGGGAGGATGGCAATGGGTCAGTCGATGGCGCTCTCCCGCTGCGACTTTGAAGCCAGACTCTCATACTATCAAGCAGGAGAGGGCCAATGTGACTTTGAAGCCAGACTCTCATACTATCAAGCAGGAGAGGGCCAATGCTATACAGGAAGTTGCTAGAGACGCCTCACCAACAGATTGACATTTTATTGTGAGGGGGATTCTATAGCACCTCTGCATTTCAGGTTCGGGGGTTGGAGGGCAGGGGGCCACGGGGGTCAACACGGCTGCTCGCTCCACAAGGTAACACTACCACAGCCCTGCGGCAAGGGATGGCAGGACTGGGACAATGCTTATTTGTTGGGGTATTGGAGTTGGGGTTAGGGAGGAGGGGGGACACAGGGGGTACGGGAGTTGGTTGGGGGGCTTAGGAGGGGCGGGTGGGGGGAGCGTGGTAGGGGCGTGGGTTCCGGTGTGTCGTGCTACGGGGGCACGAGCAGAGCATGGGGGACCGGCGGCTATATTGGCCACATGTAGAGCTTGACTCGACTCCACTCATGACTGAGGCTGCCCCTGAAGGTTCCCACCTTAAATGTGAAGGGGCTCAACAACCCTATTGAGCGACGGGCCATCCTCTCTTTCCGGGAGAACTAGGGGGCCGTAATATGCCTGCTGCAAGAAACACACCTACTCTCCAAGGACTGGCATCCCATGCGCTCCAGGGCTTTTCCCCAACAATACTTCTCCTCCACTGCAGAGAAAAAGGCGGGGGTCGCTCTTCTATTTGCTAAGCATTTTAGAGGGCAAGTGGGGGACAAGATCGCCGAAATCAAAGGCAGGCTTCTAGCGTACAATGTTCACGAGGGGGGGTTGTCCATGGCCATAGAGTTGGTGTACGCTCCTAACACCAAACAAGAACCCTTTCCCACGGGAGCCCTGGTGGATGTTCTCGCATTCCAAACAAAATACACGCTAGTGGGGGGTGATATTAACCTGGTGATGGACCCCGACAAAGATAGGACGGGCCATCGTTATGGCTCCACGGGGGCAATCTCCGAAGAGGGTAAACAGTGGTTCGACAGCAGAGGGTTTTTAGATCTATGGAGGGAGGCCCACCCCAACACCACAGGGTACACATGTTCCCATGTACACCGCACATATGCCCGGTTAGATCACTTTTTTGGATCTACCAACTTGGCCCCTTCAGTCACGGACACCGACATAATCCCGGCAGCGTTTATCGGACCATGACGCAGTCACACTTCATTGGCGGTCCCACCCACAAAATCACACAAAGGCAGGTGGCGCCTTCGGGAGACATTATTACAGCACAAGGGGGTCACTCAACAATTACACAAACGCATTACCGAATACCTAAACATTAATGATAACGCTGATGTACCTATGACAGCGGTCTGGGGGGCACTCAAAACGGTGGTATGCGGGGACCTTCTAGCAATAGCAGCAGCTGAAGCCCAGGAGCGGAAGGATAGGCGACAAGCGTTGACGGTGCAGGTTTTAGAATTAGAGCGGGTACACAGTAGAACAGGCGCCCCCAGAATCAGGCGCCAACTGAAAGCAGCTAGGGCTCAGCTTGCCGGCCTGGATCTTGACTGCGCAGAGTACGCAGCATTGCGCCTCCGCCACACATATTATGTAGGCGGTACAAAACAGTGTGTCTGCTGGCTAGTAGGCTCCGAGCTAGGGTCCTTCGCTCCAAAATCTCCGCTATTCAGGGCCAAAGGGGGCAAATGCTCACGGAAGATGAGCAGATAGCGAAGCGTTTCGGGCATTTTATGCCTCACTCTATGCTGCGGACCCAGCCTTAGACCTAAGGGACGGGGATTCTTACCTCAACGGAGCGGCGTTTATGGCCCTTAATGAGGCCAGCGCACTTTCTTGAGATGCCCCGATACGGAGGAGGTGGTATCGGCGATAGCACGACTTAAGCCTCTGAAAGCGCCAGGGCCAGACGACTTTTCGGCGGGGTTTTATAAAGCTTTCTGGCCCCTGTGCTTACCAGGCTGTTCAACTCCTTCCAGGGACCAGGCTCCATCTCTCAGGGCATGTTCGCTGCGGATATTATCGTACTGCCCAAACCCGGCAAGGACACCTCCAAATGCGCGGCCTTCCGCCCATTTCCATGCTTAATCTGGACCTCAAAATCTTTACTGGGATTCTGGCAGCCAGACTAGGTCCTTGCCTGCCGGGCATCATAGAGCCCGACCAAGCGGGTTTCATCCCAAACAGGCAGTGTAGTGATTATACCAAGCGACTCTTGCATGTAATAGACAAAGCCCATTTCAATGACTCAAACGCGGCTCTCCTGACGGTCGACGCCGAAAAGGCGTTCAACAGGGTGGAGTGGAGATTCCTGGACAAAACTTTGACGCGTTTTGGCATCGGGGACCGTTTCCGGGCATGGGTCGCTAGCTGCTACGACGCCCCTCAGGTGACAATTCGAGTCAATGGCATCAGCTTACAACCCTTTGAAATCCGGCGTGGCACCCTCTATATTGAGCCATTTGCGCAGAGGATCCGGGATAACCCGGATATTGCTGGCGTCACATTTGGAGGTGAGCCGCAGACCATTAGTTTGTACGCAGACAACATACTTGCAGCAGTAGACAACCCCGCACGCTCTGTGCCGGCTTTCCTACTGGAAATGGAGACCTTTGGGGAAGTTTCGGGCTCTAAGATGAATGTAGGGAAATCCCTGATCCTTCCTCTGGGTTGTAACGCCCGCAGAACCGCTGGCGGTCTGCAGCAGTTTGGGGGACTGTCCTCTCACATGTCTCTGCCTTACTTGGGGATCACCCTGACTCACAGCACGACTCAGATGGTTGAGCAGAATTACATGACACTCTGTACACAACTCCAAGGGGACTTGAAGAGGTGGCGGCTGCAACCGCTCTCCTGGCTGCGGCGCGTGGCGGCGATAAAAATGTCCCTTCCACCCAAGATTCTATACCTGTTCCAAACTATCCCAGTGACCCCTCCGATCGGAATGCTGCAGAAAATGCAGGACGCGATACGGCAGTTCGTCTGGGCAGGTAAACGACCAAAACTCCGCAGAGACTTGGCCAGGCGGGCTCCCATGGAAGGTGGCTTGGGCATTCCTGACCTTCTCAGATACTTCCATGCGACACAGCTTCGCTATCTCCTGGAATGGAACCGCCCTGAGTCGGAAAAACGGTAGTTATTCCAGGACCGGGCTATGGCCCGAATGTCGTTGTGGAAGGTCCCCTTTTTGCAACGTTCGGACAGACCACCATATATCAAGAAATCACCTGTTCCCGCACGCTACTCCGAGTGTGGGATACGGTGGCGGTCACCAGAGGCCTTACCGCATTCCCCTCGCCAATGATGCCACTGTTTGATAATCCGATAAAGCGCATTCCGCCAATGGTTTAGCTCAGAATGTAGGTCTGCTTGGCATCTCTTTGACCCGGAAGGCTTTATGCGACCAGACACCCTGCAGGAGATGTACACCCTGGAAGCGCCACCGCGTTTTCAATACTTCCAGATACGCCACTGGCTCACAGGTTGTGGTGACATGCTGCCGCAGGCGAGTCGGCACCTCACAGCATATGAGAAGTGGCTCGTCACGAAAAAGTCTGACAAACAGGCGATTACGGACCTTTATAAAATGCTAAGCCTCCCCCGCCCACATTGCGCTCTGCAGGTCAGAGATGTCGGAAGCTGGAGCTCAGAAGAACTCTCACGGATAAAGAGCGGCAAGACATCTACTACAGGGCCCACCACACCGCTAGGAACATGGCAAGCAGGGAGTAGGCAGTTAAGATCGCCTATTACTGGCACCTCACTACGGCTCCACCAAAGTAACCCAAGTCGCAGTTTCACTTGCTGGAGGGGGTGTGGTCATGTGGGGACATTAAAACACTTGCTGTGGGAGTGCGAGGAGATAACGGACTACTGGAATGAAGTACTTCATGACATCGACACTCACTTCGAGACAGATTCCCCGTTTCCCAGCCTACACATTACTAGGCCTTCCCAACGCCCTAACATTCCCACTCAAATGGATCAGGGGGAGACAGATGGGGTTGGCAGTAGGGGCGGCGACAAATCATATCCTCTCACTTTGTGGCACCACGAGGAAACCTACACTCACAGGCTGGCTCCACAGGCTCTGGTATATAATGGGGATGGAGCGGATACAGGCGACCCTCACTCAGACAGCGGACTCCTTACCACTACTTGTCAACTCTTCATTTCTCTTCTAGCGGGGGAATTCAATGAACTCACCTGTCCGAAATACCTAAGGGTTCTGCGATTGGCGGATGAATTTGCCAACGGGACTGACACCTCCAATTAGTGCTCACAAGACCAAGCTTCGTGCGCAACGCCCAGAAAGAAACCGCGACACACCGGAGGGGGTTGCGGGGGAGGGGGGGTTGGTTGGTTGTTTTTTAAAAAAAATGTTATGCATTACTAGTATAGGGATTCCCACTGCTTGCTCTCATGGACACAATGGTCAACCATGGGGTAGATGTAGATCCCCAACTGCGGGTGGGATGCACAGCGTGCAGTCCTGGGGCGGCTAAATGGATCCTGGATTGTCGCATTGTATTGTGTTCATGCTGTGAAATCAATAAAATAAATTTAAACCAAAAAAAAGTTTTCTCCTCATGTATCAATTCAAAATCTCGGAATTATCCGTAGATGTAAACAAAAACAATAAATAAAAAAATCACAATTTATACAATGCAATATCTTTTGTCAGCATGTTAAAATACAAGAAAACATAGACCCTAAAAAAAAAAACACTCATAATTATCTGTTGAAAATCAATGTGATCCAAATACAATACATGATATATGGGGAGCCTTTAGTAAAAAGATTTCTTTCTAAATGTCCCTTATTTTTTTGGATTCTTAGCTAGCAAGGGTGTTAACACGTTTCGGTGGTATACTGACTTTGTGAACAGAAACCACCTTCTTCAGGACAAAAACCGATAACGGGTCACTTATCTCCCCATTACAGACATTATTTTGTGAAAAATGCAATCTCAACGTTGCGGTGTCTCGTGTTCTCGTTTTGCGAAACAAAAACACGAGACACCATAACGTTGAGATTGCGGGATCCTTGAAATAACTGGATAGACGTATCAAGAGTTTATGGGGCTATGGAAACAATGCAGGTAGAATAAGACTCCCGTATTACTGTGAAATCCACCTACAAGTAAAATATTATCATACTTAAGCTATTATACATGTTTTTTAATTGTGCTATTCATTCTGGGTCCCGGCCAAGTAAGACAAAAGGAAAAACAGGAGGCCAGAGCACCCCAAATAGGAAAAAGGATTGAAGATACGGACATTAAATCCTAAGGAACAGATCCAGTAACGAGGACGACTGACGATAGGATAACAAGTAACCCTATCGAACAGTACGATATAATTTAATTTGGATTCGCATGCCAATGATTAGTAGTATTGGACAGTTTTTTTCGTCAATAGGGGCAGCATAAACCCCATAGAGTGAATGTGTTAAGAGTGGAAGTATATGTGATTTCCTCCAGGGACCTTCTATTTCGCTTAATAACTTGTGAGAAGCAATAAGGTTTAATATTAGAGTAATACAAGTTGATAACATCCAAATTTTAACATTTTATTTTAATAGTATTTTATAACACAGACGTGGCCTTTGTGGGTACCTCGCGTTTTACGATGACACAGTGGTAGAAGAAGTAATAATATCAAATTCACTACAAATTAAATAACTGAAAATCAAAGTTCCGTCACGAACACTAACTAATATCATTGATCAGACAACTGCAAGTACCAGGCAATGTTGCGAAGAAGGGGGAGGGGAAAGTGTTGGTACTGCTAGGATGAACGCACTAAGGTAGCCAGTGATAAATGGTTGTGCAACTGCAGAGATTAGGATCTTGGGCTCTAAGGGAGTCATTTGTTCAGAAGGAGTTTTTTTTTCTTCTTTCATGAAGGGAATGATCAAGGGCTTAGTTTTGACTTCAGGAGATAATGTGTTCCAAAATCGGTTGCAGGTTTTCTTCTTGTGGAATCTTTAAGGTATCAGAAGAAAGGTGTTTGAGCATCTGGAGCCGCCATAGAGTTCGAGTTTCTGGGCAAGACATCTAGGTGTTTTGTGATGGAAGACTTTATCCGTGATGCAGGCAATTTTTTGCTGGATTCTTGCTTCGTAAGGGAGCCAGTTGAGAGATTTGAGATCCGGGGGTATGTGGGAGCCAGTAATGAGTCTAGCCGCAGAGTTGAGCTAGGATCTTAGAGCAACTGGTTTAGACCTGGGTAGACCAGATAGGGTTGCATTACAATAGTCCAACCTGGGAGTCACAAGGGCTTGTACTGCATGCATGAAGTCGTTGGTGTGGGGGTTTAATTTTCTTAAAATATTTATTTGGTGATTTGCTGCTTTGGTGCTGCACTGATGTGCTTTAGCATGTTGAGTATTCTTTAAAGAGTTCATCCCAATGATTTTGCAGAGTCAATGAGTTGTGGAGTGCAGTTGAGGGCTGTAAGTTGTTTTAAACATTCTTCGATGATCTGTGACTGGTTGGGTGGGGCGGTTAGGAGAAGCTCAGTTTTTTCAATATTTAGTTTGAGGTGATTGGTTGCTAGCCAGTTTTGAGTTTCCTTTAGAGTTGTGTTGAGGGCACTGATGTCTTCTGAGACGGAGACGTTTGGGTATAGTTGGGTATCATCAGCGTACATGTGATAGTGTATGAGCTTAGAATTTCTGTTAGGGGCTCCATGAATAGGTTGAAGAGAGTGGTCAAAAGAGAGGAGCCTTGTGGAACCCCTAATGTGATCGTTCGTGGTCTGTGATAGTGAGTGATTAAGCTTGACTCTGAGACCTGTTTTGGAAATAGGAGGAGAACCAGTTAAGGGACTGTTCCTGTTGGGCCCATTCGGTTTTCCAACAGGTCTAGGAGGCTTGCATGCTTGACTGTATTTTTTGCCGACAATCGATCAAGGAGGACTGAAACAAGCTTGGTTCGGATCTAGAATTTTTAGTGCATCATCCACATTGTGTGTCATTGCTGATTCAGTGCTGTGTCCTGCACGGAAAACCAGATTGAATTTGGTCCCATAGTTGAAATTGATTGATGTGGTTAGAGAGTTGTATGTGAACACATTTTTCCAAGAGCTTCGCCGTGGTAGGGATATTTTAAATAGGTCGGAAGTTGTTAGGGTCAGTTAGGCCAGCTTTTTTTGTTTTTTCCAGGATGGGGGTAACTTGACTGGACTTTAGGCAGTCTGGGATGAAGCCTTGAAGAAGGGAGGCATTAACAATCTTGGTCCAGATATGGGGTATTGCAGGTATGATTTCCTTGTAGAGTTTAGAGGAAAGCGTGTCATTTAAGTGGTTTCAGCCTAGTTAAGATTGTAAGAATGGAGTCTTCATCGAAGGTTCTGAAACAGGTCCATGAGGCAATGTTTTTCCGGAAAAACCCGGGAGAACACATTGTAACGGATTTCTCATGGTCTCCTCACAATTTAGTAGCAATTTGGCTTCTGCCAGTGACTGAATGGGTGTGCAGTTCGATTGTGCTTTCATAGGATCAAATCGTTTTTTTGGTCGGTTACTGGCTTGATCTAGTTGGTTTCTGAAAACTTTTACTTTTGAGGTTGTTATTGTCTTTTTAGTATCTGTTTCTCAATGATCTCAGGTGCTTGAGGTGCTCAAGGGAAGGGTCAGCTATCCATTGACGTTCAGCTAGTCTCAAGTCGCTTCTTTCTGTGTTGAGACTACCATTGTACCATGGTGTAGAAACTTTAGTGGGCATTCTTATTACTTGGAATGGGGCGATCGAGTCAAGGGCAGACACCATGGAACGAGCGTAGTGATTTGTAATATCAAGGTCATCTGAGAGTTCTTCAGAGGTTCAAGATATTGTGAGTAAGAGAAGTCCAGGCATTACCGTTAATGTTATGCATGTTCCTTTTCCAGATTCTAGACTTGAGTTGTTGAGCTGTGTTAGTTATTAAAACCGAGGAATGTGATGTGGTGGTGGTCGGTCTAATCACTGGGTAGGATAGATTCCAATTGAATGGAATTGGGTTTTGCGATGATAAAATTAATGTTGATCCTTTGTTGTGAGTGGGTTTGTTACAGAATTGTCCGGTTCAGGTCATCCAGGGAGGTTTTGAAGCTGTTGACTGCTGGATCATTCAGGTCATTGAAATGTAGTTTGAAGTCTCCAAGGAAGCTATGAGGTCCATGCTGATCCACGTTTCTTCCAATGGTTTTCATGATTTGTTCAGTAAAATCCAGATTGCCTGCTGGAGGGCCGTATATTGTTTGCAACTTGTATAGGGGTCTGTTGTTGCATGAGAAATCAAGGCATAGGTATTCGCAGGTAGATAATACAGGAGTTTGTCCGTGTATGACTTTTAAGTTGAGGCTGTGAATGCAGACAATGCTTCCACCTGATCTATCTAGTCAGGTAATACCATGGTTAGGAGGGACTAGAATGCCCATGATAGGAGCAGAGAATTCATTTAGCCAGGTTTCTGTTAGGATTTGGAGTTCAAAATCAAGTGTGAGGTTCAGGTCAGCAATATCTCCAGCATGTTTTGAGAAAGATCTGCAGTTGATTAGCTACACTTCAGTTGGAAATTGTGGGGTGCTGGGTTAGGGTGTGTGGGGTTGACTTGCCATATGTTATGTTTGTTGACAGCTCTATGGCTGAGCCTAGGAGCTCTATGAGGGTTAGTTGTGATGGCATAGATAGTTTCATATTTATCCATGTTATGAGGGAGTGAGGAGTTGTATGATAGTAGGAGTGTTTGGATATCATTGTTGCATAGGTGAGCTTTATATCCAGTTGGTTGTGAAATCGAGTTGGGGTAGGGTCTTATTCTCTTCATCCAGTATGAGGGCGGTGTGGAGCGAGAGCACTGGGAGGCACAACGCAGTGTTTGAGTTATGGAGGGGGTGGTTGGAAGGTTGGCCATGTGGGGGGTATGCATCATATGGTTCCTATTAGCCCCCTGATAGTTGGTCGTCATTGTAGTGATACAAGTGAGTCTATGTAATCCACTTTGAAATCTTGTAAGCTTTTTGTAAACTTTCCAGTTTGAAATCTAGTAAGGTATAGGGGTGGGATGCCAGGTCTTGAGGCATTGGCCAGGGGGGCATGGGGTGAAGGTGGATCTGGGGTGCTGATATATTGAGGGAGAGGGCATGAGAAAGGGTGGATTAAGGATAGAAGTAAGTCTGAATTGTTTGAGGAGAGCTCAAGAGATGGGCAATGAGGCAAGCTGATAGAGAAACATTGGGAGTTGTGGGAGGATCAGCATTCGGGGGGATAGAGGTTGAGGGGGAGGTGGAGAGAAAGAGATGGAGAAGGTGGTTTGACTATGTAAATCTGGAGCGATTGCTTTAGGTGTTGGATGAGCCGGCGATCTAGAGTGATGGGCAATGGTTACTGACTCCGTGGTTGATGGGGGTGAGTTGGAGATGTCTAATAAGGTAGGAAGGAGAGAAACATAGGAGGAGTCTAGAATCAATGCAGATTTCTTGATGAGTGAAAAACATTCTTCAAATAATTTAAGATGGCTGTTCGATGCCTGGATGAGGATAATGCCTTTGTTGTAGATGGTGATGGTGAGTGCTGCTTTGCATGCCGAAGAATGGGCTACCGATAGTTTTAGGCCATGTGGAGTTTTCCTGGGTGTAGAGAGAAGAGCATTGAGAGCAGGGCTTTCTTCCATTGCGCGCGTATATATTTGTATAGAAAATGAGGTCACTTATTATCTCTCCTTTGTTGGCGTTAACATAGGGGTTGGATAAAAAGGTTTCTGGCTGAGATTTGAGGAGTCTGTTTTTTAGGTTCTTCACTGTTTTTGATAGATTTCTAGGGTTGTTGATTTTATAAGCAAACTGATCCGATGGTTCCAAGGTGATGTTGGTAGTGCTTTGTGGATCCATGTAGTGATTGGGGGGGGGGGTCCTATATGAGGGGGATGATATGAATAGGTTCGTAAGCTTGACTTCTCTCTTGGGAGATGAAGCAATTTTAAGATCTTTTAAAAATTGGTAGTGAGGAGTCTCTCGCCATCAATGTTCCGGCTATTTACATCCTTTAATTCTTTTTATGGTAGTAATTGGTGAAGGGTTGGGGAGATCCCAGAGGTTGGTAAATGCTGGTGAATGGTAAGTGCTGGAAAGTGTTGATTGAGAATACCAATCCAAGATGGCTGCCCTTATTGGATTCTACTGAAAGTAGATCTTAACCTGTGGCAGGCAAGTTAGAGTCCTTTCTCTTTGTTTTGAGGAGTCCTTTATTTGTGTTTTGTATTTGTAAGGCCTTTTTACCCTAACTGGATGGTGGAGTAAGTTCTTCTTCACTATTGGCTATTAGTGTATTTCGAGACCTTTATTGTTGTTGTTTTTTTTCTCCTTTGTCCATCATTTTGAGTGGATGGGTCGAGTCTTTCACCTTCCCAAAATGAATCTGCTTAATAGAATTAATGTAGCCGATCTTTGCGTTATTCATTTGTGTAAAAACAAATAGGCCTTTAAAATGTGTATTTTTGCGAGAGGGTACCCTCTTAAACCTTTAGCTGCCTCTCATCTAAGTGGATCAGGAGCTGTTCAAAAGGTGATTGTGTCTGATTTTCTACAATGTTGCTCCTGCTGGGGTCAGGTAACATCTTTGTTGGTTTAGTCACACAACGATTACTGAAGCTCTGTTAGAAAATATTGGTTGGTAGATTCCCTAAACCGCTGCAGTGACAATTTATTTACAATTTGTGACCGGCCTGCTCATGGGACAATCTTTGCAGCAATTTCTCTAATAAGCCGTAACCCTCATCCTCATTACATGGGAATCCTTCATCTTCTGGGACCCTTTTCACCGTGGTTGCTTATGTGCTGGTCTACAACAAGCTCTGAAAAAAGCTTTAATGGCAGGTTTTTGTTTTTGATTTAGTATGCAAGCAGTGTTTGGTCATACCAGTCTCTCAGAGTTGCCTTGTGAACATTGCTACAGATTCTAGGAGTGTAACTATTATGGTATGAGAATGAGGAACAGAATAAAAATATTAGAGATGTTTTGTCACTTTCATTTTATTAACAATCCTCCTTACTGATTAAAACAACCCTGCTACATCGGGATAACCTAAGATCCCTTATAGTTTTTGCCCCTTTCATGTTTTTTTAGGCATGTGTGGCTGCTGAATATACATATGGTGTGCATACTCCTGCCTTCTAGTGTGTGGCCAGGATGTAACTTGTTTTTCTTCTAAGAAGTCTTCTCAAGCCACGAAGTACGGTGACTCGACCTATTGCTGGTAAGGCGCATGGGCTTCAGCTCCAATGTTAGATTATCTTTTCGCTGTCCCGTTTGGACATGTTATTGAACTCCAGATCAACACTGTTGCAGTGATCTCTTTGGGCCTTTTCCCTGCTGTCAATATTATTTTCTATTGTGGTACCCTTTCTCACATTAACTCAAACGCTCACTGCTTCATCCGGGTTTGGGATTGGGATGACTTAGACGCTCCCCTTAGAGGCCTTGTCCATGGGCCCTCCCCAATTTGCTTTCTCCACAGCAAGCATGTCCCACCTTGAACCTGGCTCCAGATATTTCCAGAGAGCCAGTTAAAGCCTAGGTAGTCACCCCTACGGTGGGGAAAAAATATATAAGGCCTCCCTCTTTGACTCTGTCTACATCAAGGGTCAATTCCCTCCACCATTCATTGGTGGTCTTCACTGCTTGCAAAAGGGCCAATGCACATGGCACCACTGCTGGACAAAGAAATGCAATTAATCGATGCAGCTGGCAAACATGTTACTGCGCAATCCGCCGACTACTTGCGCTTTGCTAATTCTATATATTTGTTTTCCAGTATGACAGGGCTTACTGGGATAAGATGGAGGAGCTCCTCCAACATCTTCCAGATGAGTTTCACAAACGGGGGCACGGGCTAGTCTCAGAAGGCAAACTCATCTCCAATACCACCATAAGATTTGCCCTTGATGCTGCTGCTCGTGGCATAAATTCTAGTGTGCTCATTCGCAGACACGCTTGGTCCCTGGCTTCAAACCAGATGTTCAACAACATTGCCTCAGCCTGCCCTTTGAATAAGAGCACCTCTTGGGGCCACAAGTTGATGAGATGCTGAAGTAGATCAAGGACACAGAGACTGCCAAGGCCTCCAAACACTTTCTCCTCGTGGGTCCTTAGTGCTGTCTGTCTGACAATGGAATCCCGTACAACAGGCTGCAGTAGGTACAGGAAGCGAGCAGATGACCTTGATGAAAGTGTGACTACAGTCTTGCCCTCCCTGTGGGATTCATGTTGCCACCGATGAAAAACTCATTGTCTTAGCAACAACAGGAGGATCTTTCCCTTCTTAACGCGCACCTTAGCGAGTGCGACTTCCCCAAAGGTCATAATAATCTCTCTTGACCTTTACATTCACCACCCTATTATTCACATATAGGTCCTAACGAAAGCCAGCATACGGTGTAGCCTGGCGGAAACATGTAGACCTGATTTTATACTCATGGATATTAGAGACATAATTTACCTCTACACATATCCACCGATTTTTTTTGACACTTGCCAGAGGGCCCGGTAGTAAATAGATAAACTTCACTTTAAGGGACCCTGTGGACAGTTTTTTTTATCACACTCCAGTTCACTTCACTGCACTATCAAGACACTGAAAAACCAGCTCCGCTCTAATACAGGCGTTGTAGCACACCCAAGGGTGCACTTGGCACCTTGGGTGGGACCCGATGATGAAGCATACCACCAACAAGGTTGGTGGGTGAGGGTTTTTATAAAAAACAAATGGTTTTTCCAGAACATGAACAATTGGCTTCCTTAGGGAGTGCTAGTTCTTGATTTTGTCTATATCTACCAGGGGACGTGAACTAGCCCCCACCGAAACACGGTGGCATCCAGTCTCACTTTTAGCTTAGGGCATTTGGCAGTGGGCACTCTGAGAGAGTCCATCAACTGTCTGAGTTCCTTCTGGGTGTGGACAGCGACTTTGTAGACCTCCTCAGCAGGATGCGGCAACAAGTCCAGGAGTGGGAACTCAATTTGCAAGTCTTCCTTCTGCATTTCCATTGGTGGGAGTTTCCCCGACATATACCTCTTTGCCACCTCAGAAAACACAAAATGCCTAAGCTTCGCCACAAGGTACCCAGAGTCCAAGGGCAGTGCACTATAAATGAAGTGGTCAGGGATATTTGCCTACACTTTTCTGCCTCTCTCACTTCTTCTTTTCATGGTTTGGAAACTTCGGCAGATGTCGTACACCCTCATCCTGGTGGCTTCCACCTTAACCATACAGCCTTGATTCACTACACTCCTCAACTCGTGGTGGACCCACACAAGGAGCTCTCCAATTGTCTAGATCTTCTCAAGGAGGACCATGGAGAAATCAGTCACCCAGCCCCAGGATGGCTCCTGAGGTCTTAGGAGTTTAGTTATCTCAACCTTCCTCTGGAACTGATGAACAAGCTAAAGGAAGCACGTAAGCTCACTAATTGTGGCTGTTGTGCTGCAAAGGGGAAAGTATTTGTCCACTATTGCCTCTCACGCCACATCAGTCCTTTGACAGCTAGTGTCCAAGACATTGTCTGCTACCTTCTATACTTGCAGTCATGTGGGCTAACCTTTACCTCTATTCGCCTCCTGTAAACAACAGTGGCTGCCTACCTTCGGACTAGAGAGCACATATTCCTCTCTAAGTGGCAGCTGTAGAGAGCAGCCTTCAGTCTTAGTCCAGAAGGAGTGTGAAGCACTTGTTTTACCATTACCTAATCTTATAGTGTAGGTTAAGTGAAAAAGAACCACACAGCGTAGTTATAAAAATATGTATTTATTATAAAAACTCACTAACACATAGCAATATCTCCTACCAGGAGATATAACCACAATACACATAATACTTTGATAATAGAACACGTAAGTAGCACAAATACACAGTGGTCCCAGGGGGGACCAAGCCATATTCTAAAATAGTGGATTGCGAACCACGACCTAAGTAGAAACTAGACCCAAAAGACGTAGGAGAGTCGGGGACCCAAGAAACCACCCAAGGCAAGTACTCAAGAACCCCACACGGCCATGTGCAGAGTGGGAACATGACCGCTGACTCAATACAAGTCAATGGGTAAGTTGCGGTTGCAGTTTTGAAGAAAGAGGACCCTTCCAATCGGACCCTGAAGACATCAGGTGGAAGATGGAAAGTTAGAGAGTCACCCCACCCGTGGATACCCTGTGAACCTACACCAGGGAAGCCGGGTGCATAGGTGGGAAGTGACGTCGGTCGGAAACCACTGTAGACCACAATGGAGGACTTCAGTGAAAATGCCACTGGTGAAGAAGGTGAAAGAGTCTGGTGGAACCCAAAGGTGGATTCAAGATAAGAGGTACTTACAAGCAGAGGGCACAGAGTCAATGCCACTCAGGAGTGACCAGGAGGCATGGAAGACGAATGTCCACCGATGCCAGAGCTGCCCTTGAAGTTGCAGCTGTGCTGACCAGGCAACGCTGTGGAAGACCAGAAGCCATTCACGAGCTGTCCCATGTCGGATGACAAGAGCCAGCGGGTCAGTGTCTGGCAGGGGCACCAACAAGCCTTGGCAATAGACAACCAGCGTAGTAGTCGAAAAAGTGCAGTGTCGGTACCAGCAGGGTCCAAGTGATTCACTACGAACATGTAAATCAGAGCAGGCCCGAGCAAGCAGGGTAGCCCATTGGAGCCAAAGAAGACCCTCAAGAGGACCCAGGTGCTGAAGGCACAGGAGTCTCAAGAGGACCTTGAGCAGCTCACCAAAGGGTAAAGGCCCACGGTGCAGAGGATGCAGTGCAGGCGAAGATCTTGGCTTCAGGAGATTCTTGAGGCTGGAGTTTCTTGGAACTCAGAGCTTCCTGGAGCTCGAAGATTTCTGGTGAAGGGATTCAACAAGCCTTGGCAACGCCAAGTCGACGCAGTGCACAGGGGTATGCTCCAGTGGTTCTGACGAGGGATACTGGCTTCAAACTTTCTGTGAAGACAGTGCAGGCCTCGAAGGAGTTGCAGAACCACCGCCTGTGTTACTGAACCTTTGGGAGTGCGTAGGAGCTCAGGAACAGACCGGTCAGCTTTGTTGCGGTGCCTGCAGATGCAGCAAAGCGACTCCTTCACTTCAAGGGAGATTCCTTCGGGTGTCTTAGATGTTCACAGACTTCTAGAAGAACCTGTATGGAGCACAGACACAGAAGACTGGCAGTACGACAAGGCTAGGAGCAGCAGGAGTCTTCCCAGTTGCAGTCTCGGTTCCCAAAGCGAAGTCCAAAGTGCCGAGATGGTTGAAGATGAAGTGGTTTTGGATCTGAATCTTGTCCCACGACGATTCTAAGGAGCCACCCACAGGTAAGCCCTTAAGAACCATAAGGAAAGGGTTGGGATGATTCAGAGGTCCCTCCCACAGGAGGGGCTGGACATTGGGAAGGATACTCCCATGTCCTTTGTCCAGTTTTGCGCCATAGCGGGAGCCCGCAGCTCCCTGAACTGGTTCCAACTGGAGTATGCAGGGAGGGCACCAAATGTGCCCTTAAAAGCAGTCTGGTGACACTAGCGAGCGCCCCCACCCTGTCCCAATACATTTAGTCCTGTCTGGGAGGTGGTCACACCTCCCTGTGACAGGAAACCTATTGTCCTACCTTCCCCTGCTAGGGCTTGGCTCAGCAACAGGAAGACAGAATCGTGTCTCTGGTCGGCAGCAGCCATAGTTTGCTAACCGGGTCCAGAAGAGTGGTACCTGGAGCACTGAGGGCCTGCCGGCGGAGCTTTACCGTGCTTGGAATCATACCTCCAACACCGTTTACGATGGTGGGGTATGATTCCAACATCTTTGATACCAAAACGACAGGCTTTGTTAAGGACAGTTTAGAGTTAGCCATTGCGAAATGACGCATGGCCACTCTATGTATCGTAATGGCTGATGCACTTTCAACTAGGGAGAATGGACTCCGTGGATTTTAGGGGTGTCCTGCTCATGCAGGGACACCCTCAGACTTATAAACGAGCACCCTGCCTTCAGGATTGAAAGTCCTACCTTAGAGGTGACTTATAGGTTTTAAGTGCAGTGATCTCAGATTTAAGGAAACCTATATCTGTTGTAAGTGGTGCAAGCACCAGCTTACACAGGCTGCAATGGAAGGCCTGTAGTCACAATTTGAGTGGTCTCCCATAGGTGGCAAAATACATGCTTCAGCCCATGGGGGACCCCTGGTGTACCTATGCCCTGCATACCTTAGTACCATATACTAGGGACTTACAAATGTAGATCAGTAGCCAATCTAGGGTGTACCTGAGTGCTCACCATGTCCAATTTAGGAGAGAAGCACAGAGACTGGGGTCCTGATTAGTAGGATCCCTGTCAAACAAGACAGAATAATATGACATCAGCAAAAAGTCGGGGTGACCAAGAAAGCAGACCCTAATTTCCTACACCAATCTATAGAGTCACTTGTCTTCTTTCCGCCAAATGATTCTGTTGCAGTAAGGGCTCTCCACAATCTGGATGTTAAGCGAGCTCGTACGTACTATGTGGACAGAACAATACAGTTTCGGAAGACTCATCAGCTCATTTGACTCAAAACTGCTCAAGGGGCAGTCTCTTTCCAAATCAGTCATAGCCAGTTTGATAATTAAGTGTATTCAAACATGTTATACAATAGCCAAGAGACCTTTGCCCACCCTCCTCCGCGAAAGCTTTCCGATGTTGCAGACGTTTCCTTTACTTTTTCTGCATGGTCATCTCTTTCTGTATAGCTGTGGTCCATTTCCATCCTCACCCACTGTATGGAAAGTTTCTGAAATCTCAGGCTGTTTTGAGGTTTGCTAAGCCGGTGCTGTGTAAGTCTTTGAATATGTGTGTCCAGGGTTTGAAAAGACCTGTTGCGGGGGAGCCAGTTAAGCTGTTTGAGATGCAGGGTGTGTGCATGGTGGGAGGTTTAAGGTGAGGCTGGCTGATGTGTTCTGTATGATTTGTAGTCATCTGCTTAGTTGAGCGAGCCAGTTTATCTGGGTGAGTGCTGTGCCAATAGGGTTGAGTCCTTTGGTGAAGATGAAGTGATGGCTTATGTAGTTGGACTATCTGCCTTCCACCTATGTGATAGCCTTGTTAAAGCACACCTAGCCTAAGCTTTTCCTACCTGTTCATGTCTCTGTTCCCTACACAATCCTGACTAATCCTGTGTAATTGCCAAGTGAACTGATTTTATTTTATTTTTGAATGGCGCAAACAAGACCCTTGCGGGTATCAAAGCGCTTTGCAGGGTAAATATGGCTGCAAAAAAACGATGGATTTAGGCCCAGATCTCTGTACTGGGGTGAATGTATGACATTGTTCTGCATTCTGTCCATCAACTGTTGGTTTTAAATATGGGTGGTAGACATATGCTTAAAAAATACTATGAGTTAAGTTAATACAGAAGTGTTAACTAATACAGCCTAGCACATATATACACAACTGTATAAATTAGTTCAATTGAATTTGGCCTACTAACCACTTGAACCTCAAGAAAATATGTATTTCAATCACCTTCAGCGCATTTACTGTGCTAAATTCAACGCCTTCCGTTTTGCGATGCAATTTTGGGGTGTCCAAACTGAGCGAGCATATCTGCCTTTGAAACGAATTCAAACATGCTGGTGAACCATGCCTAAAAATACTTCAAAAACTATTAAAGGCTTTGCGTTCTTGCCACACAGGGTACTCCATGACAATGCTGCTTATGTTCTTTCTAGTCGCTGCAGGAATGCTGTCAGCATATTGTCAATCCTGCAGCCTTGCCTCATCCTCCACAACATATGAGCAAGAGGCTGCTGCTTCGGTAGCAGTGAGGCTTTTAATGATGGTCAACTGAAAGTTGAGTAAAGATGTGGGTCTTCCTGTGGTGGTCTGACGATAAACAACATATTTATTTTATGTTTACAACTAGATCAGGTGAGTAAACAGCTTCTTATACTAAGTGTGAGTTTTACAATTCGCATTGTATGACTAAAGAACCTGGTCATTCTTATCCACTGCGCCCATATACTTGTTGAAATCAAGTATACAGCCGGGCTTGTGAAATTCAGCCATTTGACTCCAAGCAGTTCATTGGAACACAACACAATGCTTATGGAAATTTAGAGCTTCCTTCAAAGAAGCTGCCACGGGAATCCATTGTAGTGACAACAAACTGTAACACCTGCCACGGTGCAATCTTTGTACAGCTCACTGAACAGCTCTACTCCCATAGAGACATTGTGCACATAAAGGTTATACCCTTTATGAAAGATAGGCTGAACAAGCTCACATACAATCTTTGCCAAGACGCCTAGTGTTAGAAGGCAACCAAATGGTTTAGAGCAGAGCTTTTCCTGTGTACAGTCTCAACCTGTATACATGGCCAATAGACCTTTCTGACAGCATGTACAACTTGATGCCATAGGGAACTCTTTTGCTCATGATGCAGTGCCTGAACACCGCCCTTTTTACAGGTTCTAGGACTCCTCAATGGCTATATTTTTTCCAGAAGTATAAATCCCTGGAAACCTAGCAGACCAATGTTCCATGACAGGCTGAATGTTGAAAAACCTTTCATGGTCTGGATGGTCCTAGGGCAATGCAGCAGAATTATCATTGAAATCCAGCATACACTGCAATAGTAAAACCTGACTACCCATACTAGAACAGAAGGATTGTAAGCTTGGTTTGTGTACTAACCTCCTTTTGAGAATGAAGCTGAAAAATGGCTTCAGCTTCTCAATGAAATGGGAGTCCACCGGTGTGCCCTAGAATGAGCCCCAAGAGTGCTTCTACGTTCCCTCTGAAATTATTCTGCACACAGATTTGTTTAATGCATAATTTTCTCAAGGAACTCCACATCCAAATGGAGATGGACATAGTCATTTGGCAAAAAATGAGCAGTATCGACTTTGCGTCCAGCTTCTCCAGTGATTGGGAAAATTTGAGGTTGCACTAAATTGGGGGTCTGCCAAGGGGGCACTCCTTCTGTTCTTGTCGCAGCATATGCCTGCTATTTGAACTGCTCTACCCTGCTACAGTAGCTTTGCTACATAGACTGTGACATTACGACTGTCATGACCATGTGCCTAAGAATTGCTGGAAGTAGAGTCATCGGAAGGAACTCAGTCAACCCAGAAATTGCTTTCAGATTTTGATTAATTTTCCTGTCCCTCAGATGCTGACTTAGTTTCTGATCCTCCTTTAGAGCTGTCCTCCATTATTTGAGGTAAGGCCTGGGCAGCAGTCATCCACCGAGACTCCGCCTCTACTGATTGTCTAAAACCTTACTTCTCATTGCCATACGTAGAAGGCAGTCTATAGATCTAAATTAGTCCATGGGTGTGTCCGCATGCGAGGTGTGTGCAATAGTAAATAAACAAAAATGTGCTTCTCTTTTGCAATCCAGCTGCGGGTTTATTGTTGCAGGAACTGTTGGGATATCACCAAGATAAAATTTTCTGAAGCCAGAAATCTGCGTTTAATCTCAAGAAACCTCCATTGTAATAGTAACCCCTGCAACTTTGTGCACAGGAGTGCTCCTTGTGAAAACTCAGTGCTATCACCAGGGTCACTGGAATTATGCTGCAGGAGAACACCAAATTATGTAAAAAAGGTTGACTAAATTATGCTGCAATTAAAGGCAAATTATGCGGCGTAATACAGCACAGTTTATGATAGTATTACTTCATTATTTTGTTATTTGTAAACATAACACTGGGCAAACATTCAGCTCCAACTATGCCTCCCTGAAATCCTGGGAGGCATTGCCGGCCCCAAAAATTCATCCGAACAGTGGAGAGAGCACCCATCTGTTGGCTTCTCTGCCTTTAGTGGGAGGCGTGCTGACATCACAGGTGGGCGGGAGGGGGAATTGGAGCTGAAGAGGAAGCAAAAAATCTGATCTCTTGCATGCCTTCCGAGTATCGGCCAATAGCCGATAAGTGCAGTGGGTCGGTAGTGTGGCCATCTGCTATTGTCAGACGACCACACTAAAGGGGTTTATAAAATGGTGAAAAAGTATTATGCACACATTTTCCAAAAAACAAAAGATTTACTGTGTTAAGATCCCCTTATTCACCGCTTCCAGGAACTGGCAGAGTGGTCAAATAATTGTTATCGTTATTTTTGCAATTTTGTAAGTGATCGTTAATTTTTACTTATTTTTGTGGTTTTACATAATTGCACTTTGTGGAGAAAACCGGTGTGAAACCCATGGGGATCCCGTAAAGCTATACAATCTGGAAAAATAGAGAAAATTCAGCAAAGGTCAATTTGTGTAGCTCGCCAGGGGCGTAACAAAGGTCCCCGCATCCCCTGCGGTGCAGGGGCCCCCAAGCTCTAAGGGGCCCCCTCAGCCCTTGGGCCAGAGAGCTCCTGATTGCATTGGCGCCTCCTTTATAAGGGGCAAGAGGGAGGTGACCCCCCCCCCAACCATCATACCTTCTTACTCATGATGGGGGGATGGGGTGGGGGAATGGGGGGGCCTCAGCACAGTACCATGACCTGAGCGCTCCAGAGTTAGTCCGGTGGGGGCCACTCCATCTACTTTGCAGGGGGACCCCTCAAGTTTTGTTACGCCACTGTAGCACGCTTACAGTTTCTCAAAGAAACTAACGATGAAAATGAGTAGGCAAAAAGAGGTGACCACGTTTTAGTCTTTAACCAATTTACCAAAGTTATTTATTGTTACATTCGTCAAACCTTTCAAATTTCAGGGTTAATTATAGTGTTTGTGGATGTCCAAAAACCCACAATACCCAAAACCAATAACTAATCTGCAGTTTATGATAATTTTTCATTCTGTACCGACCATGCATCATATGGTAAATCAAATGAATGAAAAATCGATATAACAAAAATCTGTGCTTTTTTGTAAGAGTGACCAATGCATTAAATTAAGAATAGTAGTTATCTGTGAAACTTTAATTTGGGATTAACCATAATATCACGTGATTCATAGGGTATGCTGAGAAATGTGGTGTTTATTTCACCCTGGCTTACATTTAGAACTCAAAACGAAGAGAATTTCAATTGATAAATGTTGTACTAATCTGTTTACCGACACTATCCAACTTACGTGGCTGGTCCTATCACCTGCGACTTGGACGTCATTTAGGGGTCACCGCTGCGACCCCTGGGTTCCTGGCTTGTCGTTTGCTACTCCCAGCACTGCCTTTGCGACCCATGGCCTCAGAGTTGGCACATTCAGTGCCAGGAACACTGGGGCAGCTTGGGCTGTACATTTTTATTAAACTAATAGTGAATAAATAAAATATATTATTCACTAATGGCGTAAAAAAATGCATTACAATGACCTGGAATATGCCCTTCCATGGCATTAGAGATACTTAGAAAATGTCTTTAAATGCATTTTATGTGCGTGCTTGCTTGCCGGTGAGTGTGTTTATGTGAGAGTGTATATGTATAAATGTGTGTGTGTGTGAGTGAAAGTGGAGGTGAAATGGCATGTGATGTCACTTCCGTTACCCCTGACATTTCGGTGAATTGACGACCATGGCCTGCGACCTGAACACAACATTCCGATTTCTGATTTATTTTGTGCTGATGGTTGACGAACGTTTCCTAAAGCTGCCGGCTCAGGAGGACTCGTCTTCACTGCGCCTTATACTCACTCATACTTGCCTGATTGCCTTACCCCCTCCAGAGAAGGGAAAATGCATTTAAAAAAATGCCATAAGGATGGGGTCGGCCCCTATGAGAAGCCCCTCTGCTTGGCGATCGTGGTGTGGCCATGATTCACAGGGAGAAATCAATTAACAAGCATTTGCAATGCAATAGGTCTCGCATTAGGAAAGTTTGAGCTATTGGTATTGTAAATGACAAATGTTTTATTTATGTTTTGTTTTTGAAAATAGCGAAATTAATAGCTTTGTCATTTACAATGCCAATAGTTATAACTTTTGCAAATGTGACACCTATAGCATGTGTAATGCAATATGTGTTGTATTTATGTGACTTACATGTATTGATATTACAAATAACAATGGCTTTTATTTTTTTAAAATAATTAATACTTAAATAAAAGTTATTGTAATTTATAATGGCAATAGCTTAAACTTTTGTAAATAACTTTTGTGAAGATTATGTTCAGTGTATTTTATTGTGACGAAAATCCAAGAACAGAAGTGAAATAATAACATCTTTTTGTTACATTTGTATTAAAGCTTGAAACATTGAGAGAACATATTTGAACCAGTTGTTGTTGAATAGTTGCACAGATTGATGCTGTGGTGGCGCTGAGTGATGTTGTGGTGGCGAACGAGTGATGCGGTGGCGTTCAGTGATGCTGTGGTAGTGCATAGTGATGTTGTGGTGCCCCTGAGTTATGCTGTGGTGGTGCTGAGTGATGCTGTATGATATGCTATGTTTTATTTTTCTATCCTATGTTTTGTTTTGTTATGCTATGCTATGTTTTGCTATCCTATGTTTTGATTTGTTATGCTATGCTATGCTTTGTTATGCTATGCTATGTTTTGTTATGCTATGTTTTGCTATGCTTTATGATATGCTATGTTTTGTTGTGTTTTATTATGCTATGCTTTGTTTTGCTATGCTATGTTTTGTTGTGTTTGGTATGCTATGTTTTGCTATGCCATTATATGTTTTGTTTTGCTATGTTTTGTTGTGTTTTGTTAAGCTATGTTTTGTTGTGTTTTGCTATGTTTCGTTATGCTATGTTTTGTTGTGTTTTGCTATGTTTTGTTATGCTATGTGTTGTTGTGTTTTGTTATGCTATGTTTTGTTATGCTATGTTTTGCTATCCTATGCTGTTTAGTTTTGCTATCCTATGCTTTGTTTTGTTATGCTATGTTTTTGTGTGTTTTGTTATGCTATGTTTTGTTGTGTTTTGTTATGCTATGCTTTGTTATGCTATGCTTTGTTATGCAATGCTTTGTGTTTTATTATGCTATGTTTTGTTATGCTATGCTTTGTTATGCTATGCTTTGTTATGCTATGTTTTGTTATGCTGTTTTATGCTGTGCTATGTTTATCTATGCTTTGCTATGCTATGTTTTGTTATGTATGCTATGTTTTGTTGTTTTGCTATGTTTTGTTGTGTTTCGCTATGTTTTGTAATGCTATGTTTTGTTATGCTATGCTGTTTTGTTGTTTTGCTATGTTTTGTTATGCTATGCTTTGTTTTGTTATGTTATGCTGTTTTGTTCTGCAATGTTTGTTTTATTATGCTATGTTTTGTTTTGCTATGCTTTATTATGCTATGTTTTGTTGTGTTATGCTATGCTATGTTGTGCTATGTTTTGTTTAGCTATGCTATGTTTTGTTTTGTTATGCTACGTTTTATTTTGCTTTCCTATGCTTTGTTTTGTTATGCTATGTTTTGCTATCCTATGCTTTTTTTGTTATATTATGCTGTGTTTTGTTATGCTAGGCTATGTTTTGTTATGCTATGCTGGTGAGGGTGTGCGAGGGTGAGGAGGTGCGAGGGTGAGGAGGTGTGAGGGTGTGAGTGAGGGGGTGTGAGGGTGAGGGGGTGTGAGGGTGTGTAAGGTTGAGGGGGGGTGAGGGGGTGTGAGGGTGTGTAAGGTGGAGGGGGTGTGAGGGTGAGGGGGTGTGAGGGTGAGGGTGACTGGGTGAGGGTGACGATGTAACGTTATCTATAAGCAAGGCAACAAGTGTTGAGAGTAAATGGGGTGGCAGAGCCATATGGTCCAGTCGGTGACACTATGGAGCAGAGATACAGTTAACTGGGCCCTGGCTGAAGGGACACACATTTGCTTGGCTAGGACAGATAAGAGTGAGAAATCTGGGCGGAGCTACTGGAGGCTTTTCAGGAGACTGAGGAGCCTCAAACTCACTCACATGCTATGTCGAGGTGATTGCAACAAGGTACACAGTCTTAATCGTAGGGAGCCGTAAAGGACATCTATGAAGTGGCTCAAACAGAGTGTACATCAGGTAAGTCAGGACCAGATTATGGTCAGCTTGGGGCAATACAAAGGGGGAACATTTGTTGCAGTCCTTTAAAATAAATTGCATCACAGCTAGTTACTTAACCCCTTCGATGCTGATGACGAGCTCAGCTCGTCATCAGCCACGGTGGTCGTGTGCTGATGACGAGCTGAGCTCGTCATGTAACGCGGCTTTTGCAAAAAAGCCGTGTAGCGCAAAAATAACCCCTGCACGCATGTGGTTAAACAACGAGGGCTGATATGACAACCTTACGACGACTGAAGGGACCAAAAGATAATCCTTAACCAAATTGAAAGCCTTGGCAGGCAAGAGACGGAAAGCATCCGAACATACAGCCTCCTATCAGCTCTTGCATCCATGCAAGTATAATGATTGCAGGTTTTAGGCCTGGCAAGACTGGCCGAGGTAAAAACATCAAATTTTCGGTGGTTTAGGAGTTAAGTATGAATCTATTATGTACAGCGAGGGGAGAACGGGGGAAATAAAGTGCGTTTGTGTTTCCCCACAACCTTTTTCACATAGTCACTTGCTTTAGTGGTGATGTGGTCTAGTGACTGACGCACCAGCGGCTTAGCTTTGTCTATGATTTGAAAGTTTAAATCCAGGCAGGGCCAACTGAAACTTTAATATTTCTAAGATCATAAAAAGAGTACCGCTTTCGTGTGAAATGGAAATAGTTATGTTTTTCGTGCACTGCCACCCCTCTTCGTGTTGTAAACGTTCTCGTATCATGCTACTGATAATGTAGATAGCATTCTGAAACAGTAATTATGGCGGAATAAACCGCTATATAAAAATGTTTAAAAAAAATTAATCCTGTGGGGCCAAGATGATTTTAGAGACTATCATATCCGACTTGAGTAACATACTGGCCTTTACTTTTGGGTTCCGCACTTGTATTCGTGCATTTTTATTTAAACAACTAAAACGAGAAAGTTGCAAAATGCAATCAAAAAAGCATGAGAGGGTGAACGAACAACTAACACCTGACATGGGGCAACTATTGGATGTCCTCACAAGATCCCTTTCATCCAGTTCTGTTCACTCAGCTCGATTTCTGCTGTAAAGGGTTCTCTACGATTGAAACCATGTGTCCGCCGGGGGCTCCTTGTGCTGGTAAAGCGGCTAGTGTCCCCCCCACTTCCAACAGGCATATCTCTCTCCTTGTCTGCGGCACATTTCCATGTGCAGAACCTGACTTACATCACAGCACCTTTTGTCATATGTTCACCGTTAAAGTCTCCCCTGGTGCGCCCCTCTGTGGTGCAGTCCAGCCTACAGCTGGAGTGTGCATGTAGCAGCCTCGTCTAGCTATGAAAAGTTTTCGAAGGAATGTCAAGTCCAGCGCTCGGCAGCTGGCAGGAAAGTGGAGACCCGGGGGGATTCGCAATGAGGGAACGGGACCCGACCTGCCCAATGCCCACTGTGCCAAGGGACAAATCAGTGGCTCCCCTTTGAGGTGCATTAAGCAGAGATTAAGCAGGGATAACCATTATCTCAAACAAAAAAAGCCAGGTTGGGCAGAAAAAAATAGTGGTGCGGGGAAAGAAGGAGCAGCATGTAGTGTGTGTGTGAGGGAATATTGGAGGGCAGAAGTAGCAGACAAGAAAGAGGTCATGTGGGGAAAGGAGGAAGCAGCATAGAGCGCACAAGGCAGCATAAGGAGGGAGAGAGCGAACACTGAGGCAGAGCAGGCTCGGGTCGCGGACGCAGAAGGTGAATCCGAATCTTTTGGGCTGCGCATGATGAGGTAGAGGCAGAGGTAGACGCGGGAGCTGGCGGACCGGCACTGAGGAGGCCAGGGAAACCAGTAACAAAAGAAACATTAACTAGGAACATACCAGATTAATGTGACGTTTAAACCTTTTTTTTAAAACAAGGTCAAAATAAACAAGCTCTAGACATTGCTGTGGCTGGGGGGGGGAGGGCAGGAGAGCTGCAGCCTTTGAAGTCTGATGCCTAGGCACAGACAAATCGAGGTGCATGCGAGGGAGCGGCAGCCTTTGAAGTGTGATGCGAGGCACAGACAAATGGTGGTGCGCGAGGTGTACGCGGGGGTGGGGGTGCAGCAGCCTTTGAAGTCTGATGCGAGGCACAGACAAATGGTGGTGTGACGTAGCTGGCGATGGCGTGCACGCACAAACTCACATGAACTGTACGGGATCCGCAAGTTTGGTAGAGTTTTTGAACTGCCTACTATACTCTCGCCTATTTATCCCTGCGGGATAGAATAGTCGAGACCTAAAAAGGGGCACCGTTGAAAAGTGGAAGTTGTTAATTTTCCATTAGTGCTCCTCTTTTGGAAATAGGAGGGGGCGGGGTAGGCGGCTAGTCCTCATGTGAAAGGGAATTGCTAAACCTACAATATGACATCATGGCCAAACCAAACAGTATCGATTAATGGGGGATAACTGCCACAGGGATTGCGGCATAGCCACAATCCTTAGAGCAGGAATCCATTCAGGAGTGGCACCAGTGGAAAGTAGACTCTGCACACACTCTAGTAGAAATATGTGCCTAAGGGAGTGACACAATGCCCCTGAGCCCAACATCTAAAAAGCAAAATATTCCCTTCCCTGATAGGTACAATATAGCTGGCTTGGACATAGGTGCTCCCGAAAGGGAAAATAAAGTGCTAAAGGAACAATGTGCCCCCATAAAGGGTGGAGGGTGGGAGGTAAGGGTGGTCAGCCCCTAGACAGCGTCTGCCCCCCTCATCCACGTCCACCCCCCACTCCCCCCAAAAACCAAATCCATGGTGCCTGTTGTCCTGCTTATGGCTGTGATCCAAGGGCAGGAATCCTTCAGAGAGCGGCACCAGTGAAAAAGAGAGAGATTGCCCTTTTTACGGGTCCCTCTCCGACTCTTTTGGTGCTAATGCATCCGTGACCTCTCCACTTCCCTGGGGCTTTGACATAACTGGTCCGTGTCAGAAATGGGTGTGGATGACAGAAAAGCGCTTCCATATCAGCCCCCAAATTACACACTCCCTGAATCTGCAAATCATGCAAAAAGTGTCACTAGAAATCTCACTTATATCAAATATTTTACCCCTTTGCTCAAACTGGGCACCTAATGGAACAAACGTTGTTGTTCGAAGATAGTACAAGGAGAGTCTTATTTATATTGTGCAGGGCAACTGGAAGAATTGTGCAGCAACAGATGAGGTGGGGATGAAAATGACAGCAAATACATTTGGCGATAACCTTATCTGTCTGCTCTATTATGACTCCTTCAATAGTTCTTAAGACCAAAGCTGGGGGGAGGTTTTTCCCCATTAGGTAGACATGTCCAGAATGCATCAACATGTCTTTTACTTGTCCGTTTACCACGCTGTAGACTAGGGCTGAATAGAGCTGTAGTTTGGACACGGGTAGGCTGACAAATGCTCATGCCTCATTGATTGTAATAGAGGGGCAGAAACATGCTGATGTGAGACACAGAATCTAGGGATTTTTAGTATATCCCCATGTAGCTATGTTGTTTTTACCGCAATGGAAGAGGTGAAGATAAAAATGACATTGACAAACCACATCAAACACATTTTTATTCACGGACGATTCTTATACTCTAATATGTACACTCCCAGAATCTGTAAGGTTTTCAAAGCAACTTTGCTAGAATGGTATGACCAAAATACAACCTCGAGAAGTTCTTGATAGATTGCCATGGTCCAACACCCAAGCAGCCACTGTGAAGAGCGGCCCAGTCATGAAGAACACCGCCATAATGTGGGGGACGGTTAACATTCTTTTTAGACTAATCTCTATGAAGACTTGGCCTGTGACGCATGACTACCACAAGTTGTGTATAAGTTGTCACAGCTTTAATTAAAGAAAAAGGAGGACCCCACACAGTGTTATAAGGGACCGGGGGGAAGAAACAGTATTAAAAATTGACAAAGTCCCAATTCAAGGACAAAATAAAATCTGTCCTATTTTAGTGTTGGTACTACGAGTTGTCTCCTAACTTAGCATGTCGACAAATCGACGGGAAAGGCAAAAGTACAATGGAGTCTGTTTAGTTATCAAGATATATCAGTTCCACACTATATTATACGGGACAAACATGAGTTATGGCAAATTCGGTACAGTGCTTACAACAAGACTATGGAAAAATAAGATTACTAAACAGACTCCATTGTACTTTTGCCTTTCCCGTCGATTTGTCGACATGCTAAGTTAGGAGACAACTCGTAGTACCAACACTAAAATAGGACAGATTTTATTTTGTCCTTGAATTGGGACTTTGTCAATTTTTAATAAGTTGTCACAGCGCCCAATTAGGGCATCCCAATGATACTGTTCAACAGAGCCCATGTAGTTAGGGTGTGAGTAAATCTGGATAAGACTGAGAAATTAATGGGACATCTCAACTTACTCATCCTTTCATTCCTTCTGGTTAATATAAAGCTGTGTAGCATTGTAAACTCTTTCAATTCAAATAGATCTTTTGTTGAGACCAGCTTACTGTGCATTAACTTATTTCAGCTCTACAAATTACATCTTTAAGTCAGTGTGCATGTGATACAATAATATGGGGCATTATCTCAGTCCGTGAGTACGGCTGCCTCTATTCTAATGTATAGTTGAGATTAGCTTGTACTTGGGTGAGTGTGTTTACAATTTTGGTAGATTTGACCAGATCTTTTATACACATCGTGACTCACTACAGAACAACTAGCTTGTCATAGCTGAGGACCCTTCCAACTTTAAATAAGTCCCCATTGCATAGAAGACGGAGTGTTCTTCCATGTAGCTTGCAAGGCATTTAATCTTTCCTCATGTCCCTATTGTTAATATTTCTGTTATTCAGAGTATGGGGTGTCTGTTTTGGTTTTGTCGAATTCTGAGCCACATTATTTAGGTTAGTGCTCACCAAGCTCCGGTAGCTACTCCGATCTGATAAGCCCAGTAAATCTGCCATTAGCTCTCTGTTTGCTAGTAGTTGTAAAAAGTACATTTTGGACTCCTGGTGACAGCATATCCTGTCTATGCATCTGCACATTGAAGTAGAACTGCTTTCTGATTGATATTTCTAACTGCAGATTCCTTGCCCTGAAAATACCTGCAGGGGCCAGACTGGAGTCTGAGATTTTTCCCAGCATTCCTCCCACATGCCGGTAGGTTGCGTCATGCAGCTCCGCACCTGCTTCATTCCACCCTGGAAGTGACGCCAAGAGCCACTTAGAGGAACTACCCTTGTGAACTGACATCAGTTCCTTTCCTTCTACCTCTTTAAACATGGTTCCAGAGCTCTCTCCCTCAACTCAAATTTTTCTTGTTTTTTGACAAGTTTTTATAACAAAGTTCTCTCCACAGTGTGCAAGGGACCATGTTCCCCCTGTAAACTACAGGGTTTAAACCTTGCATAGACTTTGGGCCCCAATGATTTGAGGAGGCTTCCAGTTGAATTACCATTGGCAGATCCATCCTTGTTGCTGTCTGTGCCTCTTTATCCCACTGTGGGGTCTGCCCAAACTCTGGGGCTAACATCCAACCTGACTTCAAACCCTGCCCCACAATGTTCACTGATCCCCTGCGTGTCAACACCAGAGGAAAATCTCTGTTTTATCGGACTCAGAAGTGAATCAGACATGACCTCAACTGAAATTGCAATCCCCCACTCTGCCTTTGCCCAGAACACTCCACATTCCTTTAATTTCTAATTCTGAGCACAGTCACAGTGATGATGGAGATGACTGATATGAAGAATCTCATTATTATGACTGGGAGAATCTGTTTATGGACCTTCAAATTGCCGGTGGGCTAGATACCTCCCTGGAAACTGGATTGAACTCTGTCCCTGACCCCTCCAAAGTGGAACGTGCTTAGTTTGTCGCAGTAATAAGGAGGTCTGTTGAAGTTAAGACAAATGTCCTGATGGAAGTCCTACACCCTAGCCAGCCTTCCACAGAATCGCACTTTTTCATGAGTCCCTGAAAGATATACAAATAGGCACTTGGGCCAAACCTGACTGTTGCCCACCAGTTAACAGAAAGGTTGCCAGATGACAGAGAATAGCTCCTGGCGACCTGCTCTTTCTTCTGCGACACCATATGCCTGAAAGCTTGGTGGTGCAGGGATGTTCGATCAACATGCTAAAGTCGAAACTGACGTTTTGTAAAGGCTTATGTTCATCAGAGCGTTTCTTGGAATGGTGAAGTTTAGAACCTTCCCTCTGGGTCAGCGATTTGAGGACATTAGCACTATGATCCTGATGTGTCCACCTCTGTCCTGGTTCTCAGTGAGACTGCCTCTGACATCTCGGCCTCCAGCATCCTGTTGGTGGATACTCCAGATAGCACACACAGGCTCTGCAGTGGGCATTTGGTCTTTGAGGCCTTCTTATCATCCATCAAAGCAAGGCTGATCCAGGTGCTCATGGACAACGCCACCACTTTGTGGTACAACTTAAAGCAGGGCGCAGTGAGGTCCTTGGTTCTCTGCCAGGAGGCTCTACACCTCTGGAGTAGGCTGTCAGCAAGGCATCTCTGATCGTGAACCACACAGCAACATCTTTAAATGCCAGGATGGACGAACTCAAGTTGGTCACCCTTCATTGAGCACAAATGGCAAACCCAGAGGTGGTGCAGGGCTTTTTCCAGCAACGGGGAGAGCCTTGGCTATATCTCTTAGCCACTGCTCAGAATGCTTAGTGTCAACACTTTTGTGTGTTGGAGTTCCCAACAAGGCTCTCTCTCTGAGACACAATCCCATCGTTCTGAATATTATCAGGAACAACCATGCCCAAGTCATCCTAGTGGCTCCAGATTGGGCCAACGAGAGAGTAATGCCTGGATCTTCTGTCCTCAGAGCGGGCTGGGTTCTGTTGCAGCAGCAGGACAGGTTCATTCACTTGGGCCTGAGCAATCTACACTTCCATGAACATGGATTGGGCAGAGACCGTTGACTGAATTTGATCTACCTCTCGAAGTAATGGATGTCATTTTGGCATGTGGATGTACATCAACAAAATGTATTTACCCTAAACACTGGGACAAGTTTGTGGGCTAGTGCAATTCCTGTCACACCGACCCATTACAAGCAAAGGTGTCAGATGTACAGCTTTTTGTGTTTAATTAAGGCTATCAAGGACAGGCCATGGGTACAGTTAAATGCTGCTAGTTGGCCCTTTCAGCCTTTTTGTGCTTACCGGAACAGCTGTCCCTGTTTAAATCACCTGTTGTGATGAGTTTTCTTAAAGGTCTAGTCCGTAAGTTTCCAGCCAAGCCTTTTGTAATGCTGCAGCGGAACATTAATTTTATCCCCACCTTCCTGATGTGTACATGATTTGAGCCAATGCACATCTGTCCTTTGCGTCTTCTGGCTCAAAACAGCCTTCCTCATAGCGACAACCACAGCTCATCATGTGAATGAGCCACAGGCTCTGTCTATTCACCCACCAAACTACCTTTTTTCCAGGCAAATTGATTCTGCGAACTACAACAGTGTTTTTGCCAAAAGTTGTGATGTCATTTCACATCGGAAAAGCCATTACCCTTTTGGCAATCTATGGTCTGCCTCAGCCCTTTAAAAAATGGGTAAAAATTCCGAAGCTTGGATCCCAAAAGAGCCTTGAAGTTTTACATCCTTTATACTTGAGACCATTGGATGGAATATATGTTACATATTGGTCAAGAAACAGCCTCCAGAAGGTCTGCAAGTTGATTTGACAAGAGCCAATGCTGCCACTGTGCTGGCACATGGAGTGCTTGTTCTGGATATTTGTCAGGCTGAAACATAGGTGTCACTTCATATGTTCACAAAGCACTACTGCATTGATAGCAAGGTCCACAAGCTTGGACATTTTGCCCACTTGGTTCTGCAGGATTTTCTGGTTTGAGCCCTTCCACAGACCCAGAGATCATAGTTTTTCTGGTGGCTATTCTAACCGCAGAATCCTCACCACCTTCAATTATCCTCTTTTAGTAGAATGGACTCTTTTCACCATCCCAAAAAGAGTCTAGACTAGACATCTGCACGCAGACATACCTGATCAGTTAAAAAGCTTAGCATCCAAAGGCACAGACCGATTCAAAAGAAACTGATATCCATGCTCAAGGGTGGCACCGTGTATGGCTCGATCATTACTTCTAGGGGAGGACTGAGCCAGACAACATAATTATTTAAAGACATGTTGGAGCAATGATTCGAAACATCACTTGATCCAGTCTGGCACCTTGGGGTACTGACAATGTGCGGACTATGCAGTTAGATGGAATATCCACCAGAAAGAGCTTTACCAGAGGTAAGTAATCTGTTCATATAGTCAATTGTAAAATCTGGAGCTTCCATTCCTCTTACTTTCCGAACTTTCCAGTGGGTGGTTTTGATGACGTAAATTCCAGGCTAGGGTCGTATCACCCAATAATAGTTTTCATACTAAACTCTCTTCCAAATGGAGCTTGGTGTCATTGGCATATTCTGGAGAACCTTTTAGAAACATTGAACATAATCAAGGTGGCCAATATCCTAATTTAGGATAAAGGTAGTTTTGTTCAGAACATATCATTTGGATTCACTTGTTCCATTACAGTGCATTTAAAGAGGTAAGAATATACACTAGTCTGTAATCAGTGTTGCAGTGTATTGTTTGGATTAGCAATTGGTCACGCTGCCGATGAAATATAAAATTGCTGCATGGTTTACCTTTGCATACTCCTGACTTTTTGGAGTTCACGCCATTCTAGATAACTGTGTTTAACGAAGTTATTATTCTGAATTCAACATGCAATTTTATTAAAAAACCTATACATTTTGTAGATTTCTAATTTTATAACTTAGTACATCCCTGATAGACGATGGAGTTACAGAGTGGAAAGAATCAATTTACCAAGAGATACTGCTATCAAAAGAATGGGTTTAAAGTTGTACATTTTGTTGTGTATGGACCAATAGAAAGTTGTGTGCATAGGGAGAGTTCAAATGTTGAGTATGTTTATCAGTGGTAGTTATTGCTATTTGAATGTTTTTTTTACATTAATGAACACCAATCTTTTGAATGACCGATCATTCTTCATTTTTCAGGGAGTATTCACAGGGCGAGTGCTCACCCTTCAGGAACTATTGGTGCAGGTTGGGAAGTTGAATGCAGAAGCTGTCAGAGGTCAATGGGCAAATCTTTCCTGGGAACTTTTATATGCCACAAATGATGATGAAGAACGATACAGCATACAAGCTCACCCAGTACTTTTAAGGAACCTAACTGTGCAAGCCGCTGATCCTCCACTTGGATACCCAATATATTCCTCTGAACCTCTAAACGTGCCTTTATTTTAGGCCTTTAGTGGCGTAAGACTACGTATCTTGTGACTTTTAATACCAAACTTCACTCAACAGGGCTGAAGAGCAAATCATTTAACTAAGGGTGTGCAAAATTGTGTGTTTATTTTATTTTAACAAAATTACTCTTTTAGCACAAAATGTGATTTGCCGGGATCTCACATGTTTTCACTTGAGGGCATACATAGTGTAGAAAATCATGCGAGATACTGCAGGAGACGGATATAAAAAATAAAATATCTCTCAGCGACACATAACTCTGCACAAATCAATTTCTCACATGCAAACATTACATGAAATTGCATCAAACGATCAAGATTTTTCTCCTGGCACAAAATTCAGAAATTTCGTCAGCATAATGTAAATTTTGCCTAGGTATTACACTCGAGGCTTGCAAAATTGCCCTGGAATGATGGGAACAAAATACAGTTTTAATGTTGTTTTCCTTGTAAAATATCTGAACGTACCTTTTCTCTACCAAATGTTTTTGCGATAATACAAAAACCATCTATGCATTGATTATTTATAAGCAATTTGCCAAGCAACTTGAATTAATTTTAGGTTACAGTTTAAAATGTGACTATGGTGTTTTTTAATGAAGTAACCATGTTTGACCAAAATGTAAATACTGTCTAAATATTTATATTAAATATTTTTTTTCAATGCATTAAGTTATTTGTGATCACATTTGTTTTATGAGTGAACAGGTATGAGATAGTCTTTTATACTTTTAATATAGGAATGAATCTGTATTTTTTACAAAGTAGAACTACACAGAGTAGTTAAAATAAGGTGTATTCACTACAATGTATAATGTTTTATATTCTTTCCAATAAAAAATAATGAAATTTTAAATGACCAAATATAGTCATTTAGCAAATTAACAAGATTGTATATCAAAGTTTAGCCATATCTCATTTTGTGAGATTTGTCATCTTTCATTAGCTGAATTCAGAGTCTCCAGGTTTTAATACCCTTGATTGGAATAAAAAAGTAAAATGGCGATACATCACTTACGCTTTGAGTCACACAGACTGGCAGTAATAGGAGGATAGAATATGGTTTTAGCATGACTTTATTATACTTAAGAAAAACTATTTGTATGCACTTTATCTCTGCCACCAAAAGATAAGACTGATAGGGTGAATTATGAATTGTATGTACCCTGGGATTTATAACCTTATGTCACCATAGTAAAATTAAATTCGGAGAACCTTGTTGTTTACATTGTGTCTAAAGACGATTCCATTACTGATGAAACATGGAATAAACAATAGGATATGTGTACCATCCCACTGTTGACTACAGGAATTAACTATTTGCCAGATATCTCAAAATATATATTATCAAACTACACTAATGAAAACTCCAGTAATTAGCTTGGGTTATCAAACACACGTTTTTATATTACATTGTTATGACCTCACGGGGCCAAGTGAGATTCCTGGTCTCTTGTGAGACTTCCAATTGAAGTTGTGCATTTAACCTGGAATGCAATAATACATCGTGATAGACGTTTGTCATTCCTCTTTAAGTGCTAAATTATAAAAAAAAGGTGCAGGTCAGTTTATACCTTTAATTAGGTTGCCAGTATGTTTGTGTATTTAAAATATGTTGGAGAAGAAGTGAGAGACTTGCTTAAGTCTAAACATTGTATTCTCTAATATAAGATCGAAGAATGTTAAAACTTGGAAATATGAGATGGAAAAACAGCTTAGCGAAAGGAGACAAAAAAGGGAATTGGAAGATTGTGTCACAAAATATCCTCCCCTACCAAAGACTCTTCGCAATTTAAAACTCTGTAAAAAGTGCAAGATGCACATTGCATTGACTTGCAACAAAGTGAGGCTTAATTGTTCAGAAATGTCCATTCAAACCCAAAAGTAAAACAAGAATAGGTCTCGCTTTTGGGACCTAAGAAGAGTTTAGTCGTGCACCACATTATCCTGGGTGCTGTGCCACAAGGTATTGAAGAGCTATACAACTACTACACACTGGGTATGGAAGAGTGAATAGTTTTTGTGCATGGAAATGGTGCTGGGTGAGAGTGTAAGAAACCGCAGAAGGACTGTACTTTAAAGAATGCATACATCTTGACTGTTCCTAGGTAGACAAATCAGTGGAAAAAAACAGCAACCACACAACCCTTCTGTCCTAAGACCACAACCCAGGCAGCCTTGCGCATCACCCCTCCACGAAGCGCCCAGAGGGGGCCGAGTCCACAAGCCCACTCAGTTCTATTCCGGGCCCTCAAGGAGGAGAAAAGTGGTGAGGCATCCAATACCAAGCAACTAAGGGGGAGGAAACTGGCACTCCTCTGAAGGAATGCACCTTTAAGTAACTAAAACAGCAAAGATGCCTGTGCTCGCATCACACGTCATAACTCCGAAACCATTCACTTCATTTTCATTCTGTCCCAACCTTTCACACTAGGAAAAGGTGATATGTTAATAAAAAAATGCATTAGAATGGCGTGTGCAGTTTTTATTGGCAGCTCACGCACTGTATTCAAAGTTTCACTTAAGGAGAGCACAGACACAGTGCTCATTTAACTGGCACGATGCTTCTCACATGCATGTGTGTATGTGTGTGTGTGTGTAAGTATACATCGGCATACCTTTTCCAGAGTATCTTACTTTTAGCACCTCTGCCTCAAAATAAAAATGCGAAGCAAAATGCTTAGGCAAGTTTCAGAACGTTTTTCATCGATACCTGCACCTATGCAGTTTTTAGGTTTCGCCTGGCGTTCACTGCGCAAGCAGTGTCGCACAGGCGAAATTTTATGTTTTTCAGTAAGGGGCTTTCACCCGCCTCTCTCTTCCATTGGCTAGCTCTATAAATGGAGGCTAGCCATTGGAATAGATATCTGTCAGTAATTCTCGGAGCAGATTCGTGGGCATTCCGGTGATGTTTTCTCGCTCCGCCCCTTTGCGAACGTCATGTGGCAGTGGGCGGGTTTTTTTTTTTTTTTTTTGGTGACGGCATGTTTTGATCATTTGTTCGTGGATTTTGCAGGAGTGGGCTGCGCACTGAGGCCGCTGGCCGATGTCTGAGGAGCTGTAGACGGATAGGAAGCTCCAGTAGCCGTTCCGCTCGGTCCCAGGACGTGCAGGCAGGAGTCGGGCCTCGGCCTCTGGGGTAGGTCTGAAGCAGAGCCTCGGAGAGCCCGCAGGAGACTCCAAGCCAGCTCCTTTCATCCTTCCCGCACCCTGGCGTCCTCGCCCCGCCCCTCCCCCCTGACTCCCGGTGCCTCCTTTTATCCTTCCCGCACCCCGGTGTCCTCGCCCCGCTCCTCCGGCACCATGCTGAAGGTCATTGTGGAAAGTGCCAGCAACATCCCCAAGAACAAACTGGGGAAACCGGACCCGGTCACCAGCATTGTCTTCAAAGTTAAGGGGGTTCCGGAGGGCTTCCCCTCCCTCCCGCATCCGGTTAGCTCTATCACCAGGGCTGACTTATCCTGCCATATACAGGTGAGGGCAAATACCCCACGCGGGCCACTGTGTCCCCCATCTTGGGAAGGGCACAGATGCGGGGCCCTGGCGCTCCGTGCTGAGAACGAACCAAGAAGGCCTAATGGCTCCCTCAGATGAGACACATGATCCGCCGCGGTCACAGCTCTGGGTCGATTGCCTCTAAAGATAGGCATTTATGGTATTTACTAACAATAAAGGCCCGGGCTACAGGGGAGTCATTCTCTCTAAGGCTTCAGGGGTCCCGTTGTCTCTGCGAGCCCCCTCCCGTCACAGAGGGTAATTGCTCGGATTTTGTGGGAGTGCTGTAAACACAAGGCCTCGATTGGATGACCTGAAAATGTCCATTAGGTCTGGGAAAAGTAATGTTTGGTGTCGGTGCTCGACTCTGGGGGTGGTGGCAGACAGGCCACGACTGTGGTGGCCCCAGTCAGCTTTTCTTTGAAATTAGGGGACAGGACGCAGTATGGCGGCGCTGGACACTGGTCATACGCCCTTCAGTCACAGTAGGTACAGCTCATAGAAACACGCAATGCAGATGCTTAGGTGTTTTTTTTATTTTAAAACAAAATTCAACGCTTCGTGAATAACTACAAGTAAAGAACATTTCAGCCTCCCTACGGTTCAAGTTGCACATAATGACCTTTTTGGCCAGCCGTCCACTTTTTAATTAGATTCCTGGCAACGGTGGGAGGAGTGGGCGAGCCCTTTGATCTGAGGGCGCTTAATGAACTTTAATTTTTAGGTCAAAGCCTGGCGTTCACTGCGCAAGCAGTGCCGTGCAGGCTGTCATGTACTTGCACAAGTTCGTTTTATGTATTGTTTTGTAACTGTATTTATATAGTGCTTACTACCCCTGACAAGGTGTGGTTGGGTGGATGGAGTCAGTGGATGAATGGAGTTGAGTGGTGGCTAGGTGGATGGACTTAGTGGGTGGATGAAGTGTGTGTGTGGCTGTGTGTGTGTCTGTAGCTGTGTGTGTGTCTGTAGCGGTGTGTGTGTCTGTAGCTGTGTGTGTCTGTGGCTCTGTATGTGTGTGTGTGGCTCTGCGTGTGGCTCTGTAGGTATGTATGTGTGTGGGACTCTGTGTGGGTCTGTGTTTGTGTGAGGCATTTGTGAGAAATTAAGCTATTGGCATTGTAAATGACAGTGCCATTTATTTATCTGTTTCCAAAACCAACACATAAATTAAAATGTTGTCATTTACAATGCCAATAGCTCTAACTTTTTCAAAGGCGAGACCGTTGCATTGTAAATGCTTGTTAGAATTTGGAGCAGATAAATCAGTGTGTTATTTTCACCCATTAGCTTTCCAACTCAGACAGCAGCTCTTTAAAAAGGGATATTTCGAAACACACAACATCCATGATGTTATGTGACCTCTTAGCCTGACAGAGCGGTGTTGGGCAGGGTTGTGGGATGAAGTAAGCTGAGAACAGGAAACATCAAAGACTCTGATGACGGGGGAAGGAAAGAATACACAAGCGGTGCGGTGCAAGCAGTCTCTGGCGCCCGAGGTTTTACATGCCGGAGTCCTTGCAGGACTGTCATGCGTGAAGCACAATAAATAGATGCAAATCCAGTTTATTGTGTTTAAAGCTAGATGTTTCTTAAAAAGTATACAAAAGTATGTCTGCCACACAATGAAAGAACGATGTGAAAAAATGATGGTAGGACCTTTGTTGAAAGATCGGACACAAAAGTTTTGACTTGACTTGTATGTGTATATATATATATATATATATATATATATATATATATATATGTGTGTGTGTAAGTATATTTATATCATTTGTCCAGGGCACATTCTGACATCGGGAAGGCGTGGAATAGTTGTCAGCAATTCAGTAACTTGCCAGTGCCAACAATATAAAAGTGTAAAAATACTAAGCCTGGCCCCATTTAAAAAAATAAACCACCCCAATACGGAGAGAAGCAAAAATGTTCCATTTCCCTGCGGGTTCAGTGTGTGATCTGTGAGCTAAGACACTTGATACAGACACCCCTCCACTGAGGAGGGTGTGACACTTGATACAGACACCCCTCCACTGAGGAGGGTGTGACTCGTGGGAAACACAGCAACAAGTCCTGTTACTTGACACACTCGTCGGAATGTGTGGCACTGCGTTCTTTTTATACTCAACAGCTTGTGTGTGATGCAAAAAAACCTAGGAGAGGTCTGCCAGCAGGGTGCCACCCAGGGCACTGCCTGCTCCAGGGCACTGCCTATTCGCAGAGCACAGCTATAAAGAAAAAACACAGGGCCAAACATCTAAAGATAAGCCAGCATAAGTGCGTCTACGGAAAGAAAGTTTCCAGCGGTGCCTAAGCCAGGTTGGTGTATACCGGGGCTTGGCCGCCCCTTTAGAAGGGCCACAGAGTCATGCCACCATCTGAGCCTGCAAGCGGTTTTGGTGCTTTGTCCCTCATGCAAACGGAAAACATGTGTTTCTTACAAGCCTTGTCTGTGGTGTTCACATAAACATTACTAATTCTGACATGGATTCCTTCTGCGCAAAAAGCAAGCTATATTTATATTATCTGTGAATGCATAGATGGGGCTGCAGCGGGAGAGAGCGGCGGAGGGAGTTGTGTGCGAAGCTTGAGCCATGATGGCTCGTAAATGTAAATTAATAAGATAAGAAAGGCAGATGGCGGCTGCGCATGCTCACGCGCTCATGCACGCAAGCTTTAGGCCATGGTAGCACTTTGAAATCCCCCTCACTCAAAGTCGAGCAGCAGCGCATGCGCTGCTCTAGGCTCGACCTAAAAAAAAAGTGCATCAACCAGTGTTGTTGGGAAGATGAAGGGAACCTTCATTGTTGGCTGAAAAAGTGTTTTTGATTAAGTTTTTAATTCAGATTTTTCCTGAATGCTGTCAGATTTAGTTTATTCCACAGATTTAGTCACAGTGTTCCAGGTGTTAGCTTCCAAAAAATTGTCAGCCATGCCTTTGTTAGGGACTGTTACAGCTGGCATTTGCAAGCAGGCTAGAATTACAGGATCTCAGGTTCCAAGTAGGTCTGCAATTCTGGAACACAGACCAAAGATATTTTGGTTTGTGGCCCTCCCAACCTTGGAAAACTGTACAGAAAAGTTTGAACTTTCTTTTTTGAGTCAGTGCAAGTGTCTGAGGGCATATAAGCATAATGTACCGGGATTACATGTCCTGTGTTGAGGATGACAGTGAACAATTAGCGCTAAGGTGGAGTCGGTGTCTAGAAACTGTAGTAACGGTTACTGAAATACAGGATGCTCTGGAAAGACTTGATCGAGCATCGATTTCTGTAAATCTTAAACAACAGCAATTTAGGACAGTGTATATGTTCTATCACACACCAGAGTGCATCTCTAAGTGGGCATCACCTAGGAACCCTGCACATCATATTGTCCAAAGTGTCACCTTCACAAGGACGACATAGTCCATATGTGTGCAGAGTGTCTTGGCTAAACGCATTTTGGGTTAGTTTATTTCAACTAATATCCGCACAACTGGGGCTTGAATTTTGTTTAAATAGCAAGGAAATACTAATCGTCTGAAAAGCCCGAAGGGTGGAGTAGACTGACTTCAGTCTCACATCTTTAATTTCAATCATCATGGTTGGTGCACGCTTTTGCATTGCTAGAGTATGGGTTGATTCAGCACGGCCCAGAGTACCTGAATTCTTGGCCATTCGTCAGATCTATAAATGTGAAATCAGTCGCTAAATCTCGGGATCCAGATCAGTTAATAAGGTGGAAAGGATCTGGTCTCCGCTTTACTGGATGTAGTGTGTGGTACTAGACTTACCTGCTTTAATGTGAAGTTACAGATTTAAACTTTTCTTCTAATATAACCCTTGTTTCTGTTTTTTGTTTCTCTCTATGAACTTCTTATCCTTCCCAATTTCTCGCTTTTCTATTTTGCTTTCTTAATTTGGGGTTTGCTTAATAATTTTCTGACTTTTGGGGTAAAATGCAATAAAAAAAATATATTAAAAAAATCAAGTGTCTAAGGGCCCATGTGATGTAGTAAGACCCTTTAAGTTGAAACAGTCTGCAGTTTCTCAAGTTTTCATGTCCATTTCCTTTGGAACTCTGACATGGTGATTGTTCAATCAGTCAACTAGGGATTTGTAGAGCGCACTACTCCCCAGTAAGGGTCTCAAGGAACTGAGAGGTGAATGTGCGCAGCTCTGTTGGGGTAATTTGAAAAGCCAGGTCTTGAGGTCTTTCCTGTACTGGTGCAGTGTTGGACTTCGCCAGAGGTGAAGGGGGAGATCCTTCCAGTTCTTGGCTGCAAGGTAGGAGAAGGACCTTTCACCCGCTCTGGTCCTGTAGAAGCGTGGCTAGGGAGAGGTCAGCTGAGCGGGGGTTTCTCTTGGGGGCATGGAAGGAGAGTTGGTCGTTGAGGTATTTAGGTCTGATGTTACGGAGGACCTTGTAGGTGTGCGTGAGCAGTTTGAAAGTTATTCTTTTTTCAACTGGGAGCATGTGGAGGTCACAGAGGTGTTGAGTGATGTGGTTGTGCCGTGAGATATTGGGAATCATTCTGGCTGTGGAGTTCTGGACAGTCTGGAGTTTGCGGAGGAGTTTTTGTAGAATCCGGTGTAGAAGGTGTTGCCGTAGTCCAGTCTGCTGGTGACTAGTGCGTGTGTGACCATTTTCCTGGAGTCGGGGGGAATCCACTTGAATGTCTTATGTAGTTTGCGGAGGGTATTGAAGCATGCGTAGGAGACTCAGTTGATCTGGCAATTCATAGTGAGAGATGAGTCTAGTATGATGCCGAGGTTACCTGCATGGTCCATCGGGGCGGGTGAGTTTCCGAGGGCAAGGGCCACCAGGTGTCGTCCCATGCGGAGGGGGTGGAGCCGAGGATTTCTGTTTTCTCAGAGTTGAGTTTCAGGCAGCTGTTCTTCATCCAGGCTGCAATGGCTTTCATCCCTTCTTGGAAGTTGTGCCTGGTGATGTCTGGTTCCTTGGTGAGGGAAAAGGATGAGCTGGGTGTCATCTGCGTAGCAGACTATGTTGAGCCCGTGGTTTCTGATGAGGGTTGCAAGTGGGCCTCTGTAGACGTTGAAGAGGGGTGCGTCTGAGGGAGGATCCCTGTGTTACTCCGCATTTGATCTCTGTCGGTTCTGAGAGGAAGGGCGGGTGTCTTGTTATCTGTGTTCTGCCTGTGAAGCATGAGTGTAACCAGTTTTGGGCCTTTCCTTGTATGCTGACATTGTGTGCAGTAGGAGGATGAGGGCTGCCGCTTGGCCTTGATCGAGGAGGGCGTGGATTGTGTCTGTGGTGGCGAGGAGGGCGAACTCAGTGCTATGGTTGCTGTGGAATCCGGATTGAGAGGTGTCTAGGATGTTGTTGGCTTCAATGAAGTGTGCTAGCTGGATGTTGACTGCCTTTTCAATGACATTGGCTACAAAAGGAAGCAGTAAGATGGGACTGAAGTTCTTGAGATCCGTCGAGCCTGTAGAGGGTTTCTTTATGAGGTGGTTGACTTCGGTGCGCGTCCGTCAGGGAATGTGGTGGTCTCGAGGGAGCAGTTGATGGTTCAATGTAGCTCAGGTGCGATGGCTGTAGCTGCCCTGTGGCAGATGTGCGGCGGGCAGGGGGTCAGAAGGTGCTCCAGAGTGGATGCTCTTCATGATCTTTAGGGTGTCTCCTGTCGTGAATGGGGTCCAGGTAAGAACTCTGTTGGATGGCGTTGTTGTGGGTGGGGGTTGGGGTGGTGCAGAGGCCTTGGTCGTCGAAACTCTCATAGATTGTCTTGATCTTGAGGTGAAAGAAGGAACTGAGTCTGTTGCAGAGGTCTTGGGAGGGAGGGACGTCAATTGTTTTGCTGTTGGGTTTGGCAAATTCCTGTATGATGGCGAAGCGTTCCTTGGAGTTGTGGGTGTTGGAGAGGATTCTGTCTTGGAGGAAGTTCTTCTTTGTGGAATTGATGAGTTGGTGGTGTGCCATGGTGGCTGTTTTGTAGACCAAGCATTCTTCCAGAGTTTTGCTATTTCTCCACGTATTTTTCAGTCGTCAGCAGGAGCACTTGGATTCTTGGAGTGCCTTGGTGAACCAGTTTGCTTTCTTGTTGGTCAATCTTGTGTTCTGGAGGGGGGCGAGTGTGTTGGCATAGTTGGCGATCCATTGGTAGAGGTTGCTTGCCAGTGTTGGCATCCATCATAGTTAAGGGTGGAGTGCAGATGAGAACGGCGGTGAGGTGTTCTTCAGAGACTTTATTCCTGATTCTGCTTGGGAAGCGGCACGTGTGTGGTGGGTTTACAAAAGGAGAAAAGGATGCAGTGGTGGTCAGTCCAGAGCAGTTCCGTGGTCTGGCTGAAGAAGTTCTCTTCCAGGGGATCCTCATCAATAGTCATAAGCATTAGAATATTCCCGCCCATGCGCGGGACCTCGGAAACAATATATTATATGTGCCCCACATATATATATACATATATATATATATATAAATATATATATATAAAAATAAGCAATTGCAGCCAAATAAAACAGTAGAGCTGGAATATGCTGTGAAGAATTTCCACCATACATGTGTATTAGCATTAGAAACATGAGAAACAACACCAGTGCTTGTTTAGAAACTGTTTTAATGCTTAGAAAGCAGTAGAAATTCTTATAACACACTGTCAGCATATACAGCTCCCAGGCTGCATTGCAAATACCCAGTCTAAAAAGACTGAAAAGCTAACCTGTAGCTGCATGTACTAAAACTGACGCTGTGCCTTTAAGGCACCTCTGCCCCTAGCTTCCCATCATGCCTCAGGGGTTACAGTTAGGGCAGTTGTTCTTTCCGGCTCCTTCAGGAAGGACCCTGGATACACAGCTCCACACTTTTCTGCCTTTTTCAGTCAGAAAATCTTCTAAAGAACAATTTTTTGATTTACTTTGACTTTTAACATCAGTGTCAAGTAAATAACTGCTTAGCAGTCGATTTTTTTGTGAGGTTTTCCTGTCAGGATGCCCACACTTTTTGATAATTGCCCTTCTTGTGGCCACAAGAAAGCAAAAACAGACTCTCATGAGGTCTGTATTTTATGCTTGCCAGAGGATCATGATCCTAAAGACTGTTCACATTGTAAAAATCTGTCTGACAGGACTCTTAAAGACAGGGAGAGGAACAGGCTCTATGATCTGGCCCAGAGATCCATCAGGGGAAGATCTACAGAGAGGAAGAGTTCAAAGAGACCCAGAACTCCCTCCAAAGGCAAGTCAGAGTGTCCATCAACCTCAGCGCCGGGCTCGGCGCTGAAAAAACAGCATCTGATGGACAGTTCTGGAGAGAAAACTCCGTCGACGTCAGGACCGGCGTCGAGGAAGAAATCGTCGTCGAAAAGAAGTTCACCGACGTCGAAGAAAGCTCCGCCGTCGTCAACTAGGCGACGATCGGCGTCGAGAGAAGCCACGAGATCACCGTCGACGAGAAGATCGGCGTCAAGACATAAGTCAACTCCGCCGCCATCAACCAGGCGACGGTCGGCGTCGAGAGACAGATCACACTCGCCGTCGTCTCAACGTTGGCAGGCTTCGAAGAGTGTGACACCTCCGCCAACGTCTCCACGGAGGCGCTCGGCGTCGAGGAGCAAGAGCCCCCTCGGTCGCTCGCCGTCGAGGAAAGGATCATCGTCGACGGCGCGTCGGCGCTCGACGTTGAGGATGTCTAATCCTCCGCCGTCGCCACGTATCCGGTCGACGTCGAGGGCATCGTCGACGACAGGACACCGTCGATTGCCATCTCCATCGCCGACAGACCAACGTCGGTCGACGTCGAGACCTCCGTCGACGGCAGGGCAACGCCGTTCGACGTCGAGACCTCCGTCGAAGGCAGGGCAACGCCGTTCGACGTCGAGGGAGAAGACTCAGTCATCGGTTCGACATCGCCGGTCGACGTCGAGGGACCACGGGTCATCGTCTAGGCGTTCGACGTCGAAGGTTATCACTCCGTCGACGCCGCAGAGGCGTTCAACGTCGAGGGAAAGACTTTTGAGACGTCTTCCAACACCGGTGAGACGAAGATCTCCTTCAGTACCTTCAACGGTTCTAGTGGCGCAATCGGCTTCTCACCATTCCTCCTCAAGTACCTCTGGCTCATCGAGGTCCTCTTCTAGGAGTAGAAGTCCGTTGCCCCAGCGAAGGTATGTCACACAGACAAGACTCTCGCCAAGATGGAATGCTCCGTTGAGCAAGTGGAAGGATTCTGGAGCGACGGAGAGGCTACGAAGATATGTAAGCCCACTCCACAGGTCACCTCTTCAGAGACTGATAGAAGAGGCAGACAGACAGAGTCCTATCAGGCACCGATCACGCTCTCGGGAGAGGAGAGCGGAAAGGTCGCATACCCCCAGGGTCTCCCGATCACCACGGAGGGAGCAGCCCAGATCTCGAACACCGAGAAGGGAGGAACGGGCGGAGAGGTCGAGATCTCCCCGAAGGGAGCATCAGAGAATATCACGTTCTCCTCGAAGGGAGGAACGACCGAGAAGATCACCAGTGAGGAAGGAGAAATCTCACCACAGGAGAAGGAGAACTCCATCATCCTCCTCTTCATCTTCATCTAGATCTTCTAAAGGGGATTACTCTCCAACGCTGGCAGACAGCCCTCGCTCCAGAGCTTCTCCGCTTGACGACGTCAACACGTATCTGGACGTCTTACAAAGGGGGGCTCACAAACTTAATATAGAGATGGCTGTTCCAGAGGTTTCCACTACTGTGATTTTTGAGACCCTTCGTCACAAATCATATACACGGCCTTTGCTCCCATTGGTTCCAGGGATAATGGACCCAATCAAAGAGGTTTTCCTCACGCCAGCAACGATCAGGGTGGTACCGGCACGTATCCAGAAGAAATATAGGCCGGCTGACTCAGATCCTATCTTTGTTAAGGGAGAGCCTGCGGCGGACTCAGTTATAGTAGCCTCAGCTAAGAAGAATCACACAGTCGCTCCTTCTTCTTCAGTTCCTCCCGACAAAGACAGCAAGACGCAAGATTCTTGGGGACGCAGGGTATGCAGCACAGCAGCTTCATCCCTGAAAGTCTCTAGTGCATCAGCCCTTCTCGGAAGGTACGATAGAGCCCTATGGGACTCCATGGAACGATTCAAAGAGAAATTGCCCAAGGAGGACCAGAAGGACTTTGAGGAGACAGTGACGGAGGGCTGTTTGGTGGCGAAACAAATGATTAGTTCATCTGCAGATAACGCCCTTCTAGCAGGACATGCCTACTCACATGGAGTATGTGCGAGGAGATCTTCTTGGCTGCGTTTAACTGGTCTCAAACCAGATGCCCAGCAGCGCATCCTCAATCTACCTTTTTCAGGATCTTCACTCTTCGGGGAGCATGCCGATCAGGAAATGACCCGCATGAAGACAGAGTTGGACACAGTGAAGGCGGTTGGTCTGGAGAAAAAGAAAGAGCCGTTCAAACGACGCTTCAAGACCAACAAGAACCGGGGAGGCCAACAGAGGATTCAAACCCCTCAATGGTCTCAAAACAAGCCACAAGGGAAGGCGCAATACAGAGGAGGAAAATCGGGCAGAGGCAGAGGCGGACATCATCAGTCCTCTACCACGCCTAGAGGAGGCAAGGCCTGAGCAGTGGCTTCCTCTGGCGCCGTTACCCACTCCAGTGGGAGGAAGTGCTTCGCAACACCTGGCAGAGTGGGTCAGCATCACAAAAGATCGGTGGGTGCTGAATATACTGCGCAATGGATATGAGCTACGTTTCCGGAAGAGACCACAACCGATTCCTCCAAAAAAGACTCGCTCGTACCATCTAAAACTCCTCAAAAGGGAGGTGAACGTCCTCTTAAAGAAAACGCAATCGAAGAGGTACCCCCATCCCAAAGGGGGAGAGGAGTGTATTCAAGGTATTTTCTAGTCCCCAAAAGAGACCAAGAGGACAAGTTCAGACCAATTTTGGATCTTCGAACCCTCAACAAGGTGGTGGTCAAAGAGAAGTTTCGCATGCTGACACTTCATCAGATATGTCTTCATCTACAAATTGGAGATTGGATGTGTTCGGTGGATTTACAGGACGCGTACTTCCACATTCCTATAACACCAGGTCATCGGAAGTACTTGAGATTTCTGGTAGGGAACAAGCATTACCAGTACAAAGTGCTTCCCTTCGGACTCAAATCCGCACCAAGGGTATTCACCAAGTGCATGGCAGTGGTAGCGGCATGTCTACACAAAAAAGGTCTCTTTGTGTACCCATATCTAGACGACTGGCTCCTGAAGAGTCCGTCCCCTCGTCAAGCCACCAAAGACTGTCACCTGTGTCTCCAACAACTACACAGGCTCGGCCTTCACGTGAACACAGAAAAGTCGGTCCTGCAGCCCACGCAAACTATCCACTATCTGGGAGCAATTCTAGACACAAAGTTAGGAAGAGCGTTTCCTTCGCAGGAGAGACTATCTTCCATGGGGCAGAAATGCAAAAAGTTACTTCAGTTTCCTCGTCCAAAGGTGCGAGAAGTAGCGTCTCTGTTGGGCTCCATGGCATCCTGCATCTTCCTAATACCGAACGCCAGGTTGAGGATGCGGCCTCTACAAGAGTCTGTGGAAGATCAGTGGGACAAAGCGACAGGAGATTGGGAGGATCGAATCATCCTGTCTCAAGCAGCACAGACCTCAATACAGTGGTGGACTCGCCCTCGGAATGTCCTGCAGGGAGTCCCTTTTCATCAACCTCTTCCTTCGCTGTCTGTGGTAACGGACGCATCTCTAGAAGGCTGGGGTGCTCACATGGGTCATCTTCAAATTCAGGGTCGCTGGTCGACCAACCTCCAGACATATCACATCAACATGCTGGAGCTTCGAGCAGTTCATCTGGTGCTCAAAGCGTTCCTTCCAGCAATAACAACGGGCAAAATCCTGGTTCAGACAGACAACACTACAACTATGTTCTATCTGAACAAGCAGGGAGGAACTCGATCTCGCCCTCTGTCTCTGGAGGCCCAGACAATCTGGCACTGGCTTCTGGCTCGGGGACTGTCAGTGGTGGCAGTGCACCTCCCAGGCGAGCTAAACACAAAAGCAGACACACTCAGCAGGCACTTTGAAGATCAGCCAGACTGGGTGCTAAACGACGAAGTAGTCGAAGAACTCTTCCGTTGCTGGGGTCGTCCAGACATAGACTTATTTGCGGACGACGAAAACGCCAAATGCCATGCCTTCGCGTCCAGGTTCCACCGGCCAGGGACGCAAGGGAACGCTCTCCTGCTGGAGTGGACAGGAATGTTCGCCTATGCGTTTCCTCCTCTGGCACTGATTCCGAAGGTGGTGGCCAAGCTAATCAGATCGAGCATGGACATGATCCTGATTGCTCCGGATTGGCCGGGTCATTGGTGGTATGCAGATCTGTTACATCTGTCGCTGTGTCCACACAGACGCCTGCCGTGCAGGCCGGACCTGTTGAGCAAAATGAACGGGAGGATCCTGCACCCCAACCTCCCGTCGTTGAACCTGACTGCATGGCTCCTGAGGTCTTGCAATATGGACACTTGAATCTGCCTCCGGAATGTATGCATATTTTAAGAGAGGCAAAGAGACCTTCCACAAGGGCGTCTTATGCGTTCAAGTGGAAAAGATTTTTCATTTGGTGTAAGGACCATGGCTTTGATCCCACCAAAGGACAATAAGAGGTAGTCCTTCCATACCTCCTTTACTTAGCTACATCAGGGTTGAAATACGCTTCTATTAGGGTTCATCTATCCGCCATAGTAGCGTACAGGAAATCACCTACACAAACATCGTTTTTTCAAGTCCCAGTGGTTAAGGATTTCCTTCAGGGGTTAAAGAAGGTCTATCCCCCTGTGAGAAATCCTTCTCCTCCCTGGGAGTACAACCTGGTTCTCTCCAGGCTGATGTCTACACCGTTTGAGCCTATACACAAGGCCTCCTTGCAGCATCTCACTTGGAAGGCGGCCTTCTTGGTGGCAATAACCTCTGCTCGCAGGGTTAGCGAGATACAAGCACTCTGCACCAAGGAACCTTACACTGTGTTTCACCACAACAGAGTAGTAATGAGGGCTCATCCATCTTTCCTTCCAAAGGTGGTCTCGGAATTTCATATAAATCAAACGATTACCCTTCCTTCGTTCTTTCCTAACCCATCGACCCCAGCTGAGAGGTCGTTGCACTTGTTAGATCTTAAACGGGTACTAAAGTTTTACCTAGAGAAGACGAAGGACAACAGAAAGACAGACCAACTCTTTGTCAATTATGGTCCAGTGAGGACGGGGTTTGCAGCAAACAAAAGATCCATCTCCAGATGGATTGTCTCCTGTATCAGGCTAACATACCAGCTGGCTGGCAAACCTTTGTTACAATCACCCAAAGCTCATTCCACTAGAGGAAAAGCAGCCACAATAGCGTTTTTACATGACATTCCTATGTCAGAAATATGCAAGGCTGCAACATGGAAATCAGTCCATACCTTTACAGGGCATTATTGCCTAGAGTCTGATTCCAGAGCGGAGTCTCGAGTAGGGCAAGCCTCCTTGAGAAACCTATTTGGGTAGAATAAGGCCTACTGTTTGGGCCTACGGATATGAATGTTATCTGTTGATTCCTTTGCCCGCAGGGATGAGGTGAGGCTCGCTACTCTATTCTAATGCTTATGACTATTGATGAGGATCCCCTGGAAGAGAAGGATTAGTTACTTACCTGTAATCCTAGTTCTCTTCCAGGGGTATCCTCATCAAAGTCATAAGCAACCCTCCCGCCTCCCCGGGCAAAGGACTTTGTTTATTAAGTAGGAGATGTTTTAACCTGTTATTACCATGGTTTGGTTTTCAGTCTCCGAAAAGAACAACTGACCTAACTGTAACCCCTGAGGCATGATGGGAAGCTAGGGGCAGAGGTGCCTTAAAGGCACAGCGTCAGTTTTAGTACATGCAGCTACAGGTTAGCTTTTCAGTCTTTTTAGACTGGGTATTTGCAATGCAGCCTGGGAGCTGTATATGCTGACAGTGTGTTATAAGAATTTCTACTGCTTTCTAAGCATTAAAACAGTTTCTAAACAAGCATTGGTGTTGTTTCTCATGTTTCTAATGCTAATACACATGTATGGTGGAAATTCTTCACAGCATATTCCAGCTCTACTGTTTTATTTGGCTGCAATTGCTTATTTGTATATATATATATATATATTTATATATATATGTATATATATATATATGTGGGGCACATATAATATATTGTTTCCGGGGTCCCGCGCATGGGCGGGAATATTCTAATGCTTATGACTTTGATGAGGATACCCCTGGAAGAGAACTAGGATTACAGGTAAGTAACTAATCCATGCTGTTTCCTGCTGCGAAGACTGGGTCGAGTGTGTGTCCCGCTGTGTGAGTGGGGGTGGAGACAAGCTGCTTTAGTATTATGTTGGTGAGATTCTCTAGGAGGGCGGTGGTGTTGGGATCGTTGTGGTTGTCCAGATGGAAGTTCAGGTCGCCGAGTAGTATGTAGTCTGTGGAGACGAGGGTGTGGGGTGTGATGAGGTCGGCGATGACGTTGGTGAACGGAGCGCGGGGGCCAGGCGGTCTGTAGACGAGTGTTCCGTGGAGTGTCGTTCTAGGGTTGGTCTGGATCTGGAAGTGCATGTGTTCCATGGGGGTGGGGGGAGGGGGTGAGGTGTCGTCTGAGTTGATGGTTGTCAATCGGAGGGAGCTTTTGTGGATGATGGCGAGGCCTCCTCCTGGGCGGGTGGGGAAGTCCTTTCTCAGGTTCTTGTATCTGTCGGGAATGGCGGGTGGGGAGCTGTTGTTGGTCCAGGTCTCTGTGAGGAAGGTGGCGACGGGCATAGGAGTGCTGAGGAAGTCCCAGATTTCTATGGCATGTCTGTGCAAGGTGGCGTCGGGCATAGGAGTGCTGAGGAGGTGCCAGATTTCTATGGCATGCCTGTGCAAGGAGTGTAAGTTGAGGAGGATGCAATTAAGTGGCTTGTGAGCGTTGGCATCTAGTGGGCTAGAGGCTGCTGCTGGGTTCCAGAGGTGGGTAAAGGGGGCTGTGGTAGCGACAGCTGGAGAACGGACCTTGGATGTTGCTCGCGTTGAGAGCTGGCAGTTGTTGCTGTGTCCGTGTGGAGGGCACTAGGGTCGTAACGGCAGGGGTTTGGGGGACCAGGGTCCCTGATGCTGGTCTGGTAAGGTCGGGGAAGGCGATGAGCTGGGAAGCAGGAGCAACACGTGGGGGCAGCGGGGAGTGCAGGAAGAGGGGCAAGCAGAGGAAAAAGGGAAAAGTAAAGGCTGCAAAAGAAAGAGAAAAGAGGCAAAGGAAAGAGGCAAAAGAAAGAAAAAGGCAAGAGAAAAGAGGCAGGAGAGAACAGAGGAGGCAGACCGGAAGAGCAGGGTGCTCTTCCACTGGACCACCAGGGATGAGGCGCATGCAGGAGGTGGAGGGCCTTGAACACCTACCTGTAAGGCGCTTGGGCTCAAGGGCAGACCCTTAACAGTAGAGCTGCGTGGGGGAGAGCAGTGACACTGACCAGGAAGGTCAGAAGTCTTGGAGTTATCTGTTCTCAACAACAAGGCTCTGATCAGTTTGAGGTAGTGTGGTAGTTGCAAACCTCACGGAATAAACTCCAAACACACTTACATCCACACCTGCTCTCATCCTAATCTCCTTAACCCACCTAGTCAGCGTTAAATGATACAGATGTTATTGGTTTCTTAAAAGAAATAAGCAACTGATTGACACCCTGATGCCTTACATTTGTTGTTCTTTCTTCATACAACTTCAAACAAAGGACCAAACATAACTTCTCATTGAAATAAGGCTAAAACATGTTGTTGAAAACCGGTGTATAAATTCTACTATAAATATCCAAAGATCTCACATCTGAAACTCTTCTAAAAGAAGAAGCAAAACAACCTAGACAACTTACTTCAATGATAAATCTTTCAGTGCTAAATCCTCATTTTTCTCCTCTCTCTCTAAAAAAAATTTAAAAAAAATAAAACGTTTTTAGGACACAACCCAGATCAAATTATACTTAGACACAGGAAGATATGAAATCGCCATACTCCTCCAACAGTCTTCTTACCAACATAATGTGCTCTACTGATAAACCATTGACAAATCATGACCAGCAGCAACAGCCAATCTATGCACATTAATTATCCTCTAAGACCGTCCTTTCCCCAACAAGTCAGACAAAGAATTAATCACCTCAACTACATCCACTGAAATGGGATCAAACATGCAATTCCCCAGTGGATCAGTTAACAAATCCGATGAACAACTTGCCTGATAGATACAGCTAGTAGCAGATTCCTTAACTTAAAATTTTCTCCAGGCGTCATTCTGGATCCAGAGATTTTTCAGCAGTACCTCTGCACACCGGGGGCTGGCGGCGTATGACTCCGCCTTGACGTCGTCCATGGATATGACATCAGTGTTGCCATACAAGTCCCTCCCAGCACACAGACGTCAGTTTTCTTCTTTTCTGCGCCAGCAACGCAGATCAAGGAGCAATGGTTCCTTTGTTTGGTCCTTTTAGGCCTTATTGACACCTTTTTGCGTCCGGGAACAGTGTGCGATGCCTTTGGGCACCAAATCGTTTGAGACCTGTACACAGCAGATGTCGGCAACGGATCAACACACGATCTGTATGTGGTGCTTGGGCGAGCACCACGTTTCCAAGGAATGCGACGCTTGTCGGAAGCTGAAGCCGAAGTCTCTTCGGGAATGTCGGATGAAGATACTGTCTGCCCAGATGTGCTGGTCGGAGTCCAAGCATCGCCGTTCTCCAACTCGATCGGAGGCAGGGCACGGACGTCATTTGCCTTCCGCAGATAAGCACAAGAAGAAGTCACGGAGGCCATCTGCCTCACGTTGTCGTGACGTTGGTGCCCGCTACTCCCGGTCTTCATTGGGCACAGCCCAATCAGCAGTCCCGCCTACCCACAATTTCCTGGTGTTGGGGCGATTAGGACCCAGATGGAAGCCTATTTTCGGGCTTTGCGGGCCATCTTTGGGTCTCCCTTTTCTTCCTGGCGTGCCTTCAGGCTCCACAGGGGGTAGGGACTCAGATTGGGAACTCACCAGTGGGTTCACCCTCGGCGCCAATCGAGTGCCCTGTCTCCGGTTCCAGAGTCGCTGCGACGTCGGGAGTCGGCCAGGTGGGGCTTCCCAGTCAGACGTCAGGCCGCAGTCCACCTATGGCCTCAGAGCACAGCCCTGTGAGGCTTCTTGCGATGACGTCTGATGCGGCCGCAGCAGGATCTTTGTCTCGGAGTTGACACCATCCCACACAACTCTCTCTTCCGGAAGGCCCTGGGGCTGACCTGGTTCTGGTACTGTAAGGTGGTCGTGAACTGGCACAGTTTTCAATTCGGTCAGCCATGGACACCACTGACTGTGTGGGTCGGACTATGGCCAGGTTAGGTGCTCTGCGTCGTCATGCTTGGCTACGTGATGACAGTTTTTCTGCAAATGTGCAGGGCCATCTTCGAGATTTGTCCTTTGATGGGGCCCACCTTTTTGACAGTCACGCAGACTCCGCGGTCCAGCATCTTGTGTCTGGTTTTCCGTGATTTATGTTTTTTATAGTCCTTGTGCGGAGTTCTGATCTTGGTTGCAGTATTGTCACTGCTTTCTCCGGTATCTGTCTCTGAGTTCAAGCAGTTTTTCCCAGACTGTCTGTACAACTAGACAGCTGTTTTTTGCCCTTATTTTTGACTCCTCTTTCTAAGAGCTAGTCTCACGAGGTATTCCCTTGCTTTTTATAGGGATGTGACATACCCTATATGGTGTACTAGTTGGTTATTGTATAGCCATTTTACCTTGCCACAGGAAGTGTTTTTCCTGGGTCGTGTGTGTGTACACAATGCTTCAGGAACCGTTCTTCTCGGATGGTGTTGGTCCATCCTGAGGATCCCACGAGGTCCTCTTAGGATTGTTCTCTCCTTTCCCTCTGGGGTATTTTTCTGTTGTTCATGCTGTAGGCTTCTCGCGTATTGCTGCCTACTGTTGTGGGACTTCTCTTCTGGTGAGTCCCAAAGGGGTGACATAGCTCTCCTTGCATCTTACATGTTTGTATTTTACGGTTGGTCCATAGTTCTCTCCTGTCTCTGTGGAGGCAGACTACTCCAGAGGATTGTGTGGGTATGCCACGACTGGCACGCCCGGCGTTTTCCCATCTTCATTTCTTGCCTTTGGCCCATCTACCTATATTGGCTGTCTTAGCCGTAAGCCAGTGTCTCTTGTGAGCATGTTCTGTTCCACTTCTGGACCAGTTTCTATTCCGCTTTCAGTTCTGGCACGGTATGTTGGTACACATATGTTCACAGATACTGGTGCCTGCTGGTCTGACATGTGCCACAGTGCTGGCTGCGGTCTCCTCTTTACTCTCTGGTGGTAGGAAATGCATCTGTCCGTGGGTTTCCCTCGTGGCTCAGTCCCTGTCTGTGGTCTTCACTCTTGACTCAGACCCTCTCTGGGTTTTCCTTGTTGGCAGATTGGTTCTATGCCAGATGTGTTCCTACTGCACATTGTCTTGCTGCTCCCCCTTTTTTTCATCTGAACTTCCCAGGCAGGGACTCCGATTCCTCTGCTCATTGCCAAGCAGGGGATCAAGTCGCTCTTCTCATGGCCTTTGCCGATGTTATCCTTCGCAGTTTCCTTATTCAGGGATGCTCATGATCATTTATGCAGTGTCTGTATATGGTTATATATATATATTTCTGACTTTATATGTATGTGATTTACTGTGTTTGACATGTTATGTCCTTCTATGGTTCACATCGGTGCCGTTAGTACCTATTGTGTGGGCTTCTGTATTTGTCTCTGGCATGCTCTTCGAGTAACCATTGTCTTTAAAAAAATAAAAATTTTTAACAGAAAGCAACATATTTTCATATGTATGTCTGTGTAGGTGTGTGTATATATATATATATATATATATATATATATATATATTTATATATATTTATATATATAGTTATTTTTTTTTCCTTAAGAATTTTGCGTACCTGAAAAGCTTGACTGGAATACGTGGTTATGAACCTAATTTGATTTTCTTTCTTGTTATCTCTGATTTTGGGATTTAGGAGTGCTGTTCTCTCTAGTTCATCTACCTTATTTACAGCTCTCTTGAGGTAAATACGTATTCCAGTCAAGCTTTTCAGGTACGCAAAATTCTTAAGGAAAATTGGCATATATTAAAAACAGATGCCATTTTGGACAAATGCCTACATGAAACCCCACAAATAACATTCAGAAGGGGCCAGTCACTAAAAGACAAATTGAATCGCAACCAGACAGTGAAGTCTACCAAAGAGCAAGGCGGGGCAAAGTCAGGGTTTTCTTGCTGTATGCATTGCAAAGCATGCGCATACAGCAAAAATTGTTCTAAAATCAAAGTACCGAACAGTGACGGGGAATTTGAGATTAGAGGAAACTTTGACTGCAACACAGAGATGTGTGTATATTGTCTTATCTGTCCTTGCCACAAACTCTATATTGGCAGCACAAACAAAAAGCTAAACTGAGAGTCTTGGAGCACAAGCGAGCAATCAGGAACAATAATGAATTGTATCCTGTAGCTCGTCATTTCAAGAGTTTTCACAATCAAAATGACAAACTGTTAGTCTTTGTGGTTCTGGATGCAATCAAACCTCAATTAAGGGGAGGTGACCGGGAACATCAGCTTAGAGTATTGGAGTCCAAATTTATTATAGATTTCGAGACTCTAATACCGGTAGGCCTGAACTCCAGCGAAGAATTGGCAGTCCATCTTGGTTAATTGTACTATATTACTATCTATGGCTATGATCATGAGACTCCTTGTGTGTATATATATATATATATATATATATAGATGAATGTGCATTGTTTTTAATTGTATATATTTTCACGCAATTTTAATTCTTTTGCAATTGTATGTGAGCACTTTTTTCTTTCATATTTCTGTTATTAGGACTGTGCAGTTTTCTTTGACGGCCATGAAATGGACTGCAACCGCATGTCGAGATGGTGTATGAACTATGAAAAAGGATCGATAATTGAATTGAACAGTATTCTTTTTGATTCAATACACATGCCCACTGGGGCAAGATCCTGAACATAGGTGTAGACTGTTGAGAATGTGAACACGTACTAGGCCCACTTGGGCGACACTGAAATAATGTAATTGAACATTTGTGTACAACAGTGTAAAGTTCTGAGCCACTACAAGATGGCGACATATTTCTGGTTGCTGAATTTGGCCAGTCCTATGTTTATTGTTATCACTGGGTGTATGTAAAGGGAAGCATTGAGTGCAAACTTCACCGTGACCAAGCCTTACGGCGAAACGCGTCGGCTTCTGTAACCGTTGTAGCTGAATAAACTAATTTGAAGCATCCCAGAGCGTCCCGACCTTTTCTGAACCTTGGAGGTTTACAGGAAGTTTGCTGCTATATTCACAAAAAACGCCGTTTTTTTGGAAGGGACCGCCGCACTGCTAGAGCCCTGGATTACCGGTATCGAGTGGTAACACATATATATTATATATATATATATATATATATATATATGTATGTATCTCATGCTATATACACACAATGTGGTAAGGCATACATACTCTGTTTCTTCCAGGTTGCAGTATCTTGGGTTTCTTAGCCCCAGTTTCTCTCTCTTTCTTTTCAGGGCGAGCCTTATGTGTGTGTGCCTGGTTTCTGCTGGTCCCCTTTGACCACTGTGCCTCTGGGTATAGTAACAGGTGATGGGTCTGCATTAAGACACAGTGCGTGTGTGTTCTGTCGATTCTACATTTACTGAGGTTTTGCATGTGTGGTGTGGTTCCCATGGTCCGCACTGTCTGTGTTTCCTTGTAGTCATGGTTTTGTTTATCTCTACAGGGGTGACATCTGTCTCTCCACCTGTCATTCCTGGTACCCATTGTGGTGCAGGCTCATTTTGTATGTTCTGACTCGGTCATGCTGTTTTGTCCTTCTTTGGGACTTTCTTTGTTTTTGCAGATCCACAAGATCCTGCACAGTTTGACTTTCCATTTTCATTGCAGACGCCTATGGCTTTTCTTCCTTTGTGCACTGACCATTCTGGTTTCTGTGACTTCCCTTTGTCCCTTCCTGGATGAGGCAAATCTTGTACTGTCCTTTGACGGACTGTGGTGCCATTGACTTTCATTGCGACTGCTCCCGTACAGAGCTTCATGGGTCTATTGTCAGTCACACGTGCTGTCCTCACATGTTTTGGTCAATCTTTTTGATGGATTAGTTCTCTTGGAACTTGGTTGGTGTTCAGTTGCAGACCCTCCTCCAATAGGGTATGGCTTTGGTATCCATTCTAAGTTAAGGAATCTGCCGCTAGATGTCTCCAAGATGAACAAGTTACTTACCTTCAGTAACGATGTATCTGGTAGAGACACAGTCTAGCTGCAGATTCCTTAACGCCCACTCATCCTCGCTGCTCTGCGAGGGCCTTTTCAGGTTGGGTTCTACCCAATGGTCTTCTCTCAGTGGTCTCTGTCTTCTTGTGTGTTAGTTTACTTCTCATCCTCCCCAGGTCAGGGTGTCTTATTCTGTTATCCCTGTTTTTCCCCTGCTCATTCTCCCAGTTGGGTGGTGGGCTCATTTATTCATCCACTCTCTAACACCCTGGATCTTCCAGTCCGAAGATTGATCTCGTCCTTCTCCCTCCTTCCCTCCCCTGATCATTTTGGGGTCTATTTGCCTGTGCTACTATCACTTGGTAGTGCGTATGGTTGCATATTCTCTGTGGTTGCTAAAATGTTGTCCTTTCCCTGCTCGGTCATGTTGTTATGATCTTGTTGCATATTACCATAACATTCATGTGGTCGTCAGCTGCTTGTCATGTACCATAACATTCTTTTCCATCGCTGTTGTGTTTCATGGGAGGTATGGTTCTTCGCTTATGCCTTTTCTTTGGATTTTAAATGAAGTTCTAGATTCTTTAAAGTGGCTGCTGTGTGTAGTGCGTAATAAAGGATACTGTAGGTTAGCCTGTGGGTCTTGAGATACAATCTTAGCTTTAACCAATCCTGCAAACAGAATTCCTTAGTAGCTGCTTTGATTCATCTGTTGCAGAGGTTTTGCGTCCTTATCATTCGATCCTGACGAACTCCGTCTTCAGTCTTGCTTGTAGCTGAAGGTGCAAGGTCACAGTTACATCAGCTTTCATAGTCTGTTGGGCAAGATTACACAAATCCTCTCAGATGTGTTTTTCCTCTATTGGGTGCTGCATCTCTCGACTTGTACATTTTAATCCCAGGCCCCAGAAACTGTTCTTGCGCAAGTGGTGGATGTCAGCACAGAATGTACAGAATCAGGACTCATGCAGGAGTCTATGGACAGAGTCAACCACTCCTCGAACTAGCAGGAGCTATAAGCAACACGGATAGCCTTGCAGCACTTAGCAATAGGAGTGGAGCAGAGAGCAGTTCCAATGAAAACGCCCAATCAAGTAGTAAAGTGCTATACACATCATCATGGGTTGTTTTGTCATTCTTTGGCTTTGGTTGCTCATCAGATTTGTTTGGGAGGAAGCACTTCTTCTTTCACTCTGTGAACTATAAGTCCCCTTAAAGGGGTTTTCAGTGACTGTCTCTGGAGTGGAACACTTCACATTTTAGGAATGGACAAGGAAGAGAAATGTCAGCATACACTCTATACCAGTAGGTAATCCACGCATTCTTAACTCCACATCTTTTTACCATGACAGTATGCTGGTAGTAGAAATAAGGGGCACAATATTGTTGCAGGATGATATTAAACCTGCAATACTATGGCATAACAGACTGTGCAAAAACCCTATGGCATACTTTAATAGATAGATTGTATGCAGTCAGTTACTCTTTCCACTCTATACAGAGTTATGCATTATAAAACCTTTAAAAATTACCAAAGCCTTTATTGCAGGTGGCTCAGAATGAACCCTATGTGGCATTCTTGGCTTCTGTTGCCAAGAGCTTCGGAAGGAGCTCTTGAGACCGTTGAAGCTGAGCCTGCTCCCTGGCTGCTGTGCTGTTATGGATGGGATCATTTTATTGGAATAAACGATTTTAAGACTTATTGGAATGTGCCATTTCATTACATGTGGTAATAGATGGCTGATATCTCTTAAAAGGATCTCAACATCATCAAACTTAAGCTCATCCATAAGCGTAAGCATCAGTTCAAGTTGTATTTCTACAATAGGATTTTCATCTCAAGGTAATGTTTTAAATGTATGACTTTCTAGCCAAACAACTATTTACATTTATTCCTATCATGCTAAAGGGAGAGCGATCACATTTTAATTGGCCTCTAACTATGAATTTATGTGTAATCGTTAACCCCCCAACCATCCCAAGGGTGACAGATTCTTAATTGACATCGCTCTCCATCGGGTTTGAGCACCGGTAGCACTGCTTGGGTATTGTGTTGTTGTCCCTATTATGAAGGATCTTTGATCCTCTCAAAACATCCATTTAAACTGGCTCGTGCTCACAAGCGTACCTTACTGATTCCCTGCTTGTTTCTATGGATGCCATCTGTCTTGCTCTAATTCTTCCTCACAATACTCCTTCCATTAATCTTTCTATTGTGTGACTTTGCGTGGCGGCCATCTTGGGTATATTTTTCTCCATTTAAGATACTTCAATGTCCTTGGGGTGAGTTGAGTACTGCGTATCTGTGATACGCACAAATTGCCACTTCAAAGCTTTATCGTTTCTTTATCTGCATGCTGCGTATCACTTCTGTGATACGCACACACATCTATGCCAGTAATTAAATGTATATTCTGACCGCATTCTTGCAAAGTGGAAAAGGCTTCTACAACTTTTGTTTTTTCCTCCGTGACACGCACACCTTTTGTTTCCCTTCGTGTCATTTCCTTGGTACGCTCACAATTTTTCAGACTTTTTCTCATCATCTGTGATGCACACAAACTCTTTCATCATGTTTATTCTGCATTATATTTATCTGGAAATATTTGACCCTGACCAATTTTAAATCTAAGGTTAACTTTTGTTTAGGTGTATTTAAAGATGTTTACACTTGTATTTTCACTTATTTGTTATTATATATGAACCAATTTCGGAGAGGAAAATGCTACCTACCAGTATGCATCTGTTCTTGGCATGTAGAGCTGTAGATCCGCATACTTTTGCATAGATCACCATCTGGTGTTGGGCTTGGATGTTTGCACTTTGTTATTTTAGAAGTCTTTATAGTCACAAGATAGGGGAGTCCTCCTTTGGTTAGTAGTGGGCTTGGGCATTGACTCCATCTCCAGATTGTTTTCACCATAAAGGGTGATGATGGAGTTAGTTAGAAATAGAAGTGATGTCCATGTGTAATGTATCTAAGTAAGATAGTACTCACGGACTATTGTTTTTCTTTTTCTTTCTAATGCTGCTTTTTCAAGACTGGGGGATAACGGGGGGTGATAGGATGTCTCCTTTCTCCTCGGGGGGCTTTCCGTAGATTAGTTTTTGGGGGCGACAGGCACACTGCTGGTTGGGGGGGCTTCTTAGTCTAATGCAGGGGTACAGGGTGGGGGGTGGTTGGTTTGAGTGCTTTACTTATGTTTCTCCTTTTTCTTTTCTCTTGAGGCAAGGTGATTATTCTCCTGTTTACTATGTTGTGGTAGCTGCTTTCTGGGTGTGGAGGTTGGGACGGTGCTTCTTTGATGATGGGGGGTAAGACGTTAAATGTATTGAGTTGGAATGTGAACGGGCTGGGGGATCGCATTAAACGTGGGGTGGTACTGCAGATGTTTAAACGGTGTGCACCCAATGTCATTTTGCTACAGGAGACGCATCTCATTGGCAATACGTGCCACGCACTCAATAGGAAAGGGTTTAAGATGGTGGCTCACTCGGGGTTCTCTTTGGGGTCCCGAGGGGTGGGGATTATAGTGCGCATGTCTCTCCCATTGGAGATGGAGACTAGGGTGATTGATGACAGAGGCCGCTATGTTGCCGTTGTAGATAGATGGGAGGGGCGTACCCTGGTTTTAGTTTCTGTTTATGTCCCCCAAGGCCTGCAGACGACTACCTTCCAGGATCTCAGGGGCGCCATTTTGGGCCTGCCGGAGGGATTGCTCATAATTGGTGGGGACTTTAATGCGGTGGTGTCGGGGACCCTTGACCGTTTTCCATCCAGAGATCTTCGTAGTGCACAATCATGGCTCCCAAATTTCCTGAGCACCATGGGTCTTATTGATTGTTGGCGGCTTCTCCATCCCGCCCAGCGGCAGTACTCCTTTCATTCGGGCGCGCACGGAAGCCTCTCCAGGATTGACTATATCTTGACTCCGGCGGTCCAGGCCTCGACCGTTTCCGGGGCCCGCCTGATGGCTAGAGGCATATCGGACCACTCCCCGGTCTGGGTGTCGTTTGACTTTGGTATTGTGGCAGCCTCTAGACTAGCACCGGTCAATCCTTGGTACTTTCGCAACCCCAAAACTCGTGACCTCCTAGATAAAGCTATCGACCTGTATTTCTCCGAGAATACGGGCTCGGTATCGTCGGCCTTATCTCTGTGGGAGGCCTTCAAAACTGTCCTGAGAGGAGAAGCTTTCTCCTTAATAGCCGAGGTGCGCAGACGCAGGGATGAGGAAATGGTGCGGTTGGAGTCGGAAATTGAGGACCTTGATTCTCAACTGGAAACGGACCCGACACCCGATCTGTTACACGCCCTCTCCTTAAAGCAGTCGGAGTACCGAGCCACTGCCACTGACGCTGCCAAGGCGATGGGCAGAGAACAGATCTACGATGCAGGGGACAAGGCGGGCAAGCTTATTGCCTGGTTGGATAGGAGGGAGATGGCTTCCCGCGTGGTGCCCGAGGTTCTGGGTGAGGACGGGGTGGTTGTTACTGACCCCAGCGCTATTGTTTCGGCTTTTGCCGACTATTTCAAGACGGTCTACACCTCGGTCTCCACCTTGACTGAGTCGGACTCGGCCTCTTTTCTGGAGGGAGTTGAGCTCCCTTGCCTGTCGGACACCGAGCGTGACGACATGGACAGGGGCATTACGGCTGACGAGGTGGCGCTCGAGATACGATCTTTGCGCTCTGGCAAGGCTCCCGGTCCCAACGGTCTTCCGGTGGAACTTTACAAGATTAAGGCTGACACCGTCGCAGTGCCCCTGCGGCGTATGTTTTTGGAGGCTCGTGAAGCTGGTGAGCTTCCGCTGGACCAGCGATTGGCCACCATTGTGGTTATTCATAAGGAGGGGAAGCCCAGGGACCTTTGTAGGTCGTACTGCCCGATCTCCCTGCTGAATGCTGAACCCAAGATTCTGGCTAAGTTACTGGCCAACCGGCTGGTGGGTGTGATCGCCGATTTGGTTCATCCGGACCAGTCGGGCTTTATACCTCACCGCAACACTGCTCTCAATCTTCGGAGGCTTCACGCTGTCATGGCGCGGGTGCACAAACTCTGCGAGCCGACCGTCCTGGCCTCACTGGACGCGACGATGGCGTTTGATTCCCTCGAATGGAATTATCTGTGTGCGGTGTTGTCTAAGTTTGGGTTTGGCCCCGACTTTATTGGTTGGGACAGGCTTCTCTATGCCTCCCCGCTGGCCAATGTAACGGTCAACGGCCGGGTGTCAGCTTCCTTTGCCTTGCGCAGGGGTACCAGACAGGGTTGTCCACTGTCGCCGCTCCTTTTTGCTTTAGCGCTTGAGCCGCTCGCTGCCTGGATACGCACCCACCCTGACATCTGTGGGATCAAGTGGTCGCCCGGCTTTGAGGACCGAGTCTCATTGTACGCGGACGATATCCTGCTCTACCTAACTTCCCCCTGTCGGTCTTTGATTGTGGCTTTTGACGTGTTGAGCACTTTTGGTGGGTACTCGGGCCTAGTCATTAACTGGTCGAAATCCTACCTCTATGTGCTCAGTGGAGAAACCCCACGCCTTCCTAGGGGTTGCGCTATACAGGTCTCGCAGCAGGGGTTTAAGTACCTGGGTATCTATATATCAACGGATGCCCGGGCACGATACACTAACAACTTGCTTCCCCCTCTTGCGCACCTCAGGCCCGATGTGGAGGGCTGGAAAAGATTGCCGCTGTCCCTGTTGGGCCGCGCGGCATTGTTCATGATGATGTCCCTGCCGAGATTCTTATACGCGCTCCAAAACACGCAGGATCCCGTCCCTTCCAAATACTTCAAGGAAATTGAAGGTCTGCAGCGGACCCTCTTATGGGACGGTAGGCCGCGTATCGCCGTTGTTAAACTGACTATCCCCTGGTACGATGGCGGCATTGCTCTGGCTGACATCCGCCGGTACTACTGGGCCTCTCAATTGGCCGCTCTTAACCACGGGTTTTATGGACCGGCGGAGAGTCCGGGGTATGCCATGGATCGTTGGCTCTTGAATGACGGGATGTACTACAGAGCACTATACTCCAGATCTCTGGATGGAAAAATTACTGGTCCCACCAAGACTGCTGTGCACATTTGGAGGGCCATCACGAAAGCACTGGGGTGGAAGGGTAGACTTACTATCGCCACTCCACTCTATGATTCTGACTTGCTGGGTAGGCTGTGGCACTCGAAGGGGTTTGACCGGTGGGACCTCATTGGTATCTCCAAGGTGGCTGATGTGATGGCCAGGGGGGAAATCAAGTCTTTCGAGGTTCTGAAAACTGAGTTTCAACTGGGTGCCACAGAGTATTTCAGATACGCCCAATTGCGACATGCCCTTACGGCTGCCCTGCCCGTTGGTGAGAAGGTTCCCGAATCATCCCCGCTGGAAGACAGGGTGCTGGACAGCCATATGCGTGACAGTGCCATTTCCCTGACCTATAAAAAGCTGATAAATGTTCGGACGGATCTGTTGTTGAATGTGAGAGACCAGTGGGTGCGTGATGGGATTGAGTTGGATGATGAGGATTGGCAGTGTGCGGTGTCTTCCCCCAAAGAAGTGGCAATCTCGGCTAGGCTTCGCTTAGTCCAATTGAAGATACTCCACAGAGTCTATGTAACTGGCCCTAGACTGATTCACATGGGGCTCTCTGTGGACGGTCTTTGTAGGCGTGGGTGCGGTGCACTGGCCACTTTCATGCATACCATCTGGGAATGCCAGGTTATTGCTTCTTATTGGGAACGGGTGCATGCGGTTATGCGTGAGGTGACTGGTGTGGATTTGCCTGCAGAAGCTCGGCGCTGCTTGCTGAACGTGTGGGGTCCGACTGACTACACTACTGCCCAAACCCAGTGGGTCACACTAGGGAACATGGTGGCCAAGCGAGATATTGCTCAGAAGTGGGGTGCCCGACTCCCCCCACCGTGGATCTGTGGAAAACCAATATGGATTGGTGCATGCTCCGTAAGAAGACTGTGTATGTGGCCCGGGGTAAGCCCAGGAGGTGGGGGGTTGTTTGGGGGGCCTGGAATGAATATAGGGGTGATCTTTGTGTGCCTCCCGATGCAGGTCCGCTGGAGGTTCGTCTCTCTCCCTAGCCCTTCCTTCCACCCAACTTTTTACTTAAACGGAATCCTGCTTTTCTTCCCTCCCCCCCCCCCCCCCCACTCTGTACGCCTTTCCAGTATGGTCATTACAGAGAGCTAAATGGTCCCACCCGCCCCCTGGAATCGTGCATTGCCGCTCATGTGTTGTACCTTGCTACTTCCTTTCTTTTAATGTTCCTTTCTTGTTGATTTTTTAGGTTTTTCATATTTATAATATAAAATTAAACCTGATGTGCTCCTCGGTTTGATTTGTGCGCACCTCTTCTCCATTCTTTATAATGCTGCCTAGCCTCAGGGATGTAAGGCTGAATAGCTGTGTGCTTTGAATTTTCAATAAAGGTTTTCCCAAAAAAAAAAAAACAGATAGTACTGCAACACATATAGGTGTCCGGGAAAGCTGGTGTGCGTATGTGGATCTACAGCTCTACCTACCAAGAAAAGATGCATACTGGTAAGTAGCGTTTTCCGTTCGAGGCATATGAGCTGTAGATCGCATACTTTTGCAAAGACTATACAGCAGTTACCCCGTTAGCAGTGGCTACCTGTATGTGTTGCAGCAGGTTGAAAAAGTGTTCTCAGTACAGCCCGGCACACACTAGCTTGTTGTTTTGCCTGCACATCTACACAATAGTGTTTTGTGAAAGTGTGCAGTGTAGACCATGTTGTGGCTTTGCAAATGTCATCCATGGAGATGTCCCCTAAGAATGCAAAAGCAGAACTAAAGGGACCCCCTCTGTAACAATTAAAGGTCGGGGAAAACAACACATATATACATATCAAAATTTCCCTCATTGACCAACATGTTTACTTCTATTATTTGAAAGTATACCAGTGACAAAAGACGATCATCTCATAGTTTTTTAATTTTATCAAAACATTCCATTTTTTTATAACCTTTTTCTTATCAAAAATATTTTTTAATTTTAATCCTATAACTTCTTTCAATATTCAGTAAATAGCTTCATCATAAATAGTCTCTTTCTTCAGCATGGGTGGCCTACATAGACGGTAAACTACGCTTAAAGAACGGCAGTGTCACACTATCGACTTTTAAATTATTGAATCTTCAGGAATTGCATGATAACTGGAAAAGGGAAGATGAATTAAAGCATGAATATTGATTTTATAAGTGACTTTACTTTCTGCTGGCCCACGTGTATTTTGGAAGAAGTTGTCCTATTAAGTTACCGGAATCAAACTAGCTGCACTATCTTGGACTTACCTTTGAATATTGAAGGACTTCTGCTTTTGCTGTTTGTCATACTAGAGTATAACAGAATGAACTCACATCTTAGGTCCCCTGGGAAATGAAAGTGTTTTATCTGAAGTGGTCCTAAGGAAGGTGGTTCCAACAGCCTTCAGTCCACCGAAACGCGCGTCGACCCAGTGCCGAGTCTCATATTGTTTTTTGAGACCCGATTTATTGGCAGAGAAAAAATATTTTTTCTGTCATATGTAAATACCATGGACAGATATTGGATTTTTGTAGCTGTATGAGATTGTATGATTCTGAGTGTGGTTTGTGTTTACTGCATCTAACCAGGAGAACTTTACTATATATGTGTTCTATATCTGTATGTCACTTTTATATATTCTTTTGCAATAATCTTGGTTGTAAAAGAAATGTACCATTGATTAGATGCATTTAGGATTATTTATGATGAAGCTATTTACTGAATATTGAAAGAAGTTATATGATTAAAATTAAAAAATGTTTTTTTTAAGTTTTAAAACCTTTATTTTCAAATCAGTGCACACAGCTATTTAGCCTTACATCCCGGAGGCTAGGCAGCAAGTCAATAAGCAAAGAGTCAAAGTGCAAGAAACAAGGTACCAGCACGTATCAAGGTTGTAATTTTTATTTTTGTTTTATGAAGAAAAAAAGAAGAAAAAACAAGTTCAGAAAAGAGGCGCCAGAACTAGCGCAAGAAAGAAGGCAATGAAACCAGTGTGCGGTGGGGCCCAGTCTGGGAGTCGGCTAGGCTCAGTAGTCACAGTTCGATTCATATTACAGTGTTAAAGTGTAGAACCACGGGGGGGGGGAAACAAAGGATAGTAATAAAACCTGAAGGCCAGTTGGAGTCAACGGCTATGGGGTCAGACGTTCTTCCAGTGGGGCGGTATCCGGTGGTATGCAGATGTCACCCCTATACTAATTCCAGGCCCCCACATCTTCTGCCATTTTTTGGGTTTACCCCTGGATACATACAGTCTTTTCTCGGAACATACACCAATCCATGTTGGCCTTCCATTGTACCACCTATGGAGCCGATGACGCTCCCCACATCTGCGCAATGTCCCGTTTTGCAACCATATTCCCCAGGGTAACCCATTGGGATTGCGCAGTGTTATAGTCAGTTGGGCCCCAGATATTCAGGAGGCATCGCCGGGCCTCCGCATGGACCTCCACCCCAGTTACCTCACTCATAATAGTGTGTACCCGCCTCCAGTAGGAGGCTATCGCACTACACTCCCAAATGATGTGCATAAAGGTGGCCAGAGCGCCACAGCCGCGCCGTCAGAGACCGTCAGCCGAATGTCCCATATGTATTAATCTGGGACCAGTAACGTAAACTCTGTGGAGGATCTTCAATTGTACCAGTCGCAGGCGGGCAGGAATAGCAACCTCCTTGGGGGACGAGACTGCGCTTTGCCAATCTTCATCATCAATCTCTATCCCATCCCTCATCCATTGATCCCTCACTCCCAAAAGAAGGTCTGTGCGAACATTAATTAATTTTTTATAGGTTAGGGAAATAGCGCTATCCGGCATATGGCCGTCCAACACTCTGTCTTCCAGGGGGGAGTATTCAGGGATTTTCTCGCCTGCCGGCATGGCCGCAAGGAGTGCGTGGCGCAATTGAGCGTACCGAAAGTACTCCGTTCCACCCAGCTGGAACTCTGTCTGCAGTAGGGCAAAGGATTTTACCTCCCCTCTCACTATCATGTCCTCCACCTTAGATATGCCAATCATGTCCCACTTGTCGAATCCCTTAGTGTGCCACAATTTACCCAGTATCTCGGAGTCATAGAGAGGAGTTGCCATTGTGAGCCTATCCTTCCACCCCAGCGATTTAGTTATTGTTCTCCAAATTTGTACCGCCGTTTTCGTTGGCCCAGACATCCGCCTATTAAGAGACCTCGTGTACAATGCCCTGTGGTATTTCCCGCCGTCTAAGAGCCACTGATCCATGGCATGGCTTGGACTGTCCGCCGGGCCGTAGAGGCCGTGGTTTAATGCTGCCAACTGGGAGGCCCAGTAGTATCTCCGAACGTCGGGCAATGCTATACCCCCGTCGTACCACAGGAGCGTAAGCTTCGTGATAGCTATACGTGGTCTGCCATCCCATAGCAGGGCACGTTGCAAGCTCTCGATTTCCCCAAAGTAGCTAGCTGGGACCGGATCCTGGGTGTTTTGCAGAGCATACAGGAACCTGGGCAGGGACATCATTTTAAATAATGCTGCGCGCCCAAGGAGGGAGAGCGGGAGTTTATGCCAACCTTCTACGTCACGTCGGAGACGAGCAAGGGGGGGGGGTAAATTGTTCTCGTAGCGTGTCTTGGGGTCAGTTGAAATGTAGATCCCCGGGTACTTGAATCCCTGTCTCGCAACCTGTATGCCACAGCCCCTTGGAAGACGAGGTGTCCCCCCTTTCAGCACGTACAAGTGCGACTTCGACCAGTTGATGACCAGGCCAGAGTGTCGGCCAAAAAGTCGGAGTACGTCACATACAACAATAAGTGACTTGCAGGGGGAGGTGAGGTACAGAAGGATGTCATCAGCAAATAGTGAGACTCGGTCTTCGAATCCAGGGGACCAGCGAATTCTGTGCATGTCCGGGTGGTGCCGTAGCCACGCGGCCAACGGTTCGAGCGCCAGTGCAAACAGAAGGGGCGACAGGGGGCAGCCCTGCCTGGTGCCCCTATAGAGGGCAAAGGACGTGGAGACATGACCGTTGACAGTCACGTTGGCCAGCGGGCTGGCATACAGAAGTTTAACCCACCCTATAAATTCCGGGCCGAAACCGAGCTTCGCCAACACTGGCCATAGGTAATCCCATTCAAGGGAGTCAAACGCCATCGTGGCATCCAACGATGCAAGGACCGCTGGCTCCCTGAGCGTATGAGCCCTAGCAAGGGCTCCATGGAGTCTACGAAGATTAAGGGCAGTGTTGCGGTGTGAAATAAAGCCCGACTGGTCCGGGTGAACTAGGTCGCCAATCAGACGGTTGGCCAGCAATTTGGCAAGAATCTTAGGTTCAGCATTCGGCAGAGAGATGGGACGATACGATCGGCACAAGTCTCTGGGTTTCCCTTCCTTATGGATGACCACAATGGTAGCCAGCCTCTGGTCGTGGGGAAGCACACCCTTCTCTTTCGCCTCCAGAAACATGTTCCTCAGGGGCGTGGAGACGATGTCAGGTTTGATTTTATAGAGTTCCACTGGAATACCATTGGGGCCGGGCGCCTTACCAGATCTAAGGGAGCGGATGGCCAGGGCAATCTCGTCCGCGGTAATACCCCTATCTAAGTCATCACGGTCCGTCTCTGACAGACACGGGAGATCTATCTCAGCCAAAAGCGCACTGGAGTCGGTCTCAGACAGGTCCGAGACCGAGGTGTAAATGGTCTCAAAGTAGTCTGCGAACGTCTCCACTATTGCACTCGGATCGGTAACAAGCAGGCTGTCCTCCCCCAACACCTCTGGAACCACCCGACTAGCTCTCTCCTTTTTATCGAGCCAAGCAATGAGCTTGCCCGCCTTGTCCCCGACATCGTAAATTCGACCCTGCTGCTCTCTACCCATGACTTTGGCAGCGTCGGAGACAATATCACGATATTCTAATTGTTTGAGCGAGAGAACATGGAGCAGCTCAGGTGTAGGGCCCGCTGCCAATTGGGAGTCCAGCTCCAGAATCTCCGCTTCGATGCGCGCCACGTCAGCGTCTCTGCGCCTCCGGACGTCAGCAATGAGGGAGAGTGCCTCACCTCTCAAGACCGTCTTAAATGCCTCCCAAAGAGTGACTGCCGACGCAACGACCCAGTATTCTCAGTGAAATAGAGCTCAATAGCCCTGGACAAGAGTCCACGTGTCTTCAGGTTACGGAAATACCATGGATTGACCACGACAGCCCGTTCGGTAACCACAACGTCGAAGTCAAAGGACACCCAGACCGGGGAGTGATCTGAGATGCCCCTCGCCAGCAAGCGAGCCTCGGAGACCGCCGAGGCGTGGGCCGCCAGAGCTAAGATATAGTCTATTCTAGAAAGGCTACTGTGTGCCCCGGAATGAAATGAATATTGACTCTGGGTGGGATGCATAAGCCTCCGGCAGTCAACCAGCCCCATAGTATCTCGGAAATCTGGTAGCCAGGATTGTTAACTTCGGAGATCTCTGGGCGGATGTCTGTCCAAGGTCCCCGAGCAGACCGAGTTAAAATCGCCACCCACAATAAGCAACCCCTGGGGTAGACCCAAAATGTCGCCTCCAAGGTCCTGAAAGGTGTTGTTTTGTAGCCCAGGGGGGACGTAAACTGAAACCAAAACCAGAGACCGCCCCTCCCATCTCCCCGAGACAGCAGCGTATCGCCCCCTCTCGTCAACAACGCTAGAGTTTACTTCAAATGGGAGAGACGTGCGCACCATAATCCCCGCCCCTCTGGAACCTGAGGAGAACCCTAAATGCGCCACCATCTTGAACCCCTTCCTATTGAGCGCTCGGCACGTATTCCCCACCAAGTGTGTCTCTTGCAGAAGAATAACATCAGGCATACATCTCTTGAACAGTTGCAAAACCACCCCTCTTTTTGAGGAAATATAAATTTTTGGTCATGTTATGTTCCCTATCGAGTACCCCACCGACTCCGTGTACCCAGCTTAAAGTACATGTAACTTCCCTCCTGAACCAGCTATGAAGACGCAAATACATTTGCGTCCAACGTTAATATGTCCTCTTTCAGACCCATCCTGAATGGGTCGAATAGCACGTTCCTAAGTATGCCATGCCAACGTCTTTTTGTGGTGTACTTCTCTGTTTTTTAGCTCTAGTTAAAGTAGGCCCTGAATTTCTGCCACCGAGCCTCTTCTGGCCTCTGACTTCGAGGGCCTCAGCCCAGGCTTTCTCCTGTACCCGTGAACTCTGACTTACTTCCAGCGCGGCCCCTCGCGCTCAGCTCAGCCTGTTTTCTTCCAAGACTGACTTCAACCTTCGAATTATCTGATCTGCTCCTCGAATATGCATTCCTGCCTACTAGTTTAAGTAAACATCCTCCCAGCTGCAGAGCCAAAGGGCCGGCCTGTCTTTGTGCAGTTAATTCAAGTAATTCATAGCCTCTGTTACCATGCTCCCATGGAAGGCCCATGCCCCCACGCTTCTCATGCAGACACTCAGGCGCTTATACACGCACTTTCTCTCAGTATAGAATAGCTTCTGCCCTAGAGACCTTTCCGCCCAGATAGCTTAGTTCCTATAACATTAGATATCAGATATGATAAAAGTACAAGTTGATCTGACATGCCAGACTTCTGTCTCTTTCCGTTAGTTTGAATGTCAAACCCCCTGCACCCTCCAGCTTCACGTCAGTTACACGTCATGCAACTGCGCGCGCACCCAAGCTTCCAATTTCTGCTGACATTGCAACATTTCTGTTAGTGCCACCCCTTTGGTGACACCTATTTTGTGACGATTCTAGCACACACCTCTAGTTCACGCCTCTTGATTACGTATTGGTATCACGTGTATACTGTTATCTTGTCTTCTCTCATCTGTTACGCCTCCTGCCTTATTGTGTATGACATGTATTAAGTATATAAGCTATGAACTGTTAATAAAATGCAGCGCGCTCTATCCATTCTGACACCCCTGTGGTGGTCAGAATCCGATATATGATCATGACCATTCCTTTCTAAGGAATAAAACCCCTAAGAACTCCAACACCACGGACTCTGTCTTTTTTCTTCCGATCTGAGTTATTATTGATTAAGTACTTACCTGCATAGAAATTAAGAGAGTAAATTAATTATTTACGTCATTTTGGCGCCCGAATAGGGACCCCTCCCCCACCTCACGCGCCGGTTGGTGCGTTGCAAGCTCTGTCCCCTGCCATCAGTTAGACGGACCATACGCGTACTGGCAGGATTTCCTGCATCTCCTTCTGACCCACGGAGGTGACTAAGACTGCGATCAGTGCCCAGACGAGGCGGTGAGGAGTGCGGAGGATCCCGACCAGAGCCTAGCCGAAAGAAGCAAGGTCCGAGGTGTCGAGAGGCCCACCAGGTTTTTCCGAAGTTTTCCGAAGTTTTCCGAAGTTTTCCGAAGTGTCGAGTCGAGTCCAGTCGAGTTTTCCGAGGCCTTCTGTTCCGTGCTTCCCGGTAAGTACCATTGCTGGGACGTATCTAGACGGGTTTGGGGTACACAAGTCCGGTCTGCACTGTTTTTAGGCAGTGTATCTGTACTGTTTAGCAGTATATCTAGTCCGAATTTCTGCACTGTTACACCAGTGTATCGGTACTGTTGAGCAGTACATCCAGTATAGGGGGTAGTCATCTATGTCTCAAATGTCTTTTTATGTGATTAATGTCGTGGTATGAATGTGATCGTTTTAATGTGAATTATTGTGTCTCTCGTATAACATAGCTGTAACCAGCATTAAGCAGTAAGAATTGAGTATTCAGTAATAAGTAAACAAGATGCCGTTTTTCAACAAGTTAAAACAGATAGGAACTAGGAAAGGGATACTGGAGGAAGAAATTCCTATTCCCCCTAGGGACACTCCAGGTAATTTCATGTATCACAAGCACGGCATAGATGCCATATTGTATCTAGACTTATGGGCCGACTACACCAAGCATCTAGACGAAAGACACAGATGGCCCACTACCGGAACATGGGATGCCGAGTGCATCATGAAGGTAGAAGAAGCATTATGGAAAAAGAAAGCTAGACAATCTCAGAAGGACGCCATAGAATTTTGGCGTAAGGAATCACATAAGCGTGCTGAGAAAGCACTCCGTAGAGAAGACAGACTTAAAGAATCAGAGAAAGATCAAGAAAACGAATTAGTTACTGAAGGGATCCGAGTAAAAACAGAACAAATAGACCGTGCCCGAAACAATCTTGTAAACGGTATGTATCTTGCGGCCGAGGGTACACCTGAGGCCCTATCCGAAATACCGAAAAACTTACCGCCACCATTAGTGCCAACTAAAGTAATGCATAAGACTACTAAAGACATATTCTTAAATTCGTATCTAGAAGATGTAGCACCAGCTTACACCAATCTGCCTGTTCGGGCCCTGCCTACTGACAGGGCCGGGGGTGGCACTCCGCCCCAAGATCATGGTCCACCAATACCGCGACAGACCTCCCCCGCTCCGCCAGCTCCACCACTTCCCGCACTCAAAACTGACTTACCGAAACAAGGCCTACCTGATCCCACTAAACGAAAAATTCAGGTTCAGATACAGACTCCACAGATAGATAATGACCAAGCCTCCGCTTCAGGAGGTGCGACCGCGGGTTTTCGAACCCCTCCATTAGCTCGCAGACTCAATATCAGGGACATGCAGAGTCCTCTCGCGCACAAGTCTCCCCGTTATGAAGCTTTTAGAGAAAACATGTCCGTTTGTAGATATGATCCAGTACCCGGTAAAGAAGATCTAATGATCCTGGCATCACTACGGTTAAGATCAGCCACTGACAGCTTGCTATGTTATGTAGGAATGAAAGAACGCTTGGACAGAATATACGAGTTTGTTCAGACAGGAAAAGACCCTGACAGTATCAAGGATGCCATGGATAAACAGAAGGTTGACATTCAAGCACAGATATTGAGATTTTTCATAAATTGTCTAATAAGAGAACGAGATAGACCCGGAACAGATCAGAGTGAAATAGATGCACTGAACAAGTGGGGCCAAAATATAGCTGAAGGAAAACATGACAAGGGGGCTTGCATAGCCAGTATGTACAAGAAAATTAGAAAGGCAGTAATAGCGGCGCACCAGAAAGAGAAAGAACAAGCTTCCTCCGAGGAGGAAGAAGAACTCGGGGAACCAGAAAAGACTACAGATACTATAGCATACGTTGGTAGGGGAGCCTACCTTAGGAAAGGCGTCCGTCCAGAAAACAAGAGAGTTTTTCTCTCTGCTTTAACAAATCCGAATTCTTCTGAACATCAGTTCCAGGAAACTGATAAAAGGCTTCGAGACCGAATGGGGTACCATGTACTCAATTCTATGGATGAACAAGAACTAGCTCGGACAGCAGTATTATGGGCCGAAAATCCAGACATATATAATGATGATACATTAGTGCAGACATTTCTGAACCTCTCTCCAGACGAACAGAAATTAGCCGGAGTATACATGATTCAGCACCTCCTCATCAAGTATAGAAACAGTCATTCCGATCCAGGTCCCTTACATGAAACATTAGAAGCACTACTTATGGATAGATGGAGAGGTTTCAGTACCAAGTTAATACAAATAATTCTAGAACAACGACATAAATACAACACCTTCATAAGCTCTGAATATGTCCCGGCCCCGCCTCCCGAAAGGAAAATGTACCACATGCAATGCGGGGGTGGCATGGAAAGTCAGAACCCCTTACGAGAAGTACACCCAGTTATGGGTACGGATCAACGCTTGAAACGTGTATATGTACACACGCCACTGACTAAGTTAGAACTGCTAGAAATGAAGAAGCTAGTTCCGTGTCATGATAAAGACCCGGCAGGTTTTCACAGAGAGCTTAAAGACATGTTACTAATGGGGGATTACACGTATGATGATATAATGAAAATGTTGAAGGTATTGTTGCCCACGGGCATTTACGAGAAATTGAAGGAAAAAGATTGGGAGGTGGGGGACACAAAGATTGCATGGGCAGAAATAGAAGACGAAGAAAGCAAACGGGTCCCAGGGGTAGGCCTTGGGGATAAGACTAAAGCATTACCCGGTTTAATAGTACAGGTTCTGCCAAGATTATTGACAACTAGAAAGGAAGACTGGGACGCTATCTCGTCCTGTAAACAGAAACCAGATGAAGACACTAGTGACTTTTATTCAAGATTCGAGAAATGTTTCATTATTAATAGTGGCCTCCAACCGAGTAGCGAGTCATATCCACACCTTTTTGTATCGAAACTAGTCGAGAATTCCCTACCATTAGTTAAAAATCGAGTGTACAAAGTTGAAAGTACTTGGCAGGCAAACACGCCATCTCAGATGTTACAAATGTTACAATATCACCAGAACAGAATTAGGGAAGAACAAGATCAGGAACAGAAACGTATGAAAGACACGAAGATGAAAATGTTAGTAGCACAGACGGTCCCAGCCGAGGGCCAGAGAAAAGGTGGGGCTCAGACAAGTCACTCTACAGCTCCCGTTAAGGGGACATGTAATTATTGCAAGCAGCCAGGACACTACGTACATGAATGTCCAGTCCTGAAACATAACATAGCAACAGGTAAAACTAAGGAAAGACCGCATCCACCTAGACATGACCATGGGCATCAACAGACCTCACAGAGCGAACAGCAAATGCAGAACACACAGCCTATGCATGCTCCATCTCACACAGCACAGACAGTAGCGGTACCACAGCCACAGCCCATTGCCGCGACTCAGCAAGTGTCACAACAGATGTACCAGTATGCCCAGTCGGCATATCCAGATTATCCCCGTTATACATGAAACAGCCTAGAGAGGGAAGGCGGCCTGCCTCTTATTGAAATTCCTGTAGATCAAGAAGGTCCTTATGTACACAGTCAGGTATTGGGAAAAGATAGAAAGTTTTTAATTGACACAGGGGCAAGTCGCACCACAATCAGTCATGATGAAGTTCCAGGGGCACCCCTCTCAGGCTCACAGAATGTTTCCCTTGGTTTTTCAGGACAACCTATTGTAAATGAAGTATCAGAACCAGTACCATTGGCTGTGGGTCCATTATCACGTATTACAGACCTATTGCTGACGAAATCATGTCCAGAAAATCTGTTAGGAATTAAAACTCTGAAGGCTCTAGGAGCTATAATATGCTGTTCCCCGGAGGGGGTTAGACTCTTTCTGCGGGATTTCAAGGGTCACTATATTTTGAGAGAATTTGATGTCAGATTGAAAAATGTGCCAGATTACTTGTGGGCAAAAGGCCCAACTGATGTAGGTTGCATGCATATCACTCCATACCGTGTTACACTCAAGACAGGTGTTGTTTTACCGAGAATTAAGCAATACAAGTTACCACCCGATGCTGTAGTGGCTTTACTGAAAATCATTGAAGAGCTCATTGCCCAAGGAGTGGTCGTAGAAACCGACTCCAATGTCTGTAATTCACCCATCATTCCGATTCTTAAACGTACTGATCCCAATGCACCACCAGTATATCGGCTGGTGATTGATTTAAGAGAATTGAACAAATGTATCGTACCACAATACCCTGTGGTCCCTGATATCTCTTCTTTATTGACTGCCATTGATTCTGAAGCAACGTTCTTTACTGTAATTGACCTCAAGAACGCCTTCTTTAGTGTACCTATTGACCCCGACAGCCAATATCTATTCGGATTCAGTTTAAATGGACGAAGTTTCAAATTTTCCCGCACACCTCAAGGATTCACAGAAAGCCCCAGCATCTATAGCCAAGCACTGAAAAGACAACTAGATTGTATCCAAATGCCAGTTAACACCGCTTTACTGCAATACGTCGATGATCTGCTGATCACCGCACGAAGTGAGCCCGAATGTGAACACTCATCATTGACAGTTTTACATTTTCTGGCTGACAAGGGACACAAGGTGTCCCCTTCGAAGCTACAATTCTGTGTACAGCAAGTTGTGTACCTGGGTCACTTGCTGTCCAAAGTGGGGAGACAGCTCACTCCCGATCGCATTCAGTTAATTGTAAATATGCCACAACCCCAGACACAAAAGGAAGTGCGGGCCTTCATAGGCCTCACCTCGTACTGCAGACAATGGATTCCTCAATATGCATTTCTAGCTAAACCACTCATCCAGTTAACAACACAGGAGGCAGCGACTTCAACTGCCCTTCCTTGGAATCAGGAACACACACAAGCTTTTGAAGAATTAAAGAAAGCCTTATGCCAAGCACCAGTTTTAGCAACACCATGTTACAGCAAACCGTTTACACTTTTTGTCACAGAACGTGATGGTACAGCGTTGTCTGTCCTCACTCAAGACCAAGCAGGTTCACATAAGCCTTGCGCTTATTTTTCAAGTACATTGGATTCAGTAGCCCAGGCACTCCCTGCGTGCTTAAAGTCAGTCGCAGCAACAGCTTTAGCAATCAGACAGAGCGATTCAATTGTTTTAGGTCATCAGTTGACAGTACAAGTTCCACATTCTGTAGAGGTTCTGTTAAACAGAACCCAGACTCAACACTTGACTATAGCACGACTGACAGGTTATGAATTAACATTATTCCAGCCACACATAGAAATCAGGCGCTGCAGTATATTGAATCCCGCAACACTGTTACCCTCAGTTACGACAGATCCAGCCCCGCATGATTGCATAGAGATCGTTAATGCAGTAACAAAGCCTAGACGAGATTTAACAGATGTTCCACTGACAAATCCAGACCTGACACTTTATGTGGACGGTTCATGCATGAGAACTAGTACAGGAGAACTAGTGGCCGCGTACGCCGTGACCACTGAAACTGAAATTAAAGAAACATACCGTATTGATACACTGTCCGCCCAAGCGGCAGAGCTTATTGCTCTGACCCGAGCCTGTATACTAGCCAAGAACAGAAATGTCAACATATACACTGACTCCCGTTATGCGTTCGGAGTTGTACACGACTTCGGCATGCTATGGCAAGAGCGAGGTTTCCTGACCTCCCATGGTGCCAAGATTCAGCACGGTCCCCTCATTCAAGCACGGTTAGAGGCAATACATCTGCCTTCCGGAATATCAGTCATGAAGTGCAAAGCACATACTAAAGCCACAGATTCTGTTTCCCAGGGTAACGACCTGGCAGACCAGACAGCAAAGCATACAGCACTGACTCATACTCAGACCACTGATATGACAAAGACAATAGGACCGACCAAATGTATGTCAGTCAGGGATCCCACACTAGATGTTATCGATATTCAGGCACATGCTACCCCAGATGAAATAAAGAAATGGATTGAACTAGGAGGGATCCAGACAGATCAAGGTTGGATGACAAAGGGAAAATCTACATGGTTTCTCCCTGACTCCATGGTCCAAGTTATAATAAATACAGCACATAGCCCAGCTCATCTAGGAGAGAAAGCGATGTTAGACAGTTTACAAAATCTGTGGAACAATAAACACTTACGAGCAGCAGCAAAACAGAAAGTGCGTACTTGCATGATCTGTTGTCAGTTCAATCCAGGAAAAAGCGTCCCTGTAGAGCAAGGTGGATTTCATCCTCCCGATCACCCTTTTGAAGTCCTCCAGATGGATTATATCCAGATGGACCGATTTAAATATGTTCTCGTAATTGTCTGTGCTCTGTCCCGCTGGACTGAAGCATACCCAGTTCCCGATTACACAGCTCCGACCACTGCCAAGCAGCTGGTTCGTGAATTTTTCCCACGATACGGTTTGCCTCGTGTCGTGTACTCAGATAATGGTCAGCCATTCTCGTCTGCATTAATGAAAGAAGTTTCTTTACTGTTAGGTTACCAGTGGAAATTCCATTGTGTCCGACATCCTGAAGCAGCAGGCCTGGTAGAAAGGCATAATCAGACACTAAAAATACGACTTGCAAAGATCTGTCAGGAAAAAGGGGTCGACTGGATAGTGGCCCTGCCCGTGGCACTATTCTATATGAGAATGGTTGCCCATTCGAGATCGGGGCTATCCCCGTACGAAGTGGTCTTTGGCAGACCACCGAATATGTGGGGGACGCCCATTCCGAAGAAAATCACTGATGTTGATTGTAATATGTTGACAGATTATCTTGCTTCCTTGATGTCTGCACTCCAATCATGTCGTTCACAGGTTGCTGCAGCCTTCCCCGACAACACTGATGTAAAGCCGCACGACGTCCGTCCTGGTGACCTTGTTTTAGTCCGAAATTTTGACAGGAAAAGTCCGCTGGAGCCCCGCTGGAAATCCCCGAAGACCGTTCTACTCACCACCAGGACTGCAGTGAAAATCGAGGGAAGAAAGGGGTGGGTCCACACGAGTCATGTGAAAAAAAATTTCGACCTGAAACCTGACCGAGACTCGTCCACCCCCACCAAAGACTGTGTCCAGCCAAAAGACTTTACCGTAACCGAAAGAGAAAAGACTCCCCAAGAACAATATCGTATGAAACTCCGATCTAGCAAGTCAGACAGTTTAATTGTTTAAGTCCTCCCCTAGGTGAATCGGTTAAATAGTTTCTGACATGTATCCCCTAGATCGAGATAGAGAGAGAGAGAGAAGATTTAAGAAAAATGCCTATTGCAAATCACTTCGTAGTCACTGTATAGTGACACTAATAATCATGTTTATTCTGAGTGTTTTAATTATCATTGCCAGCATTCTGCTACCTATCTATTGGCCCATTTTCAGGCGTGAACAATCTGCTTACAATGTATCTGCTGAACATTCTTTTAGCGAATTACCTCCACATGAGCTTTCTTACAGACTCGCGCTGCGCAACAATACATTCATTAGTATGTTACATCACTCTCATCAGACCAGCAATGCTACCAATTGCTGGGTATGTGGCCGACTCCCTCCCCATCAGAAATACCAGGGAGCCCTGCCTCTTTTTCCGTACCCATTCTCGCATAATGGTTCTTGCGGTGTATGGTTTAAAATGATTAATGACTTAGATTCTGAGGTTGCTGTTACCCCCGAAGGGGGCTGGATTTGGGGAAACCTGAATTCAGTCCTATTCTATGCCTGTTACCCTGACAGTAGTGGTCAATCTGTTAAAGAAGGAACTGATCTAGAAAATGAAGTATATGGATTAGGCAATTACACAGAAACTCTTATGATTCTTGTTGTTGAATCCGAAGCTGCACCTGTCCTTCCTGCCATGTCAGTATTACCAGTCACCGGTCACCTCTGTGTTAGAAAGAAGGGTTCAGTACATTTAGGTCATAGTAAATGCACTACTGTAGTAGAATACACTGATGAGGGTAGGTCCTCATTTCAAGCTAGACGACATACATATTTTGTTTGTGGTCATACCGCATACATAAGTCTCCCACCAGATTGGGATGGTACCTGCTATCTTGCTTTCCTTCTGCCCCCTGTTTTCTTAGCTCCTCCTGATTACCATCGTAATTCAAACGTAGTAAGCAATAGAGTCCGAAGAGACGTTCCGCTTGTCGACTACACAGAAACAGCATGGGAACAGTATACCGATTTTAATAAAGGATTCTTTTTCTTTGTAGGACCTGTTCAAAATAGTAAACTGATACGCAAATTAACTAGAACCCTCGAAGTAGTAGTACATGAAACTACTTCAGCCTTAGGTAACATAACAGAAGAACAGTCTGCTATGCGGATTGTTGTCCTTCAAAATCGTCTCGTGATTGACGTCATCTTGGCAGATCGAGGTGGAGCTTGTAAGGTCATCGGGTCAAGTTGCTGTGTTTTCATTCCACAAAATGCACCATCAGTATACCAAGCTATTACTCGTCTCCATAAAATTGCAAATCTGATACATCAGAATCCAGGCACCTGGACTTGGTCCGGTTGGTTCTGGACAACGTTAACTGCTTGGGGATGGAAAATCCTATCCTTCCTAGGCATCGGCCTAGTCATAGTATTCAGTTGCTGCCTGTGCCTGCAGTGTGGGCCAGCGATTTGTGGACTTTGTGCCACCTCCTGTATTGAACATTCTAGTTTCCTCTCAAAACGCCAAAGAAAGAAAGATGAGCAGATGATGCTGCAAGAACAAACTGATAGATTCATGAGGATCGAGATTTCATGAAGGGTCCGTAGGGAACAAGGAGGGAATGAGGAAATATAAATTTTTGGTCATGTTATGTTCCCTATCGAGTACCCCACCGACTCCGTGTACCCAGCTTAAAGTACATGTAACTTCCCTCCTGAACCAGCTATGAAGACGCAAATACATTTGCGTCCAACGTTAATATGTCCTCTTTCAGACCCATCCTGAATGGGTCGAATAGCACGTTCCTAAGTATGCCATGCCAACGTCTTTTTGTGGTGTACTTCTCTGTTTTTTAGCTCTAGTTAAAGTAGGCCCTGAATTTCTGCCACCGAGCCTCTTCTGGCCTCTGACTTCGAGGGCCTCAGCCCAGGCTTTCTCCTGTACCCGTGAACTCTGACTTACTTCCAGCGCGGCCCCTCGCGCTCAGCTCAGCCTGTTTTCTGCCAAGACTGACTTCAACCTTCGAATTATCTGATCTGCTCCTCGAATATGCATTCCTGCCTACTAGTTTAAGTAAACATCCTCCCAGCTGCAGAGCCAAAGGGCCGGCCTGTCTTTGTGCAGTTAATTCAAGTAATTCATAGCCTCTGTTACCATGCTCCCATGGAAGGCCCATGCCCCCACGCTTCTCATGCAGACACTCAGGCGCTTATACACGCACTTTCTCTCAGTATAGAATAGCTTCTGCCCTAGAGACCTTTCCGCCCAGATAGCTTAGTTCCTATAACATTAGATATCAGATATGATAAAAGTACAAGTTGATCTGACATGCCAGACTTCTGTCTCTTTCCGTTAGTTTGAATGTCAAACCCCCTGCACCCTCCAGCTTCACGTCAGTTACACGTCATGCAACTGCGCGCGCACCCAAGCTTCCAATTTCTGCTGACATTGCAACATTTCTGTTAGTGCCACCCCTTTGGTGACACCTATTTTGTGACGATTCTAGCACACACCTCTAGTTCACGCCTCTTGATTACGTATTGGTATCACGTGTATACTGTTATCTTGTCTTCTCTCATCTGTTACGCCTCCTGCCTTATTGTGTATGACATGTATTAAGTATATAAGCTATGAACTGTTAATAAAATGCAGCGCGCTCTATCCATTCTGACACCCCTGTGGTGGTCAGAATCCGATATATGATCATGACCATTCCTTTCTAAGGAATAAAACCCCTAAGAACTCCAACACCACGGACTCTGTCTTTTTTCTTCCGATCTGAGTTATTATTGATTAAGTACTTACCTGCATAGAAATTAAGAGAGTAAATTAATTATTTACGTCATTTTGATGCGATAACCCAAACCGATAACATTCCAACACAATACTTTTAATTTCCTACCCCCCATCGTCGAATCGTGGGTCTTTGCCGACCCCAGTAGGCCCAGTAGATACATTTACGAAAGTAGAGCAGTCTTTACATTGCCTAAGAAGAGGAAAAAAGAAACAAAGAAAACCAACGGAACCAACCCTCAAACCCCCCCCACCCTGCACCCCTGCAGCAGACTAAAAAGCCCCCCCAACCAGCAGTGTGCCTGTCGCCCCATTAACTAAACTACAAGAAGACCCTAGAGGAGAAAGGAGATCACGTAGGCCCCCCCCGCCACCCTCCATAACGGAAAGAAGGATATGCGCCGTAAGGTGCAGCAGTATGGCTTTAGTCATTGTCAACAAGGTCGCCGACCGATAAAGTTATTAAAGTGAGTTCTACTCCTGGCGCTCGGGACCCCCCGAGGCGCCCTCCGAATGTTCATCTCGTTCCTCATGTCTGTGCGGCAAAGTGTCCAGCCATTCGCTTACCACTACGGGCATGTCGAAGAATACAGCACGGCCATCATGCTCAATACGTAGTCTAGCAGGGAACATCATAGAGTACTTCATACCCAAGTCTCTGAGACGACGCTTCACTCCCGCAAAACTTTGGCGCTGTCTCTGGACCATCCTAGTAAAGTCCGGGTAGAAGTTGACATCCGCGTTCTGCAATTTGAGGGGCCCGTGTCGTCTCGAGGCCTGTAGGATCACATCCCGATCTCTGAAGTTGAAAAGCCGAGCTATGATGGGCCTCGGCGTGGCGCCCAGCTTGGGCCGTCCCCCCGGCATTCTGTGGACCCGCTCAACTGAAAAGAAACGACTAAGGCCCGCAGGGGCCAGATGAGTCTGTATCAGTTCCTCAACAAAGAGATCAGTGGCCGGGTCTTCGGCACCTTCAGGCACCCCGATAATTCGGATGTTCTGCCGCCTGGCACGTCCCTCATAATCTTCTAGCCGCTTCGAGAAGAGATCGTTGGCGGACCTCAGGTCCCGGACCTCCGTCTGCAGGTCCGAGACATCAGTCGTGAGGCTCGCGGTTTTGATGTCTAGCGACTTCACCCTGTCGTTGGTCTTGCCGAGATCAGCTCTGATCAGGTTAAGGTTGATCGCCAGAGTATCCACTTTATGCGTTAGGGCCTCATGTTGCTTGTGCATCTCCGCTCTGATGCCAGCTATAGCCCCCATGATGTCACAAAGTGTCGGCTCCGGCTCGTCCGGCGATCCCGCCCGAAGGGTGTCTTTAGAGCGGATAGCAGCATTCGGCGAGATCCTTTGTTGGGCATAGCGATCGATCTTGTTGGACTGGGGTTGAACCCTCTTCCTACTGACCCGGTTAGCTGTCCTGTCAGGTTTGCCCCTGCCCGCCATAATGGAACCAAGAGATCGAACAAAGGGTGGTACACCAAAGTCACTTCGGGTAGCGAGCAATTGCAGTGTGGAGCAGCCTCCGATAGTTGTTCAGCGAAATGCCACTCCGCTACTTCGCGTGCTCCGCAAGGCAGGCGCAGTAGTCACTCACACAGCATATCGATCATGCGTCACAGTATCGCCGCCGTCAAGACAATGGTCCGTCCCTGGGTCGAATCTTCAACACGGTGTATCTCCGTCTGTGAACGTCGGATTTTAAATCGGACCGCAGATCCCGTCTCAACGACCGTTCATTAACAAGAATCCACCAATGTGGATCAGGATTTCGATCAGGATTTGTGCGGAGGGTCAGAGGGTCTACGGAGCTCCGAGCTTACGCGGCCATCTTGCTTGCCCGCGAAGCTCCTCCTCCTAAAAAAAAATGTTTTTGATAAGAAAGGTTATAAAAAAAGAAATGGAATGTTTTGATAAAATTAAAAAACTATGAGATCGCCTTTTGTCACTGGTATACTTTCAAATAATAGAAGTAAGACATGTTGGTCAATGAGGTTAATTTTGATATGTATATAGATGTCCCCTAAGAATGCAATGGATGCCCCTATTTTGCGTGTGGAATGCGCTCCAAGGGGAATGGATAATGTACACACTGCTTTTTGGTGGCATATTTGAATGAATTAACCGATCCACCTGGAAATCCCAGCTTTTGATATAGGATTGCCCTTATTTGGTGGTGAAAAGCTACGAAAAGTTGTTTAGTTTTCCTGAAACTTTTTGTCTTTTCAATGTAGTAAAGAATATCTCTTTTGACGTCAAGCGTGTGAAGAGCCTGTTCAGCTACTGAGTTAGGTTGAGGAAAAAATACTGGGAGCTGGTTAAGGTGAAAGGTAGAAATGACTGTAGGTAAGAATTTAGGGTTTGTCCTAATAACCACTTTGTTGTGATGGATTTGCAAAAATGGTTCCTGTATGGTTAATAGCAAAACACACAAGGACCCACGTCTGGGCATACCCTTCCCACATAAGGTGAACAGCAAAACACACAAGGTGGTGGACGGAATGTTGCACATTGGCAAAACATTCACCCCCAGTCACAGATCTTGGTTTAATCCATCGTTATTTTGCTCACCACGCCACCCCAGTTCAGACATGGCCATATGCAAATCAGTCTTGACCCTGTGCCTCATGGGAACAGTCCAGCCCGAACTGCCAAGCCAGGTCTTCCCTAGACCGGAATCAAGCATCCTAGGACCGGTTTCTGGCTATCAGCCGTCATCAGCCAGGATAGCTTGACTACAGTGGCGTAGTGAGCACAGGACCCACGTCTGGGCATACCCTTCCTACATAGGGCGAACAGCAAAACACACACAGTGATGGACGGAATGTTGTACGTTGAATGTATGACATTATTCTGCATTATGTCCATCAACTGTTGTTTTTGCATTTGTCACCCCAAGTGGGACGGGTATGCTCAGACGTGAGTTTCATGCTCTCATGCCACTGGAATCCAGCTATCCTGGCTGATGAGGGCTGAAAGCCCGAAACCGGTCCATTGATGCTTGTTTCCAGTCCAGGGAGGACCTGGCTTGGCATTTCGGGCTGGACTGTTCAGATGGGACAGAGGGTCAAGACTGATTTGCATATGGCTGGGTTCAAACTGGAATGGCATGGTGAACAAAAAAAATGATGGATTTAGGCCCAGATCTCTATACTGGAGTGAATGTATGGCGTTGTTCTGCATTTTGTCCATCAACTGTTGTTTTTGCATCCTGTATGGTTAATGCCAGGAGTTCACTTACTCTTCTGAGAGATGTAATGGCCAAAAGGAAAGCAAACTTCCATGTGAGGAACTGTAACTCACATTTATGTAAAGGTTCAAACGGGGGACCCATGAGCCTTGTTAGGACAATGTTTAGATTCAATACTGGAGAATGTGGAACTCTGGGAGGAATTATCCTGTTAAGGCCTTCTATGAAAGCTTTGATGGGAGGCACCCTAAACAATGACAAGTGTTGTCTGTTTTGTAAGTAAGCTACTATAGCAGCAAGATGTAATTGGATAGCTGTATATGCCAGATTACATCTTTGTAAATGCAGGAGATAACAAATAATGTTTTGAGTCGAAGCATCAAGCGGATTGATAGTGTTATTACAATAAATGACTAATCTTTTCCATTTAACTGCGTAGCATGCTTTTGTGATAGGACGTCTAGCTTCTCTAATGATGTTCATGCAGTCTGGTGGGAGATTGAGGTAACCAAACTCTAAGACTTCAGGAGCCAGATCACTAGGTTCAGTTGAGCTGGTTCTGAATGTCTTATTTCTCCATGGTTCTGTGTGAGAAGCTTCGGATGAAGGTGCAACATTTTGTGTGGGACTACTGAGAGTTCCAGCAGTGTTGTGAACCATGGTTGTCGAGCCCATGTTGGCGCTACCAGGATCATTGTGAGAGACTATTGTTTGAGCTTGCGCACCAGTAATGTAATGAACGGGAGAGGCAAAAAAGCGTACGCAAATCGGCCTGACCAGTTCCTCTATATTGCATTGCCTTTGGACAGTGGGTGTGGATAGCTGGAGGCGAAGCTTAGGCATTTTGTGTTTAAATGAGTGGCAAACAGATCTATGTCTGGGTGGCCCCACATTTGTAAAAATGGATGAAGAACTTGGGGATAAAGTTCCCATTTGTGAATCTGCTGTTGTTGACGACTGAGCAGATCTGCAATTTGGTTGTGTATCCCAGGTAGGTGCTCTGCTAAGATGTATATCTTTTGAGGAATGGCCCATCTCCAAATGCTTTGTTCTAGGCGTGAAAGCTGCAGAGTGTGTCCCCCCCCCCCCCCCCCCCACCCTGTTTTTGTATATAGTACATTGTTGTCATGTTGTCCATTCGGACTAGGACAGTTTTGCCTAGGAGATGCTTCTGAAATGATTTTAGGGCGAGAAATATGGCCAGTAACTCCAGGAGGTGATTGATATGAAGTACCTTCTGTTGAGGGGACCACATACCTTGAATGGTGTGGTTTGAGATATGAGCTCCCCAACCGGTGCGCAAAGCGTCCTCTCTTAGCACTATTTGTCGAACCGGGTCTAAGAACGGCCGCCCTTTGGAAAGATTTTTTATTCTCCACCATTGCAGAGAGCGATATGTGCGGCTGTCTACCAATACCAGATCTGCAAGTTGACCCTGAGCTTAGTTCCACTGTTGTACTAGACATTCCTGTAGTCGACGCATTTGGAATCTTGCGTAAGGAACGATTAAGATGCAAGAGGCCATCATCCTTATTAGCTGCATGAACACCCGCGCTGGTAGTGAGTGTTGCGGTTGAAATTTTGTTATGAGGGCTTGCATACTGGCTATCCTGGCTGGATTGGGGTAGGCAAGGGCTTGGAAGTATCTATTGTTGCACCTAGATGGTGTAGGACTGCTGGAGATGTGACTTGGTGAAATTTATTGTAAATCCTATGTTGTGTAGCAGCTGGATTGTGTTGTAGTGTTTTGCACGCAATCGGTGCGTGACTTGGTTTTTATGAGCCAGTCGTCTAGGTAGGGAAACACATGAATGTGTTGCCTTCTTAAGTGGGCTGCTACCCCTGCGAGGCATTTTGTAAAGACTCTGGGTGCTGTTGTGACTCCGAATGGATGGACTTTGAACTGGTAATATTGTCCATCCAGAACAAACCAGTAGGTACTTTCTGTGAGCATGGTGAATAGGAATGTGGAAGTAGGTGTCCTTGAGATATAGAATGGCAAGGAAGTCGCCGTGTTGGAGCAGCAGGAGGACCTGTTGTAACGTGACCATGTGGAAGTGGTCGGATCGTATGTACAGGTTTAATGGTCTGAGGTCTAACAGTGGCCTGAGAGTGCCGTCCTTTTTGGGAATGAGGAAATAAAGGGAATAAACCCCTGTACCTTGTTGGTGTAGGGGAACCGGTTCTATTGCATGATTTTGCAAGAGAGGGAGAACCTCCTGCTTGAGAAGCGTTCGATGTTTTGTGGACATTGGACATTGTCTGGAAGGTATGGGGGGGTGGGGGGGGGGGGCTAGAAGTAAGTTCCAGGCAGTAACCATAATTTCTTAACCATCTGTCTGTGATGATGAAATTATAGACAGGTAGGAACTGTGATAGCCTTCCCCCGACTGGAGTGATGTGGTCTGGGGGAATGGAGGGAAGTCACTGTTTTGTGGTGGGGGAGTTGCAGGTGTTTTTTTCGGCGCCGAGGACTTGGGCTCAGAGTGGTGTTTTGGCCTATCTTCGTTAGTTGTAGGAGGAGTTTTGTGTCTTTCTGCTTAGGTGGGGTTTTCAACTCTGAAGATTTAGACTGTTTCTTAAGATCCGAAGTCTTGTATGGAATTTGCTTCGGTGCGGAAGATTCCGGTACCTTGGGTATTGGTGCCGAAGAGTCTGGTGTCAACGATACCTTGGGCTTATGTTTTGGTGCCGAAGATGGTTTTTCGGCACTGTGATGTGGCTGGCTCGATCCCTAGCTGCCTGAAGGCTTTTTGGGCTTCGGAGCCGGGCCCGGAGGCGGGGCTTCTGAAGTATTGTCACAGTGTCGACCCAGACAGGTGAAGGTGTTACCGGAGCCTTTTGTTTTTTCAGGGCAGGGGCGGCGACGTCAGTACTCGCGCTCCGTTGACCTGGAGTAATCTACTGGTCTTCTGAGTCCGATTCGTTGGCTTCGGAGACGCTGGCTTGTACATCTCCTGTCCCAGTTTCCAGATCATTGGGGCCTACTTCGAAGATGTTTTCCGGCGCAGATACGGTTGATCTGGACATTTTGTGACGCCGAGCCCTGCGATCACGTTTAGTCTTCTTGGACCTGAAAGAATCACAGGCCTGGCAGTGTTGACTCTTGTGTTCTGGAGAGAGACAAAGGTTGCAGAACTCGTAGAGATCTGTGTGTGGGAATTAGCCCCACACTTGCATTTTTTAAATGGCGTCCTTTCCATATGCTGGTCGGCCTAACTGGCCAAGTCAACAACTGGACTTGAAAATCTCTTTGGAAGTGGATACGCGTTGAGAGATCGCAACAGAAATAATACCGTCGAGCGGTGAGAGGTTTGCGTGTCGGAGGGGAATCGAAACGACACCGACCTGGAGCGCAGCAAATCGCATCCGAACCCGATGGCGGGAAAAAACAATCTGGAGATGGAGTCGATGCCCATTCGCACTACTAACCAAAGGAGGAGTCACCTATCTTGTGACTACACAGACTTCTACAATAACAAAGTGCAAACATCCGAGCCCAACAGCAGATGATCGCCGCCTCCGCCTCCTCTAGCGGCTCCCCGTGCTTCCCAGGCTGCTGAGAGGTTTTTGCGGCTTCAGCCGTCACCGGCGGGGGGGCTCGTGGCTTCCGGGGCTCCTGCCGCAGTTAAGGGCTGAAGGGCCTCCTCAGCTCCAACCGCAACAGAGCAGAGCAGCACTCGCAGTGAAGCAGTGAGGCAGTGAAGCACCGACAGCTCCCTCACTCAGCCGAATGCAAAACAGCAGATGGCGATCTATGCAAAGTATGTGATCTACAGCTCATATGCCTCGAACATATCATTTCAAACTTACCTTCATACTATTTGTGTCATTCGTTTTTAGATCACAATATTTTTGGGGGCTTTATTTTAAGTGTTTATTACACTTTTATTTCCCTTCAAAAATGCAAAATGGTACTGTGCCGCCATTTTTCCTGTCATCCCCTGGTGATCCGCCCATTAAGTGGCACGAAGTCTTTGAAAGATATGCCAGTGTGTGGTTCTTCTTTGAGCGCTGAAAGAAAAACAGTGTTATTACTGCGTTGTCTAGGGTCTGAGGGCCAAAGGTTTTTGACCATCTGCCTGATATTCGAGATCGTGATTTGAATGAGTCAGAAATTTGCAAAGCAAAATTGGACAAACATTATTTACCGAAGGTCAGTACCATTCTTGAATGGTACCATTTTGGTCGTAGAACTCAATTGGATGATGATTCTATTGAAAATTATGTAACTTCTTTAAGGAAGTTGGCTTCTTCGTGTAAATTTGGCTCCAACCTCGATGAAAGGATTAGGGACCAATGTATGTCACTAAACGTGTAAGAGAAGAACTGTGGCAAAAGGATGAGACTTCCTTGGAGGATGTTCTTGCAAAAAGATTTGAACAGTCTCTCAAGTGTGTTGAAGTCATAAAGAAAAATGGTGACAAGAAAGACAGTGACACCGTTCATCTGGTCAAACAACAAAGAACAAAGAGAACATGAGAAAAGGAAACCCTGTTGCGAAAGGTGGGAAGTTGAACTCTTTTCAAGTCAAATGCTTTCGTTGTGGGAAAGCAGGTCATTTAGCCAATGACAAACCGTGTCTGGGGTGGAAAGTTACATGCAGTAATTGTAAGAGAAAAGGTCATTTTGCTGTAGTTTGCAAAGGTAAAACGTATAAAGGAAGGGTCAATGAGGTTTATGATGGTGATACCTACTTGAACGATTCAAATGTTCATGTAGATTGTGGACAGATATTATTACAAGTTACAGGAAATAATGAGAGAAAGAACTGTCCCACCAATGGAATCCTGGTGGAAGGTGAAAGTACTAACGTTCTGTGCCAAGATCACCATAGTCTCGAAAGAAGTTTACTTAAATAAGGTTAAAGACAAAATCAAGGTGTTTCGACCTGACATTAGGCCATATGCATATGGGGTAAGCCAATTAAGTTGTTTGGATACTTTTGGGGACTCCTAGAATACAAGAATAGATTGATCAATGCTAAAATATATATTTCTCAAAAGGGAGATAGTGCGTTGAGTTAGTTTCACCAGAGAAATCTTGGTGTAATATTAGACCCAAATGAATCACCTCCCATTAAACTAAAGAAGAATTTCCAGACTACTGTAATATCAGCAATAGAAGGTAGCTCTTCTGAGGATTTCATGGAAATGTTGAAGTCCAGATTTCCTCCGTTTTTTTGCAACACTTTGGGATGTTTGAGAAATTACGTGCATCACATCCGTTTAGTCAAGGGCGTGAAACCTATGTGTAGCAAAGTACGTAATGTGCCAGTGGCTGTGTGTGAACAAGTACAAAGTGAGTTGGAATGATTGAAAGCTGATGGGATAATGAGGAAGTGGAAGCAACATAATGACTTGCTCCAGTTGCAGCCGCTAAGAAGGCTGATGGCGCTTTGCGATAGTGTGTGGACCTGAGAGAGTTGATCAAATGTGATAGTGGATCAATATCCCTTGGCAAAGATCGCAGACATGTTAATGTTAGTTCAGGGTGCCAAAGTATTTAGCATCATAGATCTTAAATCTGCATATCATCAAATAAGGCTGGAGGATTACTTTAAGACTCAAAAGACTTTACTGCTTTTGTAACCCCTTTTGGTACATACCGCTTATTAACCCCTTCCATGCTCATGACGAGCTCAGCTCGTCATGAGGCACAGTTGAGCTGTGCTGATGACGAGCTGAGCTCGTCATGACACCAGCAAATTGGCAATTTTCAGCACAGGGGAAAAATAACCACAGCAGCGATGTGGTTAAGACTTCCATTCAGGCTGGTATCAGCAGTATCAGTTTTTCAGAGAGCCTTCGAGAATGTTTTGAAGGGTTTGACTGGTGTAAGATATTGATTTTTGAGAAAGACAATGTAGAACATGATGAGAGTCTTGGAGGTAGTTAGCAGACGAAATGAATCTAATTTGACTGTCAAGATCGAGAAGTGTAAATTCAGGAAAGAGTCCATTGATTATCTAGGTCATTCTATTTCAGTGGGTGGGGTGATGCCTAAAGAAGAACTTGTTAATGTGATTCGCAAACTACACTCTCCCACTAATAAGGAGGAATTACTGAGTTTTTTAGGAAGGGCTGAATACTACAGCAAATTCATCAAAGGATTTGCTTCTTTGTGCGTCAACATGAGGTCTTTGTTGCGTAAGGGGTGTAGGTTTGTGTGGGATCAGGTTTGTGAGAATGAGTTTTGCACTCTTATGGAGAGATTGAATGCTGCACCCAAATTGAGCAGTTTTGATCCCAAAAAGAAATCTTTTCTGATAAAGGATGCTAATATGAAAGGTATGTGCGCTGTGTTGCTGCAAAAGAACCAAGGACAGGATAACAATTTTATTTCTTTCTAGGAGTTTGCGGGAACCGTAATGCGATATTCTGTGGTTGAAAGAGAGGCACTCACCGTATATTGGTCAGTTAAGAAGCTTAAAAATCTATTGTTGGGTTGTGTATTTGAAGTCAGGACTGATCACAAACCGTTTTGCAAAATGTTTAAGAAAAAGGGGTTTCATGCTGTGACGAGTAGAATCACCAGGTGGGTTTTGGCATTGCAAGATTTTGATATTAAATATTTACCTGGGATTGACAACAAAGTTACTGATGCTTTATCTCACTTAGTGGATGAGGTGATAAATGCTCTACTGATGTTTATGAGCAAGATGAGGACATGGTGTGTGTTATTGAAGCTGGTAGCATTTCCAAAGAAAGATGGTTTGAAGCCTTAGGTAGGGAAGATGCATTGCTTAAGGTATTGGAATGTATAAGGACAGGGTGGAAAGTTAAACCTAGAGGAGAGGATGAATTGGAAACATTTTGGCACGTTAAGGACCAACATTTGGAGCAAGGAGGCTTACTTCTCAGATGTTTAAGATTAATTCCACCGGCTTCCCTTAGAGGGGAACTGGTTTTGTTAGCTCATGCAGGACATCAGGGTGTGTCAAAGACTAAGGAGAGGCTTAGGCTATCTATTGTACTGGTGGCCTGGTATGGATTTACAGGTAGAACGGAATATCAGGGATCACGTACAGCGTGCATTAAGTGAAAACGCAGCCAAGCCTAAGGTTCAACTGTATAGACAGGCTTTTGGCCCTAGTTGGCAGTGATATAGACTTTAATCTTGCTCACATCTAGGATACGTATTCCTAGCTTGTGTTGGCCCTTTTAAGCCCTTTCTTCCAGACCTAGAAGAGGCCATCTATTGCCTATTGGCTTTGGCCTGTCATTTTTGCTTATAGTAGAGGTTGGATCCTGTGGTCCTGACTTTATATTACACATTGGTATGGTTTATGTAGGTACTCTGACAGAGCTAAGGGTTATTTCATCCTTCTTAGGCCTACAGGCCCAGAACTAGAGGGACTCCATTTTGATGGAGCTGAGAGGCTTCAGGGGTAAAGGTAAAGTTTATAGTTAAGGCTGTTGACTGCTAGAGGAAAACCAGTCAGGACTGCTTCTTATCCGAGGAATGTGTTTGTCTCTTGGGCCCAGACGTAACAAGCAGCTGGCCACTGCGGTTGCGCAAAGAGCTCTGGAGCTAGCACAGGAATTCGGTGGGAGGCAGCCCTCTGTTGGAAATTTCCATGAGGGGAGAGGAATCCATATTAGCGAGCTGCAGGAGAGGAGGAGAGGTCAGTTCAGCTTGGAGGTCAGTTCAGCTTGGAGTCAGTGCAGTTTTGGTTCTTGCAGAGGAGAGAGAGAGCAGGATGTCTGCTGGAGCTGCAGAATGCAGTGCAGTTCTGGAATGGAGAAAGAAGGCAGATGATTGCTGAAGCTGAAGAGAGAGCAGTGCAGAGAGCAGTGCACAGCAGATGGAGGAGCTAAGGCTGTCAGCTGGAGCAATTGAACCAGAGGCGTGGTGTTGTGGTGACGGAGGGAGAGACAGAGAGAGCCCTGATCCCACCAGAGTCAGAGAGAAATCTTCCTTCTAATAGGTGAGGTAGTCTAAACTAGTCCCCTTTGCAATTACACCTTAATCTTGTCCTTATTCCCTAGGCTATTGTATGTCTAATCCTTTTCTTTCAGCGGTGTGTTAAAAGTTCCTGTTATCCCGCAGATAACCTTGTACTGTATGTCTAATCCTTTTCTTTCAGCGGTGTGTTAAAGTTACTGTTAGTCATAGAGATCCCACAGATTTGTGTATGTTTACTTCATCATTGTTACAATAAAGATACTCCAGTTCTTAGTGAACTAGTGTGGTGTATATCTTTTGTCCCCATACAGTGGAGGTAACCTTGTCTCCTAGTCAGGTATTACTGTTTGAACAGATGTTACCCCTGATCAGGTAAGGGATAGTTGAATAATTAGGGAGATAGGAGACCTGCAACTAAGGGATAAAGATTATACTAATTAATTTGGCCATCCCATAATATTATTGTAGTAGCGACCCCTTAGTGAATAGAGAGAGAGACTTCCCAACATAGAGAGACAGAGAGCTGAAGGTATTCATAGGAAAGTGGTCGTCATTGGTAAGTGGCGTTAGTGAGAGCACTGATTGTGGTCAGTGTGTAGGTCTGCCGGATTGCGGACCGTGTGTGAATGAGAGCACCTAAGACAGAGGGGTGTGTAGGTCTGCCGGATTGCGGACCGTGTGTGAATGAGAGCACCTAAGACAGAGGGGTGTGTAGGTCTGCCGGATTGCGGACCGTGTGTAAATGAGAGCACTGGGACTGCAGGCCCATGTGTGTAGACACGCTGGATTGCGTGTCGAGTGAGCACTGAGGGTGAGCAGTGTGTATACCCGCAAGATTGCGGCTTGAGTGAGCACTGAGGGTAATCAGTGTGTAATGGTAGATAATCAGAACTGCCCCAGGGTAGATTAGTCTGGACCCATGTGGTCGCGAGGCTATGAGGTATGAGTGTGGTGTAGGGCATGGATGTCCTTAGTAATCAGTGAGCATTCTTAGTATCCCTATAGATTTAGTGGTGTTTCTGATGATATGAGCTTGTATATTGCGAGTTCCCCATCCTCAGGTAGGTACCCAGGTGCCTGGATAGATGGTCCTGAGGAGGGAGGTGGTTACGTTCCGGCTGGGTTAGAGGGGCTCTCAGGAGCTGATCCTATCTGGTCCGAAAATCCTGTCGGTACATCTGGCGTAGTCGGCTGCTTACGAAGCCTGTGTGACCTGGCCATGTGCTTGGAGAGGTTCCCATAAGTTGTGGAGGAGTGCCCTGATCGCCAGTTCCATCTGGCGTAGTCGGCTGCTTACGAAGCCTGTGTGACCTGGCCATGTGCTTGGAAAGGTTCCCATAAGCTGTGGAGGAGTGCCCTGATCGCCAGTTCCATCTGGCGTAGTCGGCTGTTTACGAAGCCTGTGTGACCTGGCCATGTGCTTGGATAGTTTCCCATGTGTTGTGAGGGAGTGCCCTGAGCGCCAGTTCCATCTGGCGTAGTCTTGCAGTTTATGAAGCCTGTGTGACCTATGGGCTTGAACAGTTGCAGTGTGAGGAGATTGCAGTACATCATGGCATTTGGCTTATGCAGGGTGGAAGAAATGGTTTTCATTTTGGTGTTTGACCGGTCAGGGTTGAATGGTGACATTACATGAGGGAGCCAGTAACATCTTTGTGATGGTCCAATTGTACAAATGTGTGTGAAAAATGCTTTTAAATTGCCCATTAAATTGCTTGCTGCGTCTGCTTATGCTGTGCAATGTAAAATGTGTTCAATGTAATATGACTTGTGGAGTTCTCCTTGTAAATATGGCTTGTGAATAGCGCCATGTTAATGTGGCTTGTGAGGTGCATGACCATTTTTTGAACTTGTTGACTTTCTTGTAAATATGGCTTGTGAATAGCGCCATGTAATTGTGGCTTGTGAGGAGCATGTTCTCATTTTGACTTGCTGTGTTCCTTGTGAATTGCGCCTTGCATATATTCCTTGTGAAGAGCTTGTCATTTTTTTAACTTGTTGACTTTCTTGTAAATATGGCTTGTGAATAGCGCCATGTGGTTATGGCTTGGACAGAGCATGTTATTGTTGCGTTAGGTAGGAGAGAGCTGGTTCTCTTTCAAATGCTTGGGGGATTTGTTTTGTAGAATGTGTGCACGTGTTATGTGAAAACGTGGAGAGATAAGTTCTTGAATTTCCCATGTACTACAGACATTGGGGAATGATTGTGTTTCAGCTGCCAAAGGGTTAATATCTTGGATTGAGAAGGCAGTATTTATTCTAACATGCTGTTTAACATGCATGGTTATTTGAGCTGACACTAAAAGTCAGTAAGTGTTTAGATGAATGATGGTTTGATTTGACTTTCATTGGTTTCTGGGTTCTGCCTATGTGCTTTGTCAGCGTGGGTTTGCCTTGGACCTGATGTTTCATGTGTCTGACTCTTAGAGGTCGGTAAGTTATAAATCAACCAGTCGGATTGAGATAAGGGTTTGCACGGAGGGAGCAGTGTTCTTTTAAATGTGCTACTTGATATGCATCCACAGACGTGTGGAGAATTATTTTTGAATGCATGATTTAAAATGAGTTAAAGATTTTAAAAAAATGGCCCAGTTAGAGTGCACGCTACGGGCTGTTTTCATTAATTATTTCTTTGAGGGTTTTCCAACTAGAAAGGAATATGCCAACCGGTGTTTTGGAATGATCACAGATTGTGAATAATTGCTCTTGCCCAACAGTGCATGGTAACATGTGCTTTTAATTAGTGAACTGCAACCGTGTGTTTTTAAAACAAATGTGTTCTCATTATTATTTTTCCAAATGCAAGCTGAACCTTTTTTAAATGCAAATGTTTCTGATATGTTGCAGTCCATTGTATGAGTGGGCCCACTCAGTTAGAAAAATGACTATTTGAAAAAACTGATGAATCTGGCCTGCAATGCAAAATTATGGTGTTTCACATGTTATTTTCCAAAACTACGATGTAATATGTCTGCTAATATTTTTTTCTTTGCAGCTAGTAGCAGTACTGTATTATTTTTTAAATGCTTGCATGTCACTTAATTACAAAAAATATATGCCCTTATTACTTATTAATATTAGGATGCTTTTCGTCAAGTTTTCAATTTAATTTAGTTAGTTTGAGAACAGAGTTGTTTTGACTTCCAGGGAATGTGTTTTTGACCTTGAATTCGCCTAGCTCTCAGAGAAAAGCTGTTTTGTGAAGGGAGGGCCTTTCCCTCTAGGAGCGCCGAGCAGTGCCTGTCTTGTTATCATTGGCCAACCTCCAATTTCTTCCGCGAAAGAAATGTTTATGTAAGGGAGGGGTCAGATCGCTCTTCCTTGCTGTCGGCGCAGACAGCTTCATTGCCTTCAGATAAGGGATACTTGTACATGCAGAATAGTTGGCAGACTCTTGGCCTTTGGAGTTAGTTAGATACAGTAGGCCTGGGTGAGCTTCCCTGATTAGAGACTAGAGATGCTTGAACCGAGTGCTTGGCAGCTACTTGCTCCTGCAATGAGACCAGCACTTGGCAGTGATTCAAATTACATCACACTGTAGCCTGGCTTCTGCGTATTTTTTGGAGCGGATTCAAAACTCTGAGCACGAACATCTTTCTGAAGGGAGGGGCTGTCTCACAGAGGATTAGGGGTGTTGCTTAGCCCCAGCCCTTCTGGCTGTGTATGAAAAAATTAGATTTTGCCCAAACAAATTTAAGAGTATATGATTTTAATTATTCCTTGATTTCAGAAGAATGTTTTTAATTAATTAAGATGTTTTTTTTTTTTCGACAATAAAAAGCACTTGGGGTGCTTTTTAAATGGAAAATTTTATCTTGCTAGATTAATGATACTGGTTTTCTCGTTCTAGGTTGCTGGGTTGTGGTGTTTGGTGTGTGCGTCGGCCCACCCCCCTCCCGCTCCCTTTATTATTTTACTTTTTTGTTTTCATTTTTTATGTTAGTTTGTTATTTTTGGAAGATGGAACCAGACCAGACCGGATTGGTGGTGGATGAACGGCGGAAGGAGTGCTTGCTTGGTACCGGATACAGATGAAGATGCAGGGTGGTGACCTACACTGATGTCCCAAAATTGACTGCCTTGAACCCCAAAATGATGCTCAAAGGCATCTTATTTTGACTGAACTCCTGAAATTTGAATTACAACCTGCAATTGGCTGACAAAGCCAATAGTCATCTTTTAAAAAATTTTTATTCTAAAAGAACACATTATGATAAATATTTCCCACAAAAGGATTTTGTTATGTAATTCCTTGGCCTGCATTATTCCCATGTTTTTCTTTGCAATCACCACGAACAGGCCCCATACGAAATGATTCCCGTCCTGTTCATCTTTTAATGTTTATGCAGTTTCATATGACTGAACTTGTTTAAATTTTGCTCTTAGTATGCTATGATATCTTACAATGGTTTATCTTTCACCTATTATAGTTTTCCTGTTTTCTGCAAAACAGTTTTTGCCAATGATGGATCGATACAGAAAATTTTTAATTTTTAAATGGTGGTGCACACATGTGTTCCACAGTGTGATACAGTGAGAAACTAGGTGCTAACTGTTTTGTGATATTGTGTCTTTTATATATGCACCACATTTAGATAAATTTCTTTGATTCATTACCTAATATGCATAGTGCTACATCAGCTATTTTGTAGGAATGGGGTTATCTTTATTTTCCTGTTATTACACTTTCACTTTGATTGATCCAAGGGTGGTTACCCTAGACTTTCAGTTGTCCTGGGAGGTGTGTCTTTTAGTATGGTTATGTCCTACATTTATTATTAATGTTTGCCCAGACCTTGAGAACCGTTTGTCATGTTTATTTCTCAGATTTCACCAAATTTTTCCTTAAGTTGACCAAAGTAGGTAGGCCTCATTTAGGCCCATTGTTATTTGTATTCCACAAACAAGGCCCTACACCAATAGATTTCATGAGTTATCCTTAGCTTAAGTTGGCCATAGTAGGTAGGCCTCATTTCGGCCCTTTGTTGTTTTATCATTAGAAGTTGAAGCACATTTAGTTCTTAAGTTGTCCGAAGTAGGTAGGCCCCATTTAGGCCCCTTGCTGTTTTCATTCAACAAATAAGTCCCTATATCACTAGATTTCACCAGTTATCTCTAGAAGTTGAGGCACATTTAGTTCTTAAGTTGTCCGAAGTAGGAAGTCTCCATTTAGGCCCCTTGCTGTTTTCATTCAACAAATAAGTCCCTATATCACTAGATTTCACCAGTTATCACTAGAAGTTGAGGCACATTTAGTTTGGGAATGCTTTGGTTAGTTTCTGTTGTTATCAGATCAAATCTTAGATATGTTTTAGCATTCAGGTCAAGGGTGCTTTGATTTGTTTTCAGTTGGTTGTTAGATTTGTATTCCCTACATTAAGTTTCAGGTGGAATTTCCTTAAGTTGTCATTCATTTTAGAGAGTCTTTTTGGTTTTTGATTTTTGTTGATAGATTATGTTGATGTTTGTTTATATGGATGTTATTGTTTATAGATGTTCGCGAGATAAAGTCTAAGGGTGGAATGTATAGACAGGCTTTTGGCCCTAGTTGGCAGTGATATAGACTTTAATCTTGCTCACATCTAGGATACGTATTCCTAGCTTGTGTTGGCCCTTTTAAGCCCTTTCTTCCAGACCTAGAAGAGGCCATCTATTGCCTATTGGCTTTGGCCTGTCATTTTTGCTTATAGTAGAGGTTGGATCCTGTGGTCCTGACTTTATATTACACATTGGTATGGTTTATGTAGGTACTCTGACAGAGCTAAGGGTTATTTCATCCTTCTTAGGCCTACAGGCCCAGAACTAGAGGGACTCCATTTTGATGGAGCTGAGAGGCTTCAGGGGTAAAGGTAAAGTTTATAGCTAAGGCTGTTGACTGCTAGAGGAAAACCAGTCAGGACTGCTTCTTATCCGAGGAATGTGTTGGTCTCTTGGGCCCAGACGTAACAAGCAGCTGGCCACTGCGGTTGCGCAAAGAGCTCTGGAGCTAGCACAGGAATTCGGTGGGAGGCAGCCCTCTGTTGGAAATTTCCATGAGGGGAGAGGAATCCATATTAGCGAGCTGCAGGAGAGGAGGAGAGGTCAGTTCAGCTTGGAGGTCAGTTCAGCTTGGAGTCAGTGCAGTTTTGGTTCTTGCAGAAGAGAGAGAGAGCAGGATGTCTGCTGGAGCTGCAGAATGCAGTGCAGTTCTGGAATGGAGAAAGAAGGCAGATGATTGCTGAAGCTGAAGAGAGAGCAGTGCAGAGAGCAGTGCACAGCAGATGGAGGAGCTAAGGCTGTCAGCTGGAGCAATTGAACCAGAGGCGTGGTGTTGTGGTGACGGAGGGAGAGACAGAGAGAGCCCTGATCCCACCAGAGTCAGAGAGAAATCTTCCTTCTAATAGGTGAGGTAGTCTAAACTAGTCCCCTTTACAATTACACCTTAATCTTGTCCTTATTCCCTAGGCTATTGTATGTCTAATCCTTTTCTTTCAGCGGTGTGTTAAAAGTTCCTGTTATCCCGCAGATAACCTTGTACTGTATGTCTAATCCTTTTCTTTCAGCGGTGTGTTAAAAGTTCCTGTTATCCCGCAGATAACCTTGTACTGTATGTCTAATCCTTTTCTTTCAGCGGTGTGTTAAAGTTACTGTTAGTCATAGAGATCCCACAGATTTGTGTATGTTTACTTCATCATTGTTACAATAAAGATACTCCAGTTCTTAGTGAACTAGTGTGGTGTATATCTTTTGTCCCCATACAGTGGAGATAACCTAGTCAGGTATTACTGTTTGAACAGATGTTATCCCTGATCAGGTAAGTGATAGTTGAATAATTAGGGAGATAGGAGACCTGCAACTAAGGGATAAAGATTATACTAATTAATTTGGCCATCCCATAATATTATTGTAGTAGCGAGCCCTTAGTGAATTGAGAGAGAGACTTCCCAACATAGAGAGACAGAGAGCTGAAGGTATTCATAGGAAAGTGGTCGTCATTGGTAAGTGGCGTTAGTGAGAGCACTGATTATGGTCAGTGTGTAGGTCTGCCGGATTGCCGACCGTGTGTGAATGAGAGCACCTAAGACAGAGGGGTGTGTAGGTCTGCCGGATTGCGGACCGTGTGTAAATGAGAGCACTGGGACTGCAGGCCCATGTGTGTAGACACGCTGGATTGCGTGTCGAGTGAGCACTGAGGGTGAGCAGTGTGTATACCCGCAAGATTGCGGCTTGAGTGAGCACTGAGGGTAATCAGTGTGTAATGGTAGATAATCAGAACTGCCCCAGGGTAGATTAGTCTGAACCCATGTGGTCGCGAGACTATGAGGTATGAGTGTGGTGTAGGGCATGGATGTCCTTAGTAATCAGTGAGTATTCTTAGTATCCCTATAGATTTAGTGGTGTTTCTGATGATATGAGCTTGTATATTGCGAGTTCCCCATCCTCAGGTAGGTACCCAGGTGCCTGGATAGATGGTCCTGAGGAGGGAGGTGGTTACGTTCCGGCTGGGTTAGAGGGGCTCTCAGGAGCTGATCCCATCTGGTCCGAAAATCCTGTTGGTACATCAACCCATGGTCATAAGAGATTGCCCTGATGGTCCTTGGAAGGAAGTCGGTCTCAATATTGTTGGTCATACTCGATCCTCTGGTGCAGAGTGGTGTTTTCTGGTTGATTTGTTTACCAGATGGCCAGAGATAACCATTACACGTGGTGTGGAAACTAAACATGTACAAGCATTTTTGGAAAAACGTATAGCCAGGGAAGGTATACCTAATACAATCCTTACTGATAATGGAGTACAATTAGTTTCTAGAGAGATGGAACTGCTTCGGTGCATAGTCTCTGGATGCTAGAAATAACACTTTATGCTTGATGCATAAAGTGTTATTTCTAGCATCCAGAGACTAATGGAATGGTGGAGCGTTTCAATCGGGTCTTTAAAGAGACCATTGAGATGGCAAAATCTGCGGGGTTGAATTGGCGGTAAGAAATTTGCAAGAAAGTTGAGATTTACAGATTGTCTTTCCATGCCATAACTAAAAAAAACTCCCTTTGAATTATTCAGGGGTAGGCGTGCCAACACATTAGTGTCTCATACTTGGGTCAATGACATGCAATCCAATTGTGATGTATACTATGGAGAGAATGACTGGAGGGAGGCAGAGTCAAGGAAGATTGAAGCTCGTAAAGAGCTTTATGATCGTAGAAAAAGTGTAAACAAGACTGTTGTGAAAGTGGGAGATAGGGTGTTGATTAAAATCCTTGCAGGAGAGGTTTTTCTTCCACAGCGTTTCTGAAACCCATACAGGTTATCAAAATATTTAATAATAATGTAAAAACGTCTGTTCATCGCATTTGGAACTTAAATAGAGTGGTTGTAGTTACAGATGATTTGATTCCTACTCATCCTTCTAACTTGGCTAACTGCTCTGGTCATTCAAATGGTTCTCCTGGGAATTCAGGAGCCATTCGCAAGTCTGCGAGAGTGTCTTCTTCTCCAGCATATTATAAGAGATTACATTAAGTGAATGTCTTGCTGCTTTTTTTCCATCTGTCATGCTGTCATTTTTCTCTGGTTATATTCAGTTTTTTTTTCAATTAAATTTAAAGTTACTGTTGTTCCTAATTCAAGTCTGTTTGTAAGGAAGGGAGATGTGTAGTATTCTAGGCTCCTGCTCCAGTTGCCAAGAGCTTCGGAATGGTATGATGCAGGCGCGCAACACCCATTGGACTCACCGGGCTTCAGCCTCTCCCACCCCCTCCCCCCCTCCCCCCCTCCCCTTCGTGTGGGCAGCCCGGGATCAAACAGATCCCAGGCACACACAGAGCAGCACCCGAACATTTCACAGGTCTTTCAAAGACCATTTGAATGTTAATTAGGCCTTGCAGTTGTTTCACCCCTTCTAAGAGCCCCTGCAGCTCCACTCTGCCTACTGATTAAAGGTTCAGCCCCCCCCCCCCCCCCGAAATTTGTTCTTAGCCCCCCCCCGAAATTTGGCTCTAGTTGCGCCTCTGGTATGATGTAAGGAGCACTTGAGGCAGTTGAAGCTGAGCCTGCTCCCTGACTGCTATGCTGTTATGGATGGGATCCTTTTAGTGGAATAAACCTAATTTGAAGACTTACTGGAGTGTGCCACTTCATTACACCCTACAATTTCACACCCAGAATTACTGTTACGGATGATCTTTGTAATTCTGAGGGCAGTGAAATAAGGGGGTATAAAGGTCTTTGGTGATTAACTTTGAAAGCATTGTTTCCGCGCAGATTCTTGCATTTTTTTAACCTGGTGTTTCACAAAGAGATTTTGCATGCTTTAGCAGACGAACCCACACAGTGAAAGTCAATAACTCATATCTTCAATTGGTTTGTAACCATATTTAGGGGTTGTTACAGATCAATTGTATTCCAAATTGAAGCCTTTGTAGAAAAGGAAATGTGAACACTGATTTATAGAAACTAAATAACGTGGCAATAATGATTTTTAATACAAATGATAACAAGTTACTCTTTTTTTTTTCCTGTTGACTTTGTTTCTTGTTTCATAGTGTGGCTGGGGAAAATACGTTTGCTGCCAACAAGAAGCAGGAGTTATAATGTGATTCAAATGCTGGTTTCTCTTGTAGTTAACAGGTCATATGATGTATCCGCCAGTGACGTCCATTATGAAGATTTTGCCTTCTTAGAAAAATATGAAGAATCCGCATCCTATAAAACAAAAGGAATGAAAATTGTCAGTAATACGTATTGCTAAATTGATCTTTAAAGCATGCAAAATATAAGAAAGAACTCTACGTTGCACATTTGATAATAGTCTTTGTTCATTTGAGCTTTATCATAAAAAGCCTTCACTGAATACAGGAATGATTTTAGTGAAAGGATGCTCTTATGAGAAGTACTGTTCTGCTAACTGTAAGAGATTTTCAACTTGACAGTTTAAGTTACATGTGGGGAAACTAGGAAAAACAAGCATTTGCAATGCAATAGGTCTCGCATTAGGAAAGTTTGAGCTGTTGGTATTGTAAATGACAAATTTTATATTTATCTGTTGGTTTTGAAAATACCAAAATTAATAGCTTTGTCATTTACAATGCCATTAGTTTTAACTTTCGCAAATGTGACACCTATAGCATTTGTAATGCAATATGTGTTGTATTTACGTGACTTAGATGTTGAGTGCAGTGTAATTATGTGGCGTGTAATTATGTGGCACTGAGTGGTATTTGGAGTGCATGTTGCATTGAGTGCAGTGTAATTATGTGGCGTGTAATTATGTGGCACTGAGTTGTATTTGGAGTGTATGTTGCATTGAGTGCAGTGTAATTATGTGGTGTGTAATTATGTGGCACTGAGTTGTATTTGGAGTGTATGTTGCATTGAGTGCAGTGTAATTATGTGGTGTGTAATTATGTGGCACTGAGTTGTATTTGGAGTGTATGTTGCATTGAGCGCAGTCTAATCAGTAGAGTGTAATTATGTGGCGTGTAATTATGTGGCACTGAGTTGTATTTGGAGTGTATGTTGCATTGAGCGCAGTCTAATCAGTAGAGTGTAATTATGTGGCGTGTAATTATGTGGCACTGAGTGGTATTTGGAGTGTATTTTGCATTGAGTGCAATGTAACTATGTGGCATGTAATTATGTGGCACTGAGTGGTATTTCGAGTGTATGTTGTATTGAGTGCAGTGTAATTATGTGGCACTGAGTGGTATTTGGAGTGTATGTTGCATTGAGTGCAATGTAGTTATGAAGCATAATTATGTGGCACTGAGTGGTATTGTGTGGAGTGTGTTGCATTCAGTAGAGTATAATTATGTGGCGTGTAATTATGTGACACAGTGGTATTTGGAGTGTATGTTGCGTTGAGTGCAGTGTAATTATGTGGCGTGTAATTATGTGGAGTGTATGATGTATTCAGTAGAGTGTAATTGTGTGGCGTGCAATTATGTGGCACTGAGTGGTATTGTTTGGAGTGTATGTGGCATTGAGTGCAGTGTTATTATGTAGCATATAATTGTGGCACTGAGTGGTATTGTGTGGAGTGTGTGTTGCATAGGGTCTAAACCATGAGGCGAGCCCTCACCACCCCCCCTAGACACTTGCTTGTTGTTTATCAACTTCATGTTACGCAATCACAATCCGGCCCTCAAGCCCAGGCTCCTTCCTGCCAGTGAGATAGATCAAAAGAGACTTCTTGACCGTGCACAGACAGGCAAAGGGAAAAGAACACAACCCTTCTGAGATGCAGGCAGGTTACGTTTTAAATAAATACTATTATTGTGGCGACTCGTTACACATTTTTGCCAATACTAATATTGCATTGTGAGTACAGAATGAGTTCTCTTCCATGACCGGTGTTTTTTCCCAGCTCCTCCTGTCTGATAAGGGTCTAGCAAGACTTCTGTGAGCACACTGCTCTCCCCGACCCTGCGCGGCTGACGGGTATCAGAAGGGTCGACAGAAAGAACATTATGCACAGATTCTGCTACAAAATATATCGGCCAGAATAAAATACATACTACCAAACCAATATGACTAAGAAAACAATCTGAAAGTATGTATATGCAATTGTATATTTATTATGCTTAACATCTACGTACCTTGAAGATTGTCAAGGTACATGTAGTTGGAGGTAAGAACAGTGCATCCATACTGGTCTATGTATACTCGCTTACCTTCATGATATTCCGTGGCAGGATATTTAAACTCACTACTCCGTTACGAAGCTTCCCAGAGTTTATGGTGGGAACAAATCGCACTTCACCTCGCCTGCTTGCTGTTGGCTCTGAACTCACCACACACTAAGTGCCCCAGAGAGGAGGGTGAGAACGCCCTCCTGCATGCCATTGAGTGCTGATGAATTCCTCGCACAGTGATAGGAATACCCATCCAAGTGTGCGACAAAGACTACTGTGTTGTGGTTCAGTTTGACTATCCCTTGTCAAAGAACACAAAAATGTGCGGACCCCGAAGAATGTTTCCAGGAGAGGGGAAAAAGGCCCCAAGGTTTTGCATAGGGCTGGTCCCTGCTTCCCTTTCGTGTCCTGCCCTGCAGTGCAGAAATGAGGCGGGGAGATTTACTCTGTTCACAAAACTGGGACCAATCCAACACCATGCCTGATGACTCCGTGAGCTAAGTCAACCCTTCTTAAGAACTGCGTGTGACTCGTGGGCACCGCTTTGGATGCCGAAGGTCCAACTCAGCCTTTCATCGTTCTGAGGTAACAAACACTTTAAAGCAGCATCCCCTAGCTTGTGGGTGTGCCCTGCCCATCACGTCTTTCTGCTGCGCCCAGTCAGCAGCGGCCCCACCCACGTCCCGAAACTTGGGGGGGCCTTTAAAACAGTGGGGCGACGTTCCTCCACGTTAATGGAGGAACCACCTCTGGATATTCTTATGGGGAGGAATCTGCACGAGGGTATATCAATCAGAAAACGGAAGGTGGCCTCAGCAATTACCAGTGGCGGGGATAAATTCAAGCTTTCCACCTATCACATTGGATTTTCCTGCTAATAGCACCGGCGCGCAACATCAATAGCAACAAGCACCAACTACCCGGGAAATAAAAACATTGTTGAAGTTCACAAAAGTAATCATTGATGTGAGCGGCAAATGAGAAATGAGCATTAATCAATCAATGATGCACTGGCACCAAAAAGACGATATTCAAACGCATACCCCTAACATTATCAGGCCACCCCAAATAATAGTAGCTCAAAGCGCCGTCGTCTTTTTTAGGGTGCCATTTAATCAACTTACAATATGTCTAACTAATTCAAACATCAATTACACAACCTAACACGCATTGGCCGCGCAAATTCGAGGGTGCCTACCGCTCTTGCCCCCAAAAGAAATCACCGCCGCAGCCCTGCTCCGTGAAAACCGGAAGTCAGGCGCTTTTGGCAGAGACGGGGGCGGGGCCTGCAATCCAGCAGGAAGTCCCGCCCGCCGCCGCCGAGGAAGCAGTGAAGCCGGCCGACTCCGACCAGCGCTGCAGAGGAGACACGGAACACGCCGAAAGAGCCCGGTGAGGGGGAGGGGAGAGGAGGGTAGGGGAGGGGAGGGGGGTGTACAATCGTGTGTCTGTTCGAATGTGTCAGTGTGTGTGCGCGTGGGTCTGCGTGTGTGTATGCAGTGTGTGTGGCTGTGTATGTGCGCATGTGTGAGTGTGGAGTGTGTTTGCGCTAGGGAATGAGACACAAGAGGGGCACGGCGACGTGCGCGCCCACGAGGTGAAATCCGCGTCTGCGCTCGTGCACCCTCTCGTGTCCACTTTCCCAAATACGGGCAACATTAGTTGTCTTCGCTGACAGCTTTCAATGCTTTCGCATTGAAAGCTAGGTCAGCTCGACCTAAAAATGAGGGGCTCTTGGACAGTGTTAAACAAGATGATTAAAAGAGGGACAGAATAAAACAACTGGAGTGGGAACCTTCATAAATGTCCTTTCAAAACAGAGGGATGCCTAGAGGATAAGGTGGGTAAACGGGTAGCGATAACGGGCATACATCGTGGTAAGCCACGGACCACTTTCACCATATAATACCCCAATCAAGGCCAGGAACAGTTCCTGAATTAAGCAATCCAAGCAATAACAGCATAGAAGACAGGACCAGCTGTAATAGCGGAGGATTTAAATATGTTTATAAGTGGAGCAACAGAATAAAGCGAAAATACCATGGTCTACTCAGTAGCGAGTAAAGTACATCTGGAAGAGTTGGGTTTATGAGATAGGAGGAGGGCCTGGCACCCTTAGGATCAGAATACATCCACTATTCAGCTACACTCGTATAGATTATATCCTGTGAGATGAATGGTATCTCCATGCCCTTTAAGAGAAGACTCAAACTTATCGGCATCACATGAACAATCAATAGCTCAAGCACTAAACTATGAAAGCAGGGGGTGCAATGGTGCCTCAATGATATCTTGATAAAGGACAGAGTAGTCCTAAATAACAGAAAGCAAAGCATTTCAGAATATATCCAACAAAATGAAACTGGAGTGGTCAAGTCTGTGGAAAGCACTACAAGATGCTTTGAGGTGGAAATTCAGGCATAGCCGCAAAATGTACTGAAATATATTACGATGGTTTGGGAACTAATCAGGACCCTCGTAATAAAGTGAACTTTCTGCTAGTCAAATTTCAAATTTATTTATTTATGATAACGGAACCAGATTGAGGTCCACATAAAGATTCACGAAAAACAAACAACAATTTTCATAAGAATACAAAAGAAATTTACATAATATTAAGTAATCAATATAATGTTAAAAAACATTTGAAGAAGTAAAATAATTTAAAACAAAACATTTCGTCTGGAGGATTAAGCATTGCTTCAATAAAATCAAAGGCAGTACCAATACCCAGTTGGAGGCACATAGGTCTTAACCATTTGCGTCTAAATGCCATGAGGGCCGGACAAACGAAAACTACATGGTACATATCCTGGGTATTATGATTACAAAAATTACAGATATCTGAACCACCATACCATTTGGACAGAAGGCAATTTAACGGGAGTAGATTATACCTTAACAAAAGCATAAATCGCCTAATTCCATGGGGAAGATTCCAGCATATGTATGGTTGGGGTGTTTTTATTTCACAAAATTTACCAATGGGGAACATTCCTCTCACCGCTTTACTTGTCCCACTATCAACTCTATAGCTCAACTCCCAAGAAGCAGTTTTTAAAGATAACTTCAATTGAGCAGCAGCTAGTGTAAAGAGACTTTGTTCGTCTAGCTGTAGTAGCATAACAGCCTGCCGGAAATTCCTTACAATAGAGGAATAAGCATTAAAGGAACCCAGCAGCTCACTTTTTATTAGATATCTCAATGTGCCAGGCATTCCTCTTGCAATGTTAAAAACCCAACGCACCACACTCGCAGCTGCCTGAGCCCGAGAGCTACGCAGGCCGAATTCTCGTCTTAACGAAGACGTAGAATTTGCGGTATTGACAGAAGCTAAATTATGTAATATTTTTCCTTCGGTAGAATCCAAAAAATTCCAACATGCCATATCCACAATTTCTAATCCGTAGATTAGGGATGCAGGGATTTTTGCTCGGAAAACCTCGAGCAATATGGAAAAATGCCTTCTGCCAGTCGCTTTGTAAAGGGAAATAAGACTCTTCCCTTGAGCAAGGGCTTTTCTGCTGTTATTCTCAGTGTGGGTTTTTTCACTTAGATTGCTCATGACAATCTTTCCAAGGAAGGGATATGATTTCACTACTTCTAGTCTTTCACCCCCAATGGACCAATAGTAATTTTCATATTTGGATTTTCTCCTTCTCTGAAAGCACATTATTTTACTCTTTGAGATATTTATTTTTAAAAAGTGAGCGTCAGCATAGGAGGACAAAGCTTGTAAGCGGTCATTCAGGCCTTTTGGGGTGAGGTCCAAAATTAAAATATCATCTGCGTACATTAAGCACGCTATTGGCACTCTCCCCAAAAGTGGAGCAATACCATTACTAGTTGATAATATAGCTTTAGGGAGGTCGGCGATATATAAGGAGAACAACAGGGGAGCCAATAGACAGCCCTGTTTCAGACCATTATTTGTGGGTATAACCCTAGATAGTCCTCGCTCACCACCCATTAAAACTCTGCACCAAGTGTCTGTATGTAGTGCGATAACTAATTTTAATAGACTAGACGGCATCTCTAGTTTAATTAGCTTACTCCACAGCAAGGACCTGTCCACCTTATCAAAAGCCGTAGAGAAGTCGATGAAAGCCCCAAATACACCCCCTCTACGAACTGTAACATATTTTTCCACCAGGATTTGAAGAGCAGTAAGATTGTCCAAAGTACCATGTTGTTTCCTAAAACCAGTCTGTTCTAGCGGAAGTATTGCAGACTCTGTTACCCAGTCATTTAAACGATTCAATAAACATTTGGCAAAAACCTTGCCTATGGCGTCTAAGAGGGCTATTTGTCTATAGTTTTGAGGTAAATCTCTGGCCCCCTTTTTGTAGAGCGGGATTAATAGACTCCCCTTCCAGGAATGTGGGACGGTGCCATTAATAAAGCAGGTTTTGAAAACTGGGTATAAAATTTTCCCCCATAACGTGCTATAGGATTTTAGCACCGAAATCGGAATTTCATCTGGGCCTAATGCACCAGAAGAACGTAAGGCTTTGATTGCTGCAACTATTTCTAATTCAGAAGGAGGGTCGCATGGAAATAAATCCTCCTGCAGCTTATCAGAACAGAACTTCTCACCATTACTGTTATATAGTTGCTGTATAAAGTCAACCCATGTCTGCTCACCAATGGATATCGGAGAGGGTCTAGATCTCACCCCACATCCTTCTCCAATTAATGACCAGAAGGTCTTTACCTGTCCACACTTGGATGCCTCGCGAAGTTTAATCCAGAGCGCATCTTCTTTCTCCCGTTTTAATCTAACCTTTATCCTGTTTCTCCTTCTTCTCAGGAGAGATATTCTTTGTCTACGTTCAGGAATAAAGGAGAGATACTGGGCCCTGACTAATTTATTTATTTCTGTGTTTAAATAACGAAGGTCAGAAGGGATTTTAGGTATTGTCTTTCTTGATGGTGGCTTTTGAACTTTAGCTTTTAGAGTTTGTAGAAAGAACACAAAACAGAGTAGCTCTCTACCTTCCCATAGCATTAAGTTCTCAGCTGTGTGTTCTAATATATTAGACAAACTTCTAATGGACCCTGAATTCCAATAACATTTCCCTTTTTTATTATTAAAGTTCAATAAATCATCTCCAATTTTCCATAAGGCCCTTTGAGGTGGTGTTGTATTTAATTTTACAAGTAAAACATTATGATCACTAAGATCAGTAACAAGTACAGAAAAATCCCTTAAGGAACCAAAAAAGGTACTATCAACTATCATATAGTCTAGAATCGAACCACCATTTCCTAACTTACGAGTAAAATGGGCGGGATTATCCGAAGGGAACCTTCCATTAATTATAATGCAGTCTACTTCGGCTAAACTCTCTAAGATTAGTTTCCCTCTTTTATTTGTTTTAATGTTCTCCGGAAAGATAGCTTTAGGTATCATAAATGTTTCCTCTTTTATCTTATTCCTGAATAACTCCAGGGCACTATTAGATATTTTACCATTTAGATCACCTAATAGTAAAATATGAGGGGGGAAAGTGGATTCCTGTAGATTTAATATGAAAGAACAAATCGTCTTAATACTGGAATTATAATTTACTTCTGGAGGCAAGTAAGCATTTATTATTACCAGTGATTTCTGAGAAGCCTCCTTGGCGAAATTTATTAAGGTTATTGCCTGAAATAATCTATTTGAATCTAAGTAGTGAGTATAATTCCACTTAACCTTGTTTGACAGAAGACATGCTAACCCTCCCTTTGCTCGGCCTCTCGTAGAGGGACTAGCATTACTCTCCAATACGTAATCTTTTACAACCGGAAAATTCCCTACCAACCATGTTTCCTGCAAACAGATAATATCTGCCTCTAAAGAATGCAAAAATGACAGCTTTTCTGAACTCTGGATTAATCCAGCAGTGTTCCACGATATTATTTTTAAGTTATCGTTAAAACTCTGGATTCATTCTAGATACAAAACCAGATTTACCTGATAGAACAGCGGGCAACCAACTCCACTCCTGATCGGCATCCTTTACCCTAGTTTGTTTAATGGGTAGCGGATTATTAACTATCACCTGTCGCTCATTTTTTGATATCCGTATTTTTAACTCTTCAGGCACTGCCGTAAGGCCATCTAAAGGGCCGGATTTTATGCCCTGATGGGTTGGTATTTTTTGGTATTTATTATTTTCTATTTTAACCGGTATAAAGGGATCAACATCGATTCCTCTTATTTGAAATTCTTCTGCCCATTGTAAGACGTGATTTGTTACCAATTTCGAGTAAAATTTTACCCGTGTTATCTTTCCGTTCTCAGAATTTATTAATTTTATTATATCTAGATAAACAGATTGAATCAATTTTAAGCTTTCTATTGCGTGAAAGCAATTAACTAAGGCAGATCTGTTTAAAATAAGATCTGGGTCAAAAATAGGTATAAAATCAAGATAGAGAGTATCCACATTTTTTCTAGTCTTGGGCACTGTCTTAGATATATGTTCAGTTACAACAACATCTGAAAAAGTAATAGCCAAAGGGTTAAGAGTTGATTTTGGTTTAGGGTCTATAATTGGGATTGGGTTTGGGTCCTTCACCAGTTTAATTTGCTCATCAAGATGCTGTTGATTTATATGAGGTAAGCAATCTTGCTGGGTCTCTGTGGAGATCAACTTTAAAATTCCCGATGGTTCATGTAACGGATTAGAGTCGGAATCCACTAAATTAGTGATATCCAACGAAGGTTCTTGTTCACAGTCAAAAATTATTTTCCTTTGCCTTTTTTTTATAAAATCTACGATTTGGTTTTCTTTTTTTGCATCGTTGTTTTTTAGATACTATTATTTCCGTTTTTTTTTTTCTCCTTTGATGGGGAATTTTTGTCTGAAGAGATGGGAGGAATTGGAGTTTCTTTATTTAATTGCGGAATGAAAATAGGGAAGATGGGGGGTAAGACATTAGTCAAGCTATCCTCCGTAGGTGGTAAGGTCTCGATCTCCTGGCTAATGAAAGCTTCGCAATTACCATTAGTTGGATTCTCATTCCTGTATACAGATGGTTCAGAGGTAACTGCAGTATAAGTGTTAGTTTTAACCAGGGGATCTAACGGTGAAAGTACCTCAGGGGTTGTTTTTATATTTTTTATTTCCCCCTTTACTTCCATACTTAAATTATTTGATGAAGTAATTATTTTTTGAAGAGGGACACCTTCCAATCCTGTTGTACTACTCAACAGTGCCTTTAAAATCAGAGTTACTGTATCTAATACGTTATCTGATCCATTAACTAATCTTTCCAATAACTGTAAAATAGATGAGATAAGCCGTTCTAAAGAAGATAAAGAATTAGAAATTACATTATCTTCTCTTATATAAGAATTTTGGGGATCTTTGTTATGAATATGAGTAGGACTGAGAAATAAATTCATTTCAGGGGTGGAAAACTCAGAGTTTTTTGACGGGGTACTGCTATACAGATGTAACCTGGGAGTAGTTACGATATCCTGTGGATAAGTGGAGTTCTGTACTTTAATTGATCCTTTCTGGGACTCTAAATTTATATCAGGGAGAGTGAAATCCTCTGGAAGGGTATGCAGGGGGGAAGAGATACCAGGATGAATTTTTTGATTTACTTTAGAGGGAGAGGGAAAGTTATGTACTAGAGCCACAACTGGAAAAGCAGAAGTGCTACCTGAATCAGCAACATCCACTGCTTTTTCTTGAGTTTCAAAAAGGTAGGCAGTATCTTCCTCTTGGTTTTTATTTGATATATCATCTAGAGGGGGTATACCAATGATACCTGATAATGTACTATCATTTTTGGTAACAGGGGGGTCTCGTACATATTCTTTACAATTGATATTAATCGTTTCCGTAAGGACCCCCTCCTGGTCTACTTTCTCCTTACCCTTATTCCACAATGAATAAAGTTGACATTTACTTTTTAGTTGTAAAGCTGAACCATCTTTGTTTCGCAATGGATTAGATTTGGTTTTAGAACAGGCTCTACCAACTAGAACTCTTCCTGATCTCAATTTATTAGTAGTCATGCTATCTAGAGGCACAATATACAATATCACTCTATTAGTTCGAAGAATAAACAAACTAAAGGGAGGTGGCCCAGCCCGGCCTCAATCGGTCTCTGTCGGTCACAGTCGGTCCCGCCCTTGTCCTGGGCTTCTCCCGGCGCCCTCCCGCGCAGCAGGACACTCACGTTGAAAATGTACTGGCTGGTGTGGAAGGGGAGGAGCCTGCAGGGAGAGCATCCCAGCTGTTACTGATTGGGAGTTGTGGGCGCTCCTGGGACTTGGAGTCCTGCGCCCACAACACGCTCGCAGCCCTGCAGGTCCAAACACCCAGCTGAAGATTTAAAGCAGTGGCACTGTGTGGAGCTGGCCTTCGGCGAAGCGGGACCCGCGCAGCGGGTACCGCAAGCAGTTGGTTCAAGAGAGGCAAAGAGTTCCGCAATCACAGGCAACAACGCGATCCCAACGTCTGGGTAGCAGCTAGTCAAAGTAGGCCAATGGTTCTACAATTTGGGTAACAAACCTGGTAAGCTTCTAGCCAAAACTCTTACAGCTCCGAGCCAAAATCCACATTGAGGTACCGCAAGCAGTTGGTTCAAGAGAGGCAAAGAGTTCTGCAATCACAGGCAACAACGCGATCCCAACGTCTGGTTCAAGTTGGTTCAAGAGAGGCAAAAAGTTCTGCACACAGGCAACGCGATCCCAACGTCTGGGTAGCAGCAATGAAACAAGGAAATCCGCTGATACAGGTGAGGAGGCGGGTTATCACAGCGTTGACCAGCAAGGGGAGGAGCCTGCAGGGAGAGCGTCCCAGCTGTTATTGATTGGGAGTTGTGGGCGCTCCTGGGACTTGGAGTCCTGCGCCCACAACACACTTGTAGCCCTGCAGGTCCAAACACCCAGCTGAAGATTTTAAAGCAGTGGCGCTGTGTGGAGCTGGCCTTCGGCGAAGCGGGACCCGCGCAGCGGGTACCGCAAGCAGTTGGTTCAAGAGAGGCAAAGAGTTCTGCAATCACAGACAACAACGCGATCCCAACGTCTGGTTCAAGTTGGTTCAAGAGAGGCAAAAAGTTCTGCAATCACAGGCAACAACGCGATCCCAACGTCTGGGTAGCAGCAATGAAACAAGGAAATCCGCTGATACAGGTGAGGAGGCGGGTTATCACAGCGTTGACCAGCAAGGGGAGGAGCCTGCAGGGAGAGCGTCCCAGCTGTTACTGATTGGGAGTTGTGGGTGCTCCTGGGACTTGGAGTCCTGCGCCCACAACACGCTCGCAGCCCTGCAGGTCCAAACACCCAGCTGAAGATTTAAAGCAGTGGCGCTGTGTGGAGCTGGCCTTCGGCGAAGCGGGACCCGCGCAGCGGGTACCGCAAGCAGTTGGTTCAAGAGAGGCAAAGAGTTCCGCAATCACAGGCAACAACGCGATCCCAACGTCTGGGTAGCAGCTAGTCAAAGTAGGCCAATGGTTCTACAATTTGGGTAACAAACCTGGTAAGCTTCTAGCCAAAACTCTTACAGCTCCGAGCGAAAATCCACATTGAGGAGGTGAAAGATGAAGAGGGTGATTTACAAAGAAGGGGAGAATGACAAACCCAACTGCTTCCTTGAATTCTATGATTGCCTCTATGCTGGGGAAGCACCTGAAGTCTACTTTCGAAAAATATATTTAGCTGGAACATATCTATCTGCCAAAGATACACACAATAGATATAGATAAATTGGAAAAGCCAATAATAAGAGAAGAAATTCTAAAAGGTGTAATAATAATAAATCTTCTTTATTCGGTTTGTTCACAGTGGAAAAAAAACCATAAAAGAACACAGAATGTCATACATTATAAAAATACACATATTACAGACGTTTCAGGTAAAATTCATTTCATAGATAAAAAGGAAGAATTATTCAAAAAGTGCGAGGTGCCGGTTATGGTAAATATAACATAGTTTTTTAAAGGTTTTTCCTATGTTTCAAAATGCACTTTAGGAAACTGCTAACAAAATAACAGACATTCACTGTCTCCAACATTTGCAATCTTAAAAGAGCAGGTCTACACTGTCTCAATCCCCACGATTTAAGTATCGGTAAAAGCCAGATCTTTCTGTGGGCTTGGTGATATTTACAAAGCAGGATCACATGCAAATTCGACTGCACTGATGAGCCGTCACAGGGGCAAGGCGGCAGTATAGCGTCCCAAGAGTTTTGTGACGGGAAAGTGACCATTCTAAAAAAGATGTTTAGCCTAAATCTCGTAATTAGCATTCTCTCGTAGGTTGATAACTGCAATTCAAGGTACGGGTGAATGACAAAGGCTACTTGGATCATGTTTGCGTGGATCACTGCCGTTTTTGTGGAATTGGATGCAAGTCTTAACAGTTCAAGGTGACTTAGTGCTTTCTGTTTAAGATCTTTTTTTGAAATGTCAGTGATAGAAGCCGGATCTAAATAATGATTCTCAAGGCCTAGATCTTTAAAAAAATTCCTGACATATAAAAGCCACTTTATTTTTGCAGAGTTATCCATGCTCATTGAATCTGCGATGATAGCTTGTGACAAGGCATTTTTGTTTGACGTCCAGATTCGGCGCCACAACATCAGGGGTTCTATTTTGATTAGATCCTCCAAGTGAGGGATAGCTAGTTCTAGGTGCATTGCGTAAGTTGAGGTACCTTTGGGGGTGGCTAACAAAAATCTTAGGAAGGTGTTTTCCACCTTCTGAATGGGGTTAATATCTGTATACCCCCAAACTCCTGCACCATATGTTGCAATTGCCTGGCATTTGGCTTTGTAGATCTTGAGAAGCTCTACTGGTGGTCTTTTGCCTAATCTCTGAGAGAAAGATATTACTGCAGCAATTGATCTCCTAAATAGAAGTGCCCTAGTGTTTACTGCTTGCTTCCAGCTAAGTTGATCATCTACCATGACCCCCAAATAAGGATACTGGGGGGTACATTCTAACTTTTGGTTGTTCAGCAGGATAGGATATGTTTTTTTTTTACCTCTGCCAACTGTCATGACGAACGTTTTTTTTACGTTCACCTTTAAATCTATGTTGCCCATAAAGGACGTGTATCTGCTCACTGCTTTCTGGAGTTCCCTGGGGGTTCGTGCTAAGATGACCGCGTCGTCCGCGTAGAGCAGGGCGGGGATCAGGCGGCGATTTATGCGTGGGAGGTCCTGAGCCCCCCTCAACATCTCCTCCTCCAGACCGTTAGTGTAGAGGGAGAAGAGGAAGGGGGCCAGGACACATCCCTGCCTGACACCACGCCCTACACTAAACGGAGACGTCAACTCTCCATTCACGCCGAAGCGTACTCTGGCTGTAGCCCCGGTGTAGAGCTCTCTGAGAAAGTCTAACAAGGGTGGATCTACTCCCAGTTGAGCTAGGACCTTCCACAGCTTTGTATGTGACACGCAGTCAAAAGCTGCGGAAAGGTCTACAAAGACCATGTATATTTTAGTGGGGGTGGCCTGTGTGTATTTCCCCATTATTAGGGTGAGATTGAGGACCTGCTCTAAAGTACCAAAACCTTCTCGGAAGCCAAATTGGATATCCGAGATTATGCCCCGATCCTCAGTCCACTGCTGGAGACGCTCGAGTATCACTCTCCCCACTACTTTCCCGAGCGAGTCCAGCAGTGAAATGGGCCGGTAGCATTTTACGTCTTGCCGGTCCCCCTTTTTAAAGATGGGGACCATTATTGACTTTGTCCAGGAGGTTAGAATTCCCTCACTCGCTGCAGCTGTACATACTCGGGTTAAAATGGGGGCCCATAGATCTTGATTACTTTTAAAAAGGTCCACCGGGACCCCATCGGGTCCTGGGGCCTTGCCTGATTTACTGCTCTGCAGGGCATCAATGAGGTCTGAGATGTCAAAGGGAACCAGGATAGGGTAATTCACATTGGGGGGTGGGGATTCTGTTGGTAGGGTATTTTTAAAAATTTCCTCGAAGTGGGAGACCCATGTATTTTCGTCGATAGCGACTTCTATTTTAGGGGTATCCTTTTCTGTGAGGTATGGGGTTCTAAGTGTGCGCCAAAATAGTTCACTATTTTTTGAAACAGCTCCTTGATGGAGATCATCCCATAATTTTTGTTTGAGTTGGACCATTCTCAACTTTCTTTCCCCTGTGTATTGGCGCCTCAAGAGCTGGATCTGGGCCGCATCACGTGGGTTGTTTTTAAGTGCGGTTTTTAACTTTGATAGGGCCACTGTGCAATTATGGTTAAACCACTTTGGTTTAGTAACACGGTTTGGTTTAGATTTTGAAGTAAGTAAGTCCTTTATGACGTCTAAAATTACATTAAAATTTCTAAGGACTTCCTTGTTACTAGTTGCAAGATCCAGGCATTTCAGTATATTTGGGTAGGACCGAGTTATTAATTTTTTTATTATGTCAGTTGGGTTAATTTTGGCCCATTTAATAGTTAGTCCATTTCGTTTCCCAACCTGGATCCTATTCTGATTAAGAGTGGTCGCCATCTCCAATTTATGGGAGGCTTTGGTTGGCACAGATAGTGTTATTGTTAAAGTTGCATGATCGCTGAGGGGAGTATCTATGACCTCAAACTCATTAAGTTTGGTCATTAGGTTTTGGGAGAGAAATATAAAATCTACTGTGGTCTTGTGTCCTCTACCCACATAGGTCGGAACAAATTCATTAGGGTCTGCTTTTGGGTAGTTGGCAATCTGAAGATCCAGATCTGATAAGGCGATGTTAATTATGTTTCCTAATTTAGTGTGAGCGAGATGGGCTAGTGGGACGTTAAGTTCGTCCACAATCCCGCAACACAGTAAGTTAGTAGCTGTACAGGGATGGAGATTAAAATCACCTCCCCAAATTATATTGCTTGCCTTATTTACAGGGCTCCGGTGACAAACTTGTTTCAATTTGTCGGTTAGAGTGGTAAGTAGAATTATAAAAGTTTCTTCAGACAAGTTGTTATACATGTTGACCAGGATTATTGTGTCCTTGTTGGGAAGGGTTAGTAATAAGATTTGGTGGTTAGGATCCTGGGAGAGTATGGCCACCTTATTTAGAGAAAGGGAATTGGAGATGTAGGTCGTAAGACCACCTTTTGGTCTGCCCATAGTACTGGGTAACGCTGGGACGTTATAAGTTTTGAAGCCTTGTAGATGTAATGCTTCTACAGACCATGTCTCCTGGAGACAAATTATTTGATTTGCAGCTAGGAAGTTCTGTGCAGAGCCATCGTTGATTTTATTTCGTAGGCCCGCAATGTTCCAATAGGATGCTATGATTTGTAGAGGGACATCGCTATTATCTAGTTTTGGGGTCATAAGATCTTTATTACCAATAACTTGGGAAGTGATAGCGGACTGTGACAAGGAGGGTAGTTGAATGTCAATGGAAGGAATTTCTGATAATGGTCAATCGACCAGGTCTAGGCCGCTATACCTATTGTTTAGCGGGATGTTATGCCATGGGTCCCATCGTGGTTGTTCTCTGTGTGGAGGCCATTGTGTGTATGGTCTTCTGTCATCCCACCTTCCCCCCTGGTGGCGCTGTCTCACTGTATGCCATGAGTAATCTGGCTCATAAAGGTTAGGAGGACCATGATGTCGGGTGTTTAATTGGTCAACCTGCCTGGGAAATGGGACGGACCAAGGAGGTTCCTGCTCCTGTATGTATCCGTCCACTTGCCTAAAGGGGTAAAAGAAGGAGAGTGACTTGATTTTGATTCCTCCATTTGGGGTAATGTCTTCCCAAGCACAAACATAATCCGCTATACGAGGGTCCTCGAAGGTGATTGTTATGCAATCCCCAGGGATGGTTTTCCTGGTATTGCCCACCCACGGTACCCTGGCTACGGATCTGATTCTACCACGCCAAGAAGATGGAATTGGGCGATTAGTCTGGAGCCAATGCTGTGCTTTGTTTTTTAGGGACCAGACCGGTTCTGGGGTATGATCTGTCAATTCAGGAACTCCAGCCATAACCACCACGTAAGGTGAGGCCTCAGGAGGAAACTCCGCTGGAAGTCTTGGAATGGTAAGATTCCCCGCAGTGTTTCTTCTGGACCTAGCCACAGGTGTTTTTGGCGGTACGGGTGGAGGGGGTAGGGTTTTTGTTGTTATTTTATTCGATTTTTTTGGTGGAGTTTTATTGGCTGTGGTGGTAGGTGCCTTCGGGGTCATAGTAGCGGTAGCAGCTACAGCTGGGGTGATCGAGGTATTTGTCTGTTGTAGGTTACTAGAAGAACTTTGTGCTGGTGCTGTTTTTGTTATTGTAGTCGAATTGGTGACGGCTTTATTTGTGGGCAAATTTGGGGTAGTTATTCGGAGGGTCTTTTGTTGTGGATTGGGGATAGATGAGTTGGCGTTTGGTTGGTTAGTGTTATTTGATTTTTTGCTATTATTTCCGCCCGGTTTTTGAGGACATGGTGGAAGAAATGGGTGTAGGTTTTTAAGTAATTTGGAGATTTGCGATTCTATAACTGCTAACCGGTGTTCTAGAGGTAGTAATGCGTGTTTGACTACATTGGCTATACTGGGGATGGTTAATTCCTGGACCTCAGCAGTATTCAAGTCTACTTCGTTTTGTTTAGTGGTTTGAGAGTCCACGGCTATCAGAGGAGATGGTTCCTTCTCTACCTGATGGACTGATGCTGATACCTCAATATGTGACGCCCTGACATCTTGGATTTGTGGAATGATTGATGGTGTTGTCATGTTTTCTGATGTGTTGGGGTTTCTGGGTACCCTATTTTTACTAATCGCTCCCTCCCTCCTGCCCCTCTCTAACCTTTTTTCTAAGGAAGAAATTTGCACAGGTGTTGTTGGAAGCAATACTGGTGTTTTTTCTAGGTCAAAGCTAAGTTGAGAGTCCGCCAGTTGAGAGACTGACAGGTCTACTGTATTCGGTAGGCTGCGTCTCTCCCTGGTCGGCACCAACTCTGCGTTTGATGCTCCTAGAGCTGGAGATCTGGCTTCCGCCAAGGTACCTAATGAAGATCTTTTTGCGAATGCCAGATCCAGGGAAACCCTTTCTTCGATTATTGATATGCTTTCATCTATTAGGATATTGGCCTTCGCTAAAAAATCGTCCATGGGGCCAAGCATTTTACCCGCTGCACTGGGGGCTTTGGTTTTGTTCCCTCTCGTAAAGACCATTACTAATGATATTAAGCTATGGGTCTAAGTAAAATCGTAAATAAATACAGATAGAAAAGAGTCATATAACAGGAATATAAATAAATATATTAGGGGGGTGGCCCAGTCCAGTCTCTAACAGCCTGTAACGGCCTAGAACGGCCCAGTCTTTGCCCGGGTCTTCGCCCCGGGCTGCGACCCGCGCGCGACCCGCTGCGCGTTAGTGGCTGGTTGAATATAAGAGAGGAAATGAGGGCGTGGCCGCCGGGGGAAGAGGCGCCGGCTGCAAACAGCGGTGGATTCTGGGCCTCGCAGTCCCCCGGTCGGCTTCTCCAGGGCACAGCAACCAATGCACTACTACCTGGGCGGGTCGCGCTGAGAGCGAGATGGTAAACTGCCGACTGCAGTAGCGCTCCCACCAGCCGACCACAGCTCCAGGGAATGCGGTTTGGGACGTGGGCAGAGAAGCAGGTCCTCGTCTAGAAAGCAGTTGATCAGGTCAGTGAGCGGCACCCGCGCAGCGGGTGTCGCGAAAGGTTAAGTAGCGGCGTTCAATCAATGGGCGTGGCCGCCGGGGGAAGAGGCGCCGGCTGCAAACAGCGGTGGATTCTGGGCCTCGCAGTCCCCCGGTCGGCTTCTCCAGGGCACAGCAACCAATGCACTACTACCTGGGCGGGTCGCGCTGAGAGCGAGATGGTAAACTGCCGACTGCAGTAGCGCTCCCACCAGCCGACCACAGCTCCAGGGAATGCGGTTTGGGACGTGGGCAGAGAAGCAGGTCCTCGTCTAGAAAGCAGTTGATCAGGTCAGTGAGCGGCACCCGCGCAGCGGGTGTCGCGAAAGGTTAAGTAGCGGCATTCAATCAATGGGCGTGGCCGCCGGGGGAAGAGGCGCCGGCTGCAAACAGCGGTGGATTCTGGGCCTCGCAGTCCCCCGGTCGGCTTCTCCAGGGCACAGCAACCAATGCACTACTACCTGGGCGGGTCGCGCTGAGAGCGAGATGGTAAACTGCCGACTGCAGTAGCGCTCCCACCAGCCGACCACAGCTCCAGGGAATGCGGTTTGGGACGTGGGCAGAGAAGCAGGTCCTCGTCTAGAAAGCAGTTGATCAGGTCAGTGAGCGGCACCCGCGCAGCGGGTGTCGCGAAAGGTTAAGTAGCGGCGTTCAATCAATGGGCGTGGCCGCCGGGGGAAGAGGCGCCGGCTGCAAACAGCGGTGGATTCTGGGCCTCGCAGTCCCCCGGTCGGCTTCTCCAGGGCACAGCAACCAATGCACTACTACCTGGGCGGGTCGCGCTGAGAGCGAGATGGTAAACTGCCGACTGCAGTAGCGCTCCCACCAGCCGACCACAGCTCCAGGGAATGCGGTTTGGGACGTGGGCAGAGAAGCAGGTCCTCGTCTAGAAAGCAGTTGATCAGGTCAGTGAGCGGCCGCCACCTTTCCAAAGCACCAAGCTGAATGGGTGGAGTGAAGCCTAATGAGCAACTGAGGCCTGAGTTTTGGTCTGCTTAAGGCAGAGCACTTCTGATACCTTCAGGTGACACATTGGATAGAGCCACTCATAATTATTCATAAAAAGTATGTAAATGAGCCAGTACTTCCACAAACACAAATGGCAGTGTATCTCCAAGGAGTGTCTCGTGATCCCTTCATCCCTTGTAAACTTGTACAGTTTTTCACCATTGTTTCCCTTTCCCCAGTATGAGTCATGAAATTATTAGTTCATGTAAGGATATCATTCTGCTGGCCTTTTTGTAATCTTGTTTTTAATTCTTTCTCCCATGCTTTTTGAAAGGCAACTTTCTCCTCATCTACAGTCATATATAACAGGTAGTAGTTAAGGAAAATTGTGTGTTTTTCGCTTTTACAAGAGATGAAAAAATTCTCAAATGGTGCAGGTTGTCTCAATGCTCTTTAGTTAACTAAGAGTTGCTGTATTGGTCTTCTTTGAGTAGCCGAAAGTTCACTCTATTATGAGGGTCCTGATTGGTCCCCGAACCATTGTAATATTTTTCAGTAAGTTTTGTGACTATGCCTAAGGAGCTAAAAGAAGGGGAATGAGATGTTATCCTCTGAAGAAAATCTGCCTCTAGGGTAGGGATAAGGGCGTCTCAGTGGCAGTCTCGGGCTTGTGAGAATATCAAGTGAACCCAAGGTAAAGGAAGAGACCGGGGAGGAGGGGGAGGTAGGACAACGAGCCTCCAGTACTAAGGGGAAGGGAGAAAAGGGAGTGGAACAAACCAAACATTGTATTCTATGGAAGGGCCAGAAGGCAGCAAGGAATGTAGGGGTAGCAATTGTGACATATAAGTACAGGGGAAGCACCACTGTGGAGAAGGGAAGGGCAGGGTCTCAAAAATAAGTATCTATCCCAGAGGCAAACGCGTCCCCCACAGCCCAAAACCGATGGGGAAATCTAAAAGGAATCCTCTTTCTGCTTGTTTGTCTCCTCAAATAAATGTCGAGCGCGGAGTTGGGGCAGTTGAAAACATAGGTGTTCCAGCCTAGACATGTAATCAATATGGGGCTCTCAATGGCGTGCAAAATTCTTGTCTGTGTTAGCTAGGTTATTCTTGATTGGTTTCCACAGCCGCTTCCCGCCGCTTCTTCCCCTGCAGCCCCTCACACCCCATCACAGCCCCCGCCTCCCTACCTCTGGTCCCGCGCCCCTCCCCTTCTAAACCCCTTCTCTGCTTATGACAAGCTCCGCTCATCACGAGGCACAGTGGAGCTGTGCTCATGACGAGCTGAGCTTGTCATAACGGCCGCGGCACTCCAAAGTGCGGCTAATTCCCCGTCTGTGCTGGGGTTCTATTGCAGTGGGCGGAGTCGTGACGAGCACAGCTCCACTGTGCTGCATGACGAGCATGCGGCACGGCACGTGCCCCCCGCACCGCAGGGGGATTAGCTCCGCGTGGAAGGGGTTAATGGCGAATGCTGTGGGGGAGCGCGTGTGAAACGTAGACCTTCAGTCCAGGCCAGCACTCTCCCCAGCAACTCCGCCTCACCCTTGAGTCCTCCGCTGCGCAGGGTTCGCACCAGCAGCCCGCCCAGCCTCTGGGTGATTGTAGTTTTTATTCCACATCTCCGCTGGACTTACTTTGCCACACTAGTGTATTTTCGTAACTTGTAGGTTGCCTTATAATTTTATTTTGCCCGATTCTTGATTGGTTTCCCCAGCCCGGTTTCTGTTGCTTCTGACCCTGTGGCCCCTCTCACTCCGTCACAGCCCCCACTCCCGCCTCCCTACCTCTGGTCCCGCCCACTCCCCAACTTAATGGCGGACAAGCCTAAAGCAAGCCCGTCTTTGCCCGTCCGCAACCAGACCATGACCAGCGCCAGTGACCCTGGTACTCCCAGGCCCAACTGCTACGACTCGCCCACCCTCCACGCACTCAATCCCGGAAGACATGCCGACTACGCAAGATCCTCGCCAAACACCACCCACAGACAGTTCTCGCGCAGACCCTGCCGCAGATCCTTCACCATCGACAAAGCTTCCACATCCGCCGAAGGCCTGCCTGATGCACGTACTGCCGAAACCCTGAAATGCATCCTCCTCAACATGCGCTCCCTGCACTGACATGCCGTAGAAATCTGGGACCTGATAAGACACCCTCTCGCCCGACATTGCCTTCTTCACTGAAACCTGGACCAACGCCTCCTCCCGCCCGACATCGCCACTGCCGTCCCTGATGGCTACAAGATCCAGAGAAAGGACCGCCCCACCACCCAGGAGGAGGAATCGCCATCGCACACAAGATCCCCCTCCGACTCTCCACATCCAGCACGAGTGACCCCACTCCAACACAGAACACCTCCACTTCCAGATCCTGACCAGCCCTAGGACCACCCTAAGCGGCACCCTCATCTACAGACTGCCAGGACCGCTCACCCAGCCTGCAACTACCATCGCCGAGCTCGTCGCACACCACGCCATCACCTCCACGGACTACATTCTGCTCGGGGACATGAACGTCCACCTCGACAACTGCAAGGACCCCAACGCCACCACTCTCCTCAATAGCCTCACCAACATTGAACTGAAGCAGCTGGTCAATACGCCCCCTCACAGAGCTGGCACACCTTTGACCCCATCTTCACGGGAGGGACAACCATTCGCTTCAGCCTCACGACCCAGCCCCTCAGGACAGACCACCACTGCGTCCACTTCACCTTCAACACCACCACCACACCCAAGCCTGCCCCGCCACAACGGAACTGGAGCAAGGTCACAGAGGAACACCTCAACACCACCCACCTCCAAAACCCTCCCAGCGCCACGTCCGACCGCAATGACATAGCCATAGAATTTAACCGTTGGAGCACCTGCTGCGCCAACAAGTTCACTCCCCTCCGCCACCCCGCCAAACAACGCCCTCTGAAGGCCGCCTGGTTAACCGCAGAGCTACAAGAAGCCAGACACTCCTGCAGACGCCTAGAGAAAACCTGTTGAAACCAGAAAACCACAGAACAACCACAGGAGCGCCCTGAAGGAATACCACCAGTGCATAAGAGACACTAAAAGATCCTTCATAAGAGACAAAGTCCTGACCAAAGTGACCAACGCCAAGGAACTGTTCGACATCATACAGCAGTTTACAAAACCCACCAGCAAAGCCACGGACGTCACACCTTCCCAGAAACTCTGCGACAAGCTCAGCTCCTACTTCCATCTGAAGATCAAGATCCACTATGACAATTTCAGCAAACCGATGCCAGACAATCCCCCTACCCACCGCCGCCGACAACAACAACCCAACCATCATGACCTGGGATCCCACCACCGTTGAACACATCACCAAGACCATGAAGAAAACAGACTCGGAGCTCCAACGGACCCCTGCCCACAGCACCTATTCCACAAGGCTTCCGCCTCCATCACACCCAAACTAGGACGGACCATCTACTCCTCCTTCTGATCCGGCATCTGCCCAGACAACTGAAAGCAGGTAGAGGACAAACCCCTCCTCAAGAAACCAACAGCCGATCCAAGGACCTGAAAAACTACCGGCCCATATCTCTCCTCCCCTTCGCGGCCAAAGTCACAGAGACATTCGTTAACGCCCAGCAGACCGCCTTCCTCGAAGAGAACTCCATCATAGACACCTCCCAGCCTGGATTCCGCAGCAACCACAGCACCGAGGCCGTCACTGACGACATTCGCAGGCTACACGACCAGGGACACACTGCGGCCCTCATCCTTCTAGACCTCTCCACAGCCTTCGACACCTTATCACATCACAGGACCGCAGCCAGACTTCACGACTCTGGGGTACAAGGAGCCACCCGACTGGATCCAATCCTTCCTCTCCGGCAGAACCCAGAGGATCACACTCCCTCCCTCCCTCTCTCTCCGAATCCACCGATATCAACTGCGGACTCCCCCAAGGATCATCGCTCAACCCCACGCTCTTCAACATCTACATGGCCCTACTCGCCGCCATCGTCAGAAAGCATGGGCTCAGCATTGTATCCTACGCAGATGACACCCAGGTCATCCTCTCACTCACGAAGAATCCCAAAGACACCAGACTCTGCTTCCAGGAAGGAATGAAGAACATAGCAGCCTGGATGAAAGACAGCTGCTTGAAGCTCAACTCAGAAAAGACCAAGATCCTCATCCTCGGACCCCACACCTCGGCCTGGGACAACACCTGGTGACCCTCCGCCCTCGGAAATTCACAGACCATGAAAGAAACCTCAGCAACATCCTTGCCTCCTCCCTCTCCATGAACCACCAGATCAACGCTGTCGCCTCCACTAGTTTCAACTGCGTGCGCATCCTCCGTAAGACCTTCAAATGGATCCCCCCAGACTGCAGAAGGACCGTCACCCACGCGCTCATAACCAGCAGACTGGACTACGGCAACGTCCTCTACACCAGAATCAACAAAACTCTTCTACATAAACTCCAAACCATCCAGAAAGGTGCAGTTAGATTCGTCCTCGAGACACAGCGTCACAAACACATGACCCAACACCTACAAGCCCTCCACTGGCTCCCCATTCGAAAAGAGGGTCACTTTCAAACTCCTCGCCCACACCTACAAATCCCTCAACAACATTGGAGCCAAACACCTCAACGATAGAGTATCCTTCCACATACCCAGGAGGAACCTCCGCTCCGCCAACCTCGCACTGGCAGAGGTCCCCCCCCATCTTCAGAAACAGAACTGGTGGGAGAGCCTTCTCCTACATCCCAGCCAAGACTGGGAACGAGCTCCCCGTGAACATCAGATGCTCCCCGACCCTGCACAGGTTCAGAAGGATCTCAAGACCTGGCTCTTCGACTGATCCGGAGCCGCTACCTCCGCACCTTGAGACCCTTGCGGGTGAGTAGCGCGCTATATAAACCCCTGATTGATTGAGTCAATTTGTGAGTCAGCTGCTCCAGTGCTAGGGTTCTAGGTGTGCCATGGTGTTGTGAACCAGGAAGCCATTGCAAGAGCGTTGGGGGACTACCAGGCCGACGCAATCAGTTGTTTGGCCACGCCCGTCATATGTTGCTTCAAGAACCAGTCTGAGTGTGTCACTGTATTAACTGTTGGAGGATGCAGTCCTAAGATAACAGTGCTATAACCGGCCGGGATTGGGTAGTCCAAAGTGTTTTTAATGTGACTTATGTGGGTAGCACGTTCAGGTAGATAGAGTGTAAGCGGACCAAGGTATACTACCATTAGACCATGATCTTGTAGGCTCTTTCTTGCTGGGGAATACTTCAATAGATCTTTCGGATTTCACGATACTGTTTACCCATTTTTTGGTTTAAATCTGTTTTATTAGTTTTACATATCACAACAGTCAAATTATTCGTCTTCACATTTGTCATGTAAGTGCGCATCTTGATGGTCGCGCTAACATGCTTACCCAACATCATGAAATACAATAAAGCTAAAAAAAAGGGGGGGAAAAGAACGAGGGGGGGAGAAGGAGAAGGTAATATTGAGAATGGGGATGAGGTGGAAAAAGGGGGGAAGAGAGGGGAAAAAAATTGCATTTCACTAAATTTCCATTTCAACAGGGGTTGGTGGAGCCAACACAATATTGTTCACATATCTCGTTATCTCTCCCGGTACCTGCCCACCAGTGAGATTTGCCTCAAAATTATGGCCTGTTGTCGTATGGACGGGCTGTTAGGGGTTTATGTTTCGTATTCCAATTCTTTACCCCATTCTAGGTCAGCACTCAGGGGAGAGGGAAGAGTGGGGTGGGAGTGAGGGGCATGTTTGAAATAAAGGGGGGGGGCATCTAGGCTGGTGTTTGGGGGCTATCTGTGCCATCCCCTATGGCAGTTGACCCCTGGGGAAGTTCTTGCATTACCGCGAGTGTTCCTGCCATGAACCCCGTAGGTCAGTGAGAATTGCATCCCAGTCTGCAGCTATCTGTGTCTTGCATGCACCTAAGGTATCTTCTCGGTGTAAGGCCACAGCCTCCAGTTGCGCCCAGCATATCAAAGTGGTACCATGCCGGTGGTGACTGGGGGGGTCAGGGGACTTCCAGCGTTTAGTGACGAGTCGTTTTGCCACTATGAGCCCAAAGTCTATGAATCGTGTTTGTCACTTTAGGCTTCTTGCGTCTGCGGTATAGTCCCAATATATACACCTCCTGTTACAACTAGGGGTCTCTAGTTGGCAGAGGTAGGTACCACTGTCCAAATAGGGACCCTTGCTTCTAGTCAGGGTAAGGAGGAAACACTCTTCGATAACCTCTGCTCACCCCCTGTGTAGCTTGGCACAAGCAGTCAAGGCTTATCGAAGGCAATGTGTAAAGTATTTGTACAAACACTCACAGTAACACAGTGAAGACACCACAAACTGACTCCACAACAGTTTAGAAAAATAAAGGTATTTAATCTAAATTACACAAGACCAAAACCACAAAAATCCAACATACCCAGTTCAAGAAGATGGTTTCAAAAGAGTTCTTAAAGTTGCGATAAAATAATCTAAAGTTGCGTGAAAAGTTCACAGTTGTGTCACATTTAGCCAACAGTACCTTTAAATGCAACAAAGTTCCAAAACATAAGATGGTGCGGAGGAAAACAAGCGATGCGTCACTCCTGAGACCTTGGGGAGGCGATGCGACAGCCCCGCTGGATGTAGCGGGCGTGATGCGGTGACTCCGGTCTCTATGGGGAGGGATGTGATACCTTGTATGGATTTCGGTGCAGAGGTTCCATAGTGAAAGAAGCTTGCAAAGCACGATGCGATGATATTTGGAGTTACGACGATCTCCGGGGTGACGATACGTGATCTCCGGGGCGACGATGCGCGGGCCAGCGGTGATCTTCCTCTCGCAGCTCCTCGATGCGATGGCTCGGTGACGACACTCGCAGTGACGTGATGCGGTCCGCAAGCAAGCGGTGCGACGATCTCACCCAGCGACGACAGGCTCTGCGACGACACTCGCAGCAATGGCAATCTCTCCATTGTGTGATTTACTTTACCGGTGTTTCAAATGCATGACCAGGTAAATCTACAAGGAGAGTTCCGTCTGACAGCCACAGGTTTTGGGCTCTGGGCAGTTTTCTCCCATGTCCGAAAAGAGATATATTTCTAGTACTTATATTTTACTGTTTCCATTACTAAAACTGGCGACTAACAGAATGCAGTGCGATGCTAAATAAAATATTTTTATTTGATGGCATATAGAGAAGACATGTCCATCTTCAAATATAAGGGTTCAGCATAGCATGTCAGATATGATGAAAATTCAGGCTCACGTGCTCCTTGGGCAGGGGGTGTGGGGGTCACCACTGGTATATCGGCCAGAGTTTGAAGAAGAAACAAAAGCAAAGCTTATAACTGCAGCTCTCCTCTTAGGACCGAAGGACGGAACGGGGGCACACGGTTTTGACGTGGATCAGTCAGGCACGGCACAGTTGTGCAATCACAACTTTTTATGCAGCAGCATTTTACATAGTGGTTTTTTGCCAATACAGCAATAATAGCGAAACCAGAACTCCCAGAATGCAATTGGGAGTTGGCTAAGCATCAGGAGGAGCTGAATGTCACTGAGGACAAGGAGATACTTGGCAGATATGCCGCCAGCGCTTAAAGGGGCACGAGCCGATAAGGGCAAGATGTGAGGAAAGACGATACACATCTTAAGGGCAACACCATGTATACAAAGTAAGGAGAGGAACCAGTTTCTCGTCTCTACAAACTCGCACAGGTGCTATCCCTTTGCCCAGTGCTCGCTCTCCTGACTCCAGGCTTACTCCCTTGGGTATATCGCCCTTTAAGACCAGCATTAGCGCGTCAGCGTGGTGAACGCGCGGGGGGTGGGAGGGGGTGAGCGAGGCAGCGTGGTGAACGTGCTATTTAGGCAAGATGGTGTCAGGCTCTCCACAGTCCTTATTGACACCCGCATGCTGTCTGCATTGGACAGATGGCGAGAGCAGCCATCTTTGTCCATGCAGATGTGCGCATTCAAGCGAGGGAGAATGGATTCCAAAGGTGCTCTCCATGGCGAGCGCGTGCGCTGCTTTCGCCAGGCGAGACCTAAAAAGGAGAATAGAGTATGAAGTAAAGTGGTACATACAGAAATGTACACTTTTTGAGCAACAAAATTAGATTAGATATATAAAGTATGGTGGGGTGCTCCTGCTGTGATCTGCACTCAAGATTTGTTCATGGATTTAATTTCTCTCACTATGACATTAGTTATTATTCAAATGATTCCTGCTTGCTTCCTCCGCCACAACCTGTGCACTGGAAAAGAAATGGTTATGTAGCTAGGGAAGTTTAAAAGAGTATTGGGTGTAGCTTGTAATAAACAGACACTCTCCTCGGAAAAGTAGACCCATAAATACACGTTTTTGTCGGAATAAGATGTGATTCATAAAGATATATGGACATTTTGAAGATGAAGAAATAAGGAAGTGGATCTCCACATCATTTAGGCATGGCAGGAATGTGTGGTCTAAAACATCCATCTGTTTTGCAAGGTTCTCTGCACACTTCACATGTGTGCTATTTGACCGGCATTCTAGGCATCTTAGCTTCCTTAGGAGACATGTGACTCTTCACCTTTGTGTTTAATTACATTTTTGTGGTACTGATATACTAGCTAAGGAAGCAGCACTCTGCTTTCAAGGTATGTGCATTTTTGCCAACTGCTGCCTTTTTGCATATTCAAAGAGTAGGGCTTTGTTTGTAAAGTGAATGGATGCATGTCGGCAAGGTGATAATTGTTGTTTGCAACAGAGTTCCCCATGATATCTTTCGATTCCGACTTCACAACAGCCAGTTGTCAATACCTTAACTAAAACCTGGCTGAAGGATGCATTCAGTCCTGATATTGTTGCCACAATACTTCAAGGTGAATTTTCCACTGTGACCACACTCTCAGACCCAGGGTCAGAGTGATGATAATACACAGGACTGAAATACAGTGCTCTTTTAGAACTAAACACTAAATCTGAAAAAGAAGACTGTCTGTCTTTTTTCACTTATATTGAGTGCCATGTTCTGTTCATGTGGCTGTCTAATGCACCAACCAGCAGGCCATAAACAAGACTTCTGCAAACATCTTATTGGCAACCTTTCCCTTATGTTTTACAATATTTGAATTTCACCATTCTTGGGTATGTAAATGTTCACCTTGAAAAAGATCCAATATCAATTCTGTTATTCTAACTGACAGCCTTAACACTCTAATAGTCCCTCTCTTAAATTCTCGGTCTGCTCATCATGCGGACCATATACTATATGCCACTTTCTCAAATTTACAATTCTCTGTTCACAATCCTCTGCCTCTTATCTGTTCTGACTATTTTGCATTCCCTTTTTCCTTTACTTTTTCTATCCACCTAAATTATAAAGCAACCTCTTACTCGGTTTACATTACATTGAACCTTTCAAAGATCAAACCCTATGGCATCAATCAGATGCTTTCCAAGATACCTTTGCCCTAGTCCAAAATTGCAATTACAGCAAGCACCAATTTAAATTCCGTTAATACCTCAGATCTTACAGCATTGGCACCTTTTAAAAGTTTGCCATTATCATTGAGCGCCTCCAGACTCATGGTACCAGAACGAGAATAAGATAATATTCATAAAGAAAATCTAAATTGCAAGCACTTGAAAAGAATCTGAAGACTAGACTATGATCCCTACTCAAAACTCAACCAAGAGATCTATTGAAGAATATTTGTGTTTAATATGCACTACTCCTATTCAATTTTACACTATTTGATTCCGCAAGAACTTCCCTGTTATATCTTTAGGATATTAAAAACCTTACCTCTCTAACAGTTACACCCACACCCCTTTAGAATATCTATGCTCCATCCTTGCCTAATATTTCCATGATCAATTTTTTTAAAATCTACAGCAACTTCTTCAAGTAATCCTCCTCATACATTAAACAACTGTATCCCTCTGCCCAAAATTCACATCTGTCCCTTGCATTATGGAGGGTTCTCCTCTCTCACTGGAAGAAATTCTATTTGCTATGGAACATATTAAGTTAGGATCACATTCTGACCCTTGTTAGCCTACGCTATTCTACATAGGCCAAGAGAGGATTGTCCCAGATATCTTAATTGCATACAATAGATCCTTGTTCCAGATATATGGAAGCAAACATTTTTCAAACACTTTCAAATCAACAGCAGATACTTCAATTCTAAGCAACTATTCACACAATTTCTCTTTTGCCTTTTCCCACTATATAACTGGAAAATCAAGCAAATAAAACTATTTCCCACTACGTAGAGAGCAAAAATATATTAGACTCTTCTAAAATCAGATTACCACTAAATATGCTCTTTGAAAGCCTCAAGAACATCATTGATCAAGGAGGCCTTGGTCCTTTTAGATTTGCTGGCTGCATTCAACATATCTTACACTATCTTTATCTCTTGTCTTCACGTTTGAGGGAAAAGCCATTGGCTGGTGTCTGTCTTTTCTGTCTATCCGAAATCAGTCAATCCTTCTACCATTCACCTCAAACCCTCTTGCTATTCCTTTCAGAATACCTCTGAGCTTGTGTCTCAGTTCCACACTATTCATGTGTTTATGTGACCCCTCTGGCAGCCACAGTTCCATCATTTGGTTCCCAAATCATGTCATATTGTGTCATAGGCAGATGACACAACACATCTTTATCTCAATGTCAGGAGTCAACATTCTCATACAGGACAGATTCAGGGTTTGTATGAGCACTGCAGTCAAATGAATGAACAACAATTGTCTTACGCATAACAGCAATAAAACAGAAGTTCTGAAGTTTGGCAAGCAAAAATCCTTATGGTCATCCAGCTGGTGGCCATCATACCTCAGAAATTCCCCCATTCTGAATTCTACGGACCTAAATCTATGGGTCATATTCCCTTTTAATTTGACTTTTGTTAACCAAGTCAACCAGGTAGTTGCCACCTGGTTTATGCTCCTTAGAAAGGTAAGGAAAAGGATTAATTTTCTTCTAATTTCCTTTGTCAAAACCGAGTTCAGGTTCTACTGAGGCATAACAAATGGCTTGGGGGGAAAACACATGCTTCAACCTTTTATAAAATGTACAACATGCAACATAAACAAAAATGGTTAGAGTAAGTAAGAACATAAAGGCCGGAAAGGCCCATAAATACCCTTTCACTGTGGCCAATGACTCGCCTTACTGTGGTAAAAAAAAAAATGAAACAATAGAACATCAGAAAGTTTGGCTTACAAGGAAGTAAGTGTTGCAAGTACCACACCAAGTGACACATTTGCCCCAGTGTGAAAGTAAATCAACTTCAAGGAAGGGGTACTGGGACAAATCTCCCACTTGGTGTGGTACTTGCAACACTAACCACCTTGTAATCCAACTTTTGATGGATGGTGCAAGAATGTCCTCAACTGCCTCATTCAGCATGTCAAACGCATTTAGTGGTCGCAGTTCAACTTCATCACACAGAGGTATAGGTTACGGAGTCTTGCATGTGGTACGATACCCTGTTGAAGAGATAGGAGCACCTGTTGAAGTGGAAGCCTGATAAAACGACAAAGTAATATGAAAGTAAAGCGAGTTGTATCCTTCCTACTTTCAGAATATAGTATGCTTTTATGGGATCCTGGGACAAAATAAGGTTGATCTCTGGCATCAAGATTGTGAAGTGCTCCTCCCAGAGTCTCTCAGATGTAGGAGGAATGTGCAGTGGGGACGAGAGAAAGGGCAAGGTATTGCCCTTCTGATTAATATGTACGACCAATCTGTCTAATATAATGGATCTCTAGCCATGGAGGACATTTCTTACCCTGTCTCCTACTGGCCACAAGGGAATCAGGATGGGCAAACCTTTAGTAGCCACCTGCAGCAGGGCAGGGAAGAATGCGAGGACTGCTGCCTGTGCAAGTTTGAAAAGCGAGTACATATGCCAGTGAGGTCTTGAACGGACTTGTTGACTTTTGCAGTACAAGTTGGGAGGGATGGTGCTGTCTGGAAGGTAGCCCAATGGTATAGATTTCGAATTTTCAGTATTAGTGTGGAACTTGTTTGGCTGGTATCAAGCCTTAGAGAATGTGTTGTGTATGTCCTTGAAAAGTTCCAGTTTCGAATCAGGTTTTGTAATTTCCAGCTTTGAGCCACCAAAGGGCATCTGCATAAGAGATGCCTGTACAAACCCAGCTGATTTCACCCAGGCATGATATTTGAGATTGACACTGCCAGTAGCTCTGCTGATGGAGAATGTAGTTCCCAGGCTAGCCCAGTGCACATACCTGGCTGCAGCCAGACCATCATTAATTGCTGGTGCAAATGAGGCCCTTCTGGAAGGCCAGCAAGAAGTTGCTGGCCATGTCCCTTAATGCCTGGCTGTACCTAGCCAAAAGACAGACTGGTGGGCAAGCATGGCTTGGACCATGTAGCCAGAGGGCTTAATTAAATGCCAATAATGGCTCAGTGGAGGTTAGCCTGGTTGAAGTATCTCAGTTAATACATTTATTTTCGTCTCAATAGAGGGTAACGGTGGTTCCAATGTTCCAGCAGTTGTCTGAGCCACCACTGCAATTAAAGAACTTTCTTCCATTGCTAGCCCCAAGGGAGCAGTCTAGCTCGGTTTCAAAAGATGTGTCTAGCCCACTGGCAAAATTATAAGTTGAAATACAATGCATCAATAGTATAATGAGGAGGTAGCAATCTAATTCTTCATATACATCAGTGTGGCGGTGGCACATTAACCTCAGGCAGCGAATCCGAAAGACAACCAAAAATAGTGTGCACCCTCTGCTGATAGGGATGTCGAGTAAGAGGTCTGGGATTGGATTCTGTGTATATAATCACTAGCTGGTTGTTCTGTGATTTCACACAATGAAAAGGGACAGTATCAAGTCAACAGCAGATTGGGGTTGGAGCCCGGGGTCCAGATCCACAACTGGCACCAGTGGAATCAGTATCAGTATGGAAGGAACCAGTGTGGATTTTGGTGCCACAGTTTAAGTCATTCCTGAAGGGGCAGATGGTGTCGGGACAGGTCACCAGGCAGAAGTTAGACTAGAAGCTCTGTGAGACTGAAGGCACGCCACAGGGAACCAGAATACCACCGAAACTCTGCAGCATTGTCTCCTTGAAGGTCGCTATTTGCTAAGTGGTCAACAACAGCCCAGGAATCTCTGGCCCACCCAGATCCATTTGCGTGCGGCAATGGTTTGGAATTGAGAGTCACCAGGGGAGTGCGAGCTTTATCATGAAGCCCTTGCACCTTTTCGCTAGACTCCAAGAGTGGGATGGAGTAGATCCCTGAACCTAGACGTCACCTTATCAGAAGACTTCCAGCAGGAAGTGAACTTTTGGCAGGAACAGTTTTGTGTCTGAGACCACAACTGGGCTCATGACCTGCAAGAGGAGCCGAACTGTGCTCAGATTGCGGCTGCTTCTATGCAACATAGAGGACTGCTTCTTACACACGAATAGCATTCGGGTGCATGAAGGCAACCTTGGAGCATGATGTAGAGCCATGGCCTGAACCCAAGCACTACAGGCATACCTTGTTCTGGTCTCTGAATGTCTGCATCCTGCACCTGCGTTGTGCAGTCTCCACATGGCTTGAATCCCGTAGTTTTCGATGGGGACATTTTTCCTTAGCACACTCAGAAAGGTTTTTGCCCAGCTCATATAGTAAAAGACACTGATGTCCTGATCATCTAATCGGCCTACAATGGCCCTCCATTTACTTCAATTAAAAATAGCTGGAATCTTGCCACCTTCCCCCATATGAAACAATCTCGACATAAGCCAGTGCACTTGGCAACAGCTCTCTAATAGTGACAAAGTAGCTGCCGAGCAACATCCACACACTGAAGTTTAAAGAAACCCAGGTGAGAAAAGTGATGGAGGAACCTGGTTCAACAGAACCAGATTGCTCTTGAATATGTAGAGACAGTGGGGAAAGCAGTGGATGCAATAGAGCAGTGGATGAAATACAGCGGTGGTGTTGCAGCATCTGCCAATCTGGAGGACTGTAGTTATTTTGTATAAGCAGAGAAAGTGCTCGCAGCAGAATGACCTTTTTTGCTGCTTTGCCCGATCTGTAGTTATCCTGCAGGCGAGGGAGAAAGTCAGACTACTGGCCCTCTATCCTTCTCTTAGACAGGGGACAAGCCATTTCAATTGTGACAATGAGTTTGATTCTACACTGCAGCGACTTTACAACCGTTTTTACAGATGGCTCCAACTAGAAGATAAGACAGCCGTAAATGAAGAGGATATAACATTTGCTAAAGGGGAAGAAACTCATATTGAAGTGGGGGGCATTGTAATATACATTTAGGGTAAGTAGCTAACATAGTAAACATACATGCATCACTCTTTGAAAGCGATATTTAAAAAAATGACATACCAATCCGTCTTTAAAGTTCTGTACTCTTTTCTTGGCAATCTTTCCAGTTATCCACCACGCCCATGTAGGTGTATATTGCCATAAGTAGTATACAAACAAAAATGGTTGATCTGCAATCCAGGTTTCTTTCAAGTTATTGGCAATGCTAACCAGCATCAACTGAACACAGCGTGCAGTGAGCATTTTGTAGGACTGATCTGTAGTCTTAGGAGTCTGCAACACATAAGATTAGAGATAATATGTTAAAAAATGCACACATTAGCATTAGTCTACTAGTTTTATGGTTCAATTTGCTAACATTGTTATTTAGTTCAACACTTAAAGTTACTTCATAAAATCGCTGCAAAAATAACTATATCCAAAAATAGTTAATCTGAGTCATACTAAGGAGGCATTATTTGTTCTTCGACAACTTGAAACACCTTATGTATGCATTTTAACTGCCGCTTATTTACTAGCAAAAACAACAATTGATGGACAGAATGCAGAACAATGTCATACATTCACCCCAGTACAGAGATCTGGGCCTCAATCCATCGTTTTTTTGCTCACCATGCCATTCCAGTTTGGACACAGCCATATGCCAACCAGTCTTGACCCTGCGTATGTTGCCCTAAGTGGGAAGGGTATGCCCAGACATGAGTCTTGTGCTCACTAAACCACTGGATTCAAGCTAGCCTGGCTGATGGAGGGTGATGCCCTGAAACCGGTCTCAGGATGCTTGTTTCCGGTCCAGTGAGGACCGGGCTTAGCAGTTCAGGCTGGACTGTTCCCACAAGGAACAGGGTCAAGACTGATTTGCATATGGCTGGGTCCAAACTGGGCTGGTGTGGTGAGCAAAAGAATGATGGATTTAACCCAGATCCTTGTGACTGGGAGTGAATGTTTACATTGTCCAGCATTCCATCCATCAATGGTTTCTTTTGCATATGTCGCCCTAAGTGGGAAGGGTATGCCCAGACGTGCTCACTACACCACTGGATTCAAGCTAGCCTGGCTGATCAAGGGTGATGCCCTGAAAGCGGTCCCAGAATGCTTGTTTCCGGTCCAGGGAGGAACTGGCTTGGCAGTTCGGACTGGACTGTTCCCACAAGGAACCGGGTCAAGACTGATTTGCATATGGCTGGGTCCAAACTGAGGTGGTGTGGTGAGCAAAAGAATGATGGATTTAACCCAGATCTTTGTGACTGGGGGTGAATGTTTGCATTGTCCAGCATTCCGTCCATCAATTGTTTCTTTTGCTTATTTACTAGCAGCAACAAAGACTCGTGGGGTCGCAAATACATTAACAATTTAATAAGGGGGTTAGTTTGTTGATTTTAGTGCAAAGATTAATCATGAAGAGTTTATGCACTCTATGTATGGTACCTGTAAGATTCTTAACCAATTCCAAACAAGAAGGTTATTTTATCTTTTTTAAATCCCATGTTTTTTTTATTCTGGTTTATATAGTTTGTGATTCTGCATGCTCATCCTTACAATGAATCTTTAGCAAAATCTGTTTCTATGATCTATTTTAAATTTGAAACTTTATCTAAGGTGGTTGTTACAAGGCAGCATCCGGTGTTAATATGAAATTAGTGTTAGGTTGTTTTATAGATAACCCTGTCACCTTCTTAAATCAAATGATACGGTTTTAAATTATTCTACTCATATTAAACGAGCCGGGATTGTACTGTAATACACTTAATGCTCTCTCTCTCTCTCTCTCTCTATATATATATATATATATATATATATATATCCAGCTCCAATTCCTTGTGATTTAACAGGAAAACAGCACTCGTAAACGAACTGATGCTTGCACTCGTGTTTATTCGCACAGAGTAAACAGACGCGTTTCGGCTTCAAGCCTTCCTCGGTGTCAATTACACTTCACAGATTAGCCATACATATTGCGTTTGTAAGCGTCAAACATAAAAGACGGACTGCATTAACAAATCATACTCGGGGGACATCTTTAAATGGGCAAATAATCCCAGTTAGACAAGGTAAGATTATCATTTTACTAATATTTGCCTCCCCAAGAATGGTACAAACGGAGTTTAACGTTGTACTGCCGGATAAAGGTTATATCGGGGGTTTGTATGGTCTCACGTGTGAGTAATGGGTCTATAGATTGTGACACTATGTGGATCACCTTCATTCGTGTGTGGTCGAATTGCTACCGTGTATCTAAGTGTATTGTCCCATAACATATCAAGAATACTGCTGTGGATCGGCTAAGCGCCCTCGCTAGGAACCTCCTACGAAGGCGTGTATCACTGTGAGACCTTCTCCATAGAATTTGCTACTCCATTAAAGTTGTAAATTAAGGTCCGCCCTGTATTATATTAACCAAAAGTTTGACGCATATCAGGTTGCATATCAACAATAAATTTCATATATAGGGCTCTCTAAGTTTAAGAGGTAGTGCAGCAAAAAACATACAGTTTTTAAATACTATCACAAAGCCAGGTTCATCCCATGTTGAAGCTACAGAGTTTATGAGCCCATAAACTGTTAGGTCAGGCTAACTGAATGTATATTGTAATTAATCAAAATGAATCAAAATTAACCAAAATAGTTTCAGTTCATCATGGCTGGTGCAAAATTACAAAAGTTGGCAGTTTAAGTCATTTGACAGATATGTTCCAAGATCATCTATAGTTTTTTCTTCTTTCTTTCTTAGAGGACACACTATGTCGCAACAGATCTAAGCATTATAGAAATCCTGATTTGTACCATGTGTTGTCTACCTTCCTAAGTGTACAACCAGTTCTTTCCCAATATTTAGGCCACGGGGTGCCTTTGTCATCAGATCTATTATATATCTGGATTCCAGACGTCTTAGTTGTTTTAGCCTGTCTCCCCCCCGGATGCTAGCTGGGATACTGTCCAGTCCAAAGTATTGCAATTTACTTCTGTCCCTGTTGTGTGCCTCATTGAAGTGTCTTGCGACTGGGTATGATGGATCTACCTTTTCAAAATCGCTCTTTGATGTTCAAATATCCTCATCTTTAGCGGGTGGATTGTGCTGCCTATATATCTCAGGCTGCATGGGCAGACAAGACAGTAGACTGCAAATGGTGTACTGCACATTAGGAATTTCTTTATGGGCTTAGTTATCTCTGCCCCAGGTACTCTGTAGGATAATACCCTTCTGCTCCCTGCACAAGCTTTGCATTTGCCGCAGGGATAGAAACCCCTCATTGCGGTCAAAGTGCTCTGCTTAGGTTTCTTCTGTTCGAAGTGACTTCTCACAAGTGAGTCTTTTAGAGACCTCGCCTTGCGGAAGGTAACCTGGGGTTGTGAAGGGATATCCTCCTTGATAATAGGATCAGTTAGAAGAATATGCCAATTCCTGGCCAATATCCCTCTAAGGATGTTCGATTCAGTGCTATACGTTGTTATCATGCGGAACTTGCCGCCTGTTTCTGTCTCTTTTCTTTTTTCTTTTGTTTGTAGTAGACATGTCCTCGGGATTTTCTTAACCTTCGTCAGTGTCTTATTGAGGGAGTGTATGTCGTACCCTCTCTTAGTATATCTTGCGATGCTACCCTTGCCCGCTAGCTCGAAGTCCTCATCTATACTAGTGTTTCTCTTTAGCCTTAGGAGTTCCCCATAGGGGATGCTCTGTATGAGCTTGGGTGGATGGTTGCTGTCTGCCCTAAGAATGGAATTGCCTGCCGTGGGTTTACCGTATAGTGAGGTGTGTAGTCTATCCTGCTCAACAAACACTCTCAGGTCCAGAAAATCCACTGCCACTGGATTGACTGTTCCCGATAAGTGCAAGTTGTAGGTGTTGGTGTTCAGGACCTCGATATAGCTCTGAGCCATCTCCATCGTCCCTTGCCACACGATGAAGAGGTCGTCGATATATCGGTACCACCTCACTACCCTGCCTGTCTCCTGTTCGCCTGTGTAGAGTGCCATGGGTACCCGCTCCTCCCACCAGCCCACAAACAAGTTCGCGTAGCTGGGAGCGAAGCAGGTACCCATGGCAGTCCCAGACACTTGTGCATACAGTTGGTCATCAAACAGGAAAATATTGCTTGTCAGACAGAATTCGACAAATTCCAACAGCATACAGTTGTGTAAGGCAAATCTTGTTGGTCTGTTATTCAGAAAATGTTCCACAGCAGTGATCCCCAATTCATGTCTTATGTTGGTATATAGACTTGATATGTCCAGTACCATCAGTAGATATGTTGGTTCCCATATAAAATCCTCAATTTTCGTTAGAAAATCTTTAGTGTCCCTTATATGGGACTTCAGCTGTGTCACAAGAGTAGTGTCCACTTCCAGCTAAAAAGCATCTCTGAGCAATACCGGCTTTGGAAACAGCAGGGCGCAGGAGTGCTAACATTACAATTCGCAGCAGTACCGAAAAGATCGAGCCATGGTTCCTCTTTCTGGAAGACCACCTTTGCCACCTCTGAGTTAAAATGCAATTGTTGATCCACTAGGCACCTGAGTTTATTTCACTGGGGTTTAAAGATCCCATCAGGTGGCTGCCCCACAAATAAATCCAATGGCGGACCAGCCACTTCTAGGGTCGCAGAGCCTCTTGACACAGGAACCAAAACCCTACTTGTTGTGATTCTTGCAGTAGCACATTGCGGCGGTGTTGTCCATGAGCTCCTGCACCAGCCTTCTTTTGAAGGTGAGTAGGAAGGCCTTCAACAAGAAGCGAATTGCCCTCAACTCCAATAGATGGATGTTGAGTCGAGTCACCACCGGAGATCAGAATTCTTTGATCTTCACCGCTTCTAAAATGGCTTTCCCAACCCAGCAGTGATGCATATGTAACCACATTCAGCTCTGGGTGGGGTAAGTAGAGGTTTCTGCCACTGATCCAATCATGGTCCAGCAGCCACCACTTCATAGCTTTCATAATCACCTCAGAAATCTGGCTACAATCCGACAGATTTCCATTACGTTATTCACACTGGGATCGGAGGCCCCACTGCAGAGCTGCATGTGCTGTCTGGCATGTTTCATAAGCAAGATGCAGGAAGCCAACAAACCCAGCAACCACACAGGCTTCAGCACAGAGATCCAAAACAGAGCCTGAACCATTGGGATCATAGCATGAACATTTGGATTCTGCCTTTATGGGGAAAGGCTCAAACCATACCATATATAGAATAGTTCAGATGAGCAGAAGTGTCTGCAAAGTATTGAAGTGTGAGTTTGGCAAGTTGACAGTGAACCCAATGATATTACTTGGTATGCCGCCATCTGGAGGTGGGTGATGACTGCCTGGAGAGAGTTCAACCTCCGCAGCCAGTTGAGGCAAGGGAAGTCCGATAGACATAACCTATGAAGGTGTGCTGTACTCGTCGTCATCAATTTTGTGAACAACCAAAGAGAACTGGTGATTGCGAACTGAAAATCTCCTGGACCACCGTGAGCTGCAGGTAGCGCTTGTGGATGTGCAGGATGGGGATATGAAAATAAGCAACCTGCAGGTCCAACTCCACCATCCAGTATTGTGGGTCAAAGGAAGACAGGATGTGGGCAAGCATGAGCATCTGGAATTTTTCCTTTCACATTATTATAAAGGGTTATTGCTCCTTTTTTTCCAATTTAGGAATACTGTGATGTCAACGCCTGTTTTACATAGCCTAGCATACTTTTGAAACCATCACGCCGAGGAGGATAAAGTACTCACGTCCTTTCATTGAACAAAATACGGACATGAGGTGAGGTGGCTTTTTAATCAGAACAGATTGATTTATGCTGTTGTCCCATACAACCTTTTATACTCAATTTATGGTAGATTTTCTTTATTGTGTGTTCCCATTTAGCGACATTACTATTTCGACTGGTATACCATTACTTCTGGAGTCCAGCTGATATAGTCCAGCAATTCTCAGGGGATTTCGGTGAGTTGAGTTGATCCGTTTGTTTTAGGTCTGGCACCTCCCTTGACTTAGGCCCGCATGGGGCGTCTCATGTATTTTTGAGGTTATAATATTGGTACAGACGCTAGTATATCACCTGGATTATAAAATCCTTTGCTTATTTAGCTTTTTGCAATTTAAATTGCTCAGGGATTGTTTGTTTCTAAATTTAGTCATTACTGGTCCAATATGATAAATAATTGGGATATGCCTTATACATGTTATCTTTATCCCTGTGTAGATTTGCCATTCAGGCCCGAAGTCTCGTGCTTGTGAACCATCTTCTGAAATCATATTGATTAATTTTAGGCTTCATACAAAACTGTGTTCCATTATCAACAAGGTGAGATTAGGACTTTAGAATCGGATGGAATCAGGCCCTCATGTGGCGTCACATGTATTTTTGAGGTGATAAAATGTGTACAGACGTCAGTATATCACTTGGATTATAAAATCCTTTGCTTATTTTAGCTTTATGCAATCTAAATTGCACAGGAAATGTTCGTTTTAAATTCAGGCATATCTGTTCCAATATAATAAATAATTGGACTATGTCTTTTAAATGTTATCTTTATCCCTGTGTAGATTTGCCATTCAGGACCGACGACTTGCGCTTGTGAACTAACGAAAATCTACTGAAGATTCATTGATATATTTTAGGCTTCGTACAAAATGGCGTTCCACTAATAACAAGGTGAGATTAGGCCTACAGAATCGGATGTATCACTATGTGAACTAGAATTTTTTGGCTTGATGCACTGATTTATTGGACTCAAGTCAAGTCAAATATACCTTTATTACGGCCAACATGGCCCAGAAAGTGCAAGATTTTAGCATATTATTTAAAAAAAATGTCAGCAAATTATTTAAAAAAACATTAAAATAGAAGAAACCATGAGGTATATACAATTTAAAAGTAGATACAACGTGTTAGTTAAAAAATACAATCAGAGTTATAACTTCCTCCCAAAATCTTTACATAGCAGCATGAGATTTTATTACAAAGTGCTTGGTGCATTATTCAAAAATTATTAGCTTTTAGTTGCCCCCCCTTGTTGGACTTTTCCATCCACCCAGAACCAGATAGTAAAAATGAAGGAACAATAGCTAATTCTTAGCTGCCAAGACATTTGGAGATTTAAGAAAGATCCTTATTGTGCACCACATTGAGAACAGAAACTCCGCCACAGAATAGACAATTGGGGTGCTAGGGTCACATTTCAGTATCCTGAATGTTTCAACACCGGTCCCCCTGCCTAGCTTTCTACATATCTGGGATAACCATCTCCTTCTCGATTTATTGGACTGAATTAGCCAAGTCAAGATGATCAGTGACTTACATATGCATTGACCTTGCTCTCGTATTTCATGTCACATATCTGAACTTAAATAAATCTTGGGAAAAAGTATATAGTGCCCCCCCCCCCTTTTAAACAGTAGTTCTTTAAATAGTAGCTCTTTGTGCAACTATTGGTTTACAATTTTGTCCAAATAGAAATGTCCACGCCATATATATCAGCCTGCTTGATACATAAAGAATTAAGTTTATATTGAGGGGTTCCTCCATAGCATGCTTTACTGTTTGTATTTTCTCAGCGTGGTACTGACCGTAACATTTTTGTGAATTACCTGGTGATTTGCTCTCTATACATTGTATAATCTATTTATGTGATGTTATTCATTTTTGTGAGCAGAGGATGTGCAAATGCTCTCCTACACATCTTCTGCGATAATTATTTGACTTACTTGTAAATAGCTTTATTTTCTTACCTTTGATATAAAGCTTTAGGATTTAAATTCATGAATGGGTACATTTGTTATCACGGTACAAATAGTTTGTTTCCCTTTCCTGTATCATCACTAAAGTTTTTAAATTTTCCTTCTTTATGTGCACTTTTGTTATGATTTTGAATATTGTAGGTTTTGTATTAATATGTTTTGCATGCTCTCTCTTCATGTATTTATAAGTGTGTCTCAAATGGTTTTTTTAATGTACTTTCAGCCCTGATGAACGTCTCTGATGGAGAACGAAATGCGTTGGTTGGAAAGTTAAGTGGGTTTTTTTGGATTTTGAATATGAAATAAAGAAACTTTATTACATTTACCCTGCGATCTTTGGCCTTCTTCTCTTCGCGCAGGCCCACACAATTGCACCATTATGTTACTTTAAGGTTGTTTTGACACAGTGCAGCACTTGCATAGTGTTTTGGCTCACTGGGTGTAACGGTGTGCAGACTTTTATCCGCTTGCATATATGTATTATATATACTGTACAAACTCAGTCAAAAGGCAATGGAATGCTGTATGGGGTCAAAAGGCAGACAAATATTCACTGAGTGACTGGATTGGAATGAGAGGAGGCGGACTGTTTGTCCTTATATACTGTTCTTTAAAGAGGCGTTTGGTTGGTCTTGATGGAAAGGGGTGAGGCCGATCTTGCAGTCTTCTATCGAATCCATGCGAGTGGTGAGTGTGCTAATTAGGGTTAGTGTTGCATTTTCTCCCTTTTCCACACTACCATGTTTTGATGGGTTATTCGATTTCAGAGATTAAAGGAAGGCAGAGCTACAATACGTTCCAACAGTTCGTTGACATAGAAGTAGACACCTAAATAGAAAACATTTTTATAGTCACACCTTGCTGCCTCCGTTTATCTTCAAAACCAAGGAGATGCAGCTATTTGTTTTACTAAAAGCTATTCACCACTGGCACTTCCAGGGAATGGTATACGAATCAGTACTTTTAGAATCATATGTTACAGTCTTATCAAAGAGCTTAGGAAGGCCATTCTCAATGAGGTGGGGACCATTCTCACCTCCAATTGCCAAAGAAAGTCAAAGACATACACAGAAATTGCTGTTGTGTCTAAATCCTTTAATAACTTTTTGTGAAAACGAAGCAGTGAATAACATATGCTTACTATTGATATTGACAGCTTGTTAAAGTTTAGTGGCCAGACAAAACATAGTTCTTCCTACACTCGTATTAATGAGAGCCTAACAGCTTTATTCCAGGGTGCCATGTTGATATGACTGATGACTTGGTTTGTTGCTGTAGATATTAGCACTCCTAAAAGGATATCATAAGAAATTATGACTATCAATGTGGCAAAAGCATTTGAAAGGTCCAAGTGGCCCTAAGTACATAGGCATTTTGGGCTTGAGAATAAATTCATATATCTAATTCAGAAACTGTACGCTTTACTAATACTAGGCTGGTGAAAGGAGTCCGCCTAGTGATAGATTTTGCAAACTGTACCCAAGGAGGAACAAGGCAATGATGCCCCTTTCTCCTACTTTATTTGACCTGTACACAGAACCTCTTGCACAGTAATTTAGGCAGGGAGAAAACATTATTCCATTTGATTTCAATCCTTGGTATAGGAAGAGCGCACATTTTTGCTGATGACTTCATAATCTATAAAGAAGGTCCAACAGGCTGGTTTTCAATAAGCTGATAGGAATTCGAATAGCTATCTGCATAGGGAGCTCATATGGACAAATCAGATGTAATGTGTTTGTTAAGTTATGGATATTTGTAAAGTGCTAAAATACACCTTCAGGGTGTCTCGTCACAGTGGAAGAAATCATTAAAGCCAGAGATGAGCAGAGCCATGTCGTGAGGCTTTTCCCCCCAAAATTTGAGCAACACTATGCTGATCCAATTGCAAAGGGGAAAAGGGTTCACAAAAGTGGACCTTAAAAGCTCTTTCTTAACAATATTTAGGTTTGAGGTTGGAAACAGAGCCTTTCTGAAACCTGGAACAATGTGAGGCATTGATGCATGGTGCAAGAGGATTTAACGCAAATCGCAAGTCAGTTTCGAACAGCTTCTGTACTTGCTACAGAAGATGAGCGAAATTGAAAAATGTATTCTAAAATCGAGAGAGGTTGAAGCGTAGGAGTTTTAAATGTCTGCAACCATTTAATGCTGAAAATTCCCAGGTACACAGAATGGACCTGGACTACGGGAACACCCTCTATGGCAGGATCAACAAAAAGCTCCCCAGAAGGCTGCAGACCATTCTGTAGTAGGCAGTCAAAATCACTCTGATGCGGCCATGCCACATTCACATCACACCACACCTGCATGAGCTCTACTGACTCCGCATTCACAAACTAGCACAATTCAAACTCCTAATGCACACTTTCAAGGCACTACATAACACTGGCCCATCATACCTAAACGATCACATCTGCTTTCACAAACCTTCCAGAAACTCCGCTCGTCTTGACTCATACTTGCACAAATACAACACACACAGAGAACCAGATCAGGCGGTTCAACCTTCTCCTACATCGTTCCTAAAGCGTGGAACGACCTGCTGCTACAGAGAAGATCCATAATCCAAACTTACATGAAAAACAGCATTGGCTAAGGTGATTTGTAGAGGAACTCGCAGAAGTGGACGGATGCTGCATAAAGTAAGGGAAAATAAAAGCTGAAATCCGACCCATCTACAGTAAATAAAGCAGCCTCAGACTATGGTGGTGGAGTTAAAACAGGGAGGATCTCCGTTTTTAATTGATGTAACTTCAAAAGGAAGTTGCCTCTAAAGATGCTTGAAGATCTAAGGGAACATTTGAGAACTGGTCATGCAGGTTAAAAGTAGTAGTGCATCATCTGCATACAAATGCAGCTCTGTATTAAACCTGGTCAAGAGTTTGGCCAAAGGATGCAAGCAAATATTAAATAGCAAAGGCATTTTAATTGAAACTTGTGTAATCCACTAGCAGTGGTGGTATATGCTCAGAGATTAATGGACTTAGCAGGACACATTGTGCTTTCCCGGATAAGAATGACTTAAATCAAGACAGAATAGTTCTTTAGATAGCACAGTACTTCAAATGCTGCAACTAGGTGTAATGGTCAGTGAGGTAAAATTCAGACGTGAGTCCCATGCTCTCCATGCCACTGGAATCAAGCTATCCTGGCTGATGAGTGCTGAAAGCCCGAAACCGGTCCTAGGATGCTTGTTTCCAGTCCAGAGAGGACCTGACTTGGCAGTTCGGACTGGACTGTTCCCATGGGGAATAGGGTCAAGACTGATTTGCATATGGCTGGGTTCAAACTGGAATGGCATGGTGAGCAATAAAACGAAGGATTTCGGCCCAGATCTCTGTACTGGGGTGAATGTATGACCTTGTTCTACTTTCTGTCCATTAACTGTTGTTTTTGCATTTTCCACCCATTGTGAGACAGGTATGCTCAGATGTGAGTCCCGTGCTCTCCATGCCACTGAAATCAGGCTATCCTGGCTGAAAGCCTGAAACCGGTCCTAGGATGCTTGTTTCTAGTCCAGGAAGGACCTGGCTTGGCAGTTCGGTCTGGACTCTTCCCATGGGGCACAGGGTCAAGACTGATTTGCATATGGCTGGGTTCAAACTGGAATGGCATGGTGAGCAAAAAAACGATGGATTTAGGCCCAGATCTCTGTACTGGGGTGAATGTATGACATTGATCTGCATTTTGTCCATTAACTGTTGTTTTTGCATGCATCGCTATCAGTAGCTAAGTGTTGGATGCTTCTGTCCCCTGGGTTTGGTCAATCCACTTCCTAGAGTTCTTCATCATCACCTTCCATTCGTTGCCACAAATGGTCAATTCTAGCTCTTCCTCCACCTTGATCTGGAATTGACCATTTCTGACTCCCTCCTCCTGCCTGGAGCAGATGGCAGATTCTGGAAGTAAGCTGGTTATCGTTATCTAGATCATTCTCTACTATTGTAATCATTTTTCAAATAAAGTAAAGGGTTTTATAGTTGCAATTTTGACTGCTGGTTTTAACACTTAATGCCCAACCTGCATGTATCTATGTCTTTCTGTCTCATCTGGGCCCAAGTAATTCCTAAATAAAAAACTTAATTGCATTCTTTAAAAACATACTCAATAATCTTAGTACATCTTTCCAGTTGTTAATTGCAAAAGACCTCTCTATTCAAACCAGGGGTAAATATCGGGTTTTCCAGGATTGCAGTGTATGGAGATGAAAACCAGGCAAGAACCATCTTGACCATACCTGATCTCAAACGTATGTAGTGTGCAAAACAGGGACGCGCAACATGTTGGCAGTTTAGTGGCTTCAGCAAGGGTACATCCCATTGGTCGCACTTCTATGGTATGTCCCAAGAAACACCGATGTATCTTGGTCTTTCCTTTTAGGTACTATAAAAGGTAGCTGAGACATGCCATCTAGTAGTACCAGTTAAATTAGTAACACCAATGTCTCCTTTCCTAACTGGTTGATAAGTTATTCCATTTTAGCCCCTTCACTACATTCCTTCCCACCCAGTCCATAAGGGTCTGCAGCATTTGCAGGCCACTAGCTAAAGACACTGCTTGAAACGAGAATAGCACTTTAGTTATTACACCATCTTGATTTTTGCAATATGGCCTAGTTATGACAGGAGTACATATGCTACCTTTGGTGGTCTGACAAAATTTTCCTAACTAATTGTGGGAAGTGAGCAATATAAAGCTCTTGTACGGTCACTGTGAGCTGTCCAAATACTGAATCAATTGTATGCACCATCTCACAGGGTTTGTATTCGAAGCCATTCCATGCTTTCTTTTGGCATGTTGACACTCATGGTTTATGGTCTCTGTCGATTAAGGCTGAATCCTGACAATGCACACAACTCTTGGAGTTCCATCAGCAGGGAAGGAAAATATTTTGAGCGGTTTTGAAAATAAGACCAACAGGTTGTCTAGAAATATTGAGAGACTAAATTAACTCCATGCTTAACGTCATAGCGTAGATGATGTCAATGTTTTGTTCTTCTAACCTGAAAATAAAACGCTACTAATTTTAAAAAAAGATGCATTTTCTTTTTTTTGTGTTGAAATTTTTTATTGAATTATTCAATAGAAATACATATTAAGTAGTAAAGTGATTAAATGTCACAGTAATAAAAAAAATACAACTAATAAGAAACCGTAGTTATAGGAAATAAAATGTAAGAAAATGAAAAAATGATAACATACATTCCTAGTAAAAGTGAAAAAAGGAAAAGTTAACAATATATATTGTATGACCCATTATGGAGTAACAATAGAAAAAGATATGGACTTGTCTGATCATGTAAAAGCAGAATCAACAGCTTCCCTTGCACCCCAACTTTGCACGATTAATTTTTGTTTTGATGAAAGGCCAGAACTCACACCACGCAGATGATGCAACAGAGGAAAATGACAGTAGACTCGGGGAATGTTATTTTGTGTGTGTTAGGGATGGGGGGGGGGGGGGGGGAGTATGGACATGGGCCTGTGTCCCCCACACCTCTGGGCACAGATTTTCAGCCATCCTCTGGGGTGGATAGGAGGTGTACAGCCTAATCAATCTCCCAGGGGTGGCAGAAAAACACAAAGACACTAGGGCACATTATTTAACCTTTCTTGGGGTGAGACGCCACCCTGTGGGCATGGCCTCTGTTCTCCCCAACCCCGTAATGTAAATAAAACAATGGTTCACTGTGGATTCATTTCAAGATAACACTCTATAATATGCAGATGCATAATCCATCCAAGAAAGTAAATTACCGTAAGTATTATAAACAACCTATCAATTATTGAAGTTTGCAAAATTGTTAGCCAATATGACAGTGCCCTGAAGAGTGATCACGTAGTGCCACAAAAGTGAGAAAGTGACAAATGACTTAACTCCACAGAATTATTTTGGATGGAGGGTCAGCAAGTCTATGGGTGGTCTAAAGTTGACGGTGTTTCGACCTGTACAGAGAGTTTAAGGTCGTTATAGGACTAGGGATCAGTGAAGAGCACTATGGCCTCAAAATCAATCAAATAATAATTACTAGGGGAGGTGGCTGAGTAGATGAAAGGGGCCAATGTTGTGTACTTCTTACAAGTGTATATCTTTCCAAGGTCACTAGTGGGTTTCACAGCTGTTTTCACTACGAATTGCAAGTCAGCCAAAACTACACAACTCATGAAAAATGCAATAACTTTTAGAAAGATGCAAAGACTGGTGATTTTTTTAAATACAACTCTGCTTGTTTCTCAATGCTGGAAAGACCGTGATTATAGCACAAACCTTATATTGATGTCATTTTTTAATGAAAAAAATGCATAACAGTTTATTGAATAGCACTTTTTTCTATTTAAATAAATAAAATAGCTATAATTTGGCTTTTTTCTTGGTTCACTCTAAGGGAATCCACAAATTCAGGGTATCTTTAAAACAAATTACACAAATTTGGCTTGTATATCTTGGTTTGAAAAAAGTTATGAAGCCATAAGCACGAAATGCCCCAAACATTAAAATAGGGCATAGCACTAGGGGTTAAAAAACCTCAGAAACTAAGGGATAGGTGATTCCCAGTTTCGTCTGTTCCACTGCATATTCTCTGAGCAGGGTGTTAAAGATCTAACGCGAATAGCTAGTGGGGCATTGGGCAACCCTGCCTAGTGCCGCTTTATACATAAACTTTCAGCCCCTCCCTGCTGTTGTCTCTCTCTTATGCATGCTAATAATGGGCAGAGTAACCTTCTAAACCACAGAACATGGGTAGTAAAACATAGTACAAAAGTCAATGGTCCATTTAGATTAACTCAAATCGTTAATTAGATACATTTTTAGAGATTAGTAAAATGCTTCCAACAATTAACAAAAAAGAACTCTTAGCCATAACAAAGGAGACCTTTGTGTTTCATATAGGCCTAAATATTAACATAATTGGTGACCCACAGGAAGATAGGTGAAGCAGAGCAGGGCAACTGTGCTGCCATAAAAAGAATGGGCAATTCTATAGTGACAACTCACAAAACATATTGACTGCATTTGGCAACTTAGGGCCGGATTTATCATACATGTAGCAGATTACACATCCACTTTATTAGAGATGCCATAATGTACGAGTTACTTACCTTCGGTAACGATGTATCTGTTAGAGACGTTGTCTCGCCGTGGATTCCTTAACTTAGAATAGCCCCAGGCGTCAGACTGGATCCGGAAATGTTTTGCAGCAGGGGGACGGCGCCACACGACCCCGCCCTGACGTTGTCCATGTACGTGACGTCAGCGAGGTCATAGAAGTCCCTCCCGGCGCGCTGGCATCTGTTTTCTACTGAGAAATTTTTCCACGGCACAACGCGTAGCCAAGAACAAAAAACTGTGAAAGTATGGGAATAGTGTGCGAGGGATGAAAAATATGTGAACAAAGAAGGAGGATGTGGAAGACACCATCATAAAAGACGGAATTAGACACTGCCTACATATAAGTGAAAAGCTGTGAGAAAGAGCCCCGCAAGGTAAGCGAAGACCCTTCCCCAAGTGCAACAAGGGAAGAACATCTCAACAGACCGAAATAGACTGATATTGCCATGGAGAACGGTGCCGTTTATTAAGAACAGAGCACAGAAGAGCAACAGTCCACCGTAGCAAGGTATGAAAAGACTGGCCCTTTCCCTATAAAAAAAAGGGGTTAAAAACAGAGCACAACCGACCCCCAAAGAGGACGACCAAGAGGAGACCAGGACCCCGAGTCAATAGAGAAGATGGAAGGAAGGGAAGGTAACTGGAGAGGAAAACGAATCTCCTCGTGAACAAAAGGCACAGTATTACAGGAAAGAAGCCCCTCAGCAGAAGTTAACTGTATATGGAAACACTCAAAGGGGTTCAATAAACTGAACTCCCGCGAGAGATAACCCAATGACAACTGAAGAGGCCAGTGGAGAAAACCACTTGGCAAGGTCCTCGCAGACCGGGGAGGCTGGGTGGGCGTTAAGGAATCTGCGGCTAGACAACGTCTCTACCAGATACGTTGTTACCGAAGGTAAGTAACTCGTACATCTGATAGAGACATCTAGCCGCAGATTCCGTAACTTAGAATAGATACCACAGCCATACCCCAAAGGGGAGGTGGGTCTGTGACAGAACAGAAAACGCCAAGCATCCGATCTGGCAACAGAGTGACGGATAAAGGGGGGAGGCTGTGGCGGAACAGCCAGACAGCAACCCAAGCAGCTCGGAAGAGCAGAAATAACGGGATGGTAGATATCCTAAAAATGCCAGAATGGCACTACACCATACCTGTAAAAAATGACAGGTAGAACGGCATGAGCCATATAGCAGAGCAAAGAAAGAGAGAGAGAGGGGAAGAAGTACCACTCTCCGCTTAATAGCGCACGATGAGTACACTGACTCAAGCTCAAAAAGAACCTGAAGAGATGGAACCAGAGCCTAACAGACTAGCCTATAGAAGGAAGGCTGAAGCAGCCGGTGCCAAGAGCCCAAAGGCAAGAGCTAGAACCTGAGCAATGTGGAAAAAAAAGGGAAAATAGGGGCAAATTGCATCAATTTTAAACCCGCTGAAGCAGGTAGAAACATGCAGCAGGCAAACGGCCATAGAGACCTTAAAGAGGCTTACACAAGCTTAGGAGTGCCCGACCGGTAGTATGAAGCCAAAGTGAGAAACAACCCACAATATAGACTTGCAGGCAGTAATCAAGGACCACTGCCATCAGAAGAGTTTTAACAATAGTAGGTGATAATTGGGAGAAAAGGCATATCCGAAGGAAGTGTCCAAAAACACCAAGGTAACGAATCGTGGGAAGAGTCTCAGAATCCAAGACCAAACACTCCAGAAAAGGCACGTACAGTGACGGACATCAAAAAGGGAGCATTTGTCAAATTGGGAAATCACCCCAGTAAGTGGAAGCAAGGAGGAACCTATGGGCAACTTGCAATAACTCAGAAAAGCTCCCCCACACATGGAGATATTGGTCCAGACCTCGCAGCCTCGAAAAGAGGTGGCGACGTAGGAAGAGGAATACCAAGGCAACCGGCATGTATACATAAATGTATACACATATAAATATGTAGATACAGTACTAGCCAGGAGCATGAACATGTCCATACCGGATCATACCTAGTACAGTAAGAGCAGGTAGGAGCCGCTTTTGAAGAGGAGATCATGAAACCTCCCAAGGAGGTGGAACAGGCAACAGGCAGGATGACCATGGCGTAAGAAGATGGCACCAGGGAAAAAGATAGAACACTGTACAATGGACCACCAAGCAACGCATGGAGCCCACAGGATCTCCAGGCCAAGGTGAGATAAGCAGAGCTATATAATAGCATACAAGTACCCCACATGGAGTATGCACACCCCAAACAACGGGGAACACCTCTAGGGCAAGAAAACCAAGCCAAAAGAGCACAGTAACGAACCGAACCCTTGAACATGAGTTGCGAGCCGTATAACATTACCGAGCTGAACCACCGGCTCAATACCACAGACAGAGGACCAGACACTGCAACTTGTGGAACAAGGCCACAGCAGGCCAACAGTCAGCTCAAAGCAAAACGCATCCAAGGTATGCCAATAAAAGGGTAATCACCCTTGACCACAGAAAAAGAAGACGTAAGGCTCACTGCCCATGTTAAATACAGAACGCATCTAAAGGATGTGAAATGCAAAAGTACCACCACGGAAGACAGGCCTAAGAAGTGAGAAGACGAAAGCCCGCAAGGAAACGGTGAACCTCCAATTCAGCGTCAGCATCAAACAGCAAAACCCCATCAAAGGGTAAGTCAACCAGTCGCTACCAGATATTTTCAGGGAAGACGCTATCTTGCAACCAAGTGTGACGCCTTAAGGCAACAGAACCCGCCATAGCTCGGCCCAAAGAATGCGCAGTATCTAAGGCTGAGCGGATTGTGAATTCGTCAAGGTCGAGGCCATCCTGGAGGAGGTGAAGGAGATCAACGTGAGCACCTTCAGAGGTGGCAGAAAGCAAAGACTCTGCAGAGTCCCACAGGGCAGAGGTAGCCCAAGCCAAAACACACACTATATTTAAGGACTGTAGGGTTCCACTAGTGGATGCAAAGATGTTTCTACCCCATGACTCAAGCCCTCTGGACTCCCGAGAGGGAGGAAGCGTTAGTGGGGGCAGGGAAGGAAAGGCAGTCTGCAACACAAACCCCTGCGTATAAGGGTTCACAAAAAGACAAATAGGATCATGTGGAGGTGGCGGTGCAAAACTGAACGAGCCACCGGGTCACCTGAAGCAGGCCGAACCCAGGTACCCAAAAGAGCATCATAAAGGGAAGCCTCAAAGGGTAGAAGCGGCTCCACATTACCGGACCCACGGTGAAGGACCTCAAGCAAGGGGTCCACAGACAAGGAGACAGAAGGGGGTTGCATGTTTAAAATGCGAGTAGCCAATGAGACCACTCTAAAAAAAAGCTGCACTAGCCTCGGTAGCCCTCTGCGGAGGGGACAACAGCTCATCAATGGGGGAGGGTTATAAGCTGACCCTCCCCAGACACTGAGTGAGTGACCAATGCCCCTTGCAAGGAAGCCCCATTTAAGAATGAGGATCCTGATTGGGGCTCCTGGGGAGGCAAAGAGCCTGCCTGATCTGGGAGCTCTTTAGTAGGCTCCACAAATTCCAAGGGGGGCACTGGCAACAATACCTCAAGCGGCGGCGGGCGTGAGTGCGGCGCCAAAACTACGACAAGCTCCCCTTTCGTAGAAGGAGAAGGCGCCGCACCGGCGCCGACTCTTGCCTCAACCCGGACAGGCTCAGACTCCGGAGAAAGAAGCGGAGGAAGAGGCGGAGCAGGAGCCGAGTCTACCGGGACGGCGCTGACCCAGGCTCCGGAAAGGCAGCCGTCTGCCCAAGGAAGGTTATGAGCACCGACAACCACCTGCGACGCCAAGGGGAGTCTCATGGGGCTATGCGGCGTGGCAGAGGTACCATGGGTCGTAGAGGGGGGCCCAGCTGGGCCGCGCCCGGACGACTCCCTGTGAACCGTAGAGGGGGACTCAACCGGGCCCTGCCCCAACGCCACTACACCTCTGACGTTCCTGGTGGCCAAAGGCTCCATTGGCGCCAGGGGCTAACCTGCCGGGGAGTCTGTCGGGGATCCCATAAGAAGCGGAGGCCCAGAGGATGCCCCAGGAACTAGAGAGGACCAAAGGGAGGCCTGCAAAGCCGTGGCATATGCCTCCATTTGGGCCCAAGTCGCCCCCACACCAGGAAAGGGCGGATAGAGTGGGGAGACTGTCCGGAGCGCATGTCCGGAATGTTCAGGGAACCAGTGCCCCTGACAACAGAAGAAAGGGAGGTCGAAGACCTCGGCGACAAGCGCCTTCATTTACCAAGTGGCGAATATTGGCCCCAGACCCCAGAGGACGATCGACGGCGGGTGGCGTCCTTGTGGGCTGCGTGGTTGTCTGGTGTGCGTTTGTGGAGCCATGTCTGCTCCAGTTTCCGGCGTGCGCGTTTAGAGGTCTGGAGCTAGTCTGTGAACCAGGTGGCTCTCTTGTTGGCATGGCTGTTGGAGGGTTTCTTGAGCAGGGCGAGGGTGTTGGCGCAGTTGTCGATCCACTGTCTGAGGTTTCGGGCTGCGGCGTCTGGGTTGGTGGGGGTCGGGGGTGGGTTCTTGGCGAGGGAGGTGATCAGCTGGTCTTTGGTGACTTTGCTCCAGCAGCGGCGAGGCAGCTGTTGGGTGCGGTGGTGCGTGGTTGGTTTCTTGAAGGTGAAATGGATGCAGCAGAGGTCGGACCAGTGGAGTTCGGTGGTGTGGTCGAAGGCAACGTGGGAGCCTGTGGAGAAGGCGCGATCCAGCTCGTGGCCGGCGGCGTGGGAAGGTGCGGTGACAAGTTGTCTGAGGCCGAGGTTGGTGAGGTTGTCGATCAGGGTGACGGAGTTGGCATCGTTGTTGTTCTTGAGGTGGAAGTTCAGGTCCCCGAGGAGGATGTATTCCGAGGAGGCGAGTGCGTGGGTGCTGGCAAGGTCGGCGATGGAGTCGCTGAACTGAGCCCGGGGTCCGGGGAGTCTGTAGAAGAGTGTTCCTCTGAGGGTGGTGTTGGGGTCGGTGTGGATTTGGAAGTGCAGGTGTTCGGCGGTGTTGAGGGTGTCGTCTGTGTGTGTGGCGACCTTGAGGGTGGACTTGTGGACGATGGCTATTCCTCCTCAGATTCCGTTGGCGCGATCCCTGTAGCCATCTGGGATGGCTAGGACGATGTCGGGTGCTGAGGAGTCGTTCCACCAGGTCTCGTCAGGAAGGCCACGTCTGGGGCGGAGGTATCGAGCAGATCTCAGAGCTCGACGGCGTGTTTGCGTGCGGAGAGGGTGTTGAGGAGTATGCAGCGGAGGTGGTTGGGTCCAGTCCTTGGAGGTTTGGTGGTTCTGTCTCAGGTGAAGCTGCAGGTGTGGCAGGAGAAGGGTCCGTAGGTCCTTTTCGGGGTGGCCTGAAAGCAGGTGTGGTTTCGGATGGCATTGAGGGCGTGGAGGGTGCTGGCGTCGTAGGGGATTCTGGTGTTCTGGCACTGGGTGCAGTCCAGGCGCGGGCAGGCGCAGACGGGCTTGCCTTAGGTTTCTCGGCCTGCATATGAGGTGGCTTGGGAGGGAGAAGCAGCTTGGAGGCGGGAGCGGGGAGGCGAATGGGTGTGCAGGGGGGCGGGCCGCAGGAAAGCAGCGGCGGTAAAGGACCGGATCGGGAGCAGCAGGGGGGGGGCAGGGGGAACTGGCGCACAGGGCAGAGGGGAGGGAAAAACCCAGGAATTAAGGAGGCAGCAGGGAGGCAGGAACCAGGCAGTCAGGTGACGAGCAGCGGCATGGGGGCGACCAGCCTGTGAGCAGGGTCAAAGGCCACAAAAAACGGGGGGAAACGAGTGGTACAGAGGCACAAAGGTCACAAGAAAGGGCAGAAAAGGTCACAAAAAGCGGGGGGAAAAGGAGTGGCACAAAAGTCACAAGAAAGGGCAGAAAAGGTCACAAAAAGCGGGGGGGAAACGAGTGGAACAGAGGCAGAAAGGTCACAAGAAAGGGCAGTAAGGTCACTAAGGACGGGGGGAAACGAGTGGCACAGGGGCAGAAAGCTCACAAGAAAGGGCAGAAAAGTCACAGAAATGTAGGGGCAGCTAAGCAACAGAAGGCAAAACGGGCAGAGAGACACGGGTGCTGCGAGGGGAGCAGAAGGAAAAACCGTGCAGAGACACGGGGGCAGCGAGGGAGAGAACGGGCACAGGCGGTGCTGTGCGGAGGGGGAGTGACCTACCTGGAAGGGTCAAAAGCAGTCAGGCTTAGCGTATAGGCAATGTGTAAAGTATTCACGCATCACTTAACCAGTAATAAAATGAAAACACAACACAAGAAAAATCCCACATTAATGTAGAATACTAGAGCGAATTGTAATAATTTTTTTTAGACCAAAACAAAAATCCAATTAGCGTAACCGAAGTTACTCATTTTTCAAGATTAAAGTGAAAAAAAGAACCTAAAAGATCTAAGTGCCAACCACAGACATCTAGCCATGCGACACGGGGGCAAAGTTGAAAGCTATGGCTGACCATGATGGAGAACGGTTCGGATACACTAGGTGGATTGGTTCCAATCTTTGCTAACCTTCAGACTCAGACGAAATTTTGAGAACACTGTCTTGAGAAGGTAAAGTTCAGCAGGACAAGGCAGTCGGCGGCATCCGTGGATGAGTTGTTTTCATGGGGGAGCCGCTGGACGAAGTATTCAGAAGTTTTTTTTGTTTGGACTAAACCTCTTTTTTGGAACTTGACCATTTCCAGCGGGACAAAGCTGCAGGCTGTAACCTACATGGGCTCCATGAGGCCAGGTACCCCTTCTATGAGTAGCTGTTGAACAGAATTTGTTGCTGCAGAGAAGAACGTAGCAGGAGCTACCACGAAGTGACGTCAACCAGCGATGCACCTTGGGCTGATGGGAGAGCAGGTAGGTCTTGGTCTCCTCTCAGATCTCTGAGCACTTTTTAGCTAAAAAATGTGCAAGTCCCAAGTTCTGGATTTGGGCTATCTGGGCACCTTTACCACCACTTCCAATTGTGCAGGACTGGAGTCTTACCACTTTGAGGGTCAGGACTCATTTATGCTGGGATTAAGGTGGGGATTCAAGACGTTTGAAGCCTTCTCTGTCCCTGCGGATCTGATCAGGAGCTCAGCCAACTAACCTTTGAGTCACTCTGGGAGAGCTGGGTCAAGAAGAAAAATATGTCTCCAGCAGAAGTGCGGTCCTCTTGGAGCTGCAGGGCAATCCACTTAAGTACAAAGGAGGCCACAGGCAGCAGGGCAGTTCACTCAGTGCCCACTGCAGGTCTAGATGTGTACTGAAGAGTGGATCTGAGAGTCCTAGTTTTATACATGATGCTAGCATTGAGTGGAAGAAATGTCCAGAGTTTCTCTCCCAAATAAGTGTCTCGTATTTCCTGTGTCCTAGCCCTGGTCCCAAGACATCTGGGGGCACAAAAGACTAGTGTGAAGTTTTTTGTGTGAGGGCTGGGGCAGCTGTTTTGAAGTGCAAGTCGGGCTGTGCACAGCACCTACCCTCCCATCCTGTCCTGTCAGGATAGCCCATCCTCTCAAAACCAATCCCTCTACAGTGTAAATGTCTTGGAGGATTAGATAAAGGCCAACTTCCAATACACCTATTCATGTGACTCAGGAAACAGGCTGCAGGCACCAAATGGTTAGGGCAAGAAAATATCAACTTTCTAAAAGTGAAAATAACTGAGGGGGTGGGTCAATTTAACATTAGCAAAGTTAGGTCACTGTAATATTCAAATATACAAATTCCAGTATTGACTTTACGTTACATACCAAAGATATATATACAACTCAACTACTGTGATCACCATTTAAATACATAATTATTTATGCAATACTTGTTTTAATGATTTTTCCTGAAACTATCAAGGACAGGGGAACAACAACCATCATGAATTGCACCAATTCCAATTTCTTTTGTGTAACCTACATCACATAAAATACATTACATTATCAAAGCAATGAATTGTTACACAAAACAGGACAACAAACATTATACGAATGTGTACAAATCAATGTACTAATACTGAACTTCAAAAACCAAAGGGGCCTATGTGTGATAATCATAGAAGCCCCTAATGATTGGGCCATCACCAGGGGGTGCAAACTTATTCTGTAATCGGAGGCCTAAATCATGGATTCATACTATAAAATGTTTAAACAAGAGATTCCCTATTTGTATTTATTTGAAAAGTTTTATAAAGCGCAAACATGACCCAGCAGGATATCAGAGCAGCGTACAATGTCACCAGCTGGTTAAGCTTGAGTAGGAAAACACAATCGGTAACTACGTATAAACCGTAGAAGCATCTTACAAACAAAAGAAAACAGACATCAATAACTTGAACAATAAGCAGATTGCATTGTAGGTAGGGGAGGTCAAAGTTGTTACATCATTTCAAATAGTTTGTGAGGGTACAGTACGATTGTCTAGCTATTAATGAGCAGACCTTTGACTTCTTTTTAAAAGAAGAGGTAGAGGGGATTGGTCTGATTTTTGGTGGGAGAGCGTTCCATATTCTCGGAGCAAGAACAAAGAAGGCGCATTTGTAACTTCTCTTCTTTTTGAACATCAGTGGTTTTAGCAGTAGAGTGTTAGAACTTCTTAGTGCCAGATTCCTACCCAATAGTTTAAGATTATTTGCCAGGTAAGTGGGTGTGTTCTGATGCAGTGCTTTGTGAGTCAAGCAAGCTATCTTATACTTGAACCTTGCATCTAGGGAAAGCCTGTTAAATTGGATTAGATTAGGTGTGATGTGGTCACGTTTTCTTGAGCCGGTGAGGAGTCTGGCAGCAGAGTTCAGAGTGGCTCTTAAAAAGGGCCAGATTTGTTTTGGGCAGCCTAGCCAGGGTCGCATTTTTGTAGTCTAAACGGGAAATCTCAAGGGACTGGACAGTTGTTGCAGGTCTTAGGGCGTCATGAACTGTTTGATTTTCCTTAATGTGCAGAGTTGGTGGTTGACTCCTCATGTTGTAGCACTGGTGTGATCCTGCATATTCAGGAATCCGTCCAGGATTAAACCTAGTGATCTAGTGAAGCTAACATGTGGGATGCAGTGGAGGGCTGTTAGTTGTTTGGGCCAGTCCTGAATGGGCGATGTATGATTGTGGGGTGACAGCAAAAGGAATTCAGTTTTGAGTGAATTTAGCAAAAGGTGGTTGTTAGATAACCACTGTTGGGTTATTAAAAGAGCAAGGTTCAGGGTAGTAATGTTGTCCAGTGAAGACATTTTAATATACATTTGGGCATCATCAGCGTACATTTGCGGAAAGAATTAATCAGATACCATCCAACTCGAACTCTACGCTCGACCAACGCCAATCTTCTGGCAGTTCAATCATTCAGGCTTAAGACCCGCTGGGGCAAGTCCCTTGCGGTGCTAGGCACAAAAGCCTGGAACACACTCCCCCCCCCCCCCCCCCCCCCACATAAGAGCCTTGGATAGAGAAACTGAATTCAGGAAACAACTAAAAACCTGGATCTTTACTCTACCTGACACCACTGCCAGATCCCTAGTGTAAGAATTCTATCTGATCAGCCATACAAGTGGGCGCCAAGATGCTCCTTGAAGCGATAGTTGCGCGGTATAAATAACCCCTTACATTACATTACATGATGTTGAATGTTAGACCGTTTCAGACTTTCTGTGAGAGGTTCCAGATACAGGTTGAAAAGAGTTGTGATCCTTGTGGGACTCCAATTGCTACCAGATTGCTGTTGGAAAGGGTGTGGCTGACTTTGAATCTTTGAGTTGTACCCTGAAGGAAGGAGATAAACCAATTTAACACTGTACCTGAAAACCCGATTCTTGTTTCAAGGAGGTCAATTAATTTGTCGTGTTTGACAGTGTCAAATGCTGAGGAGAGATCAAACAGTATACGTAGGCAAGGTTCATTTGGTCTAGTATTCTTAGGGCATCGTCCACAATGTGTGTTAAAGTGGTTTCTGTACTGTGTCCAGATCTGAAACCAGACTGGTATTGGTCAAGAAGCTGAAAAGGTTCAATGTGATTACAGAGTTTGAGTATGTATGTATGTCTCGAGTAGTTTGGACAGAGTCATGATATTAGAAATTCGTCAGTAGTTGTTAGGATCAGATAAATTTGCCTTAGGTTTCTTTGGTATGGGGATCACTTGCCAAATCTGGAATGAGGCCTTGTGTGAGGGATTCATGTACAATCTTCGACCAGAGAGGGAAAATGAATGAGGTAAGCACTTTAAGGAATTTGGTGGGCATAGGATCGTTGAGGTGATTTGATGGTTTTAATGTAGTTCATATGTTAAGCAGCTCAGGCTCATCCGGATGTCTAAAGGTATTCCACGAAGCATCATTTTTTGGAGTATAGGCAACCGAAGCAACTATCATGGTGAACCTGAGGCAGGGGTGTAGTGAGCTAGATTCTGCAAATCTGGTAAGGAGAGTTGCAGATCTAATTTGATATTTCTTGTTTTTTCATTGAAGTGGGCTGAGAACTCCTCACTGCTTGGGATTGAGTCTTTAAGTGTCAAGAGTTGATTATTGATTAGAGGGTTGATTCGATTGTTGTTTGATGATTTTGAAAGGCTTGTTAGGTCTATTTTTGGCCTTGTCAAGCTGTGAACTAAAGTGAACAGATTTAGCGCTGCGTATATGTTTGTTATAGGCATTTTGAGTCTTCCTTAGTAGTTTAAGGATAGCTAGGGAAGGAGAAGTTCTCCAAGATCTTTCAGCTAGCTTACGCTTACGTCGTTCCTCGTTAAGGGAGCCGTTGAACCGAGGTCTTGAATGTTTGCTAGGGATTCTTTTGAGATGTAAAGGCGCTAGTGCATTGAAGATATCTATCATTGAGTGAATGTATTGATCTGTGAGATTGTCCAGGTTTGTCATGTTGGGGGAAGGCGGAAGAAGATTATTGCTCATATTGGTAAGATCATTTAAGTTGATGTTTCTCAGATCTCTAGACCATTGTTTTTTAGTTTTTTTTATGTTGTCCTTGTCTGATCTGACCAGTCACAAACTGCTATCTCATTAAGTTGAATGATGTTATCTTTGGCTATGATAAGATCTAGGGTGGAACCTTTGATACGTGTAGGCTAGTTGCAAGATTGGGTAAAATTCATGTTGTATAGGAAGGTCTTGAAAATCCTCAAGGAAGATACGGTAGTGAGATTGGTCCGCATTCACTGATATGGTCTCCATCATTTGTTCAGTGAACAGAGTGTTATCCTCAAAGAGAGGTAGATAGTGTGGAGTGTACATGTTATTTTGTCATTGTTCAAGATTTCGAGTTCCAGGAGTTTGTAGGAGGACATCAGAGCAGAGTGTACCTGTCTCAAATAGAGACTAGATCGATGGATGCAGGCAATGCCACCTCCAGTTTTAACTAGTCCGTCCTTTTTAATTATGTCGTAGTCTGGGGGAACTAGAATTACAAGGATTGGTGTTGAGGTTTCCTTGAGCCAAGTTTCAGTTGGGATCAGGAGGACTAGATCATGCGAGTATCATGTCTGCAATATCAGCTGCGTGTCTTACCGCCAATCTGCAATTAAAAAGCATCAATTTGATGTGAGATTTGGTAACAACGCTTTCGAAGTGTGATGTTTGAACCGATTGTAAATTTCCTTGCTCATAGATCTGAGGTTGACAGTGGGTTCTCTAAACGGATTGTAGGTAATAGTTTGTATATTGAAGGTAGAGGCAGCAGATTCAATATGAACTGATTTGTAGGATAGTAATAGGGAATGAATGTCTGCTTCACTCAGGTAATGGGTAACCCTATTAGGTCTGGAGTGATTGTTAAAATATGGCAGGGATTTCCCATGAGGATTCCCTATGTTATGCCTGGCCAAGATTCCCCTTCAGCAGTAAATGAGCATAGAGGAGAGGTTCAGTTGATTGGTTTTCGAAGTCAAACTGAGATCCCCCACTTCTCTATTTTTAAAAAGGAGTGCAATGCGATCTGTAAGCTCTCTTTAACTAGTTTAGGATCATTCTTGACAAAAGACAGATTATCCTTTACTGTATGGAGGGTTTATCGTGTTTAGGGGAGGTATGGTGGTAGGCTGAGAATGCGATCCATCGGAAGGTAGAGAGGAAGAAGTAATAGAGAAATCCTCATACGAGAGGGATATGAATTGGGAGAGCTGAAATGCAATTGATGGAGCATGGGTGGTGTATTTGGGTTGGGGGTGAGAGATGGGTAGGAAGAGAAGTAAAATTGAAAGGTTCACTGGGTGACTTGGGTTGTAGGTCCCATGAGACATGTGTGTTGGAGGGCGAATTGCCGGAGAAGGACTTAACTATGGGCAATTTTATAGATTATATTAGAGGGTAGCAGCCCTAAAGTTCCCTAGGTTGTTGTTATTGCAAACTATAGTGGGGTGTTTCAATGTCAATGTTTAGAGAGATCAGGGAGATTCAATGAGTTGTGGTATGAGCATATTTTAGAGGCTATATGCAGCCTTGGTTCGACTCCAATGGATACCCCGATGGTGCACTGTGTAAAGGTCTGCCTGATCTCTGGTAACAGATGAAAATGGCATGTAGGAGGTACCGTTGGTGGCAACGCATTGGGATTTCACTGAAGTTGTTAGAGACCGATCTTGTAGCATAGGAGTTATAGTGTTAGCCATTGAATGTTCAATCCTCAAAGAGTTTGTCATATTGTTCTAGAATTTGATCCAATGATTGAATAAGAATGATCCCATTGTTGTATATGGAAATGGTGAGGTCAGCTTTGAAGATTGGAGAAGGAATAATGGACAGTCTAAAACCATGAGGTGTTTTATTTATTGATTTGGCACGGAGCATAGATGTAAGGCTTTTCTCCATTGGGGTCTTCTATTTGTAAAGAAGATTAGGTAGTTAACGACGATGCCTTTAGACGTACTGATGTATACATCAGAGAAGTGTTTCCAGGTGCCTTTTGAGACGATTATGTTTGAAATTCTTAGCAGCGTTTTTTGATAGTTTTGGAGGGTAAGTAATCTTATAGGTATTGTATATAGGTATATAGCTGGACTTCAGTCCTACTCTACTTTCATGCACGTTAAATGGCTCATAGCCCTCCTTTGACTTCTATGACTTCCTTTCACTAAAATTCAGATGGGCCAGAGTCCTCCTTTAATTTCAGTGACTTTCTTGGGCAACAGTAGTAGCCCTTTGTCTATGTAGAGCAATCTGATGGGACAGCCATCTTGCCACAGGGAGGGCTGTTTGAGCTGGAAAAGGGGCCAACAAGAAGCCCTGCAAATGTGAAGCTTCTGCAGCCTTCTACAGTGAAACATTAACAGTGATTGTGCCAAGCACAGCTCACAATTCAGCAATTTATTCCTTACTTCGCCTTCCCCTTCTGTGCACTCGGTTTCCTGACACTCATGCGTATGAGGGTGGGGTCGAGCCCACAAGCCAGAATGACATTTTTTGAGTGGAGCGGGATTCGGAGTAAACAGGCAGTGCTCATTATGAAATTCAAACATCCTCCTCCCGAAGCAGCAGGCACAATATTCCCGTCCACACCCCTCGGAGTCGCGTCCACACACCGCTCCAATTCGGAGACTAGCACGCCACCTGCAAGACAGTGCAAGACTTAAAAATAAGTCTGCATCGCCGGGCAAGTATGAAGGAGAAGGGTGGGTCAGGGGCTGCCGCTCCAACGCTTCCCTCACCCGGCCCCCCAGAGTCAAAAACAGGTGTCGGCCAATGGCTGCTCACCAGATAGGGTCGGCAGCCGGATGTTGAGTCTGGGATCCACATCAGCTGTCGCTTAAGCAGTGCTCTTACCAGGCTCCCCTGCCTACACAGGCATCGGCAAACGTCTGCTCACCTAACCGGACAGAGTCGGCAGCTGAGTGTAGTGTCAGGAACTGCAGCCTCGGTTCTCGCCCGATAAAGGAGCCTGCAGACCAGCAATCGCAACAGCCTCACGCCACTACTGGGACCATTTTTTTGCCGAGGAGGTTGTAGGTAGTCTCTTCAAGTAAAAAATGCAGAAGGGGTTTGGATAGCAGGGGTTAGTAAAGGATGTTCGCTGATAGCGATCCTAAAACCCAAGAGCTTCGCTTTGTTGCTCTGGTTTGGGTGCCATTTCAAGGTTCCCATTGTTCCTAGGTCCCGGTGTGCCTATGCTTCCTTTTTCAACACCATCCCTGGTTCTTCATGCTGTAAACGCATTTCAGACCTGCTATCAGCATGGTGTTCTCTTCAGGACCCAGAAACTGTAGGACAATGCGGCTCTGATGGCAGCAATCACCTAATCCAGAGACATGCTGGATGCCAAAATTGGTGCGGTGGGCTCGGATGTTATGTTAATGCGGCAGGACCTACGAATGCAGTGTCCCGCATCATGGAGGCGGAGACCCGCATATCAGGGTTGGAAGACGAAGTTACGGTCCTCAAGCAGAAGTTGGCGAGTATGGAAAACGTCCAGAAGGGCCTGGGACTCCGGGTTGAGGATGCTGAAGGGCGGGCCCGGCAGAACCTGCGCTTCACCAGATTCCCAGGGTGTTGCGAGAATGGTAATGTAGAGCATTTCCTCACACAATGGCTGGAAGGCTGGCTCTCTCGGGACGTCATGTCACGCTGCTTTGTCGTGAAGCGGGTCAATAGAGCGCTCACCCAGAAACGACCGGTGGGGGCTCGTCCACGACCAGTGATTGCGCAATTCTTGAACTAGCTTGACCGCGATGCCGTCCTGAAGCAGGCCGGTGCCAAAGAACCCTTGCTCTATGATAACCATCGTATCCTGGTGTTCCCGGATTATACACGACTTGTGCAGCAGCAACGCCAATGGTTTATGGCAGCGAAAGCCAGACTGAGAGACTTCAAGCTCCAGTATGCCTTATTGTTCCCGGCTCGCCTGCGTGTGGTGTACCAATCCCGCACCCACTTCTTCCACACCCCGGAGGAGATGTTCAAGTGGACAGATGAAACTGTGCGTGTGCACACGCCGCCTGCGCTGGATTCTGATTCATCACTGAGTGAGGCGCTGTCGAAAAGCTCCTAAAAAACAGCACCGGAGGGGGGCACAGAAGATCTCGGTCCGAGAGGTGCTCTCTGTCATGTGGAGTCTCCTCCCGGGGAGATCCTACTTCCCAGCTTCGGACACTAGATCCTTAACCTCTGTGGGCAAGATGGTGCCGAGATGTTCCTCCAATTGGACTGTGTGCATATCTGATTTAACCCCTTCGCTGCGGGGGATTATTCCCCTGCTGTGCTGGGGGGGAGGGGGGCGCGCACAGTGCCCCCATGCTCATGACGAGCTCAGCTCGTCATGAGGCACGGCGTTCCTGTGCTCATGACGAGCTGAGCTCGTCACAGGTGCATTGGCTCCCGTGGAACGTTCAGCACAGCAGGGGAATTCTCCCCGCACCCGAGTGTTCCACGGGCCATGACGAGCTGAGCTCATCATGAGCACAGGAGCGCCGTGGCTCATGACGAGCTCAGCTCGTCATGAGCATTGGAGGGGTTAAGCTGTATGTAGGGAGTCCTTGCGGGGGCTGAATCCCCACATTTCTAGTACTTGTGGGGGGTGGGCCTGGATAACATGGGCTGTAAGTTGGTGATCCATTGGCGAGGGCGGCCCGTGTCCTCCCGTTGGGAACTCGACGCTAACCGTGCCGCGACGGGTACTTCAGCGTTTTTGAGGTATGGGGTGGGGGGTTTGTTATGGTGAGGGGGTTTGGTTGGGGGTATGAGTTGCGCCATCACACTGGGTTCATCAAGACGCACACACACACACACAGTCGGGCCCCTTATCCGTGCTACGTCAATGTATGTTGCCCGATGGCTAGTGGGACTATAGTTGGCCAGGTGTCCCCGGGCACCCTTCGCATTGTCAGTTGGAATGTGTGTGGGGTCCTGGACAAAATTAAATGAGGGGCTGTCCTGCGCCAGGCTAAGAGGGCCAAAGCTGACATCCTCTTCTTACAGGAAACTCATCTCATGGGTTCCAAGGTCCTGTGCCTGCAGCGCTTTGGCTTTCAACAGGTCTTTCACGCTAGATTCACAGAGGGTTCCAGGGGAGTCGCGATTTGAATACACCGCAGGGTCTTATAAGTACATGAGCAACAATGGCTGGACACACGCTGGCAGTACCTATTTCTCCGGGGTACGATTGGGGAGGATCCTATAGTGCTGGGCTCTGTGTATGACCCTCCCCAGTTACAGTGGTCCTTGGTAGAGCAGCTACTTACCTTGTGGGCTGGCATGCCGGATGTGGCCCCAGTGGTGGGTGGAGATTGGAATGATGTGCTGGACGTTGGTAGGGACAGGAGCAAGACTGGTGGGGGCCAAGGTGGCAATCAGCCCACGAAATTACAGTCTCTGGTTACAAGCCTTGATTGGGTAGACACCTGGTGGCACACTCATGGGGACAGGAGGGAGTTTACGTACCTTTCGGCCGTTCATAAGTCATTCACCAGGATCAACTATGTATTTGTTCCCCAGGCGATGGGTACAAATGTGGTGTCAGCTGAGATCCTCCCCCGGGGTTGTCGGATCACTCTCCGGTGTCCGTTGAGCTGCAGATCGGCAGGGGGCGGCAGCCCTTTCATTGGCGCCTCTCGGAATGGAACTTGCAGAATAATGAATACGAGAGGCACATGAGGAAGGCGCTCACAAACTACCTTACCGCCAATGTGGGGTCGGTCTCCTGTGCCGTGATACTTTGGGAGGAGCTGAAGCCCACTTTACTTGGGGTGGACATAGCATGGTGCGTGTCGGCCTGTAAGAAGCGCCCCGAGGAGTTGGTCCAGGCTGAGCCGTAGATGGAAGCGCTCGAGCGTGAGAGCCAGGAGGCGGGTGACGGGCCGGCAGTGCGTCAACTACTTCTGGCACATCAGTCCTATGATTCGCTCCTAATGGACGAGGCCCGACAAGTCTGGAATTCTCGCAAGTTGTGCAACATAGGATGGGTAAGGAGACCAGGAACATGTGGTGTCTGGTTGGGGAAGAAACATGGGTAATTTAACTAGAGAAAATATAATCTAATGAGGCACCATGTGATAATTCTTTTACAATAGAAAAGGAGATTGCAGCCCATTTTTCATACAAAACCATAAAGGAAACAATGTCAATAAAATTAACGAGAGAGGCGAGACCGGATAATTTGCCACCAATGATAATTAAAACAAATGTAGACTGAAGGGCTAGATTATATTACTTAGTGTTCCATAGGATATTAAAGACCGAAATTGTGTTGGAAAGGAGCCATTCTAAAACCCATTTGAAATAAGGATGATTTGACTACCAACAGATCTATAGGTCGATAAACGTATTCGATGTGGGTGAAAAATTATTTTCTAAAATAATTTTGGGCTTGTTAAAAAAATGGACGGAAACAGAAAAATATAATTGCAGTTGAGCATCGCGGTTTTAAAGAGGGACATTCAACCTTAGATTTTTTTTGTCTATGGTCTTTAGCGTAACAGTCTATAAAATTAAGGGGTAATTAATTTTGTAGACTTTTGCACCCCATGTGATCTGGTGGACCATAAATTGCTGTGGGAAATTTGTAATTATACTAGAAATCCCTAGGAGCCTTCTTTTACTGCTGCAAGAATTACATAGTACTTGGCACAAGTGGTAGTAGGTACAGAAGGAACCGTGACTCGTAAAATAATAGTGAAAAATGAATCTAGACAGAGGTGTGACCCCTTGTTGTTGTCAGTATTTTTAGAAGATTTACCTACAATTTTAGCAGCAATGAATACTTTAAGCCACAGGATAAATGGTTTGTATATAACTTATCTTTCATATGCAGATCATTTGGTTATTATGGACATGATAAACAAAGATCTACAAAGAAAGCTGGAGATGTTCCATAAGTATTGTAGTAAGAAAAAAATTTATAATAAATACAGATAAGACCAAAGTCATGACATCGAGGACAGCAGACCCAAAGTACAAATGGTACCAAGGAAATACTGAAATAGATGTGGTCAATAAATCTAAATACCTAGTGATGTGGTTTAGAGAGAAACTAGGTCTGAACTGCACAAAAAATAGCCAGAGCACCAAAATAAAAGTGACCCTGTTAGTGAATGAGATAGCTAAAAAAGTATTCCACATTTGCAAATCAGGCCAGTTGTGAACTTGTACAGACATGCTCAATGTGGATTTTGCAAGGTACGGGAGACTGGTGTGTGCTGCAGGCAATCTCAAGGAAATCAGTAGCAAAAATAAGCCAACCTGGTCATGACACAGGCCCGCCCATAAATGGCTGAAAAATCGATCAACACATTGATGTGTCAGATCAGCCCTGATTGCCTGATATGCCATGCTGACTCTGGAGAGAAATTTAAGTGGAGTGTCACATTGAACTCCTAAACACAAGAGAACTTAACTCAGTGCGTCGGCTGAACAAATGTTGTAAAGATTATCATGGCCCATCCTTAATATCTTTATTAGCTGCTTACCTTGCTATGATTTGCCCACAATTTCATTATGGCGTGGAATTGTTATGCCTAAGTGGTAAACTTGATTGAGAGTATGAAGAAGGGAAAGAGTCTACTGTCTTTTCCAATCCAGACAATAAGAATGGAGAATAAGAATGGAGTTCCTTAATCCGCAATCAAGACAATTCCATTTACAGATTGTGCAAGTAAGCCAGATATGCAGGAAATATTTGTCCCATGATTGTATGTCCCTCTGGTACAGAGAGGTAGGTTGGAAGTAGATCCCAGTGCACTTTGCTTTCCTGATAAAAGCCCTGGACCGTAAGAGGCGATTATTTGAAGGGCGGGATAGTAGGGTAACAGGGCCATTACACCCCTATCCTACCCCCACATTGATTTATTTTTTTAATCATATCTGAACAACCAATATTCCTTGCTTGTTCAATGTATTGTTATTCTTAGAAGACTATGACTGGAATTAGATCTAAAGATTCAGTAGCATATAGTCGAGCCATTTTGATTTTGTATGGACCAGGGCGAGACCCAATGATGAAGTATGCCTCTAATAGAGTGGATGAGGGTCTAAAAGAAGAAACTACTCATCTCTCCAGGAATTAGTGTGATGCATAACTTTAGTCTCTTTTGTTGTGGGATCCTTGATGTTTGAATACTAAATGGGGAGAACATATCCCCTAAAAGAATGCAACTAATAACTGCCTCATGGTCCTTGGTCAAAGATTCTAATCTGAACACTAATATGCAAGGCAGTGTCCCACAAAGGTTGAGAAAGAGAGCAGCCCGAGACAAAGTATCTTCTTCCCCTATCACACCAAGTGTGCAGGTAGGATTTCAATGTACTATGTTTAACTTAACTGATATATTCCCCAAGTGCATAAATACGTTCCTGCTTATTTGCTAACGTCATAGCTTCTGAAATATTGTAAAACCTGGAATTATCCTGTACGCCTAGGTAACTAACTTACCTAAGGTGCATGGCCAGCAATAGAATTGTAGACCCAGCATCTAAATACCTAACATACCATGAAAGTGAAAGCAATCGCTTAACTTGTTTCTTGTTGTTCATTCCTCTGGTTCTGCTACCATCTCGGGCTCCGTATCTTCCTTCCTCTGGTTTTTCGCCTTAATTTCAGCATTCCGAAGGTTTGGTTGACTTTGGGTGGAACATCTTTACATTTAGAGGAATCTTTATTAATTTGGTGACTGCTGTGCCCAGAGTCGAGGACATTTCTCACAGCGCATGAACATTATTTTGAAAGAAAACATTCTTCAGGAAGTTTCGGTACCCGCCCCCCCATGGAAACGGTTATAAAAGTGTTTTAGGAAGTGCACCAATAAAGAGCGAACATTCGAAAATGTATTGTGATCATTATGTGCAGTAAGTTTTTTACTCCTGCAAATCTTCCACTTGGTCGTATAGTTAGGTGATATTTGTCGATGAAAGCTGCGTAAAGGGAAACTCCCCCTATGATAACTACTTTCCAGTAAACCATAACAAACCTAAAAAGCTGGGCAATGGTGCTGGTAAAGGGGCGAAAGCTGGCCTGCAACGGTGATAAAATCTCATGCTCCTCAATCCACACTTGAATTCTACTGAGAACAAACCTGCCAATTATTTTCTGCATTGAATCAATTAGGCTAATCGGCCTGTAATTGCCGGGTAACGAGTGATCGCCCTTTTTATATATCAGAATTAGAACTGCTCCAGACCAAGTATCAGGGATGGGCACACCACTAGCTATGGCATTGGCTAAAAAAGTTATGTAATTGACCCAGTTCTCTTTATCATACTGAAACAGGTCCGCCGGTATGCAATCCGGGCAGGCGGCCCTACCTTTCGTAATCAATGAGCGAACTGTCTCGACCTCAGAGCTGTCAAACGATAAGATAGTGGACGTGAGACCAAGTTGGGGGTGGGTTAAGATGTTACTTGAAATGGAAAATTGTGCTTCAAAGTATGCAACCCACGATTCTGGTGCTATATGATTGACCGGTACATGTGGCGTTCCATTGCTTCCTCACTTAACTAGCTGCCAGAATTTGACCATATCTCTCTCACTAGCTTCATACAGGTCAAGCCAACGTTTGTCATCCCATTCCTTCTTAGCTGTTTTTTGAGTTGCTTTGTACCTGGTTCTAGCCAATTTGACCGCACCCATATTTTTGGATCTAATGGCATTCGTTAGCACCAGGTATGCCTCTCTGCATGGCTTATTATACCAGGAAGCCATTTAGACACCTGGATTGTTCTTCCTGGAATTAGGCTTAATAAAAAAAGGTTTTAGACTAGAGAATAGATCACTATGTACACTTGGGACGGTGCAATTAATATCCTCCTGGGTGTGGCAGTTGCTGAGATTGGCAACCAAATGGGCAACCATAGACTTCATCTGCTCTAGGTCCCCTTCTCTTTCAACAAGCCTGACCCATCTGACTCTTCTATCGTCAATCGAAATTACTGCTTCCAATTGGTTGTGGGCATCATCCTTGTTGGCATTGTCTAGTGGGCTCAGAGCCTTGAGTGATAGTACCAGTGGGTCGTGATCACTTTCGGTCCACTCAACAACCGACATGTCTTGTAAGTGAGCCCAGAATTCCACATTGAGAAGGATATAATCTATCCAGCTTCATCTCAAACCGTTATTAAAGGTATACGCACCCTTCTGGTCCGACTGTGTCCTCCTGTTTGCTGCCTTCACTCCCTTCTCCAATCACAACCCCTTGAGCTGCAAAGCTGCTTCCGTCCATTTGTTAAGTGGGCTGAGGTCTATGGAGGGGGATATTCCATTGTAAGTCCTCATCAGAGGTTAAATTACCATCCTCATAGTCAAGGGGTTCGAAGGAACAGTTAAAGTCGCCCGCTATAATCAAATTACGTCCTTCTCTCCAGCTGTCCAAGAAACTATCAAGGAGGGCAACGGTCTCAGAGCGCCTTCCACCCGGCAGTCCTCTTGCAAAGATGTTAATTAGCAAGATATCTCATACCTGACCCATTCGTGAACAGAGAGCCATAATATCCGGGCTGTCGATTGGAACTACCTCAACGGTGTAACTCGATTGCTGTCTCACCCAGCAAGTTAGCCTACCAGATGGTCTTCCCTTTCGACCCCCTTGTTCTGGCTTTGAAAAATGTAAGAACCCGTGGTGGTAGACGTGTTCCGTGGACGAAGTCTCTTGAAATGCCCAAATGTCATGCTGTTCTATAAAAGTAGACCAGTCACTGGATTCAGTTTTGGATAAAATCCCCGCGATGTTCCAAGAACCCACTGTAATACTGGGCTTATTGAGCCCTAGGTTGGCACTCGAAAGGGTCGTTAGGACTACGGGTGAGCTCGTAGTTCATGAGGCAACAAAACCGAGGGTGTCAATCGGTGGGAAGCATCCATCAACAGGTACACTGGCTGGGCCTGCCCTCTTGCTCTCCCTAGGCATTGTGTCTTCCCCAGAGTAGCCAGCGTTATCAGCAATTTCGGCCCTCGCTGTTTTAGTAATCCCAGATTTGGTGCAGTCAACAGGGTCACTAGTAGAAGAACCTTGGTCTAATCCCCCCGTGCCCCTTGGTTGGGTTTGTTGTAGTTTTTGCAGTACAATTCGGGTAGAGCTGAGAGAGACGTTTTGGAGCGCATCTATATCGAGAGATAGCTGTGAGATGAACCTTAACTGAAGAGTATACCAGCCCAGATTTTGCCAAAGACAGTAAGTACAATAGGATTTGCTCTGGAGTAGAGACATACGGATGGGCTTTGCTCTGACTACACCAGAGGCAGAATTGCTTCCATTTCAGTCTGTACGTCTTACTAGTGCTATCCACATCAGACCTGGCGATAATGTTTTCATAAACTCTTGCGCAATAGTCAAATCCGTAAATTCAAAGAATTCAGAAGCCACACATGCAATTGGAGAGATGCTGCCTCCGGATGACCCATCTGACCTTGGTTACTGGTCAACAGGGTTGGTGTCTTCAGTAGACGGATCGGATGGGTTTCCGAGAGAAGGAGAAGCTCTGTGAACTTGTGATGCCTGTACACGCTTAATTACGGAGGGCAGGACGGCCATGGACGGAGTGCCGAAGCACTTAGTATAGACTGTCGCAAATATCTCACCCGAGGTCTCACAATCAGGTACCTCCGGTATTAAGTCTTTCTGCAAACTTATCGTTAGAATCCTGTGTTTCTCAACAGGAATCGTATTAGGAAATTTACGATTTGACCAGCCTCCAGGTGGTCAAATTTCTCACCAGCCAAAAAGGCATAGCAACCTTATCTTGGGGTCACTTGCCCATAACCGAATTAACCATGACAGGATTAACTTTCATCCTGGCTGGTCCAGCTAGTTGCGCCGCAGCACCAGCTGTCCCCACCTGGACATTGCGGGATACATATTGCACTAGAGCCTGATGCACTCCAACGAGGGAGGCATAGAGCACACGTAACTCATCTATAGTAACTATAGTATAAACGTGAAACGTACCAGTACCCGCATTGACCGCAGGAATGGTAACACATGAGTAGAAGAGTTCAAATGGGTACGCTGCTTCAGCACTCGCCACAAAAACAACCGCCATGCCTTCCAAGGTGACGCCAAACGCCTGCAAATGATTGCGGACGGCCACCCTACTATGCGGTGGGATATCAACGTCAACCACGAGGACACAGAAGGAAAAAAAAAATACCAAGGAAGTGTAGCACAAAATGGGTTGTAATTCAAATTAAGAACCTTTTTCAAATATCAAGCTGAATAAACCTATACACAAATCATATAGGCAGGTAAAACCCTGCAAAAAAAAAAAAAAAAAAAAGGTTAATCCGTCACCACTGTCAGCCGGAAACAGCAGTGAGGGTGTCGTGGACTGTTATAAGCACTACTCGAGTCTCAAATATAAGACCACATTGTTAGGTGCGCCATGTTGCGGGGATTCTGCTCATACACAGAACAGACCAACAAAAAGAATGCCAATACTGCTATTTATTTTATGTCTTGAATGGATACAAGTGCAAGAAATCTGAAACAATGCACCTTGAGGCTTATCAATTGCCTTTATTGCTATATCAAAAAAGTCAGTTTTAATTTGATATATACTGACAGATCAGGAAAAACAGTGTTAAAAACCGTATATAACAAACATGTCACATTGAATTACTGGACAACACCATACTCTAGTTTACATCCTTTCCACATTCATAGAACTGTGCACAGAGACCCAGGACCTCAGTGAATTGTGGTGTACCAAAAAACACACCTCAGTACCTAGCACCCCTAACCGGCTAGCATCAGTGTCCCATTACTTCTCCATCCTATGTGACTTAGTTTACTCTCAGGAATGGTGGGAATCAAGAACACCCTTTCATTTGTTATTCTCACACCAGTCCACAACGTGAGTAAATATAGACAAGGAAAAGTTTAAAATGTGTATTTTAACGACATGCTCTAAGATGCAGTATTTTTGCTAACATAAGCAGGCATATGATTAAAAATAATACAATCAGCATTGTTAAAATTCCAAAAAACACAAAGGGAGAAATCATATTATAATGATAGTGGAAACCGGTCGTATAGTGCCTTGTATGTCACCATACCCAACTAGGAACTAGGTTTTATAATATTTCTTAGGCTTGAATGGGGAACCCCTTACCTGCAAAATCAGCAGGAGTGAATCACATCAGGATCTGCAAAAGCTCTCTCTCTCTGGAAACTATTTCTCCAAGCGCCCTAATCATACATGTAGTGCAATATTAAAGGCGCTAGAATTTCAGTTAGCTGAAGCTGTGTGCATGTTGTGTCTAGAGCGTGGGCCGATCAGCCCGAATAACAGCTAACATTGTTATGATAACCTTGGAGGCTTCTGCACACACTGTGCAGACTGAGGACGCAATGAAAGTCTAGGGATGTTGAAAGCAAGCCTTTCTCATGTGAAGATTTTCAAGCAGTCTAACTTACAACAACAGTTATATGCAGAGTCGTGTGCAAATGCTGCAAAATAGAAAAATGGCGTTTAAACGTCTGACAAGCTTATGCTAACATAGCAATATGTGCATGCAGGGCCCTGCCTTCACTACAGTTGGGCTTCCGCGAGAAGGAGAAGCTCTGTGAACTAGTGCTGCTTGGGCCTTCGGGGGGCTATCACAAGAAGGCTACTGTGTTCTAGATTCATTTTTGTAAGGAACTTGGGTATCAGTTGAATGGGAGAAAGGCGTGAGCATATATTCTGGACCAGCGGACTGAAAAGGCATTTCCCCGAGATTTTGGGAAAGGGAATCGGCTTGCGAAGAACTGGCATATCGAATTGGTGTGGGTCGCAAATAGGTCCTGCACTGGCTTCTCCCAATGTGAAAAAATCTTGTCTAGTTCTGCCTTGCCCTAGCTCCAACTCGTGACAGTTGTCTTCGGTCCTGGTGAGGTGGTCCGCCAGAGTATCACAAAGCCCTGGAACATGCTCCACTTTTAGGCATATTCTGTGGAATGTGAGAAAACTCCAGAGCCATTGGGCGTCCTGAGAGAGAGTAAGAGACTTGGTTCCTCCTTGTTTGTTGACATAAAACATGCTTGTGGTGTTGTCCAAATGGACGAAGACATATGAACCTTTTATCTGAGGGAGGGAAGCCTGCAGGGAGAGAAAAACGGCCTTTAACTCTATCCTGTTGATATGCATCCGACGTTGGAACGAGGACCATTTTCCCTGGATCTGAAGGTCTTGGAGATGACCTCCAGAACCCTTCATGGAAGCATAGGTGATGATGAGGCAGAAAAGAGAGATCCTGAGAGAGGTGTGATTTTAGAGTCCACCATCTGAACACCTCTCTCATGCGTGGAGAGTGATAGCTATCACGTCATCGAAGGATCCCATAGTTTGAATCCATTGACACTGAAGTTCCTCTTGCAACGGCCTCATGTGAAGACGAACTAGAGGCACTAGGTGGATTGCTGATGAGAGCATGCCCAGTAAAGACTTATCTGTTCCCACTGAAGAGCAACTTCTTTTGGATAGCCAAGGTTTGCAACTGCTGCTGCCTTTCCTACGGGAGGAAAGCTTTGTTTTGAATGGTGTCCATGTCGGCCCCTAGGAACGTCATTGTCCCACTTGAAGAAACCTGTGATTTTCATTGGTTTATGGTACGACCTAGTTTGTGGAACAGATCTCTGCAGTCTCTTGTAGCTGTAGCAGCTAGACGAGCTGAGGGAGCTTTCAGGAGCCAATCGTCCAAATATGGAAATACTTGGGGACCCTGGTTCCGCAAGGCGGCCGCTACTGGGGCCAGAAACTTGGTGAAAATACGTGGAGCAGATTTGAGGCCAAAGGGTAGAACTCACAACTGATAATGGGCACCAGCCACTGTGAATCTGAGGAATTTTCTGTGTTTGGGGTGTATAGGAACATTGAAATAATCATCCTCCATATCCAGCGATATCATGTAGTCTCTGCTGTTAAAGCGCTGAAGGATGTCTGAATGTAACCATCCTGAAAGTTTGATTTGAGGAATTTGTTTAGCAGTCTGAGGTCCAAAATAGGTCTCCACTTCCCTAATTTCTTGTGCATCAGGAAAAAACAGGACTAGAAGCCTTTTCCTCTTTGTGCTACTGGAACTCTCTCTATTGCCCTTTTCTATAGCATAATCTTCGCCTCCTGTTTGAGTAAGTGAAGACGAAGGGGGTGCGATCCCCTGGGTGGAGTGATTGGTGGGCACTGGATAAATTCTACAGTGTGGCCATAACATATCAAGTCCAAAACCCATCTGGCCGTTGTAATGTTGTGCCATTGTTGGCTATGACTGTAAATGTCTGCAATGGCTGGAGGGCAAAAAATAGTAGCTGGTACCCTGATGTGGTCAATGCTTGCCACCCGGGTTGCGAGAAACCAACTGTTGTTGGCTGTCGATAAGTTTGCTGCTGGTAACCCTGACGATATTGCGGTTGAAAGGACTGATAGTGTTGGGTGCGTTGGAAAGTACCTCTATAGCCTGAAAATCCACGTTCTCGTGCTCCCTGAAAGGGCACTTTACCATACTGCAGGTTCCCCAATGCTTTGGCTATGTGATGGCAAGTAGAGATTTGTCTACATTTTTTCCACATAAACGGTCACCATCGTACGTCATGTTTAGTACCTTGGATTGTACTTCTGGATGAAATGACGTTGCTCCAAGACATCCCTGGCATCAAAAACAGCCACTCCAGCTGAATGTCAAAAACCTGTTGTGGCTAGGTCTATAGCACAGTCTATAATTTTGTCCGCTGTGCTCTCTCCTTCAGCCAGTTTATTTTCTACAGGTAAAAACTCTAACATGGCCCCGATATCTGACCACATTTTCTGATCATAGTGGCCAAGAATGGCTAGTACATTAGCAGCCCTGACAGAGATAGCAGACTTGGATGAGAATCTCTTCCCAATGGAATCCAAGCAGCGTCCTTCCTTGTCCATTGGAGATGTAATGGGGGAGGAAGGATTTTTTTATCTCCTCTGTGCCGCTTGGGAAATCACTGAATCCGGTTTGGGATGACCTGTAAAGTATGCGGGGGAATCCTCATTGCGCCCTGTATTTGTCTAATCTTGGCAGTACAGGTACTACAGTGGACGGTGATTTAATTACTTCAAGGCCTTCCTGCCAGATATGGTCTTTAATGGGTATAGATCCTACAGACTTTGATTGCTCTTTAAAGTCCTAAAGGAAGCAATCGGATTGCTGGACTATTGTGGGCAGATAAAATCAGGACGTCGTCCTGTCCATCAGATTATGAAAGCCTCCGAAGTCCTCTGGAGGCAAGCCAGAAGGACGACAAGGAGGAGGGGATGGTGCGGGTATGATGTAGTTATAACATTCATCAGTGGGTGGAGAAGGATTGTGAATTTTCCCCTCTTCAGCCACTTCTTCTAGAGAGAACGGCCTTCTCTACGATGAACATGGATGATGGGTCGTGGCATCATCCTAGGAGCAGAAGGATGATGGGTCGTGGCATCATCCTAGGAGCAGAAGGATGAGGTGGCATTGATGTAAGCGGCATTATAGGTGGTGGAGGAGGCGGTACAGTAGTCTGTTCCTCTTCAGGTGGGAACCTTTTTCTATGGTCCGGGAGCATGGCCTGCAAATCCTGTATCATGTCTTGGGGTTCAAAATAATAACTATAATGCAGATCTCGTTTAGGAGGAACTGGATAGTAGTGCTCATAATACTGTTCCTCATCATAATAGTCCTCATCATCCCCCTGACACTTGACCTGGAGTTCAGAAGGACAATGGGCAGTCCCAAATGGACCATCATCATCCGTTTCCTCTGTCTCCAGCAAGTGGCTTGGAGGTAAAGGCGAAATCTTGCCTGGTGATTGAAAATCAGGCCGCAGAGATGCCTTGGACAATCTGGATGATGTTGACAGCATTTGCAATGACTTTGTTGACAGGAGCGGTGTTGCCGGTCCATCGATGACGGGACTGTTGGCAAACCTGAATTCCTCATTGACGGTAAAAGTAGACTCCGATACGGATTCAGTCGATGGAGAAGCCTTCGTCGACAATGGAACTGTCATTGACGGTGATGGGGTCATCACCGCTGCAGTCTACAACGGTGGTATCCTCGTTACCCAGATCTTTGTCAATGGTAATTATAGCATTGGCGATATTGGGGCGTTTATGGCCGCCGATGTCGTAGGCGATGAGAGTAGTCGTCATTGAAGAAACAGGCGTCTATGGTGATACGGATGCCGATAGGGATCTGTGGTTGCATTTATGTCTGGAAAGCCCTGAATAGGTAGCACAATACCAGTTTAGCTTTAGAAGTCCCAGAATGAGATGGCAAGACTAGCTCGGAGGAGACTTTGGACTCTTTCTTTGGTCGGATGAGAGGTTCCAGGGTGCTCCTCAGACTGACCCTCAATCGACCAGAGCATATTATGGGATTTAGAGGAAGTGTCACTCTCCTCACCAGCAGACGTTCCCTGTGTCTTCTTCAGCCACAACAAAAGCCTGCCCTTTCTATCTCAAGAGTCTTGGATGAAAAAGTGCGGCAGATTTTACACTGCTTTGCCTCATGATGGGGATAGAGGCAATCCTTGGGGGCATCATCAATATGAACCCTCTTCTGCCCACAAGATTTACAAGGACAAAATAATATTTTCCTGTCAGACATTTTAATATCCAGAAGATAATGAGACTTATCTGAGAGAAATTTTGAAGAACTGAGCAGAGCTCAGGGAGACTCACTTCACACGCAACATGCAGTGAACATCTGAGGGATTCAGCTACTCTTGCAAAGGTTCTAGAGGGTGCATATTATGGATTGGTTGTAAAATGTGGTCCTTTTTAGAAAAGGAGGTAGGTAGGCTATTACATGCATGGTTGCCACCATGGTAGCCTGTGAACGTTTTTTAATTACTGCTTTATTTACATTACTGTGGTACTCTTACTTTGACGACAGGGAATGATTTAAACATGTGAATCTATGAAAGATACTCCAATACTGGATAACCGTCAGCTAAAAAGTTTGCAAAACTAATGTTATTTGCAGACACAAATGCTCTGTACGAAAGATCACTCTAACCCGTATATTATATATGAATCAAATCTCCCAATACTTAAACTAAATACAAAGGACATACTGTGCAAATTCTAACAAAATCTTCATTAAAACATTTCAATTTAGGGGCATGGCCAAGGGAGCCAACATGGCGGACGCAGCCTAAGAGAGCTCCGTCCCGCCGGCCGAACATCCGTCGATTTATCCTGGTTCCCCCCACCCCACTGTGCCCTGGAGGGGTGGATCCTGTGGCGGAAGCTGGTGGCGAGCCCTGTGAGCAATCCAGGCTGTCAGAGTGCATCGGGGACCGAAGATCTCGTTCCTGTGCTGTGGGGCCTATGCCGCGAGGTGCAGCCGGTGACCTCTAGTTTTGTGAGTCCTTGCGGTGGTGGCTGCTTAGCGTGGAAAGTGAGGGGCGAGTGGCGCTGGTCCCAGGTGGGCGTCTTTGACCTTCCGACGGACTGGCTTGAGCTCCTTCGAACGATCGGGAGCAGCGGTAGCTTCCAGAGGAGGAATCGATATCGGACGGTGGAGAGGAGGTGCGGCCTAGCATGCAGGGTGAAGCCGGGGGCTAGATTTTGGTGTGCCCCTCGGAGGGCGGTCTTGGGCGCCAACCCCTACGGTGATCCTACCTGGCAGTAGCTGGTCCAGCGGGACCGACTGTAAGAAGTTGGGGTCCTGCGGGAGGCAAGATTGGAGGAGCGGGTGGCGACTACTCCGGCGGCCAGACCGGGCCGCGGCGGTGACGAGGGGTGGGCTGGGAGCCCCCCTCAGGGCGAACAGTGGGCCCCACAGCCCACAACCGGGTGGTGGCTGGTGGGGTGAGTCCAGGCATCCCCTGGGGCCCCCCTCCCTGACTCGTGGAACCTGCGGAGGCGCTTTTCATCTGGCTGGGGGCCTCTTCACGGGGACATACTCAAGGCGTGTGGCCTTTGACCTGTAGCGGGCCTGGCCTCACGAAATCACGGAGGAGTGCGTGGAGCGAGTGCCTGTTGACCAGCGCCATCAGGGTCCTGGCGGGGGCATGGAGGAAAGCCGGGGCCCCCTGTAGAGGCCGGTCACAGCGAGGGGTGACCCATTCTGGAGCGGGACGATTGTGGGAGCTCAGCTGGAGGCCTTGAGGGGACTGGAGCATGCACTAAGAGGCCCTGAAGGGGTGAAGAGGTACGGCCGATTCAATAGCTGGAATCCAACAGGCTGCTGAGGGGAGGTCGGCTCATATCCGGAGTCGGGGCGCTGGTGATCGGTAGGGCTGCACACACGGAGAGGGACTTTACCCGCTGTCTATGATGACGAGAGGAGGTAGCGGTGGTACCACTACAAACCATGGTCCCATGGACAAATACGCGGGCCGGGTGGAGGAGCCGGGGCGGCAGGGGGCCATCCCAGCCCAGGGCCGGATAATGCAGCACAGATGGCAGCCATAACTCAATCCAGAGACATGTTGGATGCGAAAATAGGGGTTGTGGGAGCGGATGTTACCCTTCTGCGTCAAGACTTGCGCAACGCTGTGGCCCGCTTTACTGAGGCAGAAACCAGGATAATTTCAGGGGTGGAGGATGAGACAGTGGCCCTGAAACGTAAGGTCGCAAGCATGGAAAGTATCCAGAAAAACCTGGCGCTCCGGGCTGAGGATGCGGAAGGGCGGGCCCGGCGAAATAATCTACGCTTTGTAGGCCTTCCGGAGGGTTGCGAGAAGGGCAGCATGGAGATATTCTTGGCCCAGTGGTTGGAGAGCTGGCTCCCCCCCGGACTCCCTCTCGAGATGCTTTGTGATAGAACGGGCACACAGGGCTTTGGTCCAGTAACCGCCCGTGGGGTCCCATCCTCGGCCTGTGATTGCTAAGCTATTGAACTATCATGACGGTGATGTTATTTTGCAGCAGGCGCGGGCGAAGGAGCCTCTTATGTACGACAACCAACGGATCCTTATTTTTCCGGATTATACGAGACTTGTGCAACAGCAGCGGCAGTCATTTACAGCAGCAAAGGCAAGACTCCGGAATCTCAAGCCTGCGGGTGGTATTTCAGTCCCACACTCATTTTGTTGACACTCCAGAAGAGGTCCTTCAGTGGACTGTTGAGACAGTGAAAGTAAGAGTGCACACCCAGCCGGGCCTTGACTCTGGCTCCTCACAGAATGAGGCCCGCTCACATACGGCCCCGGGGGCGAGAGGGGGTAGGAACTGGCGTTCCAGATCCAGGAGTAGCTCAAACTCAGGGGGGCCGCGGAAGCCACTGGAGGCGCCCCTGATCCCCAGTTAGTGGATCCTTGACCATTAAGCACATGGACAGGGGAGGATTGGATGTCATTGTGATCTGCTGTGCTTGGTTTACCTCAGGCACTACTGTGGTGCGCCCCCCCCTTTTAAGGGGGTTGGTGGCATGCGTACCTTACAGGACATGCTGTTTCTATTGAATGAGGGGTGGGGGGAGAAGAGCGAGGAGCGGGACCTATTCCCCTATTGCTCAGGGCTTGTTGGGGGGGGGTGGGGGGGGGGAGTTGGGTTTATGGGTAGGTTGAAGGGGATCCATGGGTGTGGCCGCTCTCAGGGCTCCCGTTTGGGGTCAGGAGCTGTCTATACCGCGACAGGTACTTCAGCGTTCTTGAGGTATGGGGGGGGGGGGGGGGAGTTCTGTGTGATGCAGGGAGGGTTTGAGGGGGTTTGATCGTACAACAGTCAGGGAGTCTCCACGGTTCTTTTGTCTTTACCTTCGTGGCCTGTCATTGGGTAATTTTCCTTCCTTGGTTTTGAATGTCGAATGCAGAGTCTAGGGCTTTAGGCCTCAGACGGAGTCCTGAGTTGGAATGTGCGGGGTGTGCTGGACAAGGTTAAGAGGAGCGCTGTCTTGCGTCAGGTGAAAAGAGAACGAGCAGATGTCCTACTGTTGCAGGAAACCCACCTACTGGGTAACAAAACACTCTGCCTACAGCGCTTTGGCTATCAACAAGTGTATCATGCGGGCTTTGTCAGAGGGTCTCGGGGGTAGCCATCTTAGTTCACTGGAGGCTCTCCTATGTGCACTCCTCCCAGTGGGTTGATCCGCAGGGTAGGTACATATTTATCAGGGGTATGGTTGGGGAGGAGTCCCTGGTGCTGGGTAGTGTGTATGCCCCGCCCCCGTTGCAATGGTCATTGGTGGAAAAGTTGTTGACAGTTTGGGCTGATATTCCCAAGACACCGGCAGTAGTTGAGGGGGGGGGGGGGCGGGGGGGGACCGGAACAATGTCATGGATATGCAGGTAGGTTTCGGCCTGGTGGGGGTAAGACAGCTGGAGGGGCCTCAAAACTGGGGGATTTGGTTCGGGCCTGGACTGGGTAGACACATGGCGCTATTTGCATGCACACAAGCGGGAGTACACCTACCTGTCAGCGGTACACAAATCCTTCTCTAGACTAGATTATATCTTTGTCCCTCGTTCAGCAATAGGTAGGGTGGAGTCGGCGACTGTGTTGTCTAGGGGGCTTTTAGATCATTCCCCAGTCGCCATCGAATTTGCTTTAGATAGGGGGCAACAGCAGTTTTGATGGCGCCTCTCTGCATGGCACCTACAGGATGAGGACTACCAGAAACACATGCGGGAGGCCATAGCACACTGTTGGGTAGAAAATGCTGGATCTGTCTCTGAGGCCGGGACACTGTGGGAGGCCCTGAAGCCCACGCTGCGGGGTGTAGACATTGCATGGTGTGCGGTGGCACGCCGGCAGTGTAAGGCGGCCTTGGTCAGGGCCGCGGCAGAAGTGGAGGCCCTGGAGGGCCGCTGTAGTGTAGGAGGGGACAATCAGGCGGTAGGGCAGCTTCTTTTGGCGCAGCAATCCTATGCGTCGATACTGTTGGACGAGGTGCAGTAGGTGTGGTTGGCGACGCGTAGCAGGATTTATCAATGGGGAGACAAGTCGGGGACAATGCTGCACCGTCTCTGTCAAAACGCATTCCAGGCGCAGACTCTACCGGGACTCCTGGATATGGCCGGGGATCCGATTACGGATCCTAAGGAATTAGCCGAGAGTTTCGCAGCGTATTACGCAACCCAATATGCCCCGAATTAGTGCCTACCGGCAGATATGGTGGACAAATTTATAGCAGACTTGCCACCACGTGCTGTGACGGATGAGGTATGTGATCGCCTGGAGCTCCCTCTAACAGAAGAAGAGCTGGGACAAGCAGTGGGGGAGCTTAACACCGGGAAAGCCCCTGGGCCCAACGGGTTCCCTAGTGAATTCTATAGGAGTTATCACATACTGTTAGGTACACACTATAAAGCTGCACTGGAAGAGGCGAGGGAGAGGGGTAGCCTTCCTGCGGATTGGCGCCATGCGGAGGTGGTGGTGTTCCACAAACCAGGCAGGCCTCCGGAGCAGCATGCTTCGTACCGCCCCATATTCCTCCTAAATGTTGAAGCTAAGATTTTGGCTAAAGCGTTGGCCAATCGTCTCTTACCCCATATTTCAGGGTTAGTGCACCCAGCCCAGGCCGGGTTCATGCCCGATAGGGCACCTAGGCACAATATACGCAGGGCTCATGTTGCGGTAGCAGCAATACAGGGCACTGGGGTCCTTGGTAGATATAGACAGAGCCTTTGATTCCCTGAGCTGGGTTTATTTGTTTGCGCTTTTGCCTCGACTCAACCTGGGGCCTCACTTCATATCCTATTTGAAACTTTTATATACAGACCTGACAGCTTCGGTCAGGGTTGCAGGGCCCATATCTTCCAAATTCTCCATCGGGATCGGCACACGACAGGGGTGCCCCCTTTCACCGTACCCGTTTGCCCTGGCCATGGAGCCTCTGGCGGCTTCGGTGCGATTAGATGCGCAGCTTCACGGTTTTGTGTGGGAGCAGGGCCCGACTGATAAGATCTCTCTTAATGCCGATGACGTCCTGTTCTTTCTCACACATCTTGGCAGGTCGGGGCTGAGCTTACTTGAAATTATGCAGATATTCGGTGAAACCTCCCGGTTGTATCTGAATCCTCGTAAATCGACCCTATGGGTGCTGGGGGGAGCTCAGATGTTGGGGACTGGGCGTCCACTCTGCAGGTGGCGGTGGGGGGAATCAAGTACTTGGGGGTGTTCATCTCAGCGAGTCCTGCAATATCCTGGGAGCGCAACCTGGTACCGGTTTGGGACAGGGTGCGGTCGGAGATGAAGACGTGGTCCCGAATGCCCCTTACTATTTACAGCAGGTCGGCCATCTTTAAAATGGTGGCCCTTCCCGCTTACTTTACCAACTACAAAATCACCCATACCCGATCTCAACCCAGTGGGTATGGCAAGTGGATTCGGCACTGGGACAGTTTTTGTGGGCCGGGGGAGCGGTGCGGGTGGCGCTGCACACCTGTTTTCGGTCCACCTACGATGGGGGCTTGGCAACCTCCGATATCCTTTCATACCATCAGGCCTCTCACCTCTTGGTTCTGAATGAGTGGTGGTATGGAGATAGGGGAGACCCTGCCTACGCCCTGGAGCGACATCTCATGGGCTCCAATACTTTACATACGGTCCTTTACACGGCGCAGTTGCGAAAGGGGCTGCCGTCGGCCACCCAGGTGGTTTTTCAAATTTGGAGACAGGTCTTGCGTCGCATGGGATGGTGGGGCAGGCTTACACAGGAGACCCCACTGTGGCACAATGGCCGCCTACCTGCTCTGGCATCTCTCCGGGGCTTCAGGTGCTGGGACGACATTGGTATCTCATCCTTGGGGGATGTAATGTCAGGAACAACGCTTAAGTCAGAGGTCTTCAATCTGTGGGGCGCGACCCCCAGGGGGGTCGTGGAGTCCTTTGAAGGGGTCGCAGATTCTGTCCCTGGCTTGGGCTGATGAGGGTGCTCATGGCGAGGCCTAATTCACACCGAGGTGTGAAAAACATCGAAGCCTCATTAACAAGTAAAAGACTTGTCAAGTACTCGGGTGTGGCTGTGTGTGTCCCTGAAGCCGTTTCGAGCTGGGGGAAGTCGGGGAGGGGGGCTGGGGGAGCAGGCTGTAGTGTAGCCTGCCCTTTGAGGTCAATGGATATTGCGCGCCTGGAGCTGTGGGTCCCGTGACACATCCCCCGCCACCAGCAGGGAGGCACAGAGATGCCCTCCCATGATCGGGAAAGAAGGAAAAACACGCAGAGAGATACTGACCCCCCCCCCCCCACCCCCACCCCCCATGAGAAAGGCACAGAAAAGGTGGGTGAATGAATGATGGGTGGATGGATGGATGTGTGAAAAGGTGGGTGGATGAATGATGAATGGGTGGATGAAAGGGTGGATGGATGAAAGGGTGGATGGATGAAAGGATTGATGGATGAAAGGGTGGATGGAAGGAAGGATGAAAGGGTAGCTGGATGAAGGATGTATGGATGGATAAAAGGTTGCATGGATGAATGATGGATGGATGGATGTGTGAAAAGATGGGTTGATGAATGATGGGTGAATGGATGGATGAAAGGGTGGATGGATGAACGATGGATGTATGGATGGATAAAAGATTGCATGGATGAATGATGCATGGATGGATGTGTGAAAAGGTGGGGGGGATGAATGATGGGTGGATGGAAGAAAGGGTGGGTGGGTGGATAGATGAAAGGGATCGATGTATGGATGGGAGGATGAATGGGTGGATGGATGTATGTATAGATAAAAGGTTGCATGGATGAATGATGGATGGATGTGTGAAAAGGTGGGTGGATGAATGATGGGTGGATGGATGGAAGGGTGGATGGGTAAAGGATGGATGTATGGATGGATGGAAGGATGAAAGGGTGGATGGATGAAGGATGGATGTATCGATGTAAGGATGAAAGGTTGGATGGGTGAAGGATAGATGGATGAAGGATAGATGTATGGATGTAAGGATGAAAGGGTGGACGGATGGATGGATGACAGGGTGGATGGATGGAAGGATGAAAGGGTGGACGGATGATGGATGGATAAAAGGTTGCATGGATGAATGATGCATGGATGGATGTGTGAAAAGGTGGGGGGATGAATGATGGGTGGATGGATGAAAGGGTGGGTGGATGAAGAATGGATGTATGGATGGATGGATAAAAGATTGCATGGATGAATGATACATGGATGGATGTGTGAAAAGGTGGGGGGATAAATGGTGGATGGATGGATGAAAGGGTGGGTGGGTGGATGGATGAAAGGGTGGATGGATGATGGATCGATGTACGAATGGTAGGATGAAAGGGTGGATGGATGATGGATGTGTGAAAAGGTGGGTGGATTAATGATGGGTGGATGGATGGAAGGGTGGATGGGTAAAGGATGGAGGTATGGATGGAAAGATGAAAGGGTGGATGGATGGATGAAGGATGGATGGATGGATGGAAGGATGAAAGGATGGATGGATGTGTGAAAGTGTGGGTGGATGAATGATGGATGGATGTGATGAGGTCTAACAGGCACATTTATGGTTGTCAAAAGATGAAGATGAGGAGTACCAGTTTCTAGAAACTTTTGTCAGAAGGGGGTCCTTACCCCTAAAAAGGTTTTACAAGGGGGTCTCGGCATCAAAAAGTTTGAAGACCTCTGGCTTAAGTCCTTCCAAGATTTGTGTGAGGAGTACGATTTGCATTGGTCCCAGTTCTTTAGATATCTACAGTTCCGCCATGCCATTGCACCGAGTCTTGAAGGTCTTGATTCCCTGCCGGAATTTAGCCCATTGGAGGCCAAAGATTGGGCGATTTGAAGGAAAAAAAGATTTCCCGTATTTATCGTACACTAGTCATACATTGCTCCAATACACTGTCGAAGCTCCGGGAGTCGTGGGAGAGGGATGTAGGGGCACTTGAGGAGGCGGATTGGCGTGAGGCGTTGGCAGCTCCCAGGGGTGCAGCCATAGCGATATGGTTGCGACTAATCCAATTTAAATACCTGCATAGAGTCTATTTCACGAGGGAAAGGTTGTGGCGAAAGGGCCTTATTGCTTCCCCAGACTGTCTCCGGTGTGGCAGGGAGGTGGGGACACTGATACATACGGTATGGAGCTGTGTTTCGCTGGCCAGGTTTTGGAATGGGGTGTGGGATTGCCCGACAGAGGTCCTAGGGTGGGAGCTTCCACGTACACCGCATTTAGGCTTGCTACATGTTCTGGAAGGGGTGGGGGGCAACATATATAAAAGGCATCTTCTGTTGCTGGGTCTCACCCTGGCCAAGAGGAATGTGGCCAAGGCATGGAAAGACCCCTGGCCTCCCTCAGTCCTGGTGTGGAAGAAGGGACTGGATTTCTGTATGGGGCTGGAACAGCAAATTTTCGTAGCTCGCTGGTGCCCACGAAAGCACTACAAAATATGGAAGAGGTGGGCAGAGTATAGGGGCCTTTGGCTGGAGCCTCCAGTGGACCGAGAGATGGATCAGGAGGTGGGATAGAAGGGTCACACGGAATTTATACATGTTATGCTGGATCGCAGTTTGCGTTGGAGGACCTGTGAGATGATGTTGTGCGACCGGGGTGGGTGGGATCCGGGTGGGGGAGTTGGGGGGTGGCGGGTGGTTGGGGGAACCAGGGGAAAGTTATTCAGTTTGATGAATCATTCGCATCCAAAATGCTGTATAGATTGCCAATTTCTTGATGCTCTATATTTGATGTGCAGTTAACTTCGGCGTGCGGAGTGCTGCAATGTATGTGCAATCTGTCAATAAAATCTGTTTGAAAAAAAAAATTCAATTTAGCTTCCTAGGTTGTCGGTGGAGAACAGCTACTTCATCTGGAGCACTCAACAACACCGGCACACTAAAACTGCTCACCTCAAAGGTCTGTTTTTCTAGCAGAGTTTTAAGCATAGAATTGTCATAGTACCATCCATGCTGAGCGACAATTACCCATAGGCATAAAGGCACTATAGTCACAGCAGTATGCTACAAACCAGCAGCAATTCCAACGTTTATATGTTAGTAGGGGGCTGTCTTATTAGCACACAACCAGGTATTAGGTGACTTTCTAACATGCAAGTGTCCAATAATGGCAGTCAAAAACTGGAGGAGGGAATTCCAGAATCTGGGTGTTGCAATCAAAAAGGCTCTGCTTCCCCTCACCCCCAATCTCTTCTTCCGGACTCTAGTCAGAATGGCCTGAATACGATGGGCTAAACTGAGATTTCTGCCTGTAATGCACCAATGGGACATCTCCCTGATCCCAGAGAGCCTTATGTACAAACAAAAACCCGCCTACTGATGGGGAGCCAGTGCAGCACATACAGCCCACAGCTGCTGATTAGCGCTTTGGAATGTCAAGAATCGCCCTAGCGAGAGCGTTCTGTGATACCAGCAGTTTTGTCTGGGTATTAATATTTGAGTCCAAATATAGGGCATTACAATAGTCCATTTTGGATATGCCCAAAGCCAGAGACACCTGTTTCTATGCCGAAAAATCAATACAGGGAAGATTTTCATTGACTTCCTTATGAGTCAGAAACAGGTCCCGACCATACAATTGGCCTGTCCATTAAGCTATAGGTAGCCATCTAGGATAGCCCCAAGGTTTTTGACCTTCTCTGTAGGAGCAGAGTGAGTACCAAAAGTGGCCACTCACCAGTTGTCATTCCAAATCGAGGCTTGCATCCCAAAAAGCAACACTTCTGTCTTTTCACCATAGAGTTTGAGGACATTATTTTCCATCCAGCCAACCTGATACCGCAGACATACAGTGGGAAAAATGATCTGCAGTAGCTACCAAGTTCTTAGGGATAGACACAATGATCTGTATATCATTAGTGTATGATATTGCATACAGCTCATAAGAATGAATAATGGTAGCAAACGAGACACGTAAAGATAATTTTTGCACTACGCAGGGGTCCCTGCTTCCATTTTTCCACAATATATGTGGCACTTCAAGACTGAAAGGGTTTTGTATCTATCTATCTATCTATCTATCTATCTATCTATCTATCTATCTATCTATCTATCTATCTATGTCCAGAGCCCTAAAGCCAGAGAAGGGAAATGTATAGAAACTTGCGGTCAATTTCAAAAGATAAAAATTGGTAAAACCCAACCAGAAAGAAAAAGACACCTTTTGGTTGAAACCACTGTTGTGTTCTATCTGCATCAAGTCACTATCCTATTTTCCATGATACATCCATTCCCTTCCCATCAAGGGTTGCCTAAAACTATTAAGAAGACAGCACTAGTGAGGGTGCCTCCTCCTTAAACTGTATGCACTGGGAGTTGACACTAGGGGAAAGCACAACCTGTCACACCACCCGGCAAATAAAAGGAAAGTTCCTCATTTGTCCCTGCCTTGAGGTTCGACTGGGAGGCTAAGATCTGGGAAGAAGCCCCCTTACTCTTTCACCTTCCTCCTCAACAAACCAACTTTACAAATGATCTACTACCTGGGGTATTGGTAGTCAACTATTGGAAGGCCTACAGCCCCTTCACTGCACCACAATAATCTGGAGGATTGTTACGTTTGGGACCCTGGGCAGCAAAGGGACTAGGGACTCTCGGGCCTGGTTAACTTTGGTCTCACCTGCCCCTGTAACAAAACTGTTGGCCTATAAAGCAAGGGTGCCAAAAGGCACTAGGTGCTTTGGGGCGTCAACTTTCATCGATTCCCTCAGTGATCTTACCACTCACCAGCCTACCTCATAAGGCAAAAAGTGGACTCGTCTCAAGAATTTGGTGCTTACTTAGGACATGGCGGTCTTGAGCTGACTGTTTCTAATCCACCTCCTGGCTACACTTAGATCGCTGAATTTGAGGACCAACAAGAAGAATTAACATATGGCATGGGGATCAGCACTGATTATCTTCAATGACCACCACCATTGCTTCTTCAATTGCCAGCCTAACTGGCACCTTGAGGTCCCTGAAAGCAGATTGTTGGTCATGGGGTAGATGCAACACTTTCTAGAGGTATTTCACCTCTGCTACATTTTATCGGCTAAGCTTGGGACCTTAGAAAGGAGACTAGCATTCATGTAGATTAGGTGCATGGTTATCTTCTATAACACCTCTGCCCCTCCCTCCAAAAAAGAAACCATTTCCAATAATATTCCCCCCTGTCGCTAGAGGTAGAAATGCTGTGCCACTATAATTTCTGTTGGTACAATGTGATAGTGATTGTTGCTTTTAAAAAACAATTGTTTGTCACTTCAGAATATTTCATGGCATTTAAAAATACTCTGTGGAATCTAAAAATGAAACAGGAAAGCGTAGGGCACACCAATCGGGGCAGATCTTGTGGCACATGGTATAATAGTAGTTATCAAAGCACTTCAAATGAACCCTGTATCTCTGAAAGAGATGCTGATAATTGTTGCTACAAGTGCCCTAAGGCTGTAGATGAAGGTTTTTTTTTTCTAATATTCATTCATTTTTATCTTTATTTCGGCAGTTTTTGCCCAAAAAGATGTACATACAATAATAAAGACTACAATCTATAAAATACCTGATGATGAATAATACAAAATAGGCACAATAATTAATATAATACATTATTCAAATCAATGAATAGACATCTGCATCATCAACTCTAAAATTAATTTGAAAAGTGCATGTGCAAAGATTAAAATTAGGCGTAGTTTACTAGAGCCCTACGCTTGAGCCATATTGCAGCGAGGAATTTTGCTACACCAAAAACAACCTTGCTAGATAAATCTGTTTTAAAAATACGATAGGCTTGCATGCAGTGTGTGATTCCCATATTTCTGCATAGTGGCACAAGCCAATACCTCCTTATTCTTTGATAGGCAGGGCAAAAGAACATGATATGCAGGTCATTTTCCAGATCACAATCAAAGCTGGGACAATTTTCCGGGGAGGATGGAGACCATTTAGTGATAAAAGCTCTAATTGGTACCATGCCTCCACTGTAAATACAACTTCCTAGTTAAAACAGGGAAAATATCATCCAGGACACGTTCAAAGTAATAACAATCTTTTTCCTTTAAAAAGCAATCAGTTAAAGTGCCGGTTTGTACCTTACGTATGGAGGTAGATAGTTTATTTTCATAATAAAGTTTTGATAGGCTTTTTCTTGAAACCCTGGTGCAGGCGATTTCGGGGTCATACCACAATTGTAGGACCCCTAGCTTGATGAATTCATTTTTAATACAATCAAGCCATGGAATTTTCACAGCATTTGCCAGATTTTAAATTTCTAGGAGTTCCTGCCTGTAGTTCAGGAGCTCCGGCGTGCTCCATAACCTCCGCCAGAATGTCAGTGGCTTGAGACCCAAGACCTCATCTATCGGCCTAAGGCCCATGTCGAGTCTAAGAGGTAGCAGGGGAGTACTAGGGGGCAAGGTTAATAGTGGTCTGAGGAATTTATTTTCTGTGATGACAATATCAGGCCTACAGACATGCCCCCATAATTCGCCCCCATAGGAGACTGCACCTCTTGCCTGTGTTTTATAAATCTCGATGGGTGGACCAATGAGTTTGATTGTTGAGGTATTAGAAAGCTTAAGAATACCCCCTATTAGCTGTGCCTGTTTGAGTTGAGATTTGATTTGGTGAGGGGCCCACGTCATGCTTTCATTTATAGTTACCCTTAAGTAATCAAAAATCCGAACCCTTTCCAGCCTGGTCGCTCCAATTGTGGGGTTTGGGCGTGTGGTTACTGGGGAATTAAAAATCATAAATTTAGTTTTCAAGGCATTGATTTCCAAACCCCGTTCCGCACAGAATGCCACAAACCCGTCCAATACTCGTTGTATCCCCACTGGGGATTTTGACAGCAGCAGGGTGTCATCAGCAAACATTATTGCTGGCACCCTGCTGCCGGCTAGCTTAGGGGCGTCAGTATTTGGTATCCCGTTTAGATGGGAAATTACCCCGTTGACGTAGAGGCAGAACAGGGTGGGTGCTAAGACGCACCCCTGTCTTACCCCCCTGCCAACGGGGAATTTTGAGGACAGCCAACCATTCCTTCCACACCTCACCCGAGCAAAATTTTCTTGGTGGAGCCGTATTAAAATATTCAAAAGTTGGGGTGGAATACACATCTCAGCTAGTACTGCCCAGAGCTTGCCTCTTGGGACCAAGTCGAAGGCAGATCCACAAAAACCGTGTATAAACATCCCCCTTCAATCTTAACAGTCTTCCAAAATAACAAGGTCAGGTGAAAAATCTGGTCCATTGTGGATATATTTCTTCTGAACCCTGCCTGATATGGACTCAATATGGAGTTTTCCTCCATCCAGTCCTGAAGGCGATCTAAAATTAGCCTGCCAAAGATCTTTTGCGGCACATCAATCAAACTGATGGGCCTGTAATTGGCTGGGAGCAGAGAAGAGCCCTTCTTATGAATAGGCACAATCTCTGCGCCCAGCCAAGTACTAGGTACTGGCATACCTCTAAGGACTGCATTGTAGATGGCTAACAAATATGGAGCCCATATTATGGGTTCGTGCTTGAAGAGGTCACCCGGAAGCTTATCCAGCCCCGGGGCTTTTCCCGCGGCCAGTTTAAGTATTGCCTCAGTGATCTCCCTCACCGTAAAATCCACAACATCCATTTGGCAAGTAGGATCTAACGGTACCACCCCTATGCCCCCCTCCAGGTTACTATCTCCTGTTGCATATAGGGTCCGGAAGTGGTCCTCCCATACACTTGCAGCTATATTTGCCTCAACGGCAACTACTGGCTCCATCAAGCCCGTGTTTACAATTGACCAGAATTTACGCGGGGCATTGGTTAAACTTATCCAGTTATCATGGTCCCATTCCTCTTTCGCGTACTTGAGTAGGTGCTTATAGTCAGCTCTCCTAGCCCTTATTGCGGACTTATCAGTATTCTGTTTTAGGGCAGAAACTAATTTGGCCTTCGCTTTTCTACAAGCGGAATTGTACCATGTGGCTCTATTGCCCTTGGTCAGCCACTTTGTCACGCGAGGATAGAACACCTCAGCCAAGTTGTAAATTAGCTGTTCATGCAAGACCCCAAGCTTATGTTGCATATCTGGGGAGTGTGCATGCATAATTAGGGTACTAACCTCATCAAGTACGGGTAGTATTCTGGCATAAAGCTCCGAAATCTGCTCTGGATGTGCCACTAATTTAACCCACTTAACTCTTCGCCTGTCATTGGATAGGGTCAATCTCAGATCGGGAATATAAATACTATCCTTATTCTCTACAATAATACCAGGCATAGAGATTTCTAAACTTAGTGCGTTGTGATCACTGTCGTTTCTTACAATCACAGTGAAATCCCTCACTTTAGCCCAAGACAGAGTTTCAACAAATATATAATGTAGGCGGGACTCCTGGCCCAATTTATTGTAGGTGCATTTTGGGGGGACATCTGATTTCACCCGTCCTTTACAAGCCCTGATAGAATGCTTGAGCGTTAGTGCCATAATTTGGACTGCTAACGGTGTCCATGACCAGGGAGGTGGAGCAGCCGATGGCGGTATTGCCCAGTAATCATCTTCTTCCATAATGACACCATCTGTCAAGCCTGGGAGTAGCTCGAAATGACAATTGAAGTCACCCCCGATCACGAGCTGGGTGCCACTAGGAAAGGAACTTTAAAAAAATGACAACTCCTCAAGTGTTTTAGACTCTCCAGTAACACTCACTGGTCTAGAGTACACGTTGACCAGTGCAAGTCTAGAGCCATTAGGCCACTCCAAAAGCACGCACTGGACATCGTCAGATGATGTGTTCAGCGGCTTAGCCATGCAGCCCAGGTGGGAACCCACCCAAACTGTAAGGCCACCCGATGGCCGCCCCCCCCCCCCATCTTGCCGGTACAAAAAAAGAGGCAAAGCCAATGCACGCTTTGTCCTCTCTAGCCCATGTTTCCTGGATAAGACAAACGTCATTCCCTTCTATGAATGATCCCCACTCTGGGCAATCCATCTTATTGCAAAGCCCTGCCAGATTCCACGACAATATTATTAAGGAACCTGGATTGGTGTTATTGACCATTCCCCCCTTTGCCCCACTAGGACCCCTTATGTTGGCTTTCACCGTTTCCTGTAACTCCTGCATCATAGGGGCGGTAATTACACCTTCGGCCTGTCCAGGCTGGTCAATATTATCAAACAGTGGGTGCTCAAGGCGACTCATGTTGTTACTCCCAACCTGCTGGGTACCTTGAGTATCAGGTTGGAACCTAGCTTCATGGTCAGGTACAAGGGATCCGCTGGGCTGTGTAAGCATATGGCTACAACCCACTGTTTCTGATCGTCCCACCCCCATCGCTTTGGGGCAAAGTCAATCGACCATATCCAAAGAGCTGTAGCGATTATAATTTGGAGGTGGGCCTGGCGGGTAGATATTCCCTCTCCTATCCCTATTCCCTCTTCTCCCTCCACTGGCTCCCACTCTCGTCCAGCCTTCCTCCGCTACCTGGTTAATACTCTGTGAACCTAGTGGATAGGATAAAGACAGAGGCAGGGGCTGGATAACCGTGTCAAAATCTTGATATGGCCAGGAGCATATGTGGGAAACTATTCTCGGATCTCTAAAATTAACCAAAACACAGTCCCCACTGATCTTTTTGGTGGTGTTGCCTACACATGATAACCTACGTACCATCAAAATCTCGCTTGAAATTGGGTGGGGGGGGGGGGAGGCCTGTGTTTGCTCAACCAACTGACAACCTTAAGTAAGGCAAAAGATTCACTGCCGATGCCTCCAACGCCGGCACTCCCGTTAAAACAACTACCAAGGGGTTGCCTCGGGGGGTAAATTTAGTGTCAGCTTGCTTGAAGTAATACTATCTTCTGGTGTTTTCTTTCGACGAAATTGGTCACTATTATTAACTTTGGTCGAAATCACCTCCAGTGGTTGGGGCGGGGTATTCGTAATAGGGGTGAACTGTACTATCGAGCCCCCATCTACTATAGGGCATAAGCAACAACAAACATTTTGATGGTTTCCCAGTATGATCTGATCAGCTTTTTTGTTTGTAATTTCAAAGCAGGGGGCTAAGACCAAGAACAATCGGAGAAGTCCACCTACAATTGGTAGCCCAGTATCGATTTAATTGCTGCTAGCACTTCAATATCCATATATCCAATATTTCTGAATTACTGGGCACTCCCACCAAATAGGTTTGAGGTTTCCTCTTAGTCCTCAGCCTCTCCCGCAAAATTGTTTTGAGTGCGGGTAATATTAATACAATATGGTTGGGTACATGTCCCAATTAAACATGACCTTAATGTGTCTCAGTACAAGTAATACTAAGTAAATAATCATTTGCATAAACCCTGTAAAAGGGTGTCCCATTGAAAACACTTATGTCCTTCCATACAAAGTGTGCTCATCGTAATTTATATTGGTGAGGCTTCAGTGTTGTAGCATGTGACAGACTGCTGTACAGGTTGGTGTTTAGGCTCTGGAATCCCCTGCAGTTTGGATGCATTTCTTCAAAGAGCATAAATTGCTTGAGGCTGGCTGAAGATCGTCGGCCGTACTACGATGGCTTAGAACAACTTTGTACAACGTTGTCTGAGGAATTTTCCATGTACATCCTGACATTGTCATGTCCTTGGAAAAGTACTGAGAGATTGTTAGAATAATTACACTTTGCTAATCATTTGTGCTTCTCCGAGATGGAAAGTCACACTAGTCTTTTTACATTCAATTTGTAATTAGCATTGCTTGTGATCACTTATCTTGAAAATGTAGTGTAGCTAGCTATAACTGGAAGGACATTTCCAATGGATTAGGGGGAGTGACATCTGTAGGCAGACTTATTTGAAGTATAGTATAGATATGAAAGGAGATTTCTTTTTTGTTGTTCATTACCTTCACGGAACAGGTTTCCTTGTTGGTCCTGCATCCGCTTAAGCTTGAATAAACTGATCTGTTTTACCTCAGACACCCTGTAATCCTTTAAATTGAAAGTGGACAAGAGGTGCATTTCTCACAGGAAGATAAACCACCAGTGACCTCAATCTTGGCTCTTTTATTGTTGCATGCACACTGCTTGGTTTACAAGGAACTCTACATTGATTTAGGTGTTTGAGAGTGAGAAGTGAGTCATTGTGCTGGCCAGTCCTACTGGTTTTGTTAATGGGGGCTGGTTTTGCAGCCCTTAGTAATAAAACCAGCCTACCACCCCTCCAGCCTCCGCCCGATGACCATTACGCCAGACTGGCCTTGGTGCCTGGGCCCATTTGTTTTCACAGTACGACCTTGGATGGGATCTACAAGGGGCTCTGGTGTTCAGGGGTCACAGAACTGGACACCTAGGGCTGCTTTTATGTTGCATACTTAAATAAGGTAAACAGTAGTTTTAAAAAGACCACATCCCTGAACACAGACAGAGCAGCAGTACACATTTTATAAAACAAAATAAGGAAAACAGCTGATAAGACATTAAACGTTTTATACAATGATTTTTTTTTAAAGCCTGGTTTGGCACAGTCTGTAACAAATTCCACGTTGGAGTGCTCTTCCTTTTCTTGTGGTGTCGTCAGTCTGGAGGAGCCCGAAAATAAAGGGCAGATGAGGTCAAGGGTCGGGCCGCTAATGCATCCTGATGTGACCATTGTATTAGTCACAGTGGGGGCAGGCAGGTGGCCTTGTCACTAAATTAGGTGTAAATCACACAGTAGCAGCAGGGTCAACATATGTATCCGTTTTTGCGTGCTGATTGACTGCCCCTACAGTGCAAAAGGGCTTCTACAGTGTTGCTAGGCAGCCCCCTGGTCACATATACAGAGGGGAAGAGGGAGGAGGTTGTGGGCACTGCAGAGGCCTTCCTCAATGTGTGCCCCTCAGGGCTGGAGTATCACGTCATTGTTTTACTTTCGGACCATCCCTGAAGTCCTGGGGCGAATTTTAAACAAAGAAGTACTGGAACAGACTGTTTTAATAACATAAAAAGTAGGGGCCCTCTGTAGCCTTCCAATCCCACCCACTTCTACCACTGCATCCTGCAGTTCTAAAAGAAAAAACAAAACTTTTTGCACTCACCTTTGGGGGTGGAAAAAAGAATCTCAACTCTGCAACAGTTTACAGTATTTTTGCAATACTACATTACGCAAACTCGACCCAAAGGTACTGCATCGATTATATGGGCACCAGTTACATTACACAAAGATATCATTCATATTATTTAGGGTAGGCACAGGGATAAGTGGCGTGCCCAGAATCACAGAATGGCGAGCCCACACCAAGACTCGTACCTGCTTCCCCGAGCTCCAAAGTCATCAACTCTAGTCTTACGATACAACCTCTCCCACAAGAACTCAACCATTTTCAATTAAATATATAACAAAGCCATAGTTGTTGCTTATTTATATTATGCAACCACAACCATTGGCAAAACCAACAGTCCTGTTTGTTGTAGGTGTGATGTTACTTGTATTACATGTCTGCATACAATGACAGAAGCAGCAAAATATCAGTCAGGTGGCACACTATGCTAAGCAGAGAATTTTATCTGAAATGTTTAAGGCACGCCCCTTTGTGAGACCCCCAGTTTTTTCATCCCACTTAAAGCTTTGCTCTCAGACATAGTGAGTTCCCCACCCTTCCAATTTTCAGTAGCAATGTTCTTGTGAATGACATCCTGTGGACGATCTTTAATTGAAGCAAGCAATAGCTTGCTTTAATCTGCGGGAAAACCAAGTGCCGTATTCCATGTCTTCTACATCCATTTCCTCCATACCCAGTTTCAACCTGTCCCGTAGTCTCGTCAAAGGTCCTTGTGTTTCTCATTAGCGTCCCGTAGGTCGAGATGAGCTTTCTGTGAATGTTACCGTCCAGCAGTCTCCCTTCCAGCGGGTAGTCTTCCTGTGTTTCACCGTCCTGAGGTTTATACCCTTGTAGTGCGTGCCTCAGCAGGCCACAGCGCAGCCATTGAGTTACTGGCATCTGAAATTCCTTCCCTTAAATAGGCAAAGGGAGCAACTCATTTGCATCCCAGATGTCAGTCAGCATGGAAAGGCCAATATTGTCCCAGCCACTAAAGCCCCATAGTGCCACCACAGGCCTTATCCCACTGCATCTCTCTATGTAATCTATTTATATATATATATATATATATATATATATATATATATATATATATATATATATATATATATATATATATATATATATATATATATATATATATATATATATATATATATATAAAATTCACTATCGCCAGCACTGCAAGTGGGCTCTGCCTCCCTCCGTACAGTGTAAGGAGGTAGCTTTGTGTGTCCATTCCCTGTCTCTCCAGCCTGAACCCTGGATCGTCCCATGCCACGTAGGCCCAGTTGTTTACAATGCTGGCATGAGATGCCTTGTAGTACTTCCTAATATTTGGTAGCACTATGCTTCCATCTTTTTTAGAGAGCTGCAGGACCTCATTGCAATGTGGGGTTGCCTGCCTTTGTGAACCAACTGTCGCACAAAGAGCTGTTTTCAGATTATCCAAGGCTTAGGATATGTCGGTGTGGATTTCATCTCTAAGATCTAACTTACAAGCAGAAAGACTACGATAGATTTGGTTGGAGACATATTTGCATGTGTCTTGCTCTCTATGGAGTGTAAGGGAATAAAAAGAAGGTTACTCACTTCAGCAGGAGTTTATTAGGAGGTATGGATGTCTCGCATCTAATGCTAGCATGGATAGACAGGGTCATTTTGTTTATAAAGAAGAGAAAGGAGGGAGGCCCCAGCCATGGGTTAAGTTTCACCTTTTATTCTGCAGAGCTAGAAAACCAGTGGCCTCCGCAGAACTAGAAAACCAGTGGTGAAAGTGAGGCCTCATTCGTTGAACCCCAAAAAGCCTCTTGGGAAATTTTAGAGAGCAGTTCAAGAATGCCACAATTAATGACCTTGTGATTGGCAGCTATCTATAGTCGTAAAGGCTGGCGGTCCCTGGTACCAGCATCTTCACCAGCTGTGGAACGGCATAACAAGGCCATCGGGTCTAGATTGGTCTCGTCGCTCACTTGTCTGGACCCCACTCCCCACCATGCAGCTAAGCTTACTGTCCACCAATTCAGTTTGGTATCCTCTTCACCGAGAGGGGGCACCAGTCTCTAGTTGGTGCCCCCTGTGGACCAGAAGAGCCAGGGCTGTTTCTCTCCTGTGGCTGCCTCTTTCCGCCACAGCAAATCTTTGCACTGTCCGTGTAGTTCATGGGAGTAGACTGTATGTGGGGCTTGGCCCACAGAACCACCAGAGGTCCAGGCCCTACCAATAGACACCCCACCCTTCCTCTGTTGGATCTCCATGACTCACCTCTTTATGCAGCAATGCCAGTCTTACACCACAGACCAGGTGGCTCATGGAGGACCACCCGCATGACCCAGCACTGCTGATCACCGCCTTGCCTGTTTCTCCACCATCAGCTTTGAATGCCAGGGTAAACGAACGGACTTATTGAAGGGTACATCTCACTGGATGGATTCACAGCATGGGTTCAGTCTCTGCTGATAAATGTTGATAAACTTTAGGCCCAGGCAGAGATCCAGCAAGAGGATCTATGCGACCATCTTGCTACGTCATGTCCTTCCCCAATCCTAGCTTTTTAGCCAACAATTTGCTGCATGCTAGAAGACAACTAAAAAGCTCACAGTGGTTTTAGGGTGGGTATGGCTTTTCAAAATTGTAGGAAAGAGCCCATTTTTGCCTGATTACCCCCTAACATTTTGCCAGATTTCTGATGATAATGTGACAGAGTGTGCTGGGATCCTGCCAACTAGGCCCAAGCACCTGTGTTTTTCCCCAAAACTGTATTTTTGTACACACAATGAGCATACCTCTGGGCTACCTGCAAGGCCCCTGTACAAGGGGCCCCTGGTGCCTTGTGTACTACAGGCATGAAAAATAAGACTTCCTCAGAAGGAGAGACCGAAGGCTATGGGGTAAGACTTTTAGTTTGGAGGTCTGGGTAGAGTGCATAATCTGAGATAAATATGTAGTAAGCCTCCGAAACGTTTTCCTCCATGCAGTAATAATCATGGACAGACATATAAAAAAAGTCAGAATCTAAGGAGAAGGGTTCTTCCAATCGAGTGCAGATCAGAGAAAGAGAAGAATACAACACCAGTGAAGGGTGTCAGTACAGGACTGTTTCCTCAAAGAAATAATTATTCTCCTCATGTAGTGTTTCTGATGTTGTGTACAGGAAGGCCCTTAACAGAACCATTGCCTAAGAAGTTACTAGCCTGAGGGAGGGGAGACAGTCAGTTTAGTGGTGTCCTCACCGGTTCTAGCCAAGAACACCTTTTTTCCAGCTCTGTGATGGCTATCTGGGGCATGGAGGTGAAGGGGCTGCATAACCGATACACCTGGGAGGACCAAGCCATGACTGGAGTCACTTGGTGCCACCTAGCTGCATTGGAGAGCTATTATTGAGCAGAACATTTAGATCTAGAGGGGCACCTGGGAGATATTTATAAGGAGAGGATTCTGCAGGGCGAGTGGTATCCTTTGGAAAGCTCCGTACTGCTCAAAACATTTTGGAAGCAATCGTATCGCAATTTATATAAATATCTGCTACAAATGTTTCAGATTTTAGGTAATCCACATTTACACTTTGACAAGTTAAAACATTTCCTGTGAAATTATTTTTATTTGATGAGCTTTGTGTTGACATTATATCACATCTAGTGTTTCCCTTCTATTTATCACATTATTTGACTTTCGTGAAGAAATTTGCAGTTTCCATTTTTTGGGGTTATTCTGTTTGGGGTGCTACCAGAGTCCTTACTACAGATTCAGGACTGCCATCTCTGCATTGCTACTAAATCGTTTTTTTGTTTTTTTTTAAAGAAAATATATTGAATTTTATAGTAATAAAACGGGGCAAACAAAATTAGGAAGAAACAATGCGTAGAATAAAAAAGGAAAAAAAGGGTTCAGTATGCAAAATACAAGCAGTCAGCATGGTTCAGCAAATTGTATACATCAATAACAATTATTGCCACAATATCAATAAGGAAGACAATGACATCAATGAAATGAAAGTCTTATACCATGATATATCAATAGAGTGTCTTAGAGAAAGAGATAGTTCATAAGGGAAAGGCGTGCACGAAGAATAGTGGGTAGCTGTTCAGTTGGAATCCTTGGATTCTAAGGAGAGTAAATAATCTCTCAGGGACTGCCAGGCACCTTTAGGCATGGAGGTGCACGGCTGTAACTGTGCATAGCCGTCACTAATCTTATCGCATTGTGATATATTGCGTACCCATGCCGACTCCGTTGGGACCCTCCTGCTGCCCCAGTGTAATGCTAATTCATGTTTTGCAAGAAGGAGCGCAATAGAGACAAACCTGCGAGCAGATTTAGATATGTCATGGGTGTATCTTGAGCAGATTTAGATAGGTCATGTGTGCATCTTCTTAATGTTATGTGTATAATTCGGAAGGGCCATTGCACCAGTATCGCACAATATATAGGCACATCCAGGTTAAGTCCAAGGTCGGCGCCTGGGGGATTGTACTGGGGCAATTTGTAGAAAGCGTGGAATCAAAATTGGCTAGAACGGAGGGGGTTACGTAAACCCTGTGAAGGCACTTAAAAGTGTAGAGGTTTGTGCCTGCAATTAAGAGACGAGCTTCGTTTGGGAACAGCATTAAGACCATTCCTTATCGGTCAAAGGACGACCCGGATCAGCACCCCAGGCCTCTCTTACTCGTTTAGTGGTGTCAGTCTTCAGGGATATACATGCATGGTATAGTCTAGAGACAACATAACATAACATAGACAATGTTCTCTTTCGTGAGGGGAAGGCAAGGGATGTCTGCCAATGGGAGGGCTGGAGAATACAGTAGGCCACCCCCCAAGAGCCGCCGAAGTTTTCTCCATGCTCAGCAGGTGGTGTATACGGTTTGGATATCTGCACATCTAGGGAATGCCTTTCGGCAGGACAGATGGGAATGGTTTGTGACCGAGATGATCTTTCTCAGGACGTAGATATGGAACTCGGGCATCCGGATGACACCAATTGTAAGAGTAATGGCACTGAACCTCAAGATAGTACAGATGGAGATCCGGGACTCCAAGGTCACCACAGTCGTAGAGTAATGTTAAAGTGTCCCATCAGATGTCAGGTTTGCGGACGGACCAAATAAGAGGGGTAGCGAACAAACGGCAATATGTTGTCTGCATAAAGAGACAATAAAAGTGGATCCTGTGTGAACTGAACATATGTCGCTCCTTTAGATAGTGGCCCAAGGAGTCCGTTGCTATGATAAAGAGAAGAGGAGAAAGGGAGCAGCCCTGCCTGGTACCCCTAGTGACTGGAAAAGCATCTGTAAGAGAACCATTTACCCATAGGCATGTCACAGGATTGAGGTATAGGAATATGATTAAGGCAATGAAGCACTTAGGTAAACCTAGTTTCTGTAGTGTTACCCTGAGGAGAGGCCACTTCAGGGGGTCAAAAGCCTTCTAGGAATCCAACAAAGGTACAACTGCAGGAGTGGTAGGGGACACTCAGTTCAGGACTGCGAACAACATCCACAGATTAAGAGAGGTAGAACTATGCTGGACAAAACCAGACTGCACTTGAGAAATAATCTGTTACATCAACAGGGACAGTCTGGTGGCAGTGACCTTGGCCAGAATTTAGTTATCAAAATTTAGGAGGGAAAGCGGGCGATAGGTGGAGCATAGACTTGGGTCCTTGCCCGGCTGCCTCTGGAAGCGAAGGTGGCAGGGAACCTGTGTCTAGTGAATCTATTTACAAGGCAAGAAGACGTGGGGCCAGCAGTTGTTTATGTGCCTTATAGAACGCTCTTCTGAGCCCGTCGAGGCCTGGCGCCTCCAGGACCATCTAAAGAATTTATCGCCTGTATTATTTCTTTGCGCGTGATCGGCTCTGCCAAGAAGCTGCACTGTTCCACACCATCACAACTTCAGCAAGATAGTCTGCAATCGTGAATCCAAGGCCCTAGAGGTGTACAATTGTTAATAATATTCTTGAAACTCTGCTAGTATGCCCTCATTATCAGTTATGATGATGCCAGCACCAGTAAGGAGTTTAGTAATGTAGCCACTAAGAGGGTTAGGACGCAGGAGGCGTGCTAGAGTGCGCCTCAGTCTATCACCCTCACCGTAACGCCTGGCAGTGGCATGCCTTCCCATGTACACTACTTCCCTATCCACCAGGTCGTGGGACTCAGTCATCAAAACAGAGCGTTTATGGAGTGGAGGGGAGTCACTCGGTAACAAAGAAGCCCGGTCAATAACCTGCAATGTCGACTTGATCCTCCGTAGTTGTGTGCGAATGTCTCTCAGAATGCCCACTTGCTTGGACATACAGAAGCCACAGATCTAGGCCTTGAAAGACTCCCAGTGGGTTGCCCGAGTGGCCACTGTCTAGTCATTCAAAGCAAAAAATTCAACTACGGCATCACACAGCTCCGTGCCGAATATCTAATCATGTTAAACGTCACTGGGAAATCTCCATGAGTATGCCTATTCTCACTCCCATACGGTATATGTAGTTCCAGTACAAAAGGGCAATGACTGGACAAGGTGCACAGCCGGTGTCACACCTGTGTTGTCCAGAGCAAGGCATTGGCCGAAAGCAGTCAAAATATAATCTGAGACCACACATTGTGTGGAGCAGAGTGAAAAGTGTATCCTGAGGCTTCAGGATAGAACGTACGCCAGACATCGCTAAGCGCATATGTGTCCACAATGGAGCGAATAGCCTCCCATGTGTGGGGTTTGGTACTGGGTTGTATGCTAGTGAAGTCTACGTCAGGGTCCAGAATGGTTTTGAAATCACCACCCAGGATAATTAGTCCAGCCTCTTCACTAGCCAGGGGAGCGGAGATAATATAAAGGAACTTAGGTGAGTCATGTTAGGGGCGTACATATTAAGAAGAGCAAAACATTTGCCCGCCAGAACACCAGTAACCATGAGGCATCAACCCTCCGGGTCCTCATGGCTGGAGAGGGGAGGAAAGGACATGCTTTTGTGTATAGGAATAAAGAACCCTGGAATAGAAACTATAGTTAGAAAAGTATCTATGTATGACCCAAGAGGAAGCAAAAGTATGTGAGGTCCAAGGTGGGAGATGCGTCTCCTGAAGGAACGGTACGTTTGCCACGTGCCTCGAGAGGTAGGAGAGGACACACTTACTCTTACAGGGATCATTAGTGCAGCAGATATTCCATGTAAAGAGGGATATGTCAGGCACCCCTTTCTTATTATCAAGAATAGACATTAAGGACAGGTTTGTAGTGTGGAATGTACCATGTCGACAAACAGTAGTGTGCACATGCAATACATAGCGGAATACCAAAGGAAAACCACAATAAAGCCCAAACTTAACTCCCCACCCACACTGAATGGTACATCATCCAGCGAATCCCAAACATTAAAAACGAAAAGCTAAATAACCCCAAAGAATAAAGCGGTGTACACCATGGGGGAAGGCAACGCCTTAGACTGGTTGGGCCACACTGTCAGAGGTTCTGTAAAAAGGATATGGGTCACCATGGACAACAATATGTATGTAACGATTTATAGGCATCAAAGATGTAACTAGCATAGTGGTGGCAAGGACCCCCATCTGGCTAAAACTATAGAAGAGATGGGCAGCACTGAAATGGTCAGTCCCAAATAAAGAGAAGGAGAGGGGCAGTAGTCAAGGAGGATCTCCTTCAGTCGGAGAGGAGGAGCCAAGGTGATCTGGAGTAGTACGCCAAGATGTAGTTCCAGATGTGGTATGGTGCTTACAAAAGTCTATCACTCCGCCGATGTATCAAAGAAATTAGCTTTGCCACTAACCTAAACCCGCACCCTCGCATAATAGAGCATTGCATTTTTAAGGCCTATTTTGCGGAATATGTTCTAAGAATCCATAAACGTAAACTTCACCTCTTAGACAGTGATAGTAAAGTCTGGGAAGAATGAAATAGAGGATCCTTGATATTGTAGGGAGCCGCACTCACAGGACAAGTGAAAAACAGTGTCCCTATCTCAGTAGTTGAGGAGGTGCGCAAGAATGTGTCTTGGAGGAGCGGCCACCGGGGATTGCCGGCCAAGGGTGCTAACCGCACGTTCCACCGCAAAGGTAGATATAAAATTATTGAGGTCGCAAACTTCAGACAGCAGCTGTTTTGCCTAGGAATCTGGTCGCCCCATGTTGTTTGTCCCAGAAATTCCTAATATACAACTATTGTTCATCCTGGACCGCGCCTCCAAATCATTTTGAAGGCCACTGTTTTCAGAAGACGTTCCAGCTTCTTCAGGTGTTTTTTGCCATCCTGGACGCTTGAAACATGCCCTCAGTCCCATCAAGCCTAGTAGTCTGCCGATCCAGGCGCTCGCCCATGGGAATAATGCGGCTGGTAAGGGCATCAAACCTACCTAGCATCTATAGAGCGAAACTCAGCCATCAGCTCCGCCATAATGCCCGCAGTCCCCCCTGCTATATCGGTGTTCGTCTCTCTATCCACCAGTTAATCCATGTCTGAGTGGGTGCCTTGGCGGCAGGGAGTTTGGATTGCTCAAAGAGCAATTTGCATTGTTTGGGGTCAGCTCGGTCCATCATTGAAAGTAGGGGCAGCAGGAAAGGAAGAGGAAAGTAAGGGAAGTTGGCCAAAATGTATATGCTCCCCAGCTGAAGTATATGGTCCCCCACAAGCTCACCCAGAATTTTAGGCGTGAATGAGGGCTAAAGGGCAGAGTTTGCTACTTATCAGGCCACTTTGGTGTGATGGTCACCCATAGATGAGGAATGGCATAGAGAGCCAAGGTGAAGTCATCCATCTAGGGGGCCCAGGGGGACGAGGCCAGACAGCAACATTCAGGGCACCATTCACAGCTGTTGACTATGTGCACTGGGCCACAAATTGGATCCAGAGGAAACGTAGCAGGGAGGGGGCACAATGGAACCAGGATGGGGGCTGTGGGTTGGCAGCGATCCCCAAGCTAGAGAAGGCGACCAGAGCAAAGCGGCCTGGGCAGGGCTTAAAGCAGGAAGGCGAAGGATTGAGAGACTGGCACGCAGGTGGCCCTTTACAAATGGGTCAATCACAACAGGCGTGACACTCACCCAGCGGGTACTATAGGCGGCAGGCCGAAGAAACAGCCCACGTGGCATGCTCCCAGCCGCTACGATGGCGCTGATGCAGTGTGTCCCGACAAGCTAGTCCCAGGTCAGCGGCAGCCAGCAAAACAGGCAAGGATCCCATTGAGTTGGATGATCATGGATGAGGCCCCGGCAGGACTCTGTAGTCCCAGCCTTAGGCTCGCCTGCGGCCCCTGTTGCCGCGGGGTATCTGAGGAGATGCTGGTTAGTGCGGGTCCCCGTAGCAGTTGTCAGGCATGTGAGACTCGCCGACCAATAGTCCCCGCAGCTCCCGATGCTCCGCCGCCTACAGGGGCATATACCGATGTGGTTAATGCGCAGAGATGCCCTAAGAAGGAGAGTCTTGTATATTTTGGGTCCACAACCTCTGGAGCTGCACTAGCAGGTGGCGATCTTGGTCTCTGCCGCGGCCATGCCCCCTACTTAATCAGTTTTAAACAACCATAGAATCAATTAAAATCGCAATTCTTGCAAGTCATTTCTGAACCCTGAATACCAAGAGTAAGGATCCTGGTCTCCATCAGCATGCAAACCTTTGGAGCAATGCATGTGTCAATGGAGACCTTTGAGGAGATGGGACCTAATCTAGGTGGTAGGATCACCACTGGTTTTAGAAGTAAAGTCTTTGTGCCTACATATGCCCAGCCTAATTCCTTTTCTCACAGTGCTTTGAATAGGTTTTTAAAAACACAGCCAAGTACCAGACAACCACAGTGCTTCTCAAAATGCACAATGGAGAGAAAAAAACAGAAGCAAATATTTTAAGTTGGATGCTGTCTACACCGCATTTTGAAGGAGGTGGGGTGGTTCTCATTTGAGTAAGAACTCGAAGGAAAATAACTTGTTGGATTAGCAGGGATAGATGGACTTCTCTGAAACAAACACTGAATGTGGGTTTGGAAAGTGGCACTACATAATGAGGGATACAGACTGAAACCTATAAAACGCATGATGCCTACTTTAATTGAGGCATAGAAAACTCAGTATGTTAATAGTTTACTCAGTTTGTACTTTACTTGTGTTGTTATTGAGCTGCATGTGCCTGAATGGAAGTCCTAAGCAGTAGGGGCACCAGAGTGCTCGTACCAGAGTAACCCATTTAAGTTGGCAGGCACTGAAGTCCCAATGTTATCAAAAGGTATAGTGTCCGGTGTGAGCTGTTGAGCACTGTTGAGATAGTAAATACTACTAACTATGCAAAACAAAGCACCACATGTAGGTGTTAAGTACAGTCTGAGGCTTAACTGGGTGACAGACAATATATGAACTGAGGACAGCTGCCATCAATCTTAAAGCACAAAACAGCATTCTTGGTTGCACCGATCTCATTTGGAGAAAAGGAAAAACTTTTGAGACCTTCGACAAACGCTGTTCTTTCATCAATATTAGCACAGATACTGCTGCACATTATATTTACATTGATTGTATAACAAAATGTAGTATGTGAAGGAGGCAATATCATCTAGGAACCAAACACCATGAGGTCAGGTCTCTGACCTTACACGAGCATTCAGTTTCATTATTTTTCTTGCCTGAGAAGGAACACAGAATTGCCAAGAAAGGTGGTTTGTATCCACATGCTACAAGCCACCTCTACTGCCAATTTAGGGTGATTTTCGACCCAGCAGCTCATATACAGTAACCTCTCCATTTAAATCTTGCTTGTTTAATAAATGATACCATCCACCCGCCAGCCCCCGCCTGGATTAACATTTATTAACAGAAATCAAAATCACAAAAGAATGTTTTTGTGGTATTTGTAAGTATTTCTACTAAAGAATGTTTACCTTAGTGACATCTTCAGCAAAGCTGTTAGCTACAATGTTGGACATGACAGGTCCCGGGCATAGGTTGGTGATGATTATATCTGGATAATCGTAAAGTTCAAGCCTTAGACTATTAAAAAATCCCTGTGGAGAAAAGCATTTTTGAGTTTGTGGAAAAAGCACTTAATCAGTAATCCAAGAATGATTCTATCAGCATGTATATGATGATGGCTGTTTGTTTACAATCTAATTTTACGGCCAGTTTCAAACTTATTTAATTTATTGATTAGTAAAGTATACATATTTTGGTCTCACATCACTAAGCAGCTGTCACTTTAAACCAAAAAGGTTGTTCATATGCAGTGACTGCGTTTTTAAAATACCACAGTATGGTGAATCCAAATGCGGGATACAAAGTAAGATTTTAAACAAGAAATTGCATTTGCCTTCAGTAGGTTCAATTGTTGCTCCTGTTCAATTTGAGGAAGCATTGTTTAAGTTTACGTGTTATTCTTCACAACATACATATAAATGTGGAGCAATTCATTCATTTACAATCCATATAATATAATATAAGAATGGCTAATCTGTGCTACCGTGTTAGTACAGTATTTGTGAATGTTTAAAAATGCAATAGAAACATTGCATTCGTGACATGATCTACAATATATGTTGAGAATCACTAATTCAAGCTGAAAATCCTTGAGAAGAATTTAGGTGAAGTTCTCTATCCATATTGCTGAGAAAATGTGACCCCCTTCCCCGTTTTACCTCATAGTACAAAGATAAGTAAAAATGAGAAAGTACTAGGTTGAGCTGTAAAGTACGCAGCTGAAGTCAATATAGGTAACTCCAGAACCTCAGGTGAAAGCATATGCATGTTAGACCAAGCTACCTGCTTCAGAACATGTGGTACCACTGCAGGGTTAAACCCCCACATGCATCAAGCACTTTTTCATTCGCAAACGGTGCGATTCCTTAAAATCGGCCGTTTGCGAATGCAAAAGTGCTTTTTGGGATGCATGAAGCAATTTTAGAATTCGCAACATTGTTGCGAGTTCTAAAATTGCGGGTGCTTTTAAGAAGTCGCAGATGTGCGACTTCTTAAAAGCAATGCATCATCACTTTGACAAGTGAAAATTCGCACTTAGGGTTCCAAATTTACCGAGTGGTTGAACCACTCGGTAAATTTGGAAAAAGTGTTTTAAATGCTTTAAATGTTTTTTTTTCAACATTCATGTTACGGACACACATGTCCTTAGGACATGTGTGTGTGCAACATGATGCGAAAAATACATTTCAGGGGTGCAGGGGGGGGTCCTTTGGACCCCCCCCTGCACCCATGAAATTTTCTAAGTGCCACTCGCAATTTGCATTGACTCCTATGGGCCTTTTGGCCCATAGGAATCAATGGAAATTGCGAAAATTAACTTAAGAATTCGGTATTTCTTTGGGATTCGGTAAAAAATGCGATTTTTACCGAATCACAAAGAAATACCGAAAAAAATGATGCATAGCATTTTGCATTTCCTAAATAGCGATTCCTTAATTTTCGCTATTTAAGAAATGCAAAATCCTAGATTGATGCATGTGGGGGAAAGTGTGTAAAGTAACAGTAAACTACTCAGAAAGACTACCAAGATAACACTAATTGGTATCAGGCATAGCAGGAAGGTCGGGTGAGTGCTTGATCATAACATTAAGAGACCAAGCCCATCAAAAGAAAAAAAAGTACCAGAAAAATGTTTACAGGTTAATGGTGTATAAACCCAGATACCCCAAACAAACAAATGATGTTCAAAATACTTTTCGAAGTTGAAAAGGACATGGAGGTTTACAGATGCCGGAGTAACTGATGAATGTTGTTAACAGCAAATTGAAAATAATTGCCTACAGCAATAAAGTGTCTATGCTCATACATTTGACAAAAAAACTGAAGTGATCACAGGAGAAACGTGCAGGGACTGCAAGTGAATGGAGTTTAATGCAAGGTTTACCTAAAAGAAACAAATGAACCAGAACAGAAAATCCTTGCACCAATGAACTGTGGAGTAATTCAGCGAAACTCAGTGGTTAGGGTGATACTTCCAACAAAGTTTAAATGGTTACCTTTGCCGATATTCTTTGAAGACTATTGAATGAAACAAGCTACTGAGAGTGAACAGTATTTTAGATTGAGGCTTTCTCAGATGACATGCCTGTTCCAAGTGGCAGATCGCTTTGACAGCTGGCTTAACTTGACTACGCAGATACTGGCAGACAGGAAGGGGTCTGAAGAGGAGAAAACTAATAATAATGGCAAATTAAAGACGGCCTGCCTTGAAAGCCCTTCAAAATGTAAGGTTGAAAATCCCAGATATCACCGCTACACAGATCATAGCACTTTTAGAGCTCTCTACGGACCTAGGCGATGTAATCTCTATCTTCCTCTGTAGACGGATGAGATGGAGTGAAGAACGCGTTTAGGGAAACATACCGCACAATGTGGAAAGGTGTTTCAGCCTTCGGGAGAAATACAGCTTTAGTCCTTAACACTAGCTAGTCTGGGAAGAAGGAGATGTAGCTCAACTGTACAGAGGGTACCTGAAGCTCACGCGACAAACTTATACGAGCGCAATAAGAAACGTTCTTCAGCCATGAGAAACCTTAAAAGGCTCGAATGGGGCGCACAGCACTAATGAGCAAGACCTCTGACCTGCTGGTCAGAGACCTGCTCTGTCCCCCAGCAGAGCCACTGTTGTGCTGCTGCCGGTGACCCCGCTCACCTCTCTGGTAGGTTTTCGTGCCCCTCCTCCACCCGCAGGCTCTTGCCTGCGCCTCATCCCTGGTGGTCCAGTGAGAGAGCTTTGCTCTTCTACTGGTTCCACTGCTGTCTTTATTGTGTTGTGCCCGTCTTGTTTTGTTTGTAACCGTTTTTATATCTTCTCGATATTGTGCCTGATAATTCGGTCTTTTCTGTTATTGTGCCTCTGTTAGTTCCTTTCTGTTATTTGTTTATTTTTTCCTGACTTCTGCGGTTCCCTTCCCGCTGCTGCTGTCTCCGCAGCTCCCCCCCCCTACTGCTTCCCGCTCCCACCTCCCAGTTGCACTTCCCTTTCCGCTTCCCAATTTAATGGCGCTGCGCCGCTGGTGTGCCAAAGGCAAGCCCGTTTGCGCCCGTCCGCGAGCAGCGCCAGGGACCCTGGATCTCCAACTACCCACCGCTACGACTCAGCTGCCCTCCTCGCACTCAACCCCGGAAGGAACCACTGCCAGCTGCCCACGCCGAACACCACCCACTGCCAGTTCTCCTGCCGCCACTGACGCCGAACCTTCACCACCCTCCGGACCCCCACAGCTGCCGCCCCCATGCCGGACGCCAACTCCACAGAAGCCCTGAAGTGCATCCGCCTCAACATGTGCTCCCTGCACAGACATGCCGTAGAGATCTAGGAACTCCTCAACACCCTCTCGCCAGATGTCGCCTTCTTAAGAGAAACCTGGACAAACACTTCCACCGCCCCCGACATCACCACCACCATCCGCAGGTACAAGATCCAGAGGAAGGACAGCTCCAACCGCCCAGGAGGAGGACTCGCCATCGCACACAAGAGCTCTCTCCGACTATAAAACCAAAAAAAAACCTCGTACATCAAAGACACCCGTTTGTGGCAATCCTTACAGGATTTGAAACTTGTTGCTGGGGGCAAATACAATTCACTGGCAAAGGTTCTACAACTCTCTATAGATTTGCTCCCCAAATTTGCACTGCTGGGAATTAAGGTGGAAGCAGCGGTGCACGTATACTCATTCGCTAGGAATTCCTGCAGGTCACAAGAGGCATTGCCAGTCACTGGAAGTCTCCCATGGCCATTTCCAGAGTGGTTGTGGAAACTGGGCAGATAGGCCATGTTTGGGAAACCTATTTAGCTGACTAGTGAATGCCCACAGAAACATGTACATATCTAGTGACTATGGCTTGCCCACTTCAGGACCCAAATATGAGCAAAGCCTTTGGAAACAGGAAGAGATGGCTTGATTCTATTTATAATATGTGGATAAGTCGCAGATGCATATTGAGCTGGTATGTGTTACTATGCTGAAGAGTAATGTGCCAATTACATATTTTGTTTCAGGAATAAATACCAATAAAAGAGCTATAAAAAATGTGATGAGGATGCACTTCACCATAGATACAAAATATGTCAAACCCGTTGATACATCAGACCCTGTGCTCTTCAAAAGCACTGCAACTTACTAAAACGTTGCGGATGGTAATATAAAAATGACACAAACTGAATCATTCCCTTTGAAAATTGAATAAGAGATTTAGGAAGGGAACCATCTAAATATCAGAAGAAACATTTTATCAGCAGGAAATGTAGGCAAGAAGTCAGGTACTCTGAAGAAAACAACATCCTAATTGATTAATTGAACCAAAAGATAAATGTAACCATGTGGGCAGAGGAAAGAAAGAATGATGGACTGGAGAGTACTGGGAACCAGATTACCTTCTTCCATCAATCATAGTACAAGTAGCACTTAAAACATTTGCTGGTGGAAACATGAGATGGGTTGTCCCTACTGTGCTGTTGATGCTCTCTATGAATTCAAAGAATACATCAAAGTGAGGAATTGTTTTCCACAGATGTTGCTGGTGTGAAAGCAGGGCTATGTACTAAAAAACTTAAATGGTTTGCGCAGGAATGAAAAAAAGTGTCCAGTAATTTGCTCTGTGCTTTTCCAAAATAAGTTCTTTGTTGAATATAGTACAGCTGTTAACTTGTGCACCGAAAAAGTCCCCAAAATAATATCTGTAATCAGGTCCAAAAACATCCTGGTATCTCGGACGCCGTCGAGACACCGACCTCGGACGCTGTCGTCAATTATACAGGCCGGATTGTGGCCTTGGGTTAGTGCCCGTTTTGCACCTTGGTAATATTGCCCTGAGAACCTTAAAGAAATACTGTTTTCAAGGCTCGTAATTTCGCTTTTTGTCAGACATTTTCGTGACTTCAAAGAAATCCTCGTGTATGAACTACTTATTAGGCGCCAGGCAGACCTGTCCTAACTCGCCCCAGATCATAATATTGCTGGAGTCATGTGGCTTGGATTGTGACCTCCCTCTACCGGATATATCTTACCCAGAAATACCATTTCCACATATTTGAGGTTACATACTTGGACCCCTTAAGATTATTGGATCTGGTACTACATCATTAATTTGTTTTTGGACCTGATTACAGATATTTTTTTGGGGACTTTTTCGGTGCACGAGTTAACAGCTGTACTTACGGCATATGAGAAACAACAGTTCTCTCTCCTTTAATACGGGTAGTACCCTGAGAAGCCCTGATGAAGTTCTCATATGACAACGAAACGCGTTGGCTGAGCTGTACGTTATTTATGAAATATATTCAATAAAGAACTTATTTTGGAATATCCCAGAGCAAATTCCTGGACACTTTTTTCATTCCTGTGCACACCATTTAAGTTTTTTATCTAGGATCTGGGACACAGTGACACCACAGGACAGTTGGTGTTTGGGCTTGTTGAGCGGGACTATCATATGTTATGAAACCGGTGTAGAGGTGCAGGAGAAACAGTCCATCGTCTTTTGCTTTCTTGCTGTCAGGTCTATGTACTGTTGCTCTTATCAGCAGATGATGATGGAGCACACATCTCTTGTGTACTGGGGCCTAAAAGAAATGTGAACATGTATTTATTTAAAGAGTTTTATATAGCGCTGGCTAGACCTGAAGTTATCAGAGTGCTTTACATAAGGTTCCACATAGTTGCAAACATACATCAGTTACAAGTTACCAAACATACCAGTAAAAACTTTTAAGGAGCATGGAAGAAACGGAAAATGGAGTGAGGAAGGGAAAGTGGGTAGGGGATAAAGGGGTAGAATACAGATACAACAGCGAGACGAAGAGAAGGTCTGCCCAAGGTCCGACTGGGTAGGTGACGACCAGGAGGGAATCCGCAGCCCATCTCCTCTTCAGCTATCAGGTAGCTCCACCGGGCATCGGTCAAATACCTAGGTCTCAACAGAAAAACATAAAAGGGAAAGAAGAAGAGAAGAAAGGAGCTTAGAGGGGGAAGGGGGTAGGGTGAATGGGAAGGAGGGGATACGACAGAGACAAAGAAAAGTCTGCCCAAAGTCCGGCTGGGTAGGTGACGGCCGAGGGGGAATCCAGAGCCCATGTCCTCTTCAGCTAACAGGTAGCTCCACCGGGCCTCGGTCAAATAGCAGCATCACCTCGGTCGAGGGAAAATTCAAAGAGTACATGTCCTGGAGAGAGAGCAGGATGAAGGTCAGGAGAGGGATGTGATTCAAGTTCAGGTCGATGAGCAGTTAGATTGTCCAGGAGTGGTCAAACATCGTGGCGAGACCAACTAAGGCGGCCATCTTGAGGTCAGGCAAGGGGGTTATGACCTTGGTGTTAACTTCAGTCGGTCCCCAAAATTTTCAATGACTCCAAAGCATGTAGGGTGTAATCTATGCAGTGATGTGGCGGGAGGACAGGGCCAGTGTCCGCATGTCTTCAGAGGGGGTGAGTGATGGTGAGAAAAAACGCCAATGGGAGAAGTAACCTCCATTGGCAGGTCAGGCGAGGCGCCTCCAGTCATTCTCACATAATCAGGAAGCAAATGTGGGTCATCCCTATAGGTCAATGTGTGACCCCCTCCAGCGGCAACCATCGGTTCAGTGGAAATCAATTGCTTACCTTCTCGTGGCCGCTGAGGTGTTCCGGTTGTTAGTCTCCGTCCCGCTCTTCATCTGCATCGATTGCCCAGTTCTCGGGCACAATTTGTGGAGTCAGGCAGCCCCTGAAGCCGAACGACCACAGCATGCTCGGTAAGTCCGAAATAGTGCAGGGGAACATTATTCAGATTATGCAGAGACAAGACTGGAATCTATGCTCAAACTTCGAACATGCATACTTTGTGTCAACAGGCATGTCCTAAAGGAAGAAAGAACATTCAGAAAAGTACCGGAGAAAGCAGAAAAAGTAAAAAGTAACGGAGAAAGTAATATTTTTCCCTAAACGTCCACTGAAGATGGTACTAAAGATCCAGAGGATGCTACTCGGAAGAGTTTTTAAAACTGAACACTGCAATACGAAGTCCCTGATGATAGAAAGACCAGAGGAAATATTTTGCCAGGATAATTACTGACGAAGTTGCAAAAAATATGGTGGACTATTTGCATTCCTACAACAGCCAGGACATGAAAATTGGACTCTGGAGACTCATCCACCTTTGAACAGAAGAAGAAACTGAGGACAAAGTGCTACAAAGACCTAATGCCTTCTCCCGCATTAGTGGAATGCTGGGTAAGATCCATGGTATAGCAAATAAGCTCAGATTGTCTGAAAATACATCATTAACGCAAATTGAATAAGGAGGTTAGGCATTTGGTGCTTCATAACCTATGCATGCCTAGGAATAACCTGTGTACATCTGTTACTGTGTTTAATGAAGCAGATCGGAGTGGTTTGTGGCCACACTGACACAGCCATTCTGCTTTAGGGTAAAGAGCACCTGTAAGTTATCAATGGACATGGGGGGAGTGGCCAACAAAGATGACAGTATAGACGTCTCTGCTGCAGAGTAATTTGACAATATCCGTCATCAATCCTGGCCAAATACAAGTATAATATAGAAGCGGATACTACGACTCCCCCATAGACTGTGATGCGGTGCAGGATAGACTGGTATGGATGGCGTCCTGCGGGATGAAAGCAGCTGTGGGCCGGGTTGCCGGAGTTGGCCGAAGGGCGGCGGAGGCTAGAGACCTTCAGGGGCCTGACTGCAACGGAGAGCAAGCTGCGACAAGGTAAACAAGGAGGGTCAGCCCACCCAAGAGCTCGATTGAGATATGAGGCAGAGTGCCCATGGCTGTATTCCAATGGCTCAGATCCTACAGAGGCCTGAAGTGGCCGAAAGGGGCGGACCAGTGAGGGAGGGGCAAGCAGAGACCATGAACGGCCGTGAGCCCGTGTTGGGAATTGAGGGCATCACGAGCACCGGTGCCCTGGTGTTATGATTCTATGAGCGCCTCTGGAATTCGTCAATTTGTGTGTGGCATCATCTATGTGGAACTACATATCCCAGAATGCTTTGAGCACAATGATGGGCGGTTCTATGTAGGAGGAAACATCCGAAATATCCGACAAGAGGAAAGGATCTATCGACCTGGTGACAGCGCTCTTGGTTTCCTTAGTGAGCATTCCATGTCCATTCCTAAACCGAAGCAAAGCATTTGTTTCGATCGCATGGATTACGCGAAGATTGATGAATAGGCATTTCGGCCGATTATTGTGGAGCCGCGTTAGTTCCTCTGTTGGAGAGCCTCTTGTCACGGCTCATGCGGAGGAATACTGATTCACTCATAAAGAGAGGAGTGAGCTATCAAGTATTACTTTGCCCTCCGTTGGTCAGCCTATTTTACACGGCTCGTGCGGAGGACGAATTTTGGCTTGTGAATAGTCGTTCTCCTCATATGTTTACTATTGCTACATTTGCCCTCGGTTGGTGAGCCCATTTGCTTCGGCTTGTGCGGAGGACGAAATCTTGTCGCAAACCACTAACTCTTACCAGGCTTGGTAAGTTGGTTTTCAGTTGGCAGATCAAGCGGTACTACGACATAACAGCATTGCTCATCAGGCCCGTTTATTAAACGGCGATCAATACTTGGTGGGCTAAGTTCAGAGTACGTTACCAAGCGATACTTACTGTTCGGTGGCACAGGTACTGTACTTCGTATATTTCTACGGGGTGACGTAACCCATTTTTTAATATATTATTTGTATCATATACTATGAACACGGGGCTACAGAGGATACTACTCAAGACTCTTTTGTATTTCCCATCATGATGAATCCTCATGGGGTATGTACAATCTCATTGGTATCTCACCCTTCTGCTAGACTAGTGTATAACTATTGAGGAGGGCTGTTATTCTTTGTGTGTTACAGGAGGGAAGTGGCACCACTCGTATCCTTCCAGGGCTCTGATGCAGGTGAAGAGTTGTATCTTCTACATTACAGTTACCTTAGTTTTCTTCACAAGTAGAGGGGTCTGCTTTTTGTTGTTATGTTTTTTTGAGACAGGGATTAAAGTAACTGGTACCAACGCTATTGTTATTTGTCTTTCAGATCTCCCCCCTGCTGTTCCCTTCCTTCCCCGCCTTTTTTCTCTGCCCTCACTTCATCCTTCCTTAACCCAAAGCTATTACGGCATTCTGGGTTTGGTTAGATCAGGGGGTGGCCTATTTTAACGTCACGCTGATCCCGAGGACTGAGAGGATAACACCTGGATCCGTCCCTCGGGGGATATACGGTGGCCCACTGAAGTGAGGGGAGGCAGCGGAGACGCCCAGTGGGGGAGGCCCCTTGTGGCCCAGTGACTGCAGTGAGAGCCAGGCGCCCGACGAGAGCCTGCGCCCTAGTACAGCGAGGAAGTGGAAACTGGATGTGCAACAGAGTTGGGCAGGCGAGGCCCCTTCAGGTGCTGAGAGACTGATGTACAGTGAAGGCCGGTGAGTGCCTGGGACCTGGAACTTGCCTCCTGGAGGAGTGATCAAGACCACACAACATGAAGTGGAGAAAACGGGTGACTGCTGCTAAGGCGGCCCTACGTGGACTCCTGGGAGAGCTGGCTCACATCACTACTGGTGGAGGAGCCTCACTGGGGACCCAGGGTCGACGGATAGGGGCGAGCCCGGTCCCTTGAAGATTGGGAAGTGATATGAGGACCCAAGCAGGCGGTGCAGGGCCACTAACGACGACCACTGGTGATTGGAGAGTGGACCGGGGCTCTGGGCGGGTTGCTCTGCTGATGATGCGATGTCCAGAACGGCTCCGCTGCTGGGAAGAGTGGAATATCGTAGGAGCCTCGGAACGCATGGGTACCAGTGAATACTATGGTTCGGTGTTTGGAGGTTTATAAATACTCTGAGTGTTTAAGAGAGATCCTGTGTCCTGGCCTTGCAGAACTGCAGATGACGTTTTAGAGGCGCTAACTATAGGTTGCCCCCAGGCCTTTGCAGGAGATGCCAAGATGAGGATATTCTTCCTTCAGCTTTCATCATGGTGAAAGACAAGGGCACAAAAACATAAGCTAATAAAATAAGCAATTATGCTTTACCCCTCTCACATGGGCCAGAACATCTAGACGAGAATGTGGATAGAGGGGACACTGGCGCATCAACAAAGGAAAAGGAGGCCTCCTGGTTGGCAGACGTGCAGCAGGCGATCCAGTCCACTGAGTGGATATGGTTTACAGAATAGTTGAGGTGGCCATAGTTGTTAATCTGCTCAGAAGTGGCCTGCGGAAAGTGGTCGATAGGGTCACCACAACGGAGGAGAATGTAGAGAATTTGCAAATGGAGGTGCAGACCCTCAGAGATACGGTAATAGCACTGCAAAAAAGAGTTGGTCCCTTAGATGTCCGAGCGGAAAATTTGGGGGGGGGGGGAGATCTAGGAGAAATAACATCTGGTTTGTGGGTTTCCTTGAACGGGCGGAGGGCCCCTCCACTGAGCTCTTCCTCGAAGAGTGGATCCTAAATGAACAAGCCCCCAAGCATTGGTCTAAATTCTTTAAGGTCGAGAGAGCACAAAGATCACTGCCTGCCCCTCCGAGGCCCGGAGCACCACCAAGAGCCATCATTGCTAGGATCTTTAACTACAGGGATAGGGATGCGATCTGCAGGCCACACGTGTCAAAGGACCATCTCTGTTCGAGGGACATCCCATATCGATATATCCAGATTATAAGCAGCGAGTAAGAGCGCAGAGGAAGACCTTCCTCAACATCAAGAGGAGCCTTCGTGAGCTCACTTTGAAGTACAGTCTGTTGTTCCCTGCAAAGCTAAGAGTAGAAAAAGATGGACGCGCCCGGTTCTTCCAAACAGCTGCTGAGGCATGCGTCGGCCTGGATTCCACTGGGATGCTGGGGGCAGGACTAGTCCCATCCACAGGATTGTCTAGCTCATCGGTGCTGGGAGACAAGGATCACGTATGTCATAGGGTCCCAAGACAGAAACCACTATCTCGACGAGTAAGTCCCAGCAGGATACGAGTCCGCCCGATAGTACGTTACAGGCCTCAGATACTGAGATCAAACAAGAATTAGAGAGCGCAACCGAAGACACTGGACTGGACTCAGGGGGTATGGAGGAACCTGTTGAATGAGTGAATATAGCAGGACATGAAAGATAAGTACACCACACACAAGGGTATGATAAGAGAAGCAATGTATAGGTGAGAGGATCACTGATATGTACCGGTTATGGCATGCATGTAAGTTAAACAAAGATATGGGATTGATAAGTAAAGCTGCCCGGGGGAGGGATACCACCCCCCACAGGGCCCTGTTCCCACAGAGAGAGCTGTAGATCCATACCTTGCGCCAACTTGAGCTACTGGGCCACTAGCACAGCACCCAATAAGTTTGGTAAAGTGTCTCTTATTAGAAGACTGTCCCTTGCCCAAGTTGGGATACGATCAGTTAAGCTAAGTTCTATAGTTGCGGCGGTGGGTGGAGTTAGGCGAACCAGTAGGCTGATAACCCGCACCGTGCAGGGGGGATGAGACTCACAAGAATGCCCGGTAGGAGGGGGGATACAAGTCGTTCTGTTTCAAGGGGTATGCATGACTACATTAAATTTAAAGTGTCTCGTTCCTGATCTTGGGAAATGATCCAAGAGACGAAGAAGGAAGGGGGACGTCATCAGCAGTGCAATGCTTGGGATGCCCAGGAGTAATTGCAGGCACATATGGGGATCCAGGAGTTGAAACTTATAACATGGAATGTACATGGTATGGAAAGAAATCAGAAAAGGAGAAGGGTACTGTAATATTTGAAACGTTATAGAGTGGCAATTGCATGTCTGCATGAAACGCATGTATGGGGGCTGCAGTCCCATGCATCAGGAAGCATTGGAGAGGCCAGATGTATGCCACTTCCTATTCTGGGTTCGCTAGGGAGATACTTATATGGGTGGCTCCCGGGGTGCCTTCCAACACAAACATCATGTGACGGACCCAGACGGACTATATGGGACATGGGAGGGACAATAGTTATGACTCATTAATACGGATAGTCCTGACTTTTTTTCCAACGCTGTTGGAGGTAGCTGCCCCATTCTTAGGAGCGGAGGTGATTTTGTTGGAAGACTTTAATTGTGCTCTAGATGCAGGTTGTAGGAAGCTGGCTCTATATACAATGCCAAAGTGAGGTATAGTGTGCACAGAGTCCAGTGGAACCCAAAAGGTAGGCAGAGGTAAAGTAGATAGCACCTCACTCCCTATTTGTGGGAGTGTCGTCGAGCAGTAAGGCTTTATCAGAGGACAGGACAGTGTTATGCATTTGTTTTACACAGTCAGCAAATTAATTCACACACTCAAAGACTGAACTTCAGACCAATTGTTTTTGTATAAAAATAATATTTTAGTTATCTTATTTTCTAAAACCAAGAACCAAGCAAGCCTGGCACAGGTAAGCAATAAATATTTTGCAGTAAATATACAGTTATACAGTTATAACACAGTTTAGTTGGTAATTGTAAATGTACTTTGATTTGATTACAGTAGTGTTATTGATAATGCCATGCTTTTCAGAATACAGTACATACACTTGGTATAGGTTTTTAGTGAAATGACCAGAAGATTGATTACTTTGCAGATTACTTTTCTTACACAGTACAGTATACCTGGATACTGCACTGGGACATTTCCTGTAAACAGGTGAGTAAACGCGTTTTTGTTATTTAGTACAGTTGTGAAAGGATTTCTTAGATTTTCCAACTCTACACTTAAAACTTTTCAGAGAAAAACAGTCAATGTTATCCTATGGAGGAAAATAGTATTATCAGTTCAAAGGTAAGTACTTTGTTGTGGAAGTTGGTATTCTGGGGTTAGACTCGGGGTTCCCCCAGGGTCAAGGATGCACTCTTGTTACACCCTCAGCAGCACTAGGGCGGCCGGGTGCAGAGTGATGAGGCCCAATGTATTCCAATGAGGGATAGGGGGCCTCCGGTTCGTGGTTGCTGACGAGTAGGCCACTGGGTTGTAGGAGCAAAGCGCCTGGACTTAAGCTCAGGGCAAATGGGGGTTTAAGCCAGCACAAAAGATGCACCCTCAGCAGCACTGGGGCGACCAGGTGCAGAGTGCTGATTTGGCGTTAGAAACCCTGTAGCTTTTAATGGGGAGTCTCCGGTGTGCAAAGGCACTGCAGGCTCGTGGACGAAGGTCTTCTGGGTGAAACCACCACTTGCAGAGTTAAGTTGGGATCTTGGGGGTTGGTTAGGCACTGTCGGTTGAGCCACCCAAGGCCGTGGGGCATCAGGTGCAGGGGTGTCATTTTAGGGTCCGATCTTACCAGCATCCGGTCGCGGTTAGGGGGACCTTCCAGTTTGAGGCTGCAGGTATCAGCTTGAGGCAGGTCAGGGGTCGCCAGATACCGGGTCAGGATCGCCGGGGGGACCTCCTCTTGGTGTTGGGCCACTCGAACTCGGGCCGTGGATGTCGAGTGCTGAGTGTTGCAAACTCACAGATCCTTGCGAAGCTGGAGTTTGTTGTTGAACAAATACGGTGTTCACAGGAGACAGAGTCTTTGGGATGGAAGGCAGGCAGGTCTTCCGGTTTTCTCGAGGTTGCTGGCTGCAGGACACACTGGGATTTCGCTGGAGCAGGTTCGAAATGGGGACAGGCTGGTAGGGCTCGGGCCAAGTTAGTGGGCGTCCCCTTCTGGTTAGCTTTGGCATGGCTGTTCAGTCCTTCTTTTCTTCTTCTGGTTTCTTGTCTGTGGAAGCTAATTTCAAGGGTGCCCCCTAAGTACTAGATTTAGGGGCGTTGCAGGTTGGTAAAAACGTTGGGACCAATGGGTCCCTTCCCTGGGGTGGGTATACCCCTAATATGCCACCCTCCAGTGAGAGGGGGGCATAAGCCTTTCCCTGGTTGGCTGGGTCCCCCCATCCTCAAAATGGCGGGGATTGAGAGTTGTGCTTCCCCTCGCCTCCCCTACCTGAGGGGTGGAGTAGGCAGAGGTGGGCACACCTCTCTTTCTCACTTGTTTTTACCACAGGTTCTGCCGCCCAAAGTGGGGGTCTGAACCAGTGGGGACCAGTTGCTGAAAGCAACAAGTGACCTGGGGAAGCTCCTTAAGGTGGCAAGCCTTTAAAGCTCCCCCTTTGTGGACCCTGCCCATCCTGATGGAGGAGGCTTGGCACCTCGTCCCAGGATGTGCATTATTTCAGGCCCCCGAGAGCAGCAGGCTCTCGACTCAGGGGTCTAGAAACAGGTCTGGTGGTGGCAGGAGAAAGCAGCCACTCAGCCTGGACACCAGTGGTAGGTCGTTTTTCAGGGGGCATCTCTAAAATGCTCTCTGTGTGCATTTTTAATTTAATCCCACACTGGCATCAGTGTGGGTTTAATGTGCTGAGAAGTTTGATACCAAACTTCTCAGTTTTCAGTGCAGCTATTATGGTGCTGTGGAGTTCGTAATGACAAACTTCCAGCACCATATACTCTTAATGGCAGCACTGCACTTACAATGTTTAAGAAAGTACTTCGACGCAGTAGGGGTACAGGGCTCATGCACCTGTACCCTCACCACTGCTATAGGGCACCCAGCTAGAGAGGTGGCTGGTCAATGCCAGGGCAGTGGGTTATAGGCATGGCACACAGGGATGTGTGCCATGTCGACTCTTCACTTTGTTCTGCACCAAAACACGCAGACTGCAAGGGCAGTGTGTGAGTGTAGTGGTACAGGGCATCTAAGGGTGGCACAGGACCCTGGGTACCTGTGGTACCATTTACCAGGGGCTTGTCTTTGGCCAGAGATGCCAATTGGGTTTTGTTTTTTAATGCAGTTTTAGGGAAAGAACATAGGCCCTGGGTACATGATTGGCAGGAGCCCAGGACACACTCAGTCAAAGCAGATCAGCAGTTCAGCAAAAAGTGGGGGCTACCATGCACAAAGAGGGCATTTTCTCACACACGGCTAGATAGGGACCCGCCCAGAGAGAATACTAAACCTCGTACAACCTGAGTAATAGTAGATACCCTCACTGGTCTGCAGCTCATGGACATATGGCGAGTGTGTAATCCCTCAAAGAGTATGTTCTCCTGTCATATTCCCCCAACAAATACATTTAGCCATCTGGACTACTGCTGTATCTCTTCAGGATTGGCTTCAGGGGTAGATGAGATCTCATACTTACCCAGATACTTGTCAGATCATTCCCTGCTACTGATGAGTCTCAAAACAGAAGTGGGGCGACCAGTGATACTATTATGGTTACTGCATGCAGGTGCGTGTCGGATCCTCCGTATGAGGTCACCCTTAAGGAAGCACTCACTCACTACTTCAACGAAAAGAAAGGGACCGCATCCATTGGAGCAATAGAATGGGAGGCCCGGAAGGTTGTGATTCGAGGGGTAGCTATTAAGACTACAAATGGAGTTAGGCACCAGCTACAGCAGGACATTCGGGCACAGGAACAGAGGCTGAGTAGCCTGGAGGTTTCCCTGAATACAGACCCGCAAGCTCTAGAGGACTGGGGAAAAGTGCATAAAGAACTGCTGGCTTCATGGGACAAACTGGAAAAACAAATAGATAACATATCGACAGCACCTGGATATGGAAGGTGATAAGACTGGGGACCTCCTAGTGAGATTGATTAAATCGGAGTCTGCCCCTTCTCCTATCCTAGAATTGCAGGACAGAAATGGATAGATGGTCTGTACCCAGTGTGCAATTGTAGATACTCAAGCCGAACACATAGCCACTACCTGTCAAGCCAACTCAGTTATATCCCAAGAAATAATACAAGACAATGGGCCAGATGAAAGAAGATTCAATTTTACGATTTCCAAATTGCGAATCACAAGGATTCGCAATTAGGAAATCGCAAAACGGGATGTATGAAAGTGTGTTGAACACTTTCTGTGATTCCTAGGGGGTCGCAAATGACCAACTGCATGAATATTAATGAGGTGGGTCACAATTTGCAACCCCCTAGGAATCGCTAAATGATGGCCTGCTGGAGTCAGCAGACCATCATGTACGTGATTGCCTTTAAATAAAGTAAGGATTTTTTTTAAATGCAGCTCGTTTTCCTAAGAAGAAAACAGGTTGCATTTAAAAAAAGAAAAATTAAAAGTTTTCTTTTCATTGTTTAAATACAGGCAGTGGTCAGTGGGACCACTGTGTAAACATGGGCAGATGGGGATCAGCAAAGTTGGAGGGGGAACAGAACTGCTTACAGTAGCAAAGAGTGCTCGACAGTTGCATCTTTGGCCAGGTGCATTCTAGCAGCTACAGGTCTTTTCTCATACATTGCTTACGCTCAGTACAGAAGGAGTTAACTAAAGCTGATGACACAAGCAGAATAGAAAGGCAAGCAACAGTGAAGAAGGAAGAATTACATAGCTGACAGAATGGATGCCATAACCAAGATGGTTTCAGCTTATGCTAACAGATTTTTGATTTCCACATACGGCCCTTTAAGACATCTCTGATTTGGAAGGTCCATGGAAGATACTATTTGCATCTATTCTAATGAGTTCATTAATTTCCTGGTCTATTGCTAGGCTGGCATTTACATTATTAGAATCAAATCAAATCAAATATCTTTATTTAGATAAAACACAGATATCTTTAAAAGAAGAACACATATTCGCGTTGTGTGCAAAAGGTAAATACAAAAAGGCGGCTGGTTATTATTACAATCCTGATAAAAATAGGGATCATCTACATCTTAGCGGTACAAAAGGGGCTGGTGATGGACGGAGCATCTGAATCAATCAAACACTCACACCCAGTCAAGAGATCTGGGTTTAATCCATCACCGTTCTTTAGCCCACTCTGCCACCCCAGTTCAGACATGGCTATATGCAAATCAGTCTGACCCTGTGCCTCATGGGAACAGTCCAGCCCGAACTGCCAAGCCATGTCTTCCCTTGCTCACTTTTCCATTGGATTAAAGCAAGCCGGGCTGAAGAAGGCTGGAATGCCAGAAACCGGTCCTCAGAAGCTTGTTTCCGGTCCTGGGAAGACCCCTTTTGTACCGCATCTACATCTTAAGCCTCATTCTTCCATAACATTTTTAAAATAAAAGATAAAAACACAGATAGAAATACACATGATATGCAAAACTGTACACCCCATCTGTGTTATTCTCACAGTCTGTGGTATCATGCGTGTAAAAACAACCCAACATTCTTAAGGATGCTGCTCATGTTCTTTTCGTTTTATCCTCCTTGGGTGTTTGGGGTATATTATAAGGTGTGTTAGATGATTAAAAAAAGGATAAAAAGGAAGCTTAACAAGGTATCTTTTGCTTAAAATTGCGGTATGCTTGCTGAATGAGGTTTACTAGTCTTATATTTAGGGCTGTATTTTCAGGTTTAAAGCCGCGATGATTGCTTGCCTACAGGTACGGACGCCGAACTTGTTCTATTCTAATTTTAATTTGCACCTGCGTTGGAAGTTGAAGAGTGGGCAAAGGCAGACCACATGCAACAGAGTTTCAGCTGTTTTACCACACCCTCTACAGGTTGGATCTTCCACTGTACGACACCAGGCAGGCAGATCTTGCAAAAATGGCCAGTCACCCAATCTAATGGCTATGAGGCTGCGTTTTAGGTACAGTGAGTATGTACAAGACAGGTATATAGCTGGGGCTAGCCGTCTGTATGAATTTATGAGAGCCCAAGCATGGCTACGTTTCGCAAAAAGTGCTTTATCCATGATGAGTGATCTCGTTCTCACCCCTTTTTTAATGGCCATTTTAAATGCTGACTGACTGGGATTAAGGGCCCATAGGTCGCTCGCTGACAGTTAGTGAATGGCGTTCTTAAAAAGGCGACCAAACGTTCCACCCGGGTTTTTCTGGGAGATTTCTAACCAGACTAAGGATTCTAATGTGCCTGGGTCCGCTTATCTCAGTTTATGACAGAGGTTTAAGTAAGTGCCATCATTGGAGGCCTCATAATTTAATAACCCCATCTCTAATCTTATCTGTGCTGTGGATGCAGAATTTGGCAGCTGGAGAACTCTTTTATATATTCTGGTTGTATGTTTGTTTAAGACAGTATTCAATTTCCCCCTGCATATCTCTATGCCAAATGATAGGGTGGGGCCAGCTTTGGAGAGCTTACCTAGTGACACCGCAAGGGTCGTAGCTTTGGCCGAGATTTCGTTGCGCTGATTTATTAGATTGCATCTGGAGTCCAGATGGACACCTAGATATTTGTATGACTGGCCAATGGCGAGGCTTATGTTGTTAAATGACCATCCACCACCTGCGTGTCGTTTTTTACCAAAGAGGACAACTTGCGTTTTCTTAAGGTTAACCTCTAGTTGGTTCGTAGTTGAGTAGCTAAGCAGTTTATCAAGGAGCCTTTGCAGCCCGACCCTAGTGAGGCTAAAGAGTGCCAGGTCGTCGGCATACAGAAGGTTACTTAAGGCCGTGCCTCCCACCTTTGGGGGGTGGCTGTTTGTATCGTCCAGAGTTCTTGACAGGTCTGATGTAAACAGGTTAAAGAGAAGTGGAGCCAGCACACATCCCTGCTTCACACCTCTAGTTGTCATAATTTTCCGCAAGAGGTGTGTGCCGGACCCCAACTTCAACCGAACCCAGGTGCGGGAGTGTAATTGAATGATTGCCTCTAGTAGTTTATCGGGAATCCCCCAGTTTCTTAGTTTTTCCCATAAAGCCGCCCTGGGGACCCTATCAAATGTTGCTTTGAAATCGACAAAGCAGCAAAACACTGACCTAGATGTTAAAAGTGCTTTTTCGACGATGGTTGTCCCCGAGTTAGCAACAAACCCTGTCTCGTTCATCTGTATCAAGTTGTGTTCCTTTGCCCATATCCTCAGGTCCTCTAGGAGGAGACCTGCATAATGCTTAGCCTCAATGTCCAGGAGGGCTATGAGTCTATAGTTGTTCGGCGCGGCGCGGGATCCCGATTTATAAATTGGATGGATTATGGCTCCCCGCCACGAATCCGGGATTATAGCAGTGTTCAGAGCATAATTCAAAAGGGTTGTTAGGATTCCTGACCAGAAGACTGTGTCAGATTTAAAGAGGCTCTGTGGCAGGCCATTTGGGCCCGGTGCTCCGTCTGATCTTGCCTTTGTCACTGCTGTAGTAACCCTTTCTTGGGTCACCTCAAGGACCTTGTTGACTGGGTGTAAGCACTCAATCTCTCTTGGAGGGCTGTATCCTGTTGGTCCTTGGTGTTCTGAGGCCCTGAAGTGATCGGTGAGGAATGTTACCCAGTCCGATTCTTGAATATTAGCTGTTCCAAAGCTTGGTGTGCTCGAGTTTGTGTGGTTAATTAAAGCCCAGAATTTTCTTGCGTTTTTGTTCTTGCTCTCCACCAATTTGCACCAGAATTGGTTTTCGTGCAACTGTTTGTCTTTAATCACCGCCAGCCTAAAGGACTTCTGAGCAGCTTGATATTGGTTTAAGCATTCTTTGTTGCCCGGGTTTTTAGCAGTTAGCCGCAGAGCGTTGTTTCTGGCTTTCCTGAGTTGCTTCGCCTGTGTTGACAATGAGAACTTGCAATGCTGGATTGGCCTTTGGGCCTGCTGGTTTACTGGAAAAAGGTTGGTCAGGTGGGAGCAGGGCATTGACCATGACACAATCGGTGAGGCATCTTGGTCAATTCCGTCTCTAATGATGATCATGCTTTCATGTAGGATGTTCGGACTAATGTCTTCACTCCACTTGAGGCGCTTTAAGTTCTCGGTGTATGTTCCCCAGCTGGTCAAAGGAGCAAGTTTGTGATTCAATGGTTTTGAGGTGAAGGATATAACCTGAGGCCTATGGTTGCTTTCGGTTCGTGGATGGATACGAAAGCTGGCCAGACAGTGTAGCAGGGCTGAGTTACAGATGGTATAGTCCAAATAGGATTGCTTGCTGCCATTTGTCCAAGACCAGTTTGGGGGGGTGTCACCCGCTGACCTGCCGTTGATTATCAGATAACCTGCACTATAAAATCGCATCACACAGAGTTCCCCCAGTCCGCAGTAAAGTTGATTTGGCGGTTTGGTCTGTGACACAGCCACTGTGATCAGAAATAAAAAAGGAACTTCAGCGTCTGCTAGTTTACCTTGGAATAGGTTGGTGTTAAAATCTCCCGTAACTATACAGTCTGAGTTAGGGTGTTCCGCAGCTATGTCACTCAATTTCCGTTAGACGAGCCAGATGATCTCTGTTTGTGCGCGTGCTTGGGTTGATGTACACATTTAGAAGGAGAAGGGAACGCTGTTTCCGCCAAGAGCTGATTTTTGCCCCAAGTAGCCAGTCTTCCTCGATGGATAGTCGTAAGATTGGGCCTTTTAAGTTGTTTGATATGTATATTGACAGGCCCCCTTTAGCATGACCTTAACGACTATCCCCGAGTGCTGGTTTCCATAATTCAGTGAAGCCAATTACGGGGCATCCTTGTAAAGCCCACGTTTCCTGCATGGCTATTACTGCGTGCTCACATAGAAAGGAAAGAGTTTCACTGTTCGTGATTTTCTGATGGAGTCCGCTTATATTCCAGGAACACATTAAGAAGGTGGAATCTACTTGTGGATTAAGCATAGTTGTTGGTGTGGCCCCTGAGGGGGTTAGCTTTGCCAGAATTTTGTGCTTGGGGCCCTTACATTCAGCTTCGAACGGTCATTCTGCGGTTTTGGTTGACAGGATGGCTGGAAGCCACTCCCATCCTTGACTTGTGTCGACGTGGGAAACCGCTGTTGGGGGGGGTTTTGTACTGTTCTTCAGGACCTGACGCGTTTTTTAGAATCTAATACGGTCTGGGATGTTCCTCCAGTCTAGTGGTTCCAATTTTTCGGGGAGGACTTGGCTGATTTAGTAAGGCTGTGGGGTAGCCTGGGGTGGAGTATGGGTACACTCGGATGCCCCAGTCTCGTAAAGTGACCTTATGGTTCAAAAAAGCTCCTACCCAGCTGGCCGACTTAAAGTACACCAGGGTTACCTCAGATGGTTGGGTGCCTCTTGGAGGAAGGAATTCGATGGATTCGATGTCATCCGATGCCATACCTGCGAGCCCCGGGATGCCGTCCGCTAGTTTTATTATGTTCGACCTGTTAAGGATGTCTTGCCGGCCCTTTGATTTGTATTCAGGAGCCAGCAGAATGTTAGAAAATGGTAGATAGTTTTTGTTCTCATAATTTTTTGAACTTGAGGCTGTTTTATTGATTTTATTAGGTAACAGTCCTGCATCTTGTTCTTGATCCGGATGCATCTGGCAATGAGGGGCTTTCCACGAATGTTGACTATTTTCGAGGGAAGTTGTTTTTTGATTAAAAATTGTTTTTATTAAATTCATTCTTGTTATTGTGTGGTCCACCTGAGACGAAATTGGAGCTGGCACAGATTCTGGTTTTACTTGGGACACTATAGACCCAGGTAAGCTTAGTTCGTCTGTTTCCATTCCTGGGCTTTCTTTAACAGTGCTAGGCTCGTCAGTAATTGTTCGTAGCGCACATTCGGTTGGGTCATGGGAACTCCCTGCGATTAGTTGGACGGTAGATACAAAATGGTCCCCTTTTGGATTGTTGACACTAGGGTTTGCTGGGGGTGATGGTGCAACTGACTCACTTAGAGCTTTGTTGTTACCCCCCTTTTTAAAGAGAGGAAAGAATCCCGGGGGCCCAGCGGATGTATTTGCCCTTGTTTTATTCCTCTGTTTGCGCAAGCGTTTGTGCTCTCTCTTGCTACGAGTTGGTGGGGGGGCTGATGGCTCTTCCAGTTTAAAGGGGGCCGAAGTCACTATCCTAGACAAAGGCCCTGCCACTTGATGGACCGTATAGGTTGTAGGCCCGCTTGGGGCCCCGGCGTATTCAGTCGGCACTTTAGTCGGGTCGTGACCTGTTAAAGCTGGTTGAAGTTGGCCAGATTTTAACTGCTCACTCGGCTGATTTGGACAAACAACTGTTCCCCCGCTAGGCTTGATGACACTGCTTGCAATGGTCCACGGGTTAGCTCGATCTTGAGTAGTGTCCGGCTTTTTTTGCAGTTGCGAGCAGGGCAATGTAATTGGGTTACCTTCCTTTAGCAGTTTGACTTCCTTTATCACCATAGTTAAGAAGTCTGGAAGCGAAGAGAGTGAGTCAATAATTGGGGAGCAACAACAGACTGACTGTATGAGCTTTGTCGAGGCTTGGGCACCGATTATTAAGTTGTTCAGTTTATTGTCAATCCCTGCCGTGAACAACGCTAAGGTGTTCAGGAGATCGACCTGCACATCCAGTTTATCCGAATGATAGGTTAGTGCGTTGACTGTTTGTTGAAAGGTTTGAAGGAGTTGAGGCCAAACCCCAGGTACTGCAGGTTCTTCTTGTTTGGGCTTTAGATTTGACATGTGGTTAGCGGAGTTTTGATTATCTTTAAAAGAAAAATGACAAGTCCGCTAAATACTGGTTGTTTAAGTCAGATTTTTGGTGTGTTTTATGTGGTGTTGTCATTGTTGCTGCTGGTGGAGAAAATACAATATGCTGGGGACTTGGCACGTCCGATAACACCTTGGGTGTGCTTTTGGTTTGGAGCAAATCGGACGGGTGGGAAATTAAATTGTGCGCCTGCATGTTTTGCACGTGAATTTGTGCAAGAGTTAGTAGACAATGGGGAGCCATTGTGGCTTCCTTTGGTGCGGCAAGATCTTGTCGGGGGGGATTTTGTTAATGTTTCTAATTTCTGAGATTGCTCTGTAGATCTTTGATTATGCTGTAAACTCGCCGGGGAGGGTTGCAGCAGGCATACTCCATGCATATCCTCTACGGTGGGTGAGAGTTGCTTACCAAATTGCTGGCCAAGATGTGCCTCTGAATGGTAGCTGAAAGGATTTTGTTTGAAACTTGCACCCCCCGACCGGGCCGGGATCCGGTCGTTGTGTGCTGATCCGAAAATGTAAACTCCCGAGGGATGAACTGACTCTTTGTTTTTCGTTGGCCACTGTTGTAGGGATAGTAATTGTGGGGGGTGTACTTATTTCGGCCTGCTGGTCCGATGCTACGGGGTTGGTTGACTCCTGGACCTATTGCTTTAAAAGAACGTTGGACGTAGTTGGGATTTTTTTTAAGTAATCCAGCAAATTCGAAGGTTTTAAGGCATTTTGCGTGTCCATACTCCTGCTTTTAAGGCTGGAGTTACAGCCTCCGTCTGGTGAAGATTTTGCCACAATCGCGGTTTCCTGATGAGCCCAAGAGGGCTTGTGATTACTCAGGTGGGGCTCTTCCTTGGGTGCTGGCTGTTTCGATTTCCGCCGTTTTGGCGCCGCTATGGTTTTCCTTACTTTCCCAGATCTCATAGCTTTAGTTAATTAATTGGTTGATTTATTGAGGCCGATACTATGCTGTGCTATACTGTGCTGGAGTGGCTGTGGTAGCTAGAGTCCCAGAGGTGGCACTACCAGTACTATTATAGGCTATTGAGAATCTGGGAAGAGTTGCAGTGCTTTAGGGCTCCGATTAGTTCAATTAGTGTAATGGCTCGAATGGCTTTGAAGGCCTATTAAAGCTGGGAATATTGCCAGTACTGACGTCGCTGGATGGTTGGGTAGTGTTATACTGTTGATTTGAGCTCTGAACCGTCAGTAGATGGAATGATGTCCTGCCTTCAAGAGACTGCTGATTAGTTGATGGCTGACGGCTGACGGCTCTCTAAGATGCACTTTTGGCTCTTTTTCTCTTGTATGGGCGTACGCCGCATAAGCCTCTTCGTCCTTCAGATCCACATGAGATTCTAGCCGTGAAATTATGTTTTTCTTTTTTTCTTGCTGCATCTTTGACGAGGGGACTAGAAAAGAGAAACCGGGTCAACAATGGGGGGTGATGCTCTTCTGCTCTTCTGCCACAGCTTTAACTTAATTCGTCACACCGGTTGCAATGTGGCTGGGAGGACCCAGAAGATAGAGGACTGGGGAGCTCTTCAGGTCTGGTTTTTAACTTTTTACTCACACCCTTATATGAAGTCAAAAGGGGGGTAAGGTTGAATTTTTAGATCAAAAAGTTACAGTAAACAGCACGCAGCTCACCGTTTCTTGTGTGGGCGAAAGAATTATTACTCACTGAAGGTGAAGAGGTTACTCACTGGGTCTTGTCACTCCGTCTTGAGTCGCCCCATGCTGCTGAGGCCCCACGCTGCTTCTGTGACTCCCGCGGCTCCTTGCTGGTGCTGACCCCCTCCCTGCCACAGCAGAGCCTACTGCCCGCTAAACTGGCCTGGGCTGGGCTGGGCTGGGCTGGGCTGGGCTGGGGCGGGGCTTAAGCTGGCTTTGGCTAGCGTTCCTGAGCTCCTGGGCTCCACTTGGTACGAGGTTCCTCGCTGCCACTGCCCCACCTCAGCTGGTGCTACTGCAATCTGCTTCTGCTGTTGCTGGCGCCCCCTGCCCGAGACCGTACTGCGCGGCTGTGCGGGGCTAATCTTTGCAGTGCTGTCGAGGCTAAACTTAATTTTACCGCGGCTCCTGGCAGCTCGCTACTCCCGACTGCCGCCAAGCTCTTCTCCCTTGGCTCGCGCCTCTCCCGCTAAGAGCAGACAGGTGGGCAGGAAAGCAGGGTGGACAGGGTTGCAGCGGTGCTTGTGGCTCCTCCGGCCTCGCGGCCTCAACACCTCCAGCCACATGGTTTGGGTCGGCTCGGCTATCGATAATGTAAAAAAACGCCGGCTTGAGCAACACGCTGCTGCCGCTCGGCTTCCTGGCTTCCTTGCTGCTTCACTTTGCTTTTTGTTTAGTCGGTAAACACGAGGTACAGATAGAAATACCAAGGGAACAGAGCATCGGGCCACATTAAATACATAGGCAAGAAATGAAAAGAATTGCAGCAAATATACATAGAGCTGGCAGTAATTTCCAGCCCCATACAATAAACATATTCCATAGCCATCCAGTCAAAGTCCATGTCCCTGAATCCTGGTGGATTTCTGTGGCTATTTTGTGAATCTTGGAAATCGCTTCAAAAACTGAAGGGGCGTGGTCAGGGATGTATACGCAGCAGCTGCTCCTAATGATAAAACATGCAGCACCACGGTCAGCCAGAATGACATTGAGGACCGGACCATCCTGTTTTGCAGCACCACAATTCTCGCAATGTGTAGTTCTTCTGTGATACTTCCAAGTGCCAAGGCTCTCCGATTGGTTATAGCCTCTACAACACGTGTCAAACGTCGGATCTTTTCTGCTGTTTAAGGCCACACCAACAAAGAAGAATAGTCCCAAGATAAGGTCAATATACTGCTGCAGTGCAGCATCAGTTTGATCCACCTCATCATTGTTTATTGTCCTCTTAAATCGGCTCCTAGAAATGTCACTATACAGTCTGTAGTCTTTATGGTAGGATGCAGGTGCCAAAAACACAGGTGGAAGCAAAAAGGACACGTACTAGCTTCCAGACCACCCAATAGGTAGGCAGTAATACCCTTAACTTCCACAAATGAAATAGGTGTTGTATGAGGACCAAAAACAACTAATGTTTATTCCGGTCCAATACTGCTCACACAGAGATCCGCTCGAGCTCTAGTAACAGTGAGTCCAATAATGAACATACTCTTTCGATCACAGACTATTGCAGCAGTTTGCTTCTTCTCCTTAGGCATGTTCATCTCGTCGTTGAACAATAAAACAGATAGTGCCCTTAGGTCCTGGACAGACCTTGGTTTCTTCACTGATGCTGAGACGAGCAGTCACTAAAAGACTACTCCCCTTTGTAGTCAGTCTTTAACCACCCAGGACAGTGGCTCAAACAGTCTGTTTCAGCAACAAAGGGTCTTTCTTTCTGGGTTGCAGCAGATATTGAGATGTACCAGGGATCGTGTGGTCTGGGAAGACTTCCTCAGGTCCTTGAGGTAACGTAGCTTGTCCTTTTTTTGTAGCCAGGATGTTGCGGTGATCTGCCAATGCAGCTGTGCTCACTAGGTCTAGCAACACTTTCCGGCAATGTGTCACATGGACCCAGTTCTTTCGGTTAGTCACTCGAACCACAGTCCTTGTAGCCAGCAGCACTTGCTCAGGGCCTTGCCATCTCGGTGCTGGGGAGCTGGCTCTCTTGAAGGACTTGACTACTACATAATCTCCAGGGCGCAAGCAGTGGCCCTCACCTTGCGACCTGTCTGGAAGAGTTTCCCGAACCGGTTGATAAATGGAAGACAAACTGTCAGTCAACTGAAACAAATATTCGTTCATCAATACATAGTGTACATCATGCATAGGGCGTGGCTTAGGAGTCCCCCAAATATTCATTGGCCTTCCGAAAACCACCTCATACAGTGTGATGTCAGATCATGAATGTGGTATTGATCTAATAGATAGCAATGCATCAGGCCATTTCAAAGATGTGGAAGCCTGTATTTTAGCCAGTTTGAGTTTCAGGGTAGAATTGTAACGTTCCACTAGCTCTGCTGATTGTGGGTGAAAAGCAGCATGAAACTTCTGCTTAATCCCTAACCTTTTCATGAGATACTCAACAACTTGCCCAATTAAATGGGGTCTGTTGTCACTCCATAAAGCTCGACAAATTCCAAATCTAGGGAAAAACTCCTTTAGGAGCAACTTTGCTGTAGTAAGAGCTGTATTATCCTTCGTGGCCTATGCCTTCACCCATTTACTAAAGGCACACACCCCTACCAGAACATACTTCAGATTATTACAGCGTTCAATCTGGATATAATCTATTTGCAGAACCTCAAAATGTGCAGTAGGTGTTGCAAACCCTCCTGTTGGAGTTTGTGTTCCCTTTCCAAAATTACACTGCAGACAAATCAGACAGGACTAGACTAGTTTCCTAGCTGTAAGGACAAACTCTGGATATTCCTCAAACAGCCCTCACCGTCCAATGCTACCTCCTTGGACCATTGGTCTAATTTATCGACAGAGGCAGATTGTTGCATGCCTAGCACTTCTTGCATGGCATCATGCCATCGTTTAGCTTGTGATTTAACTACTTACATAAATTTAAGACTTTGTTGCATTGCAGTCTCACAAGCTGTGTAGTCTGCAAAGGCATTAGTAACAACATGAACGGGAAGTTCCCATTACTCTAAAGGACCTATAAGTTCCAGAATAAACAATTGCCCACAGAAAAGCTGCTGATATCAAATCATTTTATTCTCATATACATATATATTTATAAAGGAGACTTCAATACTTCAGAAATTCTGTTAACATATGTAATTCATGTAGAGTCCACCCAGAACAACAGAGAACAATAAAAACATTTTATATACAATAGTCATTCATACCCTCAAGCATACACACATCCAAAAGTCACCACATACATCAAAATACTGTAAACTACAACCACATTTACAACCAACAGACAGAAAAAAGCGGTGACGCGCGTTTCGGAACAAGTGCCACCATAGAAGATTCCTTCATCAGGTCATCAAGATCCTCCAATTTGTAAAGGGGATGGAATTTTAGCTCAGTTCCAGAGTTTCTGGGCAAACAACAGCATATCGCAGCGTATCTGTGGGCAAAAACAGAATGTATAAACCAAAATTAAAATCACTAAGAAATAGGGGAGTGGGACAGGTCAATCTTGGAGTATACTTAGACGCGTTTTTGTATACAGTCCCCAGAGTCTGTTTATCAATCGCCCTCTTCCATGTCAGCGGCGAATTACTGAGTGATCTGCCGTTTCCAGTCTAGAAAGTTCAGATGCTGCTCTCCCCTCTGGTACGTGAAAGATGAAAATGTGTCCAGGCCTCGCTTTGTTTAGACCTCCGGCGGTAACTTTGGAGCAAAAAAGGTTTTCTTTTTCTTCATCTTTTTCTCACCTGGACTTACTGAAACTACTCCTCTCTTATTCTTTGTAATGTGTACTACCCATATATAGTAACATTCTTCCTTTGCTCGGCTAGAAAGTGGTTTGTTTGCAGATATGTAATAATGACTTGAATGTATGACTTGAATTATGGGTTTTTTTGTACTCCAAGATTGACCTGTCCCACTCCCCTATTTCTTAGCGATTTTAATTTTGGTTTATACATTCTGTTTTTCCCACAGATATGCTGCGATATGCTGTTGTTTGCCCAGAAACTGGAACTGAGCTAAAATTCCATACCCTTTACAAATTGGAGGATCTTGATGGCCACTTATATATGAATTATTTGCGCCCTGATGAAGAATTCTTCTATGGTGGCACTTGTTCCGAAACGCGCGTCGGCGCTTTTTTCTGTCTGTTGGTTGTAGTTTACAGTATTTTGATGTATGTGGTGACTTTTGGATGTGTGTATGCTTGAGGGTATGAATGACTATTGTATATAAAATGTTTTTATTGTTCTCTGTTGTTCTGGGTGGACTCTACATGAATTACATATGTTAACAGAATTTCTGAAGTATTGAAGTCTCCTTTATAAATATATTTGTATATGAGAATAAAATGATTTGATATCAGCAGTTTTTCTGTCGGCAATTGTTTATTCTGGAACTTATAGGTCCTTAAGAGTAATGGGAACTTCCCGTTCATGTTGTTACTATTATTAACTTCCCTGGTGGGTTGTTCCCTAGTATCCTTTTAGTAGGTTCAGGGTTCCCTTTGTGTTCTACATGTCTGCAAAGGCATTGCCTGCTGCTATTTTACAGTCACTTTCTCGTGCGCGCTACACTTAACAATTGTCACTTTCTCAGGATATGTCAAGGCAGTAAGGAGATTATGTACTAATTCCCCATGCACTATTTGTGTCCCATGTGAAGTGAGAAAAAGCCTCTTTCTTTCCAGAGTTGGGCAAAGCTATGTCCCACGCCAAAGACGTATTGGCTATCAGTGTAAATATTAACAAGCAAATCTGTACTAAGCTCACATGCTCTTGTCAGTGCTATCAACTCAGCAGCTTGAGCTGACTTCTGTGGGATACGAGCTGTCTCAACTACTGTCTGAAGTGTTGTAATTGCTTAAGCAGCAGATGTAGTATCATCAGACAACTTCAGACAAGACCCATCAGTCCACAATTCCCCATCAACACTAGAAAGAGGTGTATCTTGTAGGTCAACACAACCCTTTGTTTGTTCTTCAGTAAGGGATATACAGTCATGTAGCTCTTGTGAAGGAGACAGAGTAACTGGAAATGGCAATAATGTACCAGGTTTCGGAGTCAAACATCTTTTCAGCGTGATATAAAGAGCCAAAAGTGTCAATTCATAGCCTGTCAAACGGGCACTAGTAAAAGTTTTCGTTTGGTGTAACAAAGCATCAACTGAATGGTGTACTAACACAAGCAATCTAAGTGACAAGACTATTCCCTCACTCTGACGTATTGAGACAGCCATTGCTGCCACAGCTCGAAAACACCCAGGCAACGCACGAGCAACTGGATCAAGGACAGCTGAGAAATATGCACAAGGAAGTTGCTTATCACCGTGTGTCTGTGTTAAAACAGAGAGAGCGCAACCGTCCCTCTTGTGTACATTGCATGTGAAGGCCTTAGTGTACTCTAGAGTTCCTAATACTGGTGCAGAACAAAGAGCGTGACGCAACTGTTGAAAAGCATTCTGGCATTCAGTGGTCCAGGGAAAGGCATCAGAGTGAATTTAGTCAAAAGGGCCAACAAAGGTTTAATTATGTGAGAAAAACTAGGGATTCACTGCCTACAGAAAGAAGTAAGGCCAATCAATGCACGAATATCCTGAGTACGGGGCAAAAGCGTGTCCAAAATAGTTTGAATGCGATCTGGTGTTAGGGAACATCCCTTCCTAGATAGGAGGTGACCTAAGTAGATAACCTGCTGTCTACAGTATTGCAATTTATTCTGAGAAACTTTGTGATGATGAGAGGCAAGGAATGATTATAGGGACAGTGTTACTTCTTCACACTGTCCAGGGGTTAACAGCAGCCAACAAGATCTCATAGACATATTGAATAAGAGCCACCCCTTGCGGTACAGGAAAAGAATCGAGCTGCCTCTTCAATGCCTGGCTATAAATGCTAGGACTCTCTGTATATTCTTGTGGAGCTCCACAGAATCTGAAGGATCGATTATTCAAAGTAAAGCCGAACAAATAGCGGCTGTCAGGATGAATAGGTATCGAGAAAAATGCATTCTTCAAATCAATGACACTAAATGTAGTGGCAGTAGGGGGAACCTTAGTAAGAAGGGACCCTTGACCCTTCCAGGTAGGTCGCTCCCCCTCCGCACAGCATCGCCTGTGCCCGTTCTCTCCCTCGCTGCCCCTGTGTCTCTCTGCCCGGTTTTTCCTTCTGCTCCCCTCGCAGCCCCAGTGTCTCTCTACCCGTTTTGCCTTCTGTTGCTTAGCTGCCCCTACATTTCTGTGGCCTTTCTGCCCTTTCTTTGGACTTTTCTGCCTCTGTGTCACTCGTTTCCCCCTGTTTTTTTGTGACCTTTCTGCCCTTTCTTGTGCGCTTTCTGCCTCTGTGTCAATAGTTTTCCCTCGTTTGTGTGACCTTTCTTGGGACCTTTCTGCCTCCTGTGCCACTCGTTTGCCCCTGTTTTTTTGTGACCTTTCTGCCCTTTCTTATGAGCTGCCTCTGTGCCACTCGTTTCCCCCCATTTTTTGTGTCTTTCTGCCCTTTCTTGTGACCTTTCTGCCTGTGCCACTAGTTTCTCCCCGTTTTTTGTGACCTTTCTTCCCATTCTTGTGACCTTTGTGCCTTGGTGCCACTCGTTCCCCCTCAATTTTTTGTGGCCTTTCTGTGCTTTTTGTGACCTTTGACCCTGCTCGCAGGCAAGTCGCCACCACGCCGCTGCTCATCACCTGACTGCCTGGTTCCTGCCTCCCTGCTGCCTCCTTGTTTCCTGGGTTTTTCCGTCCCCTCTGCGCCAGTTCCCACTGCCCCCCGTCGCTCCCGATCCGGCCCTCTCCCCGCTGCTGCTTCCCTGTGGCCCGCCCCTCTGCACACCCATTCGCCACCCCTCTCCCATCTCCCAGCTGCTCCTCCCTCCCAAGCCACCTCATATGGAGGCCAAGAAGCGGCCGCGCGCAGTGGGTGCGCCGCTGATCCGGCGGCAGATCCTTCTACCTTGCCGCCAAGACCTGGAACACCCTACCTACCCATATACGGCAGACTCAAGACCTACTCGCCTTCGGAAGACTCCTCAAGACCTGGCTCTTCAAGCAGAAGCAGCACCCCCCTCTCCCCTCGGTGCCTTGAATGCTCACGGGTAAGTAGTGCGTTTTACAAGTACTCTGATTGATTGATTGATTGGTTGAAGTGTTGTGATGTCAGAGACTACCGGGTATTAGGGCACTACAATTTTGTTAACTAGCTTGTAAATCAATATTGAATCTGTAAATATTTTTGTCAGTGCCTTTTTTCAAAATAGGAAGAATAGGGCTATTACACATGTTATAAGGGATTTCTTCCACAACTCCCACTCTGATCAAATCCTGAACAATGTGTATTAATGCTTCTTCACCTTCCCGAGATATTTTATATTGGGCAGTCGAGGCAAAAAGCACCTTCCTTCACTTGAATATGTACTGGTGGGATAACCCTTTGGCCCACATCAGTATCTGATGTAGCCCACAAAGTACTAGGTAACGATGCCAGAGCAACAACCTCTTTAATGAGACAAGACCTCTCATTCATGGGATAGTTATTTAAAATACCATGCACACCTTCTGGAGAACAACGTATTGTAGCACGGAAATGTTTAAGCATATGGATACCCACAATGTTATCCGGCGTGTTAGGGGAAAGCAAAAATGGACATGCTGCAGTGAATTTATCAAGAATTAATGCAAGTGGTTGTGACAGTGGGCTAAGTGTAGGTGTTCCATCCAATCCTATCGATGTTATCATTGCGCCAGAAGGGAAGCCCTAGGAACCAATTTTTTAGACAGAGCACTACGAGTAGCTCCTGTATCAACCAGAAACTGATTAGTAGAACCCAAGACATTTGCATCAAGATAATGACCTTTCTGATCTACTGGCACCTCAACCGGTTCCTTAACCCATCCTAGACATTCCTATGCATGATTAGAATCCCCAAGACCATCAGTTGAATAATCAGTCATTTGATATTGATTCCGTCTATCAAAAGCATTAGAATAGTTTGGTCCATGTTCAACTGCCTCAAATCTGGTACGATTTCCTATTCCTCCCCTTTGTCCTCAATTCCCTGGGCGTCCTCTAATGCTCCCTCTACCCCGTTGATACAGCTGACTTTGCAAAATGGGGCACTCAGAATGCCAATGTCCAATCTCTTTACAATAAACACACTGATCAGAAGACAAGGTTGCTCGAGAGACAGGGGGTAAACCAGGGGTATATAATGCTCGTCCGCCTCTACCACTGCTTCTGAATGGTGGACCATATACTTGAGCCAACATAACTTTCGTCTTTAAATCCTTAACCTTCTTATCCTCATTGCCCTTTGCTTCCAATTCCTGACGCTCATAATACTGGGCCGTAGTCAAAAGGGAGACAGGGGAAGACTTACTCCATGAACTCTCACTGGCATTTAGGCGACTAGCTATTTCTGGCAACATGTTAGCAACAAATTTGTCACCGAACAGTTGCCTACCCGTGTCATTTGTCAATGACTGGCCACTAAAGTCATGGAATGTCTCTTCAAATCGTGTAAAGAAATCAGAAACTGACTCATCCGCTTTCTGTTTACAAGACGCTAACGTTGTCCAATCTATTTTCTTAAGGGGTATAAGAGTTTGCAACTTAGTTACAAATAGCTTTGGGAAGAGCTAATATCACCTGTTGCGGTTTCTGAGCAGGCTCTCTAGCCACATGTATTTTCTCTAAATGCACCCAAGTATCACCATAAGCTGCAATATCGTCTACCTTCCGAATTGTTTTCCACATATCAGGGGCAAAATAAGTCCAAAAAACATAACAATATCTGTCAGAGTCATAGTGCTGGATCTAATAGCTCCTTCCACTTCTTCATAAAAAGTGGCTGGATTTTTCCGCGGATCAGGCAAAGCAGTTTTAAGAGCCATAACATCTGCTCTACTCCAAGGGGTATAGACCCAATTATAAATAAAATATCCCTTTGCATCACCTGAGGTTTTATCCTCATCCGTTCCCGCTCCCTTTGGGGGAACATACAGAGGGGCTGCTTCACACATTGGTTTCATAACAGCTTTACTACTACTAGGTTTGTTTGCATCTACTGAAGCATCTACTTCCTTTGTCTGAGATAGAGCTATTTTTTCAAGCTAACGCTTTCTCTTTTCGTAAACGCAATGTTTCATCTCGTAATTTGACCACTCGTCTAATCGTATCAGGTAAGTTTCAAAAAAGGAAAGTCCCATCTACTACCTGTTTATAATCAATACTTATAACATCTGGCTCTGTTTCATTAGAATTATGCAGCCAACCATATATTACCTCCAAAGAGAATTTTTCGAAAAAATATAACTGTTTGGCATTTTCCCAAGTCTGAACTATAACTGTGAGGACCGTCGCTGTAGTAGTCCGACGTGCTTCCTCTCTGGCAATGTCCCGTAATTTATCTTTCTATTCCTTGGTCAAAGTAGAGCGAGTTAGCCGCCTACCTTGCTTATCTTTATCTTTTTCACCTGAAGACAAATGCTCCTCATCAGAAACCTCATTCTCAGGGGCACTAGGGAATTTATATGGGAGTAGAGGTCCATCTAACAAGATGGAATCATTTTGAGGTTTATTAAGTATGGGATAAATAGGGCGCCTAATAGGGTACTGGCTAGTTATCTCTAAATCACGCTCCCTTTCCTCTTTGTCTTTTATTTCCTTAATTCCCTTATTTTTCAATTCCAATGCTTTTTAGGTCTCGCTGAGTCAGCGCATGCGCCGCTCTGCGAGAAATTTAGTAAGGGGATTTCCAAAGTGCTACCAGAGGCTTTTGCAGGCCTAAAGCTTGCATTCACGCGCGCCATGTGGGTTTCTGTCAAGGCTCACAAACAGAGACGACATATGGCTTTCCTCTCTCGTCATGGGTCATCAGCTTTCAAGATAAGAGCTTTCTTTCACATTCCTGAAGCCGATAGCTTCCTTGCTTTTTTTATGTGCTCAAGAGGTTTTCAGTGAGACAGTTACTCTTGTGAGCACTTTCCTTTACTAGTACTTCCATGAAGTGCTGGTGCTTTCCTTCATTAGTACAGCAGACCTGCTGTGAAGTTTTATATTGTTTTGCAATTGTATTTAAATTGCGCTTACTACCCATTACGAGGCGCTGTGTGTGTAAAGTGAGTATTGTCCTTCATAAACACGACAGGCCTTCCCTGGAGTTCTGGTGTTTTTATTTATTTGTACAGCAGTCCATCTATGAATTGCTAGTACATATAATTATAAATACGACAGACCATCTTTAAGTGTTGGTAGTCATAAACATATCTGCACTGCTGAGAATGCTGATAATCTTAATAAGTGTAGCAGCCCTGTTGAAAGGTGCCTGTACGGTTCAGTAGAAATACAGCAGCCCTGCTATAAAGGGTTTGTACCGTCAATTTAAGTAAAGCAGTCCTGCTGTGAAGTGCTTGTAGCGTTCTTTATTAATTCTGTATCTCTGCTGCGAAGTGCTTGTACTGTTCACTATTAATGAAACAGCCCTGCTGCGAAGTGCTTGTACTGTTCACTATTAATGAAACAGCCCTGCTGCGAAGTGCTTGTACTGTTCACTATTAATGAAACTGCCCTGCTGCAAAGTACTTGTACTATTCATTATAAGTACAACCTCCACTTTTTCCAGTCTTACTGTTTTTTATTTCTTTACTTTTTTCTTTTTCATTCTGTATCGTAGATTGTATGGCATTCCACTTTCTTTCCACCTCTCCTGCCATTGTTTCATCTCTCATCTTTTATTCCTTTTCTCCTCTCTGCATTTCATCGTCCTATCTTTTGTTTGCAGCTTTCTAATTCTTTAGTTTTGCCTTCTGAAATATTACATTTTCTTTTTCGAGGCTTTATCTTACTTTCATTGCCTTTCTTCTATTTTGCTTACTTTTTCTGCTTCCTTTTTTTCCATTCAAAAGTATAATCTTTCCTTATTAACTTCTGTCATTGCTTATCTGTTTATTTATTTTCCTTTCACTCACTTGTTTTCCCCTCTCTCTTCTGATTTTTGTCCAATTTTCATTTTTTTCTGCTCTCTCTCTCTCGGTCACGGAGTTTGACTTCTTTGGAACCAATAGGCCTCCTCCTTTAGCTAGGTATGCCTTTCCGTTTCTGGTTGTTATTAGCGTCTGTGCAGAGATCTTCCAGTCTCATATCAAAGTCAAGAAGGCCACAAATTAAATCAATTACTGTGACAGAGCAGCAAAGGTCCCAAGGAACCTCCCTACCACCCTGCGGCTACTAAAGCCCTTACCTGCACGGCTGCAATGGTTAGTATAAGTGAAGCTGCCATGTTGTGAACTACTGATATACTTAAGGATATGTGCAGCAACCCTGCTGCGAAGTGCTGGTGTACTTAATGATATGTTCTAACCCTCTTGTACCTCTCTACCCCTCTACTACCCTCAACCCCTCTATTACCCCTCAACGCCTCTACTACCCTTCTTCAACCCCTCTACCTCTCAACCACCCCTCTAATACCCCTCTAATACCCTCTACTCCTCTTCTACCCCATTTCTACCCTTCTACCCTTCTACCCCTCTTGTACCCCTCTTGTACCCCTCTAACCTTTTTCTACCCCTATACACGCTCCACCCCTTCTACCCCTCTATCTCTCTTCTACCCTTTTACCCCACTACCTCTCAACACCTCTACTACCCCTCTTCTACCCTTCTACCCCCTCTACCCCTCTTCTACCCCCTCTACCCCTCTACTACTCCTCTACCCCTCCTCTACTACCCCTCTACCCCTCTTCGACCCCTCTACCTCTTTTCTACACCTTTACCCCTCTACCCCTCTTGTACCCCTCTACTCTTCTACATCTCTACCCTTTTTCTACCACTCTTCTACCCCTCTTCTACCCCCTTCTATCCATCTACTCCTCTTCTATCCCTCTTCTACCCCCTTCTATCCATCTACTCCTCTTCTACTCCTCTACCACTCTTCTACCCCTCAACCCCTCTACTACCCCTCTTCTACCCCTCTTCTACTCCTCTACACCTCTTCTAGCCCTCTACTAACCCACTACCCTACTATCCCTCTACCACCACTATACCTCTCTACTACCCCCTTCTACCACTCTACTACCTCTCTCCCCTCTTCTATACCTTTTACCCCTCTACTACCCACCTACCCAACTACCCCTCTACCTCTCTTCTACCCCTCTATCCCTCTTCTACCCCTTTTCTACCCCTCTTCTACTCACTTCTATCCCCCTTCTACACCTCTACCACCCCTCTAACCCTCTTCTACCCCTATACCCCTCTTCTACCCCTATACCCCTCTTCTACCCCTATACCACTCTTCTACCCCTATACCCCTCTACCCCTCTTCTACCCACTGTAACTAGCAAAAACACTATCACAGCAGCATCCGGTCTATTCACGATCTCAGCATCCAAGAATCACATTCTTAAGGGACTCCTGGTCTACCGACCACCTGGACCAGGGGCACATTTTGCGGCTAGCCTGATAGAGAATGTCACCCAACCCGCGCTTAGATACAAGAGGTTCTTGGTGCTGGGTAACTTGAACCTCCATTTTGATGAGGTCACCATCATGAAGGCGCAAGAAGTTGGCACTCCAACTCCTTTTGCAATCTGAGAAACCCACACACTGCCAGGGACATCTCCTGGACCCAATATTCGCTAACTGGGAGATGTTGCACATTGAGTCCCCCAAACAGGTGGTATGGTCCGACCACCTCCTTATCTCTTAAGATAGGAACACCCGCAATCTCCAGCCGGAGCACGCAGGGTACCACGATTAGAAGTAGGAAGTGGGCAAACTTCTCCACTGAGGCACTTAATAAGGCCCTAATGCAAGGGGGACCCCCAGGAGGTCGGGGAATTGAGGAAGCATGTACAGCACTTGATAAGCGCATCACGGAGGCACTGGACAGTACGGCCCCCGGTCTAACACTGCACCGAGGAGGCAATCTAAGTCTGCCCCATGGTTCGGAACTGAACTGAGGGACAAGAAAACAAACTGCAAACGTTTGGAGAGGCAATGGAGGAGAGGGTATGGCGAGGGAGACAAGGTAGCCTACAAAAACATGCTGAGAGAATACCATGCTTTAATTAGGATAACACGCAAAACCTACTATTGCAACAAGATCGAGGGATCAGACAACTCTGCTAAGGAGTTATTCTCCATTTATAAAGATCTCCAATCTCGAGACTACGTTGGCCCCGGTGAACGGGTCGATGGAGTCCTGCAATAAAATAGCTCAATTCTCCTCACAAAAGGTAGAGAAGATGTATTCCTCCTTTCTGGCAATGGCCAGAGAAGGCCACCCGGGAGGCGATATTGCTACCAGGGTAGCCAGCATGGATTGCCTCAAAACATTTAATGTTCCTTCTTGAGAGGCTTTCTGCTCCATAGCAGGCAGTATCAGGTCAGGCTCTCCGAAAGACCCCGCAACACCTAAAATGCTGAGCGGCTGCCTGGAGACGCTGGAGCCTTATATAAGTTATCTTCTAGAGCTCTCCTTTAAGGAAGGTAGGGTCCCTAAAGTTTGGAAGGAGGCCGTGGTACTCCCGTTGAAAAAAAAAAACAACATCGGCATGGCGCAATTGGAGAATTTGCGTCCTACCTCTCTCCTACTGTATATGGCTAAAATTGCAGAGAAGGTAGTTAACACTCAGCTGACAGCCCATATTGAGGCCAACAAATTGCTCCATTCCACCCAGTCGGGCTTCCGTGCATCTCACTCCACCGAGTCAGCACTACTGCTGGCCATGGAAACCCTGCGGAAACATGCGGACGAAGGCCACACAGCGGCGCTGATCTTACTCGGCCTCAGTGCCGCATTCGAAAGGGTAGCCCATCACACGTTACTACAGTGTCTTAGGAGGGGAGGGGTAGTTGAGAGGGCATGTAAATGGCTGGAGTCCTTTTGCTGGATCGTAGTTTCCAGGTGGCACAGGGCACTTTTCGATCTGACCCCGTTGGCTTGAAGCAGGGGGTACCCCAAGGGTCCAGCCTAAGCCCTACCCTCTTCAACTTATACGTAACTCCAGTGGCCAAGATAGTAGAAAAATACAGGCTGGAAGTCGTGACTTATGCAGATGATACGCAACTGGTGGTGGCCCTGACCCAGCCTAAAGAACAGGCAGCTGATCATTTTCGCTCTTGTCTGCAGGAATTGGCGGCATGGATGGCCGACAACTGTCTTAAATTAAATGGTAATAAGACAGAGGTCTTGATTGTGGGCAAAGACCAATCACTGTGGACTTCGGCATGGTGGCCCATCGTACTGTGTCCTCTAGTCTGCCCTGTTCCCATGATGCACTGGGCCAGGGACAGACTGATTTGCATATAGCCAGGTTCTGAACTGGGATGGGGCAGTGAGATAAATAACGGTGATGGATCAAGCCCTGATCTTTGGACTGGGTAAGAGTGGTCTGTTTAACTCAGACACTCTGTTCATCACCACCCCCTTTTCTAAATCGTTTTTGGCCACTATAGGTGTGGCAGGGTATACTCAGACATGAGTCCCTTTCTCACTGCTCCATCAGGATTCAAGCAAGCCGGGCCGAAGAAGGCTGAAATGCCAGAAACCGGTCCCCGGTAGCTTGTCTCCTTTCTGGTGAAGAATTGGCTTGGTAGTTTAGTCTGCCCTGTTCCCATGATGCACTGGGCCAGGGACAGACTGATTTGCATATAGCCAGGTTCTGAACTGGGATGGGGCAGTGAGATAAATAACGGTGATGGATCAAGCCCTGATCTTTGGACTGGGTAAGAGTGGTCTGTTTAACTCAGACACTCTGTTCATCACCACCCCCTTTTCTAAATCGTTTTTAGCCACTATAGGTGTGGCAGGGTATACTCAGACATGAGTCCCTTTCTCACTGCTCCATCAGGATTCAAGCAAGCCGGGCCGAAGAAGGCTGAAATGCCAGAAACCGGTCCCCGGTAGCTTGTCTCCTTTCTGGTGAAGAATTGGCTTGGTAGTTTAGTCTGCCCTGTTCCCATGATGCACTGGGCCAGGGACAGACTGATTTGCATATAGCCAGGTTCTGAACTGGGATGGGGCAGTGAGATAAATAACGGTGATGGATCAAGCCCTGATCTTTGGACTGGGTAAGAGTGGTCTGTTTAACTCAGACACTCTGTTCATCACCACCCCCTTTTCTAAATCGTTTTTGGCCACTATAGGTGTGGCAGGGTATACTCAGACATGAGTCCCTTTCTCACTGCTCCATCAGGATTCAAGCAAGCCGGGCCGAAGAAGGCTGAAATGCCAGAAATCGGTCCCCGGTAGCTTGTCTCCTTTCTGGTGAAGAATTGGCTTGGTAGTTTAGTCTGCCTGTTCCCATGATGCACTGGGCCAGGGACAGACTGATTTGCATATAGCCAGGTTCTGAACTGGGATGGGGCAGTGAGATAAATAACGGTGATGGATCAAGCCCTGATCTTTGGACTGGGTAAGAGTGGTCTGTTTAACTCAGACACTCTGTTCATCACCACCCCCTTTTCTAAATCGTTTTTGGCCACTATAGGTGTGGCAGGGTATACTCAGACATGAGTCCCTTTCTCACTGCTCCATCAGGATTCAAGCAAGCCGGGCCGAAGAAGGCTGAAATGCCAGAAACCGGTCCCCGGTAGCTTGTCTCCTTTCTGGTGAAGAATTGGCTTGGTAGTTTAGTCTGCCCTGTTCCCATGATGCACTGGGCCAGGGACAGACTGATTTGCATATAGCCAGGTTCTGAACTGGGATGGGGCAGTGAGATAAATAACGGTGATGGATCAAGCCCTGATCTTTGGACTGGGTAAGAGTGGTCTGTTTAACTCAGACACTCTGTTCATCACCACCCCCTTTTCTAAATCGTTTTTGGCCACTATAGGTGTGGCAGGGTATACTCAGACATGAGTCCCTTTCTCACTGCTCCGTCAGGATTCAAGCAAGCCGGGCCGAAGAAGGCTGAAATGCCAGAAACCGGTCCCCGGTAGCTTGTCTCCTTTCTGGTGAAGAATTGGCTTGGTAGTTTAGTCTGCCCTGTTCCCATGATGCACTGGGCCAGGGACAGACTGATTTGCATATAGCCAGGTTCTGAACTGGGATGGGGCAGTGAGATAAATAACGGTGATGGATCAAGCCCTGATCTTTGGACTGGGTAAGAGTGGTCTGTTTAACTCAGACACTCTGTTCATCACCACCCCCTTTTCTAAATCCTCTACCTAAATCCAGCAACCAAGTGAGAAATCTTGGGGTGTGGATCGATGATAAGAGCTCTTTTGATTAACACACCAAACGCGTGGCAGGCACATGCTATGGCACAATGAGAGTCCTCAAGAAGACTCTGGACTATCTACCCATGACCGCGAGGAAGACCATGGTCCATGCATTAATTACATCCAGGCTGGACTATGGCAATGTCCTGTTTTTGGGAGCCAGTTTCAGATGCCTACAAAGGCTGCAGAGCGTGCAAAATGCGGCGGCACGTATGGTTCTGATGCTGCCTAGGAGAGCCGCCTCCAGGAGAGCTCCGAGTATTCTGCATTGGCTCCCAATTAGAGAACGCGTGGCTTTTAAAGCACTCTGCGTTGGCCACCGCATCCTGCAAGGAAAAGGACCCTCCTTTCTCCACAACCTGCTTGCACCATACCACCCAGCTCGCCAATTAAGATCTAGCTGGACAGGGATGGTGGTGGCGCCCAAGTTCAGGAGAGTCAGAATGGGAGGCCATTCCTTCCGGGACTTGGCAGCACAACACTGGAACAAATTGCCTCTGGAACTCCAGCTGGAGAAATCAGAGTCCAAGTTGCGCAAAAAGCTGAAAACATTCCTGTTCCCCAAACAGCAGGGCTAGGCTCAGCTAGGGCATGCTTAGGGGCCACATTCTGCAGTAGTTCGCTCACCACAGAGCAGTCTGCAGTGCGGGGACACACTAGTACAGTGTAACCAGGTGCTTTATAAGCTTATATAACATAACATCACTCTGCACCACCACAGCAACACTCAGCACCACCACGGCATCACTCAATGCCTCCACAGCATCACTTCGCACCACCAAAGCATCGCTCAGGGCCACCACAGCATCGCTCAGGGCCACCACAGCATCGCTCTCAAGGCCACCACAGCATCGCTCTCAGGCCCACCACAGCATCGCTCTCAGGGCCACCACAGCATCGCTCTCAGGGCCACCACAGCATCGCTCTCAGGGCCACCACAGCATCGCTCTCAGGGCCACCACAGCATCGCTCTCAGGGCCAGCACAGCATCGCTCTCAGGGCCAGCACAGCATCGCTCTCAGGGCCAGCACAGCATCGCTCTCAGGGCCAGCACAGCATCGCTCTCAGGGCCAGCACAGCATCGCTCAGCACCAGCACAGCATCGCTCAGCACCAGCACAGCATCGCTCAGCACCAGCACAGCATCACTCAGCACCACCACAGCATCGCTCAGCACCACCACAGCATTGCTCAGCACCACCAACGCATCACTCAGCAGCACCACAACAGCATCACTCAGTAGCACCACCACAGCATCACTCAGCAGCACCACCACAGCATCACTCAGCAGCACCACCACAGCATCACTCAGCAGCACCAACACAGTATTACTCAAGGCCACCACCGCATCAGTCAGCGCCACCACCGCATCAGTCAGCGCCACCACCGCATCAGTCAGCGCCACCACAGCATCAGTCAGCGTCACCACAGCATCAGTCAGCGCCACCACAGCATCAGTCAGCGCCACCACAGCATCAGTCAGCGCCACCACAGCATCAGTCAGCGCCACCACAGCATCAGTCAGCACCACCACAGCATCAGTCAGCACCACCACAGCATCAGTCAGCACCACCACAGCATCAGTCAGCACCACCACAGCATCAGTCAGCACCACCGCATCACTCAAGGCCACCACCGCATCACTCAAGGCCACCACCGCATCACTCACGGCCACCACAGCATCCCTCAGCACCACTACAGCCACCCTCAGCGCCACCACAGCATCCCTCAGCGCCACCACAGCATCCCTCAGCGCCACCACAGCATCCCTCAGCGTCACCACAGCATCACTCAGCGCCACCACAGCATCCCTCGGTACAAAAGGGGGTGGTGATGGACGGAGCATCTGAATCAATCAAACACTCACACCCAGTCAAAAGATCTGGGTTTAATCCATTACCGTTCTGTAGCTCACTCTGCCACCCCAGTTCAGACATGGCTGTATGCAAATCAGTCTGACCCTGTGCCTCATGGGAACAGTCCAGCCCGAACTGCCAAGCCATGTCTTCCCTGGACAGGAAACAAGCTTCCGAGGACCGGTTTCCGGCATTCCAGCCGTCTTCAGCCAGGCTTGCTTGAATCCAGTGGCAAAGTGAGCAAGGGTCTCACATCTGAGCATACCCTGCCACACTTATGGCGGCCAAAAGCGGTACAAAAGGGGGTGGTGATGGACGGAGCATCTGAATCAATCAAACACTCACACCCAGTCAAAAGATCTGGGTTTAATCCATCACTGTTCTTTAGCCCACTCTGCCACCCCCAGTTCAGACATGGCTATATGCAAATCAGTCTGACCCTGTGCCTCATGGGAACAGTCCAGCCGGAACTGCCAAGCCATGTCTTCCCTGGACCGGAAACAAGCTTCCGAGGACCGGTTTCTGGCATTCCAGCCGTCTTCAGCCCGGTTTGCTTGAATCCAGTGGCAAAGTGAGCAAGGGACTCACGTCTGAGCATACCCTGCCACACTTATGGCGGCCAAAAGCGGTACAAAGGGGGTGGTGATGGACGGAGCATCTGAATCAATCAAACACTCACACCCAGTCAAAAGATCTGGGTTTAATCCATCACCGTTCTTTAGCCCACTCTGCCACCCCAGTTCAGACATGGCTATATGCAAATCAGTCTTCCCTGGACTGGAAACAAGCTTCCGAGGACCGGTTTCTGGCATTCCAGCCGCCTTCAGCATCGCTCCGGGCCAGCACAGCATCGCTCAGCACCAGCACAGCATCGCTCAGCACCATCACAGTATCGCTCAGCACCACCACAGCATCGCTCAGCACCACCAACGCATCACTCAGCAGCACCACCAACGCATCACTCAGCACCACCACCACAGCATCACTCAGCAGCACAAACACAGCATTACTCAAGGCCACCACCGCATCAGTCAGCGCCACCACCGCAACAGTCAGCGCCACCACCGCATCAGTCAGCGCCACCACCGCATCAGTCAGCGCCACCACCGCACCAGTCAGCGCCACCACCGCATCAGTCAGCGCCACCACCGCATCAGTCAGCGCCACCACCGCATCAGTCAGCGCCACCACAGCATCAGTCAGCGCCACCACAGCATCAGTCAGCGCCACCACAACATCAGTCAGCACCACCACAGCATCAGTCAGCACCACCGCATCACTCAAGGCCACCACCGCATCACTCAAGGCCACCACTGCATCACTCAAGGCCACCACCGCATCACTCAAGGCCACCACCGCATCACTCAAGGCCACCACCGCATCACTCAAGGCCACCACCGCATCACTCAAGGCCACCACCGCATCACTCAAGGCCACCACAGCATCACTCAAGGCCACCACAGCATCCCTCAGCTGCCACCACAGCATCCCTCAGCCGCCACCACAGCATCCCTCAGTGCCACCACAGCATCCCTCAGCACCACCACAGCATCCCTCAGCACCACCACAGCATCCCTCAGCGTCACCACAGCATCCCTCAGCGCCACCACAGCATCCCTCAGCGCCACCACAGCATCCCTCAGCGCCACCACAGCATCCCTCAGCGCCACCACAGCATCCCTCAGCGCCACCACAGCATCCCTCAGCACCACCACAGCATCCCTCAGCACCACCACAGCATCCCTCAGCACCACCACAGCATCCCTCTGCACCACCACAGCATCCCTCAACGCCACCACAGCATCCCTCAACGCCACCACAGCATCCCTCAGCGCCACCACAGCATCCATCAGCGCCACCACAGCATCCATCAGCGCCACCACAGCATCACCCAGGGCCAGCACAGCATTACCCAGGGCCAACACAGCATCACTCAGGGCCAGCACAGGGCCAACACAGCATCACTCAAGTGGCACTTTTTTATTAAATCTTGTTAGCATGCTGCACAGCAGCCACACTCATCTACAGCACAGCTTAAACACATTGGCAAAGTCAATAGCTTTGCCTATACACTTATAAGGCCCCAAAGGCGAGACCTATTGGCTATGCCAATGCTTGTTGATATACTGTGTTACACTGCTTTTTTTCTGCTATAGCTTCTTCTTTCCTCACTCTCTCTTGCACTTCTTTCTCCCACATTCGTACACAATCAAACATATCATGTCGACTCTTACATTTAAACAAACACTGCTCTACAAACTGAATCTTTTTAAAGTCAAATGACCCATTCACAGGCCATCGTAAATCAGGATCCTTTTTCGTATATTTGTTCCACAGTGTACTATACATTAAGGAAGAAATACTGTATTCAATGTACATATGCTTATTAGGTGTCCCCTCTGGGGAGCCGGCTGACTTCTTTCTAAATCCATTTTGGTATCTCCAAGACAGCAACACACCCTACGGTGTGCGCTGGGAACAGGCATGCTACCAATACCTATGAAATATATTCAAAAGTAGAGAAAAATCTCCACATTACCCGCCTTGGCCAAGCAAATCAAGAGTGCCGCTTCATCAACCTTACCAATTAAGAGTCTCCAACTGTCAATCTCTTGGTCTACCTAATGGTCACTGCAAAAACTTGCATCAAAGGAAACCTTAGTCGGGACCGGCCACCACCTGGAGGGTCAGATCAAGAAAACCGAAAAAAATCACTTCAGCTGCAAAGACAAGGGTCTCTTCATGCAGGACATCTCCTCAGTAAAAGTGCATTCTTCTGTCATGACCACTCTTTTGGGCGGCCGCGTCTCCGATGAGGACCTACGTTGGGCACCAAACTGTGGAAATGTGCTTCTTAATGAGCACACCTGTGCAGGGTTCACCCTTCTTTGTCCATGGGTCCTTAGACTAACAAAATAGAGATTGACACTGAAGCTGGAATTCAAAATAACAAGTTTATTCACTCATGAGTGAGACCACGTCCATACAACACCCTCAAATGTTCCAGGAGGTGGCACACTGAAGGCACAGAACACAGCCCTTATATACAACTTCTTCTGCACTGTAGGCATGTAGTTACAAATAGAAGGTACAAGCATACTCAGGAATAACTACCAACAAACATGGGCAGATGGAGATCACTTAGTCAGCAAAGTGGGAGGGGGAACAGAACTGCTTACAGTAGTCAAGAATGATCAACACTTACATATTTATCCAGGTGCATTCTAGCAGCTACAGGCCTTTTCTCATACATTGCTTTGGCTCAGTACAGAAGGAGTTAACTAAAGTTGATGACACAAGCAGAATAGAAAGGCAAGCAACAGCGAAGAAGAAATAATTACATAGCTGACAAAAAGGGTGCCATAACCAAGATGGTTTCAGCTTATGCCAACAGAGATTGTTTTTGATTTTCACAACTGCCTGCTCTTAAAAAATGCTTTTACAAACAAACATTCACAAAGGGGTAGGGGTCCCTACTTCAAGTAGGTGGTAAAATGCGAATGCATGCAACCGCATTTACGGTCACACAACATTCATGCATACCAATGCTATTCGGTATTGGGGAGGGACACACTAAACACGCCCTTTCCTAATACCGAATTGCAAATCCAAACTGCGATTCGGTAACAGGTTCTGCTAAATAGCCCGTTTGCGAGTTAAAAAAAGGTACATACATCTGGCACTATCTCAGTTGTACTGAGCTTCCCCAGATGGGCCCAGAGAAGGCAGAGGCCCTTGCAGCCCCCATAGCTGAGGAGGAGGCTGTATTTGCTATCAAACATCTTAGGACTTCTAAATGTCTGGGCAGTGATGGTATCCCTGCCAAAATTTTATCAGCAGTTCACAACATTCATAGCAGACAAGCTACTAGAGGTTTATAATGAGGCACGTGTGCGTCGATCACTGTCTGGCACTATGCAGGAGGCGTTGGTGTCTATAATTTCAAAGACAGATAGGAACCCCCTACAGCCTGGATCATATCGGCTGATTTTACTCCTAACTTCAGATATCCAGATAGTGAGCTGGATTTTGGCAACCGGGTTGCTGCCCTATATGTCCCACCTAATACACCCGGGCCAGGCAGGATTTATAACTAAGATAACTACCACGCATAACCTAAGACGACTTGCATATATATAGCACACCCTGGTAATACAACAAGAGGACTGTGCCCTATCTATGCTGGATAATGAGCAAGCTTTCTACTCAGTGAAGTGGACGTACATCTTGGCTGTCCGCCGAAAACTGGGGATGCGACAGGGGTTGCTCTGGTGGGCTGAGGAGCGGTATATGAATCCGGCAGCCTGGGTGCAACTCTGGGAGGGGGGGGGGGATATCTGATAAGTTTGCCCTGTCAAGAGGAACAAGACAGGGATTCCCTTTGTAGCTGCTGCTTTTTGCAGCGACAATGGAACCCCTAGCAACCACGCTCAGGACAAACATGGAAGGCTATGGGATCCACAAACTTTATCTCTCTGTATGCGGATGATATACTGCCAGCCCTGTTACACGAACTACGGGGGTTCGAAGAGTTCTCCATACTCTGGCATTAAATCTGGAAAATCATTAACAGTCCCAATTGGGAAACTGGCACAAGAGACAATTGACGCATACCCTGAAATGGGTTTGCTGTGGAAAAAAGAGGGTATGAGGTAACTGGGGGTCCAACTATGACATTCACCTCTGATGTTCTTAGAGCATATTTAGGGAGAATATTAAAAGGTGTGCATGCTTCGGTGGGGTTCTTGAAATCCCTGCCTCTCTCTCTAATGGGAAAAGAGGCAATTATAAAAATGATAATACTACCCAGTTGCCTTTACACTTTACAGCACTCTTTCTATGAAATCCCCAAATCTTAATTCTCAGCACTGGATAGCTTGCTGGTGGAGTTGCTGAGGGGGAACAAACAAATAAGTCAAATTGGACACTCTACAACGGAAATGGGTGGAAGGGGGGTTAGAGATTCCCCGCCTACACTTCTACCACTTGGGGGCCAATTGCAATATGCTGTCTACTGGTTGGATGATGGTAGCAACTGGGAGAAGGCCCTGTTAGAGGGCACTTATGGCAGTGACACTCTTCCCGAGTTGCTTATGATGGGAGCTGCGGTCCAGACGCATGCTCACACACGATTAGATACGTGTCAAGACTATGGGGAGACATAGTCAAGAGTTATTCGGAAAGCAACCTATTCCCCTGATGGCGATCGGCCCCCAGGCAAGAATATGGAAGTAGGGCATTGAGACACAGGACCATGGGAGGGAAGGGGGGTGTTAAGGTTATAGAAGAATGGTACAGTTATTGTAATGAAGATTAATTTAATGTTAATCCTGCAACAAAGGAATATTCTCACTGACATGTGTCATATGTGAACTACCACTGAAATACGCCATAAAATATTTATGAAGACTGTTTCCAATGAGAATTGGAACTAGATACGCCAGGAATTATGTTATAAATATGTATACTATGTGAAAACTATTTTGGATTATAAACTGAAATGCCAATAAAGATGGTTTAACATTTTTTTTTTATTAATGGACATGGTGGCGGTCACAACACAGCTTCAGAGTGGATTATCCCTGGTCCCAATGTCCTATCTGCCAAGTTTCTTTAAACTGCCATCAATTAAAAATGTAGACCATTTGCGGCACACTGCGCAAATGGTGAAGGATGACTTGCGTGGGGCTTAACGATGGTTACCATAGTGTTAATCCACAAGAACGAAAAGTTTAAAAGTTATTTCCCCTCTTACTTACCTAAATCACTGTTAAAATGTGGAAATTACGGATCTTGCAAAGATATTAGCAAAGTGCACATAAATCTGGCTTCAAGCCTTAAGAGCACACAGCTGACCTTAGGAGGCTAGATGAGTAAATGGAATACACCTGGACAGTGACGAAGCCTACCTTGGATCTTTTGCCCAATGCGGCCTAAGTGTTTGACTTTACTGATCGACCCAATGTATTGGCTATTTTACAAAAAAATGTAAAAAGGCTTTGGCCACATTTTTGTTTTCTCCATCAAGAATTAAACTGCTGTACAATAAAGCGATTCCCATAATGAAGGTGAACAGCCTTTTGTCTGGATCCTTTGCCCAACATTGGGATATCAGAGAGGAATGCCTACTCTCACGTATGCTTTTTGCTATTGCTGTGAAACTGGCAGCCTGTTGGATAAGACAGGATGCCTTGAATAAAAGTTTAGCTGGGGCAACTCCTGGGATGAAAGAAAACCTCCATAGGCAGATGATATTTAGGTATAAGTGGCCCACCCCAATCTGTACATAAAGTCGGTTTTGGAAAATAGTCTTGGTTTAGCATCAACTAGGGGTTTCTTGTTATAAAGAGAGCACCCAAAGCCCCTTTTTAGTTGTCCTTGTTCAAAGGGAAGTATTTTATAATCTGTGGTATCTATGTGACCTGAGACAGGAAAGAATATTTCATGCATAACTTGTACTCAATAGGTTTATAGATGATATTCTCACTTGCGATTGTTACCACTCGCAATCTGGAGATGTGTATTTTTTTTTTTAAAGCTTAAGTGTTTCCCAAGTTGTTGGATCTGCTACACAGTACTGGGTCTCAGGGGAAATTTTCAAAATGCCAGACACACCAATGGGTGTTTATGATGGGGGCTTAGCATATTTGGATCCCATAGTTGGCATCCCACCTAGTAGCAGTACATGAATGACTATTCTTGTCTTAACAGAATATATCCAGTGGTCCATTTCATAGCAAAACCAGGACATCATAGCGGTTCAGAGGTGGCAGTGGTGCATTGTGAAGGTGATTGCTGTCAGTCACCCAGAATGTAAGTAAAAAGGTATGCCAAGTAAGCCCTACCTTTTGTCTGTGTAATAACTTTGCTGTTTTTTTTTTTAACTCTTCTCCAGGGATACACAGGGTGAACTTCAAGCGTGGACTCCTCTTGTCTATCCAGAATGGAAAAAGAGAGAACAAGAGGATGTTGAAGACTCCTGGCTCTCTTTGCCACTTTGTGCAATGCCTGGTGCTCTCTCATCAGTCTTGGCTATGGCTGGGAGAAAGTGCAGAAAGGCAAGGGGAATTCTAACAACATTTCAAAATGTGCTTATTGAGGATGAGAACAAGGACAATAACTACATTTCACTAGATACACTGTAAAGAAAATAGGGCACATGATCTAGCAGACCAATAGGTTAATCATGGAGAGCACAGGCCACTTTAGGGACACAGGTGTGTAGCATCCTCCCCAGCCTGGGTACCCGCTAATGACTGCGCCACACAAGGAGCGTGGTAAAACACGCCTTTATTCGCCTGCAGATAACCTTGAACTCAACATTCTAAACCTGCATTCACGCCACTATGCTCTAACACTCACGTGTCAGTTCTACAGAGTCCATCAGGAGCCAAAGGGTTCCACCGTTAACTCACACAACATTAAATTTAAAAAAATGTTTTTAACTAATACATACAATCAGAGCTCTTTGAGGAGTCTTCGTGGTGCTCTGATCACACTTCCTGACAGTGTCTTTGGAAACTGGAGACAGGCATTCGAAGTGTCCATGATAGAGTTGGCGATTTAGGAACAGCAGCAGTCAAGTGGTCTTCAATTGTCTTTTCAGACCCAGTCTCTACAATGACATCAGTGCCTGATGAGCATCATGACGGATTCTCGCATAATGGATTCCCCAGGATATTGGGTAATCACCATGGGTCCTTTGCTGGTTACGACATGAAAGGGCTCACCATGGAGGGGAGCATCAGATTTTCTAGACTGAAGAACAAGCACTCAATCTCCTCTAGTAAAAGTAACAGCTTTTGTATGTCGACAGTTTTCTGCATAGGCCTTCATTTTTATTTTCCAATCCAAGTCTCCTATAGGAGTTTTATCCTCAGTACTTAAACTTCTGTTGGTCCATTGGGGTAACTTGGTAGTCATGGCTCTCCCGAACATCAAGATTGCAGAGCTTTCACCTGTGGTTGAGTGAGGGGTCAATCAGTAAGTTCAAAGAGTAGAATTCAAAACAGTGGTATCCCGGTCACTGGTAAGAGGTCAAGTTTGCTCCTTTCTAGGCGGATGTGTAATAATGTTTTTCAATTTTAACATATCATTATCTTGACTCGTGGCTGTAAACATTTGTCCCAACAAAATGGTAGCCGGTGTGTGCTTGATTTCACAATTAAATTTGTGTAGGCTTCAGCTACAGAAGGGGTACTATAGCACTGTAGAGGCACTTGTGAAAAGTAGTTGGCAGGGTTTTGATCTTTCTCCGGACGGTGCACAATTGTGTAGTTGTATTGTAATTATAAACCCGAATGTTCAATGCGAGGAGGCATCTCGGCCTTTGTATTCTCAAAGATGGTCAACAATGCTTGATGATCTGTCACTCGCGTAAAAGGCTTTTCATATAAGAAAACTTTCTTTCTCAGGTTGTGAATAAACACTCAGTTTGAGACAAACTTCTGCTTGCAAATGCCACAAAATGTCTTCAAGTATTTCGGTGTTCACTGTGCTGTGTAAGAATTGTGCCTAACCCGACAGGGCTAGTGTCAAAACAATCTTTGCATGAAGCTTTGGATCAAAGTATACCATTTCATTAGGGTTCTCAATAGCTTGTTTGAACTTCTTTAAGCTTTGCTTATATTCATGTGACCAATTAAATGAAACATTCTTTTTCGTCAAGTCTCTCAACAGAGCACTTAAGGTGGCAAATTCTTGTATGAATCTAGAACAGTAGATGGCCATGCCAAGGAATTAAGGTAACATTGAAACATCTTGTGAGGGACTGCCAGTTGACAACGCTTGTACTTTAGCTGTATTGGGTGTCATACCCCTATCAGAAAAGATATGGCCAAAGAATTTTAGTTTTGCCTGATGGAACTCACATTTTTCGGCATTCAAAGTGAAACCTGCATCCGCAAGTAAACAACACTTGCATGAGAGCTTTATCGTGCTCCTGCTGTGTAGCTCCGAAAACCACTGTCATTTTTTTTTTAAAATATATTTTTATTGCAGATTTTCAATTACAGTTACATCGGTCAACAACTGTATGATCATCGTTGGTAACGACGAGTTTATGTTATTCTAGTTACACAGCCATTTAGCCCACAACCCGGAAGTCGGGCGGCAAGTATCATTTCCATATTACGCATTGTGCATTACTAGTCATGACCGGCTATTAAAACGGCTTGTATCTGCTTTTCTTTTACAACCTGTACCCCAACCAACCCAATTAAACTGTCCCTGAGGTCTATCAGCAAGCCATCCATCTCGGGGCTTATAAGAGTTTTTATAAAGCTTGAAAGCCATCCTCTCCCCCCTCCCTCTCCACCCCCCCCCCCCTCGCCATCGGTGCATTGTAGTAGGACAGACACTATGAAGCAGGAGTCTAGCAGTCAGCAGTTGGGGTATCATACAGTGTACCTGTTGTGTTACGGGGAAATAGTCAGATCATTGCATTCGACGTCTATATCACTTTGCGTGTCGTGGTCGCGTAAAGCCTGCACCAGAGCCTTCCATGCGTGTGCAGATTCCAGTACCCTTTCATTCTGCTGTCGCCGCGCTAGCAGGTATCTCAAGGTACTCTCTCCCTCAGCCCATTTAAGGAACTCACTGCGCCATCTAGCACCCGTTGGACCCATTCGTGCCTTCCAGTGTCACGTAATTTCCTGTTTCGCCAGGAGTAATCCCATATCTATAAATTTACTGGTGATTTTCGTTTTAGGGGTATGTGGAAACCAATGAAGGATTCCCACCACCATGTCGTACTGCAGTGTTCGTTCTGTCACCTCATTAAGTGTATCTCCTACTATTTTCCAGTAAGAGGTCAGGTCAGGGCAGGTCCATAGCATATGACCCAGTTCCGCACCACTTGCCTGATATCTAGGGCAGGTCGCAGTATCTGAAGCAAAATATTTTTGTATCTTTCCTGGGGTCAGATACGCCCGGTGTAGGATGTAAAAGTGGACCAATTGGAACCGCGCGTTGCGCGTGCTCTTCCAAGCTCGGCGCATCAGCTGAGCCCATGTGGTCTCCGGGATTTCCCTTTCTATGTCCGCTTCCCATTTGGCCCGGAGTGCCTCCAGTGGAGGTAGTCTCTCGTTAATCATCTTAGAATATAGACATGCCACTGCTTTGACCGTTCCCGCTGCCATCATGACATATTGGCATGCCATTGTCGTCTGCGGTTCCTCAAGTCCCCTCTTCCAGTGCGCCTGTATTGCCCCCGTGATCGCCGCATGTAGTAAAAAAAAAAAAACGCCGCTGGGTACGTCGAAACGGTCCGAAATTGCCTGGAAGGGCAGTAACGCCCCGTCCTCCTATAGATCACCTATTACTTGAATCCCTGCATCCTCCCAATTTTGCAATTTTGTCCAATCCCCACCATGCGGTAATGCTGTGAGCATTCCCAGCGGTATTTCAGGGGCATAGGGGTGGTTTACTCCTGCTCTACGCTGTGTGCGGTTCCAACACAACCTAATTGTTCGTTCTTATTGTGTGAGGTCGCGCAGGGTCAGTCTCTGCTGCATTGCGATATAAGAGAGTACGTGTCTAGGTATACCCAGTTCTTCCTCAGGTCCTCGGAATTCCCGTGCTATTTCCTGAGTATAGACCTGTAATTGGGCAGCTAGGTAGTACACTTCGAAATCAGGTACAGCCAACCCCCCCTCCGCCTTCGGTCTCATCAAAGTCGTAAGCACCACTCTGCGACGGCCCTATCCCCAGAGCGAAAACCACTATGTCATCAATATAATTAAGTGCATTCGTGACAGGATGTATGATGCATCAAATGACACCCTGGAACAGCTCTACAGCAGACAACACACCAAAACTTAGGGCCCGATGTTGGTAATCCCTTAAATACCGAATCATACCGATTCGGTATTTAAGAACTGGCAATCGGGATGTAGGTAATTTTACCGAATTAATTACCGAATCGGTATGATTCGGTAATTAATGAATCGGTATTTACCGATTCTGTAATTGCCATTGATTCCTATGGGCCTGGAAGACTCCAGGACAGAAGATGGACCTTTAAAAGAACCCCATCAAAAGCTATAAGGATTACACCGTGGTCTAAAGCCCTGATGATAATCCCCCAATGCAGAAGGGAATTGGAAACGCGTCGGCACGTCTTTAATCGTCTGCGAGGGACCAACATTGAATGGGACTCTAGTGAGGGTGTCATAATTGAAACATACCCAGAGAGCGAACTTTTATAAAAAAATAATTTTCCCCGCAGCCTGTCATAGTGCCACATAGAATTTGAATTTTGGCAGGCAATTGTTGAAATTTTGGACTGGTGTAATTAATTGATGCAAATATAACAGTGTTTTGTCTTTGTTTTTGATTATAATATGTTTTTGTAAAATGTTTTTCATACAATTTTGATTCGCATAATATACTGAATGAAATGTGTATTCCTCCTATGCATCAAGAGTAATGAACAGTTGTTTGAAATAAAGTTGAATCAATACAAATATGAAAGTAAAGTACAATGATTTTCTGCGTTGTATTTCGAATCTGCAGTATTAATTAGCAGTACTGAAATTGGTGGCCTGGTACCCCTTGTTTGAAAAAACTATAAATTCCCACACTTAGATATACAGCTGCATCTTATCACCATAGGTCATCATGGTGGATTTTCATCTGTGTAAAGTTACAGTTTTCCATTCAAGGATTCATGTGCAATCAATGGGGCTTTATCTTTTTACTTTTATTTATACCATCTTTAGTTCACAATGCGTGGCTTTAGAATAGATGCCCTACAACTTGCAACATGCCATGAAAGAGACAGGTCATTTGGTGGATTGAGGAAGACTCTTTGCCAACCTCAGTTTTGTTACGGAGAGATCCCTCACCAGCCAGTCTAATCAAGAAGGAAGCCATGGCTATCTAGGTGTTGGTAGACTATTACAGTCTGCTTTATTAGGAGGACAACATATATCTAGGGGAAGGGCCTTTTCCTCTTTCCAAATGTTATCTGGTGCAAAAGAAACTTTACAACACATCCTGCAATTTAGGACTTCCAAATAACAAATCTAATAGCACTGATGAAGTTTCTATAGAATTATAATTGTTTTAAGTTGTATAGGTAGTCTAGTTAGAAATACCAAATATACCTGACTGGGGGGTGTAGCCAGCAACATGGCCGACAGATGTGTCTCTGTAAAGCTCCAGGCGGAGCAAAGAATCTGTGCTAAATCCTGCTGCCCAACACCTCACAAAAGGTACAGAGACTGCACAATGATAATATAAAACACGCTGAAGTTGAGAACACCCTTTTGGCTCAACCCACGGAGATGAGACATCAAATATCGGGAGAGGGCCCAAGTGACAGCAGAGCCCTGCGGCCGGACGAGGCAATGGCTTGGCTGGAGAAAATCACCACTTCCTTCCCGCCCAACGTTAAGAGGTAAGAAGAAACCTGCTGGTGGCTCTCGGGGATACCCATGGAAAGATGTGGAGGACCAGGAGTGACAAGCGACTCCGAGTGGGTGATGGTGAGTGGAAGGCCGTGGGTGATGGTGAGTGGAATGCCGCGTGTGACGGCGTGGAAGATGTCACACTAGCAGAGGCTGCATCGGGCCTGGGCGGTGAAGCTACAGAGATAAGGCTCGGGCATCCTGGCCCCACTGCAGGGTGAGGCTGGGGAAGCCACCGCTACGGCCGACAGACAGTCCATGAGACCGGGACCCCTGGCCCCGCTCCTCACGACACTAGATCCAGGCCACAGGAAAGGAACAACCTAGGCCCTGTGAGGAGGGGGCACGGAGGGAGCAATAAGAAATGGAGCGCAATTAAGGCTGCATGGCTGGAGGGAGAGAAAGTGATTAGAACGCAGGAAGGAGTGGACCAGAGGCACCCCCTCCCCACTAGCACAATTTGGGCCAAATGCAGCAGAGACAGAGCAACACAGATTACTTAGCAGAAGGGGGAAGGGAGAGACAAGAGGATTGCATGCAGAGGTGAACCCAAAGGAGACAGAATCTGTCAGGCGCAGGAGGGGGTGGGTCGAGGCACACCAGACAAGAGGGAATACAAGAGAGCCAGCAGAAAAGGGGGCAGATGCCAAGACATAGCCCAGACATGGAAGAAGACACAAGAAAAGGAGCGCAAGCAGGGCTGCATAGCCGGAGAGAAGGGCAGTGACTAGACCGCAACAAGAAGAGGAATGATGCAAAGCCCCCACTAAACCCAAAGGCCCATATACACACTTCCCCTCCACAGCTCAACGCGGATCGGAGATAACGGGTGGGACCACGCAGCAGAGACTACCCAGCTGGGGGAGGAAGGCAGAAGGGCTACCTGCAAGATCCGCCCCCAGAGGGGTGAGAACTCAACCAGGCTATGGCAGAAACTGTCCGAGACCCACCAGGCAAGATGAAATACGAGAGCGCCAGCAGGGAAGGCAGCTGAGAGGCACCAGATAACCAAAGCGCTACTAAACGGTTCAGAAGCTACCACACTAGCCGGAATATAGGGGGAATCCAGGGAAGAGAGAGGCAGATATTGCACACTGTCACCCAAGAGCAGGGAACAACACCTAACCCCAAGTGGCAAGAGGACTTGAGAGAAGAAGAGAGGCCGAAGATTAATACCACACTGTACAGCCTGGACACAAAGGGCTGGATTCAGACCAATGTAGGCCCCTAACAATCCCCAAAAGACACATCACCGAAACAGAGAGGAGGGAAAGATACCCAGTAATTCAAGATAGCATGAAACCATGGAAGGAAAAACTCACCCCCATGCACCCAGCATTGGGAAAAGACAAGGAGTCCAACCCCCCACGATAGGGAAAAATCTATTGCAATACAAAGCCGGTCACTCCCACTGAAATGGCGCAACCCCCATTATCAGACAGGGCCTTGCTGCTTCAGGCAATACAGGCCTTAAGAGAGATAATGAAATTCAAAATAGGGTAGGTAGGATCTGAAGTAACATTGCTGGGCAAAGATCTGTGAAATGTATCTGAAAAAGTGACCACACCTGAAAAACCTATCACGGAAACAGAGAGGCGCTAAAGGAGAAACAAACTGGAATAGCAAAGCTTCAGGAAGCCAGCATGAGCGCGTTCTGGCGCATTGAAGATGCAGAAAATAGGGTCAAAGGAACAATCTCAGATTTGTGGCCTTTTTCTGATAGGGTGGAACAAGCAAATGTATCAAACTTCCTGTCCACATGGCTGAAAAACATTATCACAGGAGAAATATACTCCACCTGCTTCGTGATCGAAAGGGAGCACAGAGCAATGAGTGCGTGACCCCCTCCAGGCGCACCAGACACCAATAATAGCGAGGTTCCTCAAATTCCTGGATAGGGATATGATCCTGAGGGAAGCCAGAAGACTGGAAGAAGTGTGACATGAGAATTCAAAAATAATGATCTTCCAGGACTATAGCCCAGAGATGCAACGTCAAAGGTAGACCTTCGACGCAGTGAAGGCCCAAACTTAGAGCCCACAACATACATTATGTTAACGTTTCCTTCAAATCTCTAAGTCATCTTCATGGGTAACATATACTTTTTCCAATCTCCAGATGAGGCCTGGAAGTGGGTGGGGGAAAGTCCAGTCATCCATCCCCTGGTGAAAAACAAACGGAATCACGTCCGCCAAACAATGCATGTCAGAGTATCTAGAAAGACATCACGCAAACGCAAATTGGAACGCAGGAGAAGCAAGGCCAAAAGGGCACCCCATATCCGCTGAGAGTAAAGATGAGATCTGGCAGTGACCCCAGGAAAAGAGGGACACCCCACACATCACGGACATCAAAAGGAACAGATGACTTGAGCATACAAATCAGAAAATGAAGACACATCTTCGGAAAACAAAACCACACACCGGTTGGTTGCTGAAATAAGAAATATGGAGCCAACTCAGACCCGGATTATTCAGCACCACGGGGGAAATTACAGACCCGCCAAGTCAGGAGAATAAATGACAGGGTCGCTTCGGCAGAAAAGGCTGGAGAGCTGCACTACGTGACGACGTACCCATCGGTCCCCATTTGGCACGGACGCCTCGAGTTCTCAAGAGGCACCGAAGAAATGTTTTTACAAAATAGACTGTTTTAATTGCAGGCTGTGAGAGTTTGAACTCTTAACATAAAGGTATTTTTACGAAGGGAGGGCGACAGTTTGTGGGGGGGTCAGGTGATGTGAGAAGGATGCAGGAGTGGGGAGAGGTGTTAGTGGGAAGGGTTGGGGACCGATGGTCCCACAAGTTAGAAAGCAGTTTTTTTGCACAGCTCTGGTGAGACCATGGTATAGGCCTCAAAAGAAACATTCCCAGTACATGACACGCATTCGGACAGGGAAAACAGACGATAAACACCACCCATGCCGGTCCCCATAGATAGTCCAACCGTCACATGCTTGACGTGGAATGTGAATTGCCTTGGAGATAGAATAAAACAAGCATTTACAATGCAATGGTTTTGCCTTTGTTAAAGTTAGAGCGATTGGCATTGCTCTTGACATTATTTTTATTTATGGTTTTTTTTAACATAAATAAATGGCATTGAATTGACCCCTTGTAACCGAATATGAAACTGGGTTAGTGGCAGAACAGTCACCTGAGAGGGGCTGCAGCAGGGGAGGTGATTGGGGGAGGGGAGAGGGGTTGAGGGGAGATGGGTGGGTGGGGTGAACATGCAAAAACTAGAGGTGGGCTAGAAGGTTCGACCCAGATGCCCTGTTCTGGTTCGGCTCGAGGTCCTCTGGCAGTCTCGAGCCAAAAGCAAGCAGAGCCGAGAAGCAGGTGCTACTGCTGGGTGGAGAAACTAAGAAGAGAGGGCGAAAGGCAGAGCAAAGGAGCCTCAGTGAAGCATTCTAGAGCCAAAGAGAGAGAGAGAGTGCGGAAGAGAAAGAGACAAAAAGAGAGACAGAGGAGGAGGGAGGAAACGAGGGGGCGAAAAGAGAGAGTAGCAGACTAAGGAGAGAGAAACTGACAGAGCGAAGGATGGAAAGAGCAAGGAAGAGAAAGACAAAAAGAGAGACAGAGGAGGAGGGAGATAACGAGGGGGGCGAAAAGAGAGAGTAGCAGACTAAGGAGAGAGAAACTGGCTGAGCGAAGGATGGAAAGAGCAAGGAAGAGAAAGACAAAAAGAGAGACAGAGGAGGAGGGAGATAACGAGGGGGGCGAAAAGAGAGAGTAGCAGACTAAGGAGAGAGAAAGTGACAGAGAGCGAAGGATGGAAAGAGCAAGGAAGAGAAAGACAAAAAGAGAGACAGAGAGGAGGGAGATAACGAGGGGGCGGAGAGAGAAAGTGACAGAGAGCGAAGGATGGAAAGAGCAAGGAAGAGAAAGAGACAAAAGAAGAGACCGAGGAGGTAGAAAACGAAGGAGGGGTGAAAAGAGAGAGAAACGGACCGAGGAGGGAGAAACTGACAGAGAGCGAAGGATGGAAAGAGCAAGGAAGAGAAAGCCGAGGCAGAGAGCGAGATGGAGCGAGGGTGATGGCTTAGCTCGTTTTGGCTGCTAGAGCCAGGGCCCTTACCCAAGTCTTCTCTGGCCTGCCCACTGTTACCAACGACTCGTAAAGGCCTCAAAATCACAACGTAGTTTGTGTACACAAACACTTTGTATGAGTCTTTCCACTATAAAAACGCATTTAAATGTGATCATAAAGTTAATGTTTCCACAGCAGGAGTGTCATTTTTGTAACCAGGGGGTTTCTGGGAGCTATGTGTGGACAAATGACATCAAGTGAGATGAGTGAGTGTCTGTAATCCTAGGCTGGTTTGTGCAAAACACAATCAGTTGTCACTACTCCAACATGATGCACCTCAAACGATCCGATCCGAGTGCGTGCGCAATCACGTGTACATGTGACTTGTTACTGAGTGCACCACGGGTGGATGGATGTGCGGTGCTCCTGCTTGCACCATTGAAAGACGTGAGTTGTTACTATGTGCACGACGGGTGGCTGTGCGGTGCTCTTGCGTGCAGACTGTTACTGAGTGCACCACGGGTGGATGGATGTGCGGTGCTCCTGCTTGCACCATTGAAAGACGTGAGTTGTTACTATGTGCACGACGGGTGGCTGTGCGGTGCTCTTGCGTGCAGACTGTTACTGAGTGCACCACGGGTGGATGGATGTGCGGTGCTCCTGCTTGCACCATTGAAAGACGTGAGTTGTTACTATGTGCACGACGGGTGGCTGTGCGGTGCTCTTGCGTGCAGACTGTTACTGAGTGCACCACGGGTGGATGGATGTGCGGTGCTCCTGCTTGCACCATTGAAAGACGTGAGTTGTTACTATGTGCACGACGGGTGGCTGTGCGGTGCTCTTGCGTGCACCGTGGCAGACTGTTACTGAGTGCACCACGGGCTGGCGTGACTGCTACTGAGAGGACCAATGGCCGGGCAGAGATGAAGTGTCACTGAGTGCACCCAGGTATGTGTGCGGTGCTCTAGAGAGCACGACGGGTAGACGTGAGCTGTAGAGGTGTTCATCCCAGGTGGACGTGAAGTTTTCTTTTACTCACCACGGGCAGATAAGATGTATTTTAATGATCCCTATCTACACCACGAGTAAACATGAGGTGTTGTAGTGTTTGCAAGACCAGACTTACCTCGCTCCCAGTGTAGACACAAATGTAGTTGAACCGTTATCACCGCAAAGACGGGTAAACAAGGCAGGGACAGGAGCTGTCTAACGGATTCCCGCCTGGCCCCAAAACTATAACCCTGCAATTAATGTACCTCCTTTGTAATAAGTCGCGCGGCTGTTGCACGGGGTGTGTTCACCTGGTTCGTGCATCCGCACTCAGAGGCGACGCGGTGCCCCTGTGTGCACTACCTGCTAAGCCCCCGTGCCTTCAAATACAGCCCCGGTGTGGAGTCAATGGAGAGAAACAATCGCCGCACTAATTAACATTCCTGATACCGCGCTCCGCGCGCCTGTCACGACAGATTCTGCGATATCACGTGATTGGTGATTTTATAGGGACGGTATGGGGTCTTCTTGAAGGCATGAAAAGGCAGCTCTCTCAGACCTCATTAACTGGGCAGCTCCTTCTCTCACGCTCAATTAGACCTCAAAAGGCCCCATTTGTCCAATTTGCACACTTGGTTACAGAGAAGAGGATGGGGGCTTTGCTTATGGGACACTTGCCTGGGCCGGAATGAATGCAGGACACCCCTCTAGCTCGCTTTGGTGTGACTGCTGCCAGGGGTGTGTCCGGACTGTTCCTCTGGATGGGGGGGCGCTCACATGACCCGTCCCCCTCCCTCCACTCAAAGGCTGATAATCTCCTCAGCTCTCTTATCTCAGCCTCTTTCAGAAGTCGAGAAAGATCTCATTGGCAAACCGAGGAGGGAGGCACCGCGCCTCCTCTTAAAGGGACCGGCCGGGTGAAATGCGGAGCCGTTGACAATCATCCACCCATCTGCAAACAGCAAGGAACTGCTGAAATGGGCGTTTCAGTGAGCGAGGACAATGAAACATAAACAAAAGTAATAACCACACAAAAGAAACAAAGGCCCGGACTGCCGAGCGCCCAGAAACCAGGGGGAGTGTAAGTGATGCTTTCCGCACTGATTCTGCCCCAGCCCTGCTGGCCACTCCCCTTTTAGAGACTCACCCCACCTTTTTTTTATCCCAACAAAGTCGTGTATAGTAAAAACCATTTTAAACGAGTAAAAGTTCCTCTTAATAACACGAGTCATAGTCATATGCAGTAAAGCGCCACATGGTGGCGCTTTAAGGTAACATATCAAACAGTCACTTATGGAGTGCATTCTTTTACTAGTGGGCGGCATGTTCTAGGGAGAAGAAAAGGCAATACACTTTCCGCTGTGAACGGACCAACGAGCTCCAGAAAAAAAATGTTTTTCGGCGCTTCTTGCAAGAAATAAGATATCGAGGGATACATGCTGGAAACAATCATACTTCACGCAACTGCTGTTCAGCCCGACAGTTATCCTCCTGTGAGATGGCTGAGGGTTTCAGATGAAATGCGGAGAGCACCAACTAAACCGAGGCAGCGGTAGGGGGGCGGGAACGGGGCACAGGAAGGCGGGTGCCGGCAATGCCGGCTGTTCATCGAGAGGGACGGGGGGAGGGGGGCGGGAGAGGAATAAGATATCGAGGGATACATGCTGGAAACAATCACAGTAATTTTATTAAATGCACCTCGGCTCACCCTTACAGCAGGAAGGCGGGTGCCGGCAATGCCGGCTGTTCATCGAGGGGGGCGGGAGAGGACACGGACGGCGGGAGACACCGGAGCAGGAAGGCGGGTGCCGGCAATGCCGGAACAGATTCGGGGGCGTTCCCGGCTTTCGCCTGACGTCGCGTGACGTCGGCAAAAGCCAAAGAATCTCGGGAACGCCCCCGTGTCTGGTCCGGCATTGACGGACAGGCCCCTCATCCAATGGCTAGGCTCCATTTATGGAGCCAGCCAATGAATGACGAGGGCCGACCCAAAGCCACACTACAGTTCTCATCAGGTTTTCGCCTGCGCGAAAAAGATGCACAGAGCGCATCTTTTTGGCGAGGCAAAACCTAAAAAGGGGCTGGTGCTATGCTATATCAAACACCTTCATCCAGATGTGGTGATGCTCCAAGAGACTCACCTACAAGGCACAAAGTGTGGATTCCTGGGGAGAGGAGCGTACATAGTCTAGGCACACACGGATTACACAACTGGATCCCAAAGGGTGGCGATTATGATAAGAAAGGCGCTCCCTTTTGACAACAAGCATATGGACAGACTCAGTGGAACATATGCCAGGGTGACGGGTACCCGGGGCAGACTGAGACTGACCCTGATCTGTGCTTACACCCCTCCGCAACTGCAGATATGTACACTACATAAACTCACAGAAACCCTCTTGGAAGCCCGGGCCTCACTACATAGGATAGGAGGGGACTTCAATGACCTGATGGATGTGTCCCTAGACGGCACTGGAGACAGGTCACAGATGTCCCCACTTACAGCACTGGCACAATTTGCAAACACAATGGGACAGGTAGATGTATGGCGGGTACAGAAACCACAGGCCAAACAATAATTATACTTTTCCGGGGCCCACAAGGTATATTCAAGGCTAAACTATATCCTTATTCAAAAGGGTGAATTGAGGGAGGTCCAAGAAATAGAGTACCTAGCCAGAGGACTGTCTGATCAATCACCATTATGGATTAAGCTGGGGAACAGCAATCTGAGACAGCAACCACAATGGAGACTCAGGCCTAGGATCTCAAAAACTAAACCATAATCTGCGGCTTAGGAACGGACACTGAGCTCTTCTTTAAAGAGAACGAGGGACTGGTTAAATCAAGGGTCACACCTTGGGAGGCATACAAAGCGGTCCTCAGAGATAGGGTGCAAAACCGCATAGCGTGGGAAAGGTAAAAAAGTGGAACGATAGAGACAATAGAACACCAACTACTGACGCTAGAAGAGCAGACAATCACAAGATATGACACAGAGGTCACTCTGCAACTGGAGACACTTAGACAAGAGTACAGGCCAAGGACAGGAACATATAACTGATGAACAGATTGCGACAGCGTTCACCACATATTATAAAGACTTCTATAGGGATAAACCCTTAACGGACACCTAGGAGATAGTGGATATCTGACAGAAATAGAGACCCCGTCCTTAGAAGAGACAGGTAGAGAGGCGCTAGATGAGGACTTGTCCCTGCAGGAGGTGAAAGGGGCAATAATGAAACTCAATATAGGGAAAACCCTGGGACGAATGGCCAGCCTGTGGAACTATACAAGAGATGCTCAGATCTCCTGAGTACCCACCTGCTTAACCTCTTCAAAGATGCCTACAAGGACGGGATACCAGACCTCAGACTTGCCACAATTGTTACCAAACATAAGGAGGGTAAGGAGAGGAATAGATGTGAGTCATATCGTCCAATCTCCCTTCTAAATGTTGAAGTGAAGGTCCTAGTGACCATCCTGGCCACAAGACTGAGAAATATCATAACATTACTGGTCCCGTGGGACCAATCGGGCTTCATGCCCGGTAGGGCAACTAGGTGGAATCTCAGAAGAACACATAACTCGATAATGGCAGCTAGTAAGCAAGACACTCCACACATATTCCTATCACTAGACCCAGAGAAGGCGTTTGAAGCAGTACATTGGCCCTTCGTGGAGGAACTCTGGTCAGATTTGATCTTGGACCAAAATTCTGAAAATGAGTGGCTCTGGTGTACAACTCTCCTAGAGCGATGGTGAGAGTGAACAGTAAAACATCACAGGAATTCCCAATTGGTAGAGGGACTAGACAGGGATGCCCCTATCCCCTCTTCTGTGTGCACTAACGATAGAGACACTGTAATGTCGAATTCAACAACACTTCTAAGTTCAGGGCTTTAGAATCACAGCAGCAGATACAAGAGAAGAAAACATGTCTATATGCAGATGACCTCTTGCTATACTTAAACAAACCCGAAAGTTCGATCCACACAGTCTTCAATGGTCTGGAAGACCATGGTAGACACTCAGTCCATAAGGTAAACTGGCACAAATTGTTGGTCTACAGTCCCAGATCCCTGGAACACTGGCCTCACCTACCGGAGGGCCTAAAGACAGTAGAGGAAGGCTTTAAATACCTGGGAATCTTTATCACAACAGAAGAGAACCTATGTTACAAACACAACGTTTTGAGAATAACACGTAAGTTTAAAGAGCATGCTGAAAAATGGAAACCCTGCCACTCACAATAACGGGACGGGACGCAATATTTAAAATGATCTCATTGCCCCAGTTCCTGTATGCCCTACAGAACACCTACCATCCCATCCCACGAACAGTATTCCGAGGTATTGAGGCTGAGCTGCTTTCACTGCTTTGGCTGGGGAAACACCTACAAATAACGCTACGCACACTACAGAGAAACCAGTATTTATTAATGGGGGTCTTGCAGTACCTGACATAGAAGCATACTATTGGGCAGAACACCTAAAACCCATAAACAAATGGATACACATAGACGGGGATCACCCCACATATAGGTTCGAAAGAGAAACACGGTCATAGCGCACGTTTACCCATTACCTCTATGGGGGATCAGGGAAGCACATCCTCCTCTCGGCTACACAAACTACACTGGAAGCATGGGAAAGGGCTACCAAGAACCTAGGATGGGACCATCAGGTGACTAAAGATAGGCCACAGGAAAGGGAACTGGCTGAGAGAAATAAGGAAATTGAAAGGCTTCGGACAATGGGACACAGTTGATGGTGCAAGACATCACAGACAAAGGGGCTCTAAAATCCTTTCCCGCACTCTGCACTGAATATCAACTCCAGAACACCAAACTCTTCAAATATGCACAAATAAGACAAGCATGGGTAGCGGGATCCATGAATCTAGAGAACCTCCCGGAATATGCCCAACTAGAAGGTTGCTTATTGCAAGAGTCCCTCACAAAGCAGTAGCCCTCACATAAAATGCTGAACAACAACATGCCGGAGAACCTAGGTATAATCAGAGATAAATGGGAGGAGAAAGGGGAGAAATGGACACTGGGAAGCTGCTCTAAATTACCCCAGAGAGGTGGTGATAAGGGCACAATTTTGACTTATCCAATATAAGATATTACACAGGATCTACTATGATAGGGCTATGCTCCATAAAATAGGGCGTGCGGAAACCCAAATTGCTTGAGATGCCGAGGGGGGAGGGAGACCTTTACCATACACTATGGAATTGCCCCAAGATACAGATATACTGGGACATGATTATTCGAGAATTCAGTGAGGTGCTCCAGATTACCCTTCCTCTAGACCCAAAATTCCTCCTATAAGGAACGAAGAGTGAAGTAGACATACCAAGACTACAACTACTGTTTAGAGCGTTGGGATTAGCGGTGATGAAGAGAGATGTAGTACGACATTGGGGAGCACACATCAACACTAAAGAAATTGAAAGTAGGTATGTACCAATGTATGGCAGCGGAAAGGGTGACGTATAAAAGTGGAGGATGCCCAGGCAAGTTCTGAAAGGTATGGGGAAACTGGATGCAACACTATGTACTGGATTTCATTGACGAACCCACCCAAGCCGTAAATGGGAATGAGACAGACACAATAGATGGAAAGGGAGAGAAAGAGGAGACCAACATAGCAAGAGGGTGGGAAAAGGAGCAAACTATTGTAAGGAATACTGAAACATGTGCATGTAAAGGGAATGAACTGAGAACTTGAATAGACACATGTCTACAACTTGTGAAATTGTTGTATTACCGAAAGAAACTCAATAAAAATATTTTATTTAAATAATATACCTGACTAAGAGACTCATTCAACTAAAACTATGTTCATGAAACAAAGTTCATTATATAAGTCTATTGTCTTCCCTAAGAAGGATGGGAAAATATTTGCAAAAGTTGTAACCAACCATTTGTCACTGGGAAAAGCACTACTGTTAACAAAAAGCTGGACTCTATTCTCTTAAATCATGCCATGCAGATGAACTTTTATCTAGGTGATCATACTGGATATGGACAAGGAATCGGAAGGAGTTTGATAGGTATATTTATGTGTAGTTTGGTTGACCTGAATGATTTTACATACCTTATCAAAAAACACTATAGCTTGCTTACAGGAATTTTCTCAACTCTAAGTGCGTTGTCGATTAAAACTGGCAAGTGAAAGTGCTGTCATTTGTGCCCTCCATTGCTTGCTCTTTACTATGAACCACTACTGAAGGAATTCAAACAGGATATTATCATCATGCTTAACTTGGCTGCTAGTTGCCGTGTCACTTTGTGGTCTTTCCAGACATTATTACCATTTCTAGTTCTAAGCGTGTAACTTCTACTGAATCGATTTTATAGTATGGGGAATATGGTTTACAGGCTTCATACAGCTTGTTTACTTAATTAAGTAGTATTACAGAGCATAACTAAGCAGCCCATTTCTAAAAAATTGGTAAATGTCCAATGACTGTCAGTTGTCATACAAACATGGTCAAGTTGCGGTTTCTTCCATGTTTACCATATCTTTTTCTGACACTGCTTTGTTTTTTTGTACATAGACATTTCGTTTAGAATGCTTGCAAGGGCCACGGACACATTTTTTGGGGGAAATTAAATATGGAGACGCTGAATGGCATCATTTGAGACAGTAGACAGTCTCCTTCCTATTTCACAATAATAATTAGAGATGGGGAGGCCTCCAACTGGTCTGTGTGCTCCTTGGCTACCCTCCAGTGAAGCCTGCTACTGAGTCCCGTTGAGCATCAGTCGGTTTTCTCCTGTAGTGGGCACTTTAAGTGGATCGCTCGCGCTATTCGCGCGGTGTGTCGCGCGAATAGCTAGTTCTACTAATGTTGTATTTTAAATGTAGGGCCACGTGTATGGTGGCCGCGTGTCTTGTTATTATTCAATGTGACACCCTCGTGCAGTGTGTCCGTTTGGATGGCTACTCGTAACGTGTGTTCATTCACCGTTGGAGTATGCTGCTGGACGGAGGCATCGCGCATAGGGTGGAGTTTATTACTGTACTTTCTGAATAAATCAGTTTCCCTACATCCTGCTTCGTGTGGATATTTCAACATAATATTTGGCGACGATCGGGAACTAAACTCCACGCCATACCCACGCAACATTTTACCTCATTTCTGAATACTTGGATTCAACTCTCCTATCTGGTCAGCGACATCTTCATCGTCCTGCTCAGCTGTTTTCAAGGTACGTCGATTGTTATGCGTGACTGCCTCAAGCGTCAGGATTGAACATCCAATTGTTGGCTTTTAACTTTTACACGGAGATTGGCTCGTTGAGACCTTCAACTCGTTTTGATTACCGACGCACCAATCCCTGAAGCCGTGTATTGACTTGTCTCCTACTTCACGGAGCACCGCCTGTATTGCTCATTCATACTGGTTGTTGACATTCAAGTGGCAGTTCTGATTGGCGGGTTGATTCATTGGAGAGTTCACAGTGCAGCGCATCATTTTTCACGGAAGTATTCATTCTCACCACATTTCTTCAACGATGGCGCAACGCATCATTTTGAGACTGTGAAAGAGTTCACGAAAATATCCATTCTCAGCGTATTTCTTCAGCGATGCGCACGCTTGAACTATTTACTCAGGGGTCATGGTAACATTTTGTTTTGTTCAGCGTACTTCTACAGCGATGCGCACGCTTTAAATTAACTGCATCATTTTTATTTTACATTTACTTTTACAACACACAGCGATGTGCACGCTTTATTAACTGTTTCTTAATAAGTTAAATTTGTACTGTGAAACATTTATTTACAGCACACAGCGATGTGCACGCTTTATTAACTGTTTCTTAATAAGTTAAATTTGTACTGTGAAACTGTTTTCAGTATGGCTAATCTGCATTTGCTAGTAGAAGAGAAAAATTGCTGACCCTCCTCCTTATTTAGTCTCACTTTAAATTTAAAGAGACAACAAACAAATGACCGAATCTCTTTGTTTGTATGGGTAATTTTATTAAACCCTTTTATTCATTATTTTTGGTAAGATTTAACCAATTAGTAGGCGAGAAGAACACTCCATACATTTATATACAAATACAAAACATTTAAGACATATGTTACAAATACCAACAAGTAAACAATAACTCAAATAATCATCAACAAACTTCTCGTGTTAGAAATAAATAACAAATCAATATGCGCAAATAATTAATCTTTGCAAGATAATCAGAAAACGCTATTGAACCCAACAGGTTGAAGAATAGATTTTGACAGACATCAGAAATTAATCAACAATGATTTTTAACCATAGAAGCTGCACTTATCACGTGCAAATATTTTTTGAACTCTCTATCTGTCGTTTTGCCAACGCATTTCGAATCTGTCGGTATTTACAGATTCTCCTCAGGGCTCTCTCATTGTTATCAATCTAAACAGAAAAATAAAACGAAGTTTGTTTCAGTGTGCAAAGCTAAATTTCGTTATTCAGAAGACCCCCCTGAAGGAGGCCGGACTCAACTGTACTAATTACCTCTCTGGAGAATGTGGTGGGCTCTCGTGGGTCAGTTTGTGCACGAGGGTGTAGGCGCCGCAGAAATCAGTGAAAATAAAAGATTTGTTCTGGAAGAATAAATAAGTTCAAGACTTACTAAGCCATCTAAAACAGTGTCAAGCGACTACAACAGACCTAATGCTGTACATTCATACCTTTTCCAATTAGCACTGAATGCGGTATTAGGTTTTCGTGTGCTCCTTTTATCCTTTCTGAGCGACCTGTAAAATATAGGGGTCGCACTCAGTATTTACAAAAATTGTGCTTGAGAAAAAGTTGGTAGATTATTACGGGAAAACGTGAAGCCACCTACCCAAATGTGTGGTAGTAGACACGGGGCGTCGGCCGCCATGCCGTGTTTCATGTCTTAATTGGGTTTAGTCAGTAGCGGGGTCGTTGTCCTCACCGTTAAATCAAGAAGCGTCTCGCTCGCGCTGTAAGAAACAACGGGGCTTTTTAGTCACTCGCTCTGTGCAGAGTGAGAGCGCCGTAGTCTCACGCATTAGGAGTATCACAAATGCTCACCTTTCAGCAGTCGCGGCGAACCAGGAAATGGTAACGCAGGGGTAGCCAGGCGGCTGTCAAGGGCTCCTACATCACTGCAAGCCTACCGCTAGGCATTATGGATATTGTAGTTTTAACATGATTGGATTACAGTCTCGAGATTTCAGAGATTGAGTTCAACCCAGTTTGGGTACTGTTGAACTTCAATATTAAGTAAGCCTCTTTTTTTAAAAGGATCTGGTCTATGTTGATACCCATTTTTGGTTGATTAATGTTGAAAAGCACTGTCCAAGTGAAATCATTTTCTCCGTGTTGTTTTTCGGAGAAGTGTTGGACGAGGGGCGCATTTAGTACTTTCTTTTTTAAGCGCGACCTGTGTTGTGTCATGCGTACATTCACCTGCTGATTGGTTTTACCAATATAGATTTTGTTGCAGGAGCAGATTATGGCATACACGACATTTTTTGTTCTACAATTTGTGAAACTTGTGTGGGACCAGGACATATTGGAATGTTGGAAAATGGTACCCTCGATAGTTGAATCACAAGCGATGCAGTTTCCGCACCTATGGTGTCCCTCTATCGGTTTAAGACCCCATTTAGATAGCAAATCACTTTTAGGTTTTGCCAATCTCACGTCCGCACGGACTAATTGTTGGCCAATGTTTGGATTTCTTCTAAAGGCGAATATTGGACGAGGGATGGGTGTCTCTAATTGTTCCAATAGATGCCAATGTTTCAACACCATGTGGCGTATATTGTGGGTTTCGGGACCAAAACGACGTGTGGCTCCTGTGGGAGGGGAGCCGCGCCGAGTTGGGTGACTTCCACCAGTGGCTCAATAATAGGCACAGGGATATTAAATTCTCAATTGACTCAAGTAATGTCAAAATGACATTCCTTGACGTGGAAGTGCGAGATATTGACGGGTCCTTGAAGTCCTCCCTTTTCAAGAAAGTGACGGACAGGAATACCATACTCCACTACGGGAGTTCACATCCGAGAAACCTAAGAGCAAACCTGCCATATGGACAACTCCTGCGAATCAGGAGGAATTGTTCAGAATTGGCACAATTTGAGCAACATGGATCAAAATTTTGTGAAGAACTAACACAGCGAGGGTACCCTAAAAAGCTTCTAAAGCATTCTTTTAAAAGAGCCCGCTGCACACCGAGGGAGAGCCTCCTTCAAATAAAAGTCAAACGCGACCTTGAGAATTTGGTCTGCGTCACGACATTTGGTCCCGAAACCCACAATATACGCCACATGGTGTTGAAACATTGGCATCTATTGGAACAATTAGAGACACCCATCCCTCGTCCAATATTCGCCTTTAGAAGAAATCCAAACATTGGCCAACAATTAGTCCGTGCGGACGTGAGATTGGCAAAACCTAAAAGTGATTTGCTATCTAAATGGGGTCTTAAACCGATAGAGGGACACCATAGGTGCGGAAACTGCATCGCTTGTGATTCAACTATCGAGGGTACCATTTTCCAACATTCCAATATGTCCTGGTCCCACACAAGTTTCACAAATTGTAGAACAAAAAATGTTGTGTATGCCATAATCTGCTCCTGCAACAAAATCTATATTGGTAAAACCAATCAGCAGGTGAATGTACGCATGACACAACACAGGTCGCGCTTAAAAAAGAAAGTACTAAATGCGCCCCTCGTCCAACACTTCTCCGAAAAACAACACGGAGAAAATGATTTCACTTGGACAGTGCTTTTCAACATTAATCAACCAAAAATGGGTATCAACATAGACCAGATCCTTTTAAAAAAAGAGGCTTACCTAATATTGAAGTTCAACAGTACCCAAACTGGGTTGAACTCAATCTCTGAAATCTCGAGACTGTAATCCAATCATGTTAAAACTACAATATCCATAATGCCTAGCGGTAGGCTTGCAGTGATGTAGGAGCCCTTGACAGCCGCCTGGCTACCCCTGCGTTACCATTTCCTGGTTCGCCGCGACTGCTGAAAGGTGAGCATTTGTGATACTCCTAATGCGTGAGACTACGGCGCTCTCACTCTGCACAGAGCGAGTGACTAAAAAGCCCCGTTTTTTCTTACAGCGCGAGCGAGACGCTTCTTGATTTAACGGTGAGGACAACGACCCCGCTACTGACTAAACCCAATTAAGACATGAAACACGGCATGGCGGCCGACGCCCCGTGTCTACTACCACACATTTGGGTAGGTGGCTTCACGTTTTCCCGTAATAATCTACCAACTTTTTCTCAAGCACAATTTTTGTAAATACTGAGTGCGACCCCTATATTTTACAGGTCGCTCAGAAAGGATAAAAGGAGCACACGAAAACCTAATACCGCATTCAGTGCTAATTGGAAAAGGTATGAATGTACAGCATTAGGTCTGTTGTAGTCGCTTGACACTGTTTTAGATGGCTTAGTAAGTCTTGAACTTATTTATTCTTCCAGAACAAATCTTTTATTTTCACTGATTTCTGCGGCGCCTACACCCTCGTGCACAAACTGACCCACGAGAGCCCACCACATTCTCCAGAGAGGTAATTAGTACAGTTGAGTCCGGCCTCCTTCAGGGGGGTCTTCTGAATAACGAAATTTAGCTTTGCACACTGAAACAAACTTCGTTTTATTTTTCTGTTTAGATTGATAACAATGAGAGAGCCCTGAGGAGAATCTGTAAATACCGACAGATTCGAAACGCGTTGGCAAAACGACAGATAGAGAGTTCAAAAAATATTTGCACGTGATAAGTGCAGCTTCTATGGTTAAAAATCATTGTTGATTAATTTCTGATGTCTGTCAAAATCTATTCTTCAACCTGTTGGGTTCAATAGCGTTTTCTGATTATCTCGCAAAGATTAATTATTTGCGCATATTGATTTGTTATTTATTTCTAACACGAGAAGTTTGTTGATGATTATTTGAGTTATTGTTTACTTGTTGGTATTTGTAACATATGTCTTAAATGTTTTGTATTTGTATATAAATGTATGGAGTGTTCTTCTCGCCTACTAATTGGTTAAATCTTACCAAAAATAATGAATAAAAGGGTTTAATAAAATTACCCATACAAACAAAGAGATTCGGTCATTTGTTTGTTGTCTCTTTAAATTTAAAGTGAGACTAAATAAGGAGGAGGGTCAGCAATTTTTCTCTTCTACTAGTATATTGGGTCCAGCTGCCCCCCTGTCCCAGGACCAGACTCCGTGGTTATACTAATCTGCATTTGCAACACATCACACAACCTCCTCATTTCCTGAATAAGCCAGGAAGCCCAGAGATAGTTTGGAAAGAGTGGTTTTCATTATTTGAAAATCACATTGTTGCTATTGATGCAGTTGATTTTTCTCCTGAACGTAAATTTGCCATTCTTTTTGGTTGTTTGGGCCAAGCAGCTCAACGCATTTTTAAAAGTATACCTCCTATACCTCCCCCTGCTGGCCAAAGTGGTGATCGCAATTGGAACTTATACATCGAAGCTGTAGCCAGGTTGAAAAAACAATTTGCTGAAGAACCGAATATTATGTTAGAAAGACATAATTTTTATTCTAGGAAACATAATGAGGGTGAAAAGGTTGAGGAATACATTTCAGCTCTCAGGGTTCTAGCCACAACATGTGAATTTGGTCCCCTTTGTGACAATTACATCAGAGACCAATTCGTTTTTAATTGTTCATCTAGAAAGATCAAAGAGAGAATTTTAGGTTGTAAGAACCCTTCTCTTGATGAAGTAATCGAATTGTCTTTAAGTATTGAACGCTCTGCAATTACCAGCAAAGTCATGTCAGAGACATCTAAAGGTAGTATTAATGTAATTAGTTCTTCTGAGTCCAACCCAAACAATGATGTATGCTCAGTGAATGTTAGAAACAGAAATTCTAAATTTAACCCAAAAAAACAAACACCTATTTGTTACAGATGTGGTTCGAAGAATCATTTAGGTAATTTCCAGGGATGCCCTGCTATGAACAGACGCTGTGTTTCCTGTAAAAAAATAGGTCATTTTCAAGGGGTGTGCAGAAATGTGAAGAGAAGCCCTTCTGTTAATTATATTGAGTCCAACGTATATGATGAATGCTCTGATGCCTTTTCTAATATTGTGGTTACGTTAGATGACAACGGACTAGTAGATGATATAAAAGGTCCTTTGTGTTCTGCTATTTTTGACAATGTCCCTTTACAAGTCATGGCGGATTCTGGCTCGCCTTTTACCCTTCTAAGAGATTCAACCTTCTATGATTTGTGGAAAAGAGAAGTGAAGTTATGTAAACCAGATGTTAACCCTAAAGCGTTAGGGGAAAAAGACATCAACATGATTGGTTACTTTGAGGGTCTAGTGCAATGTCTAGGCAGAGAAACGATTACTAAAATCTATGTAGTAGAAAAGGGTAAAAACATAGTTGGCTGGAAAGACCTAGCTCGTATGGGTCTATACTTAGTTCCTGGCGATGACAATCCAGTTAAGGTTGGGGAGTTACCAATTTCTAGAATTGACTGCATGTCTATTGAGCAACCTTTTTATGTGAAACTTTTAATGGAAGAGTTTAAACCTGTATTCAGCGACAATGTCGGCAGTGTTGATGGTTTTGAACATAAAATAAGACTTATTCCAGGAGCCCAACCTATAGCTCATAAAGTCAGATCTGTCCCATTGAGTGTACGTGCAGAATTGGATAAGTCTTTGAAAGACCTGTGTGTCCAAGGAATTATTAAACCAGTTGATTCCTCACAATGGGTCGCCCCTATTGTAGTCGCTCGCAAAAAGACTGGCGAGATTAGGCTCTGTGCCGATTTACGCGGCTTAAACAAAAATATTATTGTTGATTGTCACCCCCTACCGAAGATTCACGAATTACTAGCTAATCTTGGTGGAGCTAAGTGGTTCTCCCTAATTGACTTAAAGTCAGCTTACCATCAAGTACCTCTCTCAAAAGAGTCACAAGAGTTAACCACGTTTATTACACCCTTTGGTGCATTTAAGTTTTTACGACTCCCTTTCGGTCTAGCTTCAGCTGGAAGTGTCTTCCAGAAACTTATGGATTCACTATTCAAGGAAGTATCCGGGGTTCAAGCTTACCTTGATGATATATTAATATTTGCTAAGTCTTTAGAGGAGCAGAACACGATTTTGAGACGAGTCCTCACCATCTTGATATCTAAAAAAATGACTGTCCGTGGTGACAAATGCAAATTTGCAGTAAAAGAACTTGATTATTTAGGACACACTATATCTGGAGAGGGGATTAAACCAAAATTCTCCGTGGTTCGAGCAATAGAAGATGCCAAACCCCCATCAGACAAGGACTCCCTTAGATCCTTTCTTGGCCTAGCCGAGTACTACGCTAGATTTGTTCCTGCTTATTCTGAGTTGGTAGAACCCCTACGGAGTTTGCTAAGAAAGGGCTGCAGTTTTACCTGGTCCCCTGATTTAGATAAAGTTTTTAACGATGTTAAGAAGCTAATTGTGTCTGCCAAATCCCTCCACGCATTTAGGGATGATTGTCTTTCCTCCATAACTGTGGACGCTAGTATGTCCGGTCTGGGCGCAGTATTAACCCAGAAAGTTGGAGGGAATGAACAAACAGTTGCTTTCGCCTCCCGCTCACTTAAACCTTTTGAGACAAGATATAGCACAATCGAAAGAGAGGCATTAGCTTGCGTATGGGCTGTCCATAAGTTCAGAACATATATTTGGGGGAGAAAGTTCGAACTTGTCACTGACCACAAACCTCTGGTTTACATCTTTGATAGAGTGGATTCTTCCTGTATGTCAGCTAGATTGATGAGACTTGTAAGTAAGCTACAAGAATTTCATTTTGAGGTCAAACACATTAGTGGTGGAAAAAACTTCAGGGCCGACTGTCTTTCAAGACTGTCCATGATTAAAGATGATGATGATGACTTAGCCCCTGAAGATATTGAGTGTGTCTCTTTAGTAGATGCTGTAGAGGAGTTCCCTTCAGTATTGTCAGAAGTTGATTGGACAAATGCTGGACTCAATGACCCTGTGCTTCAAAAAGTCATACATTATTCAACTCATAAGTGGCCTGAACCCAGGTGTCTAGAGGGCGATTTACGTAGATTTGTTCAGATAGCTGATGAACTTTCTATAGAAAATAACATTGTCCGCAGAGGCGACAAATTTGTTCCCCCTTTCAAACTACGGCCTCTGATTATAAATGAAGCCCATAAAGGACACCTTGGGATTACTAAGACCATTATGAGAATTAAAGAACATTACTGGTGGCCTTCCTTAGATACCCAAGTCAAAAGATTAATTGATTCCTGCCCCGAATGTTTAGTTTCTGATAAACATTGGCACACTTCTAAAGTACCTTTGTCGCCAACCGAATTTCCTCGGAGAGCGTGGGAAAAAGTTGGCATTGATTTCTCAGGGCCTTATTCCATTCTTGACCAAGATTGTAAATACGTCATTTTACTGGTTGATTACTATTCCAAGTGGATGTATCACGAATTTGTTAAGGCACCTGATTCTGATTCAACTATCTCATTTTTGAAAAAGGTTTTCAATATTGAGGGTTCCCCCAAGGTGCTCGTGAGCGATAATGGCACCCATTTTGTTTCTGAAAAAATGGTAGAATTTTTAAGTAATCTAGACATTAAACAGCTGAAAGTTGCCTTATATTCTCCATCTTCTAATGGCTTGGTGGAGAGAGGGAACAAGGTGATTAAGGAGGGTGTTCAAACAGCACTAGCTTGTGGAGCAAACGTAGTTAATTTCATTAAGGAGAAGGTTTGGCACTACAATGCATCTCCTCACTGTACTACAGGAGTTTCCCCTTTTGTTTTGTTGAGAAGCAGAGATTCACACTCTAAATTATTTCCTTCTTGGCTTCAGAAATTATCGGGTAATAAAGATATTAACCTTGATACTGTTCAGAAAAATGTAATTAGGAGTCAAGCACTCATGAAAAAGAAATTCGATTCTAAACATAATCCTCCATCCATAGATATTTTCACCAATGACTGGGTTTTGATCAAAAAACCAGTCAGGGGTAAAAAGGGGGAATCTACATTTTTTCGTCCTCTGAGGGTACTCAGAGTCAGCAAGGGGGCAGCTTTTGTCGACAATAAAGGTTGGTGGAACAAACGCCATTTAGTGAAAGTTTCCCCCCATCAAGCAAGCATTATTAAGAATTTTAGGAAAGATCCCCAAGAGGAGTTAGACTGGTGTCATTGGTTGAAGGACCCTGTTAAAGCGAATGACTGTGTTGATAACCTGGGGCAACCATCCACCAGTCATGGTGGTCCTCCTGTTAATGTTCCTTCTTCAAGAGTAATTTCTTCCCATGGTAGAACCATCAGAGTACCCAGCAAATTTAATGATTTTGTAAGGTATTGACGCTGTGCACAGCATTCAAGTACTCATGAGTTCACGACTTTTGTCCTTAATGCTTAATTCTGTCCTTTTTCCGTTGTTATAAGGGGGAAGGTGATGTAGTGGGCACTTTAAGTGGATCGCTCGCGCTATTCGCGCGGTGTGTCGCGCGAATAGCTAGTTCTACTAATGTTGTATTTTAAATGTAGGGCCACGTGTATGGTGGCCGCGTGTCTTGTTATTATTCAATGTGACACCCTCGTGCAGTGTGTCCGTTTGGATGGCTACTCGTAACGTGTGTTCATTCACCGTTGGAGTATGCTGCTGGACGGAGGCATCGCGCATAGGGTGGAGTTTATTACTGTACTTTCTGAATAAATCAGTTTCCCTACATCCTGCTTCGTGTGGATATTTCAACATAATATCTCCATTCCTACCATGTGCCACTCTGCAGAGCACTGCTCACTGCACATTCAGTAGCTGTTGACATAGAAAAACTGCAGTCGGAACTACTGCTTTCACGCTCCCCTTCAGTAACAAAGGCGCCTCCGTTTCAAGATGACTAAGTATTAATTTCTACTCCATAGAGTGGCCGTATCTATTCGAGGTGCTACAGAGGACAGGGCTAGGCCCCAAATATGTGGCCTGGGTGAGACTCCTGTAAACGGGAGTATTAGGACAGGTGAAGGTTTATGGTTTATGGTTTCACTTCCCGAACGTTCGAACTCCATAGGGGCACAAGGCAGGGATGCCCATTGTCCCGCTGATTTTTGCCCTTGTGTTGGAACCACTTGCGGCCTGGATATGTAGAGACGTGATGGTGCCTGGCCTGCGTTGGGCGTATGAGGTGTAAGATCGTATATCGCTGTACGCAGACAATGTCCTATTGTATCGGTCATCCCCATACAAATCTATTAGTGTGGTTTTAGATATATTCACAAACTTTGGTAAATATTCGGGTTAAGCCATCAATTGGCGAATATCAGTCCTGTTCATGCGGCCAGGGGAGGTGCCACGCCTGCCACCACAGTGTGCAACATCGGTAGCAACAGATGGCTTCCGATACCTGGGGATCTTTATCACCCCGGACCCAACCTGTTTCTACGATTCAAATTTGTTCCCGCCTTTAGCCAGACTGCGTGCAGATGTGAAACACTGGAGGACTCTGCCACTAACGTTGCTGGGGAGAGCGGCATAGTTTAAGATGCTAGCCCTTCCCCTATTTCTTTATGTCCCCCAGAACTGCCCCCACAAAGTCCCAGACTCGTACTTTAAAGCGGTAGAGAGTGAGATCACCACATTGCTGTGGGATGGGAGAGCCCCGAGAATTGCTAGGCAGAAACTGACAAAAGGCTGGTACTTCGGGGGCATAGCCCTTCCTGACTTACAACAGTACTACTGGGCGTCACAGCTGGTGACCATTAACCATTGGCTGTACTACCCCCCGGATGACCCAGCATATGCCCTGGATAGATACCAAACTGACCGCTAGGATATCTGGGAGCTCTTTACACTTGAATGAATGAAATTAATGAAATTAATGAAATTGTATTTGTATAGCGCATTCTACCCTAAGGCCTCGTATCGCTTGTGGATTGCATGAAGATGGCAGAGAGATTTAGGGGAGAGTGCAGAGTCTTAAAGAGCCTGCGAAAAATCAGAATGTTATGTTCGCAGAGCAGAGGATAGGGCAGGGAATTCTATAGGTTGGATGCATTCAGGGAAAAGGATTGGCCGCCCCACTTGGCCCGGTGGACTTTCCTGGTGGTGGGGAGAAAGGCTGAGCTGGACCGGAGGTTCCTTAGGGGTTGAGATGGACCGGAGGTTCCTTAGGGGTGGATAGGGTGTGATAAGAGAACGTAAGATTGCTGGGCCGGTTTTCAACATGGCTCTATGGACCTGACACAGGGATGTAAACTGAACTCTGGCACCCATGGGGAGCCAGTGCAGCGTCCTCAAGGCGGGTTTGGCCGATTGTCTCCGGGGGATTTGGAGCAGAAGGCGGGCCGCGCTATTCTGAGCCACCTTGAGTTTTTGGAGGGAGGACTGTGGGGCACCCAGGTACAGTGCATTCCCATAATCAAGGCCTGACAAAATCAGGGCTGTACCATAATCCTTCTGGTATTGAAGGGAAGTAGGGGCAGGACTTTCCTGAGCATCCTAAGCAAGCCATAGCAGGTTGCTGCTAGCGTGGTGGCCTGATGGCTAAAGCCCAGAGAGCTGTCAAGCCAAATGCCGAGACTCTTGATCTGCTGTTTTTGACTAGGCATTGGGTTCAGACAGGTCGGCCATATCTGTGATGATAGGGGAGATGGTAGTTTGCCCAGAAACATGAGCTTGGTCTTGTCGCTGTTTAGTTTTAAATGGGAAAGTTTCATCCAATCGACTACAGCCTCTAGGCAGCTGCCGAAGGAGCACCATGAGCCCTCTGGGTGGTTCAGGGATACCACCAATTGGGTGTCGTCGGCGTAAGTTATTATTTGTATTCCAAATGGTAGAGCAACCTCGGCCAGTGGTGCCATATAAGTATTAAAAAGTGTGGGGCTCAGTGAAGAGCCCCGGGGAACCCCACAACCGAGCGGCCAGCAGTCCGAGAAGACATTATCTTCAAACACCTGAAAGACCCGGTCTTTAAGAAATTATTGTAGCTAGGAGAGAGCTGAATGGGTAACTCCTAAACTTTTAAACCGGTTCAGCAGGATCTTGTGGTCCACATTGTCAAAAGCGGCACTGAGGTCCAACAAGATTATAGCAGCTGAGCCACCCCTGGTCCATAAGTCTTCGGGCCTCTTCGGTCACGGCCAGGAGAGCCGTCTGTCCCTTGCCGGGGCCGCAAGCCTGTCTGAGATATGTGGATTAAGTTGTTGATTTCGAGATATTGAACTAGAACAGAGTTTATGTGTTTCTCGGTTATCTTGCTAAGCCAGGGAAGGAGGGATATGGGTCGGTAGTTAGACAGGTTGGTGGGATCCAAGGTTGTTTTTTTCAGCAGGGCCTTTACCAAGGCCCGCTTCCATTTGAGGGGGACCGTAGTAGCCGAAATGGAGGCATTTATAGTGGTCAGGATAACAGGGCTCATTGTACTGGCGACCAAGGAGAGGAACCAGGGAGGAGCAGGGTCCAGTGGAGAGCCCGAGATTACTTTGGGTATAATTGCTTTCAAGGAGTCCTCATCTAATAAAGGGAACTCAGCGAGGGAACCGCAGGGAGGGCTCCTGGTGTCAGTCTCACCTGCGATGTCCTGGGAGAGATGGATGGAGCGGGTAATGAATTAAATTTTTTGATGGAAGAATTCTGCGAGGCTATTGCACCTAGGAAGAGCATCTTCCTGATTGGGGATTTTTTGGGGTATGGTGATCAGAGATTTGGCTATCCTGAAAATCTCCTTAGGGGAGTTTGCTGCCACGCAAATCTTTCCTTCATAGAAGGAGGCTTGTGCGGTTTTTTATTTCTTCCTTGTATTTCCTTATTGCCTCACGATGGCTAGCTTTACTTTTTTCTGTGGTGTTCAGTCTCCAGCTCCTTTCTAGCTTCCTACAGTTTAAGTTTTGTGGAAAACCATGGTGCAGGCCTACGGTTTGATCTCTTGTGGGTGGTTCTTATGGGGGCTAGTGTATCTAAGGAGTTTAGAATCCAGAGGTTGAAGTTGAGGTTCGCTCTCTCTGGGTCTGAGCTAGGAAGTCGTAGGGTGTTCTCTGGGAGGTTGGACCACTGGCCAGCGGAGAGGCAAACCATTTCCTGTTATGTGTCTTAGAGATGTTCAAGGGGGAAGTGCTGACTGAGGAGGACCAGGTGAGTGGGATTAGCGAGTGGTCAGTCCAAGGGAGAGGGGCAGGAGGATCACTCTGGAGAAGCCGGGAATTGCTAAACACAGCGTCCAGAAGATGACCTTTTATGTGAGTAGGAGCGGGACCCTGCAAGGTGATTTGTAGGGCTGATAAATTGGATACGAGTTCATTGACCCGGTTATTAGCGGGATCATCGAAGTGAATATTAAGATCACTTAAAATCGTGTAGTTGGTTGGGGAAAGGGCTAAATTGGCGACCGTGGTGGGGAGCGAGTTCATAAATTGGCCCGGGGGACCTGGAGGGCGGAAGAGCAGTAGGCCAGATAGGAAGAACTCAGGGAAATTCTTCGGACCAACTAAACTCACGTTGGACATCTGGCGTATAGTTACAGCTCGGCTAGGTTGTGCTGGCACTCTCTCGCTGGCCACACCATTGTGGTTTACTCAGAAGCTAGGAAGATTGGGGTACCACCCTGGATTCGACAAGTGGGACCTCATAGGAATATCCACAGTGGGAGATCTGGTCAAAAAATGGCCTATACTGACCTTTAGAGAGTTCCAGGAAAAGTATCAGCTAGCCCAGGGAGAACTATATAGATATTTACAAATCAGACATGCGTTACATACAGCCTTTCCGTCCCCCGCAGATATATCGGAGTCGTCGCCGCTAGAAGATCGCCTACTGGGGGGACCCCTTAGATCTAAGGCAATATCCCTAATTTACAAGAAATTAAGCAATAACCTCCCAGATACCTTTCCGAAACCCAGGGATCGCTGTCAAGTGGATATAGGCCCTCTCGAAGACGAGGACTGGCAGAAGGAGCTAATGTCCCCGCGTGAGGCGGTCATACCTCAGAGGTTTCGTTTGATCCAACTTAAAATACTCCACCGATCATATATTACTGGGATAATATTGGCCAAAATAGGGACCAGACCGGATGACGGATGTGTAAAAGGCTGTAGTCAACGGGCCACATACTACCTTTCTCTGTGTGCATGCCTCAAGATACGCCCACTACGGGAGGGAGCCACGACTCACATGATTAAGGCCCTGGATAAAGACGTAACACTAACCCCACGACTTGGGCTACTAAATATCTGGGAGGCCACTGACTTAACGGAGATCGAACAACAGTTCACAATGCTGGGGTACACACTGGTGAAGAGGGAAATAGCTAAGGGTTGGGGAGATGGTAACGCACCCCGTGTCAGGGAAACGGACAGATGCATGTTGGCAGAGACAGAGGTCTATAAGGCGAGGGGTTGCCCTAAGAAATGGGACAGGAAATGGTCACACTGGAAAAAAAACAGGGGGGAACCTGTGTATCTCACCCACGGTTGAAATGGAACTGCATAGACAGGAGAGACTGATATGAGATGCATCATGAGTAACATTGAATGATGTTGAACTGGAATATTTGATGGTAATGTGCAATATGTTGTTCAATCATGTAATGTACATCTGATTTTCATTCAATAAACAAAGTTATAAAAAAAGTATTAATTTCTATGTAGATAATGGGTATACCATGCTTACCTTTCACTGAATGAACACTACACCATGGAAGCAAGAATGCACAGCAATGGAAGCACTCACATGGGAAGCATCTACAAGTGAATCAATGGCAACTCCCTGCCCTGTGGCCCATTTTCAATACCACTGCAACAGATTCCCCTTATTATTGTGAAAGAGTCACAAAGCCAGAACTTAAACATAGGTTTGTGACTGTACAATTTTGGCCTCTCCTGCAATAGATTCGCCATATTGGAAACCACTCATAGTTTGCAGCAGCAGTATAGCTTTCATCTTTCTGTCCAGATTTTTTCTTTGATTTCCATACGAGATTGAGTGTCTCTCCAATAAACTATAGATTTGTACTCCAGCCCTAACAAGATTCTCCTCATTTTAACTCTTCCCATCATCCGGGTGCACTCCAAGGTTTTCCCTTCTACAATTATTTACTTCAATGCCCCTTCTGGGGTCCCATTTCACAATCCGCTGCCAAATCCTAAATATACATATCATATTAGAGCTCATATTTGACTTGACCTAAGAGAACAGGAGAACAATAAGGTTGTTGATTAGCCAGAAAAGTGTCAGTTGGTTACCATGAAGGTGTGAGAGACAGTAAAGACACCAAGTACACAGACACAGAGCAATATAGAGGTTCGCTCAGAGAGGTAAACTACACTAAAGTATTTTGGTGGAATACCAGTGTCAATCAAAATGAGGAAGGGGACAGCATAGGGGTTTTAACGTTGTGTCTGTTGCTTGATTCAGAAAAGATGGTGCACATGAGTCTTGTAGGTGGATTCTGCTGTTGGGAACATGGGGAAGGGCATAGCAAAAAGGTAATATGGTAAGGCTGATAAGGTAATAATTAGCAGTCTACGGGACACAGGTACAAGGAGACTACTACAGAGTGTGACTTCTAGAGTGGCAGAGTTTCTCATCCAGGCCTATAGTATAGATGGTGGGGTCATTGTCGACATTGTTAAGTTAGCATGAGCTTCGCTGCCATGAGGCTGCTTTTGCACACAACATTGCACGAGTTTATTTTGCAAGACTCTGTGGTCCTTTCACATGAGAAGTGTCTGCCTTTCGCGTTCTCTACTGTGCTCTGAGGTTGAGTCTGCACACCATGTACCAGGTCGATCAACAATGCCCCTTGTTATTCTGTTTTGATCAGTCCCTCGCACCTAGACATAACATGCTACACACAGCTGCACTACTGGAAATCGTATGCTTTAATATTGCAAGAGAAACATGTTATTCACACTTGGAGAGACCTTTCCAGAGAGAAGAGCAGTGCTTGTCTTGAGATGTAAACCTTTCATCTAGGCCTTGAGGTATGGGGTCTGCTGACAAAGCCCAGAGGTGTTCCTTTGTATAATAAATTCCTTTTTACTACGGGGAGGGTGGTCAGGCACTGTAGTCCTTTTCCACTGTCTTTATAGAATTATTTCCCCGTTTGTATTCTATGGAATCGGGACAATGCTGACTATATTGTGCTTATGCCTTTTGCTGCTAGTAATGGCACATAGAGTGCGTTTGTTAAAGAACAAGTTACTTACCTTCGGTAACGATATATCTGTAAGAAACATTAGTTAGTGTTAGATTCCTTACCTTAGAATATCCCCAGGCGTCAGTCTGGATCCGGAAACTTTTGCGTAGCAGTACCCCTGCGCGTCGGTAGGCGTCGTCTGCAGGCGTCCCCTGCGGCTCCGCGTCCGTCGTCAGCGTCGTGCGCCGTGATGACGTCGCTGGAGTATATAGACGCCGCCTCCGCGCGCTGACGTCAGTTCTTTGTACACAGCTTTTCCGCACCAGAAAACGCAGAGCCATGAGAGAACCAACACTGGTGCCATTTGAAACTAGGGCCCTGAAAGGGATGTCCTTAACCCTAGGTATCAGTTCGCAGAACGGGGAGGATGGGTCGGTTCGGTAAGGAATCTAACACTAACTAATGTTTCTTACAGATATATCGTTACCGAAGGTAAGTAACTTGTTCATCTGAAAGAAACACGTTAGTGTTAGATTCCTTACCTTAGAATAGATACCCCAGCAATACCAACCCCGGTGGTGGGTCTGCGAACCAATACATTCCTACACCAGAAAGTCCTGGAGGACAGAACGGCCAAAGAAGCCATCCCTCCGGACTTGACTGTCCAGGCAGTAGTGCCTCGCAAAGGTGTGCAGCGAGGCCCACGTAGCCGCCTGGCAAATGTCCTGCAAAGGGACTCCCCGGCCCAGGGCAGTAGTAGCTGCCGTGGCCCGAGTGGAATGGGCCCTCAGCCCAACAGGAGGCTCCTTCCGAGCCAAAGAGTAGCACGCTTTGATGCACAGAACGACCCACCGAGAGATGGTTCGTTTACACACCGCCCATCCCTTCTTCGCACCCACGTAGCCAACAAACAGTTGGTCATCCACCCGGAACTGGCGTGTGCGATCCATATAAAATGAAAGCGCACGTTTTGGGTCCAGACGATGGAGCCGCTCTTCATCCTTTGAAGGATGCGGAGGCGGGAAGAAGGAAGGGAGGGTGATGGACTGCCCGATGTGAAAAGCAGAAACTACTTTGGGCAGGAAAGAAGGTCTAGTCCTAAGAACCACCTTGTCAGGATGAATGGACAGGAAAGGGGGTTGGACAGAAAGAGCCTGGAGCTCACTCACTCTCCTGGCAGAGGTGATGGCGACCAGGAAGGCCGTCTTCAAAGTCAGGAGACGGAGAGGACAAGAATGAAGGGGCTCAAAGGGAGCACACATCAAAAAGGTCAGAACCAGGTTCAAGTCCCACTGAGGCATCACAAACGGAACAGGAGGATACATGTGTGTGATGCCCTTCAAGAATCTCGTTACAATTGGGGACTTGAACAAAGAAGGCTGATCAGGAAGCCTTAGAAAGGCTGAAAGGGCCGAAAGGTAGCCCTTGATAGTGCCCAGAGCAGAGCCCTGCTGGGCAAGAGAAAGAAGAAACAGAAGAACCTCTGAAAGAGGGGCAGAAAGAGGATCCACAGCCTTTGCTGTGCACCATGCCACAAATCTGTTCCACCGACAGGCGTATACCGACTTAGTGGAGGGACGCCTGGCTGCCAGAATTACATCACAGACTTCAGGAGGCAAGTCAAATGGCCTCCACTGCCGCCGCTCAATCTCCAAGCATGGAGGTGGAGACTGGACAGGTTCGGGTGGAGGACCGTCCCCTGTTGCTGCGACAGAAGGTCCTCCTGAAGGGGCAGGCGGATCGGGGGACCGACTGACATGCTGAGTAGCTCGGGATACCAGTACCTTCGAGCCCAGTCCGGAGCCACAAGGATAACTAGGGCCCGGTCGCGCCTGATCTTCTTCAGCACTCTGGGCAGAAGTGGTATAGGCGGAAAGGCGTATAACAGACCGCAACTCCACTCGCGCCGAAAGGAGTCGCCGTGCGAGTGCCGTCTTGGAAACTCCAACGCGCAGAACTGATGACATTGCGCGTTCTCTTCTGTGGCGAATAGATCTAACCAAGGCTCTCCCCATTGCAGAAAGAGGCCTTGCGCCACGTCCGAGTTCAGACGCCATTCGTGATCCATCGAGCACCGATGGCTGAGTTCATCCGCCCTGGCGTTCAGAGAACCTGCCAGGTGTTGAACCGTCAAAGTCACGCCCTGACGTTCCAGCCACTGCCAGAGGCGCAGAGCCTCCTGGCAAAGGGTCCACAACCCCACTTCGCCCTGTTTGTTGCAGTACCACATGGCGGTGGTGTTGTCGGTCAACACCTGCACTACACTCCCGCTGACAAAGGGGAGGAATGCCTTCAGTGCTAGACGAATCGCCCGCAGCTCCAACAGGTTGATATGGAGCCGGGACTCCGCCGGAGACCAGATGCCTCTGGTCTCTGCCTCTCCCAAGTGGCCACCCCAGCCCTGGAGGGACGCGTCCGTCACAACAACGTGCTCCGGTTGGGGAAGGGAGAGGGATCTGCCTCTGACCCAATCGCGGTCCGTAAGCCACCACTGCAGTTGTCTCGCAGTGCCCTCCGAGATCAAGACGTGGTCGGACAAGTTGCCCTGATGCTGGGCCCACTGAAACTTCAGGTCCCACTGCAGAGCCCGCATCCGCCACCGGGCGTGATGCACCAGAAGGATGCAGGAAGCCATCAGCCCCAGCAGCCGCAGCGTCAACCTGACCGAAACCCGGGATAGCGGCTGAAAGATGGGAATCAAAGCCTGTATATCCCGGACCCGCCGTTCCGGAGGATAAACCCGAAACTGCGCCGAGTCCAGAACTGCTCCGATGAAAAGGAGCTTTTGAGAGGGACACAGGTGTGATTTCGGCACATTGATGGAGAACCCCAGGTCGTGCAAGAGGTCTGCCGTCATCTGAAGGTGGTGGACGACTGTCTGGGGCGAGCCCGCCTTCAACAACCAGTCGTCTAGGTAGGGGAAGACTGAAACCCCTAACCTGCGCAGATGGGCTGCGACCACAGCCATCACCTTTGTGAACACCCGTGGGGCGCTGGTAAGGCCGAAGGGGAGCACGATAAACTGAAAGTGCTCCTGGCCTACCGTGAACCGCAGGTAACGCCGGTGGGCCGGCAGGACGGGGATGTGAAAATACGCATCCTGCAAGTCCAACGCTACCATCCAGTCTTGCGGGTCGAGAGCAGCCAAGACCTGAGCCAATGTCAACATCTTGAACTTCTCCTTCCGGAGGAAGCCGTTGACGTTCCGTAGATCCAAGATAGGACGTAGGCCCCCCTTGTCCTTCTTGGGCACCAGAAAGTAGTGGGAATAGCAACCACGCCCTACTTCTGGCCCAGGAACGCGCTCGATGGCCCCCTTGGCCAAGAGGGCCGTAACTTCCTCCTGCAGAAGTGTCAAGTGGTCCCCCGACACACGGTGGTTCTGCGGTGGCATGGCTGGAGGAGTAGTCTCGAAGGGGAGGGAGTAGCCCCTTCGGACGATTTGCAGCACCCACCTGTCCGACGTAATTGTGCGCCAGTGAGCGTGGTGATGGCGAACCCTGCCACCCACTGGCGTCACATGGGGCCGAAAGCACGGACTAGGAGGATTTGGAGGCAGATGCTGCGGGGGGAGGTGTGGTCTGACCCCGCCGCTGACCCCGACCGCCGCCACGGCGGTTTCCACGGCCGCCACCGCGTTGAAAGGATTGTTGCGGCGCGTGGCTGGCAGCACGTGTGGGGACGCCCCTTCCTTGGCCACGAAAGGAGCGAAACGAACCCGTTTGCTGGCGCTGGGTCGAAAGACCCAAGGACTTGGCCGTGACCCTGGAGTCCTTGAAACGTTCCAGCGCGTGGTCCGCCTTGTCACCAAAGAGGCGACAGCCATCGAACGGCATGTCCATCAAGGCATTTTGGACATCTGCCGAAAAGTTGGCGGATCTCAGCAAGGCGTGGCGACGAATCGCCACCGTCGTTGACATAGCTCTGCCCAGCGAGTCGGTCGTATCAAGACCACACCGTATGGAATATTTAGCTGCGTCTCGGCCCTCAGCCACAGCCTTGCCGAGCTTCGCCCGCACCTCCATGGGGCATTCTGGCAGCAGTTCCGCGACCGTGTCCCACACAGAGTGGGTGTAGCTGCCCAAGAGGCATGCGGTGTTGCAAGACCGCAGTCCCAGACTCATGGACGAGAAGACCTTCTTACCATACTGGTCATACCTCTTGGATTCCCGATCGGGCGGGGCCGACGGGAATGCGGTCTGGAAGGTAGAGGCCTGGATCACCAGACTCTCGGGGGTGGGATGGGTGGACAGGAATTTGGGGTCGTCCGGACAAGGACGGTGGCGTCTGGCCACGTTCCGATCAACAGGCGAACCTGAAGCGGGCCTGGACCACGTGCCCAACAGAACGTCTGACAAGGCTTCGTTAAACGGCAGCAGTGGCTCCTGTGGGCATGACTGCGGTTTGAAGACCTCAGTGAGGATGTTAGGCCTCACGGCCGCGACGGGGAGCTCAAGGTGTAAGGCCTTGGCAGCCCTCATCAGCACCACTGAATATGCAGCTCCCTCCTCCGACGCCACGGAAGGAGGAGAGACAAAGCCAGGGTTAGGAGAGTCGTCCAGACCACTGGCGTCCCCCAAATCACCTGTCCAGTCCGGGTCATACTGGCACTCACGTGACAGAGGGTCCTCAGACCCCTCCCAACCTTCCCCGTACTCTTCATCATCTCCATACTCGGAGTCAACGATGTAGACCGGCTCCTCGGGGTTCACAGGCCCCATTGGCGTCGAGCCCGGCGTCCGACTCCGCGTCCGGATTCGGGGAGGGAATGGGGACGACGACGCCCGGAGCCGGCGCCGGAGCCCCGGCGCCGGCCGAAGCCGGCACAGGAGAACCGGCGCCGCGCGGGGACGGCGTCGGGGGTAACCCCGATGGAATCGGCGCCGGACCAGCCGGTAGGCCAGCCGGCGTCGACCCCGAAGGCCCTTGCGGCGCCGGGGTCGGAGCCGTCGGTGGCACCGAGGCCGGAGCACCCGATGGCGTCGAGTCAGGGACACCCGACCCGCTAGGGCCCCCAGACGGTAGCACTGGGCCCGTAGGCACCGTAGGCCCCGTCGGAGAACTGAGCGCCCTCATGGCCATGAGGAACGCCTCAATCTCCTCAGGCGTCGCACCGTGCCCAGGGACCGGAGGGTATGGGGCAGGCCGCGCCGGCGACTCTCGCGGAGCCGCGGGGTTGGGGTCACCCGAACCCCCGGCCACGTCGCGCGAACGTCGGGGGTACGATGACGACGCCCCGACTTCTTGTGTTTCTTACCTGATGAGCCCGACGAATGGTGACGACTTCCGGAGCGCTCGGCGCGGCTCCGCGACCGCTCCCTCGAACGCTCCCTGGACCTCCGGCCGGACCGAGACCGCTCCCGACGCGGGGCCGACACCCGGAGCTCAAGCAGCTTGCGGGACCGCTCCCGTCTAGCCTTGTTAGTGAGAGCCCGGCAGTCGACACAGGCGTCCATGTCGTGGTCGGGGCCCAGGCACCGGAGACAGAGTCGGTGATGGTCCGTGACCGACATCGTGCGGTCACACCTGTCACAATTCTTGAAACCGGGCATCCTACCAGGCACCAAAAAGAGATAGAAAGTTTAACAAGTTGGTCAAAAGACCGGAGTACTGCTCTTCGGATCTGCGCTTACTGGCGCGGAAAAAAGAAGAACTGACGTCAGCGCGCGGAGGCGGCGTCTATATACTCCAGCAACGTCATTACGGCGCACGACGCCGACGACGGACGCGGAGCCGCAGGGGACGCCTGCAGAGACGCCTACCGACGCGCAGGGGTACTGCTACGCAAAAGTTTCCGGATCCAGACTGACGCCTGGGGATATTCTAAGGTAAGGAATCTAACACTAACGTGTTTCTTTCAGATATAAACATTTTAAACACTCTCATTGTGGACGAGTATGAGTGACTGAGTGAAAGAGTTGTCTGGCTCGATCGATCTCGGAGAAGGGTTGGGATTGTCATGTTGTGGGTTGTCTAATCATTGGTAGCTTTGCTGTTAGTCAGAGAATGAATGAGACACTATTGCTAGTCGGTTAGGGATTTTGGGTACTAATATGGTAGGTCAGTACACCCCCTATTCACTGAGGCCCTGGTTTCTTGCGCATAGTTCTGTATATGTGCAGAATTCCTGCAACATGGCGCCCCCAATATTTTAGTCTGGTTCTTATCTGCGAGACGCTTGAGTAGTGCTTGTGCTTGTCGACAATACCTTCACTTCTGTCTCCTGAGACAGCTGTGATGGTGTAACCTCCTATATTGATGTTTTTATAGGTTCGTTCAAGCTTGAAGTTTTAAAGAAGGTTTTTCTCTCTCTTTATTCTTAAACCGGTTGTTGCGCTGCCGCTTTTTAGGTTGTTCATCTTTGTTTTCTGTGATGGCGCATAATATTCCGCCTCACAGTCGTGGGGCTCTCATTGCTCTACATGGAGTCCCTGATGCTGGTGTTGCGCTCATTTTTGTAATTGAAGCAGATCCGGCTTACCGCTTCAAAGTGTTTTATTCATGGGTCACCTTTCCAGTGGTGGATGGAGCAGATAATCTGTTTCACGAGTACACTGCCACGGCCCTTCCTAATGGATATCAGCCCTATCCGGCTCTGGAAGTTCCGCTTACAGCTTGACAACACCGAATTTGATTTAATGGCACCCTTCCTCACCCAATCACGCCGGTCGTTTAGGTCCTTTATCGATAAATGGGGCCACTTGGCCCATTTTGGCTGGTTATACCCCACACCCGCGTGCGCTGACAACAGCCATGCTGGCAGAACATCTAGTGTTGCATACTTCTTTGATACACAAACATAGAGCAGTTTTACAGTCCATGTTGCGCAACTTTCAGGTGGGACCACCTGGCGTTGCTGCACAGCCTGCTGGACCTGTTGGTATAACCATCAGTCCTGTCATGTTAATTCCATCATAGGCAAATGCCCACAAACGATTTGCCTTATTGGCTAGCTGAGAAATTTGGACAACTTGAAGCTGTCTTTCCCAATACTTCTCCTGTGGAGAAACACAGGATATTGACTATTAGTTTGCCCAAAGACTTGCTTCCTGAGTTGGCAGATTGCAATGCCTGGGGTAAGGTGTTTACAGCAGTATATTCAAAGTGTTTCGGCACTACCTCTATGACTGTACTCCCCTCCGTGATTAAGCGTGTTCAAGATGACCATGGCGCTGAAGCAGCTGTTGAGCTGGGGATGAGACTGGTGGGGGTGTTTGACGTGGTTGCGGATATGATCCTTCCTAATGTTAATTACAATGCCATGAGCTTTCAAGTGGCGAACCGCTTGGAGGCTGTCCCAGAGGCCGGCAAACCACGCAAATTACCAAAAATGATTGCAACGGCTTATAAAACTATAGGCCGCAATAGTTTGGGAGTTAAGCCTTTTACTCAAACGCAAACTCAATCTCAAAAACAACAGAGCCTGTCTGACAAAGACAGTTGTCCAGTCTTTCCTAAAAGAAACTGGAAGTAAGAAGGGGCAGCAACAACAGAAGCAAAGCTCGCGTGCGGGTTCACCAACAACTGAACCCTCTGAGCGCACCTATGACTTGTGCGACCGTGCAAAACTTAAAACTAATGACAGATTTCAGATCTCTGAATAGGGTCCTCCTCGTCCTTCACAGGACCCATCTGGCTCTCAAGTCGGAGGAGGGGATAGCCAGGAGTGTGGCAAGAGACAGCCTCCGCCACAGGGACGTGAACCATCTTGACAATTTGAAGTTAAGGGAAAGCAGGAGGAACAGCCGCGCTTCCGAACCCCGGTTCATAAGCAAAAAAGTTGCAGTTTTAACAGCGAGATATGCCTCAGGCGGTGAGAACCCGCCTGGTGGATTGGACTTGGGCGGTCACTCTGCTCAACAGCGCAGCGTAAGTTACTATACTGCGGGAGGCACTGCGTCCTTGTCTGGAGGCAACAGCAACTGACACTTTCATTACAGTAGAGACAGCTGACACACGATTTGCCCCTTCACTGATCAACTGTATAGTATAGTTTTTCAAATTGAAGGTGACATTGAGTGTGTAATCACAGGGATGTTTTGGAAGAATCCGACCTCTTTTTACGATATTTTCTTGGGGGAGGCAGATTGGCCCCCATCATTTGTTCTGGCCAAGAGGGGAGGACGTGATACTTCCGAGTTTTTCGAGATACGTTCCCAAAGAGCATGCAGGGGCCTTTGCAGCTGAGTGGGCTTGCGTCCTGGCACTGGCAGTGCACTGTAATGAGGTGGACTGGGATAAAGATTCAACGCCACAAATGCAATTCCATTGCGGTCTATGCCTCAACCACAACCCCAATATCCCATCCGACGGGAAGCTAAGGGTCCGGTTTCTGCGGTTCTAACGGAGTTGGAGTATCAAGGTGTGATTGATAAGTGTGTGTCACTGATAAATAATCCTCTTTTCACTGTATCCAAACCTGATGGGTCTTATCGCATAGTTTTAGATTACCAGCATTTGAACTCGGTCATACTTTTACAGTACAGAATACCCATAGCTCTGCTCTTGTAGACAGTCTTGTTGGTAGAAAATAGAACAAGCATTGGCATATCCAATAGGTCTCGCTTTTGGGACATAATAAGTATTTAGTTATGCAGCACAATATCCTTGGTGCAACAACAACAACATAAACTGTTGCATGGCTAAACACTTATAAGGTCCCAAAGGGGAGACCTATTGGCTATGCCAATGCTTGTTTTCCAATTGACACACTGTTTCTCTGAAACTAACAAACAAAAAGGTGCGTATTCCACAAAATGATCAGGTGGAGAAGCTGGCGCTATGGGGAGAGGTGGCGATACGCAACGGAATTAAAGTGAGCTGAATGTCTAATGTTATCTGAATGTCTAATGATACAGATGACAGTTTTAGCATGGTCTGTGGTATTTGAGAGTGTTGGGAAGACACAGTGAGGGTTTATTGTTTTATTCAGAGGCCAATTGCTGTTTCTTTTAGTGTGGGAGAGGTTAGTTGGTGTTTGACAAGGTACTGGTCTTTGGAACGAGTAACATTCTATGCTCCCATCATCGCATGCTATGTACTGCACAGGGGATCACAGCAGTGAAAATGTCACTGTGCGTGATTCAATTGTGCCTGCACCCTGTTCTTGAAGATCCAGCGATGGGGCCCTAAAACGTTCTCTGCTGGTGATTATTAAAGAGCTCATCCCCCACAGCCTTCTTGTTGGTACCCAGTTTCACACTTGTTTGTTACTAACTTTAAAGGTTCTCAAAAGACAACTACCTGTCTCCTCGGCCGCTCGTTCCGAGACGCTCCTCTCCCGGGCAGACTGGAAGGCGGTGGCATTAGAATCATATTGCAAACATGTGGATTAACGCATTAGCACGAGAAAGAAAACAATGTTAAAATGCGGGCATGCCCCTTTCACGCGGGAATCCGACGTAGCACACCGCACGCGCACTTCCCACGCAGGTATGCATACAGACCGGCCTCGTCCTTCCTTGAAGAGGAACAAATGACGTAAATAACAGGATCACGAAAAATCCAATGCACCGTAGTGTTAAACGTTGCGCTGACAAATGCATCACACGCTGAAAGCTAACGTGGCACACTCCACTCACAGCAAAGATAAAAAGGGCGCGGAAGCAATGTTTTCCGGGTTGCCTTTTGGTGTCACAGCGCTCGTGGTTTGCGTGTCTCTACCTAAGAGAGTTGGGCTGGTTTCTTTCCTGTGCTGCCTCCTAATCGGTCAGTCTGTAATAATGTAGCTAAAAGGGTTAAATAAATAACAGTGCCTTACTGCAATGCTTTCTAAAACTGCACTGAAAATATATAACAAAGCCAACTGTTCATTGAAGCGAGAATGGTCCCAAGTATCAGTTGTTCCGTGTAGCACACGCGGAAAGCTAACGTGGCACACTTCACTCACGGCAAAGAAAAAATGCGTGCGGCAGCAGGGGAGGGGGCCTGTGCGATTCCCTTGCGAGGACATACGCCCATATGGCGCCACCATATGGTGCTGCGCGCTCCCGCAAGGAAAACGCCAGACGTGCACGGGTTGCCATTGCAAGCAATGCAACGCATGCACGTCTTTGCAGGGAAAGCTGTGCCGATGGTATTAGATCTCTCTCCTATGCAGCACATGAGCGCTGCGTAGGCAAGACCTAAAAACGGCACTTGACATTTCCAATGGCTTCTATAGCCATAACCTGTCCCCTGAAAGCAGTCAATGGATGCATTCACAGCCGGTGGAAAACAGAAAAAAGTTCAATGTTTACCTATGAGGTACAAGAATAGCCCCGGGGTTATCTCAACCGGTGTTGTCTCTTTGTTAGACAGCATTGACCCAGATGCATACTCATACGTTGACGATATTTATCTGACAGACGACAAACTTTGGCCACATCTATTTCGTGTTGACCGCATCATTCTTATGTTTGAGGACTACGGTTCCAAATTTAATTTTGCGAAATCACACATTGCTTGCTATGCGGTGCTCTTTTTGGGCTATGAGCTCAACAATTAAGGTAGGGGCTTGGCACCAAAAGAGTGGAATTGCATTAGTGCACAGAGGCCAGGTGGCAACACCTGAAAGTTTTTGTTAATAGATACAACACACCAGGACAGTGTGTATGCCTTAGTAGCAGGCAGGGTTGAAAGGATTACGTTTCATTCAGAAATAATACAAACAGGAGTGCTCCCCCATCCCTACATATAATAGGGGCTTGGCACCCCACTTTCTGGAGAAATGCTCATGTTTGCAATCTCCGACTTCTCTGAAGAAACTGCAGTCTTTGCTGGGATTTTTGAATTTTGGGAGGACTTAATTTCCCAACTATGCCCAGCGTCTCAAGCCTCTTTATGCTTTGATACGACCTACATTTTCTAAAGCCAGCTGGCTTGCGGAGCATTCAGTTACTCTGCAGTCTTTGCAGTCTTATCTACTTGAATCTAAGTACTTGGTAACACGTGACAACCTCACAAATCTGGTGATATGAATTGTAGCAGGTGCAGTGGGTTTCACTTACTTAACATACAATGAAGGTGATACAGTTCCTATTGCAAAAAAAACTTATCTCTAAACTTCAGACGAAATGCGATTTTCCACTGGGGATTTTTTTTTTTAACAGCTGTGCAAAGGGCAGTCCTGAAGGAACGCGCACTAGCGAAGGAGACATAATTTTGGTGGTTACTCCTTACCCTGCCTTAGAAGCAGTGACAAAGGCGAATGTACCAAACTCCAAAGCATTAAATCCCCGTTGGATACAATGGGCTACTTCTTTGACATCTCCTGATGTCAAGTTTATCTTTGACCCCTCTCTTCAGAAACAGGAGTTCTTGCAGTATGAACACGTCCATCCACCTCCTCCATCTGTGCTCCCTTTGGAGGAGTACAAATGTATCATTTACACAGATTGCTCGGCGCAACCGGCCACTGGTTGTGGCAGGTAAAATGCTAAATGGAGAATTAAAGACTAGTGCATACACAGGCACTTGGAGACTGTACTGCCCAATTGGCTGAGCTGCGCGCTCTTGTTCTTGCTCTCGAGTTTGCAGATCCAAAAGTGTCTACTCTGATTATGTGTGATTCTTATTACTATGTCCAGTCTTTTAACAACGTATTTTTTTGGTCTCAGAATAATTATCGAGACTCTAGAGGCAGCGCAATTAAGCATAAAACGCTTTGGGTTCGAGTGGCAGATCTTAAACGTCTGCCCCTCACACAGGATATTCATACTCTTGGCCATCAGCGTGTGGGAGCATACGCTCTAGGGAATTGTTTGGCTGATGAAGCAGCCAAATCAGCAGTAGCCATGTGCTCCTGTGAGACAGACCCCGAAGTAAACGAGAGCCTTACCGGGCTAACGCCGGGAGAGACGCCACCAATATGGGTCATGCCTCGCTGCCATACCACCGGACTACCACAACCATACTCCTCTGCTGTTTTTCCTCAGGGACGCGATGATGGGAATAACCCGGAAGTGGTCCGGACGGAAACCGGAAGCAGTGGGGACGAACCAATGAAAGGCAGCCTAATTCAAGGGGCAGGGTCAGAGAGAGTTGGCGCGCAAGACGAAGACGAAAGCAGGAGGAAGGGAACGGAGAAAGAAGACGCGGGACCGGTGCAAGACTATGCGGGACCGGTGGAAGAAGACGTGGGACCTGTGGAAGAAGACACAGGACCCGTGGAAGTAAAGACGCCAGTGAACCAGGACGTGGAAGAAGACAGCTGATGCGAGGACTGGTGGTGTCCGGAGGATGCTGGAGAGCGGCCGAGACTCTGGAGAGTTGCGGCGGGGCAGGTGAGTGACAACGGCTCGAGGGACTTGGGAAGCGGGGAAAAGGGAGGGAGAGTCGGGTGGGACCCGTAATAACTTGGAGGGGTCTATCTTTGCCGGACAGCGCATTGTTTTCTGATTTATCTGGCCGCATTTTGAAACCACTCGTGATTTCGGTCTTGTTTACTTGACCATTGAGCACCCTTTTACCCATTCCTAGGCACATAAAGACACCCCCCCCCCTTCCTAGCCTTGTACCTATTTTGAACCACGGTGTCTACAGGGTTTTCATCTCCTTTTCATGGACAATATATAGTTCAAACACCTAAGGTGTGGTGAAGGGAAAACTTAGTCCATAATTTTTATGAACTCAATTCTCACGGTTCCCTCATTTATTTCTTCACTCTCCTATGAGCCTCCGGGAAGACCGCCTGGGTCCTGAGGACAAGGAGAAGACAACACCATTACCCATTTCACTACCCAGCTCATCGCCGGAGACATCAGAAGAAGAATCTACCGAGAGACAATCCACCCAACCTATCACATCTTCATTTGTTTTCAATAAACCACCTTCTTTTAAACCACTACTCCAGCCTCCACACCTGTTTATAAAACTAGCCCTCCCACAGCTCCATAGCAGCCGTTACAAGGTCCATGACTAAGATTGATAATGACAAATAGCTGCTACTAAGGAAGGCCTTAATTATCCACAAGGTTTCCCTTCAAAGTATTCTTATGAGTTAACTTCCGATCAAGTTTCCTTTGCAAGAATACCGGATGTTGGTGATCGGCTGATTCCCAACGTAGACCTTCTCTGATCAAAGCCGCACACGAAGGCTTTGCTTTGGCCCATGCCGGAGTGTCTGCAACAGTTTCCATCTTGCAGCAATGTTACTGGTGGCGTGATTTATATAAGCAGCCCTGTAATTATGTACTTTCTTGTGACATCTATCAGCATATTAAGCCTTCTACGGTAATACATCCACCACAAACACAGCTTTGCATCGCTGATCGCCCTTTTGGCTGTGTATATCTTGATCACTGCGGTCCCTTTTGTTCTGATATGGCATACAAATATATTTTGGTTGCGGTTGATTTGTGCACTAGATTCCTTTGGGTGTGGCCACAATGCAGTGATAATTGCAAAAAACACAGTTGATGGACAGAATGTAGAACAATGCCATACATTCACCCCAGTACAAGGACCTGGGCCTAAATCCATTTTTTTTGCACTCCACACCACCCTGAGTTAGACACTGGCTATATGCAAATCAGCTCTGACCCTGTGCCTCATGGGAACAGTCCAGTCCGAACTACCAAGCCATGTCTTTCCCAGACCGGAATCAAGCATCCAAGGACCGGTTTCTGGCTATCAGCCTTCATCAGCCTGGATAGCTTGACTCCAGTGGTATGGAGAGCCTGGGACTCACGTCTGAGTATACCCAGCACACTCGGGGTGAAAACTGCAAAAAACACAGTTGATGGACAGAATGTAGAACAATGTCATACATTCACCCCAGTACAAGGATCTGGGCCTAAATCCATCGTGTTTTTGCACTCCACACCACCCTGGGTTAGACACTGGCTATATGCAAATCAGCTCTGACCCTGTGCCTCATGGGAACAGTCCAGTCCGAACTACCAAGCCATGTCTTTCCCAGACCGGAATCAAGCATCCAAGGACCGGTTTCTGGCTATCAGCCTTCATCAGCCTGGATAGCTTGACTCCAGTGGTGTGGAGAGCCTGGGACTCACGTCTGAGTATACCCAGCACACTCGGGGTGAAAATTGCAAAAATCACAGTTGATGGACAGAATGTAGAACAATGTCATACATTCACCCCAGTACAAGGATCTGGGCCTAAATCCATTGTTTTTTTGCACTCCACACAACCCTGGGTTAGACACTGGCTATATGCAAATCAGCTCTGACCCTGTGCCTCATGGGAACAGTCCAGTCCGAACTACCAAGCCATGTCTTTCCCAGACCGGAGTCAAGCATCCAAGGACCGGTTTCTGGCTATCAGCCTTCATCAGCCTGGATAGCTTGACTCCAGTGGTGTGGAGAGCCTGGGACTCACGTCTGAGTATACCCAGCACACTCGGGGTGAAAATTGCAAAAAACACAGTTGATGGACAGAATGTAGAACAATGTCATACATTCACCCCAGTACAAGGATCTGGGCCTAAATCCATCGTTTTTTTGCACTCCACACAACCCTGGGTTAGACACTGGCTATATGCAAATCAGCTCTGACCCTGTGCCTCATGGGAACAGTCCAGTCCGAACTACCAAGCATACATATGCAGTCTCCCTCCGTCACACTCCCTCCGTCTCCCTCCCTCCGTCTCCCTCCCTCCCTCCGTCCGTCCGTCCGTCTCCCTCCCTCCCTCTGTTGGTCTCCCTCTGTCTGTCTCGCTCTCCCATTCTCAGTCTCCCTCCCTCTCCCATTCTCAGTCTCCCTCCCTCTCCCATTCTCAGTCTCCCTCCCTCTCCCATTCTCAGTCTCCCTCCCACTCCCATTCTCAGTCTCCCTCCCACTCCCATTCTCTGTCGGTCTCCTTCTGTCGGTCTCCCTCCCTCTCCCATTCTCTGTCTCCCTCCCTCCCTCTCTCATTCTATCTGTCTCCCTCCCTCCCTCTCCCATTCTGTCTCCCTCCGTCTCCCATTCTCTATCTGTCTCCCATTCTCTGTCTCCCTGCGTCTCCCATTCTCTATCTCCCTCCTTCTCCCATTCTCTATCTCCCTCCGTCTCCCATTCTCCATCTGTCTCCCTCTGTCTCCCTCCTTCAGTCACCCTCCTCTCCAAGTCTGTCTCCCTCCCTCTCCAAGTCTGTCTCCCCCGTCTAGGTCTCCCCCCGTCTAGGTCTCCCCCCCATCTAGGTCTCCCCCCCCCATCTAGGTCTCCCCCCCATCTAGGTCTCCCCCCCATCCAGGTCTCCCCCCCCCATCTAGGTCTCCCTCTGTTTGTCACCCTGTCGGTCACCCTTTGTCTCCGCCCCTCTCCCATTCTCAGTCTCCCTCCCACTCCCATTCTCTGTCTGTCTCCTTCTGTCGGTCTTCCCTGACTCACTTCCTCAGTCTCCCCCCGACTCCCGTCCTCAGTCTCCCCCCGACTCCCGACCTCAGTCTCCCCCCGACTCCCGACCTCAGTCTCCCCCCGACTCCCGACCTCAGTCTCCCCCCGACTCCCTTCCTCAGTCTCCCCCAGACTCCCTTCCTCAATCTCCCCCCAGACTCCCTTCCTCAGTCTCCCCCGACTCCCTTCCTCAGTCTCCCCCCGACTCCCTTCCTCAGTCTCCCCCCGACTCCCTTCCTCAGTCTCCCCCCGACTCCCTTCCTCAGTCTCCCCCCGACTGCCTTCCTCAGTCTCCCCCCAGACTCCCTTCCTCAGTCTCCCCCGACTCCCTTCCTCAGTCTCCCCCGACTCCCATCCTCAGTCTCCCCCCGACTCCCTTCCTCAGTCTCCCCCCGACTCCCTTCCTCAGTCTCCCCCAGACTCCCTTCCTCAGTCTCCCCCCGACTCCCTTCCTCAGTCTCCCCCCGACTCCCTTCCTCAGCCTCCCCCCGACTCCCTTCCTCAGCCTCCCCCCGACTCCCTTCCTCAGCCTCCCCCCGATTCCCTTCCTCAGTCTCCCCCCGATTCCCTTCCTCAGTCTCCCCCCGATTCCCTTCCTCAGTCTCCCCCGACTCCCTTCCTCAGTCTCCCCCCGACTCCCTTCCTTAGTCTCCCCCCCGACTCCCTTCCTCAGTCTCCCCCCGACTCCCTTCCTCAGTCTCCCCCCGACTCCCTTCCTCAGTCTCCCCCCGACTCCCTTCTTCAGTCTCCCCACGACTCCCTTCCTCAGTCTCCCCCCGACTCCTTCCTCAGTCTCCCCCCGACTCCCTTCCTCAGTCTCCCCCCCCGACTCCCTTCCTCAGTTTCCCCCCCGACTCCCTTCCTCAGCCTCCCCCCGACTCCCTTCCTCAGCCTCCCCCGACTCCCTTCCTCAGCCTCCCCCCGATTCCCTTCCTCAGCCTCCCCCCGATTCCCTTCCTCAGTCTCCCCCCGACTGCCTTCCTCAGTCTCCCCCCGACTCCCTTCCTCAGTCTCCCCCGACTCCCTTCCTCAGTCTCCCCCCGACTCCCTTCCTCAGTCTCCCCCCGACTCCCTTCCTCAGTCTCCCCCCGACTCCCTTCCTCAGTCTCCCCCCGACTCCCTTTGACTGTCTTCCCCCCGACTGTCTCCCCCCGACTGTCTCCCTCCGACTGTCTCCCTCCGACTGTCTCCCTCCGACTGTCTCCATCCCTCTGTCTCCATCCCTCTGTCTCCATCCCTCTGTCTCCATCCCTCGGTCTCCATCCCTCTGTCTCCATCCCTCTGTCTCCATCCCTCTGTCTCCATCCCTCTGTCTCTTCTGTCTCCTCGGTCTTTCTCCCTCCTCTCTCCGTCTCCCACCCTCTGCCTCCCTGTCTCCCTCCCTCTGTCTCCCTCTGCCTGTCTCTCTCCTCCCTCTGTCTGTCTCCCTCCACCTGTCTCCCTCTCTCCCTTCCTCCATCTGTCTGTCTGCCTCCCTCCCTCTGTCTGTCTGCCGCACTCTCCCTCCGTCTCCCTCCTCCCTCTGTCTCCCTCCCTCTGTCTCCCTTTGTATCTCTCCCTCCCTCTGTCTCCTTCTGTCTAGGTCCCTCTGTCTCCCTCCCTCTACCTTTCTCTGTTTCCCTTTCTCTGTCTGTCTCTCTCTTACTCCCTCCCTTTCCCTCCCTCCCTCTCTCTCCCTCCCCTCCCTCTCTGTCTCCCTTTCTCTCTCTCCCTCTCTCCGTCTCCCTCTCCCTCCCTTTCCCCCCTCCCTCGGTCTCCCTCCCTCTCCCTCTGTCTCGGTCACCCTCTGTCTCCCTCCCTCACTCCCTTTCCCTCCCTCCATCTCCCTCCCTCTCCCTCGGTCTCGGTCTCCCTCTACCTCTCTCCCTCGGTCTCCCTCCCTCTGTCATCCTCTGTCATCTCACCCTGCCTGTGTGTCAGCCCGGGCTGAGACAGCTTCTGGGGCACACACACACGCAGCCGAGAACTTCACAGGTCTTTAAAAGACCATTTGCATGTTAATGAAGCTTTGTTGTATTTCTCCTCTTAGGACCCTGCAGCTTCACTTTATCACTTGAATCGCCCGGCCCCCAAGGAGCAGTAGAGTCTCTCTGAGTCCGCGCTGCTACAACGGCGGTGTTTCGGACACTTTGAAATCAAACAAAAAAACACATGTTCGCCAAGAGAGGCTTGCCGTGCTGATTGTCTAGACGTTGCGGCGGCTGCCGCAGCCTTTCACATAGATAAGCATTCTACTATGTTACAGGACCTACACGAGACCCGTGCGAGTCTTGCTACTGAACATTTGCCCTCATCCACTGATGGTGCACAGCTGATTCCATTCCGGTGGCCAGCTGGCTTCCTAAAGTTGGTGATCTGGTCTGAGAGAAGCTGGAGAACAAAAAAAAATGTGGTCCCTCTAATCGTGCGCCGGTTCAAGTGCTGGGCTTGAAGGGTACTCTAACAGTCATTTTACCACCTCTTCCTGGTCGTAAAGACAACATTGCCGTGGACAATGTCAAGCTACAACATCTGGCTGATTCTGAATAATAGGACTCCTGCTGTTTTGTGTCCCACAATTTCAAGGATTTGTGAGAGTGGCAAATCTTCCAGTACACCACACAACACGGTCATCAAGATGGACCCTGTTGTGAATGCACCGCCGGCCTCCTCCTGCACAAGGACGCAGACTATGCATATCCCATGAGTGAGTTTTTGCATGGTTTGCCGGACAGTCCTTGGTGTCCTGGCAGATTTTCTTCTGACTTGTCTTCCACCACTTCAATTGGCCCTACCAAATTAACAATTTTTTTCACATTGTTTAAAAAGAACTATTTAGTGCCTCCATGGACGTACATCTGGTTGGCACTAATTCTGATTTTTCTTTTTATGTCAATTAGCTTTGTCACAGTATTTTTTCTACTCATCAATGGTCACTACTTGCCCGAACGCTTTTCTGTGAACTTGGTTGATGGTATTTTGGCTCCCCACATCATGAAAAGTGACCAGACTCTTGTTAACATTTCAGCGTTCCCTGTTGCTGATGGCATCGTCTGGGAAAAAGTGGATTTTCAGGTCCATGGCCCGACCGAGATTATTAACGTACCCTACGTATTTCATGTCTCCATGGGTGATGTGGTAACACAGAACATACGTTCCGATAATTGGGCTGTGCATGCAATACAAGCATTGTTTTCAGATTTAAAGTATTATGCTGATTTTGAAGCTGAGGATTTGTATTTGAATTCTGTCAATTATGCCGATTTGTTTTGTTATCAACATTATGGGCATCGTTTCATCCATAAGACTAATACACTCCGACCGGTAAATATACACAGTGGGAACACTGCCCTACTCCATTAGGAGGTAGTTTGAAAACATTTAGAAATAAATTGAAATACTTCACTGATTTTGATAGGTCATCACCAGAGTTCTATTATTTCAAATTAAATGTTCCTTCAACTCCCAAAGTAATGTTGCCCAATACGAAATTAATATATTCACACTTTTTCAGACATCTGTCAGTCAGGAGTTATGATCACTGGAAGGCCACCATTGATTTGAAATCAATCTGGGCTTCTAAGACCTGGCAGGTGCGCTGCACTGAGGCCTTGCATTGTGCCTGCCACATCCCAGCACAAATTTTGTTTTTAAATAATAGTGTACCAAACAACTTGCTTTGGATTGGCAACATCGAAGAAGTTGAATGATCCTGCCTTACCCTCTTTAGCTGAATATCACAACTTTACGATTGATGCATTAAAACATTTATTTCAAAATAACTCCTTTAATGTATCTGAAATGGATCCTTCAGGTTGGCTGGTATGGCAGACGAATTCAAATGCCTGCCAATTCTGTTTTCATAACACTACTTTAGGTTATGAACAAGACAGACCCGACCCAAGATTTCCATTCAGTAACAACCTATTTGGTTGGTAAAATAGGTCAACAGTGGTTGCAGCACTCAAGCCTATTGTCTGTTAAACAACATTTATCGTTGTTATCCAACAATATTAATTTGGCCAACTTGGTCTTCGGACCCAGAGTTCCTAGAACGAAAAGCTGGATATTCGAGGCTTCTAATGAAATTTGGAAACTTTCACAAATTGAAGCAGCGTCTTGTTTGCGGGAAATTGATCAAGCTAACTTAAAAAAAGTTCTTGCTGTTGTCAACAACAGTATTATTACAATATCTTCCCACATTTATACACTAGATAATATTGTTTCTTCTGTTATTGATATTCTGTAATGCAATTATCATGGACTTTGAAGGCTCTAAAAATGGGAAAAGTACCATGGGATTATTTGAATGCAACTGCTTTGTTTTTACCGTGTAATTTAACAGACAAACAGCAATTTATGTCCATGAAAGATGCTATTTACACTCTTCTGCACATTGAAAAGATAGATCTTTACCTTTTTCTGTCGCGGAGGCTGACTCTGCTGTCTGGCTCATTATGGAGTTATATCTTTACCTTTCTCACTATTTCAATTCAGCTCTTGCATGAAACATTACCTTTTCTGCATGAACTGTGGTCTTTGCCTTTAACCTATCACTGTTTACGGGACGATAAGGAGGTATACCTTAGAGGGGAGAACTGCGATTCCACAGTAGGTCATTCCCTGGAGTGCAATAACAGTTACACGGGCACATAATATGGCAGCTCCAAACCTTGCTTGTGTTTTAAAGGGTAAACCAGTTAATGCAGTAATTCTCATGTTCACTCTGCTTACTAATGGTAGTTATCTTATTTTACATTACCAAGAATGCTGCGGCATGCTTGCTGGCATACCTTACATTGTAACGTTTCACAGCGCGTAATTTGTTGCAATAATGTGCTTTTTCCTCCCCCGCGTGGGAAGATCAGTAGCTTTGTTTCGCCTTCAATACCATCTTTGAGAGCAGATTTCAACAAGCTGAGCAGATTAAAGGTGCTTTTAACCCAACAAGAAGTCCCCCTTACTTCCCCACGAGAAACCTTCAACCTGCAGGTGGCTAGCGCTGCTACTGAGATTCAAACGCTTCTAAACACTAATCTCCCACTACATTTAGGGGAGCTCATACATTACATATTTAATGCATCGACTACTCAAGGCATGGCACATTTTTTTTTTAAGGCTGTCGGCTCTAGCCTTGTGACTTCTTTTCAGACTATATTTGGTGCAATACCGGCATTCATTCATTCTATCTTTTCCAGCATCTTTGGTGGATTCCCCTTAATACTGGCATTGGCTGCTGGAATCCTGCTTCTGCTGTGCCTGTAACGCAATGGCTACTCCTCTTGTAGTACTGCAGAGACCAGGACGGTTGCAATTGCTCCGTTACCGCATGCAGGAATGCATCTGTACATTACCACTGGCAACACTCCGTGTGTCCTATGGGTTGTCCTTCCGTTTTGCATACTTCACTTGCGTGCAACCAGTCTTTTCATGCTTACGAGTTCAGTTATTTATGCCTTTCCAATACGTCTTGCCCAGACAGCTGATGGGTCCCTTGGTGGTCTATGAGCAGGACTGTTGTGGGATTGGCTTAATGGCACGTGCGGCTGCACTTGGAATTTTGGCTCAATGGGATATCTGTGAGGCTGCACAGAATCGCCTACCTCAGAGTTACATCGAATATCATGCAAGTTATCCAGCAGTGCTAATGGAAGCACCCGACTATGAGGAGCACTCTTGTTAATTCGGCTTGCTGAATTGGATGGCGTATCTGTTTTCTACTGACCACAATGATGTCCTTTTGGAGGGTGTTGCATCCTTTTGCTCCTACACTCTCATGGATTAACCTCACAAATTCCCCACCAGCATCACTTGCGTTTCGGATGCCGTTCTTCCACGAACTATTTTTTTCTTCAATAAATTGTTTTTTTCCCCTAGACTCAATTACTTCAAACTTTCTTTAATTAATGGACACGCCTTTTAAAACTCTGCTCGCACTTTTTGAACTCAGTTTTCCTCCTACGTCTACATGCAAAGGACTTACCAGGGGAGAGTGTAGTATAGATGGTGGGGTCATTGTCGACATTACTAAGTTAGCATGAGCTTCGCTGCCATGAGGCTGCTTTTGCCCACGACACTGTACCAATTTATTTTGCAAGACTCTGTTTGTGCCCCTTTCACTTGAGAACTGTCTGCCTTTTGTGTTCTCTACTGTGCTGAGGTTTAGTCTGCACACAATGTACAAGGTCGATCAACAATGCTCCTTGTTATTCTGTTCTGGTCAGTCCCGCGCACCTAGACATAAAATACTACACACTGCTGCACTACTGGAAATCGTATGCTTTAATATTGCAAGCGAAACATGTTGTACACACTTGGAGGGACACCGTTCCAGAGCGAAGAGCTGTGCTTGTCCTGAGATGTAAACCTTTCATCTAGGCCTTGAGGTATGGGGTCTGCTGAGAAAGCCCAGAGGTGTTCCTTTGTATAATAAATTCCTTTTTACCACGGGGAGGGTAGTCAGGCACTGTATCCTTTTTGCACTGTCTTTATAAAATGATTTCCCAGTTTGTATTCTATGGAATTGTGACAATGCTGACTACATTGTGTTTATGTATTTTTCTGCTAGTAATGGCATATGTACTGTACCATTGAGCAATTTTGTTAAAATAAACATTTTAAACTATACCACGTCTATGATTACTCTCATTGTGGACAAGTGTGAGTGAGCGAAAGAGTTGTCTGGCTCCCCCGATCTCTGAGAAGGGTCGGGAGTGTCGTGTTATGGGTTGTCTAATCATTGGTAGCTTTGCTGTTAGTCGTAGAACGAACGAGACACTATTGCTAGTCGATTTGGGAATGTGGGTAATAATGTGGGAGGTCAGTACACCCCCTAATTTACTGAGGTCCTGGTTTCCAGCGCATAGTTCTGTATATGTGCAGAATCAACGCAAGAAGGCGATCATCTCTGCATGTAGTTGCTTGACCTCTCACTCTTTACATGCATACCCCTGTACAGCATACAATATTCCTGGCAGGACAGAAGCTAAGGGTGTTCAAAGGATCACTCAGATCTTAGTCTAGACGGATATAGCAGTCTAGACAACGTCTTGGAAACTACACACCAAAATCACCAAACTTAAGTAATGACTTTAACCCACTCACCACAACTGTAGTGTTTATCACTCTGCTCCTATCCTTTTCTCAAACATCCAAAAACTAACACTTACACATGCGTTTGCTAGAAATTAATGCACACACTCTTTGAAATGAAGTGTAACTTAACCAAGATCATAAAATAAGCATGCATAATTTTACCTGAAGAGCATGTTTGCTTGCAGCATACCCAGAAGAAAGAGGTACTCCAATGAGGCCTGTTATGCTGCTCACGGTGGCAATTTTCCCTTTCTTCCTTTCAATCATGTGCTTCAGAACACATTTAGTTAGGGAAATTGTTCCCAAATAGTTAATTTGAATTAGAGAGTCATAAACATCCAAGCTTGAGTCCACAAATAATGAACGTTGAGAGCGGCCACTATTGTTTATTAAAACGTCTATCTGTAACAAAACACAAGAGAAGCATAGATTACTTAAATTAAAAGTTGAAAACGTATGATTAGCGGGAGAGAAGATAAAAATGGAGAAATAACACAACATATAGATAAACAAACAAAATCGTTTTATGTATTTGACAGGACTTTGGATGAAGAAATCTAATGAAGAAAAACATTTCCTCCTTTCCTTTTTACACATTCAAGAGAACCTTCCTTGAGCACTTACTATTCCTATCCCCTAACTCTATGGGAGCTTCAGCACTTCTTGATCTGTTTTAAGTATTTATGTAAGATTTGAATAAATCACAGTTAATTTCAACTAAAATCTAAAAAAAAAAAAAAATGTGGAAGTGACCATATGTGTTTGTGCCTCATTATTTTCTTCTGAAGCATTAATTGCAACTAATAAATTATTTGTCCCTCACCTGTGCTTTCTCAGGGTTAGCAAAAAGTGATTCAATCATTTTTTGTCATTATGGTTGCTCCCCCGGTCTGCCCACTGTTTATGTGTATCATATTTCCCAGGTCCTGTGGGTTAAATTTGGGTCACCCCACTGTTTATAATTGTATTCAGGATATGGACATGAATCCCTGCCCACTTTCCTCCCATCTTTTTAATTGGCTCATGTTACTGTCCTTTGTAAATTGAGGCTTTTCATAGGTCAATAGGATTGGTAGTCCCTCCATTGTACCGCCTTTCTCTTGTTGTAAAATCCCATGAGGGCTGCCCCCATTATGTGTGTTGTTACTGCTGAAGGCCTTGATTAATGTGTTCGGTCTGACCGCTGGTCTGAGGATGGATCCCAGAGGACAAGGCAACCTCGATGTGAAAGGATTTTCAGAAGTGTTCCCACAACTGGGATATACACTGGTGACCATGATCGGATATATTGACCTGTGTAAGACCATGAAGACAAACGACCTCCTTTATGAAGATCTTTCCTAGCTCTCTTGCAATAGGTAAGTTCCTCAAAGAAGAAAAATGTGCCCTCTTAGAAAATGAGTCCACTGTCACCATAATGACTTGGTTTCCTGCAGACGGGGGCAAGGAAGACTTGCAAATCTGTGGATACCATATGCCATGGTGCTGGAGGAACAGGTAGAAGTTAAAGAAATCCCACAGGTCTGGAGTGAGAAGTCTTTGCTTCAGCACAGGTTGGACAGGAGGACACATATTTTGGTATCTTCTCGTACTGATGGGCACAAAAAGAAACAAAGCACCACTAATTCAAGAGTATTCTTGAGACCACAGTGGCCAGCGAAGGGAGAATCAGAACACATTTGCAAGGCCTCCAATTTTTCTTTTTTATAAGGGAGGAACAGCACCTTTTCCTTGTAGTAATGTTTATCTTGTTGGTTAAGCTGATTGGTCACATTATTCCAATCTTCATTGGTTAGAGATGCATAGCCCGACTGGACCCTGTCAAGAAACGATTAAACAGTACTAATGAGACGTTGTAATTCTATGATGTTTTGTTGAGGAAGAGTAAGACTTTAAGGACATCAGAGCGTCTGACAGATTGTTTTGAGGACCTGGCATATAATGGTAATGGTGAAGCCGTATTGACTGAAAAAGTAGGCCCATCGAGCTTGGCGGTTATTTGGCACTGAATACTGCTAAGACATTGCAGAATCCTATGATCTGTTCTGATGTCAAACGGTTCTTTAGTACCCATTAGGAACTGTCTCAATTCATGACAGGCTATCATCATCGCTAGTAGTTCTCGCTTAATAACAGAATTGTTTCCCTCTGAATCCGACAGGACATTTGACAAATAAAAAAAAAAGGGTGTTCAAGCGCATTCTCCTCTTGTCTTTGGAATCGGAAAGCTCCTTTGGCCCTGTCTGAAGCATCAGTTTGGACTATAAACGTCTTGGTTGTATCGGGGTCGTGCAAAATAGGAAGTTGAGTGGAGGATTCTTTAAGGTCTGAAAAGCCTTTTCTGCAGCCTAAGTTTATTTGAACACTGGTCAGAGATTTTCCCCTTTTAATGTTTGGGAAAAGAAACTTGTTTGTTGGGCAGAGTTGTCAATAAAATGACGATACAAGTTTGTCAACCCCAGGAAACACTGGTTTTCTTTGATGGTTGAACAATCCAGTATAGCTTTTATCTTTTGTGGATCCATGGCAATTCCTGTCTTGTTGATTCAATAACCCAAATACTCAACTTGGGCTGGTCAAACTATCACTTTTCTGGTTTACAGAACAGGCTGTTCTGGCGTAGTCTTTCCAGAACTTGAGTAACATGTACACGTTGAAGATTGGTGTTTGAAAATATACAAGAATGTCACCCAAATACATTGCCATGGTCTGGTTTAGGAGATCTGCCAACATGTTGTCCATAAATCTATGAAAGATAAAAGGAGCATTTGTCAGTCCAAAGGGAATCACCCAATATTCAAAGTGGCACAAGGGTGTTCTAAATGTGGTCTTTCACTCATCTCCTTCCTTGAATCAAAGGAGATAAGCACCTGAAGGTCGAGTTTGGTGAACAACTTTGCCCCTTTGATTCTAATATGTCCTTGATGAGGGGCAAGGGGTAGCAATCTCTGATAGTGACTTTGTTTAATCCTTTAAAGTCTACACATGGCCATACATCTTTGGTCTTCTGTGGTACGAAGAAGAGAGGTGCCCCGGCAAGTGTTGAGGACCATGTAATTACACCACTTTGAAGATTTTCTTCTAGGTATTGTCTAAGTGTTCCTTTCTCTGGTTCATTGAGGGGTACACTCTTCCAAAAGGCACTGTGACCTCAGGTTCAAGGGAGGGATGGTACAATCAAATTCTCTAAGAGTAAGTAAAGTCAGATTCTTTTGTTTTTGGAACACGTTCGCATACATCTGATAGCGATTAGGTACCCCTTGTATGACACTAATGGAGTTGCATACCTTCCTTCGCTATAGGCATCTCCGTTGGTGACCAGTATTCCGCAGTAGCACAACTAAACTGTTGACAAAAATGTGAGGACAAGGAGATAGTTCTGGTTTCCCAGTTGACAAAGATTGTGTCTGATCAGCCATGGGATTACCAAAATTATGATATGGTTAGGAGAGGCTATAAAATCAAAAGACAAGTACTCTTGAAGCCTTCCAAAAGTTAACCGTAACAACCATGTCATTTCTTTTACTGGTCTGGAGACCAGTGTGAATCAGTCAACAGTTTGCAATTGTTCAGATGTTTCTTTAAAAACTCAGAATATTTGTTTTTCGGTGGCCCATCTTTCATCCAGATAAATACAGCTGCCTCCGTAGTCTAACAAGGCTAGTACTTTCTCCTCTGTACTTGTTGGTAATCCTAAGAGCATAGGTAAGATAGGTAAGAGAAAAAGAGAATTTGATGTTTCTTTTGAAGAACAGATTGAAGGAATACCAGACCATCCCACCCTCTGCCTTCTTACAGAGGGCGGGATCCAGCGTTTTCCTGGCGGCTTATGTGGATGAGTGGCGCAGCTACTAATCATATGGCCAGGAGAACCACAATATAGGCATAGCCCTGGTTTCCTTCTATGTTCCTGTTCGGTCTCAGACAGTCGTCGTCGAGCAAGACCTATCTGCATAGTCTCTTCTCCTGTCGAAGGAGAAATTTCAGAGAGGGAAGCTTCTGTTCTGCAAATATCGAGATGTGATGTTCTTGTATGTTGCTGGACACAGCCTTATGTCTCTCCAACCAGCGTTAATTGAGACGGTATTCTACAGACAAAGCCAAATTTATCAGGCCAGCCATAGTATCAGTACACAAACTTGTCATTGATTTCTTCATGAACACCTCAGCAAAACAGAGTAGCTAGAGAGCATTCCACCCAAGGGGTCTCTGCAGCTAGCTGTCGGAAACAGGTTATGTAATGCAGGACATCTTGGTTACCTTGCTGGAAATCACACAGAGCTACCTCTGCTGAGGTTTCCAAGCCAGGCCTTTCAAACATTTATACGAAGGCAGCGAGAAAGGTCATATAGTTTGACAATCGTGGGTCTTCTTTGGCTTCCAAAGGTGTTGGCAATGCCAAGGCAGGATGGGACCAAGCACTGATCAAATAACCGACTTTAGTTCCGTCTCGTGAAAACTGAGCTTTGCAAAGAGCGAACAAGACTGTCCAAGGATCCAAGAATTCTTTCAGATTGACTGACCCAAATAAAGTGGAATGGTTGCTGAGATTGTTGGTACATCATATCCCCTAGTTACGAGAACTTAACATAATGATACATTTTCATCTCGCAATTGTTGCAGGTCCTGAGCTTGTTGCTCAACAGTCTGCACTATGGCTTGTGCTGCTTCCAAAGTGCCTTCTTGAGGTAGTGTTTGAAGAACATCCATGGCTCCGGACCAACATGGGGTTTTGGGCGTTGCAATCTGTCAGGTTCAGAACTTTTCTTTCCGACTCCAGTGCGCACAGATATTTCCTGGGTCGGGGTCTAGAAGGTTCTTGGTTGTCCAAGGTAGGGGTGACCCTTTCCAGTAGCCATGGTGCTGGTGACAATGTATCACCAGGGCAGACAGTGCCTTCCAGAAGGAGTCTCAAAGAGGAACAAGCATTAAAAATGCAATAGGTCTCGCCTTTGATTAAGTTAAAGCAATTTGCTTTGCTATACAACACCATTATGTTATGTTACTGACATTTGCACTGCGCAACAGCTGCCCCAGCAAAGGGACGCCCCGGCGCTGTCAGTAAAGCAATCAGCACGGAAAGAAGGCAGAAACTACACAATGGGGAAACTATGTTTTTATGGCCTTCTTAAAAGTCAAATAATTAGTGTGGCTTCGAATGTGAGTGGGCAGTGAGTTCCAAAGAAGAGATGCCCTGCTGCGGAAGGAATGGCCTCCTGCCCGCACTCTCTAAAACCTTGGTACCCTCACCAAGTGCTGGCCAAGTGAACGGAGCTGACGTATGGGGACGTTGGGTGTGACTAGGTTAGCCAGAATGCTAGGAGTGTTGAACTTCAGGACTTTAAAAACGATGCAAAGGGGGCGTGGCCAAGATGGCGGCGGAGTAGGACGTGCCTTCCCGTCCCTCCGGCGCTGCCTGAACATTTGGCTTGTGTATCGCCCTACCTGGTGCCCATCCGTGCTGCCCATGGGGATTTTCTGCCTCTGTGTGCTGTCCTGAAGCCGGCGGTGTGTTTCTTTCCCTGCTGCGGTATGCCTGTTGGTGGTGCCAGGCATCTCGGCCCCTGAGTTTCAGGCCTGGTGGCAGGGAGCTGCGGAGACTGCCTCCTACAGCGTGGGGCCTCGCTTGCCTGGTGTGGCCGCTGACTTGTTGGAGGGGCGGCGAGGAGCCTGCTTGCCCGGAGGCGTGTGAGGAGGAGCTGCGGTGGCAGAGAAGAGGAGCTGAGGCCCGCGGCGTGGCTTCCATATCACTGTGCAGCGGCCTGCCCACGTAGAGAGTGCGGGGTCTAGACGGCGGAGAGGCCAGGAGTGGTAGGGGCGAGCCGGGCACTCGTCTGGGTGCGGCAGCTGAAGTCGAGATCACCGCAGGGACGAAGTGATCTCCCGCGCCGTGTTGCAGAAGACAGCCATCGCTTGGGCCCTGGTGACGGCGCTTGGCGAGCTGAGGAGTGAGGGACGGATAGCACGCAACCGGGAGGTCGGTACGAGAATCGACAAACGGAGGGAGGCCGCCGTGGGTGGAGGAGCGGGGGACCACGTAGCCGGTGTGTGGTGTGATCGGTGCCCCCCCCTCTGTGACTGATGGTGTGTTGGCTTGCTGAGTGGGCGTGGGGGTCCTGTGGATGTGCCCTGGGGGCTGCGGAGGCTTTCTCAAGTGTGCTGGTGGCGGGAGGCCTGGCCTGCGGCAACGGGTGGGTGTGACCTGCTAAGGGTGAGAGGCCCTAGCTCGGCCCGCATGTCGGCGGGCGGTGCCTCACCTGCTGCTACTCTACATTCCTGGGCCGCGCTTGAAACCTGCCGTTTTCTGAGCGGCAGGAGCATACCGACATCGGGGAGTGGGTGATCGCTCTCCCCCCCTGGTGTGGATCTGGCACAGGCTTGGAGGCCTGGGAGAGGCCCGGTGCTGATGGTGTGCCTATTTGCAGGCTGACGGGTGGTTTGCTGCTCTGCCTGGGCTGGCCGGCCCCGACGGAACAGCGCACCACTGGGTCCAACAAGACGGGATAGAGGTGTCGGCCCCCCTGTCTTGTGGACTGTGTGAAGCTTCAGGGACCACAAGTGCAACAGCGCCTCAGTGATCGGTGCAGCGCCTTGGGTGACAAAGCGGTGATAGTGTGTGAGTGGAGTTGGTGTCCGGGGAGCCGCCGCCATCTTGGTATCCCAGGGCCTGCTACGAGAGTGCAGTGTGGAGCCTGGTGCTCAAGAGACTGGAGTGCGGGTAAGCCCTCGGAGTGGCCTTGGAGGAGGACTGTGGCTGTGGAAGAGGAAAGTCCTGGCTTATCCCTGCCTTAGTGTTTGTAGTTACCAGACTGTGCTGCGGCCTCTGCAGGGTGTGAGGGAATTGGGGTTGGCCTAGGACCCGGAGTGCAGTGCTCCTGTGCCTCAATTGACTGGTTGCTACGGCGAGCTACTCCTTGGTGCCTTGGAAAGAGCGTTGGAATTGACAGCTGGGAAGCGGGGTCAAGGACAGAATGTGGACTGAGCTAGCCCGTGCGCTGAGGTGGCCTTGAGTGGTTGGTGGTCCTGGGGGCCTCTTGGTGCTACCCCTCAGTGGTGCTGCTGTGGTGAGGGGATTCGGGGTCAGTGGGAGGCGCACCATAGGCCCGTACGACGGCGGGTGGTGTTTCCCTGCTGTGTTTCTGTCCTGGGCCGCAACGTGAGGTGTGAGCGCTGCTGAGGCCTGTTTGCGCCCCTCTAGGGACCTGCCTGCGTCGCGATGTCAGCCTCCAGGAGCAAGCGAGACAAACCCCTGAAGGACATGCTGCAGAAGGCGGCGGGTAGGGCCGCCTCACAATCGGAAGCCCAGTCCTCGCAGTCCGAGGATATTGACTCACCGGCAACTAAGGCTCTTCGCGGCCATCAAGGAGGACATTTTGGCGCTCTGCTCCCAGCTCTCTTCAGATGTGCGTGAGATACGGCGCAATGTTGACGCCATTAGGAAGCGAGTGGCGACCCTGGAAGAGCATGACCTGGGCACTGGCGAAGAGGTTCACCAGCTTCAGCAGGATGTTCTTCGCCTTACGGAACAAAACCTGGATCTGCAGGCACACACCGAAGATTTGGAGAACCGATCACGGAGCAATAATATCGGAATGCGAGAGGTCCCATGTAAAGGGGAAGGAGACTTCCAAAGGTGTTACCAATGTAAATAAGTCAGTGCGCTGTTCCGACAGATTCTTGATGCCGAGGACGAGCGGGACATTCAGCTGGATGAGTCCATCGCGTTGGCCTGCTGAGGGGTGCCAAGGCTTCACCACCGGATAACCTGGTGTGTGCATGACTTTCAGATTAAAGAACGGATTCTTCGCAAAGATCGAGATTTCAATCCTGTGCAGTTCAGGGGCCATCAACCCGCACTCTTTCAAGACCTAGCGGCCTCTACACTTGTCAAGCGCAGAAGCTTCAAACCTATCTCTGCCTATCTGCGAGAGCAGGGTATCCCCTACTCGTGGGGACACCCATTTCACCTTATTTTTAAATACAAGGGCAAACTCCTGCAGATCCGTTTGCTGGAGGCAGCCTTCGAGGCGCTGGGATTGGAGAGGCCCGCACCTCGGGCTGAGTCCGCTGGATCGCCTCCTCGGCAGCGCAGACGCTCTACTGAATGGCAGCGAGTTGGGAGATCGCCTCCACCAGTGAAGCCGGACCTCTCTGCGAGCCTCCTGGAGAGGGAAGCGGCTTTTTCTTGGGTGGCGCTGGTGACTGATAATACTGGAGTTCCTTGAGGTCCGCAAGCTTGGCACTGGTTGGGTTCTTCTGCGGCGCCGGAGGAGGGACACTTTGGGGAGAGAGTGTTTTTGTTCTTTTCTTTGTCCTTGTTGATTGGATGCGCCCTGTATCAGGGTTGGATATGGTTCTAGGATGGCGCCATGTTCCCCCAACAGATAGTTTTGTCAGACGGATTATAGTCATCTCACAAGACTTTTGGTATTTTCTTTCTTCTCTGTGGTTCAGTACTTTCTAGTGGGAGTTGGGGTTTAGTTTTGGGGTTGGGGTTATTTTTGGGGCTCCACATCAGTTCTTCTAGCAGTTGGGTGTAGGTTAGGCCTGCAGGCCGCTTACTGTGATCCATTTAGCACTACTGTCCTGGGGTACCGTGCTGGCTCGTCCTTTCTTTTCAGGGATTATGGGTAAGGTTCTGAAGATTGTAAGCCTGAATGTTAGGGGCCTAAATAATCCTGTCAAGCCTGCGGCCATCCTTTCCTTATTGGAGAATGCAGAAGGTGATGTGTGCTTGTTACAGGCGAGTCTCCTCCTCTCTAGGGATACTAAACGGATGAAGGATAGGCGATTTCCTGTACAACTTTGGTCCTCAGGTCCAGCGAAGAAGTATGGGGTGGCAATCCTTTTTAGTGCACACGCGCATTGCAAAATTCTCTCCCAGGTGGTTGACATCAGAGGGCGGTTTTTAGCTGTCCGGGTACAATGGGGAGACACGCAACCAACGATGGGGTGCTGTATGCCCCAAATGAACGACAAGAGCCCTTCCTGCGGGCGGCCGTCTCTGAGGTGTTGGCATCCCCGGATGCATTTGTACTGGTGGGGGGGGGGGGGGGATCTGAATGTAGTAATGGACTCGGGCTGCATAGGTCTGAGACTCGGTCTCACCAGGCGGAGGTTCTGTTGTACCTCACCTGTCCGCAGCGACTATCACCCCATGCTCCCTCTCCGACCATGCTCTCATTTCAGTCCTGCTTACCTGTCACAGCAAGCGGCCGACGCCGTCTGGTTGGCATCTCTGAGACTCCCTCCTCCATTCTGAGTCCACAGTTACTCAAATCAGAGACACCATCACCCAATACTTCGCCAACAATGACCAAAATGACATGTCCCTGATGTCGGTATGGGAGGCCCTTAAACTGGTGGTTCGGGGGGAGTTTATTGGGCTGGCTGCGACGTATGTGCGAGTGCGCAAAGAGAAGCGTGCGGAGTTAGAAAAGGAGGTGGGTGCCCTAGAAGCGATACATAAGAGGACAGGGGCCCCGCGAGTGTGGAGGGAGTTGGAGACATAGCGGCGCATGTTAAAGCACCTAGACTTAAATAGGGCAGAGCACGCTCTTTTGCGCCTGCGGCACCTCAGCTGGGACAAAGGGGGGCGGATGCTAGCGCATAGTTAGAGAGCGCGAGCGCAGCTGGCAGCCATTCAGTCAATTTGGGATTCTCAAGCTGTGGAACATACTACCGGTTCACTTATTGTGGAATCCTTTTGGCAGTTCTATCAGGATTTGTACAAGGGGGAGGCATCGGACTCTGGGCGAGTAGCGGCTTACTTGGCATCTTGTGATATTACTCAAAACATCATATGTGCGGGTTGCACTCCTTTGCTTATGTTGAATTCTTCCTAGTTAAACAAAGTTCATCAATTGCGTGCTTATCACTGGTGATGTGCCTAGCCCAAACTGCGCGTTTTTAACTCAACAACATCTTCATGAGGCGACCTTTCACTCCAGCTCCAGTGGCACAGCCATTTCACTGCATTTGCACTTTTCCTTTTCAATATCTTCAAATTTTCTCAGTTTACTCATTTGTTTTCCATATCTTTCACTCCTAGCACTGTTATAGTCTACATGCAAGGAAAGCAATTTTCTGGGTTTCTCATGTTAGATACGGGCCATCCGAACCTCTTATTTCAAACATGTAAAGGCGCTGACTTCATCAAAAGCAGTTTATTTAAAACCCAATGCATTTCAGGCCTCAAGGGCTCTTCGTCAGGGATAACTGAAAGTAACAATACAAATGTGCATTGAAAACTGGTCACCAATTTATATACAACTTCTGAATTAAATACTTTTCATGTACAAATCTCTTCGGTTCTCCATGATTGATACAAATGAAGTTATTTGCAATGTTACGATAAACCCCCTAGTAACTCTGTCAGCATTTCGTTTCTTTAAAATTTTGTGTGACTCATTTTTACTCGAGCTGTACAATAACCTCATGAGCTTTAACCCCTGTATTTAATCTCTTATACCACAATCCTCTGTACATGTTCCTTTCTCCACTTACTCACCTACTTATCCACCTTCGTTCATATACCAAACGTCCCTTCATAGCTTAAACCTCAACTTTTTCTCTAACACTCCCTCTACCCTCTTTTTTTCCAGCCACGCCTACACTATTCCATACTTCCTTCCCAGCCCATGATAACACTCCATCTTTCCTATTTGTTCTTTATTATCCCCCATCAACACGTCACTCTGCTCATCACGTACCTGCTGCCTAGGATTCATCTTCATATCTCCTTCGTTAAAGCTGTTTACCTCTTCATTTCTACTGCCGAAATTTAAAGCCTGAAGGTAATCTCCCACTTTATCCATGTGGTATCAACTGCACTACTCTACTCCTCCCACATCTGTCATGTTACGTTAAGCCCATCAGTGCATTATGGGTAATGTAGTGTCTATGACAGATGCGGGAGGAGTAGAGTAGGTTCGGCGCTGATGTGCACAAAATTAGCTTATATGCTGATGATGTGATCCTCTCGCTCACTCAACCTCATTCCTCCCTGTTGCGTTTGTCCGGAAAACTCCTCGAATTGGTCAAGGCTGGGGGTTTAAAGTTAATTTCTCAAAATCGCAGATACTTAATATATCCATTCCTGATGCGGAGGTGCAGGATCTGCAGCAGGACTTTGCCTTCCAGTGGATAAATTCCAATATTCAGTACTTGGGAATTTGTCTCATCCCCTATATAGCTAAAACGTCCTCTCTCAATTACAAGCGGTTGGTGGACCAGACTGCCAAATCCCTGTCGGATTGGTCCCATCTTAATGTGGCTTGGTACGAGAGGCTAGCGGCAGTCAAAATGACGGTGCTACCCTGCATCCTGTACCTCTTTCAGATGCTCCCATTGAATCCCCCGCCGGGTGTGGTCTCCAGAAACTACAAGGACTCCTTAATACATTTTTACAGGGCAATAACAGACAGAGACTTGCTCTATCCCTGGTTACGGCTTCTAAGTCAGTCAGGAGGATGGGTTTCCCCTTACTGAAAGCGTATTTCCAGGCATCGTGTTTGCTTTATGTCATTGAGTGGAACAGGCCTTGGTCCAGCAAGCACTGGAACTTCATGGATCAGATGCAATGTAATATCTGGCGCGAGTTGTGGCTACCTCGCAAACAGAGCTTGTGGTCTTTATTCTTCACCGGTGACGTCACCGACGCTGAAAGCATGGGACCAATTGGTGCAGCGCAGGGGTTGGACTACTTTTCCCTCCCCTATGACACCCATTGTTGATAATCCGGATTTCCCCCCGGGTTGTGCATCCCCGATTTTCCACCGATTAAGGGAAGAGAGCTGTAAGAGAGTGGGCTCCCTCTTTGACCTGGACGGCCTGGTTCCATTTCCCCAGCTCTGTTGAGACTATTTTTCTCTTCCGGAGTCCGATGCTTTTCCTTACTCGCAGGTGGCGCATTGGGATAACCAACCTTCTAATATCGCTTCTATGTCACGGCCTTTGAAAAGAGGGTAGTCTGCAACAAGGATGACCGCAAGCTTTTATCTGACTTATATGCCTTGATCATGGCCCATTCCAAATCACAACGTACGAAGGCGCAGGTTCGCTGGGAGACGGAGCTGGGGCGCCCGCTGATGCGTAAGGAGTGGGAACACGTTTTCTACTGTGCGCATCACACCACTGCTAACGTAGCGAGTACAGAGTCCACCAATAAGGTGGTCGCTTATTGTTATCATACACCAGCCCGTATCAAGGCTTGGGATGCGACGAACTCGGGCCTGTGTTGGAGGGGATGTGGTTCTCCAGGTACGCTGACGCACCTGCTGCGGCATTGTCCGAAGTTAGAGAGGTATTGGAAGGGGTTTCTGGATGACCTGGATGAGGCCTTCCAGGTCACGTTCCCCCGAGCACCTGAGCATGCGCTATTGGGGCTTCCTCACATAAAAATTGTTTCCTATGCGCTCGCTGAGGGGTAGGCAGATTGCATTAGCTTTACTGGCAGTGCGACTAGTCATCTTGGCACAGTGGGGTTTCCCAGACCCACCTGATCAGAGAGACTGGGTCAGAGGACTTTGGCACCTTTTAGCTATGGAACGCCTCTCGTTAAGCATGGATGGGAAGGGTGCTGAATACGCAGAACTGTAGGGTGCATTCCTGTATCTCCTGTCTAGGGACCCGAGGGAGTCACTTGCCCAAAGTACTTGCAGATTATTCAATTTATCCCTTTGGAACCTTGGGGAGCTGCTAAGACTGTCTGAGCGGCGGTATGGGGGCCTAGCGACAGTTGAGAATCTGAGGAGGAATATGAGACTGATGCGAAGGTGGGTGGGCGGTGGCGGTAGGGAGGTTTGGGGGGTGGGTGTTCTTGTCTGTTTTCTCTGTTTTTTAAATGTGGTAACTATGCATCTGCCCTGGCTGCTTATTACGGTCTGACGCTTTCATCATGGGGTCGCCCTCCGGGTTGTAGGCCCGAACGCTGTGTCAATTATTCCCAGAATTTGCTCTGACGACCAGTGGATGTAGCCAGTCGAGCTGTGCTACGAGTTGTCTGACCGCTCAATAAAAATGATTGATTCTAAAAACAATGCAAAGAGCCTTAAATTCAACTCTCCTAGCCACCAGCAGCCAATGTAGCCGGTGGATGGTGGCCGACATCGAGCAGGACCTGCGCAGGCCAATCAGCGATCGAGTTACTTTGTTCTGTACCCGTTGTAGCCGAGCTATCTCGGCCTTATTTGCCCATAGATACAGAGTGCAGGCGTAGTCCAATCTGGACATTATGGCTGCCTGAATGATAGTCTGGCGCGTGGGGGGGGTCAAAAACCCCAGTAGGGGTCTAAGCCCCCATAGGAGCCCAAAGCAGGTCCCTGCTACCTTTTTCGCTTGGACTTGATAGCTAAGCGATGAATCCAACCACACCCCCAAGTTTTTGACAGCTAACTTAGGAGGGGGGCGCTGCCCAGGCTTTTTAGCCACCAATGTTCACTCCATAGACCATGGTCCTTTCCCACCAACACCACCTCTGATTTACTGGCATACAGCTGGAGGCAGCTGGCGGTCATCCATTCAGCGACCACCGCCAAATTGCCCTGAAATTTCAGGGTGACCCTCTTGGTGTTACGAGAGTGCCACCACCAGCTGAGTGTCATCGGCATAGGAGACCATGGTCAGTCATCTACTTCTAGCCACCGCAGCCAGCGGTTGGACATAGAGATTGAATAAAAGGGGACTAAGGCAAGAACCTTGTGGAACACCTTGTTTAATAGGGTGAATGCCTGAGACAAAAGGGGAAACACTAACCATAAATGACCTCTCACTGAGAAATGAAGTGAACCACTTCAAGGCAGAGCCGACAATCTCCGCCTCCTCCAGGCGTTTAAGCAGAATGGCATGGGACACTGTGTCAAACACAGAGCTGAGATCTAGAAGGATCAGCGCGGATTATTGCCCACTGTCCAGAGCAGACCAAAGATGTTCTGTCACAGCCAAGAGAGCAGACCCCGTGCTGTGACCAGGTCAAAAACCATTCTGGGAGGGGTCCAACAGGCCCAAAAAATCTGAGAGGAGTGAATTGACAAGCCCCTCCGTAATCTTGGCTACCCATGGGAGTAGTGAGATGGGGCTATAGTTTTCGGCCTTGGCCGGATCCAGTCTGGGCTTTTTAAGTAGAGGTAGCACCTTAGCATGTTTCCACACCTTGGGCATGGTGGCGGTGGAAAGCGACATATTAATCATCTGCTTCAAAGAAGGCATAATCGTAGGTAGCACCCTTCTAAATTGCTCTGGTTTTAGGGGATCAGCAGGTGAGCCAGATTTAATTTTCCTGCGGAGAGCTTGCAGTTGGTCTGTGGAGATGTGTGCCAGAGATTCCAAGGTATTGACAGGTTGATCACACCCTGCCACTAGGGAGGTGATGACTGTGGCAGGGAAGGACCTATAGATGTCATCTACCTTCCTAATAAAAAAAGAGGAAAGGTCCTCACATTGGTCATTGGACCGTATTTTCTGCCCTACATTGGTCTGCTGTAGTTTAAGGCTGGAGGGTATCGAGAATACGCTCTTTGCCGGGTTATCGCTGTTGCGAATTAAGTCGGCATAGAACGTAGCGCCTGCCAATTGGATGGCCTTGTGGTAGCCTTTAACTGCCGCTCGATAGGTGTCTTTCGCATTGGTGTTAAAATTCCTTCTCCAGATACGTTCCAGCCTTTTACGCTCTGTGCAGATCCGCCAACTCACTGTTGTACCATGAATTAGATCGAGTTTTACGATTTTAGCAAAGCAAATAGCGTTAACTTAATCAAAGTGGGGAGGAAGCACACATGGGTGAGCACATCACGGAGGGAAGTGGGGAGGAAGCACACAGGGTGAGCACATCACGGAGGGAAGTGGGGAGGAAGCAAACAAGGGTGAGCACATCACGGCGACTTCAATATTTAACCTGCGAGCGTCCAAACTCTGCGTCTCAGCAGGTCCCATGCACAGGGATTGGCTGTGTGCTCCATAAGTGGAGAGGGGGCTGATTTCCTCCATACGTGGGGGGTTGGCGGGCTGAGTCTCCATGGAACCCCTGAGCTTCATGGACACCAGACTCATAATGCAACATCACGGAGGAAAGTGGGAGGAAGCACACAGGGTGAGCACATCATGGAGAGATGTGGGGAGGAAGCACACATGGCTGAGCACGTCACGGAGAGGCCCGCGCCGGTGTAGATGCAGGTGTCACTGGCCAAACCATAGCCTGTGGTGTAATACTACCATGCCTAGGAAGATTGATGACATTCTCATAGAAACCATGAAAGTAGACATGCACCTTATGGATGGGTTCAGGCCCGGACTGGCCGTAGCGGACACTGGGCAATCCCCCGGTGCGCGCACGGGTGGGCGCCGGTTTTGGGCCCCTAGGGACCGATTTTGGTACAGGGCCGATTTAGCTGCAAAATCGGCCCTGTACCAAAATGAGCCGAAAACCGGCCCGGCAAAGAGCTCGGTGGCACCTCCAACCCCCATCCCCCCCCTTTCCCTGGGGGCGAGCACTTTGCCAGGGCCGGTTGTGGTTCCTAGTCCGGCCCTGGACGGGTTAGGCCCACCAGAATGTCTACTCAGCCTACCCACTGTTGAACAACTCAAACTAATTACAGTTTTGTACATAGTAGAGCACATACCACCGGCAGTGAGCAGATATCAAACTATTCACAGGGCTTGGGAAAGTGAAAGACTACAGTGCTTCTGCAAATCAACGAACAGGTCAAGCTGGTAGCCAAACACCATAGAAGATTACTTTTTCACCCAGTGGCGGTCAGTAATTTGAGCAGGAGGTGCAGCAGGCAGGCCAGCCACAAACACACCCATTCACACTCACTGACTCACACCCACACATTCACCTGCACGCAAACACCCATTCACAGGTCACACTCACAAATACTCATACCTACACACGCCAAACCAACAAAAACAAAGACTTACCGGACCTGCAGCAGGGATTTGCGATGGCAGTAGGAAAACCTCATTGGATCCTACTGATTGGCACTGCTACATCATCTCATTGGCTGACCTAGTTATGGGTCAGCCAAAGAGAGGCAACAGCAGTTCTCACTGGTCACAGAATGGAATGTAGTCAGTGAGGAGGCTTACCCCACCCCACTCTGTGAAGAGGAGCCATGATAGACACGCAGACCTGGCACTTCAGAGCTTAAAACTGAAGCGTCCATGTTTGAGGCTCCCCCTTGTGATGAGGGTGGGGACACCCAAGGGCTTTGCCAGGCTAAGGAGATAAAACCCACAGGGCATTGACATGTTCAGCCCAACAAAGTTCAGCTGAGGCAGCTAGGCTCCTGCACATTTATTACATGTACAGTGACTGGCTGCCTCACCTGAAAAAGAAGTGTGTGTGCGTCAGGCTGATTTTTACTCAGGATGCATGAACTGTATTGTATTGAATTTGTATTGAACAGTCAAGAATGGAAAAAACATCTTCTACTGTATTGTAGATTCATTGACGATATATTCATTTTGTGGAATGGCAGTCAAGAAAGTTTGGAAAATATAATTCAATTAAGCACTCACAACTATCAAATTCAGTTTACGCACAGCATCAGTGAAACGTCAATTACTTTTCTGGATGTTCAAATTTCAATAAATGGTTTTGACATAGCAACAGAGATTTTCAGGAAAGAAACAGACAGGAATAATGGTCTCCATTTTCATAGTTTTCATCCACAAATTCTGATTAAAAGCTTACTATGCTCACAATATTTGCGTATTAAACGGATTTGTTCGGATAATGATTCAACTAAGAAGCATCTAGAGGTTCAGCGATTGAAAAAGTGTCTCTGTAGACTAAAAATGAACTTTTGAAGAAACAATTAAAAAATCAAGAGTATCGAAAAGTGTTGGTTTTAAAATTTTCAACCAGCTCTAGAAAAATGAAGACCATAATTAACCGCCATTGGGATCTTTTGCAATGTGAGGCGTATTTCAACTGGATATTTCAACACAAACCGTTACATGCGTATCAACAACCTAAACACTTAAAAGAACTATTGATGATGAGTCCGAAGGTATCTGACTCCAAGGAGTTTCGAGGCACCAGAAAATGTACGAACTGTGTACATTGTAACAATGTTATCACAGGGAACACGTTGCAACATCCGCATACTGGTGAATCAATTAAGTTATTTCATAACTTGGCTTGTAATTTCAACAACCTCATGTATAGCCTCAAATGTCCATGTGGACTTTTATATATAGGTAAAACAGAAAGGAAAGTAAAAATACGAATGTCTTAACATAAAAGTATCACCAGGACACAAAACAAATCAAGCAGTTTATCTACCCATTGGGTAGAAGCTAACAGTATAGCTCAATTTAAATTCCAAATAATCCAGAGAGTTGAACAACACTCAGGAAAGGACATAACTAGGTCTTTATTACAAAGAGAAGTTTATTGGATTAGGTGTTTGGATACCCAAGGGGTCTCAATGAGAATAGTTTCCTATGATAAATAGCCTGATGCTTACAGCATTATGAATCTACTGTTTATAAGTGGATATTGTTTAGGAATGCCAGTTTTCCATAATGATCCTGTTTATGTAAATAGTAAATTAGTAGTCTTTTCCATTTCATTCATTTTATTTCCATATTTTATATATCTGTGTTTTGATCACTTGGGGTTGGAATTTCCGGGTACACAGCTGTGAGTTTTTTCATTTTAAATTAGTGACTGGTTTTAGGTTTGAAGGTAGTGAGACAATGGTGGACATATTCGTATTTTGGGTTTATGTTTGTGACGTTCGTGATATTTTGCGATACTTCTGGTCAGAAGTAGGCATGAGCGGATTTTGCGGATTGGCAATCCGCGAATTTGCGGATTTGCGAATTTGCGGATTGCCAAAATCCGCAAAATCCGCGCGGATTTTTTTTTTTATGTTCGCACGGGTTTCTGCAAGTTCGCAAGGGTTTTGTACAATTTCGCAAATCGCGAAATTGTACAAAACGCGTGCGAACTTGCAGCAACCCGTGCGAACAAAATTATATGAAGAGAAAGAAGCTCCTGGTCACAGGAACAGCACGGGGATTGCGCTCATGAAAGTCAAGGATGCAAAGGCCTCTACCCAGCATCACAGCTGAATTTCCACAGTAGATTTGGGAAGAGGCACACCTGTCCAGCCTCGAAGACGCTCATGATTGTTTTTGGGCTAATGAATGAGTCACTGATTTTGAGCATCAACTAGTTCGAGCGACCATGCAAAGGCCGCCCTCTACCCAGCATCACAGCTGATTTTCCACGGTAGATTTGGGAAGAGGCACACCTGTCCAGCCTCGAAGACGCTCATGATTGTTTTTGGGCTAATGAATGAGTCACTGAATTTGAGCATCAACTAGTTCGAGTGACCATGTGTGTGTTACTATGCAATCGCCCTGAAGGGCGCAGGGGTCCCTTGAGTGACCTGTGTAAGGCTGTAACTATTTTACAATGGCGCCAGCAAGCTGCCAGCGCCGTTGTAAAATAGTTACAAAGTTAGCTTGCACAGGAAGCACCTGCTTCGTTTTATCTAGTGGTTCCTGTGCAAGCTAACTTTGTAACTATTTTATAACGGCGCTGGCAGCTTGCTGGCGCCATTGTAAAATAGTTGCATGAGTGGGGGTTCAACTTTTGAACCCGTTACGCTCGCGGATTTTTTTTTGCGGATTTTGCGGGAAATCCGCAAAATTCGCGGATTGCGGATTTCCCAAAAATCCGCAAAATCCGCGAGCGTAACGGATTTCCAGCTCATGCCTAGTCAGAAGGTCTTCTTGTGTTTAAATTTTGTCAGATACAACTTTTTAGGTGGCTTCCATCTTGCGTGCTAATACTTTAGTAGTCCTGTTTTTATGGTTATGATCCTCAATCGATCATGTGGTAGAGGGACGTCACTATACTTGAATTTACGGAGGCAGCGCGGCTAACAGTCTACTACAGACCGGGAAGGTTCGGGAGTGTTTTTTCCGCACGGGTTGATGTAAAGTCAAAGGTAAGCAACACTGTGTATTGAAATGGTTGGTAGAACTTGAGGAGAGTCAGGTGTGAAGAGGATAAAGCAGGCGTTTCTTTAGGTTTCGGCTATTCATCGGCAACTTGGGGTGCAGAGTGAAAAAACAAGGGGGATTACATCCGTGGAGACGGATTGGAGTGAACCGGCCAGTGCTTGCGATACCACATATTGATAGTGAGAGCGGAGGTAAGTGTCTACATTTGGTAGTACCGTGGACGTATGCAGATGTAGGAAAGACATCTCACCGTGGTACAGAACTTTTTTGTCACGAAACAGAGGTGCGTGATTTGAATTGCAGTTTGAAGGGTGATAATATTATCAGCTGTAGACAATGTTTTACAGGGTGGTATGTGTTTGTTTATTCACAGCATTCAACAACAAGAGATAAACTTGGAAGTGAGTAATGACCACCAACAGCCAGGATGACTTTTTGCCAATTGACATTTTCCTACGGTAAGCCTCTTTTCTTGTTTGGCAAAGCTTCCCTCCCCAGCTTCCACACCCGGTCACGCCGTTTTTATACTAGAAAGCACGAACGTCACCACGCTTTGCCCGATTTATACAATAATGTTTATTTTATCTCACCCTTCCCCTTTTTAGATATCAATTTGATACCCTGCGTCTTACACGCTACCTCTTACGCAAAAATTATCCTACCCACCCCCTTTTCACTGGACATATAGGCTATGAATAACCCATATTTGAAATCTTATACCCGAGTCCAACCGTTCTTCATCACCTCCTTTTTACAATCAGGACCCAGTCTTACTGGTTTTCTTTCTTCTCCCCTGTCTCGTGTGGACCCTTGGACCAGCTCCTGACGATCTTATGTAAATATATCTCCTTCCTTACTCATTCCGCTGTGTTTCTTTCGCCACCTATACATTTTCTAAACATACTGGTATTAATAGCTCACTGGTGGACCATTACGCTTATGTATGATGATGTGTATGATTGTATCATGTATATCCCCTCGGTTTTTTCTGATCTACACAATACATATTGTTTATGCGGTATAACCTTTTGGCAACCATTCCTATCATAATAACTAATAATATTTATCTGTCGGGCCTAATATATGGTACAAATTCTCTTTAATTAATGATGTATGCTGAAAGTCAATAATGACATTTGGTTTATTTTCACATAAAGTGCTTGTATATATGTACATACTCATGATCTTTGTTTTGTTCAACAATGTACATACTGCACATATATATATATATAAAAAACACTCCCACCAACTCCCCAAATAACGTACAGAAAGACAGCTTCTCTGGGTGATATCCTCACACAAAGTCATCTATCCACCATTAATCCACATAATGAGAAAGGCAATAAATCCTGGCTAACAACACCTGGCTTCTGGAAATGCTCAAAATGCAAAGCCTGTGAGCACAGCAAAAACACTCTCTCATATGAATTACAAAACGGAAACATAGAAAAAAATCACTGATCACATAACGAGTGAATCCAAATTTGTAGTTTATGTCCTGCAATGTCCATGCCAAAAACTATACGTAGGAAGTACAATAAATAAATTGAAACTACGCATATTACAACACCTCAGGGCGATCAAGAATCAGGACCTCGCTTATCCAATGGCCAAACATTTTCAGGAAAAACATTCTAGCAATAACCAAGAACTCAAATTCTTTGGTGCAAAATTGGTAAAGCAGAATGAAAGAGGAGGAGATAGAACCCTAGACTTAAGAAGAGCAGAATCAAGGTTCATCTTGGCGCTGGGGACAGAGAATCCTTTTGGACATAATTTGGACGCAGAACTATATGTTCATTTGTAGAAGAATAACATTTCTGGATAACACATGTAGAGATTGTTGATCGAATGGGAAGAGAGGGGAAAAAAAATCTATGGTTCAAAAAAATCTATGGTTCATGAAAAAAGTCTTACACATCTATCCCAAAAATTCATTAAGCAAATAACGAAAATGATTATATGAGTACTATATAGGTGGACATATTTAATAACATAATGTTAGGGTAAAGCATATTGAATGATTGAACGAGGTGGATTTATCTTGTTGATCACTATGCTCAGTTTGTGGAAGTCTACTTTAGCCTGATCAAAACACAGAGAGTGGGTTACTTTGCATTTCCTCGGCTCTTCAATATATGCAGATAGATAGGATAGACCTTGTAGAGGAAGGACATGGGACAGGTCAAGGATAGGAATGCGTTTTTGCACATAAAATGTTTACATATTATAATTTGCACATTGCACTTGGCACTTTATTAGTAGTATCGCTGATTGACCGGCCCAATAGATAACCGTTACCTTTCCCTTTACTTCGTCTACCCTTCCTCCTTACTTTCCCTAGTCTTGCTATGAATTATTGAAACTGTTTGAGATAGTTATTATGAATACATTGTATCCTATACCTACATTTCCCCCATTTATGCAATTCTTAAGAATTTGTATCCTAATTATGAAGTTAAGATGAGTGACGCTGTTCAAATGAGATTTTACTTGCCTTTTTTGTCATAGGGTACTTTACCAATATGTTTCTCTGTTCATAAAATTGTGAATATAAATGAAAGCTTAAAATGGCCACTGAAAAATAGATGAGTAGGGTTAACAGTCTAGTCTGTTTTTAAAGGAAATGAAGAAGGGACTTTAAGCACTTTTCACTTTAAATGGACTGTTTGGACTGCAGGACTCTATGGTCCAGTCGAAGGCAATCGCCGAAACGCGTTGACCGTCCTCCTTGTCTGCACGATGGTGTTGAAAGAATAAAAAAAACATCTTACCTGAAATCGAGTGTTGGACCCTGTTTGTGCTGTGGTGTTTCTGGACCTTCTGGCTGCGCACTGGAGCTGGCTGGGTCGTTCTTCGTTGAAGAATATATATATACATATACACATATACATATACATATACATATATACACATCCAATAACAAAAAATTCTCCAAACATCCACTCCTGGAAAATGAAGAAGGCGGACCACGAGGAACGAGGCAGAAAGGTATTTATTTACTTCTTTACTTTCCCGCTCTGCTGCGACGCGTTTCGAGCACAGCAGTGCTCTTGCTTTATATTTATGTATTCCTAAATGTTTCTTCTGCAACCTCACACTACAATCACTGCACCATCTTTGTATATGTAAACACACAGCCCTGATGAAGCCCCAAGGCCGGATGGCCATATGGCTGCCTTTTCTGAATAATCTCCTATACAGGAGACTTTTTATCTGCATATAAATCACTGAAAATCAGAATTTGAATTTGGGAATTATTTCTATGATTTAACCACTATACTTTTTATTTGTCCTGACCTACCTTGGATTACTCTTACTTACCAGTGGGATGGGGGTCACCCACTGTCAAGGACAAATACCTCACGTATTTTCAACTCAATAATACAGCTAGTAAGGTACTGGGACCTTGCTATCTCCCTTTTTTCACTTTGTAGTTTCCGCTAAGGTCAAATCCCTGAAAACCGGCGAGTGTTCCTCCCCAGTGACAAATTAAGACTACAACCCGCACCAAAGATAATAGATGGCATCTTGTCAACACCGAAGACCACAACGCACTAACAGAGTTGATGAAACCTTTTCCAACAACCCGGTCATTCCCAAAACCACTATAGGAAAACCCAACCTAACATCTGCAAGAAACACCTTTCAAAACCTTGAACGTGCAGTGAAAAAAGAAACAACCAAGTGGTGGGAAGTTGCCTCGCTCAAGAAATATCTGGAAGCAGATAGAATCCCACGGGGCTTAAGGATTCTGAACTTTCCACCCACAGACACAACAAACCCTGAATTATATTGAAAGATGGGAAAGGAATCCGAAGGAATGCTCCAACAATATGATCAGACAGCTCATTGGCCACGCAGAAGAGGAATATCAAAAAGCAAAAACAGAAGTGGATAATTTAACTAAACACATTGAGGACTCCAACTGGGGGAAATTACCGTCAAAAACTACGAGATTCTCAATCGAGTTATTGACGAATTTGAAGAGGATATAATCAAGCGTAAGAATCGCAAATTCCGCCGTGATCAAACAGACTTTCAATTTGGAATGGTGTATACATTTCCAAAAAAATACGACGCTAAGCCCTCAACCAATCCAAACGAGGAACAGAGTCCCCAGCCCTCTGTAGCCTCATCAAGCTCGGACATAGAATCACCAGCATTGGTTCCAGAAAGTGAAAGCTCCATATGCAAGGTAAATTTTTTCGAGGAGGTACTTAGATACCGGCTAGGTAAGAAAACAACAAACACTACAACGTCGGAAGACTCCCCGCAATACAGACGACAACCCACCTCGACCCCAGGAGTAACAACCAGGTCAAGGAGAAAGGAATTGGACAAAAGACCGGAACAACAGTGAACCTAGTTAAAACCTATCAACCATGACCCTATCCAACCAGGAACTGAGTGTCCTTAATAGAGCCCTGTCCTTTTGTCCGACAGCCGTATGGAATCCTACACAAACTCAAATAGATCTTTTCTAAATTCACGAGAAAACGAAAACTCAGTCTTCTTTGCTGACGACCCAATAGACAGCGAGACCTTTCACAACCAGTGATCTCCGACATGTCTATCCAAGACCTTACCTATGTGGACCTACTAACCAATTTGACTGAACAGGAATCAGACCCAGATACCATAAACCAGACAGCCATGGAACTAGGTATTGATACCCATCATTCCATAAACACAGGCTTGATAAAAAAATCCACATTCAACCCTCAATTACCTGCAGGTAACAACATAGATGCCTTCCAAAGTGCAGTCACCAATGACTTGGAAAGAGATTACTCTAAATACTAGGAAAAATCGAAATATCTACCACAGAACATAACAAAAGAAGATGGGAAAGCAATCAAAACATTACAAGGGAGACAAGACCTGACCCTCAAAGAAGCAGACAAAGGTGGCAACCAAGTAGTTCTACACATCGATGACTACATCAAGGAAGCAGAGCGCCAATTGGCAGACAGGACATGCTATCAACCACTGTCACAAGAACCTACCCCATCAATTCTCTACCAAATCAAAGAAAAAATTGAGAAATTGTATCAACTTGAACTTCTATCCTACGAAGGGAAAATATTCCTCTTCATTGAATATCCAATGATGCGCATGTTCTACTTACTGCCTAAAATTCATAAAGGCACATATCCATCTCCAGGTAGACCCATCATAGCGGGGATAAATTCACCATGCTCAAGATTAGGAGAATTTGTGGACAAAAAAACTACAGGTGATTATGAAAGACATTCCGTTGTTTATACAGGATTCCAAAGACATACTTTTGAAACTACAAAACATCCCCTGGGAACCGGATTTTGTACTAGTATGTATTGACATTGTTAGCCTTTATACTTCCATCCAACTCTCAGATGGATTACGAGCAACAAAACAATCTCTCTGGACCCAACCTGTGAATTTTCTAGAAACTAATAAGATGGTTCTAGAAATGCTTGAATTCTGTTTGGAAAAAAAACTTCTTTAGTTTCAACGGGCAACTGTATAAACAAACAAAGGGTACTGCGATGGGAGCCAAATTTGCGCCGGCATAGGCATGTATCCTGATGAGCCATGTAGAGAGATACTGGCTTTGGGACCCTGACTTTGCCAACTTCATTTCCCACATTATAATGTGGCGCAGATACATAAATGATATTCAGTGTATCTGACAGGGCAACATACCTTTACTACAAAGATTCATAAACACTCTATCAGAACCTCTGGGGAATCAAAACTACCTCCAACTACTCACGAAAAGAAATACATTTCCTGGATCTAACACTGTATGTCAAAAACAACACCCTACACAGTAAACTACACAAGAAGGAAACAGCTGGAAATTCCATCTTAAGAGCTGACAGCCGCCACCCCATCCACAACATTAAGAATATACCCAAAGGAGAACTGCTACGAACTCGCAGAAACTGCAGCGAGGAGCAAGTATTCTTGAACAAAGGGAAAGAGGTGGTATCTCGATTAGAACAGCGAGGATACAGCCGCAACACGATGGAAAATACCTTAACAACAATTTCCAAAATAGAAAGAAAAAACACTCTCAAACAAAAAAAAGAATAAGGAGGAGAATACAGGAATTTGTTTCATCACCAACTACCACAATGGACACCAGCACATAAGAAAAATCCTGAAATGCCATTGGCATTTACTTCAACATACCCCAAACCTTAATGAACATCTTAAGGAGTATCCTGAAAGCCCCGAACTTAAAAAGAATGTTATGTCGCTCTGAATTCACAGATAAAAGGAAACAAAAATCCACATTTCTAGACGGACCAGTAGGATTCTATATCTACCACAACTGTAGCATATGCAAACTCAGCACTAATAAAACCACTCGAGTACCAATGCCACAAGGGCAAAATTTCACCATCACAGAATGGATTGACTGTAATAGTAAATTTGTAATTTAAGTTATAATTTGCCCCTGCAACAAGGCCTACATAGGCAGCACCATACGGCCATTACGAACCCCCATCCAAGAACATTACAGAAATATTCACAAATACAATACAGGACACCCTTTGACGGAATATTTTCATCAGGAACATCCACATAAGAAGGAGTTCACTTTCTTTGGCGTGGAATTAATACACCAGACTAAACGAGGAGGCAACTTTGAAATCCGACTAAGGAAAAGAGAAAGTGAACTCATCCTCTCCTTTAACCCGGTGAAACTGGGCCTGAACAAAGATGCCAAAATGTATGTCTGGTTAGTCGATGTGTGACCCTAATGAACCACCCCTGGTTCTTTCCCTACATTAGCTAACATTTGTTAAAAAACTCTTAGATATTACTTGTAATGGATAACACTGGACACTGCATTTACAATAACTAACTGTGTGATACCAATAATTGAAAGCCAGTTCTAATGACATGAAATGCAGTCATTTCATATCTCGATGTAACTATGTGCACAATGAAAAACTGTTATATTACATGTAAATACCTGCCCTTAACCATACTTACAATCTCCAATAGTCTCTATTGCAATCTATGATGTGCAGTTCCACTTATCTCTCGCTCTCTCTCTCTCTCTCTTGCACTTGGAGAGCATCTGTCGCCTGCACACCTATTCTTCCTCCCCTCCCATTGTAGTGTAGTTCCTATTTTCCCTATAGGCCCTGCGCATTGGAATAACATAGGCGGCGATCTATGCACAGATATGAATTTAGCAGCCCACATGCCTCGAACACAGCAGTGTAGACGTAGAAGTGCGGTCTTCCAGGTCTCTACTGACTATGCTAAACTTAATTGGGTTTGTACCAACTAGCTCAGAGGTCACTGGAAACTTTCTTGACTGAATAGGAAGTGATCAGCTTCCCAGGCACAGACAAGAAGGGATTCAGTTTTCCAACAACCGCATAAACATGACAACTTTGCTCCTTAGAATAAGAGTCAATCTCTAGAGTCGTGTGAAACAATAGACAGCTATTTCACTCAGTCAGTTGTGCAGATTACTTTCACCAAGATACAGAGAATAGAGAGACGGGCGTTTTCAATAAAAGGTATTATTTATTGAACAGTCTTTCTTCTCATGCAAGAGAAATTAATTGCCACAATTGCAAGACTTGTTATTATAAAAAGTGCATACAGTAAAAGGAAGATTGCGAAATAATACTGTAAAAGCATTGATATGGTTTTTTAGCCATACAATGGTTAAAATGAATAAAATATATACATTCATATATACATTTGACTAACGTACTCAACTGGTGCTTCTAAATACGCCTACCCCAGAGTAACTGACCTAAGCCTAATATTTGGGAGGGAGTAAGTAAGTAGAAGTTTAAGTTAAGTTGGTTTTGCCAAGGGTTTGCTTCAAGAATTCTCTCTAAGGGTTTAGTCAACACTGTACATCTGGAATAGAATGTCGGAGGTCTTGTATCTCCTCTCAGGACTCGATATCCCAGTTTACCCGCAAGGGTAGGCTGGAAACGCCGGAGCTGGATTTTCTCGGCAGGAGAAAAGACAGCGTCTTTCTCAGCGCGTCAAGGAGGAGGAGGGGCAGCGTCCGTGGGCTTCTCGCATCTGCTGGGCTCTGCAAGGGACAGCTGTTCTGCTCCTGTATTCTCTATCACCACCGCTGTGTTTGCTTAAGGCAACGTTGGTATTATTTATACCTCGAAGGTGCCTTGTTTGACGTAAGCTTTTGGACATAAGACGTCAATAAAGATGTCACTAAGAACCGGTCGTTCTTACAGTGCTCATTAGAGTTCTATTACTAATCAAAACATAGCAAGCGGGGCTTTCCCAGGTTGCTGGGAGTTTTATCTGTTGAAAGAACTCTGAGTGTAATCTAGGAATCTAAGATAGTGGCTTCTGCTGTGTCATGTACTTTAATGAGCTGCAGAGACGAGTTTCTGAAATATAGCTGAAATATGGCTCTGATTGTTTATGCCATTATAGGGGTATGGATTGATTATAGCCGTATAGGGGCATAAGGTCACAATATTGATTGGGGTCCTAGATAGAACACGACACCCACTCCACAAATTTATGTCCATCAAATTACTAAAACTAAAGCAATAAGATGCGCGTGTAATACGTCCCACCCCAAAATACATATTGCATTTGAAATGGTGTATATGGAATACATGAAAGTATAGGTACTGTACGTTATTAAGCATAGAAATTATTCAAAAATTATAGCATATGTAATCAGTTGAACGATTTTGCGAAAAAATAACACATGAAATGTCTCTTAATACAGAAAAGAAGGGCAAGACTATTTCATCACATATAAATGCATTTGCTGTAAAATGTGCTAGAGGCTGAGGTAAAGTTATTTTGTCTCTAGATTTACTAAAAATAGAAGTTCTGTTCTTTATGAATAGTTCTACTTTAAGCAAAGGTATACGTGCCAGGAAAAAAGGTAAATATTTTGAAAAAGTGTTCAATTTAAAAAAAAAAAAATCATGGTGAACGGGGAATAGAGTTCCAACGCTTTTCAGTAGTTTTTGTTGATCAAAACTGAAGGACGAATTCAGAGTTCATGGGAACGCTGTGCGCCGGAATGCTTTTTTCAAAAAATCCTTGTTGTTGTTCAGGGGAGAACATCATATCAGACAGGCTCTTAAAGAACAGGTCTACATATTCAAGTGACAGTTCGACCAAGTTCGAAAATGCTGTAACTTGGCAGGTGTGAGAATGATTGCTATCATCGATGTTTGGATCAGCAATGCTCACAGAACGCCGTACCTGGGTGATGTTGCTTTCATGTACCGCTTCACTGCCGCCACCTAGTCGTAGCGCAGGAGTCTCAACGAATGCCGTCATCAGGATTGGTAGCCGCTGGGGACAACACGATGCGTGAGCCATTACAGGACTTAGCAAAGTATCGATATCCATTGGTACTGCTGATGGTAGTGCAAGACAGGTGTCTAACACGCATTCTTCTCCGCATAGCATACATCGAAGCACAGGTAAGATGCAGGTCTGCCATATAGGTCTGAATGAAAGAAAGCAGGTCATGTTCAGATCTCTCAGCCTGGTCAATCCAAGGACTCTAGTTATGCGGTCCCGGTAGCGTACTGTTAGGATCGTTTCTTCCATCCTTGCCGGAGTCATGTCTGTGTTTTGGCTTGCCATATCGGAGCAGGAGGGTCAAAAATAAAAGGCCTGCTACAAGTCCCAAAATTAGGGGTATGCCGCCAAAGACTGAATGTACAAAATTGGGAATGATGCCCAGAATTGCTTTGAATGGTGTTAACAGTCCCGAAAAAATCGTCTTAAATACACCGGAGATACCTACGGCATCTGACATATTTAGAATTTGGCTAAGCATTTCTGTGAAATGCAGGGGCAATTTGTTGATAAAAGGTCATGTATCTCCGAAGCTGTTCTTGCAACTTGGAGATCATACGTCTCTTTTGATGACGTTATGGGCACTGTTGTCTGTAAAAGCACAGACTTCATTCTGCCTAAAGTATCAATTCGTATAGAAGAGACATTCAAAGGAGGCCAAATCGGCATCTCGGAATCTCCAGGGCCGTTTGGAAACAATGCTTGCATACAGCAAGTGACCATGTAAGTTACGCGCTTACGAGATATGCTTTCCCTGGCATCAAGCCACAACAGCTGTGACCCGTTATTAGAATGTAACTCCCGTTAGAGAGTTGCTTAAAGAAAGGCTCTATCTGCGTTGCAGGTGTGACATGCTGGTGGCATGAAAGGTTGTTTGGAGTTCCTTCACAGGCCCCGTGTAAATTAATACCCTGGCACAAAAGTATACCGCTTAGTGAATGTTTGCAATTTTCACCACTAAGAAATACATTTTTGTTGCTGTCACTATAGCATGTGTGTGTATATGGTAATTTCCATGCTGACTTAATGTATCCTTTACCCAATCGTTCATACTGGCCAGTCGGTATATATTCAAGGCAATTTTTTAATCGGAAAGTTGTTAAAGGAATTGTGATAATCCTGTGTATTATCCATTCAATGACAGGTCTTTCTGACATTGTCAATGGTAAGCTCTCAAGTTTTTCGATGCTCAGGATTGTATAGTCTGCTCCTTTCTGTGCCAAGCTGATTTGTTTATCAGTAAGGTTAAAGATGGAAAACAATGACATTGTGTTGATTAAACGCCATGGCACATAGCCTGAACGAAGATTTTGCAGCGTCCAGCCTAGCTGTACAATAGAACGCAATTGCGACTGGCCATTGTAACATTAGCAAGTCTTTATCTATTATATCGATGGCAGATGATACAATACTGTCCAGTGAATATATTCTGGAGGACAGAGTCATTAACCCATTGTCCACAACAGAAAGTGATTTTTCCAAATTAATACAATCAATTTCTCGTATTTTTTCAGCTGTTTCAATTTGTGTTACTTTCCAAGCCTCATTGTATGCCGCATATATACTTGCCGCTATGAAATGTTTTTGACGCTGTTTGCGTGGTCCCAGAATGAAATCGCGCAAATCAGCACCATCTTTAAGTGAAGATAAGTGTTGCTTAATTTCTGCCAGTGTGGATGATTCTAGCCATTCAAGGCACAGCTTCCCTACACTGTATGTTGTTACTATCCCTGGATGTTGTCTCTGGGAGTATCTAGGGTCTGGTCTGGTCATTTTTAACCCCTGTGTTTTATTCAGGAATCTATCTTGACAGTTATTCGTGTCAGTAGGCCAGATTAACCACTTTTTCCAATCAGGATGTGTTCTGTTTAGATGTAAAATTTTAGATACGTCTATTTCAATATCTGTGGTTGCATTATCAGGTATTGGCTTTGGAATAGATGGTTTGTTAAGGTCTTTAATCTTAGCTAGGCCAAGACAGGTTGTTTGGTGAATTGTGTCATTTAAGAACATTATTTGTTCTGGGATCATGCAGGCTCGAAATAATGCTTCTAGGCCTTGTACCTGCCATTCTTTTGTACCCCAGATGGTTTTTGTTTCAATGTTGTTTTTCCAGAAATTAAAAACAAATGTCATCATTTTTTCATAAAATGCTTCTGAATATATCAATTTAGTATTTGTCAACATGGTTTTCGTCCCTGTTTTATCCAACAGTTTATAATAAAATGTTTCTGCATCACTTGTGTTAAACCCTGAGAAGTACTGGAATTTCTGATTGAATGTTTTCGAACTGCTTTTAGGTGGAGTAGCACAATGTTCCCATTGGTTATATTTAAAAACATTTCTAGGTTGTGCAGATTTATGTAAGTAATGGTCTCCGTAATGTGAGAAGCAGTACATCTGTTCATAATTAGACGAACCTTGTAAATAATCATGTTCTGTAAATCTAGCTGACAGTACTAAATCTGACATCATATTATTTATACTTTCAAAATCCCAATCATCAGAGAATGTACTCGGTTTTACAAAGTCACTTAACGAAACCTTGAACTGGTGAGGATATTTCAAGATCTCGACCGGGCCATATACTTCATAGTCAGTTTTGTCCCAAACTACCCCGCCGGGTATTGGAATGGCTGTGACATTTACTGATGATAGTCCTCTTTTCTTCACGTGAGATGATTTGTGTGGTTTCAGGACTAAGTTGATGTTCTGACTTGCTGTGTCCATTGAACTGTATTTCCCTTCAATGAATTTTCCCAAACAAAGTATCATGATGAGCCAAAGTTGGAGGAAAAATAAACCTAGACCAAACCAAAACTCTAAACATGGAGAAATAAGGTAAATTTCCTTGAGTCGATGAAAGAGTTCTTTTGCCTTTTCTTTAAAGGTCTTTGTTTCTGGCGTTACTTCAGGGTCGTTTTGATCTTCCGAAAAGTTATCGAAGTTGATGAAGTAGCCAGAGGCAGTTCTGTCAATTGTTGGAATTGTTTTCTCCATTTGTCTTTTGTTAGCACATTCTGATGCCTCATCATTGTAGACTGGTGTTTCATGACGAACTGTTTCAATCTGTGTTTCAAGAGGCACGAGTTCCATGGCATTATTGCATAGTCCCTCTCTGTGCACTGCAGGTTTATCAAATGTGATTAGTCTCTCAGTTTGAACCTCTTGGATTGTTGCAAATGTGGGTATTCTGTTGTTTCTTGGGAGTCCACTTGGCCTACTGTTGATTATAGGCCACATGATTGTGGTTTTACCAGGTTGATTGATACAACTCGGTTCTCCTTTTTACCAGCAAGAGGCGGTAGTACTACTGATCTTGTTCCGTTGATTGCCAAGACAGGTACTGCTTTTCCGCCGCTTCGGCCGCCGCACGGGCTTGTCAGTTCTCAGCGGAGTTTAGAGACGCTTCTGTCCGGCACCCATCTAGTTCTGGAAGACAGACTGGTCAAAATGAATAAAATATATACATTCATATATACATTTGACTAACATACTCAACTGGTGCTTCTAAATACGCCTACCCCAGTGTACCTGACCTAAGCCTAATACTTGAGAGGGAGTAAGTAAGTAGAAGTTTAAGTTAAGTTGTTTTTGCCAAGGGTTTGCTTCAAGAATTCTCTCTAAGGGTTTAGTCAACACTGTACCTCTAGAATAGAATGTCGGAGGTCTTGTATCTCCTCTCAGGACTCTATATCCCAGTTTACCCGCAAGGGTAGGCTGGAAACGCCGGAGCTGGATTTTCTCGGCCGGAGAAAAGACAGCGTCTTTCTCAGTGCGTCAGCAGCGACCGTGGGCTTCTCGCATCTGCTGGGCTCTGCAAGGGACAGCTGTTCTGCTCCTGTATTCTCTATCACCACCGCTGTGTTTGCTTAAGGCAACGTTGGTATTAATTATACCTGGAAGGTACCTTGTTTGACGTAAGTTTTTGGACATAAGACGTCAATAGAGATGTCACTAAGAACCGGTCGTTCTTACAGTGCTCATTAGAGTTCTATTACTAATCAAAACATAGCAAGCGGGCTTTCCCAGGTTGCTGGGGTTTTATCGATTGAAAGAACTCTGAGTGTAATCTAGGAATCTAAGATAGTGGCTTCTGCTGCGTCATGTACTTTAATGAGCTGCAGAGACGAGTTTCTGAAATATAGCTGAAATATGGCTCTGATCGTTTATGCCATTATAGGGGTATGGATTGATTATAGCCGTATAGGGGCATAAGGTCACAATATTGATCGGGGTCCTAGATAGAACACGACACCATTCTCTTCCTCATAACTGTCTCATGTATACAGCCCATATGTCTAAATTGGATAGACCCCACTGCGCGATTGAATAAGACAGACTGAGCCTCTGAATTAGAGGCGCAATATTATTAATCTCCCACTCTGAATATTCTACGTTTGCCTCATTAGAAGTCATCCCATTAATTTCATGTCATAACCTGTGGCACATACCATTCTAAGATGGCGCCACGGAGCTCGATCCCAGACAACAGGATCCAGTACCTTTTCTCACCCGGAAGTACTGACTATGGCAAGTACTTCTAACGGGTCCACTGCCGAGCGCGGTTGCTGAAGCCACCGACTGAGACAACTTCTAAATAGGCATTTATGCCTCGATTCATATGTAAGCGCTATCCGGGAACTTACGGTTATTCTAACCTACGGGAGAATTGGAGCCCCCTTGATCCTAAACTAACATAGCCTTTTTCCACCTAGATTAAGATTCACTGACCACGAACAGCCAGGAAGACTTTTTGCCAATTGACATTTACCTACGGTAAGCATCTTGTTTGGCGATGTTTCCCTCCCCAGCTTCCACACCTGGTCACGCCGTTTTTATACTAGAAAGCACAGACGTCACCACGCTTTGCCTGATTTATACAATAATGTTTATTTTACCTCACCCTTCCCCTGTTTAGATATCAATTTGATACCCTGCGACCTACACGCCACCTCTTTCGCAAAAATTATCCTACCCACCCCCTTGTTCACTGGGCATACAGGCTATGAATAACCCATATTTTAAATCTTATACCGAGTCCAACCGTTCTTCATCACCTCCTTTTTACGATCAGGACCCCGTCCTACTGGTTTTCATTCTTCTCCCCGGCTCGTGGTGATCTTATGTAAATATAGCTCCTTCCTTACTCATTCCGCTGTGTTTCTTTCGCCACCTATACATTTTCTAAACATACTGCTATTAATACCTCACTGGTGGACCATTACGCTTATGTATGATGATGTGTTTGATTGTATCATGTACTTCCCCTCGTTTTTTTCTGATCTACACAATATATATTGTTTATGCAGTATAACCTTTTGCCAACCATTCCTATCATAATAACTAATAATATTTTATCTGTCAAGCCTAATATACGGTACAAATTCTCTTTTAATTAATGATGTATGCTGAACGTCGATAATGAAATTTGATTTATTTTCACATAACGTGCTTGTATATATGTACATACTCATGATCTGTGTTTTGTTCCACAATGTACACACTGCACATATATATATATATATATATTATATATATATATATCCATCCAATAACAACAAATTCTCCAAACATCCACTCCTGGAAAATGAAGAAGGCGGACCACGAGGAACGAGGCAGAAAGGTATTTATTTACTTCCCTGCTGCGACGCGTTTCGAGCACAGCCGTGCTCTTGCTATATATATATGTATTTTTAAATGTTTCTCCTGCCACCTCACACTACAATCACTGCACCTTCTTTGTATATGTAAACACACAGCCCCGATGAAGCCCCAAGGCTGGATGGCCATATAAGGGGGCGAAACATGTGTTGGCTGCCTTTTCTGAATAATCTCCTATACATGAGACTTTATCTGCATATAAATCACTGAAAATCAGAATTTGAAAATTATTTCCGTGATTTAACCACTATACTTTTTATTTGTCCTGACCGACCTTGGATTACTCTTACTTACCAGTGGGATGGGGGTCACCCACTGTCAAGGACAAATACCTCACGTATTTTCAACTCAATAATACGGCCAGTAAGGGACTGGGACCTTGCTATCCCCCTTTGTAGGTCTCGCCTGAGCCAATGCGCTTGCGCATTGCTACAGCAGGATTATAGTAACCGGAAAAGAAAAGTCTACCAAAACGGCTGCGGATCGCATACAGTTCATGTGATCTATGCGCGTGCACACCATCGCCAGCCACATAACACACCACCATTTGTCTGTGCCTCGGCATCAAGACTTCAAAGGCTGCCCCACCCCGTCACAGCAATGCCGAGAGCTTGTTCCTGGACGAAAGTGAAAGCCTACCGTGCTTGTTTACAGTAGCCTTGGTCCTCAAATGCTGTTGCTGTGTTGCCATCTCTCCAGGGACAATCAGCTTGAAAACACTCGGCTTGCTAGCTGCAATGCTACATCCGCTATGCTTTGCCTCTAGACACGTTGATCCCTCGCAGTCTGTGCTGACTCAGCTCCTCCTGATTCTGAAACTGACAAACACAGTCACCACGCAGTCTCTTCTCTCTGTCTTATGATGTCTGCCCTGCCACCATTTACTTCGAACCCTCACACCTCCTCACCCTCACACACCCCACCCTCACTCACCCTCACACCGTCACACCCCTTCCACCCTCACACACCACATCACTCAGGAATACCACCACATCACTCAGGGACACCACCACATCACTCAGGGACACCACCACATCACTCGGGGGCACCACCACATCACTCGGGGGCACCACCACATCCCTCGGGGGCACCACCACATCCCTCGGGGGCACCACCACATCCCTCGGGGACACCACCACATCCCTCTGGGACACCACCACATCCCTCGGGGACACCACCACATCACTCGGGGACACCACCACATCAGTCTGGGACACCACCACATCAGTCAGCCCAACCACATCATCACTCAGCACCACAACAGCACTGTCCTTGCTTGCTACCAACAAACATTGCCATAGCCAATAGGACTCGCATTAGGAAAGTGTAAGCTATTGGCTTTGTGAATAACAATGCTATTAATTTATATTTTTTCAAAGCCAACACATATTAAAAAAAATTGTCATTTACAATACCAATAGCTCACTTTCCTAATGCGAGACCTATTGCATCGCAAATGCTTGTTTCACTTTGTAGTATAAGATGGAATGTAGTGTTATTGGGACAAGGGTGCCAGGATGGTAAAGTAGGGGCGTGTTTTCACACAGTGTGGGTATAGTGGCTGGTACCTTTCTTCTTATTGTTTATTCTTTTATAATTTTTCAGTACTGTCTGTTGGAAAAGGCACTAAAGTTAAACATGGGTGATTTCTGATGTGGGAGTATAATTTGAGTTTAGGCAGCAATTTAAATGCAAGTGTATTACTCGAGCTAATGCAGCAATTCTAATGCACTTTAAGTTCAGTTGAGAAAAATGTAACTGTCTTACTTCCTTGAACATAACAGTGTTTAACACAGTTTTTTGGTAGGTTTCAGATTGAATCCCCCGAAGAAGGGTGAACAGCCCAAAATGCATTGGGCAACGCCTAAAATATTGTAATTTTGTTGATTCAAATGTGGATTGTCAAATTTGGATATGGACTTTCATTGATTATTAAATGAACCATGGAGTTATGATATAATTATTTTGTAAATGATTTTTGGTTGAAATTAAGCAAGATACTGTCTACAAATATATTGGTTTGGGGAATTGTGCATACATTATGATTGCAGCAGCATCACGCTTTAGTGCACTGTGGTTAGGTAGAATAGGCTTGAAGTAGGGTGAATCCTTAGTTCTAGGGCTAGTGGGCTAAGGATTGTGGTCTGACTTCATACAGGCCAATAGCTACCCACTGAACATACTCTTCCTGGAGAAGCTGGAAGAGCCCGCAGAGGCCTGGATCTCACAGGTATATGTTCAAGCCGGCTGAAAACCAACCGTAGGTTTAGAAAAGCAGGTGGATAATCAGCGGGTTCTCGGTGTCAACCACAGTTCAAGCATAAAATAACATATCAGTGCCTCAACATAGTACACCTCAGAACTATGCTTCAGACCACTAAAGCTTCTTAAACATGGAAATTCTCCTCTACATCGACAGTTTTGCACTTAGACTTCTTATTGTCGATGCTATTGTCAAAGGACAGCATAGAAGCTTCTGACTGAGGTAAATGGTAACCACTTCACAGGAACTCTATGGGGTTCCTGAAGTATATTCAAAAGAACCACAGGCTAGGAGTGGGTGTAACCTAACCTGGGCCTCCAGTAGGAGGTTTGCTTCCCTTACCTGCCTTTCTCTAAGCAGATCCATCTGAAAATCCAGCATGAACACTACCTGAAGAGCAGCCTTTATTAGATCTAGAGCTTTGATTTCTTTATGAAGAAAAGCTATGTGGGCTTTCGGACTTCATCACAGTCAGTCACTGTTCCGCTAAGATGGGTTTTGTTTTCACTAGTGTAACTTCCCACTCCTTTGTGCTTTGACGGTACCTAGTTATTTCATACACCCCAGCTAGAGGTTGATTAGCATTTCGCGTTAAAATTAATACACCATTTTGATGCCATATCTTCATACTTTTACTATTATACACTAATGAATGTAATCGAAGATTAGTATTACAAACTTGCAGTCAACTATCCTTTCCCCCGGAGCTGCAGGGCCAGTGATTATCTTAACACGCTGCAGTTGATCTTTTGCAGAATTTGGCAATCATGGCCATTTATCTGCGTTGTTGGCACAAGGCTTTCTTTGAATTCATTAATTTTCTCTGGCTATATGCCAAAGCAGGTGACGCAGTATTGTTTATTTATTGGGTACATTTGTTATAATTTCTAATAGTGCACCTGATGGTAGAATCTATGTTTAATGGCTGAATCAATGTCCACTGCAGAGCAAGGAAAATGGAATTTTAACACACAAAAAAGTGATATTTCATAAATGATAGATTACAGACAACCAAATAAGGGTTGCACAATCATTTCAAATGTGGCACATCAGTAGAAGTAGCCTCGTTAGCTGATGCCCTAACTTCATTTTAAATGGATTAGGGATGTAGAGCATCACAGTCCTACAGGTTGTTAGGATCATGAGCTCGGTAGATATCAGTTATTTTTTTCTGCCATTTTATCCCTTATCAATAATTTTGCCCGTGTCTTTATATATTCAAAGAATGGTGAAGTCACACCACGCTCAGTTCCAGGGGTTGGTCACTTTGCAAATGTTTAGTAGGCCTCGATTGGGAAAGTTATAAACGTTAGTGGGGGCAACAAATAAAACGGGACAAGTACCACACCATGATAAAGCAAAAACAAACTAGATTCAGATGTGGACAAGGGAATGAACAAGCGAGGGCGCTGCTGGCATTTAAAGAGGACAGGTCACTGACCTCAATCTGAGTGCCGAATTAGACCAAATGCTGTTAACTGGTATAGCCATCCCATTTTGATTGCATGAAAAATTCATGAGTTGCTATGTTCTGTGAAACTTGCAGACATTTCACCTGGTCAAAGCAAATGAAATGACAAAAAACATGCAGGAATTGGTGTGGAAATACTGAGTGGGGCACGTGTTTTGCCGCTCACGCTTTTGGAGATTGTTCTTGAAGACCAAAAAACGCAACAAATATGGCACCTGCTTAGCAAAAATGAATACCTTCAGTAAGGCTCCCAAAGTGGTGGCTATACTGACAACGGATTCCAGACTGCCATTGGGTGGGATCTCTAATTATGGAGGACTGCTCTCTGCCAGGGATCGGGAGCCACAGCCTCCGCTGATCTGTAGAGACAGCAAACAGCTGCCCGGTTAACTCTCAAAGCATGATGCATGGTTTTGCTAATTTGCCTGGAAATCCAACGGCGAAATTAAAACAAATAACATAAGATCAAGTACATTTAATTACTCCATTACCACCACACCAGTTGTCCTCTCCTCATCCTTTATTTACTTTAACGGCACGACTCTCACCTTTCTGAAAGCAACTACTTTGCTAACCTAGAAAGAAAAAAAAATGTTGGTTACAAACCCTATTGCTACATAATGAAGCTCTGCACCTTCTATATCATGTTTCCAGGTTGATTGTTGGCAGCAACACCTCGGTTTCTGTATTAAGTGTTTTCTTACTTTCTGGTGTAGCTTCGCAGAGCTAGTCTGTGTACCAGGATTCGCCATGCATTAGAGCAGCTCTGGTCTAGCGGCACAGGCTCCACCAATTTACATCCCCTTGGAGTGCCAAGTGCTAAGATTGCTTTGACTTAATTTTGGGAGCTGGGGTATGAGCTTCTGAGCCCCACTGGCATGTCCGGTGCTGCTCTAGCTGCTGCAGGGACTTGTGCTTTGGTTGCCCTAAGACTGGGCTGTGTTTGTCTCTTAGGTCTAGTTTATTGGTACTGTTCTTCCTGCTGTGTTGTATTTGGAATTCTCCATCCACATGGCACACTTCCCTTTGCTAGCCTTTCCCTTTGCTAACCTTTGGGATTGTGCAGCAAGGGTATTTCTGTGTTACTTTCAGTGATGCTCAGTTGCCAAAGTGTGTTCTACTTTCTTGCCCTGGTCTTTGCTTATAGGCTTGGTATAGGGTTTTGTCAGGCACTGCCTGGCCTTTATTTTCCATTTCTGGCTTGCGTTCTGCTCCATGGTTATGTGTCCCACTGGAGCCATCCTTCTTCCCCCTGTACCAAACCAGTAGTGTTCAGTTGTGGGGGTTGAGTATGTGGTGTTCTTAAAGACAGCTTTTTTGCACTTCGTCCCAATGTCTGATGGGTGTCTGGCTGAATGCCAGGTTGGGCCGTTCTGGACCCTTTTTAATGGATGCAAAGCATCCTTATCTCTTGGTCTCAGGTGCCACAGCATCTCCTGCACTCTTGTGCCTACGCCCCGGCGTGGCATGTCCCACTTCCTTCACTTGCCTTTTGTCTGGTCTCAGTCAGTGTCAGCTCAGTTCGGGAGTACAGGGTCTTCTTTAGCCTACAATTGGCTGCCCTTCATTTCAGTCTTGGCCTGCCTGTTCTACTATGGTGCATGTGTTTATGGGTCTGTGGTGGCTTCTGCATGCTTCCTGGTAGCTGTCTGGGGTTCTAAGGCCTTATGACAAAGGCTGACAGTTTCTGTTCCCGGGTGCATTTGTTTGAGACCTGCCAGTTCTGGATCAAGTTGTGTTGCCACCACGGTGCAGGAGTGCTGAATTTGGGGCTGCTCCCTTACAAAGGGAGATTCGGAGTTGTCATTGATTTATTGATTTCCGAACCAATCAATAATTTGTCTTAGTTTTGGTGTTCGCCGCCTTGCTCCTTTTGGGGCTTGGGTGGCAAACAGGCTGCTTGGTCTGTTATCCCAGGATCGCGGGTGGGGGGGCTTCTCTTGGGCCTTTTGTTTGTGGTCAATGATTATTGGTGTTTGAATGTACCACTGATACTGTTATCCTCTGTGATGGTGCCTTCCTGGTCTGTGATTCCGGTTCTGCTGTTTCTCAGATGTCAGCAGGATGCTTTCTCTCATCTGCTTTCTAATGTGTTATGTGGGCCAGCTTGGATTTGCTGGGCTTGTATGGCACTCAGTGGAAATGCATTTAAAGTAGGAGAATCGAAATTTGCCTAGCTTACGTAACGGTAAGTTTCAATTCTATTAAGGACACGGAGGCGAGGATTATGCTTATTCTTCCTTCGCTTTATTTAATTATAAAAAACACAGAAGCTCAGGAAAACAAATGTTCAACACTATGCTCAAGAAAACAAAGAGCATATCGAATAATTTTGTAAGTCCCAAGAACTACAAGTCCCATGAGTTCAGCCCTAGTCATCCAAGCGTAGTCCTTCCACTATGTCCGCTACCAGGTAGAAAGCCAGTCCTTCCTTAAGTGCTCTTTATGTTTTTATAGTGGTTCGATTTCATTCTTGATGTTAAAGTGTGTGATGCTTTAGCGCTTGTTTGGGGCTTGCCGCGGCGTTGTTTTGCCTTTCAGAGCCCCGACCGCGGGAGCGCTTTCTCGCTCCTTTCGCGGTTTTGCCCGAGTGTTAGTGCGGTGCGGAAGACGCCCGCCAGAGGGCGCTCGAACGTCTCGCTGGCTCCTCGGCGCTCTCCTTACACTGGGAGAAGCGCGGAGGAGTCAGACAGCGTCGGAGCCTTGCCCTCGCCACCCCTTCACGCTCGGTACAAACCGGGTCTGTATTTCTGCCCCGAAAAAATTTGACGCCCTCTTCAGGGTCTGTATAGCGGTTATTGACCGCGTGAAAGGCCGGAAGGCGAGTTGTGCACTGCTTTTGACTGTGTGTGGTGAACGCGCTGTGGGGGTGGTTTAGACCCAGTCCAGTGTGAGGGTCTGCGCGTTAGGGGTTACAGTGCAACCCCGATTGCCAGGTACCTTGGCCCAAAAATTAATTGCAGCCCTTGGGACTGCCCATATTCTGGCCATAGACACCCGGTGGGGTTAGCAGTTCTGTCATCCTCCCTACTTTGCTTGACAGGGCTAGGATGGAAGAGGATGGCTATTTTGAGGAGTCTCACTCCTATCTCCAAGATGATGAATTTTATCAGGCGGTTGACAATTCAATCTACCGCTGCGTGACTGAGATAGTGGGGCCCAAGGAGGACCGCCTTTCAGCACGTATTGTAGAGGAGTGCCAAAAGTTAGCGTCTGCCCGTTTACAAGGTTCTTCCAACCTCCCGGGGCCCTCGTCTGAGGGTCCTTCGGCCCCCAAGAAGCCGTGCAAGGAGGGGGCTACGTCCGGGGCACAGGGGGTGGACAGAGACGCATTCGAGCGTCTCAGGGATGCTTTCCTGGCTAAAGCGTCTTCTGCCTCTCCTGCGCCACTTTCGGGCCCTGATCCTGCATTGGACGCGGGGACCGCTCGCCCGTCTCCGGGGCTATCCTCCCCCGATACGGACGACGATGGGGAATCTGAGCGCTCTTGGCGCCCCTCGGGCTCGACCGTGGACTTACCACGGGATGGTTCGGGCATGTTGGACCCGGATGAGATAGTACATCCGAGGTCCGCGGCTTGGACACCGGGTGAGACCGTGGCGAAGTTCGTAGCGGGTCGCCTGCGCAAACCCTTAGAGAAAGAAGCTAGGGGTTGCCTGCGAGGTGAATGTCCGAGGCCCACCCTAGAAGGCAAGGTGGCCCTGACGCCTGAGTTAGATGCGAAAATGGCCACTTTCTTGGCCAAGTTTATGAAGGACCCGCGCAAGGGTCCAGGCAGAAGTGAGGCCGGGGAATGTGCGACCCCCCTTCCTGTGACCCACGGCCCCTTTGTGGATCGTGCCCCACAGATTGAAGACCTCTGCTCCACGCCCTCATGGCCAGGAGTCAGAATACTTTAAATGTGGGGCTCTCTGTGGGGTTGACTGTGTCAAGATGGAATCCTCTAATGTAAATGAGGGGAAACTTACACTGAATGTATTATTTAGGCAGCCTAATGGTACATTTGGGTTGCATAAAACAGATAATGAGACTGAAAAGGTTTCTGTGGCTGTTGTATATTCTCCTCTAATACAAATGCAAATGACAGTGTGACTCATAAAAAGTGCAGATGACTCAGTGATTAAGTGAGTGTATTAAAATATATACAAAAGATACCATAAAAGCTACTTGGTTCTTAAGCCAAGTTGTTCAAACATACATGTGCGTACAACACAGCACAATGCAGATTACAAATAATCAAGGAAGCAAATGAGTGTATGTCGAAATTTCGACTGCTTGTAAGTGAAAGGGTTTCCTCAGGGCAAAGCAGTCTGACTCAATATTAGTTTATAACAGAGAAGCATATGTGCTGACCAACAACACCACTGTATGACCACTGCACAACCGCTGGAAAGTCTATCATCTGCCACATAAGCTGCTGATTTTAACAAAAAAAATGTGTTTATAGCTCAACCGGTTCACTAGTTACCAAAAAGCAGCGACACATGTTGCTGCACAGTAGAGGATCCTTTGAAAAGCTGGACTGGTCACCGTTGTGTTGCTTATTGCTATATTTGGTGGTTTTAGCGACACCTTTGACGCACCCAAGAGTTCATACACTCAAAGCCCTCCAGCCGCCCCCAAACATGACTGAAGTCAACAGCAGCATCAAACTAATATAAGCAGTCAATTTTTACTTAAAATAGAAGCGTCTGTTTTCATAATGTTAAAAATAAAACCTTTTTAGAAAAACTGTGGGAAAAAAGATTAAGAGACCACTTCCTACACTGGAATTAAAGAAAGCATCATCTTTAGATCTTACAGTTCATCGTGAATTACTGTAAATGGTATGTTTTAGCTATGAAGAATGTTGTTTAGCAACTTCCAGTTCCATGCAGCTGTAAAAGCCAAGCCATCCGCATCCCATGATATTCATTATGTTTCTTCTCGAATGCCGTGCACCAAAGTTGCAGCCCATGCAATACAGCCATTATACCCAGGGCCACTGGGATTATGAGATTGTGCAACTGCAGCAACTTTTGCATGATTATATATTTGCCACAGTCAATCATCTGCCACATAAGCTGCCGATTTTAACAAAAAAAAATGTGTTTATAGCTCAACCGGTTCACTAGTTACCAAAAAGCAGTGACACATGTTGCTGCACAGTAAAGGGCCCTTTGCAAAGCTGGACTGGTCACCGTTTTGTTGCTTTTTTTTTTTTTTAATTTTTATTTTTGGTGCAAAACAGAGATAGCATCGACATCATCATCAGCCACATATTCATATACATTTGTGGGGTCTGTTGAAACTACATAGTAGACGTAAAAGGATAAAAGGTGTAACAGCCCTCTTAGGTCCTGACGTGAATCCAGCCATCTTGGTGACATGATGAAAAGGAATATACATGTATCGTAAAAATACAGTTTGCATTTTTTGTGTTTTTTGTCTGTGTTTTGCCTGTAAGAAACTTAAACAGTAGAAAGAGCACACATAGTTCGGCACGTATGTGAGGTAGTTTCATCAGTAACTCGCATCACAGTCCATCTACAAAAGGGACCAATCAGTTGTTCCTAAACCCCCTGCCCTTTTCCACCCCCCCATACCATCTTCTTAATGTAAGTCCCGCCCGCATCCGTATATATCACCCAGCAATCATTCACACACCCAATCAGAGGTCCTCGTCACTCTCAGATCCCTCGAGATCGTCCTCTTCCAGTGGTTCGCATATATTCCCCCTATATGAGTTCCAGGGCCGCCATACCCCGTTCCACTTGCGTGGATTATCCCTCAGTTTGTACACCGCCCACTCAGTCAGCATAAGCATGTCCATGTTGCGGATCCACTGGGCTAGTGTGGGGAGATCAGCCGACCCCCACTTCTGTGCTATATCTCGTTTCGCTGTCACCATCCCCACCGTAACCCAAGTTCTTGCATAAAAGGTGAGGTCGGTCGGCCCCAGATATTCAGCAGGCACAGTTGTGAGTCTAGAGTGAAGGAGGTGTGTAGTGCTTGGGCCATGGTGCGTAATACCCGTTGCCAGTAACTCACAATCAGAGGACATTCCCAAACCGTGTGTATGAAAGAGCCTTCTGCTCCGCAGCCTCTAAGACAGTACGGATGATCAGCCCTGTGCAGTTTGTGTAGCATCGTGCGAGTATAGTAAATCCTGTGTAGAATTTTTAACCACCAGGCGGAATTTGGAAGATATGCCTGCTTCACGTGGGGATGCCATGGCTGCGTTCCACTCGGTTTCGTCTAGATCACCCACCTCCAGCATCCATTTGTCTTTCAGTTTCCCCAGTGGATCAGGCATATTGTTAACCAATTTGCGGTATGTCATCGATGTCGCCCCTTCCTGCAAGTAGTCAGTGAGTAGACGGTCCTCCAGAGGGGAGGATTAGGGTGGGGATGTGTCGGGCGGGATCGCCGCTTGTAGTGCATGCCTGACCTGAATGTACCTGTACAGCTCTGTGTCCCCTAGCTCATATTGTTCCTGCAGAGTTGCAAAGGAGATTACTCCGTCCCTCGTCCACATGTCCCCCACTGTGGAGATGCCGATGTTGTCCCACTGCGTGAAGCCCTTGGAGCGCCGCAGGTGGCCCAACGCCTTCGCGTCCCACAGAGGTGTGAGTTTTGTGACGATCCCATCCCATTTCAGCTTTGCCTGTGCCTTGTACCATATTCGAACTGTGTGTTTCGTAGGCCCAGTAAGTTTTGCCGCCACACCACGGTGGTACAGCGGGGCCAGTAAACTGTTCGTATCCAGTTGTGCCCTGTCTGCCTTGAACGCTGGATCCTCTTGCGGGGCGTGTATCCACTGATTAAGAATTTTGAGCTGAGCCGCCCAGTAGTACAGCTGTATGTTGGGTAGCGCAATGCCCCCGTCATACCACCCCCTGTTCAATTTTGCGTGGGAGATTCGGGCTGGTTGGTTGCCCCATAGCAGGCCTGAGATCTGTGCCGTTATTTTCTGGAGGAAGCTATCCGGCACCAAATACGGAGCGTTTTCAAGGACGTACAGGAAGCGTGGCAGAGCCATCATTTTAAAGAGCGCTGCCCGTCCTAGTAGCGTTAGGGGGAGTTCTTTCCAATGGTGTACATCACCACGGAGTCGGACTAAGGGGGGCTGTAAGTTCAGTCGTGCGAACTCTGCCTCGTCCCGGGTGATATGAATCCCCAGATATTTGAAGGACGTGCGTGCTAATTCTAACGGACAGGAGTCCGGGAGTGGCGGAAGTGGTCCCCGTAGCTCAAAAATTATGGACTTAGCCCAATTAATGGTGTAGCCCGAGATTCGCCCATGTGCCGTACAGAGAGCCAGGAGGTTAGGGAGGCTCTCTCCCAGGTCTGTAAGATAAATCAGCATGTCGTCCGCGTAGAGGGACACTCTATCCTCCCATTGCGGGGTCCATTGAATTCCTTTCAGGAGTTGCGTGGTGCGAATCGTAACCGCCAGCGGTTCCAAAACCAAAGCGAAAAGAAGGGGTGAAAGCGGGCACCCCTGTCGCGTGCCTCGGCCTAAGGATATGGTTCTGGAAATGTGGCCATTGGCCACCACTTTGGCTACGGGGTCTTTGTATAGCATGCGTATCCATGAAATGAACACCGGGCCAAAACCCATACGTGCGAGCACTACAAAAAGATAGTTCCATTCCACCATGTCGAACGCCATCTTGGCGTCCAGTGAAAGGATCGCGGCCGGTTCCCGTAGCAGTGGGACTCGCGCCACCACTCCATGCACCCTGCGGAGATTTAAAGCAGTGCTACGATGTGGCATGAAGCCGGATTGGTCCGGGTGTATCAATTGGGGTAAACACGGCAGGAGCCTGCTCGGCAACACCTTAGCAATAATTTTGGCCTCCGGGTTCAATAGGGAGATGGGTCTATAAGACGAGCATTCGCTGGGGGGCTTACCAGGTTTCGGTATTGCTACGATAGTTGCCATCCGTTGATCCGGCGGCAGCGTACCCTTCACTCTAGATTCTTCGTACATGTTAAGTAGGGGTGTGCTCAGGGACTCCGTCATAATTTTAAGCCATTCGATGGGGATCCCGTTGGGGCCCATAGCCTTACCCGGATGAAGGGCGCCGATAGCCAACTGAATCTCCTCCACCGTCAGGGGTGCATCTATGTCTTTTGACGCCTCTGCCGTCAATTCCGGCAGGGGAACGTGCTCAAGGGCAATCCGGACCTCACCTTCTCCCACCACCGTCTCTGGGGTATACACTTCGGTAAAATAATCCGCGAGGACTTCCACTATCTCGTCGGGGCGGTGTGGTTGTTGCCATGTGGGTCAGTAAGTTGTAGGATGTTCTTCCCTCCCCCCTGCCTCTTGTCCAACCATGCCAACAGTTTACTGGCCTTGTCCCCGATGTCATAGACCCTATGTTGCGTTGCCGCAATGTCCGACACCGTGATCCTTCGCATGTGGTCAGTGAGGCGACGCTGATGGACTTGGAGATCATGGAGAGTGTCGTCCGAGGGATTTGCCATATGGGCTGTGTTGGCCCTCTCGAGGCCCAATTCTATGTCCAAGGCCTCCTGTCTGTGTGCCTTTTTATGATTCGCTATTACGGCTATGGCCTGACCCCTGAACACTGTCTTGTACGCTTCCCATAACGTAGAGGGGGAGTCCACCGAGGACCGGTTTTCCTCGAAGTAGAGCCGCGTTGCCTTCTTCAGGTCTTTATTGATCTGGGGAACTTTAAGATAGCCAGGGAAGATCGGAAATAACCTTTGTCGTTTCGTGGCCGTGGTGGTGATCGTCAAAGTGAGTGGTGAGTGATCTGAGACACCCCGTGGCTGTATACTTGTCTCGGCTACAGTAAGATGTCCGTTAATCAAAGCGAAAAAATAATCTATTCTAGAGAGGCTGTTGTGTGTGGCAGAGTAGTACGTGTATTGCTGCTGGTTAGGGTGTAGTGTACGCCATATGTCCACCAACCCCTGTGCATTCAGAAATGTCTGGAGCCTGTTGGGCCCTTCTATGTGTGTGCCTGGGGGGAAACGGTCTAAAGTGGTCGTGAGTGCCATGTTAAAATCCCCACCTATGAGCAGGTCTCCATCAGGGAGGGTCAGCAAGAATTTGCCAAGATCTGGCAAAGCCTCAGGATGTAGTGCTGGTGGTATGTAAACAGAAACTACGTTTAAAAGTTTCCCCTCCCACTGGCCATGAACTGCCGCAAATCGGCCATGGGCATCGGTTGCTGTAGACTTTACAACAAATTGGGACGATTTCTTCTGCAGGATACCCGTGCCACGGGACCCCGAAGTGAACTCAGCGTGTACTATCATGTGATAGCCTCTCCTATCTAGGGCCTTCGTGGCCGCCCCCGTCAAGTGTGTCTCCTGTAGGAGAATGAGAGACAGGCCCCCGTCTCCTTATCCCCTGCAGCACCAGCCCCCGCTTAATCTTATCCCCTAGACCTCTGACGTTCCAGGACATGACAAGCAGTGGGTTCGTTGTGGTGTGACTATCCGTTGCAGCCATATGAAAAACAGTGATCCGCCATAAAGCCCCCTCGCCGTTGGCGAGGTGGCAAGTAGAGGCAGGTGTAGGGCAGCTGCATCTCATCCACAGCGGTTGCTCCACTCTCGCCTTGCTTCCTTCAGACGCTTCGCTTGAAGTCACCTGATTGCCCTGATTGCTGCCTGACTGTCCACATTGAGCGCCTCGTGGTGCGCGCAGCGCTTGGTATCGTTATTGTAATTTGGTGCCTGCTTGACTTACTGCAGCGTTTGCATCGCGCCTAACATCATTATTTTACACACGTAATTTGTGCTCATTGGCCTGCATTGCGGGAAGGTTTAAAGCGCCTGAACTGTATTTGAGTTTTAATTGTACAGCATTTGGTGTACCTTGTCTCGCATTCCGGCTTTGCCCCAGTTTCGTTTCTGCTGCCGGGCGGCCATTTGGTGGAGTGTTTGTTGTCATTGTATCTGCCCGTGTCTCCTCCCAGCTGCCCCGCCCACGCTCCGCCCCCTCCACTCTCCATTTATGTCCAATGTCCCAACGCGCAGCGTCCACGCGCTTCGGCCTCGCCGAAGGTGCGCCAAAGGTAAGCCCGTCTACGCCCGTCCGCGCCTGGACCGCGCCCAGCGCCAGACCCCCTGCCCCTCGCGCTGCCCAGCCTCCCCGCGTTACCTATGATGCTGCCACCCTCCTAGCCCTTAACCCCGGTCGCACCCCCAACTGCGTCCAAGCCGCTCCTGGACGCACCCATGGACCGTTCTCCTGCCTCTCCTGCAAATTTAGCGGCACCGACAACATCTCCGCTACGACCACTCCACAGACTCCCGACCCCAACCACCTAGAATGCATCCTTCTCAACACCCGATCGGTCCACAGACACGCCATCGACCTATGGAATCTACTAGACACCATCTCTCCAGACGTCGCCTTCCTAACAGAAACATGGATGAACGCTTCCTCCGCCCCTGACATCGCCATTGCCATCCCTGAAGACTATAAGATCACACGCAAGGACCGCACCGACCATACAGGAGGTGGAATCGCTATCGTCCATAAGAAAACAATCCGCATCTCAACCAGCTCTGATGCCAACCTCGCCAACTCCGAACACCTTCACTTCCAGATCCACATCGACCCCAAGATCACTCTCAGAGGCACCCTCCTCTACAGACCACCAGGTCCCCGCGCAAAATTCAGTGAAGACATCACAGACTTCATCACCCCACACGCGCTCCCCTCCAAAGACTACATCCTTCTGGGAGACCTCAACTTCCACCTCGAAAAAATCAACGACCGCAACACCACCACCCTCTTGGACAACCTAGCCAACCTCGGACTTAAACAACTGGTCACTTCCCCCACCCACATCGCAGGTCACACACTCGACCCAATCTTCACCTCCAGCAACCACGTCTCCTTCAGCCACACCACAGATCTCCTCTGGACTGACCACAGCTGCGTCCACTTCACCTACAACAAGCCGAAACCCATAATCCACCTCCAACCAACTCTACAAAGAAACTGGAACAAAATCACCACGGAGCAGATCTCCACATCGCTCCTTCAAACCTCCCCAGCCCTCTCTTCTAACGCCAACGAAGCCGCCTCCAACCTCACCCTTTGGCTATCCAACACCGCCGACACCTTAGCACCACTGAAAAAACGTCAACACAAACTTGGCATCAAGAAGGCTTCATGGTTCAACGATGACCTCAAGAAGTCCAAGAAACTGTGCCGCTCCCTTGAAAAGGCCTGGAAAAAAGACCCAACCACCAGCACCAAGGACGCCTTCAAAAGCGCCACCCGCACTCACCACCAACTGATCCGAAAAGCCAAGAAAACAGCATTCAAGGATCGACTTGACAACAACGCCCACAACAGCAAGGAACTCTTCAACATCGTCAAGGAATTTTCCAACCCCTCGGCCAACTCCAACGACATCACCCCCTCTCAAACCCTCTGCGATTCCCTAGCCTCTTTTTTCCACAACAAGATTGCTGACATCCACAACAGCTTTGACAACCAACCCGGAAGCCAACCCACCTTACCATCTGCTGACCATCCTTCCCCCGTTAACACCCTTAACGCCTGGAACCCAATCTCCACTGAGGACACCATCCGCCTGATGAATTCCATCCACTCTGGATCCCCCACAGACCCATGCCCTCACCACATCTTCAACAAAGCAGACTCCGTCATAGCCCCGCACCTCCGAGACGTCATCAACTGCTCCTTCAACTCCGCCACCTTCCCAGAAGACTGGAAACACGCTGAACTCACCGCCCTTCTGAAAAAACCAACAGCAGACCCCACCGAACTCAAAAACTACCGCCCCATCTCGCTTCTTCCATTCCCGGCCAAAGTCATCGAGAAAGCTGTCAATAACCAGCTCGCCGCCTTCCTCGAAGCCAACAAATCACTCGACCCCTCACAATCTGGATTCCGAGCCAAACACAGCACTGAGACCGCCCTCATCGCAGCAACAGACGACATTCGAACTCTACTGGACAATGGAGACACAGTCGCCCTCATCCTCCTCGACCTCTCAGCAGCCTTCGACACAGTCTGCCACAGCACCCTTTTACAACGCCTCAGAAACATCGGAATCCAAGGAAAGGCACTGGAATGGATCACCTCGTTCCTCACCGGAAGAACCCAGAGAGTCCGCCTCCCACCATTCAAGTCTGAGGCCTCTGAAATCATCTGCGGCGTACCACAAGGATCCTCACTCAGTCCCACCCTCTTCAACGTATACATGAGCCCCCTCGCGGCCATCGCCCGCCAACACAACCTCAACATCATCTCTTACGCGGATGACACTCAACTAATCCTATCTCTCACCAAGGACCCCAGCACCGCCAAAACTAACCTACACGAAGGAATGAAAGAAGTCGCCGAATGGATGAAACAAAGCCATCTGAAACTGAACTCAGACAAAACAGAAGTCCTCATCTTAGGTAATTCCCCCTCTGCATGGGACGACTCCTGGTGGCCGGAAGCCCTCGGAAATGCACCCATCCCGACAGACCACGCACGGAACCTTGGCGTCATCCTGGATTCTTCACTCTCAATGAACAGACAAGTCAGTGCCGTATCCTCTTCCTGCTTTAACATTCTTCGCATGCTCAGAAAAACATTTCGCTGGATCCCCACCGAAACAAGGAAAACAGTCACCCACGCTCTAGTCACGAGCCGACTGGACTACGGAAACACCCTCTACGCAGGTACCACCGCTAAACTCCAGAAGAAACTACAACGAATCCAAAACGCCTCAGCCAGGCTCATATTAGACATCCCACGCAACGAACACATCTCTGGTCACCTTAAAGACCTCCACTGGCTACCCGTCAACAAGAGAATTGCTTTCCGACTGCTTACCCACGCACACAAATCACTCTACGACATCGGACCAGATTGCCTCAACTCTCGACTGTCCTTCTACACCCCCTCCCGCCAACTTCGCTCTTCCAGCCAAGCCTTCGCCACTGTACCTCGCATCAACAAGACCACCATGGGAGGCAGATCCTTCTCATACCTGGCTGCCAAAACATGGAACTCGCTCCCCGCTTACCTTCGCCTCACCCAGAATCACCTAGCGTTCAGAAAGCAGCTTAAAACGTGGATATTTGACAAATAATACTCCTCTCCTTCCAAAGCGCCTTGAAACCCTCTGGGTATGTAGTGCGCTATATAAATTTTATGACTTGACTTGACTTGACAGGCGTGACTGTATCTCACCGTCCATTCCCCCAGTGCCCTGAATAGACCAGATGCTCTCAGTTACGTAAAACATGCCTAGAAACATACGTGTGCTTAGAACATGAACCTGCAGGACCAAAAAGTCCCGTAGTGCAAACTTACCCAACTCCTGTTCCCCCCCCCTCCCTGCCCCCCTGCTGCACAGACTCAGAACTGCCCGCCCCCCCAACTGAGCAGAGTGCATACCCCATCCCCCAAACAGTGTACTTGCGCGTTGGGGTGAGGGACCCTCCGCAGCCGGCAGTCTCTCATTCACACCCTCGGAGGCCCTTCACCCAGTGTCCAATGGCGGGAAGCGCGTGTGCAGCATTAAAGTCTCACTACCAAAACAAATATGAAAGTTGTCCAGATGGTCATTGTTCCTCGAACTCTTCCCTGCCACCTTCTGCACCCAAAGAGTCACTGTTGTCCGGTCCCCCTCCCGAAGCCTGGGAGTCCTGGCGTTGGCCTCCAGTTCGATCTTTCTTGGAGCGATTTGTCCGTCTGTGGTTCTGACCCGGTCTCCATCCCTCGAGCCACTCCTGTACGTTTTCAGGGTTGTCGAAGAACCACGTTTTGTTCTCCGCCACCACCCGTAGTCTCGCAGGAAAGAGCATTGAATATGGCAGTTCTCTGGACCTCAGTTCTTTTTTCACCTCAAAGAACGTTCGCCGCCGACGGGCGACTTCCGCTGTGTAGTCGGGGAAAATGGCAACGGTAGCGTTTTGGATCTTGAGAGGAGGGGAGGTTCTGGCTGCCTGCAAGACTGCGTCCCGGTCACGGAAATTAAACAAGCGTGCCACTATGGGCCGTGGGGTAGCCCCCAGTTTCGGTTGGCCTCCCGGGACTCGATGGGCCCTCTCCACCGAAAAAAAGTTGGACAGTCCCTTCGGCTTTAGTTCATTCGTTATCAGGCTCTCTACGAAGAGATCCATAGCTTTTACGCCTTCTGATTCCGGCACCCCTATAATGCGGATGTTGTTTCGTCTAGAACGCCCCTCCTGCTCATCCAGCTTCTCCCGGAGCATTCTATTGTCCTGCGCCATTTTCCCCATTTCTCGTTGAAGTTCTGATACGTCCTCTACAAGGGATTTTGTGACCACCTCCATGCTCTTAACTTTCGCCGACATTTTGTGGAGGTCCGCTCTAAGTAGGGTGACATCCGTGGAGATACCACCAACGGTCGTTTGCAGTTGGGCCAGTGCGAGCATGACGGCGTCTAGTGTCGCCTTCTTTCCTCCTGGAGAGTCGGCCGCCTTGCTACCCTGCTCCTTCCCCGCTGGGGAGACGGTAGGCTTGTCGGAGGTAAATCGGTCAATACGGGTCTGTGTGACGCCGCCCTTAGGGCCTTTCCCCGCCATGCCGCTAAATGTCGTGCTCCTCGTGCCCCTACGCTCCAGGATGCGAGGAGCGGTGTGGACCCCCTGTCCAGTCCGGTTTGGCAAAGATCAGGTCTCAGCGGCGTCCTCCAGGAGGCGAAAGGCGCCGATTGTCGTCAGATGCGTAGCGACGACTCCGATCAAGAAGATGGAGGACGCCCACTTCGTTTCCGTCTCCTGGACTATCGGTGCTGCTGGTGACGAACGCAGAGTCGGTCGGGGCGCCAGAGACTACTTCGTTAATCGCCACTCCTTTGGTCCGCGCGGATCTCTGCATCCGATTCTCCAGGACGCACTCGGTCTATCGGCTCCTCCGCCTCATGGGCACTTCCGGTCTACATCCCCCGGTCAGCATGCATCTCCTGCTGGGTCGACAGCCAGGGGAGGTCCCGGCTCAGGAGGTTAGGGCAGGCCGATCTGAGGCTTCGATGTATCTCGGGCAGCGGACGTCGGATCTTGTCGCCGCTTGCCGCTGCTTACTCCACCCGGTCCTGGGTTCCGGTACCTGCCTGTAGGGCTTGTAGAAGTGACGGATTTTGTGTCGGATCGACGAAGAGGCCGCTTCAGCCGCGGAGCTCGTCCCTTATGCTGCCGCCATGATCGGCTGCTAGCCACGCCCCCCCCCCCCCCGTTTTTTTGCTTAATACTATATTTGGGTGTTAAACTGGTATCTATGAGGAGCAATAACAGAAAAAGAAAAATAGAAAAGAGTGAAAGGGGTGTTTAAGGCAAAGGAAAAGGAGCAGGCAGGGTACTGTTGCGAATCAGAAGTTAACCCCTTCGATGCTGATGACAAGCTCAGCTCGTCATAAGCCACGGGTGGCGTGTGCTGATGACGAGCTGAGCTCGTCATGAACAATGTAGTTCACAAAGGGCCAGCACAGCGCAAAAATCACCGCAGCAGCGATGCGGTTAAACAGTATCGCCTGGAGTAGTACATACAACTTAAAATACAAATTGTTTTCATGTATGGCCACTCATAGGTGAGTGGCCATACATGAAAACAATTTCTATTTTTCGTTTTCTCCCGGTACGGCACAGGAGTGTGTCTTACTGCAATGTACTATTGTTGTAGAAATGTATTGTAACCGATTATCTTCTATCTTTTGATAAATAAATTCCCTGTCCGGCTGGACAAGGAAGTTAAATATATAGCAGCCTATTGTGTTCTATATAATAATTTCCCTTTACTTTCACAATTACTAAAGACCTTTGTTTCCTAAAACGTGTATGTTACATTAGGTCATATCTCTATGCCATGTTTCGATTGTGGGTACTGGGCCTTTAGCCCATCGCATCACTATACAATGTTTGGCCAACAACCACCCGATTGCTATGAGTTTACGATGTGTTTTTACTATTGTTTTCGTATATCTTAAAAGGGCCATGATCGGATCTACTTCCGGTGCAATGTCTGTTATGAGTTCTAATTCATGGAATATGGCCTCCCAGAAAGCAAACACTTCTGGACAGTACCAGGCTACATGTGCAAAATTAGCCGTGGGTTCCGCACATCTGAGACACCCCGCTGTATTCAGAAGCCCGTATCTATGTAACCTCTCGGTATGTAGTAGATTCTGTGAGAAAATGTCAATTCTACCTCACAAATGCGAGCGGTCGAGGGGATTTGTCAAGCCCTGTGGTCTCTTGCTGAATTTTGTGGTGTGTAATGGAAAGATGTTGGGTTGATTGGTATGGTGTAGAACTGTGTGGTGTTGAGTGAAATTATGTGGATTGCAATTAGGCGGCATGCTGTGGGGTGTATATATGTGGATTGTTGCTATGTGGTATAGTTTGGTTTTATGTGGAGTGTATATATGTGGTAGTGAGAATCTGGCAATGCTTGTTGATACTCTAGCCTTTGCCATTGCATTTTAACCACCATGTTTCAAAAGAACAACCACCACGGAAGGATCTGTACAAAACGGCTGTTCTGATAGTATTCCTTTACCCACTGGAGTCAATGAAGATAAGGACACAACAGGCTAAAATGAATACAATTAAAGAGAAGATGCGAAAAGGAAAACACTGAAATAGGAGGATAAAGAGAGATCTACGTGAAGAAGATAAGTGCTGAAAATACCATGTACCAGCTCCAGAGCGTGGAGGGGAGTGAGAAGTGGTGGTGGCAAAAAGGACCATAAATGAGGACAAAAAAAGGTCGATAAGAAGACCCGCAGGATATGGAGCAGGAACGATGCACTGTTCTTTATCACACAGCAAGACCTACACATTCACCTGAACGAGGAAAACACTCAGCCCGGTGAGCTTTTACATACAGAAACGAGGCAAAGTAAAGTTTTTTGTCCCCTGTCTGCTGCAAAGGAGTCTTCTCTAAACACTATGCAGGCGAGCACTTGTGCTGCTGAAGAGGGCTATTCATCAGCAGATGTGAGCCCTCACGCATGTCTTCCTTGTCCCCTCTACCGCACCCGTTGCCAGATGGTGTCTCTGCAGACATGGGAGGAGGGTGTGCACTTTATAAATAATGTTGTTAAAGCTGCATTCAACGCGCTTTCAGAAAACACGTTCATTGGACTGGAGTTTTTTTGTTTGTTTTTTAAACAAACTAACAGGAAGGATTGCTGTTTTGCTTTTGAAGTGCAAATAAAAATGCTTTGTAAAAATGCATTTCATGTTGTTACATTGACTGAATGTTTCACTAAGCGTTTTTAGAAGGAGGAGGGCAGAAGGATCACACACAACGATGTGTAACAACAATGACAGGTTACCGACAGCCATAAAGTCTTGGGTGAGATTAAGGGAGCTGGAGGCTGTGGGGGTTGAGAAACGCATACAATGGCAAAGAGGGCCGGTGGAATGAGAGGGGGTTGAAGGAAGAGTACCTGCATCAAAGTGGATGGCCACTAATCAAGGGGAATTAATCTGCAGTTGAGCAGTGCTCCTCAGCGGCAAACAGAAGTGGTGTATCGAGCGCGAGAACCAATTAGGAGGCAGCAGAGCACTGCTCGAGTGTACATATGGTAAGTAGCAGGCGTGATTAAAGTCCTTTTAGTGAATACAGCATGTCCTGAAGACAGCGCATGAGCACTGCCCAGCTCCACCTAAAAACGTAATGGCAATGTATTTAGACTATTAAAATATTTTGTGTTAAGTGATTGAATAAAAAGCACAATTAGTCTGCATATTTTCTGTTCTCAGGGGCATGTTAAACAGGTTAGAAACTAAATTACCACTTACTCGACCAAAGTGGTGAAGAACTGTTGTAGCTGCAGATTCATGCGAGTCCCTTTTTACCAAATCAAGAGGTAAAACAAGGATTTCTTCGGTTTTTAACCCACTAATTTCTAGAATGAAAACAACATTTTTTACATCAGTAAGACAAAAGTGCAGTTTATTTAAAATATAGTTTAATAAAAAATGTGTTTTAGCATGCCTGTTTTAAAAGACTTAAAAATAACGTTTCAGTGTAACATACATCTATAAGCCGTAACATGTGCAATCCATCCAGACCTTGCAGTCTTCAACTAGTCATAAATTGTAAATGCTCAATGTAATGTCCAAGACTGCCCTGCGCAGTCTAGTGTTCACGCACGTAGTCGTGCGCCAGCGCGGACGTGGTACGTAGCGTCCGCGCGTACTATAAAATAAAGGAGGCGTGGTCTCGGGGTTAGTCCGGACCACGCGGAGAAGCAGCAAGGTGTCCGGAGTCCCTCTGTCCAGCGCAGCGTCACCGCGCTGCGCCAGAACACACAGGGGGGCCCCACAATGGCGACGAGGGCGAAGAGTGCCCACGCTGCGTGAGGATAGGCTATCTCGCCTGCACCGCCGGTGCGCCCAGGCGTCCCCGACCTCCTGGGACAACACGTGTGTCTGCCGAGTGCGGAGCTGCCGGCCCTGCATCTCCTCGACGGCGCAGGCTGGCCTCAGTGCTTTCTGCCTCCCAGGGGATACTTCGAGTGCTTTCAGCTCTGGCACATGATGGGAGCAGGACTTGATCAACCCGAGGTACCAGCGCCGTGCATCTGCTCAGGGCCACAGCTACTCCTATGAGCCCCTCCCCCGCGCAATCCCAAGCAGTGCAGCCAGGGCTCCAGCATACTGCCCTCTTCTGGCCACTGGGTTGACTTCTCACCTAGCATTACTCACCTGGCTCGAGATCTGCGCCTAGGAGGCAGAGGATTCACACAACCCTCGCCCCACGTGCCAGTGAAGCGGAGGCTAGTCGCACTGCGTCATCATGGCGTCCATCCCCCCAATCGAGCCCTTTGTTGTTGACGGGGCCCCAGCATCCCTGGCCCCCCGCTGGAAAGACTGGGTTGAGAGGCTCCAGTTCTACTTTGAAGGAGCAGGGACGGCGCGCGACCGACGCAGGGCGCTCCTCTTGCACCTGGGAGGAAAAGATATCTACAGGATATACAAAACCCTGGTAGAGGCCACCCCTCGTACATATGTCACGCTCCTCAACGCGCTCAATGCCCATTTTGAGCCGATGCAGAGTAAAGACTACGAGCGCTTCATCTTCAGGCAAGCGCGTCAGGAAGCAGATGAATCCCTCGATGCCTTCCATGGTCGCCTGAAGGAACTCGCGAGCACGTGCGGATTCCAGGATGAACAAGAAGAAATCCGCGGCCAGATTATCCAGAACTGCTACTCCTCTGACCTGAGGGTAAAGATCCTCCAGGAGGACGGCAAGCCCCTGGCCGACATTCTAAAGCTAGGCCGTTCAAAGGAATTATCCCACGCAAGGGCGTCGCATATGGAGGCAGCGCTTCACAGACCAGTAAAGGCAGAGCAAGTCCACGTGGCAGAGCACGTCAACGTGGTGAGACCGAAGCAACGCCCGGCGGGGAGAGGAAGAACGCCAGAACGCCGGAAAGAGTGCGGATATTGCGGGGGCGCACCACATAGAGCACAAGACTGCCCGGCACGGGGGAGGAAGTGCGGGTCATGCGGGCGCATGAACCATTTCGCATCGGTGTGCAGATCATCTAAACCCAAACCTGAAGCCGCCCATGCCATAAGGGAAGACCCTGAGAGCGAAGATATGGACGATGACGCTCACAACTATCCGGTGCACTATGTGTTCGCCATAGATCAGCCTTTGAGAAAAAAACGGCGACTCCCAAAGTGCAGGATAAAGGTACTAAACCAAGAAGTGAGAGCGACCATTGACACAGGGGCCTCGATAGAGCTGATGGCGGCAAACGTCTACAACCAACTGCGAGACAAACCACTCCTGAAACCAGCCAAGATCAGAGTCTTCGCCTATGGACAAAAGACACCAATACCGTTAATAGGGTGCTTCCAGACAGACATACAGCACCAAGAACTGAGGACGCCAGCCACCATCTACGTGACCAAAGAAGGTAGCGGAATGCTCCTGAGTGGCCAAGCAGCTGAAGACCTACACCTCATCTCGTTTGCCATGGCCGTCTTGGAAGAAGAGCTAGACACAATCCTGGAAGAATTCGAAGACACATTCAAAGGTATTGGATGCCTCCGAGGCAAAGAAGTCTCTCTACACATTGACAAATCCATACAGCCAGTAGCCCTCCGTCATCGACGGATAGCATTTCACCTAAGAAAGAAAGTGGAACAGGAGTTGGAGACCCTTGAAAAACAGGGGATAATCGAGAAGGTCAGCGGGCCCACCCCCTGGGTGTCGCCGATTGTGGTAGCGCGGAAGCCCAAACAACCAGGACAGGTCCGCATCTGCGTCGACATGCGCCTCCCCAACGCAGCGGTGAAGAGAGAAAGACACCTGACGCCTACCATAGACGACATTCTAGGAGAGTTAAACGGAGCGAAGTGGTTCTCCAAGATGGACCTGAGATCAGGATACCACCAGCTACCTCTGCACCCGGACTCCAGGTACATCACCACTTTCTCCACCCACGTTGGCCTCCGGCGCTATCGGCGACTCAATTTTGGAATATCAAGCGCTGCAGAGGTCTTCCAAAACACGATTCGAGAAGTATTGAGTGGGATCACAGGCGTCCTAAATGTCAGCGATGATTTGCTGATATACGCCGATACAGTAGAAGAGCACCACAGAAGACTCAGAAGCGTGCTACAAAGGATCAAAGACTCAGGCCTTACCCTACACAGGGAGAAATGTCAGTTCCTGCAGAACACCATCAGCTTCTTTGGGTACACGTTCTCCGACAAGGGAGTAGCCCCTGACCCTGAAAAAGTGAAGGACGTGCAAACAGCCCCAGCGCCGAACAACACATCAGAAGTTCGAAGTTTCCTCGGGATGGTAAACTTCTGCGGGCGATTCATCCCCGACTTATCCAATCTCACCAGGCCACTAAGGGAGCTCACCAAGTCCACCACCCCATGGCAGTGGGGGGAAGAACAGGAGCGGGCGTTTCAGAACACCAAGGCAGCCCTGTCAGCCAACACGACCCTGGCGTACTTTGACCCTTCCAAGGCGACGAACGTAGCAGTGGACGCCAGTCCCTATGGACTCGGAGCAGTGCTGACACAAAGCCAAAACGGTGAAGACTGGGCACCCATAGCCTACGCCAGCAGGTCCCTGACAGAAACTGAACAACGCTACTCTCAGATTGAGAGGGAGGCCATTGCGATCCACTGGGCCTGCAGGCACTTCCACGTTTACGTCTATGGACATCCGTTCACAGTCTCCACGGATCACAAGCCCCTACTCCCCCTGTTCCGAGGGTCAGTCTCGAAGCCTCCCCCGAGAATCGAGAAGTGGATTCTACAACTCCAAGAGTATGACTACAAACTGGAATTTAAGCCCGGTGCGTCCAATCCGGCCGACTACCTCTCACGGCACCCCCGAGCGGCAACCACCCGAGAGAGAGAAGATGCCGAAGAGACAGAGGAGTATGTACAAGTCATCCTCGAAAGATCACGCCCGCTGCCCATGAACCTTGACATGATTGTGGACGCAACCCGCAAGGATGAAGTCCTGCAGCTAGTGAACACCGCCCTGAGAGACAACGACTGGAGAACACTCCAGGCCTCGCTGAGTCAGAGGACACCGGAAGCCAAGCGAGCCCTAGAGACCCTCTGCAGGGTAAAGGACGAACTGTCAGTAGACAGTCAAGGATGCGTACTTAGAGGACCACGGATTGTGATGCCGGCGAGCCTGACTCAACAAGTAATCGAATTGGCACACCGCGGCCACCAGGGAGTAGTGAAGACAAAAAGTAGACTCAGGGCCAAAGTGTGGTTCCCGGACCTGGACATGAAGGTCGAACAAATGGTCAAGGAGTGCCACTGGTGCCAGGCCGCAGGTCCACCCGAACCGCCCCCGCCGGTAATCACCGAGGAGAACCCCGAGAGACCCTGGGAACGAGTGAGCGCCGATTTTGGACACCTCCCGGACGGGCGGTACATGCTCGTTGTCATTGATGACCTGACCAAATACCCCGAGGTGGAGATAATACCTACACTCACAGCCAAGGAAGTAACGACGAAGTTCGAGAAACTCATCGCCACCCATGGCATCTTCGACCTGGTCAAGACCGACAACGGGCCGCCGTTCCAAAGCCAAGAATTTGCGGACTATCTCCAGGAGTGGGGCATCCAGCACAGGAAGGTCACCCCCAGGTGGCCACAGGCCAACGGGGAGGTAGAACGTTTCATGAGGACCCTCAATAAAGTGATTCGGATTGCTCATGCAGAAGAGACACCCCTGGAGAAAGCCATCTACACGTTCCTGAGGGAGTACAGGCTGACACCCCACCGTACCACTACAGCGGCCCCAGGGCCAGCCGCCATGGGGCGAATTGTCCGAGACACGATCCCCCACCACCACACCTGGACCCCGACGGAAGCAAACCCTCAGCAGACTTTGCTCAACAGAAAGCGATCAAACGAGTACGCGAGCTTCCGACGCCGAGCCAAGGAATCATACATTGGAGAAAGAGATCGAGTATACGTGCGAGACCGATATCCCGGAAGCAAATTCAGGCTCCCGTTCGAACCCAGGCCCTGGACTGTCACCCGCAGGACAGGCACGATGGTAACGGCTCAACGCGACGGAGAAACCGTCACCCGCAACGTGTCCTTCTTCAAGCGGGCTGCAGTCCCGCCCAACGGCATGCCCAGCAGAGACCCGGACAGAGCAACACCAAGCCCGACGACTCCAAGCACCAGATCCCCGGTGAGCGGGTACAACGACGCAGCAGACCAGCCAGAGGCGAGCTCGCCAGAGTCTGAGAGGCCCGGCATAGCCAGTCGGTGTCCCTCCGGGGACGAGCTGTCTCCAACCCCAGCCCGGCAGGTCACCCCGAGGAGAACACTGTTTCGAGGAGAGGCCGCTGGCTATGGGCTAAGAAGAAATCCAGCCCCCTCATCACAGCTGGCGGACTTTGCTGTGGACTGAGACTGTGCACCATGAGCGTCAGACTGGTAACAGGCCTGCCGGCCATTTTTGCTTGTTTTCCACATGTTCACCATTGACTCTCAGTTTGCATGTTGTTTTTTTTCAATAAAGGTGGAAAGGAGTGTAATGTCCAAGACTGCCCTGCGCAGTCTAGTGTTCACGCACGTAGTCGTGCGCCAGCGCGGACGTGGTACGTAGCGTCCGCGCGTACTATAAAATAAAGGAGGCGTGGTCTCGGGGTTAGTCCGGACCACGCGGAGAAGCAGCAAGGTGTCCGGAGTCCCTCTGTCCAGCGCAGCGTCACCGCGCTGCGCCAGAACACACAGGGGGGCCCCACACTCAACTATTAATGTAGTGCTTTGTACACGCTCAAAGTTTTGACGCACAGCGGAAACGATGGCACAGTAAAATAAAGTAATTTGCTCAATGTTACACTAGAGTGGTAACACAGAGAAGAACAGACTGTGACCGGTCTCAATGATCCTCAATTCGCAACTTAAGTAATCGACTGCAAGTCTTGAGTTCATTTAAAGTAATATTGTGCAAAATCACCTTAATGTATTAAAGTAAATAATTACACTTCTAAACCACTTCAGAAGATTCTCCCCAGATGAAAATAGCCACACCACAATTAGAATTAAGGCGCATCCAGTTCTCGGCTGTAATAATATTGACATAACTAATTATGAACATGGGCCAAAACTGAGCCCATAAAAAATGGAGCACTGTGCATACAAACGTATGTGAATATCCGCAGCCAATTACAGCTCAAGGACATTCAGTGGCTGATATCCTCACAAAGATGGCACAATCGGAGGCTTTCCGCAAACAGAAAGCTAATATATCTCAAGAAGACCCACTGGAGACTGCACCTGGCAGACCATCCAGCATGTGGCTGCAGCAGGAGAGTGTGCAATGCAACGATGTCCCTCCTCGCTGCCTAGGGACACCCTTTTATTGCACACTCTTTAGGCCACTGCTCATGAAATATGAGGAGTGAAGTACAACTTTACATATCCCTTAGCACTGTGGTGGGAATGTAAATTAAGCACCAACACTCATGTACAAATAATAGGTACATGAGTGTGCTGAACAGGTGAGTGATGTGTGTATCGGACTGCTGACATCGGTAGGCCTCGTCAACGTGCCCACAAGGTTTTCGGGAGCCTATGCATAACAAACTGGCAGGCTGTGATAAGTATATAATTGGGTGATAGTCAATGGATTTTATGACAACACACACCTGGGAAACAACCTTTAAAACGCAGTCATTACATCGCACTACCTTAACATGGCAGTCATTACATTGCAACATCCTTTACATTGCATGTCTTTACAATGCAGCCATTACATCGCATGTCACTACAATGCATGCCATTACAACGCATGACACTACAATGCAGGCACTACATCGCAAATCATTACAACACATACCATTACAACGTGCAGTACCCTTAAACTATCCAACACTTACCCTACCGTTGCACTCACTGGAGTTAGAATAGTAATTTGTACCCCTACACTATCCTACACTTACCTTAAATGCAATGTACTGGTATGCTTTGTAAAGGTATAATGCGATGTATTGGAATGAGTTGTAAAGGTAGTTTCTGAAAATGCGATGTAATGGCATGTGATGTAAAAGAATGCGTTGCAAAGGATATTGCAATATAAAAACTGTGTTGTAAAGGCATGTGTTGTAAATGTATGAGTTGTAACGTCATACATTCCACACACCTACGCTGCTATTTAACGCTTCTGTCTTAGATAACATCAGGATTATATCTCAATAACTAAACCGCTATACTAAGTAAAACGGCTATTTCCAAAACAAAATTTACATTTGGCGAACAGCTACTTACCAAGACACTTTTGTTTAACTCTCTGCAGTTCGTCCTCTCTTCTTGCTGACAGCACAAGTAACGCTCCGAGCTTTGCAAGCTGATAAGACAATTCTTCTCCGATTCCACTTGATGCTCCAGTTACCCAAACTACCTTCCCAGACAGATCTTTTTCTGAAAGAAGGAGCATTAAAACACAATCATAAATAGTCATAGATCCACAAACCTTTAAATGCTCAAATAACCCAAGAACCTACACATACAATCAAGAAAGTATTGCCACTGGCAGCTCTGCACAATGCATCAACCACTGTCCCACATTTTGGTTTAGGGTGGGTTAGACCTGACATCATTGGTGTGAGTTGCCCTTCCATTTTTGACGGATTGCCTCCTCTGTTTTGATATGTTTTTGCTGGATATATGCTTTGGGCACTGTGCCACTGCTAATCAGTGCCAAAGTGCAAGAGCTCCCTATGTTAAATTGATGTACTGATTGGTTATTCCACAATTGGGTTATTTGATTTACTGTCAGCCCCTAGTACAGTGCACCATGTGTGCCCAGGGCTTGTAGATCAAATACGGCTGGTGGGCTTGCAGCACTGGTTGTGCCACCCACAGAAGCAGCCTGTAAAGTGTGTCTCAGGCCTGCCATTGCAAGGCCTGTGTGCAGTCCAGCACTGCCATGTGGACTTGGCCAAGTGCACCCACTTGCCAGTCCCGAAGCCTTCCCTTTGCTTCATATTAGACACCCCTATGGTAGGCCCAAGGGCAGGGTGCATTGTAAGTATAAGGTAGGACATGCTCTGATGTGTGTAGCATGTTCTAATTGTGAATTACAGCCATTTTCGTTTTTCACTATTGAAGGCTACCTGTTCTCATAGGCCAGAATAGGCAGTGAAAATTATTACATTCTTATAATCCTAACTGACTCAGGGAACATGGTAGAAATTCGAATTCAGTATGCCTGAACGCAGAATAATAAAATACATCTTTTAGTAATGTTTATTTTAATTTTCTGTGTTTGGAAATACCACTTTTAGAAAGTAGGTTATTTGCTTGCCTAACCATTAGAGCCCGCCTCTGCTGAGTTGTGTATTCCTGGTCTAGGTTTTTGTGTGACAGGGCTGGGGAAATTCCAGGAGACAGTCTGGGACAGCCCAGTGGTGAATAGGGAGATTTACATCCAGATGGGAGGGGGGAGTGCACCTGGGACCTGAATAGGGCTGGGCCTTCCCTCTACAATGCTGGCTCCCCCCGGTGGCTTGTCTGATGTCTCTGCCCTGCACAGTGAAAGGAGAAGAGGAATCCTGTCAACAGAGTGCTCCAGAGCAGTATCTTCCCTCCCCTGTGCTGGCTCCACCTCCTGTGGGGCGGCTGATGTCTCTGCCCTGCACAGTGAAAGGAAGAGAAGAGTCATGTCAACAAAGTGCTCAGGAACTGGTTTGAACTAGGCAAATGCCTCTCTGCCTTCAGAGAACAAAGGATTTTGGGGTATAAATATTGGGACCCAGTCCCACAGACTTTAGATCACTTCTGGAACAAGAAACCTTTCTGCCAAGGAGAAGAACCAAGGAAGCTGCAGGAGTTTGGACTGCCCCTCTGCCAGTGTGCTGTTTGCTGGGCTGGCCTGCAGTGGTTACTTTATTGCCAAGGGAAAGGAGAAGGAACTTTGTAAGGACTTTCATCCACGGAAAATTCTCCAAGGGCTTGAACTGTGCTTGCCTCCTGCTGAAGTCTCAGGGCCAAAAGACTTCACCTCCAGCTCCCTCATGAATTTCCTTGCTGGGAATTCTGACTCCAGTCACTTGCGTGCCACTGAGAGCTGGAAGTGCGACGCAACGGGAAGAAGCGTGTCGCCGCCGCAGCTGAAATCATCGCAACACCGGAGAAGCGAGCCTTCGCCCCATCTCCCTGGAAACGTGTGTTTATCGAAGCTGCCTGCTGTCGCATCACCTGAGAAGCGTGACGCCATCGTGAGAGTCGCCATTGCATCACCGGAGAAGCATGTCGCATGGCCTGTCACGGCTCCAAAGTACAGAGTCGCCGCAAGGCTGCCAGGGCGTCATCGCATCGTCATCGCATCGCCGCATCAAGGGCGCCATCTTCTCGCATCGCAACTGGTTAATCGCATTGCATCAAGGTGCCACCTTGCACACAGCAACGGGCCTGCAGGCCGAGAATCTACGCATCACCTCCGCACTGGTAAGGCTCACGACGAGTCCCCTACTCTGCGCAAGCATTTAGGAAGGACGCAACCGTTTCCCCGGGTCACGGAACCGATGCATCTCCCCTTCTGCGAGTCTTTTTGTTTACACTGCGTTACGTATCCAGGTACTTTGTTGAGAACTTTGTCGCATCTACCATCAACTTGAACTAAGAGACTTTAATCATCTTTTAAGCAATCTTAAGTGTAGTATTGTGGATTTTTGTCGTTTGTGGTCTTGTGTTAAGTCTATATAAAGCATACTTATTTTTATAAAACCTGTGTTGTGTCCATCTGTAGTGTTATCACTGTATTACTGTGTATATTCACAAATGCTTAACACACTGCCTCTGAGATAAGCCTATCTGCTCGTGCCAAGCTACCAAGGGAGTGAGCAGGGGTTAAGGAGTGTAATCCCCTTATCCTGACTTCGAAGTAAGGGTCCCTATTTGGACAAAGGTAAATACCATTGCCAACTAGAGACCCCCAGATCTAACAGGGTGCAAGTAGCCACCTGCTTTGCATACAGGTGGGGACTTGAATCTTGCTACGGTGGTAGCAGTAGTTAACTTCTGAATACTATATTGAGATCATTTCAGATAATGATTTTGAGAGAGAGAGAAATGTATGAAAAAACCTCATCTCTTCTTACTCGTCCTCCTTTTTGTGCTAAGCTAGGCTTAGTCAGCACTCCAATTTTTAGGGCCTGGTTTAGAGTTTAGTAGATTGATTACACTGCATCAAAGGTCATCGATATCCCATCCTCCTTATTAACAGGATATTATATCTAAAGGCACTTGTAATAAGGTGGACAGAATAGCCGTCACGTTTCTGATGGGGTAACCCATCCGACAAACTCTAAATTAGGCTCCAAGTGTACTGGTCCTTCCTAGGCCAATGTAGATGGAAGAACTACTTCCTAAGTCACTTTGGGCCCGATGTAGGTAGCCCTTTACCGATCGGAATCGGCCGAAAATACCGATTTTCAGCCGTTTCCGATCGGTAAAGGGCTATCGAGATGTAGGGGCACATTTTCGGTAATTTTACCGAATCGTTATCATTACCGAATCTGTAAATTTACCGAATCGGTAATATTTACCGATTCGGTAATGATAACGATTCAGTAAAATTACCGAAAATGCAATGTAGGTAGCCAATGTTCCATCAGCACATGGCTTACAGAATCGGTATTTTACCATGGAATACAAATCCATGGTAAAATACCGATTCCTGTGTACATGCACAGATGTGCATGTACACATGTGACACAGACAGACGTGCCCCTAGGGCATGCCTGTGTGCCACATTGCACACATGCCCGTTTTGGGGGTGCTAGAGGGTGTCAAAGTGACACCCCCTGCACCCTTGCCAAATTTGGTATTTACCGATTCGGTAAATACCGATTCGGTATTTGACTTTAATCCTATGGGCTTCAAAGGCCTATAGGATTCAATAGCAAATACCGATTCGGTATTTACCGAATCGGTAAATACCGAATTTTAAGGAATCAGTAACGATTCCAGATGTTGGGACCTACATCCCAGTTACCGATTTTGAAATACCGAATCGGTAAAATTCGGTATTTCAAATTCGGTAAATGGGATTTACCTACATCGGGCCCTTAGTTACAGGTTGGGTGACAAATTTGAGCTGGAAGAAACTTCACGATTTCTCTTTATTAAGTGCTACTCTTATTTTGTACATTTGCTCTGAGAACATCTAGGACGCATTTAAGAAGCCTAGCAGACTCCATCTTGTTTATATCACGTGCCTGCACCACTACATACATAAGCACGGAGCAGGGCTAACATTAGAAATTGGAAATAGGTTTTTTGCAGAGCTCGACTTTGCTGTACTGTGAATTATTAGAGAGGACGCCTACAGTGATCAGGTCTCAGACTTGCAGTTGTGTTTCAAGGTTGAATACATTGTGCGAAGAATAATATTTCTTTCTTGTTAGAGTTATAAACTGTGCCGGGATGAGCTATTATGTATTATCAATGGATGGTTGTTGTTTTTCTGTATATTGCTTCAGGAGGGTATATCTGCCCTTGCTTTGTGATGAACTATTAGACATGCGGTAACCAAGGCTGGCTTATGATGTTTTTTCAACTGGGGAAAAAAACGCTTCACTCTCAAAGAATCTCCTGCCTAAGATGGTTTATTGAAACATGCAGACATACCTCGACCCAGGAGAAAGGTGGGTTGTGCATGAAGGATCTTAGAAATTGCATCAATCTCATTTTTGTAAAAGACGAAGAGATGGGGGAAACATGAGGATTCTTTCTGGACACTTTCACTAGAAGAGGAAATTTCAGTACCAGAGCTACTAAGAGATAAAACCTTGTCAGGTGGAGCGCTGCAGCAAACTGCAAAAACAATCCTAGACCAACCTTGACACAATCACACCCCAGGGCACTTAACTCTTCTCTGTCGTACTAAAATCCACGCTTAGTTTATAGCCTGATTCAGAAAAGGGGGGTGGGGGGGGGGGGTGATGAACAGAGTGTCTGAATTAAGCAGACCACTCTTACCCAGTCCAAAGATCAGGGCTTGATCCATCACCGTTTTTTAGCTCACTGCACCATCCCCTCAGAACCTGGCTACATCCAAATTAGTCTGTCCCTGGCCCAGTGCATCATGGGAACAGGGCAGACCAGACTACCAAGCCAATACTTATACTGGGAAGGAAACAAGCTTCCGGGGACTGGTTTCTGGCATTTCAGCCGTCTTCGGCCCGGCTTGCTTGAATCCTGATGGTGCAATGAGCAAGGGACTCACATCTGAGTATACCCTTCCACGCTTATGGTGGACAAAATGATTCAGAAAAGGGGGTGGTGATGAACAGAGTGTCTGAATTAAGCAGACCACTCTTACCCAGTCCAAAGATCAGGGCTTGATCCATCACCGTTTTTTAGCTCACTGCACCATAATAGTTTATAGCCTGAGCTCCCCCCCAACAGAGGAAGAAGTACACCCATGTTCTGTGTAGTACTCAACCAAGGGTTGGGCTGCAAGCTAAAAGAACAGAGTAGAGGACTTCTGATTTGGTTGTTGCTGGACCAGGTAGTATAATGCTTTTCTAAAGGCTCAGTTACTTTACAAGGCATTCTGGTAGCCTGATCCAGGCAAGCAACTAATAAGTGAGCCAGAGCTAACTTTGAGGGACAGTGGCACGCTGTTTACCCGCTCTCTCCTATTCGTCATGCAAAAGCACTTACACAAAAGTAATACCGAGAAGAATTAGACACAAGATGAGACAGACAGCTTTGTGGTTGTACACAAAGAAAAAACATGGATTGAGGACTTAAAAGCTCTTATGGAATAGCATTCCAGAGCCTCACCCCTTTACTAAAACCAGCAGTAAGAGTGTGAGGTTCACAGGCAGCGTGAAAGGCAAGGCAAGAGTGGCAACCCACGAACACCCACCCGAATTCGATAGATATGAGGTAGAAAGACCCCAGTGGGGGGCACACCAGAGCTCAATGGTGAGGGCACCAGGCGTGGCGCTCACCTAAGTCGTGAGGGTCGGAGCAGCAACCAGGGCCAAGAAAGACCCAAACAAGAGCCCAGGAGCGGAGCAAGGCCAGTTACGATCACCACCTCACGGAGAACCGCACTAATCAGCTCGGCGGTCAGGCTTGTGTAGCCAGAGAGTGCCGGGCAGCACAGATGCAGGACTGGTCAGGAATAATACCCAACAGCCAAGCCACGACAGGCAAGGGCAGTAGGAGGTACTTCCTACACTGATGCACCCCTGCCTCGTCCAGGATGCGTCATTGTAGCAGCTCTAGCAAGCAGGGTGCTCCGGAAAGCTAGAGCGGGTGATCCAACACACTCCGTCTCGGCCCACCTTAGTCCTGTGTCAGCTGTCGCGTTATAGCAGGTAGCGTGGCACCCAGTGGGGATCAGCAACAAGGCTTGGTGGTCAGCATAGAAGTTCCAAGCTGGACTTTCTGGACTGGCTGGAGCGGGTGGGCGGGAGACACAACAAGCTCCAACAGACCCCAGCCTTGTCAAGTAGCCGCGTAGGTGGTGCAGCAAGTGGCATGGCGACTAAGATGGGGGTCTGCACAGGACCCTGTGGCCAGGGTGGGTGCAAATCCTGCTCAGCCCAAACTGCCTTAGAAACAGGCGAGCATAGAAGAATGGGGTACTTCGCCCTCATCGGGAGCGCTGGAGGCAAGGAGGAGGGGGGTCGCCTCCAGTGCCGGAGAGACAAAGCAACGTTTAGCCGTCACAACCCCGGAAGAGAGCAATACCTGGGTCGGTCGGAGGGAGGAGGACGAGATCTCCACCAAAGAAAGATCGAGGTCCGAGGTCGTCATGATGAAGGATCGTCTGTCATTGGATACTCAGTCATGGGGCCATGGGAGGGGACGGGGACAACAGGAGGGAGTCAGGAGCATGTTGAACACGGACAACGGGAGGAGGGGCGGGAGCAATGGGAATGCGCACAACAGGAGGGGGCGGGAGCAAAGTGAAACACAACAGGAAATTCAATAAAGAAGAAGCGCGAGCGCGAGCCACTGTAAGGCATGTGTTTCTATTATCGCGCCCGTGTGTGCACGCTAATAGAAACCACGTGACTGCCTATTGGTGTCTATTACGCGCACCAAGCGCGTAATAGACACCAATAGGCCGTGGGCGGAGCAACGCGCCCGCCTTTGGCCAATTGCGTGCAGTCTTTTATAAAAAGACGCACGCAAAGGCCAATGGGGTAGCACTAAACAAAAAAGCACACGCACAAGCGTTTTAAGTCCAAAGTGACTGCTGAAACCCCCTTTTTCGATTACAAAATGCCTCGCGCTGCGCGAAGCACTGCTACGCAGTGCAACGCTAGGCGCGAGACCGAATGAGGTAATGCCAGTTTGGGAAACATCCGTACAGCGTAATGAGTCTGTGCTTACTTGAATAATATGTGCTACTGAGCTTCAAATCACGTGCACAATTCTGAAGATAAAAAACACTTCTCATACCAAAAAAACTTTAATGGAAGGTCAGAATAAATCAGGAAACGTTTGGTGTGAAGTAGTGCTACAGCTGAAGAGCCTGTGTCCACACCAGTCACTTGAGTAGCGGTCACACCTGCTACTCCACTACAGCATAACTACTCTAATAGAAATTCTAGGGAATAATTTGGCTTATTTCTCCTCTAAGGTTACGTCCATATGTGCTTTTGTCAAATTGGCAAACTTTATTTTTCTGAGCAAAAAAGAAACTCAACAATAAGTCACAAAACATTTCAGGCACCGACCACAAAGCAAGACTGCCAGCATGGAACCCTCCTTTTGCGCTGCCACATAAAGGTACATTTCTAGGGAAAATAATTCAATGGTTTAACCTGGTCCACAGCCTACATTTTGTCACAGTGATTTCTCATGGCTTAAACAATAGGTCATAATGTTTTGATCTCGCTGGCATCCACATTACATTTTCATGCTCTGGTGTCAAGCTTTACCTATTACAAGGATATTAGTCTCAGCTAAAGTAATCTTGTTTTTAAATGCTTAATGGGTAGTATATTTTTATATTTTAATCTGAATACCCGGAAGCACCAAATTGTATTTCTTAAGTATTTGAATTGTAATAATGCATTAGCTAATAGAAAACCTCCTTTGGGAAGAAAATCTTATGCTTAGCCTACTTTAATTTTTTTTTAAATCACAAATGTATTGTTATGATATTTTGCTAACCAGTGTACACATTATTTTGGCAGAAGTATCCAGGTCCTTACCAGTCCTCCCTTTGACCAAAGGTCAAAAAATAAATCATACAAAAGTTCACTTGTAGGCGACGCCAGCATACTTACTTGATCCTTAACTATGTTCCATTGTTGGTTTGCCATTCTTAACATTATATAAAAAGCAGTGCAAAAAAAGCACTATCACTTACAAAAAATTGTTAAGAGGTACAAAACTGTACACCTCAAAAACTGAATGACAAGATTTCTCTCAAGGCTTCACGGGAATTTCACGTATTTGGCATAGGATGAAAAATAGCAGTGAGCAAAAAATAACACTGTTCAGCGCCTTGAGACCCTCACGGGTGAGTAGTGCGCTTTAATAAATGCTCCGATTGATTGATTAGTAGACAGCAACAAGGGTTTGGCTTAAGCGCAGTAAGGCTACGCCAATTCTATAATCAACAAAACAAATGCCAGTACTGCTCAACTATATAGAAGAATGAGCACCTAATCTCTCATTTCTAAAGACCACTCTTTCAGTCTAGAATTTAATCTCAAGGAAATATTTTTATTTTGTTTCCACCATTGGTTGGATTTCTTTTTTTATTATATTGCATTGTCCGGTGCATAATGTTAAAAATCACACAAATTCACAGAAAAAAAGTAAAAGTGATGTTATAGTTAATAATAATAATAAAAAGGACCTTTATTTTTATTTAGGTTTAAAGTATTTTATGCAGCATGACACACCATGACAAATACACAGCAACATAAGACTGGCGTTATAAGGAGTGCTTGAGTCCGGCATGACACAACATTTTAATGCAAACACCACCCCCCACCCCAACTCCTAACCACCTCAGCCCAACTCCCCCCCCACCCACCCCACCCGTTGTCCAGTGCACCATTGTCATGCAACCCATACTCCCAAGGTGTAGTTGTCCAGGAAAGAGGGACTCAACCCATTCACTAATCAGGCGCCGGCGGGCCCGTGAGCCGCAGGAGGCGGAGGTACTTAGGACAGGTGAGCTCCTTGAACTCTGTAAGCAGCAGAGAATGAAACGGTTGCCAAAGTTCATTAAATTGCGCTATGTCCCCCGCCACCACTAGAGACAATTTTTCCATACCGAACACATGCCACAATCTGTGGAGCCAGCCTGTGACTGTTGGTGTTGTGTCCGTGCGCCAGAGTATCAAAATATTCTGAACAGCAGAGCCAAGGGTGATGGCGATCTGCCTACCCCTTCTGGACCTGAGGGGATACATTAAGTCATTCGGGAGTCCTAGTAGGGTATATGCCGGGAAGCGCGGGAGTTCAATGCCAAAGTGAGAGTCTATTTCGTCCAGCACCTCCTTCCAATAACCAGCTAAAAGAGGACAATCCCACAGAATGTGCGTGAGTGTACCCCGGTGTCCGCACTCACGCCAGCACGTGTCTGCCTTACTATGGTCGAACTCATGAACTCGCTCAGGCGTATAGTACCAATAAGTGGACACTTTGGTGAAGGTATCAGTAAGGCCCATATGATACGCTGAGTGGCGCGCCCTATAAGAGATGTGGTCCCATTCTTTGGGGCTCAGGGTCCTCCCAAGTTCCCGCTCCCATCTAGCCCTCCCGGGGTTATGAAAGTGTGTTGAAGGCAGTTGTAAAAACCTATACAAATCCGAGATCAGCTTCGAGTCCGACGTGCGTGACAGCAACCATCTGTCACACGGCAAGAGCAATCTATCCGCCATCTCCCTCACTTGTGGCTGAAGAGCCCAATGCCGGGCTTGCATATAACGATGTCTCTCAGTTTCGGGGAGAGAGAATTCCTGACGGAACTGCGTGAACGGGATGACCCCCTCAGGGCCATATAGGTGACATAACGCCCTGCATCCTGCCTGCCGCCAATGCGTAAAGGCTCCTTTCTACATTCCGGGAGAAAAGGCCGGGTTGTCCACTAGCGGCGAGAGCGGCGACGGGAATGAGGTGAGGTCGTACCGGAGGTAAGTAGCATCCCAAACCCGCAGAGGCACTCTAGTGATAAAAGAGGCGTAGAGATTCTTAGGCCGATGGGCCCGGTGCAGAAACGGTATCTCCTGCAGAGGCCGCCCCGCCACTGCTTGGTCTTGGAAAAGCCAATGCTTGTCCGACTCCCATCTGCACCATTCTACTAAATAGCTCAATTGCGTCGCTTGAAAGTATTTACGGAAGTCTGGGATGCCCAGACCTCCAGCATCAGGAGACAAAAGGGAGAGGGTCCTGCGCAACCTGAGCTTTTTCCCTTGCCATATAAAGCGAGCCACATCTGACTGCAGTTGCGGGATCCATCCCGTGGGTGGTTGAAGCAGAGCCCTAAACAAGTAGAGCACCTGCGGCAAGATCGTCATTTTAACGGCAGCAATCCTACCCAGCCAGGAGAGGATGCCGCGATTCCAGCGGCTCAGTTCTTCTCTGATCTTGATTCCCAGGGCCACATAATTAGCCGAGACCATTACCGGCAAAGTGGGCGCTATCTGAATCCCCAGATACGGAATCGCCTCCGAGGACCAAAGCAACGGGAAACTGTTCTGCAGAAACGCCTTGGTGGCCGGTTCAAGGGAGATATCCAAAGCCACCGATTTCCCCATATTCATTTTAAAACCAGAGACCGAACCGAACGCAGTCAGTTCCTCCATACAGGCCGGCGGCGCTATCCGGGGCGTAGCCAACGTGAAGATGACGTCGTCAGCATACAGACTGATCGTATGGGTAAAGCCACCCATCCGTATCCCTGCCACTGCTAGTTGGGTCCGCACCCTTTGGGCGAGCGGCTCCATATATAATGCAAAGAGCAAGGGTGAAAGTGGGCAACCTTGCCTAGTGCCTCTCTCAATGGCAAAGGCCGCGGAGGTGTGGCCGTTCACTCGAACCAAGGCCGACGGTCCCCTATAGCAGTTGAGGACCATGGTGCGAAACCTCTCCCCAATGCCCGCCTTCATCAATACCTGTTCCAAAAAGGCCCAATGCACCCGGTCAAACGCCTTCTCTGCGTCAACCGCTAACATCATTCTTTCACCAGGGATCCGGGAAGCCTTCTCCAACAAATGGACCACACGTTTCGTATTATCCACTGTCTGCCGCCCCGGGACAAAGCCCGCCTGGTCCGGGTCGATTAGATCAGGCAAATGGGGCGCCAAACGACTGGCCAGGATCCCGGTATAGAGCTTCAGATCTACATTCAAGAGAGATATCGGTCTGTAGGACCCACACTGTTTAGGATCCTTCCCCGGCTTGGGGATGACCGTGATAGAGGCCCTCAGGAGATCAGGTGGGATGGTACCAGGTTCCGCAAAGGAGTTGAAAAGGCGAGTGAGGATCGGGGCCAACGACGTGCAGAACGTCTTATAAAAGAGGGCAGAGTAGCCGTCCAGACCCGGCGCCTTGCCATGTTTGAGTCTGGCAATAGCCGACACCACCTCCTCTACGCCAATAGCCCTATTTAGGTGGTCCGCCTGTAGAGGCTCCAAGGATGGCAGGGCAACTGAATCCAGATAAGAGGTCATAGCCGGTATGTCTGGTGGGTCGCCGGCGTAGAGGGTCTCATAGAACCCTCGGAACACAGCCGAGATACGGGCATCATCCGTTTCCATAGTTCCCGCAGTGTCGGAGACCTCCTTGACCAACTGGCTCTGCCTAGCGACCCGCAGTCTATTGGCCAGAAGCTTACCACAACGATCCCCCCCGGTGTAGAAGGCGTGGCGCAGCCGAAGGGCCGCGTATTCCGCCCGATCCATATTCAAGGCGGCCAGAAGTTTCCTCGCCTCCTTGAGCTGCCGCCAAATCCTTGGCGCCCCTGTCCTACGGTGGATCAACTCAAGCTCCCGAACTCTGTCCGTAAGCTCATCCCTCTTGACCTTCCGCTCTTTGTTTTCAGCTGCGGAAATCGACAGGAACTCACCCCGAAGTACAGCCTTCAAAGCAGCCCATTGCGTGGCCCGGGAGGTTTCTGTATTGTCATTGTGGGTCAAATAGTCATGGAGCACCTGTTCAATGCGATCCAGCACCACTTTCCAATGTAGCAGAGTATCCCGGAGGCGCCAAGTCCTCGACGGAGAGATAGAAGGGGGCAGGCAAAACGAAGCCTCAACCGGGGCGTGGTCTGACAAGGAGAGTACTCCCATGGTCACGTCCGAGACCATTGCCTGCACTGGGGAGGTGACCAGAAGGTGATCAAGCCTCGCATAGGTCTTGTGCGCGTGGGAATAGTAGGAATAGTCCCTATCCGTGGGGTGCATATGACGCCAGAGGTCCAGGAGGTCAACCTCCGCAAGCCGTGCCTTACAACCAGCCGAGAGTTCCCCGACCTGCGGGGAGCGCTGCGCGGACCTATCTACAACGGAGTCAAAGACTATATTAAGATCTCCCCCGAGGATAATATATCTGTCTGGCGAGGCAGTGATCTCATCTACTGCGGATTGTAAGAAATGCTCCTGCTTATCGTTAGGGCTATAAAGGCAGCCAATCGTAAACGGAAATCCCCCCACTTTGAACCTGTGTGCCAGCAACCGCCCCTTTACTTCAGTAAACTTGTGGATGTGTTCCCCTTTAAAGTGTCGGGCCACCAAAATCGCCACCCCAGCCGTTTTAGTGGTACTAGAGGAAAAGAACTGTGTCGGAAATTTATGGGAACGCAGCCTATGTGTGTCCTGCGGTAATAGGTGTGTTTCTTGAAGGAGGCATATGTCTGCCCGGGTATTTTCCAGCAGGGAGAGCACTGCCCGCCGCTTGACGGGGTTGTTCAGACCCCGAACATTCAAGGTCACAACTTTAAAGGTATAGGGAGGCATAATGGAAGGTGTACGTGAAGGCGTGGACATCCAGCGCGGATGTCATGGCAGGCGTGTACCGCCACTTCCCCCCACGCTAGGCAGTCTGCTACCAGCCACAAACTCCAATGTGTCCATGATTCCCCTCACACACCGACCGGACCACCTCTCCATCCCCGCATCCGCTTCCCATCCCGCCCTGATCAAAACAAGGTGGAGAAAAACAAGTAAAGCAATAGATTCCTGCGCAGTGCACTGGACAACCCCTTCCCCCACACCCAACTCCCACAAGCTCTCCCAAGTCCCCCACACCCCAACACAACCCCCCTTACCCACCAAACCCCGTCCCCGCCCCCCCAAACGTGGGGTCAAAGGAACCATTGTCCAAGCCCGGCCCAAAAAAGGGCAAGTCTATGGTAAGTCACAGAAGTGGACGTCCAGCCACTGCGCAACCCCTGCTTCCCCCCCCCACCCTCCCAGGCCCCCAAACCTGCAATTCCAAGAAAGCGATGTTGATCTCCCCCCGGAGAACTTCTTAGGCGGTCAACGCCACCTCGCCAGGCGCCGTTTCTCTAGCGACCTCTCTCACAGCACTATCCATTTCAGCCCGGATAGTAGGCAAGTCAGGCCTCGCCAGAGAAGTCGAATGCCCACGGCCAGGGACCAATTGCCAGCCATCCCTGGTGATTCGGCGGCGGCGTGGAGTGGGTGCGTCCTCGTCGGTCGCTGTGATGCCCAGTACAGTACAGGTGTCCTGGAAAGAGCGCAGCTGATGTAATGTTCCGTTCCAGCGGAAGATAATACGAAAAGGGTGACCTCAAGAGTACTGAGTATTATGCTCCAGCAAGAAGTCAGTCACAATTTTAAAGGATTTGCGTTTCTGTAGGGTGACCACTGAGAGATCTTGGAAGAGGGCCACCCTATGGCCTCTGAACTCCAAGGAAGGCTTGGTGCGAGCCACCCGTAGGATTCTTTCCTTCAGGGGATAGTCCGGCAGGTAGGCCAGAAGGTCAGGAGGGGCGCCGGGGCTCTACGACGTGGGCCCACCCTGTGCGCCCTGTCGATCCTGAGAGGAAAGTCAGTCGGTTCATCCAGGATGTCCCTGAACAGATCCTGCAGGTAGCCCGCTGCATCTTCCCCTTCTTCTCCGAGAGGAACACCCCGGACCCTGATGTTGTTCCTCTGGGAACGGTTCTCGAGGTCCTCCACGTGGGTTTGGAGATCAATTTGTTGGTCTCGAAGCCTGATCACCTCCTGCTGAAGCTGCGTGAGTTCCTCATCCCAGGCATGACCCGCCTCCTCCACAGATGAGACCCTCTCCCCCAGACCATCAACCTCTCTCCGGACCTCTCTTACCTCCCCCGCCACCTCCCGCTTGAGCGTCTGGAAGTCCTCCCGGAGGGAGCTGAAAAGCGACTCGAGGAAGGACCTGGTAACTGGCGGCTCCCCTCCGCTCGCCCCCTGTGAGCCGCTCGACTGACCCGGGGAGTTTGGACCACGGTCCTGCCGTGCAGCGCCCCTATTCAGCATTTCCGGTAGGGTGCGGTCACCCTTCTTGCTCCCTCTTTGGCCGGCCATGTTGGGTAGTGGATGAGATCCCAGTCACCACCAGAGCCAGCAGCGTCCACTTCGCCTCCGAGCTACTAGCTGGTCAGTCAGCCCTAGTGGGCCAAGCTCTCTGTACGTTCACTCTGTCCGCCGCCAACTGAAGCCTTCAAATCCAGGCGACCGCAGGGGGCCCAGCTACATGTGCCGTTCTAGGCCTTTATGCAATAAGAGCAAGTCCAAACTCCCGGGGCGAGGCACCCCTCTCGCAAAACGCCGAACTGCTCCCACGCCCCTCAGTCACGTCCAGGGCTACTCCAAGATCAGCCACTCTCTCCCGGGCCGGTTAGGGGCGAGAGCCAGACCCCGTGGTTCACAACCAGACAAGCCTCAAGGGCAGGCTAAGCCCGCTGCGCAACCTCCAGCAGGCCAGGCGCAGATCCCCAGTCGTTCGGTCCCACAGGCTTTCCGCCCCTCTCAGTTCTTGCCAAAGGGGGATTAGCAGAGGCCAACTCCACCTCCGCCGCAAGGCCCCGCTGGAGACCAATGGCACTGGATCCACCTACTGCGACTGCTGTGCCATGCCGAGTCCTCCGCCGGTAGGTCACCCGGCCCTCCGCCACTCAGACAGTCGTTGCCCCCCACTTCTCCAACAGCACAAGGTCAGGGGGATGGGGTCCTGCGCCCCCGCTGCGGCGGCACCCCACTGCCAACGGGCCCACGAGTCACCAGCCTCACCAGCCGTCGGGGAGTATGCCAGCCCCCGACCCTCACCACTTCGTTCTTCCCAGGGCCAAGACTTCCGCTAACAGCGCCCTCGCACCAGGCCTCCAGAGCCACCTGTCGAGGTGCGGGTTCCGGTTCCGGGGCAATACCTCCAAACACGGGTGGGCCGGCACCAACACACAGCGCAGGCAGGTTCCAAACGCGCTCCACTCGGCCCGCAACAGGGAAGCCCGTGATTCATCGGGACCGGCCGCAGCAATGGCGCCCATGCACACCACCAGGCCCGAATGTAGCCGCTGCGCTGGGGACCCGCTGTCGCCCCCGTGGCCTGAGGGGGTGGGGCGACCCCGCACTCCGCTTCAGTCCGGGCAGACCCCCGGGCCCCCTCCGCGCCACTCCAGTCCCACCTGTGATCGCGGCTCAGCCTCTCTCCGCGGCGAGGTCCCGGCACCCTCGCTACTCCATGCACCCCAGAGCCGCGTTGCAATCCGCTGCGTTTCGCCGCAGTAGCGGCCGGATCCAATCAGGGCCTCGTCCCTCTTCGGCAGCTCCGGCGGCCTCCGCACAGTGCCCCGGGCTCAACTGATGGCACTGGGCGGGCCCAGCAGCACTTCCGGTCGGAGCCGCGGCTCACGCAGCTCCCGGTCCAGCTACCAGGGTTCGCTACTAATGCCCCCCGGCTCTCAAAAGTCTCGTCAAACGAGGTCCGCTAGTCTCCCACCTCCTCCGCTGCCGATTGCTAGCAGCGGCGGGGGGAGATCGGCGATGAAGAAGCAGTCTAAGGGCCTGGGCCGGAGGAGGTCGCCGAAGTTGCGTCCACCTACTCCGCCATCTTGGCCACGCCCCCTTTATTTTTATTTAAGCCAATCATTTGCAATATTGGTTAAATTGAAAACATTTCTGATGGCTTAACTGTTGATTGTATCAAAAGACACCTTTCAACTTTGTTGTTGTGGTTATCACCTGCCATATATAACTAGGACCAGTTCAGGGCCACCATTTTCACACACCTTTTTCCTTTCTTCTTCTTTTTTTGAGTTCTCCCACTCATGTATGTTTGAATGCAATCCTGTATGCAGTTGATGATTGATTTTGAATAATACTACGTCGCACTTTTTTCTTCATTCTCAATTCTCCTTTTTTCATACCATGCACTTATAAATACTCACATATAGATTTTAGCATTAGGAGCCACATGGCTCACATGCCTTTTTTTGGGGTGCTGGAGGGTGTCAAAGTGACACCCCCTGCACCCTTGCACAAATCGGTAATTACCGAATTGGTAATTACCGATTCTGTAATGCCCATTGATTCCTATGGGCTTCAAGGCCCATAGGAAGCAATGGGGGATACCGAATCGGTATCTACAGAATCGGTAAATACCGAATCTTACAGATTCGGTATTTACCGAATCTGAAATACCTATATCTCCCCCCCTCTAATTTACCACTTCATAAATACCGATTCGGTATTTATGAAGTGGTAAATGTAGATTTACCTACATCGGGCCCTTGGTCTGAAGTTTTCCATTGAGTGGACACAGCCCACTTTCTTGATTTTCGTATTGTGCAAATGGTTTTAGATAACTACAATTTTCACATGGTTTTAACAATGCAACGGTTTTAATTAACCATGCAACTAAAATAAACTTGAAACTGGTAATTAGCGGTGCATGGCGAGGGCGAAAGTTATAGTTACTTTAGGGAAGGAGTTTTAGTTATTTGAGATAACCATAACTGGTGAATTTCAATGTTTGTTTTTTCACTTTAACCTTTATTTTTTCAGCAAATTTATAAGCTTTTTTTAATGTAAAAATGATCTTTCAATTATTAACTATAACATCACTTTTACTTTTTTTCTGTGAATTTGTGTGATTTTTAACATTATGCACCGGACAATGAAAGCAGTGAATTTATTTTCTGAATACTAAAACTAGAAGAATACATGGTGCGAGTCCCTTTCTTTAATTCCGAAACTGTAACTGTTTTTCAGTGCCTCTGCAATGTGAAGGGCCTTTTGCATGAAGCAACCAGCTGCCTCTTCAGGCTGTGCCTGCCATTCCTGTTATGTATGACCAGGGAGAACTTGTCAAATGACTTTGTTCTTTGAAGCATTTCATTTTTCACCTACTTTGTTTACTTTAGACTTCTACATTAAAACCTCTAACATTGTTTAGATTAATGTGCTGTCTAATTCAAAGGCAAATACAGCTTGAGATAAAAGATTGTAAACTTCACAAGTTGGCCTAAAGTCACAGGCAGGCCATGAATCTCCAATCAAGGAAGCCACATTTCCAGCTGCAAATGAAATACCAATTACATTGCGTTTATAATGAAAAAACAACTAAGAAAGAAAAGAATGCAATTTAATAGTCAGCACTGGAGCGTCCTGTTACCTCTTAAAAGGGGCCGCACTTCACATATTTGCTATAGCCCTTTGCTTGTTGGCTGGCGATGTGGCAATTTATTTTTGCTTTTGGCTAGCAGCAAGGCATTTTATTTGTGTGTACGCAAGTAAAATGTCCCAAAATGAAATATTTTTTAAGCATCATTGTTTTTCCACTTATGTGCCTGTTACAGCAAGTTTAGAGAATTACAAATGTGCTTCTCCTTTTCTATCACTTCAGTCATCCTTTGTTTGACAGATCATACTGTCATTTTTGCTTACTGACAAGCACCAGCAAGTTTCTAGGCATGACATATTTTGTCATCAGCAGCCATTTTTCCCTCAAATTCTGAGATTTTTACCAACATTTTGTTAGCCTGTTTTCTGCATGGGCAAAACGAGACTGTTAAAATGAACTAACACTACTTGTACTTCTCAATCTTCTGGAAACACTTTGAACTCAGAAGGATCTTCTGAAAATATGGAAGAACCTCATAATGTCAAGCAAAACACTTCCAGCTCCCTTATACCTAAGGTGTCACTAAATCCTAGTGGCTTTACACATAAGCGGCCTAAAAATGATCCTCCTTCACCAGTCAAAACACCTTCCTAGAATTATTCCTAGAGGAAATCAGACCTCTGTGACCAAGTGGCGTTCCCTCCGCCATCTGGCTCCCATTTTCCCCCACCAAATTAGGATGGCGGGGGAATCGCTTAGTGACCGCGGCGGTCACAAAGACCGCCCTCCACCATTCCGCCACGGCAATCGTCACGTTTGCCTGGCGGAGCGGGCAGCATGTGTGAAATGGCGGCGGTGCCTAGCAGGCACCACCCGCCAGAATACAATGCTGGCGTCAGTCAGCCTTTCCATGGCGGTTCCATCGCCATGGAAAGGCTGGCGGAGGCTGGGTTCTGGGGCCAATTGTGGGCCCCTTCTGTGAGGGGGGAGGGTGTATGTCACTGGAGGGGTATCCGTGGTACCACCCCCCTACATTTCCATGCACAAGGTGGCAGGCACCGCGTGGTGCCTGCCACATTGTGCATGGAAATGCACTACATGGCATTTGTGCATTGCGAATTGTGCTGCAGCCAGCAGCACTGTCCGCAATAATGAGGGGCCTGGATGTACCTGCCATAGTGGCGTGTACCTCCTAATACAATCAGCGGGACCGCCTCCTTACTGGCGGGCGGTCCCAGCTCCACAGCAATGGCGGGTGAACTGATGTCTGCCCGCCATCGTAATGAGCCCCCAAGATTTCCATCAAGATATTGGTAAAGCCATTGCCAACAGACAAAAGCAATCCTTAGAAATGCAACCAGAACTCGGTGCTCCTAAAGCCAGATTTGGTCTTTTTCATTTTCATCTATGCCTTTTCAAAGTTGCATATAAAAACAAGAAAACAACATATGAAGATCCTACAAAACGGAGGACGTTTTTGGGCGACTAAATGAGAAGACTTGGATACTTCTAAAGTTTCTCACTGAATGAAAGCGATTTACTGATAGCTGTATGAATGCTGTTCGCACATGTGGATGCAAATGTTTATTTATGCATTTACTGCATTTCTTTCTCTTTTCTATCTCCCTTTCTCATCTATTTTCCCAACCTCCCCTGTTCACCTCGATTTCTACTTTGCTTTCTTTATCAAAGCCATGAATTCATGATGGATATGTTTTTATGTTTGCTCTTTATCAATTCTTTTAAATATACCCTTCTAGGTTTTAACCTATTGTTTCAATAGGGTACTTAGAGCAGTTTCATGGAATAAAACATGATTAGACTCACTGATTAAAAGATAAGGCTTTAGCTCATCTTGCCAACCTGAAAGCAAACACTGCGTTACTGCAGTAGACCCATCTTATTTAAAAAGAAAACTGAAGCTTAAAAAGTGCTCAGACGAAATTATAAAAGCTAAATTCTAATTCCCCACCCAGAAAGAAATAATGGGTTCGCTTTCATTATTAATAAGCTTAATAATAGTTTCTTGCAAGTTCGTTTTGACCTTACACAGAATTAAAGACCCATAGCGCAAAATATTTAATTTTATGTGGGCTCCAATGAAAACCAGAAGATATAAAATCATGTTTTAAATAAAATTCATTGAGAGGAAGGATCTCCCATTTTTCAATATTGAGTTTGTATCCTGAGCCTAGGGAAAAATCATTCACTTCCTCACGAAAAGCTGGAAGTGACTAAATTGGATTGGAAAGGAATATGAGTATGTCATCTGAAAACACAGATAATTTGATTTTCAACATAAATAAACCTTGTATGCAATTATTTTTTCTTATTTTAGATGAATGGTCGAAAGCCAATATATATCATATAGGAGATAAAGGCCACCCTGGTTTAACTCCTCTTTTTAACTTGAAAGGTTGGGAATTTAAACCATTAACAAACATAGAAGCTAGTGGTGAGTAATACAAAAGTGATATTAAACTGGTAATTTTGTGACCAAAGTCAAACCAATTAAAGACCTGAAAAATAAAAGGCCAAATCATACAAATTGCCTCATCCTCGGACTCTGCACCTCCACCAGTGAAAACACCTGGTGGCCCTCCGCCTCGGGCAAACCACCTACCCCTACAGATCACGCACGGGACCTCGGCATCATCCTCGACTCCTCCCTCTCCATGACGCGCCATATCAACAATGTTGCCTCCACCAGTTTCAACTGCCTACGCATCCTCTTCAAGACCTTTAAATGGATCCCCCCTGACTGCAGAAGGACCGTCACCCATGCACTCATAAGCAGCAGACTTGACTACGGTAACACCCTATACGCCGGAATCAACAGAACCCTCTACAAAGACTTCAGACCATTCAGAACGCCGCAGCCAGACTCAACCTCGGGACTCCCCGTCACAAACACATGACCAAACACCTACAAGACCTCCACTGGCTCCCCATGGAGAAGCGGATCACCTTCAAACGCCTCACCGACGCCTAAGAATCCCTCAACATCGGGCCCAAATACCTCAACGAGAGAGTATCCTTCCACGTACCCAGGAGGAACCTCCACTCCGCCAACCTCACCCTGGCAGAGGTCCCCCGCATCCGCAGAAACAGAACTGGCGGGAGAGCCTCCTCCTACATCGTGGCCAAGACCAGGCCGTGAACATCAGACGCTCCCCAACCCTGCATACGTTCAGGAAGGACCTCAAGACCTGGCTCTTTGACTGATCTGGAGCGGTCCCCCCCCCACCCAGCACCTTCAGACCCTCACCACCTGTCTGCTACTTACACTGACAGTAAGTAAACTCTGGCCAACATCAGCTGTTCTCTATTGGCGATTTTACAGACTACATTTGCCCGTAATTGAGCAACACGTCCCATGCTGGGATGGACGGGGACGGGGACAAGAGCACAAGGCAGAGAGTGGGAGGGGCTGAAATGCCTCATTCGATCCACGGAAACCTGGCAGAACAACACTGTAATGAAAGTTTAAAGGAAAATGGCATCCAAAATGGATATAGTCATCAAAACAAGTTAGCAATCTGAGAGGATGAGACTAGGGAACAGGGTTAGAGTATGGGCGTTGACTCTTCCTGTGCATACGAAAAACATGCCTACTGTAACAAATAGAATTAAACACTTGCAAATCCAAAGAAAATACAGATCGGAAACAAACTTACAAATGCTGATCGGTACTACAGCATTGATTGAACTCGCTTTGGGTGAACAAATGGTGCGAGACCAATTCAAAGAAAATAAAGAGTGCGCCGCCAAAACCATAAATACACAAAAGAGTAGTGATGAAATCCGGGGCTACCCGGTGGCTGAGCCAACCCAGAATGACCAGGGATCCCCTCTGGCAGGGGCTGCTCCAAGCCATAATAGACACAAGGACTAGCCAAGTTGATATCCTTTTTTTCATTATTCATAGTAGTTTGACTTAAGGGGAGGGAGAGAATACAGACCTCTCGGACTGTACTTACGTCAGGATTGTCATGTTGACCACTGGGGTATTTGGCATGGGAAGTGGGAGACGGTGGGGAGGACCAAACTGGGGATGGGAAGCAAATAGCATTGCTTGAGGGATTGTTGTTCATGTTTTTTGCCAGCCATCAGGAACCCAGAACAACTCACAAACAGATTACAGCATGGAACAGCCATGAGGCACACACGAGCGGCAGCCAGGAGATCATACACTGCCATATTAGGTGAAATGAGTTACTCTGTGCTGAAATGGAATGTCAATGAAATGGGGAACAAAGTTAAGAGGGGACTAGTTAGATACCTCAGAAGGCTCAAGACCGACATACTCCCCCTCCAGGAGACGCACTGATGCAGGGTGCGCTGTGCCTTTTTGGGGAGAGGACGGTACACTGTGCTGGCAAATGAGGGCTGCTCTTCGGGATCAAGGGGAGTCGCCATACTAGTCAGGAAAACAACACCCTTTCGCACAACCAAGACCTGGGAAGATCAGAATGGCACGTATGTGGCAGTACAGGGAACGTGGGGCCGGAGGGAATTCACCCAGATCAGTACATATGCCCATCCCGACTACAGAGCCAAACACTTACACTAGCTGAGATACTCCTTGGTTCTGCCCCCTCCACGCATATAATGGGTGGCGATTTTAACGATGTACAAGACCCACGTATAGACCGATCAAAGAGGGTCACGTATACCTTCTCCGCTGGCTGAATTTGTAGACTCGCTCGGACTAATGGATCTCTGGTGCAGACACAATCCTAGGACACGTAGCTGCTCATACTTCCCAGGGGCCCATAGAGTCTTGAGCAAAAACAACAATTGATGGACAGAATGCAAAACAATGTCATACATGTTCCCCAGTACAGAGATCTGGGCCTAAATCCATAGTTTGTTTGCTCACCATTCCATTCCAGTTTGCACCCAGCCATATGCAAATCAGTCTTGACCCTGAGACCAATAGGAACAGTCCAGCCGGAACGGCCAGGCCAGGTCCTCCCTGGACTGCAAACAAGCATCCCTGGACCGGTTTCGGCCGTTCAGCCAGGATAGCTTGACTCCAGTGGCATGGAGAGCATGGGACCCACATCTGGGCATACCCGTTCCACTTGGGGTGACAAATTCAAAAACAACAATTGATGGATAGAATGCAGAATAATGTCATACATTCACCCCAGTACAGATATCTGGGCCTAAATCCATCGTTGTTTTGCTCACCATGCCATTCCAGTTTGGACCCAGCTATATACAAATCAGTCTTGACCCTGCGCCCAATAGGAACAGTCCAGCCCGAACTGCCAGGCCAGTTCCTCCCTGGACTGGAAATAAGCATCCCAGGACCGGTTTCGGGCTTTCAGCCTTCATCCGCCAGGATAGCTTGACTCCAGTGGCATGGCAGTTTGGTCTGGACTGTTCCCATGAGGCACAGGGTCAAGACTTATTTGCATATGGGTGGGTCCCAACTGGGGTGGCGTAGTGGGCAAAAGAACGATTGATTTAACCCAGATCTTTTGACTGGGAGAGAATGTTTGCATTGTCAGCATTCCGTCCATGATTTGTTTGCTGTAACACTTTTTTCCCTAAGTGGGATGGGTATGCCCAGACGTGGGTCCCTTGCACACTGTGCCACTGGATTCAAACTAGCCTGGCTGAAGAAGTGTGACATACCCTGAAACCGGTCCCAGTATGCTTGTTTCCGGTCCAGGGAGGACCTGGCCTGGCAGTTCGTTCTGGACTGTTCCCAAGAGGCACAGCGTCAAGACGGATTTGCATATGGCCAGGTCTAAACTGGAGTGGCATGGTGAGCAAAAGAACAATGGATTTAACCCAGATCTTTTGACACCGTCTGCTTGAGACTTACATGACCGCACAGTAGATATGGAGATCCGGACAGCCACAGAGCTATATTTTGATGAAAACGAGGACACAGTGCCTCTGGCAGCCACTTTATGGGATGCATACAAGGCAGTGTTGTGTGACAGAGCGCAAAACAGAACAGCCGATGAACTAAAAGAAGAGACACGTCAGGTTGAGGCCTTAGAACAGAAACTCCTGGACCTAGAGAGGCACATTAACTCTGACACAGATACTCAACAGCTCCGCCAGATAGCGGTGACACGAAGAGACTACAGAACACTGATGGAGCAAGAAGTACAAACCTAACTTCAGGCCACACAATATCAACTTTATGAGTCCGGTGACAGAGTGGCAGAGGGGCAAGATGGATGGTAGAGCTAGATGACAACAGTGTTATCCACACAACGGTACAGGCAGTGAGGGACGCATTAACCCGCGAATACATGGCCTTCTATGTAGACTGGCCCCTAGCAGACAAGGGGCGAATAAACAACTACCTTAGCACCATAGATATCCCCACTATCACGCACGAGGACCAAATACCCCTTGATAACGACATCACGCTACAAGAAGTGGCAGACGTGATCTCAAGCAAAAAATAAAATCTGCGGAAATTCTGGATCAGTCTAGATTACCACCCGAATTTTTTTAAACTCAATGTCAATCTATTAACCCCACACCTTTTAAACATTTTCAGTGCAGTGTTGATAGAACGAGCACATCCACCTGGCCTTTGCCTAGTCACTGTAGTGGTGATCCATAAACCCGGAATGCTTCCCACAAATTGCAGATCGTACCGCCCGATCTTGCTACTCAATGCGGAAACCAAAATACTGGCCTTGATTCTAGCGTCCCGCTTTTTGACAGTGATTACTCTGCTGATCCACTGCGATCAATCAAGGTTCATGCCTAACAGCGACACACGCTTCAATATCTGCCGCCTGGCCAACTGGATAGAAGCAGTCAGTAATTGGCCGGCCCCCCCAATGTCCTGTCCCTAGACGCCATAAAGCCATCAACACGGTACACTGGCCATTCATGCGCCAGGGCCTGTTGAAGTTTGGATTCGGACCTGCCTTTATGAAGTGGATAGAACGGATATACACTAATCCTAGGGCCAGAGTGAGAATCAATGATGTGACGTCGGCAGACTTTCTGGTACAGAGAGGCACTAGACAGGGGAGCATGCTATCCCTGTTACTATTTGCACTGGTATTGGAGCCACTTGCATGTCCAATCGGGGCACACCCAGACTGGAGCGGTTTTAGTGACGACACCGGACTCCTCAGAAATGAGCAAATCTCATATGCTGAAGACCTATTATTATAGATCAGTGATCCAAACGCAACACTCCCGCTGATACTAGAACTATTTAGAGAATATGGTAACCACTCTGGATAAATAATTAATTGGGACACATCCAGTCTCTATGTTGTGGGGGGCTCGATTGATACCACAACTTACGGTGGTCAGGGAGGGCTTTCGATACCTGGGGCTCTATATCTCTACTGATGACACAGTGTGCATCAACTGTAACATCAAACAAATACTAGTGGCATTCCGGGAGAATGTTGTGCGATGGAGACAGCTCCCTCTGACACTTCTTGGGAGAGCCACCATGTACAGAATGAGAACATTCCCAAAATGATTATACGCACTACAAAACACATACTGTCAAATTCCAGAGACTATCTTCACCGCCACCAGTGCGGAACTATACACACTCATCTGGGACGGCCACCACCCGCGAATAGCACTACCCACACTGCAGGCCAACAAATACAATGGAGGGATAGCCCTACCAGACATACAATCTTATTATTGGGCGGCCCACATGATAACCATTAATGAATAGGGACACATGCCCGGGAACCACCCCAGCTTGGCCTTGGAAAGAGTCCATTTCGAAATCGCTCACACTGGCACGATTTATATGGGGCAGGGGAACCAAAAGACTACTGCCTGCCACTCAGAGGGTGGTGGTAGGGTGCTGAACGCCAAATGAAATGGGACAAAAAGCCAACGAAGGAGACACCACTTTGGGTGGGCGCAAGACTACCAGAGATAAATTGGCTCCATGGTTTTAAACGGTGGGACATAGAAGGGATCTCCCAATTGGGAGATATACTCAAAGGAGGGACCCTGGTCTCCTTCGAGCCACTCCAAGCCGAGTGGCAAATAAGCAGTTCCCAAAGAGATAAATATCTGCGGCTACAACGCGCTTGGAAAATGGAGGGGATAAAACCCCACAGTGCTCCCTGAGTTTTTCTCTGCTTGAAGGCAGATTACTGCAGGAAGATATTCCCAACAAAGCAGACTCTTGGACCTATAAAACACTAATTAATAATATCCCGGATAAGTTGGGGGACCTTAAATCCAGATGGGAAGTTACAACAGGACAGTTACCAGATATTGCCTGGGAAGACGCCAGGATGCACCCGAAGGAAGCTGCGATTAAGCTACGACTGCGCCTGGTGCAGTACAAAATCCTGCACAGAGCATATTTTGACAGGGCACGTCTCCATACCATGGGGAGCGCGGACACGCCCAATTGTCTGAGATATCAAACTGAATGTGGTACATACATACACACATTGTTGGAATGTTCTTAAATAGAGGTCTACTGGGACCAGATACTGGGCAAACTGAGTGCGATACTGGTGGCCAGACTTCGTAGAGAGGCCAAACATGTACTGCTGGGGGTCTCCACGGAAATTGACCTACCTCGAAGCAAACTCCTATTATGTAACCTAGGACTGGTAGTGGCCTAAGGAGACATTGTCAGACACTGGGGAGAACCCGATCTCCCCAGGCTCGCAGAATGGAAGGGTGGGTATGGACTTCTAGATGGTTGCAGAAAGAGTGGCATATAAAGCCTGGGGCTGCCCCAAAACGTTCACTAGGATCAGGGCCCCATGGTTGCGACACTGGTCTGGAGATAGAAAACGAGGACATGGAAAAAAGTCACACGACAGATGGAGTCAGAGGCACGGTTAGAGGGGGACCAGAGACCACATCCCTGGTCAGACAATTACACAGTGAGGAGGGGGGCGGAGGGATATTCTCGGTTCCTTCAAATCACCTGGAGAGAATCTTTGGAAGTTTGTGCCTTCTATATTACTGCTTACTAATGCTATAATCTGCATCAGAACAACAAATTTCCAACGTATAATGTATAAGTTCCAATGTACTGGCTACCTTTGTTTCAATAAAAACAGTTTTAAAAAAAGACACAAAATATGTCCGTTCCGGTTTCTTCATCATTGCAAGTGCTGATATCGATGGAAGATTGTGGCTTTCAGCAGACCACTCAACCCACTGGAAATGCTTTTCTCATTGCAGTCAAACCATTACTTATCTTCACCGTATGTGACAGTCAGCTTAATTTTGAATCAATTTCAACTCTAAGAAATGTGTATAGTGGCACATGCTCAATTTTTTTCTAAGCTACAGGCACAACACTGTTTAAGAACATTGTTTTTGTTTTGTTAAAACTGATTGACAAGCAATTCAGCATATTATATTCTTGAAGACGACTGAATCGTCTTTGTAACCCATTCTGTGCAACAGATAGTCAAACAAGGTGGTCTGCATACACAAGATTGTCGATTCTCTGTTGTCCCAGTTTTGGAGATTACCTGTCGCTTTCAGTAAACGTTTTTGTGAGGTCGGCAATGTGAAGAGAAAGAGAGCCTGTTTACATCCTTGCTTACGTCTATTGTGGGCATGAATCTTTGGGATAAATCCATTGCTGTTAGTCAGTTTTGCCTGGACCCTAATATTTGAATGAAGCTCAAGTAATTGCTGCAGTGAAGCACAGTCTATTCCCCAAGATTGTAGCTTTGTCCAGAGAGTGCTTCTATCTCCCCAAACACAGAGGAATAATCTGTGAAACACATAAATAAATTGTTATTTTCATTTTACAATGCAGACAAGCCAGGGTTACTTGGTTGTCTGCTAGCCAAGGTTGAACAATTATATGATGCACCGTAGAGCCATTTCTTACCGCAACTTCAACTGTAGAGATTAATGTCCGTGCTGCACAAAGCATGCATTCAGTTTTAGCTGATGCACAGTTGTTTTCTCCTCCTAAGTACATTCAGAAGTGGATTGGCAGGTCATACGAACACACACAGTGCAGCCTACATAGGTGTCATGAAATAAGCGCTACAATACATAAGTGCAGTATGTATTTGCTGATCTGTGCGCCTTCAGTTGTGGTGTCCGAAGAGCACACTACAGCGACGTCAGCACTAACCTATGCTCAAAAGAGACTGCACTGCCACTTGCAGGTCAGCATTTCGATGCACTGTTCCTCCATATTTTGATGTGTTCAGATCAGCATGCATGTATGGTTCAAAGTAACCACACGTGGCCAAGCCAATCCAGCAGGTGCATGCCCTCCAAGAAAGACACCTGATGCATTCAGAAGTTCCATCTCAGTGTTGGTTGTCTGCTTATGTGCACAGAAGAGCCACCCATCCGTTGATGAAGAACTCGAACAGTTGAAAGTGAATGTACTAAATGGCAGTTACCAAGTTAGTACATGTGCTGCAGAGGGAGGAGTTCTTTAAACAAGCATTTACAATGCAACGGTTTCGCCTTTGGAAAAGTTAGAGTTATTGGCATTGTATATGCCAAAATTTGTATTTATGTTTTTGTTTCGAAAACAGATAAGTAAATGGCATTGTCATTTACATTGCCATTACCTTTTTTTTGCAGTCACTTGGCACTCTCTAGCACTCCCTAGCACTCTTTATGCACTCTGCATTTCATATGCACTCCCTATGCAGCACTCTGTATGCACTCTGTACTCTCTATGCACCCTGCACGCTCCACTTCCTATGCACTCCCTATGTACTCTGCACTTTTTATGCAGCACTCTGTATGCACTGTGCACTTTGTATGCACTCTGCACTTCCTATGCACTCTGCACTCCCTATGCACTCTGCACTCCCTATGCACTCTGCACTCCCTATGCACTCCCTATGCACTCTGCACTCCCTATGCAGCACTTTGCATAGAGAGTGCAGAGTGCATAGGGAGTGCATAGAGCGTGCAGAGTGCCTAAAGAGTGCAGAGCCGAATATCACTGATTATTACACAGGGATCCTAGTGCACTTACTTTTTTACCTCAGGTAGACGCATGTTGTGCTGCTGTAGATAAATAACTCAACCAATTAATATGCTCACACGACCTCATAGGAAAAGGTCAATCTTTTCAGATTTTATACTGGCTAATTATAAGGTTGTTTATGTTACTGTCGAAAAAAGAGGAGATGAAATGGCAGCCTGAAGAAAAGGGGGAAAGTTAGGTTAGATAAAAAGCGAGAGCCTACTAGTTTGCCTTTCCAAGACTTTCACAAAGTCTATGCCGATATCCTCATTAAACTGGTAACTGACAGCATATTTATTTAATCAGTGAAAAAGGAGTCAAGGCCTAATCCACTGCTGTCACCCATACAGTCCAGCAGTCATTGAGCAAGGGTCAACTTCCGCCTCCAGATAGGAGATTCTTCCTTTTCACTCAGTTTCTACATTCCAGGAAGGGGCACACCTTCCCAACAATCCAAGGGAGAATGGTGTGAATTGGTGCATGTACATTTCGCCTTAAGAGCTTCTGTCTGCATTTATTTTTAAAAATTGATAAATACAGAAAATTGTGCTCTCCCTGCAGTCTTTGATTAATTATAGGCTAGCAGCTGAGCATATTGACAGTATGGGAAATTAAAAAACAGGATTAAATGTATTTAAATAATGGCATATGTCAACATACATTTATGGTATAATGCTAGTATTCACCAGTGGATGTATTGTTATGTAATATTTGACAGCTTCAATAGTTAAAACATGACTGACATCAAAGTAAGAGTGCGTGTCTAAGTTAAATATGGAAATGTACAGTTTTTCCCTAATTATGCAAAAGTGTTGAAATCAACCTGCAATGGACTTCAGCGGAAACCTGAGGAAGAAGTTGAACCATAGCACCATAAGAGATCTGCATAATCTAGAAAAGAAAAGTGTGACTTAGCAGATAGGACCGGGAAAGAAAATAAGCCCGGACAATGAATGGGGAAAAAAGCGTCAATCATTAGCGAAATCAGATAGCTAAATAAGTGCCCCACGTTTGCAAGTCTGGTCAGTTTTTAACTTTTAAAGCCAATTTGTAAGTGTGTTGCAATATACGGATGCCTTTAATCATTTGTGCTTGCTGTTGGCAACGTTTGGCGTAATGGCACTAAATAAAGTAATAAGTAATAAATAATGCCCAGACCATAAAACAAGCCTACAAATAGCCAAAAAAACAGGTCCATTACCTGCTGGTCTGACTATGCATTTTACTTATGCACTCCTCTTAAAATGTCTTACCGAGACGTAGGTTATTTGAATTTGAAGAGTTTCTACATTCAGGTATAATTGAAAGAAAAAAATGTAAATCATTTTTTTCTTTTAAAAAAAGTAATCATTTCATGAGTCATAAGTCGGAAATATGTGCAGAATGTCTGGGTTAACTTTTGTCAAAGTACCAATGGCTTTAAACCAAGTACATATCAAAGTATGTGGCCCAAAGCAATCCTTGTAGAATGTTCCGATATTTCCTGATAGTATAAAGTGAAACTGCAAATACAGCGTAGTGCGGCAACTAAAAACTTTGCAACATAAGCAAAAAAATACGCATCAGAACACTTCACCACCGCCTTTTTTAAAGTCAAGATTAATGAAAGGGGCTATTTATAATGAGCGCTAGTTATTTCTCACGCAGTTTACTTTGGTAAAATAAAGTAAAGTCTCTTGAACTGCCAAAGTAATTCACTCAATCAACGCGCGTCAAACGGGGAAATGGAGCCGGGTCCTCTTTCGTGTTACCAGAGTCCTTGAGTCAGATGCCATACCCACAATACCCGGAAGAAGACTATACACAGTGGTAAAGTCAGTAAGGCCCCATTCCAAAACTCACGAACCCACTCACAACGCATATTTCTTCCCCTTTTAATTCCAGCTGAAAACATTAACAGTTCACCTGACTCACCAAGCAACAATAACGCAGGCAGCGTCCGCCACCAGGAACCGCCCAGAGCCATGATAGTGTAGGGTGGCGTAGAGGTAGCTGCACGGAGTAAGCAGCGCGCCCGCGGTGTTGCAAAGATGTATAAGGGGGCAGTTGGTGAAGACTCTGCCGCCGCGCGCAGTCTGCTGTTACCCCTGCGGGTCGAGCTGTCAAGATGGGGCAAGCACAGGGGAGACCTCAGTTGCTCGGCCGCTGATCTATACCAGCGTTGTCGAATCATGTGAGCGTGACGTCACTGGAGGCACGTGAGAGCTGCTGAACCTTTTCCCGTATAATAGTTGATGAGGGACCGTGCTCAGCTCCTTGTGCGCATGTGGGTGGAGACAAGACAATTCGGTAAGGCTTTCAAAGTCCGCCCTTTGTTTCGATTTCCCTAATAGTTGCCTGACTCCGTGATGGACATTGCTTCTTCCACTCTTCTCCGTCCCCAATTTCGATATAAGTCGGGCGATGTTTTCCTTACGCTCTTTTCCGCATTCAACTGTAGGAAAACAGAGCCCAAGTGTAACGGCGGGAGGGGGGGCGGGAGAGGACGAGGGAGGCGGGAGAGGGGTTGCCTGACTCCGTGATGGACATTGCTTCTTCCACTCTTCTCCGCCCCCAATTTCGATATAAGTCGGGCGATGTTTTCCTTACGCTCTTTTCCGCATTCAACTGTAGGAAAACTGAGCCCAAGTGTAACGGCGGGAGGGGGGCGGGAGAGGACGAGGGAGGCGGGAGAGGGGCAGCTAGGAACAAATAAGGAGACCCGAGCAGCAAGGGAGGTGCCGGCAATGCCGGACCAGACACGGGGGCGTTCCCGGCGTCGCGTGACGTCGGCAAAAGCCAAAGAATCTCGGGAACGCCCCCGTGTCTGGTCCGGCATTGACGGACGCCTCTCTGTTCCAATGGCTATCCTCCATTTATGGAGCTAGCCAATGAAGCAGAGGGGCGTGTTCAAGTCACCCATACTAGAAACTACAGATTTCTCTGGAGGAGGAGCCTAACGGCTCCGCCCCCCAGCGAAACCTAAAAATGCGTCTCCATTCAATGAGACGCAGGAGCTCATATAACGGCACTCCTATGCAGTGAGCGGTCACCAGCAAGCATGGTGAGCAAGTGACAACCCCACCAGGAAGCCCAGCTCACCTCCACAGGAATGACGAGATTAAGGGGAAGCCCTGGCGCCCTGCAGAAGAGGAGACGCCATGTTATAAGATAGCAGCAAAGAGTGCACCTCTCCATGTGTTTCTCAAGACCAGAATACTTTGATTCGGATTCTGATGAGAAGGCAAAGTCAAACTATTTTTTCTAGAAAGCGACTTCACAACTACTTTTCAAGTCCTCATACACTTGGATCTGGATAGTGGTGAAACCCTTCTCCATGGCGTTTCACACTGGCACCCCCTTAGTAGCATCCGAAAATAATGCAACACTTCCGGTCAAGTGCATAAAGAAATATAATCACATTATCTCCACCTTAATGGAACTCCATTGGCTCCCCTTTGTGGCCTGCACGATCTTCAAAACCTGCTGCATCATTTACAAACCTATCACGACCAGCCCCCTATTTCATATTGCAGACAAGCTCACACACTCTGGGGGTTAGCAGCATAAACGCTGCCAGGACACACTGGAGAAGTGTGGCTCAATGATCAGCGCAGCAGACCCTGATGCAGAGGTCTAGCCCGGGATCAGGGTTCAATTCCCCGCCTCGGCGGGTCTTGGGCTCAAAATTCCACGGACCTGATAATTCTCGCCTCGGTGCCTATTCCAATCATGGAGTCCCACTCTGCAACTCTGGGCAACAGCTTGCTTAATCTCCACAACGGCACCCACAACGCGAAGGATGCCTGGCCTCCACCTTGGGGGTGCCCAGGAGTGGACGCCTCACAGGGAAAGCCAGGAAGGGTTCCACAGCGGTATTCGTACAAGCGCCTTGAGACCCTTGCGGGTGAGTAGTGCGCTATACAAGTATCAATTTACAATTTACTATCAGACTGCAAACTGAGAAGTGTAAAATAATGGAAAACAAGACAACAGGCCTCTTCCATGAATGTACCCCTGATCTGAAAACCTCTCAAAACCTCCCCAACGCTGCTCCAATTTAGGAAAGAGTTGAAGACTTCCATCTTTAACCCGTTGCGTGCTCGTGACGGAACCGCTCTGTCACGAGCCTCGGGTGGGCTGTGCTGGTGACGGAGCGGTTCCGTCACGGCCCGCTCGCCGCGCATGCCCTGCACGTTCTATTAAGCGGGTGGGGCCGTGACGGAACCGTTCCGTCACAAGCACAGCCCATCCGAGGCTCGTCATGGAGCGGTTCTGTCACGAGTACGTGAGCGCCGCACGGCCCCCCTCCCCCTTAGCACTGCGGCGGAACAGCCGCCGCAGCTAAGGGGTTAAAGAGCACTGCATCACAATCAATCACCATCCACAACCCAGCTACCTCTCCTATTACTTGTTGACTTTATGCTCGACTTTGACCATGTACAGTGCTCTCCTGCTTTTTGGATAGGTTTGTGCTATAGAAATACTATATGCAGGGTAAAGAGACAAAAGTTAGACCCTGCTTTGCCTTACTCCCCTTTTTATAGTGGTACTGGGATACACCCACTCCTCTTCAGATTAATCAAAAGATCTCTGGCAAAGTTCTCCTTCATGGGGCCCGTTGGGCGTAGCAGGGTCAGCCCAACGAGGAGCAGGCCCAATGAGGAAGCAATCCACCTTCAGGTGGGTGCGGGCTCTTGCTTATGTGAGCAAATGTTCCTAGTGACATGTGTTCTTGATCCTTAATATAATATTTTGAATCCAATATCGAACACTATAACCTATTGAATTTGTTTTATTATATTGGAGATTGTATACTGGACCATCTAAATCTCTGCTTCCTCCCATGTTCATGTTATTTAAAAAGTTGGACATGTACTTTTAACTTTTACATGTCCTGGTAGGGAAAAACTCCTGCAATCGATTTTCACTACTGAAAGGTCTGCCTCTTTTTATAGGGTTAACTTAATACATGTAATAAAAGATAACTTTCAATTTTCAGCAGGTAGAAATGCCAAGTTTGGTGTCAAAAGAATTAACTCTCTTCATTGGTGAAATCATATTTTAAGTCACAATTCTGAAAATGCGGGGGACGGGGTCACGCCTCTAGAGATCTTCTTATACATATGGCTGAAACACGAAATCCATGAAAATATCCCCAGGTTCCCAGCTGAACCTCCAGTATGTGAAACTCTACATGCTACACGGAAACAGGCGGGGCCAGCCCATGCCGTATCTAAAATATATCGAGCAGCACTGGTTGAGAGAACGTAGGGAGCACATAGGGCTAGAGGCGATTGGGATACAGACCTTGAGGAGCCCCTAACGGACGAACAATTGACGTACTGCCACTTGCAAACAGAGGCCATCACTGCGAGCAGTAGACTACGCAGAGCTCACTTTAAGTTCTTGAACAGAACATATTATACCCCAGCAAAGCTACATAAGCTTAATCTCAGGGAGGATGACTGCTGCTGGTGATGCAGGAGGGAGGGGGCAGACTTCATACACCTTGCATGGCACTGCCCGACCATTTGCAAATACTGAGAGGAGGTGCTGGAGGCACTCTCAAAAATGACTGGCCTAAACATCCCAAACACCCCCATGGTAACACTTTTAGGATACACAGCAGACATACAATGGACATGCAGGAAATTTGTCTCATTAAGTTTATTACTTGCTAAACGGCGACTGGCGTGCAGATGGGGTAGAGGACAGGCTCCTAAATTCAAAGAATGGCTGACCAACTTGATATACTGCAAGTACCAACTCACCACATATGCAGAACTTCTCCCAACATCCTCTCACTCAAGAGACATACGGGAACCACTGATAACTTATCTGAAGAAGAGGCTGAGGGCCACGATGCATGCATACAGGTCTGTGTATGAAAAACACAGGAGGCAAATTGGAAGCTAGTTGGATAGAGAGCACAAATCGTCCTGACTTAACCAATGGCAGAGAATAAGCAGCAAAGCTATACATTTGGGCTCAAGCTCATGTCACCCATTGATGAACTATCACTATGTGCCTTAAGATATGTAATTTGATTCAATCAATGGATATGGAATGTGCAAGGTCTTGCTTTGATTACTGTACTTATGCTGCGTTGTTAATGTTTATAAAACCCAATAAACAGATTAAAACATTTTTTCTGAAAATGCCATTTTTGGAAAGTTGGCATTATTACTTTACATACATGACTAGGTGTAGCTGTCAGTTAGCCTTTGTGTATTACTCCCAAACAGAGAGACAAAGGAGAAATAGGTGTTCGCAGAATAGGCCATCTGACTTGAAGTGGGATAGGAGGGGTCATCTACCACACTTGCGCATCACAAAGGCCCTGCCCAGCACATTTCAACGGCTTTGATACTAGTCTTTTGTGATCCCACACAAGCTGGGGCCAGGGACTGGAGGCAGTAAATTCAAAACACCTCGGAGAATGGAAACCTCTAGAACCTTTTCCTACTTTAAACTAGGCATCAAAAATGGACAGTCTGACCAAACTCTCCAGTACACATCCGGACCTGGGGAATACTGTTGTGCTGCTCTGCAAGAAGGACTACTGCTCTGTTGCCAGACTAATAATAATAAAATGTATAAAGCACATGACTACCTCAAACAAGGTACCCCAGCACTGGAAGCAGATCGCTGCACTCTGCCTAACGCTTTCAAACATTTTGATCTAAAAAAACATGTTTTGAGTTTCTTCCTGAAGGGATCTTCCGACTACACCGGACGAACTGATAAGGGCAAGTTGTTCCACAGCTTTGGTGCCCAGTAGCTGAAAGAGGTCCCGCCATAGCACACTTTCTTAACCTGTGTAACAGTCACCAGCTGATATTAGATTCCTAGAAGGTACATGCAGTTTTATTAGCGACTAAAGATATCCCTTTGTTAGCAAAAGCTTGGTGACAATACCACAAGGTTTCAAAAGAAGATCTCTGCTTAACTGTCAACCACTCTAATTTCCTAAGCACAGCCCCAATAGACACATACCTCAGCAGATTCAGTAGAAGGTGTGCCGCAGAGTTTTGCACTCTCTGGAGTCTTTTGATCCGTTCCTAAGTGACTCCAAGATAGAGAACATTGTAGTAAGCTAATCTTGATACAATTAAGGCCTGGATAAGCGTTTTTTTTGCAGACTCTGGCAACAGCCACATGTTTTTACTCAGCAGCCAAAAGCATTTTCCAGGCACTGCTGTGACTTGACTATCCAAAGATAACTTATCCAGCCAAACTCCCAGGTTCTTATCCTTAAGTTAAGGAAAAGGAGCGGAGCCCAGGTCCTAAGGTCACCATGTGGTGGACCAGATGTTTGCTCTATTGTCTATGGTCAGAACCTCGGTGTTCCCCGCATTGAGACTGAGACAATTCAGGTCCATCCCCCTAGCAACCTCTGCCAAGCAGGGGCACAGGTGAAGGCAATGTGGGCCAAATTCTGTGACAGTGTGAGGATAAGCTCCTTATCTGAGAAGGACTGAACATGCATCTTCAACCCAGGACACCAGAGTGACTAAGGGCTAGTTGACCAGCCTCATGATTAGAGCCTCAGAGACAAAAAAGGCTCCAACCCAGAGGTGAGGAATTCCTATAGCCCAACACCCAGGACATATTTTTTGGGGTCAAGAACAACAATATGCCAAGTTTATTTTGTCCTTGGGACAAGTAGGCCCAACCCCCTGCAGTACAAATGCAAATGTATGTGTCTTGTAAAGCGCACTGCTGCCCTGAGGCGTCGTGGCGCTGTAGACCGCTGGGGAACCCGTCCTGGCTATCCCTGTGAGATGGTCCCTACTGGGTATCTACAAAGGTGAAACCAGGCATCCCCGGCGAATGTGGGGGGCCGTTGTAGAGATGAGGCAAGCTAATGCCAGAGTGTGATCCCTGGTTAGAGTAGGCACCGAGGCGAGAATTATCGAGTCCGCTGACCCTGGTCCACGACCCTGCCGAGTCGGGAATTGAACCCTGGTCCCGGGCTGTTCTCTGCTTCCGGGTCTGCCGCCTCTAACCAGTGAGCCACAAACACTGCCAGATTACAGTACATGATTATGGATCAGGGACGCGTATTGTCTGCAGTTAAGGTAATATTTGTGCCCATCGGTTAATGCGGTTCGAACTTTTAATGATGGTTCATTAATAGAAAGCCTTGATTACTAGGGTGAGAGCTTTAAGAAAATGTTGCGAGTTCAGACTGCAATACTGTCAGTGGTTCCAGTAAAAAAATGTGTATGCATGATTCCAAAGTTTAACAATATAAGGCTACGTATAAGACTTTGGGGAATCTCTCAGATTAGATGCAAATATATGCAAAAGCTTGAAGGCACGATTGATGATTCATTGCTTTCAAAAGAAAAAAAATGCAACTAGAAACAAAGTTTTTGCTAAACTATTGTGAAATGTTATGTACGATTTCTCTGAAGCATCATTTGGTAAAATGTGTTGATGCATGCTACTATTTCCAAGAAATATTCATATTGGAAAATCAGAACAACCAGTTTCAACAAAACTATAGGAAACAGGACAAGCATTGACAAAGCCAACAGAGACAACACTGATGGTCAGCCTTTTGGTTTTGTCAATCTGTGTTGTTTTGACATGATTTGTGTACAACTGTATTGTTGTGGGAGCTGCAGGGCCCTCATCTTGATAACAAACATTGGCAATAGCAAAAATATTTTTGGTCTCAAAAACGTTACACTGCCACAGTTGTTCCTAGCAATGTACAAAACTACGTTGTGTGCTGATACGCTTCTTGTGAAAGAGGAGAATACTGTCCTTCACAGTGAGGCCAGCTGGGAGAGGGGGAGATGGAGAGGGAGAGAGAGAATTGTAATAAAAACAAAAAGGTCTTGGTTAACCCCACATCTAAATAGGGGCCCAATTCTTCAAGAAAGTCACAAAGGTGCAACCATGGTAAATGTCCTTGCATTAGTGCAGATGTACGACCTTCATAAATTCACAAGAATTTACAGGAGTAGGTCAGGAAATCCTATTCCTAGAAAATATCTGTGAACTGCATTTTAGCCCAAGCAAATATGCATGTGTAATTTGCTCATGCACAAATCTGTTGAGCAGTAACAAGTTCACTTTCCTACCAACCACTTTTTAACACCCCCCCCCCCCCCCCACCCCAACAATGGAAGAAGTTTTACTTATGCCCTTGTTAGGAGTTAACTTCCAGCCATTCTCTGTACGGTAAAATATTATGGAGGAGATGATGAAAACCCATAAAAACATGCAAGTATGTTTGCACAGACTAAAAATGGCATTCCAACCATGGGGAAATATTGCTTAACGCTATCTCCAGCCCCAGTATGTAGATCGGCAGAAAGGTAGCAAACTAAGCGAATTGCTAGTATTAAAATCCTGCTATGGTATGAGCTCTGACATAACTAGAGAGGCTATTATCAGAGCCCTTATATAATGAGATTGCTGCCATAATTTTCTGCAGTACTACATACCACCAATGGGACATGTAGGTTTTGTTACAGGGCAAGATGATTTATGAAGCAACCCGCCATATGGGAAAGCAGATATATTAGAAAATTCGACACCCATGCCAAACACCTTAAATCCAGTACCTGGACTGCTGGGAGTCCTAACACCCTACCCACCCCCCCGCCCAAGTGGAGCCACCCCAGTACTGGACCCTTAGAAGTGGGACTGAAGGTGCTCTGCCAGCCCAGCTGTGGTCAGAAGTGAGGCAGCGTGACTCATCTCCACTTCAGAAATGCCACTGCATAATGCATCTCCAATGCCGGGCCTTGCATCGCAGTCCCAACGCCGGACTTCGGATCAAAGCCCTCAATCTCCTCAGAATCGCCACTACACAAGGCACCCTTGATGCAGGCCTTCACATCGCAAGCCCCTACTAGACGGCATCCTGGATGAGGACGCAGAACTTCACATCACAGCTCCAAAGCTTTTTTGAAACCACCACTGTGCAACATATCCTCAACGCCAGCCTTCGCACTACAAGGCCCTCATCTACAGCATTCTCAACAACACAGGACTCTGCATCGCAGCCCCTCGGAACAGCTACTGAATAAGGTATTCACGATGTAGGATCTCGCAATGCTCCGCAAACCAGGATTTACAGTACTTTGTTCAGTAGGCCTAACGGTGCCTGTATCCGGCCCGCACTCCATTGTGGTCAGCTTGAACTTGTGACACTGTCATGGGTCAACCACATAATCACAGTTGGTGCTTTGTGCTTCTCTGCACTATTTTCACTTAAACCTTTAAATTGCGTATCTCCGGTTCTACTGATCTGATTTTTGTCATATGGGTCTCAAATAATTTATTACATTTTACGCTTTTTTTCTAAATTTGTGTGAGATTTTTCTAGGTGTTGTGTTTTCACTTATTGGTGTTTGAAGTGCTGCATAAATACTTTACACACTGCCCCCAAGTTAAGCCGGATTGTTTTTGTGCCAAGCTAGCAGAGGGTTAAGTACAGGTTAATTTTGGGTTTGCTTGTGTTTCACCCCGACAGAGATCGTGGTTGCCGTTTGAGCAGGGTTTCACTCCCCTCAGCCAGTAATTTAATTTCCTACAATGGCCAACAAGGAGACTTTAATAAAGATTTATATGGTGGTCCTATACTCCAGAGAGGATGCAATCCTGTGATAAATGCAAGACTAAAGAATGTTGGAGAGTGCAGCTGTAATGGCACACGCCTACATCTGCTATCACATTGCCTTATGCTAACTAAAAACTGAGGGGGAGGCTCTGGATGAAATAGAATTAATGTTCAAAACAAAACTTCTTAGATTGCCTATATATGTAACAGTTGGGTTGACAGACAGACTCACATACCCCTGCATTCCCCCGGGTGAAAGCTAATATCACTCCTCTACACTTGCGTAACGAAACTTGAGGGGCCCCCACTGTAAGGCACGTGTAGAACATGTCTGGTGGGGGCCCCCTTCCAGACTCAATTAGGAGCTCTATGACCAGAGTACTGTGCTGGGGGGGCGGTGGGCCTGGATCTTTCAATGGTGCACTGCAGTCACTAACACATCGATGAACATGAATCTATGATTAATGGATGGTAAATATTATACTATCTGTATACCTAAATACTTACAATATGTACCTAGTTTGTATCTCAACTTTGACTGGAAAAATCTCTCATTCCCATTAAAGGCAAGACATGGTTGTAACATCTACTGCTGTGCTGTGTCACTGTAGATTGTATGCCGGTTAATCTCCACTTTACGTTTTCTAGGCCCAGCTTTCTGGGTTCAAAGGAGCACTGGCTTACGCAAGTGGTGGTTGGTCAGTGCAATACACAATTCATAAGCAAGTGGTTAAAGCACTGGCCTAAGGTTTGTGGGAAAATGTAGACATTTGCAGATCATGTACACAGAGCTTTATGGGTTAGGCCATCCACCAACCTGCGCACAGCACCTAGCCTCAATTGAGCTACTCATAAGCCCAGCAAGGGATAGGCCTCACAAATAGTTTGATGAATTTGGTACCCAAAAACAGAGGTTAATGTGAGTGAGAATGCAATTAACAGCACACCGCTCCTTCGTAATTTTAATGATGGACTATCAACTTCTTTAAAGGCAGATTTTTTTTTTTTTAAATGAATGAGGATAAAGCAAAAGCCTGGAAACGTAAAACGCCTCATCATTAACAATGGACACCATGCAACACGCAATCCTGAGAGAAGAAAGCAGGAATTCACGAAGCAAATGTGTGTTTCACAACACTTCTCAGTGGGAAGCTGCAGAAACATACGGTCATCCCTCTGACTGTAAACTACCCTCCAAGACCTTATAGCAAAATATTACAGTCTTTACAGTTAACTTGTTACATGGGATACACAGAAAGTATGAAAGAAGAAGCCTTGTGTAATGCAAAGTACGTCTGTGGGGTTGCAAAAAAAGAAAAGTGGGTGCGCTCAAAAACACACAGTACTACTCTGCAACTGCCTAAATACGTAGGCATATTACTATACGGCTGCTAGTGTGGATTAAGCACGAGCGAGGCCAGTGAGGAGCTGTGCTAGGCCAGTTTGGGCACTTTGTTTCAGTTTATGTAATGACTGCTCCACTCATAGCCAAATGCAGGTTTGTCAACTTTACCTGGCAGGAAAATCGACTCACAGCAATTTCGTGACGTCAAATTTTGATTTTTTTTCCCAGTCTCCTTCAGTTAATGTCCTTGAACAGAGTGGTCGAAAACAAAGCCACTATTCACTTATTAATCTTCCTTCCTACCCTGCCACCATTAGCCTCCACACAGGCTTTGCATCAAGGCACGCTTTCCTTAAAAAGATATAGACTTAAGTAAATACACCTAAATGTTTTCAGCTAAAACTACTCTGGCATTTGTTTGTTTATGTAGACAATGGTTTCCCTAGTCTCGCGCCGCCTGAAATGATATATTTTTTTCCTTTTTGCAACTTTCTATTTTTTCAGTAACGGTAAAACACATCCACATTGACAACGCCAATAGCTCAGGCATTGCCGAGACCGATTGGCTTTGCCAATGTTTGTTTTTACACTGAAACCACGAAAAGGGACTGCTTGTCGGTGAGATTAGAAGGATGAGTGCTCATCAAATGAAACGAAATAACTTTTCTAGTGAGAGCAAAGAAGGGTAAAATGGCGCGCAGTTTAGATTTCAGTTCCGATTGACAAACATTACATAAGGGGGGCTTGGGGGAGGGCAGCCGACCCCCGGGAGGTCTCCTACCCCGGGCGGTTTGGGAGATCTGGGTGGGGGGTTTTATTCTAGCAGGTTCCATTGGGCGTTTTTTGGGCTGGTTTTGGTTGTTTTGTGCGTTCCCCTATAAATGGGCGGGGCTCCTTGCTCTGGGCACCATTTTAGGCTTGGTGACCTGGTGGCCGGTTGAGCTTAGAATTTTTTGTCTTGTTTCCTTGTGCTTTCCGATTCGTGGTCATGTCTGGTGAAGATTACCGAGTGTTGGAGGCTATTCGCCTACTTAGCGAGGCGGGGCGTTTGGACCTGGTCATTGGCGACCGGGGTCAGACTGAGACCCCGCGCCCCCAGCGGGAGGCCTCTGCGAGGGTGTCGGCTGTGGTGGCAGCATGTTACTCCCCGAAACGTCGGAGGCAGGATGGGGTAAGTGAGCGGGGTCGTCCCAGGACTCGGCGGGCGGGTTCTAGGGCCCGGCGGGGGAGTGATGCTAGTTCATCTGATCCGGCCGTTTCGTTGGACTCTTCGTTGTTGGAAGTGGCTGGGGAAGGTGGTTTTCCTCCTGTGGAGGGGGTTGTTTCCGAGGTGGGTTTGCGGGAAAGAGCAGCCTCTGCTCCCGTTTTGCGGGGCCGTCGTGCTTCCAGGCAACGGGGTTGCACGCGGCGTTCGGCTTCTGCCTCCGCGGGGGTGGGGATTGACGTCACTCAGGTGGGGCGGGCGGAGGCCATTTTGGATGTGGTTTCTGTGGCGCAGCAACCGTTACGGGGTGCTTCGGGTCAGGACATGCAGGAGGTGGTCGCTCCTTTGAGCGTTATACGCCGCCATGTGGTTCAGGTGCCATTAACGGTTGACGGTGGTGCAGTAGGTGTACCCATCGCGCGTCCTTTGGTATCGAATCCTGGAGTTGGAGGGCCTGAGGGCCGTGGAGTGCTTGTTCGTTCGGTGGGGAGGGATATGCAGAGTCCATTATTGTTTTCTCCCTCGGGTTCTGTTGGGGGGGAAGCTGTGTCCGGGGGTGGCAGTTCGTTGGGGGGAGGGGGAATGGGCCCAGATGGGTTTGGGGGAGGGTGTTGGGCGGTTTGACATGCTTATACCGGGTGGGGATTTGGGTGACGCGGGCGGCTCGGTGGGGGGTTTCCGTCAGTTGGAGGTGGTGGGAGACCTTCCTGTCGGGGGGGTTGTGAGTGGAGAGGAGGTTGCTCGGCAATGTGAGGAGGGAGAAGGGTCTTTTTATAGGCTGGCGGGGGAGTTTCAGTGTCCTGGTAGGAAGGTTGTTTCGGGGCCTGCATCTCGGGGTGCGGTTTCTGTGAGGGGGGTTCAGGATTGGGATCCTCAGGGAACTGCTTCACGGATCATTCAGGCTGTGTTGGATGGTAGCTCGGATGAGGAGGTTTGTCCGCCGTCTCCTCGGCTTTGCGATGCTTTAAAAAGGAAGAGTGCTGTTAATTCTGGAAGTTTTATGGTGTCTGGCAGGGGTGGCGGTTTTACTGTTGGCGGTTTGTCTTCTGCTCATAGAGTTGGTTTTTGTGAGGGACCCGGCACACCAGTCCGGCCTTTTTCTTTGCAGGAAGAAGCTCGACCTTCGGCAGCAGACTTGGCAGGGCGGCAGGCAGCCCAGGTACGCCGAGGAGAAGTGCGGGTGGAGCCTAGCGCGGCACGTCCCATACCTTCGAGGGAGCCCGCCGCGGCCATCACACGCAGGTTTACTACGACCTGGATGGTCCCAACGAGGGATTTCAACATGGGCGGTGCTTCCGAGTCCGGCGCGACCTTCCCGTCCTCAGCGGTGGAATCCAACGTTGTACATGGGAGCGGGTTACGTACGACCTCTCTCGTGCCACGTGGTGGTTATACTACTGGTTTATCTTTTTCTGGAAGTCAACAGGTTGTCAGTAGTTCTGGTGGGGGGATGTATAGACGAGTTCAGTCGTCCTCCCCGCCTAGGTCCAGAGTGAGGGCTGGTAAGGCCCATGGTCGTTCAAATACGGTGGAGTCAAGGCAGACTTCAGTGGTTGTCCCTGCCCCCCCTCAGTTGGAGGAATCACTCATTTTAGATTATGATGAGGATAGCCCTGAAGAGGGCGAAGTTCGTGAGTTGGTGTCTGGGGGGGGGCATGTTAATGTTTCTCGTGATATGTTACAGGACCAAGTGGTTCGGAGTCGTGTGGAATCGTCAAGGCCACGAGTGCTCGGCCCCGCGGTGAGGGCTCCTCGGAGGGCGGGCGACGGTGCACAGATGGCGTGGAGGACGGAAGCCAGTCAACCGCCACTTTTACGTCCAGGTGAGAATGTGGTTCAGGCCGTGCGGCCCAATATGGTGTCTATTGGTGTTGGTGTAGATTTAATGTCTACCGACAAGGATGGTAAACTACATAAAGGACGTGTTGTACGAGATCAAGGTGTAGGTACAAACGGGGATGATGTCAATACAAGTGAAAAGGTGGATAGTGGCACGTCCACTGTTGGTTTGGGCACTACGAAAAATGTACTCCACAGTAAAGAGCTTAAAATCAAAAAGTTGCCGTACATGGGTGTTACGAAGCCTTTGGGGGCTCATTTGATGCTCAGTACGAAGGAAAGGATATGGAATGGTGAGTATGTGGAACTGTTGAAATTGCTCCACAGGGAGGTTCGTGCTAAAGAGGGTTCCAAGGAGGAGGAGTTTGAATTGGCGAAACGCCCTAAGGTCCCTTTGACTATAGAAAATTGGACGGCGGCCTTTTTAATCTTTGCCAGCGTCTACTGTGAGAAGTTCCCTGAGCGCTGCGTGTCCTTATTTAAGTACATGGATGTTATCCGTAAGGCTCAGCTAACTAGGAATGATTATGCTTGGGCTCAATATGATGAGGAGTTTAGGGCACGTATGGCTTGGGATCCGGAGGCGAAATGGGGTGAGTTGGACTCTGTTCTTTGGCAGCAAACGATGGGGTCGTCTGCCTCTGGTAAAACCATTTTTACAGCCAGCGGTCTTCCTATATTATATCGTCCCTTTCAGTCCCGTCCCACCCGGGGAGGGGTGGGGGCCATCTCTACTTCTCAGTCGCCTACCGGCACGTGTTGGGATTTTAATACCGGGACCTGTACTAGACAGTTCTGTAAATTCCGTCACGAATGCTCACAATGTGGGAGGAAGAGTCATCCGTTATCCCGTTGCTGGGGCCCTAGGACTCCGGGACCCCAGGGTTCTCAACAGAGTTCAGGAAATTTCGTGCCACCACAGCAACCCTCAGCTCCCAGGGGAGGGAAGTCTTCATCCGGTGCTGGGCCCAAAGGCTCGTACGCCGGTTAATGTTCCTCGACTGGCCGCTGCTTTACGGGACTACGAGCCTGCCGAGCTGCGGTCGGTTTTGTTGCTGGGTTTTCAGGTGGGGTTTCGTTTGGGGTATGAAGGACCGCGTTTAAGACGTTGGTCCAAGAATTTGAAGTCAGCGAGTGAACACCCTGACATTGTACAGTCTAAATTGGACAAGGAAGTCAGTGAGGGTCGAATGGCGGGCCCTTTCGATGATTGGCCTCTGGTGAACCTAATTGTATCCCCTATTGGTGTAGTCCCCAAGAAGGAGCCTGGTCAGTTCCGGCTCATTCAACACCTATCGTGGCCTGAAGGTGGGTCGGTGAATGATTTCATTGACACTGAAGCTGCATCGGTATCTTATTCATCGGTGGATGTAGCCATGCAGCTGGTTGTCTCTGCGGGCCCTGATGCTCTGATGGCAAAATGCGACATCAAATCCGCATTTCGGCTCCTTCCAGTCCATCCTGAAGACTGGTGTCTTCTGGGCATCCATTTCCTGGGAAAATGGTACGTGGACAAGGCGTTGCCAATGGGCTGTTCCATGTCTTGTGCGTTGTTCGAAACTTTCAGCACATTTCTTCAATGGTGGTTTACTGCACAGAGTGGCCATGACCTTGTCACTCACTATTTGGACGACTTCTTTTTTGTGGGTGCTGCCAATTCGTTGGTTTGCCAAGCGGCTCTCACATCGTTTCAATCATTGATGAGTTACTTGGGTGTGCCATTGGCCCCGGAGAAGACCATGGGTCCTTGCGCGACCATGTCTTTTTTGGGGATCGAGCTTGACTCTCATTTGATGCAGGCTTGTCTTCCGTTGGACAAGAAACAGAAAATGCTTGAGTTGGTTGGAACTATGTTGGGGAAAGAGAAGGTGTTTGTGAGAGAGATACAGGTTTTGCTGGGACACCTGAATTTTGCCTGCAGAGTGGTTCGGGCGGGTAGGACTTTCTGTAGGCGGTTGGGCAGAGCTTTGTCTGGTCATTCCCTTCCACATCATAGGGTGAGACTGTCTGCGGGGGTGAAAGAGGACTTACGTATGTGGGTCTTCTTCTTACGTTCCTTCAATGGTGTGCCTTTGTGTTGGGAGGTGGATTGGTGTTGGGAGGTACAGATCTTCTCTGATGCCGCTGGTAGTGAGGGTTTTGGCCTCTACTGGCAAGGAAAGTGGTGTGCTCAACAGTGGCCCATGCAATGGAAGAATGGTGGTAGAAGTATTGCTTTTCTGGAACTTTTTCCTGTGGTTGTTGCGGTCACACTGTGGGGGGCGGAGTTGGCCCACAAAAAGGTCCTCTTTCGGATCGATAATATGGCTGTGGTTCAGGGGATTAACAAACAGTCGGCCAGAGATCCCCAGATTTTGAAGCTTCTGAGAGTGTTTGTGTTAGGTTGTCTGACACATGATATTTGTTTTCGGGCCCTGCACGTTCCTGGCGTGGACAATGACATTGCGGATGCTTTGTCTCGTTCACAGTGGGAGAGATTCCGTGGGCTTGCTTTAGAGGCAGACGAGGAGCCGACTCTCATGCCAGACCACCTGTGGACGGTAGGCAACACCGGGTCCTTCACCTGGTTTTAGGTTCCCTGGCTCCTTCCACGAGGACAGCGTACGAGTTAGCCTGGAGGGAATTTTTGGAGTCGGGTGCTTGTTGGCGGGAACTGGATTGGCAACGGTCGGAGGATGTGGTACAGTTCATTTTGGTTTTGATGGATAAGAAGTTGTCTAGAATTACTATTTCCGGTAAACTGGCTGGTGTTTCTTTCATGGGTAAGCTTTTGTGGGGTTACTCTCCGTCAGCTGGGGAGTTGGGTAGGAGAATGTTGGAGGGGTGGTCTAGAGAGAGTGGTGCTATTCGCACTTTGCGATCCCCTTTGTCATGGCAAAGGCTGTTTCAAGTTATTTCTGTTCTCCCGGTTGTGTGTACTGACCGAGTGGAAGCGTGTTTGTTTGCCACGTTGATGGTGTGGATGTTTTTTGGAGCCTTTCGTGTGTCTGAATTGCTTGGCAACAGGTCCTCCCCTGGCCTTCTGTGGGGGGATGTTCAAATATCGGAGCGGGGGGTCCACATCTGGCTCTCACACTCCAAAACGGATCAGAGGAGTATGGGTAAGGGTGTCTGGTTGGAGTCGGTTTCACCTCCGGAAACGTGCTCTTTAAAATGGGCCATTTGTTGGAAGAAACTGTCGGGGGGGCCTTTGGATCTTCAAGTTTTTCGCCATGCTGATGGTTCTTGTGTGACAAATTATCAACTGCGCATGGTGCTGCGTAAAGCGCTGCGACATATTGGTTTGGATGGGTCTTTATACGGTACTCACTCCTTTCGGATTGGGGCGGCCACGGAGGCTTTCAACAGGGGCTGGTCGAGGGAGGACATCATGGGTCTGGGGCGCTGGACTTCTAATTGTTTTCGGCGCTATGTTCGTAATGAGTCTGCTGGAGCGCTGGCGTCTTCATCTGTTTTGCCTGTCTGATTCTGTTTTCTTTTACAGGTTCTGTGGCTGGTCCTCGGGCTGCTTACCTTACAGTTTGGATCGTGGGCCATTCCTTCATTAAGAGAGCTCAAGTTCAAGCTCGTCAGAGTTATTTTGGTTCATCGTTGGGTTTCAATGATCGTTTGTTTAATGTGGTTTGGAAGGGTAGGGGGGGTATGTTATGGAAGGAACTTATCCCTGCCTTGAATTCTTGGTTGGTAGGGGGGGTTTGCCCGGATGTTTTGGTGCTTCATTTGGGTGAAAATGACATGGGTTCTGTTAAAGGGGTTGTCCTGCTCCGGGCAATCAAAAAGGATTTGGCCTTATTGCACAGCCAGTGGTCGGGTTGTCATGTCATTTGGACGGAAATGGTGCCGCGGAGGGTTTGGAGGTATGCGGTGAAACCGAAGGGGGTGGATAAATCTCGGAGGAAAGTGAATCTGGAGGTTTCCCGTTTTTGTAGGGACTTGGGTTTCGGTCGCATCGTTCATAGTGACATTAAATATGATGCGGTGGAGTTTTTTAGGGGGGACGGTGTCCATTTGTCTCGTATGGGTATGGACCTATATCTGCTGGAGTTGCGGGAGGTTCTATCTCGCTGTTTGGCTGTGCAACAGTTTGTTGGTGAATAAGTGGTAGTCGGTGCTGTGGTTTTTGGTTCCCCCTCTTTTCTTATCTACTCTCCCTCGACCCCTCCCCCCCCCCCTCCCCCTGTTTTCGGTCGGTGTGGGGGGCAGAAAGGTGGGGCTCTCTCCGGATCAGTCTTTCACCCCACGGCTTTCTGGATGGTGGTTTTGGCTATGTGATGGTCATTTTGGGCCAAGTTTGGACCCGTTAGTTGTAATCGGATCTTGTTTGGGGATTTTTCAGACTGATTGAGGTGGGGTTCGGAGAATATGGGTCGGGGGATATGATCAGTTGGTTTATAGTCGGAGATGTGATATTTTATATTTATTAGGTGATGTTATAATGTTATAATGTTATTGGGGTTTGTATGGTTTTGTGTTGGGTATGTACGGGTGGGGGTGGGTGTGATGGAGGGTGTGGGGTGGGGGCGGGGTTTGGGGTTTGAAATAAAAACGAACAAAAACTTGGGTTGTGATTTAGATTGTGAGGCGGTTGCCGAGTTGTGTGTATTTGTAAATGTGCACCTGTTCCAATAAAGCGGCCTTTTTCACACTTCAATGGTTTTTTGGATCTGCTCACTCTCCCCCCACCCCTCTCTCCCAACATAACATAACAAATGATTACAGTGATGAAACCTATTCATTGGGTCCACACGCCTACCCAAATGGTCGGTAAATTATTTTTAAAAATGCAGTAGACTACAGCACGCTGACAACTCTGCATTCTACACTGATTTTCAAACGATCCTTTACTTTGTCACTTCTTTTAAGTCTTGCCTACATACAGCTTTAATTGCTTGTTTAAAAACAAACCTTTTGTAAACAATACAGAGTGGGCTTGCCCTTGGTTCGATGGCCTTATTGTGCATCTCAGCAAGGTTTCTGTACCTTTGGTAGGTTTTTGTTGCCATGCAGGCTAGGTAAAGTGTTCTTCTTGTCTAAAGCCAATCTGGTACCCCCGAAAAATGGATCTACTAGACTGTTTCTACTGCAGTGTGCAGACAACATGGTGCTCATGGACCATACTAAAACGGGCATGCAACGAACACTGAATGCATTAAGCAGCTATAACAACGAAAATGACTTAAGAGCAAAAGCAGGGAAAACAAAGGTAGTAATTTTCGGGAAGTATGCAAATAAACTAAAAAAAAACAATGGAGAATGGGTAACCTGAAAATAGCAACAACAACCAAATACAACTACTTAGGGGTTTGGATTATGAGCAGTGGGAAATCAGCAGCATACACTGCATCCATGGAATCAAAAGTTAAGGTAGTGACATACTCCCTTTGCAAATTGAACTCTAAACTAAGTAGCCCGACAATAATAAAGCAAAGGTAGTGGTGGTTTAGACTGTCGCACTTCCATTCCTAGAATTTAGTTTTTTTGTTGTAATTGATTATATCTATGCAGATTGTTTTCTGTGTAATAACGGTGCCCCTCGAGGTAGCATTGACATCCCACTACCACAGATGTCGACTTCAACTGAAGTCCCAGAAAAGATCAGTTATAAGTAGCCCGACAACTGGACCCATTAGAAAGGTCTTAAGAGCTAAGTTACTCCCTTCAATTACATATGGCCAACTAGCATTCCCCGCGGCATCAATCAACATCATGGAACGTGCCAATTGCCGGGCATTTAAACAGATTTTCCATATACCCGCTCATGCTCGAAACACCTTGCTACGACTTGAATTTGGGCTAAACAACCAGCGCTATGAACACTGGGCGTCGATTATTCAGTATTATCGAGGGGTCCCCTCAAACACAATGAAGGCAATCTTGAAGGGATTTTTTATGAAAAGTAACAACTCGTGGGCCAACGGCCTTTTAACTGCTTGCACTGAAATGCGCCATGACTTGTCCAACTGGCAGGATTTTATTTACCAACCTGGAATTTCAAAAAACATTTTAATGAAACAAGTTAGACTAATATCCAAGAAAGGGGACATGAAGGAACTAGAGTCCTCTAGTAGTAACATTAGTCTACTAGCCAGTTTCTTTCATGATAAACTGAGTCAGCCATACCTTGACTCCGCATTGAACAAGTCTATTTTAAAGCAAATTCTGTCTGTGACATTGATGGTACTACTGATAAAAGACATCAACAGGCGTTGGAAAACACTAGAGTCGGTTACTACTTGTAGATTGTGCCATCAGCACAAGGAATCCATGACCCACATGATCTGCTTATGCCAACGCTTAAATTATGCACGTCGCACTTTACTGAAAAACCCTCTTTTTAAAATCTGGGATACGCACCTGCACAGATGCTATGAAACTTCTCTTCAAGATGGAGATCCCAATGGAATTAGCAAGACTAGCGAAATTTGCACATAAGGTGAAAGAACTACTACACAATGACTCAGTCAAAGACTAGAAACAAACAGTAGTTTTAACCCACGTTTCATTGCTGTAATTATGAGAATGGCTCAGAAATGATCATGTTTTAGATATGTTAAACAGTCTTGTTAAATGAAATGACCATGCTTTTTTATGATCGAACCCAACCAGTTTCTTTTAGTAACAATTTTAATTAATTGAAAAAATTAACAAATACAGTAATACAGTAACACAGTGTTCTTCTTGTCCTACCCCTTCCTCCCAAAGCCCCCATAATAACGAGGGAAGCTTTAAATTGTGCTGTGGCAACACCCTCTCTTACCCACCGAACAGACTTTCAAAGTACAGAGACAAGGAAACATAACCACTTCAGTAAGGTAGAGCCCAGCAGTGCCACATTAAAGCCCGCAATTCTGTGGCCTAATCACCTCCTGGCCAAACAGCCTTGCCCACAGAGAAATCGAAGCCATGAAGCGCTTGTGAGGTGACAAGATGATGTGTTGTGGAACCTACACAGTGTAACAGCAGATGTGGACACTCATTCAGCACATTATCAATTACCACAGCAGAAAAACCAAAAACAATCAGATTCTTAACATGATTTATTATTAAATTATTATAATGTTGTATAGCAGGAGGCAATAGTCCGTGCTACTCACGTAGGCGGCAACACTTTAATCTCTAAAAACAGCATTTATTTACGCACTGAATGTTCAATAAAAACCAACGTCAATATTTAAACTAGCAAACATGGTTTGTAAATTCCACCGACTGCATCTATTTCCATTGTAATTCTAATGAGAAGCAGGTCAGCAGCCATGCATATATTGCATTCCCTGTGCAGGACTCCATCTCATTTTCCCGTCTTCACCTGGCAAGACTGACGTCCGTTTTTTTTACAGTTTCCACCCTTTGAACTAAATTACGCATGTGTTCACATGGAGAGTAGCACTATGTATATATGCTTCATATAATATATCAAGTGTGCTCATAGGGTTTTTTTTTTACAGCATAGATCCATTTGCTATGAATGACTAAATATAAATATACTAGAGGTGGGCGAGACACTCAAGGTGGAGATAGATACCTAGCTCTGCTCAAGGTCGTCTTGGACCTTCGAACCCAAAAAGAGCCAAGCTTTCGTGTGACTTCTGACCACGCTCTACCCTCATGTTCTAAATTTTTTTATTTTAATACAATTTTGATGTTAGAAAAAGATAAAGAAACATCTCTCAAACAGTTTCCCGCTTTGCCACACTGGGTGATCATAGTCAAATATGCTATTTCACCCAACCTCCTTTTTCTTAGTTAACAAATATGACTGCACCTTTTGAAAACTTGTGGTCAGAATGAGCGATGATCGAAACCTCTTGTGCTCGATTGACTATAATGTTGCCCCACCTATAAAAAAGAAATTAGCGCATAAAAGGTACACATGAGAACAGACTAGACACTTTATTCACTATGACCTGCTCACCAGGGAGCAGAGAGGTATCAAATTCCTGTTTAAAAACGATAACATTTAATAATAATCTGATGGTCTAAGATGGGAAAGACTTCTGCGTAAGAAAAATGTACATAAGTGGGGGGCGTGGCTGAGCCGCAAAGCGAGATGGCTGCAGCTTAGCGAAGCTCCGTAACATCCATGTCTATCCGCCACTATTATCCGTTTGCCCGAAAGGAATTTTATAAATCGGAATACTTCAGGATCTGATTCCCAGGCCGTGGACCCGGAGATGAACTGCTGAGCCAGAACCGAAGGCACGACGGATTGAGGCTGACACGGGGAGAGTACGCCAGGGACTTGCGCGGTGGTGAGAGCGGAATGCAAGTTCAAGTTCATAAAGCTTTATTCGATTTTTAAAATCATAAAAGCAATGTGCAAAAACAGCAAATACATCAGAGCGGAATGCAACCCCTCCCCGGGCTCCAGGAAAACATCTGCATTGGTTGCTCCACCCCAAACTGCAAACACCTCAATTACACGGCCCGCTGAGACGGAGGAGACCGGGGCCTGGTGAGAGGATGGAGACTGCGATTTGCAGAGTGACTCAACTCAGATTGGCCTGGGGACTTGCATCGGAGTGGATCGGACCCACGGTGGAAGAACGGACACTGGGCCTAGTCGCGGCCTGACACAGAGATCCCCACCCCCCGGGGACAGTATTTGCTAAGGAGTGACTCAAACTCAGTAAGTAGTCACCAAAGCTTGCACCTTGGTGGTGCGGTGGAAACCGGGGCTGGATGTGGACACAGAGGTAGCTGGAAATGCCCACACTTTGTCCAACAACCGGCAAAACAGACTCCCGCAGCTGGAATAAACACCCGACTCTGCCCAGCCCGAGCCATTAAATAGGGGCAACAGGGGGGACAGCAGAAGCGCAGATCCACGGCGGAGGGGGAGGTGTGCACCCCACCCACTGCTTTACGCCACCCGCAGCGGAATACAAGTGTAGGGCCCACGGACCAGAGTTCCCATCGGTGAGTCCACAATAGTCGGCGAGAGGCCCACGGAATCACATATCCCAGACTGCACAGCGCCACCAACATACGTGCGCGACGAATCAGAAAGAAATAATTGACCTGTCTTGCCAAGCAAGATATTGATGCTGGAGGAGAGCAGCCGCTGCTGACCTTCTTGAAGAACACTAAACTGTACTGCTGCTGCACACTGGGCCTTAGTGAGTGCTAGAATCGGCGTCCCACAGTGAAGTACATACAACTACTCTCTAAAACGGGTCCCTGCTGCAGATATCAACCTCGCTCTCCCCTGAGTGCAAGTCCAACCCCACAAGACCACCTGTGACTTCAAGCGGATTGAGGGTGCTGCCCCTATTCCTAGAGGGACTCCCGCTTGCTGACCTGGCATTCACCTCTCACTACCGACACGACAAAGACAGGTAGTCACGTCATAATGTCATCGTCAAGGGGCAGCAAATCAGTGCAGCAGAATAGACTGGACCGCTACACTCTCCCTAAAACTCCGCTGCCTGAGCCTTCACCCACGGGCAAAAGTGGCTGAACACAGTCAGAAACGGATCCGGGGCCTACACTCAAAGGCATCCTGGAGGCAATCACGGGGTTTAAGACGTCACTAGAACACAAGATGGATGCAATTACCATGGGAATCAACTTACTCCGAGCGGACCACAACAAAAATAGTGAGAGAGTCAAGCAGGTGGAGCTCACAACTGCGAGCCTAGTGGAGGACACATCCCAGCTGCAAACGGATATCAAAGAACTGCAAACCTTTCGGAAGTATGCAGTCACCAAGCTAGACGAGTACGAAAGGCGGCTACGGCGTTAACAATATGCGTATCCTAGGGGTCTCAGAAAAATCAGAAGGGCAAGCCAATGATCTCTTTGTGGAAGACCTCATCCTCAAACACCTGCAACCCATGGGGCTTGGGAAATTCTTCGTAATTGAAAAAGCACATCAGAGTCCCGGGAGGTCGACCTAAACCGGGAGCCCCTCCGCGTTCTATCCCCGCCAGAGTCCTAAATTTTCAAGATCGAGATGTGAAACTCCAACATGCCAGAAAGGGACCCCCACTCCAATACGACTACGCGGAAACAACTAGTAAATAAATATCTGGGGTGGGACGGATGACTTACCCTGGCAATCCCTCTGTGGAACTCCCATAAGCTGGGGAATTTGTGGCAAACTAAGGGCTTCGATAAATGGGACCTAATTAGAATTTCCCAGATCAAAGATCTCTGGGTCAAAGATGAAATCATCCCATTCATCTCCCTTCAGAAACAATACAGCCTGGCAGACACAGAACGTTATAGATATCTCCAAGTCCAGCATGCCCTCCAAACCCACCTCACTTCGAAATCCATCCTCCCTCCTGCCTCCCCATTGGAAGACAGGATACTCAACGGCCACTTGCCCGAAAAGGCCATCACACGGATATATAAAAAGCTAATTAACAACATGGAGGACCCTCTTCAATCGCTCAAAGAAAAATGGGTAAGGGACGGCGTAGAGTTAGACAAAGAAGACTGGCAAGACGCAGTCTCTTTCCCTTAGCGAGGTGGCAATCCAGGCTGCCTACGATTGGTGCAACTCAAAATTCTCCACAGGGTATATATAACTGGCCCCAGGTTGGTACACATGGGTAGAGCAGAGAGTGGGTAGAGCAGAGAGTGGGGAGTGCAGACTTTGATTTGGGAAAGAGGGCACCTTTATCCATATTCTATGGGAATGTGACTACATACAAACCTATTGGACTGCCATACACCGCACACTCAGTGAGGTCCTAATGATTGACCTGCGCCCAGAGGCGCGAAGATGCCTAATAAACATTTGGGAACCGACAGACCTCACCTAATACACTAAGCAATGGCAACATTAGCAATAATGATCGCGAAAAGGAATATAGCGCAGAACTGGGGAGCCCATCAACCACCTATGACAGGAAAATGGAGGGAAGATCTAGACTGGGGCATGTTCCTCGAAAAACCACTTTATATAGCCAGAGGATGTCCCAGAAATTGAACAGGGTATGGGGGCCATTGAACTCATACAGGGGAGACATCTGCACCCCGCCGACACCACTAAATGATGACGAAAACCTTACACTCCTCTAGGTGTTGTGCATTCTACACTGTGTATTGAACCTCTGTAAACTAGTTCAGATGCTCGATATGTATACTGTCTTCTAATTATGTTTTTTTTTTTTTTAATCGCTTGACATGTCGATATTGTTTAATAAAAAAGATTTATAATTTTTTTTTACATAAGTTTGAATTCTGAATAGGTCTTGCACGATTATATGCCAACTATTTTCAGGGTTTAACTCATGCACAGGCTCTTAGAGCCACAGTCGACCCTTGGCTCGGATCTTCCAGTTAATTTGTAAGCTCGCCCACCTATAAAATATGCATTGCACTATTGGCCACAGTATTAGTTTTTAGGTCTTGCTGGCGTGGGCTGCGCGCATGCGCAGTATCGCTGGCGAGATTTTATGTTTTTGATGATCTTCCAATAACTGGCTTTAAGCCCCGTCCCTCTTTCCCATCAGCCGGCGTCACCGTTTATGCTAAACGTTGGCCAGCCATTGGGAAAGAGCATTCTGTGACGTAGATTTTTCTCTTTTTGAGACGGCCCACTTGAACGGGCTGGTCTGCCTTCCTTCTGGCGTAAAAGGTTGCTCATTTGTATTGGGCCAAACACACGGCCCCATAAAGATGAGAAACCTTTTACTTCAGAAGGAAAGCAGGCGAACCCGGCCAAGTGGGCCGTCTCAAAAAGAGAAAAGTCTCTGCCATAACCACGGCTGCCTGGCGAGCCTCTTGCGGATGCTGGTCTTCCCCACAGCATTCCCTGCAGTTATGCACTATAATGCTTCTTGCGGATGTCTATGTGTGGGTCGGCTGGGGCCCTTCTATTTATAGCACCCCTTTCCAAACTGTTCCGACCGCTGCTTCACTTCTGTTGCACCGAGAGCCCTTCGATGGCCCCCGGCTCCTCTCATGAGGCGGTGGGCGCTGGGGGTCCCGTGTATGACGCTCTTCCGGTGGGTCTGCGAAGTGCAGCCTCCGCGTCTAGATCAGGGCTGGAGGACCGCCGATTCCTCTGCCGTCTCAGCAGCCACTTGATTCCCCCATGATGCTGTGCCTCGGCGGCTGTCTGTGAGGTGTTAACACAAACAAAAGTCTGCGGAGAACTTCAGAAACCATGGGGAACAGCTGTTGCTACCATTGTTTATAGAGGATCTTCGGGCGCAGAGACCCAAGTGGAGAGAAGACGCCACTGCTGCCGAAAGCGCCCCTGCCTGTTACTCAGCTCTCTGCCTTCTGTCCCGGAACAGGCCGGCCTGTAACACATCACCGTCCACGCTCGCCCGGTGTAAGGTCTCCTGCTGCCCAGAGCCCACAAATGAGAACGGGGATCATGCAGAGACAAAGGCCGGCCCCAGTGGCACCCTTGTACCGGCCCTCAAGGGCTGGGCGGCTGACCTTGTGGCAAGGTGTCGGGTGGAAATAGTACCCTGGCCCCAGTCCCTTTACACAAAGCCCGTGAAACCCGATGACCGCGGCATAGCCTTCCAGACATTCAGACCGGAAGAACCCAGAACAGCAGATGACCAAGCTGCTGCCGGCTGTGGTGCTCCCCAACTTAATGAAGAGTACAGTCACGAGGCGCTGCCAGGGGACATTGGTGCCACTGTACAGACTGCGCGTGAGAGCCCTCTAGTCTCCGGTGGTGGGGGCAGCATGAAATCTGTTGACTCAGTCATACTTGGAGCACCTGAAGGACAGACAGACGACATCAGCAATGGCAGTCCGGGGGCAGGGTGCCAGGAGATAGCGGTGGGCTCCGGGACATCCTTGCCTGGAGCAGATGGCTTGGCACTGAGCACGTCTGGAGTGGGCACGCGGCTATACAAGGAGGGCCAGGATCAGGAAGACACTTCCTCTCGCCAAGATCTCCTAGAATTGACCTTTTACTCATTTACACTGCGGGTGCTGTCCCCGCAGCGCTTTTGTGTTGGCTGTATGGATGCAGCATTATAGGCCAGCCCTGTTTGTGATCTAAGAACAACAAGGAGTCCTGTTACATCAGAGGTCTTCAAACTTTTGAAGGTGAGCCCCCCCCAGCTGCTTTATTTTAGATGTTGGGCCCCCCTACCACCTCACAAATTTCTGAAATCGACCGCCACGCGCACATCCCGGGCATATCCAGCAAATGTTCAATACAATAAGAGTGTTTAGTAAACTGCAGGTTTGTAGTGAGTGTGGTGAAATGACAGAGGCTTATTACACAGCTCAAAACACCACTTTCCAAGATAAAATATTCACAAATTGTTTTTACTAAGATGCTTTGTTTTACACTAGACATGGATTGATAATAACACCACCAACATAAATGTGACAGGTGTGCTTTTCAGAGACGGTCAATCTGTGGATTTGGTTTCCGCTCTACATTTAAAGAGCAGATATTCCAACCCTCCCGATTCAGGCGTGAGACTACCGATTTCAAGGCTAGTCTCCCGCCTCCGGATTCCTGCAAGCAAAAACCCGATTCCTGTGGGTTTCGGCTGACAGGGAGGTGCATGCACTGCCAGCAACCTGCCAGGCCAGTGCACAACACATGCATCACCCTCTCTCTGCCTGCCATTGCGCTACGTGCTTCTGAAAGTGTAGCGGGTGGCGCAGTAAAGGGCAGTATGCGGGTTTTTGTGATAGCCGGTTTTATTTTATGAAACAAGTAATCAGTACAGGTTTGTCTTTGGGGAAGTCTCCTCTGTGATCGACTCCTCTCTGTTCGCTGTTTCCTTCGTCTAGCCTCGGGTTTCGGTCTTACAGGGCTCCTCCTCGTTTCTCCCGGATCCGTCTCCGTTGTTAGACCGCGGTCCGCCTCGGGCAAAAGACAAGAGAGAGGGTCTCAGTCCGGGACTTTAGTACACTCGTGGGGGGGGGGGGGGGGGGGGGGGAGAAAGGGAGTGAAGGATACCCGGTGCAGTTTATAAGAAAGCTAAACAGTCGGTGCCCAGGGAAAGGAAGAAGTGCTGGGAGGGGCCCTAGGGGTTTCAGGGAGTTGGGGTATTTACACTAAGGTTGGTTGCGTCTTTTCTTTACCCACCCCGAGATACGGTCACGTACCTGTGAGCCACACGCCTCCAAGTCGCGTGTGGCTGGGCGGCTCGTGTTGCCGATGGCCTCCTGGCTCCCGCGCCGTCGACGGGTCTGAATCCTTCTCCTTCGCTCCGATCGATGATGTTCCGGGCTCGGGCTCGTCCTCCGTGAAGTCTCTCCTTCCGCTCCAGTACTCTCTTCTCCTCGCAGCGTCCTCCTCTCCCTCCTGCACGCCGGTGAACAAGCACACCTGGCTAGGCTGCACTTCCGTATTTACCTCATGACGGGACTCCTCCTCTCTCTTGGTCCGCTGCCAGTTAAAGGGCCAGTCCACGCTGTCCTCTTCATCACAGCTGTACCACTCGACCGGTCCAGTCTGCACCTGTGGGGTGGAGGGCTGTAAAGACAGATGGGGGGGGTCACACGATGAGAACCCTCTAGGGGACGCCTGTAGGAGAGTAGGGTCTGCTATCCTATGGTCACCCCAAATTTTTGCTTTTTGCTTCACTGGTTTCTGACTTAATGTGGCTGTGGGCCTGCTAATCAGACCCACAACCTGCTGTTCGCTCTCTAAATTACTGCCAATGCACTCTAGGTGCATTACGAATTGGAACTGGTTCACCTTATGAGCCCCTGTATTAGTGCACCCTAGGTGCCCAGGGCATAGGTGTATCCAAGGCCTACCAGGGGCTGCAGCATGTATTGTGCCACCCCTGGCCTGGCCTCCATATTTGACACAACTGGCTGATCACTCAGCTGGGGTAAGTCGGTGTAACCACCTCTTACTTAGGTACAGTATGTCTGTGCCTAACCCTAAACTGGACACATATGTTCCTATCAGCCACTCCTATGGAAGGCCTCATCAATCCTGGAGGCAGAGTGCTTGGAAATATGTGAGATGGTGCTCTAGCATGAGCTGAGCCTGTCTGCAGCTGTCGGGAACCACTCCCTAAGCTGTTCCGGGATATTGCCATACCATATACTCTTAAGTGCATTATAATCCTCGCGGTTATTTGCTATCTTTGGTTTGGCTTTATCAAAACATGTTGAGTAAGGTGTCATACGAATTGGAATACTATCCCCTCGCCAATTCTGGCGACGGGGATAGCATTCCACCCTTCTAGAGGGACACGACATGTGTGTAGCCTTAACCCCGGTTAAAGTTAAACAGAGCCTCAGCATCACAAAATGGATGCTGCCACCACAGACACGAGTCTGGCCTCCTGCTCCTGACCGAAACTCGGCAGATGGTGGCCTGGACAAAGGGTTTCCTGCCTTGGGAGGTGAGAGCACCACCCCAGACAGGATTTTGTGTATTGGGTAGGACAGGGCTGAACAGAATCAGACATGCCCGGGGCACACAAGGTGTCCCCGTGCATAGGCCAGTCCAAACCGGTCCTGGGACTTTCCAGACCCAGGCCTGGCGCGGAACTGGACAAAGGAAAGGGGGTGTAACCGCCCCCCTTCCTGGTTCCTCCCAGAGGAGGGACCTAGTCGGTGATCCACCCCTCAGATTGGGAATAAGAGTGGGAGCAGTGCCATTGCACAGCAGATCATCCTGAATCAACTTTACACGAAGAAGAAGACTGGACTTCGACATTCTGCTGCACAGAAGACTGAAGAGAATCTCCCTTGTGGCCTAGGAGTGGCCACCCTGTGAACACAGGTACCAACCAGCAACTCGACGTCTGCTTTGCCGCCGCCTCCCGCCGGAGACCGAGCCCAGAGCCCGACAAGAACCAGACTCCCAGACCTCTCAGAGCCCGATCCACAGTCCCTGCAAAGAAGGGACCCGTGGAGGCACCGAGTGACGTGGGACCGGACCTCTTGGAAGACACTCGAAAAGCTGACTGCGCAGCTTCTGAGGCATCCTCGACGTTGTGCTTTGGGGACTGAGAACCCCCACCACCGAGCAGCCCTTGCACCGAAGAGCAGCCCTCCAGCATCTCCACGATCTGCGTGGGGCCCTTTTGCATTGTGCCACTCGACGCGCCATCCCGGCCACTAGCCAAGTGGTCAGCGGCCATCTTGGCGACGAACCCGACGATTTACACAGCAGGTCTGGTTGCTCCAGACCTACCCAAGCTCCTGTGAAAAGGAGCACCCGCTCTGACCTTGCTGGTCCGAGTCTTAAGCATCTTTCAACTTCTGCCTGGCTTGCCTTTGCCAAGGCCTGTTTGCTCCGATCAAGTTGCCGACACCGCCAACAGCGAGAAGCCTGCGTGGGACAGCTCGTGACCGACTCCTGGACATCCTCGACCCCGGGTATCCACGTGGCTGCAGAAAGAAGCTACCCGACAACGCCTGTTTGCACCCGACATCGCCTGGTTCCAATCTGGTTCCACGGTAGTCAATGGCTAGTGACTTTGAACACTGTCCCCTCTGCTTTCAGGTCTTCACATCTTCAGATCCACCCTTGGATCCACCGGAACTCTTCACATCGAGCCGCCTGCAGCATCTTCAGCTCCAAGCACCATCGACCAGCGTGACGAAACCCGACACTACTTCGACCCTGTGCACCCGCTTCCTGTGGGTGAGGTAACTCAGCTCCGCCAGTGCTCCTGCATTGGTACACATCCCAAGGGCCTGTGTCTTAAGTTTTAACTCCGTAGGTCACTCGGAAGGTTCCTAACTTTCTAACTTTGTACTTTTTACGCACCATAGACTTTACATTGGAAAGTGCGTGCACTTTGAACACTGCACCCGAGTCCCGTGGGCCTCTCCCGACTTAGTCACAGCTAGTCTCGAATTGCTCCAGCGATTCCCAAGGCCCTAGGCTTCTTCACTTTCCTCCTGGTATCTCTTATACCACTTTCTTAGTATATGGTTTAGGTGGCCCCTAGGGCTCATCCATATTGTGCAACTTTTGTGTATTTTAAACTGTCTTGTGATTTAACGCTTGTGCTTCTGTGCTCATAAAGAGTCCAGGGGATTTTATAGTTAATAAATCAATATATATTTTCAATATATATCTGTGTGGTGTCCCTTTCATTTGGTATTCAGGGGGGTTGTGTATGGTATAACAGCTGGCTTCACATGCCTTTCAGAGTTTAGCCTAAGACTGCTTTGTCCACGTTACCACTAGGATAACTGGTCTACAAGGTTGAATTACAACCATCATCATAAGGGTTGCTTGGCATGGTACAAAGTGATCACTAAGAATTAGTGAGCATTATATACCAGGCCAACTTCTCACAACGCCCTTGTCCTTGAAACGTCCACAGTCCGGTCTGCCCCGTCACAGAAAGGTAAGAAAAAAAATGCATTTGCGTTTCAAATGTCCGATCCTGCAGCGGCACACCTCCAAAGCCCATACATGCCAGTAACCCGATTCAAGGACACATTCTCCCGATTTTTTTTTTTTAAGTCTCCCACTTTGCTCTTCTGAAATGTTGGCATGTATGAAAGAGACAGTGGGCAGTCGGAGTTTCACACTCTTCTCCTTTGAGCCGGTGGAAATTGTCCTCACACTGAGCTCTTTCCGAGCTTCTGATATACCAGACCAAAGAATGCCAATTCTTTAGAAAAGTATGCTGCATGCATTAAAAAAATTACAAAAAAAAGTAGAGAGGTCTTCCCACTGAGCCCCCCCACCCTTTGTGAGCAGGGGACCAACGCTTCAGGCTCCCCCCCCCCCCCCCTCGTGTGTGTCTGCCCGTTTGCTTCTTAATGAGGCCTTGTTGTTTGTTAGCCCTTCTTGGAGCCCTTGCATCTCGACTCTGCCTCTTTCTGGAAGAATCACACCCCCACCCTCCACCCTCCCCGCAATTTGGATCTAGTTACGCTTCTGGGTGTGAACAGTCGTGGAGAAGAGTAAAATTAAGGTTATTTACACAGTGAAGGGTTTCAACATCTTTGCCATAACATCAGCGCATTACATTTTTCACTCCTACGTTTGTATTAGAAAAAGGCCCACTTCACCTTTCATCCCAATTAGGCAGACAAGAATAGTTTCAAACAGGGTAAATAAATGCTAAATAAATTAGCAATAGTGCAACATGCAGCCATGCTAGGACACTACAAAACTTCTGTGAGAGTTGCAGTGAGTTATGTACACGACAGGCACCCACTGTGGCAGCTAACGATGATCGCATGCTCTCTGAAGGAATAATTTAATAATCACACGCACATGGTCCGGTGGCTGCATTACAGCTGTGCTCTCTCACTTACTTCTCTAAGTTGCAGGAGCTCGAGCCACCACAGCATTTACCGTTTGCCGCGTCACGTGCCTCCTCAGAGACAGTCTTCTGAGTCTTATTAACCCCCTCCTGGGACAGTTATCAAAACAAAAGAACAGGTCGTGACGGACGGACGCAGGTAACAAAGATAAGATTGGTGTGGGCTGCGCGCCCCCCCTGGGATGGTGTCAAGCCCCCCCAGGGGGGCGCGCCCCACAGATTGAAGAACTCTGTGTTACATTGATTGAGTTGCAAGCCACTTCGGTGATGGATTATAGCCTTTGTACCATAGATCTTAAATAACATGTGTTCTTTTCATTGAGTTTGACGCCAACAAACAGCAGCATGCACTTCAGAACACCTTTCTTGCGGTAAACGGCTCGGCAGCTGAGAGGTACTTCCCATGACGACATGTATTGCTTGCAACCCACTCACTACTGTAAATCTCAACTATCACTGACCAATAGTAACGTCAGGTAGCCCAACATAGTGACACTGTTAAAAGTCCTGTCTACTTTGTTGCACAACTGTAAAACGGTCTTATTCCCTTGAAAACAAAAAAAAACAAGGTCACATGAAGTGAGATGGCCACAGTAGTAAACGCCGATTCTACGTTTGTGGAAGGTATTAAAAAGCGAGTAAGATGGTGTCTGCAAACTGCTGTGTGCCGCTGAGTTTGCCAGGTCTGTTCATATACGCTTAGTCCAGTGTTCCATTATTGGGTTTTCATTTAAAAAAACATTGATTTGTAGGACTTGTGCACTTTGCTTCATTTATCAATAGTAATAATAATAATAATAATATTAATCTTTATTCAGCATATAAGAATACAACCATAAAAGAAGCATCTTTGCATATACATACATCAGGCAAAAGCAGTTATCATAAAAAAGTAGCCGCATACACATTAAAACTAACTTTGCATAATTTCGTGGCCCCCCACTGTCTCATGATTTCATAGTGCATCCAACAAGTTTCACTTTACATATAAACAATGAAACTTTGGTCTAGTTCATTTGGTCTAATTTGACTGATAAACGTATAGCAGTGGTTTAAAAGGAAGGTTAAGGAAATGGATACAGGTTTTCCAGCGTGCAAGGAGTGTCTGGCAACCATCAATGTGCTATGTTAGACCTAGGGAGATGCAGGTACTTAATTGCAGTTTGACATGTTCGTGGTTACAGCAGAGAGAAAGGGAGGATTCCCCTGGGGAACGAACTCAGTACAGATTGTAATACCAACCTTACAATGTCACAAATACATACAACAAAAAGCAAGGAAATACTTAAAAATACATTTATTATGAAAAAACTTAAAAACACAGTGAAGGGTTAAGCTGATCTAGATCCCTACTTCTAAAATACAATTAAAAAATATTTTGACAAAGAGTACATACAATTGCGGCCTGCACAATTCAAAAGACAGAACGAGTACAACATTCAATAGTTGAATACAATTCGTATATTCTGGCTCCGTTGTGGGGACACCGATTTGTATTGCTATTACATTAGCATATCAATTTTGGTGTTGGAGACTTGAATTATACTAAAGAATGCGTCAACGCGTTTCGGTGGGTTCACTTATTCAAGACCACCTTTATCGAGACCATAAATTTGCTGTCACGAACAAGGGTTAGCTGTCGTTGCCCCAACCCAAGGGTTAAGAAATGCTTTTCATGAAAAGGGGGTCATTTATGATCACCACGTTCAAGGATGGTTAGACTTTGCGTCTTATTGGTGTTCCCTATTTTCTGGCCTGTGAGTTTATTTGTAGTGTTATTACTCCCCCTGGTTATAAATGCCCCTGCCCCTCACACCCCCTCACCCCTGTCACCTACATCCCGTCACCCTCCCCCTCACACCCTCACTCACGCTTACCCTCACTCACCCTCACACACTCTCTCACCCTCTCACCCCCACATCCTCACACCCCCTCACAAACCCTCACCCCCGTCACCTACAGCCCATCACCCTCACACCCCCTCACACTCACACCCGCTCACCACCCCACACTCTAACCCCTGTCACCCCCTCAAACCCCTCACCCACATACACCCTCACCCACATACACCCTCACACACACACCCTCATACCCCCTCACACACACACCCTCAAACCCCCACACACCCTCACCCTCACAACCCTCTCACCCTCACTCACCCTCACACAACCTCACTCACCCACATACCCCCTCAACCTCACACCCCCTCACCCGCCACCCTCACACCCCCTCACTCTCACACGCCCTCACCCTCATAACCCCTCACTCTCACACACCCTTACCCTCTCACCCCCCTCACCCTCACACACCCCCACTCACCCTCACACTCCCCCACTCACAGTCATACCCCCTCATCCTCACACCCTCACACCGACTCACTCACACCCCCTCACTCTCACATCCCCTCACTCTCACACACCCTCACCCTAACACACCCTAAAACTCACATCCCCTCACTCTCACATCCCCTCACTCTCACATCCTCACCCTAACACACCCTCACCCACCCTCACCCTCACACACCCACCCTCAACCCCCCTCACCCTCACACTCCCTCACACCTCACCCTCACAACCCTCTCATCCCCTCACCCTCGCATCCCCTCACCCTCGCATCCCCTCACCCTCGCATCCCCTCACCCTCGCATCCCCTCACCCTCACATCCCCTCACCCATCCTCACCCACCCTCACCCACCCTCACCCATCCTCACACATCCTCACACATCCTCACACACACCCTCACCAGCATAGCATAACAACACACAGCATAGCATAGCGTAACAAAAAAAAGCATAGGTTAGCAAAACATAGCATAACAAAACAACGCATAGGATAGCAAAACAAAACATAACAAAACCAAACGTAGCATAGCAAAACACAACAAAGCTTAGCATAGCATACCATAACAAAACATAGCATAACAAACCAAAACATAACAAAGCAGAACAAAACATAGCATAAGATAACAAAACATAGCATAGCATAGCAAAATACAACAAAACATAGCATAACATAATACATAACAAAGCATAGCATAACAAAACAAAGCATAGGATAGAAAAACTAAACGTAGCATAACATAGGATAGCAAAACAAAACATAGCATATCATAAAATAGCATAACATAACAAAACATAGCATAACAAAACACAACACATAGCAAAACACAACAAAACATAGCATAGAAAAACAAAACATATAGTAGCATCGCAAAACATAGCACAGCATACCAAACACAACAAAACATAGCATATCATAGCAAAATATAGCATATCATAACAAAGCATAGCATAGCAAAACATAGCATAGCAAAACATAGCATAACAAAACATAACATAACAAAACATAACATAACAAAACATAACAAAAACAGCATAGCATAACAAATCAAAGCATATGATAGCAAAACAAAACATAGCATAGCATACAGCATCACTCCGCACCACCACAGCATCACTCAGGGGCACCACAACATCACGATGCACTACCACAACATCACTGAACGCCACAGCATCACTCGTTCACCATCACATCACTCAGCGCCACCACAGCATCAATCTGTGTAACCATTCAACAACAACTGGTTCAAATATGTTCTCTCAATGTTTCAAGCTTTATTACAAATGTAATAAGATGTAAATATTTCACTTCTGTTCTTGGATTTTCGTAACAATAAAATACACGGAACATAATCTTCACAACAGTTATTTACAAAAGTTTAAGTTATTGCCATTATAAATTAAAATAACTTTTTTATTATTAAAAAAAAAATTAAAAGCCATTGTTATTTGTAAGATCAATACATGTAAGTCACGTAATTACGACACATATTGCATTACAAATGCTATAGGTGTCACATTTGCGAAAGTTATAACTATTGGCATTGTAAATGGCAAAGCTATTAATTTTGCTATTTTCAAAAACAAAACATGAATAAAAAAAATGTGTCATTTACAATACCAATAGCTCAAACTTTCCTTATGCGAGACCTATTGCATTGCAAATGCTTGTTTCTGTTCCGACTAAGGTGAAAATGTATCTTCACTCAATATCAGGCATTATAGTCTAAAGTGTCTGTCACCTACGAGTACTTTAAAACAAAACAGTTAAACAACAATCAAGAACATTGCTGTAATGTAAGTCTGCCAGCATGCGTTGTGATGTTTCATGTACTAAAATCTACAAGTTTGAAACAGAAATCAGGTGCAGTTTTTGGGATATGCTAATAACTAAGCATTTGTTTTCATGCTGAAGTACAGTTGCATTAGATTTTTCTGTTTTTAGTTTGATACAGTATTCGGAACAGCTTTCTGTATATTTAAGTTCCTGTATTTAGACATCATTGTGATCACATGAATTCAGGAAATGTACACTAATCAATAAGTGTGCTTTACTTAATATTTCTGTTGTAATACACTTAAATAACAACTTCATGTTTGTTTTAAATGAATACTTGTGCTTTTTTTATTAAGTGAAAATATCAATAGCATACATTTTTTCAGCGGCGCGAAAATTGAGCCAATTTGTTTTCCTCCATTTGTTTTGCTTACTAATAATATTAATAAAAAAGAAATTGGCTTAAGTAGGTAGGTATATTACATTTATTTCATAATTTAGATTTAAAATCAGTACAGTATCTTGAATAATAAAACAACCTAACAATTCCAATAATATACAAAAATATATTATCAGTCATTCGTCTATTATCAATTAAAATCCATATTAATGATGTTGTATGCAAAACACCTAATGTAGATCATTTAAACTGGGCCATCAACCAAAACTCTGACAATGAAAAATAAAATCATTAGACATGAAATGGATTTATTAGAGCTATGCTGTAGGGAAGTGCGTGAATGTTTTCCCTTCTTAGAGGAGGTGTTTGGAAAAACAAAATGTTTCGACAAGCAAAAAGCAAAAAAGGGAAAACATGTTTTCTTTACTTCACTTTAATGCTGTTTGTTCTAGTTGATTCAATGCCCATTAGATTCCCAATGTTAGACTAATGTTCTGATTTGTTACCTTTGCCTCAAATTGTAAAGCGCTCCGATATCCTTTGGGATCAAGTTTGAGCTATATAAAACTTTATAAATAAAATAAAATACTACTCACTCCTACTCCTACCTCTTGCACTACCTCTCTCTCTACCTCAACAAGTGTGTATATATATATATATATATATATATATATATATATATACTAGCAGCCCGCCCCAGCGTTGCCTGGGGCAGAAAGGGGTTGGGGGCAGCATTTGAGGCTTGCGTGCAGCCCGCCCCGGCCCCCGCCCGCCCGCCACGACATTGTCTGTGTCCCGGCCCGGCCCCCTCCCGCCCCAGCCCGGTCCCCTCCCGCCTGTGTCCCGGAGAGCCTGATCCTTACCTCAGCCGCCGATCCCGGGGCCCCGCCCGCACAGGCCGCCACTTCGCCCAGCAGCAAGCAGGGCCGCGGCAGTCCTCCCAGCAGGTCGCGATCTTCGCTGCCATTTCAGGAAGTGTTCAGGAAGTGTTGGGAGCGCAAATGATGTCATCACGCAGACGTCGCGGCCGGCGCTACTTGCAAGGGACTACTTTATTTCGAAATTTTTTAAAGAACGTATATTTTTTATTTTTAATAGCCTATGTCCTTCTGCTTGCCCTGAGGTTTTAAAAGATGTCTTGGGTGTTTTGATCGGTGGTGTACTTTTCGAGTTTACCTGGCTCAAAGGACACAGTTCTCTCTTTATAATAGTAGTATAGATATACACATATACACACACACACACACACACACACACACACACACACACACATATGCATATCTATATAAATAACAAATATAAATGTATGCATACGCATACATATGCATGTTATGTACATAAACGTTTGAGAAACACTAATAAAAGCAAAGCTAAAAAGCCATCTAATTACAAACAGAATTGCTTTAACTTAAACGAGGGCGAGACCTATTGCATTTTCAATGCTGGTTATGTTTGCAACGTGAAAATCTCAAATGCAGCTCTAGAGGTGGCACTGTTGCTCTGATGCCTTCATACGGGATTTCACCTGCTTCAGCGATAAACTCGTGCAACTCGCAATTTTGCGCGTCTCCAGGTCAGGAATTACAGGAGTTCAAGACTCCAGAACCAATCATTTCCGGCGTAGAGACAGACGCCGGACGCTTTCAGATGTTGCAGTAACAGGGGCAGCACATAACCTCATCATGCGACCTGAACCCACAACTGGAGCTCCCAGAAGCAAGCAGCCTTCCTGCGACTTAGATCCAAAAGAAAAATGTGGAACGGAGCGTCAAAAGAAGTTTCGCCTAGGAAGCCCTTTAGCGCAAAGTCGAGCTCGAAGGAGCGGGCACTGGCATTGCTTCACTGTCACTCCGCCCCCAGCAGTGGTCTGGGCAAAGCAGACACTGCTCCCCCCGCCCACAAACAATAAATAACTCAAGGGACGAACTGGACATGATGTCCCGCCTCGAGATTAGTTGTTTAGCTCTTTAGGTGAACCGGAAACAGGCGAGAAGTGACTGCCTCTGTTGACAAGGTCATAAAAACAATAATCTTCACACCGGACAACCTGAACAAAAATTGTACCGCGTAAGGAAGGGGCGGGGCATCGTACCCAAGAGGCACTTTTGAGCTCCACCCTGCTCTCAAGCCCCTTCCTCCCCACCAAAAAAACTGGAAAACCACTATTACCTGGAGAGGATCCAAAGAGCTCAGCCCAGAGAAGGGAGAGATCCCCATCCGCCCGAAGAAACCTGATGAGTTGCAGGACTAGGTAGAGCAGCGCGCAGCACCACAGGACGTTGCACAGGCAGAGCTCCATGGCGTGGCTGATTGGAGCGCTCACACTACGACGGGTTCAGTACATGCGTCGTGCCCACCCGTTCCACAAGGGTTCTTGGTCCTCGGAGAACAGCTCTGCCAGCCCAGATACCTCTTTTCTAGCCTGTAGCACAAGCTAGGGGCAGTAGTGACTGCAGTAGGGCGGCGTTTGTTGAGGTCCCCGCCCTGTTTTTTTTTGCCTCTGACGCCTTCGTTGGACTCTTCGGTGGCTCAGCTTCCACCTCTGACCCGTATACCCTTCACGTGTGCGGCGGCAGCCATTGTTCCCTGGGAGGTTGCCGCCAAGCTCAAACCTCCGCTCAGAAGGGGAACATTGTGTAACATCGCAAGACGGAGGCGTTCCTTTCCCATATAGGGCACAGCTGCGCCGGATCTGACTTGTTCGCGGTTTTACTTTGTAGCGTGCCTCTGCACGTTATCACACCCGTTTGAGGCGGGAGGCTAGTGGTTTTAAAACCAACAATGACTTTAGATTCGCGGTACTGGCAACCCTTGGGCAGGGGGTAGCACAGCTTGTTGCTCGCGTATCCAAAAACCTTTTCGAAGATACTGATCGCCATGGAGGCATGGGGATTTGTTGATATGGGCGACACAGTTGATGCACAATTGCAAGAGATCCGGCTTTGCTGAGCTTTAAGTGGGATGAAAAATGGGGGTGGGGGGGGGATCTTTTAAAGGGGCGTGGTCGAAATTATTAAGGGCTTAGTTCAAAAGCAATTGAGTTACATTTCTGCTTACAATAGTGTGCTGCCCCACTGGTATTTTTATGCTCCTGTCAATGCATCCATACATATAATACAACAAGTAACATTACACCTACAACAAGCCAGGACTATAGGCTTGTTAATTGTTGTTAGTTTGTGAATGTCATATTTTTCTGTTGTGTGGTGTCGGTTAGAAATAAAATGCTTCTCCTTTTTCATAAAAGTTAGTTTTTTTCTTTGGATTAATTGCTACTGCTGCATGTATTTTGAGTTGTGAGCCTGTGTTCACTATCTTGTATCCACATCACGTCCCCACTCCTTGTGCTGACTGAGCCTTGGGCTGTCCTGACAACGCTAACCCTCTAAGTCAGGGGTCTTCAAACTGTGGGGCCTGACCCCCAGGGGGGTCGTGGAGTGATAGAAAGTGGGTCCCACCTTCCAGGTCACACTTTTATTATTATTATTACTGCCAAAAAGGTTTCCTGGGGATAATAACCATCTGCTGACAGAAATGGCAAATAAGAAACACAGAGGGGAAAGGAGAACCAGCCAAAGGGGGTAACCCACACGGTATAGGGCCAGGTTTTTATAGCTTCCTAAAGGATAATAGATCAATGGTGGAGTGAAGCAAAGGTGGGTGAAAGTTCCACAACTGTGCGGGCCGCACCAAAACAGTGAGGTCGACTATTCATGTTTTTTTGCAGTAGGGAACAATAAGAAGATTGGCCATACCGAGAGGAGCATACGGGTATGCCCAGTGAGGAGAGATGAAAGGGTGAGAGTAGATGAGATGAGAGAGGACATCATGGGAGCGAGAGAATTAGATTGAAGAGGTCAGGGATGAGGAGAAATGTGAAGTGCTGAAGAAGTGCAGAAACGCAAGAGGAGAAGTGAGTGTGAGCAAAAGGTGAGGGCACAGAGGAGGGATACTGTTAAATGGTGAGAGAAGATAGCTGAGTGATGATCTGTGACATAAAAGGAGAATTTGGTACAATGTGGGTGAGGGACAACAGTGGTGAGGAAAGAGAGGGAGTATTGAGGTGGGTGCTGAGGTAATAGGGGAGAGGGACATTGGTTCAAGAAGGTGTTTAAGAACAAAGGGGAGATGTGAAAGATGAATGGTGGACTGGAGAGGTGTAAGATACAAATAGACAGAAATTTGAAGGAAGAGACTTGAGGTGAATGAGAGGTGCTGAGGGGAGAGAGAGGTGATGTGTCCAGAGAGGCCGTTACAGTGAGATGTTGAATGGGGAGAGTTCAGAAGTTGTAACAAGCATTTACAATGCAATGGTTTTGCCTTTGTTAAAGTTAGAGCGATTGGCATTGCTCTTGACATTATTTTTATTTATGGTTTTTTTTAACATAAATAAATGGCATTGAATTGACCCCTTGTAACCGAATATGAAACTGGGTTAGTGGCAGAACAGTCACCTGAGAGGGGCTGCAGCAGGGGAGGTGATTGGGAGAGGGGTTGAGGGGAGATGGGTGGGTGGGGTGAACATGCAAAAACTAGAGGTGGGCTAGAAGGTTCGACCCAGATGCCCTGTTCTGGTTCGGCTCGAGGTCCTCTGGCAGTCTCGAGCCAAAAGCAAGCAGAGCCGAGAAGCAGGTGCTACTGCTGGGTGGAGAAACTAAGAAGAGAGGGCGAAAGGCAGAGCAAAGGAGCCTCAGTGAAGCATTCTAGAGCCAAAGAGAGAGAGAGAGTGCGGAAGAGAAAGAGACAAAAAGAGAGACAGAGGAGGAGGGAGAAAACAAGGGGGCGAAAAGAGAGAGTAGCAGACTAAGGAGAGAGAAACTGACAGAGCGAAGGATGGAAAGAGCAAGGAAGAGAAAGACAAAAAGAGAGACAGAGGAGGAGGGAGATAACGAGGGGGGCGAAAAGAGAGAGTAGCAGACTAAGGAGCGAGAAACTGGCTGAGCGAAGGATGGAAAGAGCAAGGAAGAGAGACAAAAAGAGAGACAGAGGAGGAGGGAGATAACGAGGGGGGCGAAAAGAGAGAGTAGCAGACTAAGGAGAGAGAAAGTGACAGAGAGCGAAGGATGGAAAGAGCAAGGAAGAGAAAGACAAAAAGAGAGACAGAGAGGAGGGAGATAACGAGGGGGCGGAGAGAGAAAGTGACAGAGAGCGAAGGATGGAAAGAGCAAGGAAGAGAAAGAGACAAAAGAAGAGACCGAGGAGGTAGAAAACGAAGGAGGGGTGAAAAGAGAGAGAAACGGACCGAGGAGGGAGAAACTGACAGAGAGCGAAGGATGGAAAGAGCAAGGAAGAGAAAGCCGAGGCAGAGAGCGAGATGGAGCGAGGGTGATGGCTTAGCTCGTTTTGGCTGCTAGAGCCAGGCCCCTTACCCAAGTCTTCTCTGGCCTGCCCACTGTTACCAACGACTCGTAAAGGCCTCAAAATCACAACGTAGTTTGTGTACACAAACACTTTGTATGAGTCTTTCCACTATAAAAACGCATTTAAATGTGATCATAAAGTTAATGTTTCCACAGCAGGAGTGTCATTTTTGTAACCAGGGGGTTTCTGGGAGCTATGTGTGGACAAATGACATCAAGTGAGATGAGTGAGTGTCTGTAATCCTAGGCTGGTTTGTGCAAAACACAATCAGTTGTCACTACTCCAACATGATGCACCTCAAACGATCCGATCCGAGTGCGTGCGCAATCACGTGTACATGTGACTTGTTACTGAGTGCACCACGGGTGGATGGATGTGCGGTGCTCCTGCTTGCACCATTGAAAGACGTGAGTTGTTACTATGTGCACGACGGGTGGCTGTGCGGTGCTCTTGCGTGCAGACTGTTACTGAATGCACCACGGGTGGATGGATGTGCGGTGCTCCTGCTTGCACCATTGAAAGACGTGAGTTGTTACTATGTGCACGACGGGTGGCTGTGCGGTGCTCTTGAGTGCAGACTGTTACTGAGTGCACCACGGGTGGATGGATGTGCGGTGCTCCTGCTTGCACCATTGAAAGACGTGAGCTGTTACTATGTGCACGACGGGTGGCTGTGCGGTGCTCTTGCGTGCACCGTGGCAGACTGTTACTGAGTGCACCACGGGCTGGCGTGACTGCTACTGAGAGGACCAATGGCCGGGCAGAGATGAAGTGTCACTGAGTGCACCCAGGTATGTGTGCGGTGCTCTAGAGAGCACGACGGGTAGACGTGAGCTGTAGAGGTGTTCATCCCAGGTGGACGTGAAGTTTTCTTTTACTCACCACGGGCAGATATGATGTATTTTAATGATCCCTAGCTACACCACGAGTAAACATGAGGTGTTGTAGTGTTTGCAAGACCAGACTTACCTCGCTCCCAGTGTAGACACAAATGTAGTTGAACCGTTATCACCGCACAGACGGGTAAACAAGGCAGGGACAGGAGCTGTCTAACGGATTCCCGCCTGGCCCCAAAACTATAACCCTGCAATTAATGTACCTCCTTTGAAATAAGTCGCGCGGCTGTTGCACGGGGTGTGTTCACCTGGTTCGTGCATCCGCACTCAGAGGCGACGCGGTGCCCCTGTGTGCACTACCTGCTAAGCCCCCGTGCCTTCAAAGACAGCCCCCGTGTGGAGTCAATGGAGAGAAACAATCGCCGCACTAATTAACATTCCTGATACCGCTCTCCGCGCGCCTGTCACGACAGATTCTGCGATATCACGTGATTGGTGATTTTATAGGGACGGTATGGGGTCTTCTTGAAGGCATGAAAAGGCAGCTCTCTCAGACCTCATTAACTGGGCAGCTCCTTCTCTCACGCTCAATTAGACCTCAAAAGGCCCCATTTGTCCAATTTGCACACTTGGTTACAGAGAAGAGGATGGGGGCTTTGCTTATGGGACACTTGCCTGGGCCGGAATGAATGCAGGACACCCCTCTAGCTCGCTTTGGTGTGACTGCTGCCGGGGGTGTGTCCGGACTGTTCCTCTGGATGGGGGGGGCGCTCACATGACCCGTCCCCCTCCCTCCACTCAAAGGCTGATAATCTCCTCAGCTCTCTTATCTCAGCCTCTTTCATAAGTCGAGAAGGGAGGCACCGCGCCTCCTCTTAAAGGGACCGGCCGGGTGAAATACGGAGCCGTTGACAATCATCCACCCATCTGCAAACAGCAAGGAACTGCTGAAATGGGCGTTTCAGTGAGCGAGGACAATGAAACATACACAAAAGTAATAACCACACAAAAGAAACAAAGGCCCGGACTGCCGAGCGCCCAGAAACCAGGGGGAGTGTAAGTGATGCTTTCCGCACTGATTCTGCCCCAGCCCTGCTGGCCACTCCCCTTTTAGAGACTCACCCCACCTTTTTTTTATCTCAACAAAGTCGTGTATAGTAAAAACCATTTTAAACGAGTAAAAGTTCCTCTTAATAACACGAGTCATAGTCATATGCAGTAAAGCGCCACATGGTGGCGCTTTAAGGTAACATATCTAACAGTCACTTATGGAGTGCATTCTTTTACTAGTGGGCGGCATGTTCTAGGGAGAAGAAAAGGCAATACACTTTCCGCTGTGAACGGACGAACGAGCTCCAGAAAAAAAATGTTTTTCGGCGCTTCTTGCAAGAAATAAGATATCGAGGGATACATGCTGGAAACAATCATACTTCACGCAACTGCTGTTCAGCCCGACAGTTATCCTCCTGTGAGATGGCTGAGGGTTTCAGATGAAATGCGGAGAGCACCAACTAAACCGAGGCAGCGGTAGGGGGGCGGGAACGGGGCACAGGAAGGCGGGTGCCGGCAATGCCGGCTGTTCATCGAGAGGGACGGAGAGGAGCGCGCAGAGCGAGAAGCGCCGAGAGGGAGAGACCAGGGGGAGGGGAGTCTGCGGGGATCGGGCCTGCCCTACAGTGCCGGCAATGCCGGACCAGACACGGGGGCGTTCCCGGCGTCCCATGACGTCGGCAAAAGCCAAAGAATGTCGGGAACGCCCCCGTGTCTGGTCCGGCATTGACGGACAGGCCCCTCGTCCAATGGCAAGGCTCCGTTTACGGAGCCAGCCAATCAAGGACGAGGGCCGAACCAAGCCACCCTACGGTTCTCAACAGGATTTCGCCTGCGCCGAAAAGATGCGCAGAGCGCATCTTCGGCGAGGCAAAACCTAAAAAGGGATGAAAGAAAATGGCTTGCAAAGTAAGAGAGGGATCCAGGGTTGGAAGAGGAGAGATGGATGGGAGGGGGTGAGAGGAAAGTGGCATGGGTAAACTGCCTAACTCTGCATAAGGCTGCCAGGGTTTTAAGGGAGCCTTGCTGCTCCTGGCCACTGCTAGGTGAGCTTCTTCTAATGTGGTAGCACTTATTCCTGCGGAGTGGAAGGCCCTTCACAAAGGTTAACTAGACATCTTTCTGTTGTTTATTGCTGTATTTTCATTATAAACTGGTACTGATGAGATGAAATCTTTTCTCCTCAGTGTTACTGTGCGTAAAAATGTCAACATAATGAAGCAATACTATCCCAAAATATGCGTCATCACATAGTATTATTTATTTTTTCTTACCATACAATTTAGTCGAGCCTGCCGCATAATTTTGTCCTCACCTGCCTCATAATTCCAGTAGCTCTGCCTATAGGTTTAGAATTGTCAGGAAGGGGTCCTTACGCCTGAAAATTTTGACTGGGGGGGTCTCGGCAACCAAAAGTTTGAAGACCTTTGCTCTAAGTCAACTGCAGAAGGAGTATTTTGCCCAGTTACTCAGAATTCAAAGTAAGTCAGGCCTTGGACATCAGGGGTAAAGTCCTCAACACCCATGTGTGGTTTGCCACACCACTTAATCTCATCAAATACACTGCCTCAACTTTGGTATGTCATCTGCTGCACTACTTTCCAAATAGAGCTAAGTCACATCTTTCAGAGCATAATAAACTGCCTGAACAACAGTGGTCATATAGTGGTGTTTGTAAAATCACAAGAAGGACACGCACTACATCATGCAAACCTCACCCTCAACTATGATAAATGTGACTTCCGTAGAATTTCATTTACATTCTACAGACCTTTATTTTCTCTAGAGGCATGTGCCCTGTTCCAGAGAAATACAAATCCTGACATCAGTGCTACCCACAACAAGGACTCAGCACTCCAGTTGTTCCTGAGGAAGACCAGCTACTGTGAGTTATATTAAAAATGTCACTTTCATCACTGCTCTGCTGAGAACTCACCAAGAAAGGTCACCATTATCAATGGTCTCCGAGAAGTTAAACTTGTTTTGAAAAAATGAAGTCTGGCAAAGCAGACATTGATATTATAGCCTTACTTTGATCCTGACCGGCACACCAAAATCATATTAAATGTCAGCTTCTTGGTCCAGGCACTATACTGTCTCGAACAGATTGATCTTGAAGTAGATTGATGCATATTAACTTATGTCTGCCGGAGTCTGTCAAACACCAAGAAGTCCTATTCTCAGACAGGGTAAGAAAGTCTGGATGTAGTACAAGCCTATGAACATTTTCATCTCTTTGTATATGGGAAACATTTTAACTTCATTTTATAACTGGTTATGATTAGTAGCACTCTCAAGGCCAATATGTCCCATCTCATTGAGAAGTGGGGGCGAAGACTACAAGATCACTGATTTACATCTATACTCTGGCATAGGATAGGCCATGACCCTAACAACTTCTTCCCTTTTGCCACACCGGCAACATGTAGCAGCTGTCTGTCGATTGGTTCAGAGTATATCAGATGTGTTATGCTGCAAGATGAATCTATCACCTTGGACAAGAAAAATTATATAAAATTCTCACTGAGGAGGCCTAGAAAAATATGCCCGCCCGCCCACTCACTATGGGAAGTCCAGATTTTATCAGGTCGAGCTATTTTTAAAACCCACTAGTTCATTTTGGCAGTGCACTTAAGCTGGAAAGGAAGTGAATAAGTAATAAAGATGCAAATGGGAGTGGGGTCGCACACTACTCACACACCGGCGGTGTCGCCCCTAAGGACTCTGGTCAATGTAGGAAAGTGTTCGCGATGCATCATCTTTCGATCTTCTGCTATCTTCGCTGTCTTCGCCATCCCTGGTGAATGTTTATCCTCCTTGGAGCTTTGAGCTGACGAGCTCGGGACCCCGCACCTGCGCGCCTTTGTGTGGTACTATACCTGGTAATATTTGGCAGCACGCAGCAACCCCAGAAGATAAGAAGATGGCCTAATCCCTGCTGATGAGGGGTAAATACCCCGAAACACGTGTACAGGGATGGCGAAGATTTGAAGATACGCGAGAATTCGAAAGAAGATGCATCGCAGAGAACAGTACTACAGTTACCATGGTCCTTAGGGGCGATCCCGCTGGTGTATTGGCAGTGTGCGACCCCATTTTGGTGAATGTTTATCCTCCTTGGAGCTTTGAGCTGACGAGCTCGGGACCCCGCACCTGCGCGCCTTTGTGTGATACTGTACCTAGTAATATTTGGCAGCACGCAGCAACCCCAGAAGATAAGAAGATGGCCTAATCCCTGCTGATGAGGGGTAAATACCCCGAAACACGTGTACAGGAATGGCGAAGATTTGAAGATACGCGAGAATTCGAAAGAAGATGCATCGCAGAGAACAGTACTACAGTTACCATGGTCCTTAGGGGCGATCCCGCTGGTGTATTGGCAGTGTGCGACCCCATTTTGGTGAAAGTAATAAAGATGCCTTTAAATCTTGTTTTTATCTTAACACAGTTGCTGCTTGTTTAAGGACAGAGGTCAAATGTCAGGTTGTCTTTTTACTAATTGATTCTTATCTTATCCTGGAAAATAGTGTTTACTTTTCTTTCTCTTACTATAGTTAGAGGATTTTATAAAGTGAGCTGTCACAATCATTGTGAAACAAAAGGCTGTATGATGTCAGTTGTTTTGTCTAACACAAGACATTAAAATAGCTTATACATGAATAGTACAAATAATTCAAAATATATCGGGAATTACTAAAGAAATGTATTTTATAATTTAGAAGTGTCATGCAAACCAAGATTTAAATAGGAGCAAAACAGATCAGAACACTTTACTTGGTGATGTGCAAATGACAAATATTTGCAGAAACTCGATTTCAAAACAATTTTGTTTTTACACTATATAGTTTTATCAGTAAACCTGCATGTCAGATGGACATTTTGTGCCCATTTCAATGGAAAATGTTCTTATTGCAAATGACAGTTAGCTACCACTTCATGATTTAGTTATATATTTATGAAAAGTGATCATTTATAAACATGATTTGAGAATCATTCCTGCCCCGCCCTGATGACCATGCTGTTAATAAACTAAGAAGCAAGTCCGGGGGTCATGTGTAGCCTATATGTGACGTTTCTTATCTATAGAGAAAACGTTTAGTCTATTAGATCAAACAAAAGAGGTTTTTATACAGCAGACATGCTGAACTCGCATATTTGAAGATAATGTGCTAATGAATTAATTGGTGACTCAGCGAATTAAAATATTTGCCCAGGATCACATAATTTGAAAACAGTTTATGGGTCAAGAGCATTATTGTTGGGTAGAGTAGATTATTTAAGACACTATTCCTGCAGGTGTGGTAACCTTTTCATGATTTTCAAGGTCTGCTGAAAACACACGCTTCAAGCATTATTTAAACTGGTCCACTTTCAAAGGTGCTGAGATCCTGAGAGAGTCAAAAAGGTTCAGAGACGCTGCAGTAACAGTTACATGCCTTCCATCATTTCCACATTAAGGTCTATTTAAACAGAAGGGGTTGATTTCAGAATTGCTCTTATTTAGTTTCCTTTGTGCATGCCAGAAGAAAAGTAGTTGAGCTGTCTCACAAAGCCAGAGAGGCATTGTCAAAACCAAGAGAAGTTTTAAACAGAAAATGTAGTTCCTCTTTTTACAGGACTATATGGAAAAGACTGGCACGTGTCATGTCTGTCAGAGTCTTGGAAACGACAGCCCTTGTGAGCTGATAAAAATGTTAGAAATGCTACGAGATGTATAAGAGGAATTGGCCATAAATCTCTTTAGGACAATTGCTACAAGTCACAATCTCTTGGTCATGACTAACAAATGTTCCAATTTTCCTAAAGTTACGGACATTGGCAACACCTCAGCCGAGTTATTAATTCACGCAGTTCAACCAGATTTTTTCAACTTTCGGCATACCTTTTACAGTGAAACCCTACTATGGTCCACTTTTCAGTGGAAATGACTTCCTGTGTTTGTAGCGATTCTGGGCTTCCATCTTTACAAAGCCACTCCACTATGGCCTGAACTAATGGCACAGTAGAATTATTAATTGCCCTCTTGAAAAAAGCCATGCACATTTTGAAAGCCACCAAGTCTCCCATCTCTGAAGTTTGATGTCAAACTTCAGAGAGTAGTAGGACACTGCCAAAGTGCTACTCAAAATTCACATTCTGAACTTCTATTTGGGAGAAAGCATAGGATCCTAATCCCATATTAATTCTTATTCTTCCACAGAACTCTGGCATGTACAGTTAAACAACTGTTCCAGAAAGATGAAAACAAAAGCATATGCAGAATGGAGGAGATGATTCAGACCCTCTAGGCTTTTCAAAGGAGACAGGATGCTCATTAATTCAAAAGGCTTCTGCAAGGATGATTATTATAGAAAAAGGAAGATTTTAGTAAACAGAGGAAGTTTATTCAGGTAATAACTCTGTGACACCTTCAGGTTAGGCACCACATCTCCAACTGGCGAGGCCAGTTCCAAAGTAAACAAGAATGGAATTCCATTATACACACAGAATTTTATTGCATAGTAAAAATTCTCCTGTATGTAAGGAGAACACCTCTCCTTTTCTCCATGAATAACACAAATTACACAAAACACTCAACTGTCATAATAACACAAAAACCGTGGCAGATACACACACAGACACAAGGGAGGAAAGAAACAAGCGGCAAAAGGCAAGGTGGGGAGCACCTAGGGGGCACACCAGACAACTATTGGATTTACGACATTAAATAGGTTTACAATGATAAATAGAACTACATCAATTTAGAAGCCAAATCAGGTGCAAAAAGTATTTTGTCTTCTGAACAATTCTTATCTCTCAAGGATTCCGCAACGATACCTCTCAGACAGCTTAAACCCATCGTCACACAGGGATATTATGTTTATGTTCCTCCTGGTCCTGCGAACCATCAACTTTAAACAATAGGCCCCATGTGGAGAGGAGGGGACCTGCAGACTATGAAAATATAAGACTGAAACATGGCCTCACCTCTTGTGCTGATTTCCTCTTGATGCCTAGAGGAGATCTCTTCTGAAGCCACTTTATCTAAAAAGGGGCATCCACACATATCTGGTGCGTCACCACTTTGTTTCTCTCGAACAGACACTCAAATGCTAGCTTAGTGTGACAAATATTTGAGAAACCTGGAAGACCTACTATTTCCTCGACCAACCCTTTCCAAATTGGCTATCACTCTTCAAAAAATGTTAACTGATTATTTCATGATGCGCCCAATAGTTTTATTGATGCACTAAATCCCTTTAGACTGGATTACCATTCTCTACGCTGTGCACTTTCATCCATTTGGGGTAGCCTAGCCAACACAAAAGTAAACCTTTAAAGAAAAAGTGGTTCTGTCAGGTAGGACTGATACTACTTCAAAGTACATTAAATGTCATACAGAATATACTCTCTCCACACACAAAAAGAAAGAAGATAAAAGGAAAATCAGTACTCATTAAGTTTTTTGCTCATTATTTATCTGAATTCCTTCATTCAGTTATGAGCTGTTCAATTATAGCTCAAAACATGTACAAAATAATGTTTAGTGACAGTTGTGCATAGTGACAAAGTGAACAATATATACAGTGTCAACAAGGTTTTATCTAGAATTATTTCATTTAGACGAGGCCAGAGTTTAGTTAGAATCCACAGTTTCATCCCTAATGTGGAAACCGGGTCATTCTGGACTTAAGAAATGCGTCGACGTTTCGACCCTTCTGTGCCCCTGTTGGTGGTCACGGCGGGTCTTTTTCAAGACGGAGATGCGAGGATTATATGTACACTGTCCTGCCAGGCATGGGGATTCTTTGCCTGTAGTGCAATTGCACAGCCGTCTGAATTATCGCAAATGCATTCGCGATAATTCAGACGGCTGAGACAATGCCCGCTCCATCGCTGTTAGAAATCCATTGAACGCGGAATGTAAGCATACTACCTACATTGCCCCGGATATTACCCCATTGATCTACAGGCCCCTGTGCCATTGCACTACAGGCAAAGAAACGTTGACGCATTTCTTAGGTCCAGAATGATCCGGTTTACACATTAGGGATTAAACTGTGCATTCTAACTAAACTCTGGCCTCGTCTAAATGAAATAATTCCAGATAAAACCTTGTTGACAATGTATATATTGTTCACTTTGTCAGTTTTCACTATGCACAACTGTCACTAAACAGTATTTTGTACATGTTTTGAGCTACAATTGAACAGCTCATAACTGAATGAAGGAATTCAGATAAATAATGAGCAAAAAGCTTAAAGAGTACTGATTTTCCTTTTATCTTCTTTCTTTTTGTGTGTGGAGAGAGTATATTCTGTATGACATTTAATGTACTTTGAAGTAGTATCAGTCCTACCCGACAGAACCACTTTTTCTTTAAACGTCTAAACTACCCAGGTTCTGAGGGACACAGGGTTACCCCATTGTTTGAACCAACACAAAAGTAATGGCACTCTACAACGTTCTCTGGGCCCCCGTTCGGTACCATCTTCTGAACAGGGTCAAGGGTTTTCGGTTTTTACCATTTAGGAGCTGCCCTCAACCCGGCCCCACCTGACTTTCAGCAACAGCTTCGCACTTGGCATCTCCTGCCATATTCTTGCCATGTTTTTCTTCTTGGGGCTGACCTGGCACTGTCCGAACCATGGCACTGACATTCTGAAAAGAAAAAGACCAATAATAGCTGCTGGTCTAACTAACGTTTTAACCTTGATTCAATGGTGTTATTTGTAGTAGGGATATTGCACAAGAATGCCCTTTATGAGTAACGATTTTGTCCTAAATGTGATGTCTAGTACGAATATTGCACTTAAGGTTGTATCGTTGGTGTTATTATTGCAATGGTTGGTGTTATTGCGATGGTTTAAGTAACTGCAAAGAAATTTATACATTTCATTTGACACAATGTGCAAAAATAACTTTCCAACCAGCCTGGTGGTCTGTGTAACCTTGTCAACTCTCTGAACTCTGCGCTCATTCTAGGAGAACTTTGATCAGCAGAAGCTGCATCTCCAGATGGGATAGTTATGTCTGTTTCAAGATTCAAAGCTCTTTCATCATTTCTTCTGCACTGATATTAAAAGTGAGAATTTATCATGAGAAACAGCCCACTGCAGCCATTTCCAACTTCTTCCTCTTCTTGACTGACACCACCGTTCTGATACAATGCCACTCTCCACACATCCCACGTTTGTCCATTGTCCAGTCTCACCCAATTACTTCCTACTTTCCTCACCTTGTAAAGTTGAATTGTATGGTTGAATTTCAATAAACCACATCCAACTCCTCCTGGATAAAGTTTCTCCTAATTACCTTTGCTTAACAGGTGATGCAAATGTTCTGTTTTATGGACAAGATCAGTCATATGCATTTTCACATCCTCCAGCCAATGTGGAACACATTTTGTCCCAGGAGCCCTCCCCCTCATCATCTCAAAATGGGATTTGACTGTAGCAGTATTCGGAATGGTGCAGATAGCCCATAACCTGTTTTTCACTGCATCCTGTACATTTAAACCCAACTTGACTGCCAATTGCAAGATCACTTTGACTCTATTGATACTCTTGCCTTGACCATTGCTCTGTGGGTTGTATCGGAAGGAACACATGTGCTTTACCCCTGTACCGTATAAAAAAAAGACACACATTTCCCTCAAAGTGAGCTGAGTACCATTGTCTGTAACTGGAACTAATGGAATTCCCAACCCTGTAAAACATTACTCCAAGTACTGTAATGGTGGAGTGTGTTGTTATGTTCCTCATAAACACCACCTCAACCCACTTGGATTTGGCATCAACTAGTACCACTCCATATCTCTCTTGTTCAGGTAAAGTCAAAAATGGGCCAATGAGATCCACACTTTTCCCACACCTGTTTAGCACTACCCACATATTGAACCTGCATTGAATTTCCAAGACCGACCCATAGCCGTGTTTCTGCTTTTTTGCACACACTACCCTCAATTACCCAATCTCTGACCTGATCATCCGTAGCAAGCCACCAATTCTTTCTCTTAACCTCTTACTATCACAGTTCAGTCTAAATGTCCTTCATGGGCTAGAGCAATAAGTTTGACTCTCGCCTCAAATGGGGGCACAAACCTGTTGCTCCTCATTATCACATGATCACCACACAGGGACAACTCTTCATCCACCTTAGCATAAGGACGAGCACTTGAGAAACCACACTTTCTCTGTATAATGTCACTTTAACAGGCTTGAAAACCAGTCTGTCTCCGGACGTAGCGGTTGCTCCCCCTTGCCTCCTGCAGCTCTGGGTATCGTAGCGCTGCTCTCCTCCACACTGCTGCCAATTTGAATTTACACATTTTAAGAGCCTCGCACTGCTGAACATTAATTGTGCCGTGTGTTTGCCTAATAGCGCCTCGCATTGCTGGACAATAATAGCGCCGTGTGTTGATTATTGATTTTCATGGTGCGTGTGTGCTTAACTGTGCCCACGGAAGTATTTTAATTTGCATTGGCTTTATTTTCATTACTTGTGCCCCAATATCGGCGTGTTAGCCTTTGTTTTCTGTTTTCTGCTTGTTGCCATTTGGTTGTGCCTCCAGCCCGTCCCTCCCCCAACGCTCCCGCCTCCCAGCCGCCCCGCCCACGCTCTGCCCCCCTCCACCCTCCATTAATGACAGTTGGACAATCGCACAGCGTTTACGCACAGCGGTCGCGCCCCATGTGCGCCGAAGGTGCGCTAAAGGTAAGCCCGTCTACGCCCGGACCGCGCCCAGCGCCATACCCCCTGGTCCCCGCTGCTCCCAACCTTCTAGATTCACATATGATGCCGCTACTCTCCTCGCCCTCAACCCCGGACGTACACCACTATGCTGCGAAACTACTCCTGGACGTACTTACGGCCCATTCGCTTGCCTCTCCTGCAAGTTCAACTGCTTCAGGACCCTCGCCAAATCCACGTCCTCCAATCACAGTTCCGACTCTAACCGCCTAAAGTGCATCCTGCTCAACACCCGCTCGATCCACAAACACGCAACAGAACTTTGGGACCTACTCGACACTGCGTCACCTGACATCGCCTTCCTTACTGAAACATGGATGAACACATCATCAGCACCCGACATCGCCATAGCCATACCGGACACATACAAGATTATCCGAAAAGACCGCACCAATCAAACAGGAGGAGGCATCGCCATCGTCCACAGAAACACCATCAAAATCACAACCAACTCTGACGACAATCTTGCAACCCCCGAACATCTCCACTTTCAGATCCACACCGACCCCAGGACCACACTTAGAGGCACCCTCATCTACAGGCCTCCAGGTACCCGCACTCAATTCAGCGATGACATCACGGACTTTGTCAGGCCACACGCCCTCGCCTCCGAGAACTACATTCTTCTAGGAGACCTCAACTACCACCTTGAAAACAAACACGACAGCAACACCACCACCCTTCTGGACAACCTGGCCAATCTCGGACTCAAACAACTTGTGGACACCCCCACCCATGTAGCCGGACACACGCTCGACCCCATCTTCACCTCCAGCAAGCACATCTCTTTCGATCGCACTACTGCTCTCCACTGGATGGATCACAGCTGTGTTCACTTCAGCTACAAAACCACCCTGACCCTTAACCGTCCACAACCTATCCCTCGGAGAAACTGGAACAAAATCACCTCCGACCAACTCCTCACATCACTCAACCAAAACCCTCCCACCATCTCAATGGACCCAAACCAAGCGGCCATCAACCTCAGGCAATGGATTACCCACAGTGCTGACGAATTAGCACCCCTGAAAAAGCACCAGATGAAATCAGCCAGCAAAAAGGCTCCCTGGTTCAATGACGAACTTAAAAAATCAAAGAAGCTATGCCGCACCCTGGAAAAGATATGGAGAAAAAACCCCACCTCCGACAACATGGCCTTCCTCAAGTCAGCCACCCGCAAACACCACCAATTGATTCGATCCGCCAAGAAATCAGCTTTCAAGGATCGCCTCGACAACAACTCTCATAACAGCAAGGAACTCTTCAACATCGTTAAAGAATTCACCAACCCCACCGCAGCATCCAACGACATCACTCCCTCCCAAGACCTCTGCGACGCGTTATCCTCCTTTTTCTACAACAAAATTGCCGACATCCACAACAGCTTCGAGAATACTCCCAATGATCTACCCTCCCCACCCCCCTCAGATCCTACTCCGCCAACTAACAACCTCAGCGCCTGGAACCCAATCACCACTGAAGACACCATTCGCCTCATGAACTCTATCCACACTGGCTCGCCCACCGACCCCCTGCCCCCACCACATCTTCAACAAAGCTGACTCCGTCATCGCACCCCATCTCCGTGATGTCATCAACTGCTCGTTCAACTCTGCCTCCTTTCCAGAAAGCTGGAAACACGCCGAACTCAGCGCCCTTCTGAAGAAACCCACAGCAGACCCTTCTGAACTTAAAAACTACAGACCCATATCCCTCCTCCCTTTCCCGGCCAAAGTCATCGAGAAAGCCGTCAACAGTCAACTCGCTGCCTTCCTCGAATCCAACAACTCCCTTGATCCATCTCAATCCGGGTTTCGAGCCAAACACAGCACCGAAACCGCCCTCATTGCAGCGACCGACATCCGAACACTCCTGGACAACGGAGAAACAGTGGCCCTCATCCTACTCGACCTATCCGCCGCTTTCGACACAGTCTGCCACAGTACCCTTATACATCGCCTCAGCAACATCGGCATACAAGGAAAAGCCTTGGACTGGATCATCTCATTCCTCGCTGGGAGAACTCAAAGAGTCCGACTTCCACCATTCTACTCAAAGGCGACCGAAGTCATCTGCGGCGTACCACAAGGATCATCACTCAGTCCCACCCTCTTCAACGTCTACATGAGTCCTCTCGCCTCCATCGCGCGTCAACACAACCATAACATTATCTCTTACGCCGACGACACCCAGTTAATCCTTTCCCTCACCAAAGACCCCAACACCGCCAAAACCAACCTTCACGAAGGCATGAAAGAAATAGCCGAAGGGATGAAACATAGCTGCCTTAAACTCAACTCAGACAAAATGGAGGTGCTCATCCTAGGATCTTCCCCGTCAGCCTGGGACGACTCTTGGTGGCCTTCCGCTCTGGGCGCAGCACCCACACCCACAGACCATGCACGTAACCTTGGCTTCATCCCAGACTCCTCTCTCTCGATGTCCAGACAAGTCAACGCCGTCTCGTCCTCCTGCTTCAACGTACTTCGCATTCTCAAAAAGATCTTCCGCTGGATCCCCCTCGAGACAAGAAAGACTGTCACCCACGCTTTGGTCACGAGTCGACTGGATTATGGTAACACACTATGCGCCGGAATCTCAGCAAAACTACAGAAAAAACTCCAGCGCATCCAAAACGCGTCAGCAAGACTCATATTAGACATCCCTCGCCAATATCACATCTCCGGGCATCTAAAAGACCTCCACTGGCTACCCGTCAACAAAAGAATTACTTTCCGCCTTCTCACCCACGCACACAAAGCCCTCTACAACCTAGGACCCGAATGCCTCAACACTCGTCTGTCCTTCTACAAACCCGCCCGCCAACTAAGATCGTCCAATCAAGCCCTCGCCGCAATCCCACGCATCCGGAAATCCACCATGGGTGGCAGATCCTTCTCCTTCCTGGCTGCCAAGACCTGGAACTCTCTCCCCACCCACCACCGCCTTACTCAGAACCACATCTCCTTCACTACATAATAATACCCCTGGATCTTGACTGCCAACCTGGCTGACCTACCTGATAAAAGTTTGTTACTGCCAGGACTTAACACTCAAACAAGCGGCTTGTGATTTATTTGTAAGATGACTTTGTTTCTCCATAAAAAGGTTCGGAAATAATTCATGACCCATGCTGAATCCAATCCGCTCTCTCACAGAGTAGTTCTTTCCTGCGCTGGACAAGGAACGAGAAGCAATCACCAAAGTTTTCTCTATCCTGCCATGTAATTGGAACAACACGGCTCCCATACGCACGACACTGGCATCCACTGTAAGAATAGTTTTCAACCCCATCTGAAGTGGAATCAACACCACTGAACATATTTTATCAACGTCAATGCTTTTAGCTGGGTAGGCACTCTAAATATTCCCTTTTCTAAGAAAAATTCTTAAATCTACAGTCTTGTCTGCAAAGTTCTGTACAAACTTGGAGTAATATTCCACTAACCGCATGAACGATGTGAGCTTTCCTTTATCATCAGGTACAGATACGTTCATAATGGCATTCACCAGGTGTTTTTTTGGCTCCCCACCATCACCAGAAATGAGATACCATAGATATTCTACTTCTCGAACCAAGAACCTATACATTTCCTTGCTAAAGTACTGCCCAGGACCAAGGATCTTTCCCGTCACTTGTTCAAATGCTTTATCATGAGCGGCAACAGTGTCGCCAATGACCTAAATATAATCTTGGAAGAAGATGATTTTCTTGACACCGGACACAACATTTGACATAAGTCACTGGAGAGCACTAGCCACTGAGGCTAAGCTAAAATGACAGTCTAGTAAACTAGTACACCCCCTTCATGGTGATGAACATTGTTAAAGATCCCAAATCTGGATGCAGTCTTATCTGGTGATAGGCATTGCGAAGATCCAGTTTAGAGAAAAACCTTCCCCTGAACAAAATCAAAATTAATTTGGTGATATTTGTGAGAAGGAAACAGTCTGATACCATGTTCTCATTAAGACTGCAGATTCACACACAATCTGAGCGAGCCATCCGATTTCTTTCCTAGTCGCCAAGAATTGTAGAAAAAGGAAGACAATTTCTTTCAATGAAGGCAGAAAGTTTATTTAGGAAATAACCCTGTGACACCTTGCGGCCAGGCACCACAGCTCCAACTGGTGAGGCCAGCTCCAAGGTATATAAGAATGGAATGATATGACACACACATGGAATTCTATTGTTCAGTAAGATTCTACTGCATGTAATTATAACAATGACCCTACCTTTGACCTACAGACTTAACTAATTAAAGAAATGAGAGGATCGATGAATTGGACTTGTGGGCAATTGTATGTTGGTTGATGGAACAGGGTTTTTCAAAAAGAAAACCTGCTCGGATTAACACCCCGTAATACATACTAACAGTGTGCAGTAAAAACGAGTGTGCAAATCACATGAACACACGGGAAAACGATTGTTGCGCATGTGTGCACTAATGTGAACTAATGCATGACAGGACTAGGCTGCATTTCGCATTTTTATATCTTGCTTTAAAAATAATAATAAATAATGCTGCTTTTCCTTTACGATTAATGCTAGGAAAATATTAACAGGATAGTGCAAACGTGGGTGGTAAACAGTGAAAAGTGCATTTCTGTGTAATTAATGAATGCGTATGTTTTATTCGTCATAGGGAGCCGAGTGGGCCTGCATTTTCCTAAAATTGACATGATAGATGAGGGGCTGGAGAGAGAGCACAAATAATTGGACAAATAGGCAGAAATGCTGAGCGCTGCAGAAGAAGAGCAAAAGTCTAAGGTTGTTCAGCTCAGAAAACATTGTTTGTCTGCCAAAAGATGAGACTGGCCGTGGGACCTAAGACTTCTTCCGCGTACATGGCTGAAAGACTCATGAGAAATGATAAAATATTACATTTTGATGTATTTGCATTCACTAGTCGTGCATTACGTGATGCAAACAAAGAATAAACAAAAGACTGTAGAAATTTTGATTGAGAACATGGTGGTGTGATGGACCACCTCCCAACCCAGCCAATAAGCAGTTGAATTTTGTGACTTGTTTCAACTAATGTAGGTTGGACTTGTAGGTTTTACGGTATAACTGGGATGGAAGCCTTTGGGGATGTGGTTTAGTCTTAGGTCGGATGGAGAGGAGAGAGGGGTGATTTTGTCGCTGTCCGTCAGTTTGCAGAGAGGCCTAGCTGTTCCTGTCCCTGTCCCATTCCTGAGTCCTGAAATCTTTTTTCCCTGTCTCTATTTCAGGGGACCCCCACTACCTCCTTGGCCAGGGGTTGGTATTTCACTGATCTTTGGGTTTGTATTATCATTGTGACTCGTTCTTTGCATAATCATCTGCAAATGTATTTTTGTCTCTGAAACATATGTCTCTTCATCTATCCACTCCTTCATATGCATATCATTAATTTGATGATGAGTATGACAGTTTGCATTTTGCTGATTGTTTTCTCTCCTTCTTGTGAGATTCTTTGTTTGCATTTGTAACCTGTATGCAATGAGCATTAATTATTCACATTCATTTGAGATAAACTTTATAAATATTACCAAGAGTCTGTGTTTATTTAGCTAGCTAGAAAGTACTAATATTACCCTCAACTAATTGGTCCAACAACCAAGAGGAAAGAGAGTTGATATACAGGTTTAGTTAAATATTTAGAAATGTTAGACATGAACCTGTGAAGGAAACAATATTTCACGTCTTTAAAACTTGACCCCCAGCGCAACAGGGATTTTTGAGTTTTAATTAATCGAATAAAGTGGATTGACTGACTGAGTTGGATGAATGTGTATGGGCCATTTGTATGAAATATTAATGTGTATCGATCCCTGATAAAGTGTAGCACTGGTTCAGTTTTCTGATAGCAGAGGACGGTTTAATAATCAATTAATTTAGTAATAATTATTTAGTACTGATTATATGTTCTTAAGAAGAAAAGTTAGTGTCCTGTTCTTTGTTGTTTAGAAGTACGGGTACGGAGTTACCTGAGAAATCCTGGGATGGAAATTTTAGCCTGAAGTAGGCAGAAGAAGAGTGTGGATAAGTTATAACACTGGAGAAGTACTTTGTCTGTTGTTATAATACTGTACGGTGGAAGGCTGTAGATGTTATATTTAGGGTCAATTTCGTACGTAAGTAGTGAGTCGGAAATAGCGAAGGGTCCACTTCCTAAACTCAGGCCTTATCCCCAGGGGAGTAACAAGACCTCTTTAAATAAAGTCCTCTTGTGAAAATTTGGCCTTATCCCTAATAGAGTACTAAGTCCACCTGTAACTTGTTAGGGTGTAAAATAGCGCTGGTCATTGTTTTACTTGAAGTGAAAGAATTTCTCGTTTTGAAGTGAAGAACTATCTCTTTATTTAGTGTAACAGACAAGGTTGCATTGTTTTGTGTTGTTACTAACAAGAAATGTGATTAAGACAGCTTAAAAATACATTGCTGTGTTATTTTGTAAAGGAAGGGTAGGTAGAAGGAGTAATACTGACATCAGAAAAAGCAGCACTGGCATTGGTCAGATAGAGGGCGTGTAGGGAGCTGTGGTTGGTTGACTTGCATGAACTGCATTTGTATTGGTCGAGACGTTGTGTACATAGTGAAGCTCTGATTGAACGGTTGATGTGAGTTGCGCTGGTATAGGACGAGAACTGACAAATAGAATAAGTAGAAATACGGTAAGGTTTCCTTGTTGTTTTGCTGAGATACATTAGCATAAAGAGTCGGAAAATTAAGTTGCTTTACAAAATAAAGAATTTCTTTAAAAAGGACAAACCAATAGTTTCTAGAGATGGAATTCCTATCCCACTTCCAAGAACGCCTGCTTCCTATATGATGTTGGAGCGAGAATACCATACGTGTACTTGGTTAAAGAATTGGATGGAATATACAAAGGATGATGGTGTTATAGCTTTTCCCAGCATAGTTCATTTAATGTAAGGATTTTGCAGAATTTGAGAGATCGAATGAATTCACTAGAGCCAAATCCCAGACCTACACAGTATGAAGTGCTGAAGAATGGGAGGTAGAAGCATTTGAAAAAGAAATATCGAGGGGGTAGGAGATACAGAAATGTAATGACTTGATATCCTTTTGAGAGAAGAAAAGATAGAATGAAAAGATGGAGAAGAGCTGTGGTAACTGAGGGGTTGTCCCCAGTTTTAGTTGCTGAAGAACAGACAGGAGTAAATGTAAAGAGAAAAAGAAAAATATGGAAACTTCGAGATTAGGCTATGACCCAAAAGATTCTGATGATGAGTTGTTAGATGACATTTTGACCAAAAGATCTCCGCTATATCAAGAAAGTTCAGGTGAAGTGACTCCAACTGCACCATTAATGGGAACCCGATTGATTCCACAAGTCCCGAAAATAACCAGAGTAGTACGAGAAAGTGAAAAGGACATGTTGGATAAGTCAAGAGAAGAACTGACCGAGAAAATTAATCAGTCAAGTTTAAATGCGGAAGCATTGACAGTACCGGTAACAATCAGTCCCATAATCCCATTGTACAAAGAAAAACAGAATATACCAAAGGTACTTTTGTTGACAGTTCCAAGGAGTAGTGTAAGAAATGAAATGGTGACGGTAGCGGATGAGGACAGACAGGTTGACAGGAATACTTTGTTGTTAGATATTTCGGTTTGTGAGATAATAACTGAAACCCCTAAGAGAAGTACCCCAATGGACCCGAGGAGAATTGAGCCGAATGTCACTCCAATGTCAGAGAGTTCAGTAGGTCCTTCACCAGATGAATTAGATGATTGGATAAAGGGAATGAAAAAACCAAAACCTCAAATACAGAGTATAAATGTGAGCCAATTGAGAGTAGATTTGGAAGAAATGATTATTGTTACCATAAGTCCAGACAGACTAGGGTCTTACCGAGATGAAGAGCGGTTGTTTTTGTGTAAAAGTATTGCTTGAAGTCTCCATGAGAAAATAACAGAGGCTGCTAGTGAATATGAAGTAGACATAGGGAAGTCGAAGTTGTAGCAGAAAACATACAGGATGGATTTTACTGATAAGGATTTAGAAAGTTTGAATGTATCTGGAAAAAGATTGCAGATAAAAGAATTGATGAATATTCTAAAAACATGGGGAGATGTAGAATGATCGAAAGGTAGATGGACGAAAAATAAAGAAGAGGCAGCTGGCAAAGGAGAATCCTTGTTTCCATTGAGAGAGTCAGAACAAGTTGAAAGGGCGTGTCTGATGAGAGAAGTTTCCGGTGGTGCATATGTGCACGTTCCTTTGACGAGACAGGATATATTATGCCCTACGAATGATTTTCAAGAGAGAAACCAGTTGAGTTGTATAAACAGGTAGAGAGGTTTGTGAAAGTTTCAAAGGTTTTGTTAAAGGATTTAGATGTTTGTTTGAGATTGTTTTACCAGCTGATTTGAGGACAGAGTGTAAGATTATTGTTGATTGTCCAAAAGAAGAATATCCTAGAGATCCTAAAACAGGTGCACAATTAGATGAGGTGGTGAGAAAGTATAATCAGGTAATCTCCTTTTTGAAAGGGAAAATTTCCCCAAAGGAAACAGATTGGGTTAAGATAGACAGGACAACCCAAGAACCAAAGGAGTCAGTACATGCCTACTGAAAGGTTGTTGCAGGTATTCAAACAGTAAAGGGGATTTGAGAATATTGGAGACAAAGATATGGGACATTTTGTGTACTGCTTTATGTTTGGACCGAAATCAGAGATTAGTAACACGATTCAGCAGCATTTGATCTGCTAGCAGAGCAAAACAATTGATGAAAATCTGAGGTATGCGAAGTATTGTAGTGACAACATTGAATCGAGACATAAAAAGTTAAAAGAGAAAATGATGTGGGCACAAGTGAAGGTAGGAGAGCAGCAAGAATTAAACAATGGTTCTCAAACAGGTAATCAGATGAATGGTCAAAATCAAAATTGTCCGGTACAAAGTAGAGGTAAAATGAGTAAAAATGAGGCTAAGAAGAAATTTCCTTGTCATGCATGCGGAAAGTATGGACATTGGAAGAACAAGTGTAGTTCTGCTCAAAAGAATAATGGGGTAAATCAAAATTTTAATCCACAGATGTAGATGGAGGTGGTTGTGAATCAACAGCAGCAGCAGGTAGTTGCTTCACAGTTACAGGTGCCACAATCTCCTATACCAAATAATGTGAATGCTCAAGTGCAGAGGTACAGTGCGAACACTGGATTTCATGGAGGTGATCAAGTTGGTGAGAATCAAAATGGTTCTGCAATGCTGGTTGCTGTGCAATGAGAGTGATTCAGACTCATCTCAACGACGGTGCCTGAGAGGGGAGGAAGAGTGCGTACTTGGCGCATCTTTGGCGGTAGATCAAACCGGTCCATATGTTGACGGAAACGTGGATGGTAATGATGTTACATTCCTAGTGGACACTGCTACTACCCGTTCTACTGTGAGAGCAGCAGAAATTCCAAACCTACCCCTCTCGGGAAAAACTATCCAAGTTGTAGGAGTCGCGAATAAGCATGTTAGAACACCAGTCACAAATCTAATAGAAATTCATATTGGGAGTTTCAGAGACGTGGTATGTGACTCGAAACCAGTAAATCTCCTGGGAAGGGATTTATTGTGTAAATCATTTGTACCATCTATTGTACGCCAGATGGTATTGTGTTTCAGACACCTGATGAGGATGTAGTATTTAAGATGATGTTAGCGAAGCAAGGGACAGAAGTGGATGAGTTGTTTTCACTTCTCACAGAAGAGAATTTGCCCAAAGAATTAAAAAGTTCAGTAAGGTCGGATGTGTGGGACTTTACAGGAAAGGAGTTTGGTCTAATGACAAATGTAGACCCGATTCAGATTAGGGTGCTATATATCCAAACACACCTCAGTACAAAATGAGTCCGGAAGTAATTGCAGGAGTCACTCCTGTGATTGACCAAATGATCAAACAGGGAACTCTGAAAGAAATATTGAGCAGTCCTTGTAATTTGCCCATTATAGGAATTAAGCAGCCCAGGGGAAAATACAGAATAGTGCAGGATTTAAGAAAGATCAATAAAATTGTAGTACCCTGTTGTCCAGTAGTGCCAAATCCAGCAGTGATCTTTTACCAAATTTCCTGCAATACTGAATGGTACACAGTGATTGATTTGTGCCAAGCGTTTTTCTCGATTCCATTACATCCGGAATGCCAGTATTTGTTTGCAATCCAGTTCGGAGACCATGTTTTGGCATGGTCCCTAGTTCCTAAAGGGTACACAGAGAGTCTTTCAATCTTTAATCAGATTCTGAAAAGGTGTTTGGAGACTTTAGACATGCCAGGAAATTCAATTTTGGTTCAATACATTGATGACCTATTAGTGGCATCAAAGACATGAGAGGCATGTGTGACAGATACCATTGTTTTACTGAACCATTTGGGAGAAGGAGGACACAAAGTGTCACCAGCAATATTGCAGTTTTGTAAACAGGAAGTCCAGTACCTAGGACACAAAATAGAAAAAGGAGTCAGAAAGGTGACACCAGAACGAATTATTGTGAATAAACAAATGAGCCCACCAAAACTCGGAGAGAAGTTCAAATGTTCCTGGGAATGGTTAGATACTGCTGACAGTGGATCAGTAATTTTTCACTGATTGCAAAACCTCTACTGAGGTTGACACGGAAAGAAGTGAAAGATCCAATTGTGTTGGATGATGAGAGTATGGAAGCTTTTACTAAATTGTGAAACAGTCTTTGTCAAGCATCTGCATTGGGAATGCCAGATTATGCAAAGGATTGTGCACTGTATTGCTGTGAAAGAGATGGGTGTGCACTTTCAGTGTTAACTCAAAAACATGGAATGGCACGACGTCCAGAGGCATATTTTTCTGCTGCTCTGGATTCAGTGGCCGCAGTGTTGCCAGGCTGTTTGAAAGCAGTAGCTCCTGGTGGCCGCAAGGTCAGTCTGGTCTGGGATAAGGAGAAAATTAAAACTTGGGAGAATGAACTATTATACCCCTCTGTATGGGAACCCATCACTGCCGGAGGTATTTCATGACCCAGTTATGAGGGGTTGGGATGCATCAGGGGTCAAAACTATCAGGGACCTCATAGGGGTAACCGGTCTGATCTCTTTTGAGCAGGCACAACGTTTATATAACTTAGGGCGTAGAGACTTCTTTAAGTACCTACAAGTGAGGTCAGTTCTGTCAAAGAAACAGGGAGGAGATATGAATTTTCAAAGAATCGAACTGTTGGAATGTATAAGGGATGAAGGGGGATCCTCCATCTCGCAACTATTCGAAGAAATTTGTAAATATAAAAAGGATGATTGTGATAGAATGTATGAGAAGTGGAGAGTCAAACTAGGTCTAACAGGAAATGAGGCAGAGAAGTCATTAAAATTGTCAAATTCGGTCCTAAGAGTGGCAAATTTACAAGCTCAACAATATAAGACTATGTTTGAACTTTATTACACTCCTCATAAAATAGCGCAGTGGGGGGGGAAACAGCGGGGGCATCTGTCCGAGAAGCCAATCCACGCAAGCAGATACAATTCATATGTTTGCATCATGCCCCTCTCTGGATATATATAAAAAATCTTTGGAACAATTCTTTGCCGATTCTCTGGGGACACATTTAACTTTGACAGATGAAGTTATGATTTTGGGTGTAGTGAGGGAGGGTGTAGATGTTCGTCACCATGAGTTTCTGTATTTAGCAATGACCCTCAGTAGACTATGCATAGCCACACTCTGGAAGGATCCTAACCCCCCCCAACATTACAGCAATGGATCTCTTGTGTACTGGCCATATACATTTTAGAAATGGCCTTATATGAAAAAAGAGGGAGGGAAAAAAAAGAGGCCGGACGGAGGATATGGGCCCCAATAATTGAATGGGAAAGGAGGCTGGGAGAGATTTAAGATGAAAGGGGGGAAAGCTTGACGGAATTAAGAAAATATGATATTTCTTAAATGATTGTTTTTTATTGTTTCCGAGATGATTTTTTTCTATTCTTTAACTCACTCTTCCCAGTCGAAAGCTCTTTGTGTTTTTGAAAAATGCTTTATTTGTTTTAAAGCTGATGATAATAATAATAATGCTTTCTGAATTGTAAGATTATTTTTTTTTTGTTTCTGTTTTTCTGGCAATATATTATGAATTTGTAATTCTGATGTTGATGTAAAAAATTTGGAGAAAAAAAAGAAAATCTAAAATGAAAGCAGTAGCTCCTACTTGTATAAGTCTGGAACAGAGTGAAACAATTGTGATGGTACATCCAGTCAAGGTGTATGTGCCACATTCAGTTGAGATCCTTTTGACACGCACAAGGACGCAGTACATGACTTCTAGTCAGCTGACTAGGTATGAAAGAGGGATCTTGGGTGCTGAAAATGTGACTGTGGTAAGGTGCACAACTGTAAATCCAGCAACCCTATTGCTGAATTCATATTGCAAGCAAGTGAAAGAGGAGGTGGATCACAATTGTTTGGATTTGACAGAATTGTGCACAAAACACAGGCCTGATATTGTTGTGTGGCGTTTTAGGCTCCGAGTGAATTTTCTCGATTCATGCCCTTATATAGGTACAATTCGCATTGCCCTTATATAGGCATAGACATGAAGCCCTTATTTAGGTATAGCCCATGCTACCCAAATACAGGCATGGCTACTTCCACCCGTACCAAACGTCACAACGATTTCTTGGAAAATCAGCTTAAGCAGTTAGGGAACTTCCCCTTGCTTGAATATTGATTTGTTCAAGAACTCATGTACTTTGCAAAGTACAACTATTCCCTAGGAGTTCTTTCCTGACGTTATTATGCCTGACTTTACGTCAAACTATGGCATTCCTAGACAACTTCAAGGTATAAATATACCTTCACTTGCAAACTACGGTGGTTTAGGAGCAGTCTGCAGACCTACTTGCCCGACGCAGCTCGCTACAGCAAGTGCAGAAGGAAGCAGACTCTCCAGCTGACGCACTGATCATGAAGCTGCTCTTCTCCTGCCGAGAATCCAGCTCCAGTGTTTCCAAGCTCCCCTTGCGGAGTGTTGGGAAATCGAGTCCCGATACAGAGATACCAGACCTCCTTAATTCTAACTAAGGTATGGAGCTGATTAGAACCTAGAGAAATCTTGGATAGATTCTTGACAAAGAAAACGAAACCTATGCTACACAATACTTACTTCTTCCCTCGTACTAGACTTAGGTTAGGTACATTGGGTTAGGTGTATTTTAGAAACACCAGTTGAGTATTTTATTTATGTATGTTTATATGGCTTAGAAACCATACAATGCTCTTACAGTACTATTTTATAATATTGTTCTCGCTGTACGCATTATACTTTGCAGTTTGCATAACGATTGTAGCAGTTCGCTTCTCTTGCATGAGAAAGAAGACTGTTCAATAAACCTTTTATTGAAAACGCCCGTCTCTCTATTTCTCTGCAACTCTGTAGAAACGAAGCATGCACGATTGACTGAGTGAAATACTTATCTATTGTTTCCACGACTCTAGAGATATATTTCTTATTCTTGGGAAACAAAGTTGTCATATTTATGCGATTGTCAGAAACTAATCCCTTCTTGTGAATTCGAGAAAGTTTCTAGTGACCTCTGAGCTAGCTGGCCCTCACTTTTAAGTTTAGTATATTCGATAGAGACCTAGTTGACCTCAGTTCTACGTCAAATCTATAGGATATATTATAATGTGGAGAAGTGTGGCTCAATGGCTAGAGCGGCAGACCCTGATGCAGAAGTCTGGCCCGGGACCAGGGTTCAATTCCCGGCCCGGCGGGTCTTGGGCTCAATTTCTTCGGACCTGATAATTCTCGCCTCGGTGCCTATTCTAATCATGAGTCCCACTCTGCAACTCTGGGCAATAGCTTGCTTAATCTCCACAACGGCCCCAACAACGCTAGGATGCCTGGCTTCACCTTGGGGGTGCCCAGGAGTGGGCACTTCACAGGGAAAGGCCAGGAAGGGTTCCTCAGCGGTATTCGTGCAAGCGCCGAGAGGCTTCCGGGTAGTCGTGCGCTATACAAGTACCTCTACATTTACATTTACATTCACATTCCAATGCGCAGAGCCTATTGGGAATGTAGGAACTACACTACATGGCGCCCAACATTTGGTAAGGCACTAATTTAATGCTAGATACTAAAGTAACTAAGTCGTGCTTTTCTTAAAGACCCCTTTTTCCCGTAAAATACTCCAATAGACGTCTTGAGTGAGTAAAAGCATAGTATCCGCCATAGCTGAGTAGGACGAAAATCCTATGTATTAGTTTTTGGTTTGTTCAACGTTGAAGGATACAGTGTTCCAAAGTATTGTGTACCTTATCTTTGTTTCCTTGAAACGTGCTCTGCAAACTTTTAGTCAACAAAATGTCGAATAACGGCAACACCACCGAGAACGGTGGAGCTGCAGCCAATCCAGTAGCTTTTGACGTAACAGGCTTTAATGAAGCTGATGATGATGGTATAATCATCCCAGAAAATTTAAGGAAAGCCATTACTATAAGAAAAATAAAAAATGGCCTATCATCAAGAGGTGGTAAGGTAATTTTTGTGATAGAGGCACATGAATATCAGCAGTCACAGGTATTCTATTCATGGATTATCTTCCCTGAAGCAAATCCAGTAACACATGTGTTTCACTTCTACAAAGAAGAGAAACCTCCAACGGAATACATTCCTTTCGAGGATGTTTAAATTCCATTAACTTACCAAGAGCATGCCCTCTGCTTTAAAGGCGCCCTAAATCATATAAATCACATTACCATACTCGGTCCACTAGGTAGACCAGCAGCAACTTGGCCGGTATTATCCAGCTATATACCACATCCTGCCATTGAAGAAATGTCAGGTGCGGAACTATTAGTTCAACTAAAACAACTAATCAAAATACATGGACAATTGGTTCAATATGTCATGCGGACTCACAGTCCAACCTGCTATAAGGATTTCACAACACATCCCTTATCAGGGGAACACTAATAAAATTAGACCACAGACTATACAATCAGTTATTGGTAAATTTCCAGCAAAACGGGAACAAATTCCATTCTGGCGAGCTAATAAAATTACTCAAATCGAGGCAGTATTTCCTGATACTACCCCGCATGAAAAACACAGAATTCTAACAATCTGTCTACCATTGGGGCTCACACCACACCTGGAGGACTATGACACTTGGGGTACAGTCTTTGCTGCAATCTACACCTAAACACACAGTGTTCCGTCTATGGCAGATTCAAAATGAATACGGGCAGAGCTTGCATTAAATTTAGGTATGAAATTACTGAAAGATTTAAACAGGTCTCAACAATAATATTAGCTAATATTAAAGGTGAAGCTGCATCCGTGGCGATCCGCCAAAAGTTGAGGGAATTTTATGTAACCGAGCAACCACAGGAACTAGCCAGAATAATTGAGAAATCCTATGAAGAACTAGGTAGAGACAGTGTGGGTGGTAAACTAGTGAAACCCCAACTGACTGAAAGTCCTGGAAGAGTCATTATTAAAAACACTCCTACTCTTCCTAAAAAGAAGTGGGAGAACACTAAACAAACTCCAAAAGAGAAGTGTTCTCAATCCCGTGGTAGGTCTCCTCAAAAGGAGCCCTCTGAAAGGAGGTATAACCTCAGGAATAGGGATAATTTGAGAAAACCTAATAGATATCAAGATACTGATACACGTCCCTCTCGTACCTTTCAGACTCCATCACAGAAATCTGAAAGAAGAGGAAGTGAGAACACAAGGAAGAACGTGTGAAGTCCAAAGACGATCAACACGTTCAGAAAAATAAGAAAACTCAATTCACCAAAAAGAAGGTAGCAGGTCTAAAAATCAGACATGTCGAGGATCTTGAGGACACAACTCAAGAACGGGGAATGGGCTCAAACGTTGTTGGGCAGCGCAGCAGAAGTCACCATAGCTCGCAAGATCTTGAAGGATCATCTATCTGGAGACAGTGGACTTGAATGAGTACATCCAAGTTGAAACTGCAGATACCAGGGTTGGTGTCCCACACAAGTTATATGAAGTAACACTCTGGATGGAGGGGGACATAAAAAGAAAAATAAGAGCACTCTTTTGGGAGAAGCTCCCTCAGGGTTATGACATTCTTCTAGCTGAACAAGACTGGCCACCTGAATTTGTCAGGGAGGGCCCACATGGCGAAGAGATTATTATGCCAGCTTTCTCCAATCATATTCCAATTCATAAAAAATATACGTATGCCAGGAAATTGGCTGTAGCCCAGGCTCCTGCATTATACAAAAATCATGAAGGAATGGATGAGGATTCTCCTCACCATAAAATCCAATTGAAAACTCAACCAACTGCACAAAGGCAGTATCCAGTTAAGCAAGAAGCTAAAAAACAGGTCAGGTAGATCTTAGATCAACTTGAGTACCATGGGGTGATTGAAACATGCACCTCGTCAATGAACAATCCTTTGTTTCCTGTCTTCAAACCAGACAATACATATCGTTAAGTTTTGGATTGCAGACATTTAAACTCTTGTTGCTAACTTTTGCAGTACAAAATGCACACAGTGGAGCACTAATGAATAACATTGTGCGTAAAAAATATAAAACCACATTAGTTATTTCTAACGTTTTTTTCTGTTAAAACATTGCCCCAGAAAGTAGGTACTTGACCGCTTTCTCAATTATGGGGACACAACGTCACTTCTGTCATCTCCCCCAGGGATTCAAGAATAGTCCAGGGTTATTTTCAGCCAGAGTAACAGAGTTACTACAAACAAATGATGACAAAGCTCTATCATATGTAGAGGACATCTATCTTACAGACGATGACTTGGACAGGCACTTGAACAGAGTGAATACCATTATACTTGGATTCGCCTCTGAAGGGTATAAATTCAATTTTAAGAAATCAAGAATTGCCCACCTCAAAGCCCTTTTTCTAGGATACGAGTTATCAAAGTGAAGACAAAAGCCTGGCAGCCAACTTTTTCGAAAAGTGTGCGCTCTCCAACCTCCAAAAACGCTGAAAAACTTAGTCGATTCTAGGTTTCCTGAACTTCTGAAGAACATACATTCTAAATTACGCAGAAAAGGTTAAACCTCTCTATGAATTAATCAAACCTGATTTGAAAACAGTTAATTGGACTCAAAAACACACAGAAATTTTGTGTTCAGTGCAAACAGACATGTTAGCAACAAAACATTTACAAACACGCGTAAACGTACGCAACCTAGTGATCCAAATCATTCCAGGAAGATGCAGATTCACGTACTTAACCTTTAATGAAGGAGAAAAAGTACCCATCGCTTACAAATCACACTTGTACACACAAGCAGAAATGAAATTCACTTCTACAGAATAAATTCTGACAGTGGTTAAAACTGCAGGAGCAAAAGAGAGAGCCCTCGTACAGGGTAAGCGCATAATGGTCGTTACTCCTATACCTGATTTAGAGGCAGTGACAAAAGCAAGCATTCCAAATGCAAAGGCTTTACATCCAAGATGGACACAATGGGTTAATTCTCTTGCTGCAACAGATGTTGACTACGTTTTTGACCCCTATTTGAAAACACAAGAATTTCTACAATACGAACGAGAATGTCCTCAGCCCACTGAGATTCTGCCTCTAGAACAGTATTAATGTATAATTTATACAGACGGATCAGCACAGCCAGCTATTGGGGGTAAACAGCTTATAGTGCTGCGTGCGCTTCAAGCAAAGACAGTGGTAAAACATTACCAAAAGGCTTTCCACTCAAATACTCATACATAACTGATGCAGATAATGTTCAGTTTGCTCGAATCCCTGGAGTGGGGGATAGAGTAATTCCAAACATGGAACATAGATTAGGACTAATTTTAGCAGCACATGAAGGGCTTGCATCTACACACGCAGGTGTTTCCGCCACAGTGTCATTATTAAAACAGAGATACTGGTGGCCGCGCATGAGGAAACAAACCAGAAACTAGTTTTGGAATGTGAAATCTGCCAAAAGATGAAAGTCTCTACTGTGAAACTTCCTGCGCCCCTGTTAATTTCAGATAAACCATTAGCTTGCGTTTACCTGGACCACTGCGGTCCCTTACAGAGGGATGGTAACTACAAATATATCATGGTCGCAGTGGATTCATGCTCAAGATTCATTTGGATGTGGCCTCAGCGCTCGGCTGGTGCACAAACTGTTATAAAAGATTTGTGAGTCTTTATCAGCACATACGCAGTAGGCACGCTTCATTCTGACCAGGGTCCTGCGTTTAGCTCAAAAGCTTACAAAGAGGCCATGGCCAATCTGGGCGTTGCATTGCAGTATTCCAGTCCATTCCATCCTGAGGGAAATTCGGTAGTGGAGAGAAAAAACCAAGACATAAAGCAATCTATAACAGCTAGGGTATTAGGCTCAGGTGACGGTTGGGTCAAACATCTAATAAATGTCCAACATAGTCTTAAAAATCTGCCAAGAAGCTCTCTAGGGGGAATCACTCCATATGAAATCCCTTTTAGAACTAGAATGATTGTGAAGGACCTCGATTGTCACACTTCAGTGGTAGAACAAAAACCCTTGGATATCAAAGATCGTTTGGCTGTTTGGCAGGACTTAAATTAAATAAGAAAAAGCCAAAGTAACGTGTTCCTGAAGCCAACGACCACTGAAGAGAAACCATCCGTCCCAGCAACACCTGTCTGGATTCCAAAGATTGGGGATCTAGTCAGAGAAAAGATCATGGACAAGAAGGAATTTGGGCCTTTCTTACAGACAAGCAGTGCCTGTCCTAGCAATCCACGGATCAAGAACAGTGATACTTCCACCCCTTGCTGGTAAAAAGGAGAACAGGTTCTTGTCCATCGACCTGGTCAAACCACATCATGTGGCCGATCATAAGTAGTAGGCCAAGTGGACTCCAAATATGTAGAAGACGCCCGAATCTAGCTACTATCCAAGAGGTTCAAACTGAGAGACACATCACCTTTGAAGAAACTGCAGTGCGAAAAGAAGGTCTATGCAAAAAAGCCATGGAACTTGTACCTCTTGAGAACTAAATAACAGTTCGTCAAGAAATGCCTGTCCACAATAAAATAGTAACTGACTATACAAATCTAACAAGGGATCAATTGGTTCAAGCGATTTCAACGAATCCAAATCCTGATGCAATTTCTACAATTGACAGAACTGCCTCTGGCTATTTCATTAACTTTGATACCTTTTCCGAGGATCCCAGTGGACCTGAAACAACGCCAGCAAAAAGAACTTTTAAAGAACAAGCAACAGAACTTTTTCATCAACTAGAAAAGACTTATCTGGTTTCACCTTGGATTGAACTTTGGATTGTGTTTTGTGTGCTTTTTCTTCTACTTTGGTTGACTCTTGTATTTACTTTGGGAATGCTGATAAATGGAAGTTATGTTAAAAAGGACACAGCAAGTAAGAACATCAATTTACTACTCAAGCAACACAAATCATCTCATCGTGAACAAAGAGACTTGTCATCAGTGAACATCCCAGCCGTTCCTATACCTGGTGGTATAGCTTGGGACAGAACTGATTATGACATTCTTGGTCCTGCAGAGCTGTTGAAGATTCCACACCAATTCAAGATTTCCTTCAGTGACTTTGTTTCATCTAGTACCTTTTCTGATAATTGGGACTTCAAGACTATTAATAATATGATGTCAGACTTAGAAATTTCTGCAAAATTTACAAATCATGAATACTTAGAAGGTTCATCAGATTATGAGCAAATGTTTTGTTATAATCATTATGGTCATCATTTCTTGCATAAATCTGCAAATCTTAGAAATTTATGAACTTATAACCAATGGGAACATTGTCCATGCCACCAAAGGGTTAGCTCAAAAACATTTTATTCAAATTTCCATACTTTTCAGGTTTTAAAATCCAGAATCATTTTACTTTAAAAATGTTAATAGGACAGGAATGAAAAGTATGTTGACAAATACCAAGCACATTTATTCCACTGCCTTTTATGCTCAGCTGTCTACATTAGGTTTCGACTTTTGGAAAGACAACATTGAGACAAAAACTGTCTGGGGCACAAAAGACTGGCAGGTGCAGGTATTGGAAGCACTATTTAGAGCCTGCATCATCCCAGAGCAAATTATGTTTTTGAATGACACTGTTCAACAGACATCTGTCCTGGGTTAGCCAAGATAAAAGAGTTAAACAAACTGACCATACCTACACCAACATCTGATAGTAAAAACACTACGGAAGGGGTGGTCGACGTACATACTATTTTGCTTCAAAACAGAACAGATCCAGATTGGAAAAATGGTTAATCTTGCCCACTGACACAAACACCTGTCAAGATAGATTCCTGAACAAAAGCCAGGGTTTCAAATACACTGTAGGAAAACTGTGCCTTGAGTGGCTACAAAAATCTACACTAAAGGAAGTAAAACAATACTTATCTTTACTTAAAGATGGCGTTGATCTGAGGGACTTCTTACAATGACCTACTAAACCGCGTCATAAACGTTTTATATACGCCGGTATCTATGCTGCTTATAATGAAGCATGGAAGATAAGGCAGAACGAATATGAGAAATTGATCGTATTAATTTAGAGAAATCTCTCTCTGTAGTTGACAATGGGTTAACGACTCTGTCATCCAGAATATATTTTTTGGACAGCATAGTATCCTCTGTCATAGACATAATGGAACAGGACTTGGTCATGTTGCAACATGGTCAGTCACAATTGCATTCTACCATGCTATTGGACTGGACGTTACAAAACCTACGTTCAGGCTATGTGCCTTGGCGTCTAATCAACACCACGTAATTGTTTTCTGAATTCAATCTCACAGATAAACAAAACATACTGGCACAGAGGAGAGCAGACTATATGGTGCTGAGCATTGAAAAACTGGAAAGATTGCCATTTACAGTTGCTGAAAAAACAGCCATTGAATGGATAATACACGGTACAATCACTCTGCCTGCTACAATTTTCCATTTTCAGTATTGCTTAAAACGTATACCAGTAGGCGTGTATGAAAGGATGGGTAAAGAATACATCAAGACATCCTGGGATTTACCTTATACACCCAGATGTTGGAGTGGGGAGAAAGAAGTGTTTCTTAGTGGTAATAATTGTGAAAACCCACTAAGCGGCTCTCTCCTATGTCGGGGTATAAAACTGCACAGGGCCTGTGATGGTTCCTCTAACAACTTATGCTGCCACCTACAAGGTTCACTAGCTGCTGTGATTGATCCCATTTTTGGACAGCTTTCTAATGGAAGTTACCTCATGTTGAATGGTCACAGCTGCTGTGGCATGTTGCCAGGAATACCCTATCTCGCAACTGTGCCAGCCAGGGTCACTTGCTGTATGCAAGTATTGTTTCCTAAAACCAAGACAGACCGGGAGTCGCCGTTATGGCCTTCACTGAACATCTCTTCTATACGAATTGATACTTTAAGCAGAAGGAAAGCCGTTCTTTTACAAAAAATTGTGCCACTGACCTCGGCCAAAGAGACGTATGATATGCAAGTTGCAAGGACTTCTGCAGAGATACATGCCCTTTTAATCACAAATTGTCCTATACATTTCTCAGAAATGTTAGGTCGGATCTTAAACATGTCTGATACGAGTGGTATTGTACATGTATTTAAGACAGTTTTTTTTGGACTGTTAGCATCTTTTCAAGCAGTCCTAGGCATATTTCCAAACTTCGTGCACTCTGTGTTTGGCGGACTGCCTCTAGTTTTGGGACTTGCAGCAGGGATACTACTTTTGCTCCTTCTGCTCCGATATGGCAAGCCAACTCACCAACCACACCCAGCTCACCTTGGAGAACACTCTTCTGGCGATGAAGTATTGTGAGCGCATAATCCAAATTCTGGGATTAACTTGTATAAGAGAATTAAATACCACATGGTTTCTATCATTCAGACTAATTTGGCAAGATTGTATCTTACCTGTGCTACGATACCTGCTATGTGGAGAAGAATGTGTGCTAGACATCTGTCTAACACTGCCATCAGTCCTGCCAACGGAAGTTGATACTTTGCTTGGACCAGTAACGGCTCATGCACTGTGTTGTATCCAGCGGCTACCAATTCTGATGATGGCATTCGTTGAGATCTCACAGACGCACAATGCTGACGGTGAGGTATGAGAAGCGACAGGCGCACAGATATCATCTACTTCAAACATTGCTAATGGAAACAACGCTGAAGGCGTTGCTTCACATCTATGTGCAGTTAATCTCCTTAACGAGGTAATCCAACTTTCACCTACAATGGTAGACTAATTGTTTACAGCAGGGGTCTCCAAACCGGTCCTGGGGGGCCGGATCCATGCCAGATTTTTAAAATTACTACATGTATCTCAATGGGGATATCCAAAAAATCTGGCATGGATCCGGCCCTCCAGGACCGGTTTGGAGACCCCTGCTTTACAGACTTAGAAGATTTGATGTATTCTCCGACCAATGACACTGACTTTTGAAGTTGGCACACAGTGTTCTGAGAGTCTCTGAATTCGACCTTCATTTTTAAAAACAAGTTTCTAACTTTGGAACTCTATTGTTTCTATGATCAAACTATTTTTTCGGAAATTTTTATTTTTCATATTTTTGGGCACAAAGTAATCTGCTTAAAGTAGAACTATTCATAGAGAACTAGAATTCTTTGAAAAACTTCCAAAAGACAAAATTTGACCTTGTCCACACTCGAACAGTTTTATATAATCTGCCATGAAATGGTCTGGACTTTTTTGTGTATTTTAGAGCCATTTCATAAATGTATTTTCGTGATTCATTCGGATAGCATTTTCAAATGTCATCTATATGCTTTGAATGAAACATTGCTTTTAAAATGTGTATAGCCCAAATGCTCTTTTCATGTACAACCAGTACCAATGCATTTTTATGTATTTTGGGTGGGTTTTTAACACATCACGCTTAGATATGTTTTTTGTGTTTAGAACTTAGTAATGTTGTACATAATAAAGTGGAGTGGGTGTGGCGTTTTAGGCTCCAAGTGAATTTTCCAGATTCATGCCCTTATATAGGTGTCATACCTTTCCCGGGGGCGAAGGAAACAGCGACGGGGATACAGAACACCGTCGCGAATGCCACGGACTACACTTCCGGGCTCGCGACTCCGGAAGGAACTACAATTCCCGTGAGGCAATGCGCGGCTCATGCGCACTTCAACAGGCAGTATTTAAGTGATGGCGGCGCCCACGGACACTGTCGTTTATTGCTGCCGCGACACTGAAGATTCTTCGCAAGGTAAGAGACTACGTTCTCCTGTGCTTGCATCCTAGTACTTCTCAGGGGACGCACGAAGCACTTCCCCTAATGCCACCTTGTCTGAAGTGCGGCGCACCCCCCCCCCCCACCTCGCGCACGAAGAACTCATTAAGTTACCGGAGCCACCCCTTGCTGCGAGAGAACTCTCGGCACCAAGAAGGCGCTCAGCTTAGACCCTATTTCTGTGAGCGGTTAGAACTAATTCGCTGTTCCACAACAAAGTCTTCAACACTGAGGAGCCAGTGACGTAACTGCTCTCTCAGTGTAGCGAACCTTATTAACCAGGATTACAAGTGCTTCACGAACTAGCTATCTTGGTGTCCTCAACACTTGGTGAGGTTAACCAGGAATACTGTACCCCACGTTGGGGAGTGCTGGGACTGGCATTCTTGCGGGGGACGGTTTGTTGCAGGAAGGTCGAGTGGCATTGTCGGCCATTACATAGCACAGTGCTCTCCGTTGGAGAGTGTCTGGACGGACACTCATGCGGAGGACGGTCTAAGAAAGTACCGAGCATCTAGGGTGGCGTTAATCCTTGTTGAAATTCTAGCGTGTGTCTTACCGTCATAGAAGTTTATGTATTGCTCATAAAAACCCTCATACCTTTACATTTGGAGTCAGTCTGCTTTCTTACGGCACAGGTGCACAACGGGTTGAGAGATAAGTCACACCCAATCCCGAGGGTACTCAGGGATTACAATAGGTACAATTTGCATTGCCCTTATATAGGCATAGAAATCAGGCCCTTATTTAGGCATAGCCCATGCGACCCAAATACAGGGATGGCTACTTCCACTTGTACCAAACGTCACAACGATTTCTTGGAAAATCAGCTTAAGCAGTTAGGGAACTTCCCCTTGCTTGAATATTGATTTGCCCAAGAACTCATGTACTTTGCAAAGAACAACTATTCCCTAGGGGTTCTTTCCTGACGTTATTATGCCCGACTTTACGTCAAACTATGGCATTCCTAGACACCTTCAAGGTATAAATATACCTTCACTTGCTATAGCAAACTACGGTGGTTCAGGAGCAGTCTGCAGACCTACTTGCCCAACGCAGCTCGCTACAGCGAGTGCAGAAGGAAGCCGTCTCTCCAGCTGACGCACTGATCACGTAGCTGCTCTTCTCCTGACGAGAATCCAGCTCCAGTGTTTCCAAGCTCCCCTTGCAGGGTGTTGGGAAATCGTGTCCCGATAAAGAGATACCAGACCTCCTTCATTCTAACTAAGGTATGGACCTTATTAGAACCTAGAGAAATCTTGGATAGATTCTTGGCAAAGAAAACTAAACCTATGCTACACAATACTTACTTCTTCCCTCGTACTAGACTTAGGTTAGGTGCATTGGGGTAGGCGTATTTTAGAAACACCAGTTGAGTATTTTAGTCAATGTTATTTTATGTATGTATTTTTATATGGCTTAGAAACCATACAATGCTCTTACAGTATTATTTTATAATATTGTTCTCGCTGTACGCATTATACTTTGCAGTCTGCCTAACGATTGTAGCAGTTCGCTTCTCTTGCATGAGAAAGAGGACTGTTCAATAAACCTTTTATTGAAAACGCCCGTCTCTCTATTTCTCTGTAACTCTGTAGAAATGAAGCATGCACGATTGACAGAGTGAAATACTTATCTATTGTTTCCGCGACTCTAGAGATATATTTCTTATTCCTGGGAAACAAAGTTGTCATGTTTATGCGGTTGTCAGAAACTAATCCCTTCTTGTGAGTTTGAGAAAGTTGCTAGTGACCTCTGAGCTAGCTGGCACTCACTGTTAAATTTAGTATATTCGATAGAGACCTAGTTGACCTCAGTCCTACGTCAAATATACAGGATATATTATTCCAATGCGCAGAGGCTATTGGGAATATAGGAACTACACTACAATATTGATGACATCCCATTAGAAGAATAAGATTGTGAGATGTTCGTTGACGGATCATGTTTAAGAAATGAGAAAGGAGAATTGTGTTCTGCCTATGCTGCTTGCACCACAACCGGAGTTTTAGAAGCATCCTGTTTAAAAGGGGTAAACTCTGCCCAAATCGCTGAATTGATAGCTCTGATTAGAGCTGTCAAGACTGGCAGCAGCGCAAGCACAATTATCGCCACTAACCTTATCAGACGACCAGCAGGAACGATGTCTGAAGCCAACCCCCAGTCCGACCAAAACACGACCCCCACAGTGAAACTAGGAACTCTCTGTGTGGAGAAGTGCTCAGATAGGAAAAAGGGACGTGGATAAAAGAATAAAGGCAGGGTGGTTGTCTGTGGGTCCCTCCAATCTCTGGCCACTGGATTATGAGAATTCAATAGGGGATTCCACACTGCAAAAGGAAAGGGCACAGCAATTAATTACTACCCTTATAGGGGGGGAACTATGTGAAAGACAAATAATCGTTTAAAGGTACTCACACTAGTGTCACACCACCAAAGCAGGAAATAAAGACATAGGCTTTCTTGTTGTAACACGTTGCCAAAGATATCATGGAATATCCAAAGGAAAAAGAATGTGTAACCTCCGTTACACCAACAAGTTCAAGCAAGCCGCCTGACACAGAGTAGCAGTAGAGTATGTCTATGTAGAAAACAGTTCCAGTATGAAACACACCTCGTAAATCACTGCTCCCTGCTCTTGCTACTCTTCTAATCTGTTTCACTACGTGAATAAACAGTTTCTTGCGTTACGGATTCCAAAACACACAAATCCTGCTGTAAACAAATGTTTGTTCGAAGAAAACAAAAATAAAGCGCGACTTCACTTCCAGTCGCGCTCTCTGCTTTACTCTACCTTACGCGGGATTTCCTTTACGAGCAAGACGCATCTACGAGGCACCTCGTTAGAATGTAAACAGGCAAAAAGAGTTTCAAAAGGCTTACACTCGCCGGAGGCGGGCCCGCTCTCCGGTCGGCTCTGTACTTATCTCAATTACAGTCTTCCACGTCTTTCCTGATACAAAAAAAAGGCTTCACAGTTCCAGAATACAAAAGCTTCAGTCTTCTTGCTGAAATCCGGCGGGGAACACCATCCGCCACATCCAAAACGTTCCGGGTTAATTGACAAGCACCTTCCTGTGGAAAGGGAGGTGCTTATGTATGAACCGCCTCACTCCTCCGTTTACCAGCCCCTTAGCATGCTGGTAATTGTAGTGTTTTCTGCCTGGAACATTTACACTTCGATTACACAAGCCACAAAGCTGCTTTGGTAGATATGACACTAGCCCTCTTGTCCATGCTACCGCTACAGAACCCCCCCTCGAGGACCGCCGACCCGGCGGTCGACCTGGTCTACCCGGATACAGGGCATGGAATCGATCAATCAACTCAGGACAGTTCATGTTACCCACAGGTTCCCATGACCTATCTTCAGGGCCATAGCCTACCCATTCCACCAAATACTGAACCCTACCCCTGACCAATCGGGAATCTAGAATGGACTGTACTTCATACTCCTCCACACCATCCACCTCAACAGGAAGGGGTTTATCTGAAAGTCTCGCACCAGGTAGGCAAGGCTGAAGGAGGGAAACATGAAATACGGGATGGATTCGCCATGCTTCAGGAAGAGAAAGTCTCACTGCCACAGGATTCACAACCTTGTCTACGCTGTAAGGACCCACATACTTAGGTATAAGCCTAGAATTCCCTTTGATATGTAGATGTTTGGTAGAAAGCCATACTCTGTCTCCCACTTTAAGGTCTGGTCCTACAGTACGTCGCCTGTCAGCACAACGTTTCTGGGCAGACTGTGCCTCTCCCAAACTAGTTTTTGCTGCTATCAGCACTGCTCTAAGATGTGCATGATGTTCACTAATGCTAGGCAAAGGAGAATGAACAGGCCAGTCAAAAGGAAGCATGTTGGGGTGATGACCATGAAGACAAAAAAAAGGAGAACAACCCAAGGTAGTGTGCACAGCATTATTATAGGCAAATTCTGCAGTCCATATCAACGTAGTCCAATCCAACTGATTTTGCAGAGTGAAACATCGCAGATACTGTTCTAAGGTTTGATTCAGGCGTTCTGTCTTACCATCCGTTTGGGGATGATAGCTGGTGGATAGTCGGGCATCGATGTTCAGGGATTTGCATAAAGCTTTCCAAAAGTGAGGCGTGAATTGAGTTCCTCTATCCGTTATCAGGACACAAGGTATACCATGAGCTCGTACGATGTGTTGGAGAAATACGCCAGCCAGTTCCACAGAAGTAGGCAACCTGGCCAAGGGTATGAAATGGCCCATCTTTGTCAAATGATACACGATAACCAGGATTACTGTCATTCCATCGCAAGGTGGCATTTCGACTATGAAGTCCATGGAAAGCGTATGCCAGGGTTTGGGAGGAATAGGCAGGGGTCGAAGAAGGCCCGCAGGTCTAGTATGAAGAGCCTTTCCTTGTGTGCAAACGGAACAATTCCTAACATAATTGCGGACATCTTCTCGCAACCGTGGCCACCAAAAGGAACGTTCAACGCTCACAATTGTTTTATACGTTCCAAGATGTCCTCCCAACATGGAATCATGGGTCCTGGCGAGCACTTGCTGTTGTAGTGCTTCCGTTGGTACAAACAAGGCAGTGTTATGATAAGCAAGATCATCTTTTTCAATCCGATGCCCTGGATCTTCCTGAATCCATTCCGGCAAATCCATATGAACTAGGGCAATCTTTACCTCCTCCAAAAAGGTATGTGACGACAACAAAGCTATGGCCGAAGGAGGATTGTCCTTTTCTGTCAAAATAAAAGGGGGTTCAACCTTTTCGTCTTCATCAGGAACTTCCGCTTCTCCCACACGGGAAAGGGTATCCGCCTTCCCATTTTGTGGTCCAGGTTTGTACTTGATTGGAAAATCAAAATCAGAAAAGAACAATATCCATCTTAGTTGCCGAGGGGTGAGCGCCTTGGCAGTCTTCAAGAATAACAGATTCCGATGGCCCGTATAGATTTCCACTGTATGCTCTGCACCCACGAGATAGTGACGCCATGTCTCGCATGCTCTTTTAATAGCAAGAAGTTCTTTGTCTGTGATGGAATAATTAATTTCACATGGTGTTAACTTCTTCGAGAAAAAGGCAACTGGATGGATTTGGCCTGTTACTGGATGTCGTTGTGACAACACTCCTCCCACGGCAAATTGAGAGGCATCCGTTTTCAGAATGTACGGCAACTGAGGTTCAGGATGACGGAGGATGGGGGCCTGGGTGAACTGCTGTTTTAGGAACTGGAATGACTCTGCAGCCTCGGGACTCCAAACAAAAGGGGTGTTCTTCCTCAACAAACTGGAGATAGGATGTATGATCTTAGAGAAATCCTTAATAAACCTCCGATAATAATTCGCAAAGCCAAGAAAACTTTGCACTGCTTTAACGTTCCGAGGAGTCTCCCAATTCGTGATCACATCCACTTTACTTGTGTCCATTTGGAATCCTTGTGCATTGATCACATAACCAAGGAAACTGACTTCTTGCACGTGGAATAGACATTTCTCCAGTTTAGCATACAGCGAATGCTGTTGTAGTCTATCAAGCACAGTTTTCACATGAGTAACATGTTCATCCAAGGTAGAAGAATAGATCAAAATGTCGTCTATATAGACGACACAGTAAGATTCCAAGCACCCCCGCAACACCTCGTCCATAAAGAACTGAAATGCCGCAGGGGCATTACACAGCCCAAAAGGCATCACCCTGTATTCAAACAATCCAAATTTAGTCCGGAATGCCGTCTTCCACTCATCCCCTCATTGTACTCGGACCAAATGGTATGCTCCACGAAGATCAAGTTTGGTGAAGAAACGGGCTCCTTTCAATTGGTCCATGAGTACAGGAATCAAGGGGAGAGGGTAACGATTCTTGATGGTAACGCGATTAATAACCCTATAATCAATACAGGGTCTTAATTCGGTGCAATCCTTCTTCGGGATGAAAAACATAGGGGAAGAGGCTGGCGAGGTCGAGTGTCTAATAAAGCCAGTTGCAAGGTTATCCTCTATATATGTCTGTAGGTATTTTGTTTCCTTCTGAACACAATGCTCTTTACAATAGTCGGATGACAGAGTAATGGTACGAGCAGCACAACTAATGTAGGGATCATGAAGCGTCAGCCATGGCATGCCCAATATTAGACGAAATTGGGGGGCATCAATGATGTCAAATTGAATGTATTCTTGATGCTTTTGGTTGGTCTGCATTAACATAGAACAGGTATGATACGCCACAGGACCAGAAGACAGAACTGTACCATCGACTGCCTTCACAAGCTCGGGCTTTTCTTTCTTCTCGCACGCAATTCCGATTCTCATGGCATACTCTTGATCTATGTAATTTCCGGTATAACCAGAATCCACCAAGGCATCGATATCCAAGGCATTTTGTGCGGTGACCCATAAAAGGACCTTGAGATTCATATGTGCTACGGCCGGATGCAACGTATTGGCAAGGAAGGGTGAGATCGTTTGATTCATATAACCCAAGACAGAGACCTCCTCCTGATTTGGGTTCTCTAGTTTTCCGTCGGTTTCTCTGACTGGCTTAGGGCCGGAACTCGAGGTACAAAAGATCTCCCTGATAATGCGTTCCTGGCTCGACATTCTTTTATGAAATGCCCTCCCTTGCCACAATAGAGGCATTGTTTCAAACGTCGTCTCTTATCTTTCTCCTCCTGGGAAAGGGGACCACGTATGCCTCCAATCTGCATAGGTTCTGTGCCATCCGTCGACTTGGGGCGTTCCTCAATTGGACTCCTGAAGCGAGGATAGAAAGGACGATTCTCTCCTTTACTTTTGTCTCCTTTGCGCTCAAGAAGACGATGATCCAACTGAACTGTTAAATCTATAAGTTCTTCACAGGAGTCAGGTAGTTGAACAACTTGGGCAAGAACATCCTTAAGTTCTCCTCGTAAGCCTTGATAGAATAAAGAAATCCGTTTTGCAGGAGGCCAGTCGGTTTCAACCACAAGCCGATTGAATAAAGTAATATACAACAACAGATCCTGAGATCCTTGACGCAATGTTAGCAGTTCCCTGTCAAGGGTCAGCATGTGGGATTTTCTGTCGAATAATTTTCGTAGCTCTATACAAAAATCAGGAAAGCTGTGCAACACTGTGTCGTTTTTCTCCAGCAAAGGAATGGTCCAGCTCGCGACATTCCCACCCATATAGGACCTCATAAAGGCTGTCTCGGCGGGGTCATCTTGAAACACCCCAGGTTTGCAGAGGAAGTGTAATCTACACTGATTCAAAAAGGTCTCAAACTTCCTAGGGTCCCCATAAAAACGCTCAGGAGGGGCCAAAGGAATACCCATGTTTTGCACAACATGTACTGTATGCACAGGATCTACTGGGGCAGAGGTAGAAGGAGGATCAGCAGATTGTGGGGCAAAATATCCACCCCCTTCCTCTCCCATTGAAGGAGTGTGTGTAGAGGAAACTGGAGGGGGTAATGTAGCAGGTTTTATATAAGGATTCCCACCTGTACCCTTCCGTGATAAACCGGCTACCTCCCTACACAAGGTACCCACTTCCTTATAGGGGACCTGATTCTCTTCTCTAGAAGTGTGTACTTCCTGCTGCAAGGCTGCCATGCCTTCCACCAACGAGGACAACACAGTCTCAGTATCCATCGTTCAGGCTGGCGAGTATACTTGGGCTTGTCAATCTGTCAAGACTGGCAGCAGCGCAAGCACAATTATCGCCACTAACCTTATCAGACGACCAGCAGGAACGATGTCTGAAGCCAACCCCCCAGTCCGACCAAAAACACGACCCCCACAGTGAAACTAGGAACTCTCTGTGTGGAGAAGTGCTCAGATAGGAAAAGGGGACGTGGATAAAAGAATAAAGGCAGGGTGGTTGTCTGTGGTCCCCTCCAATCTCTGGCCACTGGATTATGAGAATTCAATAGGGGATTCCACACTGCAAAAGGAAAGGGCACAGCAATTAATTACTACCTTTATAGGGGGGGAACTATGTGAAAGACAAATAATCGTTTAAAGGTACTCACACTAGTGTCACACCACCAAAGCAGGAAATAAAGACATAGGCTTTCTTGATGTAACACGTTGCCAAAGATATCATGGAATATCCAAAGGAAAAAGAATGTGTAACCTCCGTTACACCAAGAAGTTCAAGCAAGCCGCCTGACAGTAGCAGTAGAGTATGTCTATGTAGAAAACAGTTCCAGTATGAAACACACCTCGTAAATCACTGCTCCCTGCTCTTGCTACTCTTCTAATCCGTTTCACTACGTGAATAAACTGTTTCTTGCGTTACGGATTCCAAAACACACAAATCCTGCTGTAAACAAATGTTTGTTCAAAGAAAACAAAAATAAAGCGCGACTTCACTTCCAGTCGCGCTCTCTGCTTTACTCTTCCTTACGCGGGATTTCCTTTACGAGCAAGACGCATCTACGTTAGAATGTAAGCAGGCAAAAAGAGTTTCAAAAGGCATACACTCGCCGGAGGCGGGCCCGCTCTCCGGTCGGCTCGGTACTTATCTCAATTACAGTCTTCCACGTCTTTCCTGATACAAAAAAAAGGCTTCACAGTTCCAGAATACAAAAGCTTCAGTCTTCTTGCTGAAATCCGGCGGGGAACACCATCCGCCACATCTAAAACGTTCCGGGTTAATTGTAAAGCACCTTCCTGTGGAAAGGGAGGTGCTTATGTATGAACCGCCTCACTCCTCCGTTTACCAGCCCCTTAGCATGCTGGTAATTGTAGTGTTTTCTGCCTGGAACATTTACACTTCGATTACACAAGCCACAAAGCTGCTTTGGTAGATATGACACTAGCCCTCTTGTCCATGCTACCGCTACAAGAGCGTGCAAAATTGCCAAAAGCCTAAGGGTAACCATATTTACAGACAGTCAATATGGTTTCGGGGTTGTCCACGATTTTGTCAGCTATGAATGCAAAGGGGATTTCTGACTTCTTCAGGTTCCCCTATAAGGAACAGCAAAACAGTAAAAGATGTCTTGGATGCTTTACAATTGCCCTAAAAGATTGCAGTGGTCAAATGTTCCGCACATAAGTCAGGAGATGATTATGTGACGACGGGCAACAGATACGCAGATCAAGTAGCGCGTTTTTGTGCACAAAATTGAATTGCCCTAAACAGAGGGATAGAAAAAGAAAAAACAATTGCCATCTTATGTTCTCTTCTTTATTTGAAACCTGGGACAAAAATTAGACAATTGCAGGAGGAAGCAAGTGATGAGGAAAAGGACATTTGGATAAATACAGGCTGTAGAAAGAGAGCAGAGAACGAAATATGGGTCTATGTAGTCGAAAGACCAGTCATGCTAGATAGTTTACTATTCCAAATGGCAAGGGTGTACCATGGATTTGCACATGTTGGAAGAGATGCAATGATCAGGCTCTTCAAGCAGTCATGGTACAACCCAAAGTTCAGGGTCATTGCAGAGAGTCTTTGCCAGAGGTGCATCACCTGTCAGCAACACAATCCAGGCAAAAAGACAGTTGTTAGTTGGGGATGAATTGGAAAGGCAGTAGGACCATTTACTCAACTCCAATTGGATGTCATTGAGCTCCCCCATGTAATGGGCTGAAATATGTGTTGGTTGTAGTCTGCTTTTTCTGTCGCTGGGTGGCAGCCTATCCAGCAAGAAGGTACGACAGCCTTACTGTCTCAAAGCTACTTCTAAGAGAGCTAATCCCTAGATTTGGATTTCCAGTCACTTTAGAAACAGATAGAGGAACCCATTTTAACAATTATATAATTCGGATGATTTGTGCAGCATTACAAATTGAGCATAAGCTGTATTATGCCTATCGACCCGAAGCATCTGGAGTGGTCGAGCAGATCAATGGCACAATAAAATCTAGGTGAGGAAAAGTGTGTGAATCCACAACACTGAAATGGCCTAACGCTTTACCCCTTGTATTGATGAGCATTCCTGACAAAAAGACGGGATTGAGTCCTCATGAAATCTTAATGGGAAGAGAAATGAGACAAGCAACTGATGAATATATCTGATAATCTAGTGCTTTGTTATTGCAGAGGATTGACTGATCTGGTGCATTCTGTATCTCACCAGCTCATGAGTCCTGGAGAGTGGGTTCTCATGAAGAAACACATGAGGAAATTGTGTTTAGAACCCAGGTACAACGGACCTTATCAAGGAATTCTGGTGATGACAATAACAGTGAAGTGTGGTGGTTTGCCAAATTGGATCCATGCAAGCCATACCAGATGAATCCCAAGTCCATTTGAAAGACAATAAGAGAAGCACCTGGTAAACCAAAGACAAAGACCAGAGGCTAAAGTGTGTGAAGCTGAAGAATCTAAATTTACAAATTCTGAAGTACAAACAGATGCCGAACAGCCAAGCACAAGTCAAGTGGAGTGGGCACCAGCTACTGGGTCTCATGAGACTGCTGTTGAACCAGAAGAAGGGGAAGTTACTAAAAGTCAAGAAGAAGAACAAATAAAAGAAAGGCCAAGTAAATGAACCACTGAAACAGAGAAAGAAGGCGAAGAAGTAGTTCGAACTAAAAGACCAAGAAAAGGTGACAATTGGCCAAGTGGAGTGAAAAGACTGAAATACACTCTTGTGAGAAGTAAGTCAAAGAGAATACCAGAACAAATTAATGAGGTCTCACGTCAAACAGAACAAGAAGAGTCAAAAGAAGATTCAGTATGAAAAACAAAGCGAGTAAGAATTCCAAGTAAGAAATACACAGCACCAGGATGGACGTACATGATCTTGGAAGAAATTGAAAGTTCAGATCCAAGTGAAGAAAAAGACAATACTGACACTGAGCAAGTTGATGAAAGCAAATTGAAACCACCTTAAAAGAACTGTGAAAAATTAAGGTGCAACCTTGCAAGTCGAAATGAATTGAATGACTCAGAAGAGTTCAAGAAAAGAAATAAAAGAAAGGGGTAAAGAAGAAAGCCTTGAAGTGTAGGATTAAACTATTTTTTTAAAAATTTTAAAGCAAACTTTAGAGTTTATAGATTTAGGTTAATAGATTTTTACATATTTGAGTACAAACATGGCCGAAGCAAAAGTGATTGAACATCCAAAATCTAGACTAAAACGTAGATGTATTAAAGCTTGATTATGTAGTGTCTTTTTACTAACATTCATATGGATATTATTAACTGTCATTGTACCCATTCTAATGGTAACTAATAACGGAAACAATACTAATGATGTAATAAGTGAAAGAGTGAATAATGTTACTAAAGAAACCCCAACTACTAACATAGAAGAAATAGATGGAAGCGTTCTCCATCCTGATAAATCAATTAGTGATTTCTTGTTAAATGTTTTTACTAAATTGTTGTACGAGTACGTTAACACAATGAATGTGAGTGATTGTTATATGTGCATGCAATTACCTTCATCTGGCTTAGAAGGGGTGACCTAGCATCACCTACCTTTGACATATGGTGTGTCTTCTAGTGTTTTAACCAGCCTATTTTACGTGACTGGGAAGCTGGAGTATCATTATTCCAATATAGATTTAGAATTTTCAGAAATAGCTATTTTAACCCCTTAAGTGCTCCCGTCGGCCAATGGCCTTTCCTAGCAGTACCTCCATAGTGCTGCGCGTGTCCGTTGGCCGACGCAGCCCCGCCCACTCATTAAAACTGCCGCAATGCCACGGAATTTGCGCTGCGGTTAAGCAGAGTAAAGGAGCTATACAAGTTCTTGAGTAGTAAAAATGACCGGTATAAGGGAGAATTCTTCCATATTACCAAGACATTAGATATAGAATATGCTTATAAAAATAATCCAACATGTAGTTTGCAGGTTGAAGAAAAGGTATTAATAGACATGGTATAGAATAGAAGAGAAAGTTTCCAAAGAAAAGTGTGGAGCGGGGGTTAGGGCGGGCCAGAATAACAGGCGTGGAGGCCGTATGAAGTGCGCTATGATTAGCAAGAACTTTATTGTTCATACAAAAGAAACTCAGTTCAGAAGGTGAGGCGGTCCGGTTGGGAATCCAGAAGGGGTTGTCGGGACGAGGTTCCGGGAAGGTGTCGTCGGGGTTGTCCGCTGCTGGGCTGCGGTCGTCTTTCCGTGGTGTAGGTACGGTGAGCCCCTCGGAGGGAAAAGAGAACGAAACAGGGCGATTAGTCCAAGGGATAACAAAATGTCGTAATCACTGACACCAGCACCTGGGAGTGAGAGGGGTTTAAGGGGGACGTGAAGGGGGTGGGGTTGCAGGCAGAGAGGGGGAAAGACGTGTAGCGGGAGGAGAGTGCTTGGGAGGGAAAGAGTGCGCAATTCTATACAGCGTCGGTGCACGTTTTTACAGTGAGAGTGGTTCGAAGGGCTATTTATACTATGTACACTGCTACAAGGGGGAAACACGGAGAAAGGTAACAAGGTACTCACGTGCCCCGCCGTAACTCTCCTCCGAGTTACGGCCGCTCTCCAGCCACCTCCTGAGGACGCCACCAGTCCTCACACCAAACGTCTTCTTCGTCGGCTTCTTCTTTCCGGTTCTTCGGTTCTTCACTGCTTTCCGCTGCTGGTTCTCCGCGTTCTGCTAACTCCTGCCTTGAGTTCGCTGTTGGGAACCCTGAGTCGTCCGAGTCGCCGGCTTTTCTACCGTCCAGCCAGTATCCGGTAGAATGACTTCCGGGGTTAGGTGAGATCACTTCCGGTCCTTCATTACCGTCCCCACTTCCGGGGTCACGAAAGGCCGTTTCCGGTCCGCCATGTACCGGAGTTACCGATGATGCCTGTGGGAAGACAGAGAGAGGAGTAGTTCCGGAGGCATGAGAGTCCATATCGCTCCGATGTCCCCTCGAGGTAAAGGTCGACCCTTCACATTCCCTTTCCCTAGGAGTGTTTCTTGTAGGGTTTGTGGGTGGTGGATGCCGGGAGATGTAGTCCACATTGCCCTGTTCTAGTCCTTTTCGGTGCAATGTACAGCAGCCGATCATTGTGTCCTCTGTTGCGAGCCATCCATTCAAGTGGAGCATGATCGGTATACAAAAGGAATTCCCGACCCTCAAGGTAATAACGAAGACTTTCCACCGTCCACTTAATTGCGAGTGCTTCCTTTTCAACGACAGAATAGTTGGTTTCTCTGGGAAAAAGTTTTCTGCTAAGGTACAGAATGGGCTTTTCTGCTCCTTCTGAATCTTTTTGAGACAGAACTGCCCCCAAGCCTTGATCTGACGCGTCGGTTTGTAGAATGAAAGGCTGGGTATAATCAGGACTCATTAATACAGGTTCAGAGGTCAGGGCGTTTTTGAGGAGATTAAAGGCACGCAGGAGTACAGGAGACGGCTGTTTGAGGATCTCCTCTGTTTTTGCTGTCTTCTTTAGGAGGTCAGTTAGGGAAGCTGCAACCTGTGAAAAGTTGAGGATAAACCTCCTGTAATAACCTAACATACCCAGAAAGGCACGGAGATCTTTTCGTGTTTGGGGGAAGGGTATTGCCTGTATTGTCTTTACCTTGCTCTCTTGAGGACGAATGTGTCCCTCACCCAACAAGTAGCCGAGATATTTTACGCTCTGAGCCACTAAAGTGGTCTTGGACGGGTTTATGGTAAAACCGTATTTGCCCAGGGAGGAAATCACAGACCGCAAATGGGAAAGGTGTTGTTCCCAGGTGTCACTGTATATGACTATGTCATCAAGATAAGCGCCTGAGTACTGTGCATGAGGTCGTAGAACCTGGTTCATGGCCCTCTGAAAGGTTGCCGGAGCCCCATGCAACCTGAAGGGCATCACCTTAAATTGGAACAGGCCTTCGGGGGTGGAGAAGGCGGTCTTATGTTTGTCCTCGGCTTTCAAAGGGATCTGCCAATAGCCCTTGCACAGATCAAGGGTGCTGATGTACCGCGCCTTGCCTATACGCTCTACCATCTCGTCTACACGAGGTAGGGGATATGAATCAAAGGCTGAGATCTTGTTCACCTCCCTAAAATCGATGCAAAACCTGGTAGAGCCATCGGGCTTAGGGACTAAAACAATGGGCGAATTCCAGCTACTGCTGGAGGGTTCTATGATGCCCATTTTTAACATCTGGTTCGTTTCTTCTTTGATCACAGCTCTACGGGCTTCCGGGATACGGTACGGGTGTTGCCTTACCGTCGTTCCTGGTTCAGTGTGGATGGCGTGTTCCACCACAGTGGTATGTCCCGGTAACGAGGAGAATACGGTTTGCAGGGATGACAAAGAGCGGCAGAGATCCTTTCTCTTGCACTCTGGGAGATCCGTATCAAAACATCCCTCAAACAAGAAGGGTTTGCTACCAGATAGGACAGGACGTGGACCCTCCCATTCTTGAGGAGGTTGATGTGATAAATTTGATTACTTCCCCTGTTGGCATCCGTTTCAATTTCGTAGGTGACCGGAGTCACTTGCCTTACGACTGTAAATGGGCCCTGCCATTGTCCTAGCAGCTTATGGTCCGAAGATGGAATGAGCAGTTGTACCTGGTCTCCTGGAACATAGGACCTCACTTTGGTTCTTTTATCATATTGGGTTTTCTGGGTAGACTGTGCTGCCACGAGATTCTGCTTCACGATCTCTCTGATTTCTCCTAAGTGGGTCTTGAGATTGTCTACGTATTCGGGAAGAGGACGGGTTCGGTCAGGCTCTGCTTCCCAAGCCTCGCGAGCCATGTTCAACAGGGTCCTGGGTGCTCGGCCATACAATAGTTCGTATGGTGAGTAGCCTGTACTGCTTTGTACTTTGCAGCGGATGGCAAAAAGGGCGAGGGGAAGCATTTCCTCCCATCGTTTGCTCTCCAGTCCCAATAATTTTTTTAGAGTGGTTTTCAGGGTTGCATTATAGCGTTCTACTAAACCGTCTGTTTGGGGGTGGTAAGCGGAGGTTCTTATTTGCTTGATCCCCAGAGTAGAACAGACCTGATGCATGAGAGAGGAGACAAAGGGAGTACCCTGATCGGTTAATATCTCCCTGGGAAAACCTACTCTAGAAAAGATGGAAATGAGGGCTTTGGCTATGTTCTGTGTCGTGGGTTGACGGAGAGGGACTGCTTCAGGGAAGCGGGTGGCATAGTCCACTAGCACGAGGGCATATCTACATCCACTTTTGGACGGTAATAGAGGGCCTATAAGGTCCATTCCTACTCTAGAAAAGGGGATGTCTATGAGTGCGAGAGGTTGGAGGGGAACCCTTGGAGGCCTGTATCGACTGGTTTTCTGGCACACCGGGCACTCCCGGCAGTAACGTTTAATCTCTGCGTACACTCCTGGCCAGTAAAACTTCTCTAATATTGCTTCACCCGTCTTCTCGTCACTGAAATGTCCACCCAGTAGGTGACTGTGGGCTAGAAAGAGTACCTTCTCTCGAAATAGTCCAGGAATTACTAATTGGGCGTTTGTCTGGGGTCCCCCCTTCCTATATAGGAGTCCGTTCTTTGTGAAGAAATAAGGACCTACTTGCAGTGGGTCCTCATTGGGAAGAGCACGCCCCCATGCATCTTGGAGAACCGGGTCTTCTTGCTGTGCGGCTCGGATCTCTCGGTCGGTTTCCCATGGGTGTGTGTCTATCTGTGCAGGGCAGGCCAGGGAGAAGTCCCTCTTTTCCTTTTTCTTTTGAGTTTTGGACTTCAATGGTTTGGGCGAAGTCTCTGAAGCAGGGGAGTCTCTTGAAAAGGGTGCTTCAGCCCACCATTTCTTCAGTGAGTCAGTAGTGTCCTGTAGGAGGTGGGGAAGACTGCTATAGTCGCTACCCAGAATAGCCTGTTCGGGCAGATTGGGAACCAGTCCGACTGTTAGGGAACTCCCGTTATTGCTGGGGTGTTGGACATATACTCTGGCAGTTGGATAACATTTCGTATCACCGTGGACACACTTGATGGCCACTGTTCCTGTTACAGGTTCCAAAGAGTGAGACAGGTCTTGGGGACGTAACACGCTATGTCGGCATCCTGTGTCGGCAAGAGCCATCATTTGGTGTCCATCGAACTGTACTGGACAGCCGAAGGGTGGAGGGGTGGACTCGGCAGTGAGACACACATAGTTTTTAGCCACACCTATTTCCATTGGCTCTTCCTTCTGGGGGCAAATGCGTGCTATGTGTCCATATCCGCCACAATGATAACACTGTGGACCGGGTTGTGGCGGTCTAGGCATGACCGGATACGGCATTAAGGGTAGCGTGTCCGGTTTGCGGAGCACGGGAGGAGGTCTCGGTGGTCGCACATGACTGCCATGGGTTGAGCGTGTGGAGTGTTCTTCTTTCCCACGTTGGGAGTCTTGTGCTCGGTTATAGGCGCTAGCAATTTCTACCGCACTATCGAGAGTAAGTCGGGCGTGTTGACGCACCCACTTCTGTGTGGCAGGGTGCAAAGAGGTTAGGAACTGTTCTAAGTAGATCTTGGCTAGTATCTCGTCTTTGCTGGATGTTGCCGGTTTTAGCCACCGGTTAGCCAAGTCTTTTATCCGGAAAGACAACGCTCTGGGGTTCTCTTGGGGACCCTCCTTAGCCTGACGAAGGCGAACCCTATACGTTTCGTCGTCAATCCCGAGACGTTCCAAAATACAAGTCTTTATATCCTCGTATGGGGTCTGTCCCTGTATGTTCGCCTGTTGGTAAGCCGCTTGTAGTTCCCCGGTTAACAGGGGACCGGAATCGCTATAATATACAGAGATACTCTGAACATTAGAGTCCTAGAACAAGTGATGCTCCCTACTATGGAATTACTCATCTTTCATTTAAAAATAAATCCTAAAACACAATGGAAAGGAGCCCTAGTCTACCGTCAACCTGGACCCAATGCTGGTTTCTCCCTTGCCCTCACTGAATTATTAGCCCCCCATTTGAAAGCCAATGAAAACTTCATTTTACTTGGAGATTTTAATTTTCATATTCACACTGTTGATCATCAGGATACCAATGCATTCCTTACAGATCTTGCCTTGCTAGGGTTATATCCTAGAAATAGTGGCCCCACTCATTCGGGTGGTCACACTTTGAACCTGAGCCTTACTACACAACCTAATGTCCACTGCCATCCCCCCAGGCATATTAATTGGTCGGACCATAAACTGATTGACTTCTCCATACCACACTTATCTAATTCCATAAACCGCCCGGCTACTCACTCTATTAAACGTAGGTCATGGCACAAAATCACTCTTCCCAAACTTACTCAAACATGGGAACAGCCTCTACTCACCAATCTCGACAACATCGATACTGCTCTCTCCATGTTCAACTCCACTCTGATGACAGCTATTGACTCTCTAGCCCCTCAGAAAACTGCTAAAAAACCCACCATAGCGAAAAGGGAAACATGGTATACGGAAGCTCTCAAAACAGAAAAGAAGAGATGCAGAAAACTGGAAAAATTCTGGAGACGTACGGGTAATAGGGAAGATAAGAGCCGCTATCTGGAGGCTATGTCCTCCTATTATAAAAATATTAAAAAAGCAAGAAAAACAAGTCTGACCACTCAGATTGCAGAGGCTGGCAACTCCACTAGAGAGTTATTTAAAACTTTCTCCAGCCCTGAAGTATGTGAAAGCCCTGACACCTTCACCCAAGAACTATGCGACGAAATATCCCAGTTCTTTGAGGACAAAATAGAGGGAATATATAAAAAGATCACTACAGTCTCAGACACCTTGGAAACTGAGGTCCCGGAAACTTCCCCACAATTGATTTCTGGAAAAACTCTTTTGCATATTCCAGAAATAACTACTAAGGACCTGACCACACTCATCAACCAAACTAAGTCTGGTTCTCCCACGGATCTGATACCAGCTAAATTCATCTCCCCGTTAATTGAGATACTAGGTCCTCATATTCAGAAACTACTCAACCTGTCTTTTGCCGAAGGTCAGCTCCCACTCGCCTGGAAGGAAGCGGTAGTGAACCCCATACGTAAAAATTCCACCTTGCCCTGGTCAGCACTCTCCAACCTTCGCCCGATTTCTCTCCTTCCTTTCATCAGCAAGCTGGCAGAGAAGCACGTTAACACCACTCTTTCCAAATTCATCGAAGTGACAGGGGGCCTGGACCAATCCCAATCTGGATTCAGGCCCAACCACAGCACTGAATCGGCCCTTCTCTCTGTGACAGACCAGATCAAAATGTCACAAGATAGAGGGGGCTCCATGATTCTAGTGCTGTTGGACCTGTCCGCAGCCTTCGATACCGTATCTCATAACACCCTGCTGAACCGGTTGCAGGGAGTAGGAATCGGAGGCGTAGTACTATCTTGGTTGGAGAGTTTCCTTTCCGGGAGATCGCAATCTATCAGCCTGGGCCCCTTTCATTCCATCTCAAGGGGGCTCACAAAGGGGGTGCCACAGGGCTCATGCCTTAGCCCCACATTGTTTAATGTCTATGTGGCCCCCCTTGCTGAGATTGTGCGAAAATATGGGTTCATACCGGTTTCCTACGCTGACGACACCCAGCTCCTCTACCCTTTCAGCTCCCTTGGCCCCAAAACCAAGGAAAACTTTGCTGAGGGTATGAGAGCGATGTCACACTGGATGGCGAGGAACTGCCTCCAGTGTAATCTAACAAAAACAGAGGTCTTGCTCTTTGGCAAAGCAAGTATGCTTTGGTCCCCTGACTGGTGGCCACTCGATCTCGGCCCAGTACCTGCACCAAACCTCACGTTAAAAATCTCGGAGTGAAGCTGGATCAAAAATTGACCCTGAAAGAACACACAAACTACATTGCGGGTCTGTGTTTTCACACCATTGGTCTACTCAGGCGCGTCTTTCCTTTTCTTCCTGCCACATGTAGAAAGACACTTGTACAGGCCTTGGTAACCAGTCGCCTGGACTACTGTAACGGCCTGCTAACATTAGCTAACGCAGATGCAGTAGGCCGCTTGCAGGTAGTCCAGAATACGGCAGCAAGACTGGTCATGGGCGTACCTGCCAGGACTCCTTCTAAGCCCTTGCTGAAAGAACTGCACTGGCTTCCCATACGGCAGCGCATCAATTTTAAGATCTGTTGCACGGTGCACAAATGCCTGTATGGAGCAAGTCCTAAGTACCTATCCCAGTCCCTGGAACTGTACCAGCCCAGCAGGCTGCTCCGCTCATGCAATCAAGCCCTGTTAAAACCTCCCATCACAAAGAAAACTAGACAAGGAGACCGTGCTTTCTCCTCTGTTGGTCCTGCTCTTTGGAACAGTCTCCCCATTGACCTAAGAACTACCTTAAATCACCTGTCCTTCAGAAAGGCGTTAAAAACCTTTCTCTACCAAGAAGCATTTCTATTCATATAACTTCCTAGGCTGCTCTACCTGACAATTCCTTAGCTGGCAAAGCGCGGAGATACCCTTACGGGATTGATTCCTGCGCTATAGAAGAAATTAAAATAAAATTAAAATAAATGACCCCAACGATCGGCTGGCCAGGCTGCGGCCTGAGCCAGGCGCTCAAAGTTTGTGAAGAAAAAATCGGGATCCTCACCAGCTACATATTTTTGCAGTACTACAGAGGGCAGAGAGGCCATTGGTTTTTGTTGCCCCATGACTGTTGCAAGTTTCTCAAGTGTTTTATCCTGAGCCGTGCCCTGACCCTTTAGGACATCATACAGTTGTCCCCGGTCGTCTTCTGCAGTTTTAAGGAACTGTTCCATTAGTTTTCGTAGATGTTCCTGGCCTTCTGCGAGCTGTTTGACCGCGGCCTCCATGCTTCCGGGTGATCCCACTTCTGACACCAACTGTGGAGCGGGGTTAGGGCGGGCCGGAATAACAGGCGTGGAGGCCGTATGAAGTGCGCTATGATTAGCGAGAACTTTATTGTTCATACAAAAGAAACTCAGTTCAGAAGGTGAGGCAGTCCGGTTGGGAATCCAGAAGGGGTTGTCGGGGCGAGGTTCCGGGAAGGTGTCGTCGGGGTTGTCCGCTGCTGGGCTGCGGTCGTCTTTCCGTGGTGTAGGTACGGTGAGCCCCTCGGAGGGAAAAGAGAACGAAACAGGGCGATTAGTCCAAGGGATAACAAAATGTCGTAATCACTGACACCAGCACCTGGGAGTGAGAGGGGTTGAAGGGGGACGTGAAGGGGGTGGGGTTGCAGGCAGAGAGGGGGAAAGACGTGTAGCGGGAGGAGAGTGCTTGGGAGGGAAAGAGTGCGCAATTCTATACAGCGTCGGTGCACGTTTTTACAGTGAGAGTGGTTCAAAGGGCTATTTATACTATGTACACTGCTACAAGGGGGAAACACGGAGAAAGGTAACAAGGTACTCACGTGCCCCGCCGTAACTCTCCTCCGAGTTACGGCCGCTCTCCAGCCACCTCCTGAGGACGCCACCAGTCCTCACACCAAACGTCTTCTTCGTCGGCTTCTTCTTTCCGGTTCTTCGGTTCTTCACTGCTTTCCGCTGCTGGTTCTCCGCGTTCTGCTAACTCCTGCCACGAGTTCGCTGTTGGGAACCCTGAGTCGTCCGAGTCGCCGGCTTTTCTACCGTCCAGCCGGTATCCGGTAGAATGACTTCCGGGGTTAGGTGAGATCACTTCCGGTCCTTCATTACCGTCCCCACTTCCGGGGTCACGAAAGGCCGTTTCCGGTCCGCCATGTACCGGAGTTACCGATGGTGCCTGTGGGAAGACAGAGAGAGGAGTAGTTCCGGAGGCATGAGAGTCCATATCGCTCCGATGTCCCCTCGAGGTAAGGGTCGACCCTTCACAAAAAGCTACTGGACAGAAGTCACAGGTACCACCATGGGCATTTAGAGAGGGAAATTTTGAGAAAGGCGAAACATACGCTGCAATGTCCCTGGATTGGTATCAAAAGGGAAAAATCTGTTTTCTTATACTAAAAACTAACTATAATAAGGCTTTCACTGGTACTAGTGAATGTGAGCATATTTTCCAAACTATTGGAGGTTGGGGATTGAAGGGTGGAACAGATCCTGTTTTCCCAGGAGTTTATTATGTGTGTAGAAAGAAAGCCTATTACGGGTTGCCTGCACATTGGTTTGGTAGTTGTTAGTTTGCAATTGTTTTCCCAAAGGTCTACCATGTAGACAGAAACAATAACAGAATCAATTAAATAAAACAAGGACTAGCACGTAATAAGAGAGCAAGTTTCTCAGAAATAATAGGTGAGATCTTTGGTGCACTAATACCATCAGTTGTAGTCGTTTTTAATTCACATAAAATAAAATAAATTGTCCACAGTGGTTGATCGTCTTTCAACAGATTCTGCTGGTGGGTTCTTGATGATTGACACAGAAAAGGTTGCAATCAGATGAATGGTTTTGCAAAATCGACTTACCCTTGATATTTTATTGGCAAAAGAGGGTGAAGTCTGTGGCATATTGAAAATTCAACATTGCTGCACATATATCTCTGACAAAAGTAAAGGTACTGAAGGATATATTAAGAATATTACGAAATTACATGAAGATTTGACCTAACTGGAGGTTGACGGTGTCTGGGATAGACTTGGTAAGAGTTTCTCTTCTGTAGGTAAATGGTTTTCTACCTTTGGAAGTAGCTTATTAGGAAAATAATAATGCCAATCATTTCAGTAGCTGGAGTAACCTTAGTAATAATAACAATATGTAAATGTTGTAAGTGTAAGTGTGGAAGAAAAGAGATGACAGAATCAAATAACAAACGAAAAGCAAGAAAGAGAAAAAGAGATGAGATAGAACCTGAAGATATGAAAGGAGATTACTCTGACAAGATGAAGGATTTAGACGAGAAATTGACGAAAAGAGAAAAGAATACTGATCTTTAGATAAATAAAGATGGCAGTTGGTATGGTAGGTATTTTATGATGGCTCCAGAAAACCATCAGAGGAGAGATTGGTGGAGCAGGGTTTTGCAAAAAGAAAACCTGCTCGGATCAACACCCCCGTAATACATACTAACAGTGTGCAGTGACAACTAATGTGCAAATCACATGAACACACAGGAATACACTTTTGCGCGTGCGTGCACTAATGTGAAGTAATGCATGAAAGAACTAGGCACCATTTTACACTTTCGTTTCGAAGACAAAAACAAAAATGACTAGGCCGAATTTCGCATTTTTGCATCTTGCTTTAAAAATAATAATAATGCAGCTTTTGCTTAACAATGCATGACTAGGCCGAATTTAGCATTTTTGCATCTTGCTTTAAAAATAATAATAATGCAGCTTTTGCTTTAAGCTTAATGCTAGGAAAATATTAACCGGGGATAGTTGAAAGGTGGGTGGTAAACAGTGAAAAGTGCATTTCCGTGTAATTGATGAATGCTTATGTTTTATTCATCATGGTGAGCTGAATGGGCCTGCATTTTCCTAAAACTGACATGACTGATGAGGGGCTGGAGAAAGAGCACAAATACTTTGACAAATAGACAGAATTGCTGAGCGCTGCAGAAGAAGAGCAAAAGTCCAAGGTTGTTCAGCTCAGAAAACATTGTTTGTCTGGCAAAAGATGAGACTGGCCGTGGGACCTAAGACTTCTTCCGCCGGCATAGCTGAAAGACTCATGAGAAATGATAAAATGTTACATGTAGATGTATTTGCAGTCACCAGTCGCGTATTACGTTATGCGAACAAAGAATAAACAAAAGACTGTAGAAATTTTGAATGAGAACATGGTGGTGTGATGGACCACCTCCCAAACCATCTAATAAGCAGTCAAATTTTGTGAATTGTTTCAACAAATGTGGGTTGGACATGTAAGTTTTAGGGTATAACTGGGGTGCCTTTGGGGGTGTGGTTTAGTCTTAGGTCGGATGGAGAGTAGAGAGGGGTGATTTCTACGCTGTTTGTCAGTTTGCAGAGAGGCCTAGCTGTTCCTGTCCCTATCCCGTTCCTGAAATAATTTTTCCCTTTCTCTATTTCAGGGGACCCACCACTACCTCCTTGTCCAGGGGGGTGGTATTTTACTGATCTTTGGGTTTGTATTATCATTCTGACTCGTACTTTGCAGAATCATTTGCAAATTTATTTTTGTCTCTGAAACATATGTCTCTTCATCTGTCCACTCCTTCAAATGCATATTGTTAATTTGATGAGGAGTATGACACTGTTTGCATTTTGCTGATTGTTTTCGCTCCTTCTTGTGAGATTCTTTGTTTGCATTTGTAACCTGTATGCGATGAGCATTAATTATTCACATTCCGACCTCAATCAAATCACCCAAAATTGGGCGGTATTAGGCATGACGATAGTAAAACGGAACATAGCCCAACACTGGGAAACAAGATTAATTCCCACGTACCATCTGTGGTGCTGTGACCTGGACGGTGCAATGATAGCAGAGAAAGTGGTAAATATGCATAGGGGGTGCCCCAAGAAATGGACAAGGGTATGGTGAAAGTGGAATGCCTTCAGAGGCAACATTTGTGATCCGCCTATGGTTGAGTCGGTGTCTGATGTCAGTGAATCATTTTACAGACCGGACGGGCTATTCCGTCTCCGCCAATTCACATCACAGTGTCACTATGAAGGTGGGGGGAAACTGTGCTGAAGAACATGTAGATGTATTCATAGTGTATAAGGTTAATCGTAATAACATGCATTATTTCTATACCACAGTATGCAGTAATATGTACCAATTAACGGAAAATGTTAATAAAAACGTTTATGAAAAGAAATAAAAAAGATTCACAATTATTTGAGATAAATTTTATAAATCTTACAGAGAGCCTGTATTTATTTAGCTTGTTAGATAGTACTATTATTACCATCAACTACTCATCTAATTGGGCCATTGACCAAGAGGAAAGAGAGTTGATATACAGGTCTAGTTATATATTGAGAAATGTTAGACATGAACCTTTGAAGGAAACAATATTTCACGTCATTAAAACTTGACCCCCAGCGCAACAGGGATTTATGAGTGGGGTGAATGTGTATGGACCTAGAAAAAAGGGAGGAACCCTCGTATAGTGATATTCGGGACAGGGTAACAACCAGAAAATACTAAGGTCCATAATCAGAAAATTCGGATCATGTGTTGTGTCAATGGACTATAGTGGTGTAACCTTTATCATATAAACACACTTAACATCTTCCCCCATGAGCAATAATAATATTACAGATAATAATAAAATTCAGATTTTCAATTTATTCCAATTAGGTAAAAAAATATCTTTGTCACAAATAAATCATCAATACATATTACAAATTTAAACACAATGTATAAAATCCAGCACGTTAGTGTTGACAGGTCTGTACAATACAAATCTCAAGAAAACTACAATTAAAAACTCGACACAGTGTTTATAGTCTATATTTCATTGACACAACACATGATCCGAATTTTCTGATTAGGGACCTTAGGGGCCCATTAGGATGGCGGGCGGATCGCCCTCGCCAGGCCGTGCCGGAATGACCCCCCGCCATATTAGCATGGCTGGGGGGTGTGCTGCGGATGGAAAGACCGTCCGCTGCTTTTCTACCCCGGTCGCCTTGGAAAGGGTTCATATGGTGGCGGTGTCACGCTTGTCAATTTCCGTTTCATAGCAAAGAGGGCCTCTTCGCATCGCGCATGTGCGAGTTCAGGCAACATTAAGAGCCTGACTTCCCCTGAGTGCGGTGCTTCGCGTTCTAGTGCACAACACTTCGTTGCGTCACTTCCGCATTGCCGCGTCACCCTCTTTCTGTCCTCGCCGCCTTTCCTGCGTTCCGGTGCTCCCCGTGAATCCATGTTTATTAGCTTCCCGGAGTACCCCCCTGCCGGCTCCTAGCTTTTTCTGGAGTCGCGTCCTTGGCAGTTGATTTGATTCTCCAGAGCAGCGTGACCGCTTATGCCCTCTGGGCTGCAACGGAGACTCACCCCCTTTTGTTTGGGCTTTGTGCCGGCTGTCTTCTCCACAGTTCCGTGGACTGGCCGGACTGTTGCTGCTGGGTTCCGCCCGCCGTCCGGACTTGCTGTTCCTCCTGCCAGCCGGACTTGAGTAGTGCGGTTCCATCAGATTCATAAGGGGCATTGTGGTAGTTGAAGTCCGTAATACATTTATTTTGCTTATTCCCTTATTTAATTTGCCCGCCTTAGATATCCTTGACGTCTTGGCTCCAGACATCCGTCACAGCGGTACCAACTTGATGAACGGGTAAAGGTGCTTTGTGCAACTTTTATATTACCTCTTCCCAGTTAAATTACCAGTGCGAGCTCATAGTGTGGTATATGTTTCAGAACACACCTGTTAAATTGAGAGAATCCAGGATTCCACAGACCTACGCCAATTGCAGATAGCTGGATAGGGTGAGACCTTTATTTAGGCTTTTGGTATCATACAGTATAACCTTGAATAGTCCACACATACTTACCTATCTTTTCTTTACCCATTTAAGCGACTTACAATAATTATAGTTTCCGGACCCATCTTGTGGAAAATTCTGTGAGGAGATTTATTAACCTGTGTTCTCGGGACTTGCAAGACAACCTTAGGTAAACTTATCAAAGAATAGTTGGATTTGTGTTGTCTCTCTCTCTTAGTGTGTATTGACCTTATTCTTTCTTTCAGTACCTGTGTCCTACAAGCCAGATTGGAGAATCACCACATCCAAGGAATTTCCTCCCTCTTCCTTTCCTTGTTTTGTTCCCTCCTTTCCCTCCATATCACCAGTGTGGTCTAGAGTTTGATAGACACATTAGGTGTAGGAGGGAGGGGTTGGGTCTGTCTTCAGTTCCGGGACACTCCTGCAGAAACGACACCTGGATCCTTACAGGCGGTGTCTATCAGGCACCGCCAGCCATATTACATTGGGCATTTACCAATGCCTTTTCGTGGCGGCAATGCTGCCACGGAATGGCATGCAGAGTCTGCTCTGGGGGCCCGTTGCGGGCCCCCAGGGACTCTGGGGTGGGTGGGAGGTGCACATGGGGGGTACCTATGGTACCCCCCTGCATTTCAAAGTACAACGTGGCAGGCACCGCACGGTGTCTGTCACGTTGTGCTTTGAAATGCACCACATGTATTTTTACCATTGCGGCCGGCAGTGCTGAAAGCGCCGCCCACCGCAATGGTAAAAATACAGGATGCGCCCGTTACTGTGGTGGGATTATCCTAATTCCCCCCACAGGACCCCTGCCCTTATGGCAGGTTGTCCCTTGTACCGGGAGGATGGCGGGCGGGCAAAGTCGACCCGCCATCCTAATGGGGGCCTTAGTGTTTTCTCGTGAATGTGTATGGGCCATTTGTATGAAATATTAATGGGTATCGATCCCTGATAAAGTGTAGCGCTGAATCAAGGTACAGACATACTGTTAGTGGCAATTCCTTCTATTTCTTTCTTTCTGTATTTCTAACAGTTTCATATATCATAGAAGTAATTCGCCTTCTCTCTATCCACCTCCAAGTTCTGAAACCCTACCCTCTAGGTCTATCAAATCATCATTATCTCTGAAAGACATATCACAGTGATGAAATAATCTAGATTACTTGATATTTCGTTGAGGGAAGATGTGGTGTTAACAATACAGACATTGATATTATATACACATCGTCCTGTACATGTGTCTTGTGGATGTGTGAAGAGGAATCTGGAGGGCGGGGGAAATTAGTTAGAAGCTTAAAAGCGCACTGTTGAGCACAGTAGGCCAAAGGGACAGAGGTCCCGCTTCTGCCTCAAAGATCATCCTTCTAGCAATTGGGTATTGGGTACAGGGCATGACTGCAGGCATTGCCCTGTGCCAATAACCCACTGGGTGCAGACCTACGAATAAGGGGCTGCTAGTGGGGGTCCTGGGTGAAGGGTATATGTGGGTGTGTAGACAGAATATTGAGTTGGAAATGTCGAACTACAAAAACATAGAGTCCTAAATATCATGAGTCAGAAATATCGGCAGCAAGAATATGGTGGTCAAGAATATTGATTTTAAGGTAAGAAAAATCGTTTTTAAAAATATAAAAGTCATTGATATCATTTGAAAAAATATAGTTAATTAGTGTTATGTATTTTAGTATAGATTTTAAATGTATGTAATGTATTTTTTTAGATTATGTTTTTTACATGTGTTACATCTTTAGTAGTTATTAATTTTATTTTAATTAAATTTAGAGTTTCTAAGTTCCGTAGCGGGTTCTGGGTTTATAGGGGAATAGGGTGGGAAGTCATTTAATCATAATAAATCAATGACTATTTTTTATTTATTAATATTTATTTAATTGAGATTTTATAGTGTTAATTGCCGAAGTAATTTATTATTAATCAATTATTAATTGGTTTTTATTCAATATTAATTAATTAATTGCTAATTCATTATCATAATTGTGTAATTTATTTAGGTGCGGGTTGGGGGTTATAGGGGTAAAGGGTAGGAAGTAATTTATTTTTAATTAATTAATAATACGTTATTAATAAATATTTATTAATTGTAAATTAATTATGGAGATTTTGTAATTAATTTTAGGTGAGGGTTGTGGGGTTTATAGGGGTAAAGGGTCAGAAAGTAATTTATGTTTCATTCATTAATAATTAGTTCTTAATATTAATTAATTGAAAATTAAATATAGAAAATGTGTCATTAATTTTAGGTGTGGGTTGTGGGGTTTATAGGTGTAAAGGGTGGGAAGTAATTTATGTTTCATTAATTAAAAATTAGTTTATCATTAATATTAATTAATTATTTGATATTTAATTAGAGTAATGGTTTATGTTGTTTGTGTGTGGGTTTTACTTTTATTGGGGTAGAGTGTGGGGAGTAAATTAATTTTACTTACTTTATAATTAGATGTTAAATACTATTAGTTTTTTAATTGAAAATAAGTTTTAATTGTGTAATTAGTTTTTTTACAGCTGTGGTTTGTGGGGGTTATAGAAATAAAGTGTGGGAAGTTTATTAATTTTTATGATAGATAACTTTTCCATGAAAGACCTGGTTAATCATGTGACGGGCATCTGCTATGGACTAATGCGAAGTCTTCGCAAAGATCTTCCAATGGATTACAGTTGTATCCAGGATGCCGCTGGTCCAAGGTCTAATAATTAGTCGGCTTGATTACGGAAACGCCCTGATGGCTTCCATCAATGAAGAGCTTCTTACCAAATTCCAGGTGCTACAAAACACAGCTGCCAGACTTGTATTAAGTCTACCTTCACTGTCCCCGTCGGCACCTAGTTTTAGAGCTCTCCACTGGCTTCCCATCAGGAAATGCATCCATTTTAAGATCAATTGCTTGGTCCACAAAACCATCTATGGGTACAGGCCATTCTATCTTGCCAAAAAACGCGCCTGGTATCAACCTACCAGAACCTTCAGCTCCTCAACCAAATATCTTCTCAGCCCCGTTAAGATTGTACTGCCAGGAATGGCGGCAGATCCTTCTCATTCCTCACCCCTACTTTGTGGAATTTCCTCCCAATGCAGCTATGTCTGGAGAACGACCGCAGACAGTTTTGGAGAAATCTAAAAACCTGGCTGTTTTGATCTTTCTTCTTCCTGCCGTTTCCTCTTTCCTTCCCGCCCGAGGGTTTTGGACAGCGTTTCAAGACCCACAGGTCATCTGTGCGCTCATTAAAATCCTATGACTATGACTTTTGATTTGTTTTTTAATGAATACTATTTCTTTAATTGGTTTTTTAAGCTAGTAGAGGGGCTGAGGGGCGAGTGAAGAGCTCCTTGGCCGCAGCATCGCTGGTCTCCCTACCTGGGTGAACGCTGCCGCTGCCGCTGCAGACACCGCGCCACCATACAGCCACAGGGACTACATCCCCCAGCCTGCTTAGCGGAGGAAGCCGCCCACGCAACTTCCGCGCCCAGAGGCGCTTTAACTCGGAGGCCAGACCCGGCGGAGTGGGGACGCTTGTTTTTTAAGCTAGTAGAGGGGCTGAGGGGCGAGTGAAGAGCTCCTTGGCCGCAGCATCGCTGGTCGCCATACCTGGGTGAACGCTGCCGCTGCCGCTGCAGACACCGCGCCACCATACAGCCACAGGGACTACATCCCCCAGCCTGCTTAGCAGCGGAAGCCGCCCACGCAACTTCCGCGCCCGGAGGCGCTTTAACTCGGAGGCCAGACCCCGCGTCGCGGGATCGCGCGCGGGACGCGCCGGGAGAAGCCCGGGACAAGGGCGGGACCATCTAAGGCCATCATAGGCCAGAGGAGGACGGGACGGGCCACCCCCCTGTCCGTGCAGCCTAAAGAGGTAAAAGTACGTGTGTTGAGTCACTTCTAGTCCCAGTAGGTCTATTGCAATTTATATCATGTCTTCTAAGGGGGCCCGAAAAATTCCTACTGTGACAAGGGACACGGCTAAGGGGACGATGATCCAATATCTATCCAAGACAACATCACCTACTGTCCAACAACCCGTAAGAACAGAGCGAAAACGACTGTCCACTGACGGTTCCTACTGTGATTCCACCCCCCCACAGTCAGCCGCTGCATTACAAAATCTATCACTCCTGGAGGAACTCAACAGCCTATGCAAATCCACGTATGTTGCTGTTGAGTTTACATCAGAGCATATTAATGCTTCTTACTGCTCTACAGTCTTCACAAGTCCCCAGTTCAGAACATTATCCCCAACACACAGAAATCTCCCGGGTACTTCCCCCTGTCCACCTCCTATAGGTAATACGAATCCCAATATGCCCCTCATGGACCTTGCTGGTAAAAGAAAACAACTCGTAGTTAATCATACAGGTAGCCAAGCAAAGCAGCAAAAACTGTCCGTATCCCCACCTTCACCATCCCTGTTGGCCCAGCTACAAACTATGATCAACTCTGTGATACAACCTCTGATAGAAAGAATGAACAATTTTGGGGATAGGATCGTGGCAATAGAGGAAATGATCAAGACAAACTCGTCAATCCTAAAAAGTATGGCAGGCCCAAGACATTTACAGCCCCTATGCGATTCCGTAATGCCTTTAACCACTCCCCAAAGTAACATTAATCAATCCCGACAGGCAGCCCCAGACATGTTAACCCCACTGACCCAGAAAGTGCAGGCCAATCTAATAACAGCACATAGTAGCTCCCTCGAGACGAAGCCGATCAAAGTCACTATACCAGCCAAAGGGCCACTTCCGGATACAAGGAACATGCCACGGAAATCAAATCATATCCATCTGCCACCGGAGGCAGCCCCGTTTGTGTGTGTCCTTTCTGGCGTGCCTGAGCTTACCAATGGAAAATCTGAAAGTCAACAGGAGTTAAGTAACAAGGCACTGTACTGGTTAACTAAGAATAGACCCCTGCCCCCCGACATCGATGGCAGAATACAATGTGTTAGAAGGGTGGGATGGTTGGGCCCGCTTCGAAAACAGAGACCTGGCGATCTGGTGCTGATCAAATTTAAAAATAGTAATGTTGTCCCATACCTACAGACTTGGAAACCCCAGTTAGGAGATGGACCTATATACACCTGGGGACTATCTGACTTCTATCCCAGAGAATCACTCCACCCCTATACAAGATTAAGGAAGAGAGTAACTGTGGGTTGGGCCGAAACAGCTCCGGGGTGAGGGTATCAACACCCAGACTCTGACCTGACCTGATATATTATTTATTTTAGTACTTGTCCTCTTTTAAAGATCTTATGCCATAATGTAATTTCTGTGATATGAATGAAATGTAATGGTGTTTATATTCTGTAATGTGCTTTTATGGTTTTTATCTAAAAAATCGAATAAAGCTTAATAATAATAATAATAATTAATGAATACTATTTCTTTAATTGGTAATTAATTACATTCATTATATAAGTAATTTCTTTATTTATTTAGATATGGATTGTGAATTGTGTGGTGTTATAGGGTAGGTAATAAAGACAGTAAATGTATGTAATAATTAATATTTTTTTTTCTAAATAATTTATAATTAAAAATATTTATTAGTGTGAAAAGATTTTTTTTTCTTTTTTTTAACCTTTATTTATGTTGCATGTAGTTACACAAGACCATTAAATCAATGGGGTTCACCCACAGAATCAAAGGACCTGGGTATGAATAGTATAAAGAAAGATGGTCCTTGACTATGATTTAAATAAGCACTTAAATGAATTTCATTTGTTTTTCACTTATGCAGTTAAATTCGCATACATTGATTCAATCAAAACAATGGGAGAGATATATTCAGTAGTAAACAAAACCCAAAAGGTTTGACATAAATGATTTAGAAAAACCCAGGAATTGCAAATGCAATCAAAATATAACCACACTATGTGTATTTGTTATATCAAAAATTCAATTATTTATTTACAGTTAAATAAAACAGTTGTCTAAACGGCGCAATAGACTATCAAGAGTATAGTCAGTGAAGAAGGGAAAGGGGTGCTCAAGTGAAAAGGAAATTTGGGGAAAAAGAGACAAAGCTAATGAACAGTTATATTATTTACACAGAACAAAGCGGGATAGCCTCCGCTGTCTTATATGCCTGTCCCCTATAGTTGTCAATTGGGGGTATGGGGGGATGGACACTGGGAGGGATACAGGCAGGTCAATTGGTAAGCGTCGACGTTTCGACCCTGATGCTCTTGGGGTATTGAGGACCTCAGCTGCGGGTCTTCTTCAGGACAAAAGGGGGTGGGGGTGGGGGGGGGGGGGCGGGTTGAGCAGCGGTGTAGCTGGGCCGTTATCCAACAGATCGTCTGGATTAAACACCAATGAAGTGGCAAGAATATGGACCTCCGTCTACGCTTCTGTAGGAATGGGTCACCTAGTGTCTTGTGGTGGTCAAGGGCTGTATTGGCTTAAAATCAGGCTGATGTTCTGAGTTGGGCCGCTATAAGTAATTTCAGCACGGTCCTACCGGCGCCCCCTCGGTCGTTCCGGTGTTATAGATATCCACACTTGGTCCGGTATTAAGTAATTATCTCAGGTACACTTGTCACCTTGAGTGTTCGTTTTAATAAGCCAGGTACCGCAGGGGGAATCAGAAGATTAAGCCGGGTACCGCAGGAGAGCTAGTGATGTGAAGTAGTCTCAATCGGCGTTTGTCCGAAAAGCATGTAGTTACAGGTATGGGCCTATAACCATCCCGGCCGGCCGCTAAACAGAAGTAAAGCAAGCATTATGCGTAGTTGAAGCAGTGTGGCCCCCAGGGGAGAGGATAACAGTGCGCAGCTTGTATACATACACAACAGCTAAAAATCAGGATTAGAGAGGTTCATTTTCCAAATAAGAATCTAAGAAGGTGTCGCACAGTCGTACACTGTCCCGCCACAATGTGCAAATCAGGATATTGGCAAACAACAATGATACGAAGGAGTCATCGGGGGGCAGGATACACAAAGCAGGAGAAAGGTGGGCACAGCTCCATCGGGTAACAAACCTAACCCCCACCCCTCAACACCAAACATATCGCAAAGAGCATGCGCGACAACGACACTAAAAAGGGAAAGAAAGACTAAAGGGCCATAGAAACAAAGAGCAAATAAAAAACCCATCCCACTACCCTCACCCTGCACACCCACAAAAGGTCATGGCCTACCGCCCCAGCCGCGTGCCTGTCGCCCCAATGGAACCCGAAATATAGAAAGAAAAGGAGAAAAGCGAAGAAAATAAGTGAAGGAGGGCCCTCATCCTGTCGCCCAGCCCTGCCCTTCACCCCAACACCACGGAAATCCCAAAATGGAAGCAATACTATACTGGAGAATAACCAACCACTAGTATAAACGCAATACAATATCAATTGAACATACCGAATGCACCGTCTAACAATAATAGCACCAATAGACATGACCCACATCATCCCTGACCCTGTCTAGCAGTAACACAGGCAGAAGTCCTCTCGTTGATCAATTTAGCGCACAAACCTAAAAGTCTGTACAGTACAAGCGGGTCCGGCTGGGACGCAACCATGGAAGAGTTCGATAATCCAAGCCCATCAAAGTGTAGACAGTCAGGAACAAATTATATCAATATCGGTCCCGGAAGATTCCCAAAGCTCACAGGCTACAGCACCAACCAGGAGAGGAAAGTCACACAATCCAGCCATCGCTGCGACACGACCATTCCATTCCAAAAAGAGAAACAGCACTCCATCCCCAGCCGCCGGCCGGGCAAATGTCCCAAGGTGACATCCAAATTAGCAATCGAGTCGGCCCGCACAGGAGTACGGACCTCAGGCGGTCCCCAGTGCTTACGTGAAGCCGAAGTTTCTTCCGGTGGATCAGCAGCAAGTTCACCGGCAGTCCCGTGGAGTCAGGGCGTGGCCGCCAAGGACGGCGAAACCGCGATGGCGTCCATTCTTCCGCCCAAGTCTAGGGCATGGCAAAGCATAGTTTCGTGCAAAACAGCTAGAGCAGCTATCACGTCTCGGGCAATGAACTCCTTTGTATGATGCGAGCATCTCAGCCCCACCTGCAGATCAGCCATCCAATCAGGACTCGGGTCATAGAGAAGTGCATCCGCTGCCATCTTGATCCAGCCGGCCCCGTCCCTCTTCACCACACTCAGGGACTAGGCCTCACCATGAGGGCTCCACGGAACGTGCCTCCAGGGCAAACAAACTGTGGGCCAGGTCCCAGAAAGGAGAGCCACCAAAAGGCTAAAGTCCCGGCCGGGAGCCGCCAGCCTATATCGGGGGTAGACCTTGGTTATGCCCGGGCAACAAAATTTGGGGATGGGGGGGCAAGAGTCAAGTGCCCCCTCCGGTCCAATGTCTCCCCACTGCTCCTCAAGAGTCGCCAACAAGCAGACCGGGTCTTCACCGCCAGAAGCTGTCTTTCACGTCAACGACGCCCAACAGCAGGCTATTCGTCGCCATCAACGGCCGTCGACGCTGCAGGCGTGGCCGGAGATCCCGCAGAGTCAACGCCCCGGTCTCGTAGCCGCTTAGGCCGCGGAGCAGACGGGGACTATTAAGAGGATCAGCTGCACACTGGAGCTCTGGGAACACGCGGTAGGTGTTCGTAGTTCTTCTCCTATCAAAGTATGTTCTCTCAGATCAGGATAAACGCCAGGATAGTCGTGTGGGGCGAAAGGGCTCACGGAGCCGAGCGACTATGCGGCCATTTCGAATGCCTGCTTGGCTCCTCCCCCTCAATTTGTTATTTTATTTAATATAATATTTGTAGGTATGTGTCACATTCATTTAACATTATAATATGTTTTTAAAATTTTTAATATTAAATATATTTGTATTTTAATTTGTAACATTTTTATATATATTTTATTTATTTAGTTTTTTTGAATATTTTTGTTGTTGTTAATATTTTGTTTGTTTTTAATTTTGAACTGACTGGAGTGAGAATATTAATTGTTACCACTTTGCAATCCAAAACTTTCCCTACTGTTGCAATCACTGGAGTTGGAATAGTAATCTTTACCTCTGCTATCAAACACTTTCCCAACTGTTAGTAGTAGGAATATTAATTTCTACATCAAAAAGAAGGGTTTTGGGACCAGGAGCCGTTTTTAGATACATCCTGCATGCAGGGCTCCTAGTTAACTGTACTATAAGGGGTAAGCAGTTCCTAAGGGGACAGGAAAGACAGGTCTTTCTTCGCGATGCCCTCACACACCCTGAAGGATATCATGCTTCATCATTGGGCTTTGCTCCTCATTGGGCCGGCGTTGCAATGCCCGCAGGGCTCACCGTAAAAGGGGCTCTTTGGCGGAGATCTTTTTTGAAGATGCCGTAGGGTGCGTGCGGGTGTGAGGGCAGAGGTAGTGTAGTGCACAGATAGTGGATTAAAATACGTCTGGAGCAGTCCTATTCAAAAAAGGTTTAATGGTTGAATGAATGAATGAATGAAGGGTGTTTTATAACGCGCGAAACTTAGCCCCAAGGGGCATCAAGGCGCAAAAACAGACAAGCAAAAGTCCAAAACTACCAACTGCAAAATCAAAATACCGCTAGGAGCGGAGCCGCAAATATGCTTGAGAGAAGAGCCAAGTCTTAAGGCGCTTCCTAAAAACCACCAAAGAAGACTGACTGGAGAGCTCCAAAGGGAGGGACTTCCAAAGTTTTGGAACCAAGGTGAAAAATGCTCTACCTCCCCATTTAGCCTTCACAAATCTGGGAACCGAGAGCATGTTCTTAGATGCAGAGCGTAGAGTTCTTTGAGGGGTATAAACACGTAGGAGGGACCTAATACCCTCTGAGCCTGAGCCATGAATTGCACCATGGGCCAGACAAAGAAGTTTGAAAGAAATCCGAGAGGAAATCGGAAGCCAATGTAGGTCCCTTCTGGCCATGGTTACAGAAGCAAGCCTAGGTAGATTCAAGACCATCCTGGCCGCGGCATTCTGCACCATTTGGAGGTGGTGGATGGAACTTTTGTTAATGCCACTGTAAAGGGCGTTACAATAGTCTAATCTAGATGAAACTAAGGCAACAGTAGATTATTTCCGGGCTGCCTGAGATAGATACGGGGCAATCTTCCTTAGTGTTCTAATGATGGCACAGCAGGTAGACACCGTTCTGTTTACCTGAAAATCGAATGAGAGAACGGGGTCAATTAGGACACCAAGGTTCCTGGCGGAAAGAGTGGGAGGAGGGCAGTCCCCCAGTGAAGAAGGCCACCAGTTCTTTGACCACAGATCTTGACTGCCTCCAAAAACCATGATTTCGGTCTTTTCACTGTTCAATTTTAAAAAGTTACGCACCATCCACTGGAAGACTGCCTCCATACATGCTATAAAATTGGATGCAGAGTCACTGGCCGACTGGGTAATAGATACCAAGATCTGGTTAAGGTAGTTCCATACTTTAATTATTGATTATTGATTAGAAGTCGGGGGGAATGAAAGGATAGTAAAGTTGGAGGGAAAGTCATACTGTCTCATGTGTTACTATAATAATTAATTCACAATTGAATATAGTCAATATCGAATGAGGCTATACAATTCTTAAAAAACACGAGTAAGACCCGCTTTTCGCTACTACGATATTCAGACATACTACTTCCAGTGGGATCACTGTGGATTACTATTATATTATAACGAAAAGAAAAAAGATCTAGGACATAGGAGGTGAGATACGTTTGTGGCTTTGTGTGCATGCATATTAGAGGGATTATTTAGGGTATAGGTGCATTAAAGTATGGTCATTATTTATACATTTACAGATATTGATACCTACTGAATTGTGACACTTTTGGGATTTGATTTTTTGAGGACTTTTAAAAAGAAAAGAAGGAATATCTGAATGTGAAGCACAATACAAGGAGTGAGTATTTATTTCTGATATAGATTACTGTATGTGCAATAATACAGTGAATGGTGGGACATAGTTGTAAGATATCAATGATGAATTTTGTTGGGATGAGATATTCAAAACGGCATTCTTCTATTTCAGATTCAGGTTTTCTTTCTTTTACTAGTGATCATACGTCTTAGTATTGCAAACAAAACAGGTGATGGACAGAATGTGGATCAATGTCACACTTTCACCCCAGTCCAAAGATCTGGGCCCAAATCCATTGTTTGTTTGCACTCCACACCACCCTGGGTTAGACAATGGCGATATGCAAATCAGCTCTGACCCTGTGCCCCATGGGAACAGTCCAGTCCGAACTACAAAAGCCATGTCCTTCCCAGAACGGAATCAAGCATCCGAGGACCGGACCGGTTTCGAGGTAACACCTCTCATCAGCCCGGCTAGCTTGACTCCAGTGGTGTGGAGTGCCTGGGACCCACGTCTGAGCATCCCCAGCGCACTTATGGTGGTATTGCAAACAAAACAGGTGATGGACAGAATGTGGATCAATGTCACACATTCACCCCAGTCCAAAGATCTGGGCCCAAATCCATCGTTTTTTTGCACTCCACACCACCCTGGGTTAGACAATGGCGATATGCAAATCAGCTCTGACCCTGTGCCCCATGGGAACAGTCCAGTCCGAACTACAAAAGCCATGTCCTTCCCAGAACGGAATCAAGCATCCGAGGACCGGACCGGTTTCGAGGTAACACCTCTCATCAGCCCGGCTAGCTTGACTCCAGTGGTGTGGAGTGCCTGGGACCCACGTCTGAGCATCCCCAGCGCACTTATGGCAGTATTGCAAACAAAACAGGTGATGGACAGAATGTGGATCAATGTCACACATTCACCCCAGTCCAAAGATCTGGGCCCAAATCCATCGTTTTTTTGCACTCCACACCACCCTGGGTTAGACAATGGCGATATGCAAATCAGCTCTGACCCTGTGCCCCATGGGAACAGTCCAGTCCGAACTACAAAAGCCATGTCCTTCCCAGAACGGAATCAAGCATCTGAGGACCGGACCGGTTTCGAGGTAACACCTCTCATCAGCCCGGCTAGCTTGACTCCAGTGGTGTGGAGTGCCTGGGACCCACGTCTGAGCATCCCCAGCGCACTTATGGCGGTATTGCAAACAAAACAGGTGATGGACAGAATGTGGATCAATGTCACACATTCACCCCAGTCCAAAGATCTGGGCCCAAATCCATCGTTTTTTTGCACTCCACACCACCCTGGGTTAGACAATGGCGATATGCAAATCAGCTCTGACCCTGTGCCCCATGGGAACAGTCCAGTCCGAACTACAAAAGCCATGTCCTTCCCAGAACGGAATCAAGCATCCGAGGACCGGACCGGTTTCGAGGTAACACCTCTCATCAGCCCGGCTAGCTTGACTCCAGTGGTGTGGAGTGCCTGGGACCCACGTCTGAGCATCCCCAGCGCACTTATGGCGGTATTGCAAACAAAACAGGTGATGGACAGAATGTGGATCAATGTCACACATTCACCCCAGTCCAAAGATCTGGGCCCAAATCCATCGTTTTTTTGCACTCCACACCACCCTGGGTTAGACAATGGCGATATGCAAATTAGCTCTGACCCTGTGCCCCATGGGAACAGTCCAGTCCGAACTACAAAAGACATGTCCTACCCAGAACGGAATCAAGCATCCGAGGACCGGACCGGTTTCGAGGTAACACCTCTCATCAGCCCGGCTAGCTTGACTCCAGTGGTGTGGAGTGCCTGGGACCCACGTCTGAGCATCCCCAGCGCACTTATGGAGGTATTGCAAACAAAACAGGTGATGGACAGAATGTGGATCAATGTCACACATTCACCCCAGTCCAAAGATCTGGGCCCAAATCCATCGTTTTTTTGCACTCCACACCACCCTGGGTTAGACAATGGCGATATGCAAATCAGCTCTGACCCTGTGCCCCATGGGAACAGTCCAGTCCGAACTACAAAAGCCATGTCCTTCCCAGAACGGAATCAAGCATCCGAGGACCGGACCGGTTTCGAGGTGACACCTCTCATCAGCCCGGCTAGCTTGACTCCAGTGGTGTGGAGTGCCTGGGACCCACGTCTGAGCATCCCCAGCGCACTTATGGCGGTATTGCAAACAAAACAGGTGATGGACAGAATGTGGATCAATGTCACACATTCACCCCAGTCCAAAGATCTGGGCCCAAATCCATCGTTTTTTTGCACTCCACACCACCCTGGGTTAGACAATGGCGATATGCAAATCAGCTCTGACCCTGTGCCCCATGGGAACAGTCCAGTCCGAACTACAAAAGCCATGTCCTTCCCAGAACGGAATCAAGCATCCGAGGACCGGACCGGTTTCGAGGTAACACCTCTCATCAGCCCGGCTAGCTTGACTCCAGTGGTGTGGAGTGCCTGGGACCCACGTCTGAGCATCCCCAGCGCACTTATGGCGGTATTGCAAACAAAACAGGTGATGGACAGAATGTGGATCAATGTCACACATTCACCCCAGTCCAAAGATCTGGGCCCAAATCCATCGTTTTTTTGCACTCCACACCACCCTGGGTTAGACAATGGCGATATGCAAATCAGCTCTGACCCTGTGCCCCATGGGAACAGTCCAGTCCGAACTACAAAAGCCATGTCCTTCCCAGAACGGAATCAAGCATCCGAGCACTGGACCGGTTTCGAGGTAACACTTCTCATCAGCCCGGCTAGCTTGACTCCAGTGGTGTGGAGTGCCTGGGACCCACGTCTGAGCATCCCCAGCGCACTTATGCCGGTATTGCAAACAAAACAGGTGATGGACAGAATGTGGATCAATGTCACACATTCACCCCAGTCCAAAGATCTGGGCCCAAATCCATAGTTTTTTTGCACTGGGATGAATGTATGACATTGTTCTACATTCTGTCCATCAACTGTGTTTTTTGCAATTTTCACCCTGAGTGTGCTGGGTATACTCAGACGTGAGTCCCAGGCACTCCACACCACTGGAGTCAAGCTATCCAGGCTGAATGAAGGCTGATAGCCTGAAACCGGTCCTTGGATGCTTGATTCCGGTCTGGGAAAGACATGGCTTGGTAGTTCGGACTGGACTGTTCCCATGGGGCACAGGGTCAGAGCTGATTTGCATATAGCCAGTGTCTAACCCAGGGTGGTGTGGAGTGCAAAAAAACGATGGATTTAGGCCCAGATCCTTGTACTGGGGTGAATGTATGACATTGTTCTACATTCTGTCCATCAACTGTGTTTTTTGCAATTTTCACCCTGAGTGTGCTGGGTATACTCAGACGGGAGTCCCAGGCACTCCACACCATTGGAGTCAAGCTATCCAGGCTGAATGAAGGCTGATAGCCAGAAACCGGTCCTTGGATGCTTGATTCCGGTCTGGGAAAGACATGGCTTGGTAGTTCGGACTGGACTGTTCCCATGGGGCACAGGGTCAGAGCTGATTTGCATATAGCCAGTGTCTAACCCAGGGTGGTGTGGAGTGCAAAAAAACGATGGATTTAGGCCCAGATCCTTGTACTGGGGGGAATGTATGACATTGTTCTACATTCTGTCCATCAACTGTGTTTTTTGCAATTTTCACCCTGAGTGTGCTGGGTATACTCAGACGTGAGTCCCAGGCACTCCACACCACTGGAGTCAAGCTATCCAGGCTGAATGAAGGCTGATAGCCAGAAACCAGTCCTTGAATGCTTGATTCCGGTCTGGGAAAGACATGGCTTGGTAGTTCGGACTGGACTGTTCCCATGGGGCACAGGGTCAGAGCTGATTTGCATATAGCCAGTGTCTAACCCAGGGTGGTGTGGAGTGCAAAAAAACAATGGATTTAGGCCCAGATCCTTGTACTGGGGTGAATGTATGACATTGTTCTACATTCTGTCCATCAACTGTGTTTTTTGCAATTTTCATACGTCTTAGTATGACACATGGACTAATTCTTGAGGTAACTTATACCTTAATTTATTATATGGCTATTTGGGGCTTTCTAATGCACTATAGGCGTCACCCCCTTTTTTGTGGTGAGTTCTTTAACCTTTTAGCACTTTTCTGGACTATGCTGACCAATTTCACGTAGGGTGTGTATAATTCTTTCTCCTTTTCACTTTTTCAAATTATAAGGGTGATGGTGATTTATGTAGTAGAGTGTAACTTACGTGAGATTACAGAATTGCTTTTAATTACATTTTCCTGGGTTGCAGCCCTGATGAAGTCAGTGATGCATGTAAATAATGCTTGACGAAATACGTGTTGGCTGTGAAGAAAATTTCAATTGGGAAAATAACCAATAAATATCGTTTGGACAGATTATCAGAACTGAACATTGGAGCCCCGGTGTTTTTTACTTCAGGAAATTAATCGAGTGGATCACAAACTCAATAATAAGGACAATAAGAATTATTGGGATGACTGCAATTATTGTACTTTGAGTTCTGCGTTATAACAAAATTGTGTACTCTTAATATCAATTATTGTGAAGTGCTCAGGGGGAATTTTTTGAGATTTTTGTTGTACCCAGAGTTTTCTTTGGGTCCTGTGGGATAGATTGGTAACCTATCCCTTTCGCTTGGAAGCACCTGTATGTAACTGTACTATTTATGGGATTACTTTGCCTGTACTAGCCTTGTGCGCCTGAATCTATACCTGGTTACCTTCTTTTTACAGTATCTACTTGGGAATCTAATGTAATGGTCCTTGTACAGCATGATTGCGGACACAACCTCCCACAGCACCATGCTGAATATGCATTGCGATATACCACCACCACTGGCAACCGTGTACTGGAAACAGCCCGTAGCAAAAAAATGCAGTGCTGCCATGAGCTTCACTGTTGGGAACAGGGTAGTTGGATATGTCCGTTGAGATGTCAGATGGGGCTCCAACTGTGCACACAGATCTTGCAGTGTTGTGCCATCAAGACGGAACTTCCTGATGACGTCCACATCCTCCATGTCTGTCAGCACTGTGAAAGGACGGGCACATTTGGTCTGCGCCTACATGACAAAGAAGAGAAATAATGTTAACCTGATAACGCTACTACATGTGTCAAACATATCACATATTTACTAATGCGGCACAAACAATTAAGGCACTTCAACCGTCCATGAATCCACAATTCAAATGCAGGTACACATTGAACACATATCGGGTTACATCATGTCAGGTTGCACATACTGACTAAGTCTAAAACACATTAGGACGTCGTGAATGGCACACCCGTGCATATTGTTTACAAAGCCCTATGAGTGGGTGACACAGCAGATGTATGATCCAGCTACACTGCGGGCAAACATGTTGCTGCGTTGCCTGCCACACCTTGCTGATCAACTTGCACTGACCACCAGTGTTCATCACAATGTAAACACACTGTGTAAGCAGACCACATGTACTACATCATTCATATATGTGTGCACATCAAAATGCCAGCAGTATATGTCCATGCAATAATGTGTGTGGACTGATTGTCCCTCGCACACAGTGATTACATGGTAAACATGGTACCATATGACAGAAGCAAGAGATGTACAAGCACACACATTTTATGGATGACAGTAGTAAGTGCATGTCAAGGCCTTTCACTTTGCGCACACACATGACATGAGTAGGTATCAGTGAGTTGTCTGTCACATAAGCATTCATATTGAGATACAAGTTCAAAAAGACACTCTGCTGCCGGAGAAACTCAGGGCCAGTCCCTTCCCCATGGAGGAGCTTGAGGTTCTGGTGGACGAGGTCCTTGGACAGTATGGCTTGCTTTTTGGTGCGCCAGGTGTACTGGTAAGTGTGACTGAATACAAGCGTGATACAGCTCATGATGGCACCTTGATGTTCCTGAGCACCAGTCTGTGCCTGGAAGTGCAAGTTCATGTGCACGCATCCATTTACTTAACATTGCATGCACCATACATGGACCGTATGAATTGCACTGGGACACGTGCTGAGGATGTAATTTCGACACCTATGCCGCCATTAGTGCACTACAGCAATGAATATGTTGTTGTGAAATAGCTATTGTTATTCCGGCCCACACTGCCATGTAATGCATTTTAATGTAAATGATGTTTGTAGCCTCATTAGGCAACATAGCTGACAGGGCAAAGGGTAGGGAGTGCCTTGCATTGTACAAAGCTGGCACTCAGAGGAATCTTGCTTAGATACAGTCAAAGTCAGGAGTCACTCTGACTGTACCATGTGATGTAATTGCCCACTCACACCTGACAAACTCACTAGTGGATGTACATATGTAGACTGTATTGGGCCAATGGATGATGTGTCTTGTGAAATGCTATGGGGCATGAGGTTTAGGTGTGAAGCATGTTCCACAGTCCCATGCATGACTGTTACCCAGTTCTGTAATTTGCTATTCCACACACATATTACCCATAGAGCCATCATAGGACTAAGAATTGCACAATGCAGGTATTGACTTTGTGATGAGGGCATGCTGACTAAAAATATATTAAGAAATGCATCACACACGATGCAGTGAGGCATCACCATGCCAAGGCCATTAGGGTGTGGGGAGTGGTTGACACAGTCATTCAGGTACAACACATCTCTTGCACTGTGTTACATGTGATGCTCACTCACAGACTGTGTCACTGATTGATGCCTACTGCACACAGCTTTCAGTGCTGCCATTGTGCCTGGGTAGTTGATGGGCATGTCCTGTGCCTGCATCATACGAACATATGTATGTAGTGATGGCATGCAAATTTACAATGTGTAATGCTGTATGTCCTCTGATGAGGATGTTGATTTTTAGTGTTGCATGCATTTCCGTTCTCATGTACTCACACACATTGTGAATGCACACTTGGTGTCTGATACTTCCTTTTCTTGTTTCCCATGCCTGCAGTTGAAGGTCAACCAACCTAAGGCCTCATAGAAGGACATTGCACAGAAGGTGTGGGTACTCAGTGTATCCAACAGACGGCACACACACTGCCATAAGAGGTGGGACGACATCTCCCGTCTCAGCAAGACCGTGGGAGAGATGACATTGGGGCTGGCACCTCGCACAGGCAGGCTGGTGCGAAGAACCTTGACTCCTATTATGTCCCACATCTTGGCTGTGACACAGCCAGAATCTGAGGGACCATCAGCAGGATATATGTGGTGAGTATTCTGAGAAGGGTGACTTCGAGTGTGACTGACTGACTACATGAATGGCATCCGCCAGCCACTTCTGTTGTAGTTGATGTGTCAATTCCGACTAGATTACTACTCAGTGGCCTATGTGTGGAGTACAGGTGTCTTGTTACTTCCATGGATTTGAATCCACATGTTTAAGGTACAATGACACTTGATGCTGTGTCATGACATGTGCGATATTGACATGTAGTGCATTGGGGGTGTTAACATCATCAGCAGGCAGTCTACAGCAGTGTGCAACATGTAAGTGTGCATTTCACGATCTGTCCCTTGCAGCACTTTGAAATGGTGTGACCTACACTTCTGTCAACAACTTGCAAAGGTTTTTGTGATTACTTGCACAATTTAAGATGCATTATTAGCTCTGGTTGAATGTAAGACGCAATTACAAGTATTAGTGTTGTCTCCTTACAGTGACTGCATATGTGACAGGGGCAACAGGCTGTGTTGTATGCCTCCATCACATACAGGCATGTGGGTTTGCCTACAGGGATGTCCATGTTGGGTTCATAGAGAGCACGGCCCAGATGTTTGCCTGTGTGTATGTCACATGGGAGCTTGCTGTGAACAATGCTTTTTTGCATCAGGCTCTGTACCTACCATTGTTGTTCCAAACGCATACTGCACAGGGGGTTGTGCAACATGGTGTTGTCATTATGTACTTTGGTTTTGTGCATGCATACGTTGTTTGTGTCTCTGCACCATACTAAACCTATGTCTCTCTCCTTTGCAGAATCTACTGAGTGCACAGGAGGCAATGAGACGGACACCAGTGCTGAAGCGTCTGGCACGCATGTGTCACATGAGGTCACAGACACGGAGGTGTCCAGCGCCTCGGAGGGGGACAGGAGTGTCCTTGAGGAATCCCACCCAGAGAGCCTAACATCTACATCCGATGACTCCAGTGGGCAGTCTGCAGCAATGGTGGCCACATGGAGTGACAATGCAGAATCTACATCCACAACGCATTGGCCAGTGCCCACCATCCCGCCTACTACCATTAGTGCATTCCATGCACGCAGGGCTGTCAAGGGTAGAGTTGCATTCACCCCAGGTACTGCTGCCCCTGCCCCAGTGTCCCCTGCTGCCCTCAGTGTTGAGGCGGTAGACCTCTTGCAGCAGTTGTGTGTGGGGCAGACAGCTCTACTAAATGCATACCAGGATCAGGACAAGGAGTTGGGACAAGTTCTGGCATTCATGGAGGGTATTCATTCGGACGTGGGTGGCCTGCACAGGACTCTCCAGGGTTTGTCCTCAACCGTGACTGCTGCCATTCAGCTGTCCCGGCCTCAAAGTCCGGCTCCTGTACCTTCAACAAGCACCCTGCCAGTGGCAACACCTGTGGAGAGTGTAGACACAACAGACCCCTTAGGCCCCAAGTTGCTGAGACGCATCCCACAACAGCACCACCCCAAGTGTGGCAGACAACAAACACCAGCCCCTAAAATGGACACAGGCAGAGAGGGAGACAAAGAAACAAGCCCTTCAGATGAGACTCTGGGGCATCAGTCAAAGAAGCAGGCCTCTAGCTCACGTTCCAAGACATCACACCCAGCACAGGACCCTCCCATCTAGAAAACTGCTGCTAAAGACACAACGTCAGTTGACATTCCTGCAGTGGTGCAGGTGCCAGGGAAGGCAAAGCAACAACAGGTTCCTAAGACACCCTCACCACAAGCCTCCACTCCCACCAACACCCCTGTGAAGCGTAGTCAGGAGAGCAATGTGTGTGGAGCAACAGGACTACAGGGGATGGGGAGCAAAAGTCAGGCCAACACAAAGGCTAAAAGCAAATCCGTCAAATCCCCACTGGGACACGCGCCTGCACCTGTGACACCTTTGTCAGAGGGTGTATCTGTTGTGCCCACATCACTTCCCAGTCAGCCCAAGACATTTCTGAAATACCGCATCCCTAAGAAGTGTAGAGTCAGCCCACCACATTCTCCCTCACCCACCCTGTCTCATGGTAGCTTATGCACGCCTCTACGTGCCACTGTGCCACTGTGCCACCCGGCTCATTCAGCCCTCAGCATGGCACAGCCACTACTGCCTCTGCCTCTGCTGGTCCTCAGTCACCTAGGTCAGTTCCTACCACTGGGCTGGACATTCTGCCACCTCAAAGTCCAGAAGACAGGCAGGCCTGATGCCAAATGCTCCCCAGATTCCCATATCTCCCATAGCTTTGCCTGGACTGAGCTCTGGTATCACCGTAGCATTTGGATCCACATGTCAGTGCACTGTGTGGCAGATTCACTGTGTACATTCTCATGCACATGTGTGCATTGTTTGACTGGACAATGTAATTTCCTTTGTTGGCAATATGATGGCTATCATGTTATTTTGCAATAAAAAGTGTTACTCCTGTTGTACACTTCATTGGTGCACTTGCGGGACTAAACAGTTTTATGGGTGTGTAAGGCTCAATGTGCAACATGCTCTGCATTGCACTTCCACATTGATATTTCATAGGTTAAGTTTATAACGATTTGACTGACGTAACACTCACTTTAGTTAGGATCAACTATGTGGCTTGTGAGTGCAATTATGCCTGTTTGTGTTGATGTTCTCTTACACTCATCATATCACCCTGAGATTCCTTCTATTGAACACATGTGATGTTAGGAGGCTATGCCACAACCAAGGTGTATTGTACACACAGTGGAATATTCGGGGTAACCATGGTTGGTGTTATCTATGTGATGGCTTTGGATGTGTGAACAGTAGTGGGTGTGTTGTTATCTTGTGTAGGCTTGTCTGCATACTCACATTGGGTATATTTTTATGTGCACACTTGAGTAGCCAGACTGTGTGCTTGGCCTGTCCTTGTCAGTGTTGTTGATGTATATGTGGCACTTAACATGCGAAATAGATACATGTATGATCCTGGTATGCATTGCCTGTTTGTTTATTGGGTCTGACAAGTGCCTCTAATTGTTTGCAGATGTATGATTTTGATGTTGTGCAGTGTGTCCTTGAACTCCTTGTGGACACATTCATGTTTTTGCTGTCAGTTGAGAGTGTGCAGAGTGTGTGACTGCAAAGTGTGAGTTGTGTATTGTTGTTGATGCACGCGTGTCATGTAATTGTGAGCTACTTGTGCTGTCCTACTCAGCCAGACTTTCATGTTTGTGGATTTTTCACCTGCCTTGCTGTGACTTGTCTGGTTTCCTTTGCTGATTCAGTGTTTGCTGTGTGTATTCATGGCATCCCCTATGTCTGGTTTTGATGTGTGCACTTTGTGCATGACTGGTTGGTGTGTTTTTGGATGTACAATCGTCATCTGCGCAATCCTGATTTGTACATCACTTCAGTTGCATGTGTTCCACCCCATGCCTTCACAATGTGGGACCCTCACCTGCACTTCATGGTGTGGAGTGTTGCTTTGAGTAGCTGCTGGGTGTACTGGTCCTATGTGCCACTCACAACACTTTAACATGCATATGGGTGTCATTGTAAGGTACCTGCTTGCAGGCATGGTCACACATGTGCAGTGCATGTCTTTCTACAGCACATTGCTCTGGTGAACTTGTATGCATCTGTGTTTTGCTTTGTTGTGGTCACTGCTGTAGGTGTGTTTGAAGAGGTACAGTTGCACTGGCTGTGTGTATTGTGATGTGTGTAGTGTGATGACTTGTATTGTGTATCCACATGCTGGGGCAATTAGAGATGTGTGATTGTGTTTTGTGTTTTCGTTGCCAGACTGCTTACTGGGCATGCAGTGCTGTCAGTGTTTTGTATCCACTAGGTTTGCTGCCACATCAGGCACATCAATTGGTATTCATGCATTTGTGATGGTCACATGTCAGTATGTGCTTTTGCTCACTGCTGTGTGTCTGATCCACACAATTTCGACTCTATTTGCACATGCATTATGTGGTGTATTAACAACTACTGTTGACTCTGCCTGTCATCTGGTTCGACAACGATTACCTGTGTGGCACCTGTATGCTGGGGGGCTTTGGGCCCTGACACTCACCCTGCCACTATCAGGGAGGGGGGGCTGACACCAGGGGTACCTGTATTCTGGTGAACTTTTGGCCCTAACACTTACCTTGCCTCTATAAGGGAGGGGGGCTGACACCAGGGACACATGTGTGGCACCTGTATGCTGGTGGGCCTTGGTCCCTGACACTCACCTTGTCACTATCAGGGAGGGGGGCTGACACCAGGGGTATATGTGTGGCACTTGTATGCTGGTGAGCTTTGGTCTCTGACACTCACCTTGCCACTATCAGGAAGGGGGGCTGACACCAGGAGCACCTGTGTGCTGGTGGGCTTTGGTTCCTGACACTCACCTTGCCACTATTAGGAAGGGGGCTGACACAAGGGGTACCTGTATGCTGATGGACTTTTGGCCCTGAAACTCACCTTGCCACTATCAGGGAGGGGGGCTGACACCAGGGGCACATGTGTGGCACCTGTATGCTGGTGGGCTTTGGTCTCTGACATTTGCCTTGCCACTATCAGGGAGGGGGTCTGACACCAGGGGCACCTGTGTGCTGGTGGGCTTTGGTCCCTGACACTCACCTTGCCACTATCAGGGAGGGGGCTGACACCAGGGATAACTGTATGCTGGTGGGCTTTGGTCCCTGATACTCACCTTGCCACTATCAGGGAGGGGGGGTGACACCAGGGGCACCCGTGTGCTGGTGGGCTTTGGTCACTGACACTCACCTTGCCACTATCAGGGAGGTGAGCTGACACCAGGGGTACCTGTATGCTGGTGGGCTTTTAGCCCTGAAACTCACCTTGCCACTATCAGGGAGGGGGGCTGACACCAGGGGCACATGTGTGGCACCTTTATGCTGGTGGGCTTTGGTCCCTGACACTCACCTTGCCACTATCAGGGAGGGGGTCTGACACCAGGGGTACCTGTATGCTGGTGGGCTTTTGGCTCTGACACTCACCTTGCCACTATCAGGGAGGGGGGCTGACACCAGGGGCACATGTGTGGCACCTTTATGCTGGTGGGCTTTGGCCCCTGACACTCACCTTGCCACTATCAGGGAGGGGGGCTGACACCATGGGTACCTGTATGCTGGTGAGCATTGGTCTCTGACACTCACCTTGCCACTATCAGGGAGGAGGCTGACACCAGGGGCACCTGTGTGCTGGTGGGCTTTGGTCCCTGACACTCACCTTGCCACTATCAGGGAGGGGAGCTGACATCAGGGGTACCTGTATGCTGGTGAGCTTTGGTCTCTGACACTCACCTTGCCACTATCAGGGAGGGGGGCTGACACCAGGGACACCTGTGTGCTGGTGGGCTTTGGTCCCTGACACTCGCCTTGCCACTATCAGGGAGGGGGCTGACAGCAGGGGCACCAGTGTTGCAAGTCAATGCAGGTGTTGGTTTGCCACATTACACCTATGACCTGGTTGTCAGACATCACTTTCCCTGATTGTCAGATGGGCACACATTTGTATGTGGTGCAGGGTTGGGATGGTAGTTCCTGTGACTGGATCTGGAAATGACCGCTGCTACCAATAGGGGAACGCTATTTACTTTAGGCCCACGTCCCACTCAATCCTTTCACCCTCACTGACACCACGCATGGGTGGGGCTGGCCATGCCTACTGGGTTGTGTGGATGTTTTCCCGCATCCTCACCGCAGCGGTGACGTGACGGGAAGATGGCGGTGCTTACCTAGTTGATGGATGGTACCGGTGCATAGCAGTGTGTTCACGACTAGCGGAGCCTTGCAATGACACTGGTGAATGTGGTCCTGTGCTCACCAGGATGTCTGGAGTGGACAGGAAGACATTTGCAGGTCAGGTGTTGTGTGTTGATGTTGTCTGCGGATGTGTGTCATTGACGTACCTGCGGCGTTGTGCACAGCGTCGGCTTCTTTGTTGATGGCGGATCAGGAAAAGCAGCTGTAGGGCCTGTAGGGCAGGATCCATAGCGGTAGCGACTGCGTGGAGCACTCTGGGATTCCCGTTTTGCTCCGATGTGTTGCTTCCGCCCTGTTCCGATGGATGGTTTCTCTGTTGCGGTCCGATGACCTATGTGAGGCATTGTAATTGGTACGGCAGTCTCACGTCATTCCGCCTGGCGGTCCTTCGCTCTTGGCTACGTCCTCCCTCGTCGCGGTTCTAAACTACTGGCGGAACTGGATTTTCCACGGCGGACGTAAACTGAGCTATGTCTGGCCATCGTAATGTGGCGGTCGGAGATTTGCGGCCGTGGTTGGCAAAACTACACCCGCCAGGCCGGCGGAAGTCCACACCCGCCCGGCGGTCGCGGATTTCCCGCCATCGTAATTGGCCCCTTAGTGAATAAGTGGTGCACTACTAGAAGTCTGGTTCCAAATTTGTTGGGTAGTGACCAGACAACATAGAGTGGTGCCCTAGTAGATCTATACTGGGCAGCGCGAGACCTGTAAGGGGGCAATGGAGAAAAAAGAGGGAAACAGACACGAACAATGGACATTAAAAACCTGAATAGACAGGGGGTGTCTCTGCGGAGAACCGGTCCTTATGGGCCGGGCGGTGCAGGGCACGCCTTAATCCCCGAGTTCACCTGCCTTGTACAAAACAGAGACACGAGACACTCCGTTGAGCGTGGAAGCCAGGTTTATTAGCTGCAGCTAAGGACAGTTATCCTAGAAGTTACACACAAGGGTGGGTTCTAAGGAGACTGCCACTTCAATCCGTGGCGCACAATCTTTTATAGTAACATGTTTACAATCATTCACTTCTATCGCATATAGAACGGACCAATGAGAAAAGTTGAAAAACAAGCTATCAGGTATCTCAAATACGCCCCTTCCTCAGACCCCGTGTGCTACCCCTCCTAACAAATTAATCAGTGATGGTGTCTACAATCCCCTTCTTGCAGGTGGCAGGACATGCTTGTGTACCTCAAAGGACAGTTGTGTAAAAAGAGAATACAAGGAGAGAATAGCGAAGGCCACTCGGATAAGATAATGTGAGGGAAGAATAGGAGAAGGCAAATAGTCAGTCGAGACGGGGATCAATCGAGCCAGACATGGATTAACGAATTTAGCCAGACCCTGACATCGGGTTTCGTAAACAAGCGCAATGGAGTTACTTTTCAACTAGAAGGACACGTAGCAGCTAAGAAGGCAAAAACACAGTTCGCCGTGCTGCCTGAGGGAGGGCAAAACAAAATGGCGACGGACACAAACTGGCGGCTAGATACGGGACGAAGTCAGAAATCGCAGAACCTTAGACCCTCCTTTTGCCATTACTCAGGCAACCATCAAGGACTCAAGTTAATCTGAGTCGATATCAATGGCCATGAGGTCATCGAGCTGTTGCTGTAACATCATTCTAATATTCTCTGTTTTCTGTGACAAGGGCTTTGGGACACACATAGTGGCACAAACACCACATATTGCAGGTCCACACTGTACACAGAAACAACAAGAGAAAATGATGGCCAAAATCATTCCAAGAAACGTTAGTATCTTCCATCCCCATGTGGATAGTAGTCCCCAAAACCATCCCATCACAGACCAATCTCGGCGTGTCCTTATGTATAGACTCGGAGATGACATGTAGCTTAGAGATAGCTTGGTATACTGTAGGGGCATTATCAGGAATGTAAACACAGCAACTAGACCCAATTAATTTACAGACTCCTCCACGATCTGCAAGGATAATATCTAAAACGATCCGATTTTGTAACGTCATAAGACGATCCGCCTGAAGTTCGGCTGTCAAATTAACCAAGGCTTCAGAGGTTTCATTTATGGTAGCCTCAACAACACGAGCTAATCGTCTGATGTCTCTGCTATTGGTTATTGGAACCCAAAAAGGAAGAAATCGTTTAATGAAATCTCCTATTTCCTGTACAGCTGTATCTTTTTGATCAATAACTCCCCTACCATGTCTTTTCCTGAAATGACCTGAAAGAGCAATATACGTTGGGGGAAGAAGAAAAGCCACGTAACAGGTTCCCGAAAAATAAGTAGGAAGCCAAGTATAGGCTCTGTCGTGACAAATGAAATATGTGCCTTGTGATGGCACTAGTGGTGAGGGAATCTGAGGTGTATAGACATATGTATGAGAGCAGACACTCTTCTCCTGTTGATTTTTGGGATTCTGACCATTAATTTGTAAACAGAAATTACCTCGATGAGGTACAATCCAAATTGGTGGAGAGCTCCTTCGTTTAGCCTTTTCTGTGCCCAAGCGGAGCCTTCATAAGAAAATGGAAAGACTAAATACGGCATACCTCTCTCTGTATTATGAGGCATAAGCCCACAAACCCAACAATCAGTAGTATTCATTACCAATTGATGCTGATGCAATAACTGAATAAATGAATTGTTGAAATATTCAGCTCTCCTAATCTGTTCGTGTTCTGAAAGTGTATAGAACTGGTGTGGGGAGGCAGTAGTAGAAAAAGATAAAGAGTAAGAGGTTGGGACAGGGGCTTGCTGTCTACTATAAATAACCCAGCTTACACAGGCTAATGAAATACTTGAACATATTAGGATACATACAATTATACCACATGGACTAATCACAAGTCCCATACATTTTTGTTTCATCTTTACATTTCTATCATCATTCCCACTTTAACATCCATTACTCTAACCCCTTCCATGCTGGGCCGTTTCCGCCGCTGTGCGGTAAACAAAAGAACAGGGCGGGGCCGTGACGAACCCCAGCCGTCATCAGCACACGAGCGCCGCAGAGCGTGACGGCTGGGGTTCGTCACCAGCATGGAAGGGGTTAAGGCGTTGCTCACGATAATCTTCCTAGATCACTTAGCTGTGATTGTTAGCCGTCCTATGACACTGCAAGTCCTGTGGAACCTAGGTCACTTCTCAGGTCACAGCTTAAGACTCCTACCGTGACCCTGCAACTTGATGGATGGTGGAAGAAAATCATACAATAATGTCTCTCAAAAAGAGGTATACTCAGAAAAATCCGAAAAAGGAAAGTTCAATTGTCGTTGCTTTTTCTTTGTCACAAATTATATCGAGTCTTATTAGGGATGGTCTGGTCTTTAAACAAAACTTCTGGATTCGCTGTATTCAAACGTAGATGCGATGGTACAGCCTCTTGTAACATTTCTGAATCGTTTTTGGCCACTATAGGTGTGGCAGGGTATACTCAGACATGAGTCCCTTTCTCACTGCACCATCAGGATTCAAGCAAGCCGGGCCGAAGACGGCTGAAATGCCAGAAACCGGTCCCCGGTAGCTTGTCTCCTTTCTGGTGAAGAATTGGCTTGGTAGTTTAGTCTGCCCTGTTCCCATGATGCACTGGGCCAGGGACAGACTGATTTGAATATAGCCAGGTTCTGAGCTGGGATGGTGCAGTGAGATAAATAACGGTGATGGATCAAGCCCTGATCTTTGGACTGGGTAAGAGTGGTCTGCTTAATTCAGACACTCTGTTCATCACCACCCCCTTTTCTGAATCTTGTAACACGTCGTCGTCTTCTTTCTCAGAGTTCGTTTGGTCCAGGCGTGCACTACTTAATGGTACAAATCTAGGTACTTTCTCACTTTCACTATCGCCTATGCCTGTACGAGTCCACTGATCAAAAGGTAAAGGCAACGGTACTCTTTTACAGTGCACGCCATGGACCCAGTTCTTTTTTCCAACAACTTTAACTGCCGTACGTGTTACAAGCAAGATTTGGTGCGGCAGGCCCCAACGAGGTTCCAGATTATTTTTCCGCTGAAAGTTCTTCAGACAGACCCAGTCACCGGGTTGGATGGTGTGACCTGGATCTGTGGAGACCTCCGGCAAAGCGTTTTGAACCTGTTGGTGAAGAACACGTAATTTAGTGGTGAGATCATGCAAGTAGTCAATCAGCATTGGGTATGGGATGTCAGAATACTTTTTAGGTCGAGGAACTCCCCAAACATTTGCTGGACGTCCAAAAACGACCTCATACGGACTCAAACCTAAACGAGAATGCACAGTAGTTCTCGTAGACAAAAGTGCTAACGGTAGGGAATCAGGCTACGCAAGACTTGTGCTCGCCTGAATCTTTGCAAATTTAAGCTTGAGAGTGACATTATAGCATTCTACCAATCCTGCTGACTGGGGATGGTTTGCCGCATGGAATTTCTGTTTAATACCAAGACCTGTAAACACTTTCTGCATAATTTGGCCTACAAATTCACTCCCATTGTCAGACCAGACAATGCCCGGCAAACCGAACCTCAGGAAAAACTCCTTCAAAAGGACTTTGGCAGTAGACAAATCAGTGTTGTCCTTTAGGGGGTAGGCCTCTATCCATCTGGAACAGGCACATACCACCACCAGAACATACTTGAGGTTATTACAACGATCCAAATGAATGTAATCGATTTGTAACGCCTCGAAAGGATACGTAGGGGCCGCAAAATGGCCTGCTGTAGATGGGGTTCCCTTTCCTGGATTATGCATTAAACAAACAATACAATGCTTCACCAGGTTTTCTGCCACACCGGAGCCAAAACCTTACAGATGCCCTTCGCACTAATGTGGGCTGGACCATGCGCCATAGTAACTACAGGTAGTACATAGGCGTCTAGTAACAGCCATCGCTGATGTTCTGACAATTCCGTTCAACACCCAGTCGCATCCAACATTCCTGTACTCTCTCTCCACTTACTCAATTCTTTCTCAGTAGCTTCTTCCTGAATCATTCTCACACTTTCTATTCCTTCTCTGATCCATCTTGCAGGGCCCGCAACACACATGCAACTTGTAACATCTCTTGCCTTCTCTTTCGCTGTCTCATCTGCAAAAGCATTATACAATAGAAGGGGGTTCCCCAGGGCAATACGGGATGTAGGCAGGAAGGGAGGGGATCAAAAAGTACAATTAGAAAAGATCACCCTGCCACGGTAGGTAATAAGAGGTCCTCTACAGGATCCAATTCTGATACGGAGGGAGCAGTATTAACTATATATCAGGGCCCAAGACAACAAATAGATAGCATTCAATTCATATTTTTATGGAAAATATATATTTTTATTAGTTTTTATGCAATCAGTCATTTCTAAAAAAACATTCGCGCTACCACCAAGAACGGCAATATTATTCAATCTACTTTGCCCTCTCATAGTTGCACCTCCGTCCATGCAACCATAAGTCCAGCTCTTTGTTGCAGGTCACTAGAGATATACCCTTGTGAATTGGTTGAATATGTATGAGTGTGAATGACCCCCGGAAGGTGTGAGTTTTGTTGAGCCCCCTAAAATGTCCCGGAGTGAGTGGAACACCTAACTTTTTGGAGAATTTCATTCCCTATATGAAATGATGAACTTTATTGACTGTATTTATTAATTCCTGAATCTGCTAGCTTTGAATGTTTTTAGAAATGACTGATTGCATAAAAACCAATAAAAATATATATTTTCCATAAAAATATGAATTGAATGCTATCTATTTGTTGTCTTGGGCCCTGATATATAGTTAATACTTCTCCCTCCGTATCAGAATTGGATCCTGTAGAGGACCTCTTATTACCTACCTTGGCAGGGTGTTCTTTTCTAATCATCTGCAAAAGCATTCCAGCGCCCTACATCATCAGTAAACTTTTTATGAGCACTACACTTGATGATTGCTATTTGGGTAGGCAAAGTAAGTGATTTGAGAAGGTCAGTCACCAACTGACCATGCTGTATTTTAGTCTCATGGGAGGTAAAGAATCCTCTTTCCTTCCACAAACGGCCAAAACTATGGGCTACACCGAAAGCAGACTGGCTATCGGTGTAAACGTTCACTCTTTTTCCTTTGGCCAACACACATTCTCTTGTCAAAGCGATTAATTCAGCTGCTTGGCCTGAATTCTGTGGAATGCGTGCTGTCTCTACTACCGTATGCAAAGTGGTAACAGCATAAGCTGCAGTCGTCTCACCATTTGGAAGCTTGAAACAAGACCCATCTAACCATAGGATCCCATCCGGGTCCACAAGTGGTGTGCCTTTTAAATCTATTCTCCCTTTCGTTTCCTCCTCTGTTCGGAGAAAACAATCATGCTGTTCTTGAATGCCTTTCTCATCCGGTATGGGCAACAATGTTGCTGGATTCAAAGTATTACACCGCTTGATCTGTATATGGCTAGCTAAAAGCGTCAGCTCATATCCAGACAAACGAGCACTCGTGAAGTGTTGTGTCTTAGTTCTGTTCAGGAGAGTATCTACTGCATGTGGTACCATAACAACAAGAGTGTTGTCTAATACCAATCCAGCAGATTGACGAATAGAAATCGCTGCCGCTGCTGTGGCTCTGAGACAACTAGGCAACGCCTTAGCTACTGGATCCAACGTAGCCGAAAAATAGGCACATGGCCGTTGTTTGTCTCCAAATTGTTGCGTTAAAACTGACAACGCACAACCTTCTCTTTCATGAACATAGAGTGTAAAAGGCTTACTATAATCTGGAGTACCTAACACAGGAGCAGAACACAGGGCAGCACGTAAGTCAGAAAAACTCTTCTGACATTCGTCAGTCCAAGGGAGAGGTTGTGGCGTATCTTTCAGCGTAAGTGCCAGCAAAAGTTTAGCCAGCAAAGAAAAATACGGAATCCATTGTCTATAATAGGAGGTAATGCCCAGAAAGGCACATACCTCTCTCTACGTGGATGGTTCAGACATTTGCGTAATTGCCTGAATTCGTTCTGGGGTCAAACGTCTTCCCTCCTTCGACAAGAGATGACCTAAGTAGGTAACCTCTTGGCGGCAATATTGCAACTTAGAAAGGGATACCTTGTGATGTAGGCCAGACAAATGTTGCAACAAAGAAACAGTCACATCCTTAGAATCAGCAGCAACTAATAGATCATCAACGTATTGAATCAAAGTGGCACCTGGAGGCAAAATGAAAGCATCAAGTTGAGATTTCAAAGCCTGACTGTAGATGGAGGGACTTTCACAATAGCCTTGAGGAGCACGCTTGAACCGAAAACTTCGGCCTCCGAGAGAGAAGCCAAAAATATCTCTGCTCTCCTCAGCAATAGGAATACTAAATAAAGCATTCTTGAGGTCAATAACAGAAAACCATGCCGCTGAGGCAGGTATCATAGTAAGCAAGGCAGTGATATCTGGGACAACAGGAAACTGGGGGACAACAATCTTGTGACCTCCCGAAGATCAATCACAAAACGATACACAGGAGGCTGAGAGGGATCTGTACGTTTAAGGACTGGCAGAACAGGACTGTTACAAACATTACCTCTAGTTTCTTCGACCACACCCTCCTGAACCAAATCATGAATAATAGCCATCAAAGCTCGTTCACCATCATTAGAAATCTTGTATTGAGGAATATGTGGCAACTTAACATCCGGCTTAATAGTAACCACATAAGGAGAAATTTTCAACAAACCAACATCATTCGGACCTGTAGTCCAAAGTGTAGCAGGAAGGGACTGCAACTCAGGCGGAAAACTATCTTTCAATAGGTATACAGGAGAAACCAATTTCTCACCCAAAGTAAGATGCACACCAGAGGGGGAACAATACAACGTTGCATGAAGACGTTTCAATAAATCCAAACCCAACAAATTCTCTCCACAACCAGTCGTTAAAATTAGTGGAGCTTCCAAATCGTAAGGACCAATCGAGAGAGGCAAAGGACAAGAAACTGGGTAAGTAACTGGGGCGCCAGAAAATCCTACAGAAACGTTCGTTAAGCCAGACAAAGGTGCCCCAGGGAGTTTGGAATAAATAACAGTACTTCTCATTGCACCAGTATCCAAGAGAAATGGCTCTGCAACACCCAATGCAACTTCTTCAACATAAGGTCCATTCTGATCAACCGGAACTGATACAACTCCCTTACTTTGTCCATGGCTGTCCTAACTAGAATGAAAATCCCGAACCTCACTCTCAACACAGTAATCATCATTGTAATATTGCGCAGACTGAACATTCTGCTGATCAAAATAATTCGAAGAATTCTGAGGAGCAAAGGAACGTTGTCCCTGAGGCAACGCACCTCGCCCTCTACCCCTAGATGCTGACTGAGAACCACCACTACCATGTGATCCATGAGATCCACCATTACGCTGTAATAAAACCGGACAACTAGTCTTAAAATGACCTTCCTCTTTACAATAGGCACACTGATTAGGACCAAGCAAGGCCGCGGAGCAAAAGGCTCAGGTTTATGTAGCAACCTCTGAAACTGGGAAGGTTGTTGAAATTGGCCCTGTGTGGAACGGGGAGGATAAGCCTGCTGAAGAAGAACCTTTGTTTTTAAATCTCTAGTTTTCTTCTCAGCCTTATCTTTCTCTTCTTTCTCTCTATTCTCATAGTACTGGGCAGTGGGCAATATCTGTGCAGACGAAGAAACAGCCCAAGAACTTTCCGAATTCTTCAACTTATGCGACAATTCTGGAAGTAAATTAAATACAAATTTATCCACAAATAATCGCTGTCCACCCTCAGTACTCATATCCTGACCACTATGATCGATAAATGTCTCCTCAAACCGAGTAAAGAAATCGGAGACACTCTCATCTTTCTTCTGCTTACATGCAGCCAACTTATCCCAATTAACACGTAAGGCAGGCATCATCGTTTTCATTAAAGCGATAATTCTACCAGGCAATTGTGTAATCAAATTATCTGGTTTAGCACCACCCACTTGTGCTGCATCTGCAGCAGTTATAGCAGCCCAATTACCACCTAAAGCTTGGTCATGATCCTCTCTACGAATCTGAGCCCACAATGCTTGTGGAACTACATTCCCCATCAACATATCAATGTCGGCCAGGTTCATAATACATGCATCAACAGTCTGGGACAGCTCTTTATAATACCCAGCTGGATTTTTACGAGGGCAAAGACTGTTTAAGTGCTAAAACTTCAGCTCGTTTCCAAGGAACATGTACCCATATACACTGGATATGAGCAGGGACAGCTGGAGCAGCGCCTGCCTGCGGAACTTCTTCTCTCCATACTGGAGGAACTTCCTGCATAGGATAATTCTTCGTTCTCTGTCTAGCTGCAGGATCAGGTTCAGAAATAGTCTGGGAAGAATACAAGGACCTGAAAGTAACAAGCATTTTTACAGCACCCTCAACGTCAGGACCCACAATGAGTCCTTTATCAAACCTGTCCTGTATATCCAATAGACCCTGAGGAGTTAAATCCAACTCCATATCCTCCCATCCTCTAACAAGTACGTCACACATAGCATTAAAAACGTACCGATGCGTAGGCCGTTCCACTGGAGAAACGTACTCAGTATATCAGGTACACTATACAGTGGACCATTCGTCATCCATTTATGGGCAAGGGAATCAAACACAGCTCGTTCCTCAGAATCTGGAATTTGACTAAGATATTGCCTTCGAGAAAAAGCAGGAGTCCTATTAAACGGCTAAAGAGGGGGGAGAAAAGACCAGAGACAGTATCAACTAACCAATTACGAATCGGGGAAGAAGTATGGAATAAAACTGGAGATGCAGTATTAAGCAATGGAAGAGAAGAACTAGCCGTTACCAAAGAAGCTGAAGGTGAAGGAGACTGAGGCCCAGAAGTCGGTGGCAAAGGAGGTGCAGGTGGCAATACAGGAAGAGGCAACTGGGTAGGAGCTGGAGCTCCTGACTGAACAACAAGTTGTTGCAGGCGCGCAAGTTATAGTGAGTCCAACTAACTATAACGTGGAATTTCAATGGTTTTATGTCAGTAAAATTTCCAGCTAACTATAACTGGTGTGAAACCGATGTTTTTTTCAATGAATTTAATAGGTTTTTTAAATGCTAATTCCTAACTATAACTGGTGTGAAACCTATGGTTTTTTCAGTGAATGTCATAGGTTTTTAAAATGCTAATTCCTAACTATAACTGGTGTGAAACCTATGGTTTTTTTCAGTGAATTTCAAAGGTTTTTTAATAGCAAATTTCTATAGCTATGAAATGTAATATTTTATAAAATGAATCCTATATTCTATATTTATGTAATACTATTTTTTATGTATAATGTTCATGATTATTTATTTTTTTTTTTTTGCCCTGGAGCGCTCCCGGTGCGCGTCCGGGTGAGCGCACCGGTAAGCGCACTCTTGCGGCGCGCCCCAGGGCACGCACCGGTGAGCGTCCCGTTAGTGCTATCACCGCGAATGAAAACATCATCGTGACGTATCGCATAGCCGCGTCCGCGTGTAAGCGCACCCGGAAGCACTCGAGCGAATACAATCGCGCAATGTAAGCATCCGACGGCTTATGCGACGCGCCCCGGGGCGCGTAGCGTAAGCGCGTCGGGTCATGTGACCTGAAAATAACACTTTTTATTGGTGCAGAACAGTTTTGGTTTTCAAATGATGAAAGCCCGGGTCATGTGACCTGAAAGTAACACTTTTCATTGGTTCAGGACAGTTTTTTTTTCCAAATGATGAAATACCCCACCTTTTTTCCTTATTCTGACTTTGTCCTTTGACTGAGGAAGACCTGTTTGGAGATCTGTGAATAATATTTTGTACTTTAAAATGGCTACAGTAGCAGCAGCAGCTGGAGCATCTGCACCACCACCACCACCACCACCAAGAGGACCACCACAACACCACAGTGGTGGAGATGAAGAAGAGGAGGAGGAGGAGGAGGAGGGGAGTAGGAGATTCCTACCAGAAGACAATACCCCATATAGGTCAAAGCTGCACATTGTATGGGAGTTTTTTTCCATCCCCAGAGGGCAAGAAGAAAGTCAATGCGTCAAAAGTGACTTGCCTAATCTGTAAGGTGGAACTTTCAAGGGGTAACCCTAATAAAAAATACTCATTTTGCAATAACACCATAATTCGGCACATGCAGCGCAGGCATCCCAACAACTATGCTGCGGCAGAGGTGAGAGAACTGGCCAGCAACCCTCCCCAATCTTCACCCAGCACCTGAAAAAGAAAGCAACCCACTCCATCGGGACCAGAGACAAGGGAGATGGTCCCAAACATTCAACCAAAGTTTGGGCAATACAAGATCACTTGTATTTTTTGTGGTAAGACCATCACCTATGGTGAGCAAAGCATAACGCTCATCAACCGTGCTGGTGACAACCACAAATGCCCCAAAAATCCATAATTTTTCCCTGATTTTTTTTTGCTCCAGTTGAGCCATTTTCAATTCCCTGTTTTTTGTTTCTCCCCATAAAAATAACAAAAAAAGTACAAAATGTTCAAAAAAACATTAAAAAAAATATAAAACAACAAAAAGAAGAAAAAAAACAGTTCTTTATAGAACTACCTCCAAATTATAAAAAAAGGCTACATTTTTTGAAAACTCTATCATTCTTTTTTCCCCATGGTACGCTCCCCGGTGCGCTCCCCGGTGCGCGTACCGGGCGCCCCCCCCACATCAAACCTAGGGGGTCAGGGGTGGTCTACTCTGCCCCCTTATGGTCATTTCCCCTTTGTTTTTGCCACCTCTTGTGTCTCGATCCTACCGAGACACAAGATGGCGGCCGCTCCGGACTGTTTGAAATGTTTACAGACACCCGAGAGCCAATCAGCTTTCCGCGCGTGAACTCGCATAGCGCGCTGGCTAGCACCCCGGTGCGCGTACCGAGGCGCGCTTATAGATATATATATATTTTGGAACCTAAATTACTCAAAATGCACTGGAGCACATATCTTGAGACATAGCAATGGCACATCGGGCTACCAGTCCCTACAATTTTGGTGGAAATCCATTCAGCCGTTCGGGCTAAAAGTGAGGTCGACCGCCCTATGGAAATTAACATGGGGAAAACACATTTTGGGACCCCCCTTTTTTCTCGGCCCCCGCTTGACAAATCCCCCCCAAACATTCAGGGAAGGACCAGAGTGCCGCGAGGCAAATTTGAGGAAATTTTCAGGCAGATTCCTCAACCGGCGCCAAAGTTATTCACGATAGAATGTTGAGATTTTCTATTGAAAATAATCCTAACTATAACTACCTACTGGCGACCGCCAGTAGGTAATATATATATATATATATATATTTGTGAATCTTTATAAAATGTTCATAATTATAAATTAAAATTAATAGTTTAATAATTGTTTTAAAGTAAATATATGTATTTATTCATATGTATGTGTGTTTAACTTTTTTAATTAAGTTTATTTGTTAAATGTATATGAAATCTTCTTCATTTAAAAAACAACTGTTTATTATTTAATATATTTAATATTTATTATTTTATTGTCAAGGGTTCGAATGAATGGGACGTAGGCCAGGTCGTGTCAAGTAAGGATTTATTTTTTTAAAACAACGTTTGTGTCTCTGAGTCCGCTTCTCCTTGGGCAAAGGGTCCGGATCCGTTTTAGCAGAGGTTGGTGTCTCCTTTCCTTCCCGGGATCTGTGCTTGGCTTCTTCGGTCTGGAGTCTCGGGGGTCCGTTCAGTATGCAGGCGGTCCAGGTAAGAAACAAAAAAAAGAAGGAACAACAAAAGGATATCAGGACTCTTATCTTCAAAGCCGAGATTGCAAAGGCCAGGGATTGAGGAGAATCACCGCACACACACAGTGCACTATGTGAGACGCAAAGGGGGGAAGGGACTGTGCTCGAGTGGAGGTGCTCTGGGATTATTTACAAATCGGTGGGGGTTGGAGGTAACTCGGTGGTCGGGCTACACTCCTTCCTTCCCACCGACCCCGGAAAACTTGCTCCGTACCCGGTTGAGCCACGCACCTCCGTGGGCGTAGCGTGGCGGGTCGCGGGGTCGTTGGCCTCCTGGCTTCGTTGTGAGTTCAGCCGAACTCGGTCCGCGGTCTCCGTCTCTTCCTCTTGCTGGTCCTCTCGCAACCTCCAACTCTGCAAAATGCCACTCCTTCTCTTCTCCGCTGTTGGGACACACAGAGAACCAGGAAGTCGATTCAGATAACGCCGGTTGCGGGCTGACGTCACCATGGGCGGGGTCTCGTTTGACTGAAACCAACAGTTAAAGGAGCGGTCCTCCTGTTCGAGGTTTATCGGGAGTAATAAAGTTTTGTCCTCCGTTTTCCACTCATCGTGCTGGAAGGGAACAAGAGTGGGGGTGACATGTGCAGGAGACCACCAGTCAGTTACTTGTTTTATCTGTTCTCTAGGCTAGCACACCCCGTCACACACCTCCCCCCCCCCTGATTTCTCCTGATCGGGGAGAGGGGCGACCTTGGACAAGAAATCAGCGTTTCCATTATCGGACCCCTTTCGATGACGTACTTCAAAGGCATATGGCTGAAGGGACAAAAACCAGCGGAGCACTCGAGGGTGCTGTGATTTGTTCTGATACATCCAGCGTAAGGGGGCATGGTCCGTGTACAGGATGAATGGCTTCCCTACTAGGTACTACTGCAATTTGTCCATGGCCCATTTAATAGCTAGACATTCCCTCTCTATGGTGGGGTATTTACATTCCCGGGGAAACAACTTACGACTGACGTATAGCACAGGATGTTCAAGAACGTCATTCCCTATTTGTGCCAATACTGCCCCTAAGCCTGAGTTTGATGCATCTGTGGAAAAGATAAAAGTTTTGTTATAGTCTGGAGAAATAAGGACGGGCCCTGTGGTGACAGCCTGTTTCAATGACCTAAAAGCTTCCAGAGCTTTGGAGGAGGGATGTAAGAGCTGTCGTGGTCGTACCTCTTTATGAAGAAGTTTGGTTAACAGGGTAATTAGTTCTGCAAATTGGGGGATGAACCTCCGGTAGTAACCTATTAAGCCCAGGAAGGCCCGTAATTCCCATTTGTTAGTAGGGAATGTCGTGTCCGTTATGGCCTTCACCTTTTCTGCCTGGGGGGCAATCACGCCACCACCTAAGATGTATCCGAGATACTTCACTCGTGGGTAGGCAGCTCGTGATTTCTTCGCATTTATGTGCAGACCTGCATCACTGAGGGTATGCAAAATGGTTTCTAGGTGTTCCAAGTGTTCAGTCCATGTGGGGCTAAAGACCACTATATCATCCAGATAGGCCAAGCAGAAGGAAGGGTATGGTTGGAGTATGGTGTTCATCAACCTCTGAAAAGTGTCAGGTGCCCCGTGGAGACAGAAAGGAAAGACATTAAATTCGTATAGTCCAACATTGGTTGAAAAGGCTGTTTTCTTTCGGTCCGTTTCACGGAGGGGCACCTGCCAATAGCCCTTGGTCAAGTTGAACGTGGTGATGAACTTGGCGTTGCCCAGTTTTTCAATAAGTTCATCTACCCTTGGGATAGGATAGGTGTCATAGGTAGAGATGGCATTAAGGGCACGAAAGTCCATACAAAAACGTGTTGATCCGTCGGTTTCAGGACAATTACTATCGGGGATGACCAATCACTGGTGGAGGGCCGTATGACGCCTAATTTCAACATCTCCTCCGCCTCCCTTCTTACATCTTCCCTTCTTGCGGCAGGGTCCGGTAGGATCTTAGTTTTACTGTCTTGCCCACTGGCGTCTCAATCCTGTGTTCGGCTAGAGCAGTCTTCCCTGGAACATCTGAGAAAATACTCGAAAAGGGGAGTAGTGTTTGTTGTAGGTCTTCCCTCATTGGGACCGTAAGATCTACATTGACCACAAGCTTTTCCAGAGTGGAGTTCTGGGAAGGGCTGGTAGGCAAGGAGAGGTGTGCTGCTCTCGGTGGAGGTCCGAGCCACTTTTTCAGCATGTTGATGTGGTAACATTGCGTCTTATTAGGTGTGATTTGTACTCGATAAATGGTGTTGCCTATAGTTTTCGTAACTTGGTAGGGCCCTAGCCACTCACTTTGGAACTTGTGAGTAGAAGAAAGCAACACTACTAACACCCAATCTCCAATGGAGAGATGTCTCCACCTTTTCCTTTGTCATAGTATTTCTTTTGTCTATCTCTGCTTCTCTCCATATTCGAATAAGCCAGATCCCTTAATTTTCCTAGCTTGGATCTTAGTTGCTGGGTGTATTCCAGCAGTGAACGCTGATTGCCCTCTTCTTCAGCCTCCCACACGTCCTTGGTCATTTCCAGAAGGGATCGGGCCTTTCGCCCATATAGCAATTCAAAGGCCGAGCATCCCAAAGTACTTTGCACTTGAGTACGCAACACGTATAAGGCAAGGGGTAGGAGCCGGCCGCAATCCTGTCCTTCGACTCTGAGCATCTTCTTCAATGACGTCTTAAGGGATCGATTATACCTCTCAACGAGGCCGTCCGTCTGGGGGTGGTATACCGAGGTGCGAAGGTGGCGTATGTCCCGGGATCGGCAATCCTCCTTCATCAGGCGGGACACAAAGGGTGTTCCCTGGTCGGTGAGTACTTCTTTGGGGAAACCAACTCTGGAAAACAACTCTATGAACTTCTCCGCAATGCTCTTAGTGGTAGGGACCCTAAGGGCAAATGCCTCGGGGAATCTGGTGGCGTATTCCACGTTAACCAATGCATACAGGTTCCCTTTCGAGGTTTTAGGTAGGGGCCCTATTAAGTCCATACCGACTATCTCAAAGGGTGTGCCTATAATGGGTGTCGGGTGGAGCGGCACTGCTGGGGGTTTCTGTATGTTCTTTTTTTTATATATTTCACATGTCTGACAGTACTTCTGGATGTTTTTGTAAATACTGGACCAGAAGAAATGGTGGAGTATGTTTTCCGTAGTTTTCTCCATCCCTGTATGCCCTGCAGTAAGGTGTGCATGTGCAAAAAATGAGATCTGCTCTCGGATTGGTGCTGGACCAGTAGCTGTGCCTGATCGCCTGAACGGCCTTCCCTGTAAACGAGGTCGTTTTTGATCACAAATCTAGGATACGAAGGGGACGGGTTATCCTGGTTTCTATGGGCGTCTTCCCAAGCATTAAACAAGGTGGGATCATTGCTTTGGGCAAAGTGAAAACTGCGGTCTAGTTGCCATGGTTCGGGGGAGGTGAAAGCCAGAAGGGAATCTGCCTGTACCCCTGTCTTCCTTCCTACTCTATCTTGGAACAAGGAGAGAAACCTGCGATTGTCAACCCCCAAGATGATGTCCTCGGGCAGGGAGTTCACCACCCTCACCCTCACAGTGCAAGAGCTCCTGCTAAGGGTACCATTGTGACCAGGGCTACGGAGTAAGGCTTTACGTCACCGTGTACACAACGTATGTGGACCAAGGAATCAGATGTGATCTGGGAGGGAAGGACGATGTTCCCCTGGACCACTGATTGCTTGCACCCTGAATCTAAAAGGATTTTTACAGTTTTACCGTTCACCTGCACACGTACATAGAATGATTTCCCCATCTCTGCTGAATATAACACTGCCTTCGGAATGTACCCGACCTCCATCGGCTCCTCCGATTGTTCCTTTCGGGGGCACCTATGGGCTATATGGCCCTAGTCGCCACATTCAAAACACTGTGGCCCTGTCAGACAAAGTCTTCCTCAGGATCTGATGTGATGCAATAAGGACCCACCTCTCGATAACTCCAATTCTGATTGTAGTAAATACACAGAATATTGAAGTGATCAAGCGGGGGGGGGGGAAAGGGATTAGGAAGGGGACAACTGGGAAGGAGATCTGAAAAGGAAAAGTTATTGTTGCACGTATTCAGTTGCTTCTTTCTACCCAAGAAGTAAAATTATACAAGGACTATGTTGGAATTATTATGGAATCTACTTAGTTTTCAGTAGAACTAAACTGACCACATATTAATGCATATGTATAATAATTCCACATTCTTTCTTTCTTATTGTCCTTCTCCAAACAAGATATTTTCAGAATGAGATTCCCAAAGAATCAGGTAACTAAACTTAATGACTTTGAAATTCTGTAAATATTTCTCTTTACATTAGTCACTATACTGTCAGGATAAATCAAAAAACGGTCAACAATATCACTGGTAACTTTGAAATTCACCACTAATTCTCAAAAGGTCTTTGAATTGCAACAAATGTACTTTGGAAATAACGTTATTGTATTAAACATCTATACTCAATTCCAAAGGTTAAACAAATCACATTAAGCTTTCAGAATTTGACTTAATTCTGCTTTTAAAATCGGAGTTCCTCCTACCTGTAGAGTACGACCTACTCTACATTACAGAAAGGGCGTGGCAGCAAGTCTGGGTCCTCGAAGATGCTTCTCCTCGATAATTTTCGAACCCAGGATCAGCCTCTTCACCTTGAAACACGAAGCAAATTCTCTTTCTAGCAAGGCCTGCTTACCGCTGGAATTTCGCTGTGAAAAAACCCCCCAAAAAGATCGGAGATACTGGAACAACCTGCTCCTCCCTCAAAGGATTCTGAATAGTGAGCACGGACCATGGGGCGCGGTCACGTACATCGGCGTGGCTACGCCTCTGCTAAATCACACGCATGCGACCAATAAGCTAAAGCTCACGCATTAGGCGGACGCAACTAAGGTGCGAAACCTCACGCATCTGGCGGACAGCACATAAATGAATACTAAATCATATACAAGAACAATAGGCTGTTGGATAACATCATAGCTAAAGCCCTCTTGCACATTTCTGCCACCAACGCCCTATCAAAGCAAACTGGTGCATTTTTCCACATAAAGGGACCAGATATGGCGGAAGATAGGAACTTCTGCTGGAATTTCTACTGAGTGGGGCGGGCCCTAGACCGCCAGCCACCCTAGTCCTGACAGTATTCCTCCCTCCCTGGAGCGGTCTAGGGCCCGGCTTCGAAGGGTAAAGGAGATGGAATCGGTGCACCAAATGAGAGGCATGAATGCTGTCAGCTGGTTCCCAAGAGTCATTCTCTGAACCAAATCCTTTCCAAGACACAAGATACCACAGCTTTGTACCTCTACGTTTAGAATCCAATATGTTCCGTACTTGGTATTCCCAATTGCCATTGACCAGGACCGGAGCCGTCCTGGGCGTTATGTTCTGTCTAGCTGGCTTTAACAAGGAAGTATGAAACACAGGATGAATTCGCAAGGATCTGGGAAGTTGTAATTTATATGTTACTGGATTGACTTGACGAAGTACCAGATATGGGCCGATAAACTTGGGATGAAACATGTTTCTGTGTTTGAAATGCAGATTCTTCGTAGACAACCACACTTTATCACCAGCTACATACATTGGTCCAGATTGATGACGTTTATCATATTGTTTCTTGTATTTTTCTTTACTTTGCAACAAACGTTTATGGATTTGTTGATGAACAGTTTGCATGAGTTGTACAGTGTCTTGCACAGCAGGTGCATCAATCTCAGTTTTGGGTAAAGTTAAAGGAATAGTGTTAGGCAAGTAACCATACAGAGCTTCAAAAGGAGAAGATCCTGTAGATGAATGAGGTGATGTATTATAAGTAAGGGTGGGCGGGCGGCTACGCTCCGTGCACGGAGTGTGCGTAGTGCCGGCTTCTACGCATTTTGCGTAGCAGGCATAGAATCCGGCACTACGCACGCTCCGCAGACGGAGCGTAGCTGGCCGCCACCCGCCTCCCTCCCGCCCTCCCTAAATACTTTAAATTAATAGTGTAAAAGAATTAAAAGGCACTTACCTTGCCCGCCGCTGCCCGCCGCGTCCCCGGGGCTCGCTATCTTCATTCTGCCGTCTTGTGTACTAATGCGCATGCGCGGGCGGCCGCGCATGCGCATTTCTCACGAAAAAATGCGCATGCGCGGCCGCCCGCGCATGCGCATTAGTACACAAGAAGGCAGCAATGAAGATAGCGAGCCCCGGGGACGCGGCGGGCAGCGGCGGGCAGCGGCGGGCAAGGTAAGTGCCTTTTAATTCTTTTACACTTTTAATTTAAAGTATTTAGGGAGGGCGGGAGGGAGGCCTGCGGTGCGTAGTGGGGCTACGCGGAGTGCGGAGGTGGGCGTAGTTTCACGTAGCTCCGCGAAGCCCCACTACGCCCAGGGTTAATTATAAGCTATTTCAGCAAGCCACAGCAAGTCTAACCAGGATCTTTTGGAATCTACTATATAACACCTCAAATACTGCTTCAAGGTCTGGTTTAATCGTTCAGTTTGACCATCCGTTTGGGGATGATAACTAGTTGACATATTCGAAGTCATTTGCAAGCTTTGACACCATTGTTGCCAGAATTTGGATGAGAATTGAGACCCACGATCTGACAGTAACACTGAAGGCAATCCATGTAGACGCACTATATTTTTCAGAAATATTTGCGCCAATTGTCCAGCTGTTGGCAATCTTTTGCATGCAATGAAGTGAGCATATTTTGTTAGACTATCTACCACGACTAAGATCACTGAATGTAGATTGACTTGTGGTAAGTTAGTAATGAAATCCAAAGAGATATGCTCCCAGGGTCTAGTTGGTGTTGGTAAAGTTTGTAGTAAACCTTTTGGTTTACTATGATCAGTCTTAAATCTTGCACATGTTTCACAATTTTGAGCCATCATTGAAACATCTTTCTGTAGAGTTGGCCACCAGAATACCCTTTGTACTTTTTTTATAGTCTTTTTTGAACCTGGATGTCCAGCCATAGGATGGGAGTGTAACCAATTGAACACAGTTTCCTGTAATTTTTTGGTAGGAAGATAGACCTGCTTTCCGTAGAATGGTATTCCTTCTTTGATTGTTTGGTTTTCTTCCTTGTTCACCCATCGTTTCCATTGAGATGGAGGAAAGTTTTCATGAATGTTATCTAGAAATTGGTCTGCAGACAATAAACAGATTACTTTGTCAGGATCTATTATAGCTTGTGGATGTCCTTCGAATCTGTGCAACGAAGAGTCTTTTCTAGAAAGAGCATCAGCCTTTTTATTGTATTGTCCAGGACGGTAAGTTACTATGAAATCATATTCTGCAAAGAACATCATCCATCTTAATTGTCGAGGAGTTAACATTCTGGCAGAACTCATGAATTGTAAATTTCTATGATCCGTATATACAGTTACAGTGAACTTTGCTCCCATTATATAATGTCTCCATTCCTTGAACGCCTCTAGAATGGCAAGTAATTTTTTCTCTGCGATGATATCATTTTATTCTGCTGGGTTCAGTTTTCGAGACATATATGCAACTGGATGCATCTGACCTGTTTTGTGGTGTCTTTGAGATAGGATGGCTGCTATAGCTACATCAGATGTGTCTGCTTCGATTATGAAGGGTTCATTTACATCTGGATGCATTAAAATCGGAGCAGCTGTAAAGGCCTTTTTCAAATTCTGAAATGCATCATTGGCTTCTGAAGTCCATTCAAATTTAACTTTTTTTCTTAATAGACGAGTGATGGGAGCTACCACTGCAGAAAAATGATCAATATAACGTCGATAAAAATTTGCAAAGCCTAAAAAACATTGTACATCTCGAACTGAATTTGGGATAGGCCATTCTGCTACTGCCTGAATTTTTCTATCTGTCATTTTCATGCCAGTTGGTGTGAGTAGCATTCCCAGGAATTCAACTTCAATAACATGAAAGTCACATTTAGATAGTTTACAGTATAGCTGATGTGATTGTAAGGTTTTTAGAACCTTTTTGACATGTTCTTCATGTTCTGCCACGGAATCTGAATAAATTAAAATATCATCTATATAGACGATAACAAAAAGATCCAGAAATTCTCTTAAAACATCATTTAGAAAAAAGTGAAACGCCACTGGCGCGCTGCAAAGGCCAAAGGGCATTACCAAATATTCAAATAGCCCATATCGAGTTTTGAATGCAGTCTTCCATTTATCTCCATGTCTAATACGCACCAAATGATAAGCTCCTCTAAGATCAAGTTTTGTGTAGATTACAGCTGTTTTAACTTGATCTAAAAGGACTGGGATTAGCGGTAAAGGGTATGTATTCTTTATTGCAATTTTATTCAATGCCCTGTAATCAATACATGCTCTTAATTCCCCATTTGCTTTTGGAATAAAAAACAAAGGGGAGGCGGCTGGTGACTTAGAAGGGCGGATAAAACCATTCTCCAAATATTGATCCAGGTACAGCCTAAGATGTTGGTTTTCTTTTTCGGACAGGGCATATATTCTGCAGTTTGGTACACAGGAACCTGGTATGAGATCAATTTGGCAATCATAACTGCGATGAGGAGGAAGAACTTCTGCTTTTTTTCACTGAATACCTCTTGATACTGTTCGTAACATGTGGGTAAAATTGTTTCCTTTTCCTCTGCCGTAGCTATTTGACTCACTGTTGATGTGAGAGACTTTAAACAGGATGAATGGCAATAATCAGATAGAAATACTAGTTCTCTTTTTTGCCAATCTATTAAAGGATTGTGTAAACAAAGCCATGGCATACCTAAAACGAATCCATACTGAGGTGCTTGGATTACATCAAACTGAACTTCTTCCTTATGTTGTTACTTTTTAGAATCCTCACAAAACATAGTCACATTTGTAGTTTGCATAGTTATAGGACCTCCAGACAATACTTTACCATCTACTGCTTGAACAATTTCTGGAGTTTCTTTCTTTTCACAGACTATACATAATCGTTGCGCAGTTTTCAGATCTATAAAATTTCCTGTAGCACCAGAATCTATTAAGACTTCCATTTGCCAAATTTTTGCAGTTAACTGTATTTGGACTGCTAAACAAAAATGAGCTTTATAATTGGTCACACAAGAGTTTATTGAAGGGAAAGCGATGGTTCCCAAGAGATCTCCCTCTAAACATCTTGGGCAAGTTAGTTTTCCGACTTTTGATCTGTTTGTTCAATAACTGCTGCCTTGTTCACATTTGAAGACTTGCCTTTTGATTTCATTGTACAGTCTTTCACAAAATGTCCTTTTCGGCCACAGTAAAGACATTGTCCATTTTTTCGTCTGTTGTTTCTTCTTTAGACAACGGCTGCCTTAGAGTTCCTATTTCCATAGGTTCTGAGTTTGATTCGGAGTTGGCAAATTGAGTTCGAGATCTATTTTCAATTTTCCAATTTGGTTTATCACCTCTTTTCTTGTCCATTCTTCTCTCAGAAAGTCTGTGATCTAAACGTAAAGTTAAATTTATCAAATCTGAACAAGCTGTTGGTTGTGGGTCAATTTTAGCTAAAACATCTTTTAAATCGTCTTTCAATCCTTGATAAAAAAGAGCCGCTCTCTTCTCTTCCGGCCAAGAGGTTTCCGCAACAAGTCTATTGAAATGTGATAAGTATGAAATAAGATCTCTATTTCCTTGTCTTAACTGTAACAACTCACGATCGGCAGACAAAGTTACTGTTCGTCTATCAAATACTTTCTCGAATTCTTCAACAAAGCATCGCCAATTATACAGTAATGTGCTATCTTGTCTAACTAACGGGACCGCCCAATTTGCAGCATCTACAGACAGATAAGAAATTAAAAACACAATTTTAGACTGGGGGGTAGGAAAAGCTGCTGATCTACAAGAAAAATGTAACTCTATTTGTGTTAGAAAAATTTGCACCTTAGAATGATCCCCTGAAAAACGTTCTGGTGTAGCCAAAGGAATTTGTGGTGGAACAGTGACTGCGATATTAGTGGGTGTCCTTGCACCAGTGTCCTGAGCTTCATCAGGAAGGGGAGTGTTTAAAAGCTGAATATAATCTACTTTATCAGACAACAATGCGGTAGCATTCATTGTTTCATGTAAATCAGCCTGCATCTGAACAATTACCGCCATTAAATCATCAATGGTGGCCATTATGACAACACAATCAGATCAGGAGGAAAATGATTTGTGGGCTCACTATTCTGTCAGACGAAGTCTTCCTCAGGATCTGATGAGATGCAATAAGGACCCACCTCTCGATACCTCCAATTCTGATTGTAGTAAATACACAGAATATTGAAGTGATCAAGCGGGGGGGGAAAGGGGATTACGAAGGGAACAGGTGGGAAGGAGATCTGAAAAGGAAAAGTTATTGTTGCACGTATTCAGTTGCTTCTTTCTACCTAAGAAGTAAAATTATACAAGGACTATGTTGGAATTATTATGAAATCTACTTAGTTTTCAGTAGAACTAAACTGACCATATATTAATGCATATGTATAATAATTCCACATTCTTTCTTTCTTATTGTCCTTCTCAAAACAAGATATTTTCAGAATGAGATTCCCAAAGAATCAGCTCACTAAACTTAAAGACTTTGAAATTCTGTAAATATTTCTCTTTACATTAGTCACTATACTGTCAGGATAAATCAAAAAACGGTCAACAATATCACTGGTAACTTTAAAATTCACCACTAATTCTCAAAAGGTCTTTGAATTGCAACAAATGTACTTTGGAAATAACGTTATTGTATTAAACATCTATACTCAATTTCAAAGGTTAAACAAATCACATTAAGCTTTCAGAATGTGACTTAATTCTGCTTTTAAAATCGGAGTTCCTCCTACCTGTAGAGTACGACCTACTCTACATTACAGAAAGGGCATGGCAGCAAGTCTGGGTCCTCGAAGATGCTTCTCCTCGATAATTTTCGAACCTGGATCAGCCTCTTCACCTTGAAACACGAAGCAAATTCTCCTTCTAGCAAGGCCTGCTTACTGCTGGAATTTCGCTGTGAAAAAACAATCAAAATATCCCCGAAAAAGATCGGAGATACTGGGACAACCTGCTCCTCCCTCAAAGGATTCTGAATAGTGAGCACGGACCATGGGGCGCAGTCGCGAACATCGGCGTGGCTACGCCCCTGCTAAATCACATGCATGCGACCAATAAGCTAAAGCTCACGCATTAGGCGGACCCAACTAAGGTGCGAAACCTCACGCATCTGGTGGACAGCACATAAATTAATGCTAAATCATATACAAGAACAATAGGCTGTTGGATAACATCATAGCTAAAGCCCTCTTGCACATCTCTGCCACCAACGCCCTCCCAAAGCAAACTGGTGCATTTTTCCACATAAATGGACCAGACATGGCGGAAGATAGGAACTTCTGCTGGAATTTCTACTGAGTGGGGCGGGCCCTAGACCGCAAGCCACCCTAGTCCTGACAGGCCTTTTGAAAGGGGGCATCTCCATTCGTCCCGTTTGACTTTAGTCGGTTTGAGGTTTTTTTCCCCCAGTTTCTGAAGCAGAACACTTCAATGAGATTTCTCTGTGTCCCAGGTCATCGTTCTTGGTTGTGCCCTTGAATAATTCACAGGCGTCTCAATTGCTTGTTCGGCGGTGAGACTAGAGTGTTACTTCAACCACCTCTGGGTCCCGTATGGTAGTGCCTCCATGAACTGCTCCAGATACATTTTCGTCATTATTTCTTCCTTTGAGCAGGAGGACAGCTTTAACCACTTGTCAGCGGCCATTTTTAACCAAAAGAAGAGTGTTTTTGGGTTTTCACCGGGTACACCTCGTTCCTTCCGGAATCTCACCAGGTAGGCCTCGGAGTCTAGGCCCAGGTGGTCAAGTATCACTTCTTTAATCCTCAAATAAGGCGTATCCCCAGTGGGATTGGCGACCTGGTATGCAAACTGTGCTTCCCCAGTCAGGAGTGGCGCTAAGAAGAAGGGCCATTTGTCCTCGGGCATACACACGCCCGCGCCGCCCTCTCAAAATTTAATAAAAAGGTGTCAGGATCTTCTCCTGGTAAGTACTTCTGGAGGGCCATACCTGAATGATTTGTAAAGGGTTTCTATTTGTGGGGAAGGCACCGGTGACCGGTCCACCCTTTTGCATACTGTCAATATGGGCTGTAATGGTGTTTTTGTAGATGTCGCGGTCTGCCTGCGCAGACGCCATTTACCTTTCTATGGCCCATTCCAGCTTTTCCTGGCCTTTAATGAGATGCTGAATGAGTGTTTCCATCACGGTTTGACTGATGGAAGGTGATGGGAATCCCACTTCTGACACCAGTTGTTGTGGGTTCGAAAGAATGGGACGTAGACCAGGTTCTATTAAGTAAGGTTTTATTTTTTTTAAACTACGTTTGTGTCTCTGAGTCCGCTTCTCCTTAGGCAAAGGGTCCGGATCTGTTTTAGCAGAGGTTGGTTTATCCTTTCCTTCCAGGGATCTGTGGTTTGCCTCTTCGGGTCTGGAGTCTCGGGGTCCGTCCAGTATGCAGGCGGTCCAGGTAAGAAAGAAAAAAAAGAAGAAACAACAAAAGGATATCAGGACTCTTATCTTCAGAGTCGAGATTGCAAGGACCAGGGAGTGAGGAGAATCACCACACACACAGTGCACTATGTGAGACGAGAGGTGGACTGTGCTCGAGTGGAGATGCTCCGGGATTATAAAAAAATCAGTGGGGATTGGAGGTAACTCGGTGGTCGGACTACACTCCTTTCTTCCCACCCACCCCGAGAACTTGCTCCATACCTGGTCGAGCCACGCACCTCAGTGGGCGCGGCACGACGGGTGGCGGGGTCGTTGGCCTCCTGGTTTCGTTGTGACTTCGGCCGAACTCGGTCCGCGGTCTCCATCTCTTCCTCTTGCTGGTCCTCTCGTACCCTCCAACTCTGCAAAACGCCACTCCTTCTCTTCTCCGCTGTTGGGACACACAGAGAACCAGGAAGTCGATTCAGATAACGCCGGTTGCGGGCTGACGTCACCAGTGGGCGGGGTCTCGTCTGACTGAAACCCCCAGTTAAAGGAGCAGTCCTCCTGTTCGCGGTTTATTGGAAGTAATAAAGTTTTGTCCTCCGTTTTCCACTCGTCGTGTTGGAAGGGAACAAGAGTGGGGGTGACATGTGTAGGAGACCACCAATCAGGTACTTGTTTTGTCTGTTCGCTAGGCTGGCACAACCGTCACATTTATATATACATATATATATATATACATATATATATATTTTTTAATTTAAATTTGGATTTAAAAAGGCGGGATACAACAATGCCACCCTACAACAAGCAGAAGAAAAGGTAGGAAGACCCTGCTGGTGGCAAAAGCTAAAGTATCTCCTGTACAGGATGATAGTGCAATAATGATCACAACGTACAACAATAAATCGAGTGCGGTTGTACATATCTTTCCAAAAAACGGGCACATTTTTCAGACGGATAACATCTTGAAACATCATCTTCAGATTCTCCCTTTAATCATACATAAATGCTGCCAAACAATCAGTGACCATTTAATACACAGTCACTTTGATCCTCCAAGAAAAATTATAAACAGAATAAATATACTGGGTTTTTATCCGTGCTTAGGTTGTAAGGCATGCAAAAACAGTATGAAAATCACCACTTTCAGGGGGAGACCAGGGGATCCTAGGCCTCTCAGAACCATCAAAAATTTTCTCAATTGTAGTTCTGATTTTACAGTATATTGTTTAGAGTGCCCCTGCTCCAAACGCTACATATGAAGTGTCATGAGTAAATAGGCTTTGGCTTTAGGACTCAGTATACATCAGATGTTGTTGTATTCATACTTTCCTGAAAGAACTTGATTTAAGAAATATTCACAAATTGCTGTTAGCAATGCTTGTTGTTTTGTTTGAAGTTATGCCAGATGCTTGTACAGATTGTGCGCTGCTTATTCATAGTCATGAATATTCATTAAATATGCACAAGGCCACGTGATAAATCATGCTGTAACTGCTTCCTAAGCAACACGTGAAAACAGAAAACACGCGCTCTGGAAGGCTATAAAAGCCTCGCCCAACTCGCAGAGGACGCTTCGCTTCAAGACTGCTGCGTCTCCAAGAGTGTGCCAGTCTAGCCTCCTGAGTTGCAATTTCCCTCCCTATTTCTTCTTTCCTCCTGCTCCCGCTCACCTGTTTCTCCTCTTCTTGCGTCTTGGGAATCGGACCGGAGTTGCGAGGAGTTCTTCGGCGGCGGCCTCACCGGATCCTTGTATCTTCCGACCTCTGACTTCCTGTTTCCAGTCGGAGTTAAAGAAAGACCGGACTTGTCCCACGTTGATTCTGGTCCCCGCACAGCTCCTTTTCCAGACACCTAGAAAGACAGTAAGAATAGTTTTTTGACAGATTTAAGAAACAAACCTTGGCAACTACAATTGGGTATTTGCACATTTTTACAAGTACGGACCAATTTAAAGGACAAAGACAATCTTTAAGGTTGAAAGCATTGAAAGCTCTGGATATTACTGTTTGAATAATACTGTTTAATGACTTTTATGCACATTGTCATGTTAAAAGCACAAATATAATGTTAGAAGGCAAATCTTGAGCATAAATAGCAGTGAAGGATAACTGCGTTTTGTGAGCATAAATAGCAGTGAAGAATAACTGTGCTTTGGAGTACAATATTAGGAACAGTTTTGCAAGTGTCAGAAAGTAAAAGGATTAGGCATTGTATGCTGCCTTGGTTTTTTCTTGTCTTTTAATTATTACAGAATCCCTACTTCACGGAGTAAGAAAATATTCGCAAGGTAGGAACAGTTCAAGTTTGATGAGTTGTCATGTTAGTTAATTGAATTTTACTAACAAATTAACAGGTTCTTCATTACGGCTCATATGTTCCTTGCATTCATACATCTTGTGTTTATAATTAAAGGTGAGAACAGCATAGTACAAGTAACTGCGTCCCCTTGCAATTTAAGAAGTATAAGAATGGGCTATTCTATTTATGGTATGTATATTTAAAAGAGTTTATAATATATTCTGGAAAAGAGACATCTGGAATATTGTTTTTTCATGACAATTCTGCTATGATTTATGTTAAATAGAAGCAGTGTTCAGAAAATAGTACTGAAACCTCAAAACAGCCCAGAATACTTCAAGAGAAACGGTGACTGTTATCTCAAGAAGAGATCCAGTGTTTGTTTGTTTCTCTTTCCCCTTCCCCTTTCCCTTAAGAGTTAACTAGCTGTGTCAAGAGTCTCATCCTTGTCACACTGGTTAGTTCTTGAAGGAGTTGGGAGTAGGCATCTTCAAGACGAAACAACTGGAACCTTGTGGTTGCACGCCTGACATGAAGCACCGTACACCCAGCTAAGAAGCGCATCCTCGAACATATGCACGCATTAAAAAACAAGGATGCCACCTATGCAGTTGCGCACCACTTTGACCAATATCACCAAAGTAACTAGGCATTGACCAGGCAGACAGAGGGGAGAGAGGAAGCGACAGGAATAAGAAACTGCAGGTGTTAGAGTGCAAATACATTATAGACCTACAAACGAAGGCCCCTATTGGGCTTATCAATGACGAAGAATTGTGGGTCCATTTGGACTAATAGTGACACCGATTAATGAGGTAAACAGGAAACTGATATGTTGGGTAAAACGTAGTGATTTGTAAATAATGTGTATAATGGGTACGCATTGATCGCATATGAAGATTTATGATAACAATCGCCCATTAGGGCAGAATAAGGATGTAGCCAGTATCAGCCTTCTCTCACAGATGCATAATGGCCCATTCAGGGCTCAATTTTGTTACAAAAGGAGGAAAATATAAAATCTTTTTTTTTGTAACAATGTGCAGCAGTTTTGCTCTTGAGTAATATATATATATATATATCTACATGTGTTGATGATATTTAAGGCAAACTGCATGAATTATAGGGCAAAGACTGTAGAATGAACTCCACTTGGTATGATTAAAAACAATTAATTTCACTTTAAGCACATTGACTTTGGCTGTATACCAATCGTGGGATGTAAACCACACTACAGGATGGCTGCCATGCTTTGGTACAACAATGTAGTATAAGTCCATCTTTGATCATGTGACACAATGTGATATGAAATACTGATGGTTTTGCACAGGGTAACTGACATAGAAAAAGCCGCAAGGCGAAACACGTCCTTCAGTAAGCGGGGGGTCTGCACCAAGAAAGTATTTTTACTTCGAACTGTTCCCGAGAGTGATTTCCGTTGGGTACAAAAACGGTGTACCCTGTGTGTATATATATATATATATATATATATATATATATATATATATGATTGCACGGCACGGCACGGCACACCTCTTGGCTGTTCAGGATGTTGTTTATCGCAGACCATACATTGCCCCCTGTAATGGTTAGCTGGATCGTTCCACAGGAGCGTCAGGAATCGGATGAATAGTCCTCAGCCTTCCCCTAAGGCCTCTCAACTCTATCAGACTCTAGTGCATCGAGTGGCACGCCAGGGGAAAACAGGGAAACAAAACAAGGAAAGGTGGGGGTAAGATAAAACAGTTCTATGACGATGGCACCACAGTAATGGATCTTTGTGAGTTGAGCAGGCTGTAAAGAAAGGACACGATTATTTCTGCACTAGCGACTTAACGCTATAACACTTATGATGGCAGTACCAACATTTAACCTACCACTTTGATATACTCGGCAAGTAGCAAACGTAGAGGAATGCATGCAGAGTAGTTCTACTTGGCTTCTATATGTCAGTGTAATAGGAAGGTTTCTTGTAACACCTGTATAACAGACAAACAAAGCATATATATATATTCCAACCTATTTGCTCACAATTCTGAATGAGGAATTAACAGGCTCACCAATAGGTTCTGCGAGAGCCACCAGGAAGGGCAAGTAGTCTACAGGCTATAGGATCTTTTCTTCATACGTATCTGTTTGTTCCTGAGGTGTGTGTAGCACTCGTGTTAGGAATATTGTCAGACTGTAATTTATTGGAAATAAACCAACATAATTGAAAAGTAATCAAAAGATAGCGTAGACACGCTGTTACCGTGATTCAGAAGATAAGAGTGGTAAATACACACTGCACCGGGGTGTGGTCCACGCAATTACTCCCAGGTACAATATTCTCAGGAATCAGAGTGTCGCCGAGGAGCGACTTCAGCCGCCAAAGTGAATACCTTGTAATGCCAAGCCAAGCAGCAGGAACTATTCCGGTTACCCCACGGAACAATGGGGACCGAAACTCAAAAGTAATAAAAGGGTAGGCAACACCCGCTGGGCATCGGGACAAAATCCGGCCACCCAACAAAGCACCAGGCAGAGAACAGGGCAATATGACAGCAGTGTCCGGCTGCGTGGCGGGAGAACTCCAACCAGACAGCGGAGCACCAGGGAAGGAAAATGGATATGAGCAAGGCAGCGCCCAGCTGCGGGGTTGAGAGGAGCTCAAACCCGACAGCGGAGCACCAGGGAAGGGAATTTGAGCCGAGTGCCAGACACCGGCACACCTCAGCACAATATCGAGCGTACGGAGGACAATGTCCACACACGGAGAACGCCCAAAACACAGGAAATGACGAAAGCGGAAGTCAGGCAATGACACAATAGGACGGAACCGGGGCTAGGATCTAGAACGCTAAGCAACGTACACAGGCAATATTGCTGTTTATATAGAAGAGGGGAATGGTTTGAAAATCGAGGCATTACAGCCTCCTACGTGTTTCGAACTGAAGTTCCTTCTCACGGACATAGAAAAAGCCGCAAGGCGAAACACGTCCGTCAGTAAGCGGGGGGTCCGCACCAATAAAGTATTTTTACTTTGAACTGTTCCCGGGAGTGATTTCCGTTGGGTATAAGAAGGGTGTACCCTGTATATCTATATATGCCCATCAAAGCAGGGATATGTTTACCAGGTGCGCAAGGAATAGCGCTCCCATTTCCACTCTGAACTTACACCATTGATGAAGGGTTCACACTCGAAACGCGTCTGGCGTTCATTTGGGACATGTTTTTATGGCGTTGGTCTGCCAGCAAGGTGCTGTTTTTGTGAATAAAGGAGCAGCACTGATACTTCCTGTGGTCTCTGTTCAAATGGGGTTCCTGTGATTGATGGATATGTTAACGGATTGCCTGGTCGTGACCATGAGACCCGCCGCACCTGCGGATCTGCTCTGACACCACCTGGTGTTCGAGCAGTGGGAGGAAGTTTGATCCGGTACTTTGCAGGGAGCTGCCCGCTCGAAGCTCTGAACGGCACCTGAAAAGCACGGCAGAGTGTCGCCTGGACTGCATGCCAGCCCACTTGGGTTTTATATTTTTAGTATTTTGACGGTTATGAAAGCGAGCCCACTGAGGAAGAAATCTTTGCACTACATATCCCACAAGGCCATTGCTTGGCCACGCCCATTGAAGCAGGGATATGTTTACCAGGTGCGCAAGGAATAGCGCTCTCATTTCCACTCTAAACTTACGCCATTGATGAAGTGTTCACACTCGAAACGCGTCTGGCGTTCATTTGGGACATGTTTTCATGGCGTTGGTCTGCCAGCAAGGTGCCGTTTTTGTGAATAAAGGAGCAGCACTGATACTTCCTGCGGTCTCTGTTCAAATGGCGTTCCTGTGTTTGATATATATATGAATGATTGCACGGCACACCTCTTGGCTGTTAAGGATGGTGTTTATTGCAGACTATACATTGCCTCCTACGCATTTCGAACCGAAGTTCCTTCTCACGGTAGTCTGTAACAGTTTTTCCCTTTTCACTTTCTTTATTTATAGTGCAGCACCATACAGCATTGATGGTGCATTATGGGTAATGTAGTTCAATGCATTTGTTGGATATAATGCATTTGTTAAGTTTGACCCAACTTTATTAAACATACATGTTATGCTTGCTTACACATTACCATGCGTGGTGGTGTTACTCTGTGACTAAATAGATAATCACTAGCGAGCCAAGTGCGCCAATTACAGATTTAATTGTTGCGCAGAACTGATTAAAAAAAGTATCAGTCAAAAGTCACTAATAACATTTTATACTGACTTGTGGGGGATCGCAGGTTGGACGACTGAGTGTCATAATATGATTAGTGACTTTTGACTCATACTTTTATGAGGGGGTGAATGTTTTGCCATTGTGCAACATTCCGTCCATCTTCTTGTGTGTTTTGCTGTTCACCCTATGTGGGAAGGGTATGCCCAGACGTGGGTCCCGTGCTCACTAAGCCACTGGAGTCAAGCTATCCTGGCTGAAGACGACTGATAGCCAGAAACCGGTCCTAGGATGCTTGATTCCGGTCCAGGGAAGACATGGCTTGGCAGTTCGGGCTGGACTGTTCCCATGAGGCACAGGGTGAAGACTGATTTGCATATGGCCATGTCTGAACTGGGGTGGCTTGGTGAGCAAAATAACGATGGATTAAACCTAGATCTGTGACTGGGGGTGAATGTTTTGCCAATGTGCAACATTCCGTCCATCATCTTGTGTGTTTTGCTGTTCACCCTATGTGGGAAGGGTATGCCCAGACATGGGTCCCGTGCTCACTAAGCCACTGGAGTCAAGCTATCATGGCTGAAGACGGCTGATAGCCAGAAACCGGTCCTAGGATACTTGATTCCGGTCCAGGGAAGACATGGCTTGGCAGTTTGGGCTGGACTGTTCCCATGAGGCACAGAGTCAAGACTGATTTGCATATGGCCATTTCTGAACTGGGGTGGCTTGGTAAGCAAAATAACAATGGATTAAACCCAGATCTGTGACTGGGGGTGAATGTTTTGCCATTGTGCAACATTCCGTCCATCATCTTGTGTGTTCTGTCATACTTTTATGAATCAGTTCTGCGCAACAATTAAGGGCTAGATGTAGGTAAATGTGATTTACCGATTCATAAATACCGAATTTTACCAATTCGGTATTCATGAATCGGTAAATCAAATGTAGGTAAAAATTCGGTAAAAAATACCGAATCGGTATGATTCGGTATTTACCGATTCTGTAATTACCGAATCGGTATTTGCCATTGATTCCTATGGACCTTGAAGCCCACAGGAATCAATGGCAAATACCGATTCGGTAATTACCGAATCGGTAAAAATAACGAATTGACAAGGGGGACAGGGTGTCACTTTGACACCCTGTTGCACCCCTGTTTCTGGCTTGTGTGCCATGTGACACACATACATGCCCTTAGGGCATGTCTGTGTGCCACATGGCACAGGTGTACATGCACAGATGTGCATGTATACTGGAAATCGTTATTTACCATGCAATAGTATTACATGGTAAATAACGAATCAGTAATGGCCTGTGGCACTGTTTGAAGTGCCACCTACATCTGTATTTACCGATTCGGTAAATTTACTGATTCAGTATTTTACAGAATTGGTAAATTTACCGAATCGGTTAATATACTGATTCTGTAATTATAAGCCCACCTACATGTCAAATCCCAAATACCGGTCGGTAACGGCCGAAATCAGCCCCTTATCTGTAATTGGCGCACTTGGCTCGCTAGTGATTATCTATTTAGTCACAGAGTACCACCAGCACGCATGGAAATGTGTCAGCAAGCATAACATGTATGTTTAATAAAGTTGGGTTAAACTTAACAAATGCATTATATACAACAAATGCATTGAACTACGTTACCCATAATGCACCTTCAATGCTGTATGGTGCAGCACTATAAATACAGAAAGTGACAAGGGACAAACTGTTACAGACTACCAAGAAACGCGTAGGAGGCAATGTATGGTCTGCAATAAACAACATCCTTAACAGCCAAGAGGTGTGCGGTGCAATCATTCTTGTGGAGAGACGATATATATATATATGTATTTTGTAAAACTATATTTTTAACATCGTTATTTGTTTCTCAATATTTTCACATGTCACAGCGTGAGCCTGTTTTTTTCTTGTGAAATAGCAGGCGGCGGTTTGCTTGCAGAAATTTGCAAAATGTGAGAGTTCAGTGAGCAGGGTCATGCAGACATAGGAATGTATAGTGGCATCCTAGTGCAACATAAAGGATGAGTTTCAGAGGAGATTGGCATTTTAAGGAAAGGCGGTTGGCATTGGGCTTTCATTGTTGTTTTTCAAAAACGAGTCCGTTTTCAAAAGGAATTAGGCCCTTGAACAAGCATTCTGGTTGTTTTTAGGGGCGGTAGGTGTGCGAGGCCATAACCACGGCAACAGAGCACTTTGCAGTGGGTTCGTTAGCCGACTTTAGTTAATTACGCATTGTCACAGCCGAGGTGACATTAGGAGACTACAAAAAAGAGAATTTTGAGAAGAATGTAACAATATAGTAGTATTTGAAGGAAGCCTGTCAATACAAAGTTTGTTATTAACATTATATATAAAATTATGGAAGTAAATTGCGATTCTCCTATTAACATGCCTAGAGAATCAGATTTCATTAAAGACACGGAGGCTCACATTATGCAATGACTTTTAATTGCAGATCCAAGCCAGTCGCATCACAATACAAAGGTTCCAATGAGAACACTGAGATAAACTAAGACATAAGACATAGCAACCATCTGCCTCTTTTAAATCAGGCGAAAAGAAGATCTGGTAGAGAAGAGAGAATTCAAAACGAAATCCAAACAAGGTTGAAGAAGGCAAACAGCCAGTGATAAAAAATCCAACGTAGCTCAAGTAGAAGGGTTACCTGAAAAGAAAGGAGACAATGAAAATTGTATCCAAAGGAACAAAGTAGTCACAAAACATATCGAGAGAAGCGAATTGAAAAGCTGTAAGTTACATGTCAAAGCAAATATATTAGAAATAACATCTCAATGAAAAAACATGAGCAATCAGGTTATAAATGAGACACCCAAAACCAAACAGGGATTGGGATGGGCGGGATAATGTGAGCCTCTGTGTCTTTAATGAAATCTAGATTCTCTAGGCATGTTAATAGGAGAATCGCAATTTCATTACAAGAACGGAGGCTACATTATGCATGTTGGTAGCCTTGTAAAACTACATTAGACATGTGTTCAATTGGTTTACAATAATGTCTTGCGAAGGTACTAGCATTAGACCAGTCGGCAGCTTTAAGGATATCATCCAACTTACCTCCGGACCAAAGTGATTTACTTGCCATAGCACCTCTGAGAGAATGAGCTTGAAATTTGGTTATATTAATACCTGCTAGAGTCATAGCAGACTTAACCCATCTAGCAATTGAAGTGGAGGAAATAGCCTTATGAGGTTTAACGAAGGAAATGAGAAGCTGATTCTCATTCAACGGTCGTAGGTTAGACACTGTCAGATCATAAGCTTTCATACATTTAACTACACAAAGTTTAGGACAAGGGTCGAAACGAGGATAAAAGATTGAGTTAAACATGGTCTTGGTTCTTCTGTACACCTCAAATTTGACTCCAAACAAATTATAGGACCTGTTAGAGATCTCCAGAGCTTAAACGTCAGAAACTCTATGACAAGAGATAAGGCAAAGAAGAGTTGCAAGTTTAATAGATAAGACATTTTCTATTCAGAAGCCAATTATCGGGCCAGGAAGTGAAAAGATCTAGAATCAAATTCACATCCCAGAGTGTATCATATTTCGGTCTAGGGGTTCTTTTGAGACGAATACTCTTCATAACTCTACAAACAATGACGTTTTTACCGACCGTTTTGCCATTAACAAGAACATGACCTGCAGAGATCGCAGATCTATAACAATTGATCGATCTATAACTCACACCTTTATCAAAAAGTTTGGCCAGAAAGTTCACAACATCAACGATAGGTGCCTGTGTGGGATGCAAATCCCTCTCCAGGCACCAACGAAACCAATATTTCCAGATAGTATTGAATCTGTAGTGAGTTCCCGGCACCTAAGACTCTTTGAGGAGAGTAGAAGCTGATGTCGAAAGTCCTGAGACTTCGTTGGATCTCCTGACACTCTCCAAGCAAGAAGGTTCAAACTCCCGGATAGGGCCAGGAGGTGAGTATCTCCGTTTATGTCTGTAAGGAGATCCTCCAGAGAAGGTATCAGAAAGGGAAGTACGTAAGTTAGCTCCAGAACAGTGGGTAACCACGCTTGTGACGGCCAGAAGGGAGTTATCAGGACTAGAGAGCATCGGTCTTGCCTCACTTTCTGCAAGACTCTCTGGATCATTGCAAATGGGGGAAAGGCATATGCATTGATCCCTGACCAGGGTAGGAGAAATGCGTTCACTGCTAGAGCACCGGGCATCCAGCTGAAGTAATGCTCTAGTTGAGTGGTGAGATAGCTTGCAAAGAGGTCTATATCGAGTGGACCCCAGCAAGAATTTAGTGAGTCGAAGAGAGCGACGTTGAGTTTCCAGTCGCTGAAGTCCGAAAGGAATCAGGAATACCAAACGGCAGAAACGTTCGATTTCCCTGGGTAGTATTCCGCTTTGAGGGCAATTTTGTGTTCTAAGCAGAACATCCAGAGTCTCCTTGGTAGGTTGGAAAGTTCTGCAGATTTCGTACCTCCCAACTGATTGATATAGGCCACCTCCGAAACATTGTCCATCTTCAGGACAACCGACCTCCCCTGTATTGAGTGCTTGAAACTCATAAGGGTGTACAGGCCAGCAGTAAGTTCGAGGAAATTTATGTGGTAAGATGACTCCTCCCGAGACCATACGCCACCCGTATTCCGGTCTAGGAAATGTGCACCCCAACCATGAAAGGAAGCGTCCGATTCCAACATAAAATCTGGTTCTGAACCAAAAATTGCTTTCCCATTCCAAGCCTCCAGGTTTTCCAACCACCAGTTCAGTTCTGCTTTGGCCTCTAAATCTAGGGTGATTCGGTCCTCGTACCAAAGACCGGACTTCAAGGCCCTTCCTTTTATCCTTTGCAAGGCCCGGTAATTCAGAGAGCCTGGAAAGATCGCCTGGATGGAGGAAGATAAGAGACCTAGTAGTCTTGCCAGCTCCTCTTGCCTCAAGACGTGTTGAATCTCTTTCCTGATCTTCGAAATCTTTGAAGGAGGTAAGAGAAGAAGACACCTGGAAGTGTCCAAAGTGAAACCCAGCAACTCCATGGATTTTGAGGGGGTTAGAATGGACTTTTCTTTGTTGATAATGAATCCTAGACTTTCTAGCAGATTCATAACCGTTTCCAGGTCTAGGAGAATTTGATGGAGGTCCTGAGACATTATCAAGATGTAGTCGAGGTAAATAATAAGACGGACGCCTCGTTCCCTCAGGAAGGAGGCGACTGCTCTCATTACCTTGGTAAAACACCAAGGCGCGGAAGAAAGCCCGAAGGGGAGAGAGCCTGGAATTGGTAAAGATGATTTTTCCATATAAATTGTAGGAATGGCTGATGCATAACTGCCGTTGGGAATCGTGAAGTAGGTGTCCTTCAAATCTAGTTTGACTAACCAGTCTTCTTTTTGGAGAAGATCTCTCAGGAGATGTATTCCTTCCATTTTGAAATGCCTGTAAACAAGAAATTTGTTGAGGCCTTTCAGATTTATGACAGGTCTCCAACCTTTTCCTTCTTTCTCCACGAGGAACAATGTGCTTACGAAGGTTAAAGAATCCAGAGGAACTTTTATTATCGCCCCTTTCTAAAGCAGAGAGGAGATCTCTTCCTCTACTATTTTCTCTTTTTCTATTGAAACAGGAATGTCCCTTGGTAAGGAAGCTTGAAACGGAGTTTGAACAAAATCTATCATAAAGCCTTTCACTGTGGACAGAACCCAAGGATCTATTGTTACTTCCTCCCATCTTTTCGAAAAAAGCTTGAGTCTGCCTCCCACCTTTAGTGGGATAGAATGAGAAAGTAAAGGAGCAGTGGGTTCGTTAGCCGACTTTAGTTAATTACGCATTGTCACAGCCGAGGTGACATTAGGAGACTGCAAAAAAGAGAATTTTGAGAAGAATGTAAAAATATAGTAGTATTTGAAGGAAGCCTGTCAATACAAAGTTTGTTATTAACATTATATATAAAATTATGGAAGTAAATCAAAGTGAAGAAGGAAACAAGGAGGAAAGATTGTAGGAATCTGGCTCTGTATATACTATACCAAAATGAGGTATAGTGTGCACAGAGTCCAGTAAAACCCCAAAGGTAGGCAGAGGTAAAAGTAGATAGCACCTTACTCTTTATTTGTGGTTGTGTGGGCGAGCAGTAAGGCTTTATCAGAGGGTAGTGTTAGGCATTTGCTGTACACACTCAGGCAGCAAATGGTGTCACACACTCAAAGACTGAACTCAAACCAATTTATTTGTATGAAAAATATTATTTAGGTATGTTTATTTTCTAGAACCAAGCAAGCCTGGTGCAAGTAAGTGTAAATGGTACTTTTCAGGGCAGGTTGAACAATACAAGCAAGCTGAATGAAAATGTTTTTGTTACAGGTTTGTAAATCTTTTCAATACAGTGGAGATTACTTTTGATTACTTTATGGATTACTTTTTCTACTCAGTATGATTTTAGTTATTTGCAATTTTTCAAGTTCTCATACAAAACCAACTTCACACCTCGATCAGTTTTCAAGGGAAAAAGTCAATGTATTCCTATGAAGAAAAATGAAGTTAACAGTTTGCAGGTAAGTACTTATTTGTGGGAGCTGGTATTCTGAGTTTAGAACCAGGGTTTCCCTAGGGTCGAGAATGCACTCTTGAAACACCCTCAGTGGCACTTGGACGGCCAGGTGCAGAGTGCCGAGGCCCAATATTATCAAATGGGGGTAGTGAAGTCAGACCCCCCAGGATATAGGGGCATGGATTAGCAAATTTAGCGGCACAAAAATGGAAATTTAGCGGCACAAATATGGAAATTTAACAGCAATTTTGCGGCATTTTATTTGGCCATTCTTCCTACAGCAAACACAGATATCTTTGTTTTTTTAGTTATATAACCCCTTCCATGCTCACGACGAGCTCAGCTCCTCATGAGGTATACCTCTCGTGTGCTCATGACGAGTTGAGCTCGTCATGACCACACCGAAGGGAGGTTTCTTCCAATGAGAAACTGTTTGCTCTTATACTAACCCTGCCGAGGCTATCCACCACTTGGTTTTTCTCCTGTAAGTATCTTACCAATCTGCATCTTTCCTCCCCTCTTACTTTCCCCCTTCCATCGCTGCACCTATCATCCTCCAGACTGGTTGTTTTTTCTCTTCCTTTTCTTTCATCTATGCTTTCACATACTCTTTCACTGCCATCTCCCCTTCAACACAGCCTCCTCTCTACCCTCTGTTCCCTTTAACAATTTTTCAGGTTCGCTTCTTGTTCACAGTCTCCTTAACTTCTGTCTGCCCCTTCTTTTTCTTCCTCCCTTCTCTTCCTCTTTGCACAGTCTTTCCCTTCCAGATTGTCTTTGATTTCCCCACTCACTCCTTTCCACGTCTGCGCGTTATTCCACCCATTCAAACCACCAATCGCCTGCAATTTCTGAGATAAATCGCGCCGCGTGTTCAGAATTAGGGATGCGGCCAGAAGCGGTCTTCCTTACATTCCTCTCCCTCCCTTGCACCTTCACGCTCAAGCCCTCCATTCTGCTACAGCTCGTGCGCATGTCCAGTCTTCAATGGACTGAACACTGCCACAGACCTGTTGCTATTGTCTTTATTACACGGCACATTTTTCTGCAGCTGCGCCCGACGATCATTAAAGAGCAAAGATGGGCTCGAAGTGGAAGAACAATGTATGTTCAAGATCACTCCATTGCCTTGATGAGAAAAGTACAAATGTAGATAAAAATACATTAATTTTGCTTCCACGTAATTTAAGCTACTTCTTTTAAATGTTTATTCACTGCCAGAGAGGAACGCACCTCAGAAAAAGTCCTTAAGTGATGAAAAGAACACACATCAGACGGAGGGCACGCAGCGAAGGGTGTGTAAGACACTTCAGCTGATGTGTTTGAACAGTGCAAGGTCAGGCTTGCTCCTCTGGCTTAGTAAAGGTACGGGAGGGAGCCGTGGCTTGCATACTACAGAAGTGTAGAATTATTAACCCGCAGCAGGAACCAAAATACTGTAGATGATTGTGGCAGAGCAAAACTCTGATGTAGATTTCAATCCTTCACGCAGTGGCGTGCAGCGTGAAAAATTGTAGCGCTGCATTGGTCAGAGCCCCCAGGATATAGCGGCATTTCTAAAACTGCCGTGATTTCTACAAAAATGCAGATTTCGCGGGCACTTTTGTAAAAATCGCGGCATTTTTACAAAAGTGCCGATTTTGCGGCAAACCGCGAAATCTAGAAATCCTGGAGGGTCTGTGTAGTATAGTTCCTATATTCCCAAAAGGGTCTGCGCATTGGAATAATATATCCTATAGATTAGACGTAGGAATGAGGTCGACTAGGTCTCTATCGAATATACTAGACTTAATTGTGTTTGCCAGCTAGCTCAGAGGTCACTAGAAACTTTCTCGAATTCACAAGAAGGGATTAGTCTCTGACACCCGCATAAACATGACAACTTTGTTTCCCCAAGATAAAACGTATCTTCAGAGTCGTGGAAACAATAGACAGATATTTCTCTCAGTCAATGCTTCGTTTCACTGGAGGTGCAGAGAAAGTAGAAAGACGGGCATTTTCAATAAAAGGAATTATTGAACAGTCTTCTTACTCAAGCATAAGAAATGAACTGCTATAATCGTAAAATTGGTTGTAAAATATAATGCACACAGTATAAATAGTAGAATAAAATAATACTGTAAGAGCATTGTATGGTTCCTAAACCATATATAAATACATACAGAAATAACAGAGGCTAAAAGTACTCAACTGGTGCTTCTAAAATACGCCTACCCCGGTGTACCTAACCTAAGCTTAGTACGAGGGAAGAAGTAAGTGAGGTGTAGCATAAATGTAGTATTCTTTTGCCAAGAATCTGACCAAGATTTCTCTAAGAGTCTAATCAGCTCCGTACCTTAGTTTAGAATGAAGAAGGTCGGTCTCAGGACTCGATTTCCCAACAACCCGCAAGGGTAGCTTGGAAACACTGGAGCTGGATTTCTCGGCAGGAGAAAAGACAGCGTCTCTCTCAGTGGGTGTGCTGGAGGGTCGGCTTCCTTCGGCACTTGCAAGTAGATAGTCGAACTGCTCCAAACCACTGTGTGTTTGCTTGGGCGAGTGTGGGCATATTTATACCATGAAGGTGCAGAGTTTGACGTACAGTTGGACATAATACCGTCATCAAAGTGTCTCAGTTCTTTCAAAACTCCATGAGTTCTTGGACAAATCAATATTCAAGCAAGGGGAAGTCCCTAGCTGCTGAAGCTGAGTTTTCCAAGAAATCGTTGTGGATTTTCGGAACTAGTGGAAGTAGCCCTGCCGTATTTGGAATGCATGAGCTATGCCTAAATATGGTTATGATTTCTATGCCTATATCAGGATATGGTGATTTATACCTATATAAGGGCATGAATCGGGAAACTTACAATAGGGTTCTAAAATAATACATAACAGTAGGAGGTCTCCGGTTGGTGGCTGCTCACGGGCAGGTCACAAGGTTGTGGGAGCCAAGCTCCTAGTGTTAGGCTCAGGGCAAAAGGGGTTCCGAGTTAGCATCCAAAGTACACCCACAGCGGTGCAGGGGCGGCTGGGTGCAGGGTGCTGTTTTAGCATCGGGTACCCTGTTGATTTCAATGGGGATTCTCCAGTTGCAACAAAGACTGCAGGCTTGACGACAAAGATCTTCTGGAGTTGACTACCGGTTGGAGAGGTAAGTTGGGATGCCTGGGAATGCTGGGAAACTGTTGGTTGGGCCACCCAAGGCCGTGAGACGGCGGGTGCAGGGGTGTCTATAAGCAACAGGTTTTTCTTACCAGCTCCAGACACAGTTGGGGGATCCTCCAAGAAGAAGTTGCAGGCTTTGCTTGGATATTCGAGGCAGGTAAGAGATCACCAGATCTCAGGTCAGGATCGCTGGGTAGACCTCCTTGTGGTGTTGGGCTACTCGAACTCGGTCCGTGGGCGTCAGATGCAGAGTGGTGTATACTCAAGGTTTTGGCTGGTGCCTAAGTCTGTGGGTGAGCAAATCCGGTGCGCACAGGAGACAAAGTCTTTGGCTTGGAAGGCAGGGCAGGTCCACCGGGTTCTTGAGGTTGCTGGCTGCAGAATACACCAGGATTTTGCTGGAGCAGGTTCAAGGTGGGGACAGGCCCATAGGGCTGGGGCTAAGTCAGTGGGCGTCCTCCTCTTCTTAGTTCAGCATGGCTTCTTCAGTCCTTCTTCTTTTCTTCTTCTTGTTGATCCATGTCTGAGGAGGCAAGTTTCAAGGTTGCCCCTAAATACTAGATTTAGGGGCGTTACAGGTAAGTAAAGGTTGGGACCAATGGGTTCCTTCCTTGGGGTGGGTGCACTCCCTACTATGCCACCCTCCAGTGGCAGGGGGGGCATTGCCTGGGTCCCTCATCTGCAAAATGGTGGGCACTGAGAGTTGTGCTTCACCTCGCCTCCTCCACCTGAGGGGTGGGGTTGGCAAAGGTGGGAACACCTCCCTTCCCCACTTAGTTCTCCAGCTGATTCTCCCGCCCAAAGTGGGGGTCAGAACTGGTGGGGGGGGGCAGTTGCTGGAAACAGCAAAGGCCTGGAATAGCTCACGAAGGCGGAAAGCCTTTGAAGCTTCTCCTTCGTGGACCCTGCCCATCCTGGGGGAAGAGGCTTAGCACCTCGTCTCAGGATGTGCATTGTTTCATACCCTTGAGAGCACAATGCTCTTGACCCAGGGGCCCAGAAACATGTCTGGTGGTGGAAGCTGGCGAGCAGCCACTCACAATGTTCCCTCTAATTTTTTTCCTTTGTGTGCGGCACTGTAAGGTCTTTGCGCGCTGCAGCCAAGGATATGTGCCCGGAACCAGTCTGCGTGTGTGGGTGCAGCATCTAAAGAAAGGGGCGCGGCCAACCTTAAAGCAAAAATGCCTATGGGGCGCTTTTAGACAAAGTGTAATAAAAATAAAGAAAGAACGCTTTTGTAGTGCGCCCGCTGAAGTAAAAATGCTTGTGCTGTGAAATAAATAAATAAATAAATAAATAAATAAATAAGTGAAGCATCTGAAAGTGAAATTGGCCTGCGTTGTAAATTAAATAAATAAATAAGCACAGCTGCTGAAGTGAAAGCGGACCACGCCGTAAATGAAATAAATAAGCGCAGCTGCTATAGTTAAAACGGGCTGCAGTGGAAATGAAAAAATACACAAGTAAATTACATGATATAAAAGGTGGCGGTGTGCTGCGACATCGTGGGTGGAATAGGGAAGATCATTAAAGAAAACAGTGCTCACCCACTAGATAAAGCAGACCATGTAACAACACAAAAAGTCCAGTCATTATGGGAGGAAACAAATGCAGACAAGGCGGTACCAAGGAGGGACTACTAAGCCTATTCACGAATGAAAAGTGACGATTTGAAATGTAACTTAGAACTTGGGTACTTCAACTCCTTAACAAACTGTCTGTTACTTACTTATCCTGGCTATTATTTGCTTTCCTCTTCTTGTGTTTGTACCTTTCTTGGTGTATAGCCTCTTTTTCATTATTTTGACGGGATGACTTGTATCCTTTCACTGCTAAAAATAATGGGTCTTCTTTTTCATTAGGCACTCTATGAGGGTACTTTTATTTTCTTTCTTGCTTTGTCTCATGTGCTGATTCCCCCTTTCATATTCCTACCCTTTGGTTGCTTCCCTTTAGAATGACCCCACCTGTTCCTCAATTGCTCTCCTACCGCTGATGGCACTTTAAATAAAATTGTTTAACATTCATTGTTTTTTTTAGAGCTGTATAGCTACTCATTGCGGGGGGGGCGACTTTGTGTTCCAAAAGGCGTTTTTACACACCTCTGTTATTTCTCGCCCACACATTGTTGCTTCTTCCCTGAGAACCTGCCCAACAATTTTCTCATTTTTCTTTGGGGGGGGGGAATGTTGGGGGGCAGCAACTGAAATATACTGATGTGCCACGCTGCATTCCAAAAAAGCCCTTTAACCCTAATTAAATATATTATTTTAGTTACCAGTCCAAGTAGTGTTTACTATTTTAGGTTACTAAATAAAAATAATAAAATGGCGTTTTATTCTGTAGGAACGTCATCAAAGATGTGGCTTGATATGGAATGATGTCGCTACATTATCGTATCTTTCTTGTTTCATTTTTTTTTTAAGATGCTCCTCACCTTCAGCTTTTGAAAAAGTCAGTTGACAAACAAGGCAACACCTATTTTCTGTGCCAATGCTTGTTTGTTGTGAAAAGTATTTCATTTGCACACAGTCCCAGTGAGTCAGAGGGAGCGCTGGCACAGATTTGCTTATTTACACCCGCTCGAGTCTATTTCTTGTGTCTACTGATGATCGCCTTCTGAGATTAGTGTCAGAAATAACGTTGGCATCCTTGTTTTAACAGTGCAAGCTGCGGGGCCGATTGTGAACCCTTTCAGGTAGAATCCTTGTTAATTGCAGCGCACAGGGGCGCCGAAATTAACATAATACTAACACAAAGGGTCACAATCGGCCCCGTAGCTGTACAATTAAGAAAAGAAAAGCAGAGTCTACAACACAGCGTGTGCTAAAGCACACGTTATGTTGGAGACACTGTTATTCCTTTCTTAACAGTGCAAGCTGTGGGGCTGATTGTGAACCCTTTGAGGTAGCATTCTTGTTAATTACACGGCAAACGGGCGCTGCACTTAACATGAATACGGTTTTGGAGATGCAGGGGCTAAGAAGGTGTGAAAAAACGACAACCCTCATTTATTTGCAAATGGTCTTTTAAAGACCCGCGAAGTACTTGGGTGCGACTGTTGGGTGCCGGGAAGCTGTCTCAGCCTGGGGGTCCACACATGAGGGGAGGGAAAGGCAGAAGTGTGGAGCACAATGGGCTCTTCCTCTCTTTCCCGCCTGGATTTCGCGCCGCTCGCGTTTTAAAAGCGGCGGCGCGAACGGTCTGGTAGGGGTGTGCGCGCTAAATCCTGGACACTGCGCGCTCCGGGTGACCATCGTGGGCGCGCGCCCACACGCGCAGCTTAGTGGGAACAGTGGCCACTCAACCTGGATACTGGTGTTAGGTCATCTTTCAGGGGGCAACTCTAAGATGCCCTTTCAGGGCATTTTTCATTAAATCCCACTCTGACATCAGTGTGGGTTTAATGTGCTGAGAAGTTTGATACCAAACTTCCCAGTTTTCAGTAAAGCTCAACTACAAGCCCCAGGAGTCCCTGCTTAATGCAGCCGCTGCCGCCAACATTAGCCTGCACCCGGGGGTGCATAAAGGCCCAGCTCGGGTCCCGCTTTGCGGGAGCCCATTTTTCTGCGTGAGGAGGAGGGGGCAGCTCAACTACAAGCCCCAGGAGTCCCTGCTTCACGCGTCCGCTGCCGCCAACATCAACCAGCACCCGGAGGTGCATAAAGGCCCAGCTCGGGCCCGTCGGCGCCCGTCAGAGCCAGGAGGAGGCAAGGCTGGGCCCCCCTCTTGGTCCTATATCCCGGGAAGGTCATATTATCGGCCAGGCATCCCGTCTCTACGGAGGAACGACCAATGGTACTGTAACCCTATCACTTAATAGCAGTCCTTGTTTTTACCTAAATTCTCACGATATTCAGATTTTTATGATTTAATTTGGCCTCACATAGTGACACAAGTACAGCTAGGCAATTGGGAAAAGAAAACATCTGAGCTCAGCTTCTAGAATGTCGCCATCTAAGTCAAGGCAGTCCATTTTGAACTACATAACTGGGGCAATGGGGGTGATAGAATGGCAAATACTTAGTGTAGAAGAAACTGTATCTAGTTGCACGGAGAGTGTCTCGGAGCTGGCAACCTCTGGTTTAATCACTTCTTATACAGTTCAAACGATTGAATCTCTGCCCGAGGATCCTGGGACTTCATCTAAAGACGGCAATGAGCTTGCACATAACTCATCATTAACAGGTACCATGAACCTTTCGAACAGTCACACCCTTTCCAAACTTCAAAAGTCCTTAAAGAACTGCTCCACGAACTCCGCAGTGGTCTTATCCAGGGGGTCTACTTCAGTTAAGAAGAGGCCTTTAGTACAAAAGACAGCAGATATCTCCAAACCATTAAGGGCTGCCAAAAAGCAAATACCCACTGTATCGCAGGATTGCCTTTCATTGGTATTGTCTGTAAAGCTTTGACTGACCTTAGCAAAACTGCAGTTTGCAGTCTCACTGACAGACTGAAACTATCGAATGTGCCATGTTATCTTGCATTGAGCGACTAGGTGCAGTTAACTCCCAAAGAGGGTCAAATTCTTTTACCAGGGTAAACACTATGAGTAGTATCTCCAACCTTCATGTACCTCTCCTACATCAACAATCTGGTATAGAGAATTCTGAGCCTCTTCCTCGACAAATGTCTAATATCCCACGAGAGCCCTAATTAGCGCTAGGGGACAATGATGACAGTCATATTAACGAGGAACTTATAGTAGTCCCCATGCTTAATACCCCCTTGGTGGGTCCTTCCACTACTCACTCTACCCATAATAACAACCTCCTACATGTGAATGATTGTTTAGATCTTAGCCCTACTGCTTCCCCATATGTGGTTATAATTGCCAACGTCCCGACCATAGGTATTGATACACTAAAAAAATGGGACTCGCTGAGAAACAAGTCTCTTAATTGGCTAAAGTCCAGGATCAGGATGGGGGAGCCCTTTTTGACAACTTTAAGATGGCGAGATAAGTACAGTGGGTTGACAGGGCCCCTAAGAAGTTCCATGGTGATTGTGTGGTGCTCGCCTATAAAACCCCAGCACTAGTTAGAGTGATTTTGGAAAATAAAAATCTAAAGTCGCTACCCTCTAACCAGATACTAGTTCTACCACTTGGATAAACCTGCAGTCAAGGAATCCTCTTCCCCCCTGGCAACTGCTAACTGTCTACCGCCAGAGGGGGTTGTATTGGAGGTTCTGCTATCTGAGGTTCAGCCTATGCAGAGGGATATATGATTAGTGTTTTAAGTTGGAATGTTGCGGGGCTTCGCAGTAAATCAAATTTACCTGAGTGGCTAAAATTTATTACTGGTTTAATATTTTTTGCCTTCCGGATACTTGGGTCGCTGAACCAATCCTTTTTAATGGCTTCAAAAAGTTGAATTTATCAGCAGTTACTTCGAGTCACGGCAGAGCTAAGAGGGGGGCGGGGGTATATGTATATTTGTGACAAATGATTTGACCTCCTCAACGGTAATCACAAAATATCCAAACAATTTCTCTCAAATTGTTTGTGTTGAACTCCCAGGTTCTACTTTTTTGATTAGAATTAATTTTCACAGTATGTTATGTTGATAGCTACTTATGGAGCGCAGTAACACCCATAGGTTTCATGGCGCTAATGCAGTGGAGAGTAAACCCAAAAATCCCTAGGCGTATGTTTGCTCAAACAGCCACGTCTTCAGGGATTTCCTGAAGACCAAAAGATTGTCACAACTCCTCAGTGACAGAGGGAGGGTGTTCCAGAAAGTGGCAGCTAAATAGGATGAAAAGGTTCAGGGACCATAGACCAAGCCATCAACTTAAACCTGAGCATGAGCTAATATGCCTGCATTAAAGGAGGTACTTTGTTTTGAATTTTTGTTGATCTCTCGCCTGCTTTTAATTCAGCAATTCAAGACAAACTGTTATGACCTCTTTGGGAATTGATCAAGCAATCATTAGCTTTTTGTTACACTTATATTCCACAAGCTGTGCTAGGGTTCGCTTTGATATTAAGGGCGAATGTAGCCGTAGTTTCAATATCGAAAAAGGAGTTTGCCAAAGGTGAGTTCTTGCACCATTTCTGTTTAATCTGTACATTAATAACCTAGGCGAGACCCTTGCCAACTTACATTTGGATTTGTCACAAATTAAACAACGTCCATTTCCGGTCCTGCTTTATGCGGACGATGCGGTCCTTATGGCACATAACCCACTGGCCCTACAGCAACTACTTGACACCTTTGTGCACTTCATGGATCATCTGGGGCTGAGACTTAATATCAGTAAAAATTATGCCATGAAGGTAAGCAGAAGCTCCACTAAAATGCACAATATCTACGTAGGGCAAGCTGTAATCCCTCTACCTCCTACATTTACCTACTTGGGTATTTTATTTGACTGCGAGGGGAATTGGAAAAGCGCCATTGAGTCCAAAAAATTGCAATTTATCAATTAATTGTTCCTTTGTGTAATTTTAAAAGGAAAATAGGATGTAAACAACAGAGAGAAATGTTAAAGATTTACAATGCAAAATGTAGAACTGTCGCCATGTATGGCTCAGTGTTGTGGGGTTATACGAATCTGGAACTACTTCAAGTGATTAAAAATGCTTTAAAAGAAAAAATCTTTTGTCACTCCAATCTAGTTGTTCAAATTTTGTGTTCCACTCTGAACTGGGTACTAATTATCTAACTGACCTGATAAGAATTCATCCAGTCCTTCTTTGGCACAATATCTGGATCTCGGACCACCTGGAATGTAACTGTAAGAATTTTATGGTAGATATTATACACCCAGATTGTTTTGAACAACTGGATTCCCTGAATACCATTACTAGGAAAGCACTTAATTAGAGTATCTAAATCACCTTGAAGATCTGAGACTATCAGTGGAATTAACTAAACATTCAGTCCAACATAACCAAATGATTTTAACCACTTGTTCAATACAACCCTATCTTTTTAACGTTTTAAATGCACAAGACAGATTTGTTTTAAACTGTTTCAGATTAGATATTTACTATCGCCTGACGACATTTCCAAGTGTTAACAATTGGTCAAAGGACTTAATGCTATGTCCTTGTGATAATATGTTCAACCAATCAATAATTCACATTTTGTTATTTTGTAAACTATATACTGACCTGAGGAGTTCTTTTATTGTTCCTATTTTGAAACCTTTAAATTTAAGCATTACAGACCAGCATTTTTATACTTGCAATTACTTCCTAACCTGTTTACATGTGTGGCACTAGCAAGCTTTCTGAGGGCTCTATTATCGAGAAGGAGAGGCCATGCATTATTTTAAACTGTGACTGTTTTTAGAGAAAAGAGATATATATTTTGTTTGGCTAACGACTGAACTGTATAGGAATGTATTATGTCAAAACTTGTTCTTCATGAATTATTGTACTTTTATGATCCTTTTATACAAGCTTGAATAACGTTAATTGAATTGAATACCTTTTTGGGCATCTTCTTGGAGGTCAGTTCTGTGAGGGGAGTCACAATGGACCCAATTCCTTTTACAAACCTCCTGTAGTACCCAGTCAAGCCAAGGAATGCTCCAATTTGTTTCTGGATTGTTTGAGCTGCCTAGTTCGGGATGGCCTGGATCTTGGTCTGTAAGGTTTGCACTTGGCCTCCACCAACAAGGTGGCCCAAGTATACCACTGTTCCCTGACATTTGGATGCCTCGATAGTTAGGCTTGCAGTTTGCACTGCTTTTAAAACCTTCCACAGGTGAATCAGGTGATCCTGCCAGGTGGAGCTGAAGACAGCAATATCATCTAGATTTGCTGCACTAAAGGACTCCAGGCCAGCAAGGACTTGCTTCACCAACCTTTGGAAGGTGGCAGGGACAATCTTTAAACCAAAAGGCATAACAGTAAACTGATCATGCCCATCAGTTGTGGAGAATGCTGTCTTTTTATTTGCTCCTGGTGCCATGCCAATCCGCCAGTACCTGGCAGTTAAGTCTATTGTGATAGCATGAGCATCTGTCTTGGTGACTGAGTTGTGCCCTCTATAGTCCACACAAAACCTTATTTCTCACTTTACACCCTGTGGATGAGGTTAGGGGAGTAGTACCACTGGGCTAGCCCAGGGGCTCTCAGAGGGTTCAATAACCCCTAACTCCAGCATCTTGCAGACTTCTGCTCTGATGCTTTCTTGGACTTGATTAGACTGTCAATAGATCTTGTTCTTGACAGGTACAATATCCCCAGTGTCCACATCATGGGTTCACCAGTTTGTCTGACCATTGGTCAAGGAAAAGAGCTTAGCATACTGTTGCAAGACTTGCTTGTAATCAACCTGCTGTTGGCAGAGAGGGTGTCTGAGTAGACAACTCCTTCCACTGACCCATGTTTGGGGCTGTAAGAGAGGAGGCCAGGGAGAGGTTTTTCTCTGTCTCCTGATCCTCATCAGTCACCATCAGCATGGTAATGTCAGCCCTGTCATGGAAAAGCTTAAGGCGGTTCACATGGATCACCCTTTTTGGGGATCCTGCTTGTAACCAGGTCAACCAAGTAGGTGACTTCACTTTTCTTTTCTAATATGGGGTAAGGGCCACTCCATTTGTCCTGGAGAGTCCTTGGTGTCACAGGCTCCAAAACACATGCCTTTTGCCCTGGTTGGAACTCTACCAATGCAGCCTTTTGGTCACACCAGTGCTTCTGGAGCTCTTGACTGGCCTCGAGATTCTTGGAAGCTTTTTCCATGTACTCTGCCATTCTGGACCTTAGGCCTAGTACATAGTCTACACTGTCTTGTTTGGGTTCTTGGAGAGGCTTCTCCCAACCCTCTTTTACAAGACAGAGTGGCCCCCTAACAGGATGGCCAAACAGAAGTTCAAAGGGGGAAACCCTCCTCCTTTCTCAGGCACCTCTCTGTAGGCAAAAAGCAAGCATGGTAAGAGGACATCCCATCTCCTTTCGAGCTTTTCAGGGAGCCCCATAATCATGTCTTTCAATGTCTTGTTAAACCTCTCAACAAGACCATTGGTTTGTGTGTGATAGGGTGTAGTAAACTTGTACTGCACTCCACACTCTTTCCACATATGTTTAAAGTAAGCAGACATGAAGTTTGACCCTCTGTCTGAAACCACCTCCTTAGAAAATCCTACCCTGGTGAAGATACCAATGAGGACCTACTGCATAAGCTGTAGTAGTCCTCAGGGGAATTGCCTCAGGATACCAGATGGCATGATCCACTACCACCAGTATGAATTTGTTTCCCGATGCTTTGGGAGTTCAAGTGGACCTACTATGTCCATACCTACCCTTTCAAAGGGAACCCCAACCACTGGTAGTGGAATTAAGGGGACCTTTGGGTTTCCACCAGTTGTGCCACTGGCTTGACATGTGACACAGGAACTGACATATTCCTTTACCTTCTGAGACATCTTGGGCCAGTAAAAGTGGCTAACTAGCCTTTCCCAAGTTTTGGTTTGGCCCAGAGGCCAAGCTAGGGGGATGCCATGAGCCAAGGTGAGTAAGAACTCCCTGTACTTCTGAGGCACCACCACTCTCCTAGTGGCTCCAGGGGTAGGGTCTCTGGCCTCAGTGTACAGTAGTCCCTCCTCCCAATAAGACTATGTGGGTACCACTGACATCTCCATGTTCCTGTGCAGTAGCTTGCTGCCTTAGGCTCTCAAGAGTTGGACAGGTTTGCTGTCCAAGGCGCAGCCTTTCACTAATGGGTCCCCCTAGGCCTAAAAGCTCAACTTGGTAAGGGTCAAGTTCCATAGGCTCAGTTCCCTCTGGGGCTCCCAAGTCTTCTCCCTGAGGAGAGGGGTCCAGATTATTTTGCTGTTCAGAAGCTCGTTTCCCAGTCTTCTTACTTTTCCTCTTGGAAGGTTGTGGCAGTCTTTCAGGCTCCAACACTTATTTTTCACCCTGCTTTAGGCTCTGTGCTCTAGTCTTGACACACACAATTTTGGAATTGTTCACCATTGCTGCATGGTTTTTCAATTCTACCTCAGCCAATGCTGAGGTTTCCAGGTCATTCTTTGTGGATATAGGGAATGTGCACCGCCTTGGCTTTGTCAATGGTTTATACTGTGCTCATGGAAATCACTCCCCTCCTGGAGTGTTAAGAATTAATGCTAACCGGTTGCACACCTATAGATCCATAGGTGCGTCTCCCATGGCACCAGTGTGTTTGCTGTACCAGCTAAAGTTTTGTTTCAAAAAATTCCAATCAACCGTTATGTCTTTTTAAAGAAGAATTGTATTTCACATTGTTTATAGTTATCACAATGTTTTTTCATTCATCATTTGTAGCAACGTAATCCAATGCATTTCGGTGAATAGGTTCACCTTCGTCAGGGATTTTCTACAAACAAAATAAAGAATATACATTGTAACTTTCCTTAAATGCACATTTGTTACATTCACATGTTGTTAGAACATTTGTATCTCTCACATAGATATCTGTGTGATTTAAACTAAATATTTGCCTACCACTCGTGTTTGCGCTAATGTGCAATCGGTTACCGTGATACTGATGCGTTAAAGTTTAGCTCTCCGTTAGGCGGCGGCTTGAAAAACAGAATGGACTTTAAAGCTGAAAGGCACGCGGTATGAAACTCGCTTCCATTCCGGTTACCCTTAATCTCGCCCTTGCTCACCTTGTGCTACCTCGAAATATCCTTCCGCTCCTGCCTGCGGGTGGGTCTGTTTCGGAGTAAGCTCTCTGACTCTGGGTAATAACGCTGACGCTGCGTGAGTCGAGCATGCGCAGTGTGCGGGTTTACCGTGTTTTTTTCAACAAGTGTTTGTTATGAAAATAAAGTTTTCAACTCATATAACTTTAACCAACTAAATCTCATGGGTGCTCCGCTTAGTTACAATGGGTAGAGGTTAATCAACGCGCTCCAATGGTGATATGGTGTGGTGTTGCTATACTAATATCAGGTTCTGATGCGTGTGGCATGCTGTGCACAGTCTAGGTTATAAATAACATAAAAATTCTGTTCGATCATTTAAGCCATTTGGCTTAAGGCTGTTCAAATAGTAAATCCAGTGATTTTCACGTTTCAGCAAATTCTTTTTGTTCAATGTTCCTTCCTTTTTTGGTACAATTTCCAAAATACAGGCTCTCAATTGGTTTAAGTTGTGTCGTTTTTCTTCAAAATGGATGGCTATTGTGGATTTCGTGGAGTAGGTTCTTATATTGCTCTTGTGTTCTGTCAATCTTACTTTTAGTTTTTCTCTCGGTGTGTCCCACGTATACGCTTCCACATGGGCATTTTAAAAGATAAACCACATTTGTGGTGTCGCAAGTTGCGTTGACCCTCAGAGGTATTTTGTGTCCTTTCATGGGGTGACTGATGTTCGACCCCTTGATGATGTTGTGACAATTGGCGCAATTTAAGCACGGTACTGTTCCTCTGTATATTTGATGGGGCTTGGTTTGTTTAGGTTTCCAGGTCATTCCCAAGCAAACAGGCAGCTGGGAGCTTTGGAAAGACCAATACCTGTTTCAGGACAGTAACCCAACCCCAGTCTAATGTCACCATAGCCATGGCATTGTTAGTAGTAACACTGTCAGCGTTGGTGACTGGGCACGTTTTCCCAATCAGATATTGCTTTGGGAAAACCAGTGTGTCTCTCACCATAGTGACACTGGCACCTGTATCCCTCAGGGTTACAAATGGGGGTGGGGTCGCACACTACTCACATACCGGCGGTGTCGCCCCTAAGGACTCTGGTTAATGTAGTAACGTGTTCGCGATGCATCATCTTTCGATCTTCTGCTATCTTCTCTGTCTTCTCCATCCCTGGACAGGTGTTTCGGGGTATCACCCCTCGTCAGCAGAAGTGGTACTAAACCTGGCAGATATTTGGCAGCCATCGGCAACCCCAGAACACGGCCTATCCCTTCTGACGGCAAGGACGGAAAGTTGTGCTTCACCTAGCCTTCCCCACCTGAGGGGTGGGGTTGGCAAAGGTGGGCACCCCTCCCTTCCTCACTTGGTTTTCCTGCTGATTCTCCCACCCAAAGTAGGGGTCAGAACCAGTGGGGGCCAGTTGCTGGAAGCAGCAAAGGCCTTGGGTAGCTCACAAAGGCGGCCCAGGGCTACAGAAACATGTCTGGTGATGGCAGCTGGCGAGCAGCCACTCAGCTTAGACACTAGTTTTAGGTCGTTTTTCAGGGGGCATCTCTAAGATGCCCACTGAGTGCATTTTTCATTAAACCCCACACTGGCATCCGTGTGGGTTTAATGTGCTGAGAAGTTCCCAATTTTCAGTAAAGCCATTATGGGGCTGTGGAGTTCGGAACGACAAACTCCCAGCACCATATACTCTTCATGGCATTACTGCACTTACAATGTATAAGAATTGACTTAGACACAGTAGGGGTACAGAGCTCATGCACCTATACCCTCACCACTGGTATAGTGCACCCAGCTAGAGGGGTGGCTGTCCTATACCAGGGCAGTGTGTTGTAGGCATGGCACACAGGGATGTGTGCCATGTCGACTCTTGACTTTGTACTGCACCAAAACACACAGCCTGCAATGGCAGTGCGTGGGTGTAAAGGTACATGGCATTTAAGGGTAGCACAATAAGTGCTGCAGCCCTTAGAGGCCCTCCCTGGCCAGAGTGCCCTTGGTACCTATGGTACCATTTACAAGGGACTGACCTGTGACCAAAGAGTGCCAACTGGGTTTTGTTTTTAATGCGGTTCAGGGAAAGACCATAGGCCCTGGGTACCTGTTTGGCAGGAACACAGGGCACACTCAGTCAAAGTAAATCAGCAGTTTGGTGACTAAAATGGCGGCAACCATGCAAAAAAGGGGCACTTACTTACATAAGTTGCATAGGATGGTTAGTGAAGAGGTGCAGGCAGTTGCACAGGAGACTTCAAGGCAGGTTTTATATGAGAGAGGACTGAAAAATGTAGACAAAGAGGAGTATTTTTCTGTGTTGGATGATGACAATTCAAATAGAGGTTCTGGGTAAAATGCCTCAGAAAAAAGGCATATGGATGAGGAGTCCAAACATAAAGGGGCCTGCGTGGCTCGCAAAGAGCAGGTGCCCAAAGTGGCACTCATAGAGGTCAGTTGAAGACCGAGAAAGGAGGAAGTCTCAGAGTTGAGTTTGAAATGCAAAAGGACTGACCAAGTCAGGATATGGATGAATATATTCAGATTTAGAATATAAAGATGGATTAATTGAAGAGAGTAAAGTGGGTAGTAAGTCTAGGAGTAAGGAACATCGACAGTGGTAGATCCATTTGGGGGTACTCAGAGAGTTCAGTTTAATACTGGGAAAGGAGGAAGTCTCAGTGATGAGTTTGAAATGCAAAAGGACAGATCAAGTGAGGCTATGGATGAATATATTCTAGATTTAAGACACAAAGATGGATTAAATGAAGAGAGAGAAGTGGGTAGTAAGTCTAGGAGTAAGGAACATCGACAGGGGAGATCCATTTGGGGAAAAACTGTGAGCCACAGGAAATATGTCAGCCCAGGGGCAAAGATTGGTGGCCCTTAGATCATGTTTCACAATACATAAGGGCAGGATTGTGTAAGTCTTTGCAGAAGGAGGAATGCAGTATCATGAGGGCTGAGTGTTGAAGGCCCTTCATAGAGGGAAAGGTGATGCAGACACCAAACATAGACCCCGATCTGATACATATATATTTGAAATGGGGAAGTGTTAGACCTGACATCATTGGCATGAGTCTCCCTTCCATTTTTGACGGATTGTCTCCTCTGTTTGGATATGTTTTTGCTGGTTTTATGCTTTGAGCACTGTGCCACTGCTAATCAGTGCCACAGTGCAAGTGCTCCCTATGTTAAATTGATGTACTAATTGGTTATTCCATGATTGGGGTATTTGATTTATCTGGAAGCCCCTAGTACAATGCACCACGTGTTCCCAAGGGCTTGTAAATCAAATGCTGATGGTGGGCTTGCAGCACTGGTTGTGCCACCCACAGACGCAGCTTGTAAAGTGTGCCATTGCAAGGCCTGTGTGCAGTCTAGCTGCGCAGACTGTCTGCGATGTCGACTTGGCTAAGTGCACCCACTTGCCAGTCCATAAACCTTCCTGTTGCTTTATATTAGACACCCCTATGGTAGGCCCAAGGGCAGGGTGCATTGTAAGTATAAGGTAGGACATGCTCTGATGTGTGTAGCATGTTCTAATAGTGAATTACAGCCATTTTGGTTTGTCACTATTGAAGGCTACCTGTGCTCATTGGCCAGAATGGGCAGTTAGAATATTACATTCTTATAACCCTAACTGACTCAGGGAACATGGTAGAAATTCGAATTTTGTATGCCTGAACTCAGAATAATAAAATACATCTTTTAGTAAAGTTGGTTTTAATATTCTGTGTTTGAAAATACCACTTTTAGAAAGTAGGTATTTTCTTGCCTAACTATCCAGGCCTGGGTTGTGTATTCCTTGTCTGGGTTTGGGAGTGACAGAGCTGGGGGATTCCAGGAGACAGGCTGGGGCAGCCCAGTGGTGAATAGAGAGATATGCATCTAGATGGGAGGGTGGAGTTGCACCTGGGACCTGAATAGGGCTGGGCCTTCCCTCTACAATGCTGGCTTCACCTCCTGTGGCTATTCTGATGTCTCTGCCCTGCACTGTGAAAGGAGAGGAGGAATCATGTCAACAGAGAGCTCCAGAACTGTATCTTCCCTCCCATGTGCTGGCTCCACCTCCTGTGGGGCGGCTGATGTCTATGTCCTGCACAGTGAAAGGAAGAAGAGTCATGTAAACAAAGTGCTCAGGAACTGGTTTGGACTAGGCAGAGGCCCCGCTGCCTTTAGAGAACAAAGGATTTTGGGGTATAAATATTGGGACCCTGATCCCAAGAAATTAGGTCACTTCTGGAGCAAGAATCTTTTCTGCCAAGGAGAAGAACCAAGGAAGCTGCAGGAATTTGGACTTCACCTCTGCCAGTGTGCTGTTTGCTGGGTTGGCCTGCAGTGGTTGCTTCATTGACAAGGGACAGGAGTAGGAACTTTGTAAGGACTTTCATCTACAGTATATTCTCCAAGGGCTTGAACTGTGCTTGCTTCTCAGGGACAAAATACTTCACTTCCAGCTCCCTCCTTAAGTTCCTTGCTGGGAATTCTAACTCCAGACACTTGCGTGCCGATGTGAGCTGGAAGCGACACATTGAGAAGAAGCGTGTCGCCGCCGCAGCTTAAATCGTCGTATCGCGGGAGAAGCGAGCCTTCACCACATCTCCCTGGAAGCGTGTGCTCATCGAAGCTGCCTGCTGTCGCATCACCGGAGAAGTGTGACGCCATTGTGAGAGTCGCCATCGCATCACCGGAAAATAATGTCTCAGGGCCTATCGCGGCTTCAAAGTACAGAGACGTCGCAAGGCTGCCAGGGCGTCATTGTCATCGCATCGCCGCATCTAGGACGCCATCTTCTCGCATCGGAACCGGATCTTTGAAATCGCATCAAGGCGCCATCTAGCGCACCGCAAAAGGCCCGCAGGCCGAGAATCTACGCATCACCTCTGCACCGGTAAGAAGAACGACGCATCCCCTACTCTGCGCAAGCATTGAGGCCCAACGCATCCTCTCCCCCGGATCACGGAACCGACGCATCTCCCCTTTTGCGAGCCTTTTGTTTACTTTGCGTTACGCATCCAGGTACTTTGTTGAGAACTTGCCGCATTTATCATCAAATTGAACTAAGCAACTTTAATAATCTTTTAAGCAATCTTAAGTTTAGTATTGTGAATTTTTCTCGTTTGTGGTCTTGTGTTTAAGTCTATATAAAGAATACTTATTTTTATAAAACCTGTGTTGTGTCCATCTGTAGTGTTTTCACTGTATTACTGTGTATATCCACAAATGATTAACACACTGCCTCTGAGATAAGCCTGTCTGCTCTTGCCAAGCTACCAAGGGGGTGAGCAGGGGTTATTAACACCTTCCAGGCTCATGACGAGCTCAGCTCGTCATGAGGCACACTGGAGCTGTGCTTATGACGAGCTGAGCTCGTCATGAAATGCTGCTTTCCAAGGTTTTTCAGCACAGGACGGGAAAAGCCATAGCAGCCAAGGTGTTAAGGAGTGTAATCCCCTTATCCTGACTTAGAAGTAAGGGTCCCTATTTGGACAAAGGTGAATACCATTCTCAACTAGAGACCCCCAGATCTAACAGGAAGGATCCCAGGAAGGGATTGGAGAAATCTCACAAAATTTGTCAGGATAAACTGTTGGATGTCCTGGGGCTCTTGGCAAGGATCTTTGATTCTGTTGAGGAGGCCTTTTTAAAGGGCAATGATGTTTATTTAATACTTTTAAGATGATGGTGTCAAAAGGCGATTTGCTTTATGGGTAACGTAAATGCTGGTTTGTTGGTAGAAAGGCAGAAAACCATGCTTATCCTGATAAATTCAAACTTAAATCATTTGGCTAGAAGAGAATCATCTGAAGAGACAAAAGGTTTGCTATTTGGAGAAGGTTTAGTTATGTCTTCGACCAAGTATTTAAAGACCTTCACGAGTTCAGATAAAGCACAGTATTCCATGAGCAGAGTTTTTGCAAATAGTAGTTTTTATGGCAAGGCTGGTAGCAGAGGGTACCCCACCAGCCGGGCAGGCTTCAGAGCCCAATATCTTAATACATCATATCAAGGAAATTGAGTATAAGAGGAAACCCAGGAGGTGGACAGTTCTACCCGCAGGGAGGCAAATACCAGGGAGGAAGAGGTAACCATGGAAGGGGACTTGCCCCTAATCAGAGTCAAAGACAAGGTGAGTATGATGTTTGTTTCTGGTTTTATTGCATCAGTGTGGGAGGAAGATTAAGGATTTTAAGAACTCAATGGGAGTCAATAACGACGAATGCTGGATGTTACAGGCCATAGATGGTTATCAAATAGAGTTCAATTCGGAGCTGTGCCAATTGACAGAGCTGAATGAGTTGGTGTTTCAGAGAGATTTAGAGAAAGTGGCTCAAGAGGCGGTGAGGTAAATGTTAGAGAAGAATGCAATAGTAGAAGTGAGGGAGGAAGAAAACCGATTTATAATTACTGTATTCCTGGTAGAGAAGAAGGAAAAAGGCTGGAGGCTTGTTATAATCTTATGGAATCTGAATCGATATGTGACATAAAGAAATTTCAAAATGGAACAAATTGATTTATTGAGGGATTTACTACAGGATTTAGATTGGATGGTGAAAGTAGATTTGAAAAATGCTCATTTCACAATTCCAATAGCAAGGATGAGGCAGAGATACTTACAGTTTGGATGGAAGGGGCAGTTGTATCATGTTCTAAAGTCTCCCGTACGGATTGCAAGAAGCACCTTGTTGCTTTACAAAGGTGATGCAACCAGTGGTATGTTACTTAGGAGACATGGGGATAAGAATAATTGTCTATTTAGATGATATATTGATAATGAATCAGGATTTGAAGGAATTGCAGAAGGAATTGGATATAGTGGTAAATGTAATGCATGTTTGTGGTAAATATGGATAAATCAATAATGGTACCAAGCCCAAGTCAATGGAGTTTTAGGGTTTTTGTTGTGGACACTCTGACAATTCAATTACAATCCCCAGAGAAGAAGGTGAGGAAGCTAAGGCAAGAGGTAAACTCTATGTCAAAGAAGGACTCCGTGAAGTTGAGGGAGTTGGCTCGAGTGATAGGCCTCTTATCATTATCAATCCAGGCAATATTTCTGGCCCCATTGCATTGCAGGGCCCTTCAGCGATTGAAGGCTCTCAGATTAGCAAAAGATCTATGCTACGGAGATATGATTTGTCTGAACAGAGATGCAAGAGAATTGGTGTGGTGGAAGGACTATTTGGAAACCTGGAATGGGTGGGCAATTTTTGGAACAAAACCAGAGTTTGTGTTGAAAACTGATGCGAGCAATCGTGGATGGGAAGTATCTTGCTTTGGTCAGAAGACAAGTGGAGTATGGTCAATGAAAGAGAGGGAAGAGCATACAGATTGTCTGGAGATTCAGGCAGGGTTGTTAGCTCTACAAAGTTTCAGGAGAGACTTGAAGGACAGTTCAGTGCTTTTGAAAATAGACAATGTGACAGCGGCTACATATTTTAACAAGCTGAGAGGATGCAGGTCAAAGAGATTGTCAGAGTTAGCCTAAGAGATGTGGGAATTTTGTATGGAACTGAAAGCAGAGTATTTGCCTGGGAAGCACAATGTGGTATTGGATTGGAATTCCAGGAATGTGATAGATTATAGCGATTGGAAATTGAGAGAGGAAGTTTCAACAAGATTTTGAGGTTGTTGGGGTCTTTGGAGGAAGATTCTTTGCCTCCAGACTTCACTTATCAGTTACCAGCTATGGGAGTTGGAGACAGGATTCGGAAGCATTAGCGATAGATGCATTTTTACACAATTGGAGAGGAATAAAAGATTATGCATTCGCCCCATTTTCAATGATTCAGACACTGTTGGTTCAGGTGAGGAGGCAGAGATGTCAGTTAGTACTAGTAACTCCTTGTTGGAAGACACAACTATGGTTACAACAGTGAGGGAGTTAGCAGTGCTAGAGCCATATTTGATCAGGTCTTTCAGAGGACTAGTATTGGGCATAGAGAGAGGGGAGCATCATTTGTTGGAGTCAGGTTTTCTCAACCTAGTAGTATGGAAGATATTAGACCTTCTGAAAGAATCTCAGGGCTTTCAGAATCAGCTGCGAGTTTACTCGATGAGTCATGGGCTCCAAGAACAAGGAGATATAGAGGGGCATGGAAGGCATGGTTAAGTTGGTACGTGGAAAGGGATTGGGATCCTATGGAGGCAGATGATGTAGACTTTGTGGGATGGGAATTTGGTTTTGCAGTTATTTCAAGGTTTGCCAAGTAATAAATATTTGGAGGTAAGAGAGCTGACCTGTAGGTTTGCTAATTTGCTTTGCCTTCTTTCTGTCCGAAGAGTTTCGGATGTTTAAGCTTCGGAGGTGTCATGTAGGTTTTATCAGCCAGATGGAGTGGTTTTTGAGATTGGTAAGCGGATTAAGACAATGTCAGGATCTATTTTCTACCCAAGATTTGATGATTCACCTAATCTAATAAAAGCACTCAGTTTGGCTTTAGACAAGGTCAAAGAACATAATCTCTTTTGATTGTGGGCACTAAAGAAATGAGATCAGCATAGGACGAGGGTGGAAATGCTGCCTTCATATTGCTTGATCTTTCAGCAGCTTTTGACACAGTCAACCATGATATTTTGGTTGGCCGTGTCTCTAGCCTTAAAGTTAGCCTTGTTACAGTAATTTCTTTCTGGTCAGGTACAATCCTGTCCTTGGATGGGTTCCCATCAGAACTCTATTCTCTTTCTTGTGGGGTTCCGCAGGGTTCGCTGCTGAGCCTGACACTGTTTAACTTTTATGTTACTCCGTTGCCCGCTCTGATAAAATCATTTGGCTTATCATTAGCATTTTATGCTGATGATACACAGATAGAGGTTTCCCTCTTAAATGCCCACTCAGGTGATCTATTTAGGAACTGCATGAGTGCAGTCAGCAAATGGATGGACAGTATTTGCGTAAAGCTAAATTCATCCAAGACAGAAGTCATTCTCTTTGATAATGGTACCTCGTGTTGAGCCCCTGACTTATCGCCAGATTAACTGGGTCCGATTCCGGAGCCCATCGCAAAGACAAAAATCTCAGGGTGCTACTAGGTAATACGTTGAAATATAATAATCAAGTAAGCAAGTTTACGTTATCCTCTTTTCATGTACTAAGAGTGATTTTAAAAAGTGACTAATTGTGGTCATTTTGCTAATTCTGGCGAGACTAGACTAGTGTAACAGCCTTCAATTGGATCTCTCTAAGGGCTCACTTAACAGATTACAAACTCTTCAAAACACAGCTGCACGCTTTCTTTTCAAAGCTCCCAAATTCCATTCTGCGACAGTGGCCATTAGTAAACTACACTGGCCGCCAGTAAAGCAATGATCCAGCACCGATACCAAATATTGATCTGGGATCAATAATCAATCTCATCATAACACAATGGCCAATACACATTCACCCAGAATCCCAGATGCGCTGGTCAATTTATACGTTCCAATAATTCTTTCCTTTTTATAGATTCAAATCTTTTAATAACTAATCCTTTTAATATCACTTTCCGTCTATTTGGTCATGGGAGTTGAATAGTTGATGGCAATGATAACTAATGACTGTATCAACCATTTAGTCGATAAAATGATCACAGACCCTGGTTAAAATTAATAATGAATTGTTTTTATCTCAAATATCAAGGGTTAATGCTCAGTTGCATTTGGTCACCGATTACGAAAACTGAATCTCACGGAAGAAGAAATCATATATGAACTATAAACTCATCCAAATTAAACAATGACTTTATGCAATGAAGGAGTGGATAGAGCAAGAGACAAATGTTTCAGCAAATATTTATGCCAAACATAATATACCTAATGGAGGGATAGATGAAGAGACAATAGTTTCATCTAAATAATACACAGCAATAAATCATTGACGGAGTGGATAGGTGGAGAGACAAAAGTTTCAGTGACAAAATACATTAATATTTAGATTCTGAGAACGATTTAGGCTAAATATACACCTATTGATCTGTAGGAAAACCACCCCCTTGGCCTAGGAAATGGTGGGGGTTCCCCAAAACAGAATCAGGGAACAAAGGATATAAAGACTGGAACAGGACAGGTCAGGAACAGCTAGGTATTCTCTGCAAACTGACGGACGGTGACGCATCTCCACTCTTCTCTCCTGTCAGCCTAAGCTCTAAACCATACCCTTCAAGGCACCCCAGTTATACTCTAAAATTGACATGTCCATCCTACAAATGTTGCAAAACTATCATCGAACTTGTACAGGGATTGGTGGCCTTGGGAGGTGGCGTTGTCACACCACCATGATTTCACCTTTATTTCAACAGCTTTATTGTTATACTAGTTCCCAGGGTCTGAATATTAGTCCGTTCTCACGTTCCCCACATAAGATACACATTTTTAACAATTCTCTTTCATATATTAATATCATATGCAGTGTGCATCTCCGGTCCCACGCCTGGGTACAGTATTTGGCAGTCGTCTGACACTCTGGCTTTCACCCTTCTCATGTCATCTGCGGTGCACAGTGCATCTTGTTTACCTCATGCATGACAGAGACCTAATTTCTTCAAGCTCTCCCTCCCACATTAGCCAATTTTATAAAGATGGCTGCTTCATTTAGCATACAAAGTAAATGAAAATTAACATTTATTAATTATATGATAGTGAAACCTTCATTGTTTACCACCCACCTTGCACTATACCCAATTAAATGTTACCTAGCATAAGCTTAGTGCAAAAGCGGCATTAATAATTACTTTAAAACAGGATGCATCACACAAAATACTGAGGCATATGCGACCTATTCATGCAATTTCTCAGTTTTCTTTCAAAACACTAAAGTTATTACAATATTATTTATTTACGTGCTAATTTAGGAATGCACAAGCAGTTCCCTTGAGTTCATGTTGGGTTACATTAGTTTTACGACAATTACTTATTGTTAGAAAGTATTAGGGGGTATTATTTGAGCAGGTTTCATTTTTGCGAAACCCTGCACCATCAATTCCCCCTTTCATGGCTTTTAGGAGCCATCATAAAATACCTACCACACCAATTGCCATCTTTATTCAATTTAAAATTCTGCATTCTTCTCTCTTTTTATGGCACCCTCATCTAAATCTTTCATCATGTCATAGTACTCTTTTTCATCACCTCTAATTCTATGTCTTCTCTTTTCGTCTTTCTTGCTCTTCATTTACTCTTTATTACTGTCACTTCTTTTCTCCCACTTTTATACTTACAACACTTATGCTGTCATTATTACTAAGACTATTGTTGCTATTAAAACAATGGGAATATTTTTTTCCCTAATAGACTATTTCCGAAGGTAGCAAACAATTTACCTATAGAGGAGAAACTCTTAACAAGTCTCTCCCAAACACCGTCAACCTCCAGTTGGGTGAAATCTTCATGTAATTTCGTAATATTCTTTATATATCCCTCAATTCCTTTACTCTTATCAGGGATATATGTGCAGCAATGTTAAACTTTCAACATACCACAGACTCCACCCTCTTTTGCCAATAATATATCAAGGGCAAGTCTATTTTGCAAAACCATTGATCTGGTTGCAACCATTTCGGTGGCAATCATCAAGAACCCACCAGCAGTATCTGTAGATAAACGATTAATCACTGTTGGCAATTTTCACATTTTGAGTGAATTCAGAACAACTCCAACTGAGGGTATTAGTGCACCAAAAATATCCCCTACTATTTCTGAGAAAGGTGCTCTTTTGTTATGTGTTAGCCCTTGTTTTATTTTGTTCAATTTATGACTGCTTCAGTCCATATGGTACACCTTCGTGAAGATGACAGCAAAATAACAACTTCCTTACCAATATGCAGGCAACCTATAATAGGCTACTTACCATAGACATAATAAACTCCTGGAAAAAGAGGACCAATTTCACCCTTTAATCCCCAACCTCCAGTAATTTGGAAGGTGTGCTCTCATTCACTAGAACCAATAAAATAATTATTATAGTTAGTTTTTGTTCTAAGCAAACACATTTTCCCCTTCTGTGACTAGTCCAGGGACATTGCAGCATATTTTTCGCCCTTCTCATAATTTCCTTCTCTGATATCCCTTGGTGGTACCCGTGACTTCTGTACAGCAGCTTCCTTTAGGAAACTCTCTCTTGTATCTTCTACCATTTCTATAAAAATCTTCTCCTCAACCCGCAAACTACAAGTAAAATTATTCTTATAAGCATACTATATGTCTAAGGTTTTAGTAATATGGAAAAATTATCCCATGTAATGTACATTCTTACGACTTAACACCTTGTTTAATTCTTTAATAACAGGAATTTCAGAAAACACTCAATCTATATTGGAGAAATGATATTTGAATTTCCCTGTTGCATAAAACAGACTTGTAAGTATGCTGCAAGACACACCATGGGTTAAAGGAAGGTGGTGATAGGTCATCCCTCCTGAGACAGACAAAGGAAATTGCATGTATACGTAACAATCACTCACATTCATGGTCTCTATGTATTCACAGAAAAATTGTGTAAAGACATTTAACAAGAAATCATTAATTGATTTATCATGATGGAGAATGCTTCCATCAAATGGTACTACATTAGTATTTGTGATTTCATTCGTGACCTCATTCATTCTTTCACTTGTTACATCATTAGTATTGTTTCTTTTATCAGTTACCATTAGAAAAGGTACAAGGACAGTTAATAATAACCACATAAATATTAATAGCAAGACACTACATAAGCAAGTTTTACTACACCTACGTTTTAGACTAGATTTTGGAAGTTGTCATTTTCGCTACAGCCATTTTGTTTCAATATAAAAATAAAATCTATCTATACCTCTAAACTCTCAAAAAACTTTAAAAATAGTAGTGTAATCCTACAGTTCAAAGCTTTCTTCTTTGCCCCTTTCTTTTATTCTTTTTTCTTTAGTCTGCTTTGAATTTTTATTTTGTTCTCTTATCAGCAAAGTTGCACCTCATTTTGTCATAGTTCTTTTAAGGGGGTCTTAATTTGCTTTCATCAACTAGCTCAGTGTCAGAATTGTCTTTTTCTTCACTTGGAGCTGAGCTTTCTATTTCTTCCAGTCAGGTGCTCTGTATTTCCTGCTCGGAACTCTTACTCTTCGTGTGTTTTGTACTAATTCTTTTCCTGACTCTTCTTGATCTGTTTGATTTGAGACCTCATTACTTTGTTCTGGTCTTTTTCTTAACCTTCTCTTCACGAGTGTGTATTTTAGTCTTTTCACTCCACTTGGCCAATTATCACCTTTTTTTAGTTTCTTTGCTTTGACCACTTTTTCACCTTCTACATCTGGTTCACAGGTTCTTTTACTTGCTCTTTCTTCTGACTATTTTTCTTCTTGATTTTCAGTTTCTTCTGGTTCTTCTGCTTTAACAATAACTTCTCTTTCAACTGTGAACTCAATTACTTCTGGTTTAAATACAGTTTTACCTGTTTCAGGTTCTGCTGGAAGTTCACTTTTTCTGGATCTTCAGTGAACTCACTTCTTTCTGGCTCAACGGCAGTGTTCTGAATGCTAGAATCTTGCACCCACTCTAGTTGACTTGTGCTCAACTGTTCACCATCTGTTTGTTCATCAGAGTATGTCACTCTAGATTCATCAGCTTCACACACTTCAGCCACTGGTCTTTGATTTTGATTCACCAATTGTGGCTCCTTCGGTCTTTCAGGTAGATCTAGGGTTCTTTTGGTGTGGCTCGCGTGAAACCAATTTGGCAAGCCAGCACACTTCACTGCCGCTGTCGCCACCAGTATGATTTGATAAGGTCCATGCCACCTGGGCTCTAAACACGATTTTCGTACGTGCTTCTTGATGTAAAGCGAAAAACAGGAGAGAGTTTTCCCGAATGAACCCAGAAAGGACTGGGAAAAGGTATAACAAAAAAAAGGGGGGGTTCCTTTCTGTGGTTATTTCATTATCATTATTCAATAAATCAGACCAGTAGAGCAAGACACCTGTTGTGAGACAAACTTAAACTAAAGTATCCTCAGTCACACATATACCCTCAGACCATAAATCGTATCAAAATGTCACATTTATTAAAAAAGAAGAAAAAGCCTTTTATATTAAATGATTCAAACAATTTCACATAAGCATTTTCATAGGAATACATACATATTCTCTTTCTTCCAAAAATTATTTGGAAGAAAGAGAATATGTATGTATTCCTATGAAAATGCTTCTTGATGTAAACCCGTTCACCAGGACTCAGATCATGAGCTTGATTCTGATGTATCGTTGTGGCATCTTCTCCAACCTGGTGAGACACAGAATGTACCAGTTCAGCCAATCCTCTGCAATAGTCAAGCACCAGATCATCAGATATACTCATCAGTTTGTTTGCTGGTATATATGCCTGTCTCATTGTTCTTCCCAATAGAATTTCATGGGGACTCAATCCAGTTTTTTGTCAGGAATGCTTCTCAAACTCATCAGCACAAGGTGTAAAGTGTCAGGCCTTTTCAGTGATGTGGATGCACACACTTTCTCTAACCTAGATTTTATAGTGCCATTGATTTGTTTAAGTACTCCAGATGCTTCTGATCGATAGGGACAGTGCAGCTTCTGCTCAATCTTAAATGCTGCACAAATAAGCCGAAGTATCTCATTATTAAAATGTGTTCCTCTATCTGTCTCCAAAGTGACTGGAATTCTGTGGAACGGAGGCTGCACCTACCTCTTTCCGGCAGTATCCGAGCGGGGAACTCCTGTCTCCCTCGCTCGGCCAGTTAACGTCCCGGTCACCCAGGACACCCTCTCTTTCTCATCCCCTGCAGGTGCCGAACCCTGAACACGGAGAACCGGAAACCCTCACCAGCGGTCCCGGAAGCGGAAACAGGACGACCTCTTTATTTATTTATTTTTTTTGAGATTTTTATTGCGCATACAAATACCCGAAGGTGTCTCGGCGCATAAAGGGCTAAGAGCGATCAAACAGCAACTTACTGGTTAAACAACCATGTCTTTAATAGCCTACGGAAGCTCATCAGATTGGGGGCTGTTTTAATCGCCAACGGCAGCACGTTCCACAATTTGGGTGTGGCCACCAAAAAGCGCCTGTCTCCCCATGTGACAGTTCTAGTACGAGGCACTGGGAGAAGGCGGGTGTTAGCAGATCTTAGTTGCCTCTTGGGGATGTAGGGCTGAAACGCTTCTGTCAAAAATTTAGGCCCAACACCCTGCATTGCCTTATAGGCAATGCAGAGGGCCTTAAATTTGATACGGTTCTCTACTTTTAACCAATGTAGATGACGAATGGCAAGAGTAGTGGGCTGGCGGCGGGGGATATCAAGAAGAATCCTTGCAGCCGCATTTTGTATTGACTGTAATTTCGCTATGACATGTTTCTGAGTGTTTAAAAACAAAGCGTTCCCATAGTCAATTTTTGAGAAGACCAGGGTGGAGACCAAGGTCTTCCCAGCTGAGATAGGGAGGTAGGGCAGTAATTTCTTGATTTTCTTTAAGATAAAGAATGCAGCTGACACAACCTTATTGACATGAAGGCTGAAAGACAGCTTGCTATCAAAAATAACCCCCAGATTTCTAACCTTCTCCACTGGGGTAGGTGGAGAGCCCAGCTGGACAGGCCACCAGATGGAAGACCATTCCGGTGAGAGCTTACCGAAAGTCATAATCTCGGTTTTATCCGAGTTAAGCCTCAGACAGTTGGAGGCCATCCATGTGCTAACCGCAAGCATAGCCGTTTGGAAATTAACTGCCACCACTGGGCCATCCTTGTGGATTGCCAGGACCAGTTGGGTATCGTCTGCGTACGACGTAAGTCGTAGTCCATGGGCCTTTATTATCCTCGCTAAGTCCGCTACATAGATATTAAATAGCGTAGGACTTAGCGAGGAGCCCTGTGGGACTCCACAGGGGAGTGCAGAGACAGGAGAGTAGAAATCACCCAACTTCACTGTCTGGGTACGGTTGGCCAGGAAAGATGAAATGAGATCCCTGGCCATGCCGTTTATCCCCAGGGCTGTGACACGGTCGACCAAAATAGCATGGTCGACCGTGTCAAAGGCCGCAGACAAATCCAAAAGGATCAGGACGGCCACACCTCTTTCAACCCGGAAGTACCCGCCCCGGACCCCGGAAGTGGACGGGCTGTCGACCAGCCGGAAGATAGAAAAAGCCCCGAGGCGAGAGGAAAGGCGTTCGGAGCAACCGACTCGTGGCAGGTGGCAGCGGAGAGCGACGAACCCCCGACAGAGAGCGGAGCAGCACGGCTAGAGCGAACCGAGGAGGACGAGGACGTCTGGACGGAGGACTGGTGGCGTCCTTAGGAGGAAGCTGGAGAGCGGCCGCAACTCGGACGAGAGTCGCGGCGGGGCACGTGAGTACACGTTACCCTTTCTCAGTGCCCCTGTACATAGAGTTGTATATAGTTAGGTGTAAATATCGTAGGATTCACGAGCACCGAGTCACTATATATATGTTAATATCCCCTGTTTCACGCACGCTGTATAGAGCCCAATCACTGCCCTCACCTGGCACCTCTCTTCCTTCCCGTCTATCCCTTGCCTCTTCCGAACCCGTTCCCGTCCCTCCCTCACCGTCTTCTTTTCATATCCTCTCACGTCCGGGTGTCGGTGACGGTATTCCGAGAGTGTTGCACGGACTAAAGCCCTTACGCTTCTCTCCCTTTCTTCAAGCCTCCGTGGAGCCCCAGCGCCATCCCGAGGAGACAAAAGGTGAAAGCGGGAAGCAACACCTGATCCAGGATCCTCATCATCGAACCGTGTCATCAACCGAACTCACCATCCCTGACTGCACAGTGACTTTGTATTTCCATCCATCTGTTGAAATAAATCTAGAGACATAGCTCACTATATTCGGCCTCCCCGCCTGTTATTCCGGTCCGCACGTTCCCCAAGTCCACAATTGGTGTCAGAAGTGGGATATCCCGGAGGCATGGAGGCCGCAGTCAAACAACTGGCGGAGTGCCAGGAGCAACTAGGAAAAATGATGGAGCGGTTCCTCAAGACGGCGGAAGACGATCGCGGTCAGCTGCATGATGTGCTGAAAGGACAGGGTACCGCGCAGGATCAAGCTCTCGCAAAGCTCACAACCGCTATGGGGCAACAGAGACCTGCCGCCTCCCTGCCCTCAGTTGTGTTGCAGAAATACGTTCCCGGAGAGGATCCAGATTATTTCTTCACGAACTTCGAGCGCCTAGCTCAGGCGGCTGCGTGGCCCGAAGACCGGTGGGGCCACTACCTAGGACCCCTCTTGACGGGTGAACTACAGGCCGCCTACCAGCAAGCTAACATTCAGGGACAAACCCCTTATGCCGACATCAAGACCTGTATCCTGGAACGTCTAGGGATTGATGACGAGGCCTACAGAGTTCGGCTACGACAGGCCAAAGAGGGACCCCAAGAAACCCCTAGGGCTCTAGCCTTCCGGATTCAAGATCTGGCAAATCGCTGGTTAAAACCTGCTACCGCCACCAAGGAAGACATTCTGTCCAAAATTTATCTCGAGCAGTATCTGGCTTCCCTACACCCTGCCACCCAGAAGTGGGTACGCCAACATGCGCGCTTAACGCTCGCCAGTGCTGTAGAAATAGCCAGCGCATATAGCAGAGCCCAGGAATCCCAACGACCTAAGGAGGAACATCATCCCCGTATTCCTCCAGGGAACCATGCTCGGCTCCCACGACCTGCTCCAGGGGTCAGGAAACCCGAGCCGACTCCCCTCTTGCCTTATCCTGTCTTGCCGCGCCCTCACCCACCTGGTCCCCAATGTTATCATTGTGGTGGGTACGGACATATTGCCCGCGTCTGTCCCCAAAAGGAGGAGCCAATGGAGATAGGGATGGCAAGAAACTATGTGTGCCTCACCGCTGACAACACTCCTCCTCCGTTTCGATGTCCTGTGCGGATTGAAGGACACCGAATGATGGCACTGGCCGACACTGGATGCCGACAAAGTGTCATCCGACCCCAAGAACTACCTCATCCTGTCGGTCCAGTCACCGGTAGCGTCGCTATCAAATGTGTCCATGGCGACACCAAACACTATCCGACCGCCCAGGTACACGTACAACACCCCACGGATATGGGTAGTCTACTTACGGTCGGCCTCATACCCACTCTCCCAGAACAAGCAATATTGGGGAGTGACTATAGTGGACTACCCCATCTCCTTCAAGACACCACCGAGTCATTGAAGAAGTGGTGGGCCGATGCCCCGTTTTCCCGTGAACCCCCTCCGGAACACTCAGTGATCAAACCACTCAAGACCAGAAGGCAGAAAAGGAATGAAAGAAGGGACTTTGCCGTGGCCTGTCCTGCCCAAGTTGAAGTCCATCCCTGGGAAACCGACAGAGAGTTCCGCGCCACCCAGCAGGAAGACCCGGTGTTGCAGGAGGCTTGGGCCCGGGCTCTGGATGCAGAGGATCCCCTACATGTAGGTCCATACTTTTTCAGGAGGAACGGACTCCTGTACAGAAAGGGAGGACCCCAACAACCTGCCCAGCTGGTTATCCCCGGGTTGTTTCGTGAGAAAGTATTATTCCTAGCCCACAGCCACTTACTGGGAGGTCATTTCAGTGATGAAAAAACCGGACACACGATCCTAGACAAGTTTTATTGGCCAGGGGTACACGGAGAAATCAAACGGTTTTGTCGAGAATGCCCAGTCTGCCAACGAAACAGCCGATACCGTCCTCCCCGAGCTCCTCTCCAACCCCTTCCTATCATTGATGTCCCTTTCACAAGAGTAGGCATGGATATTATCGGACCCTTACTTCCCTCAAGATCAGGATGTAGATATGCGCTGGTACTGGTAGACTATGCCACCCGCTTCCCTGAGGCCGTCCCCTTACGACAACCCACCACTCAAACAATAGCCAAGGCTCTCATATCCATATTCTCGAGAGTGGGTTTTCCCCACGAGATATTAACGGACCAGGGGACACCCTTTGTTTCCTCCCTTATGCGCCAAGTTTGCTCCCGCCTCGGCATCAAACAAATAAGAACAGCTGCCTACCACCCTCAGACTGATGGGCTGGTTGAGCGATACAACGCTACACTCAAAACAACCCTTAAGAAGCTTTTAGGCCTCGAAAGCAAAAGATGGGAGGAGATGCTTCCCCTGGCACTGTTCGCCATCAGGTGTAAGCCTCAAAGCAGCACAGGTTATTCACCGTACGAGTTGTTGTATGGGCGAGCCCCACGGACACTCCTAGATATGGCTAAAGAAGCCTGGGAGGCCGAGCCCGACAGAACTCGACCCCTACCCGAATACGTGGACAATCTAAAGACACACCTGGAACAGATAAGGGTCATTGTGAGACAGAATCTGGTAGCCGCCCAAGACACCCAAAGACGTCAATACGACAAGGGAACTAAAGCCCGGAAATTCAACCCTGGTGATCTGGTATTGTTATTATTGCCTTCTTCCGACCACAAGTTACTAGGGCAGTGGCAGGGTCCCTTCACTGTGCTAAGAGCCGTGACTCCTGTAACATATGAAGTGGAGACAGAACCCACCCGAGGGATCACGCAGATCTATCACGTGAACCTCTTGAAGAAGTGGGAGGGAGCCCGTCCTGTCATGTCCAATACCATAGCACCCCCCTTTGAAGGATGCATTGACCCTGACCTCCCAGAAGCCAACAAACAGGATCTCAGGCGAGCCTTATCCTCTGTACAAACCGTATTCTCTTCCCTTCCCGGACACTCCACAGTAGTTGAACATGCCATCAATACGGAACCAGGAAAAACCGTGAGACAACGGCCCTATCGCATCCCCGAAGCTCGTAGAGCTACCATTAAAGAGGAGACAAATCAAATGCTGAAAATGGGCATCATAGAACCGTCCTGCAGCAGCTGGAATTCCCCGATTGTTCTAGTCCCCAAGCCAGACGGATCCACCAGATTCTGTATAGACTTCAGAGAAGTAAATAAAATATCAGCATTCGATACCTACCCCTTGCCACGGGTAGACGAAATGGTGGAACGCATAGGCAAAGCCCGGTACATAAGCACCCTTGACCTCTGCAAGGGTTACTGGCAGATCCCACTTAAAGAGACAGACAAACCCAAAACGGCCTTTTCCACCCCTGAGGGATTATTTCAGTTCAAGGTGATGCCCTTTGGGCTTCACGGTGCCCCGGCCACGTTCCAACGAGCCATGAACCTGGTTCTACAGCCACACATGAAATACGCAGGGGCATACCTGGACGACATTGTCATTTATAGTGACAGTTGGGAGCAGCACTTAGATCATTTACGAGCTGTAGTGACCTCTTTAGGGAACAAGGGATTTACCATCAACCCCTCCAAAACCACCCTCGCAGCCCAGAGTGTGAAATATCTCGGATATCTATTGGGGGAAGGACTCATACGACCTCAGAACAATAAAATCAAGGCCATTCAAACCATACCCTTCCCTCAAACCCGGAAGGAACTTCGTGCCTTCCTTGGATTATTGGGGTACTATAGGAGGTTTATCCCGAACTTCTCACAAACCGCAGCACCTTTGACCGATTTGTTAAAGAAGAGTACTAAAACAGAAGATGCGCTCAGACATCCCTCAACAGCTATAGTACAGTCCTTTGAGCAACTGAAACATTCCCTGGTATCAGAGCCAGTGTTAGTCAGCCCGGACTATACACAACCCTTCATATTACAGACTGATGCCTCTGATCAAGGCTTGGGCGCCGTGCTCTCCCAAAAAGACCCGACAGGGGTCGAACGGCCCATCCTATACCTCAGCAGAAAACTCTTTCCCCGAGAAGTAAATTATGCCGTGGTAGAGAAAGAGGCCCTAGCCATTAAGTGGGCAGTGGAAAGTCTTAGATACTACCTCGAGGGGCATGAATTCATACTATACACCGATCACGCTCCTCTAGAATGGATGGCCCGCAACAGGGGCCACAATGACAGAGTCCTCCGGTGGTTTCTCTCCCTACAACCCTTTAGGTTTAGAACCTTACACCGGAAAGGGTTACAACAGGGCAATGCTGACTATCTTTCCCGGTATCCACCTCCCAACCCCCCTACAAGAAAGACAGCTAGGGAAAGGGGATGTGGAACGGAGGCTGCACCTACCTCTTTCCGGCAGTATCCGAGCGGGGAACTCCTGTCTCCCTCGCTCGGCCAGTTAACGTCCCGGTCACCCAGGACACCCTCTCTTTCTCATCCCCTGCAGGTGCCGAACCCTGAACACGGAGAACCGGAAACCCTCACCAGCGGTCCCGGAAGCGGAAACAGGACGACCTCTTTCAACCCGGAAGTACCCGCCCCGGACCCCGGAAGTGGACGGGCTGTCGACCAGCCGGAAGATAGAAAAAGCCCCGAGGCGAGAGGAAAGGCGTTCGGAGCAACCGACTCGTGGCAGGAGGCAGCGGAGAGCGACGAACCCCCGACAGAGAGCGGAGCAGCACGGCTAGAGCGAACCGAGGAGGACGAGGACGTCTGGACGGAGGACTGGTGGCGTCCTTAGGAGGAAGCTGGAGAGCGGCCGCAACTCGGACGAGAGTCGCGGCGGGGCACGTGAGTACACGTTACCCTTTCTCAGTGCCCCTGTACATAGAGTTGTATATAGTTAGGTGTAAATATCGTAGGATTCACGAGCACGAGTCACTATATATATGTTAATATCCCCTGTTTCACGCATGCTGTATAGAGCCCAATCACTGCCCTCACCTGGCACCTCTCTTCCTTCCCGTCTATCCCTTGCCTCTTCCGAACCCGTTCCCGTCCCTCCCTCACCGTCTTCTTTTCATATCCTCTCACGTCCGGGTGTCGGTGACGGTATTCCGAGAGTGTTGCACGGACTAAAGCCCTTACGCTTCTCTCCCTTTCTTCAAGCCTCCGTGGAGCCCCAGCGCCATCCCGAGGAGACAAAAGGTGAAAGCGGGAAGCAACACCTGATCCAGGATCCTCATCATCGAACCGTGTCATCAACCGAACTCACCATCCCTGACTGCACAGTGACTTTGTATTTCCATCCATCTGTTGAAATAAATCTAGAGACATAGCTCACTATATTCGGCCTCCCCGCCTGTTATTCCGGTCCGCACGTTCCCCAAGTCCACAAATTCCAAATCTAGGGATCAATTCTATCAAGAGTAGTTTAGCTACTATAAGACTATCATTCCTTCTTGTGGGATAGGCCTCCACCCAAGGAGAGAACAAGCAAACAATGACTAGCACATATTTTAGCCCGTGCAAGGGGGAAGCTCGATAAAGTCAAGCTGGAGTCGAATAAATGGACCTCCTGCACTCCCAATTCTTCCCCAACTTACAACTGTCTTTTTGCCTGGATTCTTCTGCTGATAGATAATGCACCTCTGGCAAAGGCTCTCTGCAATGACCCTGGACTTCGGATTATGCCATGTCTGCTTGAAGAGTCTGATCATTGCATCTCTTCCAATATGAGCATTTCCATGGTAAACCCTGGCCATGAGGGAAAGTAAGGAGTCTGGTAAAACTGGTCTTTCATCCTGAGTGGAGTGGTGTGGCTCACTGGTTGGAGGCGGCAGACCCGGAAGCAGAGAACGGCTCGGGACCAGGGTTCAATTCCCGACGCGGCAGGGTTGTAGACCAGGGTCAGCAGACTCGATAATTCTCGCCTCGGTGCCTACTCTAACCAGGGATCACACTCGGCAACTCTGGGCATTAGCTTGCCTCATCTCTACAACGGCCCCCCACATTCGCCGGGGATGCCTGGTTTCACCTTAGAGATACCCAGTAGGGACCAACTCACAGGGATAGCCAGGACGGGTTCCCCAGCGGTCTATAGCGCCACGACGCCTCAGGGCAGCAGTGCGCTTTACAAGACACATACATTACATTACATAAACCCATAATTCATTATGTCAAGTCAAGTCAAGTCAAAGAATTTATATAGCGCACTACATACCCAGAGGGTCTCAAGGCGCTTAGGGAGGGGAGGAGGATTACTTGTCAAATATCCACGTTTTAAGTTGCTTTCTGAATGCTAGGTGGTTCTGGGTAAGGCAAAGGTAAGTGGGGAGTGAGTTCCATGTTTTAGCTGCCAGGTATGAGAAGGATCTACCTCCCATGGTGGTCTTATTGATGCGAGGTACAGTGGCGAGGGCTTGGCTGGAAGAACGTAGTTGGCGGGAGGGGGTGTAGAAGGACAGTCGTGAGTTGAGGCATTCTGGTCCGATGTCGTAGAGTGATTTGTGTGCGTGGGTTAGAAGTCGGAAAGTGATCCTCTTATTGACGGGTAGCCAGTGGAGGTTTTTCAGGTGACCAGAGATGTGTTCGTTACGCGGGATGTCTAATATGATCCTGGCTGAGGCGTTTTGGATTCGTTGGAGTTTTTTCTGGAGTTTAGCGGTAGTACCTGCGTAGAGGGTGTTTCCGTAGTCCAGTCGGCTCGTGACCAGAGCATGGGTGACTGTTTTTCTACAGCCTGTAATTTTCCAAATGTCCTTTTCCTGATCACTTGCGTCATCTGACTAACTTCATCCCAAGTTTCAAATGTGGTTGTGTACATAAGATGGCCTTCGGTATTTCCTCTTTCAATCGATCTGTTTAAGGTCATTGTATTTAGTACACAATACTGTGCAATTTGGTTGTCATATCTGTTGCCTTTTGTCACATAATCATCTTCTGATTTATGTGCGGCACATTTGACTACTGTAATTTTTTGGGCAATTTCAAAGCATCCAATAGTTATTTTACAGTTTTACCATTTCTAATAGGGGAACCTGAGGAAGTCAGAAATCCCTTTTGGATCCATAGCTGACCGAAATCATGTACAATTCCAAATCCGTATTGGCTGTCCATGAATATTGTTACTTTCAGGCTTTTGGCAATTTTGCATGCTCTAATTAGAGCTATAAGTTCAGCTATTTGGGCGGAGTTTACTCCTTTTAGACAGGATGATTCAAGAACTCCTTCTGTTGTGCAAAAAGCATAGGCAGTGCATAATTCACCTCTTTCATTTCTCAAGTATGATCCATCAACAAACTTCTCACAATCTGATTCTTCCAACGGACTATCTTCTATGTCTGGCCTAGGTTTGGTGCATAATTCTGTCACATCCAGACAATCATGATCCATTTCCTCTCTCATTTCCTCACAGCGAGAATCTATACTACTATTATAAAGGAAGAACTTTGAACCTTTGAGGCGGGTAAACTCGGGAACCACAGCGCTAATCCACACCCCCGATACATCGTTGTAATCGTCAGGGTGTGCAGATGGACATAGGCAATATAAACTTAATAAATATATACGTTATTTAAAACATTTACAGAAAAAAAGGTAGTCCCTTGGAAGAAGCGCCGGCCGCGACGTGCGTGCTGACGTGAGGAGCGCAGGGAGGAGCGGCGTACAGGCGGTGAGGAGCGGCGGACAGGCGGGGAGGAGCGGTAAGCGGCGGATGAGGTAGGGTATTTATTTATTTAGTTAGGAGCGGTGAGCGGCGGAAAAATTAAGCAAAAATGACAATCGTGAGCAAGAGGAAGCAAACGGAGCATTACAAAAGTGAGCCAAACGGTGCATTACAGGAGGATAAAGTTACGTGTGCAGGTTACAAAAGCGTATATCGTGAGCAAGAGGAAGCAAACGGAGCATTACAAAAGTGAGCCAAACGGTGCATTACAGGAGGAAAAAGTTACGTGTGCAGGTTACAAAAGTGTAGAAAGTAATTATAGAGGTATAGGAGGAAAACGTGACGTGTGCAGGTAGCAAGAGGAAGCAAACGGAGCATTACAAAAGTGAGCCAAACGGTGCATTACAGGAGGAAAAAGTTATGTGTGCAGGTTAAAAAAGCGTAGAAAGTTAACATAGAGGTATAGGAGGAAAAAGTGACGTGTGCAGGGAACAAAAGCGTACAAAGTAGACATAGAGGTATAATACTGCAATATATGGAGGAAGGCTCCGGGGGACCCACGGACAACGTTGGGGCGGGCGGGGGCCCTGAAGCCTAATTGCTCCCGGACAACGTTGGGACGGGCTGCTAGTAAGGCAATAAAGTTGCCGGATTCACAGTAGTGCACCTGACCACAGTCACACTTTCCGCACCCAGAATCACTCTTTTGTACTTAGTCAGCCGACTAGAAGTAAGGTATTGGGTCCTGGTGTGAGTCAAAAGAATCTCAAAAGAATGTGGCACATACACTTTGACTGGATAACCCATCACAATCGGTTCACTCTGTTCTAGACTCATGCAAGTAGCTGCCACTGCTTTCAACCATCCAGGCAACTCTGCAGCCACTGAATCCAGAGTAGCAGAAAAATATGCTACTGGACATTGTGCCGTTCCATGTTTCTGAGTTAAAACTGAAAGTGCATACCCATCTCTCTCACAATAGTACAACGCAAATTCGTTTGTATAATCTGGCATTCCCAATGCAGGTGCTTGACAGAGACTGCTTCTCAACTTTATAAAAGCATTCATACCTTCATCATCAAAAGCAATCTTATCTTTCACATCCTTTTGAGTCAACCTCTGTAGAGGTTTTGCAATCAGTGAGAAACCACATATCCATTGATGACAATATCCAACTATTCCCAAGAACATTCGTACTTTCTTTTTGAGTTTTAGGTGGACTCATCTGTTTGATCACACTGACTCATTCTGGGGTTACTTTCCTATTTTGTATCCAAGGTACTGTACTTCCTGTTTATAACATTTTAATTTTGCTGGGGACACCTAGGGCCCGATGTAGGTAGGCTGTTACCGATCGGTAACGGCCAAAAATACCGATTTACGGCCCTTACCGATCGGTATACAGCCATCGAGATGTAGGGCAAAGAAAACCGTCCAAATCGGTACATATACCGATTCGGAATGACTACCGAATCGGAAATAATCCGATTCGGAAATACCCCGAATCGGATAGATAACAAATCGGTAACATACCGAATCGGAAAAAAATACCTATTCGGTCCATGTACCGAATTGGTAGTGACACCAAATCGGAAAAAATCGATTCGGTCCATGTACCGAATCGGTAGTGACACCGAATCGGAAAAAATGCCGATTCGGTCCATGTATCGAATCGGTAGAGACAGCGAATCGGAAAAATGCCGAATCGGATAACCTACCGATTCGGTAGAGTTACCGAATCGGAAAATCTCCGATTCGGACAGATAGAGAGATGTAGGGAAGCACAGAAATACCGATTTTGGCTCAAAATTGGTATTTCAAAATCGGTATTTACCATGGATTACAATCAGGTGGTAACCAACTCCAACCCATAAAAATAGACCCAAAATGCATTGCAACTTGCAGGATGGCTGCTTTTTATGTCATTGCAAGGCGGCTACGGCTACAGCAGGAAGGAGAGAGGGAATGGCAAAGAGAGGAACAGGTCTACAGACAGAGGATCACCCTGTTCATGCTCACAGAGGCAGAGATCCTACAGAGGTACAGGCTGGACTCAGACACCATTCTGGAGCTCATCAGGGACCTCAAACCACTGTTGGACTACCCCACCCCAAGGGCACACGCCATCCCAGCGCACGTCCAGGTGCTATGCAGCCTACACCTGCTTGCGTCTGGCAGCTATCAAAGTGGAGTAGCAGCGGTAGGAGGGGTGACCCAGAGCAGCCTGTCAAGGTTTTTCCACAAATTCCTTGACGCCATGATACACAGGATGGACCAATACATCTCTTTCCCTGCAACCCACGCAGAACTGGTACAAACTAAAGCTGACTTTTACCAGATGGCACAATTTCCCCAAATCATTGGCTGCATAGATGGCACGCACATTCCGATTTACCCCCCAGCAGACACAGAATACATATACCGCAATAGGAAGTCTACGCACACCATCAATGTTCAGGTGATCTGCAATGCGAAGTGCACCATCACAGACCTTGTAGCAAAATTCCCAGGGAGTACCCACGACTCCTACATTTTTCAATAGAACGGCATCTATGCACGGCTGATGGCTGGCGAATTTGGTGAAGGATACCTCCTAGGTGAGACACATCATCAGACCCTCATAACACAAAGTAGCTAAGTGAAATACATGTATGCATGTGATTAATGTTACCCCTTTTCCTTCTAGGCGACAGTGCATATGCCCTCCGCTCATTTATACTCACCCCCTACCTCAACCCCTCTACACCCAGCCAAAGGAGGTATAACCGGGCCCACAAAAGCACAAGGAATGTAGTTGAACGGACCTTTGGCATCTGGAAAAGCAGATTCAGATGCCTGCACAAGAGTGGAGGTGCAAGGCAGCATACCCCCATCACCTGCTGCAAGATCATAGCTGTCTGTGCAATGTTGCACAACCTTGCGGTGAAGAAGGGCACTGAGGTGGAGTTGTCAGACTACGAGGACCATGACGACGACGTTGCTGTGCCACAAACACAACCTGCTGGGGTGTCTACGCTAAGTGATGGCAGATACAGACGTGAGGAGATTACAGAAAACTATTTCTGAGTGAGTACAGATGCACAGACAGGTAAATGGTTGTGAGGAAAAGAAATTTTTAATAATGTTGCAACACCGTTACTGCACTGATATGCAACAAAAGAAAATGTTAACGAAAAGTAGTTCAATGTCAATGGTCCGGGTTGCCTCACCCGCCCTGGCAAGCCTATTTTTTGCTGCGCTTAGCAGCCCCACTGGGGTGTGCCTCTTCCCCTTCCACATGTCCAGCAGCTTCAGCAGAGCGCCTGGTGCTCCGGCGCGGCTCCGACACTGCGCTGGCCGGGCTGCTGCGGCTGCTGCTGTCCCCAGCCTCGCCCAGGTCCAGAACTGGATTGGCCACAGTGTTTGAAATAATCATTGCCTCCATGGCGGTCGTTATGCGGGCCATGCCCCTGGTGACCTCAGCGGTGTTCTGGGTCAGGCTGGCCTCCATATTTGCCCCACGTTGGCATAGTTGTGCGGTAGATGCAGCAAGGCGGCTTATTGATCTGTTGTGTATGCGGGCATCCCGGCGGCGAGAGTGCTTGTGCTCGTCAAGTTTGGTACATAGCTGTGTGACGGCTGTGGTCACACGGCCAAGACCTGCAGCAATTTCCTTATTGCTTTCGACGAAAGCCTTAAACCCCTGCGCCATCTCTCCCATTTGCAGGTTATGCTGCCGCAGCTGGCGCTGTCAGGCCATGATGGATTTCGCCTGCATGTGCTGTATCTTCACCATGCTGCCCTCCAGCCCTTGAAAGACGCTGCCCTCCCGCGCCGGAAGTGCAGTACTGGAAGTTGTACGCCTCCGGGGATTGCTGCTGCCCTGCTGTGTGGGCTGGGGTGCCACTAGTGTTGCTGTGTTGGTAGCTGGGGCCTGACCCGCTGCTCCCTGGATGGGGTTCAGTGGAGCCACAACAATACTCCTGGTAGGAGATGTGGCAGGTGCAGGGTGGGCCGTTGTTGGTGAGTTCTCTGGGGAGAACAGCAATGTGGGTGTGCCAGATATTTGGGGGGAGTGAAGAAATGACAGTCCTAGGTCTTCCTCATTTCCCTGGGCAATGGTGTTGTCATCCTCCTCCTCCTCCAGGGCTGCTTGACTAGTGCTTGGCCCTGCCACCGCACTGGAAGATGTTGCTGGTGCTGGTGCCTCAGTTGCTTCTGCTCCTCCGCCTGAGGGTGCCCCTAGGTATAAAGAAGCATTTGTGAATTGAGTGCCGATGTATTACAGTCACTACAATTAAAGCATTGCACATGTCCTTTCATATACATTGATTCTGTTCCACTGTTTTTTTAATTATGCTTCTGCACTGCCATATTTTGCCTACTTCTGCTGACTACATTTACCATGATGTATTTCTCTTGTCTGTTGGTAGCAGTACTGGGTTGGGGTTTGGCTGTACATTGTGTCTAAAGGGGAGGTGTCTGGTAGGGTGTGTCATGATGCGCATGCTTCTTACCTTTAGCTGTAGCTCTGGCTGAGCTATCCAGGTTCCCGATTCCAGACACACTCTCCCTCTCGATGGTGGTCGCCACTAGTTCCTCCAGCTCAGTGAGGGGTGGCGCCGGGTTCCTGCCTCCACCAGTCAGTCCAGCTTGCCTCTGCAGCTCTGCCATTTTGCGTTTTGTTAGGCTGCGGATATCATAGAACCTTTTTTTTAGGTCATCAAGGCTCCTGGGGTTAACACCAACTGAGTTAACTTTCTCCCCAATCTCGCTCCACAGCCTCCTCTTTGTGCTCTCCGGTACAGTGAGGGACAGCCTCCCAAAACGCTGCCTGTGCACCCTCACCACCTCCTCCACCAACACCTGCAGCTCCATGGTACTGAATTTAGGTTTTCTCTTGTGGCCAGCCTTCTGGCTCTCACTGCTGCTAGCCATCTTTCTCTCACAGTGCTCTGGATCCTGCTTCCACTGCTGCTCACTGTGAAGGATCAGCTCAGGCTGCCTCTCCAGAAAGTTCTTAATGAGCTGCACCTGCCTGGGTAGCCACTCCCTGCTTGGGTGGGGGAGGGTGGATCCACCTCATTGGCTGTTGTCTCTGGTTTCAGTTTGACTAGCTTGCCGAATCGGATTTTACCGAATCGGATTTTACCGATTCGGATTTTACCGAATCGGATTTTACCGATTCGGAATTTTACCGATTCAGAATTTTCAATGCATTCCTATAGGCCTTTTGGCCATGGGGGTGTATTGCGGTCACCGAATCGGTATTTGCCGATTCGGTATTTGCCGAATCGGAAATTCCGATTCGGTGGTAGCCGATTCGGTACATTCCGAATCGGTGGATGCCGATTCGGTACGTATCGAATCACAATACCGATTACGACCGAATCGGTATTTTTCCGATTTTTTTCCCCTACATCTCGTTTTCCGATTTCAGAATACCGATTGGGTGCGATTCGGTATTTTCAAATCGGAAAATGCGTTTTACCTACATCGGGGCCCTAGTGCCCTCCGTTTGCCAAATGGTTCAATAGTGCAACCGTGTCTGTCACACATGCCTCCCGGGTCTTCGACGCCACCAGTAGGTCATCAATATATTGAACCAAACCGAAATTAACTGGCATGACCAGGGTCTCCAGACATTTTTTCAAGATCTGATTAAAGATTGAGGGGCTCTCTGTGTACCCTTGAGGAATTCACATGCCAAAACACCGTCTCCGAACCGGAATGCAAATAAATATTGTCTTTCCTGATGCAAAGGAATCAAAAAGAATGCTTGGCACAAATTAATTACTGTGTACCATTCGGCATCACATGAAAATGAAAATTGATAAAGAATCACTGCTAGATTTGGCCCTACTGGAAAACAGGGTACTACAATTTTATGAACTTAACGTAAATTCTGCACTATCCGGTACTTCTCACTGCGCCTATGATAGGCGAATTACAAGTACTGCTCATTATTTCTTTTAGAATTCCTTGTTCAATCATTTGGTCAATTACTGGTGGAACTCCTGCAATTACTTCTTCGACTCATTTTGTACTGAGGGGTGTTCGGATACACAGCACCATCCTTCACTGTTACCTGAATCAGATCTACATTTATCATTAGGCCAATTTCTTTTCCTGAAAAATCCCACTCATCAGGATTCACTGCATTTTTAACTCTTCAGGCAGATTCTCTTCTGTGAGAAGTGAAAACAACTCATCCACTTCTGACTTATGCCCCTTGCTTTGCTACTATCCTCTTGAATTCAACATCCTCATCCGGGTCTGAAATCAATCAATCACTCACTCAATCAATCAGTTAATTTTTAAAGCGCACTACTTACCTGTAAGGGTTTAAGGCACTGAGGGGGGGGGGGGGGTGCTGCTGCTTCTGGTCGGAAAGCCAGGTCTTGAGTCGTCTCATGAAAGTCTGCATGTCTTCGGTTTTTCGTACGTTGAGGGGGAGGGTGTTCCAGGTCTTGGTGGCGCAGTTGGAGAGGGAGATGCCTCCGGAAGTGGTTCTACGGATGCGCGAGACCGTGGCCAGGGCGTGGTCGGCGGAGCGGAGTTTCCTGTTGGGTACGTAGAAGGAGAGTCGACTGTTGAGATAGGCTGGACCGGTCTTGGAGAGTGCCTTGAATGGGTGGATTAAGGGGCTTGAAGGAGATTCTTCTGTCGACGGGGAGCCAGTGAAGGTTCCTCGGGTGGGGCGTGATGTGGTCGCGGGGCGCGGGACGTCGAGGATCAGGCGTGCAGAGGCTTTCTGGATTCTTTGCAGTCTGTTGATGAGCTTGGACGGGGCTCCAGGCATAGAGGGCGTTTCAGTAGTTGAGTCTGCTGCTGACTAGGGCCTGGGTGACTGTTTTCCTTGTGTCTGTCGGGATACATCTGTAGATCTTGCGGAGCATATGGAGGGTGTTGAAGCAGGTAGAGGAGACTGCGTTGACTTGTTTGGTCATGGTGAGTTTCGAGTCGAGGATGAATCCCAGGTTGCATGCGTTGTTGGTAGGAACAGGGGGTTTGCCAAGTGATGCGGGCCACCAGGAGTCATCCCATGCTGAGGGGTTGGGCCCGAGGATGAGGATCTGCGTCTTGTCTGAGTTCAGCTTAAGTCGGCTTTCCTTCATCCAGTCGGCGACAGCCTTCATTCCCTGGTGGAAGTTGGATTTGGCAGTGGGAGGGTCCTTGGTGAGCAAGAGAATCAGCTGCGTGTTGTCGGCGTAGGAAATTATGTTGAGGTCGTGCTGTCGGGTGATGCGTGCGAGTGGTGCCATGTAGACATTGAACAGCGCGGGCTGAGGGAGGATCCCTGTGGGACGCCGCAGATGAGCTCAGAGGCTTCGGACCAGAACAGGGGGAGGCGGACTCTCTGAGTTCTGTCAGAGAGGAAGGAGGTTGTCCAGTCCAAGGCCTTGCCTCGGATCCCGGCGTCGTGGAGGCGCGTGCGTAGTGTGCGGTGGCAGATGGTGTCAAAGGCGGCGGAGAGGTCCAGGAGGATGAGAGCCGCCGTCTTGCCGTTGTCTAGCAGGATCCTGATGTCGTCTGTGGCGGCGATGAGGGCGGTTTCAGTGCTGTGATTGCTGCGGAATCCTGATTGGGATGGGTCAAGTATGCTGTTATCTTCAAGGTGCCGGGTGAGCTCGGTATTAACTATCTTCTCGATTACCTTTGTTGGGAACGGAAGCAGGGAGATGGGCTGGAAGTTCTTGAGGTCACTCGGGTCCGCCTCGGGTTTCTTCAGTAGGGAGTTGATCTCGGCGTGCATCCAGCTCTCAGGGAAAGTAGTGGTCTTGAAGGAGAGGTTGATGATGCTGCGCAGGTGTGGTGCGTCGGAGCTGCCGGCTTTGTTGAAGATGTGGTGTGGGAGAGGGTCAGACGGTGAGCCGGAGTGGATTGTGCCCATGGTCTTGATTGTGTCCTCGAGGCTCACATTGGCCCAGGTTGTCAGGGAGTCATGGTCGATGGGGTGCGGTGGGTCCGGCGTGTCGAGGCCTGTAGGGGTCGTCCATGGGTTGAAGCTGTCATGGATGTCGGTGATCTTGCGCTGAAAGAAGGTGGCGAGGGAGTCGTACAGGGCTTGTGATGGCGGGATGTCGTTGGCACTGGAGCTGGGGTTGGAGAGTTCCTTCACGATGTTGAAGAGCTCCTTGCTGTTGTGTGCGTTGTTGTCAAGGCGGTCTTTCAAGGAGGTCCTTTTGGCGGTCCTGATGAGATGGTGGTGGTTGCAGATGGCGTCTTTGTGGGCAGCCCGGCTGTCCGGTGTCTTGTCGCTGTGCCATTTGTTCTCCAATTTCCAGCAGGTGCGCTTTGATGCTAGGAGTTCCGGGGTGAACCAGCTGGCTGTCTTGCTGGTGTCTCTGTTGGTTGTTTTTTTCAGCGGGGCTAAGGTGTTGGCGCAGTCATCATCCAGCGTCTGAGGGGGAGTTCACCATCATCAGGGTTGGTGGGGTTGGTCGGTGGGTTGAGTGCAAGGTTTGTCTGTAGTTGTTCTTCAGTGACTTTGCCCCAGCATCGGCGGGGGTTCTGTAGGGTGCGGTGGTGTGTGAGGAGTTTACTGAAGGTGAAGTGGATGCAATGGTGGCCGTCCAGGTGAGTTCGGAGGTGTGGCTGAAGGCGACGTGGGGGCTCGAGGAGAAGATGGCATCAAGCGTGTGACCGGCGATGTGGGTCGGCGTCGTGACGAGCTGTTTTAGTCCGAGGTTGGTGAGGTTGTCGATCAGGCTGGAGGAGTTGTTTTCATTTTCCAGATGATAGTTCAGGTCTCCGAGGAGGATGTAGTCGGTGGAGGTCAGCGCGTGCGTGCTGATGAGGTCGACGATGGACTTGGAGAATTGTGGTCAGGGTTTGGGCGGTCTGTAGACGAGGGTGCCTCTAAGTGTGGTCGTGGGGTCCGTGTGGATCTGGAAGTGCATGTGTTTGGTGGTGCTGAGAGTGTCGTTGGTGTTTGTTGAGACTCTGATGGTGTTCTTGTGGACAATGGCAATTCCTCCTCCGGCTCCGTTGGTGCGGTCTCAGCGGGTGAACTTGTACCCATCGGGGATGGCTATGGCGATGTCCGGAGAAGAGGCTACGTTCATCCAGGTCTTGGTCAGGAAGGCGACGTCCGGGGATGCGGTGTCGAGCAGGTCCCAGAGCTCGACGGCGTGTTTGCGTGCGGAGCGAGTGTTCTTCAGGATGCATCTGAGCTGGTTGGGTAACGATGTGGCGGGTGTCTCAGCGGCTTTGTGGCAGGAGAAGCTGCAGTTCCGGCAGGCGAAGGGACCATGGGTGAGTTTCGGGGTGGCCTTGCAGCAGGTGTGGGTCCTTCCTGGGTTGAGAGTGACGAGGGTGTTGGCGTCGTAGCGTAGTCGGTCCTCATGACTGGTGCGGCGGCCAGGGGTTCTGGCGCTGGGCGCGGTCCAGGCACAGACGGGCTTGCCTTAGGCGCGGCCGCCATATATGGGGAGGTGGGTAGGGAGGAGCAGCTGAAAGGATTGGTGGCAGGGGCAGCGAATGGGCGTGGAGGGGGCAGAGCCGCAGGGGAAGCAGCGGCGGGGAACGGGAGCAGGGAAGCTGAGCGGTTACGGGTAAGAAACAGGCAACAGGGGTACAGAGCAGAGAAGGGGTACAGAGCAGACCAGGCTGTGGGGGCACAGAAGTAAAGGAGGTTGCGGCAGGGGGCAGGGGGGAACAAAGAGGAGCGGGTGTACAGAATGAGGGCAGCAGATCACAGGAGAGAGACGGGCAGAGTACAGGCACAGAAGAGGAACGGGTGAACAGAACGAGGGCAGCAGAGTACAGGAGAGAGACGGGCAGACAGAGGACAGGCACAGCAGAGAGCAGATGCAAACCTAAGGCCACCACTGGCCACCAGGGATGAGGCGAAGGTAGCCTGCGGGTGGTGGAGGGCCGCGACTTCAGCGGCGGCAGCGGGCAACAGCGGGAGTGCAGGCAGAGCTGCAGCGAGGGGGAAGCGACCTACCAGGCAAAATATCCATCCTTCGACGAATCAACAGTGATTTTACACTCAGTCCATAAATCAGCTGGTACAACAATCTTAAACAACCCATCTAAATTTTTTAGCAGAACTTTTGAGACCTTTACAAACCTTTCTACCTGTTTGTACCATTCAACGGGTTTTTCTCTCAGTCTGGGAAAATCATTCGTAAAAGATAATATATATTATCTTGACCATGGAACATGAACATATCTACCACCTGGTACTTCTCTCATCGGACACACCCTTTAAACCTGTTCTGTTTCTTATAGGGAAAACATAGATGTCCTTCACTAACTGCTTCTTCCTTCTTTTTTGTCCATCTAACTTTCCAGCGATCTACATCTCCCCATTTTGTCTAAATGTTCATTATTTCCTTTATCTGCAACATTTTTCCAGATGCATTCAAACTTTCTAAGTCCTTGTTAGTGAAAGCCAACCTGTATAATTTCTGTAATAACTTCGATATTTCTATGTCTACTCTATACTCACTAGCAGCTTCAGATATTTTCTCATGTAAATTCTTTGCCCTCCAGGTAATACTTTTACAGCAAAACAACAACTCTTCATTATGGTAGGTCCCTAATCTGTCTGGTCTTATTGTACCAATAATCATTTCTTCCAAATCAACTTTCAACTGACTCACATTTATACTCTGTGGTTGAATTGTTGGCTTTGTCATCTCTTTCATCCAATTATTCAACTCTTCTGGTGTCGGACCTGCTTAACTCCCTACTATTGGAGTGACATTTGGCCCTATTCTTCTTGGGTCTAATTGAATACTTCTTTGCTGGGTCACTTATCAACTCACTAACCGGAAGTTCTAACAGCGTATTATTCGCATTTGCCTGTCCATCCTCATTTGTACTACTCCAGATGCTACCTCCTAGTACTGCCAATGCATGCACTTTAGACACATTCTGTCTTTCTCCATATAGCGGAACTACTGGACCAATTATTACTGGTATCATCAATGCTTCTTTCCAAAAATGCTTCTGCATTCAAACTCAACTGATTCAATTTCTGGACCTGTTCTAGTCTGAACATATTCAACATTTTTGATTCATTTTTTTTCATTACTTTCGCTATACCTGAGACTTGCGGAGTACTAGAAGTTCCCATCTGTGGGGCATTTGGAGTCACCACCCCTAAATTCTCTTCATATGGCGGAGGTCTTTTGTTCATGGTGACCTCTATTAATTCATCATCATCAGAATCATTCATATCACCTCTTACACTTGGCGTCTCTATATGGTTCCTGTTCTGCTTACATTTACTTCCAGTCTGCTCATCAACTGTTAAAACTGGGTACAACCCTTCCGTTACCACAGCTCTCCTCCATCTTTTTAAGCTTTTTCCCCCTACTTTCAAAAGGATATCTGAACATCATTCTACCAATCTGTTACCAATTCTATATTTTTCTCTCTCAAATGCCTCTACTTCCCATTCTACAAAGACTTCGAGTCAATCTAGGAGTTGGGACTAATTAATTCATTCGGTTTCTCAAACTTCTCAAATTCTGCCTCACATTAAAAGTACCATGTTACGGAAAAGCTAAAACACCGTCATCTTTTGTAGACTCTATCCAGTTTTCAAACCACATACATGTGTGATATCCTCGTTCCAACATCATAAAAGAAGCAGGCGTCTTTGGAGGTGGAATCGCAATTCCCTCCCTAGTCACAATTGGTTTGTCCTTTTTGAAGAAATTCTTTATTTTCTGCATCAACTTATTTTTCTGGCTTTCTCCACTAATGGGACTTATCATGAATAAACAAAAACAACCTTCGGTAATTCCACTTATTCTATTTGTGGACTTTCGTCCTATACTAGCGCGTCTCACACCAACCAACCAATCACAACCCAGTACACACCCGCTTCCTGACCAATGTCAGCGTGGCCTTTTCTGACATCAGTATTACTCCTTCTACTGACCATCCTTTTCCACAATTTTTACTGCAATATTTTTCTGTGTTTACTTAAATCAAAATTCAGTTAGTAACGACATAAAACAATTCTACCTTGTCTGTTAAACTAAAAAAAGAGATAGTCTTCACTCTTCAAGAGATTTTCTAGCTACGAGTCCTAATAACAACAAGCGTTATTTTACCCTTCAGACAAGCTCCAGGTGGACCTATAACTCCTCTAGAGATTAGGCCAATATTTCACAAGAGGACTTTTTGGTGTGAAAAAGAGTCTTGCTATTCTCTTGGGAATAAGGCTAGAGTTTCGGAAGTGGACCCTTCACTATTCAGACACTACTCACACACGAAAATGTGGCTAATATAACACCTACAGCCCTCCGTAGCTTTTATTACAACAGACAAAGTACCTCTGCAGTGATTTCTTTACCACACTCTTCTTCTGCCTACTTCAGGCTAAATTCCATTTGCCGGGATTCCTCAGGTATCTCAGTACCTGTACTTCTAGACAACATAGAACATGACACTAACTTTTCATCTTAAGAACATATCATCAATAATCAATAATCATTTCCAAACTAATCAATAATTAAACCGTCCTCAGCTACCAAAAAAACGGATGCAGCGCCGATACCAAATATTGATCAGGGATCAATAATCAATAACATCATAACACAATGCCCCATACACATTCACCCAGAATCCCTGATGCGCTGGGGTCAATTTATACGTTCCAACAATTCTTTCCTTTTTATAGGTTCAAATGAGACATCTTTTAATAACTATTCCTTTTGATATCAACTTTCCGTCTATTTGGTTGATGGACCAATTAGTTGAATAGTTGATGGCAATGATAACTACTGACTTTATCAAATATTTAGTTGATAAAATGATCATAGACTCTCGTTAAAATTAATAATTAATTTTAAAATCTCAAATATCAAGAGTTAATGCTCAGTTGCATTTGGTCACTGTAACCTTTGGTTACAAAGAGGGACGGAGCCAAGACTAATTGTTAGGGTCAATGTTGTTTATTCCCAACAGAGCAGGTAATTCGTAACACAAAGAAACAAACGTGGCTGTTAGTGCACAGCACTTAATATCAACTGATATTGGAAGGGATTGTGAGGGGGTACGTTTGTGAGTCTCACATCTACCACCACCAAGATAACATTTGGCCCGAAAGTGCAGTGTAGTAGAGACGGCTACAACCGAGTCCTCGCCTCCCTCCTACCCGGTCCCTCCCCGCTTGAACCACAGTAAGGCACGCAAACGTTCACGCTCCTTGCTTAGCCACGCGTCCTCCTGCGCGTGGCTGGGCGATGAGCGATACCGGTGGCCTCCTGGCTTCTCCTGGTCGTCCTTTCGCTCTGGTTCTCCTTGCTCTGGGACTGCGTCCTCCTTCTCCGGCTTGTCGTGGCTCCTCCCGACCTCCGGATCTTCACTCGGCCAGACCGCTTCAGCTCCCAGGACCTTGACGTGGATACCGCTCCCTCTTGTCTCGTCCTCCGGGTCCTTTTCTGCTGCACTCCTTCCTCCGTCCGTCGCCATGCAGTCCCTGGACACGAACGGACTGGCTTCTTCCGCGTCCGCCTTTCTTTCCAACGAGGCCGGTCCTGATAGGTGCACGTGATGCTGTGTCATAGGGGTGGAGCTGGCCTCCTCGTAGCTCAAGCAGTTCTTAAAGGGGCCCGCCCAGTCCTGTTGAGGAGAGGGAAAGTCTGTTACGGGGCTACCTACAGGACAGCTCTCGACCCTCTGACAAACCTCCCCCCTTGGCTTTTCCCGTCCGGGGGAAAGAGGGTAGTGTGAAAAGTAGTCTGCATTTGTGTGCTTCGACCCCTTTCTATGGCACACTTCGAAATCGTATGGCTGCAGAGAAAGGAACCATCGCAGGTTGCGATCGTTCCGGCCTTTGTTCTGATAGAGCCAAGTCAAGGGGACATGGTCAGTGATCAACGTAAGATGTCGGCCTTCCAAGTAATAACAGAGTTTCTCCACTTCACAGCCAGGCATTCCTTCTCTATTGTTGGGTAAGCAGCCTCTCGGGGAACAACTTCCGTCTTAAGTATAAGATGGGTCTTTCCCTACCCTCTCTGTCAGACTGGGACAGTACTGCGCCTAAGCCAACCCCTGAAGCATCCGTTTGTAAACAAAAAGGTTTGGTGAAGTCTTGGGTTGCTAACACGGGAGCTGAGGAGAGAACGTCTTTCAGGTCCCGAAAAGCAGTTTTGGCTTGAGGAGAGGGGTTTTTGAACTGTACGGAAGTAGCCGTTTTCTTTAACATATCCGTTAATGGGGCTGACACGGAGGCAAAGTGTGGGATGAAGCGGCGATAATAGCCGACCAGACCAAGAAATGCCCTTAGGTCTCTTCGGTTTACTGGGAATGTTTGTGACTGTATTGCTCTCACTTTTTCTTCTTGTGGGTACAGCTGACCACTTCCCAGGACGTACCCTAGATACTTGACTCGGGTAAAAGCTATTCTTGATTTTTTTCGAGTTAATATGTAGTCCTGCATTTTCCAACGCGCCTAGAATCTGATCGACATGCCGTAAATGGGTCTCCCAGTCGGGGCTGTGTATGACTATGTCATCCAAATACGCAGCTGCAAACTGGGTATATGGAGCAAGAACAGTGTCCATGAGGCGTTGAAACGTCGCTGGAGCTCCGTGTAACCCAAAGGGTAACACGGTGAAGTGGAATAACCCGTCTGGTGTTGTGAAAGCGGTTTTTCCTGGTCTTGAGGGGACAGAGGCACCTGCCAATAACCCTTGGTGAGGTCAATTGTTGTTATATACTGGGCCTCACCAAGGCGTTCTATTAGTTCATCGACCCTTGGCAGCGGGTACCCGTCCTGTTTCGATACTTTGTTGACACCGCGGAAGTCGATGCAAAAGCGAGTGCTTCCGTCTGGTTTTGGTACCAATACCACTGGGGATGACCAATTGCTTTTCGAAGGCACTATTATACCTGCTTTGAGCATGTTATTTACTTCGGTTTGTAGCAACAGCCGTCGTGCCTCTGGTACCCGATAGGGTCTTTGTTTGACAGTGACCCCAGCCGGTGTATCTATGTGATGCTCTGCCAGCGTTGTTCGGCCTGGTTGATCTGAGAATATGGACGGATGTTTGAACAGCCCGTCCAAAATTTTCTTCCTTTGGGCCTCTGACAGATCAGGGTTTATCACTGCTTGCTCTATAGTATGAGGACTGGTCATGGCTAGGGATACTGCCACTGGGGTTCTGGGAGGGGGACCTAACCATTTCTTCAGGATGTTGATGTGATAAATTTGAGTCCGGGAAGGTGTTATCTGTAGGGCATAAGTGGTTAGTCCAATCTTTCTACTATCGGGAAGGGTTCTTGCCACTCTTTGCGTAGTTTGTGGGTGGAAGGGGGGAGGAGAACAAGAGCCCAATCGCCTATGTCTAATTCTCTCCATTTCTTTCCTTTATCATAAAATAATTTCTGTTTCGCCTGGGCTTTTTCTAGGGTATCATAGGACAATGTCCTTAGTTTATGTAGCCTGTTTTTCATCTGTTGGGCATAGTCCATTAGCTCTTGTGCATCCTGTGCTCCTTCCTTTTCCCAACTGTCTTTTTTTATCTCCAGCAGGGTGCGTGGTTTCCTCCCAAACAACAGTTCAAAAGGGGAGGCTCCCAAACTACTCTGGTGTTGACTTCGTAACACAAAGAGGGCCAGCGGAAGTAATTGATCCCACTGTTTCCCATCTCCTGACAGGAGTTTTTTTTAATGTGGTCTTAATCAGGCCGTTGTAGCGTGTTTTAAATGCAAAAGAGCGCAGACCTGTTTCATGAGCCTGGAGACGAATGGTGTACCCTGATCGGTGATCAGGTCTTTGGGAAATCCCATTCTAGGGAAGAGTTCTACCAATTTCTGCGAAATGGCGTTAGTGGTGGCGGCCCTTAAGGGAAACGGCTCCGGATAGCGGGTGGCATAGTCCACCACTACCATCACGTATTGTTATCCCCTATGAGATTTAGGCAGGGGTCCTATGATATCTACTCCTATCCTTTCAAAGGGTTTCCCAATGATAGGAAGAGGCACAAGGGGAACCTTGGGCGGAAGGTAGGGATTGCGTTTCTGACAGATTTGGCACTCCTGGCAGTATTTCTTTATTTGGGCGTACACTCCAGGCAAATAGAAGTGTTGCACGATAGCCTCAGTTGTCTTTTCAGCCCCGGAGTGACCAGCCAATAGGTGGGCGTGGGCATAGAACAATACTTGCTCACAAAATTCCGCTGGTACAAGTAACTGAGGAGTGGCTTTGTCATGGCTCACCCTGTACAAGAGCCTGTCTTTCTTTTTTAAAACACGGGTATGTACGCTGTCCCTGCCCCTGAGCGTCCTGGACATTCTGCCAGGCCGGAGCCAAAGAGGCATCATTCAACTGGGCAGCCCTGAGGTTGCAGTCGTTAGCCCAGTGTTCGGTGGTTAGCAACCCGGGGACAGCCTCGGTTGATTTACACTGGTACAAGGCTTCTGCCATCAGGGTAGGGAAGCATTTATTGTCAGTCTCTATTATAAGGGGTTTGGGTAATTCTTGAAGCACTCCTACCTCACACTGAACCTGAGTCCCTTTTTCTGTGACGATGTTTACCCTAGCTAGGGGATATGTGCGTATATCGCCATGCACACACTTTATCCTAACGGTGCGATTCAGGAAGACAGAGGAATCAGTTAGGGAACTGTTTTTCACTACGGAGTGGCGACAACCTGAATCTAACAATGCCCAAATAGTGCGATCATCAAGGAGGACACTTACGTAATAGGTCGATCCTGTTTCCTGGGCATAGAGGATGGCACGTGGAACATATCTCACCTCCATCGGCTCTTCTTTCTTCTCTTTCCTTTTTCGGCAATGTCTTGCGATATGACCCCATTCACCGCATTCATAGCATTGAGGTCCGGTTAAGACTGGGGGTTCAGGTCTTAACGGTCTGGGTTTTAAGGTTGGAGGGTCAGTAGAGCCCTTGGCGGGTTTCTTGTCGACTCTTGCGAGGGCTTTATTAGGAGTAGGTTTTTCTATTTCTCTGAATGTGGGACAGGTTTGAGCTCGGGCATATGAGTTGGCCATCTCGATGGCATGTTCAAGTGTCAAACATGGGTGTTGCCTGAGCCATCTCTGTGTCCCATAGGGCAATGCATCCAGGAACTGCTCTAAATAAATTTTATGCATTACATCGTCTAAGTTGCCCTCTTGAGGTTTCAACCACCGGTCAGCGGCTTCTTTTAATTTGTAAAAGAGCATCTTAGGTGTATCATTTGCTTGTCCTATCTCTTGTCTAAACCTTATTCTGTGACTTTAGTCGTCGACCCCTAGTCTGTCTAAGACTATTTGTTTCACGTGTCCATAGGCAGCTGTGCGGTCCTTATTTGCGAGTTGGTAAGCCGCCTGGGCTTCACCAGTTAAAAGGGGCGCCAAATAAAACGGCCACCTTCCTCCTGGCCAGGCGCTAGCACGGGCTGCTATTTCAAAGTTCTAAAAAAATGAAACAGGGTCGTCTCCTGCCACGTATTTTTGTAGGGGTACCACTGCTCCTGGGGCCGCGGCAGCTCTTTGTTGTCCTAGAACAGTGAGGAGCTGGGTCTGTCCTTCCGTGAGCTTACTGATGTGGTCCGCTTGCTGTTGTATGGCGGCGGCGAACGTGGCCCTATCATTGTCTGCCTGCTCGGTTGATTGTCCAATGGCCCATTCAAGCTTGGCCTGTCCCTCGGACATCTGTGTGAGTATGGCCTCCATCTGTTCAGACGGATAACTCCTATCTGACTCGCCACTTGTAACCTTTGGTTACAAGGAGGGACGGAGCCAAGACTAATTGTTAGGGTCAATGTTGTTTATTCCCAACAGAGCAGGTAATTCGTAACACAAAGAAACAAACGTGGCTGTTAGTGCACAGCACTTAATATCAACTGATATGGGAAGGGATTGTGAGGGGGTACGTTCGTGAGTCTCACAGCTACCACCACCAAGATAACATTTGGCCCGAAAGTGCAGTGTAGTAGAGACGGCTACAACCGAGTCCTCGCCTCCCTCCTACCCGGTCCCTCCCCGCTTGAACCACAGTAAGGCACGCAAACGTTCACGCACCTGGCTTAGCCACGCGTCCTCCTGCGCGTGGCTGGGTGATGAGCGATACCGGTGGCCTCCTGGCTTCTCCTGGTCGTCCTTTCGCTCCGGTTCTCCTTGCTCTGGGACTGCGTCCTCCTTCTCCGGCTTGCAGTGGCTTCTCCCGACCTCCGGATCTTCACTCGGCGAGACCGCTTCAGCTCCCGGGACCTTGACGTGGATACCGCTCCCTCTTGTCTCGTCCTCCGGGTCCTTTTCTGCTGCACTCCTTCCTCCTTCCGTCGCCATGCAGTCCCTGGACACGAACGGACTGGCTTCTTCCACGTCCGCCTTTCTTTCTGACGAGGCCGGTCCTGATATGTGCACGTGATGCTGTGTCACAGGGGCGGAGCTGGCCTCCTCGTAGCTCAAGCAGTTCTTAAAGGGGCCAGCCCAGTCCTGTTGAGGAGAGGGAAAGTCTGTTACAGGGCTACCTACAGGAAAGCTCTCGACCCTCTGACAGTCACAGATTACAAACACAATCTCACGGAAGAAGAAATCATATATGAAATATAAACTCATCCAAATTAAACAATGACTTTATGCAGTGAAGGAGTGGATAGAGTAAGAGACAAAAGTTTCAGTAAATATTTATGCCAAACATGATATACCTAACGGAGGGATAGATGAAGAGTGTTAGCAGGTCTGAAGGACTGGATGCAGCTCTTGAACATTTTTAATATGTGTTTATTAATCCGACTCACAATCTTCCTTTTTCTAAGTGTCAGGCAGTGGTTAAAGTCAAACAATGAAACAGTCACATCAAAATTAATTGAAACAATAATGACTAGAGTCCTTGTGGGTTTTTCTTCCTCCCGAACTCGTCTGGGTCTTCGGCTCGTCTTCGGAAACACACGGTCTCTTCTTCTTGTTTTCTCTCCTCTCTCTATTCCTTGGTATATGGCTCTGGTAAAAGAGAGAGACCTATCAATATGGGGTCCAATTAGGTGCTCGAGGGGAGGGGAAGTGAGGGAGCACCTTCCAACTCGTGGTGATAGCGTGATACAGGGCAGTGCGAGTGAAAGGCAGGCATGGGGGAAGCGGATGTGAGTGAAGGGGTCTTATGTGTCCGGTGCTGACCGCCTCCCTACCCAACCCAGGAACCTTCTCCGTACCTGGTTTAGCCACGCTCGTCCGGGAGCATGGCGGGATGTTGCGTGTTGTTGGTTTTGGTGTTATCTTGCCCTGTCGGTGTCCGTTCTTTTCCTTCTCCTCCCGGCGTCTCTTCTTCTCGGCGTTCTTCCTTCTGCTTACGCGCTTCGGAACATAGAGACGCCTCCTTCCGGGGCTCGTCCCCTTTCATTGGAAGCGTGAGTGTTACATCTTGCCTGGGGGTGTGGCTGGCTTCTGTTGGTGACTCCCAGTTAAAGGGAAAGTAGGGGAAGTCTTCTGGGCTCTCTTCTTCCTCCTCGGGCATTCGCCATACGTCCTGCTGAGCACGAGAATAAGGTACATAGTCACTTGGGGGTCCCACAAGTCTGCAGGCTTCTGTTTCTCTACGCCTGTACCCTCGGCCCGGTGACACACCTCCTCCCCTAGTTTCACCCGTTCGGGGAGAGGTGAAAAGGCTGTAGGGACAGAAACCAGCGAAGTATTCCAGGATTTTGGGTGTGGTTTCGACTCATCCACTGAAGGGGTGCATGATCGGTGTACAGGGTGAATGGGTGACCTTCTAGATAGTAACGTAGTTTGTCAATGGCCCATTTCACGGCCAGACATTCCTTCTCTATTGTGGGATTTCTTCTTTCGCGTTGGAACAGTTTTCGACTTATGTATACTATTGGGTGTTCTTCACCTTCTGCTGAGTGTTGTGAGAGAACAGCCCCTATCCCTAGATTTGAAGCATCAGTGTGTAATATAAAGGTTTTTGAGAAGTCAGGGGATATCAATACTGGGGAAGTGGTTACGGTCTTTTTTAGAGTATGAAAGGCATTTTTCATAGGCTAAGTAGGACAGGATAGAATTTGGTTTTTAACCTCTTTTCGAAGTCCATCCGTCAATGGGGCTGCTGCTTCTGCAAACTGAGGATTGAATCTCCTATAATATCCAATTAGACCCAGGAAGGCTCTCAATTCACGTTTGGTGGTAGGGAAGGGTGTCTCAGAAACAGTGGCGTCACTAGGGGTGGTGTCACCCGGTGCGGGTAACTCATGGTGTCACCCCCTCACAACTTACCGGATGAACCAACTCACCCTCTGCCTGCACCATGTCCCCTCTGCCTGCACCATCTCTCCCTCTGCCTGCACAATCTCCCCTCCGCCTGCACCATCTCACCCTCTGCCTGCACCATCCCTCCCCCTCCGCCTGCACCATCTCTCCCTCTGCCTGCACCATCTCTCCTCCACCTGCACCATCTCCCCTCCGCCTGCACCATCTCCCCTCCGCCTGCACCATCTCTCCCTCTGCCTGCACCATCTCTCCCTCTGCCTGCACCATCTCTCCCTCTGCCTGCACCATCTCTCCCTCCGCCTGCAACATCTCACCCTCTGCCTGCACCATCTACCCTCTGCCTGCACCGTCTCGCCTCCGCCTGCACCATCTCTCCCTCTGCCTGCACCATCTCCCCTCTGCCTGCACCATCTCTCCCTCTGCCTGCACCATCTCCCCTCCGCCTGCACCATGTCACCCTCTGCCTGCACCATCTCCCTCTCTGCCTGCACCATCACTCCCCCTCCGCCTGCACCATCTCTCCCTCTGCCTGCACCATCTCCCCTCCGCCAGCACCATCTCCCCTCCACCTGCACCATCTCTCCCTCTGCCAGTACCATCTCTCCCTCTGCCTGCACCATCTCCCCTCCACCTGCAATATCTCACCCTCTGCCTGCACCATCTCGCCTCTGCCTGCACCATCTCCCCCTCCGCCTGCACCATCTCCCCCTCTGCCTGCACAATCTCTCCCTCTGCCTGCACCATCTCCCCTCCACCTGCAACATCTCACTCTCTGCCTGCACCATCTCCCCTCTGCCTGCACCATCTCCCCTCTGCCTGCACCATCTCCCCTCCGCCTGCACCATCTCCCTCTCTGCCTGCACCATCTCCCTCTCTGCCTGCACCATCCCTCCCCCTCCGCCTGTACCATCCCTCCCCCTCCGCCTGCACCATCTCCCCTCCGCCTGCAACATCTCACCCTCTGCCTGCAACATCTCACCCTCTGCCTGCGCCATCCCTCATCCCAATCATTACATCATTAAGCTTCTGCCGGCCGCAGACTGAGCTGTGTTACATACACAGCGTAACTGATTGATGGTGTCACCCCATGTCAGGGGTGTCACCCGGTGCGGTCCGCACCCCCCGCACCCCCCTAGTGACGCCACTGCTTAGAAATGGCTTTGACTTTTTCTGCTTGGGGGGCTATGAGACCATCACCAAGGATGTAACCTAGGTATTTCACTTTTCTGTATCCGACTTGTGATTTCTTCGCGTTCACGTGCAGTCCAGCATTTTGAAGGGCTTTCAGGGTCTTTTCCGTAGATGTTGGAGGTGGGTATTCCAATGTGGACTGAATATCACAATGTCGTCGAGATAAACTGACGAAAAGTCCTGGTATTCTCTCAATACGGTGTTCATCAGCCTCTGAAATGTTGCTGGAGCGCAGTGTAGCCCAAATGGGAGCACTGTAATTTCGTGGAGACTGTCTGGGGTGGAGAAAGCGGTCTTCTTTCGGTCTTCTTCACGTAATGGTACTTGCCAGTATCCTTTTGTTAGATCCAATGTGGTGATATATCTGGCATCGCCTAACTTCTCAATCATCTCGTCATTGCGGGGAAAGTCCATAAAGAAATGGCTACTGCCAACAGGCTTGGGAACCATCACGATGGGTGAAGACCACTCACTCCTCGATTGTTGGATAACCCCTAACTGTAGCAAATCTTGCAACTCTTTTTGTATGGCCTTTCTTCTGGCGGCAGGGATTCGATAAGGCTTTTGCTTGATCATTTGCCCAGGTGGGGTGTCAATCCTGTGTTTTGCCAGATATGTTAATCCTGGTTTGTCTGAAAATATGGTAGCAAACGGGCGGATGGCGGTTTGGAGAGATTCTTTTTCTGTGGGTCCAAGGTCATTGTTAACATCCAATTGGTCGGTGGTGGAGTGGATTTCTTCTCTGGTGGGTAAGGCCAGATTAGTAGAGGAGGGTAAAGGCACTATCCATTTCTTATGCATATTAATGTGAAAGGTTTGGCTTCACCCTTGTGGTTAACTGTAGTCTGTAGGTGGCATTACCTATCACTCTGGTTACTTTGTATGATCCCCTCCATTCTGCTTGGAATTCTTTTGTTGATGACGGTAATAATACTAAAGCCCAATCGCCGATGGCTTGCTTTCTCCATCTCTTTCCTTTGTCATAGATGATTTTCTGTCATTTCTGTTTTCTTTCCATGTTGGAGTAGGCCAAGTCTCGAAGCTTCCCTATTTTGGCTTTCATTTGTTTGGGCAAACCTAGAGCTTCTATCATGTAACCATGGTTCAGGGGTGGTTAAGGCCGACAACTGGTTTTCAGGACCTTCTCCTGATTCGATTGTTTTCTTTTGTTCCCTTACTACATGCAAAAAGAGCTCTAAAAATTCAGGGTTATCTTTCCCTATGATTATTTCCTCAGGGAGATTTTCCAATACCCCAACCCTAACTGAACAGATTACCCCGTTGTCTGGTGTAAGAGTTATAGTCGTTACTGGATGGGATCTAACGTCCCTGTGCACACACCTAATGTACACATTGGTATCTCTTATGATCTGATTCGGTTGTATTAGACATCCCCTGACCACAGACTGTCTACAACCCGAATCCAAAAGGGCTTTTACTGGCCTCCCATTCACCCTGGCACTCACATGAAAAGCGCTCCCCATTTCTGCCGTATACATAATGGCCTTGGGTATGTATCCCACTTCCATCGGTTCTTCTGTTGTTGTCTTCCGGGGACATAAACGAGCGATATGAATAACTCTCTCCAGAGTCTTAACAATGTGGACCCTTGAAGCTGGGCAATTCAGGTCTCAGTACTTTAGGTGTTATGACATCAGAAGTACTCTTCTTTTTTTGTCATATTTTATGTTGGTATGTCTGTTCGGTTTTTCTGTTTCCCACATCGGGGCTTTGGGTTGTGCTCGTGAATAGGTGGTGGCCATCTCAACGGCCTATTCTATTGTGAGGTGTGTATGTTGTCTCAGCCACCTCTGAGTATTATAAAGAAGGGATTCTAAGTATTGTTCCAAATAAATCTTATTCGGCCGCCTTCAAACGGAAGATTATTGTCTTAGGATTTTCGGCAGGGGGCCCCTTTCTTTTTCGAAACCGTACTCTATAGGCCTCTGTGTCAAGGCCTAGATGGTCTAGGATTATTTTCTTGATATCACTATAAGGGGTGTCTCCTCCCACATTAGCGACTTGATAGGCAGCTTGCGCTTCGCCTGTTAAGAGGGGCGCCCAGAAAAAACGGCCACCTATCTATAGGCCACCCCCACGCTCTTGCCACTCTCTCAAAATTTAAGAGAAATGCGTCAGGGTCCTCGGCAGGTATATACTTTTGAAGCGATTTTCCTGAGGCCTGAGGTGTGGAACTGCGAGGAGACATTACAGGATGACCTTCGGAAAACATCTTCTGTAGTCCTTCTAATTGGGCCACTACTGTGGCCTTAAGGGTGTCGCGGTCAGCCTGGGCTGATGTCATTTGACGTTCTATGGCCCATTCCAGTTTTTCTTGTCCCTTCACTATGTAATGTATCAGGGACTCCATCTTTCCTATACAGATGGACTGTCTTATGCCCGCATTCTCCACCAGTGCTAGCAGGTCTAAAGGACTGGATGCGGCTCTTGAAAATTTGTAATATGTGTTTATTAATACGACTCACAATCTTCCTTTTCCTAAGTGTCAGGCAGTGGTTAAAGTCAAACTATGAAACAATCTCATCAAAATTATTTGAAACAATAATGACTAGAGTCCTTATGGGTTTTCTTCCTCCCGAACTCGTCTGGGTATTGGGCTCATCTTCGGAAACACACGGTCTTCTTCTTGTTTTCTCTCCTCTCTATATCCCTTGGTATATGGCTCGGGTAAAAGATAGAGACCTATCAATATTGGGTTCAATTAGGTGATCGAGAGGAGGGGAAGTGAGGGAGCACCTTCCAACTCGTGGCGATAGCGTGATACAGGGCAGTGCGAGTGAAAGGCAGGCAAGGGGGGGCAGGGGACATGTGAGTGAAGGGGTCTTATGCGTCTGGTGCAGACCGCCTCCCTACCCAACCCAGGAACCTTCTCCATACCTGGTTTAGCCACGCTCCTCCGGGAGCATGGTGGGATGTCGCATGTTGTTGGTCTTCACTCTGCACCTTCACCGCCACCGTGGTTTCGGCGTTATCTTGCCCTGTCGGTGTGTGTTCTTTTTCTTCTCCTCCCGGCGTCTCTTCTTCTCGGCGTTCTTCCTTCTGCTTCCACGCTTCGGAACATAAAGACGCCTCCTTCCAGGGCTCGTCCCCTTTCATTGGAAGCGTGAGTGTTACGTCTTGCCTGGTGGTGTGGCCGGCTTCTGTTGGCGACTCCCAGTTAAAGGGAAAGTAGGCGAGGTCTTCTGGGCTCTCTTCTTCCTCCTGGGCATTCACCATTCGTCCTGCTGAGCACGAGAATAAGGTACATAGTCACTTGGGGGTTCCCACCAGTCTGCAGGCTTCTGTTCCTCTACCCATGTACCCTCGGCCCTGTGACAAAGAGACAATAGTTTTATCTAAATAATACATTGCAATACATCATTGATGAATGGATAGGTGGAGAGACAAAAGTTTCATTGACAAAATAAATTTATACTTAGATTCTGAGAACGATTTAGGCTAAATACAAACCTACTGATCTGTAGAAAAACCAACCCCTTGGCCTAGGAAATGGTGGGGGTTCCCCGAAACAGAATCGGGGAACAAAGGATATAAGGACAGGAACATGACAGGTCAGGAACAGCTAGGCCTCTCTGCAAACTGACGGAAAGCGACGCATCTCCCCTCTTCTCTCCTGTCAGCCTACGCTCTAAACCACACCCCTAAAGCACCCCAGTTATACTCTAAAATTGACATGTCCATCCCACAAATGTTGCAAACTATCATCGAACTTGTACATATTAATTGTTATACTAGTTCCCAGGGTCTGAATATTAGTCCTTTCTCACATTCCCCACATAAGATACACATTTTGAACAATTCTCTTTCATATATTAACATCATCTGCAGTGTGCATCTCTGGTCCCACGCCTGGGTACAGCATTTGGCAGGCATCTGACACTCTGGCCTTCACCCTTCTCATATCATCTGCGGTGCACAGCGCGTTTTGTTTGCCTCATGACAGAGGCCCAATTCCTTCAAGCTCTCCCTCCCACATGCTTCATTCAGAATACTAAGTAAATGAAAATTAACATTTATTAATTGTATGATAATGAAACCTTCCCTATTTACCACCCACCTTGCACTATTCCCTATTAAACCATACACATTCTGCTTGGAATTCTTTTGTTGATGACGGTAATAATACTAAAGCCCAATCGCCGATGGCTTGCTTTCTCCATCTCTTTCCTTTGTCATAGATGATTTTCTGTCATTTCTGTTTTCTTTCCATGTTGGAGTAGGCCAAGTCTCGAAGCTTCCCTATTTTGGCTTTCATTTGTTTGGGCAAACCTAAAGCTTCTATCATGTAACCATGGTTCAGGTGTGGTTAAGGCCGACAACTGGTTTTCAGGACCTTCTCCTGATTCGATTGTTTTCTTTTGTTCCCTTACTACATGCAAAAAGAGCTCTAAAAATTCAGGGTTATCTGTCCCTATGATTATTTCCTCAGGGAGATTTTCCAATACCCCAACCCTAACTGAACAGATTACCCCGTTGTCTGGTGTAAGAGTTATAGTCGTTACTGGATGGGATCTAACGTCCCTGTGCACACACCTAATGTACACATTGGTATCTCTTATGATCTGATTCGGTTGTATTAGACATCCCCTGACCACAGACTGTCTACAACCCGAATCCAAAAGGGCTTTTACTGGCCTCCCATTCACCCTGGCACTCACATGAAAAGCGCTCCCCATTTCTGCCGTATACATAATGGCCTTGGGTATGTATCCCACTTCCATCGGTTCTTCTGTTGTTGTCTTCCGGGGACATAAACGAGCGATATGAATAACTCTCTCCAGAGTCTTAACAATGTGGACCCTTGAAGCTGGGCAATTCAGGTCTCAGTACTTTAGGTGTTATGACATCAGAAGTACTCTTCTTTTTTTGTCATATTTTATGTTGGTATGTCTGTTCGGTTTTTCTGTTTCCCACATCGGGGCTTTGGGTTGTGCTCGTGAATAGGTGGTGGCCATCTCAACGGCCTATTCTATTCTGAGGTGTGTATGTTGTCTCAGCCACCTCTGAGTATTATAAAGAAGGGATTCTAAGTATTGTTCCAAATAAATCTTATTCGGCCGCCTTCAAACTGAAGATTATTGTCTTAGGATTTTCGGCAGGGGGCCCCTTTCTTTTTCGAAACCGTACTCTATAGGCCTCTGTGTCAAGGCCTAGATGGTCTAGGATTATTTTCTTGATATCACTATAAGGGGTGTCTCCTCCCACATTAGCGACTTGATAGGCAGCTTGCGCTTCGCCTGTTAAGAGGGGCGCCCAGAAAAAACGGCCACCTATCTATAGGCCACCCCCACGCTCTTGCCACTCTCTCAAAATTTAAGAGAAATGCATCAGGGTCCTCGGCAGGTATATACTTTTGAAGCGATTTTCCTGAGGCCTGAGGTGTGGAACTGCGAGGAGACATTACAGGATGACCTTCGGAAAACATCTTCTGTAGTCCTTCTAATTGGGCCACTACTGTGGCCTTAAGGGTGTCGCGGTCAGCCTGGGCTGATGTCATTTGACGTTCTATGGCCCATTCCAGTTTTTCTTGTCCCTTCACTATGTAATGTATCAGGGACTCCATCTTTCCTATACAGATGGACTGTCTTATGCCCGCATTCTCCACCAGTGCTAGCAGGTCTAAAGGACTGGATGCGGCTCTTGAAAATTTGTAATATGTGTTTATTAATACGACTCACAATCTTCCTTTTCCTAAGTGTCAGGCAGTGGTTAAAGTCAAACTATGAAACAATCTCATCAAAATTATTTGAAACAATAATGACTAGAGTCCTTATGGGTGTTCTTCCTCCCGAACTCGTCTGGGTATTGGGCTCATCTTCGGAAACACACGGTCTTCTTCTTGTTTTCTCTCCTCTCTATATCCCTTGGTATATGGCTCGGGTAAAAGATAGAGACCTATCAATATTGGGTTCAATTAGGTGATCGAGAGGAGGGGAAGTGAGGGAGCGGTGCACAGCGCGTTTTGTTTGCCTCATGACAGAGGCCCAATTCCTTCAAGCTCTCCCTCCCACATGCTTCATTCAGAATACTAAGTAAATGAAAATTAACATTTATTAATTGTATGATAATGAAACCTTCCCTATTTACCACCCACCTTGCACTATTCCCTATTAAACCATACACATCATAAGCTAGTGCAAAAGCGGCATTAATAGTTACTTTACAGCAGGATGCATCACACAAAATACTGAGGCATATGCGGCCTATTCATGCAATGTCTCAGTTTTCTTTCAAAGCACTAAAGTTATTACAATATTATTATTTACGTGCTAGTTTAGGCATGGGCAAAGCAGTTCCCTTGTGTTCATGTTGGGTGTACATTAGTTCGACAATTACTTATTGTTAGTACGTATTATGTGCCAAGACGCCTCCTGGCATTTGTCGCACTATATTAGTTATCTCATTCTTTCATTCATTCATCTATGTGTGGTACATTGTTGAAATAGTATGGGACAAGAATGTTGGATAAGAGAGACACAGGGCTTTATCAACTGTTAATTTCTTATGTGAAACATTTTAAAGAGTCAAGTTATACTACAATTGAAGATGGATAAAAGCAGCTATGAATGAAGCAGGTGTGGATATGTCTATGTGTATAGCTCATTCAGTCAGAGGCGCTATGGCAAGTAAGGTCTGTATGATGGGAGGTTGTTTAGAGAACATTTGAAAGGCAGCTGATTGGTCAACTGTGAAACAAAAGTTTTGTTTTAAGGCTGTGGACTATGGTACAAAATGTGTTTTGAAAAGCATTGAACACGCATAATGCTAGCCTCCTGTCCTGACATAAAATGACGATTCTTATAGGTTAGTTGAATGCAGAATTAACATTTTATTAAAGACAAGGAGGCTAGCATTATCTTACCCACCTATCCCTTCAAGGGGTTAAGGGTAGGGGGTATATGTTCTTTTTTGATCAAGTCTATTGTAAAATGTTGGTTTGGGTGTCATTTATGTTTTTGGAAAGTATATAGATTGGTTTCATATTGTGATTTTAGTTTTGCAGATAATTAGAAGAGCGCAGAGTCGATATGAAGAATATTACAAGAGTATTCAAGAGCAAGAACAAACAAAAGACGAGGAAGATGGAGCATACACAGTTTATATGGACTGAATGTTCTATTTTCTTATTGTGATGTTTTAAGTTCTATTCTTGGAAGCTTTTAATGGTTTGCTGCTCAGACGGAGTGAATAAAGGTTTATGCATAATGCTAGCCTCCTTTTCTTCTTTATTCATTTAACCTACACAAATTGTCATTGTCTTTCTTATTAATCAACACATATGCGCTCTATCTAGCTGTCTGTCTACATCTATCTATTCCATCATTTCTGTAGATTAGCTTCTACATGATAAAAGGTGGAGGGTCCTAAGAAGCAGTGATTGCACAGGTATATAATCCATGACATAAATGTATCTCATACAAGGTAGGTGGGAGAGTGATTAGATCTAGCTGAATGGAGAACATTGGTTAAATAAACCCACAATCACAGACAAGAGCCAGCCCATAAGAACTTTATGCAGCATGAGCTGGAGTAATTGTTGATCACTGTGCTTTACAAATCCCTGAGATTTGGAGTTAACTAATGTGGTCTTGAAATAGAAGGCCTTGGATAACAAGAGAGAGAAACTGGTAGAGAGATACAAGAGAAACATGGACATAGGGTGGTATAGATTAGCAGGATTGAGCAGCTTTGTGCAAATCTCAACTACTATCAGGTCCTCGAATCCTCGGAGACGTACGATGCTCTAGGGGGTCCACCTCCTGATAGCTCTAAGGTCTGAATAATTCCACAGACTCTATAGAGTGATCAGGTGAGGGAAGGAAAGGAAGGGATCAGCAGGGAAAGAGATCTGAAACGAGAAGCACACAATCATAAATATACCTTACTGTGCACTCTACTGTGACAGACAACCATATGACATAAATAGTACTGGGTCCCCTTCCCAAATACCTGTAAAGAAAAATAACTGTATGTTTATCCAGGGTATAGTTTCTGAAATGCCACTGCCTCTACTTTGATCTAGAGATAGAAGAATTATATTACTATATATGATGGAGCAAGGTTTCACATATACAGAAACTTGCTTGTATTCAGCCCTCCCAAAATAACAGTAATACATTAATCAATAAGTTTTGTTTACTAATATTTGCACAAACACAGCATTTCAAGTATCTAGGGGAAGTTCGACTATGTGCTTTTACTAACATTAACTTGAGTGAACTAAAATGTTAGCCGAAAACACAGGAACTGTACTGCGCATGCGTCTGCCACACTCGCGTGGTATGCTTGGTGGGAATTCCTCGCTTCTGCGCACTGGTGCCAGAAATGGCTGCTTTAAATTTCACATGCTAACGCTATGCTGCTGCTTGTACTAAAACTTGTTCATTCTGCCTAATCAATAATGCACAAGTTAAAATAAAGTAATGGGAATAGAGTAGAGATAAGTGGTATACAGTGCATTCATTTATTTATATTCTAATATGTTTCTTTTTGATTTTGCTACTAGCTCGTACTTTGGATCTGACTATTGTTTCATCCTCCATCTTGGACGATGCCGCACTTGCGCCCTCTGACTCTGAAATTGCTGAAGCATTGTTATTGAACTACTGCCAAGACCCTTCTTACCCATGATGTGCCGGGGAACCTGCTCTACTGACATCTGAAGAGGAAGCAAGAAGGCTCAAATAAATACAATGTATATAATTTGTATGCCAATGTTGGTGGACGGAATAAAATCATGGCAAAGTAAATTGTGGGTGGAGATTCAATCAATTTGAATCAAACTGAAATGACATCATCTTAGTATGGTGTGATGACTAAAACCCCTATTCTGATTACACCTGCAGCTCAGCCAAGAAAGGAAACCCTAATAGTGGATGATCAAGCAAGTGAATGCGAGTCGGTAATTTCCCTAATGGATTTACCTATACGAGAACCAGTAAGTGACTCGATCAGAAATATTACACCCCCATGTTCAAAAGAGGTGCAAATTGAGACATCCTCGGGAACAAGGCATGCAACTGTAGTAAACCCAGAAGAATTGGATAGATGACCTCGAAACATAGAAAAGCCTAAGTCGCAGTCAAAGGTATTGGACATATTCAAATTGAGGGTGGAATTAGAGGAAATGTAGCTGGAAATGTGGGATTAGACAGACTGAACTCATTTGATGAAGACAAATTATTGTTTATATGCAGAAGTATTACTTGCAATACAAAAATATATCATGAGAAGTTAATGAATTTGGCTTTGGAAATAGGAATCGGCATTGGCAAATCAAAGGTATTGCAGAAACTGTATAGAGCTGAATTTTCTGACAAAGATTTGGAAAACATGAATGCAGATAAAGGAGTTGTTGTCGTTGTTGCAAAAATGGGGAGATTTGGACACATGGAAAGTTAGATGGGCAAAGAAAAAAGAAGAGGCACAGACAAATAAAAAGTCTTCTGAGTATTTACTAAAAGAAGCAGAAACGGTCGAAAGGTTGTATCAAGGGGCCCGGGGTCCGGAGGGGGAACCGACAGCTATCAGGGAAACTGGTGGGAGGTACCTAACGTTACAGACCCTCTTGTTTCCCCACCACAGGAGGATTGGTTCGGACCGTCACAAGTGTATTACGACGCCGGGTCTGAAATGGGACATGGTCCCTTCAATTGGAACGCTGCTGAGGTTGAACCAGCCCCCCGAGACGACGTCACCTCAATCGGGCCAACAAGAGGAGAGGAGATCCGTAAGTGTGGGTGTTCCGACACCGGGAGAGAAGACGAGGAAAGAACGAAGAACGCAGATTCACTGAGAAGACTCCTGGAGCTGGATAAGACGCCCTGCGAAGCAGAGAGAGCGGAGACCACAAAGACCGAAGGACAGCCCGGAAGCTGTCAAGAAAACGCAACGTCCATCCACGCCAGGTATGGGCATAGTTTGTGGATGAGTAGGGAGGCAGGAGAAACCGACCGGCTAAAGGATGCCAGACCCTACCCGTCTCAGTTCATACTAATTCCTCAATCCCTCACAGTCACACTGTAGTTTAGAACCATGGCACCCCGAACCTTCCTTCACTTTCCCACCCCCTCAGACACGATATTGTACAAGCCACTCAGAACTATTTGTTTGTGTTTGTTTGTTTGGAGCTCTGAAGATAAAACTCGGCGCTATTCACGAAGTAGAGACACGGGAGAGGACTCCCAGGAGTCTACCAATTAAAGCATCTGAAGCATACGAACAGAACTAAAGCCACAGACGTATAGATATAAAGAAGTTATTATAGTCTAATACTGGCTACGAGAAGGAGAGGTTTCCTTTATAAAATAAAACCCTCATTAAGACAGTCAGTTCTTCAGCCCAGTCATTCAAACCCGCAACAGGTTGTGTCCAATGAGAGAAGTGCCAGGAAGAGGTTATGTACATGTCCCATGGTCCAGACAGGATATTTTATCATTTACTAATGATTTCCCAAAGCTTAGAGAAAAACCTGTTGAATTGTATCGACAAGTCAAAAGGTTTGTGAAAGTGTGGAAAGTATTGTTAAAGGATTTAGATGGTTTATTTGACATTGTTGTTCCAGCTGATTTGTAGTCTGAATGCAAAATCACTGTAGACTGGCCTAGTGATTAATACCCTAAAGACCCAAAGACAGGAGCACCTTCAGGGGAGGTGATGAAGCAATACAATCAGGTGATAACTTACTTAAAAGGAAAACTTCCTCCAAAAGAAACTGATTGGACTAAAATAGACAGAACTACCCAAAATAAAGTAGAATCTACACATGCATATTATGAACACCTCTTGCAGGTATTTAAACAGTACAGTGGTTTATAAAATATTGATAATAAGGACATAACACATTTTATTTATCGATTTGTGTCTGGACTAAAACCTGAAATATCCCAAACAATTAAAGAGCATAAACTGTGTTGCAAGCAAAGCCTGTTGACGAAATTCTTAAGTATGCAAAATACTGTGAGGATGAGATTGATAATAAACAAAAGAAATTAGAAGAAAAAGTAATGTGGGATCCAGTAAAGATGGCCGAGCAACAGGAAGTTCAATTAAGTCAGCAAGCAAATAATCAGAGAAGAGGGGGAGGCCAAGGTGAAGGAAGTGGAGGCAAACCCAGAGGGAAAATGAGTAAAGAAGAGGCAAAGAAAAAGTTTCCTTGTCATGGGTGTGGAAAATTAGGGCATTGGAGAAACGAGTGTGAACTAATACAGAATAATAATGTAAAAACTCAAAATTAAAATCCACAGATGCAGAATGAGGTGTCAATGAGACAGCCGCACCAGGTAATACAGAATCAAGTGCCTCAAGCCCCTATGCCAGTCAACCAAAACATAGTGTGGACACCGGATTTCGGGAAAGTGCCTGAGAGGGGGGGGGGAGAGGATTGCGTACTTGGCGCATCCTTACCGGTAGATCCATCAGGTCCTTACATTGAAGGGAAAGTGGAGTGAAATGATGTTACCTTTTTGTTGGACACTGGTGCTACCCGATCTACTGTGAGAACAGCAGACATCCCAAACCTACCCCTCTCAGGAGAAGCGATCCAAGTACTGGGCGTTTCTAATAAACAAATTAGGACCCCTGTCACATAACCTATGGAAGTCTGTATTGGCACCTTCCAAGAAATGCATACATTTGTAGAACGCGATTCTAGCCCTGTAAACTTGCTAGGAAGGGATCTACTGTGCAAAATAAACTGCACAATCTTTTGCACACCTAATGATGTGGAAATACAAACCCCTGATGAAGACGGAGTGTATAAAATCAAGTAGGTCTAATGGCAGATGTCGATCCATAAAAGTGACAGTGAAGGAAGGTGCAGTTTACCCAAATATTCGAAGGTACAAAATGATTCCTGAAATAAAAGCAGGAGTTGCACTAGAAATAGGGCGTTTGGTTGAACAAGGTATTTTGGAAGAAATAATGAGCAGTCCTTGTAATTCACCTTGATATGTTTTATCTAGGTACCCAATTCAATATTGTGACTTTATGCCCCTATACGGCTATAATCAATAATATCCCTATAATGGCATAATAATCAGAGCCATATTTCAGTAAATCGCCCCTGCAGTCCAAGACACGGCAGAAGCTACTTCCTTAGATTCCTATAGAGCACACCGAGTTCTTTCGACACACCAAACCTCCAGCAACCTGTTTTGATTTGTAATAGAACTCCTGCGAGCACTGTAAGAACGGCCAGTTCTCAGTGACATCTTTATTGACGCTTATTTTATTTTAGCTGTTTTATAACGCGCTCTGTTACTACCAGAGTATCCTGGCGCGAAAGAAGAAAACAAGCAGGTGGCCAAAGGGAAACAGAGGATAATCTAATAAGCAAATCTAAAAAGATGAGTTTTCAGTGCCTTCTTAAAAGGTACAAAATTCTGGATTGATCTTAAAGAGAAGCCGCAAGGACAGCAATTGACTGGCCTCCAAGGCGTACAAATTACGATCAGCGGAACGTAGAGATCGAGTGGGGGTATAGCGGCTAAATCTTTTCTTCAGATAGGAAGGCCCAAGGTCATTGACTGCTTTAAATGCTAGTGTCAGGATTTTAAAAGTAATCCTTTGTTATACTGGCAGCCAATGTAATTCTTTCCGATGAATTCGTACACACTCTCTACTGGGCACATTGCAGAGAAGTCTCGCCGTTGCATTTTGAATGATCTGTAATCTGGCGACTAGAAAAGCTGTGGTTCTGCTAAGAAGAGAGTTGGCATAATCGAGCCGTGATAGTATTAAGGGGCTCGCGACTGATGCACTTGCCGAAGAGGGGAGACATGGGAAGAACTTTCTCAAAGCCTTAAGAGACCCGAAGCACACCCCTGTAAGTTTCTTTATGTGTGCCTCGAACCTCAGATCCTCCCGAAACCAAACTCCCAAATTTTTTGCAGGGATGGTAGGTGAACTTGGCTGGGGAAAATCCGAAGGCCACAGGAGTTCTCTAAAATTAGACGGAAATTGGCCATACAACAACATTTCTGTTTTATGCTCGTTACATTTCAGCTGTGCCGCTGCTAACCAGCTGAAAACCGAAGAAAGACAGGAACGAATGGCCTCAGTGCCTAGTGCTGTACCAGGCCATGTAAATAACAGTTGCGTATCATCAGCGTACGCTATAATTTTGGCCCCAATTTGTTCAGCCATCACTGTAAGCGGGGTAAGATAGACATTAAAAAGCAGGGGACTCAATGTAGACCCCTGGGGTACCCCGGTAGTAAGAGGCTAAGCCGAGAAAGAAAAAGGTGGAATCCAAACCTGCTGGGACCTATCGGACAGAAAAGATTTCACCCATTCCAGTGCTGAACCCACCACACAGCAAATCGAGTCAGAAGGAGAGAGTGCGGGACAGTGTCAAACGCGGCAGAGAGGTCCAATAAAATTAGAGCCGTTCTGCCGCCACTGTCCAAACACTCCATAATAGCCTCTGTGATCTCTACCAGAGCTTGCTATGTGCTGCACGAAAACTGGACTGAGCAGGGTGGAGAGCCTCAGAAGATTCAACAAAGGCATTCAACTGACGAAAAGCAAGTTTCTCTCCAATTTTCGCCATGGCTGGAAGCAGGGAAATAGGTCTATAATTGCCCGGCATAGCAGGATCAGCTCCAGTCTTCTTCAACAAAGGAAGAAGCTTTGCCTATTTCCATTCCGCGGGAACCTTAGATTTCTTAAAGGAAAGACTCATTATTTGCGAAACCTCCTTTGCCACTGATTCTGCCACTACAACCAACACCTAAGCCGGGCAAGTATCGCCAGGGGCGCCAGATCTCAAAGACTTAATCGCTACCAAAGTGTCCTCCACTGAGGGGGGGGGGGTAAATGTCTCCATCGTATAGGTGGGAGGCGCTCTAGATCTAACATTATCAAAAATCCAACTCCGACCATTAACAGCTCTGAGACTCTGCTGTATTGTGGCAATTTTCGTTAAGAAAAAAGAAGAAAGAATCTCACACCACTCAGTAGAAGGCTTCACCGACACTTGTTCTGCACAGGGGGAGAGAAAACTCTTGACAATAGAGAAAATGTCACGACTGTTATTGTTGGCCTTCTCAATTCTATTGGCAAAGTATTCAGATTTAGCCAGTTTAATACTGGCATAATACTTCTGCTGTGCCATGCGGTATGCCACCTTTGCTTGTTGGCGGTAATCCGCCCACCACACCCGCTCCAATTATTTACAAGCAAGCTTAAGTATGCGTAATTGGGGCAAATACCAAGTTTGCAAGGGGGTCGACCTATCCCTATCCCTACTAGAATTGGACCCTTTCGATGAGGCGGACATCCCTGCTCCCACCCACCCATCGAAGGATTGAAGAGCAGAATCCAACTCAGTCCCCAGAATAGGCCTATTTTGATCAAGCCAGGCAGAAAAATTGCCTATGTTGATCTTCGGGGGGCACATGATCCTGCAAGACTTGGGCGTATCTTTCATGGCCGAACATGTAAATCTAATCAGACGATGATCAGTCCAAGTAAGGATTTGAGGGGCCTCGACCTTCAGGGGAAAGTTAGAGCAAATAACATCCAAAGTATGCCCACCCGTATGTGTGGGGAGGAGACCCATTGGGTAAGCGAAGCCAAGTCAAAAGAATCATGCAAAATCTTGCTTTCCTGCAGTTCAGAACGATCAACATGAATATTCCGATCACCAAGCAGTAGAAAACGCGAAAACCTCACTGCGCGAGGAACCAGCGAGCTTTAAGGAAAGGACCCGAGGGGCCTGGTGGTTGATAATTAAGGGAACCTCCCAATGTAAAATGTGTCGATAAAACCAAAGAAAAGTTCACAATCTCCCCTTCAACTATCTCATCAGTAATTTCAATATTGAGGACCCATGATTACCTAAAGATAATGGCTAGTCCGCCACCCCTACCACTGGCTCTATCTTTCCTCCAGATCTTAAACCCTCTGGGGATGGCCAATTCAATGTCAGTGGCACATGAGCTATTCAGCCAAGTTTCTGTTATAAACAGCAAGTCCAGTGTACCATCTTCCAATAGCGAAAAAATCTCAGCTGTGTGTTTACTCATTGAACGAGCATTAATTAAAGCAGCAGAAATAGAACCTGGACCTAAGATAGAACCTGGCGAAGTAATCTGATTAGTACTGCAATAAAAACCGCAAGCAGAGCAGGAATTAAGGCTAACTGGATCCATTGTTACACACCTCAGTCCCACCTCAGCCAGCAGGCGGAGCGCCAGCAGACTCTCTCGAGTATACTCCCTCGCTGTTTTATCTGGACTCCAAACCTGTAGGGTAGCCCGTCCTGCGTCCGTCGCGTCCGAGGAGCGGACGGGCGCAGACGGGCTAACCTTTGGCTTACCTTCGGCGCGCCTAAGGCGCGCCCGCCATGCGCGACCGCTGCATGTTGACGGCGGCATGCTAATTTTATGCTGTGTCCTCTCTCCCCCAGCTAGAACGCTGCCACCAGTTCAGCTGGGGAGAAGGACTACTCTCAAGATGGCCGCCCGCCCTCCACACGACCGGAATAGCAGCCGCGGTGAGAGGGGCCAGGAGAGGCTTTTCAAGAAGAACGGGTGAGTCAAAGCACCCCCGCGATGTACCTGCACAACTAAAAAGGGTTAGGCAGATTAAAATGCACACAGTTAAAAATCGATCTTCAAATATTAAAAATCAGCACCGCTCTAAATAATGGCCACAAGCTAAGCCGAGGTATAAGGGAGCTGCCACCACCCAAACACACCGCAAAGACTCACAGCCTCCACTGAATTTATGCTGTGTCCTCTCTCCCCCAGCTAGAACGCTGCCACCAGTTCAGCTGGGGAGGACTACTCTCAAGATGGCCGCCCACCCTCCACACGACCGGAATAGCAGCCGCGGTGAGAGGGGCCAGGAGAGGCTTTCCAAGAAGAATGGGTGAGTCAAAGCACCCCCGCGATGTACCTGGACAACTAAAAAGGGTTAGGCAGATTAAAATGCACACAGTTAAAAATCGATCTTCAAATATTAAAAATCAGCACAGCTCTAAATAATGGCCACAAGCTAAGTGGAGGTATAAGGGAGTTGCCACCACCCAAACACACCGCAAAGACTCATAGCCTCCACTGAATTTATGCTGTGTCCTCTCTCCCCCAGCTAGAACGCTGCCACCAGTTCAGCTGGGGAGAAGGACTACTCGCAAGATGGCCGCCCACCCTCCACACGACCGGAATAGCAGCAGTGGTGGGATGGGCCAGGAGAGGCTTTTCAAGAAGAACGGGTGAGCCAAAGCACCCCCACGATGTACCTGCACAACTAAAAAGGGTTAGGCAGATTAAAATGCACACAGTTAAAAATCGATCTTCAAATAGTAAAAATCAGCAAAGCTCTAAATAATGACCACAAGCTAATCAGAGGTATAAGGGAGCTGCCACCACCCAAACACACTGCGTCCAAACCTTACGTCAAACTCGGCACCTTTCAGGTATAAATATACCAACGTTGCCTTAAGCAAACACACAGTGGTGATTCTGGAGCAGAGCAGCTAATCTACTTTCCGAGAGCCCAGCAGAAGCGAGAAGCCCACGGACGCTGCCTCTCCTCTTTGACGCGCTGAGAAAGATGCTGTTTTTTCTCCTGCTGAGAAAATCCAGCTCCGGCGTTTCCAGCCTACCCTTGTGGGTGACTGGAATATCGAGTCCTGAGAGGGAGATACCAGACCTCCTACATTCTATTCCCAAGGTACAGTGTTGACTAAACCCTTAGAGAGAATTCTTGAACAGATCGTTGGCAACAAACCTACTTAACTTAAACTGCTACTTACTTACTCCTTTCCACGTATTAGGCTTAGGTCAGGTACACCGGGGTAGGCGTAGTTTAGAAGCACCAGTTGAGCACGTTAGCCTATGTATATATGTATATATGTTTTATCCATTTTAAAGTGTCTTATGGCTGGGGGCGTGGCCAAGCAGCATGGCCGACAGGACGTGAGCTCTGCCAGCTCCCGTCCTGCGGACCCGTAAAATCCTGTGTGTGATCCTGCCCAGGCTCCGGTGAATGGCCCTGACAGTCCGGAGGAATCCCTGAAGCTGCGGGGAACACATCTGCCGATTTCCGGCCGGCGGGGGTGACGCAGTGAACGCGGAGCAACTCCGGTGCTCCGGTGCGGCCGCCGAGCCTACGCGAGGCCGCGGATGGGGCCTGCTCGGTCGGGGGAGGCCGCATCCTGACGCATGGCGGAAGACCTGCAGAGCGATCATAGAGCTTGTCCCGGGTCTGGACCTTGACCCGGGGGACGACGCCGTGGACGAGGGCGTGCTGAGAGGCGCTGGACCGAGGGGCGCCCCGGGAGAAGACTCACCCCCGGAGAGACAGCCCGCGACTCCAAAGCACAGGTTAGGGGGCCCCGGACCCGTGTGGGAGCCCTGCAGTGCGCTTGCCTGGCTGTGCAGCTGCCCACCTGGGGCACGGTCGGTTCTCCTGGACCGGAGGGGCGACGAGAGAGCCGAGGGCCAGTGCGTGCCCCTCCCCCCACCAGGCCGCCATCTTGAGGTCGGCCGTCGGGCTGGGGAGGCGGCGAGTGACCGGCTGAGACTGCAGATCGGGGTCCCGGCGGAACTGTGTGCCAGTGGGATAGGAGCGGGCTGGGGGCCCAGAAGGGCACAGGCGAGCGGCGCAGACGGGGCAAGCACCAACATTAAGCCCCTGACGCTCTGTGTGGGGCCGGCCTGGTTCCTCCGGGCTTTCCTGCCTCCTGGAGTGCAGGGAGGAGGGGGCGCCCCATTGACTCTTGGTGGAAGCCCCGGACCACTGGAGGTCATTTCGATTGTGGAGTGCAGGCTGGACTCCTGATTGCAGCACTGCAGCAGAGCGCCTTGGGGGGGCCCCCCCTCCTACCTGTCCACTGGCTGAGTGATCGGGGCATGAGAACTGAGCCACCCGCACGGGCCGGGTGCGGTGCATAGAAGGGCCTGCTTCCTGTGGGGCTCGACTGGACGCAGGGGCGCGGAGCCACCCCCGCTGGGGGCCACGGGGACCCACGTCGTGATCGTGCCGCCCCGCTGGTGGGGTGTAGTTGCCGGAAACCCCCTTGCCGGTGCAAGAAGCTTCCTGACGGTGCCTGCGGTCCCTGCGACCTGCCTGCGACAGGAGTGTTGGGAGAGTGAGGTCGCCCAGCTGACTACACAAGGGTGAGAGCTCGAGCGCGACCCACTGCGGAATTTGCCACCGGCTGGGTGGAGGCGGAGGTGGACTTGTTGCTACTCTACAGGCGGGCCAACCCCGCACTAGGATCATCCTGAGGATGCGTAAGGACAGGGCGTCCCGCTCGTCGCAGGCCAATACGATCACCCAGTACACCACGCAAAGGCTGCCGCCCCAGAGGATTACACGCCAATCGGGCCAGGATGAGGAACCCGGGGACTCCGGTGAGCCCTCCCGTGCGGAACTCCTAAAGGCTATTCAGGGCTCCCACTCAGCGCTGGAGAGGCAAATTGAAACAGTCTCCATCGACGTCAATCTCCTGCGAACGGACCTCCGTAAGGTAGCGGACAAAGTCACAGATGCGGAGGCTAACATCGAGCAGCTACAGGGGGAGGTGGCCTCTCTCCGGAAGACGGTCACACAACTTACGGCGACGACTGGTGCCCTGGAACGGAGAGCTGAGGACGCAGAAGGGAGGGCGCGTCGCAGCAACATTAGAGTCCTGGGAGTTCCGGAGAGGCTGGAGGCTGGAGACCCTGAACGCTTCCTGGAAGCATGGATCAGGGCGAAGTTGTGCCCACAGGGTCTCTCGGAAGTGTTTGTTATCGAGAGAGCTCATCGAGCCCTGGTTCCCCCGCCACAACCGGGGGCCCCGCCGCGAGCTCTGATTGCCAAGATATTGAATTATCGGGATCGGGACTGCATCCTGCGAGCAGCAAGGGAGAACCCGGACCTGGCCATTGAAAATAGCCGGATTTCAATATACCCAGACTATACCCACCAGGTTCAGGAGATGAGGAAATCCTTTCTGGGGGTTAAGCAGAAGCTCCGGGCGATGGAGTTACAATATATGTTGCTATATCCCGCCAAACTTAAGGTGCTGGCTCAAGGTAAGGCGCACTTCTTTGAATCGCCGGAGGAAGTTTGGGAATGGCTGGAGGTCAGGGGGGATGGGGTTCCACCGGGAGCCCGTGGTGGGTCCAAGGAGACTTGGGGGAGCCGTCCCCAGCGGCAGCGGAGGCCTCGAGGAGGACGGAGACGACGCTCCACGTCGGAGCACACGGAGGAACCTAGAATCACGGTGGGGCCGGATGGCGGAATGCTCCTGGAACCCCTGCTGCAGGGGGCCGAGGCGGAGTCTCAAACTCCGCTGGAACCTGCGGAACTCCTGGTCCCGGACACAATACCAGCTGCGGTGAGGGACATGGCACCGTCGGACCTGGTGATTCAGGAGACTGGGGGAGCTGGGGCCCTGGAGGTGAATGGCCCACCCTGAGGTGATGTAGAAGCCCTATGTACTTTGTCATTGGATGGCGGCGGCGGCTCTCGGGGTGGAGAGGGGTATGAGTGGACACTGGTGAGACATGGTATCCGGAGCCACCAGACTTTACATAATGGGGAGAAACGGAGGCCAGTAGATTTGCAATGTGGGTACTGATTACTTTTTGGGAGGCGAGGGCGTTATTGTCGGACTTGGTCCTGCATGGTCGACGACGGCTGGGCCGGAGCCGGGCGTACATCATGTGAGCATTGGGTCTTGCGGGGAGCTGGGGGGGGGGGGGGGTATGCAGTTTGTTGTTGTGTGGGTGTGTGATGGGTTGTGAGGGGTGTGTGGGGAGGCTGTGCACGTCCTGGCACCAGCGGGGGAAGGGTGGGTTGACAGGTTGGGTTGTTGTCATTATCCTGCTCGTGGGTGGGGGGAGGGGGAAGTGTTCTGCAAATGTTGCAACGTTGAGGGGGGGGTGGATGGGGGGGTACTGTTTATTATTGTTGGTATAGGCATCATGTGTATCACTGTTCAGGCCCCTAGGAGGCGGTATTTTGGCGGCAGACTACATGGCCCGATGGGGCACTTACTGGAAAAATGGGATACAAGTTCTTAACGTGGAATGTGCGTGGGTTGGGCACTTGTACCAAGCGTTATAGGGTCCTGTCCTTCCTCCGGAGGCATGCCATCTCGATTGCGTGTTTACAGGAAACACATCTGAATGAGGAGGGGGCGCAAAAGCTGGCTAAAAAATGGCGGGGTCAGGTCTTTCACTCTTCCTTTTCGACATATGCGCGTGGGGTCTTGATTTGGGTGGCACCAGGGGTCCCCCTTGCAGTACAGTATGCAGAGGCAGACATCGAGGGCAGATACCTGCTGCTGAGAGTGAAGTTGAATGGCAGGGACCTTACACTCCTTAATACTTACGCACCCAATGTAGACGATGCGACCTTCTAGCCACAAATGCAAGACGTCTTAGTGTCGGACGTGGACAGCCCTCTTCTGTGGTTCGGGGACTTTAATTGTGTCTTGGACCCGGTCCTAGACAGACATCCTCCCCGTGCGGGGACGAAACCTCGCATGACGGCAAGACTGCGTGAGGTCATGACGAACTTGGGAGCGGTAGATGTATGGCGTCAGAGTCACCCGTCGCAGAAACTGTACACCTGCTACACTCCTACACACGACACCCATAGCAGACTAGATAGGGTCCTCGCCGCTAATATAGACGCGTCGTATTCTCTAAAGGTCACCCATCTGGCCCGCTTCCTGTCTGATCACTCCCCGGTGTTGTGCGCTACGCAGGACATCGACCAGCCCAGCCGCCCCCGTACATGGCGGATGCCTGCGGACTTACTGCAGGACCCATTGGGTAGAGATCATGTGCAGACTACACTCACTAACTACGTAGACCTCAACTGGGGGGGGGACGACGTGCCTCTGTCAACGAGGTGGGACGCACTGAAGGCGGTGGTGCGAGGGGAATGCATGGCTCTTACTTATGGGGTCCGCCGACAGCTGACCCGTGAACTGAGGGAGGCTGAAGACACCCTGCGGACTCGCCAGGCCTCACCAGATCCTGGGGAACCGGAACTGGCCCTGGAGCGGGAGGCCCAGGAGAAAGTCCATGATATCCTTACGCGCCTCGACAGATACACGCTGGGTCAATTTAGACAGCGACTCCACAGGGAAGGGGACAAATCTGGCCGATTGTTGGCCTGGATATTGAGGAAAGAATCGGCACCGGTTCGGATACTGGCCCTGAGGGGCCCTGACGGGAACATGGTGCATTCGGAGTCCGGTATATTGCGGATTCTCAAATCCCACCTGCAGCAGGTGTATACGGCGGATCCGCTGGTCACCGAAGCATCCTATCAATCTTACCTCCGTGGAGTGGCCCTCCCGGCCCTCCCGAGCGAAGCAGCGGAAGAATTAGATGGGGCTTTGACCCTCCGCGAAGTGCAGGTGGCTATGGCCAGCCTACCGACGGCGAAATCCCCAGGAGGAGATGGGTTTCCCTCCGAGTTCTACCACGCATTCGGAGACATCCTCGGCCCCCTCCTCCTCCAGGTCTTTCTTACAGCGCTGGAGGATGGAGCTCTCCCGCCCACGATGTACCAAGGCGAGATCTGCATGATCCTGAAGCCGGGCGGTGATGGTTGTGACCCCGCGGCGTACCGCCCTATCACAATGATTAATACGGATGTCAAGGTCCTAACTAAACTCTTAGCCACTCGATTGGCACCGCACATGGCCCAGTTGGTCCACCAGGACCAGTGTGGGTTTATTCCCGGGCGCAACACCGCGATGAATCTGCGACGATTAACCCATATTATGCATGAGGTACGCGGCAGAGAGGATCCCCAGGTCCTGCTTTCGATAGACTTGGCCAAGGCATTTGACACGGTTAGCTGGGGATACCTATCAGAGGTCCTTCAGCAAGTGGGATTGGGGCCAGTGTTTCGCAAATGGATCCAGATACTGTACCGGGCGCCTCGGGCCAGAGTCAGACTTGGGGCCGCACGCTCGGAGGACTGGGCGTTGGAGAGAGGCACCCGTCAGGGATGCCCCCTCTCGCCGCTCCTGTTCGCCCTGGCGATTGAGCCATTGGCGGTGGAGGTCCGCACCACGATGGACCAATGGGGGATCAAAGTGGGGAGTAACATCCACACGGTGTCCTTGTATGCGGACGACGCTCTGTTTTATTTAACGTCTCCGCAGGACGCGTTACCAGCTTTGCTACAGCTGCTGGACCGTTTTGGCGCAGCTTCGGGCCTGCGTATCAATGCAGGGAAGTCCCTGATCTTCCCCCTAGCGGGTTACAATGTGGACGCGCGCGGGGACTTGCCACACCTGGGTCTGCGGTGGGAACTGGAGGCCTTCCGCTATCTGGGGATACAGGTGGCGTCGTCGGATGAACAATTGCTGGCCCGCAACGCGGACAGGGTAGTGCACTCCCTACAACAATCAGTGGCATTCTGGAACACGTTGCCTCTCTCCCTGATGGGACGTCTGGCAGTGGCGAAAATGGTGATGCTGCCGCGGGTACTGTACGTGTTACAGAATTCGCTGTGCCCACTTCCCTCGCGGATGTTCCGCACTCTTAATACTCTCCTTACGTCTTTACTCTGGGCGGGCAGGCGTAGTAGAGTTGCCTTGCACACGGTGGTCCGCAGCTGGGAGGAGGGGGGGTTGGAGGCGCCGAGATTCGACCTCTACTACTATGCAGCTCAGCTGTTGCCAGCTGCCAGGTGGTTCGCGGATGCGGACACCTGGGAACTTCGGCTCCTTGCGGGTAGTGCAGATGAGAGAGCGGTACAGATGGCCCTGATGCGCGGCAGGGGCGCGGATGCGACGCTGCCATATGTAGTGCGCCACACCGCAGCCATTTGGCAGCGTGTTGTGGAAAAAATCCTACGGAGGGCCCCCTTTCACAGAGAGCTGCCGATATGGATCATGGCCCCGGTGGCGGACATGGAGGTACACATGCCTTTCCATGACTGGAGAGCGGGTGGGTGCGAGCTGTTGGCAGATCTCTACCCAGACGATACGTTCCTGTCTTTCGAACGGGCGACAGAGACGTTCGGACTCGGGGAGGGACAGTTCCTACACTACAGGGGCCTACATGCAATGGCACGTGACACTTGGCCGCAATTCCCTGATGCGCCCCCTGTGTCCCATACCCTCAATATTATCCTATCCTGTGGTAGGGGCAGGAGGCTGGTAACACTATTGTACTCAGCCATGCGGCAGGACTCCACGCCACCGGTCCCCCCGACTTGGGCGGCCTGGGAGGCTGACCTGGGGGTTGCCTTAGACCCAACACAACGCAAACGCATTGGTACACTCACCCGGAAGGTGTCGTGCAACGCACGGTTCAAATTGACACACTTTAACTTCTTACACCGAACGTATGTGACTCCGGTTGCTTTGAAGCGTATTGCCCCGGACAAGCGCGATAACTGCCCAAGATGTGGCGCGCCGGGGGCCTCCTTTCTTCACCTAGCATGGGACTGCCCACTGGTTTACGCCTTCTGGCAGTCGGTGGTGGCGCACATTTGCAGAATTACTGCACTCCAGATGGAACTGACCCCCCTTCACTGCTTGTTAGCCTTAGTCCCCAAGCCCAGGAAATGTACTCTGCCCTACAAGATGTTACAGCTACTTCTAGTACTGGCGAGGAGGAGGGTGGCCATCACGTGGGTGGGGCAGAGGGCCCCGGAGATGTCACACTGGCTTAGAGATGTGGGGGAATGGTCCCTGGCAGAGGAAACCTTTATGCAGACTGTGCGTAGGGATGTGAAACTGCAGGATGACCTGCTTGCGTGGAGAATGATGCGAGTGCTGGGTGAGGCGGCCAAAGATTCGGATGGTACGAGTGCGGAGTTGTTCACCCCTGGGGATACGGAGTCTGAGGATGAGGACGGGGAGGGCGGTGGAGAGGGAGGGGGAGACTGGTGAGTTGGGGGAGTGTCTGATCGCACACGCACATGTAAGTTACAACTGGGAAATCTTATGTCTTGTATCTCAAGGAGTCATTCCTAATGTACGCACCGATCACTGCTATGCCTGCCTATAGGAGTGCCATAATGAGGTGAACGACCTGTGTACACATGTTTTAGCCATGAATGCCGAAGTTTGGGGGGGAGGGGTGCCTTTGGGGAGTTGGGGGGTAAACTGTATTAAAGATACTCGAAAGAAAAAGCAGATCAGAATATCCTGCCGTGCAGTCACAGGGCTAGGTTCAGGACCTGGCTTCTATGCTACCAGCTACCGCCGCCCGGCCCTCGGGTTGTGGGCTGATGGGCCGTGTATACAGAAAAATGTACTATGACGTAATGTGGTTGTTCTCCTGTGACTGTGGACGCAACTGTTATATGCTATCATTGTCTGCACCAAAAATAAAGGTTTAAAAAAAAAAAAAAGTGTCTTATGGCTAAGAAACCATATCAATGCTTTTACAGTATTATTTCATAATACTCCTTTTACTGTACGTACTTTACTTTATAATAAGTATTGCAATTGTGGCAATTCATTTCTCTTGCATGAGAAGGAAGACTGCTCAATAAATAATGCCTTTTATTGAAAACGCCTGTCTCTCTATTCTCTGCACCCTGGTGAAATTAAATATGCACAACTGACTGAGTGAAATAGCTGTCTATTGTTTCACACGACTCTAGAGATTGACTCTTATTCTGAGGGAGCAAAGTTGTCATGTTTATGCGGTTGTCAGAAGGTGAATCCCTTCTTGTCTGAGCCAGGGAAGCTGATCACTTCCTATTCAGTCAAGAAAGTTTCCAGTGACCTCTGAGCTAGCTGGCAAAAACCTAAATTAAGTCTAACATAGTCAGTAAAGACCTAGATGACCTCAGTCCTACGTCTACACTGCTGTTTATGTTATTCCAATGCGCAGGGCCTATAGGGAAAATAGGAACTACACTACATGGCGCCCAACATTTGGTAAGGCGATAAAACTAACGCAAGACGTTAGAGTAACTCAGTCGTGCTTTTTCACACAGACCCTTTCTCCCGTAGATACTCCAATAGACGTCTGGAGTGGGTGAAAATTTAAAATCTGCCAGAACTTAGTAGGAAGAGATTCCTATGTAGAGTTTTTGGTTTAGTCAACGTTGAAGGATACAGTGTTCCAAAATATTGTGCACCTAATCTTTTGTCTCCTTGAAACTTGATCTGCAACAAAAACCTTTCTGACAGTAAAATGCCAGATAGCGAAGACGAAAGGGAAGCAGCTAGATTAGCAGCCCGACTACTAGAGGAAGACACGAGTCTCCTACAGAATGACCAGAATACTATCCTCATTCCGGTCAACATAAGAAAAACTATAACTTTAAAGCTTATAGAACACGGACTGACATCATGAGGTGGTACAGTCATTTTCGTGATAGAGGCACACGAGTATCGGCAGACAGAGGTATTCTATTCATGGATAAACTTTCCAGCGGCAAACGCTACAACACACAAATTCCACTATTACAGAACAGAGGAACCACCGGATGAATATACACCTTTCGAGGATATTGAAATAACACTAAATTACCAAGAGCACCTGCTCTGGTTTAAAGGCGCCCTAAAACATAATGATCACATCACCAGGCTCGGTCCACTAGGTAGACCAGGAGCAACTTGGCTGGTTCAAGCCAGCTACACACCAAACCCAGACATTGATAAAATGTCAAGAGAAGAACTTTTAGCACAGCTAAAGTTACTAATTAAAATTCACAGACAGTTAGTCCAATATGTAATGTGGACTGCAACAGTCCAACCAGCTGTTAATATTCCACAGCTGACTCCTCATCAGGGGAACACAAATAAAATTACACCACAGAACATACAATTGTTGGGAATTAGAGTGGGTTTCAGCTCCCTGGTCTGGTCTTTTTCCTTCTTTCTTTTTTTGTATTGGTGTCCTTCCTTTGTTTCCTTGTTTCGGTAACCCCGCCCCCTTTACCCTCCTTGGATATAGGTCGCCAGCACTAGGGCTCTGTGCTTGGTTTCTGACCTTGTTGGCGTTTTTCGGAATTCGAGTTGGTAGACTTTCTGAATTGCTTCGTGGGAACCTGTGGAACATTTTCCTATCGCTGCTCGACAAGCGGATGCTTCCTGCTGCACGAGGCTTCGTGTCAGCCGCCCGGAAGGGTGCCGCTCCGGTCGTCTTCCTGAGCGAAGGGGAATCAGCGGTAAACGTACAAAAGCGGCCGCTTTTGAAAACGCGTGTACTGTCTGCTGCTGTGTTGACATTGAGTATTACGGGACTGCGCAAAAGGGTTTTCTTCGGCGAGGGAAAGTCGGAAGCTTCTCCGGGTTTTTTGGGCACCCGATGTGAGAGTAGTTTTCCTTCGCGCTACAAGTAGAGGCGTGTTTTAGTCTGTGGCCACAGATAGTGGATTTCCTTTGGACACTTTAGTACTTAGTATGCACTTTCGTTTTCCGTGCGGGGGTTTTTTTTTTTGATGTCAGACGTATGACTTTTTTCCCCTCGTCACACATCGTGCATTAAGCTGTTTGACCTTGCTATTGGATTATTTGCTCTTCTCGGATACCTCCTGACAATTACACAAGTAAGGAGGGGATTGGGGTGTGTTGGTTGTGTTAACTGGTGGGGATGGGGAATCAAAGGAAGGAGCACTGGGTTCTGTGTTAACGTACTCTTTCTTTTCTGTGTCTCTTTTCTTTTGTGGCTGCAGGTTAGGATCTCCTTCCCCAAGCTACAGAAGAGGGGTTGCTGTGCTGCAGCAAAGAGAGAGAGCATTGGCTTTACTTTTCTTTGGTTTACATTTTTCCTACCTTCTCCCTTTTCCCGGTTCGCGCTCACGCTGTATCTAAAGTGCGTGCGGCGATCCGAGGGGAGGCAGATGAGTGGGGCCATCCTCGCTTCCGTGGTTGTGGGTTAAGCTGGCGAAAGATCCAACAGAAAACCAAGCCCACGAAATTATAACCACCTGAGCGAGAATGGATGAGGACGGGAATGAGTTAGATGAAAGAGCCCCTACTGTTCAGGAATTAATAGGGGCTGTTAACGCAGGAGTTACAACAGGAAAACCAAGGGTTACGTCAGGAGATGAGTGTAGGGAAGGTTAAAGCGTCAGTTTGGGGAATGGGTAAAACTCCAATAGTACATCCAGCTACTTTTCAATTTGACAGGAGCACGAGTGCCAGTAATCCCCCTTTAACAGTTAATGTGACTACACCCTCCCCTGTCCCGTTGGCGGTTCCGGAAAGGTTCACTGGTGATTCCAGTAAATATAGTATTTTCATGAACCAATGCCATCTGCACTTTATGTGTCGACCAGCTTCATTCCCTAATGACTCCACCAAGGTGGCATTTGTTATATCTTACCTAGCAGGTACGGCGGCGTCATGGGCTGTGCCGCTAGTAGAGAATGAGGACCCTGTTCTGAACGATTTTGTGGCTTTCAAGGAACAGATGCGTTGTCTCTTTGCAAAGCATGCGTTTATGCAAGCGAGCGACGCTGAACTACTGAAGCTAAGACAGGGAAAACAAGACCTAATGACTTATGTCTCCACTTTCAACAGGTTAGTGTCTGAAACCCATTGGCCCCCTGATAAAAGGACTTCGTTATTTTACCAAGGGTTGTCAGAAGACCTGAAAGATATTGTCTCCCAAGTGGTGAATCCCCCTGAAGATTGTGTGGAATTCATAGACCTTGTGGTGAAGCTGAATCATAGGCTAACGGAGCGTAGAGGAGAGAAAAACCGCTTTCACTTCTCTCGTGTGGTTCCGGTTAAGGGTGAGTTAACGAGTTCCGTAAAGGGGGAGGGTGGAACTACCCCTGAGCCCATGGAAATTGGTGGGGTGCGGGGTCCTCTCTCGGCTGATGAGAAAAGTAGAAGACGCACTCATAATTTGTGCTTGTATTGTGGGCAGGGAGGACATTACGCCAGGGATTGCTCTGTCAAGCCTTCTTCCAGGCCATCCAAGAAGGTGGTGGCCTGTGTGCAACCTCCTGCTGAATTGGTGATGCAAGATAGGCACAATCCCTCCTATCAGATTTCGGGCATAGTCAAAAGAGTGCCCAAACATTTCATGATCACTGTCTGCTTAGTCATTTCTAACAGTCACAGGACTCCGGTGTCCGCCTTATTGGATTCAGGGGCCACTGGCAATTTTATGGATCTTAAGTTAGCGGAACGATTGAAAGTGCCCTGGCTTCTGAAGGAGCAACCAGAACCGGTGAGGGCTATTGATGGTACGGAATTGACCTCAGGTACAATCACTAAACAGACTGAGCCCTTATGTATGGTGTGTGATAATGGCCATTCAGAGTATCTTAGGTTTGATTTGATTGATGCCCCGTCGTTTGGTGTTGTGTTGGGGGTTCCCTGGTTGCAATCCCACAATCCCCGCATCGATTGGTTTAGGAGAACGGTGACACTTGATTCAGCCTTTTGTCTGCAGAGTTGCTATAAAGTGGCTACTGATTGGGTTACACCTCTTTCTTGTGCGGTTGGAGATGGATTGCGGTGTGATGTGCAAAACATACCGGAAGCTTATGTGGAGTATGCGGAGGTGTTCGATAAAGGGCGAGCGGGGGACTTGCCTCCCCATCGTTCATTTGATTGTCGCATAGACTTAATGCCAGGGGCGACTTTACCTTGTTGTCGAATCTACGCTTTGTCTGAGCCGGAGGAACACCACTTAAAGGAATATATAGAGGAGATGTTGGCTAAGGGGTTTATTCGACCTTCCTCTTCTCCCGCTTCCTCGGCTATCTTTTTCATCCCCAAACGAGAAGGTGGTCTTCGCGCCTGTGTGGACTATAGGGCGCTCAATAAGGGTACTATTAAGAACAAGTATCCCCTCCCTTTGATCCCGGTGTTACTGGATCAGCTGAAGCATGCGACGGTGTTTACCAAATTAGATCTCCGAGGGGCATACCATCTCATACGAGTCCGTGAAGGCGATGAGTGGAAGACCGCCTTCCGGACTAAGTTCGGCCTGTATGAGTACTGCGTTATGCCCTTCGGGTTGTGTAATGCCCCGGCTGCTTTTCAGTTTTTTATCAATGAGGTGTTGAGGGAGTTTTTGGATCTGAGCGTGATTGTCTATATTGACGATATATTGATCTTCTCGAATACGGAAGCGGAACATGTCACTCATGTTCGGCAAGTCTTGCAGGCTTTGAAAGACAATCAGCTCTTTGTCAAACCTGAGAAATGTGCTTTTCATACCAACAGGGTAGAGTTCCTGGGTTTCGTTGTTTCAGCAGAAGGTATTCGAATGGATCCTCGGAAGATCGAGGCAATCACTTCGTGGCCCGCCCCAAGCAATGTGAAAGAAGTACAGGTGTTGTTAGGATTCGCTAACTTCTACCGGAGGTTTATTTCACATTTTTCTGAAATCGTAGCTCCTATGACGGTGTTGTTGCGGAAAGGCGTGCCTTTTGTGTGGTCTTATGTGGCGCAAATGTCTCTAGATCAGTTGATAGAGAGGTTCACAACAGCTCCTGTTCTTGTTCATCCTGACCCTGCCTTACCCTTCTTTGTCGAAGCAGACGCTTCCTTGGGCGCAGTGGGAGGGGTTCTATCTCAGAGGGATGTGGAGACCGGATTTATGCATCCCATTGCCTTCTTCTCAAAAACTCTGTTGCCTGCTGAAAGAAACTACACGGTCGCTGAGCGAGAATTGCTGGCCATCAAGTTGTCCTTTGAAGAATGGAGACATCATTTGTGGGGGGCCCGTCACTCCATTACCATCTTTACAGATCATAAGAATCTTGAGTTCTTTCGATCTGCTCGGGCCCTTACCCCCAGGCAAATGAGGTGGGTCTCATTCTTCAATGAGTACGATTTTATTATCACCTATAGGCCTGCCGCTCAGCAATTGAAATCGGATGCTCTATCCCGCATCCATGTGAAACCAAATGAGTGGGGGACCGACAAGGACTCGGGGTGTTTTATTCCATCAGAGAGGATAGTGGGGAGCATTACACTGGATGATTTTGTGGCCACTGTGAAAGATAAGATGAGGGGTTTGGATTTAACATCTTGGTCCTCTCTGCCTTCCTTTGCACAGAGAGATGGGTTGCTGTACCACGGCTCTCAATTGTTCATACCTCCCCCTTTACGGGACACTGTGTTGGAATGGTGTCATTCATCTGCTTTGGTTGGGCATCCCGGAATTCATAAAACCAGGGAATTCTGTTTGCGTTGGTTTTGGTGGGAGTCACTGACCCAGGACGTACAGCAGTATGTAGCTTCTTGTCCGGTTTGCGCTGTGAGTAAACCATCTCATTCCAGCCCATCTGGCCTGTTGAGACCTTTACCAGTACCTCCTGCACCTTGGCATACGATTAGTATGGACTTTGTTACCGACCTACCTTTGAAATCAGGTTGTACGGTGATTCTTGTCGTGGTTGATTCCTTCACTAAGATGAGCCATTTCATCCCCTTGCCTAAACTACCCACGGCCAAGGAAATGGCCTTGATATTTGTGTCATCTATTGTGCGGCTGCATGGGCTGCCTTCTTCCGTTGTGTCTGACAGGGGTTCCCAGTTTGTGTCCCGGTTTTGGACTGAGTTAGGGGAGGCCCTTCATATGACACTCTGCCTTTCCTCCGCCTATCATCCTCAGTCCGATGGTCAGACAGAGAGGGTTAACCAAACCATGGAACAGTACTTGAGATGTTTGTTGACTTCCCTAACTTGTGATTGGGTGGTGGCCCTCCCTCTGGCTGAGTTCGCGTACAACAATAGCTTCCATTCCGCTTTGGGGATGTCTCCCTTTTACTGTTCTATGGGTTTTCATCCCCGGGCTATCCCCATTCAACCGTCTGGTCATGTGCCTGCTGTGGATGCTTTAGGGACAGCCTTGAGCCGGATCTGGGATTTGGCAAGGGAACATCTGGTAAAGGCGAAAGAAGACATGAAGCGACAGGCAGATAGACATAGGAGCCCTGCCCCGTCCTATGCCGTAGGGGAGCGGGTGTGGCTGTCTACTCGAAACCTGCACCTGGAGGGCCCTAGGAAACTGCAGCCTAGGTTTGTGGGTCCTTTTCCCATAGCTCAGGTGATCAATCCGGTTGCAATGAGGTTAGAGTTACCGGATGAATATCGCATCCATCCGGTGTTTCACACCTCATTGTTGAAGCCCTATGCAGACACTGATCAATCCTTGCCCCCTCCCCCTCCAGTGGTGGTTGAAGGTGAGGTGGAGTTCGAGGTTAATACTATTCTAGATGCTAGAAGGAGACGGGGGAGGTTGATGTACTTGATTGATTGGAAAGGGTATCCCCCTGAAGACCGTTCCTGGGAACCTGCTACTGGAGTGCATGCTCCCAGACTGGTTCGGTTATTCCATCTTCGCCACCCGACCAAACCTCGCCCGGTGGGGAGGCCTTTGAGGGGAGGTACTGTTGGGAATTAGAGTGGGTTTCAGCTCCCTGGTCTGGTCTTTTTCCTTCTTTCTTTTTTTGTATTGGTGTCCTTCCTTTGTTTCCTTGTTTCGGTAACCCCGCCCCCTTTACCCTCCTTGGATATAGGTCGCCAGCACTAGGGCTCTGTGCTTGGTTTCTGACCTTGTTGGCGTTTTTCGGAATTCGAGTTGGTAGACTTTCTGAATTGCTTCGTGGGAACCTGTGGAACATTTTCCTATCGCTGCTCGACAAGCGGATGCTTCCTGCTGCACGAGGCTTCGTGTCAGCCGCCCGGAAGGGTGCCGCTCCGGTCGTCTTCCTGAGCGAAGGGGAATCAGCGGTAAACGTACAAAAGCGGCCGCTTTTGAAAACGCGTGTACTGTCTGCTGCTGTGTTGACATTGAGTATTACGGGACTGCGCAAAAGGGTTTTCTTCGGCGAGGGAAAGTCGGAAGCTTCTCCGGGTTTTTTGGGCACCCGATGTGAGAGTAGTTTTCCTTCGCGCTACAAGTAGAGGCCTGTTTTAGTCTGTGGCCACAGATAGTGGATTTCCTTTGGACACTTTAGTACTTAGTATGCACTTTCGTTTTCCGTGCGGGGGGTTTTTTTTTTGATGTCAGACGTATGACTTTTTTCCCCTCGTCACACATCGTGCATTAAGCTGTTTGACCTTGCTATTGGATTATTTGCTCTTCTCGGATACCTCCTGACAATTACACAAGTAAGGAGGGGATTGGGGTGTGTTGGTTGTGTTAACTGGTGGGGATGGGGAATCAAAGGAAGGAGCACTGGGTTCTGTGTTAACGTACTCTTTCTTTTCTGTGTCTCTTTTCTTTTGTGGCTGCAGGTTAGGATCTCCTTCCCCAAGCTACAGAAGAGGGGTTGCTGTGCTGCAGCAAAGAGAGAGAGCATTGGCTTTACTTTTCTTTGGTTTACATTTTTCCTACCTTCTCCCTTTTCCCGGTTCGCGCTCACGCTGTATCTAAAGTGCGTGCGGCGATCCGAGGGGAGGCAGATGAGTGGGGCCATCCTCGCTTCCGTGGTTGTGGGTTAAGCTGGCGAAAGATCCAACAACAATCATGTCTAGGAAAAACACAGGCAAAACTGGAACAAATTCCATTCTGGCTAGCACAGAAAATAACTCAAATAGAGGCAGTATTTAATACTCCCCCTATTGAGAAACACAGAATTCTGACCATCTGCCTTCCAATGGGGGTCGCACCACATGTGAAGGACTGTGACACTTGGGGCACAGTCTTTGCTTCCATTTACACAAAAACACATGGTGTTCCATCCATGGCGGTAATACCAGATGTGCTAAAACAAATTCAGAATGAATACGGTCCAGAACCTGCTTTAACTCTTGGTACGAAATTACTGAAAGACTTCAAGCAGGTCTTGGCTATATTATTAGCCAACATAAAAGGCGAAGCAGCATCTGTGGCAATCCGCCAAAAATTGAAAGAAACAGATATAACAGATCAACCAATTGAGCTTGCCAGAATCATAGAAAAATGCTATGAAGAACTAGGTAGAGATAGTTTGGGTGGGAAACCAGTAAAACCCCAACTACTTGAAAATCCTGAAAAATTATTTATTAAAAATAATCTAACACTCCTAGAAAGAGCTGGGATGGAAATAAACAATCCGCTCCCAAAGAAAAAGGTTTCCAGTCCAGAGGAAGGTCTCCTCGGCGGAGAGAAAGAACTCCGAGCCGAGAACACCAGTCTTCCCAAAGGGAGCCCTCTGAAAAAAGATACAACCTTAGAAATAGGGATAATTTGAAAAAGCCTGATAGATATCAAGATATTGATACACGTCCCTCTCGATCTTTTTCGCAGAAATCGGAAAGAAGAGGACGGTCAGAACAAAGGGAAGAGCACGCCAAGTCCAAAGACAAAGAACCTGCTCAAAGTAAAGAATTACGATTTCCAAGAAAGAAGGTAGCCAGTGTTAAAGTAATCAAACATGCCGAGGATACTGAGGACACAGCTGAAAAACGGAGAGTGGGCACATACAATGCTAGACAGCGCAGCAGAAATCAGCATAGCTCGCAAGATCCTGACGAATCATCTGGAGACAGTGGACACGAATGAATACATTCAAGTGGAAACTGCTGACACTAGAGTTAGCGAACCTCATGAGATATACGAAATAACATTGCGTATAGAGGGAGATAAAACTAGGAAAATAAGGGGTCTATTTTGGGATAACCTCTCAAAAGGCTATGACATTCTGTTAGCCGAGAAAGACTGGCCACCAGAGTTTGTAAAGGAGTGCTCTCATGGCGAAGAAATGATTATGCCTGCCTTCTCAAATCACATTCCAATACATAGAAAATATATATATACCAGAAAATGGGCAGTAGCTCAAGCCCCTGCATTATATAAAAATCACGTAGGGTGGGATGAGGACTCTCCCCCTCACAAAATCCAGTTAAAATGTCAACCTACTGCACAAATGCAGAACCCGATTAAGCAAGAAGCTAAAAAACAGGTCAGGGAGATTTTAGATCAACTTGAATACCAAGGGGTGATTGAAACATGCACCTCTCAAATGAACAATCCTTTGTTTCCTGTCTCCAAACCAGACGATTCATTTATTTTTATTTTTTTTTAAGACGTTTATTAATGTTCAAAAGTGCAGTACACATAGCAAAGCCTACAACCCTGCGGGCCGGCTGCAAAAGAACGGTAAATCGTGAGTATGCTGGTCTGCACAGGAGGGCGTGTTGTTGCGCTCCCCGTGTCTCTGGCATGTTAGAGCACAGGCAGTATGGTCACATTACCTTTAATCAGTAAAAGAATAGTTCCATAAATGACGTCTTGTTTTTCAGTTTTTCTAGAACTAAACGATGAATTCAGCAAACTAAACAGTACAGTTCGTATCAGCATATCCCAATGTTCCTTTCGCGGATGCGCCGCGTCAAGGCTGTCCTGTTAGCACAGTGCTGTTAGGAGACCCCTCTGGTCAGTGTGGCGTATGTTGACGATGCTCCAGTACATTAGGGGGCCAGTGTTGTGCATGCGCGAGTGGTCTCGGACTTAAAGTGGGACAGCTCCTGAAGGCTGTGGTGCTTCGCCGGCCGCTGGCCTGGTTAGTGGCGCGTGTAGCAGTCAGGTGGATTAGCCTAGCTGTTGGTGTATCAGGCGGCGTCTGCGCCTGTGCTCGCTGCCTGGGGCGCCGTTGGCGGCGTCCGTCCACCGTGTCGTGGGGGATGGAGAGGCCACCGCCGGTGAGCAGGGGGTCCGATACTACAAACGTGTGAACATGTATGGGGAAGGGGGTGGTGGAGTGTACTTGCGGGGGCGGTGTCGACGACTCTGTGCTGGGGGCATGTCGCTGGGCGATGACTGCTGGTGAGCGCCTGTGTGGGTGGCCGGCCGTGTCTGAGGTCTGCGCGCTGGGTGATCTATGTCTGGGATGGGGGGGTGGGTGGCACGGTGTGTGGTGGTTCCGTCTACGGAGCTGTAGCCTCTGTGGCCTACTCCCGGTGGCGCTTACTCTATGTGAGCCCTCTGACAGAGCCCTCCCCCTGCAGGGACCCCAGGATGCCATCCCAGAGCTGCGCGATCGGGAACTGCCTCAGACCTGCTATTTCTTCCCGGTGAAGTGCCGTGCCTTCTGCCCTGGCCCAGTTTGTGAAGGATGTGAACCAATGTGCCGGGGTGGGTGGTTCCCGCCGCTTCCAATGCCGAGTGAGCAGCCGTTTGGTCGTGATGAGGCCCAGATCCCAGAACCGTGCCTGCGTTTTGTTTAGTTTGGTTCTTTTATATAACCCGAGAATGCACGCCTCCCACGTGTCAGGCAGTCCCAGACCCGTGCTGTGAATCAGGAGTGATATCACCTCCCCCCAGTACGTGGCCAGGGTTGGGCAGTGCCAAAGCATGTGCAGGATGTCTGCACCCAGCAGGTCACATCTGGGGCAAACGGCAGTGTCTATCGCGAAGTATCTGTTAATTCTATCCGGTGTTAGATACGCCTGCTGCAGTATGTACAGCTGGATGATACGGAAGCGGGAGTTGCGGGGGACGTTCACAGGGCCGGCTAGGATCAGGTTCCACTCCTTATCTGTCCAATCCCTCCCTCGGTGTGCTGCCCATTTAGCCCTGATCAGCAGCGTGGTCTGTTGCGTGTGGATGAGAAACGCCTGCGCTAACCAATGCGTGATGTGTGAGCCTCTGCCCATTACATGCAGATATTGGATCAGGTGGTGCATCGGTGGCTCGTCCTGGATGTCTCCCCAGGGATCAGTGTATGCCCGCAGTACCGACGCGTGGAATAGGAATTGCCCAGCCGGCAGTCCCGTGCTTGCCGATAGTTCCGCAAACGGGAGCAGGGCCCCGTCAGCATACAGGTCGCCCATGGTCTCTACTCCGGCTGTGGTCCAGTGTTCCAGGTTGCGCGACGTTACCATCCCGTTCCTCCTGGGGGTGCCTAACAGGGGGAGGGCAGGAGCATATGGTCTGACATTTTTTGTCAGTTTCAGGCTGCGGATAAAGCATTTGCGGGCCACGGCCATATGCAAGGGTAAGGGACGGGGTCCCTTGGTCAATGGGTGAAACAGGGCACAAACTTGGGGGTGGGTCCACTGGTAGTCTGCGGAGGCCGTATCGTCTAGATGTGTGCCGCTGAGCCAGTACATTACCCATTGGAGCTGTGCAGCTAGGTAATACAGCTCCATGTTGGGGACAGCCAGTCCTCCCTCCGCAGTCGGGGAGTACAACTTAGCCAGCGCCACCCGTGGGCGACCCGCGTTCCAGATCAAGCCGCGAAGCATTGATTCCAGGTCGCGGAATATCCGTATGGGGACATACGTAGGGATATTCGCGAAGTGATAGAGTAGCCTGGGGAGCGCTATCATTTTGGAAAGAGCTATCCGGCTGGGCACGTTCAGTGGCAGAGTTTTCCAGAAGGACATCTGGGCTCGCAAGGAGGAAATGGCACGCACCAGGTTGCCCTCCAGTATGTCCTGCTGGTCTCTATAGATGTGTAGCCCAAGGTTCTTAAACGTGGTTGGGTACCAAGCGAGCCGGGCCCCTCCAAGGTGCACTTGGCACTCCTCCTGGTCCCGGCCGAACGAGTATATTCCGGACTTGGCCCAGTTGACCCTGAGTCCCGAGACCTCCGCGAAGGTCTGGAAGATGTCCGACAGCTCGGCTGGTACCGCGGTGAGGTCCTGCACATAAAGCAGCAGGTCGTCTGCATAGAGTGAGACTGTGTGCGTCCCATCGGCCAGCAGGATCCCCCATTCCGCTCCTCTGTCTCGCAGTAGAGCCGCCAGGGGTTCAATAGCTAAAGAGAAGAGGAGGGGCGACAGGGGGCAGCCTTGTCTGGTGCCTCTGCGTACCCTGACCCTCTCTGACAGCAGTCCGCCTGTCCTCACTCGAACACTGGGTCTCTGGTAGAGTAGTCCGACCATGTCAGCGAAGGCATCGCCCACCTCGAATCTGTCTAACACTGCCCCCAGGTACGGCCATTCTACAGAATCGAAGGCCTTCTCCAAGTCTAAGACCAGACACCCCGATCTGGGCCAATGTGTCAGGGCCGCTTCCTGAATCCGGAAGAGGCGGCGCAGGTTACGAGAGGTGCTCCGCGCCGGCATGAAGCCGTTTTGGTCCTCATGCACCAGGGTTGGGACCTCTAGGGCCAGGCGGCGAGCCAGGAGGGAGGTGAAGACTTTATAGTCGGTATTCAGCATGGCTAACGGTCTATAGGATCCCATGTGTGTACCATCCCTGCCCGGCTTCAGTAGTGAGACTAGGTTTGCCTCATTGAGCGAGTCTGGGAGTGCTGATTCCTCCATAGCGGTATGGTACAATTTGAGCATCTCCGGGACCAGCGTGTCCGAACAGGCCTTAAAGAATTCGACGGGTAGTCCATCTGGACCAGGGGACTTGCCGTTGGACAGTGCGAAAATGGCTTCGCGCACTTCTTCCGGGGAGAATGGTGCTCCTAGAGCGTCCTGCTGCGAGCCTGTGAGGGAGGGCAGCGGGATGTCTACCAGGTAATCTGCTATGTAGGCCGCGGAGACCCTCAGTTGCGATTTGTATAGGGCCTGGTAGTGTCCCACAAACGCTTGGTGTATCTTGCTTTGGGTGTACACTAGCTCTCCCTCAGCCGTGCGAATTGCGGATACTGGCTCCGTACGGTTCTCCTGCTTGACTAACCAGGCCAATAGCCTTCCGGGCTTGTCACTGTACTGGTGCACCCGCGCCGAGTGGGCCGCGAAGTTAACGTGCCGCAGCCGCTCCAATAATGTTTCATGCTCCGCTCGGGCCGCCTGCAGCCGGTCTCCTGTGCCACCCACCGCCTCCTGTTCCCTGCAGAGTAAGTCCGCTTCCACCCTGCGCAAGTCCGCCTCCAACTTCCTCTGTATGCTTCCCTGAGTGCTCATGCAGTGCCCCCTTACCACCACCTTGAATGCGTCCCATTCTATTCTCGGGGAGGACGCTGTGTCTGTGTTGTCAGTGTAGTATTGTGCTACGCAGGCCTGCAGGGAGTCCCTAAAGGGGGCGTCCAGCAGTAGGGCAGGTTGCAGTCGCCATGTGGGGATTGGTGGGTGCGGGCGTTCCCAAGCCATGTGTAGGGTGTGGGGGTTGTGGTCCGAGTGTGTCCGGCCTAGGTATTGGGAGTCAGTGATGTGTGGCAACATTTCCGTTGATACCATGTACCTGTCAAGGCGGACGTGCAATGTGTGTGCCCCTGAGAAATAAGAGTACACCCTAGCGTCGGGGTTGTGCGCGCGCCATGCATCTTTCAGGTCCCACTGTGCCGCCCACTGTGTGAGTGCCTTCGTGGCTCCCTGGGATGTTGCCTCTGGCCTTGGCGGGACCGAACGGTCCAACACTGGGTCTAGTACCGTGTTGTAGTCACCTCCCAGTATCCATGGGATGCCGTGCCAGGGTGCCAATTTCTCTGATATGCACGCTAGGAAGGTGCCCTGGTCCGTGTTTGGAGCGCAAATGGATGCCAGGACCACTGGTTGCCCGTCCATACGACCCTTTACCAGGACATACCTCCCCTCCGTGTCTGTGTGAACTTCTAACATTACGAAGGGAGTACCCGGCTTTACCCACAACAGTGCCCCGCGGGCATATGAGGAGTAATCAGTGGCATACAGTTGCCCCCTCCATCTTCGCCTCAGCGCTGTCACTTCCGCCCCACACAGATGTGTTTCCTGCAGTAGTGCGACCTGCAGATTTTGCCTTTTCAAGTAGGAGTATATTTGATACCTGCGCGCGGGTGTGTGCATACCTCTAATGTTCCAGGTACATAGCTTTATCGCAGACATTTTGGCAATACACAATCCCCCCCAACATTCCTAGTAACAGCGGCCCCACCTAGAGCTTTCGCAGTGGTCCTCCCAGCACTCCCGTCTCCACCCCTCATAGTACACTCAGCAATGTTCGGGAAGACATTAGGGCAGGGAAAAACAATGAATAACAACAACCAACAGCGGGCTATCCCCACTAAAATACCAAAAGGGCAGTGGCGGAACAGGCCACCGTCCATTCTCTCAAGTGTGAGGAACAGTCTTACTTGTCCTAGGGGCAGTGTGTGCTAAGCACAATCTCGGCAAGAAAGGTACACAGTCAGTTAGGGGGAAGCAGGTCACTTCCCTGAGCCACTTGATACAGGGTGCCAGTGGCCGCCAACTATGGTCCGGTGCCCCAAGTTACTCGTCTTGCGTGTGGCCTCGCTTGCGTGAGTGTCTGCAGGTGAGGGGCAGAGTGCCACGTGGTGTGGGCTGCGCGCCCCCGCCGGAAGGAGCCCCCCCGTGCCCTGGCTCGCACATGGAGATGGCTAGGTTCGGGTGTATGTTGAGAGACAACCCCCATCAGTGCCCACCCCGCTGACCACCAGTGCCACAAGGGCATTACTCACTGTTCCAGGTGTCCACTGTTCAATCAGCTGGCAGGGGGGGGGGGGGGGGGAGGGAGAAGCCCCCAGCAGTGGCGGGCGCCGGTCGCGCACCATCGTCCAGTCGACCACTGCCAGCCCCCCCTCGTTGCGGCAGGGCCAATGCAAATATCGCCTATGGAATCAGTGGATCATGTCAGAGGTTTGTGGCGTGACAATAGGCAGTTCCACCGAGATCTGTGAATTCGGGATCCCATATATGGCCTCGTCGTCGTCGCTTGGTACCGGCTGTTGGCCGTCCTCCGGGGCTGTCTCTTGGGAGGGTGAGTTGCTCATTTGACCAAACCAGACGATTCATATCGTCTAGTCTTGGACTACAGACACCTTAACTCATGTTGCAAAACATTTGCGGTACAAAATTCGCACAGTGCGGCACTAATGAATAACATAGTTCGCAAAAAATACAAAGCAACATTAGACATGTCTAATGGATTCTTTTGTCAAAATTTTGCACCAAAAAGCAGGTACTTGACCACTTTCTCAATAATGGGGTCACAGAAAAATTTCTGTAGACTCCCACAGGGATTCAAGAATAGCCCAGGATTATTCTCAGCCAGAGTAACAGAGTTACTACAAATGTATGATGATGAGGCATTATCTTATGTCGATGACATCTATCTCACAGACGACGACTTGGATACTCACTTGAAAAGAGTGAACACCATAATACTTGGGTTCGCAGCAGAGGGTTACAAATTCAACTTTAAAAAGTCAAGAATTGCCCATCTGACAGTCTTATTTTTAGGATACGAATTATCAAGTGAAGGAAAAAACCTAGCGGACAACTTCTTAGAGAAGTGTGCTGTACTCCAAGCACCAAAAACGCGGAAGAACTTACAATCGATTCTAGGCTTCCTGAATTTCATAAGAACTTACATTCTAAACTACGGAGAGAGGATTAAACCTCTCTACGAATTAATTAAACCTGATTTTAAACCAATCAACTGGACTCAAAAAACACATGAAAATTTTGAGATCACTGCAAACAGACATGTTAGCAAAAACAAAATTAGAAACACGTGACAATACACGCAACCTTGTAATCCGAGTCATCCCAGGAAGATGCGGATTCATGTACCTGACCTCTAATGAGGGAGAATCGGTACCAATAGCTTACAAATCTCATTTGTACACACAAGCAGAAAAAACATTCAGTCTCACAGAAAATACTGTGAAAGCAGTGCAAACTGCTATAGCGAAAGAACGAGAACTAGCACAAGGCAAAAGGATCACTATTCTCACAGCAGAATCCGCCTTCGAGGCACTATTCAGCCCAGTAAACCTGCCTACAGTGTCACTGGATCCGAAATGGATACAGTGGGAAAATTCTCTTGCTGCAGAAGACGTGAAATACTATTTCGCCCCGCAGATGAAGAAACTGAATGATTTAAATTATGAAACAGAATATCCTCTGCCAATCGAAATTCTCCCTCTAGAACAGTACTCCTGTATAATCTATACAGACAGATTTGTACAGCATTACCATGTAGAAAACAAATCCTACGATGCAGCCTGCGCGATTGTTAAAGGTTGCTGGCTCTGCGGTAAATTCAGACCGAAAATAACAAAAACGGAATCACTGAGAAAATGTTCGGCTCAGCGAGCTGAAATCAGATCCTTAAAGATGGCGCTTCAAAATGCCGAACGTGAATTCCCGACACTAATTGTGTGCGATTCGCATTGTTGCGTCAATTCTTATAATAATTATTTGCAGAGCTGGGTTCAAAATGATTACAAAGATGACACAGGTGCCACAATCAAGCATAAAATGCTTTGGAAGCAAGTAGTTCTTTTACAGAAAGAACTACAAAAGACTCACGTGATACACACTCTGAGTCATCAACGTGATGGCATTCACGTTGCAGGGAATTCATTGGCTAATACAGCCATAGTGGAAGCAACTAAACCGGCTTCCGTAGCCACAAAAAAGCGTTCAGAATAATATATAGACGGGGAAACCATGCTGGCAGTAAAAACGTCTTCAAAAGGCAACTGTGCAGCACTACCCGTGAACTATCCACTCAATTATACATACGTAATTGATGCAAACTCCGTTCCTTTTGCTCAAATCCCTGGAGTGGGGGATAGGGTAATTCCAAACATGAAGCGGAGAATATTTTTAATAGCAGACGCACACATGGGATTAGGTGCAAGGCACAAACAGATGAAGGAATCTCTGACTGAATTACAAGCAGTATACTGGTGGCCGGGGATGAGCCTGCACCATTATAAATTTGTAAGGAGCTGTCCAGACTGCGACAGAGACCGCAGTAACGAGTCAAGCGGGGTAATGCCATGGCCTTGTACGAGTGTAGCATAGAGCTATCTACACATGCAATCCAGCGCCCTATTAATGCTTAAGACTAAAACTCACTATAAAAATGTGGCCCCAGCGCTCGGCTGACGTCAAAACCGTTATAAAAGATCTGCGAGTCTTTATCGGCACATACGCAATTGCCATGCTTCATTCTGACCAGGGTCCTGCTTTTAGCTCTCGAGCTGATAAGGAGGCCATGACCAGTATGGGCATTGGATTGCGATTCTCTTGTCCATTTCATCCTGAGGCAAACAGTGTAGTGGAAAGAAAAAACCGAGACATAAAGCAATCTATAACAGTGAAGGTATTAGGTTCGGGTGATGGGTGGGTCAAACATTTAACAAGTGTCCAACGTAGTCTTAATAATTTGCCAAGAAATTCTCTAAAGGGTTTCAGCCCGTACGAACTATTGTTCAGAACTAGAATGTATGTTCAGGACCTTGATAGTCAGGCTTCAGTGGTAAAAGATAAAAATAAAGACTTTGACATCACATTTGATAAACCTGCAGTGCACAAAGAAGGACTATGCAGAAATGCCATGGAACTTGTGCCTCTTGAAACACAGATTGAAACAGTTTGTCATGAAACTCCAGTCTACAATGATGTGGCATCAGAATGTGCTAATGAAAGGCAAATTGAGAAAACAATTCTAACAATCGACAGAACTGCCTCTGGCTACTTCATCAATTTCGATAACTTTTCTGAAGATCAAAGCGACCCTGAAGTGACACCAGAAACAAAGACTTTTAAAGAAAAGGCAACAAAACTCTTTCATCAACTCAAGGAAACATTTCTGAATGCACCTTTGTTTGAGCATTGGATTGTATCAGGGGTACTTATGCTCCTACTATGCCTAATTTTGGTTTTAATTTTAGGAAAGTTTATTACAGTTCAATGGACACAGCAAGTCAGAACATCAACTTAGTTCTGAAACCTCACAAATCATCTCACGTCAAGAAAAGAGAACTATCATCAGTAAATGTCACAGCCATTCCAATACCCGGCGGGGTAGTGTGGGACAAGACTGACTATGAAATATATGGCCCGGTCGAGATCTTGAAATATCCTCACCAGTTCAAGGTTTCTTTAAGTGACTTTGTAAAACCAAGTACATTCTCTGATGATTGGGATTTTGAAAGTATAAATAATATGATGTCGGATTTAGTGTTGTCAGCAACATTTACAGAACATGATTATTTACAAGGTTCATCTAATTATGAACAGATGTACTGTTTTTCACATTACGCAGACCACTATTTATATAAATCTGCTCAACCTAGAAAAGTTTTTAAACATAACCAATGGGAACATTGTGCTACTCCACCTAAAAGCAGCTCAAAAACATTATATGAGAAATTCCAATACTTCTCAGGGTTTAACACAAGTAATGCAGAAACATTTTATTATAAACTGTTGGATAAAACAGGGACGAAAACAATGCTGACAAATACTAAATTGATATATTCAGAAGCATTTTATGAAAAAAATGATTACATTTGGTTTCGATTTCTGGAAAAACAACATTGAAACAAAAGCAATCTGGGGTACAAAAGATTGGCAGGTCCACGGCCTAGAAGCATTATTTCGAGCCTGCATGATCCCAGAACAAATAATGTTCTTAAATGACACAATGCACCAAACAACCTGTCTTGGCCTAGCTAAGATTAAGGACCTAAACAAACTGTCTATTCCAAAGCCAATACCTGATAATGCTACCACAGATATTGAAATAGACGTATACCAAATTTTACATCAAAACAGAACACATCCTGATTAGAAAAAGTGGTTAATCTGGCAAGAAGACACTAATAACTGTCAAGATAGATACCTAAACAAAACACAGGGGTTAAAAATGACCAGACCAGACTCTAGATACTCCCAGAGACAACATCCAGGGATAGTAACAACATACAGTGTAGGGAAACTGTGCCTTGAATGGCTAGAAACATCCACACTGGCAGAAATTAAGCAACACTTATCTTTACTTAAAGATGGTGCTGATTTGCGCGATTTCATAATGGGACCACGCAAACAGCGTCAAAAACGTTTCATAGCGGCAAGTGTATATGCGGCATACAACGAGGTATGGAAAGTAATGCAAATTGAAACAGCAGAAAAAATACGAGAAATTGATCGCATTCATTTGGAAAAATCACTTTCTGTTGTGGACAATGGGTTAATGACTCTGTCCTCCAGAATATATTCACTGGACAGTATTGTATCATCTGCCATCGATATAATAGATAAAGACTTGCTATTGTTACAATATGGCCAGTCCCAATTACGTTCTATTGTACAGCTAGGCTGGACGTTGCAAAATCTTCGTTCAGGCTATGTGCCATGGCGTCTAATCAACACAACGTCATTGTTTTTTATCTTTAACCTCACTGATAAACAAATCAGTTTGGCACAGAAAGGAGCAGACTATACAATCCTGAGCATCAAAAAACTTGAGAGATTACCATTGACAATGTCAGAAAGACCTGTCATTGAATGGATAATACACAGGATTATCACAATTCCGATGACAACTTTCCGATTTAAAAATTGCCATGAGTATATACCGACAGGCCAGTATGAAAGGTTGGGTAAAAGGTACATTAAGTCATCATGGAAATTACCATATACACACACATGCTACAGTGACAACGACAAAGATGTATTTCTTAGTGGTGAAAATTGCAAACATTCACTAAGCGGTATACTTTTGTGCCAGGGTATTAATTTACATGGGGCCTGTGAAGGGACTTCAAACAACCTTTCAAGCCACCAGAACGTCACACCTGCAACGCAGATAGAGCCTTCCTTTAGGCAACTTTCTAACGGGAGTTACATTCAAATAATGGGTCACAGCTGTTGTGGCTTGGTGCCAGGGAAAGCATATCTCGTAAGCGTGACTTCCATGGTCACTTGCTGTATGCAAGCATTGTTTCCAAACTGCCCTGGAGTTTCCGAGACTCCGATTTGGCCTCCTTTGAATATCTCTTCTATACGAATTGATACTTTAAGCAGAATGAAATCTGTGCTTTTGCAGACAACAGTGCCCATCACGTCATCAAAAGAAACGTATGATCTCCAAGTTGCAAGGACAACATCGGAGATACATGAACTTTTATCAACAAATTGCCCCGTGCATTTCACAGAAATGCTCAGCCAAATCCTAAATATGTTGGATGCCATTGGTATCTCAAACGTATTTAAGACAATTTTTTCGAGACTGTTAACACCATTCAAAGCAGTTCTGGGCATTATTCCCAATTTTGTCCATTCAGTCTACTTTTGGGACTCGTAGCAGGCATTTTATTTTTGACCCTTCTGCTCCGATATGGCAAGCCAAAACACAGACATGACTCTGGCAAGGATGGAAGAAACGATCCTAGCAATGCGCTACCGAGACCGCATAACTAAGGTCCTTGGATTGGCCCGGCTGAGAGATCTGAACATGACCTGGTTTCTTTCATTCAGACCTATATGGCAGACCTGCATCTTACCTGTGCTTCGATGTATGCTATGCGGAGAAGAATGCGTGTTAGACACCTGTCTTGCACTACCATCAGCAGTACCAATGGATATCGATACTTTGCTAAGTCCTGTAATGGCTCATGCATTGTGTTGTCCCCAGCGGCTACCAATCCTGATGACGGCATTCGTTGAGACTCCTGCGCTATGACTAGGTGGCGGCAGTGAAGCAATAAATGAAAGCAGCATCACCCAGGTACGACCTTCTGTGAGCATTGCTGATCCAGACATCGATGATAGCAATCAATCTCACAACTGCCAGGTTACTGCACTATCGAACCTGGTCGAACTGTCACCTGAATATGTAGACCTATTCTTTGAGAGCCTGTCTGAAATGATATTCTTCCCTGAACGGAAACAATAACTTTTTGGAAAAACATTCCGGCGCACAGCGTTCCCATGAACTCTGAATTCGGCCTTCAGTTTTGATAAACAAAAACTACTGAAAAGCGTTTTGAACTCTATTTTCCCGCTTCCCATGAAATATTTTTTGAATCAGACATTTTTCAAAATATTTACCTTTTTTCTGGCACAAATACTTTTGCTTAAAGTAGAACTATTCATAAAGAACAGAGCTTCTATTTTTAGTAGATCTAGAGACAAAAACTTTACCTCAGCCTCTAGCACATTTTACAGCAGTTGTATTATATGTGATGAAATAGTCTCGTTCTTCTTTTCTGTATTAAGAGACATTTCATGTGTAATTTTTCACAAAATCGTTCAAACTGATTACATATGCAATCATTTTTGAATGATTACTATGCTTGAAACGTACAGTACCTATATTTTCATGTATTTCATATGCGCCATTTCAAATGCAATATGTATTTTGGGGTGGGTAGGAATACACGCGCATCCTATTGCTTTAGTTTTAGTAATTTGATGGACATAAATTCGTGGAGTGGGTGTTGTGTTCTATCTAGGACCCCGATCAATATTGTGACCTTATGCCCCTATACGGCTATAATCAATACATATCCCTATAATGGCATAAACGATCAGAGCCATATTTCAGTAACTCGTCTCTGCAGCTCATTACAGTACATGACACAGCAGAAGCCACCTCCTTAGATTCCTAGATGACACACTGAGTTCTTTCGACAGCTCAAACCCCCCAGCAACCTGGGAAAGTCCCGCTTGCTTTGTTTTGATTAGTAATAGAACTCCTGCGAGCACTGTAAGAACGACCAGTTCTTAGTAACATCTTTATTGACGTCTTATGTCCAAAAACTTACGTCAAACTCGGCACCTTTCAGGTATAAATAATACCGACGTTGCCTTAAGCAAACACAATGGTGGTGGTAAATACAGGAGCAGAACAGCTGTCCCTTGCAGAGAGCCCAGCAGATGCAAGAAGCCCACGGACGCTGCCCCTTCTCCTTGACGTGCTGAGAAAGATGCTGTCTTTTTTCCTGCCGAGAAAATCCAGCTCTGGCGTTTCCAGCCTACCCTTGCGGGTGACTGGAATATCGAGTCCTGAGAGGAGATACCAGACCTCCAACATTCTATTCCAGAGGTACGGTGCTGACTAAACCCTTAGAGAGAATTCTTGAAGCAAACCCTTGGCAAAACCAACTTAAACTTAAACTGCTACTTACTTACTCCCTCCCACATATTAGGCTTAGGTCAGGTACATTGGGGTAGGCGTAGTTAAAAGCACCAGTTGAGGACGTTAGCCAAATGTATATATGAATGTATATATTTTATTCATTTTAACTATCGTATGGCTAAGAAACCATATAAATTGTTGGAAGGCGGTGACCCCAGGGGTCAAGAGGACTCTCCTAACCACCCGGAACCTCCTCTCCCACAATTACTGCCGAGTCTTATCGAGGGGGAGTCCTCACCGGGGAGGACTGATCGTACACACTGCCGACACACCACACTTACGAACGGACACCACACCGTGAATCTTTATCAAGTATGAACTTTATCAAGATAAAAGTAGGGAGCAATACGCAGCGATCGAGGGATCGTGAAAGTCTCGTAACAAGGGAACGGGGAAGTGGGACAGTCTTAGAGGGCCAGCTGGCACACCACGTACCCTGCGCACAGTTCTCAATCCTCGAACTGGGGGATACGGGGGCTGGCGATTGGACGACTTGCTGTCCTACTCACTTCTAGTTCAGATGTTCGTGAGGGTAGCGTTGCTGGTCCAGCCGGACCAGTGAGTTCTTCAAGCCGCGACGGTCAGCAGGGCTTAGTCAGGGGTACTTTGTCGTACTCGTAGTCAGGTGGAGCCGCGACAGCGTCCGCAGGGCTCGGGATGGTAGCAAGTGTCTCTCATTCTCAAGAGTGGGCCGCGACGAGGTCAGCAGGGCTCCGATGGTTCAGGTCTTACTCTTCGAGAGGAAGCCGCGACAGCGTCAGCAGGGCTCCGATGGTTCGGGTCTTACTCTTCGAGCGGGAGCCACAACAGCGTCAGCAGGGCTCCGATGGTTCAGTTCCGTAGATTCGAGGATGAGCCGCGACGACGTCAGCAGGGCTCGGTGGGTCAGAGTCTGTTCTCCTCAAGGTCAGCCGCGATCAGATCAGCAGGGCTTTCTTGTCCAAGATACAACTGCCGACTAGATGGAAGGCAGGCTGTCTTATAGTCCAGGAGTTCTTTGATGTCCGGACCCTCAGAGGCAGGAGGCCGGAGGTCCGAGGGCCAGGCGCCTGATTGTCTGGCGGCTGTGTCTTTGATGCTTTAGGACCATGTGTCCAGGGAATCCCAGACGCCCATTGAGGCCTGGAGCCAGCTCACTAGGAAGCCAAAAGGTGCGATCGAAACCAGCCCCCAGGGATGGTTCAGAGGTGTGAGGACATCCAGCTCCTCTGGAGGGGGCCGGAGGTGTGATGGAAGCCTTGGTTTCGGGTACTTGGTGAGTCGTTCACCCCCTTGGGCGAGTCGGGCATGCCCGCCTAGCTGTAGCCAGGAGCGGTCAAGGGCTGCCGAAAGGGAAGAAGGTAGCCGGCTAGCCGGGGTGGCCCGACATGGAGTCGGCTGGTCACGTGCAGGGTTGCAGGCATGCGGTCTGGAGGTCGTTTCAGGACCAATGTAGGAGTCTCATGGATAGTTCTGGGTGGACGGAAATTAGTTCTGTCCGTCGTTCAGGGTTATGGGGGGTCAGCGATGGCCACGCCACGAGGCCGGGTCCAACATCAATGCTTTTACAGTATTATTTCGTAATACTCATTTTACTGTACGCACTTTTTATAATAACAAGTCTTGCAATTGTGGCAATTCATTTCTCTTGCATGAGAAGGAAGACTGTTCAATAAATAATACCTTTTATTGAAAACGCCCGTCTCTCTATTCTCTGCATACTGGTGAAAGTAATTCTGCACAACTGACTGAGTGAAATAGCTGTCTATTGTTTCACACGACTCTAGAGATTGACTCTTAATCTGAGGAGCAAAGTTGTCATGTGAATGCGGTTGTTGGAAAACTGAATCCCTACTTGTCTGAGCCAGGGAAGCTGATCACTTCCTATTCAGTCAAGAAAGTTTCCAGTGACCTCTGAGCTAGCTGGTACAAACCCAATTAAGTCTAACATAGTCAGTAGCGACCTAGAAGACCGCAGTCCTACGTCTACACTGCTGTTTATGTTATTCCAATGCGCAGGGCCTATAGGGAAAATAGGAACTACACTACAGTTGCAAAACATCCGTTCAGGCTATGTGCCATGGCGTTTAATCAACACAACGTCATTGTTCTCTATCTTTAACCTTACTGATAAACAAATCAGTTTGGCACAAAAAGGAGCAGACTATACGATTCTGAGCATTGAAAAACTTGAGAGATTACCATTGACAATGTCAGAAAGACCTGTCATTGAATGGATAATACACGGAATTATCACAATTCCGATAACAACTTTCCAATTTAAAAAATGCCAAGAGTATATACCAGCAGGCCAGTATGAAAGGTTGGGTAAAGGGTACATTAAGTCATCATGGAAATTACCTTATACACACACATGTTATAGTAACAAAAACCAGAATGTATTTCTTAGTGGTAATAATTGTAAACAATCACTAAGTGGTATACTTCTGTGCCAAGGTATTAATCTACATGGGGCCTGTGAGGGGACTTCAAATAACCTTTCATGCCACCAGCACGGCACACCTGCAACACAGATAGAGCCATTCTTTAGACAACTTTCTAACGGGAGTTACGTTCTAATAACGGACCACAGCTGTTGTGGCATGGTGCCGGGGAAAGCATATCTCGTAACCGTTAGTTCCATGGTCACTTGCTGTATGCAAGCATTGTATCCGAACGGCCCTGGAGACTCCGAGGCGACGATTTGGCGTCTGTTGAATATCTCTTCTATACGAATTGATACTTTAAGCAGAATGAAGTCTGTGCTTTTTCAGACAACAGTGCCCATCACGTCATCAAAAGAAACGTATGATCTTTAAGTTGCAAGGACAACGGCAGAGATACATACACTTTTATCAACTAATTGCCCCGTGCATTTCGCGAAATGCTAAGCCAAATCCTAAATATGTCAGATGCCTGTGGTATCTCGAATGTATTTAAGACAATTTTTTCGGGACTGTTAACACCCTTCGAAGCAGTCCTGGGCATCTTTCCCAATTTTGTCCATTCGGTTTTTGGTGGCCTACCACTAGTTTTGGGACTTGTCGCAGGAATCTTATTTTTGACTCTTCTGCTCTGATATGGCAAGCCAAAACGCAGACATGACTCCGGCAAGGATGGAAGAAACGATCCTAGCAATACGCTACCGGGACCGCATAACTAAAGTCCTTGGATTAGCCTGGCTAAGAGATCTGAATATGACCTGGTTTCTTTCATTCAGACCTGTATGGCAGAACTGCATCTTACCTGTGCTTCGATGTATGCTATGTGGAGTTGAATGCATGTTAGACACCTGTCTTACACTACAATCAGCAGTGCCAATGGATGTCGATACTTTGCTAAGTCCAGTAACGGCTCATGCATCGTGTTGTCCCCAGCGGTTACCAATCCTGATTATGGCATTTGTTGAGACTTCTGCACTACGATTAGGTGGTGGCAGTGAAGCAAGAAATGAGAGCAACATCACCCAGGTACGACCTTCTGTGAGCATTGCTGATCCCGAAATCGATGATAGCAATCATTCTCACGACTGCCCGGTTACAGCATTTTCAACCATGGTCGAACTTTCACCTGAAGCTGTACATCTATCTGAAGTCATGTTCTCCCCTGAACCAAAAGAATAACTTTTAAGCCAACCGGCACACAGCGTTCCCCTGAACTCTGAATTCGGCCTTCAGCTTTGAAAAACTAAAGCTACTGAAAACATTTGGAACTATTTTTTCCCTGAAACGAAATTATTTTTTCCAAGATTCCAAAATATTTAACTTTTTTTGGCACGTGTACTCTGTTTACAGTAGAACTATTCATAAAGAACAGAGCTTCTATTTTTAGCTAATCTAGAGACAATATGTTACCACAGCCTCTAGCACACTCACAAGCAATTTCATTTATATGTGATGAAATAGTCTCAACCTTCTTTTCTGTAATTAAGAAACATTTCATGTGTAATTTTCGCCAATCGTTCACCTGAATATATATGCAATTTTTGAGTGATTACACTACTTAAAAACGTACAGTACCACCTATAACGTTCAGTGTATTTCGCATACACCATTTCGAATGCAAAATGTATTTTGGGGTGGGTTGGAATACACATGCATCTTTATTGCTTAGTTTTTAGTAATTGATGGACATAAAACCGTGGAGTGGGTGATGTGTTTTATCTAGGAACCCGATTCAATATTGTGACTTTATGCCCCTATACGGCTATAATCAATAATATCCCTATAATGGCATAATAATCAGAGCCATATTTCAGTAAATCGCCCCTGCAGTCCAAGACATGGCAGAAGCTACTACCTTAGATTCCTAGAGAGCACACCGAGTTCTTTCGACACACCAAACCACCAGCAACCTGGGAAAGCCCCGCTTGCTTTGTTTTAATTTGTAATAGAACTCCTGCGAGCACTGTAAGAACGGCCAGTTCTTATTCACATCTTTATTGATGTCTTATGTCCAAACCTTACGTCAAACTCGGCACCTTTCAGGTATAAATATACCAACGTTGCCTTAAGCAAACACACGGTGGTGATTCTAGAGCCGAGCAGCTAATCTACTTTCCGAGAGCCCAGCAGAAGCGAGAAGCCCACGGACGCTGCCCCTCCTCTTTGACGCGCTGAGAAAGACGCTGTCTTTTCTCCTGCCGAGAAAATCCAGCTCCGGCGTTTCCAGCCTACCCTTTGGGGTGACTGGAATATCGAGACCTGAGAGGGAGATACCAGACCTCCTACATTCTATTCCCAAGGTACAGTGCTGACTAAACCCTTAGAGAGAATTCTTGAACAGATCCTTGGCAACAAACCTACTTAACTTAAACTGCTACTTACTCCTTCCCATGTATTAGACTTAGGTCAGGTACACCGGGGTAGGCGTAGTTTAGAAGCACTAGTTGAGCACGTTAGCCTATGTATATATGTTTTATCCATTTTAAAGTGTCTTATGGCTAAGAAACCATATCAATGCTATTATAGTATTATTTCATAATATTCCTTTTACTGTACGTACTTTACTTTACAATAAGTATTGCAATTGTGGCAATTCATTTCTCTTGCATGAGAAGGAAGACTGCTCAATAAATAATACCTTTTATTGAAAACGCCCGTCTCTCTATTCTCTGCACCCTGGTGAAATTAAATATGCACAACTGACTGAGTGAAATAGCTGTCTATTGTTTCACTCGACTCTAGAGATTGACTCTTATTCTGAGGGAGCAAAGTTGTTATGTTTATGCGGTTGTCGGAAGCTGAATCCCTTCTTGTCTGAGCCAGGGAGGCTGATCACTTCCTATTCAGTCAAGAAAGTTTCCAGTGACCTCTGAGCTAGCTCGCGCAAACCTAAATTAAGTCTAACCTAATCAGAAGAGACCTAGATGACTTCAGTCCTACGTCTACACTGCTGTTTATGTTATTCCAATGCGCAGGGCCTATAGGGAAAAAAGGAACTACACTACAACCTATAATTGGCATTAATAAACCAAACAGAAAGTACAAGGTGGTCCAAGACCTCTGTAAAATAATAAAATTGTTGTCCCATCTTGCCCAGTCGTATTAAATCCAGCTGTAAGTCTGTATGAAATACCTTGGGGAGCCGGATAGTTCACTATAATTTATTTATGCCATGCTTTCTTTTCCATCCCGCTACATCCAGATAGCACATTTTTATTTTCAATTGAATTTGACAACCATGTTTATGTTTAGAATCGTGTCCTTCAGAGGTACACGGACAGTTCATCCATCTTTAATCAGAATCTGAAAAAGTGCCTTGAATCACTGGTACTGCCCGGAAAATCTGTCCTGGTGCAGTATATATAGATGACCTATTGTTGGCATCGAGAACAGGAAATGATTGTGTGATCGATTCCATTTCATTGCTGAACCATCTAGCAAAAGGTGGACATAAAGTATCTCCAGAAATATTGCAATACTGTACAACTTCAGTAAAGTATCTGGGACACCAGATAGAAAGAGGGGTCAGGAGAGTGACATCCGAAAGAATCAAAATAATTCAAAACATGAAGTTACCCCAAAGTCAGAAGGAAATCAGAATGTTTCTCAGAGTTATAGGTTACTGCAGGCAGTGGATTGTGGGGTTTGCAGTGCTTGCAAAGCCATTGATTCAAATGACAAAGAAACGAGCCAAAGATCCCGTTGAGTCGGACAATGAAAGTATGACTGCCTTCTTAAAATTGCGTAACAGTCTGTGTGAAGCTCCAGCATTAGGGATGCCTGACTATTCAAAAGAATTTGCACTATTTTGTGACACAAGAGACAATTGTGCACTTTCAGTCTTAACCCAGACCCATGGGTTAATGCGATTACCTGTAGCATATTTTTCTGCGACGTTGGACCCAGTGGCATCTGCACTGCCAGGTTGTCTGAAAGCAGTAGCTGCAACATGCATGAGTCTTGAACAAAGTGAATCCATTGTCATGGGACATCCTGTAACAGTGTATGTTCCACATTCAGTCGTGATTCTGTTAACCCGAACACGTACTCAACACCTAACACCTAGTCAGATGACTAAGTACGAGAGAATTATCCTTGGTTCAGAAAATGTGACAATAATGAGATGCACTATTTTAAAACCAGCAACCTTGATGCCTGATTCTCACTTTGAGGAAGTAAGAGGAGAAGTCGAACAGGATTGTATTGACTTAACTGAATTCAGTACTAAACCTCATGCAGACATAGAGGAAGAACCCTTAAAAGACCCAAAACATGAGTTAGTGGTAGATGGCTTGTGCATGCACCATGAGGAAGGAGGACTAAGTGCTGCTTTTGCTGTATGCACACTATCGAATATAGTTGAAGCATCCTATTTAACAGGAGTCAAATCTGCACAAGTAGCCAAATTGATTGCTTTAATAAAAGCATGCAAAATTGTAAAAAATTGGAGACTAACCATTTACACTGATAGCCGGTATGGTTACGGGGTTGTGCAGGTTGCGCACGACTTTGGCCAGCTCTGGATGCAAAGGGAGTTCATGACTTCTTCAGGACCTTCTATCAAAAATGGACAATATGTGAAAGAATTACTTGAAGGAATTAACTTACCTAAAGAATTGGCTGTGGTCAAATGTGCTGCTCACCAATCTGGCACTGACCGAGTGACAGCCGGTAATATTTATGCTGACCAAGTGGCTCAACATTGTGCTAAGTATAAAATGGCAATAAACAAGAAAATTGAAGCATGTGGAAACAGCTGTCAACTTATGCTATTGAGTGGTGTGAATACATGGGAAGAAGTGAGAGATTTACAAGGTGAGGCAGAACCCAAAGAAAGGGAAGGCTTTCAGAAAATAGGATGTCAGGTCCGACCTGAAAAATGGCATAATAGTCTACCTAGATGGGAGACCAGTGCTACCTGACTGTATGCTTGCACCAATGGCTAGAATGTACCATGGGGACACACACATAGGGAGAGATGCAATGGTGAGGTTGTTTAGAAGAGACTGGTTCAATGCAAGGTTCAGGAACATAGCGGAGAGTATTTGCCAGAGATGCCTTACATGTCAACGATTAAACCCTGGTAAGAAAACCGTAGTGTGCCTCTGGGACAATTGGAAAAGCAGAAGGCCCTTTTATTAGACTCCAAATTGATTTCATGCAGTTACCAGCTTGTCGAGGATTTAAATATATCTTGGTCATTGTCTGCCTGTTTTCTAAATGGGTGGAAGCATACCCTACTCGCAGGAACTACAGCATAACTGCAGCTAAACTTTTCTTGAGGGAACTCATTCCAAGGTTCGGTTTTCCAGTGACGATTGAGTCAGACCGAGGAAGGCACTTTAATAATGAAATAATTGGCCTGATCTGTGAAGCATTTAATATTGAGCAAAAACTGCACTGTGCATACTGCCCAGAGGCTTCTGGAGTAGTAGAACAATTAAATGGCACAATTAAAACAAGATTGGCAAAGATGTGTGAGTCTACCCAATTAGAATGGCCTGATGCTTTACTTCTTGTCCTGATGGGACTCAGAAGCATTCCAGACAAGAAAACAGGCTTGAGTCCTCATGAGATACTCATAGGAAGGGCAATGAGGCAAGATGTGTACCAGGACATCAGCTGTTAACTATATCTGATGATTTAGTGTTGGAGTACTGCAAAGAGTTGGCTGACGAAGTGCGTTCTATCTCTCACCAGGTTGGGGAAGACGCTGAAGCCAGACATTCAACTCCAGCACATGATTTGAACCCTGGAGATTGGGTAGTGATAAAGAATCACACTCGAGAATCTTGCCTAGCATCAAGGTGGGGAAAGCCAGAGCAAGTGATATCGGTTACCGCCACAGCTGTAAAATGCAAGGGAAACCCAAACTGGATCCAAGCAAGCCACACCAAACAGATACCAGAACCTGACGAAGTTGAGGCTGAAGGTTGTGCAGTTAAAGGGTCTCAAGAAGTTGATCCTGAAGAAGTTGACGAAGAGCAACTGATCACTAAACATGATGAATGGATTCTAGTGGTTGAAATACCTGAAATCAGAGTGAGAACAAGAAGCCAAACATACTTAGATAGCCAGACTGACAGTGAGGACGAGGTAGGATTAGAAGAACGTACTCAGATTACAGAAATCAAAGCCAATGGTAATCGTGAGGAGGACCAGATAAGGAAAGTGCAATATACTCAGACCAATGAAGAACCTACCAGAACTCCATTGTCTGAGGAGGGACAGAAAGGTACTAGTCAAAACGCACAGGCAGAAGACACTCAAGAATCAGCAAGACCTGTGCAGGACCATACAGGATTAGTAAAACGGGTTCAGGACGAAGAAAAAACTCCAGGCCCAACAAAGTCATATCCTGAATCAGGTCAGGTTAGACTATAAGAATCCATCCAGGCAGAACTGTCAACAATAAGGTGAATTAGAGAGGAAACCTGAAGTTGACGAAAATCAAGTTGTGCCACAACTTAAAGAAAACGAAAGGACATTTGAAGAATCAGAAAGCACAGTGCCAGCTAAAAGACTCAGAAAAGGTGATAAATGGCCTGGTTGTGTTAAGAGACTGAAATATCGCCTAGTTATAATAGATGAAGAACCTGAACAGGTGGACGAAGTGACAAGTCAAACTGAACCATCTACAAGTAATCAAAGAAGGAGAAGTCCACGCCTGAAAAAGTGAATAATAAATTCAAAGGCCTCGAATGGACGTATATCACCCTTGAAGATTTCGAAAATGTAGAAATCAGTGATGACAGTGATGAAGAATTGATTGTTGATCAAGATATTGAAGAAGTGAGGCCAAATTGGGATAAATCACAGGTGTATTCTGTGTAAAGTCTCAAACATGGGTTAAACCTTCTTAGTCCAAATGGCTGATAAAAGAGTAACTGGAAAATCTAAAAGAAGTTGTATAAAGACATGCTGTAGAATATGCATATGTAGTATATTTATAGTTCTTATAGTATGGCTAGGACTGACAATAGCAATACCGTATTTAATGGCTGCTAAGCAAAATGGGACTAGTATACACGGAAAGATAGAGCACCACAAACAAGATAGAGTAGACTTAGAAGCACCAGATGAGATAGAATTACATCACTTTAGAAATAGACACGAAACTGAATTTAATGTATTTCCTAGTCTATTAGTACATTATGTAGAGACTATGCAGATTAGTGATTGTTATGTATGTTTGAAACTACCTACTTCTGTAGCTGAAGGTATTACCTACCATCATTTACCCCATACCTATGGTATATCCTGTAGCATATTAACTAGTTTGTTCTATAGAAGAACTGGTATTATTGTTTTAACCTAGATGTTATTTTTTCTGAAATTCCTATACGTAGAAGAATGAATCCTGTCTTTAGTGCTAAAGATGCCCAATTCTTTGGTGAATTTTTCCCAACAATGAAAGAAATCGATATAGCTAATGCAGATAAAGACAATCTAACCTGTAAATAATAATAATAATTCATTTATTTAGATATAAAACATATCTTTAAAAGATTGCACAAATCACATTGTGTACAGTTTTAAAAATAAAAAATGATTGAAAGAGTAGAAAAATTCAGCTGGCTATGTTAAAATCCACCTAGCTCCCAGCTCTTTTCCCGCCAGCTCAACATCCAGTGTCTTTATTTAGATATAGAACACTATCTTTGAAAGTTTTTCCCAAATCACATTATGTACAGTTTTGTGAGAAAAAAGATTTAAAAGGGAAACCCGTACAGACATAAATAGCATTAAAAAGAATTTAAAAAAAAATAATAATAAATTAAATGAGTAAGAATTTAAGCTGTTTTATAAAAGGTGACCTGGCGTGTCACATACATCTAACCTGTAGTTTACACGAAGAAGAAAAGGTATTTTTAAACTTAGTAGAGAAAAGGAGGCAGGATTTCCATAGAAAAGCCACTGAAACGAAACCCCAGATACCCAAATGGACTGAAAGGGAAAAATTTATGGCATCTGGCAAACCTCATGCTGCTATGTCCTTGGACTTTGAAAAGATGGAGAAAATCTGTCTCCATAGAAAGAAAACTGAGTATAACAATGTATTCATCGGTTCCAATTAATGTGAACACAATTTCCTCATAATTTGGGGTTGGATACTAAAAGGGGGAACTTATCCACTATTTCCTGGAGTCTATTACATTTGTAGGAACAGAGCTTATTTTAAGCTTCCTGATCATTGGTATGGGAGTTGCTATTTTGGAATAGTATTCCCGAAAGTATACCATGTAAAAAGAATCACTGGAAGCAATGAACACGAAAATGAACTAACCCGTTATAAAAGAGCTAGTTTTGCAGAAATTGTAGGTGATAAGGCAGGGAAACTTATAGCTTGGTTGGACAAAAAAGGCTGGGCTGACCGTGTCGTCCCAGAAATTGTTACAGAGGAGGGAGCTTCGCTTACGGATCCACAGAATATTGTCGACAGTTTTGCGGCGCTCTTTCAAACTGTGTATACCTCGATCTCTGATCGACCGGAAGAAGACTTTCATCTTTTGCTTCGTGATATATAGCTCCCGTGTCTTTCCCTTGAAGATCGTGATTTTATGGACAGTGCTCTAACAGCTGACGAGCTAGCCCAGGCTATCCGCTCCTTGAATTCGGGTAAGGCGCTGGAACCTAATAGGTTCCCTATTGAACTCTATAAGCCCAGACCTGACAAGTTGGCTCCCTATCTTAAAGGTATGTTTGTTGAGGTCAGGAAAACATGGATCCTGCCCAGGGATCAGAGAGTTGCGACAGTTGTGGTGATTCATAAGGCGGGTAAACCCAAGACGAACTCTGCCTCCTACAGGCCCATTTCTTTATTGAATGCTGAGCCTAAAATTCTGGCCAAGCTTCTCTCTAATAGGCTGATGAAAGTGGTTAGTAAGTTGACCCATCCAGATCAGTCGGGCTTTATTCCCCACAGAAACACAGCCTTAAATTTGCGTCGGTTGTACCAGCGTGATAGCCATGGCCCACACTTTGCAGGAGCCAGCCACAATTGTTACACTTGATGCCACTATGGCTTTTGACACCGTAGAATGGTCCTATTTGGCGGTTCTGACTACATTTGGATTTGGCCCCGAATTTATCAGCTGGGTGCGCCTGTTATATACTGAGCCGCTTGCCCAGATAGTTGTCAATAATCGGGTCTCGGCGCCCTTTCATCTTGGTCGGGGCACTCGGCAGGGCTGCCCTCTTTCTCCCCTTCTTTTCTCGCTAGCTCTGGAGCCTTTAGCGGCTTGGCTGCGCTGGGAACCTTCTATCCGAGGCATTCGGTGGTCCCCTGACCGGGAGGACCGAATTTCCTTGTATGCTAATGACATGCTGCTTTATTTAACCTCACCCCGGAAGTTCCTCATCCTCATCTGTGACGTCCCAGCCTCTTTTTGTAAGAACTCCTGGCTCTCTATCAATTGGAGTAAATCTTTGTTGTTTGTCCCATTCAAATCAATATGGATGGCTTGAAATATTTGGGGATTTTCATCTCCCTGGATCCGGCGGTCAGATATGTTTGGGATTTTCATCTCCCTGGATCCGGCGGTCAGATATGCTCAAAATCTCCTTCCCCCCTTGCAGAGGCTTAGAAGTGATATTACCCACTGGAAGAAACTTCCGCTCTCTTTGGTGGGGCGAGCAGCCCTTATTAAAATGATGGCTCTGCCTCGTTTTCTTTATGCACTTCAGAATACTCTAGATGTAGTGCCAGCCAGTTATTTACGGGAGGTTGAAGGGTTGCAGTGTAGTCTCTTATGGGAGGGCAGACCCCGTATTGCTTTATCTAAACTGATGCTTCCTTGGTATGATGGAGGCGTTTCCCTCCCAGATATTAAGCGGTAATATTGGGATTCCCAGCTGTCTGCAATCAACTATGGAATGTATGGTCCTATCGCTGATCCTGGCTATGCCATGGATAAATGGCTTCTCCCTGGAGGTAGCTACAACAGAGCGCTATACTCTAAGCCAACGAGGCTGAGCTTGACAGGGCCGACTAAGCATGCGGTCCGGATCTGGTACAATGCCACGAGCTCACTGGGATGGAGGGACAGATTGTCACTAGCCACCCCGCTTTTTGACTCTGAGCTGCTGGGTAAGCTCTGGAATACGAAAGAATTTGATAAGTGGGATTTAATAGGTATTTCCTCCATCAGGGACATCTGGGGCAAAGGAAGGATCAAGTCCTTTGAAGAACTGCAGGCTGAATTTGAACTGACGAGCTCTGAGTATTTTCGCTATGCACAAATTTGGCATTCTTTACAGGATGCTCTGCCCGTGGAAGTGGATCCTCTGGAGGCTTCGTCTCTTGAAGATAGAATTTTGGAGGGTCACCTCCCCCCAAAAAATATCGCCCTGATTTATAAGATGCTAATTAATCATAGGGCGGATCTGCTTGGGGAGCTGAAGGATAAGTGGGTGCGAGACGGTATAGAACTGGATGATGAGGACTGGCAATCGGCTGTGTCCTCTCCCAAAGTAGTTGCCATTCCTGCTCGGCTGTGCCTCATTCAGCTTAAAATACTGCATAGGGTCTATGCTACGGGGCCCGCCATGTGCGGATGGGTCTGTCTGACATCGGATTGTGTAAACTGAAGTGTGGTCCTGTAGGGACGTTCCTCCACATCATTTGGGAGTGTTGATATATTACTGAGTACTGGCGTGAGATTCGAAACACTATACATGAGGTCCTGGGATTCTCCTTGCTACAGGAAGCGAGGAGATGTCTCCTTAACATATGGGAATTCTGAGCAGACACAGTGGGCTACATTGAGTTTCATGATAGCGAAAAGGAATATTGCCCAGCAGTGGGGATCTGAGCAGCCTCCCAACCTTGAGACCTGGATGAATAACTTAGACTGGAGTATGTTTCGGGAGAAAACAGTTTTTATGGCAAGGGGCCGCCCTTGTAAGTGGGCTTCGATATGGGGACTGTGGAATACATATAGAGGCACTGCAAATGAAAAGGCCCTCCTGCCCCATCCCATCTTTTTGACCCTAGGAACAACAAGGAGATTCTTTTTTGCTGACCTCAGGTTTCTGGAGGGCACAAAACGTTGAAAAATGGTCTTTATGCCCAAAGGGCCCAGACCATAGTATGTGTTATGAGTGAGGCAGAGGGTTTTAAACACAATTCTGTGGTCCACTGGGAGCCAGGGCAACGACCTAAGAGAGGACGAGACCGAATGATGTTTGGGGATGTCCATCACCAGCCTGGCAGCGGGATTTTGCACCAGTTACAGGTGTTGCAACTGGCCTCTGTTGATGCCTAAATAGAGGGCATTGCAATAGTCCAATCTGGACAAATTAATGGAACCACAACTTTTTTGCGTGCTTCAAGTGAAAGGAACTGAGAAATTTTCCTTATAATCCGGATAAGCCTGAAGCAGGTAGCCACTGTCCTCAAAACCTGCAGGTTCATGGATAGGGAAACATCCACTACCACTCCAAGACTCTTCCCATGGGAGACCAGGGTAGGACAGGCGCCTAGGGCATCAGGCCACCATTCCCTAGACCAGATGTTAGGACTGTCTCCAAAGATCAAGACTTCCGTCTTCTCGCCGTTCAATTTGAGATAGTTTTGTACCATCCACGACGAGACTGCTAAAATGCAGTTCTTCAAATTTTGTGCGGAATCCCTAGCGTTTTGCGTGATTGACACCATAATTTGGGTGTCATCCCCATAAGACAGAACTTCTACCCCAAAGGACTTCACCACCCCTGCCAGTGGGGCCACATAAATATTAAATAAGATGGGGCTCAGTGAGGTGCCCTGAGGCACACCCTAACAAGGGGGGTAGACCCAGAGTAGAAGCTTCCCAATGTGACTATTTGGGACCGCTGTTCCGGAAAAGAAGTCAGAAGATCCAAAGCCAAGCCCCAACCCCTATCTCCTTGAGACGCTCCACCAGTCTCTGGGGAGACAAGGTATTGAATGCTGCAGTGAGGTCAAGTAAGATCAGGAGAGTGGTATGACCTGCATCCACCTGCCCTCAAATATTATCCAAAGCTGCAGTAAGGGCAGTCTCCGTGCGATGGAACCTTCTAAAGCCATGTTGCGAGCTATCCAAAATCTGATGTTCCCTCAAATAGGCACTCAAATGAGAGTTCAGATGGACTTCTAGAACTTTCACTGGGACCAGCAGGAGGGAGATGGGACGGAAATTTTTCAAGTTTGACGGGTCTAGCGATGGCCTTTTTAAAAGAGGCCTAACCACTGCCGCTTTCCAAATTAGGTGATACTGGCCCTGTGAGATGGAGAAGTTCAGAACCATAGTGAGATGGGGAATAAGCACTGCCTTGGCTGTTTTCAGGACCTTAGAGGGCAAGAAACCAGGGGCAACCCCGACTTGACTTCATCGAGTAAATTCTCGACTGTTTCCAGAGTAAGAGTAGGAAAGGCAGAGAGACTTGCCGATACCACATTTCTCGGACTATCACAAGGATAGATTTCCGAAAGGCCACCGGGTGCCTGATTAGCATTTAGGATCTCCAACTGAACATAAATGTCCGATATCTTGGAGCAGAAAAAGGAGGCCAACCTATCACAGAGCGCCTGAGATGGCTCCACCGCATCCGAGACCGTGGGCGCAACAAGGGAGTTAAATATGTTAAAAAGCTCCTTAGATGACGTCAGGCTCTCTGATATCTTTGAATAGTAGCTTCCCTTTTCTTCAATGATAGCTGCTCTATAAGCTTTCAGGGATTGCTTATGTGATTCTCTACCCCAGGGTGTCAAATCCCTCCGCCAAAGCCTTTCCTTCCTTCTGCACTCTCATCTTACGCAAACGGTCGGAGACCCAAGGTGCAGGAGGCTTCTTCCTTGCCGGCTAGTAAGTTTTTATGGGGGCAAGAGTGTCCATCACATCTAAAATCTTCTTCGAAAGGATATCAGCTGCTGAATTAGCACTTAGATGTTCCAGGTGCTGAAAATCAGCCAAAGCAGTGGCAACCTCTTCATTAGTAACCAGGTTAAAATTTTGCTTGTCGCTCGCCTTCCTATTAGCAAATTTAGAGATTCCTGATATTGTACCCATTAGTTGAAAAGGAATAGCATAGTGATCAGACCACGCTAACGGAAGGGGCACACCCACCTCAACCCGACGATCATTAGAAAAAATTCAATCCCTTTCAAAGAACAACAAAACTGTGCAAAAAATGGGCAAACATTTTCCAACTTGAGGAAGACACAGCAATATGAACCTTAAGTGACATGTTTGTGTAGGATCCAAAATAACAACACTATTCTTAGCTCAGAAACAGAAGACCTGCAACCAAACACAACACTATGAAGGCACTGACAGCCACCTACCCATCTCATACAAAAAGGCACATAACCCAACACTCTTACACAAAAACACAGCTATGGCTAACGTAGTTTAGTTGAGGTTCATAAGACTCACACTCCTTTCTCCTCCCCCAATAGAGCATCCCACAGATAACCCATAACTCTTACGTGGTTTGGCTTACAGGGTCACATAGTCTGCACCTGCAAAACACCATTCATCTCACTTGAGCTAAAGGAAGTTGGAATGCCTCTTTAACCCGCAGAGGCCCCGTCGGGCAAACCCATGGTTGCAAATCATCATCTCTTGCCACTAGATTGTGATGCACAACGAGGTCAAGGGATTTGTGATTGTTGCATTATACAAGAGATCCTAACATGAATCTTACGTCAGTCTTGGCCAAGCGCTACGTTTCCAGAGCCCGAGGCGGCGAGGCATGGTCATAAGGCATGCTGATGTCCTCACCCTACGGGATTATCTCTCAGCCAGTAGAAATACCAATGCTTTTACTGGCTCAATTTACTCCCCCTTTACATATGTCCTCTCAGAAGTCCTGCCCCCTCTCTGGCCTACTATGTTTATACTGCTATCTGTGAACTCATTTTGGATTGCATTTACTGCTTCCTCCCAAGGTCTTTATTTATCCTTGTCTCACGTCTGTATTCCCCCTTACTGCTTTTGGCTTGTATTCCCAGGCTGGGCCAAATAGCAGAGCAGAATAGGACCAGGAACCAGAGGAGTCCAGCCAGATAATCCAACATAAAGCCCAGAAAGGAAAACAATTAAAGGAACAATAATGTCATGTAGAGGGACGAAGATCTTTTTGAAAAAATGGATACAAATTAATCGTGACATAGCACATTCACTGCCTGTGGCTTAAAATGGGGGGAAACAGGCCACAGGTCAGGTGTTGTCTTCTTTAACATTGGAGACAGGCCGGTAGGGCTGGGGCCAAGTCAGTAGTTGTCTTCAGGCCTTGCTGCATGGCTTCTTCTTTGTCCCTCTTCTTCATAGGTTGCAGGAATCAGATTTCCAGGGTCTGAGGGAGCCCCCTAAATACAACATTTTCAGGGCATTTCAGGGGAGTAGTAGGTAGGGCCAATGGGAACTTTACATGGAGTAACTACACCCACTATATAATTCCACCCTTCTGTGGGAGGGGGCATACACGTAGCCCTGATTGGAGGTGTCCCCTCATCTTCAGGATGGCGGAGACGGAAAAGTGTGCTTAAATTTGCCTCATCCACCTGAGGGGTGGAGTTGGCAAAAGTGGGCACACTTCCTAGCCTTTCTAAGTTTTCGCATCGATTTTCCCACCCAAAATGGGGGTGTAAACTGGGGAGGGGGAGGGGTGCCATCTGCTGCTTTCATCCATTAAGTAACCTCTGCCACCATGTACTTAATTCTTTGAGTTGCAATGGGGGGAGGATGTGGTCTAACGGCTAGAGCGGTCGACCTAGAAGCTGCGGAAGCGTTTTGTGTCTCAGCAGGAACGCTCAACATTCTGTGATTCTGGCCAAACCACGTAATCTCCCCGTGCCTAACAAAGTGAATGTGTTGGTCTGTAAAGCAACTGGTGCTCATGTAAAGCACTCCGATACCTGATATTTTCGGGTCGAGTTCGCACTATATAAATCTTAGAGAAAGAAAATGTAGGACATGTGTGTCATTCCTGGTAATGCTGCCTTTAGTCTTCACCCTTTCTACGTCAAACAATTGGGTACTGATAATGGCAAAATGTTCCACTTTAACAGAATTAATAAGATAATGTGCAACTGAACACCATGTATCTCCCCCACAGGAACACCCTAAATGTATGACCTTCACCCCCTTGCACAACCAGCCTAGGACCAAGTGCACAAAATCTAGCAAACTATCACGCATACATCCCAGCCTTAATGTGAGTTTGAGTTGAGAATGTGAATGGGCAATAAAGATGCCTTTAAATTTTGTTTTTAGTTTGTCACAGGTGCTATGTACTCAAGAATAGAGGGCAAATGTCAGGCTGTGTTGTCTGACAAATTTCTACTTATTCCTTTAATATGTGGATTGGTGTTTCCAAAATTCTCTAACTTTGCAGTCAAAGACAGAATAGTAAAGTGGAATAGTTGACAGTCTTGTTGTGGTGACAAATGGCATGTGAAAATAAAGGTTGTAAATTGTCCATTTTTTTGTAACACACAACAACTTTTAAAAACATGTAAATCAACTGAGCAAATGTTTCAAAACGTGTCAGCAGTTAGAAAACCACAAATGGACCACTTGTTTGTAATTCAAACGTTTTCTGAAAACAGAGTTTTAATAGGATCAAAACAATCCAAACACTTTACTTGGGGATGTTGAAATGATACATATTTGTTGAAACCACATTATCATTTGTGCACTATATAGTTTTATCAGTAAAACTGCATGTTGGCATTTTGCTTCTATTTCAAAAGAAAATGTTCTGTATGTAAAAGACAGTGTTTCCTTCTGACCTACAATAATGCCTCAACAATGTATACAGTTTTTTTGTCTGTAGCACACTTCTGTGCATCAATGAGAATCTGCAGTTTACAGCTCACAGAAATGAAACGGCCCAATCAGTATACTATTTCCCATATACAGGTAAAATGAGGAGGGCTGATATATGGTTAGTCAGGACATTACATAGTAATGTCAACTCCTATCTAACCGTTCTGGGCCACAGTAATACCATAACACTTAGCAGCGTGCAGCCAATTATAGCTCATGCAGGTTGGTTAATAACTCCCTTTTCCTGCTTAATCCTCTTACCCTCACACAAGACCTGTCCGCTATGGGTCTTATCCATCGCTCAGTACTGTACCAGCCCCTAAACCAATCATCTCCTGCTGAACAGACATGGAATACCTGAAGAGATCTGACACATAAACCTGGCCACTCAGAGGACTGCGCTCTAGTCCAGCACTGCAGATTCCAATTACCTACATTTTATTCATGCTGCTGTACATCTTACAAGGATGCACATATGTTCCTACTCTGAATCCTTAATGTGTTCACTCAAATCTAATTCCCATGCTGTTTTTGCCTTATATAGGCAATTAATCGTGTCCCTCTATCAGACTTTGTAGACTCGCGTAATGAGGTGACGACCCTCACCCCAATTAAGCAGTCCCCTCAGTGTCGAGGAAGGTGAAGAGGCAGCTGGGTATGTGCTCCTTTACAGTATTTTTACAGTATTTTCAAATGTGCGTACTTTAGGAAATGCCCCTGCCCCGATGCAAAGGTGTCCTGAGCCTCCGGAAATGTAATGAAGACCTCACCGGGACAAATCTCCCGCTACCAGACATCTACGGTCTCACCGCCTTGCCATAGACAAACCACGATCTATAAAGTGAAAGGGTTTGAGTTACCACCTTCTCCCATATTCATGCAGTATGTTTTCCCAAATAAGGTACTGAGGCGAGCCATCCAAGAAGGCGGACGGGGCTCCCAAGAGCTCCTATAGCCTGTCCGACAAACAATATCCTGGCCGGTGGCACGACAAGAGACCGTACGGCCCCATAGGGGGCTCCCCACATCTCACCGCAAACTTGTCAATATCCTGGAGCTGACACCGGTGACGCTAGACCGCACAGAACACATGAGCCGCATGGATGCCGGCAACATGGCGGCGGCCAGTTACCACTAGACTTGAATCAATGCGAGTGTAGCTGTGGTGACCATGGGACCCCCGGACACGCACAGTGAGGAGTGCTGCTGTCGCGAGGAAAGATGACTGCCCTGGATCCCCCGAGGGGGCGCTGCACTGCAGGGCCTTGCATCTATCTGCCCGACTGCCACAGCACCAACACCGAAGTGCATAGGGACACCTCACTGAACAGTGACTGGAGCCTACAGCTGGGACTCCCATCGGAATATAGCCTCCTATCTGGCAGCCGCAACCCGGGTGACCTCTCACTCACTGCCGGTGGGCCCTGCGCAGGCACACGGCTCCCTGCATTGGTGTAATCACCAGGCTGTGTGGGACCACCGTGACGGTGGCTCGCGTGCCTGAGTATTGTGGCGGGGTGCTCCATGATTGTGCATCATGGGAAAAAACGTTTTTCTCACCCTCAATATCGATTGCATGCACCCCGCTAGAAAGAGCTCTACTCCTACATCGAGCGCGTGCACGCAGTTAGTTCTTCTCCAAGAGACACATGTTACAGGAGAAGAAGTAGGCTGCAAGCGCTGGAAAGGTAACTTCTGTGAAACAACATACTCTGCATATGCACGGGTTGCCATGGTATAGGACCGCCCTGGGTGCCCATCCAGGAAACAGGGTGGTAGACAAAGATGGTTGATACACCCTCCTTGTAGGCCACCTCAATGGCCAATCAGTACTCATTGGCAGCATCTACGTGTCCAACATTGAACAAGGGAAATTTTGGAATGCCCTCTCTGCGACAATAGCCCACAGCATATTGTCACAATGGATATTCGAGTGGGGGGTGGGGTGGGGGGGTGTTATAACTGTGTACTTGAGCTGACTCTACACAGATCCCACCCTACCCCACCTAGTTCCCCCGCATACACAGGCAGAGCGTTTCCAAACCTGGGGACACCATTAGAAACGTACTGATGGATGGAGATCCTGTCCCCCACATCCCGACTATACTCCTTCCACCGTATCCCGCACAACCTCTACATGCACCACAACTGCTTCCTATGCTTCCCCACATTAGTACCCTTGATACAACCTGGGTCGTATAATTTCTGATTACGTTGCACACATTATGGCCTTCTACTGGACACCCCCCCAAACCCACTTGGAAACTGCCATGCGAATGTCTTGAAGACCAGGTGTTGTGCAAAGGAACAGTATCCGCCGATATTTCTCAGAAAATCAAAACACAGCATCTACCAGAATGCGGGAATGGGACATTTTAAAGTGGTACCTAGGGAAGCCTGCATCCAGCAGATATCAGGAATCCACAGAATCGAGAGAGAGAGAGAGAGAAATATGGGTGGCAGAGCAAAACTTGACTGACCTCAGCAAGGCAACAGATGCCAACCCTACTACACTCTCTCCACAGTTGGCGGAAGCCAATACTGCCAACGTGGCCCTCCTCGAGACCCTGCAGCATTATAAAGTCAATGCCCATGCTGCTAAAGTTCACCGGGAGGGTGATAGAGCTGACAGACTCCTGGCATGGGTCATCTGGCAAGAATCTGTGTTTTGGGTGACCAACCGTCCGTAAATTTCACGGACAGTCCGTAAATTGGACCTCACGTTCGTTGTCCGTGAGGATCCTTTATACGGACGCCCTTTGTCAGTAATTTTGGCCATCACAAGGAGCAGCACTGCTACCTTGTGAGAAGCCTTAGCCCCTTGATGGGGGCGCCCCGCGCTCCTCCTGGAGCACAAGAGCAGCCCCACCCGCCCATTGTCATTCAGTATGGGGCTGATAATTGCTACATACAGAATGAAAATGGGCCGTCTGGAGTGTTACTGCATGTGGTGGCCTCCTCCTGCCTCTCAGCGCATTTTGGAAGAAATGTGCAAACACGCAAATGCTGCAACAGAATCCAGTCCATTCAAAGAAGCTGAGGAAACAAGTTGAAAAGAAGGGGCCCGGGCTAGAGTTCTTTCAGGCTCATCATTTTAGAAAAGTGCAGTTTCAATATTATATTGAACAAAGCCATGGTTGCTGCATTTTTATTTTATGCATCGTAACAACCACCGACAAAGCCAATACTTCTGGCTTGTTGTAGGAGTAACGTTACTTGTTTTTTTTCTGGATACAATGACAGAAGAGGTAAAATACCAGTCCGGAGGCACACTATGCTAAACACAGATTTTTAGCTTAGGTGTTTTAAGCCCCGCCCTTAATTACATCGAACACCTCCTTTTGAGAGCCCCCCCCCCCCCCACCCCCCTTTTTTTTTTCATCCCGCTTAAAGCCCTGGATACAACACCATATTTCAGTCACCTCACATCCTGGCCCTGTGCATCATGCATGACTCATGACTTCCACTTTTTCAGATTGCCCATGTGCGGGACCATAGTGAACCCTCCGCCACCCCACCCCTTGCTTTAGGAACTACAGCAAGGGTGACATTTTTGATGGGTCTCTTCGGTCTGGAACTCTGCAGACAAAGGCTCAGTTCAAAATTAATATGAAAAGGTTGGCAAGTGAGTAAGTGAAGGGATGGATGGATGGATTGGTGAATGGACGATTGAAAAGGTGAATAGATGGATAATGGGCGAAAGGATGGATGGATGAGTGTAAGGGTGGATGATCGGTGAGTGAATGGGTGGATGGATGAGTGAAACGATGGATGAGTGATAGGGTCAATGGATGGATTCATGAGTGGATGAGTAGAAGGGTGGATGGAAGGAAGGATGGCTACGTGAAAGGGTCAATGGAGAGAGAAAAGGAGGATGGGTGTATGACTGAAAAGGTGAATGGGTGGAAGGATAAGTGACTGGATGGATGAGTAAGTGAAAGGATAGCTGGATGGGTAAAAGAGTAAATGGATGGAAGAGTGGATGGATTAGTGTACGGATGGATAGGGTGAAAAGGTGGATGGATGAGTGAAAGTGTGCATGGAGGGATGGATGGATGAGTGAAATGATGGCTGGAAGGATACAAAATGGATAGGTTTGCAAATGGATGAATATGTTTGGATATAAATGGGATTACTTGTATACCATTGCGCGACCTCCTTTGATGTGTCTGTAAAACCTACCTTTTGTCCCGAAGATGTGTCCTGAATTTTGACTCCCTGTCCTGAATTTTTGTCCTGAATTTTAACCCTTTGTCCTGAATTCTTACACTCACTGTCCTGAATTTGCACCCATGACAGCTGGTCACCCTGTAACACCCTATCACAAAAGTGGTTGATCTCACTGGCGACAGGGTCCGCGCTTAAACAGACATTTTGCAAACCTTCTACACTACTATTCTGCCATCTACAGGGCACCACAGGACAGGCAGATAGATCCAGAAGATAAGTTCCTAACTTACATCACCCTTTCTTGGATCCCTACTCTCGTGAGGTGCTCCCTAGATGCGGAGATCACACCCGCAGATGTAAAAAAGGCAATCCATGTCCTGGCTCAAAATAAAACTATGGGCCTGGATGGTCTGCCCCTAGAACATTATAATACCTTTTTGACTCTGCTGGCGCCCCGGTTGGCGATAATGTACAAAGCAGCCCTAAGCGATGGGGAGCTCCCCCACTTACTTCGCAAGTCTCTTCGGATCTCAATTCCAAAACCGTACAGGGATCCCACGCAGTTAGCCTTTCATGGACCAATTGCTATACTCAGGGCAGACAACAAAATCCTAAGCAGACTTTTAGCTGACCGATATGCCCAAGTCCTCATAGAGCTTGTACTTTCATCCCCGACCGTAGTACCTCCAAAATATTCGCTGCCTCTTTAATATACAAGATCAGGCGGGGGTTGATTTCCTTGTGCTGTCTGCCTCCGACTCAATTTAGAGAAGGCGTTCAACACCTTGGCATTACCAATTTGCTGTGCTCATCCGCATAGGGGTGGGACCCAAAATTCTAGCATATAGAAAACTATTGTACTCAAACCCAACCTCCCGGATCCACTTGGGATGTCTTGGCTCCTTTCCTGGTATGACGTGGAACAAGAGAAAGATGCCAGCTCCTCTTGCTATGGAGCCCATAGCCAGAGGACTATGCAAAGGGGGCTTAGAGAGGGCCATCCCACTGGTGAGCAAGACACACGCTGAGGCCCTATATGCAGATGAGCTGCTCCTTTATGTATGGGACATATCGCACCCCTCCAGGACATACTGGCGGACTTTGCCTCTACAGCTGGGCTTCGGGTTAATTGGACGAAGTCAGCCGTCTAGCCATTCAGCCCGACCTCCCACCAGGAATTTACACATTGGCGACTCCTGCCTCAACTGGCATGAGCAAGCACCTCGCTACTTGGGAGTGTGCCTGTACCACACTCCCCCCCAACAACCTCTACGAGAAAGACCAGCACAGGGCCTTTTGTGGGCATAAGATCTTAAGTATACTTTTGGAAGACACTCACCCTCGCCAGTCGGGAAGATTGTTCTGGCCAGAATGGTCATTTTGCCACACCTTCTTAATTACTTTGCAAACCTCTGAGTTGTCCCATCCCATTCTTTCTTCAAAGAACTGGACACACTCATATGTGAAAATGGATGCTAGCGAGGTGCCCTGTCTAAATTACCATTGCTGGCAGAGAGGGGAGGTCTCAGGGTCCCATCCTCCTAGGCATAATTTCTGGTGGCACAGCTTCAATGGCTGTCCCGTTGGATGGCTGGGCGCTATATCAGGGAAACCTGCTTGGAGTCTGCACCCATGTCACTACCAGCAATTCACCGCTTGCTCCGACCAGGGGCACAGCCCGTCCTCTTATCCCCTACAAGTGTCAGTCACGAGGACATGTATGGCCAGGATACATCACCTCTCCCGGGAAGACTCCACGCTATACCCCCATTCTGCCCCTGGCTGGCCTGCCCCACTGTCAAGGCTATTACACGGCCAGGGAATTAAGAGTCTGGACTAGTCCTTCACTCTTTGAGGTGGGTGTCCTCTTTCAGAGGGCCATCTCCTACCCTTTGATCAGCTCACTGAGGAGAGCGCACTCCTTCCAGGGCAGTTTCTCCTTCACAGGAAACTTACGCACATCTGTGCACATAGTGGGACGGGTATGCCCAGATGTAGGTCCCGTGCTCTCCATGCCACTGGAGTCATGCTATCCTGGCTGATGAAGGCTGAAACCCCAAAACTGGTCCTAGGATACTTGTTTCCAGTCCAGGGATTACCTGGCTTGGCAGTTTGGGCTGGACTGTTCCCATTGGGCACAGGGTCAAGACTGATTTGCATATGGCTGGGTCCAAACTGGAATGGCATGGTGAGCAAAAAAACAATGGATTTAGGCCCAGATCTCTGTACTGGGGTGAATGTATGACATTGTTCTGCATTCTGTCCATCAATTGTTCTTTTTGCAATTTTCACCCCAAGTGGGACGGGTATGCTCAGACGTGGGTCCCGTGCTCTCCATGCCACTGGAGTCAAGCTATCCTGGCTGATGAGGGTTGATAGCCCGAAACCGGCCCTAGGATGCTTGTTTCCAGTCCAGGGAGGAACTGGCTTGGAAGTTCGGGCTGTCCCATTGGGCGCAGGGTCAAGACTGATTTGCATATGGCTGGGTCCAAACTGGAATGGCATGGTGAGCAAAAAAAACGATGGATTTAGGCCCATATCTCTGTACTGGGATGAATGTATGACATTGTTCTGCATTCTGTCCATCAATTGTTCTTTTTGCAATTGTCACCCCGAGTGTGACGGGTATGCCCAGACGTGGGTCCCGTGCTCTCCAAACTACTGAGTCAAGCTATCCTGGCTGATGAGGGCTGAAAGCCCGAAACCGGTCCTAGGATGCTTGTTTCCAGTCCAGGGAGGACCCGATTTGGCAGTTCGGGCTGGACTGTTCCCATTGGGCGCAGGGTCAAGACTGATTTGCATATGGCTGGGTCCAAACTGGAATGGCATGGTGAGCAACAAAACGATGGATTTAGGCCCAGATCTCTGTACTGGGGTGAATGTATGACATTGTTCTGCATTCTGTCCATCAATTGTTCTTTTTGTAATTGTCACCACAAGTGGGAAGGGTATGACCAGATGTGGGATAAGATGTGGGTCCCGTGCTCCCCATGCCACTGGAGTCAAGCTATTCTGGCTGATGAGGGCTGAAAGCCCGAAACTAGTCCTATGATGCTTGTTTCCAGTCCAGGGAGGAACTGGCTTGGAAGTTCGGGCTGTCCCATTGGGCACAGGGTCAAGACTGATTTGCATATGGCTGGGTCCAAACTGGAATGGCATGGTGAGCAACAAAACAATGGATTTAGGCCCATATCTCTGTACTGGGGTGAATGTATGACATTGTTCTGAATTCTGTCCATCAATTGTTCTTTTTGTAATTGTCACCACAAGTGTGTGACCAGATGTGGGATAAGATGTGGGTCCCGTGCTCCCCATGCCACTGGAGTCAAGCTATCCTGGCTGATGAGGGCTGAAAGCCCGAAACCGGTCCTAGCATGCTTGTTTCCAGTCCAGGGAGGACCTGGCTTGGCAGTTCGGGCTGGACTGTTCCCATTGGGTGCAGGGTCAAGACTGATTTGCATATGGCTGGGTCCTAACTGGAATGGCATGGTGAGCAAAAAAACGATGGATTTAGGCCCAGATCTCTGTACTGGGGTGAATGTATGACATTGTTCTGCATTCTGTCCATCAATTGTTCTTTTTGCAATTGTCACCACAAGTGGGAAGGGTATGCCCAGAAGTGGGTCCCGTGTTCTCCATACCACTGGAGTCAAGCTATCCTGGCTGATGAGGGCTGAAAGCCCGAAACCGGTCCTAGGATGCTTGTTTCAAGTCCAGGGAGAACCTGGCTTGGAAGTTCCGGCTGGACTATTCCCATTGGGCGCAGGGTCAAGACTGATTTGCATATGGCTGGGTCCAAACTGGAATGGCATGGTGAGCAAAAAAACGATGGATTTAGGCCCAGATCTCTGTACTAGGGTGAACGTATGACGTTATTCTGCATTCTGTCCATCAATTGTTCTTTTAGCAATTGTCACCCCAAGTGGGATGGGTATGCCCAGACGTGGGTCCCGTGCTCTCCATGCCACTAGAGTCAAGCTATCCTGGCTGATGAGGGCTGAAAGCCCGAAACCGGTCCTAGGATGCTTGTTTCCAGTCCAGGGAGGACCTGGCTTGGAAGTTCGGGCTGGACTGTTCCCATTGGGCGCAGGGTCAAGACTGATTTCCATATGGCTGTGTCCGAACTGGAATGGCATGGTGAGCAAAAAAACAATGGATTTAGAATAAGATCTCTGTACTGGGGTGAATGTATAACATTGTTCTCCATTCTGTCCATCAATTGTTCTTTTTGCAATTGTCACCCCGAGTGGGATGGGTATGCCCAGACGTGGGTCCCGTGCTCTCCATGCCACTGGAGTCATGCTATCCTGGCTGATGAAGGCTGAAAGCCCAAAACTGGTCCTAGGATACTTGTTTCCAGTCTAGGGAGAACCTGGCTTGGCAGTTCGGGCTGGACTGTTCCCATTGGGCGCAGGGTCAAGACGGATTTGCACATGGCTGGGTCCAAACTGGAATGGCATGGTGAGCAAAAAAACGAGGGATTTAGGCCCAGATCTCTGCACTGGGGTGAATGTATGACATTGTTCTGCATTCTGTATACCAATTGTTCTTTTTGCAATTGTCACCCCAAGTGGGACGGGTATGCCCAGACATGGGTCCCGTGCTCTCCATGCCACTGGAGTCAAGCTATCCTGGCTGATGAGGGTTGATAGCCCGAAACCGGCCCTAGGATGCTTGTTTCCAGTCCAGGGAGGAACTGGCTTGGAAGTTCAGGCTGTCCCATTGGGCACAGGGTCAAGACTGATTTGTATATGGCTGGGTCCAAACTGGAATGGCATGGTGAGCAAAAAAACGATGGATTTAGGCCCAGATCTCTGTACTGGGGTGAATGTATGACATTGTTCTGCATTCTGTCCATCAATTGTTCTTTTTGCAATTGTCACCCCGAGTGGGACGGGTATGCCCAGACGTGGGTTCTGTGCTCTCCATACCACTGGAGTCAAGCTATCCTGGCTGATGAGGGCTGAAAGCCCGAAACCGGTCCTAGGATGCTTGTTTAAAGTCCAGGGAGGACCTGGCTTGGAAGTTTGGGCTGGACTGTTCCCATTGGGCACAGGGTCAAGACTGATTTTCATATGGCTGGGTCCAAACTGTAACGGCATGGTGAGCAAAAAAACGATGGATTTAGGCCCAGATCTCTGTACTGGGGAGAATGTATGACATTGTTCTGCATTCAGTCCAACAATTGAGTGGGACAGGTATGCCCAGACGTGGGTCCCGTGCTCTCCATGCCACTGGAGGCAACCTATCTTGGCAGATGTGGGCTGGAAGCCCTAAACCGGTCCTAGGATGCTTGTTTCCAGTCCAGGCAGGATCGGGCTTGGCAGTTCGGGCTGGACTGTTTCCATTGCGTGCAGAGTCAAGACTGCTTTGCATATGGCTGGGTCCAAACTGGAATGGCATGGTGAGCAAAAAAACGATGGATTTAGGCCAAGATCTCTGTTCTGGGGTGAATGTATGACATTGTTCTGCATTCTGTCCATCAATTGTTCTTTTTGCAATTGTCACCCCGAGTGGGACGGGTCTGCCCAGACGTGGGTTCCGTGCTCTCCATGCCACTGGAGTCAAGCTATCCTGGCAGATGTGGGCTGAAAGCCCTAAACCGGTCCTAGGATGCTTGTTTCCAGTCCAGGGAGGACCGGGCTTGGCAGTTTGGGCTGGACTGTTCCCATTGCGTGCAGAGTCAAGACTGATTTGCATATGGCTGGGTCCAAACTGGAATGGCATGGTGAGCAAAAAAACGATGGATTTGGGCCAAGATCTCTGTACTGGGGTGAATGTATGACATTGTTCTGCATTCTGTTCATCAATTGTTCTTTTTGCAATCGTCACCCTGAGTGGGATGGGTATGACCAGATGTGGGACCAGATGTGGGTCCTGTGCTCCCCATGCCACTGGAGTCAAGCTATCCTGGCTGATGAGGGCTGAAAGCCCGAAACCGGTCCTAGGATGCTTGTTTCCAGTCCAGGGAGGACCTGGCTTGGCAGTTCGGGCTGGGCTGTTCCCATTGGGCGCAGGGTTAAGACTGATTTGCATATGGCTGGGTCCAAACAGGAATGGCATGGTGAGCAAAAAAACTATGGATTTAGGCCCATATCTCTGTACTGGGGTGAATGTATGACATTGTTATGCATTCTGTCCATCAATTGTTCTTTTTGCAATTGTCACCACAAGTGGGAAGGGTATGCCCAAAAGTGGGTCCCGTGTTCTCCATACCACTGGAGTCAAGCTATCCTGGCTGATGAGGGCTGAAAGCCCGAAACCGGTCCTAGGATGCTTGTTTCAAGTCCAGGGAGAACCTGGCTTGGAAGTTCCGGCTGGACTATTCCCATTGGGCGCAGGGTCAAGACTGATTTGCATATGGCTGGGTCCAAACTGGAATGGCATGGTGAGCAAAAAAACTATGGATTTAGGCCCAGATCTCTGTACTGGGGTGAATGTATGACATTGTTCTGCATTCTGTCCATCAATTGTTCTTTTTGCAATCGTCACCCTGAGTGGGATGGGTATGACCAGATGTGGGACCAGATGTGGGTCCTGTGCTCCCCATGCCACTGGAGTCAAGCTATCCTGGCTGATGAGGGGTGAAAGCCCGAAACCGGTCCTAGGATGCTTGTTTCCAGTCCAGGGAGGACCTGGCTTGGCAGTTCGGGCTGGGCTGTTCCCATTGGGCGCAGGGTTAAGACTGATTTGCATATGGCTGGGTCCAAACTGGAATGGCATGGTGAGCAAAAAAACTATGGATTTAGGCCCATATCTCTGTACTGGGGTGAATGTATGACATTGTTATGCATTCTGTCCATCAGTTGTTCTTTTTGTAACGTACACACATCTGCCAAACCCTCTGGGACCTCTCAGGGGCGTAAGGTGGGGGTTGGACCCACGACGGACCCGGTACTCCAGACCATGCTGAACATGGAGCCTGGTCACCATCTCGTCACCTGAATGTATAAAGCCATACGAGAGTTATCAGCCACCACACTCACCACACTTCACAAAAAATGGGAGGATGAATTTGGGTGAGTACTTCATGACAGAGAATGGGGGAGTGGGCACCCAAATTCCCCAAAAGGTCTCCCAAAATCCATGATTCAAGAATATACAGATCTTGATCTTACACAGGGCCTCACTAACCCCTGTGTAGCCCCACTGTTACTTCCCAGAGTTACAATTTGCTTGCCCCCAATACCACATCTCTAACACAACACTTAGACATATGTTATGGTCTTGCCCAGTTCTCCAAACCTATTGGCACACCATTCATGCCACGCTGCGAGAGATCACAGCACTCCAGGATATCTACACTTGGGAAGCCTGCTTCCTAGGCATATTCAAACTCAGGAAGCAACAGAAGGCACAAATGTGCTTCACAGCCCTGGCCCAGCTTTTAGCTAAACTTGCAATCACACTACATTGGTGCACAACCATGGGCTCGCCAGTGTAGGCATGGACACATGCAGCAAGCTATTGGGGTGCTGCAGAGGAAGATGCACTTCGATATGAGGAGGTTCGTCGGATATGCCGTGACCTATAGCTCCACAGTGGACTTCAGTCAAATAACCGACAATGATTATCTGCCCCCGCAGATGCAGGGCTCCTCCTTTTAGTACCTAAATAGGTATGCCCACCCCTACGATACAATCACATTTCACCACCAAACCTGCCACCCTCGAACCCCTACTCACTGCCACTAGTGCCTACCGTGTTGAGAAGTCCTTGCAGGTTTTCCCAAGCCCGGAACTGCACATAATACTGACACAATCTTAAGAGGATGCGCCTGCCCACCTTTCCCCCGCTATCCCCCATAGTTCCTCCCAAGTTACGAATTGACGTCACCATCGTGGGTAAGACACAAACACAAAGCACTCCCTTCAGTAGCCCTAGGAACACTTCACGTCAAAACCCAGTATTTAGTGTTTTTGTCTAAATGTACTGACATGCTTCTGTCATCGTGCAATGTTTACCATGTAACGTAACCTCTGGTATATTGTTGTTATTTGCAATGCAAAAAAAGCTAATTAAAATAATTTACAAAAACAAAACAAGAAAGGTATTGAGGTACCTGTGTAAGCTCATCTCATCAGTAATCGTGGGTGTGCACCATCTCATATTATGCCCTGTTGGAGCCCCTTCTCCCAGTTATCTGCGTCAGTCAGCCATCGAGCAGCATGCTGCAGATGTGCTGCAAAATAGTAACGTTGTATATCTCAGGGCTCACTGACAGGCGGGGCTTTTAAAAACTGCGGATCACAAAACAATATGTGGGTTCTGCCAGAGGCAGAGTAGATCACAACCGCAAAGTTAGTAATATCAGTAGGGGACAGCGCTGGATCAAGAATGGCAACAGTCCTCCTTGCTTCAAAATAACGGCAATCTGCCCGTGGCACGGGCTGTTGCCAAAGGGGACGATGAAGTTAGGAGGGATGCTTCAAAGGAGTGTGTACCGTAGAAAAATCTTGCCAAAACTTTACTGTTGAAGGCAGTGGGGTTCGATCACAGGCGTGGCACAGATTTCCCAGACGCCGATAGATTGTGTGATCGTGAAATCTTGTGAGCTCAAGAAGGGGGACGTAATCGTGTGATTATGAGGTCCGGTGCGGAAAAGATAGATTCCTGCTAGCTACCCTAGCAGGAATCTATCTAGCAGGAATCTATCTTTTCCGCACCGGACCTCATAATCACACGATTACGTCCCCCTTCTTGAGCTCACAAGATTTCACGATCACGCAATCTATCGGCGTCTGGGAAATCTGCGCCACGCCTGTGATCGAACCCCACTGCCTTCAACAGTTAAGTTTTGGCTAGATTTTTCTACGGTACACACTCCTTTGAAGCATCCCTTCTAACTTCATCGTCCCCTTTGGCAACAGCCCGTGCCACGGGCAGATTGCCGTTATTTTGAAGCAAGGAGGACTGTTGCCATTCTTGATCCAGCGCTGTCCCCTACTGATATTACTAACTTTGCAGTTGTGATCTACTCTGCCTCTGGCAGAACCCACATATTGTTTTGTGATCCGCAGTTTTTAAAAGCCCCGCCTGTCAGTGAGCCCTGAGACAGATTCGTTGCCCCACCCCCCACCACCCCTGTCCTGATGAAGACCCTCTAGCAAGGTTTATACCACTCCTGCATTTCATCTGGGTCGAAACGTCAACACTCTTTCCTGTGGTCAGCCTCTGTCATCATTCACTACTATTGATTTCCTTTGAGGCATGATTGTCTAACATTATTGATTAATTTATCGTTCCATTGTGTTTTTTCTCAACAATTTTGTTATACTTTGGTCTTTATGACCTTTTGTTTAGTTCTCATCTTTCACTATCCCAGCACTACCCTTCCCTATTTCATTCTTAGGGGCATTATATGTGATTTAACCTGTACTAATTTTTATGAATGATTCTTATATAATACACGTTGTGATTAAAAACAATGTTGCTATAATTACCTGTGTAGTTATTTACTCTTTTTACGACTCTGTTTATTGCTTGTTTGTCTGGGACCATTTTGTTTGTACCAATACTTTGCCCAGGTCCCTTTGACTCCTTGGGTTAACCCGTGTTTTTGTAACACATTGCAGTTTACACACAGCTCATTAATGGCAGTTAATAGCTCAATGTTCTATATTAAGGTTTTGACTTATAAACGACAAGTAACAAAAGGAGCTCTCTTACAGAAGTAGTAACTCACTGACCTATTTACATTACATGCACTTTGTTATCTGCATGGTATACATGCTTAGAAGCAGGCATTTTCACCCTCTGCACTACCTTTTAATGAGTCAAAACTTCCGCTAGACAAACATCCAGAAACACGATAAATCACCGGAGTTAACTTGACCTTTTAATTGATGCCTACAGAAATTGCTGGAGGCCAGGAACGCGCCAGAAGGTTGGTGCTTTTAAAACGAGAATATTACTTGTAAAAATGACGCCCCCACCCCAAGTCAGCGCCCAGTGCGGTGGCACCGATCGCACCGCCCTAGATGGCACCTGCCATCGGTTGCATATGTAGAAATTGTACCTATTCCCTAAAGGCGGGTCTAAACCACACTTGTTGCAGCACCACCATAAGATAGCTAAATTTGACTTTGTTGAATGTCTTTCCAGGTCAATCGACACAAGCCCCAAATCTCGGTCTACTCCCATCGTTTCATGGCGGAAAGGTGTACATTTCTTCAGATTGAATGCTGTGCCGTGCAAGGGCATAAACCCTCATGACATAATTCAAGTTCTGGATTTTGCTGTCCAGCCGGACAGATTTTAATAGTATAAATAGTTATATATATATCCAAGTTGTAAAACAATTACCAATCGGGACACATCCTGTGTCCAGCTATCACATATGTGAGAACATATGCCATACATATAAGGCAAAAAAAAGGGCAGTCTGTAAATACTTCAAAATTGTAACAGACGATGGTAAAAATACACTTTTCGTGATCTTTTCAAAACAAGAAGAAATGAACCTATATTAGGTCCTCAAATGAAACAGTCTCCTGATCCAGTTATTTTAGACGACCCTGTCCTTTTGCTTTACATCGAGGTATGTTCTTCGTATTTTGTGACTCAATAATACTGTTCCATTAGGGCGATTACGGCCGCTTCACCTTAGAATTTCTCTCACGGAATTTCTTTCACGGGTGTTCTGTTTTTAAACTCTTGGTAATACGGTGTTCATTCCTTCTTAGCACTCTGAACATTTTATTCTAGCACCACTTTTTAATTGTTGCACTAATTTTGAACTTTCAGCTTCTATATTAAAAGGTCTCACGGTATTTCGTTGTTACTTCTCTGAATTACTTGGGTTATGTGGTTGCTCTAAAATTCCTTTTGGAGCTAATTCAGACATTTTCAATGTATAATATTATTATTACTTCTAATATGTATGTCATTTGTCTTTCTTCCCATTTTTCTCTCTCCCTTTTTATCCTTGAATGTTATGTTCATGTAATGTAATTTTGTTCTGTTCATATATGTTGGGCAATTATTATTTTAGGCATGCATTTATAAGTCCTGATGATGATCCCATACTATACAGGGATCGAAACGTCATCGACAATATACACTTGATGACTTATATATTGTATTGAAAAGATCACGAAAAGTGTATTTTTACCATGGTCTGTTACAATTTTGAAGTATTTACAGACTGCCCTTTCTTTTGCCTTATATGTATGTCATATGTTCTCACATATGTGATAGCTGGACACAGGCTGTGTCCCGTTTGGTAATTGTTTTACAACTTCGATATATATATAACTGTTTATACTATTAAAATCTGTCCGGCTGGACAGCAAAATATAGATTTCAATTTTGGTCTATATTCATTCGGATTGTCCTATTCTTGTTAATGTTTGGGACCACTGTCTTTTGAAACATTATACTCCAAAAGGTCCCAGACCAATTGCTACTTTTGGGTTCCCTTGTTCCCTGTAACAATAATTCAAGTTCTGCCACTTGACCTCTGCGCACTATTGCCACTGTGCTTTTGCTAGCTAGTGTTGTTATCTTATACCTTTTTTATACATCATAATCCTTTAAATATTCCATACAAATACAATTATTTTTTTAGGTTGAAATTAAACATTTATTTTGTTCAATATCAGAGAAGATTCTTTGTTTATAAATCATTACAATAGAACTTTATGTTTGCTGAGGCCCTTGACAAAGACTTTTGTTGTGGTGCCCAAAGCATTTCGGGCCAATGTGGCCCTTCCTCAGGGGCTTGCTTCTATGAAAAATACAGATGAAAACGTAGTTTGAATTTCTGTACAAGGGAGTAAACATATTCGCTTTCCAAGTGTTTCATTAAAATATTATATTTGGCAAGACAGACATTTGCATGATGTACATGAAATATATACACCTTTGTCCTTTATAAATTAAGTCCTGTCAAAATAAAATAATATAATAATTGTGCTCAAAGAAAACGTTGCAATGAATGTACTTTGTTCAAAAAAACATCTCTGGTGCATACAAAACTAGTATAGATTGCCCGATTATAAACAAATTCTTACTTGCAAGCTTTGTTTTCTTTAAGACTTCTAAATGCAGATTTACCTAAAACAACGAGAAAAACGTGCATTGTAGGCATGGTTCCGTTATAGTGGAAAATAAACATCATATATATAGTCCATAGTTGTTCAATCTATCTTTGTAATCCCGTGCTCGGCCTGTCCCTGCAAAAATCACAATATGTATCTTAAAAAATGGCCCATATCTACGCTTCTATGTGCTCAGATTGAGCCATACGTTGCTTGCTGATCTTACCTATTTTCTCTTATCTAGCCACCGTGTCATTACCCCGCGGTTTCCAGTCTTTTATGACTTGACAGATATGTGGCGCACTTTTTGTGACGCTCATGAACCAAATCCCACATCACCACCTGTACGCGTTTTGCTAGCATTTTAGAAATTACTTTCACATCAGAATTGACCACAGTGATCGGGTGGTAGGTAGAAGGATGCTCAGAGTCTCCCCCCGGTTTTATCATGAGGCATATAATGCCCTGCGGCATGGCGGGATTCAGCATTCCAAGTATCTGATTCTCTGAGAAGATCTCCAACAGTTTCTCCCCAAGTATGTCATTGTAAGACTGGGAAAAAATTGTCTGGGAAGCCATCTCCCCAGGGAGCGCTAACCTCATTCAGCTCTCAAACAGGAGCTCGGATCGCTTCCGACGTGAAGTTCTCGTCTAGGTCTTGTATTGTGTCAGGGGAAAGCCTGGGTAGGACTAGGCTGTCAAGGAACTCCTCTGTGCCAAGCGAGGGAGGCTCATCAAGAGCACTATGTACATTAAGTAATTGCTCCACCAGAGCGGTCAGTATATTATGGTGATTTGTAATCAATAGTCGTCCCGGAATAGGAATCCTCAATATAGGTGGGACTTCCTGCTCACGCGTTCAATATCTAGTCCAAAAGGCAGCCTGATTGGTCCCCCTCCCTGTGTAGGCGCTGGAGATAAGAGGTAAGAGTGTACTTATCTAGAGTGTACAATAGGCCCAGTAAGTCTTGATGAGTGTACATGATCTCACCTCCTCTTTGTAGAGAGTTGCCAATCACTGCATGCTGTCCTTAATGTCTACGTTAAGCTGTCGCCGGACCCCACATGTAGTACCAATATAAACACCTCTGAGGACTGCCTTAAGGACACCCTAGTCAGTAAATCTGGACCCTTGGGAGCCTCAATTACTATTGATATACGTCTGTAGCACCTCCTTCAATGTTTCCCAACAGACCTTATATGTGAGTAGATCAGGTGGCATACTCTAGCATCTGGTGGTCGGTCCGGCATCCCCCCACTGCAGATGAAGCAACACAGGTGCATGATCAGAAAGATATTGCCCTAAGTGGACTACTGTTTGCACCACTACTGGATCAACACCTGCAACAAGAAGGCAATCGAGGTGGTTATATGTGCCATGTGTGGAGGAATGACAGGTGTTTTTATGCAAACGTGGTTGAAGATTGCGCTAACAGTTGAGGAATCCTAGGCTAGTCATGACTTGAGTGAGGATTCTGTCATGTTAGGCTTGGTGCCTAGTCATGATGTGTATCGGTCCCTATTACTTACCATCAAGGACACAATTAAAGTCACCTGCCCACACTATGGGGGTGCCTATGCTGTCCTCAGGTAATTCCCGAATCATAGTTAGGCTGTCTTGTTTTACGTTTAAACCTATAATAACTGATAAAACCCCACTGAATGGAAGATAGCCCTCACTAGTGTAAACATTTAACATTGAAAAAACACCTTCACAACCACGAACTAAATGCCATTCAAAAAAAGGACAAGGTGAGTGAAAGAGCCATTTTTATTTCTTCCTCAAACAGCCAATACAATGTAACTTTGTTACACAAGGCAGCAGCAAGAAAGACTGAGCTAACATTATTCTGCTTGAGTTTTGTTATTCAGGGATGTCACTAAAATATTGTTTCTACTTCCTTTTGCTTTTTTCAGTTTTGTGATCTTTGGTCTAAAGATGAAGGGGTTAGAAGTATGTTTTAGATCTTAATCATATTTGATATTTTAGGTATGCTTGATTCTTTGGCTGATAGCTAAAATGGCTGGTTCCAAAGATGCTTTCCCAATAAGTAGCAGAACATTTACCCACAGAGAGAGAATGGGCAAAACTCTTTGATACAACAACCCCTTTTCTAGCAAGTCAGTATTGATAGCAGGTGAATTGCAAAACAACCCAGGCTTTAAACATTCAATTGTTTGTATTTGCAGTAATTCAGCTACATACATGAAAACCTTTTTCTGATGACCTGTCAAAATCAATCACTGAGCTGAAGTGTTTCCTTGTAAGAGATCCTTGCCTTTTGCTAGATGGTATGCTGAAAGCATCTTTACAATCTTCAGAGTTAATGAAAAATGTTATTGACTTTATAGTTTCGTTATGAGCTGGAACTAAAATGCAAATATTTCTCATTTAACGCTTGGTGTGGCAACAAAGAAAGTAATCACAATTGTGTCATTTAGCTGGTGGTTCGCAGTCCTAGCAGCGGTGAATGCTACATTACACATGTGGCGACCAAATATAGAATTTTTACTTAGTGATAATGACAAAGTCAAGAAATGTGAGGCTCTTTGGTCGCATATTGATAGTGCTGTGTAAAAAAGTACCCTCTATTGCATCCTTAGATTTTTACAGGAAAACATGACTTCTGTAGTGGACGTAATAAAAAAAACTAGAGTCTGAAAACACTTTTTCTACCAAGCATTCAGCGTAATTCGTGTTGCTATGAAACATCTCTCTGAGAGTAGGGCTGAGCGACACTTTTAGTGACTTTGGCACAGCAACATGTTCCATGTTAGAATTCTTGCCACTTGGTAAGCAAAGAAATGTTGAGGAGCGATTCAAGATTTTTTTTACAGTGCATGAGAAATGGCTTGCAATGATGCATAGGAATGTCCCTTTACCAACCATGGCATTTGAAGTCAATGAATCCTCAGTGAGGTACTCTGCACAAGTTCTAAATCCCTTCTGTAAAGGGGAATTTTCTCCAGACTTTGAAAAGTACTGCTTTATTTTTGACTGCTTCAATAACTGAGGGCACATGCTCCCAGTTCAACACATATGTTGCAGAACCTGTACCAGAGAATCACTATCTTCAGGTGCACCAGAATTGGCTAGAAGGCTATGTGAGTGGCCAGAGTTAGCAAATTTTGTACTGGCTGTTTTGGCATTGCACGTCTAAAGTGACAATGTTAACAGGGCCTTTTCACAGATAAACATTTACATGGGAATGAAAGAGTGAGCATGCATGACTAAAGACTCGATAAAGAAGTATTGTATGGTGTACTACAGTAAGTTTAATATATTTGGACCTCAGATACCCTGTACGCACACTTTCTATACACATGCAAAATCAGTGCAGAAAGCAAGCAATAATAAAAGTGAAATATTACGGAAACACTGGATAAAACTCTGTTTCTGTTGTTTTTAATGGCGCAAAAATGTGTAACCACTGAGAATCCCTATTTTAAGGTATTAAAAACACTGCTCCACCAGAATTTACTACAAATAGAAACTGAAAACAGGAAAGCCTAATCATAGTATAACACCCCCCATCATCTACGTTGGGGCCTTATGTGTTCAGGATGGTGATATCCTTGCCATCTAACTTCCTCTGCAGGAGTATATATCATCCCTCCACATCTGCCTCGCTGTATGTGTATTGGAACAGCACTCCTGGTGATATCCAGATTACCACTCCTCTCGCGTATGATGAATATGTGGCAGAGAACAACTGAACCCTCCATTTTCCTTTATTTTTGCAGACTCATTGCTCATCAAGTGCGTCTCTTGCAAGCACGCTATCTGAACTTGCTGACTTCTGAGGTATAAATGTATGAATGTACCCCATACCTCTTAGAGTAATACCTCAAGCCGTGTACGTTCCATATGACAATGTGCATTCTATTGTCCAAAAGAGTACACAATCCCATCCCTATCGGCCTATCTTTCCCCAAAGGAAATAAGTACCTGTATGCCAGTCCCCCAGGACTGCACCATCTCTTACGCCTGTACACATTTCACTGTAACAAACCTGGTCCCTCCAATCTGTAGGAGGAAAGCATCACAACTTGCAATCATAGCTCCTGGCAGTCATCCTGTTCAATAGTCATCACCACGGCTGCCATAGGAGTCTCTGAGGTCCCCGGGGGTATCCGATGCAGGGCGATCCGCAGCCATGGTGCCATCTACTTGTACAATGTCTCATGGCATAAGCCATTCCTCACTGCCCCACCTGAGGCCATCTGAATGAGCATTCCTCTCTCTCTGCTCTCGGATCGCCACGCCTGTTCCACCTGGACTCTGAGTTCGCCAGGAGCCCCTGTGTTCCAGAGGCACTTAGTCCCATGTTTCTAACCATTGTCAAACATCTTTGGGTGCATCAAAGAGGTGGGATTTGCCCTCCAAGATCACCTCCAGAGGCGCAGGGTACATCAACATGTAATAATGCTCAATCGCCTTTAGTTTTGGTTTGGCCTCCAGGATGGATTTGTGATTATTTTGAACCTTCTGTATATTTTCCGGGAAAATAGAGATGGTATGATTTTCATAACTGCCATGATTTGATTCTCTAGCGGCATGAAGGATGCAGTCTTGGTCTCTGTAATTAAGGATCCTGGCAATAACAGCGTGTGACTGGGCCCCTGGAGGTGGGGGCCACTAGAGCCCAATGTGCCCTCTCAACCACAAAAATCCAAGAAAGGGCCACTGGCTGCAGAGTATCTTGGATCCAGGTCTCAACAAATTGTACTGGTTTGCCCTCTTCCACTGTCTCGGGAACCCAAGGAGGCAGACATTGTTTCTGTGTGATCTGCCTTCTGCATCCTCCACCTGTGAATTTAGGTTTCTTGTTTTCGAGATGAGGGAGACCATCTGTTTTTTCAAGGTTGTCAGCCCCGCTTGGAGATCGTCAATAATACTCTCTCTGCGACCCGCACTTTGTCTGAGACCTTCCGTAGGTCGGTACACAGGAGATTCATCTCCAGTGAGACAGCTTCTGTTTTCTCCTTTAGCTCCACATGACAACCCTGTATGGCTGCCAAGAGATCTGCTCTAGTGGGTTCCCCATGGGTTGGCTCCTGAGACATATCTCCACACGCACCTCCCTGTCTTGTATGCCTTTGAGAAATGGCGTTGGTGTGGTATAGTGTTCAATAGTATTGCTCTGCCAGGGTCCAAGTGGTCTCCCTTTACCAATGGGGGGTCTTATGTAGATAGTCCCTGGACGCAGAGCAGAGCTTCACGTCCTGGTCCTTTGCGTAGCCACGAGTACAATGGTAGACCCACACCGACCACAGCCTCAGGGCCATGATCTGTAGATTACGCTGCCACAAGCCCTCCGTCCGGGAGGGCCCCCCTTTGAGATGTCTGTGTGCTCAATGCAGGGCCTGAACCAGGAAAGGGTAGGGGGGTCTCAGCAGGTGCCCCTCAGGTCAGGGCAAGATTTTCGGCAACTCACCAGGGGCCCCTCAGACGACCAGGGCCCAGTGGCATTAAAGGGAAAAGGGAGGGCCCCAAGTTCTCCAGCATGGGCTCACCAAACTGTTGGTACTTGTGGGTTAGGTGCAGGCACCAAAACACCATCTATAATTATGGGTCTATTCAGGGATACCTACAGGCCCACAATGCCCCCATCCTGCCCATGAATATGGCAGCCCCCTGCTCCCTGGATGCCGTGATGCAACTCCCCTCCAGGTCTCATCGTCTCACCGTAACAGCGGGGTGTCCATCCGCTCTGCAACTAGGCCGCAGGACGGCCGCACACCCCCAGCTGGGCCTCTGTCCTCACAGGTGCGCTGCCCACCTGCTGCCGACAGCCTCACCGGTCACGCATGCCTCGTCTGTGTGGGGAGCTCCCGCCTCGAAGATATTCGCCTCCTTGGTCACCTTGTCAACTGAGGTGCATAGGGTATTTTCGGCAGGCCTCACAGCGGACCCAAGATTCAGGCAGACTGCTCACCACCAGCCCAAGGCGTCCTACTGCAGGGCCACAGCAGCTCGTGCTTGGCAGCCAGCCGTGCAGCCCCTCCCTCATTTCTCGCAGCAGTGTTCTCTGTGTTCCAGACTAGTCGTAGGGGGGAGTCAGGTGGAGGGCCACAACTCCGTCACGTACGGCAAGATGTTGCAGGATATTAAGGAGCAGTCCAGAGCCATTCAAGGACGCGTGCTATCGACCATCTTGTTTTGCCCTGCCCCGAAATTACACTTTAAAGATATTTCAAGGCAACCCCCATGCTACCCAATGGGAGAGATACCCCTTATAATAGGGAAAAACGAAATTAGCAGTATTTCACTATAAGGACATTTAAAACACAGCAGTACATGGCCCATCTTTTATATACACTGCACCTTGCTCATGGAGCTGCCTTGTGCCTACCTTAGAGGTGACTTAAATGCAGTAAAAGGGAACGCTTGGGCTACACTTGCCAGGTCGTATTGGCAGTTTAAAACTGCACATATAGACACTGCAGTGGCAGGTCGGAGACATGTTTGCAGGGCTACTCGTGTGGGTGGCACAATCAGTGCTGCAGGCCCACTAGTAGAAATTTGATTTACAGGCCTTAGGCACCTTATGCGGGACTTACTAATAAATCAAATATGACAATCATTGATAAACCAATCACCAATACAATTTACACATGAGGCACTTGCACTTTAGCACTGGTCTGCAGCGGTATATTGCCCGGAGTCCTAAAACCAGCAAAAACTAAATGCAGTACGCAGTAAAAAAACAGAGGTCAGAAGCAAAATAACAGGGGAAATCACGCCAAATATGCCATGTCTAACAGAACTGCTTAGTTGTGTTCCTACTCAAAGAGAGCATAAGCAATCAAAGGCATATTTTGGCTTTGTTAAGCCTCATTGTTGAGGTGTAGCTTGAGCTACAGAACCAAAGTCTGAGCAAATAGGAGTCATTTAGTATGACCTATCGAAAAACATAAAAGTGATGAAAAGACACTTGCAATAATTCTAAATAGTAATAATTACTTTGGACAATCTCCAGTTTGTCATATTTGCTCACTGTTCCACTACAGGATTTAATCATAGGCAAATCAATCTTGACTTTTTCTAGCAAGGGATAGTCAGGCTTGAACAGCCAATCATGTCCCTGGGAACTAAAACAGCAGGAAGCCTAGATAGTCTTTGTGCCCTTATGGGTCCCATTGGTAAAGTCCAGTTTGAGAATGTATGGAATATGAAGGGAGAGGACAGCGCTCTGGGCTTATCTGTCACACCCCTGGTCAGTCACACTCCCTATTCAGCCCTTAACCTTAGATTCAATACTGCAGAACATTTTGCTAATAACATATTTTCCAAAGGAGTAAGTTCCATCTGTAGGTGTAAAACACTATAGATTCTGAATCTGTGAATCAGTAATTTTCATACATATATAACTTTGTGTGCACCTAAGATTAACGTATGTATCACAAATGTTTGAGAAAGATTCCCTATAATACATTCGGATCTGAATTCATAGGGTGGATTGCTAGCCTTTGTTACCACATTTCATAGTAGTCAAACGCCTGTGGGGTAGAGATTTCAGCACGAGGCAGGATGTAGAGGTAAGATATTAGGTCTTATTTTTTTCAGGTTTGCAAGTCTGAATGATACTGTATTTAATTAATTAATATAGTGTTTTTATCAAGAAGCAGCGCAGTAGTTAGGTTACAAGACAATGGTACAAAAACTAAGAAGAACTGGATATTGATGGAATAATAGAAATAATAAAACAGAGAGAGAGAGAGACAGAGACAGAGAGAGAGATAGAGGGATAGAGAGAGAGAGAGAGAGAGAGAGAGAGAAATCCATTAGGAAGGAGAAAAAAGAGGGCAGGTTAGGGGCAGGCAGAAAACCATGGTCTCCCAGGCATTTTGTTTCTTGGGAAATACAACTTTGAGATGATGCTTCTAGCTTAGTACAGCCTTCTAATGGTAATATATGCTAGAATCTACCTGAATCTGTTTAATGTTCACTCTGCCCCTTTTCTATAATGTACACGTCATCAAACTAGATTCTGTCTGGTCTTGGCTCCCTGATTATTGTTGTTCTAGAGAGAAGAACCTCTGAAAGATCCCAGTAGATATTTATGATATAAAGGCAAAGTCCTAATTGGCCTTGCAGGTGACAAATGTGGGATCTGCAAAGGGATCTGAAGTTTCAGTAGGGTTAACACCAAGGGGACCTCTCAGATTCCATCTAGGTGTCAGAGGAGACTCCAGTAGATCTGCAGTGGTGCTGCTGGACCACAATTGGAACAGTGGCAGACTTCTCTTGCTATGCCAACCAGAGTGGACAATCGTCACAGATGCATCTCTGCTGAGTTGGGATTGTCATCGGGGAGAGGTGGAAATCAGAAGACTGGTTTTCGGCGTAAACCTACATCAAAGTGATGGAGTTGCCGGTGATTCGCATGGCATATAAAGGCTTACTCCAATGCATCAAGGGAGAACAGGTGCATATTCTTATAGCCAGCACCACTGCCATGTGAGATACGCCTGGGGTCCTATCTGGGGTGGACCCACCTAGCACTCACACTGTTATCCCTCAGGGCGCCCGCTGGACCAGGTGATTGTCATTCCCATTTTCCGCAAGGGAGGAGGGGGGTGCTCCAGAACTACTCAAAAATTTAGACTGATCGTTCCTCTGGGTCCTAATATAGGATATCATGGGGTTTGTCCATCATCACTGGATTGCAAGGCATTAAATATGTTGTCCTTATTGACGACCATGATGTATTTGTGATCTGCTATCATGTTTGTTTGTGTTTATATTAAGTTTTATAGCATTGAACCATATACTCCTGTAACAGAATGACATGCAATGTATTATACATCTGATGTTGCTGCCCCGGTAGGACGGCAGCGTGTGCTGCATGCCAGATTATTAAAAATCAATACAAGTAGTTAAAAAAACGTTTAAAAAAAACACCATGTGGTACTGCAATAAGCAGAGCAGAGGCTCGTCGTGGGTCTGTTGCCAGCAGGCTCTGCGTCTCTAGAACTGGCTGAGTCATCCTAGTGGCTCCAGAATAGGCCAGGAGAAGCAGCGCAACACCACCTACCGGCACACTAGGGAATTGCTGGGAAAAACCTCCAGATGCAGCCTGGCGCCTGTGGGTATTCACAAGGTGAGAATCTGTGGTTAGATAGAGTATGACCCACAAAGAACGTTACCAAAGGTAAGCAACTTGTTCTTTAAGCAGACAAAATGTCCTACCACTGTGCTTTCTTCTGTGTGTTCTGCAAGTAAGACCGAGTCACCACATTTATTTGATAACTTGAATATGTTATTAAAGACACCCTGCTTTTGGATCTGAGCGGGATCTTCCTGCAACCTCAACTTTACTGATCTCAGGTGCAGACACAACCATACCTACTAGCAAGTAGTAATGTTTCAGTCTCTATAAAGGCATTTGTGAATGCCCCCTTTTATGACCATGAGTGGAAGAAAATATCACCGTACTTCCCCAAAACAACCTTCAACCTTAAAGAAGAGTTTCCCTTGAACTGACTAAACCATTGGAATTCCTGGGACTAGGCAACATTTCAAACACTGAAGTATTACATGATACATCCTTGGACAATCCTAGAAATAACTATGGACCGTTTGGAGGCCTTTGTAAAGGAGAATCCCCAATACCCAGCAAGAAGAACAGCAAAGGATTTAGAATGGACTGGGGCAGAGCAGAATTAGGCTCTCCTCAGGCAATCCTTATTTCAGGCAACCAGCATCTGGTTCTTCATCGTGAAAACCACTTTAATCAAGATAACCTCTTTGTCTCTAAAGTTATCTTACCCTGACTCTGAATTCCATGGCTTCTTTAATTATGACCCTAGTCAAACAAAGGTCTATACTAGTTAACAGATCATCTTGATCATACGCATGATATAGGACTCAAAGTACACTTAAATTCTTTTAAAGAAAAGTTCATTTCTTTAATACAAAAAACATTTTAAAACATTCTGAAACACGTTTTGTTTGTCTGTTAATTACATATATGTGTCGGTATCTCAACATAATTTCACAGGAATTTACAGTGTAATAAACAAACATGAACAATCGGTGGGACACAATTACAGACAATACATAAAAACAGAAATATATGAAAAAAGGGATATGAACAGGTGACTTGACTGGCTATTCGGTTGATCTTCTACACGTGTTTCGGCATGCAATAAGCCTGCATCAGGAAATTCACAGAACTTCCTAAATAGGAGTTAAAAATAATAAAGTTCACTGAATCCAAAGATAAACAATTAAAACAGGCTGTGACTACCACTGCCTTTTCAAGACCTCCATCCCCCAAGTGTGAAAAAGGATAATGAGAGAAACAAAAGGAGTGGCCATCACCCAGTGTTAAGATTCTCATGCAAAGTGTGGACATAGTGTATGTCCTGAAAATGGAATAAGGGTAAGGGCCCCTAAAGTGCAAAAGTTTTTTTTTTTTTAAATGTGTTTTTATTGCAGAATTAGAAACAAGACCACATCATAGGCCAATCATTACACTTACAGCATCACAGCCTTAAAGATGACAGAGATACCATACACAGCCATTTAGCCCACAACCCGGAGGTTGGGCGGCGCTCCAGGGCTATCCTTCCCAGGAAGATGTTTCTGTGTACCCCGTCCCCTGGATCCGACCAGCATCACTTTTTAGTATCTGCTTTTACCCCCCTAAAACTCCCCCCCCCCCCCCATGCATCAACAAATGAACTCAAAATGCTCCAGGAAACACCGTCATCAGCCCATTCCTCGTCCAACATAGCTCAGACCACCCCGTACCACATTCCCCTTCCCAGGTCTCCCCAGTATGACTGCCAGAACGCCTACCCACCATCTCAGGAGCCCCCCGGTACCTGGGCTGACCCACACACTATCTACCGAGATTAATCCAGGCCGCTATGTCGAGCAACCCCCCTCAAGACCCCCATTCCCTCCCCTCCCCGCCCCCCCCAACTACTACTACTGCTGCTGCTGCTAATGCGGGCCGTCCAAATCCGTACCATCTCAGGGGCTCGCCACATACCAGGAGCCGTTCGCAATCGCTAAGAGTGCATGGAATCCGCTTGGACTATCATTCCTCCTCATCCTCTCCCACCATGTAATCACGCAACGCTTGCACCACCAACTCCCAGGCTCTCGCCATGTCCAAACAGCTCTCCTTGCCAAGTCTAGTAGCCTGCCGCATTCTAATAATGCTTTCACAGCCCGCCCATTTCAATAGCTCGTTCATCCACCTCCTCACTGAAGGGCCCTCCCTAGACTTCCAATGCCAGGTTATCTCCCTCTGCGCCAACATAAGTCCCAAATCAATGAATTTACTCGTGATTCTCGTTTTTTTAGTATGCGGGAACCAAAGCAGGAGACACGCCGCCATATCAAAGTCCACTTCCCTATCTGTCACCGCATTCAAGAGTATCCCCACTTCCGGCCAATACGTCCCCAATTTCGGACACCCCCATAACAGGTGATCCAAGTCAACCTCGGGAGCCAAGCACCTCGGGCACACTGCGTCAAGCACTTGGAAGTACCGCCTTAACCTCTCCGGAGTCAGGTACGCCCTATGTAATATAAAGAAATGCACCTGCTGAAATCGTGCGTTCCTCGTGCCCTTCCACGTCCGCCTCAGGGTCTGACTCCAGACCGTGTCCGGAATGGGCTTGCTTATGCTATCCTCCCATCGCGATTTCAATGCCAGCATCGGTGTCATCCCCTCGGTCAACATTCTCATGTGGAGACACGTCACCGCCTTAACAGTGCCCGCGGCCATCACCACATACTGACACGCCAAGGTCACCTCCGGCTCAGCGAGCCCCACCCCCCAATGCTTTTGCAGCGCCGCCACCACTGCCGCGTGCAATAGAAAGGTGCCGTCCGGCAAACCAAACTGCTCCTGGAGCACCTGATAGGGAACCAATGCTCCATCAATGTACAGGTCCCCCACCATCTGTAGCCCCAACTCCTCCCATTCCAGAAGCCTAGACCAGTCACCCCCATGCGGTAGCGCTGTTAACATCCCCAGCGGCATCTCCGGTGCATACGGCCGGACTTTCCTCGCCCGTTTCAAGCTCCTTTGCCAGCATAACCTAAGCGTCCTTTCCTCCACCGTAAGCTCCCTCAAATCTAGTTTCTGTTGCATGACTATATAAGAAAGGACGCACCTTGGAATACCAGCACCACGGTCAATCTCAGGACCCCTGAATTCTCGAGCAACATTCTGTGTTAGGATCTGCAGTTGTGCCGCCAAGTAATACAGTTCAAAATCGGGGACTGCCATTCCCCCCTCAGACTTAGGCCTGATCAGAGTTTCCAGCGCCACCCTCCGCCGGCCCTGGCCCCAAAGGAAGCCAGTCACCAGCGTCCTCAGTTCCTTAAAGACCCGCTGCGGAATCCATACCGGCAATGTTCGAAAATAATAAAGCAGCCTCGGGAGCGCCACCATCTTTAGCAGCGCTACTCGGCCCAGTACCGACAGGGGGAGCGAGGCCCAGAAAGTCATGCTGCCCCTCAGTGCACGTATGCAACGCCCTACATTCCCCTCCAGCAGGTCAGCCGCCTCGTGGAAAATGCGCACCCCGAGGTAGGTGAAGCCCAAGGGCTCCCATACCACCTCCCTTGCTAATAGGGGGCAGGGTGTGCCCGCCCGCAGTGGGAATATACAGGTCTTAGTCCAATTCACCCTAAGGCCTGACAACCGACCGAATCCATCCAGCATATCCACAGCCCCCTCCAAAGATCGCTCAGCGTCCGCCAAATACAGAAGCAAATCGTCAGCGTATAACGATATATAATGCGACTCCGGCCCTTGCACGACCCCTCCATACATGGCACCTGTCCGCGCCTGCGCCGCCAGCGGTTCCATCGCCAATGCGAACAGCAGGGGCGACAATGAGCAGCCCTGTCTCGTCCCTCTGCAAACAGGATAGGCCGAAGAAATCAACGGGCCCAGGCGCACCCTCGCCCTAGCCGACTTGTAAAGTACCCTCGTCCAACTCCGGAATCCCTCCCCAACTCCAAACTTCAGCAGTACCTCGTCTAAATACCTCCATTCCAGGCTATCAAAAGCTTTTTCGATATCAACCGCCAACACCACGGAATCAAGAGCCGAAGACCCAGCACTGTCCAAAATTCGGACCAGCCTTCGTATATTCATGGAGGTATTCCTAGTCGGAATAAACCCCGCCTGGTCCCTATGCACCAGTGTTGTCATGTGCGGCAGTAACCTGGTGGCCAGGATACGGCTCAGAATCTTGTAATCCACTGTCAACATCGATAACGGCCTGTAAGACGTCACACTCAACGCATCTTTGCCTGGCTTCAGCAGTGGCACCACTAGCGCCTCCCTCATTGACTCAGGCAGGCAACCTCGTTGCTTGGCCTCCGCATACACCACCACTAATTTTGGCGCTAGGGAATCAACAAATTTGGCATAGAATTCTATCGGCAGGCCATCCACCCCTGGGGTTTTATTCCGAGCCATCTGTTTAATAGCCACTCGCACCTCAGCCAATGTTATCGGACCTCCCAGTTCCTTGGCATCCTCACTGTCCAGCACTGGCAGTGGGAGCAAGGCCAAGTGGTCGCCTATCTCGTCCCTCTCCACCTCCAGGTGGCATTCATACAAACCCGTGTAGTACGACTGAAAGCGCGCCAGCACAGCTGATTGTGAGTAGACCACCTCCCCTCCCTCTGTTCTTATACTCATGACCGGGCACCCCCTAGGCTCTGGATCTGCAAGTTTGGCAAGGAGTGCACCCACTTTATCACGTTCCTCATGCACCTTAAGATTGTACAACTTATAGTCATAGCACCGCAGCCGTTCAGTCTCCGTCGCCACCACCTCCTTTGCCTCCGCCAATCTCTCCTGTAGATCTGGCCGGTCAGGCCTCTGTTGTTCCAGGCCACGCAACTCCCCTTCCGCTTTCGCCAAATCATTCAAGACCGCCGTCCGCGCATTCGAGAATCTACCCATGCACACACCTCTCACGACCACTTTCATCGCATCCCACTCCACCGATCGTGACGCGGCAGAGCCCTCATTCTCCACAAAGTAGCGGTCAATGCCCTGCTGAACCACGTCACTGAACACCAGATCCTCCAGTGTCTCAGGCCTCAGCCTCCAAGATGGGACCGCCGACCTAGCCCGCTGCCACTGCACTGTCACCAATAGGGGGTTATGATCCGATATGGTCCTAGCCAGGTACTCAGTATTGGACACCAGCGTCGCCAAAGTGCCACTACACAGCACTGCATCCAATCTAACATGCAGTTCGTGCACTGTAGAGAAGTAGGAGTAGTCCCTAATCTCCGGATGCTGCTCCCTCCACACATCAAGCAATCCCCACTTCTCCTGCCAATCCTTCCTATGAGCCGCCAGCCTTCGTACTGGGGAGTCGACCAACGGCGGATGTGACCTATCCAGTACCACATCAGTGATCGAGTTAAAGTCGCCCCCTAATAAGACCGGGCCAGCTAAAAAGTGAGCCAGCGAACTCGTTAGGCCATCAAAAAAACGGGCCTGATCAGAATTGGGGGCATACACACTGCACAGGACCACCTCTCTACCGTAAAGTCGTCCCTCCACCGCCACATACCTACCCTCGGGGTCCACCCGCTGTGTCGTGACCTGGAACGGAGTTCCCGCTCTCACCCATATTAGGGCCCCTCTGGCAAATGCTGAATAGGTTGTGCCAAACACTTGACCCCGCCACCTCCTTTGCAAGGCCCCACATTCTTTCTTAGTTAAGTGAGTCTCTTGAAGCATTGCTATCTGCACTCCCCGCCTCACCAAGTATGCATGCACCTTATGACGTTTCACCATTGTCTGAAGTCCTCGGACATTCCACGTAATACATTTCACATTAGGTAACGACCCCATAATAGACAGTTCTGCACAGTATCACCATTAAACAGTTGTATCCCGCATTGCAGCAGTTGCGCCCCCCTTCCCAAACCCCCCACAAAACACCCCAAACCCCACTCCCCAGGACAGGACCTAATAACCCAGCTTCAGTCCCGTTCCAAACCATCAAAACCACACACTCACACTAATCTGTGGTCGCCACCACAGAAGGCCTTAATGGCCAAAAGAGGGTGATAAGGCACCGAACCAGGGCAGACAGAGCTCCCACCCCGCGCCCCAGTCCCATGCTGTTTGCTCAGCCCCATACCTGCCCGCAAACCAAAAGTCTGGAGAGTCAGTCCCAGCAGGCACCCCAGGGTTACCAGAGTCACCGAAACATCACTCGTTAAACATTCCATCTGAAGTCTGTGGGGTAACCACCGGACCCCTGGCACTCCCCGTTTCCGATTCATCGCCTCCAGATTTCTCACCCTCCTCCTCCGAGGCCGACCCCTCCGACGTTCTTTCCTGCTGTGAACCCGTAATGCTTGCCGTTGCAGCCACAGCCCCCTTCCTGTCCTCCGCCATCTGGGCATCTCGCATGGCCCGCTGGAGTTTATTCCGTGAACGAATGCGCTGCGACTTCCTGATCCTGATCGGTTTTGGTCTTTCCCTTCCGCTCTTATTCGTGCGGTCCATTCCAGCACGGTATAGTTCTAGCCACGACCAGGCCTCGTCCGGAGTTTGGAAGAAGTGTGTCCTGCCATCGAGGATAATCCGTAATTTGGCAGGGAAGAGCAAGGAATACTGAATCCCCTCTTCCCTCAGCTCTTTCTTAACTGACAGAAAGGATGCCCTGTGTCTCTGCACTTCCTGCGTATAGTCCGGAAAGATGGTGACCTTGCTATTATCCACTTGGAAGGGACCCTGGGATCGCGCTCTTTGTATCAAAAGGTCGCGGTCTTTGTAGTGCAGCAGTTTCACCACCATCGGTCGGGGTGGACGGCCCTCCAGAGGTGGCCTAGCCGGGACCCTATGTGCCCTCTCCAGGGAGAAGAAAGGAGAAAGCCCCTCCGGCGCTACCACCGTCTTAAACCAGTCCTCCATGTACGCCACTGCGTCGTCCTTCTCGACCTTTTCCGGAAGGCCCACCACCCTCACGTTGTTCCTTCTGTTACGACTTTCCGCATCCTCCGCCCGTCGTTCCAGAATCGCCAAACGACCAAGAATATCCGTTAGTTTATGTTCCGCCGTCACCACAGCAGGTTTCAAGTCCAGGAGTAATTGTTCATGTTCCTTCACCTTATCCGAGAGCTTGGTGCGGTCAGCCCTCAGGAGACCTAGCCCCGTGGCAACCTGCGCAATATCATCGTGCAGCGTTTCCTTCGTCGTGGTGATCGCGGCCAGGATAGCGTCGAGACGCGAGTTCAGCCTCTGTTCCGGCGTAGTATCATCCTGTAGGGCCTGGGCACCTCCATGTGGAGTCGAAGTGGACGCGTCATCTTGGTCCGGCGGCGTGCCCAGAACCCCGCCTGCAGCGGCCATCTTGCGCTCGGAGGATGCCCCCTCCAGTCCACCAGTTGCGGCCCCTCCAACCACAGCACCCCTTCCTGTCACACCACCAGTTGCGCCTTCCCGGGGAAGATAGCGGTGACACACCACAGGGTACCCCACACCTCGGCAAAGTCAGTTCCGGCGTCCGCCCTATGCCAGCCGTGACCCCAGAACGCACCTGCAGGCTCCAGCCCCTACCAGCAATATATAGTCCGGTGCCACCATTAAGGCCCTGGGTCACCACCCAAATCCAGCCTCCCGGGCAGCAACGTTCCTCCAGGCAAGGAGGCGGGAGCCCCCCGGGGCCACTCACGCCGGCCACCTGACCAGGACTCTGCAGCAGGTCAACAAAGCATCCATAGACCCCGCTCCAGATGCGTCCCACCTCCGTAATCCTAGCAATACAGGCGGGCGAATCCCGCTAATAGAATAAGCCCCTGTGGTCCCGGGCCAAATGCAGGGCGCCTCCCGTTCTCAGGAGCTCACAGGCAATGCAACACCTCCCGAGCGCCCGGGTCCCCAGCTGCGTGACCTGCAACAGCTTGCAACCTGCAACCGCGGCTCCAGTGTCCGCTGCCCGCCTGCAACAGCTTGTCCTCAGGTGGTCGGGTCCGCCTGCCAGCGCGGGCCCCTCCAGGCGTCTCAGGCCAGCGCTCAATAAATGCGCCCTCCGCCCGCCACAGGCGCCGCAGTCCCAGGTCAGTCCGTCCTGCGCCAGCTTTCAGGACAGCAAGCGGGAGGGGGAGGGGGGAGGGCGCGAGGAGCACACGAACCGCAAGTCGGGAGGGACAACGCTCCGGCCCCTCACTCGGACCCGAAAGTGTCCTCAAGCGCTGCTCTGCACCCAAGCTCCACACGGCAGCCACCAGGTCACCAGCCACAAGCGCCCACAGTCCTCGGTCCACTCCGGCTCCTCACATCGCCATCTTGCCTTTGTACCCGGCCAGGCACCTCCGTGTCACGGATCGCCGTCTCCGCTCGGCCCCCGGGGCACCGCCAGCAGCCAGACTCTCAGCCCCGATCTGTATTCACCTTACAAGGCGAATTTTATGCGTCCAGAGGTCCCGCAGGCTGTATTCACAGGATAAATTACGGGACTCGGCGCGGAGCTACACGCTCACACGGCCATCCCAGTCGGCGCCAAACCACGCCCCCCCTAAAGTGCAAAAGTTAGCACTCTTTTGTGAGTAAATTGTTGGATATGCAAGACCTTAACCTTTTTGAATGGTGGTAAAAGCTATATAACATACTATAGTTAGCGGCTTACCAAACATATGAGTCAAATCCGATCGATGTGAAGGCTATTCATTGAATTCAAATGGGAGGAAGGTAAGCAAATCCGAAATTGAGAGACAAACTATATGATTATCTATTATTTCAAGGTTGGATTAAAAAAGTTTCTTATTATAAAGGAAATGATTTTACCAATGGGATATGAAAACGGTGTCTTCACCCAAACAGCGATCTTTGTGAAGAGAAGGTCCAGCAGAACCGATTCTACGGGATCTAGATATAAGTAAAAGAGGGAGGGGGAATTTAAAGAAGTGCAGAAATGAATACCTGAATATTAAGATATGTAGACGGCCTTGTAATCTGTGTAGGAGGTTGAGGGAGGAATTTCCGTCAATGACTAGCTGTCAAGGTTTAACTCCAAAGAGAGTCCGAATTGAATATTTTATCAATATTGTTGAGTAAACGGACAGCAGAATGTTCTAAAAATAGCAAAAAATAAAATGAAAAGTCAATTCAGAGTTTTGGTACATTTATATAGTGTTGGACCCTTGGGCTTTCAGAACGAAATGGTGTCTGCAGGATATCTTTACAGGGGTTAGAATATACATAATACTAGAATCCTTAAGTATATGGCAGTATGGCTAGTATATCTTAACGGGTTTGCGGTGCACTATACTTCTTTTTCCGGAACACACAGGATCAACTTGAGAACACTGACGAGAGACTGTGCAAACCCCCAGCTCGATTTAAATCCACAGTCCGAGCGGGGAAAGTCACTGTTTCTGTGGTATGATAACTAAAAAAAGTAGGAAAAACCTTTTCCAAGTCATGTTTGAAGCCTGGCAAAAGAACCTGCGAGCGATATATGACAGTTTAATCAGATACAATTATCTATTTGGAAATTAAGAAGCAACCTGGAAAACCATTGTGAATCTAGCTTGCAAAGCCTGTAAATGAGGAGACACTCTTGCACAATTGCGGTTATAACGAATGACCCATCCACAAGTTTCACAAGCAACACTCGAGAAGCAAAAAAAAAGTCAACAACAAGAATAATAACATGTGCAGAGAAACCTCTCTTTTGAAAAAAGTGTTCTTAATGAAACATAAGAAAAACATGTTTTTAAAAAGATGAAAGCTGATGAACAGACGAAAATTCCATTGGTCTTTGGGCAGCAATTTCAGAAGAGGTTTCTAAATATCAATGGCTTGCAAAACGGTCTTCCTGGTAACTCATCTAGCCGATCAACCACATTACCAGGGTCTGAAAAACTAGCTATCACTGCCTCAAGTGCTAGTAGATCATAAACACTAAACAGAAAAAAAGAGAGTAAGAAAGATAACTTGCTCATCTTCCCTTCACTATATCTATCAAACAACAAGAGCGGGTACATATTTAACCAACATATGGCCCTATGGAGTCTCTCACAGAATTGTAGGGGGGAACCTTCAGAGGTTTTTAAAAAGAACCATCACTCACCAACCTAGTTGATGACATGCTTCATCATTGGGTTCACACCCTGCACAGAGTTCTCAAGGAGATCAGGAATGACTGGGCCCAGGTCATTCTTAAGGCTCCATAACGGGCATGGAGAGTCTGGTATCTCGATCTGTTTAGCATGAGCATCGGTCCTCTGATCAGGCTTTCTCTTCTGGAGTATCTTCTTTCACAGTAACAGGGCAGAGGTCTGCACCCGAACCTGAAAACGCTTTGCCTTCATGTGTGGAGATTGAGCAGAGAGAGTTGACTGCTTTTGACCTTCCGGCCAAAGTCTGCAATGTTATTGTGACAATCAGGCGTCCGTCCACTAAGATGGTATATGCCTGTAGTTGGTATGGTGTACAGACCAACATGTTGATCCTCAGTCTGCATCCCTTTCCCAAGTTCTCAGAGTTTATTCTTTCCTTGGCCCAGTAGGACTCTTCTTTGGGCACGTTGAAAGGTTATCTTTCTGCCATCTGGGCATTTCTGCGGCTGCGAGACCAGCAATCACTTTTTAAATCCCCTATTGTACATAGGTTCTTGAAAGACCTCCAACATATGTTTCCAGCATCGCCTTTTATGATGGCCCTGTGGGACTTGAATTTGGTTCTTACGTTTCTGATGTGTGCTTCCATTGAGCTTCTCCACATCTGCCCACTCAGACTGCTAACAATCAAAATGCCCTCCTTAGTGGCAATAACATCTGCCATGATGGTCAGTGAGTAACAGGTACTGTCTGCAAATCCTCCGTACCTCAACATCTATTCAGACAAGCTGGTCCTTCAGAATTGACCATCCTTTTAACCGAAGGTGGTAACTCTGTTCCACTTAGGCCAATAATGTGCCTACCTGCTACACTCCACCTCATCCTTCTAAAGAAAATGAAAAACTCCAACGGCTGGACCCAAAAGAGCTTTTTTGTTCTACCTTGACCACACAAAAGAGTTCTGGGTGGACTGTCAACTCTTCGCGGGGTATGTTGGTAGTGTCAGGCTGACTTATAGGGCAGACCCAGAGGGGCAGGTCTGATAAGATAGTGTGTGGGCCTTTTTTTGTAGGTTTGTGGGCCAGTTTTTGGATCTGGTGGGACAGTTTATACTGCTGATTTCCATGATATCATCACAAATATTGCTTACAGCAAGCAGAACTCCTTTCACACCTTGTAAAACACCTATGCAACTTGTCTTTACAAGTTCAAACCTGCCCTATTTGCAAATGTGGGCCACTTTTTTTTTTAACTATTTGAATCACTAATGGGGGCACTTTTATTCTGGTGCCTAGGCCTATTTTCTGCCCCAGTCCAACCCTGTATGTCAGAGCCAAGAAAGAAAAGGCGGTGCAGAAATGAACCAGCTTGCGATGGATGATACTCTGCATCAAAAACTGCTGAGCACTGCCCAAAGGGAAACCTCCTGAGGTCTTGCATGCTCACTGTCCCAGAGCCAAAGTTGCGACCACTGAGTTCGTGAAGTTCCTGTCCTGGATATCTATCAGGCAGCAAAGTGGGCTTATTTGCATACATTTATGAAGCACTACTGTCTGGACAGTCAGGCCTGGTGTGAGGGTCAATTTACCAGTTCGATCCTACAGGACTTTTTAGTGTAATCCGTATCACAGCCCCACCACAGGAGAGGTATTATTTGGATATCTATTCTAAGGTAAGGAATCTGTGGATAGATGTCTCTATCAGATGAACAAGTTACTTACCTTCGGTAATGCCTAATCGTGTAGTGACTACATCTAGCCGAAGATTCCTTACCGACCCTTTCATCCTCTACACTTTGCGAACATATTATAGTGTAAAGGGTTTATCCTTTCTAAGGGCCCTAGCTTCGCACACCAGTGGTCAGTGTTTATTTATTTATTTATTTATTAGTATTTTGTAAAGCGCATGGTTACACTAGCAAGTGTGTCCCTGCGCTAAAAATGCTAAAAGATGTTTCCAATAGTACATGCTTGTTTCCTATCTTAGTCTTTGGGGAAAAGGATTGTTCCTCCTCGTGGCTCCGCGCTTCTGGCATAGAAAGTTACAAAAAGAAACTGATGTCAGCAGGCTGTGATGGTACCTATAAAGCCACAGCTCATATCACTTCCAGCACGGATAACGCCAACAACGCCATGTAGAAGTGAACGACACCACTGAGTGGCGCGCAGGGTTACTGCTAATCAAACTTTCTGAATCTAGTCTGATGTCTGGGGAATATTCTAAGGTAAGGAATCTGCGGCTAGATAGTCTCGACCAGCTATGATTATCGAAGGTAAGTAGTAGTAGTTCTTTATTCGATCAAATGGAGATCATTTACATAATTTATCAACAACAATCTTCCTAATAAATTACATTATACAGTAATGAATTAAAGACCCTGACATAAAAAGATTAAGAATTTAAAATAATTAAAAAGAAAGATTAGGAACATGTGACCATTAATGTTAAAACAAGTATTGTAAACAGCTTCATATTGTGCCTTACCCTATGATGTACCAGGTTTTACCTTGCCAGTATCAACTTAGACCAAATGCGCCAGGTGTACAGCAAGTACCCTGATATGGCAAATATTAGCTACTTTGTAGGATCTGATCTAAGTACTCGCAACATCTCTACTGGTTGCTTAAACAATAGAAGCCTACATAAAGGGATTAGCCACTTTTTCCTAGTCTGTACATAACATGGACAAAAAAGCTTGTAGTAGTCTAATGATTACGGACTAAGAGAACATGTGGGGCACGTCACGGTTACAGTAGCCTGGGTCCATCTACTTCTAAAGTAATTCAGGGGTAAGGTTCCATATCGGAATTGTAAATAAAGTGAACATGCAGGTGTTGGTTCAATTTCATCCATAATATCCTCAAATAAAAAAGTACATTTAAACTCTAAAATCTATCTGTTAGAGTGCCCTGTGCTTCAGCAGCATAACAGGAGTCCTGAATGTAAGCCCAATACTTTGCTTTTAAAAGGGGAAATGCATCTTTCGTCAGGGATTTAGGGTCTTCCCACATAGACCTCAGGCCCAATCTCACTAACCTGTACCTTACCTCTCTAAACCATTTCAACCATCCTGCTGCTCTATCAAGGTTTGTTACTTCCTCCACAGCTTCTTTCACTGGGTTTCAGATTTTACTGGTCCATATTATGACCCAAAGCAAAAGGGATTTCAATTCTGCTATGTGTTTGACATTTCTTAAACCAAGGTCTAACAGGACCGGAAGAAGTGGGGTACTGTTTGGCAGTTTTATTAATGACCATATACATTTACTTTCTGCCATCTGTAGGCTCTTAGTCTGGTCCAGGCCCCACAATTCTGCTCCACAGAGTGTTGCCCAAAACCTCTGTGAATTGATAAGCAGATTGCTTACGTTTTCTGACCACTGCTGAGTCAACGTGCTGTAATGATATGGTACTCTTTTGAATTCGATCGGTCCAAGTTGGGTTGCCATTCAGTCTGATGCCTAAGTAGTTCTTCTAGAGTGCCTGCACCCAGCCTTATTTCCCCTTAAAACAACGGTGGGGGTTAAAAACCATGAATTTGGTCTTAGAACAATTTATCTCTAGACCGAAGTCAGTGAAGGCTGTTGCAAACCTGTTCAATATATTTAGCATACCCATATGGGTTTTTGCAATTAATAATGTATCTTCTGTATACAAGAGTAATGATATTTGTCTGCATGAAAGCTTAGGGAGATAACCGCCACAGTAATACAGAGCTTGGACTAGCCCATTCATATAAAGGGTAAACAGGGTTGGGGTAAGAACATATCTTTGTCTCACTCCTTTGTGCACTCCTATCTTCCCAGTGAGTTTGCCCCCCTGTTTCCCACAAACCTGGGCATAATTGTCCTGATGCATATGGTCAATCAGTTGTAGTAGCCCATTTGGTAAGCCGAGATTCCTCAGGGCAACCCATAATTTAGAGCGATTTATAGAGTCAAATGCTTTCTTGAGGTCCAAAAAACGACATAGAGATGGCCATTCCTGGTGATGACTTCCTTCTGGGTAATAAGATAAAAACAGAATACCTGGTTAAGCTGCTGGTTAATTCACTAAAGATAGCTTGTAAATGTGTTACGAATATCAGGCTCAAGCGCAACTCCTCATTCTATGGGTGCCGTGGAACAAACAAACCGGCACCATCTTTGATAAAACTACATTTTCCATGGGGCCTTGCGCGTCTCATACAACGCGGCAAGGACAGCCCATAAAATACGTAGGAAAACCCGGAAGGTTGTTGGAAATTCTCTTCACCCAGATCCGTGTTTGCAGCATTGCTCTCTTGGAAAGTAAGTAATGATGGGTTCAGGATATTGAGCCCAAAACCTTTGTCCTTTGATCTTTCCTCCTTTGTTGGTGAGCGGCTGCTCTTGCGAAGTGAAGGGAATCGTATTGCGGTTACACTCGATCAGCATTTTCAACCGTTGCGGAACAAGTCCTCCGTTGGTTGAGCTGTCTGCTCGGAGCTCGTTGTGGAAGACGGTTTGTGTTTCTTTTGGTCCTTTACTAGAACGGCATTGTCGGCCATTACTTAGCACAGTGTCCTCTGTTGGGGAGCTCCAGGACCGGAGCTCGTGCAGAGGACGGTACAGGATTTCATTTGTTTATTGTTCTGAACCCTGGCTGCATTGTTGGCTGTTTCCTTGCACAGAGTCCTCTGTTGGTGAGCATCCAGACTCAGAGCTTGTGCAGAGGACGGAAAACATAGTAGCATTTCAATCGGCTTGTCGGCTGAGGGGAGTCTCACATTTCTATAAAACCTTGACCAGCATGCTTCACTGTTCATCATCGAGGTAACCGGTTAGTCCCATGGGGTGCTGTTTAACCCGATAGTGGACACCTGTCTTAGTTCTGTTTTTCCACTTTCAGTTATTGTTACTTCATTTAAACAACTTTGGAACTTTTAGATACAACTCATTGGTTCTAAGGATTCCAACTGTTCCTTTGGTGTATTGACCATTGGTTTCATTTGACTTATCAAGAACCAAAGAGAGATATGTAGGTGGAAGCACTCTAGTTCTCTATATTGGCCTGTGGGATGCCTAATCCCTCCAAATATCAGTGTACATTTTGCTGTCTTGTATTCCACGCTGCAGTTATATTACCCAAAGATCATCATCACTCAGAAGCCACAACAAACCGGGCAGCTCGTCTTACACAATGTCTTTTCTTTTCTTTCAGGTATAGAGTGAAGAGTATAGAATAGATGGGTTTATATTGCAGATGTGTTGGGACAGGTTATGTGATTACTGTTCTTTGTTGTTTCAGATCTCCCTCCTCGCAGTTCCCTTCCCTTCCTTCCCTCACTTGATCCTTCCACTGACCTGTGCCATTAGGGTTATCAGGCTTGGTTAGGTCAAGAGGTGGACCCTTTCTGGCATCCAACCGATCCTGAGGACTGGCGAAGTAACAGAATTTCCAACCCACGGAATAGTGTCCTCCCGGTCGGCTTGTGTTAGGAATGGCCACTCTTGAAGATGTATTCACAGCAGTTGCCACAGTTCAGGTTGAGTTAACCGCATCTAGACAGGAAACTGCAGATTTAAGTGCCAGGCTGGATGGATTGCAAAGAAATACTTTCAACATAGGGGCAGCAGCCGCAGCGCCTAGAGCGATGGTGGTAGAGATGGAGATTTGTATTCCATTAGCCACCCCAGAAAGGTACAATGAGACTCGAGTACTGTACAGGTATTTTTTACTCAAGTCATGCTACACTTTTCGTGTAAGCTGAAATCATTCCCCACTAATCAGGCGAGGGTAGCTTTTCTTATTTCTTCTCCAGCAGGGGATGCAGCGCTGTGGGCAGTACCCTTGGTAAACCGGGACGACTCTCTCTTACATGACTGGGAAGCTTTCCAAGAGGAATTTGTGAAGGTGTTTGATAGGAGGGCAGACTTGTACATGGCAGACAAGGAATTATTGGAGCTCCCTCAGGGTAGCAAGGACCTGCTGGTGTACTTAAATTCCTTTTGACGCCTTGTGGCTGAAACCAAATGGCCTGAGTCAAAGCAAGCCGCACTTTTCCATCAAGGATTAAGGGAAGATCTTAAAGACGTTATTGCCCAGATTGATCCACAGCCTGCTACAAGCGAAGATCTGATTAATCTAGTACTGCGCCTTGATCACAGACTGAGTGAACGCAAAGGTGAACATAAAAGGAAAGAAAAAAACTCACCGTCTTATGGACACCAAGGGTCTTCTGAATCTCACCAAGTCTCAAGATCTGAACCTATGGATATAGGAACCATTAGGGCTGCCTTGACTTCTGCTGAGAAGGATTTGCGCCGCAAACAAGGACTCTGTCTGTATTGTGGCAGGAAAGGTCATTTTGTACGGGAATGTCCCGTTAAACCAAAGACGAAGCGGTTTCGTACTGGCAAGATGATGACAGCAGCTGTAGACAAGGTCTCGGAAAACTAGAGGACTCTAAGAACAGTGAAGGGGTTTCTTGGAGTCATGCATATATCTCTTCTTTGCTAAACCAGGACCCAGCAGGACAACGTCACCTTTTCATTGTGGTCATGCTGCTAATACAAAATGAATGGATTCCTATGGCTGCCATGGTTGATTCAGAAGCCACTGGCTTGTTTATGGATTGGGGAGAAGCTAAACATATAGGAGTTTGTCTGATACCTAAGAACACACCAGAAGATGTATACGCAGTTGATGGGAGGAAGCTGGTTACAGGGCCCATTGGATACCACACAGAAGATGTCCTGGTACAATATGGATCCACCAAGAAGGAATCAATCACTTTCAACATCATCCATGCACCTCCATATGGGGTCATATTGGGGTAACCATGGCTCCAAACACATAACCCTGAAATAGATTGGGTTACTTAGATCGGTATTGATGAACTCTCCTTATTGCTGAGAATATTGCTGTAGAACCACAGAAAACCCTGCCACAGAAGTGGCTGGTAGACTGAGTGTGGCCACTGCAGCAGAAAAGGTGGTGCAGTTGCCCTCAGTATATCAAGAGTATGAGGGGGTTTTTGACAACATCCAGGCAGAAGTACTTCCTCCCCATAGGCAGTATGTCTGCCAAATCAACCTTGTTCCAGGGGCTGTAGTTCCTAGTGGGAGGTTGCATGCCTTGACGGAACCAGAGAATCTCCATCTAAGAGACTATTTGGACAAACTACTCGAAATAGGCTTTATCCGCCCATCTAAGTCTCCTGCAGCATCACTTTTTTTATACCAAAAGCTAACGGTGAATTAAGAGCTTGTGTGGACTTTAGAGCATTGAATGCTATAGCGGTGAAGAACAGATACCTCTTGCCGCTCATCAATGTATTACTCGAGCAGGTAAAGAGGGCGAGGATATACACAAAGATTGATCTGAAGGGGGCCTATCACCTGGTGCGCATGAGGAGCGGTGATGAGTGGAAGATGGCTTTCAAGACCCGATATGGTTTGTTCGAGGATTTGGTGATGCCATTTGGGCTAAGTAATGCCCCTGCGGCATTCCAATACTTTCTTAATGATGTACTCCGTGAGATTCTGGACCACTACCTGGTAGTGTATATTGACGACATTCTCATTTATTCAGGTTCAGAAGAGGCGCACATACAACATGTAACATCTGTACTCCAGAACCTACAGGATAACCATTTGTTCTGCAAATTGAGCAAATGTGACTTCCATGTGACCGCTGTGGAATTTCTAGGAGTCATACTAAGCCCATCAGGCCAGGAAATGGCCGAGCGTAAGATCATTGCTGTCAAGGATTGGCCTCCTCCTCAGAACATCAGGGATGTGCAATGCTTTATTGGCTTTCGCCAATTTTTACAGACGATTCATCGACCAGTTTTCAAAGCTAGTGGCTCCCATCACTCAACTGATGAGGAAATCCCAGAAATTCAAATGGACTCCTGAAGCCCATGAGGCCTTTCTTGCCTTGAAATTAGCCTTTGTGACCGCTCCGATCTTGTCTTACCCGAATCCAGAGAGACCCTACGTAGTGGAAGCCGATGCGTCTGAAGTGGCCTTGGGGGCCATTTTATCACAGAGAAATCCCTCCACTGGGCAGCTACATCCAGTGGCTTTTATGTCAAGAAAGCTTAACGAAGCTGAAAGAAACTACCATGTTGCTGAAAAAGAGCTTTTAGCTATAAAAGAAGCTTTCACAGAGTGGAGGCATTTCTTGATGGGAGTCAGACATGTGGTCACCGTGTATACCGACCACAGGAACCTACAATTTATGACTGCAGCTAGACATCTTACACCCCGTCAGCTCAGGTGGATGCTTTTATTTTCTGGGTTCCATTTTCTCATTACCTACAGGCCGGGGGCGGAGAACAAGAAAGCTGACGCACTTACCCATCAGTCATCTACCAAGGACCCAGTTCTCTCACCAGCTAGCGCCATTATCAATCCTTCCAAGGTGTTGGGTGTGATTCAACCAGAGGCCTTTCTCCAAGGTAACAAACAAATACCCATGTACACTCCAAGAATCAATAACAAAGTAAAATCAGTCTTGATATGAAGAACATTAAGGAGACAAAAGCATGGAAAACCATAAAGCAATAGTTATAATCATTTAACAAGTTAGTCGTTGATGTGCAGTGTCTTTTAATGTTCAGACACGGAAAAGACCAGGCTGGTCTTTTCCGTGTCTGAACATTAAAAGACACTGCTTTTGTCTCCTTAACGTTCTTCATATCAACACTGATTTTACTTCGTTATTGATTCTTGGAGTGTGCATGGGTATTTGTTTGTTATATAGATATAGTGTTAGCTTAGGTTTACACTACATTGGGGAGTTATAGGGTTTATCCCCTCACCCTTCTGCACCTCTACTCCACTGAGAATTACCATTACTAAGTAGCGTTAATACATAGCAGTGCGCCCTTTACCTAAGATAAAAACCTTCTCTGACCCTTAGAAGCTTTTCTCCAAGGTGTTCTGAAGGGAGTGCGATCGTTCGCGTGGAGGACCTGGTTACAACGCCACAAACAATGGCAAGGGAGGGATGGTTTCACGATGAATAATCGTCGCCTGTTTGTGCCTACATCTCGGCTCAGGAAACAGGTGTTCCGCTGGTGCCATGAGTCTCCCAGTGCTGGACATCTTGGAGTGGAAAAAATGGTCACCATAATCAACAGACAATTCTGGTGGCCTTCACTCAGGATGGATGTGAAAGAGTGGGTTTCTGGTTGTGTAAAATGTGCCACTATGAAATCTGACCACCGTAAGCCGCAGGGGTTGTTACACCCTCTTCCTACACCTTCCAGGCCTTGGGAGAACATTTCATTGGACTTCATCGTCTGTTTGCCAGTGGTTCAAGGGTGTACTACGATTCTGGTGGTCATAGACTATCTTACGAAGAAGGGGCATTTTATAGCCTGCAAACAGGTGCCCACAGCAGGTCAACTGGCACAGTTGTTGATGTTACATGTGGTGCGTTTGCATGGGTTACCCAGTATCATTGTGTCCGATCATGAATCACAGTTTACAGCCCAGTTCTGGAAGGCGTGGTGTTCCTCTTTGCATCTCACATCGGCCTTGTCTACCAGTGTTCACCCTCGGATGGCCAGACTGAACGTCTCCACCAGACGCTGAAGCAGTATCTGAGATGTTACGTGGACAACAGTAAGGAAGAGTGGGTGGATTATCTATGGCTCGCGGAGATAGCCTATAACAACCCTACACATGGCACCATGAGAGCATCTCCATTCTATTGTAATTATGGCCACCATGCACGGTTTCTCCCTTCTCTCCACCCCATCAAGGGTGCAAACATACCCGAAGTGGTCAGTAGGGTGTCGCATATCATGGACACCCTAATAAAGACGCAGGAAAACCTGAAGGCAGCCAAGATTGCCTACAAAACCTCAGCAGACAAACACAGGGGTCCAGGGCCTTTGTACCAAGTAGGGGATTCTATTTTTTCTTTTATTTCAGGTATAGAGTTAAGAGTATAGAATAGAGGGAGTGATATTGGAATGTGTTGGGACAGGTTATGTGATTACTGTTCTTTGTTGTTTCAGCTCTCCCTCCTCGTAGTTCCCTTCCCTTCCTTCCCTCACTTGATCCTTCCACTGACCTGTGCCATTACGGTTATCAGGCTTGGTTAGGTCAAGAGGTGGACCCTTTCTGGCATCAAACCAATCCTGAGGACTGGCGAAGTAACAAGATGACACAAAACGTGGTTTTCCTCAATCCGGGTGTTTAAATGCATCAGAATCAATTTACTAAAGACTTTCTGGGCTGTATCTATAAGACTGATTGGTCTATTGGTTGAAGATCCCCTTTTTTAAAAATTGGGATAATTTCAGTGCCCTTCCAGGTACTTGGGATGACCCCTCCTCACGTTATTGTGTTAAATATTAAATGTAGTACAGGATCCCATATAATGGGTTCTGAGCAGCAGATATCCACTGGAATCTTATCTAATCCCGGGGCGTTGTCCTTTCCCAGGCTGCTAATTGCAGTCACAGTTTCTTTTGGAGTAAAAGAGACTACTTTTTCTTCCACTAACTCTTTTAACTGCTTTCAATCAACCTTTGGGGTCTCGGATCCTCACTATTGCCCTCCGCTGCATACAACTGTGTAAAGTGTTCCTCCCAAGCATGTGGTTGGATACAAAAATCCTCATTTATTACCGTATGGACTGAGCCTTTGCTCAATAAATGACAAAAAGACTTGCCATCTTTCATTCTTGATGCTTCAACCAAAATGCGCCAGTTCTCTTCCTCCCAACTTTTTTTTGCCTCTGTCTGAGCCTTGTTGTAGGCCCTTCTTCTTTCCATTACAAGATCACTACTCCCACCCTTTACTGCTCCAATTAAGGCAGTCTTGGCTTGTCTGCAGTACCCGGTAAACAAAGGTTTAGCTCTGCTTCTAGAGATCATGCTTACTATTTGTAAGGAGGCCAAGTGCTTCCCTTGAAGCAAAACGACATTTATCTACTATCTTCTGCCATAAGCTAGAACATTTCTTGCATTTTGGTAGTTGTTTAGTGCCCGCACATTCCAGGGCATTGACTTCAACGGGATAGCCAGTCTAAAAATAATTGAGTATATTGAGAAGTGCTTGGGATTTTCCAAATAATGTGGCTAAAACAATCTTTTTGAAGTACCTCACTGAGTGTCTTTTATCTTCCTAAATCACACTGACAACAACATACACAATAAACCCCCCATCGGTGCAGCCTTATGCAAACATTCGATATTTATAAGAACTATCAGACTGCCATGATTAGAAACGTCCTCCATCTATCCCACCCCCCAATGGCTTGATTAGTGAGTCAAGTTGCAATACTGTGAAAGATGACAAGAATAACATTATCAGAGGACGTACGACTACTCCCCACCCATACTACTATTCCCAATTGACAGTGAAATAGCCAAACCCCATTGTAGCTCAACACCAACAAAGGCATATTAAACAACACAAAAGAGAAATACACAATCATGCAAGTGTTCCGTGTACAAGTCATGTTCCCCCAACAAGGAGAAACCCCCAGAAAACTCCTATATTGGACTGTGGATACTGCCATGCCCCAACCCCACACACAAAACCATCCCAAATAAGTAACCCTAAAGTGCTTGCTGTGGCACTGACATAAAGAAATTGCGCATTACAGAATATTGGAGTCAAAGCCAGATTGCTGTGCCAATGGGTATTCTGCTGCTATAAATAACATAGGACATCCATACTGTTCAAACAGGAAAATATTGCTGCCAACTATAATCACTCACAGTCTTTGTGTGAACTAGATCATAATAAACAGGTATATAAAATAGTGACAACTGCTTTGCAACAGAGCTATTCAATTTCATCCGGTATTAAGTGAGAGAAATTTACAACACAAAAGTACACACACAAGAAGTCGAGCCCATGTGTAAAGTATGATCCTCTCACATCAGTGTAATAGACAGAGGTACAATATAACTAGAGAACTAATATTTGGAGATGAGAAGTACCAATATTTCCAGTTGTGCTCATATGTGTCAGTTCAAAGATTTCAGCATCTTCCAAAGTGAAAGTTCATTTCAAACAGCAATTTGAATCAGAAGATATCAGCCAGGCATATTCTATTTATAGATCTTTTGTCATTGGGTAAAGATGCAGTTCTTTATCTCTCTCAACATATATCGGCCGGACTGGGAACCAAACCCGGCTCTGGTAAAGGGCTCACCGGCCCCCAAGGAGTTGGGTGTGCAGCCGAGCTGTTTGCCAGGGCCGGTTTTGGTCAATTTTGTTACAGGGCCTGATATTGCAGCTATGCTGCAAAATCGGCCCTGTAACAAAAATGGCCACCAGGGGCCCACAACCGGTCACCCTCCTGGAGGCCCAGCGGGGAAATGCCCGGTGCCCGCTACGGCCAGTCCAGCCCTGCCTGAGATGTATGAAGAGGTACATCAACCAGCGATGTAAAATGTTCCAGAACACAATCCAAACAGAACTACACTCAGCATTTAATGACCAAAATAGTTCATACTAGAGATGGTGCTGAGACTCTCTGGGCCACACATACTAATATTCTGAATGAATCATAAATTGCGACAAATACCAATTTAGAATGTTTTCGTTTTTATTTGGAATCTATTATAATGCATTCAGTAGATCTGGTCGCAATTTGCGCAGCGACTTTTACCGAAGGCATTGGCAATTTGCAACATATCCTCTGTATTAACAGGATGGTTCACAAAATACCATATTGTGGGTCCCAATTCGACCTACCTTGTTAATATGCATGAGGTAGGTCGCAAATTAAGATCCACTACAATTGGCTAGCTTTACAGGGATGATGGCATGTGGGAGTCAGAAGACCACCATGTCTGTGATTGCTTTTAAATAAAGCAGTCTTTTTTTTTTTTTATTAAATGCAGCGCCGTAAAATGGAAAAAATATTTAGAACCCTTTTTATGGAGTACATAAAAATGCTTTTGTCTACATTCACAAATGGGAAGGGGCTTGTTGGGGAACCCATCCCCTTTGCGATTGGTTACCACCTCCTTTGACAGTAAAATATGAATGATTTGCGGTTAAATTTCAGTCGAAAACATTAATACATAACTTAAGAAATCAGTATTTTGAAGAGACATCCTTTGCATGCCCCTTCCAAATACTGATTCTGTATCAACTTGCAAACCCAAACTGAGATTCAGTAACATGTTGATGAAACACAATTTGGGTTTTGTGGTCGGATTTGAGATTTGCGACTTTAAATGAAATTACATGAGACTATAGTTATCTATGTTGCTAAGAAAACACGTCAATATATTAATTTGGAGATAGATATTTTAATATAAACGCACTATAAACAATAATACAATCTAAAAGTCTAACAGCAGAGATAAAACATATCTGTTCTTAAAACAATACTAATGTGAGCCAACTTTGTCATCCAAGATCAGACTGGAAATTCAAAAGGAGGAAGACAGTAACACTTTCAGGCTCTACTAAATAGTATCCCTACACGTTCAGGTATTCAAATATCTAGTATATATTCACAAAGGAGCAACAGATGGAAAAGAAGACCAGGTCGCCCTCCACTCAAAAGTCCTCAAAACACAAAAACCTGGTTTCTAAGGCGCCTTTTACAAATTCAAATCTTTATTAAACGTGTGCGAAATACTGTCATTTACCAAATTCCATATACTCCTCTTTTTTCTTATTGATGAGGTAGTCACAACACGTTTATCCGCCTTTCTTTAAAATCATGAATTTCTGCAATAGACAGTCCTCCATTGGTAAAACACTAAGGTCTTTTAAACTTAACCTAGTGGAAACCCCGAAGTCACAACATGTGTAGACAATTGTGTATATGAAAAAATGTGAAAAGACAAAATGACCCCTCATGTGCGCACCACCAATGGGGTCACTGGTTGGTACTCACCAGTTGTGCCCCCTTTTATCTTCATCTGTGGTAATTTTGTCTAGAAAGAAAAGAAGAAAGTGTCCAAGAGAAATAAAAGATTAGAATCGGGTGCAGTGAAGTGAAACAGGTCACATCACACAATGTAACCAGATGTGATTAAAATTGAAAAAAACACTTCCAAAGCAATCTCTTTATTATTACTGAGTGTTTTTGTCAAATTAAAATGGACAGATTGCCATTCATGCATACCACTGCCAACGCCAACATGCTTCTTTGCCGCTGAACTTTAGGCAAATTCTTCAGGGCCAAAGCACTTCGCTAAAGCACCCTTATTGGACACACCGTAATGGAAGACCTCAGATAGCCAGTGTCTTTCGTACCAGCTTTCACTATTGAAGTCAACCAGAAAACTCCATAAATGAGTCCTCCTTAAGGATTGACCATGCGTGTATTGTGTCAATCACCCGGGGCCTCACGGAGCGTGTAGTCAGTCGAAAACAATAATACATAACTTAAGGAATCAGTATTTAGAAGAGACATCCTTTGCATGGCCCTTCCAAATACTGATTCTGCATCAACTTGCAAACCCAAACTGCGATTCAGTAACATGATGATGAAACACAATTTGGGTTTTGTGTCGGATTTGACATTTGCGACTTTAAATGAAATTACATGAGACTAGAGTTATCTATGTTGCTAAGAAAACACTTCAATATATTACTTTGGAGATAGGTATTTTAATATAACGCACTATAAACAATAATACAATCTAAAAAGTCTAACAGCAGAGATAAAACATATCTGTTCTTAAAACAATACTAATGTGAGCCAAATGGTGAGAACACTGGAACTATAAACCACGCCCTATAAAACTCAAAGATTATAATAGGACTTTGAGAGAGGATGGCAGAGAGGAAGGGTAAGGTGCTGGGGAAACCCCAACATCAAGAAGGGATTTTAATAAGACAACTGCAGTAATGGCAACACCAAGTGTTAATATATTTTATCTTTACCCCGCAATGGCTTAGAACTCCCTGTAAAAATGTCTCTGCTTTGTACCTATGAATAATCCCAACATTTTCAATCTTACAGTTCTACCCTCACAAAGAATCAAATATAACTGACAGATGATCCTTTTTCTTTCAATCCACCTTCACTCAGCCTGGGTCTAGATCAGGGATCACCAACCTTTTTCTATAACTAGGACTACTTATGTTCATTGAAAATCAGCTAGAGCCACTAACATAATTTATTTGTGCTATCAATAGTGGCCACTTCAGACAACATTCTATTAGTTGCCATGCCATGCAGGATTACTAGTATGTTGGAATACTACCACATCAGGGCATCAGGAAGTATCGCCATTAATAATGTCAAATGCCACAACAGTCATATAGACAATGCCCCCTGGCACCTAGATGAGGCAATCGGTAATAAATAAAAAAAAACAGTGCAGCATGACTTGCCATCAAACAATCAGCATTAAATATTATTTCTTCAACTTTCCAGGTCTACAAATATCCACATTTTACTTTTAAATACATCCTTTTCAACTTTTTTACTTTGTAACCATATCCAATATCTAAGTCAGTCAAACAAAAGCTTTCCATTTACTAGAATGAGTCGTACATAGGATGGCTCTGACAGGAAACTGGGGAGCTACTAATAGCTCCTGAGCAACTCGCTGGAGAACCCTGGTCTATAAGTGGTATGGAATAAATTAGAACAGAAATAAAGTTTAAAAAAAATAGAAATTAAGTAAAAAATTAGGAAAGACTCAAAAGCTAAGCAATGGCCTACGGTTACCTGCTTATAAAGTCTGGGATGATTATTGCCATAATCTATGATTGAGGATAATCGGGGCAGAGCTAGCCCAGAACCAAGATGGTCGCATATCAACGCAGCTCCTTTGGTCATCTCAAAAATTCATCACTAACCCTTCAAAAGACCTAACATCTGGCACAAGTAAATGCCAGATTACAGACCAGAAACATATGTGCACAAATTGGGGCGGGAGATGGGGCAAGAGAGTGGCAGGCAGAGCTGGAAATACAGTGGGAAGACTGACCTGTTACATAGGGCTGAGTCAGAGGCTGGCAGGTAAAACGGTGAGGACATGCAATTAACACGGCACAGGAAATAAGCTGCAGGACATCGAGGGAGAAACACTTACCTCTCTGGAGGGCGGTAAGTGCTGGGTGGCGATTTTGGGAACAGGTAGGTTGCATAGTAATGCATAGTTTGAAGAGTAGGGCCCGGGCTGACTCGGAGGGCATCGCCCACCAACTATCCAAAGTTCAGAAGAATGTGGGTATGGCCTCAGGGAGATGAGCGTAGCAGCATGACACACATTTTTGTAAACAAATGTATAGGATTCATACCTTGAGAAGTAAAAAACAGACGCCTCTCATTGATAAGTCACAAAATTTGTTAGCAATTAAATGAATCAGTCTTGATCTGATGAATGAGGAAGGCATTATTAATCAAAATGGACTCAGATAAAAGCAGTCTGCTACACCAGGGCGAGGACAACCTTCACTTATTGAGATATATTGAATAGACAACATGGCTTTAAGGCTATAGCCATAAACAGATCCTGTTAAAGACCTATTGCATATCCTGCAAGTGTTCCTTTCACAAGACGCCGAAAATGCCTTTGATCGCTGTCCCCTGGCCCTATATCAGGCAAGTACTGATAACATTTGGTTTTGACCTTGTATTCCGTTCCTAGGTAGAATTTTTATTAATCAATCCAAGAGTCAGGGTGCGCATTAACGGAGCGCTGTCAAGAGACTTTCCAATCAAAAGAGGCACCAGACAGGGCTGCCCCTGTCCCCTTTACTGTTCGCTTTGGAGCTGGAACCACTGACATGCTTAATTTGGATGCACCCAGGTCTAAGTGGGTTCAGGGACGACTTAGGGCAGCTCAGAGACAAAAGAATATCACTATACGCAGATGACATACTCCTTTACGTCAGCAACCCAAACCGGGCACTCCCCCTGATCCTGTAGATATTCCGAGAGTATGGGACACATGCGGGATACAATTTAAACTGGGACAAATCAAGACTCCATTCGGCGGGGGGCACCCTTGACTTCTGAGACCCTATGGGACACCTTATGGTAGTTCAAGAAGGGTTCCGCTACTTAGGTTAATACATTACAACTGATGATGAAGCGAATCTTAACCAAAACATTAAGAGGGTCCTCACGGAATTCCGCAAATCGGCGTGGAGGTGGAGGCGATTGCCTCTGACACTAATGGGTTGAGTCGCAATGTATAAAATGCCCACTCTCCTCAAACTGCTCTATGCACTGCAAAACACATTCTGCAAGCTGCCAAAGCCGGCTTTTGTAACAGTCGATCAGGAACTCTAAGCACTATTATGGGATGGGGACCACCCCAGAGTTGCACTGCAGACACTGCAATGCAAACAGTTTAAGGGGGTATTGTCTACTAAATATACAGGCACATTACAGGGCAACATACTTAATCGCAATCAATGAATGGGGACACATGCTGGGAGAGCATCTCACCTATGCCCCGGAAAGGCTGCAATTCCAGAGCTGCACATTTCTCCACTATCTATATGGGGAGGAGGAATTTGAAGGCTGCTCCGAGCCACCCAGAGAACAATTGAGGCCGGGAAGGGAGCTGAGCGACAAATGTGATGGGAAAAAAAACACACAAGGGAAACCCCACTCTGGGAAGGTATACGGCTACCAGAGCTGAATAAACTCCAAGGGTTTCAGCAATGGGACAAGATTGGGATCTCCAAACTCGGGGACATCTAAAGAGACAGTACCCTCATCACTTTTTCGACGCTCCAGTCAGAGTATCGATTAAGCAACACCCAAAGATACAAATATATGCAACTGAAGCATACATGGAGGACGGAAGGGCTAGACTCTACCAACATTCCCGAATACGCATCCCTAGAGGGTAGGTTGTTGCAGGAAGAACTAACAGGTAAAGCTGTATCATGGACATATTAAACCCTAATTAACAACATGCCTGACAACTTGAGACTCCTCAGATCCAAATGGGAAATCACAACAGGAATACTAGAAGACATAGATTGGGAAGCTGCCCTAATGCACCCAAGAGAAGTGGCAATTTGATCACGACTCCGACTGATACAATACAAGGTCCTACATAGGATATACTACGACAGGGCTCGCCTACACGTGATGGGGAGGGCTGAGACACCTCCCTGCCTGCGGTGTCGGACAGAGAAAGGTACATACATGCACACCCTCTGGGATACTACAGGAGTTAAATGAAATACTAGGGGCACAACTCACTATGGAGGCTAACTACATCCTATTAACTAGTAATACTGCAGTCCACAATACTGGTAATATGAAGGCATGTGTGGAGAACCTGCTCTCTGACTTGTTTGACAGGTCCAACTGTTCCATGATTTTCATTGTGAAGAAAGCACATAGATCACTGGGCTTCAGATCAGTAACCGGTGCACTCCCCAAGACCGAATAGTCTGCCTTTCAGAAGCCTGTCAAGCATTTGCTGGGATAAAAAAAACAAGCATTTTCAATATAATAGGTCTCGCATTTGTGAGAGTTTAAGCTATTGGCATGGTAAATGACCTTTTATTTATTTGTTTTTAAAGCAACACACATATGAAAGGCATTGTTATTTATAATGCCAATAGCTCAAACTCTCACAATTGTGAGACCACTTTGATAATAGCTGCGCCCCTTTCGTTAGACGTTGCTTTCGTATTCAGGTAGAGTAGCGTCTGAAGAAAGGGGTGTGGCCAACAATAAAGTGGAAGCACGGTATGGGGCGCTTTCACCCAAAACAAAAAAAGAAAGGTTCTGTAGCGCAGCCGTTAAAGTGAAACCGGAACACACTGTAAATTAAATAAATAAGCGCAGTCGCAAAAATGAAATCGTACCGCGCTGTAAATTCAATAAATAAGTGTGGCCGCTATAGTTAAAGGAGACGCACTGTAAATTAAATAAATAAATAAGCACAGCCACCATAGTTAATGCAGACCACGCTAAATTAAATAAATACATTACTATTATGTGAGAAAGCGGCTCTATATACACTGGACCAAGGTAAGGTACAGTGTGTATAGAGTCTACAGACCCCAGAGGTATAACAGAGGTTAAAGTCAGGTGTGACCTTACTCTCTAAAGTGGTAGCTTGGTCAAGCAGTAAGGCAGTACCAGAGGACAGTGTAAAGCATTTGTTGTACCCACCCAGTCAACAAAACATTTTACACACTCAAAGACTGAACTGCAGGCCAATTGATTTTATATCAAAGATATCATTGTTTTATTTTTAGAACCAACAGGAATCAAAATATACTGTTCTCAATATGAGAGGTCTCAGATGAGTACTTTGCAGAAAGGCAATACATTTTGTAGACACAATAGGTACAGGGGTTGCAGTGGGCAACACAATTCTAAACACAATTCTCAACACAACTTAGCATTGAGCTCAATGGGTTTTTCTAAATAAAGACAGCTGATTACTTTGTAGATTCCTCTGGTAGTTCCAGGACTGGATCCTAGATTCAGTCCTGGGATCTAAGCTGAAAACAGTTTCGTTAAAACGTTTTAGTTATTGCAGTGATTTTTAAGGAATATTAAGCTATTTTAAAAGTTCACACTTAGAAACTTTTCAAAGAAAATCTGGCAATGTTATCCAATGGGAGAAAATTCAGGTTGCAGTTAAAGTAAGATCTCGTTACTTTTGTAATCCAGTACTGGGCTCCTAGGTCCAGCACTGGGGTCTCAACTTAAAACAGGTAAGTAATTACGTTTCAGTATTGGGTATGATTTTTAAAGAATATTTCAAGTTTTCAAAAGTAGACAGAAGAAATTTCTCAGAAAAGCACACAATGGATTCTGATGGAGAAAATTCAAGTTACTAGTAAACCCGACTAGGATTACTTTGCGGTTCAGTACTGGGCTACAAAATGCAGTACTGGCTTCTCTCCTGATCACAGGTGAGTACTTCAGAATTCGTTTGATTTTATGGGAATATTTTAGGTTTTCAAAACTTCACACTTAGAAGATTTTTCGAGTCAAACCAGTCAATGTTATCCAATGGCAGGTAAGTGAGTTACCGGTTTCCAGGTGAGTACTCGACTGGGGAAGTTAGGGTCGACTTGTTCAAGTTTGTTCGCAAGGTGAAATTGCATAAATTCTACAAATTAAGACCAATGACAAAGGAAGCCAGATTCCTCAAATCACAGAATAAGGACACAGATTTACTTACTGTCGATGATCTGACAGCATTGGAGATACCGGAAGATCTACGACAGGAGGGTTTAATGGAAGTTTCACAACAGGTTACGACATTAACCCAACGAACTAGGCGAGTTGAGGTGGAACAGGAGGAACCTAGCAGTGGTTTAAAATTACCATCTCAGTTTCTACCACAGATACCGTCCAATGACATAGACACTTTCTCTGATTCAGTCATCAAAGATTTGATTTTATTCAGAAAAAATAAGAAATCTTTTAAAAAACAGGATAACCTAACTAGAGCACAGAAAATGGCAATAAGAAATCTTGAACAGGACAAATCCATCATATGTAAACCCTCGGACACAGGGGGGAACATTGTTCTATTATCCCGAGAGCAGTATGTGGAAGAAGCACTGCGACAGTTGAGGAATCAGAACTGTTATGAAATAACATCAATGGAAAGATATCATGAGAGCATCCAACTACTCCATGTTCTAACAAAGAAGTGGCATGACAAACAAATGCTGGATCTGGACGAGTATTTATTTCTAAGGACTACTAATCCCATTTTGCCCACCTTCTATCACCTACCCAAGTTGCATAAAGATAAAGACAGACCACCTGGGCGACCAATAGTTTCTTCAATGGGCAGCTTGACTGAAAATCTCTCCAGGTTTTTAGATCACTTTCTATTTGAGGCAGTTCTTGGCTTGAAATCATATATCAAGGACACTACGGATTTCATTGGTCGTATAGAGGCTTTGGAGTGGCAGTCCTCTTACTGTCTAATAGTATTAGACATTGCAAGCCTATATACTTCTATCAATCATTTGCAAGGCCTAAAGGCAGTAGAGTATTTCTTGCAGAAATGTCCATTGAAATTCGTGATGCACAACAGCATGCTGCTAGAATTAGTTAAATTCTGCCTGTTTAAAACCATCTTTCTTTTTCAGGGAGACCTTTATAGGCAGGTCTCGGGGACGGCTAAGGGCACCTGCTTCGCCCCCAGCTATGCGAATTTATTCGTACACTGGCGGGAGCAGCAGGTGGCCTGGGCCACCGCTAACGAAAAATGGTCCATCAACATAGTGTTGTGGTATAGGTATATCGACGACCTTTTCTTTGTGTGGAATGGGCCAGTAAGTCAGGCAGAAGAATATGTAACACTTCTAAATAATAACGAGGTCAACTTACGATTCACAGGAGAGATTAGCTTGGTGGCAGCAAGCTATTTGGACCTGAGAATCGAGATACAGGATGGGAAAATCACTACCGCTCTGTTTAGGTAACCAACAGCTGGTAATATTACGCTGCATGCGTCAAGTAGCCATCCGCAAAAACTAAAAAAAAAGCATCCCCTATGGGGAATTCCTTAGATTAAAGAGGAATTGCTCCAGGAAGTGTGACTTTGACCTCAGGCGATTTACAGCTAGGGGATATAACCCTGATCTTTTAAAAAGTACTCTCAAATCTATTGAAACAGAAGAAACAGAGAGGAGAAAATTGAAGGTTTTGGCTGATAACGACTTTTTCTCAAGATGTAGACAGTTTGAGGAACATTATGAGAAAAAATTGGCACATCTTAAAAACCAATAGGATTTTCGGTGCTGATATCCCGGCCGCCCCTTTGATCACCTTTAGAAAGGCTCGCACATTAAGAGACAGCCTGGTACAAGCCATTTGGACACCATCTCAGCAAGACATTGAACATTGCAAGAAATGAAAGGATTCTACCCCTGCGGAAGATGCAAGGCGTATGCCTTCAGCAGGAGGATATTATCCTATGAAGTGAAGGGCACGAAAGAAGGCAAGAGCATTAATAAATTCATGACTTGCCAAGCAACGCATGCAGTTTACTTCTTAAGTGCCCTAGTGGACTTAGATACATAGGGAGCACTATAAACTGTGTTAAACTGAGAATATTAGAACATATGGGTGCCATTGTGAAAAATTATTTTACCTATCCAGTGGCGCGACATTTTGCGATCAAACACAAAAGCAACAGGGATCTGCTGCATTATTTTTGTGTAGACTGTGTACCCTTGAGTATCAGGGGAGGTGATAGAGTACTAAAATTGAGGAGGCTAGAATCCCGATACATTGTGGATTTGCAAACCAAGTCCCCAAATGGATTAAATAGTGGGAAAGAATAGGCAGTACATATGGGCAGCTGGTCTTCAACAGATTACTTCACATCCTTTGAATGACAACATTTTTGTATGAAATGATTGTTTAATTGATCCAATAAGGTTTTTCTAAAGCAAACACACATTGTAACAAAGCCGATATACGGCTACATTGAACATGGAACATGGAGTGGGTAAGCAACCTCATGATAGAGGTTGCAATTTCCGATCCACGGCAAGATAACACAATTCTAATAAACCACAGTTCAAATCTATTACACATGAAATGAAATATCGGTTTTAAATGTATTGTCGCAATTAGATTTGTTTTTTAACTGTGATGTGGATAATACATTTTGGGAAGTATACACTTCAAAGATGGCGCGCGCTATGCAGCGCAGAAGCCAGCCCTTGTTGATTTCCATGATGCAAAGCAAAACACTCTAAATGGCGCCACGCAGCACGTGTTGACACTGAGGAAGGAGTTTCTCCGAAACGAGTCTGTCAGTTTGAAGATTAAAACACTGCTGAGCTAAAGTCCTGTGAGTTCTGTCTTCCTTTCTGTGAGCTGGAAGGATTGTGAAGCTTTGATTTATATATATCCCCACTACGGTTCAAAAGCAATAATAGACTTCCATCAATGTGCAATATATTTATGTAACCAGGGAGCATTTTTCTATTGGTTTTAGCAATTGCATTAATGCAGTTACAAACATTATTAATAAGCAGTTTTATCCAGTTTGTATATAGTGATATATAATAACTGTAAATATATTTATTGTTGATGATGTAGTATATATTTTTGTATATGTAATTTAAATCTTCAGTTAAACAATATATTTAGTATTATTTAATGAGTACACAGTAATGTCTGGATGAAATTGCTTGCACCTTGTTATTTGCACATGTCTGCTATTTCAATGGGATTACCCCGCGATTTTCGCTCTAGCTGAACAGTATATTTTCTATGTTCATTGCTCTTGTAAATAGCATGTGATTATTTTCAACCAATCACGATACAAAGTTTATGGCACTTGCACTTTAAATTTTGCCTTCTCGCTGCATGCGTCATGTGACCAAGGCCTCTGTGTAGGCCGAAACGTTATGCTGAGGTGCGCCTTCCACCTGATTGAATAAATCACCGTTCACCTGCACTTGGGTCTCCTTCTCTTCTTCTGCGCCGCTGGTATCCGAGAATTGGGCTCCTGGTGAGAGAAAGCTGAGTTCGTGTTTATCTCTACAACCGGTATTGTGCTTCTCCGGTTTTGGATGACCCCTTCCTCTTCAAGTGGCGGAGCAGCAGGAAGCCAAGACCTCTGGTAACCCGGAAGTCGTTTAGTACCTCCCGTTGGGGAGAAACTGCTCCAGCTCCCGGACACTGAGGACGTTGACAGCAACACGGACCTGGCGAGGAGCGGGGGGACTTCTGTCTCCAGTGGCACCTGAAGTCGGGCCTCTGATTGCTGTTGTGATTGCAGAAAGCGCCGGTAAGGAAGTACGTGCCGAGTCATCAAGCGGTGTGTATTCATCTAAAACCGCTTTCGTGACTGTGAACACGCATTACGCGTGAGGCAACCAAGGAGGGCGGCATGTCAGCAGACGCGATAAGAGCGAGGGAATTGGCAGCCCTTAATGCGTTCAATGACTCCCCGGCTGGGGAGCCAGCTGGGTCCACAATGCATAATACGCCTATGAACGAAACTGCGAGCACCCGTGAGAAATTAAAAAGACTGGAAAAACGAATGAGGCGTGAACAGTCAAAGTGGTGGGAGCACCGCTCCCTGAGCCGCTATCTAGAGGTCAATAGGATACCAAGGGGGCTACGAGTGATGTTAGCCCCCAGCTATGAAGACCCTGACCCAGATATGCTCAGGGAGTGGGCGGAGTGTAATCCCGACTCCTCTCGCCGGCTAGTACAAATCCTGGTGCGATATGCGGAGAGTGATCGTGAAAAGACCCAGGCTAAAATAGATGAGCTCAACATGGAGATAGAATCAACATGCAGTGAGGAAACAACTGAATGTACCAAGTTGAGAGGCGAAATGATGGCAAGACTACAAAAGGAAGAGGAAACAATCAGGAAAAGAAAAACTTTTAAATTTCAAAGAGATAAAGCAGACTATGCTGAGGGGCGAATTTTTACATTTGCTAAAAAATATGAAGCAATCAAAGCCAGTAGAAAATTCAAGTCTGCATCCATTCCTGGTCCTTCCACACATAAACCCATGCCGGGAGTGGCACAACTTGACAATACTTCGGAATCTAATCTAAGCTCCAGTGTGAACAGCGACTCAGATTCAAATATCTCACAGGTAGATTCGCAGTTGGGGTTTACCAAGCTCACACTGGCCGAGGAGCTGGAGTGTCTTTGGAAAGACAGACGCGAGACATTACGTCCCAGAATACTGGCTCCTACAGAAACAAAATCCGCAACGCCAAACGCTACCAGCGCCGAAGAGCCAACTCAAGGAAAAAATCTGCAAAAAAAGAAGAAAAACACCAGGAGATGGAACAAGAAGTGAGTGACTTACCAGTTACATCAGGTACTGTCCTCTCTGTTTTAAATCCTGCTGATACTGTTTTTACTCAGTCGGAATTACGTATTCTATCAATGGGACTCACTTTTTGCCCTCCCAGTGACTTCAACTATGTTGACACCAGGATAGATTTATATAAATTTGTCCGCAAGTTGAAACTTCAGAAACATTTCACAGGGAGTAAAACACGTACTACATCAGTGCGAGTAGAGACAGACAACCAGGGGCTCCTGGCTCGAGATGCCCCATGTTTACATGATATGGAATCACTCAGACTGGAACAATCAGTGTCAAAGGATACACCGGCACATACGACTACTAACACAGGGGGCCTAACATCCTTCAAACCTCGCTCTACATTCACTCCTGTAATGTTATACGATAACATTGACATTTTCCATGAGGCGGCAATCACGGAAATTAAGGTGCTCTACTCTAAAATGCTCAGTACCAAACAACAGAAGTACCAACAAAATGATCAATATCAGAAACTGATCAAGAAGATTCAGCAGAATGACAACATCATTGTCAGGCAATCGGATAAGCGGGGCAATATAGTGTTATGGCCGAGACAACTATATTTGGAGGAAGCCCTCTCTCAATTGAACAATTCTGACTGTTATAGACATTGTGATGTTAGTTCAGTTAGGAAAGCCCAGACAGACTTCTACTCATTATTGATGGGGTGGAGGTCTTATGGACTGATCAGCATGGATGAACTGAAATTTTTGAAAAATGATAATCCGACCATGCCAGTCTTATACCTGATCCCAAAAGTTCACAAGAACCCAGCAAACCCCCCGGGAAGACCTATTATTGCAGCGTGTGGGGGGCTTCTGGAGAAAACAACTATTTATGTGGATTCTTTTCTGCAAGAACATGTACAAAGTTTGCCGTCATTTGTCCAGGATTCCAGTGATTTTTTGCGTAAAATCGAGGATATTGAGTGGGATCCTGGGTGGCTCTTGGTGACGCTAGACGTTACATCTTTGTACACCAGCATAATCCACCAAGATGGCATAAGGGCCATTGAGTTTTATTTGGGTCAGAGACCGGTCATGATGGCAGAACATAACCGCATGCTTTTATCCATGATCACTTTCTGTTTGAATCATAACTTCTTCATGTTTAATAACAGATACTATCAGCAGGTCAGGGGTGTAGCCATGGGGGCCTGTTTCTCTCCCAGTTATGCCTGTTTGCATATGGGCTATTGGGAGAGACAGGTCCTCTATGGTGAACACTCGGACATAGCAACACGGTCAATTGTGCGTTGGTATCGTTATATTGACGATGTGTATTTTATTTGGAGAGGCACACGTACAGAAGCAGAGCATTTTATTGAGACGCTGAATTGTAACAATTTCAATCTTTCGTTCACTTCAGACATCAGCCAGGAGCAGGTACATTTTCTTGATATGACCATTGAGATCTGCCAGAATGAGCTAGAAACTAGGTTATATAGAAAGCCCACAGCAGGGAATACGGTACTCCATGCCAGCAGCCATCACCCCTCCCACCTTATACGCAGCATCCCCTAAAGGGAGATGCTGCGTATAAGACGGTTGAGCAGCACGGATTTCCAATGCCATTTGGCACAGGAGGCCAGCAAAATCAGATTCCTTGCGAGAGGATACAAGCCGGGTCAGATTGATAAGGCTATATCTAAAGCTAATGCTTTATCTCGCAATCCAACCCTAAAGCGCAAAGTTAAACCTAGACACTCAACCTCTCAAGACCAATCAGGTAGACTGATTTGGGCCTACAACAGGCAACATGGTGCGCTTAGGAAGATCATAACTAAGCATTGGGACCTAATTAAATGTGACCCCATCATATGTGATAAAATTCCAGCTAAACCATCAATCACCTTCAGGAAAGCCTATTCAATGCAGGATGCCCTCGTTAAGTCCAGCCCTGAGGTGGTGACGCACAAAAACTGGCTGGATAAAAGCAAGGGCTTCAGGAAATGTGCGACCTGCAAGGCTTGCCTGCATGGGATCAACAAGTCAGAATACTTGGTTCCCTTTACTGCTACTGCACACAAGATCAAGAAGCAACTGACTTGCAAAAGCGAATACGTGGTGTATGTGCTGGAGTGTCCATGTGGCCTGCGGTATATTATTATTTATTTAAAATTTTATATAGCGCGCAGTTACCCTTGGGCATCCCAGCGCTTTTCCAGACAACATCAGATGGTACAGGCTTTGGGAGTACCAAACTGCAGGTGCACAAAAGGATACTCCAGCACATAAGGGCCATCAACACCAATGACCCTGCGTATCCAGTAGCACGCCATTTCAAAGGGTGCCATAACAACAATAGTGCTCTATTGAAATACTATGCCACAGATTGTGTTGGTCCACTGAGAAGAGGAGGTGACAGGGAGGGAGCACTAAGAAAACTAGAGACAAGGTAAATATTAGAGATGGACAGCAGAGCACCGGGAGGGTTAAACTCCACGGAAGACTTTTATACCTGTCTCTGATGAGCTTGAGCCCCCCTAAGTAGCTAGTACACCTTAGCTACAACCCTATAGCTTTTGGCTTATCTGTGTCATGAAGATTTAAAATGTCCTGGGCATAAATTGGGCTATATACTGTATCCAAAAATCTTTAGTCCCGATTCTGATTAGCACTGTGGACAACCCAGCTGAGTTGCATAGCCTAGGCTTAGGCTATGCGTTAGAAATATATGAATGATTGGGCAATCTAATCTTGAGAAAAATAAAAAGTAAAAAACAATGAGATTCACGTATCACCGGTTCACTGTCACTAGTGTTGTATTATCACATGCTCTATGGGTAGAGTGGTTCATTACATTCTACCATAGTACGTAAGGGGGAGGCTGCGATATTGTATTGAAACAGTCATTATCTCCTCCCCACTACGGTTCAATAGCAATAATAGACTTCCATCAATGTGCAATATATTTAGGTTACCAGGGAGCATTTTTCTATTGGTTTTAGCAATTGCATTTATGCAGTTACAAACAATATTAATAAGCAGTTTTATCCAGTTTGTATATAGTGATATATAATAACTGTAAATATATTTATTGTTGATGATGTATTATATATTTTTGTATATGTAATTTAAATCTTCAGTTAAACAATATATTTAGTATTATTTAATGAGTACACAGTAATGTCTGGATGAAATTGCTTGCACCTTGTTATTTGCACATGTCTGCTATTTCAATGGGGATTACCCCACGATTTTCACTCTAGCTGAACAGTATATTTTCTATGTTCATTGCTCTTGTAAATAGCATGTGAATATTTTCAACCAATCACGATACAAAGTTTATGGCACTTGCACTTTAAATTTTGCCTTCTCGCTGCATGCGTCATGTGACCAAGGCCTCTGTGTAGGCCGAAACGTTATGCTGAGGTGCGCCTTCCACCTGATTGAATAAATCACCGTTCACCTGCACTTGGGTCTCCTTCTCTTCTTCTGCGCCGCTGGTATCCGAGAATTGGGCTCCTGGCGAGAGAAAGCTGAGTTTGTGTTTATATATATATATATATAGGATAACATGCAGGGTGTCACGTATTACGGGGGTTTTTTCAGCCAATGTATAAACTTACAAATTAATGATGTATATAAAATACAAGGTTTAGAAACGTAAGAATATGTATATGAACATGATGTAAATGTTTAAGTAATACATGCCAAGCAACGTGACATATAGAATGTAATATGAACACCAAAATATGACAGAAGCTAGTTAAACAGTCACGTAATTGTGTGGGTGTAACTCGTAGTCACCATGGCAACAAACCAATGCCAATTAGGGATGACAACTATGACTCATGTGAAATTTTGAACTTGTATAAAAAGCGTTACTTTGTCTGGTCAGATGTTAGTGAGCAAGGCGGAGGTTGCCGCCGAAACGCGTCTGAGCAGAAGTTGATGTAAAATAAACACCCTTGAACTAAGATACACGGAGTCAGCGCCTTCTTGGATGGTGAAGTTTGGTTTGGTATCAATATATATATATATATATATATATATATATATATATATATATATATATATATATATATATATATATATATATATATATGTATTCACTGAAAATCATAGGTTTCACACCAGTTATAGTTAGGTGGAAATTGTACTCGCATAAAACCATTGAAATTCCCACGTTATAGTTAGTTGGACTCACTATAACTTGCGCGTGCAATGCACTGCTGATGACGTCACATATTACATCACTCATGCAATGGTCAGTGACATCACTCATGACATCACTGATGACATCTCAAATGACATCACTGATGACATCATCCAGTGAATGTGTATCTTTCTGAAAAATAAATATATGTATATATGTATATCTAAAGGTTGAAGGAAGAATAAATGGGTAAATAAATCTCTAAATGGATGTTTTTTTCGTGTAAAATTGATTGGTTAACTGACTTAATAAATGTATCTTAGTGAATACATATATTAGCGAGTAATGTTTAAATATTTAAATATCTGTATCTGTGTCTCACTTTGTGTATAAGTGGCTGCATGGGTTGGTGAGTAGCTACATGAGTGTGTATATGGGTTATTAGTTGTTTTTTTGAGTATCAGTATCAGTGTCTGTATGGTTCAGTGGGGGATATTACTTAGAGCACAGATGCATGAATGAGTGACTCACTATTTGTATGTATTTTGAAGACAGCATGTGTGCAAGACTGTATGGGTGGATGATTGTGTGTATGGGTGGGTTAGTGAGTATGTGTTTTTATAATTGATTGTTTAAGAGAGTGAATATGTTTCCGTTTCTGTAGAAGTATGTGTAGTGGTGTGTATATAGCAGTATAATCAAGTAAATGGTTTATTTGCATGTGTGAATTTGTGTGTGAGTAACTATATGGATGAGTATTAGTGTGTAACAGGATGTATAGGTGTATGAGTACATATGACGAGTAAGTACATGCATGAGTGACTATATAGAACTGTTGGTGAATGAGTGGATGTGTATGTAGATGTTTTGGAATTACCTAATAAGTTGTTGTAATTGGTATTGGTTTCTCCTTTTTTAAGAAAATGTTAGTTTCTATTTTTGAATGTGTGTGTCAAAGATTATTTTATGCTGATAGGAGGTCTGCCACTTTGTCACAAGGATGTTGTCATCAGTGATGTCATTTGAGATGTCATCAGTGATGTCATGAGTGATGTCACTGACCATGTCATGTGTGGTAAATATTTGATTTACCGTCCTAATTTCTATGCAGGTAAGTACTTAATCAATAATAACTCAATCGGAAAGAAAAAGGCAGAGTCCGTGGTGTTAGAGTTCTTTGGGATTTTATTCCTTAAAAAGGAATGGTTCTAGAACTGGATATCATGTTCCTGCAACCACAGGGGTTCAGGAAGGGATAGAGCAATATTTTATTGACAATACATAGCTTATATACTTAAGTTGCATTATAGAAACCAATACAGTAGGCGTAACAGCTGAGAGAAACAAGATAACAGCATCCACGTGGTAGTGATACGTAATTAGAAGGCGTGAACTAGGCGTGAACATAGAGGTGTGTGCTAGAAACGTCACAGATAGGTGTCACAAGTGGGTGGCACAAAGCAGAATCTTGTAATGTCAGCAGAAATCTGAGGCTTGGATGCGCGCGCAGCTGCATGACGTGTGATTGACGTGAAACCAGAGGGTGCAGGGGGACTTGACATTTACACTGGCGGAAAGAGACAGAAGTCTGGCATGTCAGATCAACTCGTACTTCTATCATATCTGATATCTGATGTTTGGGAACCATATTATCTAAACGGAAAAGGTCTCCTGGGCAGAAGCTATTCTATACTAACTGGGAGTGCGTGTATTAAGCGCCTGAGTGTCTACATGAGAATGCGAGGGACATGGGCCTACCATGGTAACAGAGGCTATGAATTACTTGCACGGAGACAGTGAGGCCGGGCCCTTTGCTCTGCAGCTGGGGGGATGTTTACTTAAACTAGTAGGCAGGAATGCATTTTCGAGGAGCGGAACAGATAATTCGAAGGTTGAATACAGTCTTGGCAGGCAGCAGGCTGAGCTAAGCGCCATGAGCCGCACAGGGAGTAAGGCAGAGGTCACGGGTACAGAGACAGCCTGGGCTGAAGTTTTCAGAGTCAGAAGGCAGGAAAAAAGGCTCGATGGCAGAATTCAGGGCCTACTTTGCCAGAGCTGAAAAACGTGTAAAGTACACTACAAAAAGACGTTGGCATAGCATACTTAGGAACGGAATATTCAACCCATTCAGGGTGGGTCTGAAAGAGGACATGTTAACGTTGGACGCAAATGTATTTGCGTCTTCATAGCTGGTACAGGAGGGAAGTTACATGCACTTTAAGCTGGTACATGGAGACGGTGGGGTACACGGTAGGGAACATTACTTGACCATAAAATTTATATTTCCTCACATGAGTGATGTAATATGTGACGTCATCAGCAGTGCATTGCACGCGCAAGTTATAGTGAGTCCAACTAACTATAACGTGGGAATTTCAATGGTTTTATGCGAGTAAAATCTCCACCTAACTATAACTGGTGTGAAACCTATGGTTTTCAGTGAATATATATATGAACAAGCTCCCCAGTGGAGTGAAACGCGTCATCTTTAATTGAATAAATCGTCTTCCTGCTACTCACTTGAGGAGTGACTGCTTCTTGGTTGGATATTCGCTGCACTATGAGGGGCTTTTGGAGGTCCAGACCTATTGGGTTCCGCCGATCATAGACGGAACAAGGACTGTTTTTTCATATATATATATATAGAGTTTGCCATGAATGAGGACGCACACAATTACAGGTGGATCCAGCCTCCCAGCGGAATCCTTCATTCAGCAGAACCGGCAACAAACTGTGAATTCCCATGGCTTTTCCCAACGCGTTTCGGAGCTCCTGCTCCTTGTTCACTGGCCTGCTGCTGATGGGCAGATGAGTAACAGACGATTCCCGTAGCTAGTTGCTTTATCCTCCTCTAATGGGCTGTATTGATCAATGGCTGCTTGAGACATATTGCCCTGTATGGGTTCTGCCTCACAACTTTAATCCTTGAGTCACGCTCTGAATGGAGCTCCCAGTCCTGTGGCCATTTCTAATACATGCTGCCTGTTATTCTGCTCAACGATGAAGTGAATCTTAAGATCAGCAGTACACAAGTCATTCTCGTGGTGGTACCGTCCCCCGACCAGGACATAAAACTACAAACAAGACAAAGGAGGAATAAAAAGCGGCGATAAAGACACAAAAAACAGCGGAAACGAAAAAACGAGAGACACATTTCTGCCCTACTGCTGCTGAGCCAAGCTTGAGCAGGGGAAGGCAGGACAATAGGTATCTGTCACAGGGAGCTGTGACCACCTCCCAGACAGGATTTAGTGTATTGGGGCTGGGTGGGTGCACTTCCAAATGCCTGAAAGTCAGCATCTGGGGAACACTTGATGTCCCTCTGCATAGTCTAGTTCAAACCAGTCCTGGGAGCCGTTGGCTCCTGCTGTGGTGCGAGACTGGACAAAGGACAGGGGAGTATCCTCCCCACTGTCCTGACCCTCCCCTGGGAGGGTCCCCTGAATCTTTCCAACCCTCTCCTGTGGGTACAAAAGGGCTTGCCTGGCTGTAGGACCCTAGATTCGACATGGCCAGGATTCTGAACAAGAAACCACTGATCTTCGACCGCCTGGATACTCTGGACTTTGCTGGACTTCGACTGGGCCCGACTTCATCTCCCTCTCTGCCCAAAGCATCTTCTGTGCCCGTGCACCATACAGGCTCCGTGCAGGACCTGTGGAGCATCAAGGAAGTAATCTCCCTTGGGGAGAAAGAGTCAGTCCCCTGCATTCAAAGGCATCATAGTGCAACTTACCGGTCTGCTGATCCTGAGCTCCTGCAGACTCCAAAGGCTCCAGCAGCACAGGAGGTGGGTTTCTACGTTCCTTGAGGTCAAGCTTCCATCTCACCAAGTCTGAGGCCAGTTTCCCTTGTGGGGACCACATAACCCGAACTCCTGTGTGCCGCGTACCTTTGCAAGTGCAAATGCTTGTTGGTGTTTCCCAACTAGGTGCATTGAGTTATCGATATCCCCAAACGCTGCACACATTTCGTACAAAGGACTTTGGCCTCCTTGCACTCTGTGCCCTGCAAGCGGTGACTTTGTGAAACTGCTAGAGGTCCCTTCGCGACTCCTGTGCCTTCGGGCTGTGGGTCCATTTGAGGGACAACACTGCATTTCTTGGACTCCCTGATTGCTCCCGGCCTACCCTAACTCCCCTTGCTGTGGTGAGTCTCCTGGTTCTTGCTGGGCCAGACCATAACCTTACTCGACCTTCTTCATGGGTTGCCGCTGCCAAGGCTTGTTGGTGCTCCCGCCGGACACCGACCCCTCAGCACTCAACATCCTCCATGGGACAGCTCGTATCTGGCTCCTGGTTTTCCTTGACGTCTCCTGGTCCCTTGGCTGTAGAGTCACAGTCTCCATCTTCACAGCTGAAGCACCTGACATTGGTGGAAATTTGTCTACCCTGGTCACTCCTGAATGACCTAGACTCTGTCCTCTCTGCTTTCAGGTTCCTCCCATAAAGAATCCACCTTCTTTCCAGCAGTGGCATTTCTTTGAAGACTCCCATTGAGATCGACAAAGGTTTCCGACACCACTTCAGCCCTATGCACCCAGCTTCCCTGGGATAGATAACTCTGGTACTTCGGTATCCAAGGATGGCGTAGTTCTCCAACCTTCTATGTTCTAAAGCGTTACTTCGTAATCCACTGAGAAGGGTCCTTAAACACTAAAACTGCAACAGCGACTCTCCCATTGAATTGTACGTAGCATGCAGTTGTGTTATCACACTGCACCCATCCTCCGTGGTCGTGGTCTCTCATACCACTATTTTAGTATTAGTGCTACTTACGATTGTTTCTGTGCTACAATATTGTGTGCTTTGTGTCTATCTGCATGTGGCAGATACTGTGACATATTTAAGGTGTGTTATAATAATAAATACATATTTTTATAACTACTGTGTGGTTCCCCTTTCGTTTAACCAATACCAAAAGGTTGCATTCTGGTGAAAACAATCTGCTGAACATTCCTTCAAGACTAAGCCTGAAGGCTCCTCTACACAGCTACCACTTGGATAGCTGTCTAAGGTTATCCTTGACGTCGTAAATCACCATAAGGGTTGTTTGGACTGGTAAAAGGTGCCCAATTAGTGAACATCACATACCTGGCCAACTTCTCACATACAATTACTGTGTGATTTACATGAACTACAAAATTAACATACAGCGCATATCTCTGAAGTATCTACCCAATCGGTTATAGAGCAATAACAACTGAATACTTTTGGTACCATGTACACAGGATTTAAACCAAAATCAACATTCCAGCCCGACCCCTCAGCACTCAACATCCTCCATGGGACAGCTCGTATCTGGCTCCTGGTTTTCCTTGACGTCTCCTGGTCCCTTGGCTGTAGAGTCACAGTCTCCATCTTCACAGCTGAAGCACCTGACATTGGTGGAAATTTGTCTACCCTGGTCACTCCTGAATGACCTAGACTCTGTCCTCTCTGCTTTCAGGTTCCTCCCATAAAGAATCCACCTTCTTTCCAGCAGTGGCATTTCTTTGAAGACTCCCATTGAGATCGACAAAGGTTTCCGACACCACTTCAGCCCTATGCACCCAGCTTCCCTGGGATAGATAACTCTGGTACTTCGGTATCCAAGGATGGCGTAGTTCTCCAACCTTCTATGTTCTAAAGCGTTACTTCGTAATCCACTGAGAAGGGTCCTTAAACACTAAAACTGCAACAGCGACTCTCCCATTGAATTGTACGTAGCATGCAGTTGTGTTATCACACTGCACCCATCCTCCGTGGTCGTGGTCTCTCATACCACTATTTTAGTATTAGTGCTACTTACGATTGTTTCTGTGCTACAATATTGTGTGCTTTGTGTCTATCTGCATGTGGCAGATACTGTGACATATTTAAGGTGTGTTATAATAATAAATACATATTTTTATAACTACTGTGTGGTTCCCCTTTCGTTTAACCAATACCAAAAGGTTGCATTCTGGTGAAAACAATCTGCTTAACATTCCTTCAAGACTAAGCCTGAAGGCTCCTCTACACAGCTACCACTTGGATAGCTGTCTAAGGTTATCCTTGACGTCGTAAATCACCATAAGGGTTGTTTGGACTGGGAAAAGGTGCCCAATTAGTGAACATCACATACCTGGCCAACTTCTCACATACAATTACTGTGTGATTTACATGAACTACAAAATTAACATACAGCGCATATCTCTGAAGTATCTACCCAATCGGTTATAGAGCAATAACAACTGAATACTTTTGGTACCATGTACACAGGATTTAAACCAAAATCAACATTCCAGCCCATTAAGCCACGAGACACAATTAATATTTTTAATGAACAAATTACAGCTTAGATAAAAAAAACTGAACTATCAAATAAATAGAACACAAAAACAGCTGAGCCCAAAAAAGTACAAGTATCGGCAACTGATAAAGACATATGTATAGGCATTTATATAGCGCACTACTTACCCGGAGGGTCCCAAGGCGCTTCGACCGCTGCGAAGCCCTTCCTGGCTTCCCTGAGAGATGGTCCCTTTATGGGTATCTCCAGGGTGAGACCAGGCATCCCCGGCGGTCTGGTGGGGCCGTTAGTGAAGATGAGGCAAGCTAATGCCCAGAGTTGCCGAGTGTGATCGCTGATCAGAGTGGGCACCGAGGCGAGAGAGTTATTGAGTCCGCTGACCCTGGTCCAGAAACCTGCCGTGTCCCGGGCCGTCCTCTGCTCTCGGGTCTGCCGCCTCTAACCAGTGAGCCACACTACTTCACTACAAAGCAGTGATCGATTTGTTATCAGAAGTTCCGATAAAGGGGGAAGTATAGTAATTTGGCCTAAAGCAGACTAGATGGATGGGGCAATAAAACATCTGAATGACTGTGACGGTTATAAAAGAAGTAATAGCCAAATAACTCAAGCTACCAGGAATGAATTCTATTCAAAGTTACTTGCCTGGTAAAGTGCAGGACTCTGCACCCAATATGAATACAAGCACTTGAAAAATGATCATCCAGCGATGCCTGTAATTTATTTCATCTCAAAAATACACAAACCACAGAGGAGACCAATTATTTCAGTGCAAAAAGGCCTCTTGGAGAATACATCATGCTACATTGATTTCTTTCTTCAGGAACATGTTAGATCTTTGACATCCTACATACAGTATACTAGTGACTTCCTCAGAAACATTCACAATTGCCAATGGGATGACTATTTATTATTGATTCTGGACGTCACTACGCTCTATACAAGTATCCACCACAAGGATGGGATAAGAGACCTGAAACATTTTTAGGCACTAGATCAATCTATTTATACCAACACAATAAGATGCTAGTAAATATAACCACATTTTGCCTAGAAAATTATTTCTTTATGTTCCAGCATCAAATATTTCAGCAAATCAGGGGTGTTGCAATGGGGGTAGCTTTTCCCTGAGTTAAGCCTGTTTACACATGGGATGCTGGGAGGAGCTGGTCCTCAAGAAAGACTACAAGGAGGTATTTGACAGGCATGTCATGACATGGCTAAGGTATATTCATGATATATTTGTAATTTGGCGTGGCACCAAAGAGAGTGCTATCAATTTCTTCTCACAGATCAATATCAACAACATTAATTGACATTTTACAGCAAATCTTAGTCAAGAATCAGTCTGATTTTTGAATGTAGAGGTGTTTATTCTAAACAAGAAAATTGAAACAAACTTACACCGGAAACACCATATTGCATGCTACAAGTTTCCCCCCTAAACATACAATACACAGCATCCCATTTGGAGAAATGCTCAGGATCAGAAGGATATGCAGGTGCGACACCGACTTAAAGATAGCCTAAAGAGACAGCAAAGATAGGGGGATATTCAGAGAGCACTATCAACACAGCAATCAGAAAAACACAAGCTTTGTGTAGAACAGACTTGCTGTTCAAAACATCAGACAGTGAGGCAAGTTCAATAACAACAAATCAAAGAGCACAGGAAAAAGAAATTCTAACTTTTAATAAACAAAAAAATAGATTATGTAACATAATCATGAAGAATTGGCCGATTATTCTAAACGATCCTGTGATAGGGGACACGCTACCCAAAAGGGTAGCCATTACCTTCAGAAATGCGACCTCTATGAATGACACTCTAGTGAGTAGCAGCCCGAGACCAAAACCAAATCCATTTGGCTAACACAAAGGAAAGGCTTTATAAAATGTACTACATGACGAGCATGAAGATTTTATATGAATAAAACATTATTCAACACCTTTTAAAGATCAGCCAACCAACATCCAAAAATTCCTAACATGTAAAACTGACCATGCAGTATACATGTTGGAGTGCTTTTGTGGACTACGTTATTTATGCAGCTCAAAGTTGCAGGTCCACAAGAGGGTAGTCCAACACATTAGAGCAATTGCTAACTCTGACCCATCATATCCGGTGGCACGACACTTCAGAGAAGTACATGAAAACAAGATAGAATATCTAAAGTATTATGTACTAGATTCAGTTCCATGTAGTAGATGAGGCGGAAATAGAGAGGCTGCACTAAGGGAACTAGAAACACAATGCAGAAAATTGTGAAATTTCCTGAGCACAACTCCACATGTAATACAAAGAAGTCCATTCAATCTTCTTTTATTACGGCGATTTTATTCTTGAAGTTCGATAAAATCTTCTGTTAATCACTTCTGATCATCTATAGCCAGCACGTGTTTCGTCAGTTGTGATGCCTCCGCATCTCTGACTTCTTCAGGGCTATTCAAAATCCGTCCTCATTATTATTTACCACATACACCGTACTTCAGGATAAAAAATGTCAGCATAGCGGCCCTACGTTACAACCCCGGTCCGCATGGGTGAAGAGTACTCTCTGTTGCTGGGATCACGGACTGCACACTCTGTTAACTACTTGTCCTGAATGAGGACTACATGAAAACGGACATTGAATACGAATTGCTATGCTGACATTTTTTATCCTGAAGTACGGTGTATATGGTAAATAATAATGAGGACGAATTTTGGGTTATGTTATGTTATGTTATGTTAATAACATTTATTAGGCGCAACAGCTGCCCCAGCGAAGGGGCGTCCTGGCGCCTGATCATATGCCACAACACAACAGATCAGAGCAGACGAAGGGGATATTAGCCTACAGAGATGAACAAGTGGGTTTTGATGGCCCTTCTAAAAAGGGTCAAGCTGTTGAGGGCCCGAATATGAACAGGAAGGGAATTCCATAAATCTGCCGCCAGCACGCGGAAGGAACGTCCCCCCATCCTGCTAAGCCTGAACCTAGGCTTGTTCACCAGATACTGGGCTTCGGATCTGAGGGATCGCGTGGGGACATAAGAAGAGATAAGGCCTGTCAAGGCCGGAGGAGAAGAAAGCTTTAAGATCTTAAATGCCAGACAGAGAACCTTAAATTTGATTCTCTGTCTGACCGGAAGCCAGTGCAGAGAGGCCAACACCGGAGAGACAGAACATCGTCTCGGGAGACCTACAATGGCCCGTGCAGCAGCATTCTGGACTCTCTGAAGCCTAGTCGCCTCAGCCTGATTGACTCCAAGGAGCAAGGCACTCCCGTAGTCTATCCGTGAGAGGATAGAGGCCTGAACGACCAGATGACGTGTGGGAGGGTCGAAAAATGTGAGAACTGGTCTAAGTCCTCGCAGAATGCCATAGCAGGTGGCTGCTGTCTTCTTTGTATGGCTGGCAAAAGAAAGGTTAGAATCCAGCCATACCCCCAGATTTTTGACTTCGTCAGACTGATTTGCATATGGCCATGTCTGAACTTGGGTGGCAGAGTGGGCTAAAGAACGGTGATGGATTAAACCCAGATCTGTTGACTGGGTATGAGTGTTTGATTGGTTCAGATGCTCACTCCATCACCACCCCCTTTTGTACCGCTTTGTTCGCCATAAGTTGGCAGTGTATGCTCAGACGTGAGTCCCTTGCTCACTTTGCCACTGAATTCAAGAAAGTCTGGCTGAAGACGGCTGTAATGCCAGAAACCGGTCCTAGGAAACTTGTTTTCGGTCCAGGGAAGGCATGGCTTGGCAGTTCGGGCTGGACTGTTCCCATGAGGCACAGGGCCAGACTGATTTGCATATGGCCATGTCTGAACTGGGGTGGCAAAGTGGGCTAAAGAACGGGGATGGATTAAACCCAGATCTGTTGACTGGGTGTGAGTGTTTGATTGGTTCAGATGCTCCGTCCATCACCACCCCCTTTAGTACCGCTTTGTTCGCCATAAGTTGGCGGGGTATGCTCAGACGTGAGTCCCTTGCTCACTTTGCCACTGGATTCAAGCAAGCCTGGCTGAAGACTTCTGTCATGCCAGAAACCGGTCCTAGGAAGCTTGTTTCTGGTCCAGGGAAGGCATGGCTTGGCATTTCGGGCTGGACTGTTCCCATGAGGCACAGGGTCAGACTGATTTGCATATGCCATGTCTGAACTGGGGTGGCAGAGTGGGCTAAAGAACAGTGATGAATTAAACCCAGATCTGTTGACTGAGTGTGAGTGTTTGATTGGTTCAGATGCTCCGTCCACCACCACCCCCTTTTGTACAGCTTTGTTCGCCATAAGTTGGCAGGGTATGCTCAGACGTGAGTCCATTGCTCACTTTGCCACTGGATTCAAGCAAGCCTGGCTGAAGACGGCTGTAATTGCAGAAACCGGTCCTAGGAAGCTTGTTTCTGGTCCAGGGAAGGCATGGCTTGGCAGTTCGGGCTGGACTGTTCCCATGAGGCACAGGGTCAGACTGATTTGCAGATGGCCATGTCTGAACTGGGGTGGCAGAGTGGGCTAAAGAACGTGATGGATTAAACCCAGATCTGTTGACTGGGTGTGAGTGTTTGATTGGTTCAGATGCTCCGTCCATCACCACCCCCTTTTGTACCGCATACACAATCATGCCAATAAGTAATTGTTAAATAACAATATTGTGACACATGATATGACTATTACCCAACATCGTTGCTTTTATTTGTATTAAACCAGTTATTTATATTTATATTTATGTACATATAATATATTGGGTACAATAAAAGTGTAATTTGCGGTTACCCACCAGACCATGTTGTATCGTATGGGAGTAGGTTTTCATCATTTATTATGCACTTGTCACTTTAAAAATCAGCACTTTACCGTAGTCGCGTCTTGTGATCAAGGCCTGCAAAGGCCAAAACCCGTCATAGCAGAGCAATGAGCAAATAAAATCATATGCACCAGCAAAATTGGAGTCCGTTCCTGTTTCTTCCACAACTTAGGGGAATACGAAAGAACAAAGAACAAAAAAAAAATATATATATATATATATCAAAGTCCCCATAGGGGCACTGGCAGAGCACTCACGGCTAGGGTGCATCTAATGACGGGATTGATTCCATTTAAAAGACATATTTGATATCATGTGATGTATTATGTAAAATTAACAATTTGGAGGAGAAAGAACTATATATTTTGCTTGCCATGTCGATGGTGGTTGAATCACATGTGCCCCTGTGTTGTCGTACCCATTAACCATCATGACATGGCTGCCAGAGACAGTATTTTGACATCTGGATGACAACAATCCTTTCTCAGTTTTTTCTAACCATCCCTCCAATGGGAATGTACCATCTGTGTTTAAATTGCAAATATTGTTGTGTTATAACACTTGGAGCAAGTGTTGGTAAAGACAGAACGCCGAAACGCATCCGACCTGCAATAAAGGGATTTATTTGACTTTGTGAGGGCTCCTTTTGAGGACTTTAAATTATATCATTTTGGCTTCACCCCCACATGACAGAGACATCGTCCTGAGTTCAAAAATCTTGGCGGAACTATGAAAATATATATATATATATATATATATATATATATACATATATATATATATATATATATATATTCACTGAAAAAAACATAGGTTTCACACCAGTTATAGCAAATTTTACTGACATAAAACCATTGAAATTCCACGTTATAGTTAGTTGGACTCACTATAACTTGCGCGTGTAATGCACAGCTGATGACGTCACATATTACATCACTCATGACATGGTCAGTGACATCACTCATGACATCACTGATGACACCATCCAGTGAATGTGTATCTTACTGAAAAATAAATATTTTTTATATATGTATATGTAAAGGTCGATGGAAGAATAAATGTTTAAATAAATGTTTTAATGAATGTTTTTTTTTTAATTGATTGGTTAACTGGGTTATTAAGTGTATCTTAGTGAATACATATATTAGCGAGTAATGTTAAAATATTTAAATATATGTATCAGTGTTTCACTTTGTGTATAAATGGCTACATGGGTTGGTGAGTAGCTACATGTGTGTGTATATGGGTTATTAGATGTTTTTTTAGTATCAGTATAAGTGTCTGTATGGTTTGGTGGGGGTATTACTTTGCACATAGATTTTTTTTTGTATGTTCTTATATAGCGCTCGACTACCCGGAGGCATCTCGGCGCTTGCCTTGGGAACCCATCCTGGCTTTTCCCTGTGAGATAGCCCCTAACGGGCATCCCCAAGGTGAAAGCCAGGCATCCCGCCGCGGGGGGACCGTTGTGGAGATTAAGCAAGCTTAATGCCCAGAGTTGCAGAGTGTGAACCCATGATTAGGTCAGGCACCGAAGAGAGAATTATCGAGTCCGTGGACATTTGAGCTCAAGACCCTGCCGCGTCGGGAATTGAACCCTGGTCCCGGGTCTGACCTCTGCTTCAGGGTCTGCCTGCTCTAACCAGTGAGCCACACTTCTCCACTGCATGATGCATCAATGACTGACTCACTGTTTGTATGTGTTTTGAAGACAGCATATGTGCAGGACTATATGGGTGGATGAGTGTGTATATGTGTGCGTTAGTGAGTGAATGACTGTCTCACTAGTGTCTTTATCAGTAACGACATATGTTTTAATCTAGTATATGTGAGTATTGATGTTTGTAAGTGAGTATATGTGAGATTGTAAGAGTTCCTGTTTAAATAAGTATGTGTTTCTATAAGTGATTGTTTAAGAGAGTAAGTATGTGTAAGTTTCCTTAGAAGTAGTAGTAGTAAAAGTATGTTTATTAGACCATTGGTCTCCAAACAGAATACATATTACAATAAATAGTTTAAAAACATGTATAAAAAATTCCGCAAATACTTTAAAAGAGACAAATTTTCATACAGCACTACACCCCATATTGTAATCAGCAATACAGTGAAGCTTTAACTTAGGTATAGCGTTCCGCCCTAGACACAATTTTCTAGAGCGTGACCTACTATTACTTCATGCCAATTTCTATCCAACTATATTTGGATCCAACAGAGTCCTTTTTACCGCCTTCATATATTTTGCCATGGCGATTGCTATATCAAGATTTGGCATGTCGGTAAGTAGGTTAATTGCTAAGAGGCGCTTAGTTATACCATATTTTAAAAACAAGGGTCGCAAAAACAGTTTCCGCTGTGATACCCATTTTTGACAGTCTAGTAAGATATGTAGATTATCACACTTGGTACCTAATCCACAGCGGCATTTACCATCCGGTTGTACCAATTCTGCTTTTCTGTTTCTCAGAGAAACCCAATAGTTCATCCCTATTCTCCATCGGAGCACCTCAGCTCTTAATCCAGCATTAGGTAGTGTATCCAAATAGGGATACCATGTATCATTCTCCCAGCTATTTATCATATAATGGACTGACACTTTCTTTTTCAAATATATCATATCATTTTGCCTGGATATTTCTCTTCCTGCTGTTCTAAGCTCCGCATTTGAGCCTTCAACCGACAGTGTCGCCTGGTCAAATTTTACATTTAAGTTTTTACACAGTGCACACAATTTCATTCTGATCCTGCTGGCCCAATTTAATTCACTGTGCAAGATCTCCTCTTTACACCATTGTGACACTTTTGTGACTTCCTCGGATCCCAATCTTTTCCAAAATCTTAAAAGGGCCACTTGTACCTGTATGTTCCATGAGGTCACGCCTAATTCCAAGCGGATTGCCTGAATCATGGAGGAGCCGGGTAGTGACATCAACGATTTTACACATTTCCCCTCCTCAATGTCCCAATTATTCTTCCCGCTCAAATATAGAACTTCGGCTCCATACTGCACTTGTGGGGGTATCATTGCCTTATAGGCTTTCAGTAATGGTCTATGTGACATATCCCCGTAAACTTGGCTAAATTTCCTTAGCCCGCATCCTGATGTATGGGCTTTGGCAGTCTGGGCTACTAAATGGATATCTCATTTTAAAGACTTTTCAAACCAAATACCGAGGTATCTGTATTCGTTCACACTTTCTAGTTTAGTAGTTTCCAGATACCAATTAAAATTCAGGGTTTTGTTCCCAAAACATAGAATTTTAGTTTTATCCATATTTACCGTCAGGCGTTTCGCCAAGCAATATTTATTGAAGGCAGCTAGCTTCTTTGCAATCCGATTTCTGTTTGGTCAAAGATTACCAAATCATCGGCGTACAGCAGACAGGACAGATGCTTCCCATGCATTTTGGGGCTAGCACTTCTACTCACTTCTAGAATAGATGGGAGATCAGCCAGGTATATTGCAAATAATAAGGGGGCTAACACACATCCCTGTCTTTGGCCATTCTTAATCAATATTTTAGGAGTCAAGGCTCCGTCTACATCTTTAATGACTTGCGCCCAGTTATGTTTATGTAACTCCTGGATAATTTTCAAGAGCCCCTCGGGGATATTAAGTTTTCTTAGGGACTCCCACAGGCAATTCCTGTCTACTAAGTCAAATGCTGCACGGAAGTCTACGAAACAGCAGCATAACTTCCCCTGCTTTTCCACAGACTTCCTCGCAACCGCCCACAATGCGAAGCAGTGATCGATCGTGGAGTGCCCCTTCTTGAAGCCTCCTTGCTCCACTGGCACGATTGACCACCGCTCCGCCCAGTCATTCAAACTGCCCAAAATTATTTTGGAGAATACCTTTTCCCCGACATCCAGCAAATTAATGAGTCTATAATTTGTGGGCGCTTTTCTATCGCCCTTCTTGTGGATCGGTCTGATTACTACTCCCCTCCACTTTTCGGGGATCATGCCTGACTCCAATATAGCCAGAAACATGTAGGAGAAAAATTGCGCCCACCAATCTTGCTGGGATTTTATAATAATTGCTGGCAGGTTATCAGGACCTGCAGCACGGGTTAGGTTTAAACTTCTTATAATTGAATATACCTTTTCGGTTGTAAACATAGGTTTTAAATATACTACCTTGCTTTGATTGTTTAGTAGTGGTATATGAGTTCCTGCTTTTTAGGTCTACCTTAAGGCACTGCGCCATTTCTTTTATCTTTTTCTCGAACCACGGCACTTTCTTAGTCCTTGCGTCTTCCAAACCCACTTTATGTTGGAATCCTGCCAACTTTTCCATATACGGCTCGGTTAATCTTGTTGTCAGCCGTTTAGGGTACTCTACTTGTTGAGGGAGCACCAGTTCTCTAGAGCTTGGGGGTCTCCATGCTAATGAAAATTGCAAAATATTGTGGTCACTACCGTCACAAGGGGTTATCTGAAACCCCTTGATAAGGTCAAAATTCCACGCTTGCATGAATACGTAATGGATCGGACAAAGTTGGGAACCAAACTTAAAGGTCTGCTTTGCAGGACTGTATGGGTGGATGAGTGTGTATATGTGTGTGTTAGTGAGTGAATGACTGTCTCACTAGTGTCTTAATGAGTAACTACATATGTTTTAATCTAGTATATGTGAGTATTGATGTATATAAGTGAGTGTGAGAGATTGTTAGAGTTCCTGTTTAAATAAGTATGTGTTTCTATAAGTGATTGTTTAAGAGAGTAAGTATGTGTAAGTTTCCTTAGAAGTAAGGTGGTAGTGTGTGTATAGTTGTAAATGCAAATAAATGGATGTTCAATAGTTTATTTGCGTGTGTGAGTATGTGTGTGAGTAACTTTTGGATGACTGTCGGTGTGTAACAGGATGTATTGGTGTATCACTACATATGATGAGTGAGTATATGTATGGATGATTATATAGAACTGTTGGTGAATGAGTGGATGTGTATATAGAGGGTGGTATTACTGAATTGGTTGTTGTAACTGGTATGGATATCTCAATTTTTTTGAAAATGTTAATTTCTATTTTTGAATTTGTGTTTTAAGGGTTACATTACACTGAAAGGAGGTCTGTCACTCTGTCACAAAGATGGTGTCATCAGTGATGTCATGAGTGATGTCACTGACCATGTCATGAGTGATGTAATATGTGACGTCATCAGCAGTGCATTACACGTGCAAGTTATAGTGAGTCCAACTAACTATAACGTGGAATTTCAATGGTTTTATGTCAGTAAAATTTGCAGCTAACTATAACTGGTGTGAAACCTATGGTTTTTTCAGTGAATTTAATAGGTTTGTTATATGCAAATTCCTAACTATAACTGGTGTGAAACCTATGGTTTTTTCAGTGAATTTCATAGGTTTTTTAAATGCTAATTTTTAACTATATATAAGGCCCCAAACTTATGTTTTTTTCTTTGAAGTTAAAAATTTGGTTAATAGCAAATGTCTACAGCTATGAAATGTAATATTTTTCAAAATGAATGAATCCTATATTTTATTTGTATTTGAAAATATTTTTTTATTTTTGACCCTGGAGCGTTCCCGGGGCGCGCCCCAGTGAGCGCCCCGGAGAGCGTAGTCGTTTGAAGCGCCCGGGGCGTGCTCCGGGAAGCGTCCCGTTAGCGCCAAAGTCGCGAACGAAAACATGATCGTGACGTATCGCGTAGCCGCGTCCGCGTGATACGCACGGCGTAAGCGCACCCAGAAGCACTCGAGCGAATACAATCGCGCACCGTAAACTTCTGACGCGCTTACGCAACGCGACCCGGGGCGCGCCGCGTAAGCGCGTCGGTCATGTGACCTGAAAATAACACTTTTAATTGGTGCAGAACAGTTTTACTTTCATAATGATGAAATCCCTGGTCTTGTGACCTGAAAATAACACTTCTCATTGGTTCAGGCCTTTTTTTTTTCCAAATGATGAAAGACCCCACCTTTTGTCCTTATTCTGACTTTGTCATTTGACTGAGGAAGACCTGATTGTACCTCTCTGTACCTTTTTCATCTATATAATGGCTTCAGTAGCAGCAGCAGCTGGTGCATCTGCACCACCACCACCACCACAACCACCAAGAGGACCACCACAACAGTACATTGGTGGTCAAGAAGAGGAGGAGGAGGAAGAGGAAGAGAAGGATGGGCGAAGATGGCTGCCTGAACAAAATACCCCATACAAGCCCAAGTCACACATTGTATGGGAGTTTTCTTCACTCCCAGAGGGAAAGAAAAAAGTGAATGCGGCAAAGGTAACTTGCCTAATCTGTAAGGAACAACTCTCAAGGGGCAACCCAAACAAAAAGTATTCCTTTGGTAACAATACCATGATTCGACATATGATCCGTAAGCACTCTAACAACTATTCTCGTGCAGAGCTCAGGGAACTGGCCAGTAACCCCCCCCCAGTCATCAAGGACCACCTCCCAAAGAAACGAACCCACTTCATCGGGACCAGAAACATCAGAGATGATGCCTTGTATTTAGCAACGATTTGCTGATTTTAAAATCACTTGTACTGCATGTGGCAAGCTTATCGCCTATGGTGAAAAGAGCGTAAAGCTCATCGTCCTTGAAGGTGACAATCACAAGTGCCCCAAAAAGAAGTAATTTTTTCTTTTTTTGTTTTTTGCTCCAGTTGAGCCAGTTTCAATTCCATTTTTTTGTTTCTCCCCCTAAAAAAATACAAAAAAAATATAAAACTGTTTTGAAAAGCCAAAAAAAGTACAAAATGTTCAAAAAACATTAAAAAAATATAAAACAACAAAAAGAAGAAAAAAAACAGTTATTTTCAGAACTGACCATGTCATGAGTGATGTAATATGTGATGTCATCAGCAGTGCATTGCACGCGCAAGTTATAGTGAGTCCGACTAACTATAACGTGGGAATTTCATTGGTTTTATGTCAGTAAAATTTCCATCTAATTATAACTGGTGTGAAACCTCTGGTTTTTTCAGTGAATTTAATAGGTTTTTTAAATGCTAATTCCTAACTATAACTGGTGTGAAACCTCTGGTTTTTTCAGTGAATTTCAAAGGTTTTTTAAATGCTAATTCCTAACTATAACTGGTGTGAAACCTCTGGTTTTTTCAGTGAATTTCATAGGTTTTTTAAATGCTAATTTCTAACTATAACTGGTGTGAAACCTTTGTTTTTTTCTGTGAATTTCATATGTTTTTTAATGCTAATTTCTAACTATAACTGGTGTGAAACCTCTGGTTTTTTTCAGTGAATTTCATAGGTTTTTTTTAATGCTAATTTTAACTTTTTATAGGGCTTCATACCTATGTACTTTTTAGTAAATTTCTAAGCCTATTTTTTCAAAAATGTCTATAGCTGAGAAAGGTATGTTTTTATAAAAATGAACACTATAATGTATATTTAGATAACATTTTTGTTTTAAAATAGTATTTTACTTTTTTTTATATGTGACGCTGGAGCGCTCCCGGTGCGCGTACCGGTGCGCGTCCCGTCAGCGCACCAACTAAAAAAAAGAAAAAAAATATATGAAGGAGTGACTATGAGGAATGGGGACAGAGAGAGTGGTGTTAAGAGAAAGAGAGTTAGAGAGAGGAACACAGAGGGACTGTGTAATAGATAGTAAAACAGAGAAAAGGTATAAGAGGAAGTAACTGAGAAAAGGAAAATGAATAAGGGAGCAAAAGAAGAGAAGAAATAGGAAGAAGACTAAAGCAGAGGTTCTGGGAGAATGTGAATGGATGATGAAAGTAAAAGGAAGGACAGTTAAGTATGGGGAATGACAGGTAGTGACGGAATCAGAAAAGGAACAGCGGTGACGGAGGGAAAGAAAATAGCAGTGAGTGTAAGTAAAGAGGAGTGAAAGAGGGTACATATAAGTGAATAAGGGTAAGACATGGGGAGTAATAGAGAGAAAGAAGAGAGAGACTAAAAGAAGGAGTGTCACAAAGGGACTAAGTGAACCAGTAAAAAAGGTAAGTGAAGGAGTGTGGATAAGCAGAGGTACTGAAAGAAGTTGAATGTGGTAGGAAGTAAACATGGAAGAAAAGAATAAGTGAGGGAAGCAAAGTAAGGAAACAGGGGTGAGGTAGGGTGAGAGAAAAATAGTGAAAATAAAACAAAAGGTGATATCAAAAATCATTTTGTAAACACACTTACCATATAATTAATGAAAACTTGTATCTGTGAAAGATAAAAGAAAAAACACGTTATAATTACTTAAAAATATATAAAAAAATAGAAGAAACAGTTCATGAGGTTTAAAAATCTACAAAAGCTTACTAAGAAATGAAGCAATAGTGAAGGATACAAAAACAGAAAGAAAGTAATGTAGAAAGAGAAAAAAGAAGGAAAAAGAAATAGAAAGAGAACAAATTCCTAAAGGTAAGTAAGATACTAAAATAATGTAAGATATCAAAACAAAATCAGTAAAGATAAGAAAGTAAAAGAAAAATGAGTGAAAAGGAGAGGAGTGTGATTGAGAAACTATTAATAAAAAAGAGGAATAGAAGATGACTGAGAGTGAGTGAAGTGAAGTCACAGAGTGAAGGGATGAAAGGAATGAGGATATTATAGAACGATGGATAAAACAGGAGTGAGAGAGTAAGTACACAGAAAAACAAAAGGAAGAACTAAGTGAACTACAGTACAATGAGTGCGAAAGAAAAAAAAGGAGAAAAAGAAAGAGAGGGTTAGGAAACTAAAGCAGTGGTACTGAGAGAATATGAAAAAGATAAAAAGTGGTGGAAGGAACAGAGGAAATGCAGACAGTTCCAATTAGATTGAGAAGTTGTGAATGAAGTGCAGTAAAGAAACAGCGATGAAAAAAGAGTGTAAATTAGTAAAGAGAGGTAAATAAGGGTGAAAAAGGAAAATGAGTGTGAGACAATGTGAACACAATATAAATTACACAATGCAAACTACACAATAACTTCTACAATATGTTACATTATTTATTTTTGCTGTTCTCAGAATATATTGAATTTCACTTAAATTAGTGAGTTCAAAGTCTTCATCATATAACAGCGGGAAAAAAAAACACAATCTAAAAGATTGTGTTTAAAAAAAACCATTCAAACATACATCTCATATATGTACACTAATCTTTGATTCACTTACTTTTCCGTGAGGCCAAATAGAAGATAGTGAAGGTCCTTTTGGTGGAAAAAAAGTCTGCTGTGCTCTATAACTTCCATTTCATCGACTTCCTATGAAAAAAGATCTAAGAACATCATACCTTACACTTTCCTCACGGCCAATTTGTGTCAGATATATCAGTATTTTTTACTTTGAGATCCACTTAAAGTATCTACATGAGATAAATAATTTAAAATATTCGATTAACTAACTAACTAACCTTTATTATCTATTCCCAACTTCAAAGGCCAATTCCTTTTACTAAAACTTTGGTTTTAAAAACACTAGATAAGAATTTGTAGAGTCATAAGGCAAACGTTGTTTATAAGTTAAATGAGAATCATTGCAGTAACTCCATCCTTTTTCAGATTTTAAGTAGCATGTATAATGTCCTGAGGTTGTCGAAGAACCGTCATGATAAATAATAGCTTCACTTGTAAAGGTTCTTCCTGAAATTGATAACTGAGAAGCCACAAAATTTTTGATAGAAGTTGTCAATTTAGTGTCATCAGGTCTACATCGTTGGAAAACTAAAATGATATACTGCCCATAACTTTGAATAAATAATGTGGACAGCATTGTAGAGTTACATTGGGTACACACCATATTATGATCTGCTGCTTTAACTAGATTTTTAAATGACACTGATTTACAGTCAGGTAAAGTCAAATATATAAATCTTTCAGTGTCTATTCTAGTAGTACTTGATGAACTACAATTGTGGCAGTCATGCTGCCATTGATAAGAAAGGCTGAAAAGATTATCTACATCTACACCTTCATCTTCCAAAACACCAAACATATACATTAAAAATTCCTGACAATCCTGCTGAATGTTCTGTGAAAATTTATCTTGACCAGAACACATATCTAAAATATTTCGAATTTCTGTTACACTTTCTATTTCTGCTGTATCACTGCTACATTTCTCAAACACAGAATTCAATAAACCACACAATCTTTGATCCCGATTTTCAACAATCTGTTCTTGTAAACTTTTAAGAAAAAAAACAACATTAACCACTACATTAGCATAGCAGTTGACACCAGAACTATTTTCAAACTGAAATCCAACAACATTTTCTTCACAATTCTTTTTCTTCCTGTTTTCAATTACAGTTTTCTCTACTTTTTGTCTTTTTGCAACTACCTCACTGCAATTATCCTCATTTCTTCTTTTTCGGCCTACCACACGTTTTTCAAACAGAGGATATTGAGGCAAATGTGGAGCATATTCTCTTCTTAACCTATTGTATTCTTTAACACAATCTAGATCTGCACAAATTTTTGTCTCATCACACTCAATCAAGTACAATCCTGATAAAGTTCTGACTCGGGATAATGCCACATATGCCATACCCTCTTTAAACACAGATCTTCCAATGTTCACCAAAGCATTATCTACACTTAAACCTTGAGATTTATGAATTGTTACTGCATATGCCAAACAAACAGGAAACTGTTTTCGGCGAACATATAAGTCTTTTACAAGTAAAAATCTAGCAGAACAACAACTTATTTGTTGTACTTGTTCAATGCCATCAAATTTTATTTTTAAAAATTCAATTCCATCTCTATTTCTGTAATTCACAAAATCAACAACATAACCCATTGCTCCATTTACCAGACCTCTTTCAACATTTAAATTCCTTCTCAAAATGATACGACAATTTAAACACACATTCAGAGTCTTTTCAAAACCAGCTGTTTTAGAAATACTTTTCTCTAATGAATCCAATTTAGTTTTCAAATTTTCAGACAAAACAATTGTTGCACCCATATGCTCTATTTTATCTATTGCTTCCAGTTTCACAATCTCTTCATTTTCTAACTCTAACATTTTGTTGTTGAAGATGGAACATTCTTGCAGAGTTGGCATCAAACATATCCCAGATTTCTTCTCAGTCATTTTTTAAAAAATATTCTCTGGAAGAATGTTTTCATTTGGATACAAATTTGAAATTAATCGACCATGTAAAGCTTTTTTCCCAAGCTCGCTTACTTTTCCAATTCTTACATCTTGTAGAATATTTTTATAATATTCATCCTTTGCCTGTCGCATATTTTGAAGCAGTTCAGCATATTTAAAATTTAACCATATATTAACGTTTCCAATGCTTCCAAGGGACTTCCTGGTATCTTCATGTGTGAGCATTTTAAACACTGGTTGTCCTTTTACTGGAGTCAACTGCAATAGATCTCCAAAAACAATAATGTGTTTTCCTCCAAATAACACATCATACTCTGTTCTAAGAATTTCTTGCATTCTCAAATGCACAAAAGCAAGCATTAGATTTGAGACCATGCTTACTTCATCAATGATAAGAAGTTTCATTTTCTTCAAGACTCTTGAAACTTCAGAACACGCATCTCCAGATAACTTGTTGTAATGCAATTTATTATCATGCTCAACTGGCAGCATCAGTAAACGATGTAGAGTAATCCCTTTAATATTATGTGCAGCCAGACCAGATGGAGCAGTTACAACACAAGACAGCGGTGAATCAGTCCTTTTCTGCAGATAATTTGCAATGGCTTTAATTAGAAAACTTTTTCCTGTCCCCGCTTCTCCACTTACGTACAGTCGGACAGGGTCAAATGATGTACATGAGCACTCTTTTTTCTCATGTCTGAATCCATGTTCAATCTGCTCTTAGACTTCATCATATATCTTTTTCTGCTCAACGTTTAGTTGCTTTACCAAATCTTCTAAGTTAACTCCATCCTCTTGAGCTTGTTCCATAGCTCTTTCCACCTCATCCTTGGCAGTGGCAGCTTCATTTTGGATAATAGGTCCTCCTAGTGGATCCTGACTCAATGAAGTAGAACTCTGACTGTCTTGAGAACTGTCTCTAGCTATCTCTTCAGCAATTGTGGTTTCTTGCTCCATTTCTTCATTCAACATTTGCAGATAATTTAGAAAAATAGGACATTCTATGGTATCCTTAGTTGCATTAAAAGAGTCTTCATAACAGAGAAAAGCTCCAAGTAGTTCCTCTTCTGTATGCCATGGCTTAAAGAGTTGCAAAAGAGCTAAATAGTAAAATTCTCTTTTTTCTGGAGCTTCACAACTCAATTTTCGATGATTAATCAAATGGCCTTTTTTCTGCTTCACTAGACATCCTTCATAGCCAATGACTGCATATTTTCCATTATTGATATTTTGCAGAACTTCATACAAACAAGTGTTCTCAAGGTGAGTACTTCTATTTGGATAGTATGTATCCAACATATTTGTCTTCAAAATATCTGTACTGTTTGGTTCTTTCTCCGCCAAATATTCAATTTCTTGTACAGATTTCAAAACTCGGTTTCGTGTTGCAGCAAGACCTACACTCACCCAAATGATTGTTCTTGATTTGGCATAGAGACTTGCTGATGATAACCGATCAGAACATTCATATGCTCCAATTTCTCGATGCGACAACATCTTCAGACTGAAACTATATAATTTTTTGCTTAGACTCTTTTCATGTGAAATGTCCTCCCACATTTCCTTCAGTTCTGTCTTTTCTTTTTTGGTGATGTAAGATGTCACATATCGAGCCACAGCAATAGAGTTGTCAGCAACGAACTGAATATCCATGTTAGCATTCCACATGGACAAAATCACTGGGTTGTAATCGTTGATGTACTTAGATTCTTCATTTCTTTTCAAATTGTATGTATTTTTGGGAGATTTCCTCATCACAGTATGTCGTAGAGATGACATCAAAATATTTACTCTTCCCTTAGAAATCACTGGTCGTGGAAATGCAAAACGACATTTCGTGTAGTACTTTTCCTTGTTTTTAAATTTTCGACGACAGTACTTTCCACAACGATGAGATTGAAAACGTAAAACTTGTTGCCTTAAACTGTTTTCTACAGTAGATTTTGGAACAGCACATGTTGAATACTCTTCAATGAAACTCATCACTGTTTCATCTGAATCTGATCCAAATATGGGTGCATCTTTAATCCACAACAACATATGTATATGAGGAGCACCTCTCGCTTGATATTCCTTCCTCCAAAAGAAATCCAAAACCTCTCCAAGGGGAGGATTTTTTTTGTTGGTAATAAAAGACATCATTGCTTCAAATCTATGATTGAAATATCTGCAAACATTCACTGGATCCAAAGAACACAGTTCTCCAGGTGTTTTCAATTCTATATTTGGTATGTTTCCATTTGCCTCTCGTAGAAATTCAAGTAAGTCGTCCCATGCATACTCAGCACAGCTAAGAGTGAGGAACCATGTAGGAGTTCCTAAGTTTCTTAGCATACATTTCAATTCTCCATGACGACGGAACCAATACTCATTGGTTCCACGTTGACATGCCATGAGATTGATTAGCTGAGATTCCAAAATACTATCTTGCAGATTAACTTTCTCCATAAAGTCCCTTGCAGAAACATTTTGCAAATGAGCTCCACTTTTTAGTATATGATTAACTGCATAAGAAAGCCAAGACAAATCACTTTCAAACAGTAGATGAAACAAATATGGAATGCATTGACGAAACCTTGGATCTTCAGCATATAATCTTGGAGTCCGGTATTCAGCTGCAGGAATTTGAACTGGTCGATCATCATATCGTCCACCACGACCTGTTGGAAATAATTGTGGAAAACAACGAGCTTCCAAACTTTCTTCCCATACACTAATGGGACTTCCTTTTGCTGCTTTCATTTGAAACAAGTCAACTGCATTTCCCATTACTTCTTTGGAATGCAAAGGATGAACAGTATAATGTTCATATATTTCTATGGCTGAGATACCCGCCACCCCCTCTCAACACAATCCCCAAGGATGGGAAACCGGAAACAGTTCTAATCTTTTGGAAGACGGGAGGGAGTGACCCTCCCGGCCGTATTTATTAAAATATGAAACAAAATTAAAACATTAAAATAACAGTTTCATATTATGTACAATTTCATTACCACATTGCGATGTTTGGCTAACCTTAACATATTCTCTAATACAAAGGTTCTCCTAGCCGAACTAACATCCTACAAAACATTTAACTTGAAATTTTGAAATTGTACATCCTAACGTTTAAGGGCCAACGGCAAGGTCGTAACCGGTGTCAAGATCCCTAACCAGAAATATCCCCCTCACTTGTGAGGGGCGACCGCACAGAGGTGTACCTCGAGTGCAACTACCAATTTCCCTTGACTTGACGGGGGCCCCTATAAACTCGACGCCACTTAAAGGTCGTCCGAGGACTCGTGTGAGGAATCTAGAAGGTAGCGTAAACCCCCCCCAAACCCCACACAACTTACCACATCTGCCGTCGCAGATGTCCTGGCCCCGGGAAATTCTCCAGGAGGGGGCTGTAGCCCCTCCTACCCAGGAAGGGGCCTTGACCGCCTTTCCTTTCCTTTCGGCGGCCCATCCTTAGAAGGGACCGCCTTCCCCGTTGAGGGGCCAATGGCCACCTCCCTCGAGCGCTCCCATCCGTAATGGGTGACGCCCACTCATAGGGATCTTCCAATTAGTGCTCACCGATCATGACCTTACCGCCCGACCAAAATAAATACGACAGTTCTAAACTAAATGACTAAATTACTTAAAAGACAGTTAAAAGCAACAATTTTATTAAAAGCATGCTACTGATCAACACTAGAGCAGGATTACTTTATTTGCAAAACATACCACAAATTGACCATTTCTTTATTGCATATTCAAAGTTATCACGATAATAATCCGGACCTGCAAACAAAAGAGTTACCACATCAAACTTTATTCAAACCACTTGCTGTCCTCAGGGGCTGGTGGGTGGGTCAAAATTGGCTCTTCGTTCCGTCTCGAGCTCACGTGCAGCGAGGTGGTGCAGCTTCAGAGCACAGGAACAAGAGGATGCTTCCTTGGCTTGTTGCTCCTTTTATCCGTCTTCAGGGCGGGCGTAAACCCGCCCCGGCCTGCCCCGAGGGCGTGGCCCGGCCGCGTCAGTGTCTAGGCCAGCGCACTCCAGGGCGGGAAAAAGGCGCGCCCCGGCTACGCCGCTTCGGGCATACCAGCCGAGACTCGCCTCCCACCCAAGTTGGCTTCCCGGGGGGATCGTGGTACTCCGCCATACGTTCGGGGGGACCGAGTGGTCGCCCCTTTCCATATGGCTGAGATACCCGCCACCCCCTCTCAACACAATCCCCAAGGATGGGAAACCGGAAACAGTTCTGAACTTTTGGAAGACGGGAGGGAGTGACCCTCCCGGCCGTATTTATTAAAATATGAAACAAAATTAAAACATTCAAATAACAGTTTCATATTATGTACAATTTCATTACCACATTGCGATGTTTGGCTAACCTTAACATATTCTCTAATACAAAGGTTCTCCTAGCCGAACTAACATCCTACAAAACATTTAACTTGAAATTTTGAAATTGTACATCCTAACGTTTAAGGGCCAACGGCAAGGTCGTAACCGGTGTCAAGATCCCTAACCAGAAATATCCCCCTCACTTGTGAGGGGCGACCGCACAGAGGTGTACCTCGAGTGCAACTACCAATTTCCCTTGACTTGACGGGGGCCCCTATAAACTCGACGCCACTTAAAGGTCGTCCGAGGACTCGTGTGAGGAATCTAGAAGGTAGCGTAGACCCCCCCCCCAAACCCCACACAACTTACCACATCTGCCGTCGCAGATGTCCTGGCCCCGGGAAATTCTCCAGGAGGGGGCTGTAGCCCCTCCTACCCAGGAAGGGGCCTTGACCGCCTTTCCTTTCCTTTCGGGGGCCCATCCTTAGAAGGGACCGCCTTCCCCGTTGAGGGGCCAATGGCCACCTCCCTCGAGCGCTCCCATCCGTAATGGGTGACGCCCACTCATAGGGATCTTCCAATTAGTGCTCACCGATCATGACCTTACCGCCACAGGCCGGATAGTTGACCGGCTATCCGGACCCCCCACAACACTCCTACCTAAAGGTCATGTCTTAAAGTCTTTAGCCAAGCTATACAGTCTCCTATGAGTAACTCGTTCCCCACCCGGGACAAATGAACACCATCCCCCAAATACATACTGTCACCAGTAATACAACCATGCGAAATAGAATGCAGTGTATTGGAACGGAACAATCTACTCACTTTGTTATTAATTTTTCTTACTGAATGATTCAGAGCCGAAACAGAAATAGCCCCCCGCCATACTTTTCGTGGGATCATATGTGACCATGCAATCGTGCACCCTGGAACTCTCCTCGCCAACCAACTTACAGTGGAAAGCATCGCCTCAAGAAGAAGTCGTCTACCAGTGGTGACCAAATCATTGCCCCCAAGATGTACTATGACTATAGACGGCGGTGACCTCGTCCGCCCTAGCAAACCCTCAAAAAATGATTGAAACTGGTCAATACAGAGTCCGCCCTTTCCGTAGAAGGACACACTGTACCCGTATTCCCCAGCCACGTGAATCATATCACCTGCTTTGAATACGTCCGCGGCACGCCTCACGTATGAGTGGCCCACGACCCACACCTCCTTTTTCACAGCCGGTGAAGTCTGACCGCTGGCCCGGTGTTGGGTCGACTGCATAGTCCGCCCCGCCTCGTAGGCTTGCGCAACTGAAACCAAACAAAAACAAGAAGCGTGAGTACATCATTACAGCTTCACAACATGTGCAACCGCACATACCTCTTATAACAATTGGAGGACCAACGCCCCACACGTTTAACTTGTTCGACATTCAGACCCCTGGCTGTAGCCTCTGTAGCAGCCCCTATCCGAAAGGAATGGGTCCCAAACTCGCCCGGGTTCAAGCCCGCAGCAGTAATCGACATCGCAAGCACCCGCTGAAACTGAAACCTCGTCAGTGGGGTGGCGTCAGCGTGTCTCAACAAGGTCCCCCCCCATGATGCCACCCTTTGTGCTAAATATTCCTCTACACAACTCACCGGGCACATGGAGGACCCGGGGATCCTTTGTATGATTATGCAATCACCCATCGCACCCTGATCGGTCTTGGACCTGACGAACGAGACAGTCATTGTCTCCCCTCTGATCTGAACGTGCTCTTGGCACAGTCCCCCCATCACGTCCTGCTTGTTCCTCGCCACTAGTTCGCTTACCCGCATAGCCCCATGGAATGCCAGCGTAAAAGCGGCTCGGAATAACACTGTTTCATACTGGGATGAACATGTTGCAGGGAGTCTAGATAATAGCAGGGCCAACCTATCCAAACCTATCGGGCGCCTTTCATCTACTCTGCGACCCTCAAGGCGTTGCCACCCACATAGCGCTTTTTGCACAACGAAAGACGCTGTCGGGTCCTGGATCCCATGAGCCCTAGCCACAAAGGAAATGGCGGCCCGATGCCTCTGGGCCGTAGCCACTGATTTGCCTGCCTGACGTAAAGACAGTAGGAATTTCACTACCAACTCCTCCTGGCCCCAAAGCTCCCCTCTAGCCGCCCCCAAAAAGGCCCAATAGGAACGGAACGCCCCTTCATATGCCTTCCTCGTCCTGGGTGCTAAACTCTCTCCCACGAGGTTCTGTAGTTCGGGGCACCGAGAGACCAGAGAGCTTCGGGAAAGGGTGCTGCCACCGGGTCCGCTGTGGGCAGAAAACCCCAGAAGGCCTGCATACGAAAACGAGAAAGCGCATCAGCCGCCTGGTTCATCACCCCCGGAACATGTCTTGCCTTAAATAGTACATTCAATTGCATACACAATAACACAATTTCCTTGAGCAATCTCAGAACCCATTTGCATCGTGCTGCCTGGCTATTGATACACTCAACAACGGTCATGTTATCAGACCAGAATACCACAGAGTGATCTCTGAACCCCTCGGGCCAAGTTTTCAGGGCCACCAGAATGGGAAAAAGTTCTAGGAAAGCAATGTTACTTGTCAGACCATTATCATGCCACCATGACGGCCATCTTTGTGCCGACCACTGAGTGCCGAATATGGCACCAAAACCAATGCTCCCTGCCGAATCTGTCCACAGCCCCAGCTCCTCAGAGGACACGGCCGGTTTGTTCCAGACAATTCGACCATTGAAATCCGCCAGAAATGCCAACCAAATGCGCATGTCCTGGCGAACCTCTGCCGAGAGCCTTGTGCGATGATGACCCTCCTTCAGGCCGACCATGGCTTGAGCGATCGAGCGAGAAAAGGGGCGGGCCATCGGTATAACTCTTAGGGCAAAATTCAACTGCCCCACCAATTGCTGTAATTGATGTAGCTTAACCTTAGACTCACTTATACACATTTGCAGGGATGCCCTGAATCTTAACACTTTGTCACCTGGTAAACGAAAACAACCTTCTTCGGAATCGAGCTCGATCCCCAGAAACTCGAGGCAAGTCGAGGGACCCACAGTCTTACCTGGTGCCAATGGCACGCCAAACTGATTCATTAAGACACAAAATGCAGTCAAAGCCTGTCCACATTCCGGATCCCCGGCTGCCCCCAGAAACAAAAAGTCATCGAGATAATGCATAACATGTTGAAACCCCGTCTTCTTTGTGAAGACCCATTGCAGGAAGCAACTGAACTTTTCGAAATAGGCACATGATATAGAGCACCCCATCGGCATACACCTATCCATGTAATAGTGACCCTGAAACATGAAACCAAGGAGACGCTGATCGTCTGGATGTACCGGGAGCAACCGGAACGCTGACTCGATATCAGATTTTGCCATCAGCGGACCGGGCCCCAGGCGATTCAATATGGCTACGGCCTCATCGAAGGATGCGTACCGCACCGAACACACTTCCGGGTCTATCGCATCGTTTACGGAAAGACCACGTGGGGCTGATAAATTATGTATCAGCCGAAACTCACCCGGGTCCTTCTTGGGGACCACCCCTAAAGGGGAACAAACAAAGTTAGCAACTGGTGGCACATTAAATGGACCGGCGACTCGACCTCGAGCCACCTCCTTCCCGATCTTTTTCTGTACCACGGTCGTATGCTGTAAGACCGATATCTGGTTTTTACATTTTGCTATACCCTGAAACTTCCCCACTGGGATGCGGAAACCATATGAAAATCCGTTCCGCAACACCCCAGCGGAAGCGTGATCCGGGTATTCGCTGAGCCAGGGAATCATTGCCATGGTATCAATCGGAGTAGGTAAAGGCGCCCCTCGGACTATGTCAGACCTGTTTGGCGCCTCCTCTACCCCCGTTATCACCCGTTTTGGCTCTGCACATGGACTCAGGGTGGGATGATTGCCCACACCCCCCACATTCGTGCCTAAATTTGCATGACCCCTGGGGCCTAGTACATTTCCCCCTGTTAAAGTTCCAACAAACCCCCCTTTTACCTGCGTTGCCGATTGGCCTCGAGTGATTGTCGTTACTCGTACCTGATCGAAAGGGCGTCCCCGCATATTGGTGGGAGGATTCACCAACGTTACTCCCTACCAATGGCACCTTCAACATACCAGAATCCTCCATTTTGGACCAGGACACAGAATCATAACAATCCCAAGTTAAGTTTTTATCATGCTCTTTCGCTTTTCTGAAAATATTATCGTAACAAAACCAATGGTTGCCCTCGTGAGATACTGAATACCCCATGATCCGTGACTGATAAATCGGCAATTCGGGCAGCAATTCGGGCCTACGTTCACCCAAGATGGATGTAAAAACCCCCCATGCTTTGCCCCAGTTACCAATGTTTTCATTTACCTTAAAGGCGGCCATCTTTGCGCGCCAAACACTCGGATGCATGAGCTCCTTCTGGCTCTTAACATGCTCCATCTCATAATGATCGGTAAGCAACGAGAAGATGTTTATATACTCCCCTGCCCATATCTTCTCTTTGATAGCCAGAGGGACATGTTGACCCAACTTTTCCCTTCGAGAGGGTGCCGACTCATCCCTCGCAATCGGCAATGGCCGCTTACCTGAACCGGAAGCTGTATCTGCGACTGGACCTGCCCCAGGTGGTTTCTCTACTGCCGCAGCCGGCGATGGTGCCTTCGTCGCTTCCCTTGTTTCCCGCAGCTGCTTCATCAACACCTGCGCGTCGTCAGCCGTGGCGCCCTTGCTACCTTTACCCAACCACGCTGCTAATTGTGCTGCCAGCTCGGGCGGCATATCCTCCCCGGACACGGGGGTGACCACCACGGGAATCGGATTCCCTTCCTCCGGCACAGGGGTGGGTGCTTCGAGTGGAGTACAGGGAACTGGGACGTCTCCCCCAGCTGCTCCCCTTCTGGGCCTCTTGCCTTTTCCTCCTGGAGCTGCTCCTGCCAGAGGACGTTTCGGCCCCCCTTCCTCGTCTTTCTCCGCCATTCGCTTCTTTAGGTCGGTCACCTCTTTCATGAGAACACGCAGCATCTGGTCGTTAGTCATTTGCTTTCCCGCCTTCTTAGGCATTCTCCGACAGAGTATCTGCAAAACAAACAAGAAAGATTACAACGCTCAAAATTGGCTCTTCGTTCCGTCTCGAGCTCACGTGCAGCGAGGTGGTGCAGCTTCAGAGCACAGGAACAAGAGGATGCTTCCTTGGCTTGTTGCTCCTTTTATCCGTCTTCAGGGCGGGCGTAAACCCGCCCCGGCCTGCCCCGAGGGCGTGGCCCGGCCGCGTCAGTGTCTAGGCCAGCCCACTCCAGGGCGGGAAAAAGGCACGCCCCGGCTACGCCGCTTCGGGCATACCAGCCGAGACTCGCCTCCCGCCCAAGTTGGCTTCCCGGGGGGATCGTGGTACTCCGCCATACGTTCGGGGGGACCGAGTGGTCGCCCCTTTCCATTCACTTCTAGACACATCAACTTTTTCAATTTGACCAACTGAACAATCACTGTCCTCTTCTGTAGCTGTTTCCTCTGCTCCAACACTTAAATCTTTGTAGTACTCATTGTTTTTGACCAAATACAAGGTTGCCTTTTTGACTTTTCTAACATCCACTAAATCTTGCCAGATTTTCTTACTCTTTGTCGGAACCCCATTAACTAGAATAACTTGAGGATCCTCTTCTACTCTTTCTACACCAATTGTATCAATATTTTTCTTTACATCCTCTCTGTAAATCTGATGGAGGCAATTTCCCTGTCTTAGGCTCCATGCGAACAATAGCCTGAAAAGGATGGACACATTGAATCAAAATAGATTCATAAGTATTTAAATCCATCAATTCAGAAGGAATATCTATCAACTGAAGATTATTATGAACTGCTCTAGCAGGCATTCTATTTTCATTTAATTTTTTTAAACAATAATTACAAATACGCTGATCAAAACTCAAATCAAAAGAATTCTCCACCAACAAATAACTTACAAAATCCTTCCATTCACTATTATTTTCCAATTCACTTTTTGCATATAAATCAACTAACCTAGTCTGAATCTTATAATGAGTCCGTCGACAACACACACAAGTTAAATTAGGCCTTTCACTTGATTTCACCTTAAACTTGGTAATTTCCTCGTCAAACTTTTCTATACTTGAAATCTGTCCATTATCTTCCACATTACCATCCATTACTATATCTATTTCTACACTGTCCTCTTTGTTCCCAAAATAACAAAACTCAATTTCTTAACAAATAGTCTTCACATCCACTTCAGATCCATGCAAAAGAGCACTGTTTAACTGTTTAAGCTTAAGTGCTGGACTTTTTGCATAATACAACTTTCTCACTAATTTCCTCACCTTATTATGATGCACTGCTAACATCCTAAAATAATGAAAAACACTCTGACATACTTTTCTAGAAAGACAAGCTAGTGAATGCCCATGCAAACCTGTGCTTTCTCTCACTCTGCAAGGATCTAACTCTTGCAAGATCTTCATTTTTTGTTTGAGACTTTTCTTACTATATGTACGTAAGAAATTTCGAAGCAAATCGATTGAATCCTGTCGCACACTACAAATACTACTGCACTTCCATGTGTACACTGGACCCTTAGTACATCTCCCTAAAACTTCATCAGCTAACACCTCTTCTGCATCTCTAGATACAAGTTTCTCTTTTTCCATCACACAACCATCTTTCACCTCATATGCTCGACCACTGGTGTCAACTGCATGCACCAAATCATTTTCCTGAAAGTAACTCTCCTCATTGAAAAACGGCTCAGAACTTGAACTATGCATCCATTCACCAGAAAATACTTCACAAAAATTACTCCGATTAATAATTCTTTTCCATCTACTGTTCGATTTGAAAACATCAATTGCCTTATTAAGTATCCTAATTCTATTGATTACTAAAATAAATAATTTTTTCTTAACTTCAAAAGCCTGATCAACAATCTTTTCTACACTTTTCTTTTTCTTGTAAAAAGCAGCTCTCAGTTTACTTTTCTTATCATTTTTTAGCAAATTTAAAACTACCCTATTGTGAAACATTCGCCTACGAATGTCCCTAAATTGATTTACCCTTCTATTGCTATCAATTCTCTTCTCTCCTGCTCCAATCGAGACATTTTTTGTGGGCCTCTCCTTCCTTTTTAGATTTGCTGACTTTTTCTGAATATTCACATTAGCAATATCATTTCTTTTTCTACGACATATGTTGCGAAGAAAAGACTTAATTGGCTTACCAGAAGCTTTTCTGGTGTTTTTTAAAGTAGTTGTTGTCGAGGATTCCATGAATTCTGTTGTTGATGTTCTCCTTTTACGTATGGTATTTTTGATAATTCTTTGCCTTGAAGGCATTTTTGCTTGCTTTTCAGAAGTTGATTAGAATCTGTTGTTCTGAAAAAAAAAACACATGAAAGACCACTATTAGCAAACAACAAAGTAATGTCAAAAAGCAAACAATATAAACAATAAATTGCAACATATTTAAGTTTATACAACAGCAACTCAGGGCCTTATTTATGAAGGCCTTGCACCACCAGGGCAACCCATATTAAAAGTGACATACCGGCGCCACAAGACAATCATAAATAAGACCCAAATAAAAATACCAATCAATTGCACCCAAAAATCGTTTTTTGAATAACATTTAAAAAACACTGCGCAGAACCTATGTACAACAACTCAATATCAGCAAACAAAGTCAGGGCCTTATTTATGAAGGTCTTGCGCCACAATAGTGTCACTTATTTCCCATGTATAAAGTGATGCACCAGTTGCATAAGGCAATCATAAATAAGGGCCAAATGAAAATACCATTCATTTGCACCCAAAATCGTTTTTTGAATAACATTTTAAAAACACTGCGCAGAACCTATGTACAAGCACAGAATATCACTTTTGAAACGTCACTGTTTCCCAAAATACAAATCCTCTATCTTTCAAATGTTGATATCAAGCATTATCAAAAATCCAAAAACAAATCAACAGCAAACAAAGTCAGGGTCTTATTTATGAAGGCCTTGCGCCACCAGTGCGTCACTTATTACCCATGTTTAAAGTGATGCATCAGCTGCACAAGGCAATCATAAAAAAGGGCCAAATGAAAATACCAATCAATTGCACCCGAAAATCTTTTTTGAATAACATTTAAGAAACACTGCGCAGAACCAAAGTACAACCACTCAATATCAGCAAACAAAGTCAGGGCCTTATTTATGAAGGCCTTGCGCCACAATAGTGTCACTTATTTCCCATGTATAAAGTGATGTACCAGTTGCATAAGGCAATCATAAATAAGGGCCAAATCAAAACACCATTCATTTGCACCCAAAATCGTTTTTTAAATAACATTTAAAAAACACTGCGCAGAACCTATGTACAAGCACAGAATATCACTTTTGAAACGTCACTGTTTCCTCAAATACAAATCCTCTATCTTTCAAATGTTGATATCAAGCATTATCAAAAATCCAAAAGCAAATCAACAGCAAACAAAGTCAGGGCCTTATTTATGAAGGCCTTGCGCCACCAGTGCGTCACTTATTACCCATGTTTAAAGTGATGCATCAGCTGCACAAGGCAATCATAAAAATGGGCCAAATGAAAATACCAATCAATTGCACCCAAAAATCGTTTTTTGAATAACATTTAAGAAACACTGCGCAGAACCTATGTACAACCACTCAATATCAGCAAACAAAGTCAGGGCCTTATTTATGAAGGTCTTGCGCCACAAGAGTGTCACTTATTTCCCATGTATAAAGTGATGCACCAGTTGTATAAGGCAATCATAAATAAGGGCCAAATGAAAATAACATTCATTTGCACCCAAAATCGTTTTTTGAATAACATTTAAAAAACACTGCGCAGAACCTATGTACAAGCACAGATTATCACTTTTGAAACGTCACTGTTTCCCAAAATACAAATCCTCTATCTTTCAAATGTTGATATCAAGCATTATCAAAAATCCAAAAACAAATCAACAGCAAAAAAAGTCAGGGCCTTATTTATGAAGGCCTTGCGCCAACAGTGCGTCACTTATTACCCATGTTTAAAGTGATGCATCAGCTGCACAAGGCAATCATAAAAAAGGGCCAAATGAAAATACCAATCAATTGCACCCAAAAATCGTTTTTTGAATAACATTTCAGAAACACTGCGCAGAACCTATGTACAACCACTCAATATCAGCAAACAAAGTCAGGGCCTTATTTATGAAGGCCTTGCGCCACAAGAGTGTCACTTATTTCCCATGTATAAAGTGATGCACCAGTTGCATAAGGCAATCATAAATAAGGGCCAAATGAAAATACCATTCATTTGCACCCAAAATCGTTACACTGCGCAGAACCTATGTACAAGCACAGAATATCACTTTTGAAACGTCACTGTTTCCCCAAATACAAATCCTCTATCTTTCAAATGTTGATATCAAGCATTATCAAAAATCCCAAAACAAATCAACAGCAAACAAAGTCATGGCCTTATTTATGAAGGCCTTGCGCCACCAGTGCGTCACTTATTACCCATGTTTAAAGTGATGCATCAGCTGCACAAGGCAATCATAAAAAAGGGCCAAATGAAAATACCAATCAATTGCACCCAAAAATCGTTTTTTGAATAACATTTAAGAAACCCTGCACAGAACCTATGTACAACCACTCAATATCAGCAAACAAAGTCAGGGCCTTATTTATGAAGGCCTTGCGCCACAATAGTGTCACTTATTTCCCATGTATAAAGTGATGCACCAGTTGCATAAGGCAATCATAAATAAGGGCCAAATGAAAATACCATTCATTTGCACCCAAAATCGTTTTTTGAATAACATTTAAAAAACACTGCGCAGAACCTATGTACAAGCACAGAATATCACTTTTGAAACGTCACTGTTTCCCAAAATACAAATCCTCTATCTTTCAAATGTTGTTATCATGCATTATCAAAAATCCAAAAACAAATCAACAGCAAACAAAGTCAGGACCTTATTTATGAAGGCCTTGCGCCACCAGTGCATCACTTATTACCCATGTTTAAAGTGATGCATCAGCTGCACAAGGCAATCATAAATAAGGGCCAAATGAAAATACCAATCAATTGCACCCATAAATCGTTTTTTGAATAACATTTAAGAAACACTGCGCAGAACCTATGTACAACCACTCAATATCAGCAAACAAAGTCAGGGCCTTATTTATGAAGGTCTTGCGCCACAATAGTGTCACTTATTTCCCATGTATAAAGTGATGCACCAGTTGCATAAGGCAATCATAAATAAGGGCCAAATGAAAATACCATTCATTTGCACACAAAATCGATTTTTGAATAACATTTAAAAAACACTGCGCAGAACCTATGTACAAGCACAGAATATCACTTTTGAAACGTCACTGTTTCCCAAAATACAAATCCTCTATCTTTCAAATGTTGTTATCATGCATTATCAAAAATCCAAAAACAAATCAACAGCAAACAAAGTCAGGACCTTATTTATGAAGGCCTTGCGCCACCAGTGCATCACTTATTACCCATGTTTAAAGTGATGCATCAGCTGCACAAGGCAATCATAAATAAGGGCCAAATGAAAATACCAATCAATTGCACCCATAAATCGTTTTTTGAATAACATTTAAGAAACACTGCGCAGAACCTATGTACAACCACTCAATATCAGCAAACAAAGTCAGGGCCTTATTTATGAAGGTCTTGCGCCACAAGAGTGTCACTTATTTCCCATGTATAAAGTGATGCACCAGTTGCATAAGGCAATCATAAATAAGGGCCAAATGAAAATACCATTCATTTGCACCCAAAATCGTTTTTTGAATAACATTTAAAAAACACTGCGCAGAACCTATGTACAAGCACAGAATATCACTTTTGAAACGCCACTGTTTCCCCAAATACAAATCCTCTATCTTTTAAATGTTGATATCAAGCATTATCAAAAATCCAAAAACAAATCAACAGCAAACAAAGTCAGGGCCTTATTTATGAAGGCCTTGCGCCACCAGTGCGTCACTTATTTCCCATGTTTAAAGTGATGCATCAGCTGCACAAGGAAATCATAAAAAAGGGCCAAATGAAAATACCAATCAATTGCACCCAAAAATCGTTTTTTGAATAACATTTAAGAAACACTGCGCAGAACCTATGTACAACCACTCAATATCAGCAACACAGGACTTATATACTAGCATACAATGTGACTTCTGAAACAAAACTATCTGCTTCCAAATATTCTCCATAGAGCAAACAAGTCTCTATCTAAATTAAATAAATCATTACTTACCTTTACAAATGCTTTGGGAGATTGAAAACAGTGTCAGACACACACACCAATTTTTCTTTAGCAGAGCAAAAAGTGTGCACTCAATACACTGAAACCAAGACTGGCATAGAATAATTCAAACTTTGTACACATATGCCTTAATTCTACCAATCAAAAGTCTTCCCTCACTATTTTCAAACCAACACCCTTCCCCCTCTCAGATCTTTCTATCTGTTACCATAGCAACTCCCTCCTAACTGAACTCTCAGGTTCAAAAGTTTATTGTACAATGTTGCAAATTAACTCAGCAAGGATGTTTGACCTCTCAATACACCAGCTTATCCACGGTATTTTTGCTTTTAGTGACTTTTTTTAACCATTCAAATTGCTTCTTTCACACAACACAACCATGCACCCTAACTTTCAGTTTTCAACTATCTGAATCGACCAATCATTGCTTGTGATTCAAGAGCAGTGAAACTCCACAATTATTTTTTTGTAAACTCCTACTGTTCCAACTGCCATTTCATTCCTACACTTCATCTGACTGCACCAGAACCTTCTCTCACCATGTATTCTGTATGGATTATAGGACATAGGTACATCCACTGGGCTCAAAGGTATGCAGCAAGCAGAAATTATCACAACCTTGATTTATCAAATCTGGAAATCAAGTGGATTGGCCAGAGAGGATTGAGATGTCATCAATTGATACCATTGGTGAAAACCTTTTTGCATCTGCCAAGCCCTGACCTCTTAATAGTGCACTGTGGTGGAAATGATTTGGGCACTATGACTGGGGTTGGTCTGGAAATGCTCTTAAAGGACACCTTTGATCAATTGATGACACTTTTTCCACAAACTGCCTTGGTATATTCAAATATATGCCAAAGACAGAAATGGAACTGGTCCAACCAATTTTGTCCACAATTTGAGAAAGCACGGAAACATGTGAATAAATCTGTTTCTGCTTACATGAGAGACTGTGGAATGGGTTCAATATACAATAACAACTTGTGTTACAACATGCAAGACATCTACAGAGGAGATGGTGTGCACTTCTCAGATGAGGGAAATAGAATTTTCCTCCTGAATTTAAGACTGTGCATTGGAACCTACTTGTAGGTACCTAAATCAGCCACAGAACCCAAAAGCTCTTTTCAGAGCTACCCTACCTCTGATCATTCAAAACGTTTATCTTTTTCTAACTTTTTTCACTATTTTTCACCAAAGTACGCTTTCCGGTACGCGCACCGGTGCGCGTACCGGGCGCTTCCCCCGCGAAACAGTAAAGAATTTTTTTTTTTTTTACGTTTATGAACCTCCTATGCCCCCCTCAGAAAACCTAGAGGGTCAAGAAGTCTCTACTGTGCCCCCTTCTAGCCATACCGAACATTGTTTGCCCTCCATCTTGTGTCTCGATTGTACCGAAACACAAAATGGAGGACTTCCGTTACGCTGCCGGTGCGCATACCGGAGCGCGCACCCGTGAGCGCTCCATAAAAAAAGGTGGGAAAGTAATTTACAGAAAAACCACTGGAGACACTTTCATCAAATATAGAATAGGCCCTACTACATAGCAGTCCCTACCATTTGCCCAAATTTGGTGGTATTCCATTGAGCCATTTAGGCTACAGGCCTGTCTAAATATCCTGAGGTAAATTACATGACAAAAACACATATGAAATGTTAGAATTTACAACCAATTAAAAAGTTTCTTTCATTGTCTACGATTATTTCCTGACATTTGATTGGTTATGTACAAGAATATATATAAAAGAAGAGAGGGAAACACAGCCATTTTGACTACTGCTTCCAGAAGTACATTTGAAAACAAATAACACTGACAACTTCAACTGATTTCTCCAAGGTAAATTGTTATTTTGGAAGTATGTTGTACACTTTAAGTTAATTTGAGAAAAAATATTCTGTTAGTTATATACTATCCCTCTGTAATAGTTATAGATTGAGATAGACTTCTCTGTAATAGTTATGGATTGAGTGAGGCTTCTCTGGTATACAGTACCCTAACTCTACTAATATAGTTAATTTGTATGCAATTTTCAGAAAGAAAATGGAAGGAGAAAATCAAGCAAATGTTACTTCTATCGAAGTAAAGGTGGAAAAACCAGAAGAGCAAAAAGATGAAGTTGATTTCATGAATGACTCTTTGGATCAACAGTTTATAGAATGTTTGGAACAAATGGAATCATGTACTTATAATTATGAGGAAATACCACAATATTATGTTACAAGTTTTATTAAATTATGAAAAAGAATCAGAGGAATACATTTATATTTAATAATTTTAAATTGTTTGAGACAATATTCATTTTTATATGTAATTCATGAAGTATTACCAAAATAATTATATTATAAAATGAGACTTATAGTATACTGTGCAACTTATTTTCTGTTACATAGTAAGTTTACTCATAGTTACTACCTTTCTCCCACTATATTATCTCCTATTTATATTTTACACCTCTTTTTCATCATAAGGGAGCAGGATAGACTACACATGATCCCCTAGAAATTCTCAGGGAGTGCTTAAAAGATCTGTTTCTGCTTTCCAGACAGACTATGTTATGGATTCCATATACCACAAAAACTTCAATAACAACATGCAAGATATCTACAGAGGAGATGGTGTACATTAAATTTAAGTCTCTGCATTGGTACGTACATGTAGGTACTTCAATAAAATTAAAAAAACAACAAAAAAAAACAATTAATAAACATAAAAAAATGTTAAGTGATTTTTTTCCCATAGTACGCTCCCCGGTGCGCTCCCCGGTGCGCGTACCGGGCGCTTCCCCCGCGAAAATGAAAAAAAATTTTTGGGAGACCCCGCAGGGCCCTTTAATGGCCCCCACATCAAACCTAGGGGGACAGGGGGTGTCTACTCTGCCCCCTTATGGTCTTTTACCCCTTTGTTTTGGCCACCTCTCATGTCGCGAGCCTACCGAGACACAGGATGGCGGCCGCTCCGGACTGTTTAGAATGTTTACAGACAACCGACAGCCAATCAGCTTTCCGTGAGCGAGTCGCGTGGCGCGCCCGGTGCGCTCCCAGGTGCGCGTACCGGGGCGCGGCTATAGATATATATATTTTTTTGAACCTAAATTACTAAAAATCCACTGGAGCACATATCTTGAGACATAGCAAAGGCACATCGGGCTACCAGTCCCTACAATTTTGCCAAGTTTGGTGTAAATCCATTCAGCCGTTCGGGCTAAAAGTGAAATCGACCGCCCTATGGAAATTAACATGGGGAAAACGCGTTTTGGGACCCCCCTTTTATCTCGGCCCCCGCTTGACATATCCCCCCCAAACTTTCAGGGAAAGACCGGGGCGCCGCGAGGCCATTTTCAGGAAATTTTCAGGCAGATTCGTCAACCGGTGCCAAAGTTATTCCAAATAGAATTTTGAGATTTAACATTGAAAAAAATCCTAACTATAACTACCTACTGGCGACATATATATCTGCCGTTTCACCTTGTCCAAAGAACGAGGCTCTCTCACGACAGATAAAATTCACTGTGCACCCACAAGAGTCTGGGCGTAACTTCAATGTTTCATAGTGTGCCCAACGCGTTTCAGATTATCCAATCCTTGATCACGGGCTGACGATAAAGGACAACAGAGTCAAATACAGGGATCTCTTTAAATATCCAAGTGCTTACTTTATTACGCTCAGGTGAGCACATATATCCAAGTGCTTACTTTATTACGCTCAGGTGAGCACATCATCATTCGCTATGCAACTTGGGAAATGAAGTCCATCACCATACAAAGCATATCGTCATAGTTCATAGTTCTTGTAGCAATTTTGTAACAACCCTGATAAGTTGTGAAGGCCACACAGATTGTCTGGTGAGCAAATTCCACATCTGTGGTCCTGACAGGCTCCATATTCAAAGGGCCCCAGGTCCGCCATACCAGTCCTGGCGGGGGTGCGCCTCCACGGCTTGGACTGCCGTGTTTACATGCCGTTTCACCTTGTCCAGTGAGCAAGGCCAGTTGAGGCTGAAACGCGTTGGTGGGGTGAAGTGGAATACAAAAAATTTCCTCTGGGTCAGGATCCGACCCCTGGGCAGAGCACACACTGCGGAGCGCTCTCAACTGGCTTAAGGATCACTTTGTGCAGCGATATATATATATATATATATATATATATATATATATATATATATATATATATATCAAACAACTGCAATCTCCCGAGCTCCGACCACAGCGACCCAGGAAATCACGCGGATCCAGTAAGTATAAGCACAGTTCTTTATTTAAAAGCTGAACCAGGCAATCTGACGCGTTTCGGGCATCCGCCCTTGCTCACAGACATATATATATATATATACATACATACATATATATATATATATGTATGTATATATATGTATGTATATATATATATATATATATATATATATATATTCTATTTTTTCTTTTTCCTAGCCTCCGTTTTCACACAATATGACAGGCATGTGAATTCATGAAGATACAGTGAATATGGTAATAGCAATAATACAACAGGTGTAAAAATCCTGAAATTTAATTTAGACACTCACGTTCAAATTATCATTAGGACAAATCCTATACATTTTAATCTTTTCACATGTACGAATTGTCAATAATTTTAGAGGCACTAGCCTGGGAACTTATGAAGATATAGTTACTTTGGTAAGTGCAATGATATAGCAAGTGTAAAAATCATGACATTTAATTATGGCACTGTGTGCAGCTAAACAAACAGTACAAATTATGGTGAAGAAAATTCTGTACAATGCACGAATTATGAAATCAACAGTGGGCTCTTGCCTTTAATTACCAGAAAAACTGTTATTTATATCTTTTTTACACATGAATGAATTGCAAATTCTTTTAAAATACTTCTAAAATATGAGCTGTATCAATTAATTGTGGAGTATAGATGTTTTATGTACTATTTAACAATGAATTTGAATTGTACTTTATTTTTAAAAAAAGAAGCAATGTGGTGGCCAAGATGGCGACCGGGACGGAGGTCTAACTGCGGAGCTCCTCGCCCTAACCCCCTGTAACCCCCCACAATAGCCCCGAAATAGCTAATTTGGCACCCCTCACATCCTGCTCGAAGCAGCGCAGACACGCAGTCCCGGAGTGCGGATCAAAAGCGGTGAAACGGCACTCACTCACCGCCATTGCCGGCTGGAGCCGGAGTGAGCCGAGGTAGAGGCCTGGTACGAGTCGGGCCTGCTTCCATCCCGAGGCCGACCGTCCCGCCTGGAGGAGTCGCAGCTGCTGACCGAGACGAGCCCTCGGCACCAGGGCCCCTCCCGAGACACTGGGGGGCCATTTGGGAGAGAGTCTTCACCCCTCGGCTGGAGTGACCCGCGGCCCGGGCATATCTTAAATCCAGCCCCCGGTCTGGGCCTACACCCAGTGCGGAGCCGACGGAGGAAGGCCGAGGCGGACCCAGACTGAATTGTCCCATGCTGCCGGGTCATTGACGCACTACATCCGAAGCAGGGCCACCGCTGTCCCCATAACCACAGAGGGGCTGCAGAAACCAGTGACTGCACCCGAGGCGGACTGCGTCCCGGGTGCGCGATACTTTGGACCCCGGCTTGGGCCTGCACTGCGGCGAGGACCGGCCGGTGAGCAACCAACAACAGGCAGAGAGCCTCGTGAGCAGGCGCTGGAGGTGAGCGTGTGGACACATCAAGCGCGATTGAACCCGCCCTGGCCCTCATCTTTCCAGGACATTTGAAATTGCGTGGCGCCCCGCCACAGGGCGCCAACTTGAGGCCCTGGCTTGGGCCTGCGTGACGCAGCCGCAAGCGAGACGATCTCCGGAGGCCTAGAAGAGGAAGACTCACCTTCACGCCTGGGGCGTCTGGGGGCCGACCCGGGCCGAAGAGCCAGAGCCCCAACCCGGCCAAGCGAGGCCCACTACGAGAGGCCTAAAGGACGCCTGGAAAACGCAGACAGATTGCTGCGCAGCGACCACATACTCAGAGGTGAGGAGTGGGGGGAGCTCGTGGGGCCTGGTGATCGTGCCCCCGGCGGGAGGAAAGTAGACACCTATTCATTACTGAACCCCCCCCCCCCCCCCTCCACACCCACTGGGGACTGCTTGAGGGGACTAGATGGACAGCAAAAGAACCCAGGGAGCGCCAAAAGGACACCTCACAGAGTCCCGCAGCTGGCCCCAGCGACGGTACCCCACCTCAAGTTGCGCTGATACTTGAAGCTCGGGGGGTACGAATCAAGCCCCCGGTGGGTATTCTGACACAATTGGCTCCCACCTGTGCTTCGAGGCGCTTTGTCAGGGTGGGCTAGAGACTGTTGCAATCTAGAAGGCCCCCATTGGTCAGAGCTTTGAAGCCCGTACTCGGTGTCATACGCCTAACCGGCTGAAAACAAAGGCGAGCTGCAGAAAACCTGCGAACGCGACCCGATACCACCTTGACCAACAACGTTGGGCCCTATCAATAACACAGAGCACAAAACCGCAACTATTTCAACAGGAGTTGGGGACACTACGCCCGTCTACGGAACTAACTTTGCAACCTAGCAGGATATCACCAGGAACGCTTGCGGCCACGGGATTGGAGGGGTGGCCTTCCTGACAGCGAGCGGCGGTGTAAATTGGACCGCACTACATAGATGGACCGACCACAGCACAATGTCCAACACTAATCGCAGGGGGGGCCGACCGATTAATGAACTACTCATGAAAACATCCACAAAAAGCGAGAAATCCCAAACACCTACGTCACCATCGGAATCAGAGGTCATTCCAAACAAGGACGCTGAGGACGCCCCTATCACGAAGTCGTTTCTGGAAACTCTCTTCAACACGCTACGTGAAGACTTCCAGACTTTAAAACAGGAACTGGTGAGTGAGCAGAGGGAACTGCGCCGGGACCTAGATGGACTGGGGGAAAGAGTGGTGGCGGTGGAAGAGTCTAACCATGCACGCTGTGAAGATCTGGTGCACCTCCAACAAGAAGTCCTCCATCTTCGGGAGCAGCAGGTGGACCTCCAAGCTCACACGGAGGACCTTGAAAACCGCTCTCGGCGGAACAACATACGGATTAGAGGGGTACCATCGAAAGCAGAGGGGAATAGCGTCACAGTGTATCTCCAAGACCTATTCCGAGAGATCCTCAATGAACCTGCTGACTTTCCCATCCGCATTGACCGGGCGCACCGAGTGGGATTGCCCCGCCGTGCTCCTGCCCCCCCTTCGGACATCTTAGCGTTCCTCCCGGACTTTCCCTTGAAAGAAAGAATACTAAGGGAAGCACGTCAAGCACAACCCCTCCGCTTCCGAGACTGCCCTGTTGAACTCTTCCAGGATCTCTCAGCTATAACGCTGCAAAAGCGCAAGGATTTCAAAGCAGTCACCACGTTTCTGAAGGGAAAAGGGGTGCCCTACTCCTGGGGCCACCCGTTCCGCCTGATCTTCAAATGGGAAGGTACCCTACATCAGCTCCACTTGATTCAGGACACCTGTGCCCTACTGGGCCTTGAACTGCCAGACGACACATCAGAGGGGGACTCTACCCCGGGGTCTTCCCAAGCTAATTGGACGCAGCCCTCTGGAAGCGGTTGGCAACAGGTACGGAGACGCCGCACACCTAAAACTCACCTCCGCCCGGACCCAGACACGATCGCCAAGGACAGGGCTGCAGCCATTGAAGTAGTTAAAGACACCGCTACAAAGTCCTAAGCCTGTTGCGGCCATGGAGCCATACTTGATGCATTTTCTCTAAGTGGGGGGGGGGAGGGGCAGGGGGCCACATGGGTCGCCACTGCCACAGTCTCCTTTACCTTTTAAACCTGCAGGCCTGAACGGACTCTGGATAGGCCTGGGACTATGACTTTTGTTTGGGAGCCACAAGTTGGGGTTAGGGAGGGAGGGGGAGGGGGGTGTTGTTGGGTGGGGGGTAGGGGCTGTTTTGGGGAGGCGGGAGGAAGGACAGGGGATCGCCTGGGGAGTTGTCAGGGACCGGGGTGGGGAGCAGTATCGCGGGGGACAGGAGCGGGAGTGAGGGAGGGGACCAGTATGCCGAGGGACATCAACAGATCTCATGCACTGACCATTGTTTACTATACGCAACAACGGGTGTGTTGCCACGCTTTGTCAAATTCGTGTCACTCCATGATGACTGGTACACTTAAGGTATTGTCTCTCAATGTAAAAGGCCTCAACAATCCGATAAAAAGAAGAGCTGTCATTTCATACCTGGAGCATTCAGGGTAAGACGTCTGCTTATTGCAGGAGACTCACCTCTTACCTAAAGACTGGCACAGGATGTGCTTCCGGGCCTTCCCTCAGCAATTTTTTTCTTCACTCCCAACTAAAAAAGCAGGGGTGGCCATGCTCATGTCACGGCGCTTCTGGGGCCGGATGGGGGTCAAGGTAGGAGAAATTAAAGGACGCCTCCTAGCCTATACCCTCCTCATAGGGAATAGAACAATGACGATCGGCTCCATTTATGCTCCAAACACAGGCCAGGAACCATTTCTAAAAAACACACTTTCGGAAGCATTACAGCCACCTAACTCTCAAGTGCTCATTGGGGGGGACCTCAACTTAATCATGGACACGAACAAAGACAGATCTGGGCACCGTTATGGGGAGATGGGAGCGTTATCTGAAGCGGGTGGGTTGTGGCTGCGGGAGAGGGGTCTGCTAGATCTCTGAAGGGCGATACACCCCAACACGGTGCACTTCACCTTCTACTCACATGTACACCGCACATACGCGCGTTTAGATCACTTCTTAGGTTCCTCAGAATTAACCACCCACATCACTGATGTCTCCATTGTCCCGGCGGCCCTCTCCGACCACGACGCAGTAGAACAGACGCTCAACATGCCCAAAACCCCGCGCACCCTGGGTTCATGGCGGCTTAATGAGACCCTTCTGCAGAGACCGGTCGTTACTAAACAAATCCATAAATGCATCTCAGATTACCTCATCACTAATGATAACTCCGCAACTTCGGTATCGGCACTCTGTGGAGCCCTGAAAGCTGTAGTCAGGGGAGAACTGATCGCAATTGCAGCTGCAGATGCCAAAATCCGCAAAGAAAAGAGAGATGACCTCACAGCACAGGTAGCCGAATTAGAAAGGGTTCACAGCCGCACCAGCGCTCCGAGAATCTGGCGACAGCTGAAGGCCGCTAGGGCCCAACTGGCTAGCCTTGACACTGACAGAGCGGAATTCGCCGCTCTCCGACTCCGCCATACCTATTATGTAGGAGGCAACCGCACCTGGCGCCTTCTAGCCAGTGCCCTAAAAGCCAAGACTCAGCGCTCCAAAATCACCACCCTCCTGGACGATTCCGGAGAGGCCCTTACCGAAGAGACACAGGTTGCAGATGCCTTTCGCTCGTTTTATGCTTTCCTATACAGCGAGGATAAAGTATCGCCCACCGACATCGACGCATACTTGCAGTCAGCGGAAATCACACCGCTGTCTCGAACGAACGCAGAGGCCTTAGATGCTCCTATTCGCCTGGACGAAGTCCTAGCCGCTATCTCCCGCCTGCGCCCGCTTAAATCGCCGGGTCCTGGCGGCTTTTCATCAGGTTTTTATAAACTCTTTGGCCAGATACTGGCACCGGTACTCACAAGATTATTTAACTCGTTCGAGGGCCCGAGCTCTATACCCCGGATATGCTTGCGGCGGAGATAGTAGTGCTGCCTAAGCAGGGCAAAAGCCCAACACATTTCTCTGCGTTCCGTCCCATCTCGTTACTTAATCTAGATTTGAAACTGTTCACAGGGGTACTAGCGGCCCATCTGGGCCCTTGCCTACCGGGAATCCTTAAACCGGATCAATCGGGGTTCGTCCCGAACCGCCAATGCAGCGATAATACTAAAAGGCTACTGCATCTAGTGGATAAGACTCACTTCCACAACTCAGACTCGGCGCTGTTGGCTATCGACGCAGAGAAAGCGTTCGACCAAGTCGACTGGACCTACTTGCAGAAGGTCCTACAACTATACCAGTTAGGCGATCGCTTTCAAGCCTGGATCGCAAGCTGCTACTACCGCCCTCAAGCTCGGGTCCTACTAGGAGGCCTTAAATCGGACCCATTCGAGATACAGCGAGGCACACGTCAGGGGTGCCCTCTTTCGCCCCTCCTATTCGCCCTTTACGTGGAGCCACTTGCGCAGAAAATCCGAGACAACCCTCACATCTGCGGTATCACCTTCGGCCATGAACCTCACGCGGTGGGGCTGTATGCCGACGATATCATCTCTGCCCTCGACCAACCATCCCACTCTATACCTGCTTTCCTGGAGGAACTGGAGAGCTTTGGGGCGGTGTCTGGCTTCAAAATCAACTGGGGGAAATCCTTGATTTTGGCTCTGGGTAGCAATGCCCACCTTCGCACTCCGGCACCTGACTTTGGCTGCGATTTACAAATGTCCGCACAGCTCCCATATTTGGGAATTACTCTCACCTCCTCCACGGACTCGACAGTGACCCTTAACTATAAAACGCTCGCCTCCCAGATTCGAGCCAATCTTGCACGTTGGTCGAAACAACCCCTTTCCTTACTGGGCCGCATAGCGGCAGTGAAGATGTCAGCCTTACCTAAGATTTTGTATGTCTTCCAGACTCTCCCGATCCTACCACCGCCTGGCGCACTTGCTGACCTGCAAACCGCCTTCCACCAGTTCATTTGGGAAAAGAAACACGAGCGACTGCATAAACAAGTGGCACACAGAGCTGTAGACGAAGGTGGTCTCCGAATCCCCAACCTCTTGCAATATTTTCAAGCCTCACAACTCCGCTACTTGGTGGAATGGTATAGGCCAGAATCCGAGAAGAGGTGGCTATTTCAGGATAGAGCAATGGCCCAGACGTCACTATGGAAGATCCCATTCCTTGCTCGCCAACACAGACCACGATATCTTCTTCGATCCCCCATCACGCGCACCATTATGAGGACTTGGGACATGGTGGCGGTCCAGAGAGGCCTAACAACTTTCCCCTCCCCACTCACTCCGATCCTAGATAATCCGGAAATCCCACCGGGCAATGACCCTCGTGCCTTTCCACAATGGCGTGGAACGGACTGCCGTTCTGCTGGCTATTTCTTTGATTTAGAGGGCTTTCTCCCCCTCACCGATATTGTACAAGACTATGGAGTGACCAAACCTCACATGTTCCAGTACTTCCAACTCCGCCATTGGCTTTCAAGCCCGTAATGCGCACCCCTAGTTAGTCGGCGACTGACACCATTCGAGAAGTGGCTGATAACGAAAGATTCGGATCGGCACCTTATCTCAGACCTTTACAAGATGCTATCACACGGTAAGACGGCGGGACAGAAACGCTGGGAATCGGAACTCGGCAGGGCATTGTCACCCAAGGAATGGGGGTTTGTACACTACAGAGCTGCACACACCACTCGTAATACTAGTGCCAGAGAAGCGGCGGTGAAATTGGCCATATATTGGCACCTTACCCCGGTCAGACTCAATCAAAGCAATCCACTTCGAAACGTGTTGTGCTGGAGGGGCTGCGGCGAAAGGGGCACTTTGACCCATCTCCTGTGGGACTACCGCGCACTCCAGGAATACTGGAAGGCGGTTCTAGATGATATCGATTCCACCTTTGAAACTGAAATTCCACGCTTCCCCGCATACACAATCTTGGGACTACCCAACGCGCTTACATTTCCTCTGAGGTCCCCTCGCGGTAAACAGATGGGCATTGCCATGCAAGCAGCGTCACAACATATCCTTTCACTCTGGGGATCAACCACCACAACCCACTCACACTGGATGGCTGCATAAACTATGGTTCACGCTGGGCATGGAACGTATTCACGCCACGCTTACACACATAGCAGACTCATTTCAGAAAGTTTGGCAGCCGCTTTGATCCCTCCTGTCCAAATAATTTCACGAAATTACATGCCCAAAATATCTTCGCATTCTACGGCTTACAGGACCACCACAAGATCCCCCATAAACTCGAATACCCTGCAGCATACAGCTCTGAACGTGTCATAACAGAGGTTCCAGGCAAACGGCATACTGGTCGGGGTGGGGGGAGGGAGGGGATGTTGGGAAGAGGGAGGGGGGTTTGGTTACTTTTCTTGTTCTGGTCAGTTGACCTTATTACATGGCACCTTAATCACAGCATTGGCTCTGCATATCTGTGTTGGCATATTGTTCTTGCTTACTTGATGACCTTTAGAGAAGACGTACCTGTCTGTCTCGCTCGCCATATATGCCTGCTGCATACCTGCTGTTTTGTATTGCCTATTTTCGCTCTCAAAACCAATAAAACAAATTTGAAATTAAAAAAGAGGCAATGTTAATTAACCAAAGTCTTGCTTCTCTGTCCATGAAAATGTTCCACGTAAACCGAAAAGCACAACGCATACATGTCATGTAATCAAGGTCGTCCATGTGGCCAAAACGAGTTATGGTGGAAAGCATATAAACTGAATTGAACCGAACCATATTAATGTCTGCTCCGTTTCTGCTCAAGGGAATATATATGCTCAAGGGAATTTATATATATTACCTGCTGGCGGTCGCCAGGTTAGGTTCTAGTTTCCATAGGAAAAGCTTTTTTTGATTTGCTAATACCTTTGGCGTGGTTTGACGCGAAATTCTCTAAAAAAAAAGGTCTATCCAGGTCAGATCCTATCCTGAAAGTTTGGGGGTGATTCGTCAAGGGGGGCTGAGAAAAAAGGGGGGTCCCAAAAAGTGTTTTCTCCATGTTAATTTCCATAGGAAATTTTATTACAGGCTACAGCCCGAACGGCTGAACGGAATTACACTAAATTTGGCAGAAAGGTAGAGCTTGGTTCAGAAAGCGACTTTTTTTTTTAAAATGGTGTAAATCCGCTCAGTAGTTGTTGAGAAATTCAGAAAATAAAAGATCAAAAAATAAATTTCCCATAGGGAAATTTAGCCAAGGGTAAAGCCCAAACTGCTGAACGGAATTACACCAATTTGGCGAAAAGGTAGTGCTTGATTCAGAAAGCGTCTTTTTTTAAAAATGATGTAAATGCATTCAGTAATTGCTGAGAAATTCAAAAAATGAAAAAGTTTCGATATCTGGGGCAGCAGTGGGTTCGTGCACCCTCCTGACCACACGCTTCACTGTGATTGGCTGGCACGACGATGAGCTTCAATGTGATTGGCTACCAACACTCCAAACCAGGAAGTGTTGGCAGCCATACCGAGTCACAAGAAAACCGTTGAAAAAGATTAAAAGAGAAGAAAAGGGAGCAGGGTAGAAACACCCTGTCCCCATAGTTCTGCTCATAGGGGTCCCACAAGGACCCCCAGGCCCCAAAATTATTTTTTTTTTAAAAGAAAAACATCAAAATGCGCGCTGGGTGCGCAAATCCGGCCAATTTTTTTTTTTTTTTTAAATGAAGCAGGGGCTTCCCACAAAATTTAAATGAGCCACCGGGTGGGCGAGGTTCCAGGGGCAATCCTATAAGTATATTTCGGGGGCCTGCTGGGCCTCCGCAGCCCCGGGGACCGCCACCTCCCAGGGGCTATGTAAATTAGGTGCGGAAGGGCACACGGCTCTCCCGCAGTCCTGGGGACCAACACCTCCCCGGGGCTTGTTTTGTCATTTTTGGGGGGCATCCGAGACCCCCAACCAAGCCCCAGGGATCGCCACCCCCGGGGATTGAATTAAATATGCAGGGGAGGGCTTTGTGTGCACCCCGAAGGTCCGGGGAACACCACCTCTCTGGGGTTTTGAAAACCGCGCAGCTCTTCTGCTGTAGCCCTTGATGCCCAAAAGGAATGCCGGCTACTGCAGGAGGCGGGGAGCCAGAGGGACCGTGGGGGCACTGGGGCTGCCCCCACGGTCACCAACAGAGAGGCCAGGACCCAGGGGATGGGGTCCCCGGGGCCAGAAGTGGCCTGGGAGGGGGGCCACGCGCCCCCCCTCCCCTTTGAAAAAAAATGTAGATGTGGGCATGCCTCTGGGGGTGGGTTCCCTGATGCGAATGTAAATTAAAGTGAACGCGTTTTTTTCTTCGGAAAATTATGGAGTTGCGACCCTAGACCGCCCCCTAGTGTGAATACGAAGGGTGCGCAGCCTACTAGTGTGAATACGAAGGGTGTGCAGCTCTCAGCACGGCCCCCTGGTGTGAATGCGAAGGGTGCCCGGCTCTCAACATGGCCCCCTAGTGTGAACGCGCCGGGTGCGCGGCTCTCAGCGCAGCACTTGATTACTTCTCAAGTCTTTCAAACACCGACAGGCAGATTTTCAAGGACACATTGCATGATCCTTTTTTAGCTTCAGATACACGTGGTGGCTTACCTTTGTTGGTTTTTAAAGAGGTGGACATTGAAAAGGCAATAATAGATACATCCAGCAATAAGGCCCCATCGCCCTGATTGTGTCACCGCAGACCTGTATAAGGGTGAACCTAAATTTTGGGCTTAGATTTTAGGAAATTTGTTTAATGCCTCAGTTGTCCAGGGGTTCCCTGCTTCCTGGTCTCTGTCTACCATTATACCAGTTTTTAAAATGGGACAGAGAGGGGATCCACGTGCTACAGACCAATATCATTGATTGATTCTGCCGTCAAAATTTTAGGTAAAGTGATCTTGGTCAAAGTCACGGATTGGGTAAATGATAATGGGGTTTTATCCAATTTTCAGTACCGTTTTAGACAAGGCAGAAGCACCATGGACCAGTGCCTTAATTTATATTTATTGACAGGCAAATACACCATAGTCAAAAAAGGTTCCCTGCAAATGGCTTTTATGGATCTCACCTCAGCATTCGATCTGGTAAACAGATCGAAGCTCTGGTCTATTTTACGTGATATGGGTATTGATCCATGTTTGGTTTATTTTCTAGCAGATTTACATCTGGACCTTTTAGCAGCTGTTAGGGTTACTCAGGATGGCAAATGCACTAGACATTTTAAATCAGGTCGAGGCGTTCGTCAGGGTTGTATACTGGCACCATTACTTTTTACCCTTTACATCAACGCCCTAGATAAAACCCTGGATCAGGCCAGCCTGAACATCCGGCGTGTAGTACATAGGACCATCCCAGTCCTCCTTTACGTGGATGATGCTGTGTTACTATCCCAAACTTCCATAGGCCTTCAGAGACTCTTGGTCACATTTGGGATCTATATGAAATCCCTGGATTTGGTGGTAAACATGTCAAAATACCTGTTATGACAATGGGCCAAAGAAATAGAAAAGCTAAAACTTTCTTATGTAACGGAGCTGAGGTGTCCAAAGTGACTGCCTTCACATATTTGGGGGTTTTATTTGATGACAGATGTTCCTTGGTCCCCCAATTTAAAGCTAAAAAGAATGCAGTAGTTAGATCATCGTCAGCTCTATTGAGCTTCTCACAGCGACTTCTTGCCATCTACAGGTCTACATGTCTGGCTATTACTACATATGGCTCTGCTATTTGGGGCTATAAACAATTGGCAGGGCTGCAGTTGGCCGAAAATAAATTCTTACGTACCTTTCTGTCCGTGTCCTAATCAACCCCAACTTTTGTTATTCACCTGGAACTGGGGTTGGGTTATGTGACTGACGTGTTGAGATTGGCACTATTGGTCTGTTGGATGAAAACTTGGCTCAATCCAGAGATAACATTGAACTACCAGATCTTAAAGGACTGTGTTGCCCTAGATAAAGCCAGCAGCATTCTGTGGCTGTCCTATGTTAAGGGTATGTTCCTTAAACTAGGGCGACCTGATATCTATAATGCCCCTGAAGGGATTAAAAAGGATGATGTAAAATGGGTGAAATCACAATTCTTGAATATACTGAGGTTAGAACAGGAGGAACAGGATATACAAAAACCTTTGGTTAGGGCTCATTACCTAATAAATACCTCGCCATCAATAGAGCCCTATTTGAGAATTGTGACTAACAGCCTGATTCATGAAGGTAAATTGAGCTCGCAATAGCTGCGAAAATGCTATTGCGGGCGCAATTCCCATAATCAGAATTCACCTTGAAAAACAGCGAATTCGCAAACACAGAATTGCGAAATCGATAAAATATTCGCAGAATCCCAGCAGTAGACCATTTGCGATTCGGAAATAGCGAGAAATCACGGATTCTGCGAAAATAATAGCGAATTCGCAAATTCCTCGCAATCGGGATTCATGAAAAATCGCAATTAACGAAAAACCCCAAAATCGCATTTTGCGCGGCGCAATTTAAGGACCACCCAAAGCAGGTGGTAACCATCAAACCCATAGTAAAAAAATATTTGAAAAACCGTTGGCCTATCAGCAACTGGTGCTGGCCTGACCAAACAGACTTAAGGAGAAGCAGCATCAGCATAAGGAGCGTCACAATGCCAGGAGTGTACATGGTGGTCAGGCGGCGAAGGAGGAGACGCAGAATCCAGGCCAGTTTCTTCCGTTAGCGGGTCTCCCTCCTGGGCCAAACCAGAGAGCAAATTTACGCAAAGTACCGCCTCAATGGGGCAATGATCATCAAGCTAATTCAGGACCTTGACCCCCTGATGCAGCACCCAACAAGGCGGACCAACGCCGTGCCAACACATGTCCAGGTATTGTGTAGCCTGCACCTCCTGGCCTCCGGGAGCTTCCAGGGGATAGTTGCGGCTGCTGGGGGGATATCCCAGCCCACCATGTCCCCCTGCCTAGGGAGTTTCCTTGACGCAATGCTGACCCAGCTACACCACCACATCAAATTTCCTACAAGCCAACAGGAATTGGATGAGACCAAGCTTCAATTCTACAATGTTGCGCATTTCCCACACGTGATCGGATGCATTGACTGTACCCACATCCATATCTGCCCACCAGCTGCAACGGAGTACATGTACCGCAATCGCAAGTCCTACCACTCCCTCAACATCCAGATGGTCTGCAATGCAAAGACATACATCACGGACATAGTGGCACAGTACCCGGGGAGTACACATGACTCATTCATATTCCGGCACAGCGGCCTCCACACACGACTGGCCAGGGGAGACTTCGGGGAAGGACACCTACTTGGTAAGTACACTTTGCCCACAATGTCACACTGCGATGAAGTAGCTGCGCTACACAGGCACTCACACTCTGCTCCTCTCATTCAGGTGACAGTGGCTACGCCCTGCGTGAATACCTCCTCACCCCATACCTCAGCCCTGCTACACCACGGCAAAGGCCATCCCCTCCCCCACACCTGCCATGGCTGCCGCCATGCGGTCCATCCGGTCCCCCACACCTGCCACATTGTGGCCAATGTTGTAAAGCTGAAGCTGTATGGCTGCTTGCCGGAGTGCCTGCAGCTGGTGAATCCTGAGCATAATAATAATAATAATAATAAGCATTTATTAAGCGCCTGGCTGCACAAAACTGTGTGTCCCCGCGCTGACTGCAAATGCAAAAACCACCTAAAGGAAGAGAACAGGCAAACGGGGATTAGTTTTTGGGAAATAGGTGAGTTTTGAGTCTGGCTCTGAATCTTGTTTCAGATGGTTCCATACGTAGCTGAATTGGCAGGGCATTCCAAAGCTTAGTGGCCAAAAAGCGGAAGGATTTTCCTCCCATCTTCGCTTTGGTGATGCGAGGGATTTTAAACAGCATCATGCCCGCTGATCTAAGATTTTTGATTGGCCTGTGGTTGGTCAAGAGGCCTCTTAGATAGCTAGGGCCTTTGTTTTGGGCAATGCGATGTGTGTAGCAGAGAGTTTTGAATATTATTCTTTCTTTAACAGGGAGCCAGTGAAGCTTGGCAAGTGCATTTTTTGCCGATGCTCTACGGGGGAGACCGAGCACCAGTCGAGCTGCAGAGTTTTGTATGCATTGTAACTGGTGCAGGCTCTTTTGATTAAGACCCAGTAAAAGAACATTACCATAGTCTAGATGGGGAGATATTAGAGCATGGACTATAGTTTTTCTTGCTTCAATTGGAAGCAGGTCAAGTACTTTGCGCAGCACTTTAAGGGTGCTGTAGCATTTCCCTGTCACTTTATTTACCTGGGCTCTACCTGAGAGATTTGGGTCAAGCATGACACCGAGGTTCTTCACCTTTACTGCAGGCACAGGAAGTTCTCCCAATTCGCTAGGCCACCAGGCGTGGGACCAGACGGAAGGGTTCTTCCCTACAATCAGTACCTCCGTTTTATCTCCGTTCAGACGGAGGCAGTTGGCGTTCATCCATGTCGCTATCCCTAGCATACAGTTTGAGAAGTTGGAGGCTAGGTCTCTACTGTCTGGTGTTATTTTGAACACCAACTGGGTGTCGTCAGCATAGCTGACAATGCCCACCCCAAATTCCTCTACAATGTGTGCCAGGGGTTCCATGTAGATGTTAAATAAGGTAGGGCTCAAACTTGAGCCCTGTGGAACCCCATGGCTAACACTGCGAGGAGATGACTTGAAGGGAGGGCAGTGAAGTTGGAAAGTTCTGTCAGAGAGGTATGACTGGAACCATTTGAGAGCAGAGTCTTTAACTCCCATGTCTGAGAGTCGAGACAGCAGCGTGGTGTGCAGCACGGTGTCAAATGCTGCACTTAGGTCCAATAGGACCAACGCTGCTGTCTCTCCCTCATCCACCAGTTTCCGGATCTGTTCGGTGGAGAACAGAACGGCAGACTCCGTTGAATGGCCTGCTCTAAACCCTGATTGGGAGGGGTGGAGGAGAGATTCTTTCTCCAAAAACTCCATGAGTTGGAGATTGGCCACCTTTTCTATGATCTTAGCACAGAAAGGGAGAAGTGAGATTGGTCGCAGATTTTGAAGCTGGGTAATTGGGATGTTCGGTTTCTTTTTTAGTGGTATTACCTGGGCAGATTTCCAGTTACTCGGGACGATGCTCTCACGGAATGAGGTTGTGATCATGTTGCCTATATGATCCAGTAGTACGCTTTCCATGACCATTTTGTACTGTTCCGGAGGGCAGGCATCCATAGGGGAGCCAGAGCTAATGGTGTTTATGATATTCATCAGTTCCTGTTTGTTGGGGGTCCTGAAATTAGTGAACTGGGGTTTTTGCGGGCGGACGTCTAGAGTCTCTGCCTTATTGTTATCTGACCTGGTGCTAATGGTGAATGTGGCGTGAATATTTTCTACCTTTTTCACAAAGAAATCGGCTATTTGTTCACATATCTCCGTGGAGTAGGTGTCTTTAGTATCCAAGCGAGATAATGTGGTGATTTCTTTATAGATACCGAATAGTTCTTTGGTAGGGTTTTTAGCTTCCATAATTCTGCATTTGTAATAAAGACTCTTCTCTACTCGTACCAATTTTTGGTATTTTTTCAGCTCAGTTCTATACTTTTCTTTGAGTTCTGGGGCGTAGTCTTTCCTCCACATTCGTTCAATGAATTTGCATTGTGCTTTAGCCTTTTTCAATTTTTCAGAGAACCAGGGGGCACTTTTAGTTTGACGAGCTGGGGGCTTGGTCGTCCAGGGAGCAGTTTTGTCTAACGCTTTTGTTAGCCATGATTCAAAGTTGTCCCATTCCTCCTGTAGGGACGTGGCTGCAGTCAGGGGGTGATCGGTAAGTTCCTGCAGCAGTATTTCAGGGGTGCATTTTTTAAAGTGTCGGCGTCTGTAAGGGGGGTTTTTCGCATATGACTTGGTGATAACGTTTTTAGCTATTCTGAATGGCACCATACTATGGTCAGACCATATCAATGGAACTGGTGGGGAAGTTTCAATGCCCATGCAGTTTGTAAATATAGGATCTAATAAATGCCCTTGTTGATGCGTAGGTAAGATAGATAGGAGCTTCAGATCGATAGTATTGAGAGCATTCAGAAGGAGTTGCGCTTCCTTAGAGTGGCTGTCTTCTAGGTGGATGTTAAGGTCGCCCAATATGATGATATTTTTATGTCTTACGGCTAGTTGGGTGGCCAGTTCAATAAGTTGGTTACAAAAGGATGTTGCAGCTCCAGGAGGTCTATATATTAGTAATCCTGTAATGGTATTGGTGGTGTCTAATTTAATAGTGAATCTTCCGCATTCCGTATCCGTGATTTTTTGTTCAGTTAGAGTGCACTCAAAGTTATTTTTAAAAATCATTGCCAGTCCTCCCCCCCGTTGTTTCTGGCGGTCGATTCTTAGCAGGCAATAATTACTCGGTATAGCCTCTAATATCTCTGGGGAGGAGGCTTCCTCTAACCATGTTTCAGTTAGAAACACGATGTCGAGGTCTCCATGAATCAACAGGTCGTGAATTTCATTTTTATGCTTAGGCATAGATCTGCAGTTCAGTAGTATCATGTTTAGGTGCTGAGTTTTGTTTAAGGTGGAGGTAGCGTTGGGAAGTAGTTGGTGGCATATGTTGCATTGTGCGGGTAAAGATAACGGATCTGTAGCATGCATACAATGAGGTGATGAGGGCTTACCGAGATTCAGCAGGTGTGCTTTAGTGTACTGATGTCGTAGACTTTGATTGTTCTGGGGTAGCATAGGAGATTGGGAGGTGGATCTGTGGTGTCCTGCCCCGAGCCCCGTCCTGTTGCGGACGGGCGCAGACGGGCTGGACTCTGGCTTGACTCCGGCGCGCGATCGGCGCTCCCGCAATGCGCGTCCGCTGCGCGGAGCCATGTGCGTCTGGTTTTATAACGTCGGCCGAGCGACGTTCCCAGCGAGCCCACACTAAGATGGCCGCTGTTGTTGTTACCCAGTCCCTAGAGATGACGGCCCTTCAATCGGCCACGCCCCCAGAGTGAGTCCGAGCAAGTAATCAGCTCGTGACTGTGAACCAATAAATATTAAGAGGTACTGTACACCTTTCCTCAAAGTGGATGTGGGTGTAATGCGTGGCAGTTTAATTAATTCTCTAAATGCTAGCGTGGTAAGATCGCGTCTGGTGTATCAGTGCGAGGGGGAGGGAAAGGACACACAGGGAAATTCAACAGATCGGCAACATTTAAAAATAGCAAGGTTTAAAAGCGCATGACCTCCCGGCTCAAGCCTCAGGAGGAAAGCAAGCAGTCTGCGCAAATTTGGATTTACCCTGTCTTTATAACGTCGGCCGAGCGACGTTCCCAGCGAGCCCACACTAAGATGGCCGCTGTTGTTGTTACCCAGTCCCTAGAGATGACGGCCCTTCAATCGGCCACGCCCCCAGAGTGAGTCCGAGCAAGTAATCAGCTCGTGACTGTGAACCAACAAATATTAAGAGGTACTGTACACCTTTCCTCAAAGTGGATGTGGGTGTAATGCGTGGCAGTTTAATTAATTCTCTAAATGCTAGCGTGGTAAGATCGCGTCTGGTGTATCAGCGCGAGGGGGAGGGAAAGGACACACAGGGAAATTCAACAGATCGGCAAAATTTAAAAATAGCAAGGTTTAAAAGCGCATGACCTCCCGGCTCAAGCCTCAGGAGGAAAGCAAGCAGTCGTTCAACACTCATGCTGGGCAGCCGCTGTCCATTCCCCCCTGGTGCTGGGAGCATTGATCTGCAGGCGAGACCTGCCACGCCTGCTCTGCTGGCCTGACACAGTGGGTGGCCGCTGTGTCGCAGCTGTCGCAGGACCTGATGTTGATGCTCCATCTGATGGTGGAGTCAAGCTAGGCATTGTTGCTGCGGCAGGGGCTGGAGGCACACTGGTGGTGGACCTGGCTGCAGGGGTTGTTGTTGCTGCGGCAGACGCAGGAGGCACACTGGTGGTGGACCTGGCTGCAGGGGTGGTTGTTGCTGCGGCAGGGGCTGGAGACACACTGGTGGTGGACCTGGCTGCAGGGGTTGTTGCTGAGGCAGACGCAGGAAGCTGTGTATGTAACTGCACCTCCTCGTCATCCTGTGCTTTCTCATCTATTTGCAGCCTCTCGCTGTCGCTGCTGTCTGCGCCACCTGTGAGGGGAAGTGGACGTTCATTAGTTGCATGTATCTGTCACACGTGCAGTTGCTACATGCATGCTGGGTGACATTCCCTGACTGCCTATGGCTTTGCGTACTTTTGAACCTGTCTGGCTGCATTGGGGTACTTCTACATGGGGCGGGATGAGTCCAAACGGGTGACTCCGTTGCACGCCTCAGCCTCCAGCGTGTCCTCTACTTGATCCTCCATGGGGGTGTTTGGAGGGACTGTAGGTCCTCCCCCTCCAGTGCCCAGGGACTCTCCAAGCCTCTCAGCTACCTTCTCTTTGGCACGACCTCGGAGGTCATACCAACGTTTCTTAAGTTCATCGAGTGACCTGTCAGCCACACCCACAGAGTTCACAGCGGCCGCTATGCCCACCCAGATCCTGAGCTTCTCCTGCTCGGGCACCCTCCTTGAGTCCTTCCCGAACAGTTTGGAGTGGTTCTCCACCACCCCTTCAATTAAGTGCTCCAACTCCTGCTCTGAGAACTTTAGCTTTCTCTTGCGCCCTATGGTGTTGCTGGGCCCAGGTACTGCCTCCTCAGACATAGCTGCAGTGTAGTTGGAAAGTGGTAATCCAAGCTGAATTGCAGGAGCTGTCTCTGTGGCTGCCTCGAGGTCTGCCTCACTGTGGTGAATGGGAGTGGGAACTGGCTGCTTCCTGGTTGTGATGTCATCACTGTGCTCGAAATGCGACTTCCTGTTTTCCCGATCTCGCGATTTTGCGATCGCGCTCTTTGCAATCTCGCAATTAGCGATATCGCTATTTGCGATATCGCAAATCTGACACGGATGTAGCCGGAAATAGCGATTTTTCTGCGATTTTCGATAATCGCTAACGGTTTTTGCGGCCGCGTGCGAATCGCTTTTTATTATCGTTTTTACTTGGTATTTTTTAAGCATTGATCAATTACAGATTTTGTGTAGGAATTTTATACTTTTTATGTCGCCCATTTGTATTGAAAGATAATATGTTTGCTTTCTGTGTTATGTATTGTACTTTTATGATTTTAATTAATCGAATGAAGTGGTTTGACTGACTGACAGACTGACACATCGCCGAGTTAACGGCACTTTATCGCAACCAAAACGGTGATAAATTTAAAGTACCATTCAAAAGCTGGAGCAAACACCTCATATCACCAGTTTACCAGCGATAGCAGCCTCAAAAAGCATTGTCACGATGACCCCGGCAAATATTGCTAATGCGATGTAGAGTAGGCGTTACTGACTGTGCAAAAAGCAGCAAATACACCACTTCGCAACTTTCTTAACCACCAGCAAGATTGGCGAAGAGAATACAAAACAGGCGATAAGGTGAGTTAGTACCAGGAAGTTTACACCTGCTCTGATCTGGTGTAAAGTCGGACTACAACCTGCAACATGATAGGGAGCCCAGCCCACAGCCACACCTGAACAACAACAGATGAAATGGAGCCAACAATCATGCCGCTCGGACACCCAACACTGCCCTGACCCCCCGCCACCAGCAACCTATCCACCATCCCCCCCCCCTCGCCCCAACAAACAAATGTGACAGCAACCTTAGGAAATATGGACCGTAAAAAAATCGGCTGATGCATGTGAGGTTGGACAAATGAGAAGCTCAGTCATCTATGAATTTACATATAAAACATTTATTTAAACAAAACAACAAAATAAAAGTAGGTATAGCCAGGGCGTGTCATCCCTCGACAATTTGTAAATCACATCCTGCAAGACAAAAAAAGATAATACTTTGTGTTATGCACCCATCAAAGGAGAGAGAGAGAGAAAGAGTGAGAGAGAGGAAGAGAGAGAAAGAAAGAAAGAGTGAGAGAGAGAGGAAGACAGAGAAAGAGAGAGAGGAAGACAGATAGAAAGAGTGAGAGATAGGAAGAGAGAGAGAAAGAGAAACAGTATGAGAGAGAGAAGGGAAGAGATAGAGGAAGAGAGAGAGAAAGAGTGTGAGTGAGAGAAAGGAAGAGATGAAGATGGAGAGTGAGTGTCGACACTGTGGACAAAACCCTCCCAGCTCAGCTCACCCTTCTGCCATCGGTGTGTCTCCAACCACGTGCCGGGACATAGTGCAGCCCTCAAGCTTACTCATCTGAAACATAGTATAGAATCAGTAATGGCACAGGACATACAACTGCACACGACTAATCGCTGTCCCGCCCCTGTGCACCCAGGCTGCTGCACCCCATCTACTCCCGCCGCCCAGAGGTGTCTGCCTCTGCGCACCCAGGCTGCTGCACCCCATCGACTCTTGCTGCCCAGAGGTGCCTGTCCACCCCTGTGCACCCAGGCTGCTGCACCCCATCCACTCCCACTGCCCAGAGGTGTCTGCCCGCTCCTGTGCACCCAGGCAGCTGTACCCCATCCACTCCCACTGCCCAGAGGTGTCTGCTCGTTCCTGCACACCCAGGATGCTGCACCCCATCCAGTCCCACTGCCTAGTGGGACTGGATGTAAAACGCGCTCTGGGCATCGCGCACATTAGATCAGGTAGCAGACCTTCCTGAGGCGGAAAGCCGGGAAGTTTGTGGCGCATTTTCAAAAGTTTGCTAATTTTTGTTTGGACATTGTATTTTATTCTGTCTTGCTTGCATATTTACTTTGTTTTCCACCTCCTCTAGACACCGCGCTGCTGATTAGGCGCTGTCGCTGAGGTCTAGTAAAAGCCTAGGTACCATCTTGGCGAAGTATAGGGTGACGGTCCAGTAGCCTGGCCCCTCCCGCCCTCATCTGCTCATAAAACGCGCTGTGGGCATTGCGCACATTAGATCAGGTAGCAGACCTTCCTGAGGCGGAAAGCCGGGAAGTTTGTGGCGCAATTTTAAAAGTTTGCTCATTTTTGTTTGGACATTGTATTTTATTCTGTCTTACTTGCTGGCATATTTACTTTGTTTTCCACCTCCTCTAGACACTGCGCAGCCGATTAGGCGCTGTCGCGGAGGTCTAGTAAAAGCCTAGCCGCCATCTTGGTGGAAGTATAGGGTGACGGTCCAGTAGCCTGGCCCCTCCCGCCCTCATCTGCTCATAAAACGCGGTCTGGGCATCGCGCGCATTAGCACAGGTAGCAGACCTTCCTGAGGCGGAAAGCCGGGAAGTTTGTGGGGCATTTTTAAAAGTTTGCTAATTTTTGTTTGGACATTGTATTTTATTCTGTCTTACTTGCTGGCATATTCACTTTGTTTTCCACCTCCTCTAGACACTGCGCAGCCGATTAGGCGCTGTCGCGGAGGTCTAGTAAAAGCCTAGCCGCCATCTTGGGGGAAGTGTAGGGTGACGGTCAAGTAGCCTGGCCCCTACCGCCCTCATCTGCTCATAAAACGCGCTCTGGGCATCGCGCGCATTAGATCAGGTAGCAGACCTTCCTGAGGCGGAAAGCCGGGAAGTTTGTGGCGCATTTTTAAAAGTTTGCAAATTTTTGTTTGGACATTGTATTTTATTCTGTCTTACTTGCTGGCATATTTACTTTGTTTTCCACCTCCTCTAGACACCGCGCAGCCGATTAGGCACTGTCGCGGAGGTCTAGTAAAAGCCTAGCCACCATCTTGGGGGAAGTATAGGGTGACGGTCCAGTAGCCTGGCCCCTCCCACACTCACCTGCTAGATATGGCCGTCCTTACTGGGCCACGCAGCAGGCACGCCGGCGGCGCGCCGAAAGCGCGCCAAAGGCAAGCCCGACTGTGCCTGTCCACGATCAGGACGCGGCCGGGGCCGATCCCCCTGCCCGTTTGGATGCCAGTGCAGGTATGACTTATAAGCGGATGGAGATTCTTGCTCTGAGACCCCCGGCGTGTCCCCACTGCCTATCGCTCTCCTTAGACACATGCAGCTCAGATTATGCATGCAAGGGTTGCGGCTTCTCTTTAACACATCAAAAAACACAGGATAGATACCCCCACATGCCCGGCTACGCCCCTCCCTGGGTATCTGGACTTTCCATTACCCTTAGAGCTGCATTAGTAAATTGTAGATCATTGGTTAGACACGCCTTCGACATCTGGCAGTCTCTCCTGGATAATGACTGGGATCTTCTCTTTCTTACCGAAACTTGGTTGAATGAAACGACCAACCCAGCCCTGACCCTATCCATTCCCGAAGGCTATAGCATTATCTGTGCCAATCGATCCAATGGCAGGCTGGGGGTGGGGTGGCACTCATCTATAAATCTAAAGGACTGTTATTACCCCCCATTACGCTCAAATTGACTGTATTGATGGTCTCCCGTTCTGTATCAAGCTATCGGCATCAACTTCCTGCTCAGGTCTCTTGATCTATGGTCCTCCCCATTCTAGCACTTCGTATCTTTCTGCCCTGGCAGACTACATCATCCAGGCCAGTACAAGGTACGCACATTTTACAGCCTTAGGGGATTTCAATCTTCATGTGGATGATGTCTCTTATCCTTTTTAGCCAGAGCTTTATATCCACTGTGGCGGCCTGCAGTCTTATTCAAAGGGTGGAGGCACCCACTCATAAAGCTGGTCATACACTTTAATTTGTTCCAATCTGGTGGACATTCGGATGGAGAATTCCCCACCAGTGATATGGTCAGATCACTACCTTATTCCTTTTTTGATTGGTATGACTTATTCAGATAGACCCTTCCTGACCCCGAAGGAATCTGGGAGAAATTGGAGTCAAATTACCCCTGATTCCCTTCAGAAATACATAAAAGACTCCCGGTCAATCCCAGCTACAAATGTGGACACTCGCATTGTCAATCTGGATGCCTGGATTGGCCAGGCTATGGATTCACTAGCCCCCCTAAAACCTATTAAAACTTACAGGTCAGCACCAACAGCCCCCTGGTATACGGACGACCTTCGACAGAAAAAAGCCTCTTGTAAAATTCTTGAGCGGGCTTGGAGACAAAAGTACTCCCTGGAAAGTAAGGCTGAGTATAGGACAGCCCTAAAGAATACCGTAAATTAATTGTTAAAAATAAAAGAGCCTATCTAGCTAGCAGAATCAATAAAGCCAGCAATGGCCCAAAAGAGATTTTTAACATTGTCAGATCCTTTACGGACCCTCAAGCGCTGAATCGGCGCCAGCCCGTCTCACAATCTGTCTGCAATCAACTCTCTGAGTTTTTTGAGGAAAAGATAGCGCTAATTTATGCCTCTTTTCCCACTATTGTTAGCCTGAACCCTGAGGAGGAATTGATAAATCAGAACATTTCGACTCCTTCCCACTCAAAGTTTGCAGAAATTTTCATCCAGGCCAGTACATAGTACGCAAATTTTACAGCCTATGGGGATTTCAATCTTCATGTGGACGATGTCTCTTATCCTTTTAGCCAGAGCTTTATATCCACTCTGGCAGCCTGCAGTCTTATTCAAAGGGTGGAGTCACCCACTCATAAAGCTGGCCATAGACTAGATTTAATTTGTTCCAATCTGGTGGACATTCGGATGGAGAATTCCCCACCAGTGATATGGTCAGATCACTACCTTATTCCTTTTTTGATTGGTATGACTAATTCAGATAGACCCTTCCTGACCCCGAAGGAATCTGGGAGAAATTGGAGTCAAATTACCCCTGATTCCCTTTAGGAATACATAAAAGACTCCCGGCCAATCCCAGCTACAAATGTGGACACTCGCATTGTCAATCTGGATGCCTGGATTGGCCAGGCTATGGATTCACTAGCCCCCCTAAAACCTATTAAAACTTACAGGTCAGCACCAACAGCCCCCTGGTATACGGACGACCTTCGACAGAAAAACGCCTCTTGTAAAATTCTTGAGCGGGCCTGGAGGCAAAAGTATTCCCTGGAAAGTAAGGCTGAGTATAGGACAGCCCTTAAAGAATACCGTAAATTAATTGTTAAACATAAAAGAGCCTATCTAGCTAGCAGAATTGATAAAGCCAGCAATGGCCCAAGAGAGATTTTTAACATTGTCAGATCCTTTACGGACCCTCAAGCACTCAATGGGCGCCAGCCCGTCTCACAATTTGTCTGCAATCAACTCTCAGAGTTTTTTGAGGAAAAGATAGCGCTTATTTATGCCTCTTTTCCCACTATTGTTAGCCTGAACCCTGACGAGGAATTGATAAATGAGAACATTTCGACTCCTTCCGTCTCAGAATTTACATAAATTTCAGAAGAGGCTTCCCTGGTGGAACTATTCAAATGCAAATCCGGGTCCCCTAGTGACCCTTGGCCAGCAAAACAATACAAGGCACTTGCTACTCTTCTCAATCCCTATTTAAATTCCATCTGGAATTATTCCTTGAGATCGGGGAGGTTCCCAGAAAAATGGAAACATGCCTTCCTAGTCCCTATATTGAAAAAGTCCAATGGGGACCCTGATATCCCGAGCAATTAAAGGCCGATTTCCCTCTTGCCTGCCCCTGCTAAGATTCTGGAAAAGCTGGTGCACTCACAACTTGTCAGCTTTATAGAGTCCCATGGGCTTTTGCATGACTCTCAGCATGGCTTCCATTCAGGCCACAGCACTAAGTCGGCCCTGATTGAAATGGCTGACTCTGTGAGGTGGACGCTGGATTGAGGGTCAAGGGCGGTGTTAGTGCTGCTGGATCTTTCAGCAGCATTTGACACCGTCTCTCATAAGATTCTGCTGAGAAGATTGAGTGCGATAGGTATTCGGGGAACCGTGCTACAGTGGATTGCCTCTTTTTTGTCAAATCGTACCCAGCAGGTGCATACTCCCCCTTACTCATCTTCAGCCAGGCCACTTAAATGGGGAGTTCCTCAGGGCTCTTCGCTGAGCCCGCTCCTCTTTAATGTGTATTTCACCCATCTGGCAGAAATGATTGCTCAGGCTGGTGTTAAAACCACCTCCTATGCTGATGATATTCAGCTCCTTTTAACTTTCGATGAGTCCACACCCACAGCATTTGACCTTCTGAAATCATGCCTCAGGAACATAGCAAAATGGATGGATTTAAACGCCTTGAGACTCAATGCAGGAAAGACGGAGGTCCTTTTTTTCAATCTACCTTCCCCACTGGAATCTAACCTATGGTGGCCGGAAGATTTGAGTCAAGCCCCCATACCCAATGATTCGGTTAGGAATCTCGGGGTTCGTGGGATAACCATCTTTCCTTTGGACCTCAGGTTCAAACAGTTGCGGCATCTTGCTTCTCCCATCCTGATTACGCCAACGCGCTATACTGGGCCTCACAGCAGGTCTGTGTTATGAGCTCCAGACTGTTCAAAATGCTGCGGCGCGCCTGGTGGAGGGTATCCCTCCTAGATATCACATCTCCCTGTATCTCCGCAAACTACACTGGCTTCCCATCTCAAAAAGATGCGAGTTCAAAGCTCTGACACTGGCCTATAGAGCCACGAAGGGTAAAGGACCTGCCTATCTTAAACGCAGCCTTCGCCCCTACTGCAACTCCAGAACATTGAGATCAAATCCCCAACTTTTGCTTGTGGCTCCCAGATTCAAAAAAACTCGAATGGGATGTAAAACTTTTGAAGTCTGTGCCTCGCAGCGGTGGAATAAGCTTCCGCTATCCCTTTGTTCGAGTCGGTCGGAACTCGAGTCCCGCAAATCTCTCAAGACCTTCCTTTTTGGCTCATAAGTCCCACTTTGCGCCCATCTTCTACCTGTTCTTTGAGGGCCGGGACGCCCTGTTGGGGTAGCTGCGCGCTTTACAAAATACACAAAATAAATAAATAAATAGAGGTGTCTGCCCGCTCCTGTACAACCAGGCTGCTGCACCTCATCCACTCCCACTGCCACGAGGTGTCTGCCAGCTCCTGTGCACCCAGGCTGCTGCACACCATCCACTCCCACCGCCCAGCAGTGACTGCTCGCCGCTGTGCAAATAAGCCTCTCTGCTCACCTTCCACCACCGGCGCGTGTCTAAGAGGGCCCACCACGTGCCGAAGCAACCTCCTCAGCCGTGGCGTACACGCGGTCGAGCCGAGCTCACAATTCAAATTGGGTCTTGATTGCCAGGATGGTGTATCAAGGCCACGCATCCACGCAGGCAGCACATGCGCTCAGCTCGGGTGGCACTAACTCAGTGTAATTGAAGTCTCGCAACATGGCAGGAGGTCCGTGTCGGTGGGGGGTCATCAATCTGTGAATCATAGCCTGCTAGACAAAAAGCAAGATAAGATTGTGCATCATGCATCCATCAAAGGAGAGAGAGAAAGAGTGAGAGAAAGAAAGAAAGAGTAAGAGAGGAAGACAGAGCGAAAGAGTGAGAGGAAGAGCAAGAGAAAGAGTGAGAGAGAGGAAGAGAGAGAGAAAGTGAGAAACAGTGAGAAAGAGGAAGAGAGAAAGAGTGAGTGAGAGAGGAAGAGAGAAAGAGTGAGAGAGAGAGGAAGAGAGAAAGATAGAGAAACAGTGAGAGAGAGGAAGAGAGAGAGAAAGAGAGAAACAGTGAGAAAGAGGAAGAGAGAAGGAGTGAGTGAGAGAGGAAGAGAGAAAGAGTGAGAAAGAGAGGAAGAGAGATAGAAAGAGTGTGCGGGAGAGAAAGGTAGAGATGGAGAGGGAGTGCCTACACTGTGGTCAAAACCCTCACAGCTCACCTCTGCGCCACCGGTGTGTCTCCAACCACGTGCCGGGACGTAGTGCAGCCCTCAAGCTTACTCATCTGAAACATAGTATAGAATCAGTAATGGCACAGTACATACAACTGCACACGCCTAAATCGATGTCCCGCCCCTGCGCACCCAGGCTCTTGCACACCATCCACTCCCGCCGCCCAGAGGTGACTGCCCTCCGCTGAGCATACAAGCCTCTCTAATCACCTTTCGCAACATGGCAGAGGACATACCAGTGCACCCAGCTTTTCATTGAAGGCTGCACACCTGCTCAGCACTTGCGGTGCCACTAACTCTGTGACCAGCGAGGCGACGCAACGTGGCAGTAGGCCCGTGCTGTCTGATGGCTCAGGCCTACACTGCAGTCCAGCAGGGCACACAAAACCTGAGCTGTCCGGAGCGCTGGGACGGTGCCTTATCGCAGGCTGCATACCCACTCAGCAGTTACTGTACCACTACCTCAGTGCACTGAAAGTCACCATCCTGTGGCGGTGTGCCTGTGTCGGCCGCAGTGTATCCGGTGCCACCAAGTCTGTGCCCCAAAAGTCATGGACCCTGTTGATTGGGTAACGTGGTGCAGATGCCATCATGTCACCTCCAGGCTGGCAGAATGTGATGTTGTAGGCCCTGGGCCCCCATGCACACCACACGGATACACCCAAGAGAGTTTGGAAATGGCGTCGAGCACGTGCGCCCGGCCCTTTTTATTGGCAGGGTCACGTGTCCTGTGACGCCTGCGCTGCATGGGTGTGGTGTGGGTGTAAACCAGCCTTGAGGGAGTGGCTGTTGCATGCTGACAACTAGACCTGTGATCAGCATATCACTACAGGGAAGACTTGGGACATCTGGCATTGTCGTTCCTGCCTGTAAGTGTAAGCAGAGTGGGCTCGCCTGGTGTATACCAGTCTTGCGTGAGGCTGTGAACAATGACTCCGGAGCTCCTGGCGTGGTTCCGTCCAGGGCTATATGAGGAATGGACTGATGAGGGTCTCTCTGTTGTAGTGTTGGCGCCACATGGGCCACAAGCGCCAATGTGTCACCCTGTGACCCAAGTCCCACAACATGGCCAACATGGAAGGTAGGGAGAATCACTGACCCTACATTCATCCATACTTCCACACATGAAAGATCGTGCACATGAGATATCTGTGTGGATATTAATATTTATTTGCACATTCAGTGGAGTGTTGCAGCTGTAGCAATATAAGGCCATGCAAAGCCCATATTGCTGTTTTTGGCACATGGAGGGTAGCCAATTAGAGCCAAGCTCGTGCTTGGGGGTTAGACTCCACCAATATATCTACTTATCCAATCACTCCGCCAATCCCCAAGCACTTATAAATTCACTTTACACTCTCCGTGCAGTACTCTAATGATCCAGTCTCTACCTATGTATTTATACAATGACCGAGACAAAGTTACATATCCAAAGTTTTCCGCACTGCCAGAGGTAACTTGGTTGCGTGCGCTGTCCACAGCACAACGTAATGTGGTAGTGCCCAGGAGCAGCATCATGCATACATAATCAATACACGGACACAGTCAGATAGATAGTGGAACTGGGTACGTGCGCTCGCCCCCTTTTTATTACCAGGGTCACATGTCCAGTGACATCTGTGCTGGGTGCGTGTGGGGTGAGTGTAAGCCAGCCCTCAGGGAATGTTTGGTGCTGGCAACAAGTACAACAGTAATTATCGGATCACACACTGAGATTCAATCATGAAGGGTCTATGACTTGTGCTGAACTAAGGTAGAGGCACCAGATGTGAAATAATACACAAAAGATTTTATCGTAAAGGGTCAATGACTTGTGGTGCACTGAAGTAGGGGCAGGAGATCTGAAATCATACACAAAAGAATATATCATAAAGGGTCCATGAGTTGTGGTGCACTGAGGTAGGGGCATCAGAGCATTTCAAGTGTGCACAGCCAGCAATGAGGCGTGGTCCAGGAGGGCCGCAGTGGTAGTAATGTCTGTTGCCTACTGGACTGAGTCATCTGCAATCGTAACTCAATCTAAATTGTTGTCCGCAATGTAGATTGAAGGCAGTAGTCAGCACAGACATCGAGGAATGCTTTTTGCCATTTCTTCTTGACAAAATCCGAGGACATAGAGTACAATTCTGTCTTCAATTAATAAATCAGGACTGAATTTAAATTGTGAGCTCTACTGACCGCAGTGTAGGCGTATAGAGCAAAAGATGAAATATGTATGAACTACATGGTCGAAATGTGTAGGTTTCAGAGATGTTACTGGACTTTGAATTGTGAGCCCTGCTGACCACAGAATAGGCCGGAGGCAGTGGTCACAAAGGCCCACAGCCATGTGGCGTTGACTTGAGCTGCACAGATTGGGAGCATTTGGTCTTCTTAACCGATTATAGTCTCTTACACAATTTACATTGGTACTACTCTTGAATTGTGAGCCCTGCAGACTGCAGTGTAGGCCGGAGACAGCGGACAGGAAGGGCCCACAGACACATGGCGTTGATTTGAACTGCACAGAGTTAGTGGCACCTGAAGCACTCAGCGTGTGCGCAGCCAGCGATGATGCATGGTCCGGACGGGCTGCACTGGTAGTAATGTCTGTTGCCTACTGGACTGTGTCATCTGCAATCGCAACTCCATCTAAAGTGTCAGCCCTGCTGACTGCAGTGTAGGCCGGAAGCACCAGTCAGCAAGGGCCAACAGTCATGTGTTGTTCACTTGAGCTGCACAGTTAGTGGTACCTGAAGCACTCAGCGTGTGCACAGCCAGCGATGATGCGTGGTCCGGGCGGGCCGCACTGGGAGCAATGTTTGTTGCCTACTGGACTGCGTCCTTTGCAATCGCGACTCGATTTGAATTGTGAGGCCAGCTGTCCGCAGTGTAGATCGAAGGCAGTAGTCAGCACAAACATCGAAGAATGTTTTTTGTCACTTCCTCTTTACAAAATCCGAGGACATAGAGTACAGTTCACTCTGCAATTAATAAATCAAAACTGAATTTGAAATGTGAGCTCTGCTGTCCGCAGTGTAGACTGTCATTTAGTTTTCCTTTGGACTTGCAAGATGAATTTGGTCACTGTACTAAAGCTATAACTGATATAAAACTAGTTCTTGAAGCAAGGCTACTAAAAGGATAGTATGTATGTTTTAGTGATGTTATACTTAGTTGCCTACTGGACTCTGCAATGAATGAATCAAGAGTCAATTAATTGTGAGCCCTGATGTCCCCAGTGTAGGCCGGAAGCAGCGGTCAGCAAGGGCCCACAGCCGTGTGGCGATGAGTTGAGGTACACAGTTAGAGGCCCTTCAGCGTGTGGCAGCCAGCGATGATAAGTGGTGCACTGAGGTAGTGGCACCTGAAGCACAGCCATCGATGATGCGTGGTCCAGGAAGGTCGCACTGGTAGCTATGTCTGTTGCCTACTGGACTGCGTCATCTGTGTTCGCAACTCAATCTGAATTGTGAGCCCTGCTGTCCACAGTGTAGGCCGGAGTCAGCGGTCAGCATGGACCCACAGCCATGTGGCGTTGAGTTGAGCTGTACAGTTAGTCGCACCAGAAGCACTCAGCGCGTTCGCAGCCTGCGATAAAGTGTGGTCTGGGTGGGACACACTGGTAGCAATGTCTTTTGTCTAATTAATTTTGCCTTAATAAGGCTACGTGGCGATGACTTGTGGTGCACTGAGTTAGTGGCACCTGAAGCACTCAGCGTGTGCGCAGCCTGCGATGATGCGTGGTCCGGACGCGCCGCACTGGTAGCAATGTCTCTTGTCTACTGGACGGCGTCATCTGCAATCGTAACTCAATCTGAACTGTGAGCCCTGCTGTCCACAGTGTACATTGAAGGCAGTAGTCTGTACAGACATAACTCTGCAGTGCTGTGCCACTGGGTTCGCAGGTGGGCTGTGTCGAGGAGGCCGGCGGCGACCTCATGGCAGGGTAAGGGCCGCCACTCTGGCAGACGCGTTGGCCTTCCAAGAAGTGAACCACACCCAGAGCCCCGGCCTATTTGTTCACACTCCTACGCTGGAGTGCGTTGGACTAGTCCACTCAGCTTCTGCTTTCGCTTACAGGGGGGGGCGACACAGCTACATTACCGAGTTCTTCCCCACTGCCTGAGGTAACATGGTTGCGTTTGAAAATGGTAATCTGTATTTTACAAAGGGTGTATCAAAGGTTATATTAGAGTGTGAGGAGGTGCATCAGATTTTCATGTGGAAGATGTCATTAGTGATGTCATTTGAGATGTCACCAGTGATGTCACTGACAATGTCATGAATGATGTAATATGTGACGTCATCAGCAGTGCATTGCGGGTGAGCGAGTTATAGTTAGCTGAACAAACTATAACAGGGGAATTTCTATGGTTTTGTGCGAGAAGAATGTCCAACTAACTATGACGTCTCTGAAATCTATGTTTTTTCCAGTGAATTTTTAAGTTTTTTAAAGGCTAATTTCTAACTATAATGTGCCTAAAATCATGGTGTTTTCAGCGTATATATATATATATATATATATAAAAAAGATCAACCTCACCGCCAGTAACACGGAGCAGGAGGGGGTTCAACAAACGGAAGTAATGGAGGAAGAAAGTTATACTATTATAAACCTGACTGATAAAATTCTATCTGAGCCTGAAGTATCAGTTTTGAAGTTAGGTTTGAACTTTTGCCCGCGTAGACACATGGAATTTGCACAGACTTGGATTGACCTCTACAAGTTTACCCGCAAGCTTAAATTGCATAAGTTTTTTAAGACGAAGGTGCAATCCACGACACAAAAGAGAAAAACAAGGAGACCTTTGGAAACCGATAGTCTCGTCATCAAAGACCTTGGTGCGATTATGGTACTAGAGGACCTGTATGTTGGGAGTGGGACAGAGAACCATACTGCCCTGAGTGATTCACAACAGGTTGCGATTACAGGAGTGGCACAAGAAGGAGAAACCACTCCGTTTAAACCTGTTTCCACCTTTAACCCACAATTGGCATATGACGCTATTGATGTGTTCTCGGATGCTGTCATAAAAGATCTGACTAAGTACACAGATTGCCAGCCACACACCTACTTAAATCCTCTATTTTTGAGGGAACAAACCATAAGAGACTTCCTGGTTCGTACGGGTATATCACTCAAACCCTTTTATTATTTATTTGTTTTTTGTCTTTTTTTAAGTATTGATGTATTAAAGGGACACCTTATCGTTTTGTACACCTTATATACAATTATTTACAATTCGCGATTATTTACAACACAAACACATACACATAACTAGTTGTATTATACAAAGTGAATTGCTCTGATATATATACACTCAAATATTCATACTACAAAGAAGAAATCATCCGTAATTCCATAAAGACCAGAGTCAAAAGTATAAACTTGATGACAATCATAAACCAATGAACTACAGTTGAATGTAGGCAGTTCAAAAAAGGAAAAACAGACTTCAAATTAATTCATTCAGTCCATTCAACCAATAAATGGCTAATCTTTTTACACCAACGCGTTTCGAATCCGGTATGTCAACTCTACGGATTCTCATCAGGGCTCTGTCTTAATACGGGATATCTGCAAGTGTATAAAATAAAACTTGTTTTAGCTACATTTCTGACAGTTGTTTAGCTTCCAACTACATTTAACTCGGATTCCTCATATTACCTGTTGAACCAGCAGCCGCCGGTCAAGGGTAGGGTATTAGTTCTGACTGAGTTTCTTTTCTTTTCGGGATCTAAAAACAAACGCAGGTATCATGACCTGTTCTTGCTCACTTTCTAAGACCAGAATGTGGCACATATGTTATCAACATACCTTACTGGATCATGCTCGTGATCCTACGTTTCCACCAAATGGGAGTTAATTTTCAGTCTTGTATTACAGCCTGAAAATAATGAGAATAACGTTTTACGCGCTTTTTATGCACAGACGGAGAGAGTATGGCACTCGTTGCTCTACTCGGCATACCTGCTCTGAGGGATTCCTCGCTTGGGCTGTTCGTGTTCTAATCGGTTGCAGCGGTAAACGCTTTCTAACCATGTAGGCACCGCTTTCCTCAGTCCTTATTATTTGCGCTCGCTTTCCCTAGAGGAAATAACAGCGTTTTATTAGGTTTCTGGGACTACTGCAATATTGGTGGCAAATCAAACCCATGTTGGCTCTAGACTTACTTGAACAAGCTGTTGATAAAATATGTGCCCCATTCTGGTCTTAGAAAGTGAGCAACAACAGGTCATGATACCTGCGTTTGTTTTTAGATCCCGAAAAGAAAAGACACTCAGTCAGAACTAATACCCTACCCTTGACCGGCGGCTGCTGGTTCAACAGGTAATATGAGGAATCCGAGTTAAATGTAGTTGGAAGCTAAACAACTGTCAGAAATGTAGCTAAAACAAGTTTTATTTTATACACTTGCAGATATCCCGTATTAAGACAGAGCCCTGATGAGAATCCGTAGAGTTGACATACCGGATTCGAAACGCGTTGGCGTAAAAAGATTAACCATTTATTGGTTGAATGGACTGAATGAATTAATTTGAAGTCTGTTTTTCCTTTTTTGAATTGCCTACATTCAACTGTAGTTCATTGGTTTATGATTGTCATCAAGTTTATACTTTTGACTCTGGTCTTTATGGAATTACGGATGATTTTTTCTTCGTAGTATGAATATTTGAGTGTATATATATCAGAGCAATTCACTTTGTATAATACAACTAGTTATGTCTATGTGTTTGTGTTGTAAATAATCGCGAATTGTAAATAATTGTATATAAGGTGTACAAAACGATAAGGTGTCCCTTTCATACATCAATACTTAAAAAAAGACAAAAAACAAATAAATAATAAAAGGGTTTGAGTGATATACCCGTACGAACCAGGAAGTCTCTTATGGTTTGTTCCCTCAAAAATAGAGGATTTAAGTAAGTGTGTGGCTGGCAATCTGTGTACTTAGTTATATTAATGGTCCAGCTAGCCCCACGTCCCAGGACCTGACTCCCCCATTCTTCAAATAAAAGATCTGACAGCATTTCGTAAGAAACAACATTTTGTAAAAAGAGATCAGGAGGGTAACTTCTCTAATGCACAAAACCTGGCCCTCAAATCTTTGAGTAAAGATAAAAACACAGTGTATAAACCTGCAGACAAAGGAGGGAATATTGTGCTACAAACTAAAGAGAATTACAACAAGGAAGCAGCAAGACAACTGGGCTGCGAATCCACGTACCTGAGAATTGCTGACAGAGAATATCAGAAAAGCGTCAATGACTATCATGTGCTTATTACCAAATGGCATAATGAAGGTCTTCTTGAAATGGATGAATATATGTTCCTGAGACGCCTCAATTCTATCATCCCAACATTCTATCATCTCCCGAAAGTGCATAAGAACCCCACTACACCCCTAGGGAGACCAATTGTTGCGTCACAGGGGAGTCTCACAGAACATTTATGGATCACTTTTTGTTACCTTTTGTTCTGACTTTGAAGTCACATATCCGTGACACTACAGATTTTCTCGAGAAACTGAGTAAGATTGAGTGGAAGGAAGGCTATACCCTGATGGTGTTGGACATAACCAGTCTCTACACCGCTATCGATCATGGTGATGGTCTGTTTGCCATAAAGTACTATCTTGACCAGAGACCGTTGAAATTTTTGAGGCATAGTCAAATGTTGATGGAATTTGTCCAATTCTGCTTGACTAACAACATTTTCCTTTTTCAGACAGAACTGTTTCGGCAGTTATCAGGAACTGCGATGGGCACCTGCTTCGCCCCCAGCTATGCGAACTTGTTCGTAGGCTGGTGGGAGGAGCAGGTGGCCTGGGGGGCAGATAATACTTCATGGTCTTGCAATCTCATCAGTTGGTATCGTTTCATAGACAATTTATTTATCTTCTGGAACGGCACTACTGAGAGTGCCAAACAGTATATGGGGAGACTGAATGAGAACAGTCTAAACCTGGAATTTTCAGGTGAGGTGAGTCAAACCACTGTCAATTACCTCGATGTGACCATCTATGTAGAGGGGGGAGCACTCAAAAGTAAACTCTTCCGCAAGCCTACAGCTGGCAATAGTGTCCTGAGAGCTACCAGCAGTCACCCTGCTAGTCTTGTCAAGAGTATCCCCTATGGGGAATTACTCAGGATAAAGCGTAACTGTACGAATGATGAGGAATTTCAAAAGGCAGCTAGCCAATGCATAGAATGCTTCAAGATGAGAGGGTATGGGGCAGAACTTCTTAATGATGCCTATAAAAGAGCCAACTCCACGCACAGGGAAGATCTGTTCAAAAGCAAAGATAAGAAAACATCAGTCAAGAGTGGGGGGAAATGTAGGCTTATAACCACTTTCTCCCAGGATGCCGCTTTTTTGAATAAAACCTTGAAGAAAAGCTGGCATATTTTACTGACAGATCACCTACTCAAGGATGACTTACCTACCAATCCCCTGATTACATATCGGAAGGCACGTTCTATCAAGAATGATTTGGTGCAGAGCCATTTGATTCATCCCCCTAAAACTAACGCCTTTGGTGAAATCTGTGGTTTTTCCCCTTGTGGGAAGTGCAAGGCGTGTAAGTTCAGTAAAAGAGTACGATCTTACACAATTCCTAACACAGGGATACAACGTAGGATCAACAAATTTATAACCTGCTCAACACCATATTGCGTGTACTGCCTTACATGCCCGTGTGGGCTTCAGTACATTGGAAGCACAGTAAATCCACTGAAGATGCGCATTCTAGAGCATATGCGCGCCATTGCCCATTTCGATGAGGCGTACCCGGTGGCACGCCATTTCGATTTGGCACACAAGCGCAATCGGGACCAATTGAGCTTTTTTGGCCTGGACCATGTACCACTGAACCCGAGAGGAGGGGACAGGCTTGTCCGACTCCGTAGACTTGAGTCCAGGTACATAATAGATCTGCAAACTAAGATGCCATTGGGTATGAATATACATGAAGAATTGTCATCTCATCTGGGGGAGTAGATGTCTTCAGTCCACCTACAGTATTAATTTAGATTTGCACCTATGTCATCTATGACATTGTAGCTGCAAGGGTTTCGGACATATAACTCACTTGAATACACTTAGGTGATGACTTGAATTGTTGTGTTGGTTTGTTAACTATGCTCTGTATACATTCATTTGCCTTTGCTTTTGTTACTTTGACTATTTGGGTTTTGCCGTATTTTCATTATCTATGAATTGAGGCAATTAACCATCCTGATGCGATTTATCTCCACGTATAGGAGTTTGGATTGGATAGTAATTCTTCTTGCTGCGTATGCTATTGATTATTAAGCTAGATATTGTGTTTGTTGCTTCCGTTTTTGTTTTTGTTTTGATTTATTTATTTATTGTTCAGTATGCATAGAGTTTCCGTATCTGGGTACTAGATGCATAGGAGTTAGGGTCCTCCTTAGTTCAAAGTTTTAAACTATTAGCTTTTTTAGCCCATTCCGGGCTGGATGGCTACACGAGTATATTTTTCTGTTATTAATTATTCTTTCCGTGATTTTCTGGGGGGTTAAGGAAACAGTACATGAATTTTTACTCTTTTTGCACTTCGACCATATTTATTGTTTTGGAGATGCACTGAACATTTATGTTTCATTTATTGTATGATGCTTTGTTCGATGGAATAGCCCATCCAGGGCTTAATTATTGTGTTCCAACAAGTCATTTACTGTGATATTTATACACTCCAATATGGCGCTTTTGTTCCTTTTCCCTCCTGTGAGGTATGTCCTTTGTTTATTTCTATGACCCTGTTTCATTTAAATGTCGACGCCTCTGCCGGTTCGGTAAACTTAGAGAAAGGTTCCGACCGAAACGCGTCAGTTTGCTGTGTGTAAATACATTTTGTAAACGTACCTCCGTGAGTGCCTCCTTTCTTCCTGCGGGAGATTTCGCTTTTGGGGAGGTGGAGCAGTATTTGATTTGCTAGTGCACCCTCGCAACGGAGGCACCCGCCTGGGAGTGAGGTGCTTTGGTGCTTTCTGAGCTGTAATATATATATATATATATATATATATATATATATATATATATATATATATGTCTGTGTGTGTGTGTATATATATATGTGTATATGTGTGTTTATGTGTGTGTGTATATATATGTATGCATATCTATCTATCTATCTATCTATCTATCTATCTATCTATCTATCTATCTATCTATCTATCTATCTATATATATATATTTATCTCTCTCCCTCTCTCTCTCTTTCTCTCTCTCTCTCTCTCTCTCTCTCTCTCCATATATATATATATATTATATATATATATATATATATATATATATATATATATATATATATATATATATATATATATATATATATATATATATATATATATATATTACCTACTGGCGGTCGCCAGTAGGTAGTTATAGTTAGGATAATTTTCAATGTTAAATCTCAACATTCTATTTTGAATAACTTTGGCGCCGGTTGACGAATCTGCCTGAAATTTTCAGGAAAATGGTCTCATGGCGGTCCGGTCCTTCCCTGAAAGTTTGGGGGGGATTCGTCAAGCGGGGGCCGAGATAAAAGGGGGGTCCCAAAACGCGTTTTCCCCATGTTAATTTCCATAGGGCGGTCGATTTCACTTTTAGCCCGAACGGCTGAATGGATTTCCACCAAACTTGGCAAAATTGTAGGGACTGGTAGCCCGATGTGCCTTTGCTATGTCTCAAGATATGTGCTCCAGTGGATTTTAAGTAATTAAGGTTCAAAAAAATATATATATCTATAGCCGCGCTCCCGTGCGCGCACGGGAGTGCGCTCCAGGCGCGACACGCGACTTGCGCGCAGGAAGCTGATTGGATCTCAGTTGTCTGTAAACATTCTAAACAGTGCGGAGCGGCCGCCATCTTGTGTCTCGGTAAAATCGAGACAGAAGGGGTTTGAAAAAAAAAGGGGCAAATGACCATAAGGGGGAAGAGTAGACCCCCTCTGACCCCCTAGGTTTGATGTAGGGACTAAAATAGGGTCCTGCAGGGCATTAAAATTTTTTTTTCGTTTTGCGCGGGAATATGCGCTCTCCCGTGCGCGCACGGGAGAGCGCTCCAGGCGCGACGAGCGACTTGCGCGCAGGAAGCTGATTGGATCATAAGGGGGAAGAGTAGACCCCCTCTGACCCCCTAAATCCAGGACTATATTTATGAAGGCCTTGCGCTGTTAGTTTTGCGCTTCCTGTGCGTCAATTTTTGTGACGCACCAGCGGTGTAAAAAAATGCGCATTGTTATGCAATATTCAAAAAGTGACGCATCTATCTAGATGCGTCACTTTTTAAATATAGTGCAACGAGGTACATTTTATTACACTGCTGGTGTTATGCGTCACTTTTCTGTGCGCACTCCTTATGACGTTCCAGATGTGTCATATTTAATGTATGACGAATCATGTTGCAGATACAATATGGCGCAGAGTTTTAAAAAGTGACCCATGTACCTAGATGCGTCACTTTTTAAAATAGCGTCAGGTATAATGTATGCAGAGGGGGTGTTCCCCCACAAAAAGCTTTGTAATAGCGACGCAGTGAAATGTTTGAGATTTCACTGCGTCACTTTTAGGATGCTGTTGCATCCTTTAAATATAGTGCAACGAGGCACATTTTATTACACTGTTGGTGTGATGCGTCACTTTTCTGTACACAGTCCTTATGACATTCCAGATGTGTCATATTTAATGTATGACGAATCATGTTGCAAGGAGTTACAGATACGTCAGTATTTCTGACATATGTGTAAACATAAAAGTGATGCGAGGCCGGCGCAAAATTTTGACGCAATAGCATCCAAAAAATGACGCAGGGAAATCTCATAGATTTCAGTACGTTGTTATTACCAAGCTTTTTGCGAGGGATTGCCCCCTCTGCATACATTATACCTGATGCAGATACAATATGGCGCAGAGTTTTAAAAAGTGACCCATGTACCTAGATGCGTCACTTTTTAAAAAATAGTGTCAGGTATAATGCATGCAGAGGGGGTGTTCCTTGCAAAAAGCTTGCTAATAATGACGCAGTGCGTCACTTTTAGGATGCAGTTGCGCCAAAATCTTGCGCCTGCTTCTCAGCAAACCTTTCACATGGTGCTTTTTCCATGTGAAAGGACACATTACTGGAGTTGCGTCACTTTTGTGACGCACTCCTGCAATGCGTTACTTTTGTGTTTAGAGATATGTCAGAAATACTGACATATCTGTAACTCCTTGCGAATTGATTAGTCATATATTAAATATGACATATGTGGAATGTCATAAGGAGTGCGTCCAGATAAGTGACGCATCGCTATTTTCACGTAGCGATGCGTCACTTTTCAGAAATGAGGCCTCCAGTTTATTCACTGTGTCATAAATTTCTTTTCTAACACTCACCTTCTTTCAGTCCTCCTACTTCACTTCCTTTCACCTCTCATACCTTTCTGTTCTTTCTTACTCATTCTCCTTTCAATTATCAATGCACTATATTTCACTTACTCTTCATTTTTTAAGATTATAGCTCTTTGATGAGAATTGGAGGTAGTTCTGAAAAGAACTTTTGGTTTTCTTCTTTTAACTGAAGAGGAACAAAAACAGGGAATAGAAACTGCTCAACAGGAGCAAAAAGAAAAGAAAAAAATTAGGGGTGGGAAGGGCAGTGATGGTTCTCTAATGCCCGAACCATGAGCTGGACACTTTGCTCCCCATAGGTGAGGAGTTGATTGCAGTATCTGCATCTGACGAGCCCATGGTTGAATGCAGGTTGGATGTTGGCTACCTGCCCCTGAGATTGGTCTCTTCCAGAAGAAGTTGCTCCTCCTGTTGATGTAGAGGGAACCTCCTGTGCCAGAGCCCTGACACTTTCTCGGGCAAAATTCTGGGGGTGCCTGGTCTCCACATGGCGAATCATCGTGAAGTTGCCAAAAGAGTATTTCTTTAGGGGGTTACCCCGTGACAGGACCTTTTTGCAGATCCTGCACTCCACTTTTGGTGCATTCACCTTCTTCTGGCCTTCTGGAAACTTAAAAAATTTCCAAATGAAATGTCCCTTCACCTTTGGGGTAGGTGGCTCTTCATCAATGAAGTCATCTTCACTGCTGGATGATCTGGCAGCCATGATGAACCAAGAAAAAAGGAGCAGCAAAAAAGCAGGTCTTTCAGTCACAAAAGTGAAAGAAGAAGTGAAGGAAATGGGTGGGGATTTCATTCATTGTAAAAAAAAACTGTTAGCAACCAATGAAAAGTGTTATTTTAGGGTCACATGACCCGACGCGCTTACGCTGCGCGCTCGGGTGCACTTCCGGGTGCGTTTACGCTGCGCGATCGTAGGCGCTTCCGGGGCGCACACGTGGCGCGATCGTAGGCGCTTCCGGGGCGCACACGTGGCGCGATCGTAGGCGCTTTTGCGTGCGTTTAGGAGCCGCGCACGTAGGCGCTTCCGAGGGCACGTACGTTGTGCGCTGAAGTGACGTCATCAATCTTTAATAGAAATGCATAATCATTTTCTATATTTAAAAAAACAAATTTTATTTGTATGGTACGAAATGTTTTGCATTATTATTAACTTTTCATTCATATTTTTTTTTCACAAACGACAGTTGCGCTCTGGGTGCGCTTTCAGATGAGCTCTCGGAGAAGCTTACAGGAGAGCTTAGCTGAAAGCTTCCAGGAGCGCGCACCCAGAGCGCAAAAGAAAAAAATTATAAAAAAAATGAATACTTAAAAAAAACAGCAAATTGTAAAAAAAAAAAGGTTAGAAACTCGATATACAAAGGAATTAGCATTAAAAAAACCTATGAAATTCACTGAAAAAACCATAGGTTTCACACCAGTTATAGTTAGGAATTAGCATTTAAAAAACCTATGAAATTCACTGAAAAAACCATAGGTTTCACACCAGTTATAGTTAGCTGGAAATTTTACTGATATAAAACCATTGAAATTCCCACGTTATAGTTAGTCGGACTCACTATAACTTGCGCGTACAATGCACTGCTGATGACATCACTCATGACATCACTGATGACACCATCCTTGTGACAGAGTGACAGACCTAATTTCAGTGTAATGTAACGCTTGAAACACATATTCAAAAATAGAAACAAACATTTTCTAAAAAATGGAGATACCCAAACCAGTAACAACAACCAATTCAGTAATTCCACCATCTATATACACATCCACTCATTCACCAACAGTTCTATATAGTCACTCATACATATACTCACTCATCATATGTAGTGATACACCTACACATCCTGTTACACATCAGCAATCATCCAAAAGTTACTCACACACATACTCACACATGCAAATAAACTATTAAACATCCATTTCTTTGCATATACATTTATACACACACTGCCACCTTACTTCTAAGGAAACTTACCCATACTTACTCTCTTAAACAATCACTTATAGAAACACATACTTATTTACACAGGAACTCCTACAATCTCTCACTATATATACTATACTCACTTATATACATCAATACTCACATATACTAGATTAAAACATATGTCGTTACTAATGAAGACACTAGTGAGACAGTCATTCACTCACTAACACACACATATATACACTCATCCACCCATACAGTCCTGCACATATGCTGTCTTCAAAACACAACACATAATATGCCAGTTACCCAACCAATTTTTTTTAAAAAAACATCCATTTACACACTTATTTAAACATTTATTCTTCCATCGACCTTTACAAATACATATATAAAACAAATTTATTTTTCAGAAAGACACACATTCACTGGATGGTCTCATCAGTGATGTCATGAGTGATGTCATCAGCAGTGCATTGTACGCGCAAGTTATAGTGAGTCCGACTAACTATAACGTGGGAATTTCAATGGTTTTATATCAGTAAAATTTCCAGCTAACTATAACTGGTGTGAAACCTATGGTTTTTTCAGTGAATTTCATAGGTTTTTTAAATGCTAATTCCTAACTATAACTGGTGTGAAACCTATGGTTTTTTCAGTGAATATATATATATATATATATATATATATATATATCCGAAACATAGTCAGCAGTAAATCCGTGTCAGCCGACACAAACAGGAGCACACTCCACGTGTTGGACACTCTGCGGAGCAGCGCAAAGCCGGCTGCAATGTCTGGGAGTGCACGGCTCGGAGGACCTGCGCTTCCCACACGAAGCTTCCCGGTAAGTGCTGTTTCCGTTTTTATGTTCCGCGTGTCTGCACCATCTGTAAAGTTAACCTTGAAATCAAGCCATGTTCAGGATATAATGTATCCCCCCTCAGCTCTTTGTTAAAGTACCTTCTGCAGCGGAACTATGGCCTCGGTGAAGGAGCGAGAGGAGGCTGCTTTAAGCATTTTTAAAGGAGGAGCAACACACACGAAAGGCATTTTGAAGGACTCCAGTAACCCCATAAATCCTCCCAGCAATTTAAAAATCCTTTATCAGACGCTTGAAAAAACAACTGAAAGAGGAATAAGAAAATGGTGGGAAGGAACGTCCCTTGAAAGATATCTGGAGGTTGGACGTATCCCACGAGGTTTACGTATTTTCACTATACCATCTTATGAAAATCCTGACCCTCAGCTACTACAGGACTGGTCAGATTATACAACCAATTCAGCAAGAGGGATGATGAGAATTCTAGTGAAATACGCCTGGAGCGATCAGAAGAAATTGCTGGAAGAAATCAAAAATCTGGAGGAATTAATCGACAAAGACAAGGACAGCAAACAAAGTGATGAACTTAGGACAGCTATGACAAATAGACTCAAAGAATATGAAAACGCTATACGTCGTCGCAAACAAACCAAATTCCAGCGCGACAAAGAAGACTACAAATCAGGGCGCATCTTGACCTTTGCCCGGAAATATGATGCACCAAGGAGAGAGACGACAAAAAAGAAAACTGGTGTATCCTTTAACAGGGTTTGTGAAAAAATTCCTAGGCAGTCTAACCAGTAGGCAAACAATTAATCTGACCCAATAGCAAAAGGAACATTCAAGAAATAAATGTATAAAACAAGTATACTTTTAATTGACATAGTAAAAATCATATAGGGACCTGAACAAATATCAGACTATATGATGAAATCATACAATAATCAAAACATATACAATTAATACATACAATTTAAAAAAAGATTTTAACAATTTAATAAAAAGACACCCTAAATCATAAGTGGTGCATAGAGTGCAATGGCGAAGTAACCTTTAGCAGGGAAATCTCGGAATCTGAGATTGAAACCTCTGGAGGCGAACAATCAACCAATGAAGAAGTAAGGGACACTGATGTAGAGTCTACTACTTTTCTTCAAGAGTTCAAATTGATCCGCGAAAGTCGCCAAAGACCGGCACAAAGGACTCATCCTCCAAAGCCAAGAAGAAATGCAAAACAAGACATAGCAAGAGAGGATGAAGAGGTATCAACATCCAGGGTGACCAGCAGCAAAGGGAACAAGGGCAAAAGATAACAGAAAAAAGTGTAATCAATTTATCGGATCAGATTTTAAACGAGGAAGAACTTAAAGTACTCCAATTGGGACTTACGTTCTGCCCAACATCAGACTTTAGTTACGTTGAAACTAGGATAGACCTGTTTAAGTGTACTCGTAAGCTAAAGCTTCAACATTTACATCTATTACATCCTAAAAAACAGGAGAGACTGAAACATCAACTATGTCCCAAATTGACATTCTTACTGGCAATGATTGAGAATCATCAAGACTGCTCCAAAGCTTGGAAACATCAAAACATGGAGATGACCCTTATGATGGAAGGGGATTAGAATCCAACTCACCCTATGTAGTAACAGAGCAGGTCAGTGGCAACAGCGGATTAAAAAAAAATCTAGAATGTGCCCACAGATGCTATTTGATGCCATTGATGTCTTTAATGATGCTATAATACAGGACTTGAAAAAGTTTAACAGAAAGCGTATAAGGATAGGAGTTTTAACATCACTGCAAAACAATGGCAAGCCATTCAAAGTCTGAAAGGGGACAACTCAATAGTAGTAAAACCATCCGATAAAGGGGGTAATATTGTGGTCTTTCCGAAGAAACAATACATTAGGGAGGCTCTCAATCAATTGAAAGACTGCGACTGTTATCTACCAACCACTAGGAGAGAGTACTCGAACTGTGTTGAAGCCTTCCATCAGAAACTGCGAGAATGGAGAGATGATGGAATGTTAGGCATTAACGAATTAGATTTTTTGATGTGTGAATACCCCACATTACCCACGTTTTATCACCTCCCAAAGATTCATAAAGGCCTACTGTGGCCCCCTAGAAGACCAATAGTCGCATCTCTAAATAGCCTTCTTGAGAACTTCTCTATTTATTTGGAATCCTTTCTTGCACCTTGGGTTAAGATTCTCAGTTCGTATATTGGGGATACTCAGGATTTCTTGAGCTTGATTGAGGGAGTAAAATGGGACCCAGACATGTTGCTTATCACACTCGACATTACTAGCTTGTACACTTGTATGAATCATAGTCAAGGTATAACATCTGTCAAGTGGTTCCTAAATAAGCGCCCCTTCAAGTACCTAAAGCACAATGAAATGCTTTTAAAATTTTTAGCCTTCTGCTTAGAAAATAATATATTTATTTTCGCAGGTCAGCATTTTAAACAACAGTGTGGTAACACGATGGGCACGTGCTTAGCCACCAGCTAAGCTAATGTTTTCGTTGGCTGGTGGGAGGAGCACATGGCCTGGAGGGAGGTACCAGAGAGGTGGATGGACAAAGTGGTATTTTGGACCCACTATAACGATGACCTTTTCATCATATGGAAGGGCTCACATTCCTCGGCTGAGGAATTTATAACATTTCTCAATACCAATGACCTCAATTTAAGATTCAGCGGCCAGATAAGCAGCACTCAGGTTTTCTATTTAGACCAAGAAGCTTATGTGAAGAACTTGGAGATTTTAACACGACTTTACAGAAAGCCAACTGCAGGGAACGTTCTACTTCATGCCAAAAGTTTCCACCCAAGAAGCATGATTCACAATATTCCTTACGGGGATCTTTTGCGCATGAAGTGAAACTGTTCAATAGAAGAAGATTACATCATAGCAAAAAGGAAGGCATGTGTACATTTTAAGGCAAGAGGCTATTCAGATGGTTCTCTAGATGCTGGAATTAAAAAAGTAGAGAAAATGACCAGGAGAGAATTTCTGGCTGTTAAAACTATGAGAAAGGGTAGCCTCACGAAACAACCCGAATGAACACACATGATTACACGCTTTAACGCGCAGTCTGTAAAAATAGTACAAATGTTCCATAAGAATTGGCATATTCTTAAAACCGACAACATCCTCAAAAATGAAATTTCAACACAGCCACTAATAACATACAGAAGGTCGAAATCCATTAAGGATTGACTGGTTTCTAGCCACTATGAATTCATAGCTAGATCTAAAGAACCGGTAAATGGGTTCTTTCCCTGAATGAAATGCAAGGCATGTAAATATAGTTGCAAAAAGACATCGTATGAGATACCTGGTAAAAGTGTAAAAACCATGAGAAGCATCAACAAACTACTGAATTGCAACTCTGAATTTACTGTGTACTGTTTAGAGTGTCCTTGCATGAAAAAATATATTGGTAGCACTATATATGCAACAAAGAAGCGAGTGCTAGAGCATATGCAGGCGATAGCTAAGAAGGATAGAGTCTATCAAGTGTAAGTAAGTAATTTTTATTGTTTTTAGGTGAATAAAAACTGTTACAAAAAAATGCATTGAAAACAAGCCTTCACAAGAGAAATTAAAAGAAAACTTTAAAAGCAAGAATTTTGGTTAAAAAAGAATGACAAAGGTAAAAAAACAGTAAAAATGCGGGTGGGGCATATTGTTCATGGCAGCTTGGCCCATGCTCGAGATTTCCTCTTAGCCAAGTGCCTGGATTGTTTGTTTCTGTTCTGCTAGTTTCAGGAATTTCACCACCTGCCCGTTTAGTGGGGGGAGACCAGGATCTAAACAGGCGAGGACGGCTTGTCTGCGTGTGCAGACTCCTAGTTCGTTAAAGGCTGTTTTCAACAGGGCTGCTCTTTCCTCGTTCATCCACAAACAAGTGCATAGTAGATGTTCTAAGTCTTCGAACCCTGTACCGCAAAGCCGGCATTTGGTCCCGTAATTCAGTCTCAGCCACGGTGGTAGGTGAGGAATGGTAGGTAGGATCCCTAGCCTGTGTTTTAAAAAGGCTTCTTTAGTTTTCCAGCCATACCCCAGACCAAAACATGCTTGGAGCCCCGGTGTTTTATATGTGCACAGGGTCATCCAGGCATGGCGCCTATGAGAAAACGTGGCTTTGTCCTCCACATGCGAGTGTCTCTTTAAGCTCTTGTTCACTGGGTGCTTGAATTGCGTGTGCGATAGAGGAGTCTCCCATAGCTCTTTCAGTCCTGTGATGGTCAGGGACTCCTCTAAGTATTTTTTCGCCGGCATTCTAGATGAACTAATCTTGTCTTGCCAGAGCTGTCGGTTCAAGGTGTTTTCTGGAGAGTTCTTTAATTTGTGCCAGCCCTTAATGTATGACCCTCTTCGTGCAAGCGTTTGGCATGTCAGGCCAAATTCTAGCCGAATCTGGGCTTGCGAAGTATAGGACGGCAAATTAAAGAGAAGTCTATAGGCCTTTGAAATAGTTGTGTCCAGAAGTTTTGCATCAGTTCCTCTTAGGGCCTCGCTGCCGTACGTAATTGATGACTCTATTTTGATTTTAGCTACTCGAAGTAGTGGCAGTAGAGTCTCACCGCTCAAGTTGGACTTTAGCTGTTTCAGTGTCGTGGTTATTAGCATAGCTTTCCTCTTGATGGCCTCTAGTTGGTTTAGGTAGCGGCCGCCTTTGTCGACTAGGATCCCAAGATATTTGTATTCAGAGCAGTTTGAAATTACTTTTTTGCCAAGCGACCAAGTGTGCGACTTTTTGTACCCAGTTATGGACAGAACTTTTGTCTTGCTGATATTCACTTCTAGTAGGTTTTCGGCGGCATAACCATGAAGCGTGTAAATAAGATTTTGAAGACCAACTTTCGTGTGGCTAACCAGGACCACATCGTCAGCATAGGATATGCTGGGCAGCGCTTTGCCCCCGAACCGGGCGGCGTGGGAATTGCAAGCCACTAGGGCGGGTGGCAGGTCAGCTGTGAATAGATTGAAAAGGGTTGGAGCTAACACGCACCCCTGCTTTAGGCCATTTGTGGTAGGAATACGCCTAGAGAGGTGCGAGCCGTTCCCAAGCTTTACCTGGACCCACGTGTTTGTGTGCAATTCAATCAGGAGGGTTAACAGAGGCGAGGCGATCCCCCAGTATGCCAGTTTTCGCCAGAGGATTCCTCGGTTGACATTGTCAAAAGCCGCCTTGAAATCCACAAAGCAGAGGTGGAGAGCGTGTTTGGTTACCCTAGCCTTGTCGATGAGTAATGAAATGGCCATCAGGTTAGTTGTTGTTCCCATGTCCTTACAAACTCCCATTTGGCTGTCAATAGGAGGCCAGCAAAGTATTTAGCCTCAATGTCGAGGAGTGCAATCAGGCGGTAGTTTTTTGGGAGTATTCTATCCCCGCCTTGTAAATCGGTGAGATGATTGAGCCCCTCCATGAGGCAGGAAGGCGCCCAGAGTTACTGACGGACAAATAGAGGGGGATCAACAGGTCAGCCCAGTATTACGGTTCGAGTTTAAAGAGGGCCGGCGGAATACCGCTAGGCCCAGCTGAGCCTTCTTTCCTACCTTTGGAAATTAATTTCCTAATTTGGGCCGCAGAAGGTACAAGTTTGACATCTTCACGTGGTGAGCATATTTGATGTTGGCGGCCATCCCGAAGATTGCCGTCCTGATGATTGAAGTGTTCGTCAAGAAATGATTCCCAAGACGATTTCGTTATATAAGATGTTATGCCATTGTTTTTCGGATTTAACAGTTTGTTTATAATCGACCAGAACTGGGCGCTGTTGTTGCCTTTGGAAGCATGGTGGAGTTTGGCCCAGAAGTCTTCTTCATTTGTTCTTTTGATTGCCCATTTCAGCTTTTTGAGATTCGAACAGTATTTGCTACTGAAGTTTTAATTTGTTTAAGGTTGATGGTGTAACTATCCTGCCGACCTATTGCGTTTGGAAGAATAGCATCAGGAAGAGCACCTAGACTGACTTCTTGAGGGCGATGGTCACTGTCGCCCTTGTCCCCTAAATTGAAGCCCAAAACGTGATGAAATAGCGTGAGGGAGACTAACGTGTAATCGATTGAAGAGATTGTCTTGCCTGAGGTGAATATGGCCACAGATGGTGAATCATCAGGGAATCTTCCGTTTAAGACCCTTAGGCCCATGTGTTCCAGATATTCCAGTAGCGCCTTTGCAGTCTTGGATGCCTTGCATTGGCTGCTAAATGATTGGGTTGGTATGTTCCAGTAGTATGACTGGGCCTGAATGTCACTGTTAACGGAAGACCCTAAGATGCATTGATTAAAGTCTCCAAACAAAATTAGATTTAGTGATGTTGGGGGGGCGCTAGAGGGCGCCGGACAAGATGGCCGCACTTGCGTGAGGCTCTGTCAGGACCACACAATATCCGTCCATTAATCCTGCTTACTTCGCAACCTGCACCCTGTAATTGAGCTGGGGGGGCCCCGCTGACATCGGGGGCCTGCTGCATACCCTTTGGCCGGAATCTGAGGCTGTCCTGAGCGCGATTGGAGAGGAGCGCTGCGAGCCGGGAACCTGCCGCCTGCAACGCTCGCACCTCGTGGACCCGGATTGCCGCTGCTGGCTGACTTGGGCACCCGCTGGATCCTGACGCTGCCGGCCGGCGGAGACGGGGACTGGGACCGGCGGAAGCGGGGCGGAGCGGAGTCGTCCCTAGGTGTGTCCCCGGAGAGGCGCCGGAGCAGAGAGCGGCCTGGACCCGGCTCCGCCGGAGTTGGTGAGTGGGGCGGGGCGCTACGCAAGCCCGGGGCTGCGGAGGTGGCGCTGGGCCTGCCGAGGCCGCGCCGCGCGAGCCGATTTCGGTGGGGGCAGGGGAGGGGGCAGGCGGAGCAGTAAAGCGGAGAGGGGCCACCACTGAATGCAGCGCCCGCACCCTGGACAACAAATGGGCGCTAGTTTGGCCGCCTCTACACTGATACCTTCCATAGCCATGTTGGATGCTTGAGAGATCTATGGGGAGCCCGCCAATTCACTTTTTCACGCTGCAGGCTTCAGGCTATCGGTCCCTGAGTGGGGTGCAGTGACCCGCTGCTTTGGAGGGGAGCGTTGAGACTATCTAGACTCGATCGGGGTGCTGGTTCCTGTTGGGAGTGGTGACCTTGCCTGAACTTCGGACAGGTACATTACAGTGGGCTGAAGCTGCGGAGCCCGCCTGATAGTTGCAACGGACCCACTCGGCTGGCACGTTGGATCTGCTAACTTGTGTACTTGGTAGTGCTGAGTGCTCTGCAACCATGGGCCGAACAGACAGAAGCCAGCCGAAAATCACATTCGAGGCGAAAAAAACTGCACTCTCGTCCTCCCAGGCTCCGGTGGATGCTGACCAGGGGGGGGCCGTGGGGGGCGCCCCGAATCTGGAATCCACGTTAGTAGCCATGCAGAAAACCCTACAATCCATCGAGGGCACCATGGAGTCAGTCAATCACCGTCTCGATCAAATGGCGACGCAATTTGACCGCCAAAATGAGTGCATGGGGGAGGTGGAGCAGAGAGTGTCTGCCACGGAGGACGGCCTGGCCACTGTCTCATCTAAAGTATTCAGCATGGAGAGGGTGCTGGCGGTCATACAGGCGAAGAACGAGGAGTTGGAAGGGAGGTCCAGGAGGAACAACGTAAGGGTCACGGGCCTGCCGGAATCCACGAATGTAGGACGCATGGAGGACTATATGGAAAGGATGCTCATTGACATATTTGGAGCAGATCAGTTGTCTAGAGTCTTTATAGTGGAGCGCGCCCATCGTTCGCTGGCCAAACGTCGGCCACCTGGGGCTCCGCCGCGGCCGATAGTAGCCAGAATTCTGAACTATAGGGACAGGGACACTATACTTCGGCTCGCCAGGGAGAAAGGGGCCATTGAATATCAGGGCAACAGGCTAGAGTTCTACCCCGACTTCACCATGGCAGTGCAAACAGCCCGTAAAGAATTCGCCCCGGTGAAACAACTGCTGAGGACTAATGACGTTGCGTACGCCATGTTGTATCCTGCGCGCCTGAGGATAGGGCCACCGTCGGACAACAAGATCTTCTCCTCCCCCAAAGCAGCAATGGACTACGGCAAAAAATTGAAAAAGCGCGCCAAGGAACCGGACGGGAGACATGCGGCTGAGGATGAGGGGCTGGAAGAGGCCGCGTGAGCTGTGTCTGGACTGATTGACTGCGACAGGGGCGCTGCTACGGGGCGCTGTGCTGAGATCTCCCCTGTGGTCTGTCATCTGCTTATTTTCTAACAATGTTGAGCGACCCACTGAGGCCTGGAGAATTTCAGAGCGAGAACATGTACATTGCGGAATGAGGGAGGAGCTGGCGAGTGGCATTTTTACATCTGCTGTGGACTTACGGTTTGCTGGCTCTGTCCCCACTGCACAAGACTGAAAGCTTGTTCGGGCGGTGGGCACGGGGGGGGGCTGGTACTGGGGCTGCCTGTGCTCTTGGTTATGTTTATAGCGCTGCTGGTTGTGGACAAGTCCGGGGTTTTTCTGGCAATGTACTGCAAATGTTTGAATTACCACTGGGTGTTTTGCTTACGACATCAGGGTTGCAAGGTTGGAGGTGTTCTTATTTAGAGTGGTCCACGCTCCCGTCACTTCTTGGCGGGGGAAGTGTGCCTCTACGCCCCCCGATATGGGAGATCCCCACACACTGTTGGTTGACTCGTTGAGGGTTGGGCGGTGTTGGGTTTTGGGATGGCTTTGGCAAATTGGGTGCGCTGAAGTGGGTGGTGGGATGGGGGACGGGGATTTGAGGGATGTTGGGGGATTGTTTTCTTTTCTGGTCTGGGATGAGGGATCTGTGATGCTGGTAATGTATGTTCGACTCCATTGGTTGGGGGTCGGCCTTCTCAATGAAGATATTCCTGTTGCTCGTGGTTTGCGGGGTGCAGAGGTGAGGCCCTCGGGGTGGACAGGGGGGCTGCTCTACTGGCTTTTGGGAGGCTTACAGAACGGGAGATATGGATAGGGGGGGTAAGATCACATGCGTAACTTGGAATGTACGGGGTCTTAATAGGCCGCAAAAGACAAGACAAATGCTTGCATTTTTGAATCGACATGGCGCACAAGTGGTGTTCCTGCAGGAAACACACCTTCAGGGCAGGGCGGCTGAAATGGTGGGCAGACAATGGGCGGGGGTGCGCTTGGCCACTAAGTACTCTTCCTATGCTCGGGGGGGTGATGATTTTGATCAAGAGAAATATACCCTTTGAAGTGGTACATGAGGAAATAGACCAGGAAGGAAGGTTTATTATTGTGCAGGGCAAATTATGTGGTACGCTGATTACTTTGCTTAATGTATATGGTCCAAATATTGACGATCCTGATTTCTATGTTATGCTCTGGAACAAACTTTATATGCTTGCTCCGTCAGCTATCTTATGCGGGGGGGATTGGAATGTCACGCTGGATTCGGAGCTGGACAAGAAACATGATAGACCTGTTGTGCACAAGAGGGCGGCGGAAGCGGTGTGCGAGGGTATGGCTGGGCTGCAATTGCTGGATGTATGGAGACTGCGAAATCCGACTGCGCGAGTGGGTACTTGTTACACATCGGCACACGACACGTGGTCGAGACTGGACTTCTGGCTGGTGACTAGGGATGTGAGTGGATGGGTGGTGGAAGCTGCTCATTTGCCTCGCACTATATCAGATCATGCACCTACTACACTGGTATTGCGGATCCCATCGCATGCTCCGCCCCCTTTCACTTGGAGACTCTCTCCCGGGATCCTGACCGATCAGGTGCTTTCCGAACGCCTGGGGCAGATAGTGGAGGATTTCTTTGTTAATAACGTGGGGTCTGTTGAAGATATAGGTACGGTGTGGGAGGCCTTTAAGGTGACGGTGAGAGGTGCATGTATAGGTTTACGATCAGGGGTGCTCACGTCCATCAGGGACTCCATGTCCAGGCTAGAAAGGGAGTTATTATCACTTGAGCGACGGTTGGAAGAGGGTGCGGAGGGCACGATACTTGCAGATATAAGGCTGAAGGTCACTGAGTACAATGAGTTGGCGGAGCAAGAGGTGAAATTCATGGCTAAACATGCTACTGCTAGATACTATGGAGAAGGGGGCAGGCCGGGAAAGGGACTGGCGGATCGCATCAGAGAGCCGTGGGCGCGTCACTGCACGGTACACGAGATCGAGGACCAAGGGGAAGTAGTGACTAATACTGAAGGCATCTTGGCCTGCTTCTCGAAGCATTATGCGCAACTCTATGAGCGAAGGGACACGGCTGATGAGGAGGAGGTGAACCGTTACCTAGAGGGTGTTGCCTTGGTGTGGCTCTCCAGAGGTCAGCAAGAATTCCTAATGCACCATATTATGGAAGCTGAGTTTAGGGATGCTATTGCGGCACTTCCGAATGGAAAGGCAGCCGGCACGGATGGCCTGCCCTCCGAATTTTATAAAAAATATGCTGATATCCTGATTCCGCAGCTGGCGCAGGTCTTGGAAGAGGCGTTTGAACGCGGGCGACTCCCAGCGACCATGAGAGAGGCGCTCTTGGTGGCACTGCCCAAACCTGGGAAACCACCAGATAAATGCGATTCCTATCGTCCCCTATCGCTTATGAATACGGATGTCAAAATCATTGCCAAAGTCTTAGCTACAAGACTGCGTCTCCTCCTGCCGGTCATGGTACTACCGGACCAATCAGGATTCATCCCTCTCAGGTCCACGTCGCATAATCTGCGGACCCTTTTCGCCGTATTACACCTGCTTAAGCCGGACCTCCCTGCAGCTGCAGTCCTGTTGGATGCGGCTAAGGCCTTCGATTCGGTGGCATGGAAATATATGATAACTGTCCTTCACCGGATGGGGGTGCCTTTTTTCTTCACTTCCCTCATTGCTCTATTGTACACTGTGCCGACTGCGAGAGTCAGGGTCAACGGGCATGTCTCCTCGTCGTTCCAGATCCAGAGGGGGACAAGGCAGGGGTGTCCTCTATCGCCGCTACTATTTGCCATCATGATGGAACCTTTGGCCTGTATTCTGCGGCAAAGATACGCGGAAGCAACGTTAAAATTCCCCCTCAGAACGCTGGCTGTGTCGATGTATGCGGACGACATGGTCCTATATGTAAGAGACCCGGGGCTTCATCTCGAAAATCTGCTCCGAGAATTCATTAAGTTTGGTCGGCACTCCGGGTTCACTATCAATTGGGACAAATCGGTGATACTCCCACTCACGGATGCGACTAGCCAGATACCGCTGGAATTCCCTCTGGAGTGGGCAACGGAGTCTGTTCGCTATCTGGGTGTCTGGGTACATAGGGATTGCCAGGAGGTCATAAGGGCTAACTACGGGGTCGCCATATCTAAGTTGGAGGATCAGGTGGCGAGATGGACTCGGCTCCCTCTAACGCTTGCCGATCGCACCTCTTTAATTAAAATGGTGGTTCTGCCGAAGTTTCTTTATCTATTCGTAAATATCCCTGTACAGATGAAGTCGCATTTTTTTGCGAGACTGAAGTCTCTTCTGATCTCGCTCACCTGGGCCGGCAAGAAACCACGTGTGACCTGGGACGTCATGATCAAGCCGCATGCACTGGGTGGGTTCGCCTTACCGGACATGAAGCTGTACTATCTATGCGCGCAAGCGCAATTTGCTAGTTATTGGATACAGGCTCCGCCGTATACACCACATGTGGCGCTTGAAGCTAGTGCAGTCTTGCCGTATCCGCTTAGGGCGATGATAACTAACAAACATTCGATATTTGAGAAAGGGGAGATCGATACTGTACGGCGCACAGCATCCGCCTGGGAGGAACTTGGTAGACGAGCTGCCAGATTGCCGCTATATGCCCCGGCTATGCCTCTGTTGTACCACTCAGATATTTCAGTGACCAGTGAACCCGGGGGATTGCAGGTTTTGAGGGAAGTTGGAGTTCAGACCATGGGGGATCTCTTCCCAGGGGCGTCCTTTCTTTCTTTACAAGACATGACAGCAGGCCCCACCAACGCAACTATGGCTACCTTTGTTTATGCACGATTGAGGGCAGCAGTACGAGATTTGTTTCCATCATATCCGGCGGAACCGGCGACGCTTGGGGCATTACAGCTGCTCTACACAGCCAAAGATAGAACTAAATTACTCTCTAGACTTTATAAGGCTGCGCAGGAGGATGAGGGAGGAGGGGCGGTCTTGGCCAGGGCGCGCTGGGATAGGAGCCTACCAGACCCTCTGAGCAATGATGAATGGGAAGAATGCTGTAGCATGACTGGGGGGTGCGTGATTAATGGCAACTTTCGCCTTCTGCACTTTAAATTTCTGCACCAATGGTATTACACACCGGTCCAGCTGGTCAGATATGGGCTCCGGGCTGGTGCCCAATGTGTTCGATGTGGAGCTGACGACGCCGATTTTATACACCTGGCATGGGGTTGTCCGCGTGTGTATGATTTTTGGAAGGAGGTGACCGAAAGACTGACTGTTATGATCTCTAGCGAGGTAAAATTGGATGTGCGTCTCTGCCTCTTGGGCATCGCTTCTGGGGTACCAGCCCAATCGAGACGGCTTGTGGTCCTGGCTTTGCAGTTGGCTAAAAGAAGAGTTGCGGTTGGATGGGGGGGGAGACGGGCGCCTGATGTACAGCTGTGGCTGAAAGACATGGCCTACTGTAGAGACCAATTGCACTGCTATTATGAGGGGCTGCCAGAGAGATCACGTCCGAAGGATGTGTGGGAGCCGTTTACGCTCTACGTGCTGTCATTGGATGATTCTGATAGCGAAAGGAGTGAGACAGTTGAGTTGCCGAGGGGGGTCCAGGAGTCTGATTGAATGCGGCCACACTCTGTGTGAGACGTCCCTGCTATGTGGGATGTATGACTAGTGATGCCCCCTGGGGCTCTCGCCTTTGCCCTGAGAAATGTCGGGAATTTGCTGGCCCTTGTTGCTCCGTACTAATGTGAGTGCTGAAACAGAAACTGTGAGATATTGCCCAACTCGTTCATATACTTTCTGTACCCAGTTGAACCGGTTGACATATGTTCCACACACTGACTTGATTTGGTATCTTCGTTAGGACCAGGATGGAGAAGGGAGGGTGGGTGTTGGGGTTGGATGTTGGTTACCTTTAGTTCTACAAAAATGGAAAAAGACCGAGATCACATAAGGGCTATACGGCCGGAATTGATAGTGCACCTTGGACAACGTTTCTGGAACATTTGTGGTGCCTTCACGGGCTTAGCATACACTGCATATGCGTTTGAACTGAACTGACACGATGTATTGCTCGCCCTGTCTATTCTGTGGTGCTCTGATTGCGGCCGGCCCTATCAGTGGGTTGTAGGCACACCGCTGTGTAAATGTATAATGTACAATAAAGGTCTACCAAAAAAAAAAAAAAAAAAAAAGATTTAGTGATGTTCTAGTAGTCATATCGTAATGTAAGTGGTCCATTAGGAGTTTCCCCTCCTGCCTCTTGTTTTTAGGGTTGGTGTAGGTGTTGGTCAGCTGGAACTCTTTCTTCTTGCCCCCGAAGTTAAGAGATAACTCTACTGTGTTTATGGCCGAGGAATTTGTGATGAGTGCCCACGCATAGCCAATAGTTGATATTTTAAGATAAGCTGCTAGGCCTCCTGACAGCCGACCAAACTTGCTTTTCCTTGTAGCTGGGGAATGATGGCAGGTGTAGCCCTCTAGATGAATCGGCTCTTCCAGCCATGTGTCCTGGAGGAGGATGATGTCAAACGATTTAACGTATTGTAGGAAGTCAGTGTCTGTTGCTTTGTTATAGAGCCCGTTGATATTCCATGAGCATAGTTCCATGTGAGGGGCGTCCGTGCGCATATCTGGCTCTGTTGGATATCCTTGTCATTGAGGATTGGCTTGTGAGTTACAAATCCTGAAGAGCCGATGTTCCATCATACGGTGCATATTAGTGGACCTTGAACTGTTTTCCGTGGGTATCGCCTGGGCTGCTGTAGTAGAGCGACCCAGTGCGCCCCTCAGCCCGGACCTTGTTGTTGAGGTTGTATTGGGCGGTCGCTGCTTGGGCCTCTCGAGCAAGGGCAACGGGTATCCTGTGTTGGGGTGGGCAGCTGTATTGATCCCCCATGCTTCAAGGAGACCTTGCTCTTCGAAAATGTTATTAGCGATTTCAGGGGAAATCCATGTAGCTTTTGTCGCCTCATTCCCATCCAACCTGTGGGTTCTTATGAATTCTATGGAGAGAAGGTCCGCTGAAGATAAGTCCTTTAGTGCTGGTATGGTGCTAAGTAGCCGTAATAAGTTCCGTCTGTTCAGGATGTCAAATAGTCCCTTTGATTGATACTCAGGAGTAAAGAGGATGCTGGTAGAGAACTCATTTGGATCGGACGGCAGAGCGACTAGCTGATTATTTGGGACTTAAGACCTTGAATTGTTGTAGTCAGAGTGAGGCAGGATTTCAATGGGATTCTCTCCAGAGGTGAAAGTTATTGAAACAGGGACAGAAGGAGCTGCAGTGATGCATGCAGTGGTGGGTAAAAGCTTAGTTTGAGGGCTCGGGAGCCGTGGTTCCGCCAGTTCTTGGGGACGGGACCTTACACAGGTGGACGTGGTTGATTCGTTCCGTGCAAGATCCGAGTTCTGAGTTGACTGTGCCGATGCAGGTTCAGATGTTCGAAGTAGAATAAGGGGACTTTCATCAGTCACTTTTCAGAGGCCATGCTTATCCGACTTTTGTTGAGGTCCATTTTGTCAGATTGGAAATGGAGAGTGTCAACGGTTCGTTGCATTGTGTTGAGCAGGAAGTTCCACGTGTTTGACACTTCTGTTGCTTGTGGTCTTGTTGGTGGCCCCTTATCGGTGGCCCCTTTTTTGGGAGTTGAAGACTGTGAAGAGTTCAGCAAGGACGTTGAATTTGAGACGGCACCCTCCCGGATTGGGCTCAGTCTGGAAGCCTGGATTTTATTAGTTGATTCCGCTATTGGCAAAGATGGATTCGTGCGTGTAGGGGGAATGTATGCGGCAACTAGATCGGCCCATTCTTGTGAGCCCAAGTAGGTTGTATTGGCGAGGCCGTCGCTCCCAAGGTTTGGTGTGTTTGCCCCGTCCTCCTTGCTGTGATCTGACTGATCTTTTACTGCTCTTTCTGAGGGCTGAGAGTGGGGTCTTATACTATCCAGTTGGACCAGATGAGTTTTGTCTGCAATCGGCAGGTTGTTTGGGTTGCCTGTGTCATCGCTGCTCGGGGCTTCTTGCCATTGATAGAGCTCTGCGCCGCTGCTAGGGGGAAAGTTGTGCAAGGAATGATTTTGTAACTGACTGGTTGCACATGGGGATGAGGCTGCTGGTGCCGGTAAAAAATTTAGATCCGTGACAGAGGAGGGTAGATGAAAAATAGACGTGGCCCCCCAGTCACCTGCTAAGGGTGGTGATAGTCTGCAAGTGGCCTTGTTGGAGAGCTTGCGTTCAACCAAGGCCCCTGTTGCACCCGCTGTCACTGGACTCAATGCTGGATGGCTGGCCAATGTGGAAGCGTGAGTTGGAGTACAGCTGACTTGCTGCAAAGATTGAACTGGGTGCAGGTCCCCCGGGGATAGGGGAAGAAGTGAATCCTGGAGGCCCTGGATTTTTCCACTGGACGAAAAGATAGTGGAGAAAGGATCTTTCAGGAAATTAAATTTAGATGTGATTTTTGGTTGTCGAAGATTGGGAGGAGGGATCGCAATTGGTTAGACTCGATCGCTGGAAGCTCCAAGTTCTCCTTGAGATGCTGCCCAACTCCCACTGACTTCTTTGACAATTTCTGTTTCGTTGATGCTTGATGTGGTCTCCAGCTTTGCCTTTGACTTCGTTTTTGATTTGAGCTTCAGCTTGCTTTCGAGGTGGACCCTTTTCTTGCCTGACCTCGTATTGCTTCTGCTGAACCTCTGCGAGGGTGTCAGAGGTAGTCGCCCACCCCTATCGAGGTAATAAGGGGTCAGAATGTTATAGTGCAGGCTGTCCTATGGGTCGCTTGTCTTTATCCTTGCTTTCTTCCCCACTTGCTGCGCACCCTAATCGCAGGGTCTTTGCTTGCTGGGGCTAGAGGGCTAAGGCTGAGGCTGAGGCTGAGGCTGAGACTGGGGCTGAGGCTGAGGCTGAAGCTGAGGGACTGGGCTTGCTGGCCTGGCTTGTACGGCTGGCTGGCTGGCTGGGTGGGTAGGACCCTGGTTCATTTTATCCGAGTTGGTGGGTTATACGATCCACAGAGAACTATTGGAGTTGTTATGGTTTAAAACTAGCAGGCATTAGTTTGGTGCAAGATGATAGTAGAACGTCAAAAAGGGGGGATTAAGAGTGACCACTAACCTCCCCACCTCTGTCGCTTCTGCCACTCAAACCCCTCCACCACTCCTCACCGGGTCTGCTGCTCACTCGCAGGATGGTACTACTCCTTCACTCCTTCGCTGGTCAGATTGCTGTCGATGTTATTGTCAGCATTATTGCCGATGTACCGCTCCTAGATCCCAGTCTCTGCTCTCAGTCGAGCTCTGGCGTGGCTAGTGCATTGAATGCCTCAGTAAAATGGTTTATGTGCTCTGGGCATTCCAGGGATTCCGGCCACCTCAGATACCTCCGATGCGCCTGCCTCTCCTTTGCTCCTCGGCACTGAAAGAACATTGGGTCAGTCACAGGCCTGCAGGCACCTCAGTGCGCCCGTTCCAAGCGCTTCAGTTTCTACAAGCGCTTTGGCTTCTGGCCCTTACCAAGGCACTTTCTATGGCCGATGGAATGTAGCACAGTGCCTCTGGGCTTTTGGGGTACCTTTCGAGGTGCCTTGGGATGCCTCCAGCACTTCAACCCGCCTCGGCCGTTCTCCTTGTGCAGCCCACTCTCGGCTACACCCGACCCGCTTCTGCTTCTGTGGGGCGGTGCGCTGCGGTGTGCCTCCTGGCCTCACGGCGCTTCAGGGCCCCGGGGGGCTTCAGGGCCAGTGCTCTTGGCCCACTCTCGGCCCGCGCTCGACCCGCACCTGACTCCCGCTTCTCACTGCTTCTCTCCTGGTGCAATGCGACGCGGTTTGTGGTATGCGGGATGCGGGGTGCCTCGGGATACCGGGATACCAGGCTGCTTCGATACCACCACCACTTTCAGTCCGCTCACGGTCCCCGGCCCCTGGCACCTGCTTCCGCCCCCGGCTCCCGGTCCCGGCTCACAGCTCAAGGTGCTCGGCACCCACTTCAACCGCTGCTCTTGCTGTCGCTCGACAGCCTCGACTGCTCTGCACTGTACTGCTCCACAGCGCCCTCTCTGTCAGCAACAGGAGAGGAGAGTCTATCAAGTGGCTCGACACTTTGAAAAGTGTCTTTCGAGCAATCGTGATCTTCTAACATTTTACTGCTTGAATCAAATATCTAAAAGATAGAGGTAGGGACAGGGTCAGAAGACTACGTGCCCTAGAGTCCAGATATATCAGCGAAATTTGCACAATGTCCCTACAGGGCCTGAATAACGATGAGAAGTTATGGGCCCATCTGAAATAAATCCTTAGCACTAGTATACATGGCTGTGGACATCAGTATAATTTCTGATTACAGGGTCTTTATGCAGTTTGTCCTTTCTTAATAATCCTTTGTAATCATATAATTTTCCCAATTAGGGAAGCTCTATAATGGTATATTCTGTATGAATTATTAGGGTGAAATAATGGAGGATGTTGTGTGTTTGTTATTGTAAGTATCTATACCATATATGTGAATCTAATAACACTTGGCTGCTTATTTCATATTGTGTATTCCCTTTAGGGTTCAAATCAGCGGTAATATTTCTTCACTTGCCAGATCGATTTTAGAGATAGGAATCTAGATAGATGAACCACTGTGTGCTCCAATCAGACAATGTATAGCAATATTAATACGAGGTTGAACTTTGACTTCTCCGTTCCACATTTAATTAAGCCCATTCAGGGCTCATAGGTTTGGCATAATAGTCCCATTTCTTTAAATGTGGTGCAAATATAAATTTTAAAAATGCATTTCACGCACAATACTGATGTTAATAAATAATACAGAAAAGAGAGTAAAAGTCTATACAAATGGGAAGAGTAGGAAATGTGTGCTTCTCTATTTTAATGTATATATATTTATTGTTGAAATTGGGACATTATGCGCTTTGCTCTGTGTATAACGAGTAAGACAACACAGTGGACTCATTCTTTTATTTATGCTGCATTATATGTTAAGATGGCCGACATGAAACTATATATTATGCCGTCTTTTATGTTTACCATTTCTTGTTTCAATTGCACTTGCACTTTTTTCACTTTAAAATGCTGTTACTTTATTGAAGCTATTGACATTGACAAAGCCAGAGCAGCGAAACACGTCTGTCAACGCTGAGGGGAAGGTCTGGAAATTAAATACATACATTTTTTCACGGACCTGTTTGGAGTGTGCTCCTGTTTGTGTCGGCTGACACGGATTTACTGACTGTGTTCGGGTTGTGTAACGGGGCTCACCACGGTGTACAGGAGGCACCCAAAGTGTGTGGCGCGGTGGAAAACTTTGCTTTTGTATATATATATATATATATATATATATATATATATATATATATATATATATATATATATATATATATATCGATATCATCCACTAGAAGTTCAATTCAGTACGCTCTCAGGAAAAAATCCAGGCAAGAAACAATGTAGATTTAAGATTTAATCCACACAATGCGTTTCGGCAGAAGCCTTGTTCACGTGAACAAGGCTTCTGCCGAAACGCGTTGTGTGGATTACATTTTCACGATCTACATTGTTTCTTGCCTGGATTTTTTCCTGAGAGCGTATTGAATTGAACTTCTAGTGGATGATATTGAGTACCGGCACGCACACGCCGGAGTGTATGCCACCATTCCTGGGTCCCAGCATCTCAGAAGGAGCATCTTGTGGATTGATATATATATATATATATATATATATATATATATATATATAAATATATATATATATATATATATATATTTTTATATATATATATATATATATATATATATATACATATATATATATATATATATATATATATATATATATATATATATATATATATATATATATATATATATATATATATATATATATATATATATATATATATATATATATATATATATATATATATATATATGCATTAGGCCAGTAGGTAGTTATAGTTAGGATCTAGTTTCCATAGGAAGAAAGTTTTTTTATTTGCCAATAACTTTGGCATTGTTTGACGAAGCCTAACAACATTTTCAAAACTAATACGACACTCCCTTCAGCTGCTGTCATGAAAGTTTTGTGGTGATCCGTCATGTGAGGGCCAAGAAAAAGGGGAGGACCAAAACGCGATTTCCCCAAGTTAATTTCCATAGGAACTTTAGACACGGCTACAGCCCGAGGTGCTGAACAGAATTACACCAAATTTGACAGGAAGGTAGATGTTGGTCCAGGGAAGTGCCTTTTTGTGATTTGGTCTAAATTCCTTCAGTAGTTTTAAAGATATTAACCAACATTCACATTTGTATGTATAGGGAACCGAAGGATCCGCAACCCCTCAGGGTCTCGTGCTGAGATCTGATTGGCTGCCAACACTTCAAACCAGGAAGTGTTGGCAGCCATCTTAGGACTTGGCTTGAGCCGAGTCCCAGAAAAAGCAATAAAAAAAAGAAAAGGGGGCAGGGTAGAAATGCCCTGACACCCCCACAAGGCCTCCTGGGGGGATCCCATAGGGACCACACAGGGCCAGAAAATTATTATTTAAAAAAACAGCGGGAGTCGGATTTGATCTGCGGATCCCACAAACATTTTTCTCAGGGATTTTACTGCACTTCTGTAGTGACCGCCCCCGGGTGAGCCAGGTTCCAGGAACATTTTGTAAATTATGGAGGAGGGGCACACGGTCCCCCCTCCTGGGACTTCTTGATGCTCTGGGTACCGCGCCTCCCCAGGTAGTGTTAAATGATAAATGGTGGGGACCACCACCTCCTCGGGGTCTGTATCTTAAAACAATGCGGGGCTGCGCAGAGCCCCATTCCCGCTGGCCTGCCACCTTCCCAGGGCTATTCTTAAATTGAATGCAGGGGACAGCACAGACCCCCCCCTGGCAGCCCCATTGGCTGCCACCTTGCAGGGGCTAAACATAACATAATGTGGGGGGTGCGCAGCCCCGGGGACCATCACCTACTCGGGGCTAATTAGTGCAATGAAGGAGGCCGATGGCCCTGGAAAACACCCCCCCCCCCCCCAGGGCTGGGTTATGCTATGTCCTCGGGTACCCACCCCCGGGACATAGCTGTTTGCTGTGACTTGGCGCCAGCTTTACCGCTCCTGCCAAGCCACAGCAAATGCTCCACTTCCAGCAAGAGAGAGCATTAAAAGTGCTCTTGCTTGCTGGAAGCGGAGCAGAATTGCTTTAAGACTGAGGGAGCGGCATGTTTAGCAGCTCCCTGTGTCTAAAAGCAATGCAGGCTCCCGCAGGAGGCGGTGAGCTGGCAGTGACCGCAGAGAACTTTGGGCTCCTCCTGTGGTCCCAGTGGAGAGTGCGTGCCCTGGAGGCACCCACTTTAGGATGGCCAGGCCCTGATGGAAGTGGCCACCAAAGCCGAAATTGTCCAAGGGAGGGGGGCCATGCAGTCCCCCTCCCTTATTGTAAATACGCCAGGCCCCGGGGTATGAGGTCCCTGGGGCCAAAACCAGCCTGAGGGGCCCCCTTTTTTAATGGCTGGGCCCCAGGGAATCGGGTCTCCAGGGCTGAAATAGGCACAGGGAGGAGGGCTGCATGCCCCCCCCCCTTATTGCAAATACACCGCTAGGGTATGAGTTCCCCGGGGCCGAAAACAGCCAGGTGTACCGCCCCTATTACAAACCAATTTTCTTTTTTTATAAAAAGGCCGAGCCCGAGGCTGAAATCAGCCCAGTGAAGGGGCTCCGAGCCGCCCTCCCGGTTCCATAAAGGGCTGGCCCCGGGGGATGGTGTACCCAGTGCTGAAATCAACCCATTAATAAAAATTAAAAAAATCAGCCCGGCAAGTCGCAGTAGCTCTGCCCCCTTTCACCACGACTTTTCAAACACACCTCTTGGCATACAACTAGTTGGGGGATGAAGTCCCCGTGGCTCTTAAGGGACCTTCGGGGCCAACAAGCTCCTCTTATTTCCTCCAGCAAGTCCCACACAGTGGGATTGCTGAGAGCTGGCGGGAGGCCCCTGCACTCTGCAAATGCGCCTCATGGTGCACTACTGATTGGGGATGAAGCCCTCTTGGATACTGAGGGTCTGTGGGGGCCAAGAAGCCCTCCTGTTGCCTCCATTAAGTCAGGCACAGCTGGACTCCTGAGCGCTGTTCCAAAGCCTTGCCCCTTCTTCTACCACTCTCCAAATGCGACTGCTAGATAAAATAACATAGAAATTCACTTAAACAACCAAAGGTTACAGGGAGGATTTAGTTAGGAAATAGAATTTGAAAAACCTTAGAAATTCACAGAAAAAAAACAAAGGTTACAGGGAAGTTCTAGTTAGAAGTTAGAATTTTAAAAACCTTAGAAATTCACTGAAAACCCAAAGGTTTCAGGGACATTATAGTTAGTCTCAGATTGTGTGTTAGCTCCTGTGGATGATGTCATCAGTGATGTCATTTCAGTTGTCATCAGTGATTTTATGAGTGTTGTCACCGACCATGTCATGAGTGATGCAATATGTGGGGTCAAAGCAGTGCATTGCGGGGACGTAAGTTATAGTTAGTTCAGGTATCTATAACTGCTGAATTTGTGTGGTTTTATATGAGTGAAATCTGAGATGAACTATAACATCTCTGTAACCTTTGTTTTTTTCAGTGTGCAACGTCACCTATTAAGATCGTCCCGTAAGACTTGTGAATCATACTAGAGTTGCTTGTTCCATATTAGAAGACTTCTGTGTGTGCCCCTTGGGCCTTATATAGTGGATATTCAATTGATTTACTTTAAGAACCCTGGGGAGTGGCAGTTTTGAACTTAGTGCTACATTACATCTAAGATATTTACCTTGGAAAGAGCCGACTATACTTGAGATATAATGGACTGTATAGGTGACGTCGCACACTAATGGACTTTTGAAGCACTTTCGGTCACATCTGTTCTGTTGAATTTAGAGTTAGCCATGACAAAGTTCCCGTGGCACTAGGGAATGAAACGTGTTGGCTGTGTGCCGGTTTTAAAACAAACTACGTTAATAAAGAGAAGGTATTTTGGATAACGTATGTCTCCTGACTGACTTCAATCAGAGTGCACCTTCCTTTCTTGTGGACTTTCTATAATGACTGACCTCCACCAGCAGTGGATGCCGGGAGTTGTTGTATTTATGCTGAATATATGAAACTGGTGGAATTTAAGTGCTTGACCTTGGTCTGCTGCTGTGTGCTTTTTTGTCTTCTGCTCCATCAATAGCTAATTATGTTCTTGATATTTCAAGGAATTGTATGGCTTCCAGGCCATTTATATGTGTAATACAGGTGTAGAGACTTGTAATATTAAAAGTGATGAGTAGCATATCTTTTTCCCACCGTGTCCCTTTAATGATCCGGAGTAAGTCCTTTCTGTCTCTTATATATGAGCTGAAGCCTTTCACCATAGAAATTGATCTATGTACATTGAAGTGTTCTCCAGTAGACTGTTTTTGGAGGACACTATTGAGCGTCCAGGAAATTTCATGTTTTTATGGACCTTCTGCAGGGGATAGAAGGTTGTTAATTCTGGATATTCACAGTTGAGGAATCTATATATCCTCTACGTCCAAAACCCCTTTGCCTTTCCATCTGGTCAAGAGTCCATGGATGGTAGAGATGCTCGTTTCGTTATCCCTTCTTGAAATGGGGGTGTAACATTCCTTTATCAATAGTTGGTTATGGGGAACATCCTTTACAACGCAACTTTTACAATGAAGTACCATTACGACGCAACCATTACAACGTGTTGTAAAACTTGCTTCGTAAAGGCATGCATTGTAATAGCATGCGTTGTAATGTCAGACATCCGTTGGTTATATGCCTCCTTCTCATATCGGTCCTTGTTGAGAATGACTAAATTGCCCCTTTGTCTGAGGGCTTTATTATAATTGGGTCATCCTCCTTCAAGTTCACAATAGCTTGCCATTGGTCTTTTGATATATTCAATCTACTGAGGTTGAAATCCTCCTCTTGCAATTTCTTCAGGTCCTCAATCACTGTTTCCTGAAAAGTGTCTATTCAATCATGTGGCAAGTGTGGAATGAATCTGGATTTCACCCTCAGATTACTTTTACAACTCTTGGGGTATGCCAGTCTCCTGCAGGCAAGCGTGATGTACCTCCTTCCATTTTTCTCAGAATGCTGGAGTCGTCATCCAGCTCATGGAGGGTCCATAAGGTTTCAAGATCTACTCCTGTTAGGAGATCCGATGATTCTTTTCCACCGGTATTTCCATCATCTTTTTTTTGTTTTCAGTAGGTGTATCTTCATTCATTTCAGTTTTCGTATAAACTTGTAGAGGTCTATACATGTTTGCGTATAGTCAAACTGCGGAGTCGGGCAGAAGGTTAAACCCAACTCCAGTACTTTGATTTTTGTCTCAGTTAATGTTTGATTTGACAGATTAAGCACTGTTTTTTTCGTTTCCTCTACTTCCATTTTGCCCCCCGTTTGCTGCATGTGACGACTGGTGTTGAGCATTCGCTCCCTGCTTTTTTTGCCCTCTCTTGTCTTCTTTTCCCGAGGATGTGGGTTGGTCGTTGACGCGGCTCTCGTAGAAAGAAAAGAAAAAAGAAACGGGTGGATAGCATGGCCCTATGGGCATGCTATATATATATGATCTGTTAATCAAATGGAGGAGCTCCCAAGAAGAGGCTGAGGAGTATATAAAGGCACTTAATGACAACAACCTAAACCAGAGGTTTACAAGTCAAGTCAAGTCAAAGGATTTATATAGCGCACTACATACCCAGAGGGTCTCAAGGCGCTTAAGGATGGGTGGGGAATTACTTGTCAAATAACCACGTTTTAAGTTGCTTTCTGAATGCTAGGTGGTTCTGGGTAAGGCGAAGGTAAGTGGGAAGTGAGTTCCAGGTTTTAGCTGCCAGGTAGGAGAAGGATCTACCTCCCATGGTGGTCTTGTTGATGCGAGGTACAGTGGCAAGGGCTTGGTTGGAAGATCCAAGCTGGCTGGAGGGGGTGTAGAAGGACAGTCGTGTGTTGAGGCATTCTGGTCCGATTTCGTAGAGTGCTTTGTGTGCTGTATATAGGTAGTCGAGAGGTGGTCTATCTAGACCTCATAGTATAGGTAGAGGATGGCACATTATATACTGCCCTATACCGCAAACCAACGGCGGGGAATTCAATTCTCCATGCTGGAAGCTGCCAGCCCCATAATGTAATTATTAACATTCCATTCAGGGAATTTCTGAGAGTCACGAGAAATTGTTACACACCCAATGAGTATAGTGTAGCTAAAATGAGAGCTAGACAGAGATTTCTCAAAAGAGGATACTGTACGAAGCAGAAAACAGGAATGATGCGACACAGCACAATCAAAGGGGATCCTTCGTTTGAGAATAAAAAATGCAGGATAAAAACAAAACAAGACTGATCTCAGATTTCACAGAGAAAGCATCAGAACTGTTCCAAATCCTTTGGAGGAATTGGTGCATACAGTAATCTGACAACCCTATTGGTAGACATATATCAGATGCACCACTTGTAACCTACGGAAGGGGCACCTTGTTGAAAGAATACCTAGTTAGGAGCCACTATGCTGACATGGTAAAGAGAAGAGACTCAATTAGAGGGTTCTTCCCATGCACGAGATGCAAAGCCTGCAAAAACAGTCGCAAAGTGAGGGAATACGGTATACCAGGCAAGAAACAGAAAGTCCTGATAAAAAAGTTATTGAATTGCAATTCTAATCACACATCTACTGCTTGGAATGACTGTGTGGCAAGCAGTATGTGGGGAGTACTATTCACCCCCCAAAGAAAAGGATTTTGGAGCATTTACGAGCGATCACTAATAAAGACCAAATATACCCTGTCGCCTGACATTTTGAGCTCGAAATAGCAAGCTATTAAGGTTCTTCTGTTTGGACCAGGTGGATAAGGATGGAAGAGGTGGGGATAGGGTAAGAAGATTACGTACCCTAGAATCGAGATACATAATTAAACTACAGAGTAAGGCCCAGAAAGGACTCAATAATGAGGAAAAGATGTGGATTCATATAGGCTAACTACTAGCGCCCATATCGCAACAGATCTTGGACACTAGGTGTTACCATCCACTCCCAATACTCGCTCATACAGGGCAAAATTTTACTATTATATTATGACATGGCAGTGGCAGACGGCCATATTGAGCTTTTCCAACATAGCACTTATTCTTCCTCTTAATCTTCCCACCATGGATACTCTATAATTTGACAGGGTTTCCCCTAGTGCCGCCCATCCAGGGCACTATATAGGTGGAGAATAGAGGTAACCCATAGAGGGTTTAACATAAAAATGCATTGTGAACAAGCACATTTGGGGACATATATTTATTGCCTCGTTATTTGCTTTTGTTGGATTTGTATATAGATTTGCATACTACAAAATGGCTGCCATGTTTATCATCAAAAATACATGATTTCCTTTCCCCCTCCCTCCCTCAGTCACTGACTTCCTATTTTGAATTGTCATAACTTATTTAAATTGCAGTCAAATGATGTCACTTTGTGGACACTGAGGAAGGCGACTGTGCTGAAACGCGTCTGTCATCCTGGTAGCTGTGGATTCCATTTTTGAAACTATTTGCTCCAGAGTGCGCTCTATAATTTGCAATTGACGGGATAGGACAATTGTGGGTGTGGGATATATATATATATATATATATATATATATATATATATATATATATATATATATATATATATATATATATATATATATATATATATATATATATATATATATATACACAAAAACCTCAGCTTCCCCAGGAAGGACGACGCCATGTAGTGACTCAATTCGCTTTATTTGTCGATTGCTCAACGCGTTTCGCCTAAAGCAGCAGGCTTGCTCACGAATAAAGTTTTCAAAATGTTTTCACCATTTTAAATCTTGTACATGTGACGTTAGTCACGTGAGAAATTAAACAGTGAATACAATGAAAGACAGACACGTAGTTCTCAGTCTCTCTTGGCATCTGCACGTGATATTGTGATTATCATTGTCAAATTGATGCATTATATTTTAAAAACACATCATCTGGAGCACACAGTCAGAAACTAATAATTTCATTGTGAAATATATCTCTATTTCAAATCCAAGCATAATTGCTCTTTACATAGAGACGCCCCACTAATAAACATTGTAATTCATATTTGATCATGTCCAAGTGGGCTAACAGTATAAATTACTTAATCTAATACCACACTGCTATGCCTGATATTCAGCCCAAGTGGGCAATGCCAAACCTACTCATACATAGTGTAGTGTATAAACTAAAAAGTGCTCCTAAATAGTGCTCTATATATATATATATACATATATATCCACTAGATAGTTATAGTTAGGACCTAGTTTCCATAGAAATGTGTTTGTTTTGCTAATAACTTTTGCGCCTTTTGACGAATCTTCACAAAATTTTCAAAATTAGTTTGCCACTCAATTCATGTTCTGTGTGCAAAGTGTCGGAGTGATTCGGGGCACTTTCCCATAGGGATTTTAGACACAATTACAGCCTGAAAATGATTTACACCAAATTTGGCAGAAAGCTAGATCTTGGTCATAAAAGATCTCTTTTTGCAATCAGGGTCAGACTGGGAACAGCAACCAGCCCTGGCAGGTTGCTGCTTGATCGGTCCTGGGAACGACGGGAGGGGGAAGTCATGTAGCACCACAACTTCAACTAGGAAGTGTTGGCAGTCATCTTGTGACTCGAGTCCCAAGAAAAACATAAAGAAAACACAAAGAGGCCAGTAAGGAATACCCTGATCCTACGCTTGGTGGTGGGGTCAAACAAGGCACTTGATGGGGCCAAAAATGTTTTTTAAAAATTCTATTTTGCTGCAAATTCACAGATGATCAGCGGCAAAATTAAAAAAAACAACGAAGCGCCATTTACTGCACTTGCTCTCCCCCAGGTAGGCCATTTCCAGAGGAGGATTAATGAAAAATATTATGGGGGATGGGTGCACAAGGCCCCCTTCTGAAGCCAATTTTGGCCATGGAGATCCAATCCCCGGAGACAGGCTGTCCCGGGGTGAGTGGGGACTTGGGGACTGGGCTAACCTCTTCTGCAGTAGATACAACCTGGGGAGTAGCCTCAAAGGAAAGAGAGCCAGAGTCCTTAAAGTAACTTTTTAAGGAAGGCTTTATTTTAGTATAAGTTTTTCTCCTCCTGCTGGTTATACGCTCTCTGGCGAACGCCGCTGGATCAAAGGTTGTGGTACGGGTAGGATCCAGCTTGCCTCGGATGCCCAGTCAGGTCGTTCTTGGGGGTCAGGTGTCGCCATATGCAAGGAAAGAAACAAAGGACGTATTAGGACTGGGTTTAGGTTTACCACGCTGTAGGGCCAGGAGTGGGGGAAACCGGTGATCAGTGTGTTTACAGGACTATAGACGTGGGGAAGTGCTCGTGAATTAAGGGTCTCTAGGGATAACTTTTACAGGTCCGTACAAATTTACAAGGCTTTACTAGGCGGAACTCGGGGTCCCAACCAAACCGCCACTCAGCCCCGTACCTGTTGGAGCCACGCTCCTCCCGTGGGAACGTGGCGGGGCGACTCGTAGTTCCGTTGGCCTCCTGGCTTCGCTGTCTCTTCTCCGGTCTTCGGGTTGGCTTCCTTCTCCGCGCTGTCCTCGCTCAGTCGTTCACCGCCTTCTCTCCTCGCCTCCAGGGAAACACCGTCCGCTGCTTCCTGGTTCCGGGCTTCTTTTGACACTGGCGCGTCGGTCCACAGGGGCGGGGCTACCACTGCAGGATCCGAGTCTTTTCCTTCCGCGGTCGGCCACCAGTACTCGGGGTCTCCAGTCGGCCAATCCTCGTCCCCGTCAAGGTCAGGCTGCTGCAGGGAGGGAACGGAGGTACGTGAAACATTGGGGTCGGACCACCAGTCCACAGTCCGATCCCTCTTGAGGGGCCCCACCCCGTCACACAGGCCAAAATTAAGAAGGGGAGGGGAGTCATGCAGCCACTCTCCTCTGACTAATTTTGGCCCCGGGCCCCCCATCCCCCGGGGCCTGGACTTATTGTAACTGGGAAGGGGGCAAAAGTCCCCCCCCCCCATGGGCTGTTTTTGGCACCTGGGAACCCATCTCCCAAGTCTCAGCTTTATTATACCTGGGAGGGGGGATGCAGCCCCCCTCCCCGAGCCTGGCCATAAGTAATGGGGGGGCTGCATGGCCAATCTCCCAGGCTGAGTTGGCCCAGTTGACCCTATCTCCCAGGGCATGGCCCAAATAGAAAAGAGGAGGGGGACCTCTCCTAGAGCCATTAATGAATGACCCTGGGGACCCCACTTCCCAGGGCCAAATCTTGCTTCGTCCCGGGTTCCCACCCAGGACATAATGGTTTCCCTGCCCTCACTTGGGGCAGGCAGGAAAACTTGTGTTTGATCTCGCTTGGCAGAAGCAAGTTCAAATCTCCCGCCATGCAAAAGCAAACATGCAGGCAGGGAAACAGATCTGATGGAGCAGCGTTGTTAGCTGCTCCCTGCAGGCCGGTGCAATGCTGGCTACCGCTGGATGCGTGGAGCCAACTGGGGCCATGGGGGCCAATGAGGATATGGTGGGTGAGGTGGGCACCCACCCTTTGTTGGTCGGGTCCCGGAAATGGGATCCCAGGGGTTGAAATTGGCCTGAGGAGGGTGGCTACACAGCCCACCTCTTAATAATTGGCCAGGCCCCAAGGGGTAGGGCCCCTGGGGTCGATATTTGCCCAGGAAGGGGAGCTGTATGCCCCCTCTCCATTTACAAAAGGTTCTGGGCACTGAAAGATGTGGTCCCTGGGCAGAAATCAGCCCAGTGTGGGGGGGGGGGTGCGTGCCCCCTCCCCATTTACTGTATGGATGGGCCCTGGAAGATGGGGTCCTCAGGGCTGAAATCGGCCCAAGGGAGGGGCTAAGTTCCCCCATCCCCTATCAAAAAAAATGCACCATCCAAAATCAGCCTAGGGAGAGGGCCACCTGCCCTCCTCCCCCATAAAATATGCAGGTCCCCTGGACATAAATCGGCCCAGAGAAGGGGGCTGCATGCCCCTCTCCGGGGTTGGCTGCTTTGTGGGGGTTGGTCACAGGGCTGGCGTTATAGTTATGAAATCGAATTTAAAACATCTTAAAAATTCACTCAAAAAAAACAAAGGTTAAAGGGACATTACAGTTAGGATTTTACATACACAAAACCATAGAAATTCAGCAGTCATAGTTAGAGTTATCTCAAGTAACTATAACTCGGGTTCTAAGGTGACTATAACTCGCGCCCTTGCCATGCACTGCTAATTACCCTACATATTACATCACTCATGACATCTTCAATGATATCATTGATAATATCACTGCAATATTTGCTCAAAATTATTGATGAGGCAACTGAATGGCGAGGGCGCGAGTTCTAGTTACACGAGGGCATGAGCTATAGTTACTAGAGATAATTCTAACTGCTGAATTTCTATGGTTTTGTGTGTAAAATCTGAACCTAACTATAACATCCCTTTAACCTTTGTTTTTTCAGTGAGCTTCGACATTTGTAATGCTATTTCTTATCTATAACGTCCATTTTCACAAAATTTCTAGGTTTTTTTATGTAAAGTTTTTTCTTTTCGGCGGAACTCCCCCACCACCCCATCCCCCTTTTTTACATTTGGTCCTAACCTGCCTTTACCACTACCCACCACTAAAACCTAGAATGACCCTTACCACCATTTACCATTACCCACCCCATAACCCTAAAACTGCCCTTACCACCCTTTAACACTACCCTCCTCATAACCCTAACATTAGCCATACCTCCCTTTACCACTACCCACCCCAAAACTCTGAAATTACCCTACCACCCTTTACCGCTACTCACCCCTAACCCTTTATATATATTTTTCTACCTTACCCATACTTACAATGTGTGGTAAAGGCACAAATACATACCTGCATTTCTAAAAGCACACATACTTACTTGCGTGGTAGAGGCATGTATGTAAAGACTGTATGGGAGAGGCAGTGTTGTAAAGGCTGTTCCCCTCTGTGAGCCACATTTATCCAGGAAGCAGGAGGGACCCTAATATTGGTCCAGTCTGGACTGATAGGCACTCAAGTCCAAGAGCACACCTCCATGCAACCTCTTAGATGGAGAACTGTTTTAACTTTCTTCTCAATTAGGTCTGTCTGCTTCGGACCCCATCTGGATCGTTCTCCCAGCTTGGGTCTCATTCAAATTTAAGTTGGTGTGTTTTCCCATCTTCTGTCTTCCACTCCTGTTTGTGTTCTTCTGGGTCCTTGCTCCTCTTGTGGTCTGTGCCGTCCTTGAGGAACATGGAAGAAAGGACTGTATCTCTTCCTCATTGCGCTTTTATTTCCTTGACTTTGTCTTTACTTTTGTTTTATCTTCTTGCAGGTCACATGGCATCCCAGGCTCCCTCCTGCCAGGAAGATAGGTACAGCATAGGCAAGTCTTCTTCTTTCCCCTCACATGGGTTTAGTAGATTGTGGGAATAAAATATAGACCTGGAATTCACTGAAACTCAATGGACACACTGCTGCACCCAGATATGGGCGATCTCACCAAACAGCAAATAAAGACTCATAAACTATTTCAGTGAATAGATCATACACCAGCTAGACTTTAGGCTGTGTCTGGATGCAGGCTGTAATAGATGCAAAGATCCTAAGGAAAACATCCTGTACTTGTTGTGGAATTGCCACAATATAGTAAAATACTGCTAAGTAAAATTAAAAGAATTAGATGATAGGCCATACACTTACTCTTTCCTTTCACTTTCTCTATTGCTGGGCTATGTTAAAGAAGTCCCATCAAGGTTAAGACGATATACAGCTATAGCACTCCTATTAGCCAAGCGTAGGATCACACATGTTGAAATAGGAGTTGCACCCCATAGTAGAGAAATGGCTCAAAAATGTAATTTTCTATAACATGATAGCCTACAAATTCTAAACATTTACATCAATTACAGCTTGCCTCCATGAAATATGGTTTCCATTTAAATAAAACCTAGGCTTTCCGGAACAACACTTTAGTCTCAGGCTGCTACCAAATAGACATGAAATAATAACCCCTGGAAATGACAGAAGACACAGGTGCAAAAACAACAGGTGATGGACAGAATGTAGAACAATGTCATACATTCACCCCAGTACAGAGATCTGGGCCTAAATCCATCGTTTTTTGCTCACTATGCCATTCCAGTTTGAACCCAGCCATATGCAAATCAGTCTTGACCCTGTGCCCCATGGGAACAATTCAGCCCGAACTGCCAAGCCAGGTCCTCCCAGACACAGGTACACATCAGTATTGTCAGAATGTATATTTTTGTGCAGCATATGGCAGAAGTTTGAGAGAAGTGGGAGTGTGCTAATAAGTTATTATTAACAGTAATAATATCCAGTAAGATCCATAAATGGTTGACGGCTAACCAAATGATGGTCTATGAATGCATTGTTGATGGACGAATAAATCCCGAACAGTTTATGATTAGGGGAATATAATTACTAAAATATCACTTGTTATTTCATGTGAAAAAAAAATAGTCATTATCTAAAACCAGAAATGAAGTTATAAAAAAATATACCTAACATCTTCAGTACGTTTCCGTTGAAGAAGGATGGAAAGCAAATCGGCAACAAATCACAGACATTTGGAGGCGAAGGCCTCAGATGATGAAGATGGAAGAGGCAGCCTATCAGAGACTTACAAAGTACTGATATGCTGCAGATTGTTGTAGCAAAGGCTTTGGATGCAGAGAGAGCAAAGTGTAAGGAGAAAATAAGACATCTTCATGGCAGAAGTAGTGATTCTATTTCATCTCATTCCCCGTCACCAGATAAAGCAGGTCCATCCTCTGAAGGAAAATATGTCAGAGAAGAAGAGGGCCAGATTTTGAAACATCCGAGAGAAAACCTAGGGTTTCCTCCAGCAGGGATGAAAGATGAATCTATGTTCTGTTTCCTCATTGTGAAAGACCGTCTGGTGCTGCTTTCTGATTGCATGATAAAATAGGCTAGCTGATACTAAGGGAACAGTAGGATTAGGGACATATATCTATTCTGAGATTCCTGCAAAATGTATATATGGGAGGAATAAGACTAATATGTAGGTGGGCCAATACCGGTTGGTAACTCTGAGAAGCAGATAACAGAGAACTATACGGCATTCTCTGAATACCTAACCAAGGAATTGGATCAGCTTGCTCCAGTCAAAGTCATTAAGAAAAGAGGAAATCCATCTGCCCCTTGGTACACGGAGAGACTGAGGAGTCTCAAGCTCTCGTGTAAAAAGGAAGAAAAACAGTGGAGGGGGGAGTATGTGGAAAAAGATCGACTAAGCTGGAGGTGCACAATTATAAAATACAAACTAGAAATATCCATTACCAAGGCAGAGTATTTTGCATCCATTATATTAAAGAGCTCCAATAAATCCAGGGACATATTTAAAATAGTGAAAGATCTGACTAACCCGGAGTGTACCATGAGCAAAATTAAACCGTCCCAGGAACTGTGTGATGGGTTGGCATGCTTCTTTCTAGACAAAATAAATAAAATTGTTGAAAGTATGAAGGAACAATCTCAACCTACCTCAGCAGCCCAGACAGGAGGGGCGAGAGGAAGAGGACTAAATGAGGAGGGCACTATTGAGATAGTCGCTTCCAGGGTATCCCTGGATAAGTTTCCAACTCCATCGGAGGATGAGTTTGTTAGGGTGACCTTAGGGGTTTCTTCTAGCTCCCCTTTGGACCCACTACCCCACAGGCTGATGAAGGAGTTTGGGACAGAGATCTTTCCCATTTTACGACAGCTATGCTGCCAGTCTATCAACACAGGAATTGTGCGTGTGGATTGGAAACGGGCTGTCATAACTCCACTTTTGAAAAAATCTACCCTTGATCCATGCAGCTATAAGAACTACCGACCAATTTCCCTCCTGCCTTACCCAGTCAAGATCCTGGAACGCTTGGTTAGCAGGACCTTGTCCCAATATCTGGAGACTAATAACATCTTGGAAGGGGAACAGTTCGGTTTTTGCCCGGATCATGGGACAGAATCAGCCTTAGTGGTGGTGTTGGATGACCTTCGGATGCGGATGGACGGCGGTCAGTCTGCAATTTTAATCCTGCTGGACCTGTCCGCCGCATTCGATACGGTGAATCACAACACTCTGCTCTCAAGGTTAGAGACCTTTGGAGTGAAAGGAGTAGTACTCAGGTGGCTGCGATCCTATCTGTCGGACAGATGACAGGTGGTGGCACTCCCCCGTATCCGTTAGAAATGGTGGAAGTTTCTCATGGGGTACCGCAGGGGTCGTCAATTAGCCCTATTTTGTTTAATGCGTATATGCAACCCCTGTTGGGTATCATTAAGGCGTATAACATAAGCGTGATTAATTATGCTGACGACACGCAGCTTTTGATATCCTTGGAGGGGGACCAGGCGGAATCATTGGATTGTGTCCATGCTTGCATGCATGAAATGACAAAGTGGCTGAAGGCAAACTCTCTCCAGTTTAACAGTGGGAAAACGAAGGTCCTACTGTGTAGGACTGGGGGGATTGCCCGAAACCTGCCAATAGATTTCTGGCCTCTAACTTCAGATGGCACACTGACCCCAGTCAACCCGGTATGTAACCTGGGGGTCAGTTTTAATGAGAATCTTAACCTGGAGACCCATGTTAATAAACTAGTGGGAACCTGTTTCTCCATAATCCGAGGTCTTCGCAAGGTGCTGCCGCTGCTGCTTACCCAGGTTAGGGCAACGGTGGTTAGGAGTACAATCCTTAGCCGCATGGATTATTGCAATGCTTTGCTTTTGGAATCCCCGGGGTACTTGATTACCAGATTACAAAGTATCCAGGCGGCAGTAGCGAAGTAGCACTCTCCCTACCTCGCGACTCCTCAACAACACAAGCACTGGCGGATCTACATTGGCTCCCAGTAGCCCAACGGATCTGTTTTAAATCTTTGTGCATTTGTATAGAGCACTTTAAGAACAAGGCCCTAAGCCACTTCAGGATAGGTTTCAGTGGTACAAGGCTACCCGGAATCTCCGCTCCGCTACAAAAACTGCGTAAGAGTGCCTAAAATAAGGAGGGTTACCCTGGGAGGAAGAGCCTTCAGCGTGGAATCGGCTCGCCTTTGAAACAATCTCCCCTTAAAAATCAGGAGAACACAAGGCCTGCAGCTGTTCCGGAAAAAAATTAAGACCTGGTTATTCCTCAGGATATAATAAGGGGGGTGGAAGTAGATTTTCTGGATAATTTGCCGCTCTTTCATTGTGTAGCCGACAGCCCTTGTGCTGGATAGTTCTCTTAGTGCCAGGATGCCCGCAGGGTTACAGTGCGCTCTACAAGTGTTCCTAATAATAATAATACATTTGGTAAATTTCACTGTTACCAACCGGTATTTAGGCAATTGAGACGTAGGAAAGGATTCAGTAATTATGAATCGGTAAATACCAATTCATCATTACCGATTTCAAAATTACCGAATCGGAATTACCGATTCCTTACTTACCGAATCAGTAAATAAGAAACGGTATAAATGAGAAAAGAGATGTAGGAAAAATCGGTAATACTGAATTTCTTGAAATTAGGTACTTAGGAGTCGGTAATTAACACGGACTGAAAGCAGGTGATAATCAGCTGCAGTGTATATAAGCAATCCTAAAATGCAACAGTGTGATCACTATGGCGGCTTTCAATGTGATTGCAAGGCGGCTACGGCTACAGGCAGCAGGAGTGAGGATCTGGAGACGGGAGGAGCGCGTTTACAGACAGCGCATCACACTCTTCCAACAGACTGAGGCTGAAATCCATGAAAGGTACAGGCTATACCCCCACACCATCCTGGACTTGATAAGGGACCTGCACCCACTCCTGGAGCACCCAACACCAAGGGCGCACACCATACCACCACATGTGCAGGTGCTCTGTAGCCTACACCTACTTGCATCTGGCAGTTACCGGGGGGGGGTAGCTGCGGTAGGCGGGGTGTCTCAGAGTTGCCTGTCCCGTTTCTTCAAAAAGTTCCTGGATGAATTGATGCAGAGAATGCATCACTACATTAGCTTCCCAAACACACAGGCGGAACTCCTGAAAACCAAGACAGACTTTTACCAGATGGCACAGTTCCTGCATGTCATGGAATGTATTGATGGCACACACATTCCAATCTGCCCACCTGCAGCCACTGAGTAGATCTACAGGAACAGAAAGTCCACCCACTCCATAAATGTGCAGGTAATCTGCGATGCTGCCAACATAATCACCGACATCGTGGCCAAATTTCCTGGGAGCACCCACGACTCATACATCTTCCAGAACAGTGGGATCTACACACGCCTGGCAACAGGAGAATTTGGAGAAGGATACCTGCTAGGTAAATCACTGTGATACACTCTGATAGTTACTGCAGATGAATGTGTTTTGGTGCATGTAACTAATGGCATTCTCTTTCTCACCTAGGCGATAGCGCATATGCTATGAGGTCATTTATCCTCACTCCCTCCCTACCTAAACCCATCAACCCGAGTGAGAGAAGATACAATGTGGCACACAAATCAACACGCAACGTTGTGGAGCGCACATTTGGACTATTATTATTATTATTATTAGCGGGTTTATATCGCGCTAGGATCATCTCCCGGAGGAGTATCTCCGCGCCTTTGAGAAACCTTTCAGCTAGTAACAATAGGTAGGCAGATGGTAGTAATTAATTAGGAAATAAAAAGGTTTTTAACTGTTTCCTAAATAGGAGATACTCCTGACAGAGTCTCAAAGAGAAAGGAAGGCTGTTCCACAATCTTGGTCCGGCAATGGACAAAGCTCTTCCACCTTGTCTGGTCTTTCTGGCTCTTGGAACTTGTAAAAGACCTTGTTCACTGGATCTCAAGGATCGAACGGGCCTATAGAGAGAGAATCTATTGTTTAGATACTCTGGGCCTTTGTTCTGGAGACTTTTATGTATAGTGCATCCTATCTTGTATTTCACCCTTTGTTTGATAGGCAGCCTATTTTCTATTGAAAAGCAGGTTCCGCTGCCTCCACAAAATCGGAGGCGCACGTCAGTACACACCCATCATCTGCTGCAAAATCATTGCAACTTGTGCTATGCTGCACAACCTTGCCACAAAGAAAGGTACAGAAGTTGAATTAACTGATTTTGAGGACAATGATAATGAATTTGCACAGCCAGAGCCCAAAGCAGCAGGAGTGACGCCAGCAACAGATGGGAGACAAAGACAGGCAGAGATCACACGCAACTATTTTTAATTAAGTAAGGAGACACAGCCAGCTGTTGTATGTAATGACATAGTTTTAATATCTTGGCACTACGCCACAACACAAACGGCCAAACTTGGCAGTCCAATTTGTGACATCCATAGAAGGAAGTCATGGGTTACTTCACCCAATTCAGTTCTGAAAGTGTGGGCTGCATCAGCGTCTGCGGCCACGCACAACAGTGCTGGATGCCATCAGCTGACTGTCATCACTGGTTGTGGATCCAGTGCCAGCCCCATGCCGTCTGCTGCTCCTCCGGGTGTCTGTTGCAGGGGAGGTAATGCTGCTCTGACTAGTCGTCTCTTCACTGTCTCCAACTTGCACAGCACCAGTAGTGGCAGACTGAGCCGTCAGCAGCACTTCAAGTGTAGTGGTTACCTTTACCAGCCCCCCTAGAGACATCACTGCTGCAGTGCACCAGCCTCTCCTGCATTGCCACGGAGCGCCTGCAGAGCAGAGAAGTGGCAATTGCTAGGCGGTTCACTGCCCTTGTATGGTGTTCCATTTTCATCCTCTCCCTGGGCCATGTTACCCTGTCCTCATCCATTTTGCTGCACAGCAGCATCACTGACTGGGACATGTCCCGAATGCCTGCAGCAATCTCCTTCATGCCCTCAGCCATTGAGCTAATGCCCTTCTCAATGTTCACCATGTTGTTATTGAGGTGCTTCATTTGTCGCTGTACCGACTGAATTGCCTTGCCTTGTAGGTGCTGCACCTTCACCATGTTTGCCTCCAGCCCTGCGAAGACACCATGACCCTCAACCTGTAGAGGTGGACTGCTTTCCCGAGCCCTGTGGTGTCTGGCACCTGTGTGTGCTCCCTCAGAGGTGGACAGCAAACCAGCATTACTGCCATCCAGTGGCACAGTTGATGTCCCCCCCCCCTCGTGTCTTCTGAGGACGACTCCATCTCCTGGAGTGCGGCAACAGCGTGCCTCCTGGGTCTAACCACTGCAGGTGGTGTTGCTGCTGGTGAGGCTAGCAGTGGTGGCGAGGCTAGCTTTGGTGGTGTGATGTGCCCTGCACTTGTACTGGCCTTCTCTGTTCTGTCCTTCCGGGGTGCCCTTTCTTCCTTGTCCTGAGTAGTCCTGTGCGATGTCTCACCTGTGGATAAAATTTGTACATTAGCTCAGTGGTCCCGCAGCCCTGCATTGCAATATTAAATATTCATTTCTGCCACACTATCTAATTGTCCTCTGCCTGCTTAGCGCTGATGTGTGTCACATGCCTTGTTGTTTAGTGCAATTACTGTCAGGATAGGGGTTTCACTGACTACATCTCCCATAATGCACTGCTGGTCTTAACAAAAACCTGTACTGGAGTGAGATTCATACAGCCTAATTGGGGATTTGGGATAGGGAAGGGGAGTGCATAATGCTGTCCATGCTTCTTACCTTGTTCAGTAGCAGCTCTGGCAAAGCTGTCTGCATCCCCAATTCCACAGACACTTTCTGGCTCTATCGTGGACTCCACAAGCTGCTCAAGTTCAGTCAGGGGAGGTGCCCAGGTTCCTTCCTCCTCCTGTCTGGCTGGCTTCTTTTCTTATATCCGCCATCTTCTTTTTGGTGATGCTCCTGATGTCATACCACTGTTTCTTGAGCACTTCAATGTCCCAGGGGGTCACTCCTCTGGCATTCACCTGTGCCTGGATTCCCAGCCAGATTTTTCTTTATTCCGATTCAGCGACTTGCAGGGACTGCTTCCCAAACAGCTTGGTATGCTGTTTTACTACCTACTCCATAAGGACCTGCGGTTTCTTTTGGCTGAATTTCAGTTTCCTCTTCCTTTCACCTCCTTCTCTTTCTGTGTCCAAGCTGGCCATTGTGCACGTTTTGCTGGAAAAGTTCTTCCAGTGGCTCTGTTGCTCTCCTCTACACTCCCAGCCTCTACAGAAGGGTCTGATTAAGTGCACCTGCCTGGGTGTGGTCACTTCCTGGTTGGGAGTGTTGTATTTCTATCTAGGACCCTAATTCGATATTCCCGATTCATGCCCTTATGTGGTTATAAATAATAATATCCTTATAAAGGCATAAGAATCATATCCACATTCAGTAATAGTCCATGCAGTCCAAAGCACAGCACGGCTACTCCCATCGACTCCTAGAAAGCACAACGCGTTCTTTAAACAAACCAAGCCTCCAGCAGCCCGGGAAATCCCCCCCTGCTTTTGTTTTGATTTGAACAAGAACTCCTGGAGTCCAGAAAGAACTGTTAGTTCTTAGTGACGTCTTATGTCCAACCTTCCGTCAAACTCGGCACCTTTCAGGTATAAATATACCAACAGTTGCCTTAAGCAAACACACGGTGGTTTGGAGCAGAGCGGCTATCTACTTGCCCGAGAGCCCAGCTGATGCGAGAGCCCACGGAAGCCGCCCCTCCCGTTTTGACGCACTGAGAGAGACGCTGTCTTTTTCTCCAGCCGAGAAAATCCAGCTCCGGTTTTTCCAGCCACCCTTGCAGGTTGCTGGGAGATAGAGTTCTGAAGAAAGAGATACCAGACCTCCCACATTCTATTACCAAGGTACGGAGCTGACTAAACCCTTAAGAGAATTCTTGATTCAGATTCTTGGCAAAACAATCTTAACCAACTTAACTTAAACTGCTACTTACTTACTCCTTCCCAAGTATTAGGCTTAGGTCAGGTACACCGGGGTAGGCGTAGTTAGAAGCACCAGTTGAGTATGTTAGTCAATGTTTTTTTATGTATGTATATATTTTATCCATTTTAAAGTACCATATGGCTAAGAAACCATATCAATGCTTTTACAGTATTATTTGATAATACTACTTTTACTGTACGCACTTTACTTTATGATAAGTATTGCAAGCGTGGCAATTAATTTCTCTTGCATGAGAAAGAAGGCTGCTCAATAAATACCGCGTTTTATTGAAAACGCCCGTCTCTCTATTTCTCTGCACTCTGGTGAAACTAAGTATGCACGGTTGACTGAGTGAAATAGCTGCCTATTGTTTTCACACAACTCTATAGATACACTCTTTTCTGAGGGAGCAAAGTTGTCATGTTTGTATGGTTGTCAGAAGCTAATCCCTTCTTGTCTAAATCCGGAGAGTTAACTCTTTCCTGAACATTCGAGAAAGTTTCTAGTGACCTCTGAGCTAGCTGGCAAAACAAATTAAGTCTAATATAGTCAGTAGAGACCTAGTCGACCTCAGTCCTATGTCTACACTGCTGTTTATATTATTCCAATGCGCAGAGTCTATTGGGAATATAGGAACTACACTACATGGCACCCAACGTTTGGTAAGGCGATAATCTAACGCAAGACACTAGAGTAACTCAGTCGTGCTTTTTCACACATAACCCTTTTCCCGTAAAAACTCCAAAAGACGTCTGGAGTGGGTGAAAGGTTAATATCCGCCGGAACTTAGTAGGATGAGAATCGAAATTTGCCTAGCTTAGTAACGGTAAGTTTCAATTCTATTAAGGACACGGAGGCGAGGATTATGCTTTTCTCTCTTCGCTGTTTATTCACATAAAACCACACAGCAGCCAGAAAAGCATCAAACTTTGAAAATTTTCCATTTGTATTCCAAACATAGGAATAATCAGAAAAAACATCATAATAACATTTTCTTCGAACCACAACTCCCATCAGTCCAACATTTGGTAGTCCTTTCTTAGTGTCCATAGAGCCGAAGATAGGGCGTCCATCTTGTGAACTCCTCCTCTTTCTTCGTCGCGAGTCAAGTCAAAGTCTCAACGATCCTGTTTCGCACCATCATTACCTGGCGGAAAAAAGAACAACGTGAGCTTTGCCATACCCGCCAAGCCTGAAGGCAAATCATCCAAAGCATTACAACAAGTCATTGACATGTAACCAAAGAGAACAGTACACCCCGAACGTAATCCAGAAAACGATTACTTACTCCAGTACGGGCGGGATCTCCGCAGGAGGTATGGGTGGGATAATCCTCGCCTCCGTGTCCTTAATAGAATTGAAACTTACAGTTACTAAGCTAGGCAAATTTCGATTCTATGTCAGTACCGGAGGCTTCGTATTATGCTTGTTCAAAGCTTGTTTACCACCAAACTTGCAATATCCACCACTGGCTTGAAATAAAACCTTTTGAAGGTTGAGTCTGAAGACCAATCCGCAGCTCGCATTAGGTCTTCTAAACGTGCCCCAAGGGCGAATGCTTTGGAGGCCATGGCCACTCTTGCGGAGTGAGCTCCGAACTGTTTTGTATCAATACCAGCCTCCTGTAACACCCAACGGGCTATAGTGGGGGAAGAAACCGCCTTGTGAGGTTTGCGTAACGCAATCAGGAACTGCCGCTCGCCCGGAGGGCGAAGTTCTGTTGTGACATCCTCATACGTTTTTAAACATTGTACCACACACAACTTAGGGACGTCCGCAAAAGCTGGGTATGAAATAGACCTTGTAGCAGATTTTGTGCGGCGGCCCACGGTAAAGGTAACTCCATCTGGAGAAAACGCTCTCGCCGTGATATCCAAGGCGCGCACGTCGGACACCCTGCGACATGACACCAAACAGAGGAGCATAGCCAGTTTGGCAGACAATTCCTTTAATGAGAGATACTGGTTATGTTGCCAAGAAAGAAAAAGGTTTAATACCACATTAACGTCCCAGAGGACAGAATATCGCGGTTCCGGTGGTAAGGCAAGCCGCACTCCTCTGAGGAGTCGACAGACGAGGGGATGCTCCCCGACCGCAACTCCATCAAACTGTTCATGAGCTGCTGATATGGCAGACCGTATTGTGTTAATAGTCCGGTATGCTAAGCCGGCCGTAGATAATTCCGCCAGGAAATTCAGAATGGGAACGAGACCTGCGACCTTGGGATCCAAGTCCCGTTGAAGACACCAACGAACCCACCTGGTCCAAGCCGATCTATACCTTTTTGCAGTGCTACCTGCCCAGGCTTTGGACAAAAGGTGCTCAGCCGATTCCGAAAGGCCTGGGAGCGACCAGCGTCTCCGGAAAGCCTCCATGCCATGAGGCGGAGAGAACCCTGGAGGAGATGGTGAGGGTCCCCGTCCGGATTGAGGAGAAGACGAGGGAGCCGGGGGAGTAGGATTGGAAAATCCCAGGAAAGTTCCAGAAGAACTGGAAACCATACTTGCGACCTCCACACGGGCGTCACCATCACCACTGCCGCCATCTGTCGGCGAAGCTGGGCCGCGGCCCGCCCTATCATGGAGAAAGGCGGGAAGGCATACGGTCGTTCCTGACTCCAATCCTGGAGGAACGCATCCGTCGCTTCCGCCAGAGGATCCGGTCTCCAGCTGAAATATCTCGGCAGCTGGAAGTCCAGACGGGACGCGAACAGGTCTATGGAGAATGGACCCCAACACGTTGTCAGCCAGCGGAACACCTGAACATCCAGCTTCCACAGGCTGGAGTCCCGCAGATATCGCGAGTGCCAATCCGCAACTTGGTTGGCCTGTCCCGGAAGGTATTCTGCCGTTACCGAGATCTGATGGGCGAGACAATAGTCCCAAAAGTCTTTCGCCAGATCCGCTAGCGCTCGTGACCGCGGAACCCCCAAATGGTTCACATACCGAACCGCTGAAACGTTGTCCATTCGTAGAAGGACACAAGACTTCACCGAATCTCTGGTCCAGCAACGGACGGCAAATGATCCTGCTAGAAGTTCCAAGCAGTTGATGTGAAGCCGCTGTTCGTCGGATGACCAAGCGCCGCCTGTGGAGAAATCCCCGCAGGGGGCGCCCCAACCGGACCTGCTGGCGTCGGACTCTATCACCAAGTCCGGAACGGACCCGAAGATTGCTCGGCCGTTCCACGCCTCCATGTGGGTGAGCCACCAGGACATTTCTTCCTTGACCTCCACTGACAGAGGTATTAGGTGGTCGTAGGATAGCCCTTTGCGCAAATGATGTGCTTTGAGACGTTGGAGGGCCCGGTAATGAAGGGGGCCCGGAAAAATCACCTGAGTCCCACCACTCTGGCAATCTGCCGGAGAGAGGCGTGCGACTTGGAGATTGTCTGTCGCAGTTCGTGCTTGATTTTGGCCATCTTCCTGGACGGAAGACTGTGAGTCGTGTGTATAGAATCCACCACGAAGCCCAAGAACACTATGGTTTGGGCGGGCGTGAAGACCGACTTGTCTTCGTTGATAATGAACCCCAGACCCTGCAACAGGGAGACTGTCTGGGATAGATGAGCGGTCAACTTGCTCGGGTCCTGGGCCATCAGCAAAATGTCGTCCAGATAGACGATCAACCGAATCCCCTGACTCCGCAGGACCTCTATCGCTGGGTGTAAGAGCTTGGTGAAACACCAAGGGGCCGAGGAAAGCCCGAATGGAAGGGCAGTGAACTCGAAAACCATGTCCTTCCAGCAAAACTGGAGGAAACGGCGATGAGGCGGATGGATGGGGACCACCAAGTACGCATCCTTGAGGTCTAGGCGAACTATCCAATCGTTTGAGAGCAGCACGTCCCTCAACAGATGGATGCCCTCCATTTTGAAGTGATTGTACACTACCCAGCCGTTGAACTCTTTGAGGTTGATGACTGGCCGCTTGCCTCCGTCCACTTTCTCCACGAGAAAAATATTGCTTAGGAAACCCCCGGGGTGACGCGTTGTTCGACAAATAGCCCCTTTGCGCAACAGCGCTGAGACTTCCTCGTCGATCAACAGCTCGTCTGGCTGAGAGAAAGTTATGGGACGAGGCGGCTGTAGCTGGCGCGGCTGATCGTAAAACTCTATACGGAACCCCCGCACGGTCTGAAGAACCCATGCATCCGTCGTAATAGCCGCCCAAGCCTGTGGGAAACACGCCAACCTTCCCCCAATCACAACTTGATCCGCAGGGATCACACTTACCGTGGGAATTGTTGCCACCGGAGTCATTTCTGAAGCCTCCACGTCCTCGGAAGCGCTGACCCCTTGTCGGGTAGAAATTGTTGTAGTTTGCAGAGGTGTTGTAGTTTCCTCTGCCGGAGCCCTGCCCTTTATTTGGTTGGTTTTGACCGCCACGGCCGGTCGTGAGGCCCCTGCCACGACCAGCCCCTCGGGAAAAACGTTGGTGGAAGACCCTTTTGATAGTGGACTGGGCCTTGTCCAATGAGGTGAACGTAGACACAAATTTTCCCAGCTCCTTTATAAATGGTTCTCCAAAGAGACCCCCTTGCGCGACAGCGCTTGCCTCCGAGGAGGCCAAATCTCCCAATTTGGGGTCCAGCTTAATTAGTAGAGAACGTCGCCGTTCCGTTGAGAGGGCGCAGTTCGCGTTTCCCAAAAATATGACAGCCCTCAGCGCCCAGTTAGACAACACCTCCGGGCATATGGGGGTGCCCGACACCTTGGCCTCCTCGGCCATATCAAGAATCTTCGTGAGCGGGCCTATGGCGTCCAGTAGCTTGTCTTGGCATGAAAGCCAAGAACGATCGATCCCTTTACGGGGATTCTTAACAAACTTGGCCATGAAAGTGGCCATCTTCCCGTCTAACTCTGGTGTCATAGCTACCTTACCCTCCAGAGTAGGACGGGGACACTCTCCTCTCAGGCAACTGCGCGCCTCCTTTTCTAAGGGCTTGCGGAGGCGGCCCGCCACAAACTGCGCGACCTTGTCCCCAGGCGCCCAAGCAGCCGACCGCGGATGGATTATCTCATCCGGGTCGAGCATGCCCGAAGTGTCCTTGGGTAACTCCGCCGCGGATGTGGACGGTCGCCAAGACCGCACGGAATCTTCGTCCTCATCAGTATCTGCAGGGGAGAGTCCTCCCGGGGAGGGAGGGGCAGTGCCAGCCGATGTTGAGGGGACCTGGGGTGGGAGCGACACAGGGGCAGGCACGGTCGCCTTAGCCAGAAAAGCGTCCTGTAGGCGCTCGAAGGCGTCCTTGTCCACGCCCTGCGCGCCTCCAGGGCCTGCGTCCCTACAAACCTTCTTGGCCGCCGGTGGCTGTCCAGGGTCAGCGACGGGCGTCCCTGCAAGGCCTGGCGCCAACTTAGCGCACTCCTCCACTATGCGGGCGGATAGCCTGTCTTCCATGGGCCCTACAATCTCCTGTACACAACGGTAAATCGACTGATCTACAGCCGCATAAAACTCATCGTCTTGGAGGTACTGATGAGATTCTTCCTCCTCGACGTAATACCCCTCAGCCATGACGCACCTAATGCGCAGCTACAAAGTACCAGAAAACTGAGGGTTTCGTTGGCGTAGAACCTGCCAAAATATGGGCTAACCGGAGGCTAGCAACGTTTGTATGCCGGCGGAACCTGGCAGTCACGAAGGCAGCACCAGCCTTCACAGCGCGCCGACCCTCTCACAGAGACCGGGTCACACCGCCTCCCAGCGCGCTTAAGCGGGTACCACCCCAGCGGCAGCAAAGCTGCAGAAAAAGGTGCTCAAAACCTGCCCGTAGGCGTCAGCGTGGTCGAAACCACCAATACAGACCCCAACGGGGCGTTCAGACACGGGACAATACAACCCAAGAAGGGCGTCAGGGTTGGGCGGCAACAGGGCTCCGGCGCGACTCCTTCTCCCCAGTGCGGCTCCAGTCAGCGAGACGGAACCGCGCTAGGGCAGACGAGACGCTACGGCGCCCTCTAGCGGTAATATAGGCACCGCGGAACACACGGGGACATCTCGTAAGGGGCGAAGGCGTCCCCTCGATGAAAGGGGCTCTGTAGAAGGAAAAACCCAACAGAACCCGCCAAATAACAAATAACCAACCTATACAAATATAGGATTCACCCCACAAAGGAAAAAAACCCCCACACAAAAAACTGTGAGAGAGAGGGAGAAAGAGGAGGAGTTCACAAGTTAGACGCCCTATCTTCGGCTCTATGGACACTTAGAAAGGACTACCAAATGTTGGACTGATGGGAGTTGTGGTTCGAAGAAAATGTTATTATGATGTTTTTTCTGATTATTCCTGTGTTTGGAATACAAATGGAAAATTTTCAAAGTTTGATGCTTTTCTGGCTGCTGTGTGGTTTTATGTGAATAAACAGCGAAGAGAGAAAAGCATAATCCGAAGCCTCCGGTCCTGACATAGAATCCTATGTATTAGTTCTGAGTTTAGTCAACGTTGAAGGATACAGTGTTCCAAAATATTGTGCACCTAATCTTTGTTTCCTTGAAACTTGCTCTGCAACAAAAAACTTTCAGTCAATAAAAATGTCAGAAAGTGAAGACGAAAGGGAAAGAGCTAGAATAGCAGCTCAACTAATAAAGGATGACACAACCATCCAAGAAAATGACTCGAGTGCTATACTCATTCCGGTCAACGTAAGGAGAACTATAACTCTTAAACTTATAGAAAATGGAGTGACATCACGAGGTGGTACAGTCCTATTCGTGGTAGAGGCCCATGAATATCGGCAGACAGAGGTATTCTATTCATGGATACACTTTCCAGCAGCAAACGCTGTAACAAAAGAATTCCACTATTACAAAATAGAGGAACCTCCGGATATATACACTCATTTCGAGGACGTTGAAATCCCACTAAATTACCAAGAGCACCTGCTCTGGTTTAATGGCGCCCTAAAACATCAAAATCACATCACCAGGCACGGTCCACTAGGTTGACCAGGAGCAATGTGGCCGGTTCTAGCCAGCTACACACCACACCCAGACATTGAAACAATGTCAAGCGAAGAACTCCTATTTAAACTAAAAGAATTAACAAAGGCATATAGAGAATTAGTTCAATTGGCAAGGGACGATATAAAGTACCTCCAGAAATTGAAGGAAACAGATATAGCAGACCAACCATTTGAACTTGCCAGAATCATAGAAAAATCCTATGAAGAACTAAGAAGAGATAGTTTGGGTGGGAAACCGGTAAAACCCCAACTAACTGAAAATCCTGAAAAAACATTTATTAAAAATAATTTAAATACTCCAAAAAAGGGTTGGGAGGGTAATAAACAATCCACTCCCAGGGAAAAACGATTCCAGTCCAGAGGAAGGTCTCCTCAACGGAGGGAAAATTCTCCAGACCGAGGAAACAAGTCTCCCCAAAGGGAGCCCTCTGAGAAAAGATACAACCTTAGAAATAGGGATAATTTGAAAAAAACTGATAGATATCAAGATGTTGATACACGTCCCTCTCAATCTTTTCAGACTTCCTCACAGAAATCGGAAAGAAGAGGACGGTCAGAACACAGAGAAGAGCACGTCAAGTCCAAAGACAAGGAATCTGTTCATCAAAGTAAAAAATTACAATATCCAAGAAAGAAGGTAGCTAGTATTAAAATTAAAAATGCCGAGGATACTGAGGACACAACTGAAAAACGGAGAGTGGGCCCAGACAATGCTAGACAGCACAGCAGAAGTGACCATAGCACGCAAGATCCTGATGAATCTTCTGGAGACAGTGGACACGAATGAATACATTCAGGTGGAAACTGCAGACACGCGAGTTAGCGTGCCCCATAAACTATATGAAATAACATTACATATAGAGGGAGATAAAACTAGGAAAATAAAAGGTCTCTTTTGGGAGAATCTATCTAAATGCTATGACATCCTGTTAGCTGAAAAAGACTGGCTACCAGAGTTTGTCAGGGAGTGCCCTCATGGCGAAGAAATGATTATGCCTGCCTTCTCAAATCATATTGCGATTCATAAAAAATACACATTGGCAAGAAAATGGGCAGTGGCCCAAGCTCCTGCTTTATAAAAAAATCATGTAGGATGGGATGAGGATTCGCCTCACCACAAAATCCAGTTAAAAAATCAGCCCACTGCACAAAGGCAGTACCCAGTTTAACAAGAAGAAGCTAAAAAGCAAGTCAGGGAGATCTTAGATCAACTTGAATATCAAGGGGTGATTGAAACATGCACCTCACAAATGAACAATCCTTTGTTTCCTGTCTCCAAGCCAGACAATTCATATTGTCTAGTTTTGGACTATAGACACCTTAACTCCTGTTGTAAAACATTTGCAGTACAAAACTCACATAGTGCAGCACTAATGAATAACATTGTGCGCAAAAAATATAAAACGACATTAGATATCTCTAATGGATTCTTCTGTCAAAACATTGCACCTGAAAGCAGGTATTTGACCGCTTTCTCAATAATGTGGTCACAAAAACACTTCTGTCGACTCCCACAGGGATTCATGAATAGCCCAGAATTATTCTCAGCAAGGGTAACAGAATTACTACAAAAATATGATGATGAGCATTATCCTATGTCGATGACGTCTATCTCACAGATGATGACCTGGAGACTCACTTAAAAAGAGTGAACACCATAATACTTGGGTTCGCATCAGAGGGTTACAAATTGAACTTTAAAAAGTCACGAATTGCCCATCTAACTCTCCTGTTTTTAGGATATGAATTATCAAGTGAAGGCAAGAGCCTGGCTGACAATTTCTTAGAGAAATGTGCTGTACTCCAAGCACCAAAAACGCTGAAGAATTTACAATCAATACTAGGTTTCCTGAATTTCGGAAGAACATACATTCTAAATTATGCAGAGAGGGTTAAACTTCTCTATGAATTGATAAAAACAGATTTCAAACCAATCAATTGGACTCAGAAACACACAGAGATTTTGAGATCATTGCAAACAGACATGTTAGCTAAAACAAAATTACAAACTCGCGAAAACATACGCAATCTTGTAATCCGAGTCATCCCAGGAAGATGCGGATTCACATACCTGACCTCTAATGAGGGAGAAACGGTACCTATAGCTTACAAATCACATTTGTACACTCAAGCTGAAATGAAAGTCAGTTCTACTGAAAAAATTCTGCCTGTGGTTCAAACTGCTGTAGCAAAAGAAGAGCCCTAGCCCAAGGCAAGAGAAGAACTGTTTATACAGCAGAATCAGCCCTTGAGGCATTAACAAGTCCACGCAATCTGAATACAGTGGCATTAGATCCAAAATGGATACAATGAGAAAATTATTTTGCTACAGAAGACGTGAAATACTATTTTGACCTGAAACTGAAAAAACTAGATGATCTAGAATATGAACAAGATTATCCTCTGCCAATCGAAATTCTGCCTCTGGAATAATATACCTGCGTAATCTATATGGACAGATTCGCACAGCACTACGATGTAGATAAAAAATTCTACAACGCAGCGTGCGCGATTGTTAAAGGTCGCTGGCGCTCTGGTAAATTCAAACCGATGATTACCAAAACTGAATCACTCAGGAACTGTTCAGCTCAGCGAGCTGAAACAAGATCTTTAAAGATGGCGCTTGAAAATGCCGATCGCGAATTCCCCACACTGATAGTGTGTGATTCGCATTTCTGCGTCAAGTCATACAACAGTGACATGCAGACATGGAGTAAAAACAGTTACAAAGATGACACAGGTGCCACAATAAAGCATAAAACGCTTTGGAAACAAGTAGTTCTTTTAAAGAAGAACTACAAAAGACTCATGTGATACACGCACTGAGTCATCAACGTGATGGCGTTCACGTTGCAGGGAATTCATTGGCTAACACAGCCACAGCGGAAGCGGTTCAACAGGCTTCTGTAGCCACTGAAAAGCGTTCAGAAAAATACATAGACGGGGAAACCATGCTGGCGGTAAAAGCCTCATTAAAAGGTGATTATGCAGCATTACCTCTCAACTATCCACTCAGTAATACATACATAATTGATGCAAACTCCGTTCCTTTTGCTCAAATCCCTGGAGTGGGGGATAGAGTAATTCCAAACACGAACCAGAGAGTTTTCTTGATTGAAGACGCACACAGGGGATTGGGTCTGAGGCACCAAGAGATCCTAAAATCTTTGATAGAATTACAATCAAAGTACTGGTGGCCGGGAATGAGCGTAGATATCTACTATTTTGCAAGAAATTGTGAGGACTGCAACAGAGATCGCAGTTGTGAACTGGACCAGACAACAGCCCAGATACCACTATTAGAGAGCATCAAGCTATCTATAGCGCAGAAATCCAGCCGGAGAAATGCGTCCCCATAATTATTAAGATTGAATTCACTTAAAATGTAGACCCCAGCGCTCGGCTGATGCCAGAACTGTTATAAAAGATTTGTTAGTCTTTATCGGCACATACGCAATTGGCATGCTACATTCTGATCAGGGTCTGGCGTTTAGCTCTCGAGCTTACAAAGAGGCCATGAACAGCATGGGCATTGCATTGCGGTACTCTTCTCCCTTCCATCCAGAGGGAAATGCGGTAATGGAAAGAAAAAACCGGAACATAAAGCAATCTATAACGGCGAGGGTATTAGGTTCGGGCGTTGGGTGGGTCAAACATTTAACAAGTGTCCAACGTAGTCTTAATAATCTGCCAAGAAATTCTCTAAAAGGTCTCACTCCATACGAACTATTGTTCGGAACTAGAATGCATATTCAGGACCTTGATAGTCACACTTCAGTGGTAGAAGAAAAATCCTTTGATATCAAAGACCGTTTTGCTGTTTTACAGGATTTAAATGAAACAAGAAAAAGCCTGAGTAACATAAAGTTGAAACAACAGCCGACAGCCACTGAACAAAAACCACCTGTCCCAGCAAGACCTGTCTGGATTCCAAAGATTGGGGATCTGGTCAGAGAGAAGATCGCGGTGAAGAAGGAATTTGGGCCTTCTTACAGAAAAGCATTACCTGTCTTAGCTATCAGCGGAACAAGATCAGTTGTACTACCGCCCCTTGCTGGTAAAAAGGAGAACAGAGTTGTATCCATCGACCTGGTAAAACCACAATCATGTGGCCAATAATAAGTAGTAGGCCCAGTGGACTCCCAAGAAATAGCAGAATACCGAAATTTGCTACAATCCAAGAGGCTCAAACTGAGAGACTAATCACATTTGATAAACCTGCAGTGAATAACAAAGGACTATGCAATAATGCCATGGAACTTGTGCCTCTTGAAACCCAAATTGCAACAGTTCGTCAAGAAACACCAGTCTACAATGATGTAGCCTCTGACTATGCTAATGAAACAAAGAAAAATGCAAAACAAAATGAAAATCCTGAAATAATTCAAACAATTGACAGAACTGCATCTGGCTACTTCATCAACTTCAACAACTTTTCTGAAGATCCAAGCGAGCATGAAGAAACGCCTGCAACAAAAACTTTCAAAGACAAAGTAATTGAACTTTTTCACCAACTAAAAGAAACATATCTGATTTCACCATGGATTGAATTTTGGATTGTGTTAGGTGTACTTACTCTCCTGCTTTGGCTCATCATGGTTCTATGTTTGGGAATATTCATAGATGGAAAATATAGTACAATGGACACAGCAAGTCAGAACATCAACATGGTCCTAAAGCCTCACACATCCTCCCACATCGAGAAAAGAGAACTGTCATCAGTAAACATCTCAGCCAATCCAATACCCGGTGGGGTAGCATGGGACAGAACTGAATATGACATTTTTGGCCCGGTTGAGCTCTTGAAATATCCACACCAGTTCAAGGTTTCATTAAGTGACTTTGTGACACCAAGTACCTTCTCTGATGATTGGGACTTTGAAAACATTAATAATATGATGTCAGATTTAGTAATGTTAGCCAAATTTACAGAACATGATTACTTACAGGGTTCATCGAATTATGAAGAGTTATACTGTTATAATCATTTTGGTGATCACTATTTGCATAAAACTGCTGAGCCTAGAAATGTTTTATCTTATAACCAATGGGAACACTGTCCAACTCTGCCAAAAGGCAGCTCGAAAACATTTTATAAGAAATTCCAGTACTTCTCAGGGTTTGAAAAAAGTGATCCAGAAACGTTTTATTTTAAAATGATAATTAGGACATGAATGAAAACAATGTTGACAAATACTAAATTGATTTATTCTGAAAAATTTTATGACAAAATGTCTACATTTGGTTTCGAATTTTAGAAAAACAACATTGAAACAAAAACGATCTGGGGTATCAAGGATTGGCAAGTACAAGGCCTAGAAGCATTATTTAGGGCCTGCATGATCCCAGAACAAATGATATTCTTGAATGACACAATTCAACAAACTACTTGTCTTGGCCTAGCTAAGATAAAAGACTTAAATACACCGTCTATTCCGAAACCCATAACTGATAGTGATAGCACTACAGATGTGGAGATGTCATGTGCTTATCTAGGTTCCTGATCGATACTGTGACCTTATGCCCCTATTCGGCTATAAAGCCCTTTGTTCCCTATATTGGCATAACCGTTCAAGTACGATTTTCTGTAAAGTCATCTCTGGCCTCACACGAGCAGAGCCACAGAGCCACATTCCAGCATGACTCTCTGCTACTTCTTTTGCGACCAATTAGTGCAATGACAGAGCAGCAGTCACTATCTGATATTCCTAGATAACACTCCGAGTTCTTCAACAAGATAAAAACTTAGCAAACCTGGAAATCCCCGCTTGCTATGTTTTGATTAGTAATAGAACTCTAATGAGCAACTGATAGCTGCCACTTCCTAGTGACATCTTTAATTGACGTCTTATGTCCAGCAAACTTGCGTCAAACCCGGCACCTGTCAGGTATAAATATTACCAACGTTGCCTTAAGCAATGAGCGAACATGTTGCTGATGCCAGCTGCCTGCATGACCCCGTGTTGGTAAAAACTAGCACTCTGTCGCTGCAGCCTGCTATCCTGTGGTGGTGAAGCTACTGATTACCATTATCGCCGCTACAGCGCGACCTATGGTGCAGTACGCTTGAGGAGCCGTGCAGCCGTCCTCTGCGAAGACATCCAGCCCAGCTGCCCGCGGACGCTGTCACCCCTCCTTCCTCCAGACGCGCTGAGAGAAGCCGCTGCCTTTCTCGTGCAGAGAAATCCAGTCCCGGCGCTTCCAGTTTACCCTCGCAGGTGACTGGGATATCGAGAGAGACCCCTGAAGGAGATACCAATCCTCCATCATTCTATTCAGAGGTATGGTGTTGACTAAACCCTTAGACGAGAATTCTTGAAACAAACCTTAGCAAAACCAACTTAACTTAAGCTACTTACTTACTCCCCCTTCTCACGTGTTAGGCCTAGGTCAGGCACACTGGGGTAGGCTTAGTCAGAAGCACCAGTTGAGTATGTTAGCCTAATGTATATATGACTGTATAAATGTTTTATTACTTTTAAACCATTGTATGGCTAAGAAACCATATCAATGCTTTTACAGTTCTATTTCGCTATTCTTATCTTACTGTACGTACTTTTCATAATAACAGTTATTGCAATTGTGGCAATACATTTCTCTTGTACGAGAAGAAAGACTGTTCAATAAATATTAACCTTTATTGATACACGCCCGTCTCTCTATTCTCTACATACTGTGAAAGTAAACTGCACTAGACTGACTGCGTGAAATCTATGTCTATTGTTTCACACGACCCTAGAGATCGACTCTTGATCTGAGGAGCAAAGTTGTCATGTTGCACGGTTGTTGGAAAGCTGAATCCCTTCTTGTCTGTGCCAAGGAAGCTGATCACTTCCTATGCAGAGAAGAAAGTTTCCAGTGACCTCTGAGCTAGTTGGTAACACAACCCAATTAAGTTTAGCATAGTCAGTAGAGGCCTGGAATATAGCCAGTTCCACGTCGATACTACTGTTTATGTTATTCCAATGCGCAGGGCCTAGTGGGAAACTAGGAACTACACTACATGGCGCCCAACGTTTGGTAAGGCGATAAACTAACGTAAGACTTGTAGAGTAACTCAGTCGTGCATATTTCACACCCCTTTCTCCCGTAAATACTCCAATAGACGTCTGGAGTGGGTGAAAGGTTAAAATCCGCCCGACCTTAGTAGGAAGAGATTCCTATGTAAAGCTCTGGTTTATTCAACGTTGAAGGATACAGTGTTCCAAAATATTGTGCATCTAATCTTTGTCTCCTTGGAGACCTACTCTGCAAAGCCTGCATTTTTAAAAAAAAAAAATGCCAGACAATGAAGAAGCAGCTAGGCTGGCTTCCATACTAATAGAGGAAGACACGAGTCTCCTACAGGCAGACCCGGATGCTATTATCATCCCGGTCCAGTTAAGAAGATCTATAACTTTAAAACTTATAGAACATGGACTGACACCTCAAGGTGGTACAGTAATTTTCGTGATAGAGGCTCACGAGTATCGGCAGACAGAGGTATTCTATTCATGGATAAACTTTCCAGCGGTAAACGCTATAACACAAGAGTTTCACTATTACAAAATAGAGGAACCTCCGGATGAGTACGCCCCTTTCGAGGAGGTTGAAATTCCACTTAAATTTCAAGAGCACCTGCTCTGGTTTAATGGCGCCCTAAAACACAATGATCACATAACCAGGCTCGGTCCACTAGGTAGACCAGGAGCCACGTGGCCGGTTCTAGCCAGCTACACACCACATCCTGACATTATAAAAATGTCTAGAGAAGAGCTGTTAGCACAGCTAAACACATTAATAAAAATACATAGGCAATTAGTCCAATATGTAATACGGACTGCAACAGTCCAGCCAGCTGTTAATTCACACCAGCTGACCCCTCATCAGGGGAACACAAATAAAATTACACCACAGAACATACAGTCATGTCTTGGTAAAACACCCGTAAAACGGGAACAAATTCCTTTCTGGTTAGCCCAGAAAATTACTCAAATAGAGGCAGTATTTCCTGATACTTCCCCTATTGAGAAACACAGAATCTTGACCATCTGCCTTCCTATGGGAATCGCACCACACGTGGAGGACTGCGACACTTGGGGTACAGTCTTTGCTTCCATTTACACAAAAACACACGGTGTTCCGTCTATGGCGGTAATACCAGAAGTGCTAAAACAGATTCAAAATGAATTCGGTCCAGAACCAGCTTTAAATCTAGGTATGAAATTACTGAAAGATTTCAAGCAGGTCACGGCTATATTATTAGCCAATGTAAAGGGAGAAGCAGCATCTGTGGCGATTCGCCAGAAGTTGAGGGAAACAGATATAAAAGATCCTGTTGAGCTTGCAAAAATCATAGAAAAATGCTATGAAGAATTAGGTAGAGACAGCTTGGGTGGGAAACCAGTAAAGCCCCAACTGCTTGAAAATCCAGAAAAATTATTTATTAAAAATAATTTAAACACTCCTAAAAAGAGCTGGGATGGAAATAAACAGTCCACTCCCAAGGAAAAAGTTTTCCAGTCCAGAGGAAGGTCTCCTCGACGGAGGGAAAGAACTCCGACTCGAGAACGCCAGTCTCCCCAACGGGAGCCCTCTGAGAAAAGATATAACCTTAGAAATAGGGATAATATAAAAAAACCTGATAGATATCAAAGTATTGATACACGTCCCTCTCGATCTTTTCCACAGAATTCGGAAAGAAGAGGACGGTCAGACCCAGGAGAGCACACCAAGTCCAAAGACAAGGAACCTGCTCAAAATAAGAAATCTCAATTTCAGAAAAAGAAGGTAGCCAGTATTAAAGTAATCAACCATGCCGAGAATACTGAGGACACAGTTGAAAAACGGGGAGTGGGCATTGACAATGTTGGACAGTGCAGCAGAGATCAGTATAGCGCGCAAGATCTTGATGAGTCATCTGGAGACAGTGGACACGAATGAATACATTCAGGTTGAAACTGCCGACGCCAGGCTTAGCAAGCCCCATAAAATATACGAAATAACATTGCGTATAGAGGGTGATAAGACTAGGAAAATTAAGGGTCTATTTTGGGATAAGCTCTCAAAAGGCTATGATATTCTGTTAGCTGAAAAAGATTGGCCCCCGGAGTTTGTCAGGGAGTGCCCTCGTGGCGAAGAAGTGATTATGCCTGCCTTCTCGAATCACATACCGATTCACAAAAAATACACATATGCAAGGAAATGGGCTGTAGCCCAGGCACCTGCATTGTATAAAAATCACGTAGGATGGGATGAGGATTCTACGCCTCACAAAATCCAACTAAAAAGTGAACCAACTGCCCAACGGCAGTATCCCATAAAGCAAGAAGCTAAAAAACAGGTCAGGGAGATCTTAGATCAACTTGAGTACCAGGGGGTGATTGAAACATGCACCTCTCAAATGAACAATCCTTTGTTTCCTGTCTCCAAGCCAGACAATTCATATCGTCTAGTTTTGGACTACAGACACCTTAATACATGTTGCAAAACTTTTGCAGTACAAAACTCGCATAGTGCAGCCCTAATGAATAACATAGTTAGGAAAAAATACAAAACGACATTAGACATTTCTAATGGTTTCTTTTGTCAAAACATTGCACCAGAAAGCAGATACTTGACCGCTTTCTCCGCATTTGGGTCACAGAAAAAATTCTGTCGACTCCCACAGGGGTTCAAGAACAGCCCAGGACTATTCTCAGCCAGGGTAACAGAGTTACTACAAATCTATGATGATGAAGCATTATCTTACGTAGATGATATTTATCTCACAGACGACGACTTGGATACTCACTTGAAAAGAGTGAACACCATTATACTTGGGTTCGCAGCAGAGGGTTACAAATTCAACTTTAAAAAGTCTCGAATTGCCCATCTGACAGTACTGTTTTTAGGGTACGAATTATCAAGTGAAGGAAAAAGCCTAGCGGACAACTTCTTAGAGAAGTGCGCTGTACTCCAAGCTCCAAAAACGCTGAAGAATTTACAATCAATACTAGGTTTTCTGAATTTCGGAAGAACTTACATCCTAAATTACGCAGAGAGGGTTAAACCTCTCTACGAACTAATAAAACCTGATTTAAAACAAATCAATTGGACTCAAAAACACACAGAAATTTTGAGATCACTGCAAACAGACATGTTAGCAAAAACAAAATTAGATACACGTGACAACACACGTGATCTTGTAATCCGAGTCATCCCAGGAAGATGCGGATTCACATACCTAACCTCTAATGAGGGAGAAAAGGTACCAATTTCAATTAAATCTCACTTGTACACACAAGCAGAAAAAACATTCAGTCGCACAGAAAAAACTGTGAACGCAGTGCAAATCGCATTAGCAAATGAAAGAGAACTAGCACACGGCAAACGGATTAATATCCTTACAGCGGAATCCGCCTTCGAAGCGCTATTCAGCCCAGTAAACCTGCCTACAGTGTCACTGGATCCGAAATGGATACAGTGCATAGATTCTCTAGGAGCGGAAGATGTGAAATACTATTTCGCCCCGCAATACGAAGAACTGAATGATTTAGAATATGAAGAAGAATATCCTCTGCCAATCGAAATCCTGCCTCTCCCACAATACGCATGTATAATCTATACAGATAGCTTTGTACAGCATTTCAACGTAGAGAGAAAATCCTACGATGCAGCATGTGCGATTATTAAAGGTCGTTGGCTGTGCGGTAAATTCAGACCGAAAGTAACAAAAACTGAATCTGTAAGAAACTGTTCGGTTCAGAGAACTGAAATCAGATCTTTAAAGATGGCGCTCGAAAATGCAGAACGCGAATTCCCCACACTTATCGTGTGCGATTCTCATTTTTGCGTCAATTCTTACAACAACAAACTGCAGAGTTGGATCGAAAACGACTACAAAGATGACACAGGTGCCACAATAAAGCATAAATTGCTTTGGGAACAAGTAGCTCTTTTACACAAAGAACTACAAAAGACTCACGTGATTCACGCACAGAGTCTTCAACGTGATGGCGTTCACGTTGCAGGGAATTCATTGGCTAATACAGCCACCGCGGAAGCAACTAACCCGGCTTCCGTAGCCACAAAAAAGCGTACAGATAAGTATATAGACGGGGAAACCATGCTAGCAGTAAAAACGACCGTAAAAGGCGACTGTGCAGCACTACCCGTAAACTATCCACTCAATTATGCATACATAATCGATGCAAACTCCGTTCCTTTTGCTCGAATCCCTGGAGTGGGGGATAGAGTAATTCCAAACAGGAGCAGGAGGGGCTTCCTCCTACTGGAAGCACACATGGGGTTGGGTCTGAAACACCAAACAATCAAAGCCTCTCTGAAAGAATTGCAATCAGAGTATTGGTGGCCAGGAATGAGTATAGATATTCAATGTTTTGCTCAAAATTGTGAAGACTGCAACAGAGATCGCAGTAATGAACAGGCCAGTGTAGTTTCAGGATCCCTTCTAGACAGCATAAGGCGGTCTATCTGCGCAATCAAAGAAGAGAAGCGCGTCCCAGTGTACAACGTTTAAGACGAAATGCACTTAAAAAATGAGGCCACCAGCACTCGGCTGACGCCTAGAACGGTTATAAAAGATTTGCGAGTCCATATCGGCACATACGCAATTACCACGTTCCATTCTGACCAGGGTCCTGCTTTCAGCTCTCGAGCTTATGAGGAGGCCATGGCCGGCATGGGAATTGGGTTGCGGTATTCTTGTCCATCGCACAAGTGTGGTAGAAAGAAAAAACCGGGACATAAAGCAATCTATAACAGCGAAGGTATTAGGTTCAGGCGCTGGGTGGGTCAAACATTTAATAAGTGTCCAGACTAGTCTTAACAACATGCCAAGAAATTCTCTAAAAGGTTTCAGCCCATACGAACTATTGTTCGGAATAAGAATGCGCGTTCAGGACCTCGATAGTCAGATGTCAGTGGTACAAGCAGAAACAAAGCAGTTTGAAGTAAAAGACCGTTTGGCTGTTTTACAGGAACTGAATGAAACAAGAAAATCATTAAGCAACATAAAGTTAAAGCAACAGCCAAATACCACTGACGAGGCACCACCCGCAACAGCCCCAGCAAGGCCTGTCTGGATTCCAAAGATTGGGGATCTAGTCAGAGAAAAGATCGCGGTGAAGAAGGAATTTGGGCCTTCTTACAGAAAAGCAGTACCTGTCTTAGCAGTCACCGGAACAAGATCAGTTGTGCTACCGCCCCTTGCTGGTAAAAAGGAGAACAGAGTCGTGTCCATCGACCTGGTAAAACCACAAGCATGTGGCCTATAATCAACAGTAGGCCCAGTGGACTCCCAAGAAACAACAGAATACCCAAACTTGCAACAATCCAAGAGGTTCAAACTGAAAGACTAATCACATTCGATCAGCCTGCAGTGCACAATGAAGGACTATGCAATAATGCCATGGAACTCGTGCCTCTTGAAACACAGATTGAAACAGTTCGTCAAGAAACAGCACCAGTCTACAATGATGTGGCATCAGAAAGTGCTACCGAGAGACAGATTGAAAGAACAATCCCATCAATTGACAGAACTGCCTCTGGTTATTTCATCAACTTCGACAACTTCTCTGAAGATTTAAATGATCCCGAAGTGATGCCAGAAACAAAAAAGTCTTTTAAAGAAAAAGCAACGGAACTCTTTCATCAACTGAAGGAAATCTACCTCATTTCCCCTTGGCTAGAGTTCTGGTTCGGTCTAGGTGTATTTTTCCTCCTGCTTTGGCTCATCATGGTACTGTGTTTGGGAAAATTCATTGAAGGAAAATATATTACAATGGACACAGCAAGTCAGAACATCAACCTAGTCCTCAAACCACACAGATCATCCCACGTGAAGAAAAGAGAACTGTCAACAGTAAATGTCACAGCAATTCCAATACCTGGTGGGGTAGTATGGGAGAAAACAGACTATGAGATCTATGGTCCGGTCGAAATCCTGAAGTATCCTCATCAACTAAAGGTTTCCTTAAGTGACTTTGTTACACCAAGTACATTCTCTGATGATTGGGACTTTAACAGTATTAATGACATGATGTCTGATTTAGTAATGTCAGCTAGATTCACAGATCATGATTATTTACAAGGTTCATCTAGTTATGAGCAGTTATTCTGTTACACCCACTATGGGGATCATTACTTGCATAAATCTGCACAGCCTAGAAATGTTTTTATGTATAATCAATGGGAACATTGTTCTACACCACCTAAAAGCAGTTCTAAAGCATTTTTTGAGAAATTCAAATATTTTTCAGGGTTTAACACCAGTGATGCAGAAACGTTTTATTATAAACTGTTAGATAAAACAGGAATGAAGACAATGCTGACAAATTCTAAATTGATATATTCAGAAGCATTTTATGACAAAATGATGACATTTGGTTTTGATTATTGGAAAAATAATATTGAAACGAAATCAATTTGGGGTACAAAAGATTGGCAGGTGCAAGGCATAGAAGCACTATTTAGAACCTGCATGATACCAGAACAAATGTTATTTTTAAATGACACTGTACACCAAACATCTTGTCTTGGCCTAGCTAAGAACAAAGACCTTAAAACACCGTCTATACCAAAGCCAATAGCTGAGAATACAACTGCAGATAATGAGTTGGAGGTGTCACACATTTTACATTTCAACAGAACACATCCTGATTGGAAAAAATGGTTAATCTGGCCTACAGACACAAATAGCTGTCAAGATAGGTTCCTGAACAAAACACAGGGTTTAAAAATGACCAGATTAGACTCAAGATATTCCCAGAGACAACATCCAGGAATTATAACTACATACAGTGTAGGCAAACTTTGCCTAGAATGGCTAACTACATCCACACTGGCTGAAATTAAGCAACACTTGTCTTTATTAAAAGATGGTGCTGATTTGCGCGATTTCATTCTTGGACCACGCAAACAGCGTCAAAAAGCGTTTCATAGCGACCAGCATCTATGCTGCTTACAACGAGGCTTGGAAAGTAAAGCAAATTGAAACTGCTGAAAAGATACGAGAAATTGATCGTATTAATTTGGAAAAATCACTTTCTGTGGTAGACAATGGGTTAATGACTCTGTCTTCCAGAATATATTCTTTGGACAATATTGTATCATCTGCCTTTGATGTGATAGACAGAGATTTGCTAATGTTACAACATGGCCAATCTCAATTACGCTCTATTATAGAATTAGGCTGGACGCTGCAAAATCTTCGTTCAGGCTATGTGCCTTGGCGTCTGATAAACACAACGTCATTATTTTCCATTTTTAACCTTACTGATAAACAGATCAGTTTGGCACAGAAAGGAGCAGACTATACAATCTTGAGCATCGAGAAACTCGAGAGATTATCATTGACAATGTCAGAGAGCCCTGTCATTGAATGGATAATACACGGAATTATCACAATTCCGATAACAACTTTCCGCTTTAAAAAGTGCCTTGAATACATACCTGCTGGCCAATATGAACAATTGGGTAAGGGATATGTTAAATCCGAATGGAAATTACCATACACTCATTCTTGCTATAGTGACAGCGACAAAAATGTATTTCTTAGTGGTGACAACTGTAAACATTCACTAAGCGGTATACTTTTGTGTCAGGGTATTAATTTACACGGAGCATGTGATGGCAATTCAAACAACCTTTCATGCCACCAGCTAGTCACACCTGCAACTCAGATAGAGCCCTTCTTTATGCAACTCGCAAACGGGAGTTACATTCTTAGAACGGATCACAGGTGCTGTGGCCTCGCGCCCGGACTAAGTTATCTAGTAGAAGTAACGTCCATGGTCAAATGTTGTATGCAAGCATTGTTTCCGAGCGGGCCTCCAGACACAGTGACTCCCCTCTGGCCTCGTCTGAATCTCTATTCTATACGAATTGATACATTAAGCAAAATGAAATCTGTGCTTTTACAGACAACAGTGCCTATAACGTCATCTAAAGAGACGTATGATCTTCTAGTCGCAAGGACGGCTACTGAGGTCCATGACCTTTTATCAACAAATTGCCCCGTGCATTTCGTACAAATGCTCGACCAACTCCTTAACATGTCTAGTGCTACAAGCATCCCAGGCATATTTAAGACAGTCTTTTCGGGACTGCTAACACCCTTCCAGGCAATTTTGGGAATCTTTCCTAATTTTGTGCACTCCATCTTTGGTGGTATTCCACTATTTTTTGGACTCATCGCAGGGATTCTATTTTTGACCCTCCTGCTTCGTTATGGCAAGCCTCGGCTCAGACATAGCTCCCATGGGAATGGAAGAGACAATCCTAGCAATGCGCTACAGGGACAGGATAACTAACGTCCTCGGATTGGCCAGGCTGAGAGATCTAAACATGACCTGGTTCCTTTCATTCAGACCGATATGGCAAAATTGCATTTTACCTGTGCTACGGTGTATGCTTTGCGGCGATGAATGCGTGTTGGACATCTGTCTTTCACTTCCATCAGCAGTACCAATGGACGTCGATACTTTGCTAAGTCCAATAACGGCTCACGCATTGTGTTGTCCCCAGCGGCTACCAATCCTGATGACGGCATTCGTGGAGACTCCTGTACTACAGCCAAGTGGTAACAGTGGAGTGAGTGACAAAAGCAACATCATCCAGGTACAACGTTCTGTGAGCACTGCTGATCCTGCCTTCGATGACAGCAATCATTCTCACACCTGCCAAGTTACAGCGCTATCTAATTTGGTTGAACTATCACCTGATTTTGTAGACCAATTCTTTGCGAGCCTGTCTGATACGATGTTCTCACCCACAGAGAAACAATAACTTTTGAGAAGCTTTCCGACACACAGCGTTCCCATGAACTCTGAATTCGGCCTTCAGTTTTGATCAACATAAAACTGCCAGGAGCTTTGGTAAACTGATTTTTTCTTTGAATTGGACAATTTTTTTTAATATTGACCCTCTCTTTTTGGCACGAATAATTCTTTGCTTAACGTAAAAACTATTCTTAGAGAACAGAAGCTTCACACTTCTATTTCTAAACACATCTAGAGACATAACAACATTACACCAGCCTCTAGCACACATTATTACAATGCATTTTTATGTGATGATTTATCTCGCATTTCTTCTGTCAGAGATACTTCATGTGTAATTCTTTATGCATAATCGTTCATTGATTTCATATGCAATAATTTTTTGAATGATTACTATGCTTTTAGAACTACGTACAGTACCTAAATTCCATGTATTACAAGTACGCCTATTTCGAATGCATTTATGTATTTTGGGGTGGGCTATGTTACACAATGTTACACATGCATCTAATTGCTTAGTTTTAGTAATTTTGATGGACATGAATTCGTGGAGTGGGTGTCATGTGCTTATCTAGGTTCCTGATCGATACTGTGACCTTATGCCCCTATTCGGCTATAAAGCCCTTTGTTCCCTATATTGGCATAACCGTTCAAGTACGATTTTCTGTAAAGTCATCTCTGGCCTCACACGAGCAGAGCCACAGAGCCACATTCCAGCATGACTCTCTGCTACTTCCTTTGCGACCAATTAGTGCAATGACAGAGCAGCAGTCACTATCTGATATTCCTAGATAACACTCCGAGTTCTTCAACAAGATAAAAACTTAGCAAACCTGGAAATCCCCGCTTGCTATGTTTTGATTAGTAATAGAACTCTAATGAGCAACTGATAGCTGCCACTTCCTAGTGACATCTTTAATTGACGTCTTATGTCCAGCAAACTTGCGTCAAACCCGGCACCTGTCAGGTATAAATATTACCAACGTTGCCTTAAGCAATGAGCGAACATGTTGCTGATGCCAGCTGCCTGCATGACCCCGTGTTGGTAAAAACTAGCACTCTGTCGCTGCAGCCTGCTATCCTGTGGTGGTGAAGCTACTGATTACCATTATCGCCGCTACAGCGCGACCTATGGTGCAGTACGCTTGAGGAGCCGTGCAGCCGTCCTCTGCGAAGACATCCAGCCCAGCTGCCCGCGGACGCTGTCACCCCTCCTTCCTCCAGACGCGCTGAGAGAAGCCGCTGCCTTTCTCGTGCAGAGAAATCCAGTCCCGGCGCTTCCAGTTTACCCTCGCAGGTGACTGGGATATCGAGAGAGACCCCTGAAGGAGATACCAATCCTCCATCATTCTATTCAGAGGTATGGTGTTGACTAAACCCTTAGACGAGAATTCTTGAAACAAACCTTGGCAAAACCAACTTAACTTAAGCTACTTACTTACTCCCCCTTCTCACGTGTTAGGCCTAGGTCAGGCACACTGGGGTAGGCTTAGTCAGAAGCACCAGTTGAGTATGTTAGCCTAATGTATATATGACTGTATAAATGTTTTATTACTTTTAAACCATTGTATGGCTAAGAAACCATATCAATGCTTTTACAGTTCTATTTCGCTATTCTTATCTTACTGTACGTACTTTTCATAATAACAGTTATTGCAATTGTGGCAATACATTTCTCTTGTACGAGAAGAAAGACTGTTCAATAAATATTAACCTTTATTGATACACGCCCGTCTCTCTATTCTCTACATACTGTGAAAGTAAACTGCACTAGACTGACTGAGTGAAATCTATGTCTATTGTTTCACACGACCCTAGAGATCGACTCTTGATCTGAGGAGCAAAGTTGTCATGTTGCACGGTTGTTGGAAAGCTGAATCCCTTCTTGTCTGTGCCAAGGAAGCTGATCACTTCCTATGCAGAGAAGAAAGTTTCCAGTGACCTCTGAGCTAGTTGGTAACACAACCCAATTAAGTTTAGCATAGTCAGTAGAGGCCTGGAATATAGCCAGTTCCACGTCGATACTACTGTTTATGTTATTCCAATGCGCAGGGCCTAGTGGGAAACTAGGAACTACACTACAGAGATAGACGTATCCCATATTTTACACCAAAACAGAACACATCCTGATTGGAAAAAGTGGTTGATCTGGCCAACAGACACAAATAACTGTCAAGATAGATTCCTGAACAAAACACAGGGGTTCAAAATGACCAGGCCAGACCCAAGATACTCCCAGAGACAACATCCAGGGATTGTTACAACATACAGTGTAGGGAAACTATGCCTTGAGTGGCTACAGAAATCCACACTGGCTGAAATTAAGTAACACTTGACTTTACTAAAAGACGGTGCTGACTTGCGTGATTTCAAACTGGGACCACGCAAACAGTATCAAAAACGTTTCATAGCGGCCGGTATATACGCTGCGTACAACGAAGCCTGGAAAGTAATGCAAATTGAAACAGCAGAAAAAATACGAGAAATTGATCGTATAAATTTAGAAAAATCACTTTCTTTAGTGGACAATGGGTTAACGACTCTGTCCTCCAGAATATATTCACTGGACAGCATTGTATCATCTGCTATTGATATAATAGAGCAGGACTTACTAATGTTACAACATGGTCAGTCTCAAGTACGTTCTATTGTACAGATTGGTTGGACGTTGCAAAATCTGCGTTCAGGCTACGTACCATGGCATTTAATCAACACAACGACATTATTCTGTATTTTTAACCTTAGTGATAAATAAATCAGTTTGGCAGAAAAAGGAGCAGACTATACGATTCTGAGCATTGAAAAACTTGAGAGATTACCATTGACAATGTCAGAGAGAACTGTCATTGAATGGATAATACACAGAACAATTACAATTCCGATAACAACTTTCCAGTTTAAATACTGCAAAGAGTATATACCTGCGGGCCAGTATGAAAGGTTGGGTAAAGGAGACATCAAATCAACCTGGGGTTTACCTTATACACACAGATGTTATAGTGAAGGGAAAAAGGAGGTATTCCTTAGTGGTAACAATTGTAAAAAATCACTAAGCGGTACACTTCTGTGTCAAGGTATTAACTTGCATGGAGCCTGCGAAGGGTCTTCAAATAACCTTTCATGTCACCTGCACGGCACGCCTGCAAAACAGATAGAGCCATTTTGTAGACAAATTTCTAACGGCAGTTACGTTTTAATAAGTGACCACAGCTGTTGTGGACTGATGCCAGGAAAAGCCTATCTCGTGACCGTAACTTCCAGGGTCGTTTGCTGTATGCAAGTATTTGATCCACACAGCAATCCAGATATGGGGTCTGCGTTATGGCCTTCCTTGAATAGCTCTTCTATTCGAATTGATACTTTAAGCAGAATGAAGTCTATTCTTTTACAGACAACTGTGCCTTTAACGTCATCCAAAGAAACGTATGATCTGCAAGTGGCAAGGACATCGGCAGAGATACATTCCCTTTTATCGACAAATTGCCCCGTGCATTTCATAGAAATGTTAAAGCCAAATCTTAAACATGTCTGATACCAGTGGCATCGCACATGTATTTAAGACAGTTTTTTCGGGACTGTTAGCACCCTTTGAAACAGTTCTGGGCATCTTCCCGAATTTTGTCCATTCTGTCTTTGTCGGCCTACCCTTAATCTTGGCACAGTGATTTGAAAGCCCGCCTTAGAATAAACAATGAAGGGGAGGTTTCAGAGGACATTTTAATAGACAGGGGGGGTCAGACAAGGATGCGTCTTGGCCCCCCTGCTTTTTATCTTGTACATAAATGAATTAAGCAATTCACTGTCCAAACAAACAAGTGATGTTCCCACCATTAATGGCACTTTACTCCCCTGCCTTTTATACGCGGAGGACGCAGTCCTTATGGGCCGCACTCCTAAAGCACTACGCACTTTACTAACGGGTTTTGTCACCTATATGGCAGATCTTGGCCTACGCACTAATTTTAATAAATCGTACATAATGTTGTGTGGGCCCAAAAAATATAACATCCAGCATATTACGTCTGGGAGCACAAACACAAACACTTTTCCCTACCTAGGCCTGATGTTCTCTAATACATGTTCTTGGCAGCACCATGTGGCCCATGGGAGGAACAAATTGGGTAAGGCAATAAACTCTATAATCAGCCTTCGACAACCCAAACGTGCTGAGATAGTAGTCCTGTTATTAAAAATTTACCGAACCCATTGCCTACCTACAGCCACCTATGAAGCAGAGGTGTGGGGGTATACCAACAGCGCAAGCATACAGATCGAACAGATTCTGTACAAAGGTTCTGGGGGCGTCTATGTCAGCACCCACCTATGTTTGCCATAGGGAGCTGAATCTTTTTTATGTGGAGGACTTCATCAGGTGAAGTCCAGCACTATTTTGGTTAAAAATATGGCGGAACCCTGCTGCGTCTTTGACCCAAGAAATAATTATGGACTGCCTACAGTGCGACAGGGCAAATTACATACCTTGGTTGGGGGCAGTAAAAAGAAGTTTAGCAAGTGTGGGCATGGTGCATCTATTTTCCTCTTACCGAGCCTCTGAACAAGCGCAACCTAAGGATATAAGAGGGGCACTGTATAATTTATATCAAAAAGAGAGAGAAACATCTGAACAACATAAACCTGCTATTATAAGATACATCCCCCTCCTGGCACATGGTGGCAGGCCCAATAACATGCCACAGGGATACCTTAGAAAAAATTTGGGGAGGTGGAACAGACGTTTGCTCTTTCGCCTCAGGGATGGAAGCATCAAATATTCCCTATCATTTCCACTGGGCTTTAATAAAAATCTGGAGGCTCTGCAATGTCCTTGTAACTTGGGGTGTAAACAAAGCTTGTTACATTTTTTGCTTTTCTGTGGTTTTTACACTAGATATACAAAACTTTACTTAATTCCCTATTTTAAAGATCATGCTGTGGTGGATTTCAATTTAGCAGTTAAGGAATTATTAATGCTGAGCTGTGACGAAGTAATCTTTAGAGTAAGCTGCTTTCTTCACACACGTTCTCGAGCATCCATGAATATGCCCTGATAAATTGAACCAACTGAATATTATTGCGGTTTTGCACAAGAGATTGATTATTTATCTATTGCACACTTGCACTTTATTGGAGTCCCCACTGTACACTGTTGACACTTTGCATTTGTTTTTAATGTTTGGCATATAGCCAATTAGTCCGTATAATGTTTACATTTATTGAGCATCTGCCCAGATTATAAAGTGATGTATTTTTTATCGATATAATCAGACGGTTCCTTCCTATATTTAAATTGTCAGACAACCATCATGTAGATTGATTGTGTATTTTTTAAATTGTTTTATATTGTTTTAATTGTTTATTATGAGGATTGTTGTGCTGATTTTGTACTTTTATGGATGTTTTATATATCCGAATAAAGATCCTTTGACTTGACTTTGACTTAATCTTGGGACTCATGGCAGGAATTTTACTTTTGTTCCTTCTGCTCCGATATGGCAAGCCAATCCACAGACAAGACTCCAGCATCGATGGAAGAAACGATCCTAGCAATACGATACCGAGACCGTATCACTAAGGTCCTCGGATTGGCCCGGCTAAGAGATCTGAGTACAACCTGGTTCCTTTCATTCAGACCGATCTGGCAGGATTGCATATTACCTGTGCTTCGATGTCTGCTATACGGAGAAGAATGAGTGTTGTACGTCTGTCTTACACTACCATCAGCAGTACCAATGGATATTGATACTTTGCCAAGTCCTGTAACGACTCATGCATCGTGTTGTCCCCAGCGGCTACCTATTCTGATGACGGCATTCGTTGACACTTCACCACTACGAGTAGGTGGCGGTGAGGTACGAGAGGAAAGCAGCACCAAACAGGTACAACCTTCTGTGAGCATTGCTGATCCAAACATCGATGATAGCAATCACGCTCCAAACTGCACAATTACAGCTTTTTCGAACTTGGCACATATACAGCATTTTGTATAAATATGTGATGGAATGGTCTCGACCTTCTATTCTGTATTCAGAGCCATTTCATGTGTAATTTTCGCAATTCATTCAGCTAATATATATATGCATTTAACTGAATGATGACACCCATTTTCGTGTATTTACCATATACCATTTCAATTGCGAAATATGTATTTTGGGGTGGGTTGTAAAACACACATGCATCGTTATATGTTTACTATTGCTTAGTTTTTTAGTAATGATGGACATTAATCCGTGGAGTGGGTGTTGTATTTCCATCTAGGACCCTAATTCGATATTCCCGATTCAAGCCCTTATGTGGTTATAATTAATAATATCCTTATAAAGGCATAAGAATCAAATCCATATTCAGTAATAGCCCATGCAGTCCAAAGCACAGCACGGCTACTCCCATCGACTCCTAGAAAGCACAACGCGTTCTTTAAACAAACCAAGCCTCCAGCAGCCCGGGAAATCCCCCCCTGCTTTTGTTTTGATTTGAACAAGAACTCCTGGAGTCCAGAAAGAACTGTTAGTTCTTAGTGACGTCTTATGTCCAACCTTACGTCAAACTCAGCACCTTTCAGGTATAAATATACCAACAGTTGCCTTAAGCAAACACACAGTGGTTTGGAGCAGAGCGGCTATCTACTTGCCCGAGAGCCCAGCTGATGCGAGAGCCCTCAGAAGCCGCCCCTCCCATTTTGACGCACTGAGAGAGACGCTGTCTTTTTCTCCAGCCGAGAAAATCCAGCTCCGGTGTTTCCAGCCACCCTTGCGGGTTGCTGGGAGATCGAGTCCTGAAGAAAGAGATACCAGACCTCCCACATTCTATTACCAAGGTACGGAGCTGACTAAACCCTTAAGAGAATTCTTGATTCAGATTCTTGGCAAAACAATCTTAACCAACTTAACTTAAACTGCTACTTACTTACTCCTTCCCAAGTATTAGGCTTAGGTCAGGTACACCGGGTTAGGCGTAGTTAGAAGCACCAGTTGAGTACGTTAGTCAATGTTTTTATGTATGTATATATTTTATCCATTTTAAAGTATCATATGGCTAAGAAACCTTATCAATGCTTTTACAGTATTATTTCATAATACTACTTTTACTGTACGCACTTTACTTTATGATAAGTATTGCAATCGTGGCAATCCATTTCTCTTGCATGAGAAAGAAGACTGCTTAATAAATACCACCTTTTATTGAAAACGCCCATCTCTCGATTTCTCTGAACTCTGGTGAAACTAAGTATGCACGGTTGACTGAGTGAAATAGCTGCCTATTGTTTTCACACAACTCTAGAGATACACTCTTTTCTGAGGGAGCAAAGTTGTCATGTTTGTATGGTTGTCAGAAGCTAATCCCTTCTTGTCTAAATATGGAGAGTTCACTCTTTCCTGAACATTCGAGAAAGTTTCTAGTGACCTCTGAGCTAGCTGGCAAAACTCATTAAGTCTAATATAGTCAGTAGAGACCTAGTCGACCTCAGTCCTACGTCTACACTGCTGTTTATATTATTCCAATGCGCAGAGCCTCTTGGGAATATAGGAACTACACTACAGGAGGGGTGGTGGATGCACTGGATTGGCTTAATCCTCAATTGCTTTTTTTTTTTAATTTACGATTCAGTATTTACTGATTCGGTAATATTTACCAATTCAGTATTTACCGATTCGGATATACCGATCGGTATTGTGCAATCGGTAAAAATGTTCAGACTTTTACCGAATTGGTAAAATGTACCGATTTTTTACGTACATCGGAAATACCGATTCTAAATACTGAATCGGTAAAATTCGGTATTTAGGAATCGGTATTTCCAAGTTACCTACTTATGGCCCTAAGTTCTATCACATTCAGTGAAGGTAGACACAATGTTCGCAAAAACATCAGTGAAGCCTGATGACTGCATTCCTTCTGATACAGTGGATAGAAAGATTAAGGCAGCACTGGAGACCACAAATATTGGCATTATTTGTCTGTGGAAAGAATTTAGAGAAATCAGTATATTGAATATTTCGTTCTCAGACAAAAAGCTTTTTAAGGATTACCTGGATATGACAGTCACTAATGATTTAAAGAAGGTAAACATGCCTCACTCTGTCAAGGAAAGTCCTCCTCAATTCAATTACAGTAAGGAAATAGTGCCCATCGCCTTTTATCACCTACTGCACCAAACTTCAATAGTGAATTGATAGTTTGTATGGTCCAAACGGAGGCCTTTCAAGCTATCAAAACGACCAATTCCAAAGTCCATTGTAGTCTTGTGTAATGCTCACCCATACAGTCAAATACTTTATTGAAGTTCATGTATATGGCATTAGTGGAGACAAAAATGTATGAAACACATCCAACATGTTTCTAGGAACACTCCTCTTCCTCAAGGATGTAAACAAATTAAATACATCTTCTGTATGATCTTCCTCTGAGGCTCAAGAGAGTCCTAAACATGCTAATAGGAGAAAGTGATTTCAGCCTTGTCACTCATACAAGAGATTTGATATCAGCTCAACAATCACCACATCAGAAATATCAGCATTTCTGACTCCTGGGAGTAGTGGAGGCTGAGAAATGAGTTGATAGTTGTATCCAAGACTGTAAAATCCTGGGAAACAGATGTTTCGGATGGTGGTGATGTTACCAGTAGACACTAGTACCATTACCTGTGTCAAGTACACACACTGTAAGGTCAAGGAGGTTACTTCATTCTATTTCTGGTGGAAGAAGCATTAGGAGGTTTTCTGCTGATTCTGTATCTAAAGAAGGCTAATACAATGGAGAGCGCAAAGCATTACAAAATAGACTGCCTCCAAAAGATAATGTCATTGATCCAGACAGAGTTTATGATGTCTTAGGATCTTTAGGAAGCATCACATCATATTCCAATTTGCAGGCAAGACCACAGGTTTCTAGGATTTGTGACTCAAGGTCACAATTTCCACCTTTGCGAGCTCCCCTTTGATCTGAAGTAGGCATCATTGGTTTTTACAAAGGTCCTGGCTCCTCAAAGTGGGATGGTTACATAATCAGGTAATGTCAATGCACCCGTATCTGAACGACTACCTTGTTCACTCACCCTGAAGAATTCGAAGAGAATGTCATCTCTAGAAGGTGAAATCACTCCTTCAGAACTACTGTGTCCTGATTAACTGAAACAAATCCAAATTGGCTTTGGTGCAACATCTGGAATTTGCAGAAGCAAAGTTGCAGACAGACAAAGGGGCAGTACTCCTACCAGAGTCCAGAATGTTGAAAATTCAGAGACGTTACAGTCCTTCTGAATCAGGAGTTTCCAAAGGTCAGAGCTTAGCTTCAAGTCCAGGAGTACATGGCAGCAACACTAATGACAGGATTCTGTGCAAGGTTCCATTTGGGGGATTTTTGTTTGACATTTGCTGGCAATCTGGAATCCAGCTGCAGTGGGTATAACAATCTATGTGAGTTAGCACATCATAAAGGAACTATCAACTTGAAGCCAGCTCCAGCAACAGCAATGAACTCTTCACCATCGTCAAGGAGTTCTCCAATCCTGCAGCTGCCAACATCGAAGTTATCCCATCCCAAGCACCCTGAAATGACCTCTCAAATTTCTTTGAACAGAAGATTGCCAAGATCTACAACACATTCGACCCACAGCATACCGATATGAACTCTTCCGACTAGCCGGACACCTCCTTTACTGCCAAGCAGAAGCTAAGCAGCAGGAAGCCCCTCTTGAACAAAGAAACCACCACTCTGGTGAATACCATCCACTCAGGAGCCCCCTCAAACCCATGCCTTCACTTCATATACAACTTTGGAAGAACAATCATCTCCCCCGTGCTCACCTCTATCATCAACACCTTTATAACCACCGCCACCTTCCTGTTTTGCTGGGAAAATGCAGAAGTCAACACTCTATTGAAGAAACCAACAGTGGACCCCCAATACTCTCAGCAGCCCGAGACCCATCTCGCTGCTGCCTTTTCCAGCTAAAGTCATTGAGAAAGCCAACAATATCAAACTCACACACCATCTAGAACTCAATCAACTCCTAGATAGCTCTCATTCAGACATTCGCATCAACTACAGCACAGTGACTGTCCTCATTGTGGCAATTGATCACATCAGAAGCATCCTCAACCAAGGAGAAACAGATGCACTCATACTCCTCGACCTCTCTGCAGCTTTTGAGGCGGTCTCTCACAAGTCACTCACCAGAAAGCTTCAGCACTTGGGTATCTGCGGACCGGCCCTCAAGTGAATATTCTCCTTCCTCACAGACAGAACTCAACGAGTTAGACTCCCCCCCCCCCCTACACCTCAGAACCCAAGAAACTCATCCACTGAGTCCCTCAAAGATCGTCGCCAAGTCCAGCACTCATCATCCTCTACACGGACATCGTCAGGGCCCACACCATCAACATAGTATCCTACACAGATGAAACACACGTATTCTCTTCCTTACCAATGCAACTATAACCACCTAAGTACACTTCGCCAACTGCATTGACAACGTCACTCCTTGGATGAAAAATAATTGGCTCCAGCTCAACACAGGCAAAACCGGAGACGTAATTTTCGGCAACAATCACTCCCCTGGGATGCGTCTTGGTAGCCCTCTGAACTCAGCTCTCCAACCCATCCCTGTGGACCATGCTAAGAGCTCGGGACTATCCTGGATACCAACTTCTCCATGAGTAGACAGATCAAAGGCGTGTCCTCATTATGCTTCCACATCCTGCAAATGCTATGCAAGTTTCAAGTAGATTCCACTGAACACCAGAGAAACGGTCACCTAGGCTCTTATCACAAGTAGACTTGACTACGGAAATGCCCTCTACATTGGAATCCCAGCCCACATTCAATGCTGACTCCAAATGACCCAGAACGCTGCTGCCAGACTCAGCCTGTTCATCCTGAAAAATAACCACATCTATCCACACCTCAACAATCTCCACTGGTTTGCAGTCCAGGAAAGATGCAAGTGCAAGCTACTCACCCAAGCCTACAAATCTCACCACAACACCGGTCCAGCTAACCTCAATCACCTCCTCAACTTCTACCAGCCCACCACACACTTTCAATCTGCATATGAGTCAAGAGCACATCTCCTTAGCATCAAAAAGACCAGAAGTGGAGGGACCTCCTTCTCATACCTCACAGCCCAGGCCTGGAATGACTTCCCGAAACACCTCAGAACCTCCCTCATCTGTTTCTGAAGGAACTTCAATACATGGCTCTTCCAGACGAAACAGGCATGATCTCCTCCCCATCAGGCCAGCCCTACTCAGTGCCTGGATACCCTCACTGGACATTAGCCATGCTCAGCAAATTAACATAACATAACAGAGACCGTATTGTGGATATAAGCTCCAAAGGTTATCAGAACTGATGCCAGTGGATATGAATGATGAGTTATGATAAACTCCAGGTTCTTTCATGCCAGGAGGTCCCCACAGGGCAGGACACATGCCTCAAACTGGAAAGGCTTGGATGAATTCAGACAATCCCTTTTGAGGTTTCTCCTCAGATCCAGGGTGCTACAGTCTTGAAAAAAATTGACAACATGACAACCAAGTCCTATATAAAAAATATAGAGGAACCCTGTTCAAGGATATTTTTGTAACAAACTTTCATAGTTTTTCATTGGACCGAACAACATCTACTCCAGAACTATTGTCTGAGCTCTCTTGGATAAGATGGGGTTGCCCAGCAAAATAATCTCTTTGCCAGCAAGGAGAATTCTCTATGTACTATGTTTCAATGCAGGTCCAGTAAAGTGGGAGCTTAGCCGGCAGATGCATTGAAATGTTTCTGATATCTGAGGCTTCTTTATGGCACTCCACTTTTTTCTCTGATTCTGAGGGATTTATTAAGGATCATAGTAAGGATCAGGAAGGGGAAACCATAACTGATAATAGTTGTACCTTTTTGGTCAAGCTCATCATGGCTTCCTCTTCTTCGTCAGTTAGGAAAGGGTTTATTGGGGACTTCCAATTCCCCCTTCTCCTCTTCTATCTCTTTCTGAGTCAAGTAGTAATGTTGGTCTATGCTTGATGGACTGAATGTTGAAACTAAGCTTTTACAAGGACTCTCATGAAAGTTTGTTAGTTGCAGTACAAGCTCCTAATCTGCATTCTACCTTACAATCCTACTCTCATCACAGGTCAACATATCAGAAATAGTAATTAAAGAATAAGAATAATATGCTGCCCTGTGGTGAATTGAATGGCCATTATTTCTTACAGGATGATTTTGCCTCAGACCTAACAGTTGTTACCATAAGGATTTAGAGGGCAGCTATTAAGGCACTTAGAGAACCTCCTTGGGTTGTGGGGAGCATAGAGTCTGATGTGTTTAGATTGATTAGGAGTTTAGCTCTTCCACACCCTGCAGTGAATAGCTTAGTTCCAGACTGGGGGTGTTTTTGGTACTAGTAGCTCTTCAAAAACATCCTTTAGAACTTATGGTTTCTAAACCTTTTCAACTGTTAAAATGAAAGAATGGAGAACTGGTTTCTCCTTTGTTTAGACCCCCCCCCCCTTCCTGATAATCTTTCCAAAAAGGACTGTCTGCAGATTAGGTCCTTCTTTTGTCCCTAATGTCCATTAGCCTTTACATTTAGATTAAGAGAGCATTCAATCTGAGTTTGCACATAACACTGGAGGGAAGACTCCACGTTATTAAGATGTCAGAAGGGCAGTCTTCATTTATTTAAATCGTGCGTCTTCCTTTAGAAGGGTGGACGGCTTACTTGAGTTAACACTGTAAAGCTTTTTATTTAATGTATTGTCTGTACAAGCATATAATTGAAAATGCTGCCATATTATATGGCCAACAGAAAAGTTTAAATAAGGTTGTTGAAAAAGAGAAAGGTAGATTCAAATTAATTTAGTATTATCTAGAAGAGGTTTAAACTCTATACTCTCTCCTTGAGCAGGTGGGTGTGTTTCACTATTGCAGCAGCTTATAAGAATGACTTACCTCGCCCTGTGGAGGTTCAAAGAAAGCCAACTTAAAGCATTTCAGCTTCTTGGGTAGAAATCCAGAGGGGCTTATATTCTGAAAATATATAGGACAGCCACTTGAGATTTGTCCTCAACTTTTGTTGAGCATTATCGTATCCAATGTTGTGACATTGCGTATGTGGATTTGGGTTCCAGAGTGCTTTATTCTGTGTTATAACAAGAACTGCATTACTGTACACTAAAGAAAGCCTTCACAATAGCCGCACCTAAGCTTTTTTAAGTCTCAGCCTGCAAAAGACTGCGCACATGCCCAGTCGAGCTGGCGAGATTTAATGATGTAGGGAGAGTTTCACTAGTGAGGTTAAACCCTGCCCCTGTTCTCCATTGGCTGGCCTCCTAAACGGTGGCCAGCCATTGGAGTAGAGGCCCTAGTGACGTTCTTCTTTCTCTCTAAGCCCAGCCCTTTTCAGATGGGGCTCCTTGACTTACTGCTGGCATAAAAGGTTTCTTATCTTCATTATGGGTCCAGATGGCCCCATAAAGAAGATAAGGAACCTTTTACTCCAGCAGGAAGTCGGGCTCTCAAAGAGAAAACTCGGCATTGTGTGGTTTCCGGGGCATGGCCCGCCCCTTTTTACCCACATTGTTGTTCTTTCGGTGAGAGGCAGACTTCTTTTGTCCCACCCTCTCTCCCACAGCATTCGCTGTGAGGTTCTGGAGCCCCTTTTGAGGTTTCTTTGCAGAGCTGGACAGGCCGCGCAGTCCGGTATGGCCTCGAAAGCCCCACGGCGACAGAGCGAGGCTGTGGGTGAACTGAGGCAGGGAGTACCCAGTCCTGCTGGCGGGCCTTCCTCGCATGTCAGTTGCATTCCGGAGTTGGGACCGGAAGGCGCCCTCCTCACCTGCTGACCTGCCATCGCCCATCGCTTCCACTTACCGCTCGGCGACTGGCGAGCAATTGCTGCGGCGTCCTGGCTCCAGGACCCCCTGCTTCATGACCATGTTGGCCGGTGACTGGGATGCTGTGCGGAGATTGTTGATGTCTCCCGCTGCCACGCGGCCTGAATCTGCCTGCCTCATCCGTGCAGAGCGCGGCCCGCTGGTGCTCACCACGCAGCACTATGTGCTGCAACATCAGACCCGTTCCCAAGGCCAGCACTGTACAACATGCTGCTTTTCAGATGCCGTTCACTTTGGCCTCCTGTCACAGCCACATGTTGAAAGAAGGAGCACCCCCCTCCCCTTTCTTCTAGTGTCCATGTGGCAAGTGCCTCTCCCATTGCTGCCCACTGCGGGCCCCAAATCTCCCCCTAGGCCCCTCATTCAACGGCATTACTAGCTGATGTGCCGACTTATAGGCCCTGGATTGTCCGGCATGTTATTCAGGAGAGGGACCCGACCCCATTCATGCTGCTGAGGAACCCGTGTCTCTTCTGCATTACTGCCTGCTTCCCACCTCCCAGTGGCAGTCTGCATCTCACTTGAGCTACGGTGCTCCTTTTCAGCTGTCAGGCAATGTCAGAACTGGGTGCCATACAGCATGACACCCACATCATCCCAGCTTTCCTCCTTGCTGTACTCTCTTCTTTGCCGATGCGCCTAGTGGGTGCGGATCCTGAACACCCTGTCACTATCCTATCCATCATGTCCTTTATACAACGCCTTGGAGCCTACCCTGCTCCCTTCTTGCAATGAGCTGCTCGGTCTCCAAACAGTGCAAACTACTCTTTGAGCAAACCAAACCAGCGAGACACCAGGGCATCCACTCGGACACGGACCCCGCAGAGGTGCACAGGCATGTAGCGGCAGCAGACCCGAGCAGGAACTGCCTGTTGCGCCTACAGGAGGGAAGGGGGGCGGAGCCGCCACAGCCACCCTCGACATTCAAACCCAGCGCTAAGTGAGGGGAACTCGACCCGCACCTCCCACCCTCGGGAAATGGTGGTGCCGGAAGGGCTTCCCGACTCGGAGTCCAGCAGAACCACACCATGAGCCTGGGAGCCGCCGGGAAACTTTGTGCCGGAGATGGGCCAGACTTCAATCTCCACTCTGTCCCAGCCGCAGGAGCGCCAAGAAGGAAGCGGTGAGTGGAGGCCGATCTGGGCACTTGTGTATTTATTTGTGCCCCTGACCCTAGTGTAGAGCAGGTACTCTCGGAGAAGACCGTTTGTATACCAAGTGGTCTGCAAGGAGCATTTTGTGCGAATTTTGGATTGAAAGTCTCTGAGGGGGATTCTGAGTGTGCATTTTACTTTTTTCCTGTCACTAGTGGGGTTGGTGTTTACAGGCTGTGACAAGCATTGTCTGCCTGTGCTGAAAGTTTTGGGGAGAGGGACTCTCGGAGTGTGCACTGCAACCCGGAAACCCCTTACGAACTTCGATTTGGGACTGCACACGAAAAGTGTATTGTGGACTGTACTCAGTGAAACGTAAGCAGCGCTGTTCCGTTCTACGTGCTTTTAGTGGCTCTTCCTTGCTGTTTTCACGTTTCGTGCTCATAGGATGCGTGGGGGGTCCCTGCATGGCTGTTTTCCAAAGGGCGTGTATTGCTTCCTTTATGCATTCGTATGCCATTAATTAGCCCTCATGTTTGCCACATTGCTCCCGGAGCTCATGCCTGCACATCAGGGACACTGCATCAAAGAGATCTTCCTCCTGCATAATATTAGTAGTGGTCCAGTAGTTCAGTGCACTTAGGGAAACCCTCCCTGTGTACAGGGGAAGGACTAACAAAGGAATCGCTGAGTCGTGGGAGACAAGAGGGCGGGTTAGCATCAATCCTGATTTTAGGACAGTAACAGCGACCACCAGGACCTTCGGGCTCACCATGGATTAAGGCAGAGTGGTCCAAAATGTAACCTGTGCTCTCAAAAAGTGAACTGCCACTCTCAAATTTCCTACGATTATACTAAAAGGAAAGAAACAGACAAAACATTTATTTCTTTCATTTTAGTATAATCGCGGCACCCGCGCTTTACTTAACATTTTAAACATGCGTGTGGCTCTCTGTGTGTGTGTGGCTGTGTGTGTGTGTGTGGCTCTGTGTGTGTGTGTGTGTGGGGCTGTGTGTGTGTGTGTGGCTGTGTGTGTGTGGCTGTGTGGCTCTGTGTGTGTGTGTTTGTGTGTGTGGCTCTGTGTGTGTGTGGCTCTGTGTGTATGTGTGGCTCTGTGTGTATGTGTGGCTCTGTGTGTGTGTGGCTCTCTGTGTGTGTGTGTGGCTCTGTGTGTGTGCGTGGCTCTGTGTGTGTGGCTCTGTGTGTGTGGCTCTGTGTGTATGTGTGTGTGGCTGTGTGTGGCTCTGTGTGTGTGTGTGTGTGTGTATGGCTGTGTGTGCGTGCAAATGCAATAGGTCTCACATTTGCGAGAGATTAAGCTATTGGCATTGTAAATGACAATGCCATTTATTTATCTGTTTTCAAAACCAACACATAAATACAAATGTTGTCATTTACAATGCCAATAGCTCTAACTTTTGCAAAGGCGAGAGAGTTGCATTGTAAATGCTTGTTTTTGGTTGGGCTGAACCGCTTTACAATAGCTTGGGTGTTTTGCAACGAGTATTAATTGGAACGAGGGCGTGCAAGAGGAGGTTTGTTACAATTACTTACCAGTAATTCCATTACCCTGAGTCCTTTCTTCTTTCCAGTCATTTGGACTAGCCTACCCCTCCCCTCAACGGGGCAATTGTGGGTCATTTAAGGTAAGAAAGCTTGATACATTATATAACTTTCTAGAGAGGCGGTACCTCTAAGCTACCGAGAAAGTTAGTTACATCTTTTGGTTTCGGCTTTCTATGTTGATGAAAGAGAAGTAAGACAATAGTCTGTCTATCTAAAGAGAGAATAAAAACCAAACAAACTGGATTATAACAATGCAATCCCCATGGTGTGCAAGCTTACTCTGTGTAATAAGTAAAATTAGCACGTTTTTTGTGCATGTTACTTAGAGGTACCCTCTGTCTTTGTCTACAAACGTGATAAAGGATATGGGTTGTAGTCCCCCAGGCCAATGCTAAAGTAGGCTCCCCTGTTTTGGATGCCAACTTGTTACAGATATGGTGTATCTGCTTAACAGCCCAAGAGGAAACTGGAAATGACTCAAATACAAAATGCGCAGTCAAAAAACTTGGATAATATAGAAAGAACAGACTGATATTCTATCATACAGGGGTTTTCCTTCATCCACACAGACATGTTGCAGTAAAGTCCATACATTGTATCTTCAAAGCCATGTTGGAAGGTCCCTTATTTCACACTGCTCTATGTTCTTGAAACAATTATTTGAGATTCATGTCTTTATTGACAGTTTGTTTTTGGACATTATGGTTTCGTTTGGTCAACCAAATGACTGTTTTAACTTTCATCTAGAGTGAACTCGAAGAATCCTGATAATATAACAAGTGGTATATTATATTCTGTTGGTGTCATTGTGTGATTTAATTGTTCATGTCAAAGAATTGTAGAACGGACTAAGTCTCAAATGTATTTTTCCTGTTTTATATGTTCATCAGCATGAATGATGCATACTGTCCATACATGAATCTTTTAGCTCTCCCTGGGATTCTGGAATACCTGAGGTTAACAGTAATTTATGAGTTAAAACATATATAATAATGGCATCCTTCTCATGGTATTTATTTTTTAATTATTTCTGTCTGTATATAGCCAAACAATTTTTTTGCTAGTTTTTTATCTGTTTATAAATCCATATTTATTTTGTAAATACATAAAGATACACCTAATGTTTTTCGCACATTTACTTAGTCAAAACATGTACACTCCTGCTTGGATGTCTTCTGGATTTTACAGATATAAGAATCCCTAAATTACACAACACACATATATGAAAACATTTGTGTTGTAATATAAACACATGCACATCTGTGACTTCAATAGGGAACACTTTTCGGGGGCATGGCTAAGATGGCGGCGGAGTAGGACGTGTTTTACAGTCCCTCCGGCGCTGCTCGTGCATCGCGTTGTACTTAGCCCCTACTAGTGCCCATCTGTGCTGGCTGCGGGGGTCCTTCGCCTCCTCTTGCATCCCATCCTTGGGTGGGACCCTCTTTTTGCGCCCGGTGTGGCGTACCACCATCTGCAGACATGCTGCCTAGAAGCGGCGGAGGCCTGTTGCCCTTGGAGGGCGGGAGCGTTTACGAGGGCAGCTACCTGGTGTGGAAGCTACGGCGTGGAAGATCTGCGGCCGCTGTGCCAGAGGCGGCGGCTGACTTACCTGGGTGAAGGTTCGGGCAGCACGAAGACGGAGTAGCGGAGGCGGCGAGGGCTCCGCCCGCCATTTTGTCCTTCGGCGCCCCAGTTTGGTCAGTGGTGACCTGCGGTGCCTGGCTGCGCCCCTGGACGAAGGGCCCAATGGAGCTGCTGCTGAGGCGCCGCCAGCAGGTGATCGTGCTGACTGGCGGAGCTGCCCGAGCCCCGTCGCGGAGCAGTGCTGAGTGGCCGGAGGAGGCCCGAGTGCCGAGCGGTGGGCACCGGCGCGAGGAGGAGGCTGGTGAGCGGAGGCCGCGGCCTAGTTCTGCGTGGCGGTGGACGGCCGAGGGGCCTTGCGGGAGTGCGTGATCAGCCCTCCAGTCTGGTGTGTGCGGCGGTGGATCCAACCCGGAGGGCAGCACCGGTGAGGCCTGTGGAACTGCAACGGGGCTGAGTGCCCTCATCTGAGGGTAGGGGCGAGTGACGGCGCCTGTGTGGCTGGGACTTGAGCAGCCTGTTGGGAGTGGGGGACCTGCAATCGGCCCGCGAATCAGCGGACAATATCTTGCTGGCTTAGCAGCTGCAGCGGGGCCCACCTTGCCTGGCGGCTGTAAAATCGCGCGGAGGGCGTCTGTTCTCCCGGGGGCACTTGAGACTGTATCTTCGCTCTGAGGTGGTGGTGGGGGCTTAGGCCGCCTCTTCGGTCCGTATATCGGCAGACGGCGGCGCGGCATACCTTGGCACCAGGAGCGGCCCGGATCTGGGGTGTGGCGCTGTGGGGGGAGTGGCAGGCCCCCCCCCCTTCCCCTCTGCTCCTTTTCACCCGAGGTAGCGATTCCTGCCTGGCCTCTCAGCGGTGCTTTCTGGCCCCTGCTGCATTGAACAGAGCCCAGATCGGGCGGTGTCCCCCCTCCACCCCCGGGAGAGACGCAGGGCCTGTGTCGCGCCTTGGAGTACGGAGCTAACGGGTGGACTGGTGTTGAGGTGTGGGCCTTCAGTTGCAACTGCTGGGGGCTGGTACCACCTTTGCCCTTTCCTAGCGCTTTGGAGTGTGGGCCCCTCTTGGGCGCAAGATGGCGGCTGCCAGGAGCAAGAGGGACAAACGTCTTAAAGGTCTCCTTCAGAAGGTACCGGGCAGCCTGCCTCTTCGTGTGCAGACAAATCACCACGCTATGAGGATCAGGAAGCGCCAGCAACCAAAGCCTTTATGTTGGATCTCTTTTCTGCCATAAACGAAGATATCTTGGAGCTTCGCTCACAGCTCTCCTCCGATTTGCGTGAAATGCGGCGTGATGTGGATGCTGTCGGTGAGCGAGTGGCGACGTTGAAGGAGCACGACCTGGGGACTGCAGAGGACGTCCACCAGCTTCAGCAAGATGTTCTTCGCCTCACGGAGCAGAATTTAGACCTTCAGGCGCACGCTAAGGATTTAGTGAACCGATCTCGGCCGAACAATATTCGAATCAGGGCGGTCCCGTAGAAGGGCGAGGGAGATAACCTGCGTGAGTAGGTGGAGGCCCTGTTTCGGCACGTCCTGGGTGAGGAGGGGATCCAGGACATCCAGATGGATCGTGTCCACCAGGTTGGCCTTCCGCGGGGTGCCAGGGCTCCTCCCCTGGACATTTTAGTATGTGTCCAAGACTTTCAGCTCAAAGAAAAGATCCTCCGGAGAGCCTGGGATCTCAATCCCATACAGTTCCAGGACCACCATCCAGCGCTTTACCAGGATCTGGCGGCCTTCACCCTTGTCAAACGTAGGGACTTTAAACCCATCACCACTCATTTACAAGAACAAGGCATCCCCTACTCATGGGGCCACACGTTTAGGTTTATCTTCAAGTTTAATGGCAAGCTGATCCAGGTTCGGTCGTTGGACTCGGCCTTTGAGATTTTGGGACTGGAACGGGCCTCCTCTGCGCCTGAGGGCAGCAGGTCGCCTGCTAGGCGGCGCAGGCGCTCCACGGAATGGCAGCATGTAGGGAAGCCCTCTACGTCGGTGAAGCCGGATGTGTCCGCAAGTCAGCTGGAGAGGGCGGCTGCTGTTACCTCTGTGGCACTGGTAACTGATAGCTCTGGGGTTGCTTGAGACCCTTTAGTTTGGCACTAGTGGGGTCGGTAGCAGGCGTCGGAGGGCGACGGTTCTCCAACTACTGATTATTGCACTTCTATGTCCTCGGAGTTCTGTGTGTCCTGTATCAGGAATCAGAGGGGTGTTGCGGAGGCGCCATGTGCTCCTGCAATTTGGGCCTGTTCGCCGGACTGGGGTTGCCTTTGGCGAGCTCTGTGTTTTGTTTCATGTGGGATTTTCCTGTGGTTGGGGTTAGGGAGGTGGGCGTGGGGGGGAGGTTTGGGGTTGTTTTGGGGGCTCCGCACCAGCTACAGGGGGACTTAGATGAGGACCCGGGGCACAGAATGAGTGCTGTGGCACCCCCAGGGACGATGGCGTTAGGACTTGCAGTGGCTATCCTCCTCCCTTGTAAGTATCGTGGGTAGGGACTTAAAGTTTGTAAGCCTCAATGTTAGGGGTTTGAATAACTCTGTTAAACGCTCAGCTATCCTCTCCCTCCTAGAGGGTGTGGGTGGGGATGTGTGCCTATTGCAGGAGACCCACCTCCTCTCTAAAGATGTTAAGCGCATGGCAGATAAACGCTTCCCGCTGCAATTATGGTCCTCAAGTTCGGCTAAGAAATATGGGGTGGCGATTCTTTTCAGCTCACGTGCACACTGCAAGATACTCTCTCAGACTGTGGCCTTTTGTTTAAATATTGCTGTTAATCGGAGCCCCTTCACGGACTCCGATTGCCGGCGCCTCCGACACGGTCGAGAAGAGTAGAATGATCGACCGTGTCAAAGGCGGCGGACAGATCGAGGAGAACCAATGCCTGATGAGAGTTAATATCTGCACTCCCTCTTAGCTCGTCCAAGACAGAAAGAAGGACAGATTCTGTAGAATGTAATGGACGAAAGCCTGCCTGGTGGGGAGCTAAAAAGTGACTTTCCTCAATAAAAGCACTAAGGCAGGTGGTGACATGGCTCTCCAAAATCTTTCCTAAGAAGGGAAGCAGAGAAATAGAATGGAAGTTAGAGAGAGAAGTGGGGTCAGCGCCTGACTTTTTTAGGATGGGATTATTTTGGCTGATGTAAACAGGTCGGGGACAATTCCCTGCATGAGAGAGTTGTTGAGGAGAGCCAGTGGGGGATCGGGACAAGTAGAAAAGATCTCTCTCAGTATATAAGCAGGGCAACTGTCAGAAGGAGATCCTGATTTAACCTTTGTGAGCAAAGTAGAGAAAGCTTCCTTGGAGATCAGAGTAAATTGATCTAGAAAAAAAAGAGTTAAGCGGGGTTGGGGACATGAAAAAGTAGGGGAAGGCGGGGGAATATTGGATTTAATGGTTGCGATTTTCTCGATAAAATACTCATTAAGGGAGTCGCTAAGAAGTTGAGAGGGAACCGGCTTGAGAGTAGCTCTGTCAGAGGTAGCTAACTTGTGAACAATAGTAAAAATTTCCTTGGGTTTATTTGCAGCAAGAAGAATCTTGGAGGAGAAATGTTCTGATTTTGCATGTAAAATGGCTCTTTTATAATCCTGGAGTAAAGTCGTGTACAGTAGTTTTAATGCAGGACAATATCGACGCCTCCAATGGCGCTCAGCCTGCCTAAGTGCAAGTTTTTTGTTTTTAAGCTCGATGGTGAACCATCTGTTGGCCTCGTGGAGGCGTCAAGACTTTCCAAACACAGCGTGTACTTTAGCACACTCTGTGTTTGGAAACTGTCTCTACGCTTTTGTTATTAAAGCGCGGGGCAGACTGTGGCTTTTTGTTTAAGTAATGATGTTAATCAGAGGCCGTGAAGGTGCTCCGATTAACAGCAATATTTAAACAAAAGGCCACAGTGGGCAGTCAGGAGGGCGGGCGGCAGGGGGCACAGCGGCTGGGTAAATGAGCAGAACAGAAGGCAAGAGGGGAATAAAACAAGGAAAAAACTGAGTGGGACAGAGGGCAGAAGGGCACAAAAACGAGTGGGACAGAGGGCAGAAGAGCACAAAAACGAGTGGGACAGATGGCAGAAAGGCACAAAAATGAGTGGGACAGAGTGACGAAGGGCACAAAAACGAGTGGGACAGAGGGCAGAAGGGCACAAAAACGAGTGGGACAGAGGGCAGAAAGGCACAAAAACGAGTGGGACAGAGAGCAGGAGGGCACAAAAACAAGTGGGACAGATGGCAGAAAGGCACAAAAACGAGTGGGACAGAGGGCAGAAGGGCACAAAAACGAGTGGGACAGAGGGCAGAAGGGCACAAAAACGAGTGGAACAGAGGGCAGAAATCTACAAAAACGAGTGGGACAGAGGTCAGGAAGGCAAAAAACGAGTGGAAAGTGAAGTGGAACAGAGGGCAGAAAGGCACAAAAAATGAGGGGAAAACGAAGTGGATAAGGCAGAAGGGCACAAAAAGGAGTGGGACAGAGGGCAAAAGGTCACAAAAAAGAGTGGCACAGAGGGCACACGGGCACAAAAAAACTAATGGCACAGAGGCAATATACAGAATACAGAAATATAGGGGCAGCTAAGAACAAAAGGCAGAACGGGCAGAGAGGCACGGGGCAGCGAGTCGAGAGGAACAGAAGGGAAAACTGGGCAGAGACACGGGCAGCGAGAGGTACAGAATGAAGACCGGGCAGAGAGATCACAGGGACAGCGAGGGGAAAGGGGGAAGAAAAAGGGGCACGGACCACGTACAGGCAGCGGGCAAGACAGACAACAGCAGTCAGAGACACAACAATGAAAATACAGGCAATTCAATAAGTTTGCAAACTGCCTTTAAGACCCTTATTTTGGCTTTGTCTATATGTGTGAAAATGCACCATCTTTTCACTTTTTAAAGTAAACGTTTTGAGTGCCATTTGGCGCCGCAGACATGCACGGTTTGGTTCCTGGCGCACATAGCCATGGTTGCAGCGCACAGAGACCCTGCACTGCCGCACACAGAGGAAAAGAAATTAGAGGGAACATTGCTTGCGTATCCGATTGTCCCCCTCCATCGCTAAATCGGTGTCTCTTAATTATAGACTGCTCATTGACCAGACTGTTAAGGTCCTTTCTGACTGGTCTTGCCTCAACTTAGTTTGGTACGGGAGGTTGGCGGCGGTGAAAATGACTGTGCTTCCGCGGGCCCTTTATCTATTCCAAATTATGCCCTTGACTCCTCCGCCGGGTGCTCTCTGGAAATTGCAGGGGCTCCTTAATAAGTTTTTGTGGAACAATAAGCGGCCACAGTTTGCACGGTCCCTTGCTACGGCCCGAAGGCGGCGGGCTGGGGTTTCCCTGCTGACGGCTTACCATCAAGCTTCCTCCCTCTGTTACATAGCAGAATGGAACAGGCCCCTGTCTAGCAAGCACTGGAACTTTATGGACCAAACGGTATCGGGTTGCAACATTTGGCGGGAGTTGTGGCTACCGCGTAAGCATAGGGCGTGGGGCCTGTATTCTTCCCCTGTGACTTCCCCGACCCTCAAAGAATGGGACCAATTGGCGCAGCGTAAGGGGTGGACTACCTTTACCTCTCTGATGACTCTTATTGTTGATAATCTGGATTTTCCGCTGGGGTGTGCGTCTCCAGTCTTTCACCGCTGGCGTGAGGAAGGCTGTAAGAGGGTGGGCTCTCTCTTTGACCTTGAGGGTCTGATTCCATTCGCCCAATTACGGAGGGAGTACTTTCAGTTACGGGAGACTGATGCTTTCCACTATTCGCAGTTAGCCCACTGGGTGACGCAGCCAGCCAATTTCGCTTCCATGTCCTGCCCATTGTCGGTGTTTGAAAAATGGTTAGTCTTTACGAAAGATGACTGCAATATCATATCTGAGTTATACGCGCTGATCCTGCATGATCCTAAGAAGCAGCGAACAAAGGTGCAGGTCCGTTGGGAAACAGAGCTGGGGCGCCCCTTGACGAAAAAGGAGTGGGAATCTATCTCTTACTGCGTGCACCACACTGCCTCTAACACTGCAGGTACGGAATCGACCTATAAAGTGGCCGCCTATTGGTACTATGACCCGGGGCGCATCAAGGCATGGGACGCTGCGAAGTCAGGCCTCTGCTGGCGGGGGCATGGCCTATCAGGGACTTTGGTGTTTTACTGTGGCATTGCCTGAAGCTGGTGAGGTACTGGGGGTGGTCCTGGATGACCTGGATTACATTTCCCCGGGCTCCTGAACATGTGCTGCTGGGGCTTCCCGAACCTAAGTACTATCCCTTGCGCTCGCTGAAGGGTAGACAGATTGCACTAGCTTTGTTGGCGGCGCGATAGGTCCTTTTAGCGCAGTGGGGTTCCCCGGTCATTCCAGACCCACAGGATTGAATACTAAGACTTTGGCACACTTTGGCTATGGAGCGCCTCTCCCTAGAATGGATGGGAAGGGCAGGGATTACAAAAAGCTCTGGGCTCCATTCTTGCGACTCCTTTCTAAAGACCTGCGAGAAGAAACGTGCCCGAAGTATCTGCAAATTCTGCAACTCATTCCCTTAGAACCTCAGGGGGCCACAAATATTGATTGATTGCCTGTTGATAGGAGTATGGGCAGATCCTGGAGGTTGGATGGTAGAGTTCGACGCTGGTGCGGAGCGGGGTGGGGGGGTATTGTGGGGTGGGGGTAGGGGTTTTATTTTTGTGTCTTCTGTTTATTTTTTGATTAAAAGTGGTGGCTAAAGCATTGCAAGGTTGCTCTTCAAGCTTTGCTCTCTTCCGCGGGGTCACCCTCCGGGTTGTGGACCCAGACGCTGTGTCATTGCTATGAGAGTACGCCCTGCCGGCAAGCTGATGTAGGCAGCTGGGCTGTGTTAAACATTGCTTCTCCACACAATAAAATAAAAATTATTGACTCTAAATAGGGAACACTTTTCTTTTTTAAGCCATTCAGCTATCCTGCATAGCAATTGGTTGTCAGGACCTAGAAGTCATGTACGCACTTACTGCCTGCATTAGGGTGAACCAGGAGGTAACCCGACAATAGAAACTACATTACCCAGCAAACATAGCGAGAGTGAGTTCGACGCATCGCTGGAACCGGTTAAAGTGCAGCTGGGTGATCGGACGCTGACTATTATCCTGGCAGATTTCCTGTGGCAGCAGTTTTGAGGATCTCAGGAGCAGAGGCGGTAAGTGTGCGTTTGGCACCTTTTTGGACCATCTTGCTCGCTTAATCATCCGTATGGCTGGAACATGTAGACCGTGCTAAGTCATCATCGTAGTTATTTTTCAAAACTGCTTTTGCACTGTTTTTAATGTGGATAGCAAGAGGTCTCAAATAAATATTTTTTCTATTGCGATCCATTTTTAACCTTGCTCTCACTTCCATGCACTGCACCCATCATTCGCACACTATCTTGTCTTCACATCTGTGAGCCCTTAGAGAGCTTTCTCTCTCCTGATTAGGTTCTATATAATTTTGAAAACATCCGAGAGCTCCCCGATGGTTGTAACCCTTGGTTACACGAGCGTGTCACCAGCGGGAGACCCAGATGATGAAGCATGTCACTTCGGTGAGTGATAAGAATCCGTCCTTTGTTAAGGATTTTTCTTTATGAAGGTCTCGTCTGTAGGAGACTGTCCGCTAACTGTTCTCTGCATTACAGCATTTTAGGTCTTGTATGATTCTCTAGACCCGCGTTTTTCTGTCTGTTTTCAAGTATATATTTGGGGAATAAATCCGCACTTGGTCTTAAAACTTTCCCCGAGACCCCTCACTCCCTTATTTGGTTGTTTTTGTATCCTGTAGATGGCAAGGAGCTGGAGTCTGGACCGATCAGTTACGTCACACCTGAATACGATCTAACCTACGACGGGTACCACCATGAATGGCTGTCATTCAATATCATTCAAACCCCTCAGTACGGAGTGATATTGGGCCTCCCCTGGTTTCAAAAACACGAGCCAACTATAGACTGGACCAACAAGTCATTGCACATGCAGTCTACATATTGCCAGAACCAGTGCAACCAGCCGCACACAAGTCCATCCAAAGCTTTAGCCGCCTATCATCGCATCGCGACGGAGGCAGAAAAGAACGTGGTCCTACCTACATGTTACAGTAGATATACAGATGTATTCAGCGACACCAAGACAGAGGAGCTCCCTCTATACAGGGACTATGATTGCCCGATCAACCTGGTTCCAGGAGCTGTGGTTCCATGAGGCAGAATTTATGCTCTTACAGCACCTGAAAACCTACACCTACGGATGTATTTGGACAAACATCTCACCTTAGGGTTCACTCGCCCTTCCAGGTCTCCTGCAGCATCTCCCCTCTTTTTCATACCGAAGGTTAATGGGGATCTGAGGTGTTGTATAGACTACAGAGCGTTGACCACGATCACCGTCAAGAATCAATACCTGCTGCCCTTGATTTCGGTCCTTTTAGAACAGGTTAAATCAGCAGTCATTTACACCAAACTGGACCTCAGAGGGTGTACCATCTGGTTCGGATGCATGAAGGCGATGAATGGAAGACGGCCTTCAAAACGCAGTATGGGTTATTCTCGAGTACCTTGTCATGCCGTTCAGGCTGTGTAATGCCCCCACGGCTTTCCAGTTCTTCCTCAACAATGTCCTCAGAGACTTTCTGGACCACTTTGTTGTGGTATATATAGATGACATACTGATATTTTCCTCCAACGAAGAACATGTTTTCCATGTAGGTCGCGTTCTGCACGCACTACGAGAACACCAATTGTTTTGCAAGATCACCAAATATGAGTTTTAGCCCAATCTGCCACCCCAGTTCAGACACGGCCATATGCAAATCAGTCTGACCCTGTACCTCATGGGACCAGACCAGCCGGAACTGCCAAGCCATGCCTTCCCTGGACCGGATTCAAGCTTTCTAGGACTGGTTTCTGGCATTACAGCCGTCTTCAGCCAGGCTTGCTTGAATCCAGTGGCGAAGTGAGCAAGGGACTCACGTCTGAGCATACCCTGCCAACTTATGGCGAACAAAGCGGTACAAAAGGGGGTGGTGATGGATGGAGCATCTGAACCAATCAAACACTCACACCCAGTCAACAGATCTGGGTTTAATCCATCACCGTTCTTTATCCCACTCTGCCACCCCAGTTCAGACATGGCCATATGCAAATCAGTCCGACCCGGTACCTCATGGGAACAGTCCAGCCTGAACTGCCAAGCTATGCCTTCCCTGGACCGGATTCAAGCATCCTAGGACCGGTTTCTGGCATTACAGCAGTCTTCAGCTAGGCTTGCTTGAATCCAGTGGCAAAGTGAGCAAGGGATTCACCCAAGGCAAGAGTTACTTCACAAAGGTGACAAAAGAAATACTAATAACGTCAGAAAGCAAAGACAGCCTACCGGCTGGTTCCAAAGATGAGGAACCTCTCCGTTCCTTCTCCGAAAGCTAGAGGAGAATCTCCAATGGAATCATTAGTTTTAGAGTTCCAGGAGGGGGCAATCCAGCGTCTCCTGACTCTAGAGAGGATGGTAACAACCACTACCACCGGTTTACTTGATGCGGTCAATAAGGGTGCAATCCTGCGTCTTCCTGACCGAAGTCTCAAGCAGAGAGTACCCCCAAACACCACATCTCTTTGGTACGTAACACTCAGCCGAGTGCAACGAGGGGACGCGGAGGGGGTCAATCCTGCGTCTCACGCTTCACACCCTTAATGATGTAGACAATACTTTGCGAGGACGCAGAGGGGGCAATCCGGCGTCTCACGCGCCTCACAAAGATACGAATAGCAGTACCAGCCGGTAACTGCTTCAGGCAGTGAACAAAGAAACACGGTGAGGATGCGGAGGGGGCAATCCGGCGTCTCCCGCGCCTCACACAAAAGTCAATGGCAGTACCCGCCGGTAACTGCCTCCGGCGTACTAACTCGTCCGAGCTAGTACGCAAACTTGCTTCGCAGCCACGAAGCAGAATCAGCTACGCGAAGATGAACAAACGAACTCCGCAGCAAAATCTGCGGGGGAAACAGGCGTCCGTTATCCAACTGACTCCTAAGGACATATTACGTGCGGTAACCTCTGTCTCCCAGGCTGCTATATGCCTTTTGCGGTACTTCCCCCTTCCCGCTAGGTATTATGGGAGATGTAGTCTTCCTTCTATACCTTAGGCAGGCACATCCGCTAGACCCTGACAGTACGCCCCCCCTTCTCTGTGCCTCCTAGCACCTGGCTTCTGCGGGTAACGGGCATAGAACGATCGGACCAATCAGGGGGCATGGACCTCCTCACTCGGTTCCCACGAGTCGTCCTCCGGTCGATATCCCTTCCAGGAGACCAGAAACCACAACTTCCCCTGGCGAAACCTGGAATCGAGTATCCGTCGTACCTCGAACTCCAGTTGGTCACCCCTCTGGATAGGCGGAGCGGCCCTGCGCCGCGCTGACCCTGCTGGTTTCAGTAAGCTGCTGTGGAACACAGGATGAATCCTCATAGAAGAGGGAAACTTCAGCTTGTAAGCCACAGGATTGATTTGACGAAGGATGGTGTAGGGACCGATGAAACGCGGGTGGAATATACTACGATAGCGAAAACGGATGTTCTTCGTAGACAGCCAGACCTTGTCACCTACGGCATACCGAGGACTCTCCTGTCGATGTTTATCTGCCCACCTTTTGTACGTAGTCTTGGCTTGAACCAGGGACTTTTGGATACGCCGATGTGTGATCAGAAGAGCCTTTACATGGGCGGCTACCGTGGGATAATTTTGGACTTCTTCTGGCACCGTTATGGGCAGAGTGTTTGCATGAAACCCTGTGTTTGCTTTGAATGGTGTTTCTCCTATCGAACTGTGCCAGGCATTGTTGTAAGACAGTTCCGCAAGCCATAGCAGAGAAACCCAGGATTTACTTGCTTCCTCTGAATAGCACCTCAGGTATTGCTTGACCGTCTGGTTGAGCCGCTCTGTCTGTCCGCCGGTCTGCGGATGGAAGCTGGTGGATAGGGCGTCTTCCACCCGAAGAGCCTTGCACCACATGTGCCAGAACCGTGCCACAAACTGTGGTCCCCTATCTGAGACGATTTCTCGTGGAATGCCATGTATTCGCACCACATGAGTCAGTAGCAACTGAGCTATCTGGCTGGCCGTTGGCAAGTTCTTACACGGAATGAAGTGTCCCATCTTCGTTAGGCTGTCAACTACAACCATGATGGCGTTGAACCCTTGATCGGTGGGAAGGCCAACAATGAAATCCATACTTACGGTGTGCCATGGACGGGATGGAGTGGGTAGAGGCATGAGTTTTCCTCGGCTCGTAGAATGGTCTCCTTTTGCTCGAGCACAAATGTCACATTGTTTAATCCACTTCTCCACATCCTTTGTCAGGTTCTCCCACCAGAACTGGCATTTTACTAGATGTACCGTTTTTTTGTTTCCCGGATGCCCTGCGAGTACATCATTATGGCACCAATTAAACGCCTTCATACTCAGGGCGTATGTTGGTAGAAACAGTTTTCCGTCATGTAAGGGTATACCGTGTTTCATGGTTCGGCGACTGTTCTGGTTCGCCCATACCTGCCACTGGACCTGGCTTTGTTGTCTCTTGACTAGTTCTATGAACTGATCCGCGGTTACCGAACACACAACCTTTTCTGGTGCAATGATGGCTTGCTGCATCTCTTGTGATGCTACCATATCTCCCCCTTGCCTAGAGAGATAATCTGCTTTCCTGTTTTCTGTTCCTGGGCGGAAAGTAACGATGAAGTTATATTCTGCAAAGAACAACATCCACCTCATTTGACGGTAGGAGAGATGTTGTGCGGTCTTCATGAATTGCAGATTACTATGGTTGGAATACACTGTATTGGATGTTGTGTTCCCCAGAGGTAGTGTCTCCATTCCAGGAACTCCCTCTTTATGGCTAGCAGCTATTTTTCGGAGATTGTATAGTTGACCTCGGTGGAATGGAGCTTTTTTTACAGAAAAGCAACAGGGTGCAGTTGTCCCGTTTCTTTGTCTCTTTGTGACAAGACTGATCTGATGCATCCGCTTCCACTACGAACGGAAGGTCCAATTGAGGGTGCTTCAGTATCGGGGCAGTGACAAATGCTCTTTTCAACTGGTTGAAAGTCTCCATGGCTTCGGGATTCCATCTGAAAGGGACTCCTTTCTTCAGGAGGTTGGTTATAGGAGAGGCCAACAAGGAGAACTAAGGGATGAACCGCCTATAATAATTGGCGAAACCAAGGAAACACTGCACCTCTTTCACACTGTTAGGTACCGGCCAAGCACATACCGCCTCTATCTTTCTTTCTGCCATACGGAAACCCCTCGGAGTCGATATAACCCCCAGAAATTCTACCATCTCCACACTGAACTCACATTTGCTGAGCTTACAATAGAGAGTGTTCTCTAACAGTTTCTTCAGTATTAGGATTACATGACTGACGTGTTGGGCCCGGGATACAGAATAGACCAAGATGTCGTCAATGTAAACTATAACAAACTGATCTATATATTCCTTCAATACGTCATTTAGGAAGTACTGGAATGCCGCCGGGGCGTTGCACAACCCGAACGGCATTACCAGATACTCGAAAAGACTGCATTGGGTTTTGAACGCTGTCTTCCACTCATCCCCCTCGCATATTCGAACCAAGTGATAAGCACCACGGAGATCCAACCGTGTATAGATCACTGCCTCCCTCACTTGGTCCAATAAGACGGGGATGAGCGGAAGAGGGTAGGGGTTCCATATAGTTTGTTTATTCAGCTGGCGGTAGTCTATACAAGTGCGCAGCTCGTCATTGGCTTTTGGCGTGAAAAACAGGAGCGAGGCTGCCGGAGACCTAGATGGCCGGATAAACCCAATCGCGCTAAAGTGTGCCAAATATTCCTGTAGGTGTTTGGTCTCTGGTTCTGATAAGGCATACACCCTACAGGACGGAACAATGGCTCCTTCGACCAGATCTATCCGGCAATCGTACTCCCGATGGGGAGGGAGTACTTCTGCCTTGACTTCACTGAATACTTCTCTGTACTCTTCATAGGCAGCCGGCAGGGTCGTGTCTTTTTCTACTGCCATGGCTATGTGCATGGTCCGAGCCAATGCTAGCGTGTGGGACGTAGGTGTGTTCATACAATTTTTCTGACAATCCTCAGAAACAAGACTCACTGTTTTCGCTTTCCAATCTATGAAAGGATTGTGTAGTTCCAACCATGGTATTCCCAAAATGATCTCGTACTGAGGGGCTTCTATGATGTTCAACACTATGCTCTCTATATGTTTGACCGTGCTACTTTCTAGGATCAGCACTACCTCCTCTGTGCGTTCGGTAATGGGACCGGATTTCAGGGGTGTTCTGTCCACCGCCAGCACAGTCTCTGCGCTTGTATTGGGGACTCGTCCCAATCCCAAACGGCGCACCAGCCCCTCCTCTACAAAATTCCCGGTAGCCCCCGAATCTATCATACTCCACACCGAATGTTGTTGCTTCTGAGATTGCAACAGTGTGGACAGGATGATGTGAGTGGCTATCGGTTTGTCTATGGTAGATGCCAAAGAAGTTAGTCTCCAGACTTTCCACTCCGACTCTTTTCTGGTTGAGTCTGTGTCTGTGGTTTCACCCGGGTTGAGGGTGGTAAGCGCCACTTTCTTTCCAGAATAAAAGGACTTGGGTCTTTTGGGTTTTGATGGACATTCCTTGACATAGTGCCCTTTCTTACCGCAGTACATACATAACCCATGTGTACGGCGGCTCTCCCGTTCTGCCCTGGACAAAGGCGAACGAATGGCGCCTACATCCATGGGTTCCGGGGCGCTGTCTCTAGGTGTGTGAGAGACGGCGACGGCTGCCCCGGTCCACCTGAATATCTATTGTGTCTCCTACGATCACCTCCCCTCTCTGCTAGCCAATGGTCCAAGCGTAGGGTGAGGTTAATTAGATCAACACACGTAGTCGGTTGGGGGGTCTATTTGGGCGATCACATCTGTTAAGTCGTCAGACAAGCCCTGATAGTACAATGCCATCCGCTTTTCTTCCGGCCAAGCGATTTCGGCCACCAGCCGATTGAAAGTGGTCATGTACGTGACCAAATCTTTCTTCCCTTGGCGAAGCTCTAAGAGCTCCCGATCTGCGCTGAGAGTGGTCACTCTTCGATCGAAGACTCGTTCGAACTCCATACGGAAAGCAGTCCAATCGTTTAGGATAGGGTTGTCGTTCTTGACAAAAGGAACCCCCCAATTGGCTGCATCCCCTGATAAGTAGGAAATGGCAAACGCCACCCGGGACAGATTTGTGTGGAACGAGGCAGGCCTACAAGTAAAATGGAGGGTGATCTGAGTCAAGAATGCTTGTATCTTCTGAGGATCCCCCGAATACCTTTCGGGACTGGCTAACGGTATAGGTGGAGGGACCGTTACCTGCATCTGACGAGACTCTTAGGATGCGTCAAAAGGATTACCCTGCTGTCGATCTACTCTTTCCCTTAACGCATCGGCCTCTGTTTTAGACGTAGCCAGTTCCTGCTGTACCAACAGCAGGGACTGGAGCACGTGGTCCATAGTTGCCATGATTTGAGGATCCTTCCGACCAGGAAGAGTGATTTAACGTAGGCACGTGATTCTGTCACGGCTGCTGGCTCCTCGGGGTCGGAACGATGCTCAAATGGGGTCCACCTCCTGACGTCCCTGCACTCTGACTAACAGTAAAGATCCAGAGCACAAAGGCAATCAAGCGAGGGATAGGTAGGGGTAGGAGCAGCAGGGATAGGGAGACCTGTAACAAAAGAGTACATACGTTAGTACACACCCCTCTTCTCTCTAGGCTCCTATACTATTCGTTATCCTCAAAACAATACCTGATAACACTCAGGAGATGACCCCGTCCCTCTTCAGAGATCCTTCTCTCTTCTGCTGCATAACTGGTCTAAGAGAGGGGAGAACATGAACTGTATTACTCCTATCACTATGCCACTACAGTCCCCTTATTCCTTGAACATATCGCTATCATACATACCAAAAGTGCACTCCTAAGAGAAGATCGGGGATTCAACTTCTCAGTTCTCCAAGCAAACCAATAAACCTTCCCCTTCTTGATTCACCCAAGGCAAGAGTTACTTCACAAAGGTGACAAAAGAAATACTAATAACGTCAGAAAGCAAAGACAGCCTACCGGCTGGTTCCAAAGATGAGGAACCTCTCCGTCTCTCCGTTCCTTCTCTGAAAGCTAGAGGAGAATTTCCAATGGAATCATTAGTTTTAGAGTTCCAGGAGGGGGCAATCCAGCGTCTCCTGACTCTAGAGAGGATGGTAACAACCACTACCACCGGTTTACTTGATGCGGTCAGGAAGGGTGCAATCCTGCGTCTTTCTGACCGAAGTCTCAAGCTGAGAGTACCCCCAAACACCAGATTTCTTTGGTACGTAACACTCAGCCGAGTGCAACGAGGGGACGCGGAGGGGGTCAATCCTGCGTCTCACCCTTAATGATGGAGACAATACTTTGCGAGGACGCGGAGGGGGCAATCCGGCGCCTCACGCACCTCACAAAGATACGAATAGCAGTACCAGCCGGTAACTGCTTCAGGCAGTGAACAAAGAAACAGGGTGAGGACGCGGAGGGGGCAATCCGGCGTCTCCTGCGCCTCAAAAAAAGTCAATGGCAGTACCCGCCGGTAACTGCCTCCGGTGTACTAACTCGTCCGAGCTAGTACTCAAACTTGCTTCGCAGCCACGAAGCAGAATCGGCTATGTGAAGATGAACAAACGAACTCCGCAGCAAAATCCAGTCTTCCTTCAATACCTTAGGCAGGCACATCCGCCAGACCCTGACAGGTATGGCCAGACGTGGGTCCCTTGCTCACTAAGCCACTGGAGTCAAGCTATCCTGGCTGAAGACGGCTGATAGCCAGAAACCGGTCCTACGATGCTTGATTAAGGTCCAGGAAAGACATGGCTTGGCAGTTCGGTCTGGACTGTTCCCATCAGGCACAGGGTCAAGACTGATTTGCATATGGCCATGTCTGAACTGGGGTGGCTTGGTGAGCAAAATAACGATGGATTAAACCCAGATCTGTGACTGGGGGTGAATGTTTTGCCATTGTGCAACATTCCGTCCATCATCTTGTGTGTTTTGCTGTTCACCCTATGTGGGAAGGGTATGCCCAGACGTGAGTACCTTGATCACTAAGCAACTGGAGTCAAGCTATCCTGGCTGAAGACGGCTGATAGCCAGAAACCGGTCCTAGGATGCTTGATTCCGGTCCAGGAAAGACATGGCTTGGCAGTTCGGGCTGGAATGTTCCTATGAGGCACAGGTTCAATACTGATTTGCATATGGCCATGTCTGAATTGGGGTGGCTTGGTGAGCAAAATAACAATGGATTAAACCCAGATCTGTGACTGGGGGTGAATGTTTTGCCATTGTGCAACATTCCGTCCATCATCTTGTGTGTTTTGCTGTTCACCCTATGTAGGAAGGGTATGGCCAGACGTGGGTCCCTTGCTCACTAAGCCACTGGAGTCAAGCTATCCTGGCTGAAGACGGCTGATAGCCAGAAACCGGTCCTAGGATGCTTGATTAAGTTCCAGGAAAGACATGGCTTGGCAGTTCGGGCTGGACTGTTCCCATCAGGCACAGGGTCAAGACTGATTTGCATATGGCCATGTCTGAACTGGGGTGGCTTGGTGAGCAAAATAACAATGGATTAAACCCAGATCTGTGACTGGGGGTGAATGTTTTGCCATTGTGCAACATTCCGTTTATCATCTTGTGTGTTTTGCTGTTCACCCTATGTGGGAAGGGTATGCCCAGACGTGGGTCCCTTGATCACTAAGCCACTGGAGTCAAGCTATCCTGGCTGAAGACGGCTGATAGCCAGAAATCGGTCCTAGGATGCTTGATTCCGGTCCAGGAAAGACATGGCTTGGCAGTTCGGGCTGGACTGTTCCCATGAGGCACAGGGTGAAGACTGATTTGCATATGGCCATGTCTGAACTGGGTTGGCTTGGTGAGCAAAATAACGATGGATTAAACCCAGATCTGTGACTGGGGGTGAATGTTTTGCCATTGTGCAACATTTCGTCCATCATCTTGTGTGTTTTTCTGTTCACCCTATGTGGGAAGGGTATGCCCAGACGTGGGTCCCTTGCTCACTAAGCCACTGGAGTCAAGTTATCCTGGCGGAAAACGGCTGATAGCCAGAAACCGGTCCTAGGATGCTTGATTCTGGGCCAGGAAAGACATGGCTTGGCAGTTCGGGCTGGACTGTTCCCATTAGCCACCGGGTCAAGACTGATTTGCATATGGCCATGTCTGAACTGGGGTGGCTTGGTGAGAAAAATAACGATGGATTAAACCCAGATCTGTGACTGGGGGTGAATGTTTTGCCATTGTGCAACATTCCGTCCATCAGCTTGTGTGTTTTGCTGTTCTCCCAATGAAAAACCAACAGGTGTTAGTCCCTACTAGGGACCTAAGAGGAACAGTGTTCACCTGGTGTCACGATCTTCCACGTGCAGGACACTCTGGAGGGAAGAAAACCTTAGAGAAGGTGTTACAACAGTTCTGGTGGCCGACAGTCCGTCTGGATATTTTGTCATGGGTGAAAAGCTGTTCCACATGCGCCCAGCTGAAGTCCGACCACAGCCAAACACAAGGTCTTCTCCAGCCTTTGCCCACACCAAAAACCCCATAGGAAAGGTTCTCCGTGGATTTAATTGTGGGATTACCCAAGGACCAGGGATGCACCTCGATCGTGGTGGTCGTTGACTACCTGTCAAAGATGGGCCATTTCATCGCGTGCAAACAAGTACCATCTGCGGGACTTTTGGCACGACTGTTGTTGACTAACATAGTCAGACTTCATGGCCTTCCCAAGGTGATCGTTTCTAACAGAGGGGCCCAAATCACTGCCCTTTTCTGGAAGACCTGGTGTTCCGAATTGCAGATAGTGTCCTTGTTTTCCACGAGTTTTCACCCCCAAACTGACAGCCAGACTGAGCGACTAAACCAAACCCTGAAACAGTTCCTCAGGTGTTACGCCAACAGTAACACTGAAGCATGGGTGGAGTGGTTATGGGTAGCAGAGATAGCGTACAATAGCGCCAAACAGGCCTCTACACAACACACTCCTTTCTTTAGCACCTATGGTTTTCTCCCTCGTTTCACCCCCTTAATCCTTCCCAGTCAGAATACCAAACTCCCAGACCTACACAAGAGGCTATCACATATCCGCACAACCTTTTTTGAGATGCGTAACAATCTGCTCTGAGACAAAGAATGGTATAAAGCTCAGGCAGACAAGCATCGTAGGCCAGGCCCCATGTACAAAAAAGGGGAGCGGGTTTGGCTGTCAACTAAACATATCAGGTTTGAAAGACACAGCTTATTCAACCCTAAGTATATAAGACCTTACAGAGTGGTCAAAAACATCAATCCGGTGGCTGTAAAACTGCAGTTACCTGCACATTTTCGTATACACCCTGCCTTCCATGTTTCTCTGCTGAAACTTTCTCACTGCCTGGTGAAGAAACAGTTGGTACCCATTTGGGTGCAGCACGATCCTGAATACGAGGTTAGGCGATTTTAGACTCCAAAATAGTAAGGCGTAAACTGTCGTATCTCGTTGCATGGAAGGGTTACCCCCAGAGGAAGACTCATGGGAACCAGCAGAGGCGGTGCATGTGGCACGTCTGGTAGCTACGTTCCACAAGAAGTATCTGCGCAAGCAGAGTGTCAGTCAGTGTCCTCCGGGAGGGGGATGTACTGTCAGGACCTAGCAGCCGGTTACACACTGACTCCCTGCATTCGGGTGAACCAGGAAGTACTCCGACACTAAAAACTATATTACCCAGCAAACATAGTGAGAGCCACGCCCCACGTGACTAGGACGCATCGCAGGAACCGGTTTTAGCGCAGCTGGGCGATCGGACGCTGCTATTAACCTGCCAGATTTCCTGTGGCAGCAGTTTTGAGGATCTCAGGAGCAGAGGCGGTTATAGTGTGTTTGGCACCTTTTTGGACCATCTTGCTTGCATTCCTGGGGGTCTGTATTATCGGTTCACGTAGGCACTTCCGTCGCTCCTCAGAAAGATTATGATGCATATTTTCTCTACCCTACGCAGGGGTTAGAGGACTCTTGAATTGTGGAGGTTAGTTTTTTTGTGTACTTGGTCCCCTGCTACCCCTCCCCCGTCCCCCACGCCTCGCACCACACTTCATTGGAATGCCTACCTCCCTCTTCCAAGACCACACACTCTTCTTCCCTGCTGACCGGCCTTCTCGGCTATCAGTCACTTCATTCCAACTCGTTTTTTTTTTTTGTTGACTCGACGTCCGTCCCGCACCACCTCCTGCTGCGTAACCAATTTGATTAATTCACCTAGGCATCACTCCTTCTAAAATGCCATCTCCGGCGTGGCCAAGATGGCGGGCTGATCGGACGTGCTTGCCCTCGGCTCCCCAGCCCTATGCCCTATTAGCCCTCATCCCACAGCAGTGGCCCCGAAAATCAGCACGTTTTAGCCCGAGAGGGGTGTCCAGACCCTGCTGGCTTGGTGCGAGCCCGAAGACGAGCAGAGACGGGCAGATTCGGTGTGGCTGACGTGCGCCCGCCGAGCGCGGAGAGACATCGGCTGGGGCGAACCCGAAGCGGGGAAACCAGAGGAGCCCCCGCGGATCAGCACACCGGTGGGGAAACACGCTGAAGACGGCGCCCCCTCCCGCGGTGGTCTGTGGGTCCCCGGGGCTGGCGCGGGTGCAACGCCCGCCCCTGAGGCAAGGAGAGAGGAGACGAGCCGGCGCGTGGCGGCGCAGCCACTAATCGAGGCCCCGGCTCGGGCCTACACGGACGCCACAGGCCCGCACACGCTGCAGCGGCAGGTGTTCAGGCCGGAGCTGAGAGCAGGCCAGGAGCCCCACACAGAAACCTTGGGCCCCACATCTGAGGAGGGGCAGTGACAGCAGCGGGGCTGATCTCCGCCCGGCGCCGCGGCGGCGTCCGGCCTGGGGCGCGGCCCTGGTGTCGGGCCTGGTAGAGGCCGCGAGGAAGAGCGGATTGGTGCAGCAGCGGCACAGCCCAGGTGGTCGGCGGCTGCCTGTTTCAGCGGCGGCACAGAACGGCAGGAGCAGTACCCGGGAGTGCCCCTACCTCCCGCGACGTGGACACTGAGGCCCAGCCCGACAGAAGCAGTCACAGGTAGGCCCGCACGTCCCTGGGGCCCCGCAGCAACAGATTGAGGGCACTTGACGGGCAGCGGGGGGCCCCGGGGAGTGTGGGTGGGGCCCAGAGTGGAGCCTGGACAACGGAGCAGCGGGGCCGCGGCCTAGGGGATTAGACTGCCGGACTCCCTGATCGCGTGGCTGACCGGCCACGAACAGGAGGCAAGCTGCGGCAGCGGTACAGGGGCCCGGCCCTGCGAGGCACAAACGGGGGGGACTGAGACCCCGTGCACTGGTTTGGAGAGGCTGACCCCCCGCGGAGCATTGAAGGTGGGGGGGGCCGGCAACGGCAGAAACCGGGTCATCGACCGCGCGGTCGCGGGAAGAGTCCGGGGTGCTGGGTCTCAACGGCAGCAAAGCGAAACAGACCGCAACTTTCGGGGGACGGAGTGGTCGGGCCCCCGGTGGAGACTACTGGAGGAGGCAGGAGCTTTGAAAGCAAGGGCTGGCGGGCCCTGTGGAGAGAAGTGGCCCCGAGGTCTCAGTAGGAGAAAGCCGGAGGCCGCAGGGGCTCTGTCGGTGATCTAGCGCCAATCGAGCGAGGCGGGGAGCGGGCCCCCGCCCGGAGCGGTCCGAGCCACAGACCTGAAGTGAGGGGAGGTATGGCCAACTCGAGCCGCAGAGCCAACCGCACCATCACGGACATGCTGGCGAAACCCACTGGTAAAGGCGGGAAGGCACAGACGCCCCCCTACACCTGCAGCCGCGGGTCCACAACAGCAGGAGGAGAGGGAGGCTCCCATCACGCGCACCTTCCTGGAGACGCTCTTTAACACTCTGAGAGATGACTTCCAGGTTTTCAAGCAGGACATTGCGGGGGAGCAGAGGGAGCTTCGCCGCGACCTGGATGGCTTGGGAGAGAGGGTAGCGGCGGTGGAGGAGTCCGGCCACGCTCGCAGTGACGAGCTCGCGCACTTGCAGCAATAGGTCCTCCGCCTTCAGGAGCAGCAGGTAGGCCTCCAGGCTCATGCGGAAGACCTGGAAAACCGCTCCCGAAGAAACAACATTAGGGTCCGTAATGTGCCTCAGAGCACCGAGGGGAACAGTGTCACTGGCTACCTGCAGGCCCTCTTTCGTGCGGTGTTGGGGGAGGCGGAGGACTTTCCTGTCCGCATTGATCGCGCACACAGAGTGGGACCACCAAGACGCGCGCCGCCCCCCCCCCGCCCGACATATGGCCTATCTCCCGGACTTCCCGTTAAAGGAGCGGATCCTACAGGAGGCCAGGCGACAGCAGCCTTTGCAATTCCGGGGAGTTACTGTGGCGCTGTATCAAGACCTGTCTGCCATCACGCTGCAGAAGCGGCGCGAGTTCAAACCTGTGACCGCCTTTTTGCGCGAGAAAGGAATACCTTACTCCTGGGGCCACCCGTTCCGGATCATCTTTACCTGGCAGGGGAAGCTGCACCAACTTCGCTCCCTCAGGGACACCTGCTCTCTTTTGGGCATTGACTTGCCGGATCCCTCAGACTCGGACGATGACGCACACCATGGTTCTCAAGAGGGGTCGGGGCTGCGAAGTCAAGATGGCTGGCGGAAAGTCAGACGGAGACGCAAACGGGGGGGCCCGCTTGAAACCGGACCCTGACACGATTGCCCAGGAACGGGCGGCAGCCGTACAGGAAGTGGAGCGAGATACCACTGTAGCCCCGTGAGCAGCATGAGAGGGCCACTGCTCACACCTCGCTTTGGAATGGGGGGGTCGGGGGCCGGGAAAGGGCCGCCACTGTCACGTTTCCCATTGACAATCTTCCACGGACCTGTGAGAAGGGACAGGACCGGGACTATGGTTCAATTCACCAGGCTCCAAGTTGGGGTTCCCCAGGGGGAAGATGACGGGGGGGATGGGGGGTGGGGGTGCGGGGTGGGCCCCCGGGATTGGTTGGTTCAGTTGGGGTTTGGGGGGATCGTTCGGGATTGCTGGAGGGGGGGTGGGAGGGCGGGAACTCCTTGTCCACACTCTTCTGCACTATTCCAGCGACTGCCTGGACTACTGTGTGTGCCTAGAGCGACAGCGCCGCAGAGGGCGGGTGCGGGCCCGGAGCCGCACATAGCGAATTAAGATGTCACACCACTTAACGATTCTCTCACTCAACGTGAGAGGGCTCAACAACCCCGTTAAACGCAGGGCGATCCTGTCTTTGCTGGAACAGTCGGGGGCAGACATCTGCCTCCTGCAGGAAACCCATCTGTTGCCCAAAGATCACCACAGGCTAAAATCCCGTGCCTTTCCCAGGCAACTTTACTCCTTTGCTAACAAGAAAGTAGCGGGTGTGGCAATACTGGTGGCCAAGACATTTGGGGGGAAAGTCATGCAGAAAGAAGGGGAGATCAGAGGTAGGTTGCTGGTGCATCGTTTCCAAGTGGCAGGGCAGACACTACTAGTGAGCTCCATCTACGCGCCCAATGAAGGCCAGGAGAAGTTCCTACACATGGCACTAGAGACAGCCACGGCTAACACGCATCCACATCTACTGATTGGGGGTGATTTGAACCTGGTGTTCCACAACACATCGGACCGCTCCAGCCAACGATCCGGCCAGGTGGGAACACTCTCGGAGGCGGGGCACACACACCTTGCAGACCTAGATCTCGTTGATCTGTGGAGACAGATGCACCCACGGTCGACGGCATACACCTACTATTCGGCGGCCCACAAAACATATGCACGCCTCGACCACTTTCTGTGGTCTTCCCAGCTAGCACGTCAAACACGCGATGTAGAGATCCTTCCAGCCTCTTTGTCAGACCACTCTCCGGTGGTGGCATCCTTCCGGGTATCGGCGGCGCCTAGCCGGCAACGACACTGGAGGTTGCGCGATAGCCTTCTCCACCTGCCGACCACTCAGGAACGCATAAAAAACGGCGCTCGCCCAATTTCTCGCCCACAACGCCAACGGGGACACCTCTAAGGCGACGCAATGGGCGGCACTCAAGGCAGTCCTCCGCAGCAAATTCATCTCTTTGGCAGCCGCTAACAACAGAGAGCGTGCGCAGAAGCGAGCCGAGCTCAGCCAGCGGGTGGCGGAGTTGGAGCAGATGCACCAACGCACCGGGGCTGCGAGAGCGTGGCGGCAACTCTGCACGGAACGCAAGATGCTGGCAGCCCTGGACCAGGACGTGGCGGAATACGCCGCCATGCGCCTCCGGCATGCGTATTATACCGGGGGAGACCATTGCGGGAGATTGCTGGCGAGCAGGCTGCGGATGCAACGGCAGAGGCAGCAGGTCCAGATGCTCCAGCCGAGCACTGGCGACGCCATCACTGACGACACAGCCATCGCCGCAGCCTTTGGCGATTTTTACGCTGACTTATATGCAGCAGACGATCTCGAACTGCGGGACGGTCAGAGCTATCTGCGGGGTGCGACCCTCCCGTCGCTTAACGAGGCACAGGCGGCCTTCCTTGACCGCCCCATAGGCCTGGAGGAGGTCATCTCAGCAATCTCGCGTTTGACTCTTGGGAAGTCACCGGGCCCGGACGGGTATACGGCGGCCTGCTACAAGACTTTTTGCCCGCTGGTGGCCCCGCTACTGAAGGAGCTATTAATACCTTTGGCACGCCTGGCGCCATTCCATCGGACTTACTAGAGGCGGCCATCTCGGTAATTCCCAAAGACGGGAAGGACCCCACGCGGTGTGGCTCATACCGGCCGATCTCCCTGCTGAATATCGACCTGAAGCTCTACACGGGCATTCTGGCGAGTCGCCTTGCGCCCTATATGCAACAGCTGGTGGAGCCGGATCAAGCGGGCTTTATCCCCCAGCGGCAGACTAGTGACAACACCAAGCGGGTCCTCCACCTCATTGAGGCTGGCTCTCGGACGAGACAGGACTGCTTCCTCCTCACGATTGATGCGGAGAAGGCCTTCGATAGGGTGCACTGGCCCTATCTCGAGCTGGTTTTGCAGCGGTTCGGACTCGGGGAGACGCTCCGGAACCGCATATTCAATTGCTATCGCCGCCCGAACGCTGCGGTTTGGGTCAATGGTCACACGTCACTGAGATTTGCGATTGGCAGAGGGACCAGGCAGGGGTGCCCGCTCTCCCCCCTTCTGTTCGCGCTCTATATGGAGCCGTTGGCATGCAGGGTGCGGAACCATAACCTCATCACGGGCATACCGTTCGGCGGGGACACGCATAAAATTAGTTTGTATGCTGATGACATCTTGCTCTCCCTGATGAATCCGATGCAATCTCTCCGCGCACTTTTTATCGAGCTTCACGCCTTCGCGCAGGCCTCGGGTTTCAAAATCAATGTGGCAAAGTCCGAGGCCCTGAACCTGTCTCTGACACCGGAGGTGTTGGAAGAGGCCAAGGCTGAATTTGACCTGCAATGGTCGGAATCCACCGTCCCTTTCTTGGGAGTCTTGCTGGCCCCAACAGTACAGGCCTCCGCAGTTGCGAATAACGCCAAGCTCAGCTCCCGACTCCGAGACACCCTCAGACGGTGGAAGCACTTGACTTTGTCCTGGCTGGGCCGGATTGCGGCCATAATAATGACCCTGCTGCCCCAAATTCTTTATATATTTCAGACCCTTCCCCTGCGACCTCCGGCGGGATGGCGTCAAAAAATCCAGGCAGATCTTACTAGCTTTATCTGGAATGGCCGCCGCCCACGGTTCAAGCACACGATAGCCTTGCTACCCCCGGATCATGGTGGCGTGGGTGTGCCTGACCTTACTCTTTATTTCCAGGCGACACAGCTGCGCACTCTGGTGGAATGGCATCAGCTAGAATCTGCCAAACACTGGCTCTTTAAGGACCAAGCGGTCGCTGGTCGTACGCTTCAGGGTGTCCCGTTTCTGCCACGCAGTCATAGGCCTCCCAATCTCTACGCTTCCCAGATCACCAGTACCGTTCTAGATGTGTGGGACAAGGTGGCTGTCCGGCGGGACCTTACCTCCTTTCCCTCCCCATGACACCAATTTTTGATAACCCCGATTTCTCACCGGGTCTCGACCCTGGGGCCTATGTGAGGTGGCGGAAGACGCAATGTAGAGACGTGGGTCACATGTTCGACCTGAAGGGCATTCTCTCCTTCCAGAAAGTAAAAGACGATTATGGCATTCCCGAAACGGATCGTTTGCCCTACCTGCAGGTCCGCCACTGGGTTCTCCACCCGTCCATGCGGCCCGGCGCGCAGCATCCCCTCACCCCCTACGAGCGGTGGCTGTTGACTCGCACATCCGACAAGAAGTTAATATCAGACCTCTACCAGCACTTACTTCTCACCAACATTTACACATACAATGCAGGGCAACCCAGGTGGGAGAGAGATCTGGGGAGGCAGCTCACATGCAAGGAATGGGAGGGGGTTTACTACAGGGCCCGCCACTCCGCTCACCACACGGGTCTCACTGAAACCCTGACCAAGGTCGCCACTTACTGGTACCACACACCTGAGCGGCTGCATCAGTGGGACCCCCGGGTGAGTGACCGATGCTGGAGGGGGTGTGGGGAGGTGGGTACGCTGGAGCACCTGCTCTGGAGTTGTGATCGCCTGCAGCAGTACTGGACCTCGATACTGGACCTGGTGGATTACCATCTAGACACCCAGCTGCCCAGGCTTCCGGCATATGTCCTATTGGGCCTCCCTAACGCACTGATGTACCCTCTTAAATCCTGGAGAGGGAGGCTCATTGCGATTGCGCTAGGGGCGGCTGTGCAGAATGTTGTGGCGCACTGGAGGGATGTCCAGCCGCCACTACAGTTGGGTTGGCTACATAGGCTGTGGGCGATACTGGGGATGGAGAAGCTGTCACTGGCGGGGGCGGGGAGGGCAGAGGAGTTTGCAGCACTTTGGCGGCCGTTTCTGTCCCTACTCACGGGGGAGTTCCGGGAGCTGAGCTGTCCCCGCTATTTGCGGCTGTTGCGCCTGGCGGACACTCCGCTCCCTGAGCCCAAGACGCGGCCGCGCAGGCGCAAGGCGCCGGAGAGCCGCACAAACAGTGGTCTCCAATGAGGCGATGTTCCCATATTTTAACAGTCTCTGCATAGCGGACAAGGAGTGGGGTGGTTGTGGGTGGGGGGGGGGGGGGAAAGTTGGGGTTGGGGTTTGTTTTTCCTTCGCTTTTCCCCTGTTAATCGTGTAGGCTTGTCCTCGATTGTCAGAATTGCTTACATGTGCATCTCAACTCTTCTAACGCGGCCGGCCCAGTTGGGTTGTAGGCGGCTTGCTGTGTTAATTGTTTTAGGTAGACACGGCTATTGGCCGTCCTCGCGCTCTTGCACTGTGCATGGCCTCCGCGTACTCCGATAATTGAACTTAGGTTGTGAGATGTTGCGTGTCTTTTCTCAATGCTGCACAATAAAAAGATTTAATACTAAAATGCCCTCTCAATGCCCCTGCTCGAGCCGGCCAGGTTTGCTCCCAAATGTTTTGATGAAAAACAACATTTCAGTGTTGCTGTCCCTCCCCCACTGGTACTGCAGCTCGAGTTTCACAAGACCGCCTGGGCCCTCTTCCCCCAGCACCTCTTCTTCCCTCACTCTCTCCGCTTCCCTCCCTCTTCCAAGACCACACGCTCTTCTTCTCTGCTGACCGGCCTTCTCGGCTATCAGTCACTTCAGAAATCCCGCCCCTCTCTCCCCTCCCCTCTTCCCTCTCTCCTTACTCTCCCCTCACTCTCCCCTCCCTCTATCCTCACTCTCCCCTCTCCTCAGTCTCCCCACTCTCCTCTTTCTTCTCCCCTCTGCTCTCTCTTCTCCCCTCTCCTCACTCTTCCCTTTCCCCCTTCTCACCACTCTTCCGTCTCTGACCACTCTCCCCTCCCCCTCTCACCTCAATCTCCCCTCTCCTCACTATCCTCACTCTCTCCTTTCACACCACTCTCTCCTCTCACCACTCTCCCCTCTCCTCACTCTCCACTCCCACCCTCTCCACTCTCACCACTCACCACTCTACCCTCTCACCACTCTCCCCTCTCACTACTCTCCCCTCCCACCACTCTCCCCTCCCTCCACTCTCCCCTCCCTCTCTCCCCTCTCCTCACCCTCCTCTCCTCTCCTCACTCTACTCTCCCTCCTCTCTTCTCTACCTCTCCCCTCTCCTCACTATCCTCACTCCCCCACTCTCTCCTCTCTCACCACTCTACCCTCTCTCATCACTCTCCCCCCTCACCACTCTCCCCTTTCACCACTCTCCTCACTCTTCTCCTCTCTACCTCCCCCTCTCACCTCTCTCTCCTCTACCCTCCCCGCTTCCCTCTCTCCTTACTCTCCCCTCTCCTTCTTTTCACTCTCCCCTCCCTCTCTCCACTCCCTCTCTCCTCACTCTCCCCTCTCTCCTCACTCTTCCCTCTCCCCTCTTTTCACTCTCCACTCCTCTCTCTCCCCTCTCCTCACTCTCCCCTCTCCTCACTCTCCCCTCTCCTCACTCTCCAATCCCTCTCTCCCCTCCCCCTCTCTCCTCACTCCCCTCTCTCCTCACTCCCCTCTCGCCTCTCTCTCCTCACTCCCCCCTCTATCTATTGCCCTGACTCTATCTATCTATCGCCCTGACTCTATCGCCCTGACTCTATCTATCGCCCTTACTCTATCTATCGCCCTCACTCTAACTATCGCCCTCACTCTAACTATCTGTCATGCACGCACCTTTTTGTCTCGGAAGTGTCCTGGAGTCACGAAGCTATGCACCCTGCTTTCCCCATGCCACTACCCGGGCGTCAGTAATAGACACTAACCCCCGAACAGTGACCACGGAGAACACAGGGGACCAAACAAGGGTAGGAAGGAGGAACAAAAGAATGGCACTTCACAGTCTTCTTCCACTCCGAGGGTGCTCTTGTCTTCGGTTAGAACACTGTAGTGAAACATAAGAGATAAAAGTGAGAACTAATCCCTCCCCCAACAACCTCACGGTAGTAAGTGGCAAGACTTGTATGTTACCTGGTGCAGTACTAGGGAGAATGATAAAGAACACAAGAAAGCTGCCAGGAACTCTGTAGATTGACTGGATATGCCTTGTACATATACTCTGTACTCTAAACAAATAATAACAGCTCATGAAATTACAAGCTCTCTTATGGATAAAGAATATCTCTTCTCCTTGTGGCACTCACCAATTTAACACGATAATCGCTCTGTGAAAATCTCCACAAACGAATCCCAAAGAAGATGATTCTAACCACTATAGAACCTCTCCGATATCAAAAACCCCTGTCTCAAAACGAGGAACACAATTATCCTGCACTGAGGAAAACCGCACAATAATACCGCGGTAACACGAAACAGAGAAAACAAGAACAAAACAAGGATTCTTTGAAGCAAGCCACTTCTAACTCACAAACACGGCGATGATCCCGCCAAACGCTACAATCACCTAGCTCCTCGGACGCCGCAGTAAACCCGGAACGAGTAGGAAAACCATCTGGCTAAACGCGAAGCACTTCCGTCAGGTCTGGGGCGGGTTTAAGACCCGAAACACTACCTCTCGGCGCATGCGCGGTACTGACGCATGCGCCCTAACTCATTTCACTTAGGATTTTGCTAACCAATGCCAACCACGGTATGCCATAGTCAGTATTCAGAACATATTGTAGCGGGCAACTTGTCTATGCTTCTAAACTCCGGCACATACTCTGCTCTTCGTGTAAACGGCAGGCATGACACTATCGCCCTCACTCTATCTATCGCCCTCACTCTATCTATCGCCCTCACTCTGTCTATATATCACCCTCACTCTATCTATATATCTATATATCACCCTCACTTTATCTATCGCATCACCACAGCATCACTCAGCACCACCACCGCATCACTCAGGGGCACCATAACATCACTATGCGCCACTACAGCATCACTGAACGCCACAGCATCACTCAGCGCCACCACAGCATCAATCTGTGCAACCATTCAACAACTGGTTCAAATATGTTCTCTCAACGTTTCAAGCTTTATCACAAATGTCACAAAAAGATGTTAATATTTCACTTCTGTTCTTGGATTTTAGTCACAATAAAATACACTGAACATAATCTTCACAAAAGTTATTTACAAAAGTTTAAGCTATTGCCATTATAAATTACAATAACTTTTATTTAAGTATTAATTATTTAAAAAAATGAAAAGCCATTGTTATTTGTAATATCAATACATCTAAGTCACGTAAATACAAAACAATGCTATAGGTGTCACATTTGCAAAAGATAAAAGTATTGGCATTGTAAATGACAAAGCTATTAATTTAGCTATTTTCAAAACCAACACATAAATGAAAAATGTGTCATTTACAATACCAATAGCTCAAACTTTCCTAATGCGAGACCTATTCCATTGCGAATGCTTGTTTGTTTAATACCTCTTCAGTCCTGCAGCATGCCTTAATATCGAGGTTACGTTTATTTTTATTTTTTTTAATTTTAACAAAAGAATCATTCACCATACACAGAATAACTTGTTCCCACATCATCAATTTGGTCTCCAGATAGGTCCACATTCCTATCACATCATATAGTTCCAGTCTGCTGCAAAAGAGTTCAATGCAAGTCATTAGTCCAGAATAACACAAAGCAATACCATCATATCAGAGCCAATGTGATTAAGTTCAAGTCAGTAACTTACAAAACACAAATAATGAATAAAATCAACCCCAAATCCCCTCCTCTCCACCGCCCAGACTCCCCCCTCCCCCCCAGACATGGCATTTCATAAGAAAATCGAATGAAGTAATAACTAGGTACCGGAAGACAATCAAGTACAACATGCTTATATATGTTTATGGATAGCAGTAGGGTCTGTAGCAATTCTCAGATTAATTACAGGTATCACCCTGGCTTTCTCACATCTATGACACCCTAGTAGGCATCAATCAGGGACACTCTGATCATTCAATTCACTTCATTGTAGAGATCCCATCCGAGTCCGTTTCTGACTTTTTTCAGCGATAATGTAAGCGCTTCCCAAGCCCTTGCAGTCTCGATTGCCTTTTCGCTATTTGCTCGCCTTGCTGTCTGCAATCTGGCAGTACCCTCGCATTCTGCCAATCTAAGGAATACATTCCTCCACCTACGATAACTCGGGCCCCCTTTAGCCTTCCAATGTGGCGTAATCTCCCTTTTAGCCAGTACCAGCCCTAAATCACTTGCTAGTGATCTTATTTTTGGAGGTATGAGGGAACCAGTGAAGTAAACAAGGGCCCGTTGCCAGGGCAATGGGTCTCTCAAGTATATCGCAGAGCAGCTCTAGTATTTCCTCCCAATATGTCAATATATTGGGACAATCCCAGAGCATATGTCTGAAGTTGGCCCCCTCTTTGCCACACCTCGGACACAGCGCCGTGGTCACATTAACATTTTTGTTAATTTTAGCTGGGGTTAGGTATGCTCTATGCAGTATGAAAAATGTAGCCAGTTGGAATCTAGCATTCCTATTGCATTTCCAAGGTCGCTCCACCAACTCCGCCCACACGTTCTCCGAGATCTCACTACCCAGGTCCTCCTCCCACTTTTATTTCAATTCTACTAGAGGGGCGGGCCTCTCATGTGTCATCCGTCGGTATAAGCACGAAACAGCCTTGATCGTGCCCGCCGCTAACACTACATATTGGCAGATCATGGAGGTCTTTCGCTCAGATAATCCTTCCCCAAATATTTTTGAATTGCTGTCACTAGGGCAGAGTGGATCAGGTAATCCCCCCCGGAGCAGATCATAGCGGCCCCTCAGAGTCTCAAAGGGTAGGAGAACATTCTCCTCGTACAGATCTCCTATCGCTGTCAGGCCCATGTCAGCCCATTGGTGAATCGCCGACAAGTTACCCCCATGCGGGAGAATAGTGCACACACTGATGGGAATCTCAGGAGCATAGGTGCGTGCAATCCATGCCCTCCTTTGGCTTCTTTTCCAACTCAGTCTATAAGTTTTGACTTCCGTGGATAGTGCCCCAAGGGACATTGTCTGCTGTTAAATGATTCAAGACAATATCTGTTGGGGCACTCGTCAGCCTACTCGTTCACCCACTCCCCGGAACTCCAAAGCCACCTCCTGTGTAAACCATTGCAGCTGGGCCGCAAGGTAATAAGACTCAAAGTCCGGTACTGCTAAACCTCCCTCTCCTTTCTGGCATAATAAGGTTTTCAGTGCCACCCGTCGCCTGCCAGTGTGCCAGAGAAAGCCCGTGATCATTGACTGCAATTGTTTAAAAATTGTCACTGGAAGCCAGAAGGGCAGGGTTCTAAACAAATATAGAAGTCTAGGCAGTGCCACCATCTTAAGCAGAGCTACATGTCCTGCTACACACAGCGGAAGCGTTTTCCAGAATGCCATACACCCCTGTAGGCCCCTTATGGCTCTGCCCACATTACCCTCTAACAGATCTGCCTACGTATGGTAAATACGAGTCCCTAAGTAAGTCACACAATTATACTCCCAGTGCACCCCGTTAGTAGTCAGAGGACCCCCTTCCCGCGGGTCAGCGGGGAAGAGACACGGCTTCCCCCAGTTTACCCTGAGACCCGCCACTAATTCAAGGTCCACCAGCAGTCGCCGCGCCCCGATAAGAGCATCCCCGGTGTCTGCCAGAAGCATAAGCAGATCGTCCGCGTAGAGTGCAATATATAGGATACTCCCGTGCACCTGAAGGCCCTCGTACCTACGTCCCATCCTGGCTTGTGCGGCTAAAGGCACGACAGTCAAGGCAAACAAGAGCAGGGATTACGGGCATCCCTGTTGTGTACCCCGGCCCACCGCACAACTATCCGAAAGCAAGCCCCCAGTCTTAACTTGCGCCGTGGATGATCTATATAACAATGCAGTCTAATTCACAAAGCCGTCCCCTATTCCGAAAGCACGCATAACCTGAAACAGGTAGGGCCATTCTAGGCTATCGAAAGACTTTTCAATGTCTACCAAAAAAAATGGCAGCAATTGGTCTCATATTTGTGTCAGCTTCCAAAATACGAAGCAGTCTACACACATTGATAGCTGTATTTCTTTTCGGAATGAATCCGCCTGGTCCTCATGAACCAACTGGGTCATGTAGGGGAGTAGACGGGTCGCTAGTATTCGGCACAGGATCTTATAGTTGGTAATAAGCAAAGACAAAGGCCGATACGCGGTTCTGTCAGAAGGCGTCTTCCTTGGTTTCAACAACAGGACTATTAGTGCTTTTCTTGTAGTTACCGGCAGATGTCCCGCCCTTTTTAGCTTTATTATAGAGGTTTACTAGTTTGGGCGCTAGCAGGTCTATTTAGGTTAGATAGAACTCGATTGGTAGTCCGTCCGTTCCCGGCATTTTCTTGCGAGCCATATGCTTGATTGCCCCTCTAACTTCTGCTAGCGGGATATCCTGTCCTAACTGTTCCACCTCTGTTTTATCAAGCTCTGGGAGAGCAGCCCCCTCCAGAAACCCCCTAAGGATGTTCTCATCGAGCCGAAGCTTACTCTGATAGAGCTCCGCATAATATGCTAGGACTTGCTCATTGATTCCCTGTTGCGTGCGGTGAAGGTCACCTGTCGGGCTAGACAGTTCCAGTATTGGGGATCCCCGCCTCTCTGGATTGGCTAACCAAGCCAATAGGGTGCTAGATTTGTCTCGCTCAACATGAGCACGTGCCAGGTATTTTTAGGAATCGTAGCAACGTAGTCTCTCAGTTTCTACCTCTACTGCTTCCCTCGCCTCCAGCAGATCTTTGTCTATATGAGGTCGCTCAGTCCGAGCCCGTTCCTGGTCACGGAGACGCTGATCCGCGCCCTCTAAATCTTGGAGCAGAGTTTTCCGAACCCCAGCCACATTGGATATGCCCAGACCCCTCACCACTATTTTGAAGGCATCCCATTTGATGGCGGTCGAGGACGCTGTGATCTCATTCTCAAGGAAATACTGTTGCACCCCAATTTTCACCGAGTACCGGAACACAGGATCCTCTAGGAGCACTGGGTTTAGCCGCCAATTTGGAATCACGGAGTGGACCTGAATCCACTGGACCCTAATCAGTAGGGGGTTATGGTCTGAGATTGTCCTGGCGAGGAATTCACTGTGTGTGACCTTGGAGTGCAATTGCTGGGGAGCAGAGAATAGCATCCAGCCGTACGTGTAGTTTGTGGAGCGCTGAGAAGTAAGAATAGTCTTGGTCCATTGGGTGATGTGCCCTCCAGGTATCCACCAACCCACAGTGTGCCTGCCAGTCCCTCCTGACTCCAGCTATTTTGTGTGAGGTGGCAGTCGGAAGAGGTGGATGGGATCTATCTAAAAGGACATCAGTGACTGCATTAAAATCTCCGCTTATGATTACCTCACCAGTTAAATAAGGCACCAGTTTCCCAGATAGTTGGGCAAAAAATGTTGTTTGGTCTACATTGGGCGCGTATACACTGCCCAACGCCACCTCCCTACCGTTAAGTCTACCCAGCACCATCACATATCTACCCTCCGGGTCTGTAATCTGTTGTACCAGCTGAAAAGGGACCCCCGCTCTAACCCAAATTAAAACTCCACGCGCAAAAGCGGAATAACCTGTGTGATAGACCTGGCCTCTCCATCTACGCTGCAACGCCTTGCCCTCTTGCCCCGTGATATGAGTTTCTTGGAGGAAGACAACTTGAATCACCCTGCGCACAAAATAAGAGCGTACTTTATATAGGCGATTCATCGTATGGAGACCCCTGACATTCCATGATATGCAATTTAAATCCAGGAGCGAGCCAATGATGTCGTCTGTACCCAACCAATAATGTAAACGCTAATAGTGCCATGTCTGGTCCCCCATGAAACAATCCCATCAACCCAACTCCCCCTCCCAAGCACAGTAACTGTGGAACAAGCTCCCATCCAAACTATTATGGAACTAATACTATCGGAAACCTCCGACTAGTTCAGAGGACTTGGTGGACGTGGCCGACCAAGGGCTTAAAGGTCAGTCTGTAGTGTACCAGCTGCACCATGACACTAATATTGCTGGGACCACAGGAGGGAGAAAACCTTAAAAACTGAGCTATTAGAGAGTCACCAACATCATCACCTGCTCACACAATATCATCTACGCTTTGAGGAGTTACCACCGGAGGTTTTGTAATGCTCCCATTTGATGTGTCCAAGTCATTGTCATCTGAATCTCTGGTAGTACCTGCGCCATCATCTGTCTGGGTGGGACTCCTGTTCTGCGATAGGGACACCACAGCCCGCAGCGCTGCTGCCCGCTCACTTGATGCTTGTGTTGTGCTGGGTTTCATCCGAGCTCTCTTCCATATTCGTCGTGAACCACGTGTCCCTGATGACTTGTCCCGTTGTTTCGACTCCTCATGGGCCGCAACCAATGTCAATCCACTTTTGTAGGCTTCCAGCCAGTCCCACACCTCATAGGGAGTATCAAAGTAGTGAGTGGTATTACCAAGGGCTATACGTAATCGGGCCGGGAACATGAGGGAGTATTGGAGCCCTTCTTCCCGTAGTGCTTTCTTGACCTCTAGATAGGACGTTTGCCTCCGCTGCACCTCCAATGTGTAATCCAGGAATAGGGTGACCTTGCTATTGTCCACTAGGAAGGGACCGTTTGCCCTCGCTCTTTGCAGTAATATGTCCCTGTCGCAGCCTCCCCGGAGCCAAGGGTCTGGCAGGCACTCTATGGGCTTGTTCCAGCGTGTAAAAGGTCAGCCCCTCAGGGGCCACTACTGTCCAGAGCCAACATTCTAGATAGAACATCATGTCGGCCCCTTCATTTCCTTCCGGCAGTCCTACTACTCGGACATTGTTCTGCCTATTGCGGCCTTCTGCATCTTCAGCCCTACGTTCCAGCATGCCAACTCTATCAGTGAGAGCATGCAGCTGCTGCTTCGTTGCCTTTTTCGCTGGCCGCAGTTCCGCCAAAGTAGTTTTGTTGCCTTTAACCCTTTCAGCAAGTTTCTTGTGCTCGTCACGTAAGAGTCCTAGGTCCACCGCCACCGTACTTATATCCTGATGGAGGGTGGCTTTAGTGTCAGTGATGGCGTCCAATATCTGCTTCACCTGCAGCTGGATTGGGTCTCCTGGGCCCGATTGTGAGTGCTCAGTTGCGCTTTCCTCAGGATCCAGCGCAGCACCCGCTACTTTAGTCCTTGGCTTGCCCATGCACGTAGTATAGTCCAAGGTAACAGAACCCTCCAAACTCCCAGGAGTGTGCACAGGTGGGCCTCAGGGTTCCCCCAATCACCTCGTCCGGCCCGGGTGCACCCAGAGGGGACGGCTAACACTGGGGGATCGCCATGCTGTAGTAAGAGGCTTCAGGCTCTTCCCCTTCCACGAGTAATCCACAGCGCCTCCAGGCAGCCCAGTAGCCTAACAGCCCTCTATAGCGGGCGGTGGAGCACAAATGAACCAGCTCTTCCCACCAGGCCTCGCCAGCTATTCGATTTTATAGTTTGGGCTACAGCTCCTTGGGTTACGTCGCCCACCAGCCACAAGGCAGCACCGATCTAGCCGCTAGGTCTGCTCTCAGAATGGCAGTCAGGTCGTGCAGCGCAGTATCAACCTCAGTCTTCTCGTAGGACTCCATGGTCAACCACTGCCTAATAAAGGAGTGCGCACTGCTGTACCTGCTCCGTGAATCCAGTCGTGGCCACTATAGTTCCTGGAGAGTATCCCAAGAGAGCCAACCTGGAAGGATTCCCGGCCAGGTTGCGCCTCCTAGTCTTGCAGGTATCGCCCCCCCCCATTCCCTCCCTAAATACACACTTTAGTGGCTAGCCTGTTTCAGGGGCTGCAATGTCTGGAAACAAGTTGTGTCCGTTCAGTGCACGGTTAGTATCTCCCAGGGCCGTGCAGCAGGAAGGCCCGCCGCCCTTACACCTCCCCAAGGCCAGAGAGTCACGCAACAGGAAGGCCCCCACAGTCCTCCGGCCAAACTTACTCCTCCCCTCTGGGGCGGCGCTGGATCGTAGTGCCTCCCAATGCCGGGACTGGGGATCCCCACAGTCAAACATGGTATAGTGGCCGTACTCCTGTGCTATGCCTGAACTTGTGTACAGTCGAGAGATGCCCAGCCTCCTGTAGGGAGCAGCGAGGTCAAGTAGGCAGTCGGTCCCTCTCTCCTACCACCACCAGTTGTATGCCAGTATACACCTGCCAGGCGCACCCAAGTGACACTCCCACACCAGAAGCTAAGAGGCTCAGTACCAGTTGCTAGACACACTCTCAAAATGGCGTATTGTTTGTATTGCTTAGTGTCACGTGTGACCCTGTTGTCGGTTCCCCAGCGCTCTCCACTTGAGATTTATTGTGAGCGCTCCACAGAACCTGCACAGTGTCAATCTTCAGACCACTCCGGGAGCAGAGCACCAAGTCTCCCGGCCGAATAGCATTCATCCATGCCTCACCTCTTGCTCGCTTATGTCTTGGCATCTTGTTCCCTTTGTGGCCGCGAACCTTGCCTCAATAATCCCTAACCTCAGAATTGGCATGAGTACTCGCTGGACTTCGGCCGAATTTTGCCCCAGGGCCCCATGGCCGAGTGGTCCGCAGCCTTCCCTGTTTCAGGGCAGAGCTACCCGCAACGGCAGGGCCTCCCCAGTTATGACCGCGATGCAGGCTCCTTCCTTCACGATCCATTCCGGGGTGCCCCTCCTCACAATCCCGGGCTTATGCACTCCCGCAGGTGCTCTGCTCAGCTCCCACGGCTGTAGGTACAGTCACTCCAGCAGGTATGCCCAGGGTAGTCCGGTCTGCGGAGTCATCCAGCTCAGCCACACCTTCGGCCACGCAGGCCTCTCTGCCGCAACCCCCCTACGGAGATCACCTCTTAGCTGCCGGTCTGCTCCAGCTATGTGCGTTCGCTAAATGCAGACCAAAAGCCCCCCGGTTCCGGCGTCCATGTAAGTTTCCGGACGTTCCCCAGCACATGCCGGGCCGCCCAGCTAGTTGGGCACCTCCACTCGCAGGCTGTGTTGATCAGCTACGCAGCTCATAGTCAGCTCCAAAACTCCTCGTAGGCAACTCCGCTCTGTGCCAATGACTCCCCGGATCTGCTAGCAGCAGTGGAGTGTCTCAGCCCCTTCTCCGGCGGTCCGTAGGACAGGATAATTAAGCAGGGGGTGCGGAGCTCTTTGTTCAAGCGTTCGCCATCGGCCCTAGTCAAGCTACGCCCTATTGAGCTTACATGTATATGTTAATTTTTAACACAAGTTTCTCTTTTTGGAAGACTGTTTTCTTGGTGGGGTTCTCTAGAATCAGCGCCAGAATGTCAGGGTAAGCGGTCTCTGTGACTTTAGTTACTTTGATTACCCATTTCTGAAATATGTGTTTTCTTGAATAAACGTACATTTATTTACAAACCATGTGGTTGTTGAAACTCTATTGCTGTTATTTGGGCTGTGTTTATATGCGCTAATTCTTCATGCACTTTTGAAAATAGTCGGACAATATTACGTGTATCACGTCTTCCTTTTGATTCGAATTTAGGTAGAAGTTTAACTATGTGCTAACTTCATCTTTGATTTTTCACCATTTAGGATTCAGCTATTAGTTGACACCTGGTTTCTTTCCGGCAAAATTTTCCAAGGTTCTCTGCCACTCTTTTAAGTCATCAGGATATTTATTTTTTATGAAGCAGATGTTTTGCGTGATATTCATATTGTATTTGTTGTAATGAGCTTTATCACTGTGATACAAGGCATGACTTGCAGTTTAAATAATTATCCAATGCTCCTGTCTTGCCTGCAACTATCTGATCTCGTTTTATACTTTTGATGGTAACCTGCAGCAGAAAATATTTGCTATTGTGCTCTTAGTAAAGATTTTTTGAAACTTTTTTAACACTTCCATTTTTTGTGAAATGTATGTTCAATCACCTTTTCATTCATGGATTTCGATCACTTTGAATCAATATCACATGTGCCTTGCATTTTATGCTCTTACCTTGCAGTAAATTTCAGGGCTAGATCCTTCCAATTGATCTCAACACTTAATTAATCAGTCAAAAAAACAATTCCCGCTATTTTAGCTTAAACTATGTTTGTGTCTTTTTGTCTCTCTGTGAGGTCTCCCCCTCACACCTTTCCTTGTATTGTTCCTGGTTTGTAAATCCAAGCTTGTGAATGAAACTGTGCAGCAAACAATCACGACTAATCCTTGCATCACTGGGGCCCCAACCCACGCAACGTAATTTTTTTCTGTGGCAGCAGCCGCCTTCCTCTCAAATGTTGGGCATGTTTTTCTCTAGATTACCTTCTGGAGCCCTCAAGCATGCCAGTCAATTCCTTTCCCCTTGCCAACTCCTTGGCAGGAATAGGAAGTGTGGCACTTTAAGGACCCGGGAGGGCTCAAGTTAAATAGTGCAAGAGCCGAAAAGTTTAAATGTGATGGAGTGGCTTGGGAGGGGGGCATGAGCGCAGCAGTTGAATTTGATGATGTCTAAGTATGGTGCCTTGGATTTGGAGCACCTTGCAGTAAGTGGTGCTTTGATTTAGGAGGGTATTGCACGACCACAACCCTGAAGGACGCAATTGAAGAGAGTGGCCACCAGCCTTCCGTCACCCTCTTAGTGCCTTAATCACGTCACATTCCTGCCACAGCTGCTTGGGCCCACTCTCTGTACCTTCCCAGTAGTTTCTCATAGCGGCTATGCCTTTCCTGGTCCCCTCCTCCTGCAACACCTTGATTGTTTGTACATCTCCTTGCCTCGGTCACTGCCCATATACCAAGGTACCATAACTCAATCACGTTTATCATTCAATTTTAAATCTGGAGATGATGACGATTACTGCATTGGTGCTGAAAGTGATGTGACTGTTACAATAAACAGTCAAAATGTAATTTATATACAACCAACTGAAAGCAGACTGTCGTGGAGTGAGTGTAGCGGGCCGGAAAAGCAGGCGAGGAGGCCGTATGTAGTGGGCAATATTTGGTCTTTATTCTAGATTTACAGTATAGATAGTCCCAACAGGTCGAGGGTGTGGCACCAGGCGATGAACACAGAGGCGTCGCTTCTTCCTCTTCGTGATGTCCGCAGATGGTCCGGGTAGATTTCGATGACGAGGAGACTCCCAGGAGGACCGGAAGAGAGGAAAGAAACAAAGGACCGTTAGTCTGATCGAGTCGACAGAGAGACTCAACTGTACACCTTCACCCAGGTAGTGCAAGAACGGGGGTCAGAAACGGACAGTGGGGAAAGGAAGGTACCGGGAATAAGGAACACAGGTTTGGGTAATAGAGAGGGTGCAGGGGTGGGGTGTGCGAGTAACGGAAGGGCTTTATACAGTGAGGTGCTATATACTTATAATACAGTGCAAGGGTAGTGAGACTATGCAGAGAGGGTTTATATACAGGGACTTTAACACGAACTCCTAGTGAGTAGGGATAAAGGAGGCAAAAGGCACTCACGCGGTCCGCCGTAACTCTCCAGTGAGTTACGGCCGCTCTCCAGCCACCTCCAAGGGACTCCACCACTCCTCTGTCCACACTTCTTCCTCGCACGTCTGGTCACCTTCTCCGTCTCCAGCCAGAGGGTCCTGCCACGAAACTCTGACACCTTGTTGTGCTGAATCCGGGCTTTTATCCTGTGCTGACTCTGCCAGGGGGGCGGGACTTCCGGGGTCAGCTGGATATGGTTCCTCCCTTCCTGTTGCTCGGGTTGGCTCCTGTGGGAGAGAGAAGGGCGGGGTTTCGTTGGTGATGGAGGTTGCTCGGCGTCCTGTCTCGGTGCTGGCGTTTCGGTGAGGTAAACTCAGTCCCGGGGGTGTCGGACAAGGCATGATAGGGGGGATTGGGTCCTCAGATAGGGTTTTACGGGCCGTTCCATCACATCCCCTTCCCCTAGCTGTCCTTCTTGTAATGGGAGGAGAATGCGGATACCGGGACAGAAAATCCGCATTACCTTGATCGGAACCCTTTCTATGTTTGGTTTGAAAATGGAAGGGTTGGAGAGACAAAAACCACCGCAGGACCCGGTCATTCTGCCCTTTGTTTCTAGCCATCCACTCCAAAGGGGCGTGATCTGTATAAAGTATGAAGTCTCTACCCTCAAGGTAATACCGAAGGCTTTCCACCGCCCACTTGATGGCTAAAGCTTCTTTTTCAACCACCGCATATTGTTTTTCCCGAGGGAAGAGTTTGCGGCTCACAAACAGAATGGGTCGTTCGTTTCCCAGGGCATCCTTCTGGGACAATACGGCTCCTAAGCCGTAGTCCGATGCATCTGTCTGTAGGATGAAAGGGACTGAGTAATTGGGGGGAACCAACACAGGACCCGAGGTCAAGGCTTCTTTGAGGTCTGTAAAGGCATGCCAGGCTTCCGAGGAGGGATTCCGGAGTTGTTCATCTGAGCGGTTTGTTTTTTTCAACAGGTCCGTGAGGGCTGCCGCTCTTTGAGAAAAGTTGGGCACAAAGCGCCGATAATACCCCAGGAGTCCTAGGAAGGCTCGGAGGTCTTTCTTTGTATGTGGAAACGGGAGGGATCGGATGGCTGCCGTTTTGCTCTCTTGGGGTCTGATCAGGCCGTCCCCCAGAAGAAACCCCAAGTATTTCACTGTTTTCGCGGCCAACGTGGTTTTGGCCGGGTTGATGGCAAATCCGTAGGAGCCTAAGGAGCTGATAACACTGGAAAGGTGCTGCAGATGTTGGGGCCAGCTGTCGCTAAAGATGACGATGTCATCCAGATACGCGCCTGCGTAAGCTGTATGGGGTCTCAGGACTTGGTTCATGGCCCTTTGAAAGGTGGCGGGGGCGCCATGAAGACCAAAGGGCATGACCAGGAATTGATATAACCCATCCGGGGTGGAAAAGGCAGTCTTTCTTCTATCTTGTTCCCGGAGGGGTATCTGCCAGTACCCCTTGCAGAGATCGAGTGTGGAAATGAATTTTGCTTGCCCTATTCTTTCGATCATTTCGTCCACCCTGGGTAAGGGGTAGGTGTCGAACTTGGAGACCTTGTTGACCTCCCGGAAGTCGATGCAGAAACGGACCGAGCCGTCAGGTTTCGGTACCAGTACGATAGGGGAGTTCCACTCGCTGACTGAGGGTTCAATTATTCCCATTTGTTGCATGACTTCCACTTCCTGACGGATGACATCTCTACGGGCCTCTGGCACTCGATACGGCCTCAGGCGGACCACTTTCCCTGGTTCGGTTTCAATCCTATGTTCGGTGACCGTGGTTCGACCAGGGGAAGTCGAGAAGACGCTTTTCAGGGGTTCCAAGGTGTGGCGAAGTTCCTGAATTTGTACCGGGTTAAGGTCGGAATCTAGACAAGGGTCGAAAGGGAAGATGAGGTTCTTCTTGGTTCCCGACAGCACCGGACGGGGTCCTTCCCACTTTTTTAGCAGGTTAATATGAAAGATTTGAGTGGTGCCTCGGGTAGGGTCCAGTTCTATCTCGTACGTGACGGGTGTTACCTGCCGAAGGATGGGGTAGGGTCCTTGCCATTGTCCCAATAATTTTTGGTCGGACGAGGGCATCATAAGGAGTACTAGGTCGTTGACAGCAAAGACCCGACTGCGAGTGCCCTTGTCATATTGTCTCTTTTGGTTGTCCTGAGCGGTCACCAGGTTTTGTCTGACAATATCGCGAATCATAGACAGATGTGTCTTGAGGTTTTGCATATATTCTGGGAGTGGACGAGTCCGGTCCGGTTCAGCTTCCCATGCTTCCTGGGCCATATCTAGGAGGGTACGGGGGGCTCGTCCGTACAGCAATTCATATGGGGAGTACCCCGTGCTGCTCTGAGGTTTACAACGGATCGCAAACAAGGCCAACGGAAGCATGTCTTCCCATCTCTTCGCTTCGAGGCCCAAGAGTTTTTTTAATGTTTGTTTCAACGTGGCATTGTATCGTTCTACGAGCCCGTCTGTTTGCGGGTGATACGCAGAGGTCCGGATTTGCTTGATTCCTAACTCCGCACATACCCGTTTCATAAGGGCTGAAACGAATGGGGTGCCCTGGTCGGTGAGGATTTCCCGCGGGAAGCCAACCCGCGAAAACAAGGAGATCAGGGCTTTCGCTATTGCCTGGGTGGTAGGTTGGCGGAGGGGTATGGCCTCCGGGAAGCGGGTGGCGTAGTCTACTATGACCAAGGCATAGCGACACCCGCTACGGGAGGGCAAGAGGGGACCGATTATGTCCATCCCAATGCGACTGAAGGGAACATCTATGACAGGGAGGGGTTGTAACGGGACACGGGGTGGTCTGTGTCGACTGTTCTTTTGGCATATGATGCATTCCCGGCAGTAAGTCTTGATCCTTTGATACACCCCCGGCCAATAGAACTTCTCCAAGATGGCTTGGCTGGTTTTCTCGTCCCCGAAATGACCCCCCAGAAGGTGACTATGTGCCAGAAAAAGGACTTTGTCTTGAAAGGGGCCGGGAACAAGCAACTGAGCATTCTGTTGGGGCCCCCCTTTTCGATATAACAACCCGTTTTTCTTAATGAAGTAAGGACCTACTTGTAAGGGGACCTCGTGATCGAGTGCTTTTCCCCACGCCTCCTGTAGCAGAGGATCTTCTCGTTGGGCGGCCCTGAACTCTTGGTCAGTCTGCCAGGGGTGCTCGTCAATAATGGCAGGATAAGCGCTGAGGTGTTCTTTCTTTTCTCTTCTCTTTTGACTCCTCGGTTTGTGGGGTTTGGGTTCGGGTAGTTGATCGGGACACTCGGGATAGGGCGCCTCTTTCCACCACTGAGTTAGGGAGTCGGAAGTCTTTTGTAAGAGCATTGGAAGTCCCGGATAATCACTCCCTAAAATAGCTTGTTCCGGTAATGCGGGCACAAGGCCCACGGTGAGAGAGGTCCCGGGATCTTGGGAATGTTGGACTCGTACCTGAGTGGTGGGATATTGTTTAGTGTCTCCATGCACACATTGTATGGCTACCACCCCAGTAGGTTTGCTTAGAGGCTGGACAAGGTCTTGGGGTCGTAGAACACTCTGTCGACATCCAGTATCGGCGAGAGCCCTCAGTGGCTGACCATTTATGGACACTGGACAATAGAACGGCGGTGGCGTGTAACCGGGAGGGTTACACAGGTAGTTCCTGACGAAACCGACCTCCATCGGTTCCTCCTTCTGGGGACACATCCGTGCAATGTGTCCGAACCCACCACAGGAATAACACTGGGGTCCGGGACTCGGGGTTCGGAACACTACGGGGGAGGGAAACAGCGGTGGTGGTTCAGGTCGACGGCCTTGGGGAGGCCGGGTTGGGCGAGTGGACGTAGCAGGCAGGGGCCTGTGGGGGTGGTCGTCTTTGCCCCGCTGCAGTTCTTGTGCCCTGCTATATGCCGACGCTATCTCTATAGCGGTCTCAAGGGTGAGTCGGGAGTGCTGCCTCACCCAGCGTTGGGTAGCCGGGTGCAAGGAATTAAGGAACTGTTCCAGATAGATCTTCTCCAGAATATTCTCCTTGGTAGAGGTTTCGGGTCTCAACCATCGGTTGGCGAGATCGCGGATCCGAAAGGAGAGTGCTCTCGGATTCTCTTGGGGCTTTTCCCTGGCCTGACGAAGTTTCACCCTGTAAGTATCATCATCAATGCCAAGGCGTTCTAGGATGCACCTTTTAATGTCAGCATAGGGAGTGTTACCCTGGATATTGGCCTGTTGGTAGGCCGCTTGGAGGTCACCGGTGAGGAGTGGACCCAAATACTGTCCCCACCGATCAGCAGGCCAGTTGGCGGCTTGAGCTATCCTCTCAAAGTTTGTGAAAAAATAGTCCGGATCTTCTCCAGGGACATATTTCTGAAGAACGACAGAGGGAAGAGAGGTCATCGGTCTTTGTTGGCCCAGGGCGTCTGCTAGCTTTGTCATGGTATCTTCATGGGTCGCCCCCTGGCCTTTCAGAACATCGTGGAGCTGACCTCTGTCGTCTTCGGCAGTCTTCATGAACTGCTCCATAAGTTTCCCGAATTGTTCTTGGGACTCTGCCATCTTCTTTATTACGGCCTCCATACCTCCAGCAGATCCCACTTCTGACACCAAATGTCGTGGAGTGAGTGTAGCGGGCCGGAAAAGCAGGCGAGGAGGCCGTATGTAGTGGGCAATATTTGGTCTTTATTCTAGATTTACAGTATAGATAGTCCCAACAGGTCGAGGGTGTGGCACCAGGCGATGAACACAGAGGCGTCGCTTCTTCCTCTTCGTGATGTCCGCAGATGGTCCGGGTAGATTTCGATGACGAGGAGACTCCCAGGAGGACCGGAAGAGAGGAAAGAAACAAAGGACCGTTAGTCTGATCGAGTCGACAGAGAGACTCAACTGTACACCTTCACCCAGGTAGTGCAAGAACGGGGGTCAGAAACGGACAGTGGGGAAAGGAAGGTACCGGGAATAAGGAACACAGGTTTGGGTAATAGAGAGGGTGCAGGGGTGGGGTGTGCGAGTAACGGAAGGGCTTTATACAGTGAGGTGCTATATACTTATAATACAGTGCAAGGGTAGTGAGACTATGCAGAGAGGGTTTATATACAGGGACTTTAACACGAACTCCTAGTGAGTAGGGATAAAGGAGGCAAAAGGCACTCACGCGGTCCGCCGTAACTCTCCAGTGAGTTACGGCCGCTCTCCAGCCACCTCCAAGGGACTCCACCACTCCTCTGTCCACACTTCTTCCTCGCACGTCTGGTCACCTTCTCCGTCTCCAGCCAGAGGGTCCTGCCACGAAACTCCGACACCTTGTTGTGCTGAATCCGGGCTTTTATCCTGTGCTGACTCTGCCAGGGGGGCGGGACTTCCGGGGTCAGCTGGATATGGTTCCTCCCTTCCTGTTGCTCGGGTTGGCTCCTGTGGGAGAGAGAAGGGCGGGGTTTCGTTGGTGATGGAGGTTGCTCGGCGTCCTGTCTCGGTGCTGGCGTTTCGGTGAGGTAAACTCAGTCCCGGGGGTGTCGGACAAGGCATGATAGGGGGGATTGGGTCCTCAGATAGGGTTTTACGGGCCGTTCCATCACACAGACGTATTGTCGACATCACCTAAAAGGATTTTCTTTTTTTTAAAAAGAATATATGTTGTGAGGTATTGCTAGAACTGGGGTCTCTAGTTGGCAGAGGTAGGTACCTTTGACCAAATAGGGACCCTTGCTTCTAGTCAGGGTAAGGGGGCACACTTCTAAAATAACCCCTGCTCACCCCCTTGGTAGCTTGCCCTGAGCAGGCAGGCTTATCTCTGAGGCAGTGTGTAAAGCATTTGTGAACACATACAGTAAGCAGTGAAAACACTACAAATAGACACCACACTAGTTTAGAAAAATAAGTAATCTTTAAAAGACTTGCCACAAGACCAAAAGACAGAAATCCACAATACTGTAATCAAAAATAGTCTCTAAAATGGTAGAAATAGCTTAGTTCAATGTAGATGGTAAATGCAACACTTTACTCTCAAAGTACCTTGGATGCGTCACGCAATACAAACAAAAGGGTCGCAGGGAAGCTGACGCGTTGTTTCCTTGCTTCGGGGGAGGTGATGTGTTGGATCCTTACTGCAGCGCAGGGAAGGTGATGAGTCAGTTTCTTACTGTGATCCGGTGCGATGCGACAATCCGGTGTGATGTGAGGAAATGGCATCTTGATGCGTCAACGTTGGATGTGATGAGTGCACTCTGACAGCCGTGCAGCGAACTTGGTAACTTATGAGCTTCGACAGGCTCTGCGACACGCTTCTCCGGTGACACGCTTCTCCGGTGATGCGACACGCTTCGTGGATGATGCGAGGGCGAACAGCTGCAGGAGTGACGCGCTTTTTCGGCGATGCGACGGCAACTGCTGCAGCGGCGACACGCTTCTACTCGTGTTGCGCTTCCAGCTCTCAGCGACTCGCAGTCTTCTCAGAGGGCCCAAACAGTAGGCACCTCTCTGCAGGCAGAATTCCACAGCAAGGGAATTCAGGGGAGCTGGGCATGAAGTCTTGTATCCATGAGACTTCAGGCAGGAGGCAAGCTCAGTTCAAGCCCTTGGAGATTCTTCTCCAAGATTATAAAAGTACACACACAGTTCATTTTCTCCTTTCCTTGGCAAATAAAGTAACCACTGCTGGCCAACCCCAACATCCCAGCACAGGGGCAGTCTCCTCCTTCAGTTTCCTTGGTTCTTCTCCTTGGCAAAGGGTTGTCTTGATTCCCAGAAGTGATCTAAAGGTCTGGGGCCCCCTCTTTCATACACCAAAATCCTTGGTCTCTTTTTTTTATTTTAACTTTATTTATCATTTTCCAAAAGAGAAAACAAGGTGTCGGGAGACAGTAGAAAATAATATTAAACATAAGTCAACAAAAGAAAAAAGGGAAAGATATACATCAGGTTAAGTAAGCAGGTCAATAAGTATCACAAAGTGAGTTATTAAATACAGTAAACTGATTATTAGTGAGAGCCAATTCTCAAAAGGTGCCCAATTCTTAGAAGCATTTAAACGCCTTCTCCTCCCTCTCAACAAGTGAACCGATGACTCTAATTTATACCATGCATACATCCTTGCTTTCCAATGACAGAAGGTGGGAGGCTCTGGACTCAACCATTGTGATGTTATGCATAATCTAATCATAGCCATTGCAATAAACAGAAACACTTGTATATGTCTCGTTCTTTCAGAAATCATTGAATATTCATACCCAGTTATTATTAATTCCGCTGAGATCTTAACAGGAGTTTGAATTAACTGATTAATAAAAGCTTCAGTTTCATTTAACCACATGTGTGCGAGCGGAATTCCGCTCGCACGCTCAGATTTTCGAAATCGCACTTTACGTGACGAGCTGGGCTCGTCATCAGCGTGCGAGGAGGCTACGCCATGACGAGCCCAGCTCGTCATCAGCCCCGAAGGGGTTAAGAAAGAACATAAATCAGGATATGCGTAAAACATGCGAATAGTATCAGCAGAAAACAATTTACATCTCGCACAAGAGACCCCTTTAATTTCTCTGGACGCTCCCCGAATAGCTAGTTTAGCAGGAGTGTGGTACAGATTGAACATGGACATATAGCTTTGAGTACGGAGCGTGCCAGAAGCTAAAACATATCTACCTAATTTAAGTGGAAATTTCAGATCTATAATTGGGACTCCAAATTTGCCAGCCCACTTACTAATCTGAACAGCTAGATCTTCGGGGAGTTCAGACAGAAGACATTGATAGAGAACACCTATTCTAGATTTTTTCCGGATTAATTCAACAATAGTTATCTTATCAAACATATTAGGATTTCTAGGAAGATTTTTATCAAGAAAGCTTCTGACCTGTATTCATATTTTATTTATTTATTTGTTTGATTAATTAAAATCTTACAAAAAGGCAGATAAAACTTTACCAAATTTAAAATTATAAAACAATTGGATTTTCAATCAGTTTTCAAAAGTTAGATATATATTATACACATAAAAAAGAAAAAGAGCTGCATTGTATAAAGTCCATATTCACGTAGACTGTTTGGTCAATCAAAAACATCCAATTTCTTCTGTACTGCATGAAGGAATTTAACAAGCGCAGAACTCATCGTCAAATCTTCTGGGTTAAGACTTGCGATCAGTGCCTGTCTACATGTCCTTACACTACGCATGTTAAACATTCTTTTAATTGTAGTTTTTCTTCAATTTCCAGATCCTGGCAAAGACACAATAGGTGTAAGATGTTTTCTTCTCCTAGGTTACAAAGCCTGCATATGTTATTTCCTTGTGATCTCTTCCATGGTGGTAAGGGCATGTGCCTGGATAGAAGCCAAATCTGGCATTAATAAAAATGTGTTTATTTTTCTTAGACCATGCAGTTTCTAGATAGGCTTGAACCTTTTTTTTCTTATATCCAGAGACAATTGACCATGCGTGGCTACGCTTGACCAGAATATCTTTATCAATAATCATGGAGGGGTAGTTAGTGAGTGTTGGAAGGCGGTGACCCCAGGGGTCAAGATGATACTCCTAACCACCCGGGACCTCCTCTCCCACAATTACTGCCGAGTCTTATCGAGGGGGGAGTCCCCACCGGGGAGGACTGATCGTACCCACTGTCGACACACCACACTTATGAGCAGACACCACACCGTGATTCTTTATCAAGAAAGACTTTATCAAGATTCATTAAAGAGCAATACACAGCGATCGAGGGAACGGGGAAGCGGGACAGTCTTAGAGGGCCAGCTGGCACGCCACGTACCCGGTGCACAGTTCTCAATCCTCGAACTGGGGGGTACGGGACTGGCGATGGGACTTGCTGTCCTACTCACTTCGGGTTCAAGCTATTCAGGAAGGTAGCGTCGTTGGTCCAGCCGGACCAGGGTGTTCGTCAAGCCGCGACGACGTCAGCAGGGCTTGGGCAGGAGTACTCCGTCGTACTCGGAAGTAGATGGGGCCGCGACAGCGTCAGCAGGGCTCCGATGTTCAAGTCTTGTGCTTCAAGAGGGAGCCGCAACAGCGTCAGCAGGACCCCGATGGTTCAGTTCCGTAGGTTCTAGGATGAGCAGCGACGTCGTCAGCAGGGCTCGGTGGGTCAGAGTCTGGTCTCCTCGAAGTCAGCCGCGATCAGATCAGCAGGGCTTTCTTGTCCAAGATACAACTGCCGACTAGGTGGAAGGCAGGCTGTCTTATAGTCGTCAAGCTCTTTGATGTCCGAACCCTCATAGGCAGGAGGCCGGAGGTCCTAGGGCCAGGCGCCTGATCGTCTGGGCGGTTGGTTCTTTGATGCTTTGGACCATGCGCCCATGGAATCCCAGACGCCCATCAGGACCTGGAGCCAGCTCACTAGGAGGCCCAAGGTGCAATCGAAACCAGCCCCCAGGGATAGTTCAGAGGTGTGAGGGAAACCAGTTCCTCGGAAGGGGGCCGGAGTTGTGATGGAAGTCTTGGTTTCAGGTACTTGATGAGTCGTTCACCCCCCGGGTGGACCTGGGCGCGCCGGACGCGCAGGCTCAGCGGCCGTCAGGAGCGGCCAGGGCTGCTGAAAGGAAAGAAGGCGGCCGGCCGGCCGGGGTGGGCAAACATGGAGTCTGATGGTCACGTGCACGGGTGCAGGCACGCGGTCTGGGGATCGTCTCAGGTCCAGTGTAGGAGGATTATGTACAGTTATGGGTGGACGGGAACCAGTTCCACCCGTAGATCCGGGGCTGCGGAGATCAGCAAGGACCACGCCACGAGGCCGGGTCCAACATGCGTCCCCTCCAGCTGAAAGACGAGGGGAACTACCCATCCTCTTGGGGGTTCTCCTCGCTGAGGCGGAAGAAGCGGGACAGGCCGTCGGCGTTGGCGTGGTCGGCACCAGGCCTGTGTTCCACGGAAAAATCCATCCCTTGGAGGGAGATGGACCCGCGTAGCAGTTTAGGGTTCTCTCCTCTCATTTGCATGAGCCACCGGAGAGGACGGTGGTCGGTCTGGACCCGGAAGTGGGTCCCGAACAGGTAGGGCCTCAGTTTCTTTAAGGCCCAGACTACTGCGAAGGCCTCTCGCTCGATGGTGCTCCATCTCTGCTCCCGGGGTAGTAGCCTCCGGCTGATAAAGGCTACCGGATGATCAACCCCCTTGTCGTCCACTTGGGAGAGTACGGCCCCGATGCCATGCTCGGAGGCGTCGGTCTGAACCACAAACTCTCGGGAGTAGTCAGGGGCCTGTAGGACTGGAGCGGTGCACATGGCTTGTTTCAATTCTTCGAAGGCCTTCTGACAGGCAGGGGTCCAAATAACCTTCTTAGGGTTGGCCTTGGCTATCAACTCTGTGAGGGGGCCTACAATACTTCCGTACCCCTTGATGAATCTACGGTAGTACCCTGTGAGTCCTAGGAAGGCCCGCACCTCGGTCTGGGTAGTGGGGGTCTCCCAGGCATTGATGGCGTCTATCTTGAGTTGGAGGGGGGCCACGAGGCCGCTGCCGACCTGGTGCCCTAGATATACCACTGAGCTTTGTCCTATTTGGCATTTACGAGCTTTAATGGTGAGCCCGGCTCGACGCAGGGCGTCCAACACCTCCCAGAGGTGGTGTAGGTGCTCGGGCCAGTGAGCACTGAACACCGCAATGTCGTCTAGGTAGGCTGCACTGAAACCTTCCAGCCCAGCCAGGACCTGATTGACCAGTCGCTGGAAGGTGGCGGGGGCGTTTTTCATGCCGAAGGGCATGACTCGGAAGTGGAAATGGCCATCCGGAGTGGAGAAAGCAGACCTTTCTTGGGCCCTCTCCGTGAGGCCGATCTGCCAGTAGCCACTGGTGAGATCGAAGGTACTGAGCCGACCCTAGGCGGTCAATGAGTTTGTCGGCTCGGGGGATGGGGTGTGCGTCGGTTCGGGTGACTGCGCTGAGTCCGCGGTAGTCTACGCAGAACCTTAGCTCAGGAACGGTGCCGGGGGCGGCGGCCTTCGGAACCAGGACCACGGGGCTAGCCCATGGGCTGTCGGAGGCTTCCACCACTCCTAGGTCCAACATTTTGTCGACCTCGGCCTTGATGCAGGCTCGGACTCGGTCTGGGACCCGGTAGGCTCTGTGCCGTACCAGAGGGCTGTCCCCGGTGTCCACGTCGTGGACGCACCAACTGGTGACGCCGGGAGTGAGGGAGAAGAGGTCTGAGAATTGTCCCAGCAAGTGGCGACATTCTTCACGCTGCAAGGGGGTGAGGGAGGAGGAGAGACTCACTCCCTCTACGGAGCCATCTTGATCCTTTGCACACAGGAGATCGGGCAGATGAAGGACTGGGTTCTTTAAGACCCAGCGGTGCCAGGGGACAACACCTGAAACCTTTGTGGGTAACCTGCTCCGGCGTACGAATGACAGAGACACGGGACACTTCCTTCGGCGTCAAAGATTCAAGGTTTATTTACTGCAGGGAAACACAGAAGTCACAGGAAGTACAACGAGTGTAGTTCGGGGAGACTGCTTCAAATTGGTTCTGTGGGTCGCTCCTTTTATACACGACTTTCCCATAGGTTTGCATAGCAGACAAAGGTTTACAACCCGGTTCCCACAATTATCCCCGAGAGGGGTCGCTTTGGTCACTTTGATACATACAAGGTCCGGAACATGAGTGCGGAAACATTTGGCAGTTCCCAACTGTAAAAACCCATCTTCCCACCATTAGTACATTCCAATCAGCAGTAAAACAGATCGAAAAAGGAACAAAGACAGGTGCAGAGGAAGATGGAAACAGTGGGGAGATTGGAAAAGGGTGTAAAAGGGGAGGTATCAGGAAACACGAGCTACAGGCATCAAAGGGACATGCCTAATGAGATGCACGGCTGAGACAATAAACCGGCACGGCGAGATGAGCCTCGAGCGGGGCCATCTGCCTTACAATATCATCCCCCTCATCATAAAGACACTTACAAAGGACATGTGTCTTCCGCAAATATCTTGGGAGTCCCAGGGTCGCGAAGCGGACAACGTCCGTTCGCTGGCTACTTGAGGGCAAGAGACAAAATGGATGCCGCATCTAAGATGGAACCCGTGGGTACAGATGAAAAACCCACGTAACAAACGAACGGTTTAAGTTAGCACAGCGAAACTGCGCACACTTACTAAACTCGTCATTTGCGGTTCGTAGATACCAGACTCGACCATATTCGTGCGAGTCGAAAACACCACTTACAATTGTCACGGAACCTCAGACGCTCCTTTTGCCCTCATGTAGGCAAGCACTAGTCGGAATCATACTCGATATTCATCAGACCATCTAGATGTTGCTGTAGCATAGCTCTGTCCAACCGAGTTCCATTGGCAACAGGCGGCTGTCTCATACACGTTGTAGCACAGAGGCCACATAAGGCAGGACCGCACTGCACACAAAGGCAACACGTGAACAGGAACGCCACAACGACTCCGATGATCATCAGAATCTTCCAACCCCAAGTCGACATCAGGCCCCAAAACCACCCAAGTAGCGTCCAATCCCCTACATCCACGTGTATGGATTCAGAGATTTTATGCAACTTCGAGATGGCTTGATAGACAGTCGGAGCGTTATCAGGAATGAAAATACAGCAGCTCGAATGGATCACCTTACATACCCCACCTCGATCTGCTAAGATCATGTCTAAAACCATACGGTTTTGTAACGTCATAAGTCTATCCGCCTGAAGTTCTGTGGTGATATTACCAAGGGCACTGGCAGTAATATTAGCTGTCGATTCTACCACTCGAGTCAACTGTCTCAGGTTCCTACTATTAACCATAGGTCCCCAAAACGGGAGGAAACCCTTGAAAAAGTCTCCTGCTTCTTGACCGGCAGTATCCTCTTCGCTAATTACGCCTCTCACAACTCTAGTCTTGTGATAATCTGCATCTACAGTGAACGTCGGAGGCAACAAGTTTGCGATAAAACATGAGCCCTTGAAGTCAGAGGGCAACCATGCATACGCACGATCATGACAGACAAAGTAGGTACCCTTGGCAGCCAGAAACACAGGGGACGAGATCATCGGCAGCATGTAATTTTCAGTGCAAGCACTCTCTCCAAGTCGGGCTTTCGATCTTCGGCCACGACCCATGAGACAAAAATTACCAATGTGAGGTACGACCCATATCGGAGGCGAGCTTTTAAGCTGTTTATCACTCGTGAGCGCACTGTACTCGACCTTACTCAGGACCCTATAGGCTTGTACCTCTTCCACTGGAATGAGCGACGGCTCATAGATATCTCTATCTAAGTCTTCTATCGCTATGGACAAAGGCTTATAGTACGAGCCAGGGCCAAGGTAGGGAGAACGTGGCTCTCGATTGGGTTGAGAATCTAATGCGCTTCGAAACATTGTTTGAAATGCTCGAGCAGACCCTTGGGAACTATACGGTAACACCAGATATGGAATTCCCTTATCCGTAGTATGTGGCATCAACCCACACACCCAACAATTAGTAGTGTTAACCACTAACTGATGCTGATGAAGGAGCTGAATAAAGGAATTGTTGCGGAATTCTGCACATCTAGCCTGCTCGTGTTCGGGTAAGAAATGAAAAGAATGCGGAGATGCGACAGTGGTAGGTTTAGGATTAGGGGTAGGAGTAGGCATGGCAGGAGATAAGAAACAAGACATCATGTAATACACCCCACCCGCCAATAATGCAGAAAAAGTCAAAAGCAATACGAATATTTGGAACATAAAACATTTGGTACGACTAAGTTGTTGCAACTTGAACCTTTGCGCCTGAGCTTCTTCCAAGTCCATCAGCTTCGAAAATGCCATCCCCTGCGACCGTCCGCAACGTTTCTTGACGCACTTCGTTCTGTGTAGCAGTAGCCAATCCCTAGGAGTTCCCAGGAACCGACGGTCTTTAACCTAGCGTCAAGACCTACTAACCAGAAGGAAGTACACGCGCCGCCCTACGGCCTTTATTCACAATTATGTGTATGCAAAGTGTCTCTCAGCTGTGGAAGCAAAAATATGAGGAACAAAACTCAATGTATATATACAAGAATAATTACAATGATACGAGTGTTCAAACTGATCGTGGAAAACGGGATAATGCAATTGTCAAGGGACAAAACAGGATCTTTTATTAGTCTTTAGTGCTAGATCGCAAAAAGTATCGGGTTTTCCCAGGACGTGTCTGCTCGTCAAACAAAGGATCCGTTGAAGAGACAGCGTTCTGCTGATCAGTTGAATGTTCTGGTCTTGAGTCTTTAGATGACAAATGTTCAACAGTGTCTTTCTGCTGCACTGAGCATTCTCCGACAGGTTGTGCGTCGCTGAAAGGTACAAACGCCGGCAATCCTTCGGTTTCAGTTGATGCAATGCCTCTCCTCACCCACGAGTCTGCCGGCAACGGAATAGGGACTTTTTTGGTATGGGTGGCATGCACCCAGTTTTTCCGGCCCTCTAGACGAACAGCAGTTCTCGTGGCAAGGAGGACCTGGAAGGGTCCAGTGAATCTGGGCTCCAAATTCTTCTTGCGCGAAAAATTGCGCGTCACCACCCAGTCTCCGGGCTGGAGCTGGTGGCCTGGACCCTCCGTCTGCGTCGGCAATGCTTCGTAAACCTGTTGGTGAATTAACCTCAGTTTAGCAGTCAAGTCATGAAGATAATCGATCAACATTGCATACTCAAGATCACAGAACACACCCGGTCTAGGGACCCCCCAAACATTTGCAGGACGACCGAACACTATTTCATAGGGACTGAGCCCTACTCGGGAGTGTACGGTTGCCCTAGTTGACAGTAGTGCTAAGGGTAAAGCGTCAGGCCACGAGAGACCAGTCGTAGCCTGAATCTTCGCTAGCTTTAGTTTAAGGGTGCCGTTATACCCTTCAACCAAACCAGCTGACTGGGGATGATTGGCGCTATGGAATTTTTGATTAATTCCAAGGCCCTTACACACACTCTTCATCACACTCCCCACAAACTCACTTCCGTTATCCGACCATACAATCCGAGGCATTCCATACCGAGGAAAGTATTCCTTCAGTAGGATTTTCGCAGTTGACAAAGCAGTGTTGTCCTTAAGAGGGTAGGCTTCGATCCATCGGGAGAACGCGCAAACCACAACTAAAACGTATTTCAGGTTATTGCATCGCTCCATATGGATGAAGTCTAGTTGGATCACCTCAAAGGGACATGAAGGGGGAGCAAAACTACCAGGAGGAGTCGGGGTTCCCTTACCAGGATTGTACAACATACATACCATACAATTCTTAACCAATCGTTCAGCACATTTCGTGATACCATCATTCTTCCACACAGGAGACAGCAACTTGCAAATACCTTTCACGCTAATATGTGCTAACCCATGCGCCATTGTCACAACAGCTAGCACATATGCATCCGGTAACATCCATCTCTTATGTTCCGACAAATCAACCCAACAACCATTCGCATCCAACTTTCCCGTACTTTCTTTCCACTTCGTCTTTTCAGTCTCGGTGGCCTCATTCTGAATTGCTTTCACACTCTCGATAGTATCCGCACACATACTAGTCTCTGTGGGCCAAGTAACTGAACTCGTCACATACATTCGAGTGCTAAGGTTCCGGGCAGTCTCCTTAGCAGTCTCATCCGCAAACGCATTACTGCGACCAACATCATCCGTCACCTTACGATGCGCACTACATTTAACAATCGCTACCTGCTTAGGCAACGTAAGTGCTTCCAAAAGATCATTCACAAGCTGACCATGCTGAATCTTCGTACCATGCGATGTCAGAAAACCTCTCTCTCTCCACAACCGTCCAAAGCTATGGGCGACGCCAAAAGCATATTGGCTGTCGGTAAACACATTCACACGTTTCCCTTTCGCTAACACACACGCTCTAGTGAGAGCGATCAGTTCTGCAGCTTGGGCAGAATTCTGATTTAATCGTGCAGTCTCAACAACAGTATTCAACGTTACAACAGCATATGCAGTAGTCACATCGCCATTCGGTAATTTAAAACATGAACCATCCACACACAGCGTTCCATCTGGGTCTTCCAAAGGAGTGTTTTTAAGGTCCACTCGACCTTTTGTTTCCTCTTCTGTCCTCAAATAACAGTCGTGTTCTGTTATTTCATCTGACTCTGAGCTAATTGGTAACAAAGTCGCCGGATTCAGAACATTGCAGCGTTTTATCTGAATGTGGCTTGCCAGCAACGTCAGCTCGTACCCAGACAACCTTGCACTCGTCAAGTGCTGAGTTTTCGTACGATTTAAAAGAGTGTCGACTGCATGCGGAACCATCACCGTAAGCATATTATCCATGACCAGTCCTGCTGATTGTCGGATGGACACCGCAGCTGCCGCTGTTGCTCTCAAACAACTCAGCAATGCTCTAGCTACCGGGTCCAAGGTCGAGGAAAAATATGCACATGGACGTTGCTTACCACCAAAAGGTTGCGTTAAGACACTCAAGGCACAACCTTCCCTCTCGTGAACATATAATGTAAACGGCTTACTGTAGTCAGGAGTACCCAACACAGGAGCCGAACACAATGAGTCACGCAGTTCAGAAAAACTTCTCTGACATTCTTCCGTCCATGGTAAAGGAGTTGAAACATCCTTGCACGTGAGAGCTACCAATGGTTTCGCTAGCAATGAAAAATTTGGAATCCATTGCCTGCAATACGACGTGATACCTAGAAAGGCACGCACATCTCTTTGGGTTGTTGGCACAGCCATTCGCGCAATTGCTGCAATTCTCTCTGGGGTCAATCGCCTTCCCTCCTTTGACAATAAGTGACCTAGATAGGTTACTTCTTGACAACAATATTGGAGTTTAGAAGGTGACACCTTGTGATTTAATTCACAGAGATGTTGCAGCAGCGATACCGTAGCAATTTTGCAAATGTCCTGAGTATCTGCAGCTACCAATAAGTCGTCGACATATTGGATTAAGGCCGCACCAGCCGGCAATGAAAACGCATCCAGTTGACCCTTCAAGGCTTGACTGTAAATCGATGGACTCTCACAGTAGCCCTGAGGAGCGCGTTTGAACCGGAAGCTGCGTCCACCAAGAGAGAAACCGAAAAGGTCTCTGCTCTCTTCTGCAATGGGAATGCTGAAGAACGCATTCTTCCAATCAATCACCGAAAACCAAGATGCAGAAGCTGGAATCAGAGTCAGTAGTGCCGTGATGTCAGGCACAACGGGGAACTGAGGAATCACAATTTTATTCACCTCCCGTAAATCGATAACAAAACGATAAACAGGTGGTTTCGAAGGATCAGTACGTTTAAGAATGGGCAGTACAGGGCTGTTGCACACGTTTCCCCGCGTTTCCTCAATAACGTCTTTCTCGATCAAATCATAGATGATCGCTAACAGTGCTCGTTCACCATCAAGAGAGATACGATACTGGGGAATACGTGGCAATCGCACATTAGATTTCAACTGAACAACATAAGGGGAGATGTCAAGCAGGCCCACGTCATTGGGACCCGTTGCCCACAAAGATGCAGGAAGAGAGCTCAATTCCGGTGGAAGCTTATCGAGAGACAAGTACATAGGAGAGACAACCCTCTCTCCTAAAGGAAGCTTTACACCCGCAGGAGAACAATACAGAGTCGCATACAAACGCTTAAGCAAATCCAGACCCAAAAGATTTTCACCACAACCAGTAGTCAAAATCAACGGAGCTTCTAGCTCACGAGGCCCAATTGTAAGGGGCAGAGGGCGCGAAACTGGATTGCTAACGGGGGCGCCAGAGAATCCAACGGAAACATTTGTTAAGCCAGACAAAGGTGCGCCAGGGAGTTTCGAATGCTTTATGGAACTTTTCGCTGCACCAGTGTCCAACAGAAAAGGCTCAACGACGCCCGATGTAGCAACTGCGACGTAAGGCCCTCTCTGATCAACCGGAACTGATACCACTCCCTCTCCTTGTCTATGGCTGTCCTAGTAATTATTGTCGTCAGTTCCCTGATCGACGTAATAATCGTCTACATTGTACTGCGCAGATCGTCCTTGTGACGATCCACGTTGATCAAAACAATTATCGGAATGTGATGAGTTATCTGAACGGTCATTCTGAGCACCACGACCCCTACCGCGTGATGTCTGCTGTGAACCACCACGACCTCCTCTAGATGAATTACCACTATTCCGATCGCTTAGAACAGGACAATTGAATTTGATATGACCCTCCTGTCTACAATAGGCACATTGATTGTACCCTAACGAAGATCTTTGGGAAGAGGAGTCATTTCGAGATTGTGATCGATTCGATTGTGGCTGCGATCTATTTTGTTGCGAAGCATTCTGATTCGAACGCGGAGGATAGGCCTGCTGTAACAACACTTTAGTTTTGAGTTCTTTCGTCTTTTTATCAGCACGGTCGTTCTCTTCTTTCTCTCTATTCTCATAATACTGTGCCGTAGCCAATATTTGAGCCGAGGTAGAAACGGCCCACGCACTTTCTGAATTTTTCAATTTATTGCTCAAATCGGGCAATAGGTTTGAAACAAATTTGTCCACAAACAACCGTTGACCACCCTCAGTGCTCATATCCTGGCCACTATGGTCGATGAATGCCTCCTCGAACCTCGTAAAGAAGTCGGAGACACTCTCGTCCTTCTTCTGTCTACAAGCTGACAATTTGTCCCAATTCACTCTCATAGCTGGCATAAGAGTTTTCATAAGCGTGATTATTCTCTGGGGAAGAGCAGCAATCAACTACTCGGGTTTAGCACCACCAATTTGTCGACCATCCGACGCTACAATGGCAGCCCAATCACCACCTAATTCGTTTGCGTGATTTTCCTGACGAATCTTAGCCCACACCGGTTGCGGTACAACATTACCAAAGAGCATGTCAATATCGGCAAGATTCATTACCGTAGTGTCTACAAGCTGCGATAACTCCTTATAATACCCTGCAGGATTTTTGCGAGGGTCAGGCAGAGATTGCTTCACCTGTAGCACTTCAGAGCGTTTCCATGGGAGATGTATCCAAACCCTCTGAAAGAACGGCAAGATCGGGGGGTTTGCCCCAGGATTACCTGGCATCCACACTGGTGGAACTTCTCGCATAGGAAACTGACCAGACTCATCTGGCTGTCTTTCAACATCTTCAACAAAGAGGGCTTGAGGTATAGGAGTGGGACGGAAAGATAGCAACTGTTCAACAGCACGTCGAACATTGGTATCCACTATCAGTCCAGTTGAGAACTGAAGCTGTAGATCAGACAAAGCGGTCAGCACCTCGTCAGGTGCATCGGCCGATATCTGATCACGAAGAACCTTACACATTTCTTCGAACACGAATCTTTGAGTTGGTATATTGAATTGACAAAACGTATCGAGTACGACACGTGGTGGATTTCTAAGAGGATGTGTCATCCAACCCATTGCCATATTATATAGCGAAGCGCGTTCCCTGTTACCAGGAAGCTGACTACGTCTTTGAGGACCATCTGAACCAGCGGACCCAAGGACAGGTCCGAGAGAATGAAAGAAGCTAGCTGCAAGAGGAGAAGTACGACTACGAGTAGAGGGAGAAGTATAGGACACAGGACTAACAAGCGAAGGAGTAGAGACAGAAGCAACAACAGGAGTTAACAGAGCAGGAGTAGTAGCGGGAGCAGGAGTATGTGGAAGCGGAGGAGCAGTAGGGATAGCAACAGGCAAAGGAGCAGGAACCGTCGGAAGAACGGGTGCAGGTTGAGGAACAGGTGGAGGAAGAATAGGTGGAAGAATAGGTATAGGGGGAACCACAGGAGCTGCGGTACCCTGTACATACGGAGGTGGCGACTTCATAAGATAGGACATTAAAGGATCCTCAACTGCTTCGTCCTTCTTTTCCGACTCCGTAGGCAAAGCAGGATAGCATTTATCTATAGTCATGCGCTGTAGTCTATCAAACACTTCCTTTTCCTTAACCTCCTTATCACGCTGAAATTGCTCTGCTTTCTTTACAATGGTAGCAACACCATCTCTCTGATTTCGTTTAGTCTGTCTGATTTCTTTCTGTCGGGCTTCTTTACGCCACAACCGAAAGGCATCAAACATGGCCGGCCTTGACTTTTTCTCGAACAATTTAGCCTCTAGGTTATCTAAGATCGGGGTCTCAAAGCTACCATGAGGTGGCCAACTAAGGACACCGTCCTTCTTAATATAGCGAATCCAATAATCATTAAAAGTAATCGGGCCTAGCCCATGTTTGCTGTACAGTTCATAAGTCGGAGTTCCAACCGGAGGTATCGGACACGAGTCCTCCAGTCGGGAATCCGCACCACAACGTCTAAAACAACTAAACAAAGTACTACGACCAGGCATCTTGCACACTAGCCGAGTTTCACAAACTTCAAGGGTTACGGGATTTACCACGTCCCAGCAAAATGCGAAAACCCTCGGTTTTTGGCGGCTGCAGTCGTCAAACAACACAACAAAGTACCAAGAACCACAAATGCAATGGAACCATGCAACCACTAAGCAACCACAACCAAGAACTCAAAGATCGATGGCGTCACCAGGAAGGCCCGTCAGTCGTCTCGCTCTACCAAGGTCTACGCCAGGCGCCAAAACAGGTCTACAGTCAGGGCAGAAGTCCGTCGCAGCCGTCAGGAGGCGGGAATCTTCGCGGGAAAAGTCTTCGGGCCACTTGTTTCGACAACAGGATCGATGAAGCGGAGTGCACCTTCCCTCGGAGATTTCACACGAAGTTCCTCACGATCGTCGGGCTTGGACCGGTACCACTGATGCAGCCCCACGTTGGGCGCCAACTGAAGGACTGGGTTCTTTAAGACCCAGCGGTGCCAGGGGACAACACCTGAAACCTTCGTGGGTAACCTGCTCCGGCGTACGAATGACAGAGACACGGGACACTTCCTTCGGCGTCAAAGATTCAAGGTTTATTTACTGCAGGGAAACACAGAAGTCACAGGAAGTACAACGAGTGTAGTTCGGGGAGACTGCTTCAAATTGGTTCTGTGGGTCGCTCCTTTTATACACGACTTTCCCATAGGTTTGCATAGCAGACAAAGGTTTACAACCCGGTTCCCACAATTATCCCCGAGAGGGGTCGCTTTGGTCACTTTGATACATACAAGGTCCGGAACATGAGTGCGGAAACATTTGGCGGTTCCCAACTGTAAAAACCCATCTTCCCACCATTAGTACATTCCAATCAGCAGTAAAACAGATCGAAACAGGAACAAAGACAGGTGCAGAGGAAGATGGAAACAGTGGGGAGATTGGAAAAGGGTGTAAAAGGGGAGGTATCAGGAAACACGAGCTACAGGCATCAAAGGGACGTGCCTAATGAGATGCACGGCTGAGACAATAAACCGGCACGGCGAGATGAGCCTCGAGCGGGGCCATCTGCCTTACAATATCATCCCCCTCATCATAAAGACACTTACAAAGGACATGTGTCTTCCGCAAATATCTTGGGAGTCCCAGGGTCGCGAAGCGGACAACGTCCGTTCGCTGGCTACTTGAGGGCAAGAGACAAAATGGATGCCGCATCTAAGATGGAACCCGTGGGTACAGATGAAAAACCCACGTAACAAACGAACGGTTTAAGTTAGCACAGCGAAACTGCGCACACTTACTAAACTCGTCATTTGCGGTTCGTAGATACCAGACTCGACCATATTCGTGCGAGTTGAAAACACCACTTACAATTGTCACGGAACCTCACAGAGGGTCCGTGTCCTCTTCCTCTCCGTCGTCGGTGGCAAGGAGTAACCCCAACTCAGACCGCACGAAATGGGGCTTGAGTCGGTTTACGTGTAACCCTTTCAGGGCGTTTCTGGCTGATTTTGTATCAACGAGGTAAGTGACCTGGCTCTTGCGCTCTATCACCTTAAAGGGTCCAGTCCACTTGTCCTGCAAGGCACAAGGTTCCACTGGGGACATGACCTAAACCTGTTGGCCTGGTTGAAACTCGACCAGAGTGGCATTCTGGTCGTACCAGCGTTTCATCTCCTCTTGGCTGGCCTCCAGGTTGGCCTTGGCCAGCTCGCGAAACTTCCGCGTCTGGTTCCGGAGGGCCAGGACGTAGGAGAATACGTCGGGGGTGTGCTCGGTGGGGCTGCCTCCCAGCCTTCCTTGACCAGGCTGAGGGGACCCCAGACAGGGTGCCCATAGAGCAGCTCGAAAGGGCTAAACCCTAAGGATTTCTGGGGTACCTCTCGGTAGGCGAACAGGAGGCAGGGTAGGAGGACGTCCCACTTGCGTCGCAAGGGCTCCTCAAGACCCATGATCATCCCTTTCAGGGTGCGGTTGAACCGCTCAACCAGGCTGTTGCCCTGGGGATGGTAGGGGGTGGTGAACCTGTAGGACACCCCGCACTGTTGCCAGAGGGACTTCATGTACCGGGATATGAAGTTCGTCCCTTGATCGCTTACCACTTCTCGGGGGAATCCCACCCGGGAGAAGATCCCCATGAGGGCCCGGCCCACGACTGGGGCCGTCACGGTCTGGAGGGGGATGGCTTCGGGGTATCGGGTGGCGTGATTGACCAGAACCAGGATGAACCGGTGGCCTAAGGAGGTCCTGGGGTTCAGAGGTCCGACAATGTCGGTTCCCACCCTCTCAAAGGGGGTACTGACAACTGGAAAGGGCTGGAGGGGAGCCTTGCGCTTGCCTCCGCTTTTGCCGCTAGCCTGACACGTTGGGCAGGACTTGCAGTGGCGTTCCACATTAGCCCGCATGTGGGGCCAGTAGAAGTGGGTCACTAGTCGCTGGAAAGTCTTATCTTGGCCCAGATGTCCTGCCAGGGGCAGATCGTGAGCCAGGTTAAGGAGGAGTCCACGGAAACGTAGGGGTACCACCAGCACGCGGGCTGACCCTAGTTCCGCGGTCTTCTGTTCACTGTACAGTAGGCCGTTTTCCCAGTAAAGGTAATGGGAGCCGGACTTGTCTCCGGCGGCCTGGGCTGCGGCCTGTCGGCGGAGCCCCTCTAGGGCAGGGCAGGAGGCCTGCTCCCGGCAGAACTCCTCTCGGGACGGTCCTCCCTCTTGGCGCCACTGGGCCAACTCGGGGAGATCTGCTAGGGTCGGGACTGGTTCGACAGCTGGTCCGAGAGGACCTTCGTCGGGTGTGGTCTCTTCGAGGGAGGGCTGGTCGAGGACCGTAGGGTGCTCGCCGTCCTCAGGTACATCAGGGGCTGGACTGGGGAACTCAGGCTCTTCGTTCTCGGGGTTGGGCATTCTGGCGGTCATGGCCCGGGTGCTCACACAGGCCCAATGGGGCAGTCCTAACATGGCTAGATGGGTCCTTCTCTCCACCTCTTTCCACGGGGAACTCTCTAGGTCATTCCCCAGGAGGCAGTCTACAGGCATGTCCGAGCGAACTGCGACCCGCAGATCGCCCGAGACTCCCTCCCACTCAAACGGGACCTGTGCTATCCTGCAGGAGGGGACAGAGTTATCGGCTGCGATCACCCGACAGGAGGTGTGGGGGATGATCATGGACTCAGGGACTAGCGTGTACCTGACAGATGTGATGCTGGCTCCTGTGTCCCGAAGGGCTCCTATGCTGCGCCCGTTAACCTTCACTGTCTGGCGGTACTTTTCTGTGTTGTCGGGCAGGTAATCTCCTGGGATCATCTCGCTATTCCCCAGGGAGGCTAAGACCATGGCTGCGGGTTCCCACTCTCCTTGTTCTTCTATCTCTTCCTCTTCTAAGGCCACTGAGGATATCTGTCTAGAGGAGGGCCCAGGGGGAGTGGGTTTCGGGGTCAGGGGACATCGGGGGTCACCGGCATAGTGCCCGGGTTGCTGACACTTGAAGCACGTGGAGCTGGGGCGGAGCCCCGGGGGTCCTGCACTCGGGGCGGCTCTCGTCGCGGGAGAAGAGCGCGGGGTCTGGTTTCTGGGGGGACTACGCTTAGGTCCTGACTGGGAATTTTGCTGCTTGCCTCGACCTCCCCCACCTCGCTGGCGGAAAGATCCTTGGTCGTTCCGTGAGGGGTCTCCCCCGGGCGCCTTCTGGACTCGGGTGGCCACCCATCGATCGGCTTCCACCGCCAGTTTCCGTGGGTTGGCGAGCTTGCTGTCCAGGAGATGCTGTCTCAGTTCCACAAAGCAATTTGCGGACAGGTGTTCGTAAGCCACTAGGTCGACTAAGCCCTCGAAGGTGGTCACATTGCTGCCCTTGATCCACCAATCTAGGGCTCGGGTGTAGTAGTTCACATAGTCCACCCAGGTGGTGCCAGGAAGCTTCTTGCACTCCCTAAACCGCTGGCGATACATTTCCGGCGTCAGGCCGTAGAGGAATAAAAGAGCGTCTTTCATGTGTTGGTAGGCGTTCATGTGTGCTGTCGGCAGGTCCAGCAGGGTGTCTCTCCCCTCGCTGAGGAAGCGGCTCCACAGGCCGGCCCCCCAGTCCTTCTCGGGGACCCGGTGGGCGGACATGGCCACCTCGTATGCCTTGAACCAATGTTGGATATCGTCTCCTTTGCAGAACTCCTTTACCACATCCTTGGGGATATGCACCTTCGTTTCCTTGGGGACCACCTGCTCCCCGAGGCCCGGTGATCCAGCTGCTTCTTTCCTGGCCTTCAATTCGATTTCCTTGAGGCTGCGCTCGTGCTGGAGTTTCCGTCCTTCATGCTCCCTCTGGAGCTTCTTCTCCTCTAGCTCTCCCTGGAGCCGCAATTTCTCCACCGCCAACTTTTTCTCTGCGAGTTTGAGTTCACCCTCTAATTTGAGGCGTGCTAGTTCGAGTTCATGGCTTCGGTCACGTTCTTGCTCGGTCATCTCCTCTGATGACCGCTTTCTCTCGGTTGCTGGGCTCCGGGTTGATTGCTGGATCCTCTCACCGGTCGGTGTACCGGGTTCAGTCTGTGGCCCCCCTTCCTCGTCTTCGATCGGGGGAAGAGATGCTCCGGACTCTACCCAGGCGGTCAGCGCTTTCTGGAAATCTTCCTTAGTACTTAGTCCGGTACTCGGGATACCCAGTTCTTTGCAGAACTGCTTCAGCTCCTTATGTGTGTAATCCTCCAGGAGGTCCTTGTCGAAGGTTGTTTTTACACCAGCTTCTGTAGTCGTCATTGTCGCTCTTTCCTTGTGCGTTTGCTGCGTGTAGGCTCAGGTAGTGTGTCAGTGGTACGATCTTTAGACGTAGGTTCGTATCGCGTCGCTGCCACCAATGTTGGAAGGCGGTGACCCCAGGGGTCAAGATGATTCTCCTAACCACCCGGGACCTCCTCTCCCACAATTACTGCCGAGTCTTATCGAGGGGGGAGTCCCCACCGGGGAGGACTGATCGTACCCACTGTCGACACACCACACTTATGAGCAGACACCACACCGTGATTCTTTATCAAGAAAGGCTTTATCAAGATTCATTAAAGAGCAATACACAGCGATCGAGGGATCGCGAAAGTCTCGTAACAGGGGAACGGGGAAGCGGGACGGTCTTAGAGGGCCAGCTGGCACGCCACGTACCCGGCGCACAGTTCTAAATCCTCGAACCGTGGGGTACGGGACTGGCGATGGGACTTGCTGTCCTACTCACTTCGGGTTCAAGCTATTCAGGAAGGTAGCGTCGTTGGTCCAGCCGGACCAGGGTGTTCGTCAAGCCGCGACGACGTCAGCAGGGCTTGGGCAGGAGTACTCCGTCGTACTCGGAAGTAGATGGGGCCGCGACAGCGTCAGCAGGGCTCCGATGTTCAAGTCTTGTGCTTCAAGAGGGAGCCGCGACAGCGTCAGCAGGGCCCCGATGGTTCCGTTCCGTAGGTTCTAGGATGAGCCGCGACGTCGTCAGCAGGGCTCGGTGGGTCAGAGTCTGGTCTCCTCGAAGTCAGCTGCGATCAGATCAGCAGGGCTTTCTTGTCCAAGATACAACTGCCGACTAGGTGGAAGGCAGGCTGTCTTATAGTCGTCAAGCTCTTTGATGTCCGGACCCTCATAGGCAGGAGGCCGGAGGTCCGAGGGCCAGGCGCCTGATCGTCTGGGCGGTTGGTTCTTTGATGCTTTGGACCATGCGCCCATGGAATCCCAGACGCCCATCAGGACCTGGAGCCAGCTCACTAGGAGGCCCAAGGTGCCATCGAAACCAGCCCCCAGGGATAATTCAGAGGTGTGAGGGAAACCAGTTCCTCGGAAGGGGGCCGGAGGTGTGATGGAAGTCTTGGTTTCGGGTACTTGATGAGTCGTTCACCCCCCGGGTGGACCTGGGTGCGCCGGACGCGCAGGCTCAGCGGCCGTCAGGAGCGGCCAGGGCTGCCGAAAGGAAAGAAGGCGGCCGGCCGGCCGGGGTGGGCAAACATGGAGTCTGATGGTCACGTGCACGGGTGCAGGCACGCGGTCTGGGGATCGTCTCAGGTCCAGTGTAGGAGGATTATGTACAGTTATGGGTGGGCGGGAACCAGTTCCACCCATAGATGCGGAGATCAGCGAGGACCACGCCACGAGGCCGGGTCCAACAGTGAGTTTATTGTTTTTTCGAAGCTCTCCGACGTAATTGTGGTTTCCCAGATTGGTGTTATACCCAATTCTGCAATAGCGCTGTTTAAGCAGGAGCTGACATTTGTGTTTGTTTTGTTGTTCACTTCCTGCCACAATAAGCGGGACATTTCATTATCCTAGTCGTTTTTTATTCTGTTCCATACTTTTAGTATGTGCCCTTTCCTTGCGTAGCATTGATTGTTTAGCCCAAACTCAAGTCTCACCTGAGCTTGTGAGGCATTCTTCGGGAGAGAGAGAAAAAGGATCTACGTTTTAGCTACAGCTATATTAATAATTTCAGCATCTTGACCATTGAGTGCCTCACTACCATAGGTTAGAGCAGGCAATAATTTTGCGGCAATTATTTTTAATAAAGGGTGATAAGAAAAATCTCCTGTTGATTTCTGAATGATTTTAAATGCCCCAACTAGGGAGTTTGCATTTCTTATAATGTCCGATTTTGGGTCTGAAAGTTGCCTTTGTCATTGAAAGTAACTCCCAAGTATTTATAATCTGCTACTTGCTCCAATTTTTTTCCGTTTAATAACCACTTATGTTTGGATTTAAGATGAACATTTTTTGAGATGACCATTACTTTGGTCTTAGCTTCATTTATTTGCATGCCATTTTCCTGTGAATACCTAAAAATCCCATTGATTAATCATTGCATGCCGACTTTGGTTTGGCTTAAAAGTACAACATCGTCGGCATAGAATAGGTTAGATATCAGATTGTTTGCTAGCCTTGGGGAATGTGCATTGATTTCATTTAGGTCTGTAGAAAGATCTGCTAAGAATAAGTTAAAAAGTAAAGGGGCCAGAACGCACCCTTGTTTTAGGCCACTCGATGTAGAGATTTTTTTGGTTAGTGTATTTCCCTCACCTAACCTTACCTTTACCCAAGTTTCTGTGTGCAGGAGCCGGATCAATTGTAAGAGATTATGCGGAATTCCTTGTTTGTTAAGCTTTTCCCAAAGGAGTTCTCTGTCAACACAGTCAAAAGCAGACTTAAAATCTACGAAACACAGATATAGCAGTTCTTTAGATGTGATTGCTTTATCTATTAGTATTGATAGTATTAAAATATTTGTGGATGTACCAAGTCCCTTAATAAAGTTGGTTTGATTCGCAGGCAGTACCTGTTTCTCTTTTGCCCATTCGGTTAAGTTCTTCAGTAGGAGTCCGGCAAACAACTTTGCATCGGTGTCCTGCAATGTAATTAGGCGATAGTTTTCCAATAGTTGCCAATTTCCTTTCTTTAGGATTGGTGTTATTAGTGATCCTTTCCATGATTTAGGGATTTGGCCGCTCTCCACTACTTCTCTAAAAACATCTGTAAGATAAGTGGACCAGAAATCAGGTGCTTCCTTATATAGTGCAAATGGGATACCATTGGGACCGGGGGCCCCATCCTTCTGTCTTTTAATTAGCTCAGCCACTTGAGTTTCAGGTATTATGATATCACAGTCGCCTTCTTGATCAGCTTTTATATACATCGGATTGATTGCAGGTTGTTTAGGTGCTGTGGATTTGGAGTCTAGATGTTTTTTAAGGAACGTCACCCATTCTTCTTCAGATAAGCTGAATCCTATAGCAACCTTATTTGGTCTAGCTAGTCCATTAATTAATCTCCAGAATTCCCGCGAGTTTGTTAAAGTGCTTGCATGATAGATTTTTGCCAAGAGCTCTTGTTTGTCTTTATTTTTTTCGTTCCAGATTAGTTTCCTCAAGGTGCTATTTGTAGTTTTTAATGATGCCAGTATTTCCTCGTTAAGTGGGGTCTTGGTTAGCTGTTTCCTCAGCCTGTTTCTCATGGTTCTAATTTTCCTTACAGCATATAGGAGATAGATCTTAGTTTCTTTTATCTTCATAAATGTAATCTTTTTCCTTTGTTAACCTAATATTTTTGAATTGTAGGTCACCACTTTCTGTGTAAATTCAGTCCATCTATCTAGGGCAGTGCACTTTGTTTGTTCATCAAAGCATTCCACAGCTAGATTTTTTGCCATTGCAATAGTCTCCTCCATATTTTCAGGTTTCCAAGTAAGTTTCTTGTAGTTTGTGGTACTGATCTGGCCTTGTAATATCGAGTACTTTTCAGATTCTGCGCAAAATAACTTTATCTTAACGATTTGCTGGCTGCGATCGCTGTTCAAAACTTTTTTTAGATAGTAGGAAGTCACTCTGCTGAAAGTACACAATGATGTAAATGTGTAATCAATACATGATTTACTGTTAGTTGAAGGACAAGAGCTAGCCGGTGGAGAGTCTGTTGTGAATCTCCCATTTAGTACCCTGAAACCGAGTGCTTCCAAGTTCTTTACCAAGTTTATCCCTATTCTATTTTCTTTATTAGATGTTCTAGGTTCCATTATTGGATCTGCGATTTCCCACTGTTGGTTTTGAGTTTGGACGAAGTCATCCCGCACAAAGTTTGTATTGTAATCACCTGATACGATGTTGTCCGCTAACGGCTCTTCCAAGATTAGTTCCAGAAGTAAATTGTTTATGGCGGCAGTCATCTCTTTCTTTAATTTCTGTTTCGGTGGTATGTAGATGTTGACTAATATCAAGATTTTATACGACCCCCTTCTGCGAGTTTTGTATCGTAATTTTACTGCTAGTAGATTGGGATTATTCGTCTGTATTTGCTCGTGTTTTGCGTCTAATACCAATGGAACATATATTGCTAGGCCAAACTTCTTGTATTTAATTGCTGGTACAAAATACCCCTTGTAATTTTTTAACATAGGCGGATCTATTGCCCATGTTTCCTGCAATAATATAAGTTGGTTTTGGTCCAAGAGACCTTCTATTTCGGCGTTTTTTAACTTACTATTAATCCCGTTGATGTTCCATGAGCATATTTTCATTATAGAGGTTGCTGTGCTCTGTTCTTGTAATGGTATTAGTAGCGAGTCTTGTCACTGTTCCTTGTTACCATGCAAGGCTGCTTTAATCCATTTTTCGTTTACCTCATTAGTATTGTCTTTCTTTGGACTAATTGGACGTTTTTTATCTTCGATGATTGTTTTGCCAAGAGGATTTTTTAGAATAGAAAATACACTCTCGATTCTTTCAGACTGTAATTTTTTTGTTTGACGTTCTTCATGTAGAAGTGGGATTGGATAGACCTTTGGAAGTGGATGACTGATTTGTATACCCCATTCAAGAAATGTATCATGCTCTTTTAAGATCAAGTCCGCTAACGATCCTGTGGTGACTGTTAGTAGCGTTAGCGGAAGGCTTCCTTCAGGGTTTGGCTGAAAGCCCACACATGTAATGTCTTTTGTGGTTATCATTTCAAGCGCGGTTATCGATTTCAGCAGTCGGAGGATATTTCCTCTATTTAGTATGTCGTGTGGACCTTTTGATTCATAAAGTGGTGTGAGGACAAGTTGTGTGGACCGGTCTTTTTCATCATTGGTGGCTCCATTTCTTCTGTAATCCATATAAGTGATCTGCCTGTTCTGACCTCTTCTTTCAATTACCAAATTATTTTGGATATTTGGGTATATTAAATCCTCTGTTGGTTCCTTTTCCTTCCAAGGTTTTGGTTGTAATCTCTTTTTTCCCCGTTTCGTTCATTGCCTCCAGATCAGCGTTTTGGTTACAGTTCCTCAGGATGCTTACCAGATGTTTTTTATCTCCTTCTCTTTGCGTTAGTGGAGTTCTATGATTGTGTTGGTCCTTCTCGTTTTGTGAGGATCTTCCGGGTTCCGATGCAGTCCCTGCCAACTTTTCTTTGATCATACCTTTTGTTGGGTCATTTCGGATATTGGAATAAATAGGCTCCTTTATTATACATCCGTTTCCATTATTTATTCGCTTTACTCCATCTTCCTGAGCTATGTTTTGATTATTTTCCTCGGAGTTATCAGTTAGTGTACTGTTGCTAACTTGTACCGGATTATGATTATTACTGGAAACTGTTGGTTTTAAGAAGATATCGTAGTATTTATTATCTCCCTCAGTAGTTTTTGAGCCTTTTGTTGGATTTTTCCCGTTGGTGTTATATTTTATTTTTTTATTCGTTCCATTAGTATTACCATCTATTAGTTTTGTTTGTGTATGTTTTGTTTCTGCATCATTCCTAGTTGGCACGGAGTCCGATTTAGTGTATTGTTGTTCCTATTTCTTTGTTAGATGTGACCAATTCAGTATTCAATTGAAAAGTGTTTTCCTTTAGTGCCTTGTTTCTCGCTTTACGCAGCTTTTTTCTCTGTCTTTTCGTTGGTTCAAAGGCTACCATATCCTCATCCTTTTCTCCTTCTCTATTCAATTCATATAGTGAGTTCAGCAGTTTTTTTCATCTCCCATAGTATTTATTTCTTGATTTTTATTCGGATTTATGATCCCATTTGATATGTTAGCAGTACACAGTTTTTGTCGCACTTGTTTTTGTTTATCTAGAGGTATAATTTCACTAATCTTAGTTTAAAGACCGTCCTCCTTACATGTGTCCTTTTTTATTAATGCAGACACTTTCTTTAATGTCCTCCAGGATTGTTTTCATGACCTCCGGTATATTTACCAGCTTATTGATTATTGGGGAACATGAGCACTCAATGTAATTTGGTGCTGATGTCTTTTGAGCTTTTATTATTAGATTATTTTGTTCTGCTAGTTTGGTCTCAATTCCGGCAACTGCGTTGGCCATAAATCCCAAAATATCTATTTGAATATCCATTTTGTTTGATTGTGCTGATAGTTCCTCAAGAGTCAATACTGAGGTTTGGTACTGTATATCCCATATTGTTCCTGCGTCCAGTTTTTCTTGTTTTTTTGATCCCATTTGTTTCTTTGAGATCCGACGTATTATTGATATTTTCATGATTATTTTGTCTCCCTGGAAGTTCTTTGTCTGCACATGTTGGTACATATTTTGACGGTGAGGCCCTGATATTGTCAATGGGATTTTTGGTTATAGATACAAAGTCATCTGTAGGTACTAGTAAGTCGTTACTATCGATTATGTTGTTAGTGTTGGGAGGTATTTGTAGTTGATTAAGATTCGACTCTTGTAACTGGTCTTTAGATCCCAAGTTTTGTATTATATTATTTTCTCCGCCAGCTTTTATTTGTGAGGTAAGACCGTGTTGCTGTTTCATTAGTTCAATGCCTGCTTGTTGTTTACCTTGTTCATACTCAATTTTATCCTTCTCGCAGTTCTCTTGGTGTCCCGGTGCTAAAGCTAGAAGGTATTCCTCTAATATATTATCCTGTTGTTTTCTAATGATCACTTTGGCCTCTATTGGGATAGGTGCCCCTTCGTTAACAACATTCTTGGTGGTATCAAGGTTGTTAGGATTCTTTGATCTTTCCTCTGTGTATTCATTATATATAGAGAATTGTCCTTCGCTTTGCCCACTCCCAGTATTTAGTAGTTGGTTTGAGATATAGTCACTGGCCCCAACTTCGTCAAATGGGTCCAAGTTCTCTTTAGATGTATTTGATGGTTTGATAGGGGACTTTAGCATTTTTGGTTCTGGATCTAATTGTATTGACATAAGTGCCATTGCTGGGTCCTTCATAAAGTCAAATTTCTGTGGGATTTTTGTAGACTTTTCAAACATCCTCGCTATAGGTGAGATTAGCGTCTGAGTCGTCCCCCTTAGGTCTGCTTTAGGTCTTGATTTCTTGAGTACCTTCGGCGCTTGGTTTTTGCGGACACGTTTCTTTGGGCTACCCACAGATCTCTCTTTGCCTGATCGCATTTCTAATTGATACCTCACTTTTGTCAATCAGTGTAACGTATGTTGTAGTGTTTTTTAGCTCTGCGTACTGTGTGCGGATAGGGTACCCGTGGAAGATAGTATTAATCTCCTACTTCCTACTCCCCTTCTTTCTTCCTGGTCTCGTGCACTCAGTCTCCACAACCGACCAACAGGCTCCGTAGCTTTTTCCTCTCTTGTTATAACTCGTTAGAACTCTGGATGTATCAATCTGCCTCCTCTGCCTTGTTGTGTAACAACCCAGTTTGGCGTCCCTCCGTAGCTTGGCAATCCCGTAATCCCACTGGTGACCGTTCTGCCTCCCCAGCCCGTCTGCTCCCTGGCGTGCGCCCCGCCTCAACCACCAGAGAAGTACCACCAAGCTGTAAGGGCACTGGCAACCTCTAGCGCAACACAACACAGCTAGGTGGCAGGACGCAATGGCAGTAGGCAGGTACTAACAGCAGCAAAGAGCAGCTGCCGTCGGGGAAGAGAGTGATACTATCAGTGGGTGGGTCAGCAGCCCTTGGAGGTCTAGAGTTCAGGGCAACATCACAACTCCCAAAAAACAAGGTTTAAGGTGGTTGAGGCAACTGTTAGGTGGTTGGTGATTAATTATCAGCAGCTTTTCACAGAAGCCCGGTATTCTTGCTCCTACTCTTACTCTTACAGCGCAGAACTTGCTGAGTTTGGAGCAATCTCTACTAAAAACAGTACGCAAAGAGCACCAACCACCCACGGATTTTACGTTTTTTTTAGTTCTTTTGATATTTTTTGATGTTCAGTGGTCAAATGGGGTGTGGCGCTCGGATGCTCAAAGCAGGTAGCGGTGTCGCGGTGTCTTCACTTATCGCCCTGCCCGTCTGCTTGTGAGTATTTTTCCCCGCGCCACCTCTCACCTCTTTCTCTTCTCCTTCCCTTTCCGAGCCGTGGTGTCTCTAGGCTCGGCCCCCACTCTCCTTGTCCCGGTCCCGCTCCGCTGCGGGTCCGGTCAGATCGGGTCAGGTCGGGTCTGGTCATGCGAGGTGAGGTGAGGTACCGCCGCCGTAGCTCTCCCTCTTGCTGCTACTCGGCGTGACGGCTCCGGCGTCTTTGGCGTTTCCGATTACGGCTCTCTGCTGCACTCTACTGGCCTGTCTCGGAAATGTCTTCTGACCTGTAGATATTTTAAAAAGTGATTAGATTGTAAGTAAAACTTATCTTTCAAATGGGAAAAAGAAGCCATCTGACCTAGCTGAGCTAGGTCACCAATTCCCTTCAAACCAGTAGAGCTCCATTTGATAATCATACTATCTTGGAATATTGGGGATAACAGGCCTGAGGAATTAAATGGGATATAATAATTGAGCTATGAGATGAGAAAATGATGACAGATTCTTTGCCAGACTGAAAATAAGGCCCAACAAACCTTAAACTTTGGTTTTTTTAAGCAGCTTGGTTCTAGGACCCGCGTTAGAACTCCCTTAGCAGCATCACCAAGCGGTATTTCGTATATAGAAGGGGACACATGCAAAGGAATATCAGTTGAGTCACCCAGCAGGGGAATGCCAAAATGCTGTATCAAAGCGGCCCAATAGTAATATAACAAATTCGGAACTGTCCAGCCACCACGCTCTCGAGGTAGATAAGTCCACTTTGCCGCCCTTCTTGGCCTGCGATAGCTCCATAAAAACCTGTTTGCATATCCTTTCCGCTCTTATTAATGTAATCTTGGGAATTAAAAGTGGGATAGACCTAAAGAGATAACAATTTCGGAAGGACAAGCATTTTTAGGATGTTACAGCGTCCAAAAAGAGAGAGATGTACATGGTCCAGTCTCTCTAGCTTAATATGAAGTGAGTCAATTATAGTGGAGTAATTTAAATCCGGGATCTGATCTACCTCAGAAGAAATGTGTACTCCTAAATACGTGGCCTCTTTAACTACAGGAACCTGTGAAGGAGGCATGGCTGCAGACAGAATAATTTGCGTCTTTGCGAGATTTAACTTATAATCAGATATGGCACCAAACCGACCCGCAAGGGTCTCCAAAGCAATGAAAGAAGGACCGACATTGTCTGTTAATACGACAATGTCGTCGGCATATGCCAGTGTCTTGTAATCCGCCCCCTGAACACTGATTGGAGAAATACCCTGGGACCTTTCAATCATACTCAGGAAAGGGTCGATAAAGAAGGCAAATAGCAGGGGGGGGGGGAGACAGGGACAACCCTGTCTAGTCCCCCTGATGATAGAAAAGTACTCTGATTCCTTCCCTGAGATACGAATAGCCTCAGTTGGGGCCAGATAGAGCGCCTGGATAAATTCAGCAGCAAATCCTTTCCAGCGCATTACGGCCCACAGGAATCCCCAGGAGACCCTGTCGAAAGCCTTCTCGGTATCCAACAGGATCACCCCGAGAGAAGAGTCTGTGGCCTTAGCCCAGTCAAGCAGGGCAATAACGCACCGGATATGGTCGGTTGTGTCCCTGCCGGGGATAAACCTGTGTTGACGAGCTGAAACCAAAGGAACTATAATTTGAGCTAATCTAGAAGCTAAAATTCTTTAGTAGATTTTGTTGTCAGTGTTGATGAGTGCTATTGGTCGGTATGAAGAGGGATTCAGCACATCCTTGCCTTTCTTCTTAAATGGGAAGATTATAGCCCGTCGCCAAGAATTGGGGACAACCCCGGCTTGAGCAGACCTAAAAACGGCAAGCATTTCTTGCTTAAATACTGATGAAACGGTCTTGTAGAGCTCTAGATAGATAAGATCGGGCCAGCTGCTTTGCCATTGGAAAGAGATTTAATAGCACTTTCAACCTCATCCCAACTGATAGGTGCCGAAAGGACTTCATTTTGTTCTATTGTTACCCTCAAAGTGTCTAAGGGGTAAAAAAAAAAACTGATCCAAGCTAGCTTGATATTGAGTAATAGTGGGGTCTTCTGTATATAAACTGGAATAAAAATTCACGAAGACGTGCCTGACACCGATAGGAGTTTCCTGCACACTACCATACTGAGTATATTTAGTCCTTCACTTGTACCTCCTTTTTAATAGGAATGTTGGATTTATATCTCTTATAGTGTTCCGTCTTGTATATGTTTCCCATTTTTAACAAAATATAGTGTATGCTAATAAACTGTGCAGATTTACTTTTATTATAGTGATTTCACTGCTTTTTTTAAAATATATTTTATATTTGCTTCCTTGTTATGATTTGATATTGGTGAGTTTATATGTGTATGTTTGTAAGAATTTGTTTTTCTACGGTAATTCGCCCAAAGGGAATTATAGTTTGACTTGTGCACTACCATACTGATCCATGACTCGGACAATCCGATTGGCCATAGCCCTCTGTTGTAGTCTCTTCGCAAGGACCTTTCCTGAGTTTCCCCCAAATTCGTACATTAAAGTTCAGAATTGGGTATATTTAACCCTTTCGCTGCAGCGGCAATTCCGCCGCAGCGCTGGGGGGGGGGGCGAGCGGCGGCCACATGCTCGTGGCGGAGCCGCTCCGTCACGAGCCGCGGTTGAGCTGTGCTCGTGACGGAGCGGTTCCGTCATGGCCCCGCTCGCTCAATAGAACGCGCCGCGCAGGCGCGGCGGCAGGGCCATGACGGAACCGCTCCGTCATGAGCACAGCTCAGCCGATGCTCATGACGGAGCGGCTCCGTCATGAGCATGGGAGGGGTTAACTGCAAGATCTTTATAAAGTAGTTCAAGCAAGTTAGACTTTGCTATTGTCACCAGTTTCTGACTACTGGACACGTCTTGGCCCAAACGGATATTCGTACTTAGTTCGGATTCTGCTTGTCGTAGTGCTTCTAATCTATACTTAATCAGCTGCTGCGCTTGTCTCCACGATAAGAAGCAAATCTTTTAGTTTCTCCGCGCAATGCAGCTTTAAATGTATCCCAGACAACGCAGTCGGGAGCGGTCCCCCCATCGATGCTCATAAATTCTAAAATCCACGCAACCATCTGTTACTGATATTGCTCATCTAAGAGCAACTTCCTCTCAAAGGTCCATGATCCTGTTTAATAGGGCGCTCCCATAAAAGATCAACAAAGGTGATTCATCCCGTGTGCCTGAGTGAAGTACGGAAGCCTTTTCTCCATCGCGGAGGAGCAGCCCTCCCCTCCAGGATTAAGGAGAGTCATGGAACCCTTGGCGAGTTAGAAGCCACCGATTAAGCAGCCCCCGCGTATACTTCATTGTTGGAAATACCTTGGTTCTACGTGTCTGAAACTTGATCTTCTCACGTTTGGATCATTGACCGATTGGTTAAGAACCTCTTTCTGGTCCTGAGGAGAACCCCACCACCAATAGGGGTTCGAAACGCGTCGACCACCTTAGTCCCGTATCTGGCTCATACTCTTTGTGTTACAACGGTCCCTTTATCATCAACAAGAAAAGTGGATACTTTTTCTGAATTGCTATCATCAAAGACTCTTAAAAACTGTGAAATCACAAAAGGATTACCTCCATTTATTTATGACCGATACGTGGACTCTCTGTCATTTCAGTTTGATTCATATTGTATGATTGTGTTGTGTATGACTGAATGGCCAAGTATGTTTGAAGTGTGTAAATGTCTTTTTTGTTATTCACGTTATTAATGTATATATTGTATATATAATTGTTTGTATTTCCATGCACTAAAATATAGTGTCAGAAACAAAGAAAATTTTAAAAAGATTAAAATTTTGTATGCGTTAAGCAGGTTGTTTTTGCTTGATTCAAAACAGCTATTTTTCAAATCCTTGTAAGCCAAAGAAACGTCTCGGCTGTGGCTTTTGTTTTGTTATATAGTTCTGGTTTGACTCAGTCGCGCTGAGTTAGGAGTCAAGGCCCTTGTGTGTTTTTTGTCTAATCTATACTTAATCAGCTACTGCGCTTGTCTCCACGATAAGAAGCAAATCTTTTCGTTTCTCCGCGCAATGCAGCTTTAAATGTATCCCAGACAACGCAGTCGGGAGCGCCCCCCCCCATCGATACTCATAAATTCTAATATCCACGCAACCATCTGTTACTGATATTGCTCATCTAAGAGCAACTTCCTCTCAAAGGTCCATGATCCTGTTTAATAGGGCGCTCCCATAAAAGATCAACAGTTATAGAGTTATGATCAGATATAGTCCTGGGGGCAAATTCAATTCTAGCAGAACCAGCAATTTGATCGGACAAAAAAGCATAATCCAGGCGCACCAATTTATTGTGCGGAATGGAGTAGAATGTGTAGCCATCCTTATTTTGATGATGATAATGCCACACATCAGTCAGACCATGTTCCACAAGAAGAGTCTGAAGAGCCTTAAATACTTGAGGCTTCCGACCTACATACCCACGATACGTTAATATATTAATTTGACTAGATAGATTAATGTTGAAGTCGCCACAGAATAGCATTGGATGGGGCACCCCACTAGTTCCAGATTTAAATTCCTAAAAACTTGGGGGTCATCCAAGTTAGGAGCGTAAATCGAGCATCCTTGGTCACTGAAGGCAGAGAGTGTCCGTGCCTAGTTCAAACCAGTTCTGTGCAGTCCTGGAGCACTTTGTTTACAGGACTCCTTCTTTCCTTTGACAGTGTGGGCCTGGGTCATCAGACACACCACAGGAGGTTGAGCCAGCATTGTGGCAGGCAGGCAGGCACAGACCTATTCGGACCCAGGTGCTACTCCTCATGCAGAAAGGTATATTCAGCCTTGTGCTGACTCCCCCTGTCTCCTGGAGCCCCTCAGCCCCTGTCACTCACAAACCAGACATGGAATACACAACCTAGCAGAGGCAGGCTGAATGGTTAGGCAAGAAAATACTGACTTTCTAAAAGTGGTATTTTTAAACACAGAATGTTAAAACCAACTTCACTAAAATATGTATCTTATCATTCTGAGTTCAGGCATACTAAACACGAATTTCTACTTAGTTCCCCCGAGTCAGTTAGAATTATAAGATGTTACAATCAAACTGCCCATTCTGGCCTATGGGAACAAGTAACCTTGCAATAGTGAAAAACGAAATTTGCTGTAATTCACTATTAGGACATGCTACACACATCAGGGCATGTCCTACCTTTTACATACAATGCACCCTGCCCGTGGACCTACTTTAAGGGTGACTAAAATGCAGAAAAGGGAAGGTTTACTTATTTATTTACTCCACTTGTAAAGCGCACTATCACCTAAAAAAGGCATCCTGTCTCTGACAGACTCATTTCGAAAGAGGGGGCAAACTGATAGCAAGCTAGGGGTTTGGGAAAAGCCATGTTTTCAGAGACCTCCTAAATGCGAGAAGGTCGGAGGCCTGCCTAAGTTCAGCCGGAAGGGAGTTCCAGAGTTTCGCCGCGGCCACGCCAAACGATCTGCCTCCTGCTCTAGATCTCCTAAACCTAGGTATGATCACCAACCTGGCCGAGGAGGACCGTAGATTGCGAGCCGGCGCATGCCACAAAAACTTCCTTTGTAGACGAGCAGGGCCCAACCCATGAAGAGCTTTAAAGGCCAGACAGAGACTTAAATTGCACCCTCTGTCTCACTGGAAGCCAGTGCAGCTGAGCCAAAGCCCTAGAAGAAGATCTTATTGACCACCCCAGGGCTAATTTTGCAGATTGAGGAAATATAATTTTTGATCGAGTAGTGTTCCCCAGCGAGTACCCCACCGTCTCCATGTACTAGCTTGCAGTGCATGTTATCTCCCTCCTGTGCCAGCTACGAAGACGCAAATACATTTGCGTCCATCTTTAACTCGTCCTCTTTCAGATCCGCCATGAACGGATTGAATATTCAGTTCCTATATATGTCGTGCCACCGTCTTTTTGTGGTACACTTTACACGTTTTTTCAGCTCTGGCGAAGTAGGCCCAGAATATGCCATTGAGTTTTTTCGAGTTCTCTTCTGCTTTCTGACTCCGAGGGCCTCAGCCCAGGCCACCTCTGTGCCAGTGGCCCCCACCTTACTTCCTTGCGCGGCTCCGGCGCATAGCCTAACCTCTGCCTGCCAAGACCGTCTTCAACCTTCGAATTATCTGCTCCACTCCTCGAAAAACACATTCCTGTCTCGTAGTTAAGTAAACATCCTCCCAGCTGCAGGAGCAGAGGGCCCGGTTCTTCTGTCTCCGTGCAAGTAATTCATAGACTCCGTTGCCATGGTAGGTCCATGCCCCCTCACCCTGCATGCCAACACGTAGACGCATATACACGCAGACAGTATAGACAGTATAGAGTAGTCTCTGCCCGAGAGACCTTCCTTCCAGACACTACTGTTCCTTAAACATACGATACCAGATACGATTTGGGGTTAGGTTGATCTGACATCCCAGACTTATGTCTACACTTATGTCTACATTTGTAGTGCTAAGTGTCAAGTCCCCTTCACCCTCCAGTTACACGTCAGAGTCACGTCAATCTGCTGCGCGCGCATCTTTGCTATGAATTTCTGCTGACATTGCAAGATTCTCTTATGTATCCACCCATTTTGTGACCTCATGATTAATGACGTTTCTAGTACACGCCTTCATGCACGCCTATTATACCGCCTTTTTAATGACGTTTAATGACGTTTCCATGTTTTATCTCTACTTTTCCAGCTGTTACGCCTACTATATGCTCATACATTGTAATGCATTGACTATATATATGTGTTTCTGTAAACAATATGTTGTCTGTCTTCCCTTCCTGAACCCTGTGTGGTGATGGAATGGTTATGCCACCTTGGCTCGAGCCAATAACCCAATTCCTTTTACAGGAATAAAACCCTTTTGAGTTTACCTCAATATCCCGGATTTTGCCTCTTATTTTTCTGAGTTATTCTTATTGATTATTGATAGCAAATTAAGTATAGGTAATCGATTTTACCACAGTTTTGGCGCCCGAACAGGGACCCCTCCCCCACCCCACGCGCCGGTGGTGCGTTGCAGGCCTAGCCCCCTGCCACAGCCGGACGGACAACTACGCGTATCCGCAGGATTTCCTGTATCTCCCTCAGGCCAACGGAGGTGACTGAGGCTGCGATCGACACCCAGACGAGGCGGTGAGGAGTGCGGAGGATCCCAACCCGAGCCTAGCTGAGAGAGCAAGATCCGAGGTATACAGAGGCCCACCAGATTCCGAAGTTTCCGAAGTATCTGCGTCGAGTCCGAGCCCGAATCCAGTCCGCGTCGAGTCCAGTCCAGAGTTTCCGAGGCCTTCTGTTTCCGTGCTTCCTGGTGAGTACCGTTGCTAGGGACGCATCCTGACGTGCGCATTAGTTTGTGCCGGTCAAGACAGGTTCGGGTGCACGAGCCTGGTCTGCACTGTTTAGCAGTGTATCTATACTGTTTAGCAGTATATCTAGTTTTGCACCCGCACAGGGTGTATCTGTGCCGTTTAGCGGTACATCCTGTTACACGTCATTGTACTCAATTAATGTGGTTCGTTCTTGAAATGTTTTAATGTGTCATTCAAATGTCGTGGTATGAGTGAATGTTCGATTTTCATTGTTGTGCTTAGACGTGTCTTATGTATAGTGTGTTCATATCTGATTAAGAATCAAGTAGCCAGATTTCAGAATGCCGTTGTTCTCCAAACTAAGACAAATAAAAACCCGCAAAGGGGTTCTAGAAGAAGCCGTTCCCATTCCACCTAGGGACACTCCAGGGTACTTTATGTACCATAAACACGGCTTAGATGCTGTTTTATTTCTCGATTTATGGGTGGATTATACTAAAGAACTGTCCGAGAATCAGAGATGGCCCACTGCAGGGACATGGGATGCAGATTGCATCATGAGAGTAGAAGAAGCATTATGGAAAAAGAAAGCCAGACAGTCACAGAAAGATGCCATCGAGTTATGGCGTAAAGAATCGCATAGGCGTACAGAAAAAGCTCACAGACTAGAAGAAAAGAGTAAGGAAGAACCCGACAAGGTCCGAGAAAACGCATTAGCTGAGGAAGGTATCAGAGTAAAATTAGAACAAGTAGACAGACAGCGAAATACACTTATGAATGGCATGTTCCCCATCCTGTCCAAAGGCCTGCCAAAGGCCTCTCCAGAATTACCGAAGGACCTACCACCCCCATTGCTCCCGATTAAAACGCACCCGAGGACAGCAAAGGACGTTTTCCTTTCTTCCTACTTAGATGATGTTGCTCCTACCTATGTTAACACCCCATTACCTGCCCCCTTGCCTGCGCCAGGGCCTGTGCCTAACGGTCTGAACCCTTATGCTCTTCCTCCCCCACAAGCTACTCCTCCCCAGAATCCTCCTCCTACTTCCCTTGATACAGATCCGACTAACCCTTTCGGAACCGGTGCCTCAGGAGGCGCGTCCGGAGGGGCTGGTTACCAGACTCCGCCACCAAACCATCGCCTGAGTCTTAGAGAAATAGCGCAACAGCGTACACCTAGAACAGATATTACATTTTATGGAGATCGCCTTGCAGATTGTAGATATGATCCTGTACCTGGTAAAAAGAATGATGTAGACATGTTACTTGCATCAGTACGTTTACGACGAGTCACGAACTTCCTAATGTCACTACCTGAAATGACAGAACATATGGATCGAATATATAAGTTTGTACAGACAGGAGTAGGGCCTGAAAGCATTAAAGAGGCCATGGATCATCAGAAAGTGGATACTAAAGCCAAGCTATTACGGTTTCTTATAAACTGTTTTATTCGAGAAGCAGATAGGCCGGGTGCGAACCCGGAAGATTTGAAAGCACTCCACAAGTGGGGCCGGCATATAGCCGATGGACAGCATGACAAAGAAGCCAGTATAGAGAACATGTACCGAAGAATCAGAACTTCAATAACTAAGATGCACGAGAAAAGACAGGCTGCACTAGAAGCAGATGCAGATAAACATGAATCCACAGAGGAGGAGGCAGAGGAAGAACCAGAGACACTAGCACAAGCACAGTTGCCAGTCAGAGAAATGGTCGCGTATGTAGGTAAGGGTAGACCGTTTAATAATTCGATGCGCCCAGTGCGCCCGGAATGTAAAAGAATATATCAGGAAGCCATGTGTAATCCTAAAACACCCGAACACTTATTCCAAGCCACCGACCGAGTACTTCAAGAGCGCATGGGGTATCATGCACTTGACTCTATGGATGAACAAGAATTAGCCAGGTCAGCCGTGCAATGGGCTGACAACTCTGAGAAATATGGTGATGACGTGTTAGCGCATACGTTCCTGAACTTGACACCGAGTGAGCAGCGTTTAGCTGGTATGTACATGATACAACATCTGCTCTTGTTATATAAAAGCCAGCATTCCGATCCAGGTCCCCTGCGTGATATACTAATAGAACTGGTCACGAACAGATGGAAAGGTCTAAGTACTGACCTGATTAAAGCAATTTTAGAACACCGCCACAAGTATAGTACATTCTTATGTCCACAGATTAACGCAGCACCCGTTATGGAACGAAAGACCATGTATTACATGGATAGACAGAATCCGTTGCGAGAAGTACACCCCGTACAGAACGCAGACCACACGCTTAGACGCGTGTTTGTGTATACTCCTGTAACTAAAATGGAATTATTGGAAATGAAGAAATTAGTACCCAGTCACGATAAAGACCCTGCAGGTTTTCACCGCGAAATAAAGGATATGTTATTAATGGGCGATTACACTTATCCCGACCTCATGAAAATACTGAAAGTGTTACTACCTCCAGGAATATACGAGAAACTCAAAGAAAAAGAGTGGGAGGTGGGTGATGCAAAGATTGATTGGGCTGCATTACAAGATGAAGAAAATACCCGAGTGCCAGGCCTAGGGCTTGGAGACAAAGTTAAAGTGTTACCAGGTTTATTAGTACAAGTGTTGCCACGTTTATTGAGTACGAAAAAGGAAGATTGGGGTGCAATTTCAGCATGCAAACAGAAACCTGATGAAGACACTAGTGATTTTTATACACGATTTGAGAAATGTTTTGGTATTAACAGTGGTCTGAAAGCAAGTAGCGAGTCATATCCACATCTTTTTGTAACGAAATTAGTCGAGAATTCCCTACCCCAGGTTAAGAATAGAGTACTGAAAGTAGAAAGCACTTGGCAAGCTAATACTCCTTCGCAAATGTTACAAATGTTACAGTATCACCAGAATAGACTTAGAGAAGAACAAGAACATGAACAGAGACGTATGAAAGATACGAAAATGAAAATGTTAGTTGCTCAGTCAGTTCCTGCTGATGGTCAGAAGAAGGGTGCGAACCAATCTAGTAATTCGTCAGTTCCCGTAAAAGGTGTATGTAATTATTGCAAGCAGCCAGGTCATTATATAAACGAGTGTGCAGTTTTGAAGCATAATATTGCCACGGGCAAAACAAAAGAGAGACCGCGTCCTCCTAGACAAGATCAGACTTCACAACAAGTACCCCAGAATACACAGCAGATCGCACCCATGCCAGCTCCTTCACAGACAGTAGCGATACCACAGCAACAGCCCATTGCTGCAACGCAAACCACGACACAGCAAATGTATCAGTATGCACAGAACGATTACCCTGATTACCAACGATACACATGAGACAGCCTAGAGAGTGAATTCCGCTTGCCCCTTATTGAAGTTCCTGTAGATCAGAATGGTCCTTATATACATAGTCAAGTTTTAGGGAAAGACAGAAAGTTTCTCATTGACACAGGGGCAAGCAGAACCACGATAAGTCACAGTGAGGTACCAGGGGCACCCCTCTCAGGCTCACAGAACGTGTCCCTCGGATTTTCAGGAAAACCGATTATCAACGAAGTATCACAACCCCTCCCTCTTGCAGTAGGTCCTCTGACACGGACTACAGACTTATTGCTCACGAAATCCTGTCCAGAAAATCTATTGGGCATTAAAACACTGAAAGCTCTAGGAGCTATTATTTGTTGTTCTCCCGAGGGAGTACGATTATTTTTGCGAGATTTCAAAGGCCATTATGTATTGAGAGACATGGATCCCCGATTACAGAACGTCCCTGCCCACCTGTGGGCGCGGGGCCCCACTGATGTAGGTTGCATGCACATTACCCCGTATCGAGTCACACTTAAAGCAGGAGTGGTACTACCACGAATTCGACAATACAAGTTACCTCCAGATGCTGTAGTGGCTTTACTGGGAATCATTGACGAGCTAATCGCACAAGGTGTGGTCGTGGAAACCGACTCTAATGTGTGTAATTCCCCTATCATTCCTGTTCTCAAACGTACTGACCAAAATTCCCCACCTGTTTATCGATTGGTTATTGATCTGCGCGAATTGAACAAATGCATTGTACCACAGTATCCTGTGGTCCCAGATATCTCCTCGTTACTGACAGCCATTGATTCCGAAGCAGCGTTCTTTACTGTAATCGATCTCAAGAATGCTTTCTTCAGTGTCCCTATTGATCCGGAAAGCCAATATTTGTTCGGATTCAGTTTAAATGGACGATCTTTTAAATTTGCCCGTGCACCTCAAGGATTCACAGAAAGCCCCAGCATCTATAGCCAAGCATTGAAAAAACAACTAGACAGTATCCACATGCCAGTTCACACTGCTCTGCTTCAGTATGTCGATGATCTGCTGATCACCGCTCGAAGCGAACCCGAATGTGAAAATGCGTCTCTGATTGTTTTGAATTTCCTGGCTGACAAGGGACACAAGGTGTCTCCTTCGAAGCTACAATTCTGTGTTCAGCAAGTTGTGTACCTGGGTCACTTGCTGTCCAAAGTGGGGAGACAGCTCACACCTGATCGCATTCAGTTAATTGTAAACATGTCACCACCCAGAACACAAAAGGAGGTACGGGCCTTTATAGGCCTCACCTCGTACTGTAGACAATGGATTCCCCAATATGCATTTCTAGCAAAGCCACTCATCCAGTTAACAACACAGGAGGCAGCGACTTCGTCTGTCCTCCCCTGGACTCAGGAGCATACACAAGCTTTTGAGGACTTAAAGAAAGCCTTATGTCAAGCACCTGTTTTAGCAACACCATGTTACGGTAAGCCTTTTACACTTTTTGTTACAGAACGTGAAGGTACTGCATTGTCAGTCCTCACCCAGGAACAAGCAGGTTCACATAAGCCTTGTGCTTATTTTTCCAGTACATTAGACCCAGTCGCACAAGCCCTTCCAGCATGTTTGAAATCAGTTGCAGCTACAGCTTTAGCAATCAGACAGAGTGATTCTATTGTGTTAGGACATCCATTGACAGTACAGGTTCCACATTCTGTAGAAGTCCTCTTGAATCGAACTCAGACCCAACACCTAACCATAGCAAGACTGACAGGTTATGAATTGACATTGTTTCAGCCACACATTGAAATCAGACGCTGCAGCACATTGAATCCTGCCACGTTATTGCCGGTAAATGGAGTAGATCCATTGGCACATGATTGCATTGAAGTTATTACTATCACAACAAAACCCAGACAAGACTTGACAGATGTTCCGTTACCAGATCCAGACCTGACACTTTATGTGGATGGTTCATGTATGAGAACAAAGACAGGTGAATTAGTGGCAGCTTACGCCGTCACGACAGATACGGAAGTCATTGAAACCAATTGTATTGACACTTTGTCAGCCCAAGCAGCAGAGCTTATTGCTCTGACACAAGCATGTATACAAGCCAGGAATAAGAGAGTTAACATATATACTGATTCACGTTATGCATTCGGAGTCGTTCACGACTTTGGAGTCCTCTGGCGAGAGAGAGGTTACTTAACTTCTCACGGTGCCAACATCCAGCATGGTCCCCTCATTCAAGCTCTGTTAGATGCAATACATCTACCTACTGCAATCTCTATCATGAAATGCAAGGCACACACTAAGATTACTGATGTCATTTCCCAGGGTAACGACCTGGCAGACCGAACAGCAAAGCAAACTGCTCAGAACCGAACTCATGTAACTGATCAGACACAAATAGAGGTACCAGCACACTGCATGACAGTTAGGGATCCCGCACATGATGTGATCGATATACAGTCACATGCAACACCAGATGAAATTAAGGAATGGACTAGACTAGGAGGGGTCCAAACAGACCAGGGATGGATGACGAAAGGAAAATCTACATGGTTTCTCCCCGATTCTATGGTACAAGTCATCATTAATACAATACATAGTCCTGCACACCTTGGTGAGAAAGCAATGCTAGACAGTATTCAACACATATGGTCCAATAAAAACTTACGGGCAGCAGCCAAACAGAAAGTACGTACTTGCATGATTTGTGGTCAGTTCAATCCAGGTAAAAGCATCCCCGTAGAGCAAGGTGGATTCCAGCCTCCCGATCACCCTTTTGAAGTCCTCCAGATGGATTATATCCAGATGGAACGGTGTCGAGGATTCAAGTATGTTCTCGTAGTCGTGTGTGCTCTTTCCCGATGGATAGAGGCATACCCAGTTCCCGACTACACTGCTCCGACCACTGCCAAGCAGTTGGTTCGTGAATACTTCCCGCGGTATGGTTTGCCCCGTATCGTGTACTCAGATAATGGTCAGCCATTCTCATCCGAACTTGTGAAACACATTACACTTCTGTTAGGTTACCAGTGGAAGTTCCATTGTGTCCGGCATCCCGAGGCAGCAGGTCTCGTGGAGCGTCATAATCAAACATTGAAAATCCGACTTTCCAAGATCTGTAGAGATAAAGGTATAGACTGGATAGTTGCCTTGCCGGTCGCCCTCTTCTATATGAGGATGGTGGCCCATTCCCGTTCTGGACTATCCCCGTATGAAGTGGTCTTCGGTAGGCCACCGAATATGTGGGGGACGCCCATCCCGCGTAAAATAACTGATGTTGATTGTCTTATGCTGACAGATTACCTTGCCTCCTTGATGTCTGCACTACAATCTTGTCGTTCACAGGTAGCTGCAGCCTTTCCCGACAATACTGAGACGAAGCCCCATGAAGTGGTGCCTGGCGATTTCGTATACGTGAGGAATTTTGATCGGAAGAGTCCACTGGAGCCCCGCTGGCAATCGCCGAAGTTGGTTTTGCTGACAACGAGGACCGCGGTTAAGATAGAGGGCAGGAAGGGATGGCTGCATTCCAGCCATATTAAAAAATACTTTGGACTTCCTTCGGACTTGGACACTAAGCCCTGCCCTCCTCCACAAACTGATACGAAACTCCCTTTGGTTGAGAAAACTGCTTCAGAAATTTACAGACAAAAGTTACGATCTAGCAAGTCAGACAGTTTAATTGTTTAAGTCCTCCCCTAGGTGAATCGGTTAAATTAGTTTCTGACATGTATCCCCTAGATCGAGATAGAGAGACAGATAGACAAAGACAACATAAGAAAAAGGCGTATTGCAAATCACTTCGTAGTCGCTGTATAGTGACACTACTTGTTATGTTTTTTCTATGTTTACTGATTATCACTGCTGGTATTCTACTGCATATATACTACCCTATATTCAAGCGTGCTGCTTATAATGTTACTACTGAACATTCTTTTAGTGACTTACCGCCTCATGAATTATCATATAGACTTGCGCTGCGCAACAACACTTTCATTAGTATGTTACATCACTCCCATCAGGCTACCAATGCTACTAATTGTTGGATATGTGGTCGGCTCCCTCCTTACCAAGAAAACAAGGGTGTTTTGCCCCTTTTTCCGTACCCGTTCACTCACAATGGCACATGTGGTGCATGGTTTAAAATGCTCAATTCCCTAGTTTCTACTGCTGCTATTTATGAAGGTAACTGGGTTTGGGGTGACCTGAACTTAGTCTTGCTTAAGGTATGCTACCCTGACGAGGAGGGACTCCCCGTTGATACTGGAACTGATCTAGAAAACGAAGTATATGGGTTAGGAAATTACACAGTCACTTTCATGATTTTATCTGTCGAATCCGAAGCTGCTCCTGTTCTACCTGCTATGGCAGTATTGCCTGTTACTGGTGAACTATGTGTTCGCAAGAATGGTTCTGTACACTTAGGTCATAGTAAATGTACCACTGTAGTTGAATTTACTGATCATGGTAGATCCACGTTTAGGGCTCTACGTCATTCCTATTTTGTTTGTGGTCATACCGCATATGTCCGTTTGCCTTTAGACTGGGATGGCACTTGTTATATTGCATTCCTTCTGCCACCTGTTTTTCTAGCCCCTCCCGACTATCATAGAAACACCAATTTGGTTAAGCATAGATACAAGAGAGATCTCCCGCTTGTCAATTATAAAGAAACTACATGGGAACAATATACTGATTTCAATAAAGGTTTCTTCCCCTACCTAGGTACTGTTTCAAATAGTAAACTTATCCGTAGATTAACCAGAACCCTCGAAGCAGTGGTGTTTGAGACCGCTTCAGCTCTAGGTAACTTAACGGAGGAGCAGTCCGCTATGCGGGTTGTTGTTCTTCAAAATCGTCTTGTTATTGACGTCATCTTGGCAGATAGGGGTGGAGCTTGTAAGGTCATCGGGTCAAGCTGCTGTATTTTCATCCCTAATAACGCGCCAACCGTGTACAAAGCTATTACACGTCTCCATAAGATTGCAAGTTTAATTCATCAGACTCCAGGCACCTGGACTTGGTCCGGTTGGTTCTGGACAACGTTGTCTGCCTGGGGGTGGAAGATCCTATCCCTCCTAGGTATTGGTTTTCTTGTAGTATTCAGTTGTTGCCTGTGTATCCAATGTGGACCGGCAATTTGCGGCCTGTGTGCCACTTCATGTGTCCCACGTTCAAGTTCTCATTCAAAGCACCTAAAGAAAGAAGAGCAAATGATGTTAAGTGAACAAGTCGATCAATTAATGAGAATCGATGTATCATGAAGGGTCCGTGGGGAACAAGGAGGGAATGAGGAAATATAATTTTTGATCGAGTAGTGTTCCCCAGCGAGTACCCCACCGTCTCCATGTACTAGCTTGCAGTGCATGTTATCTCCCTCCTGTGCCAGCTACGAAGACGCAAATACATTTGCGTCCATCTTTAACTCGTCCTCTTTCAGATCCGCCATGAACGGATTGAATATTCAGTTCCTATATATGTCGTGCCACCGTCTTTTTGTGGTACACTTTACACGTTTTTTCAGCTCTGGCGAAGTAGGCCCAGAATATGCCATTGAGTTTTTTCGAGTTCTCTTCTGCTTTCTGACTCCGAGGGCCTCAGCCCAGGCCACCTCTGTGCCAGTGGCCCCCACCTTACTTCCTTGCGCGGCTCCGGCGCATAGCCTAACCTCTGCCTGCCAAGACCGTCTTCAACCTTCGAATTATCTGCTCCACTCCTCGAAAAACACATTCCTGTCTCGTAGTTAAGTAAACATCCTCCCAGCTGCAGGAGCAGAGGGCCCGGTTCTTCTGTCTCCGTGCAAGTAATTCATAGACTCCGTTGCCATGGTAGGTCCATGCCCCCTCACCCTGCATGCCAACACGTAGACGCATATACACGCAGACAGTATAGACAGTATAGAGTAGTCTCTGCCCGAGAGACCTTCCTTCCAGACACTACTGTTCCTTAAACATACGATACCAGATACGATTTGGGGTTAGGTTGATCTGACATCCCAGACTTATGTCTACACTTATGTCTACATTTGTAGTGCTAAGTGTCAAGTCCCCTTCACCCTCCAGTTACACGTCAGAGTCACGTCAATCTGCTGCGCGCGCATCTTTGCTATGAATTTCTGCTGACATTGCAAGATTCTCTTATGTATCCACCCATTTTGTGACCTCATGATTAATGACGTTTCTAGTACACGCCTTCATGCACGCCTATTATACCGCCTTTTTAATGACGTTTAATGACGTTTCCATGTTTTATCTCTACTTTTCCAGCTGTTACGCCTACTATATGCTCATACATTGTAATGCATTGACTATATATATGTGTTTCTGTAAACAATATGTTGTCTGTCTTCCCTTCCTGAACCCTGTGTGGTGATGGAATGGTTATGCCACCTTGGCTCGAGCCAATAACCCAATTCCTTTTACAGGAATAAAACCCTTTTGAGTTTACCTCAATATCCCGGATTTTGCCTCTTATTTTTCTGAGTTATTCTTATTGATTATTGATAGCAAATTAAGTATAGGTAATCGATTTTACCACAAGATGCAGACTAAATTCTCTGGAGTCTATCCATGAGATAGCTTGGAGACTCCAACAGCAGGGAGTTACAATAGTCTAACCTACTGAGCACGGTACAACGCACCACCTCTACCCGAGCAAGGGGCGGTAACAGAGGAAGGATTTTCCTCAGGAGGCAAATAATGGCCGGTCAGCCAGCTACTATCTTTGAGACCTGCTCCTCCAAAGTAAGGTCGCTGTTGAACATCACACCCAGGTTCCCCACTACCTTCGCAGGCTGCACCAATGGAGAAAAATCTGCAGGCCATAAATTATTGGGTAGAAGAGATTGGACCCTAGACCGTGGGCAATACAACACCTCTGTCTTTCCTGTGTTAAATTGCAAAGAGTTGGCTCAGCCAACCCGCTGTATCTCGCAGGCAGTTATGAAATACTTCCAAGGAGTTTGACTCATCCCTCTCCAAGGAGAGAATCAACTGCGTATCATCAGCGTAGTTAACAATTTTGATCTTATATTGTTTGATGACTGCAATTGAAGGCTTCACGTAGATGATAAATAATATCGGGCTGACTGCTGAGCCTTGTGGAACGCCATGTGAGATGGTGGAGAAGGCAGATTGAAAGGGAGGGAGGGACACAGCTTGTTCTCTGTCCAGAAGGAAAGACTCAAACCACCCAAGGGCACCACCTGCAACCCCCACCTCTCTCAGCCTGTCCAGCAAAATTCCATGGTTCACCCTATTGAAGGCGGCAGACAGGTCAAGCAGGATCCAAACCCCTGCCTGTCCCCTGTCTGCCCGCCAACGAAGCTCATCCAGCATGGTCACCAAGGCCGTCTCGGTGCCATGGGCTGGCCGAAAGCCAAACTGGACGTCCTCCAGGAGCTTATGCTGTTCTAGGTGTCTAGAGAGAGTGTCTGCTACCACCTGCTCTACAATTTTTGCTGGATAAGGTAGACACAAGATAGGCCTAAAGTTTATAAGGCATTCAGGATCAAGGGTGGGCTTTTTCAGTAGAGGGGTCACCACCGCTTGTTTCCACTGAGGTGGAACCACTCCAGTAGTAAGCAACTGGTTGTATACCAGCCGGAGCGTGGGGAAGAGCTCCGCCTGGAACTCCTTCCAGATTTTTAATGTGGAATCGGATCAAGCTGAGACCCAGATGTAATACCAAAGGCCACTCCCTTGAACTCCTCTGCAGACAGCTGCGCGAACTCCACGAGGGACTTATCTCCTCCCTGCTAAGGTTTGTTGCTGCTCCCCCCCACCCCCAGATCATCAATGATCAGGTTGATTTTATCCTGAAAGAACCTGGCTAGGTTCTCACAGAGTTCCTGGGAGGGGGGGGAATCATTCTTGGTGCAGTCTGGGCTAATAAGGCTATTCAAACTATTAAAAATGCTACAGGAGCTATTTGGGGCATCGAGAATAACCCTAGGTTTAGGGACTGGCAAGTGGGTGCACTTGCCAAGTTGACATGGCAGCCCCAGGCTGCACACAGGCTCAGCAATAGTAGGCCAGAGTTACATTTTACAAGCTGCTTCTGTGGGTGGCACAACTAGTGCTGCAAGCCCACCAGCAGCATTTGATTTACAGGCCCTGGGCACACATGGTGCACTGTACTAGGGTCTTCAAAGTAAATCAAATAAACCAATCATTAAGTCACTAATCCAATGCACTTTACAATAGGGAGCACGTGCACTTTGGCACTGAATAGCAGTGGCAAAGTGCCCAAGCATCTAGGCCAGCAAGACAAATAACAAAAAAAAGGAGGCAACAGCAAAAAATGGAAGGGAGACCCACGCCAGTGGTGCCAGGTCTAACAGGTATATTCTTAATTGGGTTTATATTTAATATTTTGCCCAAAATGTTCTGGTATTCCTTCCTGCCTTGAGGCCGGAGTTTTCCACTGTTTTGTGCTCCTCTGTTTGTAATAGAGCAGGATGTCTGCAGGTAGATATTTGCTTTACAAGTACCATGTAGAATAGACCAGAATACGTGAACATCCTCTACAGAAAATGCTATCTGGCTCTCCAAAGATGGCGGCAGCTGCAGGGCTTCATTCATTAAAGTAATATTCTTCACTGACTTGTTGTTGTACTGTACCTTTAAGGTATATGTGTGCCACTCTTGAGTTCTACCACGTTTTATGGCGGAGCTCTCGAGAACGGTCGTAACTTCATTCACTGTTGGATTGTGCTGATGTGTATGCTGTTTCTCGTGCACTTACCTGTAATGTTTTAAATGCATGTGCTTGTCAGTCGAATCAGTTGCTGCTGGAGACTTGGCTGCGCACATTGTGGGCTCCTTATTGGTCTACAATTATATTAAATTCTTCAGCTGCATTCGCTTGTATGGAGCCTTATATGCTACCGAAGCGGAACCTGATATAAAGAAACCAGTACACGCCACATTTTTTCTACACTTTCTCAGGAGTTATGGGCCTGGAAAGTAAGTATGGAAAGTACCCACTAGAACTGTATTTGTTTCCCTCTTATCCATGTAGGAAAGCTCTTGTTTTATTGTGGTGATATTTTGTAAATTGCCATTCCACTTGCTGCATCTCCTTTTCTTTTTGGGAATGGCTCGGTACGGGGTTATGTTTTAATCTCTTAGCTGAGGAACAAAGGACTTGCCGGGACTGGTTTTTCTATTGTTTAACGAACTGCAAACGTGAAGCACTTTGTGCTTTGGAGATAAGGAACGCCAGCCTGAAACAAATGAGCCTTAACAGCAAGTTTATTGTTTAAACAAGACATGCATCACATTTTATTTGCCAACTAAAAAGCAGTTTAAAAATGTAATGCACATGTTCCACATGTCTGTTTAAAACATATTGTCACTTTTAGCTGTTTCCAAGCTGATAGATAAAATACATTATTTATAAAAACAAGCATTTACAATGCAATGGTCTCGGCATTGTTAAAGTTAGAGCTATCGGCATTGCTCATGACATTTTTATTTATGTTTTAACAGTGTGCCATTTGTGAATTGAATATGATAATTAGTCCCATGATATTTTTTTTTTAGGACTTGTGCCGTAAGGAAAATAATATACGATCAGAAACGAACCACCCCAGGCGCCAGAATACGCTTAAACTGGATTAGAAACGTACACTAAAGGTAAAAACATACTTTCAAGTGGAATAACTTCCCAATGACATCCGAATGTTCCAATCTTCCATCAATTCAAAAGAAGATGGAGACTCACCTCTACAAGCAACTCTGTGACCTCTCCACAAAATAACAACACGCCTGCTATCAATGCTTAGTGACCCAGAAAGCGATTTGGCGGATTTTTCCACCGTTGTCTCTTTGTGGTGTTCTCGCTCTGCGAAGGGTAGTGGGCTTTTTTTCCGGCAGCACGACAAGTTTTCAGGCAGCAAAACGAGCCTTTTTTGCTATTCACTTTCGGAAAGTCTATATTTTGGTGGCAAAATGTCCGAAGTTGAACCTCCATGTTCTTTCATGCTCCGTACAATAAGCGCCTTCCTGAACGGACTCGTCTTAAACGAGCTCCCCTACCTGTGAGGGCTTGAAATGTCTGACACTAGCTGCCCTGCCTGCGAGGCCCTCGGGGTGAATGAAGTGCAGGCCTGCGAAGGCTCGCCTCTCCTGACACAGGGTGAATGAGCTTCGCCGCCTCCCCTCTTCCTACGTACATCCGGGCACTGTGCACGTCTCGCGTTCGGCGCACGGTCCGTTGCCGGGTTGGAGCGGATTGGAGGAGGGGGGAGGAGGAGGATTAGACGAGGAAGAGGAGGAGGAAGGAGCCGAGCAGCGCGAGCCCAACGGGTCCGGCTCTGCCCGCCGGTATATTCCCTTCACCCACCCCCGCCGGCTCCGCACGTCGCCTCTCTTCCACCTCGGGCTGCAGGCGTGGGTGACCGTGATGAGCTCTCGCCGCATCTGGAGCCGCGCCGCCTCCGCCTGATGCAGTGAGGCCGCCCCCGGGCCCGCACCCCACCCGAGCCCGCCCGCACCGCCAGGATCCTCGGGTAAGCAATGGTGCCGCTGAAAGCTACGCATTGCGGCCTGGGGTGGAGGCTACTGCGGCGGCCGAGTCCAGGCGGCTGCGCGAAGCACCGTTCGCAGGAGGAATTGTGTTGCTCCCACCTTTAAAGGAGAAGGGGCGCAAGCGGTTCTGACCCCCTCCGGTGTTGGTGATGTAACCCAGTTGCATTGTACTCCGCCCCCTCCATTGAGTTTTTCTTTCTGCGTGCACCATGTAAATAAAGGACCATTACGTAATGAGGCCGAGCTAGGGGCGCCTGACAAGTCCTCGACCCAGGGGAGGGGGGGTGTGCCGGGTTGTACCTCATTTGTTCTGCAGAGATACCTGGGGTGTACATGGTGTGCACCATCGCCAGGTCCACCCTAATAATGGACCCTGTGTTGATATAAGTAAACGAGGCCCCGCGTGGAGGCACATAGGGAGCATGTGGGCACTGTAACCCCTGTTTGTTTACAGAGCCCCGCTGTTGTAAGGAGGGGGCGGGTGTACGTCAGTGTTTGTTTACCTAAACTCTGTGGGTGGGTATACAATTATGTAGGGAGTGTGATCAGGCCTGGGGTCACGCGTACGTACTGCTGGCTGCACCTGTATGTTATGCAGTGGGCCACTCATTATCCCTATAGACAGGCCGGTTTTGACAGTGCACCCATTTTCCCTACGTACTCCAGAGCCAATGCATGTCACAGACATGAGCATCAGCCGTGCTTAGGCTGCATGACGTAACCCGGTGTCCCTGCCAGGCGGGGGAGGGGCGGCACTGACAGCGCGCAGCACGCCACCTTCTAGCTCGGTCCTCCAAGGGGCATCCATCTGTTCCTTCTTTGCTGTACTTCGACTAATTTCTACATTTTCAAAACAGTTTCGTTTTTGATTAACACTCTTTTGTACTGTGTTTGGGGACCCTTCGGCTGGTTGTTATTGACATATTGCATGTTTTGATTTTGAGCCAGGACATGGCTTCATCTTGATAAATCTTAGTTTGAGTTTTTAAGAAAACCACTCTATCTCTCGCTGAGCTAGTTTCCCCCTAATAGTTGTTAAGTATTTGGAACAAAAGTAATTTGCTGGTGAATCCTTTTTCTAAGTATTGTTTGTCGTTAGTCACAATCCAGTTTTCAAGATAAATAGACCGATATGCCCAGCTTTGAATCTCAATTTTATTGAGGTAATGTGCTGCCATATAGATACGTTATTAGATAGTTTCGACTAGAAAGGATCTTTATCGCTGTGTTAGCGTTCTGAGATTTTGTTTTGTTTGAAATGCCTTTGAGCTTACATATATTTCTCTTTGTTTTCATCCTGCATTTGCACCAGAATGCCACTTGTTCTCAGCATAGGGAAGCTGGAGCATGTGCTGTGTAGTATTGTCAGCAATGACAGTTAACTTCAAATGAGGTTGTCGGCCTTTCATGTGATATGAATAAGATTTGGAGACAATAAAACATAGCTTTGAGTTTGTGTATATTAAATCCATGGTTTCTCTTTTATAGAAGTTGCGAATTGCACAGAACATTTCGCTGTGAATTGACCCAAAAATATTCGTGAAATGCTATATTGAAGGATCGATGCATCATGTTATGGTGTGCCAACTATGGATTCATATGCTTTTCAAACTTCACTTACTCTTATTTCTTTACATCTTAAGACCTTACATCCATATTAATAAAAAAATAAGTGAAACAATTGTTTACTTTTAGACTGTTTCTATTGGTTGTTCATACAGAATGGGTGCTGGCTTGAAGAGAAGGGCATGGAACTCGGCAGAGGAATACTAGGGATCATGGTCCTGACGAAAGCCAGACACCCCCTTTCTTGGGTTAATTGGAAGACTGAAACATGTTGACCTAGCAGATGCTGGTGCAAAATTATGTTGCATGCATTCCATTAATTTTTTAATGATCCCACTGCTCTCATAATTAAAAGGAGCAATTCCTAGGTAAGGTTTTTGAGATTTGCATTTATTTCTCATGGCTCCTTTTCCTAACTCTTTTATAGAAACGCTCTCGGTGATGTCAGAGAGCTCACCCATCACTAGACTTCTTTGGCGAGTGTGGGTGGCCAACAAAGAAGTGACACTCTGGGTGGTGTGTGAGGCTATTCCTTACATATTTTTTTAATTCTTGGGTCCTGTTTAGGAGATAAACTCATAGCAAGGTCCTCAGTGAAAGTGTAAATCCCACAATAAGGACACTGAGGAATTACAATTCTAACAGTTGCGTTTGCTGCTTGTGATTTAGACATAATTTAACTTCAACTAACAAACAAATCCAGCAATAAAGTTCTTCCTCTCAGAGCACGATTGGCTAATCATGTCTCCTTCAGCCTTCCTTAACACTTGATTTACTATCTCTCACCACCTACTACACTATACTGTACTGTAACTGAGTTGGAGATGTTTGCTGATAGAATGCAGCATACTTCTGTCGCTGTGACTTGCTGCAGCAACTCAGACAATCACAGAGACATCTTCAGCATCATCTAGCCACTTCTTGGCATTTTTCTTACAAGAAATAGAGAAAGGCCACCCTTGCTGTGATTAAGGCAGAACTAGCATGTCTTTATTCTGAGGCCGTGGAGGGGGGAAAGGACAATGTGAATCTCCCACACCTCAAGCCTACAAAGTGGCCTTGTGAGTTCTAGCTTGTCCAGTGATCCAGACTTGCCAAATTGTCTCAGTTTGTAAACTACCAATCAGCCTATTCGCCACTATTCAAAATTTGAAGGGCATTATTGTCCTGTCTCACTCCTTCCACTACCTCCAGATCTCCACGGTACTCCCACAGCTATATTTCAAGCTCCTGTCATTCTGTCTACTCATCAAATGACCATGACCATGAGCACATCTCTCCGTTTATTCATTAATGTCTTAGCCCAATACCCTTCTAATCTACTTCTGTTCACAAACATGGCAGTGAATGCTTATTCTTGTGCTCTCAGAAATTATAATCAAATAACAACTACTGTTCTACCCAACTACGACTAAGCTTTGTTCCTTTTGCTACTCGCCACCAAGAGCTTCACCACTTTGTCAGAGGTAGAAAATAATGTATAAATGCAATTACAACTCGTAATAATAGTTGAGTTAGGAAAACTGGAAGAGTGGCAGCTTCTTAATGAGCTTTGGGAGGAAGACAAGTTGATTGAAGCAGTGGCCTGAACATTATCAAGTATGCAGCTTAGTTTGCTGTGTGACAGTCATTTCATAGGGCCATTATTAAGCACTGAATCTTCAACAATGTTTCCATCTTAGGCTATGTTTTTGTAGACACGCAATTGCAAGAACGAGCATTCTTCTTAAGTTGGTAGATAGTGGGACTCGCTCCTGCACTATAAAGAGCAAAGCTCATAGTCTCTTTGGTCTGTCCAATTTGCTCGCCAGATCTGTGGATTTTGGTTTCATGATTTTTCAAGACTTTTCTTTTGCTGCTTGTGTAGTACTGCCAAGAGAGTTTATAAACAGCCTTCATAAGAGATGCATTATTTATGAAATTTGACGTTCATTTAAATTTGTTGCACCATGGCAAAAATTCCACAAGATTGAAGTCAATTGTGCATGTAGGTTTTGTATTGGATATGGCGTGTAAGTGCCCTGATGGTGCAGTAAATCGTTTAGTGTATTCCAGCTGCCCAAATGCAAAGGGGTAAGGCTTGGTTAAAAGTATTTAACTTGCTTTTCACTGAGCAGTGTCTCAAATTTGAATGCATTTGTGCAAACTAGTGACAAAGGAATAAATCCCTTTTCCTGACGCTATTAGGCACACATGCCTAGTTGTGATCTTTGTCACATGAAGAATTAGTATAACTTTCAGGTATTTTAAATCTTTTTATTCACAGTATGTTCTGAGCTTTTCTGGCAAATATCAACTCTTAAGTCATATTCATATTTTATGAAGTAATAATCAGACCTTATTGTTAAATGTATGCCAGGTCTGTGCAGAAGAGGGACGCTGCGTGGACTACAAAGCCATTAAACTGTAGCAGTCGTCTTGCATGCATAACTTCCTGATCATCTCAAGAGACATGGACCATATAAACCACAAAACATGTACCCTATTGGAAATACAGAAAGTGGGGAAAGCCAAAACAACAAATACATTGTTTTGCCTTATTCACAATTTGGTATATACTCGTCCGAAGAATATAAGCCTCACCTCTTTAACGTAATTTTTTTTTGTTGCATAGCATCAAAAGTAATATTTAAAAAAACTTATTTGGTTCCTATTTAGCACTGCTCTACACCTATTTCTGTGCTCGATGATAAATTGTAACGTAACATTTTTTTCCAATAATAAACAAGCGCTCTGGATACATCTTGTCACAGTTTGCACTATACAAATACACACTATGGCACAAATGGTTAGGCAAAAATATTATTTTGGTTTACAAATCAAATCGTTGAATGTCGAGTAAGATTTACAAACCATGCAAAGCCATTGAAATTATTAGTGTTGGCACCCAAATTAACTGTGGACAAAAAAAACCTCGCTATCAATAGATTTGAGGTCGTTGTTTTTAGTTGTAGTGGTAGAAAAACATATAAAAAAAGTTCTATAGTTTCTTAATTCCACTTTTACTTTTTGTAGAATACAAGGAGTGAGAAAACGTTGGCAATTTAGTATGTTGTTAATTGTATTTTTGGAAGCATTCTACAAACTCTAGAAAACGGCAATCACCGGACGTTTTTGGAAAACTTTACAAACGTTCTGGCTTGTTTTAGGTTCAATCCAGTAGACCCTGTTTCAAAAAATGTATGGCTTAGTTAGTACATGTGGTGGAAATTGCATCCAGATTTTGCAACAGAGTATTTATAGCTTAGCTTAATTAGTTTTGTTCAGGTGGGAAGCGTGTAGACAGCACGCCTTTCTGATGGCTCAGAAAATCAAAAAACGTTTTCCAGACCTGCAGGTCTATTGGCTTAAATAATCTACTCGACCAAACTGCTCTTGACCCCTAATAATCTGGTAGCAAATTTTGTGATTTTAGGCAAATGTTTTAATTCACTGAGCCACCATTTTCTTTATTATCACATATTATGGCACCGTCAAGCATGTTAGTTAAAGCTTTTTTTTTATTTAGTAGACTATACTTTTGCTTCATATATAAAACTAGCAGCCCGCCCCAGCGTTGCCTGGGGCAGAAAGGGGCTGGGGGCAGTACACCCGCTCCCGCCCGACCCCCTCCCGCCCCCACCTCTGTGCACACCCGCTCCCCTCCCGCCCCGACTCCCTCCCGCTCGGACTCCCTCCCGCCCTGATTTCAAGGTTTACATTACCTGAGCTGCCGCTCCGCTCCTCTTCGCCATGACGCGCCCACGCTCCTCACTTCACCACAGCTCCATGTCCGCCGCTCCAATACGTCGTCATCACGCACGTCGTCGCATCGCGTCACGGCCAGCGCTAGGTCCCGGCCGGCGCTACTTTCAGGGGACTACTTTGTTTACAAATTTAATTTTTTAATTTACTTAAATTTTTTTTTATATAGCCTATGTCCATCTACACACCCTAACATTTTCATAGATGTATGGGGTGTGTAGATTGGCGCTGTGGTTCCCGAGTTCACCTGGCCAAAACGTGCAAGTTCTCTCTTTATAATAGTAGTATAGATACAAATCCAGCCATATAAAGGATACACATGCCCCCAGACTTGCCTCTTAGTTCATTAACAGCATTGCCATCAGGAAGGAGGCAAGAATGTTTCTCAAATCATGTTTAAGAACTTTCAATTTTAATAAATATGCAATACAAGCATGAAGTAGTAGCACACAGTCAGCACATTTTTCCATTGAAATATCTGCAGCATTTTTAAGTGACATGCGGTTTTACTGATAAACTTTATAGTGTGCAAACAGTATTTGGAAATTGAGTTCCTGCAAATATTTGTTTTTGCACATCACCATGTAAAGTGTTCTGATTTGTTTTGCCCGTAGTTAAATCTTTGCTAGCATCACACTTCTGAATTGTTAAAAATGTGGTTTATTCATAACTGATTTTGAAATATTTTTACTATTTATTTAAAAGCTATGTAACTGTGGTGTTAGAAAAAAACTGACATCCTACAGCCTTTTGTTTCACTATTGTCAGGCAGCGTACTTTACAAAATCCTTTGGTAGTAAGAGAAAGAAAAGTGAACATCATTTTCCAGGATAAGGTAAGCAGCAATTAGTAAAAAGGCAAACTGACATTTGACTTCTGTCCTTGAACAGATAGCAAATGTGTCGAGAGAAAAACAACATTTAAAGGCATCTTTATTGCTCATTCACTTTCTGAACGAACAGAACACCTGTTTCTTTCCTGCCCAAGTACACTGCCAGAAGGGACCAGTAGGTCCTAAAAATAGCTCAACCTGATAAAATCTGACTGGACATAGGGAGTGGGCAAATAGATTTTTCGAGGCCTGTATAAGCATACTTTTTCACGCGACTCTGTGTGCCAAGACATGAACTTATGTGCACGTGCCTGTAAGTGATGTGTTGTATTTATTCTCACTAATGGATATTGAGGAGCAGCTGTGAAATATGCAGTGAGTCTTACATTCCCAATTCACATGCCATAAATGTAGTATGAATTGAACTTCATATAGTAGTTTATATATGTAAAGTTTTTCACAGACTTCACCTGTTGGCACGTTCTTCTGCCAGTCAAACTGCTTACAGACAGAGATGTCTTCTATGTAGCTCCGGATTTGGCAAGCTATGTGCTGCTGAAGCTTTGGTTGTTCATCAAAGCCTGGTGCTTGTGGAACTGATGTTACAGTAAAATTGATGATCATGATGATTACATTAAAAACAATCTATGATGTTTCATCAATTCAGCCTTCTTATGACCATGTATTCCGTTAACTATTCAGATTGTTTTGACTCCACTATTTGCTCCAAGTGGGTCTGTCCAGTTTATCTACACATCCAGGTATTTGACATATTTTCCTTTAAGTATGTTACTAGCAGCCTTCTTTAGGATTTCTGTATTGGCTTACTAACTAGATGTTGTAAGTAGATCAAGTGAGTCCGCATGTGAATACAATTACAAAAGAACTTATCACAAAATCAGTTTTTTTGATAAACCAATTTCATTGTTATTGGTACTACATTCAGTTCAGTCTGTTCCAAGTTCAGTACATAAGTTAGCGATGCAAACAAAAAAAATCCACATTAGTGCCCGCAGCTCAATCATGAATTGTCTGCCAGCCCATTATACACCACCACCGACCCAAAATCTTAGTGTTTCTGAGGGCATCCCAAAGCCTGGTAGATCAGTTTTTCTGACCTGGCACACCAGTCCACCCCGTCAACCATTCCACTAATAACTGACTCAGTTTTATAGCCCTCTCGCACTACACTATTATTTCATAAAACATGCTAATTTTGCACCATACTTTGATATTGCGCTTAAAATGTGATCTCACAACACTGCTTTATTAGCAATTACCTTTTTATTGGATTTTAGATTCATACATGTCATACAATAATCATACTTAAGTGCTGCTATATTACAATTGATGTCAACATTGCGCGGTATAGAGCTAATGTCCAGCAGTGGGGGTGCTGTAGCTCTACTGTCTCCAGCAGATATGTTGGGAGATACCGTGGATGATGTTGTTGGGTCGGTTGTTGTTACCTTCACCCATATGATAGTCGATAGTCCATTGTGCCCCGTAGTGGGTAATACTCAATGTCAATCCAGGTTCTGAACTAAACGGGGGGATGCATAACTCGGGAAGTGTGGGATCGGGGAGGGGTTTTTGGGGCGCATCAGGCGGGGGTAAGGGAATAGTAACTCCATGTCGACACACTAACTGCGAGCATTGCGGTCAGCTATTGGCAACCGTGTGATCCTTTGAGGGTGACCTGGAGGGACGCGCTGGAGCAAGGGAGCGTAGAGTGTGGGTGGGCTAATGTATGTTGGATCCCGATTCTGTGTGGGTGTCATGTGGGCTTTCCACGCCTGCCGAGTGTATGCGTTTAAACTCATGAAGGAGCATTGCCCATTCTAGCGAGATAGGTTGCCGTCGCATGCCACGAGCTTCTTCCTGCCGGAAGAGATCTTCGGCTGCGGCCCATTTCAGTACCACCCCCCACCACTCTACTCAGAGTTTGGGGCTGTTGCTGACCTGACTGGGCTCTTCGTCGTGTGCAGGAACTGCGTTGGATTGTATTCCTCTGTTCCCCGGTCGCGGCACCCGCTCCTCGGCTGCTGCTGGACCCCGGATCCGCCCACACCGCTGCGGGACTGCGAGGCGATCTTCCACACCTGCAGCCTCTTCCCGCAGCGGCATCGCCCCCCCAGCCTGGCTACCGCATACACTTTCGCAGCACCCGCAGCGCGGGTGCTACTCAGAGTTTGGGGCTGTTGCTGACCTGACTGGGCTATTCGTCGTGTGCAGGAACTGCGTTGGATTGTGTTCCTCTGTTCCCCGGTCGCGGCACCCGCTCATCGGCTGCTGCTGGACCCCGGACCCGCCCACTCCGCCCACACCGCTGCGGGACTGCCAGGCGATCTTCCACACCTGCAGCCTCTTCCCGCAGCGGCAACGCCCCCTCGCCTGGGAGGATAAAACCAGCATATCCGTCTCGCGCAGCGGGACGGAGCTCGGGGCAAAGAGCGGGCCGTTTGAGGCCGTTCGAGGACGGTAGAGACCGGGCCCACCCCCCCTGCCCGTAAATCCCATTCAAAGAAAGAAACAATGTGTACCAGGGAAACTAGGAGCAAATCTTCTTTGGCCGCGGCTGGAGCCGCTAAAGGTACCATCGACAACTACTTTATCAAAGCTGGATCACTCTTGATTGAGGAAATAGAGGTCTTGGAGAGACGAATTTCCCAGGAAATAGACTGGGTCAGGAGATCCTCAATGGGGCCAATGGCTCAAGCTAGAACTCCAGAGGGGAGGCTAGAACCTACAAACAATGTATCGAGGGATAGGGGGGCAAACCAGTTATCTAGCGAATCAATCACCAACCCAGATTTTACATTAGAGGCTCCCAGTGACCTTGATGATATGAGCCTAATGGCCCTGCCCCAACCCTTGAACCAAACATAGTTATAGTCAACGACAAAGAGACTAGCTCTGATCTAACAAGGGGTACTAGGGAAGGCGCAATTCACAAAAAGAGAAAGGGGGGGCAAAACAAGGAAGGTAGTAGGACAAAAGCCTCAAAATCTAATCCACTGAAGGGTAACGTTGCCAACGGCACCATTATCGATATCAACCAGAACATGCCCAGCATAACAATTTCACCTCTGGTTCCCACACACACAGCTAAATCGGCTGATTTAAACAACATTGCAGTGGAAGATTCTAGTGATGATATCACTATGGCTGATATAGGTGCACTTTTTAGGTCCTAATTGAGTCCCCTTTAAGCTCGCTTGATCAAGATCGAAGCTAGGTTGGTCAATATAGAAAAATCCACTGTCCAACTAGCAGACTCAATGAAACTCGAATCAAAAGGAGCTAAGGGGGCCATAGATCCAAAGTGCACAAAAGGAAGTGAGTCCATAACAACTCTAAACAAAAAGGTCTCGGCTATAGCCACTCAGGACCCACAACCCAAATTACTTCAAAATAAGACCCCCCAATCTCTGCCTAACCCTAACACAAATAACGCCCCTCTAAAGACCCAGCAGTCTTCGATTCCCAACTCCCACTATTGTTCCCCTACCCAAAGACCCTGCCACAATCCAGACCACACCTCAGACTGAATTAACTCTTTCGGGGAAGAAACTCCTCATTCCCCGTAAAACCAAACCTGTGAATCTCCCTCCTGAGGCGTCCCCTTATACTGTGCTCCTGGCAGGGGTCCCTGAACTAAAACCTACGACACAAGAATCGATCCCCTCTCTTAAAAATAAAGTCATTACCTGGCTGTCTATAAACAGACCGCTCCCACAAGGCATAACTAGTGACATTATCATGGTTAGGCGGGCCTCGTGGGTGGGATATTCTAGAAAATCAATCAGAGGAGACTGTGTTTTGGTTACTTTTAGAGAGCCAAACACAGCCTCCTACATTTCCACATGGCCTTCTGATGACCAAGGTAGTAACATCCAAGTCCTCCCGCTCTCGTTCTTCTATCCTTCGAACTTATATAATTCGGAGGATCAGAGATGGGGGCAACACCAGGAAATGTTGGACTGGGGGAGCTGTCGTAGGGAGAGAAGGGATCCATACTATCAGAAGGGCAGAGTCCCTGATCAATTCTTACCATATGGGGAGGAGGTAGGATGGGAGCACAAAGTTGGGAGGAGGGGTGGGGAAATTAGGAGAGGAGTTCCGGGGCCACACAGAATGCACTTCCCAGCCAACTTCCCAACTTACAACAGATATCGTAGTCTCGAAATGGTTGATTGACAATTTAACCCACAGGGGAGGGAGTCCTTTCCACCTATTTCGACAGGGAATAGTACATCTCTAGAAAGACTGCAACCCATATCGGCACAAAGTGAACTAACATCTCACCATATATCAGAGCCTTCCCCAGTGGACATATCCGAGACTAATTCCAACAATGGCTCGGTCCAGGGGCAATTGTCGCCTCATCCGTTGGTCAACCATGAGACCAATGGCTCCAATGCCCCAAATACAGGGTCACCTACTAGCAAACCACCATCTATGACCATGATTTCATGGAATATTGCTGGGTTGTCAAACAATCAAAAACATACAGGGAGAATGGGGTCAAAGGGAAGCAGTTTAAAGACCTACTACTGGTTCACTTCCCCAGTAACAGCAATTGAATAACACACAAGAACCTAGGAGGTCTATAAGCCAAGCAAATCAGTGGCAAAAAACTGGCAGGATTATCTCTGTCAGTTGGTGCCCAAGTCACCATGTAACAACGTATAAAGAAGTAGAGAAGAAAAAAGGGGGAGCAGTGATATCTAATTATCAATTAGAGAACTGATCAAACCAAATCCAATACATGTGTATGTTGTGGATGACCATCAAACAAACCAAATGATCAGTCCTATCACTTGGTCGTCCACACTGTGACCTGGCGGGTCCTTAGATCATCTAGACCATATGCCACAAAGTCATAATAAGTACTGGATACGGTCCACAGTGTACCGCCAATCGGTGGTCAGATTGTGACGGTCAGTAGGAAGTGGTGAAAAACAGTGCAACATACAAAAAAGTGGTGAGTCTTAAAATAGGGTGATATGTCTGAAACAGATACTTTAATAGAAACCAGGCACATCCCCTAGTTAAAAGATAGGAACAGCGCAAACGACAGTATGGAACAAATGACTGTCGCAATTAGGTTAATTACTCCCCCAAGCCTCAGGCGAGTTTGGTGGCACCGACGGAGAGTGCGGGGCCTCGTATACCTGAGCACGGTCCAGGTGAGGTGAGGTCCAGTCCCCTGTCATGTTGGATCGCGTTGAGCACCTACTGACAAGGAGGATGAGTAATTAACTGTAGGTACAGGTTGTATCGTCCCTACTCTTATACTCTTGTTCACTGATTTGTTATATACATTTTTGTTTTCTAACACAGATAACAGTAGCAACCCTTTAGAGCAGTGGCCCTGACGAATGCCAAGGGACGTGTTGCTCGGTAGGCAGAAACATGTTGGCCCTAATTGCGACAGTCATTTGTTCCATACTGTCGTTTGCGCTGTTCCTATCTTTGAACTAGGGGATGTGCCTTGTTTCTATTAAAGTATCTGTTTCAGACATATCACCCTATTTTAAGACTCAGCACTTTTTTGTATGTTGCACTGTTTTTCACCACTTCCTACTGACCGTCACAATCTGACCACCGATTGGAGGTACACTGTGGACCGTATCCAGTACTTATTATGACTGTGTGGCATATGGTCTAGATGATCTAAGGACTCGCCAGGTCACAGTGTGGACGACCAAGTGATAGGACTGATCATTTGGTTTGTTTGATGGTCATCCACAACATACACATGTATTGGATTTGGTTTGATCAGTTCTCTAATTGATAATTAGATATCACTGCTCCCCCTTTTTTCTTCTCTACTTCTTTATACTTTGTTACATGGTGACTTGGGCACCAACTGACATAGAGATAATCCTGCCAGTTTTTTGCCAGCGATTTGCTTGGCTTATAGACCTCCTAGGTTCTTGTGTGTTATTCATATTGCTGGGTTGGCCAATAAAATTGATAATCTAGAGTGGGTTTCCTTTATTAATTCAAAGAGCGTATGCCTCTTCCAGGAGACCTGGGCTCGAGAAGAACTCATACCTCAAGGTTATGCAGTATTCTCTAAACCAGCTAAGTGGGGGGGACGGGGCAGACCATCAGGAGGGTTGGCAACTTGGGTAGCTTCAGATCTGGGCTGCCAGGCCAGTTGTATGGCGACAGGTTATGATGATATCTTAGCTGTCCTCCTAGACTGGCCAAACTCCACGAAATTGGTGGTAGTTAATGTGTATTCGAGACCTGTACCCACATCACAAGAATCCATCACTATAGAGGAGCTCTCGGCTTTTCTAGTTAGTATCCCAGGGGAACTCCGCTACATAGTGGGTGCTGACTTAAACTCGCACTTTGAGCCATTACCAGGCCTTCGTGATGGATCCTCCTTTGAAGAAGATTCACGATGGCTAATCCCGGCCACGGTGGCGCCGCCACCCAGAGCTTCGACTCCCCTCGCCCTGCAGATAACTGCCCTTACTTTAAACCAAGGTTTAAGGGCCTGCAATGGGCGTTGTAAATCAGACATGCCCAGCAAACACACCTATAACAAATCTGGCAGCGAATCGCGACTCGACTATATTCTTGTTAAATTACCGCTGTGGTCACAAATCATTGACTTTAAGGTTACTGAGAGATGGGATAGTGACCACAATGCCCTAGAGCTTGAATATGTTCTACCAGGCAAAGAGGATATAGCCCCCGGTCCTAGTAATAATAAGTCAGGCCTGCTCTTGGAAACTAATCGGAGAAGAGTAAGGTGGGAGAAACTGGCTACTAGTAGCAATAAGCTACCAAAATTGTATGCCAGAATTACCCCACTCTTAGAGAGCGCATTCTCCATTGGGGCGAAAACAGGAGAAGAGGGTAATAGAGAAAAGCTGGGCCAGATTCATGTAGATTTAATTAGTACCTTGGAGCGGGACCTTTTTTCAAAACAAGGAGGAAAAAAACCGGCCCAACAACTAAGAGGACATGGCACAATGCTACATGCAGGGACGCAAAAACCAAATTGCTATCAGTAATAAAGGAGCGCAAAGGCAGGGAAGAAATTCAATCCTGGAGAAGGGCCTATAGGAAACTCCTGGTGAATGCCAGGGCTGGGTGGGACCAACAATATTGGGAGGAACTAGCAAGATCACTTGCCATCAGAGATTCCAGTAAATTCTGGCGTATAGTGGCCAATGGAACGGAGGATCTATCCTCGGCTATCGAACCTAATATAGCTCCTAGCAAATGGCAGAACCACTTCCAGTCACTGTACTCAATAGAGGAGGGAGCTCTGAATATATCACCCAACATGATAGTACCAGACTCCAAAGGAGAACCATTCACAGAAAAAGAGGTGAGGGTAGCCATAGCTGGGTTATCAACAGGTAAAGACCCAGGCCTTGATGGGGTACCCGGTGACCTATTTAAGCAAGAACCTGGGATATGGGCCCCCTATCTCATGCTGATATTCAATGCTGTCTTGGGTGGGATGGAGGTCCCAGATACTTGGCTGGGGGCAGAGGTGGTTCCTATCTTTAAAAAGGAATCCCCTCTGCTACCATCCAATTATCGCCCGATCAGTCTTATCGACGTATCCCAAAAGCTTTTTGGGAGACTGATCTTGGATAGGTTACAGAACTGGATGGAGGAGATGGATATCTTGACTCCTTACCAGGCGGGATTTAGGCAAGGGGTGTCCACAACTGACCAAATCTTTAGGCTGAACCTACTATACTGGAAAACGGCATTAATCGAGGGCGGCACCTTGTACACAGTGTTTGTGGACTTACGTGCCGCCTTCGATTTGGTCCCAAGAGCAAAATTATGGCAGGTTATGGAGGAGATGAATGTCCCGGGAGATATTTTGGCAATCCTTATGAGACTACACCATAACAACCATAACAACTACGCGCTGGTCAGGTGCGGTAGAGGTGGTAAATTAACCGGAAGGTTCCCCGTTTGCAGAGGGGTAAGGCAGGGTTGTGTGCTTGCACCAACCCTGTTCTGCCTCTTTGTGAACGGGGTAATCACTCATTTGGATAGGATTCCCAATATTGATGCCCCAAAATTGACTGGCAGCAGGGTGCCTGCAATTATGTTTGCAGACAACACCCTGCTGCTGTCTCAATCCCCGATGGGCATACAACGAGTCTTGAATGGTTTTCTGGAGTTCTTTACAGATAGGGGACTCGAATCAACCCTCAGAAAACCAAATTCATGATTCTCAACCCCAAACCCCTCAACCGCCCACCCCCCACCCTAGGTACAGTCCAACTGGAACGGGTCCACACTATCGAATACCTGGGGATTACGCTCAATGAAAATCTAACGTGGTCACCCCATCAGTTAAAAGCAAATATTAAACTGGCACAGTTGGCGGGTGGCATTATGAGAGTAGCAAATAAATCACCCTATCGGCCGCTCACCCCTGTTATTCAAATTTACAAGGCACAGGCCCGGGGAGGTGTCACTTATGGGGGCGAACTGTGGGGCCACATCCCATCACTAAAAATACTGACGATTGAGAACAAGTTCCTGAGGCAGATTACCGCTCTTCCATTGAGCACTCCAATTCTCCCTTTAAGGTTGGATTTGGGCCTCCGGCCCATAACGGAGGAGCTGGGGCTCAAACCCCTTGCATTTTGGAGACGCCTATGGAGCAGCCCAGATCTCTGTACTTATAGAGCGGAGCTACAGGAATTCCTAACGTTGCCGAATGCCACAAGAACACCTTGGCTAAACTACATTAAGAGAACTTCTGAGGTAATTGGACTTCTTGAACTTTGGTCAGATCCGGTAAATACAAGTAATAGGACCTCTAGAAAGGTCCTATCGAGAGCCTATTACGACCAAATGCTCTTACAATCTGCTGATGGCATCCGAGATGGATCCCTAACCAATCAGTTCATAAAAATCGAAGACTCCTACCAACTGGAAAGTGTCCTAGATGCCATGACTCCGGCAATAACTAGGAAACTATTCCTTCAATGGAGATATGGGACCCTCCCCTTGGCATCTTTCACAGCAACATGGTCTTCCCGCTCCTGTACAATAAATTGTCCTGCATGTGCCCATATAAAGGAGAATGATGTACATGTGATTTTCGTCTGTCGAGCCTATGAGAGGAGCAGGAAGTACTGGCTCGTTCTTTTACTCAAAAACATGGGATTCAGAACTTTTTTGCCTGCCTACAGAGTTTTAAAGACTCATTTGGCCCCAACTATCGTATTTGCACTATCTAAATTTTTAACTTCAATGTGGTATGCCCGTAAACGCTATATTAAGAGACTTGGCGATTCAGTATAGATTCGATTTCTGGCATACCTCAATCATATTAATTAACTCTGATCACTACTGTTATTTAATGCGTTTTTAAATTGTAAATGAATTATTTTATGATGTTATGTATATCTTTTATGATCATGTGATCGAAATAAAGATTTTTCGAACTCAGTACCACCCCCCCACCATGCTGCTATTGGGGGTGCCCTCCAGTATGCGCCAGTGCATTGCTATACTACTCTTGGCAAGAAGTATGGCCAGCAGAGCAAATTTGGTCTCTACCTTCTGTCGCTTGTTGCGTTTAAATATGCCTAAGGTGCATGCTTCCCATGTGCGAAGAGCTGATAGACCTGTGACTGTTTGTAGTGTGGTGTGTACCGTTGTCCAGAAAGAGTGCATCGTGGGGCATGTCCAGAACAAATGAAGGAATGCGGCGTCTGGAGTATGGCATCGGGGGCATTCAAAACAAGAAGTCGGGTAAAATCGTTTGTCTGGCCGGTGTGAGATAGGCACGGTGTAGTACGTTAAATTGGACGTAGCACGAAAAATTAATATTCCTGGACTGGTGGAAGCCCTCATGCACTCCCAAATTGACCGGTCCACCAACCTAGAGAGCCAAGTGGATCTTTTCAACAGCTGGGTCAGTCGGGGGGTTGAGACTGTTTCCAAACCAGCTCGGAACATTTCCCAACGCGTGCTACCTTCCCAACCCTGGTATACGCCAGCATTAAAAGAACTAAAAAGGCCCTGCAAAAAATTCGAGCGGCTCTGGAGGGTTGCATACTCCCCTCAAACTAAAGCAGACCTCCGTGTAGCCCAAAGAGAGTACTACACAGCAGTCAAGATTGCGAAAGGTGCTTACTTTGCGGCTAGGATCCTAAAAGCAGATAACAATGATAAGGAAATCTTTGCTATAGTTCAAAGCTTTCTTTCACCTATAGCGGAGCATAAAAAGATCCCGGTCTCCGCCGAATGGTGTGAGGAGCTCTCTTCCTTCTTTATCAATAAAATCAGGCTTATTGAAGAGGGATTAGCTATGAGTACTGCTGCCTCACACCCCCCCGGAGCTGGCACCTGGCGCCCCCGCTAGTAGCTGCCTTACCGAATTCACTATGGTGGATCAATTGGACATCCTAACACTTCTAAAATCTTTAAAATCAGGCTCCCCCTCGGATCCTTGCCCGGCAAGAGTTCTGGCGGGAGTAGCAGACTGTGTAGGCTCTGAGGTCACTACTCTGATCAATTGGTCTTTACAATCGGCAGTGGTACCTAAGCAGTGGAAGCAAGCCAAACTCTTGCCTCTCCTGAAGAAACCTTCGGCAGACCCCGCTACTGCAGCCAACTACCGCCCCATCTCCCTGCTCCCGGCACTGGCGAAAGTCTGCGAAAAGGTTGTCTTTCGGCAGCTGAACGCCTTTGTGGAGGAGTCTGGTGCGCTACATCCAGCCCAGTCGGGCTTTAGGTCATCCTTCAGCACTGAGACAGCTTTGGTGGAGGTGGTGGAAGCCATTAGGGAGTGCACGGACAAGGGTGGCAGAGCGGCGCTAATTTTATTGGACCTCTCTGCCGCCTTTGATACGGTTCCTCACCAACTCCTCCTGGCTCGCCTCACTGAGATTGGCATCACTGGGGCTGTGTGGTCCTGGCTGGAATCTTTCCTGGACTCCCGCTATCAGCAAGTCTGGATGCCCCCGTACTCTTCCTCGGCCAGGCTTGTTCAGACCGGCGTCCCTCAGGGCTCTACATTGAGCCCACTTCTTCTTAACATCTATATGACCCCGCTGATATACCTGGCCGAGGAGCTGGGTGCAAAAATTATGGCCTACGCCGATGACATCCAGCTCCTGTTTACATGGGGCAACTCGACATTAGAAACTGATGTAGCACAAAAATGCCTGGCAGACGTTTTCACCTGGTTAGCTCATGACAAACTCAAATGCAATGAGGGAAAATCAGAGATTTTACTATACGGTCAATTTCCAAGCCAATTCACTGAATTAATTTGGCCCCCTGATTTTCCCCGTCCCCTCTCTGAAGGTGGCCCAGCCAAGAACCTGGGCATATGGTTTAACGAAGATTTGAGGTTCGCAGAGCAGATCAAGCGATTGACGGGTGCCTGCTTCGGGACCCTCAGATCTCTGAGTAGATTCTTTCCTCTCTTACCCCAGCCAGCTAAAGAAACGGTCGCTAGGGCCCTCATATTGTCCCGCCTGGATTATGCTAACGCTTTGTATCTGGGTTCCCCTTCCTTTCTGGTTAATAAACTTCAGCTTATCCAGAATGCTGCCGCAAGACTCCTGCTGGGTATCTCTAGACGAAACAGCATAAGACATCAACTGGCTACTCTTCACTGGCTGCCGGTGGCCCAAAGAGTCCAATTCAAGGCTCTGGTACTCACGCATCGAGCCCTTCATGATACTGGTCCTGCCTACCTCAGGAAAAGAGTGACTTTCCATGTCCCAAGTCGCCACCTAAGGTCAGCTTCCCAACGAAGGATGGTAGTTCCCCGCTTCCGGCGAACCAGATTGGGCGGTCAATCTTTTTCGGTCAAAGCCGCTGCCCTCTGGAACTCCCTCCCATTCACTCTCAGGGACACCAGAGACCTTGGTTGCTTTAAGAAGCTCCTTAAGACCCATCTTTTTAATATAGCCTATTAAAGTTGTTTTGTTCTGTTGTTCAGCTCTCGACTTCTCTGTGGTTATGCTTCGCGCCAGGATACTCTTGAGTAATTGTGCGCGCAATAAATATCCATATAACATAACATAACATTCTTGAATATTTGATTGCGGGACACTTTTTTATGGTGTTCTAAGGCTATTAGCCACTCCCTGTCATGAAGGACACGACCGAAGTCCTCCTCCCAGCGGAGCCGTAAGCGTGTTAGCGGTATTCATGTGAGTTCCATAATGGACTTATAGGTCCATGTAATGTGGTGTCTACCAGTCCCCATGTATAGTAGTGTATGCAATATCGGGTGTGTCTCGGGTTCTCCATCTCTAAGGCCCCCAAGTCCATTTGCAGTCCGCCACCAGCTGTCGATGCTGCAGGAATTGTCCGTCCGGGAAAAGCAGGGTCTTTCTAATGCACATCTTTGACAATCAGTGTGACCTATTACTACTCTACTTTATCACTGTACTAAGTGATACCCTACTGGTGCACATTGTGACTTTCTCATGCCGAATTTGTTTCGCCAGACCAATAACCTGCATTCTTTTAGGTGCTGTTATTATGGCCATTAAACTTACAACAAACCGCTTCATATCGAATCTGGATGTATTTATGTCCACAAAAATTCAAAAGCGGTCCTGAGGGAGAAGGTTTATACGCGATATGGGGGGGGGTGAGAGAATGTCCTTTAAAAGTCTCTGGTGTCTTTCACTCTGGGTTTCTCTTCTCTGGGATGGAGGTGTGGTGTCGCCTTCCATAGGGGGTGAGGATGAAACAAACAAAACAAACAAAAAATGTCAGGTCTATATATTGGCTCTTTTCTAAGGGTGCTACCTTCACCAGCTTGTGTTGCCACCAGAGTGAGGGAAAAAGGTCTGGGGTATTATTGATATATGTGCCCCCTCCTTTTCTTTTTCCCCACCCCCTCCCTTCTCTTTGGCAACCCGCAATCCCCCCTGTCTTCTTAGCTTCTGAAATAGATTTGTCCAGTACACTTGTCTGGAACCACGGTCCCCACGGACCGTGGCAATGGGTATCGAGGCGGCGTCTCCTCCTCTGGGACGTCCAGATACTTTGGCGTTGGGGGGCTCTGAAAACGAGCTTCTGTTGTACTCCGCTCTGGTCTCTTGTTCGGGTCTCCGACGCTCCGCAGGCACTTGTCTCTCCGGCTCCTGTGGTACGGTCCTCTCTCCCCACCGAGTCCTCGTCTTCTTCCTTTCCCTCATCGGCGTCTGACGTCATCAGTGGGCATCGTTCCAACGCTAGAGCGCTAACCTCAGTCCCGAGGCGAGCCTTATCGGGATCCATGATGGAATTTCCGGCCGGCGGGGATTCCGTACTACATTGCCTTTCCTCTAGGGATGGGCGATCGGGCCCTTCAGTCACTGGAAAACGTGAAAGATAGTCCACATTTCCTTGCAGTTTTCCAGGATGGTGTGAAATCTGAAATGAAAAGGGCTGCAGAGCTAAGAACCAGCGTAACACTTTTGCATTAGTGTCATTGTTGGTGGGCAACCAAGTTAGTGGTGCATGATCGGTTAACAAAAAAAACAAGCGTCCTAGCAGGTAATACTGTAAGGATTCCATGGCCCACTTTACTGCTAAGCATTCTTTTTCCATTGTGGCATAACGCCTCTCCCTCGGAAACAGCTTTCTGCTAAGGTATAAAACGGGGCGTAGATGGCCTTGGGAGTCAGGTTGTGATAAAACCGCCCTGAGACCGCTGTCAGAGGCATCCGTCTGTAATACAAAGGATTTCTGGAAGTCAGGGCAAGTGAGGACTGGAGCGTTGCATATTAGAGTTTTCAGGGTTCTAAAACTGTGTTCTTGGTCAACTCCCCATTCCATCTGATGGTTGGTGTGTCTGAGTAAATCTCTGAGGGGACTAGCCATTTCTGAGAAGTGGGGTATGAATCTACGGTAATAACCTACTAAACCGAATGCTTATTGGGTATTGTATCTGGAGTGCCGGCTGGTGTTCGTAAACTGGTAGTGTTGGCTTTGCAGTTGGCTAAACTCCGAGTTGCTTTGTGTTGGGATGGTAGGCCAGCGCCTTTGGTGAAGCAATGGCTCTATGATCTTGCTTATTGTAAAGATCAACTCACCTGTTACGCTGAGGAGCTGCCAAGGGCGTCTCGGCCGCGTGATATATATGGGGCCCCTACATGACATATATATGCTAACCCATTCAGAGGATGAATCAGAACATAGTATGTGAGTGAATTGTTAAGAAGGTATTGACTGAACCTCCTGGATATAACCCCCTCTGTATTCTGATTATGTACTGTTATATGAATTGTGACACTCTCGTATATGCTGTAATATGTATTCTCTTAATTGTATGCACCTGTAACTGCTGTACTTTGTTCCTATTTACAAAATGATAAATACAAATATTTTTTTTTAAAACTACTAAACCGAGGAAATCCCTTACTTCTTTCCTGTTTGTGGGAGGAGGTATGTTTTGTATGGCTTATATTTTGTTGTGTTGCGGTTTGATCTCCCTTCGGCTAATGGTGTACCCTAAGTATTCGATTTGGTGTGTACCCGAAGTTGTCTTTTTAGGAATTAATGTCAGCCCTGCTTTGGTTAGTGTGGTAAACACATTCCGTAGGTGTTCAATGTGGGTCTCCCAGTCGGGACTATGGATGACCATATCCTCTAAATATGCTACTGCATATGTTTGATGGAGTTTTTAGTATTAAATCCATTAACCGTTGAAAGGTTGCAGGGGCCCGTGAAGCCCAAAGGGCATTACTTTGAAGTGATATAGCCCAGATGGAGTAGAGAATGCAGTCTTCTCCCTTGCTGTTCGAGTTAGGGGGATTTGCCAATATCCTTTTGTTAGATCTATCGTCAACATGACACTTGCTTCCCCTAACCTTTCTACCAATCCATCCACTCGTGGCATAGGATAACTATCGAATTTTGAGTGGGCGTTTAATTGACGAAAGTCAATGCAAAAACGGATACTGCCATCAGGTTTAGGTACTAAAACAATGGGAGAGTGCCAAGCGCTTTGAGATGGTTCGATGATATCCGCTTTAAGCATTGCTTCCACATCTTGTTCTACCGCTATGAGTCATGGTTCTGGTATTCAGTAGGGTTTTAAGTTGATTACCTTCTGGGGTTATAATGTCGTTTTCTATCAATGGAGTTCATTCTGGTTTGCTAGAACTTAAACCTGAACATTCATGAAGTAGTTGTCGTATGTTTTCTTTTTGGCCAGGGGAAGCTCGGGTCCTAGTTTAGGTATTTCATTTTCTAGATCGTTTCTACTCCCTACGTATATCTCGAGGGGTCTAGAGAGGGTTACCTGATTTATGGAGACCACTGAATCTTTCGGGGTCCCTTCAGAGTCTTCCCATTTTTTTAATAGGTTTATGCAATAGGTTTGTCCGCCTTTTCCGGTATGGGGTACTGCCACTCTAAAAGAGACGGGAGTGACCTTTTTGGGTGACTACATAGGGCCCTTGCCATGTGGCCAACAGCTTTTTATCTGATGACAGCAGAAGGATAAGTACCTTGTCTCCTACGTCCAATGTTCCCATCTTACTCCGCCGATTGTACTGGTCCTTTTGACTCGTTTGTGCCCTGTCTATGTTTTTATGCACCATAGGGATGCTAGAGTTTCCTTCAGGGTTTTCATATATCCTAAAAGGGGCTTACTTTCCTCTTCGGCCAACTGCTCTGCTGTCATTTCGAGCAATGTTCGAGGTTTCCTACCAAATAGGAGTTCAAAGGGGCTAAACCCAGTCGATTTCTGTTCATGTGACCGAATAGCATAAAGAACAAGGGGAAGTTTACGGTCCCAATCCTTTCCTGTTCCGTTGATCATTTTCCTAAGTATGGTTTTTATGGTTCTATTATATCTTACTACCAGCCCATCTGTCTGGGGGTGACATACAGCTGTTCTGATGTGGCGTATCCCTAGCAACTTGCAGACCTCCCTCATTAACTTAGCCATGAAAGGAGTTCCCTGATCCGTCAGGATTTCCAGGGGAAACCCCACTCGGGAAAGGAAGGAAATCATGGCTTGTGCTACAGTAAGGGTATTCATGCTTGTGAGGGGTATGGCTTTGGGATAATGAGTGGCATAGTCTACCAGCACTAATATGTACTGATGTCCTCTAGCAGATGGAATCATAGGACGTACCAAGTCCATCCCCACTCTATGGTATGGAATGTCAATTAGTGGTAAGGGTTGTAGAGGTGCATTTTTAGGCGAGCGAAGCGAAAAGCCCTCTTGCAGGGATTTGAAAACTGGACCTGCAAATTAGTCACATTCCTCACGCTCGTGCTTGTGAGTGTCCATTTGCGGCCTGCTATTGGCCTTTCAGTGCTTGCTGTTCTGTACAATAGACACCAATAGGCCAGAGGCGAGAGCATAGCTTCGCCCCTGGCCCATTGGTGTCTATTACGTGCATTTGATCGCGAAAGCGATCGCTTTCATCGCCTGTCTTTGGGTGATGCTTGTTTCACTTTATTAAAGACTGCTGCGCGTTCCAACTTTTCTGCCCATTTCCTGTCTGCTCTTGATACACGGACACCGCATGGGCTTGAGCGTGTGTGCCTTTTCATTGCTATTCTTTGACATGGAAGTCTTCTCGATGTGAACTATCCTCTTTATTAACACCCTGGCCCTGCTGATCACCTTCTCACATTTACCGTAGCGCGGACCTCTTCCTCAGGGCTAAGGGCTCTCAATAATAAAACCGTTTCAGTTGTGCCCCAGCGAAGCAAATTGCATTTTCCTGCAGATCTGCCGTTGGGGCCGGTCCAAGGACTAATGGTAACTAATAGTAAATTTCAGAGAGCAGTTATGAGATGATAATACATCCCTTGAGCGCCCTTCTCCTGCCCTGCGCAGTGGCGATCATGTTGGAAGGGTCCCCCTGCTTCAAGGAGTCTATGTGCAGTAGGCAAAATTCATCACCAGACTTACGGACAGATTCTGCTCTACACTGAGGAAAGGTGGGTGGGTGGGTGTGTGTGTGTACATACACACAAACGGGTGAAAATGAAATTACATCGATGCTCTTAGTATTTTGTGGTTTTACGTATCTGCCCTTCATCTAGTCCTCATTAAGGTCTACCCGTAGACAAGTCTAAACTCTTATTACATTTAACACACCCATTTCACCTTGTCATTGTTTAGTAAAACAATCAGGAGCCTTCTGTGCAAAACGTGCACCCAGTGATGATTAAGTAAAGTGTGCAAACTCCCTTTGCAGCATAACTTGAAGTGAGCAATTCCTGTAAGAGTTCCTCCAAAACTCACATCGCCTCAGAGAAATTCAGCTCCATTCCTCCTTCCAAAATGGCTTTAAGCTTAGTGATGCTTGATGGTGTTTGTTTAGGTACAGTTTCCTTTAAAAAATATTTATTGTATTTATCAGACTACATGCATGAAGTTGTCTAAAAGACATTGCAATATTACCGCACTTTAACAAAATGGTCGTTTTCATTCATACATAGTAATTTGAAACGATGTTTATGGCACGTGGTAAAGCCAGGTTAGTACAGACGTGCTTCTGAACTGTCACCTGGGCTAGCTAATAGTGTGAGTAAAAAGGTGTTTAATGGGCCTGGGGTGGAAATTGTTTGATGACTAGCTTATTAACAACGTGTCCCAGGACAGTGCTTGTTCTCGGTTTCCTGTTCTATCACTGATATACCTTAGAGTGCTCATTTCAGCCTCTGTCCAGGTGACCACATCAGCAGTTCCCTGTTTTATTGCAGGGGCGCTGCTGTATTTGCAGGACATTGCTGTATTGCTTTTGGCTAGCACCATTGCTATGTCTGCAATTTGCAGTGTTAGTTTTTCATCTACCAGGTATTCATTACAGCCAAACAACTCCACTTGATTTCATAAGTCCTGAGGTTCATTCAAGTACTGTTTGCAGACTTAAGTTGTCCAGTGGTGATGTTTTTGGACAGGATTTGTTTATCATGTCTACTCTCCCACAAAAGGCACACCTGTTATTATTTTTCGTAATAGCAGAATCATGAACTCAAATGTTTACCTCAATGCCAGAGGCCTGAAGATCACCCAAATGTCGTTTTGGGGTTCTTTGCTATCCCTAGTTTTTATTGCTGTCAGACGAATCCGGTTTTCATACCTGTTGTGGTGTTCTAGCAATTTGGCAAATTATTGCTAATATGTTCTGAAACAAAAGACATGTTTTATTGGTTTCCCTTTCAGTTGTTTTTCTTTTACCTCCTCTCATGGTTGCTTGTAAAGTTAACCCAGACAGACTTTGTCTACTCGGCGTCATGGAATTGGACCTTCAATAATGTTGACAAGTGGTTCAATGCTCAGTTTATTTTTTTCTCAAACACTCTACTGCCCTCACTCTACCCCTCTACTGCCCTCACTCTACCACGCCCTCACTCTACCACGCCCTCACTCTACCACGCCCTCACTCTACCACGCCCTCGCTCTAGCGCCTTCACTCCACCACTCTACCTCCCTCACTCTACCACCCTCACGCCACCGCCCATACTCTACCGCCCTCACACCTTTACTCTACCGCTCTCACTCTACCGCCCTCACTCTACCGCCCTCACTTTACTGCCCTCACTCTACCGCCCTCACTTTACTGCCCTCACTCTACCACCCTCACTTTACCGCCCTCACTCTACCACTCTAACTCTCTCACGCCCTCACTCTACCGCCCTCACTGTTATGCTGCTCTCTTCCACCGGCCTTCTCTAGCTCCCTGTTCTCTTCTCTTCTCTTCTGATCTGCTGCTCTCTTTCACTCTGCCTCCTTCTCTAACTCCCTGCTCTCTTCACGTTTCCTGTGCTGATCTGCTGCTCTCTTCCATGCCGCCTCCTTCAACTCCCTCTTCTCTTCTCCTGTGCTAATCTGCTGCTCTCTTCCACCCACCTCCTTCTTTAACTCCCTGGTCTCTTGTCCTGTGCTGATCTGCTGCTCTCATCCACCCCACCTCCTTCTTTAACTCCCTGCTCTCTTCTCTTCTCCTGTGCTGAACTGCTGTTCTCTTCCACCCGCCTCCTTCTTTAATTCCCTGTTATTTTCTCCTGTGCTGATCTGCTGCTCTTGTCCACCCCAACTCCTTCTTTAACTCCCTGCTCACTTCTCTTCTCCTGTGATGATCTGCTGTTCTCTTTCACCCTGCCTCCTTCTTTAACTCCATGTTCTCGTCACCTGTGCTGATCTGCTGCTCTCTTCCACCCGCCTCCTTCTTTAACTCCCTGTTCTCTTCTCCTTGTGCTGATCTGCTGCTCTCTTCCACCCCACCTCCTTCTTTAACTCCCTGTTCTCTTCTCCTGTGCTGATCTGTTCCTCTTTTCCACCCACCTCCTTCTCAAACTCCCTGTTCTCTTCACTTCTCTCGTGCTAATGTGCTGCTCTCTTCCGCCCTGCCTCCTTCTCTAACTCCCTGTTCTCTTTTGCTGTGCTGATCTGCTGCTCTCTTCCACCCGCCTCCTACTTTAACTCCCTTTTCTCTTCTCCTGTGCTGATCTGCTGCTCTCTTCCATCCCACCTCCTTCTTTAACTCCCTGTTCTCTTCTCATGTGCTGATGCTCTCTTCCACCCGCCTCCTTCTTTAACTCCCTGTTCTCTTTTGCTGTGCTGATCTGCTGCTCTCTTCCACCCGCCTCTTTTTACAACTCCCTGTTCTCTTCTCCTGTGCCGATCTGCTGTTCTTTCATCCCGCCCCCTTCTCCAACTCTCTGTTCTCTTCTACCGTGCTGATCTGCTGTTCTCTTCCACCGCCTCCTTCTCTAACTCCCTGTTCTCTTCTGCTGTGCTGATCTGCTGCTCTCTTCCACATACATCCTTCTCTAACCGCACACACATATACAAACAGCCACACACACATACAGCCACACACACAACCACATGAACACACACAACCACACCACACACACAATCGCACAACCAACCACACACACAATCACACATACAACCACACACACATACAACCACACACACATACAACCACACACACATGCAACCACACAAGCAACCACACACACAACCACACACATCTATTGCCCTCACTCTATCTATTGCCCTCACTCTATCGCCCTCACTCTCTACCTATTTATCTAACTATCTGTCACCCTCCCTCTGTCTATCTATCGCCCTCACTCTATCTATCTATCACCCTCCCTCTATCTATCGCCCTCATTCTATCTATCGCATCACCGCAGCACCACCACAGCATCACTTAGGGGGCACCACAACATCACTATGTGCTACCACAGCATCACTGAACGTCACAGCATCACTCGTTGCCACCACATCCTCACTCAGCGCCACCACAGCATCAATCTTTGCAACCATTCAACAACAACTGGTTCAAATAAGTTCGCTTAATGTTTCAAGCTTTATTACAAATGTCACAAAAAGAGGTTAATATTTCACTTCTGTTCTTGGATTTTCGTCACTATGAAATACACTGAACATAATCTTCACAAAAGTTATTTACAAAAGTTAAAGCTATTGCATTTATAAATTACAATAACTTTTATTTAAGTATTAATTATTTAAAAAAATTAAAAGCCATTGTTATTTGTAATTTCAATACATCTAAGTCACATAAATACAACACATATTGCATTACAAATGCTATAGGTGTCACATTTGCGAAAGTTAAAACTATTGGCATTATAAATGACAAAGCTATTAATTAGTTAATTAATTACATAAATAAAAAATGTGTCATTTACAATACCAATAGCTCAAAGTTTCCTAATGCAAGACATATTGCATTGCAAATGCTTGTTATCTTTGGAGGGGTTGATTAGTTGACAGGTAGGGCAGGTAGCACAAAACTTTGTAGTCTCTTTATAAATCCCTGGCCAATAAAACAGTCCCAGCAGATACTTCAAGGTAAGCTCTTGCCCATAGTGTCCCCCTCCTACTTGTTTGTGTGCTACGTGTAAAGCTTGTTCTCTAAAAGCTACAGGGATTACCAATTGTTCATTAGAACCCCCATTGTCTCCCGTATTTCTATACAGTAGGCCTTTTTTATAACAAAGTAGGGGCCTACCTTTTTGGGGGTCGTCTCCTGGGCCTGGGTCCATGCGTTTGCATGGGTGCGGTTTCCTTCTGTGCTGTTCCGAAGCTTCGGGAGGGAATGTTCCCATCATCTGGGGAGGAAAGCATACATGAGGAGAGATGTAGGTCACCCTTGGTAAACATTTGCTTATCTCTCCTTTTCTCTCTTCTGGTTTTCTTTTCCCTATCCTGGGGATTCCGTAAGGCTTCTCCGGAGAACGGAGTCTCCTGTAACCAGTCTTTCTCAAGGGATGAATTTGTGACCAAGGCTAAATACTTATTAAAGTTTGGTAGTTCTGTGCCTAGGAGTACCTTTTCTGGAAGTTGGGGAACTACCCCGACCTTTCGCACTTGTGGGTAACCATCTATCTCTAACAGTACTTCTACTAAAGGATAAGCCCTAGTATCACCATGTACACATGAGACTAGTACTTTTTCATCTTCACATATTTTTGCAAAAGGGACCAACTCCTGTGAAATCACTGTATGGTGGCATCCGGTATCAAGTAATGCCTCTAGAGGCCTCCATTCACTTACAGTTTTCTTATATCGTTCCCTAACTCCTCCTGTGCTAAGGACCTTGCCCAGAGATAAGCCTACTTCCATAGGTTCTGTGGTATCGGTCTATAGGGGACAATTTCGGGCTATGTGCCCTCACTCAGCGCATCTGAAACATTGGGGACCCACGGAAAGCTGGGGGTTTTAGGTATGGGTTTATTCATGGTTTTACTAAAGGAAGGGGGATGTCTGTCTCCGTTATCGCTAGACACTCGAGCCTGAGGTTTGGGAGTAACAACAGACCCTCTCCCTACTTGATCTTTAAAGTCGGGGGCCAGGGGATAGGCGCAAGCTAGCTCTTCAGCGGTATGGGTTGTCAGGTTCGGATGTTGTTTCACCCATGCTCTGGTGTTTGAGGGCAAGGCATCGAAGTACTGTTTCAGAAAAATCATTTCTGTGACTTCCTCCATGCTGGATACTTGAGGTCGTAACCACCTGGTTCCTAAATCTTGAATCCTAAAAAATAGAGCCCTTGTCCACTTCTCCTTACGAAAGCGGACTCTAATATTCACAATCGCAGCCTAATCTTTCCAAGATGACCCTTTTGATTTCTGGATATGGAGTAACCCCAGCTGGGTTGGCAGCCTGATACTCTGCTTGTAGTTCGCCAGATAGCAATTTATTTATTTATTTATTTATTTAATTTATATAGCGCGTTATAACCACCGGGGCCTCTAAGCGCTGATTGTCCAAATTACCTAGTGAGGCTCAGCATATTACTTGTTCTAGGAAGTACACCTAGTGGCTGCTCCATGCTTGGGGCAATGTACTGACCCCACCTTTCCTGCAGCCATGTATCGGTGGTGGCTACTCTCTCGAAATTTGTAAAGAAATAATCAGGGTCAACCCCTTCCTGAAATTTCTGTAATACACTACTAGGGACGGTAGGATGGACTCTGGCGCTAGAGATAGCGTCAGTGAGGCGCATGATAGCAGTGTCTTGCACTTTTTGATTATTCGTAATGAGTATTGCCTGCTCTTTCAGGGCGGCTTGGAATGCCTCTTCCTTGTTGTGCATGTTGATTTTGTTGTTCAAGGGCCAGCTGTAAATGTCTCTGCCCCTCCGCCAGTTGGCTCACTATATCTTGCATAGTAATGGGTTGGGACATCTTTTCAGCATAGATGTCTAATTCCATTTCTTACACCACTTGTTATATTGGTAGTGGAAGGTCCGGGATCTTTTTGGGGGTTATTGCTTAAAGGTTCCTATAAAGGAGATTATCTTGACACACTTTCTTGGGAGGCAGGTCACACCTGCAAGTCTTTTATTCAGACAAATACAGGTGTCCAAGAAGAAAGAAATATTTATGTTCACACAAATTCAAAAGCGGTCCTGTGGGAGAAGGTTAATACGCGATGGGGTAGGGGGGGTGGGGAGAATTTCCTTTAAAAGTCTCTGGTGTCCTTCACTCTGGGTTTATCTTCTCTGGGATGGAGGTGTGATGTCGCCTTCCAAAGGGGTGAGGATGAAACAAACAAACAAAAAAATGTCAGGTCGCTATACGGGCTCTTTTCTAAGGGTGCTACCTTCACCAGCCTGTGTTGCCACCAGAGTGAGGGAAAAAGGTCTGTGGTATTATTTATGTGTGCCTCCTTCCCGCAATCCTCCCCGTCTTCTCAGCCTCTCGAAATAGATTGGTACAGTACACTTGCCTGGAACCACGGTCCTCCTGGACCGTGGCAATGGGTATCCAGGCGTCCTCTCCTCCTCTGGGCGTCCAGATACTTCGGCGTTAGGGGGCTCAGAAAAAGAGCTTCCGCTGTACTCCACTCGGGTCTGTTGTTCGGGTGTCTCCGACTCTCCGCAGGCACTTGTCTCTCCAGCTCCTGTGGTACGCGCCTCTCTCCCCTCCGAGTCGTCGTCGTCTTCCTTTCCCTCATCGGCATCTGACGTCATCAATGGGCGACGTTCCAGCGCTAGAGCGCTGACCTCACTCCCGAGGATAGCCTTATCGGGATCAATTATGGAACTCCAGGCCGGCAGGGATTCCGTACTACAACTACCAAAACTACCTTTAAATATCACAAACACTGAGACCTGGGGCCATCCTGGAAACCTTATTGAGAAATACCACAGTGTCAAAATGGGTACCGTAAAAAATGACAAAGCAACTGGATAAACCTGGAAACAAGTAGGGTTGGCCCTGAATCAGCTGGGCCAGTCTATATCCAACAGAGAACAAGTGCCTGTACTGAAAATAATTTCAGAGGGATTTGACCACCAGAAAAGAGGATTCTTCAGAACTGGGGTGTGCTTATAAATTGCTATTTTATTTTAACGTCTAGGTCAAAGAAAGAGGGGGTTATATATGTCTTAATCATATACAATTGAACAGAAAATACAGTTTTTTACACATGGTGTGTAAAAAACTGTATTTTCTGTTCAATTGTATATGATTAAGACATATATAACCCCCTCTTTCTTTGACCTAGACGTTAAAATAAAATAGCAATTTATAAGCACACCCCAGTTCTGAAGAATCCTCTTTTCTGGTGGTCAAATCCCTCTGAAATTATTTTCAGTACAGGCACTTGTTCTCTGTTGGATAAAGCAACTGGATAGACACTCCACAGAAGGCTCAACCATCCTTGGTTATTCCTACACACAGACCTTACTACCATAATCTCTATAGCTAGATATACAATAAATGATTAAATTGCCCATGCAACCTCAGATAAAATACCTCCTCTCCACCCAGTTACCTATCTCCTGCACATCTCATGAAAGCTGCCCTCTCGAACTGTAGTAGTTGTAGTAACAGAAGACACCCACTCTTTTGTCATTGCATGCTAAGACTGTAATTCATTTTCCATATAGGACAGTGCTATTTCCCCATCATATATCCCTTTATGTAGTATCACAGAAGAAATCTGATAGGGCTGACCCTCCCACTGTAGAGGGTGAAGAATGTTCATTGATTTATGAAACAAATCCTCTTGCACCCAGAATGGTATAATTTGTAGTATTCCCACTTGCTTATGGAGGATAATCCTATTGAGTGCAGTGTGTCCCATGTAGGATCTCAATATGCTATGTCTCTCTTTAATTGTACAAGGACTCTCAATAATGTTTGATCCTAGCATAGGTAATCCCAGCACCATATATTCCTGAATACCTGAAGTGTAAGTCCGACTGGACAGGACAGTCTTCATTTGTTGGAGTTAAGTCATTTAGGGAAATAACAGATTTTGTTAACTTAACCGTGTCGTGGAGTGAGTGTAGCGGGCCGGAAAAGCAGGCGAGGAGGCCGTATGTAGTGGGCAATATTTGGTTTTTATTACGGATGTACAGTACAAATAGTTCCAACAGGCCGAAGGTGTGGCACCAGGCGATGGACACAGAGTCGCTGCTTCTTCTCTTCTCGGCGTCCGCCGATGGTCCGGGTAGATTCCGATGACGGGGAGGCTCCCAGGAGGACCGGAAGAGAGGAAACAACAAGGGACCGTTAGTCTTATCGAGTCAGTAGCGAGACTCAACTGTACACCTTCACCAGGGTAGTGTAAGAGGGGTCGAAAAATGACAGTGCGGGAAGGAAGGTAACGGGAGTACGGAATACAGGTCGGGGTAAAAGAGAGGGTGCTGGGGTGGGGCGTGCGAGTAACGAAAGGGGTTTTATAGTGAGGTGCTATATACCTATAATACAGTGCAAGGGTAGTGCGACTATGTAGAGAGGGTATATATACAGGGACTTTAACACGAACTCCTAGTGAGTAGGGATAAAGGAGGCAAAAGGCGCTCACGCGGTCCGCCGTAACTCTCCAGTGAGTTACGGCCGCTCTCCAGCCACCTCCAAGGGACTCCACCACTCCTCTGTCCACACTTCTTCCTCGCACGTCTGGTCACCTTCTCCGTCTCCAGCCAGAGGGTCCTGCCACGAAACTCCGACTTGTTGTGCTGAATCCCTGTTTTTATCCTGTGCTGACTCTGCCAGAGGGGCGGGACTTCCGGGGTCAGCCTGGTATGGTTCCTCCCTTCCTGTCGCTCGGGTTGGCTCCTGTGGGAGAGAGAAGGGCGGGTTTCGTTGGTGATGGAGGTTGCTCGGCGTCCTGTCTCTGTGGTGGCGTTTCAATGAGATAAACTCAGTCCCGGGGGTGCCGGACAAGGCACGCGAGGGGGAGGGCGGCCCCAGGTAGGGGATTGCGGGCCGTGTCTTCACATCCCCTTCCCCTAGCTGTCCTTCTTGTAGTGGAAGGAGAATGCGGGTACCGGGACAGAAAATCCGCATTACCTTGATCGGAACCCTTTCTATGTTTGGTTTGGAAATGAAAGGGTTGGAGAGACAAAAACCAACGTAGGACCCGGTCATTCTGCCCTTTGTTCCTTGCCATCCACTCCAAAGGGGCGTGGTCTGTGTAAAGTATAAAATCTCTGCCCTCTAGGTAGTACCGAAGGCTTTCTACCGCCCACTTGATGGCTAAAGCTTCTTTTTCTACAACTGCATATTGTTTTTCCCGAGGGAAGAGTTTGCGGCTCACATATAGAATAGGACGTTCATTCCCCAGGGCATCCTTCTGGGACAACACGGCTCCTAAGCCGTAGTCCGACGCATCTGTTTGTAGGATGAAAGGGACTGAATAATTGGGGGGGGACCAATACAGGACCAGAGGTCAAGGCATCTTTAAGGTCTGTAAATGCATGCCAGGCTTCCGAGGAGGGATTCCGGAGTTGTTCATCTGACCGGTTTGTTTTCTTCAGCAGGTCTGTAAGGGCTGCCGCTCTTTGAGAAAAATTGGGCACAAAGCGCCGATAATACCCAAGGAGACCTAGGAAGGCTCGGAGGTCCTTCTTTGTTTGTGGAAACGGAAGAGATCGGATGGCCGCTGTTTTGCTGTCTTGGGGTCTTATCAGGCCGTCCCCCAGAAGAAACCCCAAGTACTTTACTGTTTTCGCCGCCAAAGTGGTTTTGGCCGGATTGATGGCGAATCCGTATGAACCTAAGGAGCGGATGACACTGGAAAGGTGCTGTAGGTGTTGGGGCCAGCTGTCGCTAAAGACGACGATGTCTTCTAGATACGCGCCTGCGTAAGGGGTATGGGGTCTCAGGACCTGGTTCATGGCACGTTGGAAGGTGGCGGGGGCGCCATGCAGACCAAAGGGCATGACTTGGAATTGGTATAACCCATCCGGGGTAGAAAAGGCCGTCTTCTTTCTATCTTGTTCCCGGAGGGGTATCTGCCAGTACCCCTTGCAGAGATCGAGCGTGGAAATGAATTTTGCCTGTCCTATTCTTTCAATCATTTCGTCTACCCTGGGTAAGGGGTAGGTGTCGAACTTGGAGACCTTGTTGACCTCCCGGAAGTCGATGCAAAAACGGACCGAGCCGTCAGGTTTCGGTACCAAAATGATAGGGGAGTTCCACTCGCTGTCTGAGGGTTCAATTATTCCCATTTGTTGCATGACTTCCACTTATTGACGGATAACGTCCCTAGGGCCTCTGGCACTCTATACGGCCTCAGGCGAACCACTTTCCCTGGTTCGGTTTCAATCCTGTGTTCAGTGACCGTGGTTCGGCCGGGGGAGGACGAGAAGACGCCTTTCAGGGGTTCCAAGGTGTGTCGTAGTTCCTGGACTTGTACGGGAGTTAGTTCGGGGTCCAGACAAGGGTCGAAAGAGAAGAGGAGATTTTTCTTGGTTCCCGACAGCACCGGACGGGGTCCTTCCCACTTTTTTAACAGGTTAACATGAAAGATTTGGGAGGTGCCTCGGGTAGGGTCCAATTCTACCTCGTACGTGACTGGTGTTACTTGTCGAAGGATGGGGTAGGGTCCTTGCCATTGTCCCAGTAATTTCTGATCGGACGAGGGCATCATAAGGAGAACTAGGTCGTTGACAGCAAAGACCCGATTGCGAGTGCCCTTATCATATTGTCTCTTTTGGTTGTCCTGAGCGGCCTCTAGGTTTTGCCGGACAATATCGCGAATCATAGACAGATGTGTCTTTAGGTTTTGCATATATTCGGGGAGTGGACGTGTCCGGTCCGGTTCAGCTTCCCATGCTTCCTGGGCCATGTCCAGCAGGGTACGGGGGGCTCGTCCGTACAGTAATTCATATGGGGAGTACCCCGTGCTGCTCTGGGTTTTGCAACGGATCGCAAACAAGGCCAAAGGAAGCATGTCTTCCCATCTCTTTGCTTCGAGGCCTAAGAGCTTTTTCAACGTCTGCTTCAACGTGGCCTTGTAGTTCTACGAGCCCATCCGTTTGCGGGTGATAAGCAGAGGTCCGGATTTGTTTGATTCCCAACTCCGCACATACGCGTTTCATAAGGGCTGAAACAAATGGGGTGCCCTGGTCGGTGAGGATTTCCCGCGGGAAGCCAACCCGCGAAAACAAGGAGATCAGAGCTTTCGCTATAGCCTGGGTAGTAGGTTGGCGGAGGGGTATGGCCTCCGGGAAGCGGGTGGCATAGTCGACTATGACCAAGGCATAGCGACACCCGCTACGGGAGGGCAAGAGGGGACCGATTATGTCCATCCCGATGCGGCTGAAGGGAACATCTATGATAGGGAGGGGTTGCAAAGGGACGCGGGGGTGGTCTGTGTCGACTGTTCTTTTGGCATACTATGCATTCGCGACAATAAGTCTTGATCCTTTGATACACCCCAGGCCAATAGAACTTCTCCAAGATGGCTTGGCTGGTTTTCTCGTCCCCGAAATGACCCCCCAAAAGGTGACTATGTGCCAGGAAAAGGACTTTGTCTTGAAAGGGGCCGGGGACAAGCAACTGGGCATTCTGTTGGGGCCCCCCTTTTCGATATAACCACCCGTTTTTCTTAACGAAGTAAGGACCTACTTGTAAGGGGTCTTCGTGATCAAGTGCTTTTCCCCAGGCCTCCTGTAGCAGAGGATCTTCTCGCTGGGCGGCCCTGAACTCTCGGTCGGTCTGCCAGGGGTGCTCTTCAATAATGGCAGGATAAGCGCTGACGTGTTCTTTCTTTTTTCTTCTTTTCTGACTCCTAGGTTTGTGGGGTTTGGGCTCGGGTTCTTGGTCGGGACATTCAGGATAGGGAGCATCTTTCCACCACTGAGTCAGGGAGTCTGAAGTCTTTTGTAAGAGCATTGGAAGTCCCGTATAATCACTCCCTAGAATGGCTTGTTCTGGCAAGGCGGGCACAAGGCCCACGGTGAGAGAAGTGCCGGGGTCTTGGGAATGTTGGACTCGTACCTGAGTCGTGGGATATTGTTTAGTGTCTCCATGTACACATTGTATGGCTACGACCCCCGTAGGATTGCTGAGGGGTTGTGCAAGGTCTTGTGGACGTAGAACACTCTGCCGACATCCAGTATCGGCGAGCGCCCTCGATGGCTGACCGTTTATGGATACTGGACAGTAGAACGGCGGTGGTGTATATCCGGGAGGATTACACAGGTAGTTCCTGACAAAGCCGACCTCCATCGGTTCCTCCTTCTGCGGACACATCCGTGCAATGTGTCCGAACCCACCACAGGAATAACACTGGGGTCCGGGTGTCGGGGTTCGGAACACTACAGGGGAGGGAAATAGCGGTGGTGGTTCAGGTCGACGGCCCTGGGGAGGCCGAGTCGGGCGAGTGGACGTAGTAGGCAAGGGCCTGTGGGGGTGGTCGTCCTTACCCCGCTGAAGTTCCTGTGCCCTGCTATAGGCAGACGCTATCTCTATAGCAGTCTCAAGTGTGAGTCTGGAGTGTTGCCTCACCCAGCGTTGGGTGGCCTGGTGTAAGGAGTTAAGGAATTGTTCCAGATAGATTTTCTCCAGAATATTGTCCTTGGTAGAGGTTTCGGGGCGCAACCACCGGTTTGCAAGATCCCGGATCCGAAAGGAGAGAGCTCTCGGGTTCTCTTGGGGCTTTTCCCTGGCCTGGCGTAGTTTCACCCTGTAGGTATCGTCATCGATGCCAAGGCGTTCTAAGATGCACCTTTTAATGTCAGCATAGGGAGTGCTGCCCTGGATGTTGGCCTGTTGGTATGCAGCTTGGAGGTCACCGGTGAGGAGCGGACCCAAATACTGTCCCCACCGATCAGCGGGCCAATTAGCGGCTTGAGCTATCCTCTCAAAGTTTGTGAAAAAGTAGTCCGGGTCTTCTCCAGGGACATATTTTTGAAGGACGACAGAGGGAAGAGAGGTCATCGGTCTTTGTTGGCCCAGGGCGTCTGCTAGCTTTGTCATGGTTTCTTCATGGGTCGCCCCCTGGCCTTTCAGAACATCGTGGAGCTGACCTCTGTCGTCTTCGGCAGTCTTCAGGAACTGCTCCATAAGTTTCCCGAATTGTTCTTGGGACTCTGCCATCTTCTTTACTACGGCCTCCATACCTCCAGCAGATCCCACTTCTGACACCAGATGTCGTGGAGTGAGTGTAGCGGGCCGGAAAAGCAGGCGAGGAGGCCGTATGTAGTGGGCAATATTTGGTTTTTATTACGGATGTACAGTACAAATAGTTCCAACAGGCCGAAGGTGTGGCACCAGGCGATGGACACAGAGTCGCTGCTTCTTCTCTTCTCGGCGTCCGCCGATGGTCCGGGTAGATTCCGATGACGGGGAGGCTCCCAGGAGGACCGGAAGAGAGGAAACAACAAGGGACCGTTAGTCTTATCGAGTCAGTAGCGAGACTCAACTGTACACCTTCACCAGGGTAGTGTAAGAGGGGTCGAAAAATGACAGTGCGGGAAGGAAGGTAACGGGAGTATGGAATACAGGTCGGGGTAAAAGAGAGGGTGCTGGGGTGGGGCGTGCGAGTAACGAAAGGGGTTTTATAGTGAGGTGCTATATACCTATAATACAGTGCAAGGGTAGTGCGACTATGTAGAGAGGGTATATATACAGGGACTTTAACACGAACTCCTAGTGAGTAGGGATAAAGGAGGCAAAAGGCACTCACGCGGTCCGCCGTAACTCTCCAGTGAGTTACGGCCGCTCTCCAGCCACCTCCAAGGGACTCAACCACTCCTCTGTCCACACTTCTTCCTCGCACGTCTGGTCACCTTCTCCGTCTCCAGCCAGAGGGTCCTGCCACGAAACTCCGACGACTTGTTGTGCTGAATCCCTGTTTTTATCCTGTGCTGACTCTGCCAGAGGGGCGGGACTTCCGGGGTCAGCCCGGTATGGTTCCTCCCTTCCTGTCGCTCGGGTTGGCTCCTGTGGGAGAGAGAAGGGCGGGGTTTCGTTGGTGATGGAGGTTGCTCGGCGTCCTGTCTCTGTGGTGGCGTTTCGGTGAGATAAACTCAGTCCCGGGGGTGCCGGACAAGGCACGCGAGGGGGAGGGCGGCCCCCAGGTAGGGGATTGCGGGCCGTGTCTTCACAAACCGTAATATTTAACAAATACTCCCAAAATGCAATGAGCCTTTACTGGTATTTAAATTTGCAAAGTAAAGGAATGTCCTCTTTAGATAAGTGTATAGGTTCACAGCATGTGTCTGTACATCAGAGGCTCAAGTGGGTCCTCTGAGATACAACACTGTTAAGGTTTCGTGATCCTGGTAAAGAGCTGCTGCGACTGCAGGCATAAACACTGGATTTGTGCCCCTGTTTATCTGTAAAGCTTGACAAAGCACGCCATTCACTCTAATTTTAGCCATTGCACCTATGCGCAGCAGTTCACCCACAACAGAGTTTGGACTCAAACCAGCCCTTTTTAGTATTCCATGAATGATAGGTCACTCTAGAAACAAAATGTCTTATCTGCATTTATATCTAAAACCATGCAGGAGTTCTTCAAATGGTTGTCCTAGATTGAGCTATGATGTTCTTTTGGCCAAAAAATGTTTGACATATCAGGTTGTATTAGTATGGTTTTTACCCCTAGCTCTCAGAAAATAGATTCAAAGTATGCCCAGATACTGTACTCCAAAGTCTCTTAAATAATTCTGCTGATAGACCATTAGGACCTGGGGTCCTCTGCAATTATAGTTCTGAATTCAAATTGACAGTGCTGTTAGGGTCCAAGATGGACGCTACCAATTCCATTGCAAAATCGGGCAGGTCATCCATCATACTGTCCGGCTTGTCTAAATTTTTAGATAGCACAATAATAGCAAACATCTCTGCTGTTTCAGTAGCAAACATATCTGCTGTTTCAGTATTCACCTACCTACAACTTGATTCACATCCCGTCCACTCACAACAGTGTTCTGCATCTCTGACTAGCCTGTGACAAACCTGTGCAGTTGGTTTACCTGCTTTTTTCCGGCTGATAATAGGCTTCTTTGGGAGCTGAAGTGATGCATTCCGCCCATTTTTCTACTGTAGTGCTACGTTGATTTCTTTTATAACTGTAATATGTTCAGTACCCCCAAATCTGTTCATTAAACATTCTCTAGTCGTACTAGAGATTCTTCCGATTTCCTGATTCTTCTCCACAGCTGTCTTCCTTTTCCCAGAGACACTCAAGATTGCTTGCCCCTCAATCCCACTTTACAAGTCTTTCAGATGGTTACCTCCTATTCTAGAGTGCTAGCATTGTCCTGAAAGTAGTTGTCTATTATTTCAAATAAGCTGATCTTAAGTTCCCATCTTTCAACACTCGTGCATCAAGATTTCAACCCCGCTGTTCCCTTCTGACATTGGGTCTCCATCACTGTTGGCAGTTAAGAGAAATGTGAAATGTGATGTGCCAGAACGTTTCTGTGATTTAAAAAATATGTATGGCGTTCTGCGGTGTAAAGAAATGACCATATTTAGAAAAGGAATCATGGGTAGTAGAATAAAGGGGACATGGTTTCTCATCCATATGTTCCTTTTTAGGTCGAGGACCGAAGGCTGGCTTGCCAGCTTCCGGGAGGAGATTTAATGTTTTTTAGACGGGGCTTGAACCCGCCTCTCTCCTCCATCTCTCCTCCATTGGCTGGCTTCCTAAACGGAGGCCAGCCATTGGAGGAGAGAGGCGTCACTCCAAACAAGCCCCGTCTCTTTCGGATTCGGAGCGTGTTTTTGGTGTTCTTTCCACCTGTGATGTCATCCGTCACTCAGAACGCCAAAACACTCCCCCGAATCCGAAAATGCTCGGAGCTTTGCGGCCGCCATTTTCCTGCTCCTTATGATTAGGTAGGCCGCTGCTGTCCTCGTTCCCCGCCATGTCTTTTTCCTGCCCCCCACTGGAAGTGGAGTCCGGGGAGCAAGCACTGTTCAGTCCGGTCACTTGCATGCATCGGTCTAACTGGGGTTTCGAATAGTTTTGCAACACTTGTTTGCCTCTCCCTTCCTTTGTTTACATATTCCGTCTGGGGGAGCCAGGTGCGGACTGGAGCTCAGAGGTATCTTTCAGGTGAAACCAGCGAGCCGCCGAAACTCTTGCCAAAAATCTTTGATAAAAACCGCTTTGAATGAAGTTCCAAGGCTGCAGCTTATCTGAAGGATGCTCAGTGGCAGCCCCCGATGTCCTGGGCTAGTGAGGGCTGAGAGCCAATTCGGAGCCCGTCCGTGCTCGGCAGCCTCCAGGGGAGCTAGGAGAAGCACATGAATTAAATCTGACACAGACTTTGGTAGAACACAGTCCCATGTTGGCTCTCATCCCATTCTGACAGGCTGCACTCCCAGCCACCAATAGCGTGGTCGCTTTAAACGACGTCTCCCGCCAACCGCTGCCCCAAAACAGATTACCTGAAACAGGAAACCCCGGCCACCACACTCCACACGTGCCTCAAGGCGACTCACTCCTCTAACTATTATTTAGTTCATAAAATGTAGCAGAGGACAGCTGATGCACTCTCCAGTCAGTCACTTTATTACACATGGTTGATATAACGGAAGTCAGAGTGACAGAAAATACAAGTATATAATATACACCAATAATTGATTTTAAGGTTGGATCATCTCAGTTGCTAAAACGATACACAACATTCCTAAAAGCGTGCAGCCGTAAGCAAGTTTTCTGCATAGTTGTCACCTGGCCTCGTGTCCTGAAGAGGACTCCCAGCCAGTCCCATATTTTCCACCAAATCACTAGGCATGCTGGTACTTGCAGGCCAGCCGTATAATGAGAAAATTAAGACTACGAGTCCCAACGCGCCTCGTGCAGTGGGCTGGAACATTCTGACTAAGGCATGCTTGTGACATGGGATCAGCTGGAAGCTAGGCATGTAAATTGCAAAACATTGTGCGTATTCATAACACCACAAACGTTTATTCTCTGTGAGTAACATGAAATATTGGCAACGGCATCTAGACTTTGGTTATTAGGTGTGCAGTGTGCACACTTGATTATGATTCTACACGTGTTTAATATATAGTGCAGTATGCAAGTAAAATAATGCCCACTTTGTAGACACAATCTGCACGCTTCCTTCTATGACGCAAGAGGCCACAAACCCCTCATTTGTTTCCACTCGGAACACAATAGACGCGAGATACGCGATTGATTCTTGCAGCACTGGGATCAGAGCGCCGTGCCCTCCTTAGTCCCGCTCTCGACCCCCCCCCCCCCCCCCCCCACTTCCCTCCGCCCGCAGCTGTACATCAACATAATGGCCGCAATCTGTCTCTGATCGAAGCCATGCAACATATGGAAGATTCAAAATCTCGCCTGCCCACTCGGAACAAAATAGACGCTGCGAGATACGCGATTGATTCTTGCAGCACTGGGATCAGAGCGCCGTGTCCTCCTCAGTCCCGCTATCGACTGCCCCACCCCACCCCCTCCGCCCGCTTCTCTACCGCAATATAATGCCCGCAGTCTGTCTCTGATCGAAGCCATATATTCCCCATTATGCTTGGGAAGTGTGACCAGGGGGCGGAAATGGTTCCCCCTTCTCCAACACCCCCTCGATGTATGTTCCCCTCTTTATCTCCACTGCAGCAACCAGAAGTCTGGAAAGGAGAGTCTCCTTTCGCTTCAACCAGCCAACGCGATGAGGAAGGGGACTGTTTCTTTAACTGGACGGAGTTTCAGCCCGAACACGCCCCCTGGTCAGCTGGGACTCCGGAAGTAAAAGACGGCTCTCCCGAGTCCGGAGTGTGTTCATCACCCGGAGGAGACGAGGAGGTGCGGAGAGGAGACGGAGACGTGCAGTATAGAAGAAGAACAGACGGGGAACAGCGAGAGACGGAAGGAGAAGCAGCAGAAGAAACGAGGCCAGCGACTGAGGAGCCAGGAGGCCAACGACAAGGCGCTTCGCCCAGCCGCACTTCAAGGGAAGTGTGGCTCAGCCAGGTACGGGATCATATCGTGAGCTGGGCAGGTAGAAGAGGTTTTAGACTTACTTAGAGCACCCGACGCCGTCATACCTACACTGTTCCCCATTCCCTTAGAGCACTATCGGCACGACGTAGAGACCTTTTTGCACATGTGACTCCTCACTCCCTTTTCCCTATCACGCTGAGTGAATCAGAGCACTGTACTCCGAGCCTTTTCTTTCCTTTTCATGTGACCTGAGATCGGCACTCAAGACGGACGCGAGGGCGACTACAGCTCCCAGAAGTCCACGGGAGGGAGGAAAACCAGGCGTGGACCAGAGGAAAGAGAGGAGTTCTCCAGCACGTCGAGACAGCGCACCACCCCTACCCTACTACAGGAATGTGACAAGGCGAAGACGTTTGTTAAAATCAATAAAGCCTGCGTTACCCCAACCCAAAGCTTACGTGTTTTCGTCGATCCCGCCACAGGAAGCAATTTGAAAATCAGTGAATAACTGTATGGTCTGCAGGCACTTCAGCAGTTATGCTTCGCATGCAACATATGGAAGATTCAAAATCTCGCCTGCCCACTCGGAACAAAATGAACGGTGCGAGATACGCGATTGATTCCTCCCCGTAGCCCATTCACCTCTGCAAACGTCGACACAAAAGGGATATTCAAGTACTTGCAGCCTTTCCTCTCGCTCACATAAAAAAAAAAAAACGACCTCCCACAGAATCAGAGGTTAAGCACTGTGCCGGGATAAGACATTCTGTTTGGCTAATGAGGTGAGAGTGATGTTATGTTTGTACTGTAAGGTTCTGCTTTTAAATCCCACTACTATTACCTGTGGTGAATGCTGAAATAAAATCTTGTTAATGTATGGAAGTACAGTTCTCTGGTTTTTGAGCACTAATTACAGGTTAAAGAAGTTAATGGTGAGGTAATAAGAAAGGCAAATCTCCCTGTAGAATGATATATTGGGTGCACATATTTTGCAAATAAAGGCATTTTCCAATTGACCTAATCCAAAAAAGTCATTCTTTGCACAATTTGTGTTGCGTGTCTAACTGAGTTTGTACTGACAAAGGCGTACATGTGCAAAACTGACTCTAGAAGGCATTCCAATGACTGTGATGGGCGCGAAGACAGGCACAGTGCTGATTCACTAGGTGTGTGCATGCTTCTTCTCTCGTCTTTCCACGGACTTCTGTCCACCTCAGAGCCTTTCACAAGGGCATGGGGATTGAGATCTAGGCCTCAGTGGCATTGATATTATCACATAATATAACATCACAGGAAGTGACACCACTCACACTTTAACACAGTGACTTTACAGAAAGTAAAATCCTATGACCCTGTGACTGTGAAAGGAAGTGGGCAGCCTTCAAAGGATTGGTGCTAATTCTCAACCTGATTAGACATTACCCTAAAATATCCTGGCACAACGTGAAGTGAGACAGTTAAAGCTCTTATAAATACAGATAACTCTTCTTCTAATTTCAGCACTAACACTACTTACATACATGACTCAATGACTCATGACATTTATTTACTGGGAAAAGGCATTTTTTTTTATTGACAATGTTTCAATCAAACGTAGCCCCAGGTTGCTTGTGAATTTTATTAATGAATCATTCCAAACCCTACTTAGTTATCACTGGAAGAGGGAACACAGTGTCTTCAGATGAATAACTCCCAACAGTTCTTTCCAATTGTTCATCCGGTATCATAACCCACCGCTACACACCCAAACTGCACCTCCTTGTTCTCCTTACCCAGCTCCACATCCTTTTCTGTTCACAGGACCAGAACTTTCTGAGGCTCAGGCAGGTCGGAGCGCCTCTAGCCTTGTGCTTGCTCGGGCTGGCCAGCTCCCCTCATGGTCCATCACACACCTGGCTATGCTTGCTCCCCTGCCCCCTGGCTGTGCTTGCTCCCCTGCCCCCTAGTTCCCCTGCCCCCTGGCTGTGCTTGCTTCCCTGCCCCCTGGCTGTGCTTGCTTCCCTGCATCCTCGCTGTGCTTGCTTCCCTGCCCCCTGGCTGTGCTTGCTCCCCTGGCTGTGCTTGCTTCCCTGCCCCCTGGCTGTCCTTGCTTCCCTGCCCCCTGGCTGTGCTTGCTCCCCTGCCCCCTGGCTGTGTGTGTGTGGGGCTCTGTGTATGTGGGGGGGGGGGGGGGCTCTGTGTGTGTGTGTGTGTGTGTGTGGGTGGGACTCTGTGTGGTGGTGGGGCTCTGTATGTGTGTATGGGTGGCTTTGTGTGTGTGGGTGTAAATGCAATAGGTCATGCATTTGCGAGCGATTAACCTATTGGCATTGTAAATGACAATGCCATTTATTTAACGATTAAGCTATTGGCAATGTAAATGACAATGCCATTTATTTAAGATGTAAAAAATAAAAAAGTAACGCGCAATGCCAATAGCTCTACCTTTAATAATGCAGAGACCATTGCATTGTAAATGCTTGTTTCAAATTTCAAATGTCTACCAGGCTCTTCGCATCATCAAACACTTCTTATTCCATTAGACCCCCCCCCCACTTTAGGGGGCAGTGGAGGATAATCTGTTCAAGGTCTCCTGCATGACCACGTTGAAGTCTTCCCCTTTAATGAGTTTCTTTAGGTAGCTGGAGTAGCAATTTCCCATTGTTTTTCTAAGATGTGTTGATACAGGTTATTTGGCAGGTACACTGTAATATGCACTTACTCATTTGACAATAGCTTACTGCATTCTCACACAGCAGTGCCTTCTGGTTGGTGAGTTGCATAAGATTTCCCCACCCATTTGTGGCTCTTAAACAAATGTATTCTCTAATTTTCCACTCTGTATAGCAGTCACAACTCTTATGTTCTCCTATACTTCACCAGAAGTGCCACTGCAGTTTCCGAATAGTTGTACCTTTGCCATTCCCAGTGCGTGGATTTCCTGCAAAGGTCTGATTGTTTGAGCTGCTGGCCTGCTACAAGTCCTCTGGGCTTTTAATGTTTATTTGCTCCCTATGCTGTCAGACCACCTCCCATGGAGGTCCTTGGGGCAGGAGAAGCCCTATCAGTCTGGTCGGGTCCAAAGAAAAACTCCTCTTTGATACACAGGTTTATCAGGTACTTGCTGACAGCTGCACTGTCAATCACACACGCAAAAGGTGGTGGGAGGAATGCTTACAAATAGTATAAGGTCTGCCAACCACTCAGTGTGGCCGTTCCAGCCCAGCTTTTCAGGTCTCGCCTACACAGCGCGCATGCGTTGCATAGGAAAAAGACCTTTAGCCATCGATTCAGTTTGGCTGCCAAAAAAGTGCATACATTGCATTGCCTTCAATGGCAACGCATGCACGTTTGGCGATTGCCTTGCGGGAGCGAGCTTTGACATACGGTTTCTGCTCGCTCCCGCAAGGGAATCCGGAGCAGGCCCCCTCCTCCCCTCCCCCTGCTGCCACCTCCTCTCGTCGTCCGCGCAAGGCGCGCGCTTTTCTTTTTTGGATCCATTTCACAGGGAAGCAACTAAATGAAAGCAGGAAAGAGAGGATGTGAACCGCTTCTTCAAGTCACAGTTTTCAGTAAGGGAGGAGCAAGACAGAAAGAGAGGGAATAATAGGAAGGGGGCAGCTGCCAGCACAGAAAAAAAGGACATTGCTGTAAGGAAAAGACAGAGTCCTTTTCCTTCTCTGCCCGTCCCGAACGTCCACGAAAGCAAGCAGGGCCTTATCTGAATGCCTTTGCTATTTCTGCCGTCCTGGGACACAGTTTGGAAAAGGAAAAGTAAGTAACAGAATGATTTTTTTTTTGGGCTTCAGCCCCCCCCCCCCCCCCCCCCCCCCCCCTCCCCCCGGCACTCCCCAAGCACATTGACCGCGGCGATCACTGGTATAAGTTTTGGAAATTGTACATCCGGGATGGGTTAAGAAGTTGCTTATGCATCCAGATGGTTGGGTAGGGGGTTGGTGAAGAATTGCGATTCTAATAGGTTTACTGTTCTTAGAATCGGGATTTTATTAAAGACGAGGCTAGCATTATCCATAATACTTTTATTTCTCACTTCTGAGCAGCACCTTTAAAAGGTCATGGAGTCTTAACGCATCACAATCCAAAAGAACTTTAACAAACATAAGTAACATGAGGCCACCATCTTCCTCCTCTTTTCGTTTGCCTCTTCTAATTCTTCTTTAAACATTCTTCTTAATTATCCATATGAAACATATCCAACATTTAATTCTCTACATAAAGAAAACATATATATACATAATAAATATAACATTCTTTGTCTATATAAAAAATACTTTCCATCCAAAGAAGCAAGACATCTTAACTCAAATCTTACACCCAGGGAAGGGTGGGAGGGATAATGCTAGCCTCCTTGTCTTTAATCAAATCCCGATTCCAAGAACAGTAAACCTATTAGAATCACAATTTTATGTCAAGACAGGAGGCTAGCATTATGCATGTTTAAAGCTTTTCTAAAACACATTTAGAAACGTGCTCTACTGACTTAAAATCAAATCTTTTAAAAGTAGATGCAGAAGACCAGTCAGCTGACTTCATAATATCTTCCAACCTACCACCCAACATGCTTACCTTACTAGCCATCGCTCCATGCACTGAATGTGCAGTAAACTTACTCGCATCTACACCAGCATCTCTCATTGCACATTTAACCCATATAGCAATAGTTGCATTTGAAACTGCCCTAAATGGATTTACATAAGAAATCAACACTTGATCTATCCCATCTGCCCTTTTCTCCAACATTCTACTTTCATATTCTTTTAAACATCTAACCACACACAAGCTAGTACAATCATCAAACAATGGGTAAAACACAGAAGTTGACATAGTCTTTGTCCTTTTACAAATTTCAAACAACACACCATTTGGCTGGTAAAATCGATGAGAAATCACCAACGCCCGTACATCAGAAATGAGACACAATAAAGTGGCTAATTTCCATGACAACTGCCTAGAATCCAAAAATGTATTACTAGGCCAGGTCATGAATAACGTAAGAACCAAATCCACATCCCAGAGTGATTTATATTTCGATTCAGGTGGCCTCCTCACCCGAATACCTTTCATGACATACAAACTAATGGACTCCTACCAATAGTTGTTCCATGACTTCAGGAATGCCGGCTGAAACTGCTGATCTATAGCAATTAACAGTCCTATAAGACATACCTTTTAAAAAAAGGCTAGCTAACAAATTTGCTACTTGTACATCATCTGCTTCCAAGGGATCCAAATCCCTTTCCATGCAGCAACAAAGCCATACTCTCCACGATCCTATATAGCTTCTTCTTGTTCCTGGTGCCCAGGATTCAAATAATAGCCCTGCAGCCGTTCCTGAAAGATCTCTGAATGCTCTCAAACTCCTGATATCTTCCAAACTAGAAGGTTGAGAGAACCTGAGTCCACCAAAGGATGTTCCTCCCCTTCGACATTCTTCAAAAGACCTCTGAAACCCCAAATTACTAAAGGTTCTGACACTGCCAGTTCCATCACAGATGGAAACCAAGTCTGACTCTTCCAAAAAGGAGTTACTAACACTAGTTGACATTTCGGTCTTCTTACCTGAACTACAACTCTCTAAATCAATGAAAACGGGGGAAATGCATAACAATTCCACCTGGTCCAATCTTGATGAAACGCATCCACTGCTATTGCAACTGGATCCGATCTCCAACTCACATACTTCTCTAGCTGATTGGTCAATCTCGATGCAAATAGATCCACTCCCAACAGACCCAGCCTCTTAATCAACTGAACAAAATTTTCCTCGCTCAGCTTCCAATCGCTGTAATCTACCATATTCCTTGAATTCCAATCTGCCATTACATTCCAGACACCTGGTAAATATACTTTCAACCCAATCCTTGTATTCCAAACAAACTCCCAAATTTCCTTTGCTAATTCTGCCAAATCTCTCGACCGGGTACCACCCAGTCTGTTTATGTAAGAAACAGCAGATACATTGTCCATCCTTAAAAGAACTGATGTTCCTACCAAACTGTCTTTGAAGCTCTTCAGAGCAAATAACCCTGCCTTCATTTTCAAAGAGTTGATATGACCTTCCTTCTCTGAAAGTGACAAAACTCCACCAGTCTCTTTCCCAAGACCAAAAGCGCACCAACCTAAGTTGCTCGCATCCTTCTCCAAAACAAAATCTGGGCAAACACCAATAATCGCCCTACCATTCCATGCCTCCATGTTTTCCTTCCACCAAATCAATTCCTCTCTTGCTTCCATAGAAAAATCCACCATGTCTCCGTACCACAAACCTCTTGACAATCCTTTTGTCTTCAATCTCTGCAAAGCTCTGTAATGGAGCGGACCAGGAAAAATTGCCTGAATCGATGAACTCAACAAACCAATTATCCTTGCCAGATTCCTCAAAGACACCCTTTCTTTGATCAACAACTTCCTGCAATTCTTGTTTTATCTTCTTTACCTTCTTCTCTGGAAGACATACTGACATAAAACGGTGTCTGCCTTGAATCTAAAAAATTTCACATTCTTCACAGGTTCTAAAACTGATTTTTTTCAACTTTATTAGAAAACTCATTACAAAACTCAATTGTTCTTTCAAAATCAGAAAATCTTGATTCATTAACAAAATGTCGTCTAGATAAACAATCATTCTTATTCCCCTCTCTCTTAACAAACCCACTACAGTCCTCATCAACTTGGTAAAACACCAAGGTGCAGATAAAAGACTAAAAGGAAGTCTCTTGAATTGATATAACTGACCCTTCCATCTGAATTGTAGAAATTTCTGACACTCCTGCAATCGGAATTGTGAAGTAAGCATCCTTCAGATCTAACTTTACCAACCAATCTCCTTCCTGTAGAACATCTCTTAACAAATGAATTCCCTCCATTTTGAAATGTCGGTACATCACATATTGGTTTAGACCTCTTAAATTTATTACTGGCCTCCAACCCTTTCCTTTTTTTCTACAAGAAAAAGAGTACTTACAAACCCCTTTTCTTCCTCTCCTACTTTTACAATCTCATTTTCTCTAACATCATACAAACCTCGTTCTCTACTATCAACATTAGCTCCTCCTGAAACTTCAGCTCCATAGGTTCTTTTTCCTGAATTGGAACTGAAACAAACTCAACTTGAAAACCTTCTAATATTTCTAAGACCCAAGCATCCTTTGTCACCTCTTTCCATTTCTCTTTGAAATACTTTAATCTTCCTCCTACTTCTTTCGGGGAAAAAAATAATACCAGTCCTCATACTCACCCTGGTTAAAATTTTGTGACTGTCCTTGTCCTCTTCGTCTTCTTCTACGTGTCCTGCCTGTTCCTCTTTGCCGAAAGAAGTTGTAATTATTCTGTCCTCTACCATAACTTCCTCCTTGGTTTTGGTAATGGGCTCTGTTATTTCCACGGCCAGCAGATTGGCCCCTTCTACCGGCCCGTCCATAAAAACTATTGTTGTGGCTGAAGACTCTGCACGTATTAAATTGCGCCCTTTCTAAACTTGTGAAAGTATTCACAAACTTCAATAAAGATTTAACCATTCCATCTCTAAAAAGAAGACCTTTGGCTTCCTCACTTGATTCCCTATATGCCAGATTACGTAATCTTGGATTTATCCGCATAAGGATTGTCTTTCTCCTTTCAGAAATGATGCCAGCATTCGCATTTCCTAAGAAGCGTATAGCCCTTTGGCACCAGCCTCTCAGTGATAAAAGATCCAGATCAATATCTTTCAAATATGCCTCTTCTACTGCATCAAAAATCTTTGTCAATGGACCTAGAATATCAAAACCTTTATCTTGACATTGTTTCAAAGAGCGGTCTAAACCCTTTCTTGGGTCTTACCCCATCTTAAAAAGATAAGTAATCAAATCAGGATCGATATTTGGAGTAATTATGATCTTATCCTTAACACTTGGTCTTGAACACTCCACTCTCATATTATTTTTCTCCTCTTTCTAGTGGTTTCCGCAATCTAGCTTTAATATAATCTGCCACATGTTCATGGGGCCACCAATCCTTCCCCCTTGGGTGTCTGATCTCTTTAGGATTAAACATCAGTTCACCATATGGGTCAACCACAGTATCCTTTATCTTCTCCTTCACATTTGTCTCTTTCTCTTCTTCTAAATCATCTTTATATTCCAAGTCTAAAATATATTCATCCAACTCCTCATCACTCTGTGCATCTCCCGATGCACCCCCTCTCCTTCCAGTGAGTAATTGGCTCTCCTTTGTACCACTCAGGATACCCTTCTTTCTTGAGCCGCTTTGGACTCCACTCAAATTCTTTTTCTCCTCTAAGTGTTTCTTTTTAGCCAAACATTTCGCTCCTGGACCTCTTTCATTTTCCTCCTCAGAAATTGAAAAATACTCTTCTTCCTCATTATTTCTTCTTTTTCCTAACACCTGTTTCACTGACTCCTGAATAGACTCCTTAATTTCCTTATTAATTATTTTTCTAATTATTTTCTCCTGTTCCTCGTTTGACTCCATTTTAATAAACTCCTGTCACACTTAAAAGGAATCAGTTTTGTAATTACCTTTTTTAAAATATTCTCTCTCAATAAATCGCTTCTTTCTACACAAACTAATCTCCCTCACCGATCTTTCCCTTGACACGAAAAAACGAAGATCTCTGTTTCTATGGAAACCAGCTTACAAGCTATTTCCTCATCTCCTTTTGCTCGTGCAAGCTCCATTTCCCCTAGAAAGCAAACCAACCGTTAGCCAATCAGCGTTCACGCCTCACGTGTGAACGCGTCATAGACTTCTCTTCCTCTTGAGCCCTCGCATCGATGGAAAAACCGGTAAGCGCAAGCTCATTTTTTTAACCCGTCTCACTAACTTAAAGCGCAACCGATCTGTATCGCTTTAAAAAATATACAGTTTTCGATAATAAACTCACTTTCTCTTATATAAAAAATATATCCGATCCTCCTTATGCCCATAATTTCGATATTGCAACACTCATATTTAAAGATACATCACTGTGAAGTTGTTTATATATCGATCTCCCAGAATACTTCAATCTTTTTTCCCTCTAACCTTATCATTTATATTACTATTAACACTTACCTTCTCATTTAATTTAAAAAACTCAAAGTTGTAACATTGAAACCATAATATTAAAAAACAAACCATAACAATAATCAAGCCATATAAAACATACATACACCCATAAATTGGGTTTCAAACATTCCTTTCCATTCCCCCAAAAATATGCTCAAGAACATATAGCTAATCCCAAAGTATACTCATCTGCTCAGAAGCCTCAAACAAAAGAGGAGGAAGATGGTGGCCTTATGTTTGGTAAAGTTCTTTTGGATTGTGATGCTTTAAGATTCCATGAGCTTTTAAAGGTGCTGCTCAGTAGTGGGAGATACAAGTATTATGCATAATGCTAGCTTCCTGTCTTGACATATAATTCCAGTAAGCATGTTCTAGATTTACAATCAGACACCTTTAGGAGTAAGGGAGTCACAGAAGCATAGTTTGATTTTACGGGTTTTGTCATTCCAATGCTTTGCAAGTTAAAAACATTTCTTTGAGGGCTGAATATGTTTTTGGTGCTCCTTCTTTTTCGCTTTTTCAGTTGTTATCGTAATCATGCATGTTTTATTTGGTTCCTACCCATATTCAATTGTGTGCTCTCGTCTAGGTCAACTTCTTAAGATATCACTTCCTTGAAGTGATGTGATGTTATAGAGGTCATTTGGTGTACAGTGTCCCTTTCACTAACCCTGCCATTTTGTTACATCGACGTACATGACAACCATATACGTCCATATGTTAAAAACAAAACAACATGCCATACAACCGAATCACTCATAAGAACCAAACCTCAGTCCTCTGAAAACACCTGAAGTTCCACAACACTCCATAGAAACCCTATGACTCCCTTTTCTGAGCTCCAGATGCACACCTGGGAGCACAACATCCACACACAGGAGCACAGACTGAGCCCTCGAATACCACAACCAAGCACCCAACATCTGTCAACACACCCCAGACTGTCCGCTCCTAGGGGGTCACTCCTCCATCATCAGTTTCTAAAGCACCTAGATGGGAGCAATACAATACCCGGGATACAGACATCTATCGGCACACCCCTGCTGGCTGCTTCCCTTTCCAAACTGTTGCACACTAGAGTTCACTTACTGCCGGTGTACCTGCCCTAAACCGCACTACTAGAAAAGGCTATGACCTGTTTCGGTTAGAACTATGTGGGAGGTGGTGGAGGGCAGAGTTGAGCTCCAAAAGGATTGAGGGAGAGGATGTGGTCCTTCAACTACACTGCCGACTTTGGTGCTGGAAACCAGGGCTCGAGCCTCAGGGTCGCGTCCACATCCTGTGATTTCTGGGCAAATCACTTAATCTCCCCGTGCCTGAATGTGGAACGTAACCGGTGCTCATGTAAAGCGTTCCAATACCTTTGGGTCTAATTTGCGCTATACAAAATCTGCAACAACAAAGAAACAAGCATTGGTATAGCCAATAGGATTCGCCTTTGGGACCTTATAAGTGTTTAGCCATGCAACGGTTGATATTGTTGTACCAAGGATATTGTGCTGCATAACTAAATACTTATAACGTCCCAAAAGCGAGACCTATTGGCTATGCCAATGCTTGTTTTTTTTGCCCACTATGCCATTTCAGATTAGACTCACCCACATGCAAATTACCCTTGGCCCTGCTTCAGTAGGAACAGTCCAGCCTGAACTACCAAGACAGGTCTCCTGGAACCAGAACAGAAGCAATCCAGCACCAGTTTTGGCCTAGTTGAATCTCTTCAGTCCGGTGCAGATTAGTTTCAGTGGCACACGTGAGCATGGCTCCCACTTCCGGTCACGCCCGTAGCCACTTAAGGACGAATGTCAGAAACACACACGGTTATGAGAAGAATGCTTTCTAATAGTCTAAACCACTAAAAGTTGCTTTGGGTATCTTACCAACCCCTTTTTTACCTGCTTGTCACCTTCGATAAGATCCAGTCATAGGCCAACCAGCCTTGGTTCTGCTCTGATACTTGCAACCCCCCAGCTCCCATTGAGCCACAGATGCCTGAAGGAGCTCCAAAGGAAGAGGGTGTGTTGCCCACTAGTCAATTAGCTGAATCTCAACCCCAAAGAAGGTCAGTTATTGCTAGTATGTTAAAAGATAATCTGTTTTGTGCCAGTCTGTGCCATGAAGTCCCATGTAGGATAATAAATCTTTTTTGGGGAGGTTTAGATATTGGTGTGGGAAACCCTCTCTAAATCTCAGCCATCTTTGTTGGTGCCTAAACCATGCTCTCCGCTTGGGGGATTATTAATTTGACTCGCCTATTCATGCCATTAGAAAGCAATTGTCAGCACAATTGTCTATTTTGTTCTTGATAATCCTTTCTTGAGCTAAAACTGATTAAGGGATTAAACCCAGTTCCACCCCTGAAGCATGGGATTAGCTTTAAAATAAAGCAGATGTTTCAAACATTTATTTTAATGAGTCCGGTTTAGCTCAGTCTTTCCATCAAAGGGTGGGTAACTCTGCCTTTTAAAGGGCATGAGGCACTACTTTGCCCTGAAAAGGTTTCATCAGCTTACCCATTGAGATGGCTTCAAGTTGCTCATATTAAGCTAAACCACTTGTAGCATAATTGTTCAGGTGCTTGGTCCAGCCCAGAGAGCTTGAAAAAGTTACTCTAGGTACTTGTAAGAGCTTACCTCTACTAGTTAATTGCCAGTCCGCAGAAACCGTCCCTTTATCATCGAAGTTATGTTTTTTACTTTTTTTCCCGCCTTTAATCACTAAGTACATTACTAGGACCATACTCTTGAAGGATCTCCAAATTGATGTTGAAATCCTTCTGTGGTATAGTCCTTTAAAAGTAAATCTTCATATACAATGCAGGCAAATGAACATCACTCTTTGTAGGTGAACGAATAATTTACTGACAGATTCTGTGTTAAGTCGGTAAAGTACAAGCCTAACAAGACAAGTGAAAGAAAGCAGCACTGTTTTCATCCTTTGTTTACAAGGATGTGCTAAGACTAATGAAGAAGCCTTCACCTCCGCCTGCAGCAAGTTATTAGTAAGAAAAGGCCACATAGAGGTTAAGAGACTGAGAGAATTGCTACAGGCTGTTATCTTATTCTTAATTGTGGATTGGATCAAAGGATGCCCATAAGATAACTCTGCAATAGCATTATCGTAGTGTTGATACTGCTCTCTTCCAAGCGATCCCCCAGAGGGGAAGCAGTAGTCCATTACTGCGTGATAGTTCTAAAAACTAACTTGGTCACAAGGGACAACTTTTTTCTCTGCAGACTATGCATTCAGGCATGTAAAATGATAATTTATTTATTTATTTTATTTTTGGAGTTTTATATAGCGCTGGCTGGACCCGAGGGTATTGGAGCGCTTCACAACATATACAATAATGTGCAGATAGACGATACAGGTAGTTGGTAGAACACGAGGATTCTAGCCAGGAAATGTACGAACACCCAAGGGAAGGGAGTAAGAAGGAGGAGGAGGATGCAGGTCAAACCAAATGAGATTCCACGCGTATTCATTGTTCAATCCGGGTGGGAGTCCAAAATAAAAATATATATATATATATATATATTTCTTGTTTCGAGTCAGTATCTTCAGTCTCCGGTTCAATGTAGATGTTGAAAAGCTGAGGGGAGAGCACTGATCCTTGTGGAATACCCCTGATGATGGGGTGGAGGTCGGACTCAAAGTTTTTCATTTTTATTCTTTGTGAGCGGTTGTGGAGAAAGGAGGAGAACCAGTAAAGGAACGTCTCTTGAAGACCATCCCTTTCTTGTAGAACCTTGATGAGCAATTTGTGGTCAACTATCGAATGCGGCCGATAAGTCTAGAAAGATGAGAAGGCAGCATTGATCAGTCAAGTGACTTGAGCAAGTCGTCAATGACGTTGAGGATTGCGGATTTGGTACTGCAGCCCTTTCTGAAACCCGATTAATGGGGTTCTAGGAGATTGATGTTATCCAAGTGTTGGGTTGGCTGTGGGCGAACACATCTTTCCAGGATTTTGGACAAAAAAGGTAGGTTCGAAACAGGTCTGAAGTTGTTTAGATCCTCGGTGTCTAGCCCTGGCTTTTTTAGCAAACGCGTGACTTGGCCTGCTTTGAGGCAGTCTGGTACGATTCCAGAGCTCAGTGAGCTGTTGATGATCTTGCACCATAGCAGGGCCAGGACAAGCTTCAGGTCTTTGGCCAGGTGCTGGGGTAGCTGATCCAGGACGTGTGATGAGGGTTTAGCATTGGAGATTAAGTCGAGTATCTCTGCCTCCTGAATGGAAATGAAGGAGGTCCAATGTTTAGGGGGGATCAAGGAGGCGCTATCCTGAGTTTCCGACGGTTTGTTCTCGATGGAAGGGATGAGATTTGAGCTAAGTGAGAGATCTATCCTAGCGTTTTTTTTCATTGAAAAAGCTGGCGAAGTTGTCTGATCGTTCTTTGGATGCCTGTGTTGATGATGTCATGGGCTTGGAGGTTTGATTCCTGATGATATTGAAAAGCTCTTTGGGTCGGTTTTTAGCGGTGTCTAGCACAGAGCAGAAGAAAGCTGTCTTTTTGTTCTTAATGTACTTTTTGTAAGACCTGCAGGCTGCTCGGAGTTGATCTTGATGGAGGACGGAGGGCTTGTTCCTCCAAATCCTTTCTGCAGCTCTTAGATGTCTTCTTTCTTCATTGATGTCAGTGGTGAACCATGATCTGGAGGGAATGTTTCTGGATTTTTTTAGTTTCAGAGGGGCAAGGTGGTCTAGGGTGAGCGTCATATTGGAGTTGTAAAGACAGGGGAGTTCGGTGGTTGAGAGGTGATCAGTGATGTTGGGAAGGAGCGAGCTGATTCCTTCTTCTAGGTCAGCTCGAGGGATCTGGGCTGTGTTCCTGACCCATTTGGGAGGGTCTCGCTTGGGTTGTTGAGTTATGCCCGCATGGTTGATGTGAAAAAGAACTATGATGTGATCTGACCGGTCTACCGTGAGGATGTGATCGATGAAGACTGCATTGCTTTCGGCGTAATGAGTTTCTTCTAGGCAATGTTGTGTCAGATTGTTTTCTAGTAGTAGATTGTTTAAGGTTTGAATGAGCGGGTTGTCTGTTTCATTCCATCTTAGATTGAGGTTGCCCAGGATTATGTTGTTGGAGTTACCGAGTGCGCAGTAGGCAATTAAGTCTGAGAGGTGAACCCCGAATTCGGAGGAGGAGTTGCCTGGGGGGTGGTTCAAAAGATGTCAAAGTGTAGGCCTGGAGTAGTGAGATTTCATGTTGACTGAGAGACATTCAAAGGAGCTGTACAAACAGGTGGTAATTTCCGTGATGGAGATGTTGTTCCTGTGGATGATTGCTGAGTCAGGTCTCCGTGATGAATGCTATGTCTATATCCTGTGACAGGATGGCTTCTGCTAGTTCAGTTGCATGTTGATAGGCCAATCTGCAGTTAAGGAGCATGCAGTTTATGGGAGGCTCTTCTTTGCTCCTGTTCTGAGAGGATGGACTCTGGGAAGGGAGGATAGGTGGGCTGGGGGTCTAGGGACTCTCGAAGGGGAAAGTTCTCTTCTAAATGCTGTAATTACATGGATCGCGGATTTTGGGGACGAATTCGCAGGAAGGTCGTAGGATGAGGCTAGGTGTGCCACTTCCTGAGGGGAGAGGAAGGTAGTAGGTCTTTCACATCGATTATCAGTTCCCTTTTTGTTGGACCAGGGTCGGGATCTGGTGGGGGCAAGGGGCTCGTTGAAGGGTGGTATCTTGTCATGTTTGGGTTGGGAGGGAATAGGTGGTGCAGTGGGTTTCTGGATGGGATATCGGGTCGTGGCCAGATTAGACAGGGTTTCATTCAGGCCTCGGGTCAGGATTTCGAGCTGAGTTTCAAGGAGGAAAAGGCGTTGCGTCGTGTTATCCAAGGAGGGGGGGGGGCGTATCTGGTGCATCATTACCTTTACCTTTGGGGGAGGGAGGATTTTTCACGAGGGGGTGGGAGGATGTCTGAGGGGTGATAGGGTTGAGTCCCTGTCGTGATGGATGTGGAGGGAGGGGTGAGTGTCCCAGGCCTGATGATTAATATGGGAGGAGCTGCCTGGTCTGGATATGGGAGGGCTCTTGGGCAGGAGTAGTGCTGGCTCCTGCCGGGCGTCAGCTCGCGTGTGGCGTGAAGATGAGGCGGGGCTGAGGGGAGGCTGTGCTTGAGGGAAGTGCTCGATCTTGGATTTAAGGAAGGGAGGGGGGCAGGGGTGGGCAGGTCGACTACCAGAGGGGGTGTTATTGTCCTTCGGAGGTGCTGAGTTGCAGTAGGTGCCTCGGGGTGGAGAAGAGGGGGGTCTTGCAGGGGGTGAGGGGGAGGTCTGGTGCTTCACCTGTCATGAAAGGCTCACTGGGAGGAAGGATGGGGTCGATCCAGTTCGAGAGGTGATCACGGGGGCCTTTTTTAATGAGAGGAAGAGGGAGTCTGAGACCTCGAGGTTAACACTCTGAGCCTGTATTAGGACTGTGCCATTTGCGTAGATTGTTATGGAGGTATTATCGTTTGTCGTCTGGTTGTTCGGGAGAGAGGGTCAGTTTGTGGCTGTGGGATGTAATGGTAGTTTTGTAGATGGTGAGATGTGTGTTAAGGATGATAGTCCAGTTGTTGCGTCTTTCAATGTGGAAGATTACGTCCATTTTTATCTGCCCTCTAGAGGAGCAGTGGTAAGTGTCTACGAATAGTGTCTCGTGTGTTGTCTGATCAATCTATGTTTGAAGTGTTTCTTCTCTTTACTAGAGAGGTAGAGGGGAAAGTGATTGAGAAGGAGTTCGGTCCATGGGGTCTCAGGTAGTTGGGTATTCGCAGGGCGGCAGTCAGTTGCGTGTCCGGTGGCATTTTGGCTGTGTTGTGAGGGAGTTGCTTCTAACCGGTGTGTAATAAGGTGGAATGTTGTGCGGAGGGGGAAGTGTTGTCACGTCAGGAGGGGGGGGGGGGAAGGAGAGTAAGGTGTATTGCTTCTCAGGAGGGAGGTAGCGGAGGGCGTGGTTGGGTGTGGGGAAGGACATCTGTGGGGGGGGCGGGGGGTAGGTGTCAGCCTGATCTCCTAGTACTGGATCTGATTCGATGGGGGTAATCACTACAGGTAATAGTAGCCCCTCTGTTTAGCTGTGGTCGTGGATCGGAGAATGAGGTCCCGGGTAGGCCATGTGAGGTCTGGCGTCAGGGGGTGCCTCCGCTGCCCTAAGGGACCAAGACCGCGTTGGAGGGGCAGTGCATCTAGCCTTTCTAGTGTCCGTTCCTTGTTTGGACCCTAGTAAGCTGATAGGGGCTACTTACCCTGCCTCCACTGACCTTTGAAACTTTTTTGTGGTTTGCTGGAAAATCATGTGTCTGTGTGCAAGCTCCGACCGACTCGAGTGATTGTGTGCAAGCTCCGGACGTTTTCAGTCTGAGTTCATGCGGCCATTGCAAGTTCAGGCATCTGGAAGCTCATGCCGCTTTGTTTTCCGGGGCTCTGCATCCGATTTGAGGCGGCCCAGTCTCCCTTAGGGTTTTAAATGACCCCTGAGGTATTTTCTTGAGGATCCGAGCTGCTTTCGATTTTGGCGCCCATTATTAGATCATGCAGCAGGGGCTGAACTCGAAGGGACTGCTTGTGTGAGAAAGATCGTGAAAACGATCTCAGTATCAATGAAGAATACTAAATACTTTATGCATACAGTTGCTGTGTTATGTATCAGACAAGGCAAGGGAGCATCGCTGACCTGTATGCAAGCTCCGGCCGTTTGCAGTCTCTGTTCATGTGGTCATTGCAGGGTCAGGCATCTGGAGGCTCCTGCCACGTGGATTTTCCTGGAGGGGACCGAGAAATTTGCCAAAATACAACTACATTTTGGGGTTTGGGGAAAAATTTCGAAAAAGCACTGCAGAAGAATTCATCTGGTTTTTCCCCTGCAAATGGTATCGACAAAGGGTTTGTGGTTCTAAAATCATCATCTTCATAGCTTTCAGGAACAGGCAAACTTTTGTCAGAAAATCAAAATGTTCATTTAAATAATTTTTTTTGTCTGAAATACATTGTGCATATATATCGATTGTAGAGACATCCTATGGCGACCACATATGCTGTTTACATAGACAATCATTACATCACATTTGACTTAGCTGGAGGCATGGCTAGTAACCTCTTGTGATCCGATCCTGCAATTTACTTATTGTGGTCCAGTATAGCATCTTCTAACCTTATTTTCCTTGACCTATTTCCTTTCCCAGTTATGTAGCCAGTCACAAGTCATCACAGTTGTCTATGTCAAATATGTCTCCCTGGGTTGCTGCATTGTGTGTTCCCAGGTGACACTACTAAGTCTTGTCTGGCTTACATTGAATCATTATTTTGTCCTTGTATCTCTCTGTCGGAGTCCCCTGTTACCTTGACCACTAAGTATGATTGGTATGGTCCCCAGATATTTTTGGGTCCGTATCTGAATAGCCTCCATGGTGTGTAATATACTCAATTGATATATTTGAAATGAATGTGCCTGTGTCGCCCGTTCAGTGATACATCGTGGCTCATAGAGCAACAATATATCAAGCAGTCCTCATCATTGGCTCTCCCTATGTCTCTTTGCCAGTTTAGTTGTGCTTTTGTCATGCCTGGCCTATGTGCTTCCTGTGTGTGGGCATATAGCTTTGTTACTAATTTGGCGGCAAGTGCAGGTCTCATAATGCATGTTGTACTCTAAAGTATTGGAAACAGGTCAGTTCCGTCCTTGGTTCTGCTCTTTCTTGTAGTGTTTCCCAATCTTTGACAACTCTGCCTTGGAATAAGTCCTGCGTTTTAGTGATCCCTAGTTTCTGTAATTCCTTTGTTACATTCCCACCCTGACCTATCTGAAACCAGGCACACCACTCTACTTGTATATAGGGGTAGAACAGTAAGGAGCCAGCCTGCTTCTCTAGTAAATTACTCAAGACAGATCCCGTGGTGTTCAGAGAGTCGAGCTCACTGTGACACCCATGTGGGATACGAAATAACATCTGGGGTAACATGTGGGGTCTGCTGAGTCTCTTGTGTATATGCAGTAAGTTATGTGGACCATGTAGCCAATAGTATGCAAAGGAACTCTGTGCAAACTTATCGTAGAGGTCTAAGTCTTGTGCATTAAGGCCTCTCCTCTCATACTGTAAGGCAGAGTGAGGATCTCCTATTTCACCCGTTGTTGTTTCCCAGGCCAATTTAATTAGCAAAGCACATAGCATGACGAACACCAATCTTGGAGGTGCTATTGGAATGTTTTGAAGCAGAAAGAGAAATCTATTGAGGATAACCATTTTCATGATTACAATTTTTCTCATTAATGACAATGGAAGTTTAATCTATCGATTGACATTGTCTTCTAATTTATTCGGTGCTTTGGCATAGTTATCTAACAAAACTTTATTGAAGTCTGTATGAATTTGTATGCCCAGGTACCGGACTGACTCTGCGGTCCAGCAAAGAGGGTACTGTGATGCTACTGGCGTCATAGTTTGGGTGAGTGGGAAAATTATAGATTGCCCCAGTATTGGAACTTTCATAGATTCCCATGCTTTGTATCATTCCCCGTCGTCGGACTGGGAGTCTCGGTAATAAAAAATATCATAGTAGTAGGTACAAAAGAGAAAGGAAAGGCCTAGGCCTCATTCCCTTTTGTAACATATCAGCCTCTTTTTGTAAAAGAGACCAAACTCTAGGCGTCAGCCAATCAGAAGAGCCTCACCCGTAGAACCTTCCTGAAGGAACCTCAGAGCCTTAGATTTTCTACCGCACGTTGTGCTAGGGAGTCTCCATTGAGCTCTGCTCTATTTCTACTCTTTTAAGCTCATTTCTACAGATATTTCTTCAGAATTTCTTCAGAATTTCCTTCAGATTTCTTCAGGAATCTTTCTTCATCAAAATGTCGGAGGTTGAGAAGAAAAAAGCCCTTTTCAAACCCTGTTCCACCTGTGGGAAGAAAAGGCTGTTTGTGGAAGACAAACACAAGGATTGCATCTACTGCCTGTATCCAGATCACAAGGCAGAGGCCTGTAAGATTTGCCACACTCTCTCCACCAAGACCGTGAGAGATCGGGCTGGAAGGCTTCTTACATGGTTGCAGAGGCAGAAAGAAAGGAAACATGGAGTTTCCAGTGATGAGGAGGAATCGGTGTCCTATGCTTCTTCTAGAAGGTCCGTGAAAAGGGGTAGAGGTTCCCCATCTTCCTCTACTGGGCGCCCCTCTAAGGCTTCAAAGAAGACCCCCAGGGAGTCTGATGGCCGGGGTTCAGGAGGTTCCCCCCACCACAGTGGGTCGGGCAAGGCAGAACTGGTTTCGCCTCCTAAGGGTGAGAAGACAGACCCAGCCTTCAAGAAACCCTCATCACACTCTTCAGAGAGGAGTTCCAAGTCCTCTACGACGAAGACTTCGTCGACGGTGGGTTCCGTCGACGACGACAAATGAAGCCCAAGATCCAATTGCCGTCGATGACAAAAGCTCCGTCGTCGCCAAAGAAGAGCTCGACGACTACGGCGTCGACGGGAACTATGTCGACGACATCGTCGACGAAGACTAAGACATTGTCGAACAAGAAACCATCGTCGACGGCGGTGTCGACGACGGCAATACCGACGTCGACGACGGCAGTACCGACTACGACGTTGGCGACGACGACGGTGTCGACGACGGTCATGTCGTCGACGAGTGCTTCGACTACAACGATTTCTACATCGGCGGGCTCGTCGTCGGGGGCGTCGACGACGACATCTTCTTTTCCTATCTCGTCGACGAGGATTTCACCGGCGTCGACGGAACAACCAACAATACTGGCTGCAGAGAGAAGGGTGACGATTTCCCTCACAAGGATCACGCCTGAAATGACATCCCCAAGGAGGGTGTCCTCATTACCTCCCACGAGGTTGCTGGACCAGGAGGCTTATGAGGGAGACGGTCAGGATAGCTTTGATTATGCGAATAGCCCATCTCAGCTTCTCATTAAAAGTCAAGAGACGGACTCGGAGGAGGCATATGAACAAGGTGGAAGTGACTACCCACAAACAGACCTCCCAATGGAATATGAATCACAAGGCATGGTTTCAGTCCCGACGTCCTTCCTACATGACCTGCACAAAATGTTGCAAGACTATAAATCCAAAGCCGAGCGCCCAGCGCCAAGAAGGTCTGCTCCGTCAACACCAGTGAAGGACCACTCTTCAGTTGTCCCACCTGTACACCCAGTACAGACTCCTCCTCAACTGCAGCGGCCAGTGCCCCAGGCTATGTCTGAGCCAACTGATGATCCGGATGGGGAGCATGATAATGATACGGATGGGTCATCGGATCAGGAAGGGGATGAATACAATGACTACATCCACCCGGATCCAGCTTCACCACACCAGGACCTAGGTGATTCTCCTCCTGCTGACATCGGCAGTTTTCACCAACTGATGGAACGTGCAGCCGGCCGATTTAAGTTGGTATTGCCTGCGCAAACCACAGACTGTTTCTTGTACGATTTTAAAGACACACATCGCAAGACTACGAGGTCCATTCCGATTGTGGAACATCTATGGGAGGAGGGTTTGAAGACCATGAAAAACCCAGCGACGGTGGTCCCTGTTCTGCCGCGCCTTGACAAAAAGTATAAAGCGCCGGACGATGGGCCGGCTGCCCTGATAGGTCATCCCAAGCCGGACTCTGTAATTTCACAGGCAGCTCAAAGGAAGTCACGGAACCCTTCTGCTCCCTTGACGGCCCCTCCTGACAAAGATGGACGGCGATTGGATAGCACAGGCAAGAGATTTTCATCCATTGCTAGCCTTCTGGTTCGCGCCGCCAATGCTTTGGCAATACTGGGACGATATGATCGCCAGTTGTGGTGCGATATAGCTCCTTATTTGGATTAACTTCCACCAGAATCAGGGCTGGAAGCCAAGAAGACCTTGCAAGAAGGTGAAGCGGTCTCCATGGAGATCATAGACTGTGCCATGGACATTGCCACAACATCCTTTAGGGCTTTGGCAGGAGCGGCAGTGTTAAGACGCCAGGGGTGGCTAAAAGCGACTTGGTTTAGGCCAGAAATCCAAAATAAGGTTCTTGATCTACCTTTTGACGGCGAGGCACTCTTCGGCAAATTGATCGACGACACGCTTCAGGACATTAAAAAAGACACAGAGACGGCTAGGTCGCTGGGAACGCTCCAGTACCGCAAAACTCCTTTTAGGGGAGCGAGAGGCAGAGGTGGCACTTACAGGGGCGCTTACCAACAACAGCGCTATTCTTCGAACAGCTCTGGATACCAGCCAAACCGCCAGTCCTACCAACAGAGACAGGGCCAGTCCTCTGGTTATTCACGGCCTTACAATAAAGGCAAGCAAGCTGCCCGTGGACGAGACTCGTCCAAACGCCAATAGCGGCCTCCTGGCTCTGCCTACTGCTCCCTCCTCCAAGAGATCATCAGTTGGAGGCAGGGTGTCAAAATTCCTTCTGAACTGGTCCCAGATTACATCGGACCGCTGGGTGCTCAACATCATCAAACGAGGACATACCTTGGAGTTTACGGAAGTCCCTCCACCCAGACCCCCATCAGCCAGCCCTTCAAAACATCTGCATCTCCTACGGCTAGAGATCCAGCAGATGCTTCGCAAAGGAGCGATAGAACCGGTCGCCTCCAATCAACGGGGCCAGGGTTTCTACTCCAGGTTCTTCCTAGTGAGAAAAACGCAGGAGAAATGGCGTCCCATCCTGGACCTCAGGGAGCTAAATGCCTATCTCATCTCCTTATCCTTCAGGATGGTATCCCTACAGGATGTTTTAAAGATGGTCAACCCGGGGGATTATATGGCCACACTCGATCTGGAGGACGCATACTTCCATGTCCCAATTCACCCAGCGCACAGAAGGTTCCTACGATTCACAGTAGCCAAGAGCCATTTTCAGTTCAGAGTCTTGCCGTTCGGCCTGCGCTCTGCTCCAAGGATTTTTACGAAGTTGCTGGCACCTGTAGCAGCATTTCTGAGAAAAAAACACTTCCAGGTCTTCCCTTACCTGGACGATTGGTTACTGAAGGCCCCGACCAGAGCATTAGCGCAGGACGCGGTGCAGGCTTGCCCCACTCTGTTCCAAAATCTGGGTCTCACCTTGAACAGGGAGAAATCCACGCTGCTGCCGTCACGGACAGCGCGGTTCCTGGGAGCGATGTTGGATTCGCGGCTCTCAAAGGCGTTTCCTACTCGGGAAAGGATACAGAAACTGCAAAGATTGGCAGGAAACCTTCAAAGAAAAAAGTGTCTTTCTGTACGCAGCTACAAGTCGCTGTTGGGGGTGATGTCATCCTGTATTCCCCTGATCCCGCATTGCAGGCTCCGGATGCGCCCCCTGCAGGAGCAACTGGACCTCCAGTGGCAACAAGTGCACGGATCGTTCGACGACAAAGTACTGGTCACTCGGGAAATGAAGAAGGCAGTGCTTTGGTGGTCGAATCAACAAAACTTATGCCAAGGTCTATCCTTCGCAAGCGTTCCATCGCCTCACATACTGACGACGGATGCGTCATTGGAGGGATGGGGAGCAGTGATGCAGGACCTGCAAGGGCCGTTGGTCTCCAAGCGACCAAAAGCTACACATCAACCTGTTGGAGCTGAGAGCGATCAGGCTAGCCCTTCAAGCCTTTCTTCCGAGTCTCCAGGGTTCACAGGTGCTAGTCAGGACGGACAACACCACGGCTATGCATTATGTGAACAAGGAAGGAGGGACAAAGTCACTCCCCTTGTCGCGAGAGGCCCAACAGATTCTGGAATAGACAATTCTTCATGGAATTTCTCTAAAGGCGGAGCACTTACCAGGAGTGCTCAACGAAGGAGCAGACAGGCTGAGCAGGCTCGCCTCAGTCAGTCACGAGTGGGAGCTGAAACAACAAGTTCTGGATCTACTCTTCCAAAAATGGGGCACACCAGAGGTGGACCTTTTTGCAACGCCCACCAACAGAAAGTGTCGAGCCTACGCCAGCAGGTTCCATCACCAAGACTCGTTGGGCAATGCCCTATCGTTAGCCTGGACGGGGAGGTTTCTCTATGCATTTCCACCGATTCCCCTGCTTCCTCGACTCATCAGGAAAATGAGGACGGAACCATGCAAGCTCATCCTGATAGCCCCGGCATGGCCAAGACAATTCTGGTACACCGAGCTACACCTGCTATCGCTAGTACCTCCGATAGCGCTAGAGGATGTTCCGGATCTCCTGACAATGTCCGGAGGACAAGTTTGGCATCCAGACCCATGGTTGTTACACCTGACTGCATGGCTCCTGACCAGCGAGAATACATGAATGTCCCTCTTTTCAATGAGGTCAAAGACATCCTCTCTCAGGCAAGGGCTCCATCCACAAACAAAACATACAGATTGAAATGGAAAAGATTTTGTATTTGGTGCAAAAAAGAAAAGATTGATCCTTTCACGTCAAAACCTCATCAGCTCCTACCTTACCTACTCTCGCTAGCTAAGTCTGATCTGTCCCATTCTACTATCAAGGTTCATTTAGCGGCGATTTCGAGATTCAGAAGATCTGATTCTGGTCCTTCCTTGTGGTCTGCAAGAGTTGTCAAACAATTCCTCAAAAGCCTGTTTAGAGTCTATCCGCCAGTACGATCTCCTCCTCCGACATGGCATCTAAACCTAGTCCTGGCTCACCTAATGAAGGGACCTTTTGAGCCGATTCACCGCTCCGACCTAAAATTCTTGTCATGGAAGTTAGCTCTACTCTTGGCCCTCACATCAGTGAGGCGAGTGGGGGAGTTACAAGCCCTAACTATCCAAGAACCGTTTTTGCAATTCAAAAAGAACACTACCATCTTAAGGACGAACCCAAGGTTCATTCCCAAGGTCCCCACTGACTTTCACCTAAATGAGCCTGTCATCCTAAAGACATTTTTTCCGAACCCAGTCACTCCAGCAGAAAAAACATTGCACACTCTGGATTTGCAACGCTGTCTACAGTTCTACATAGACCGCACCAAAGACTCTAAAAAATCTTCGCAATTATTCATTGCTTTCGGCGGTCCAAACAAGGGCCTCCCTCTGTCCAAACAGGGGATCTCGAGATGGATTTCAAGTGCCATTCTACATTGCCACAAGTTAGCAGAGAAACCTCTAGTGGGCAAGATCCGTGCTCATTCGACGAGATCAGTGGCTTCTTCTACGGCCCTCTTTGCGGGGGTACATGTCAAGGACATCTGCAGGGCTGCTACCTGGAGCAGCGTGCACACGTTCACTAAGCATTATTGCTTGGAGTCATTGCAGCAGGATGACGCGGCTGTGGGCCAGGCTGTCCTGAGAAACCTCTTCAAGTGATGGGTGAGCTTTCCTTCCTATCCCACCTTCCATGGGTGACACATTTTGTATTTTTCTTGCTAATGTTATGATGTACTGCTTTACAAAATGTGTTTATGGTGTTTACTGCTTGCTACTCTGATACAAAGCATGGGAATCTATTAAAGTTCCAATACTGGGGCAAGAAAACAAGTTACTTACCTGTAACTTTGGTTCCCCAGTATTGGTAACTTTCATAGATTCCCATGCGCCCACCCGCCTCCCCGGGGAAAGCTCAGCCTTCAGCAAGTATGGTGTCTAGCACACTACGGCTACGAAAATCTGAGGCTCTGAGGTTCCTTCAGGAAGGTTCTAAGGGTGAGGCTCTTCTGATTGGCTGACGCCTAGAGTTTGGTCTCTTTTACAAAAAGAGGCTGATATGTCAGAAAAGGGAATGAGGCCTAGGCCTTTCCTTTCTCTTTTGTACCTACTACTATGATATTTTTTATTACCGAGACTCCCAGTCCGACAACTGGGAATGATACAAAGCATGGGAATCTATGAAAGTTACCAATACTGGGGAACCAAAGTTACAGTTAAGTAACTTGTTTTCTTTGTTCCGGTTGATTTTAAGGCTTGAGAGTGCTCCAAACCTCACTACTTCCCTAAGGACTGGGGCAAGGTTTCTTTATTGATTTCAAACGTAGATCAAGGTGTCCTCCGCATACACGGAGATAATGAGATTGTAGCCTAGAATGCGCAGCCTCCTATGACTGTAGTATTCACGCAGAGCGCATGCCAGGGATTCTGCCTCCAGCTCATACAGTAGAGGTGATAATTTGCATCCCTGTCGGGTGCCTCTAGAAATGTCAAATAGCGATGAAACAAAACTGCCTATCCGAACTCTGGCTATGAGGCCGTATATAAAACTTCAACGAGTCGCAGGAACACCTCACCCACTCCTATTCTGCAAAGGACTACACGCATAAATACCTATTCGACTTAGTCACCCGCTTTTTCAACATCTAAGAAGACTGCATCTGCCTTTACCTCTAGGTCTATTTGTTATATTGTTCTAAAAAGTGTTCTTAAATCAAAGGTGATGCTACTGCCAGGTACGAATCTGGCTTGCTCCAGCGCGCCACCCCGGCATCTGAGTGGCTAATCTGTTCGCCAGTACATTGCCGTACAGCTTGGTGTCTACGTTTAAGAGTGAGAGGGGCCTATATGATGACGATTCATTTGGCTGTTTACATATCTTTAGGAGAGTTACAATTAGGACTTCTCGCATTGATGGGGGCATCGTACCTGTTTGTACCATTTCTTTATGCAAGCAAGTCTTGGTATGATGTGTAGAAAGCTACTGTAAGCCCATCCCCTCTGGGCGCTTTCCTAGATTGCGTACTTATTAGTGCACCCCATATCTCAGCTGAGAGCAACAGTGCTTTTAAGTGTTCTCTGTTTTCTTTGATTAGCCACGGCATGGCTATGTGCCTAGATAGTCCGTTGTGGCATTTTCATCTGGTGTGATTCATGTGCGATGCAACACTACATAGTATATGCAGCATCTAACCACTATGTGTTGTGTATCATGAATTGGTTACCCTGCCTCATCATGCAGTTTCACAATCCCTCCCGCTTAGCTCACATCAAAGCCGCAGAACCAGGGCGTCCCCCGTCCCATATGTCCTTGCTGTTGCATAGTTGCCCATGTGTTTCACTTCACTGTTGGCTGTGTCGTGAAATTCTTCCATTTTAGCTTTGATCTCACCAAGTGTAGTATTATCTCCTGTGCCCTGATGTCTTGTCTCCAGTTCGGTTATTTCCCTCTCCAAGTTTGTTACCTATCTTAAGGATTTTAACACTCTGTCGAGCTTGGATATTGTGATGCCTCTGATGTAGGCTGTAAATGCTTCCCATACTATTGGAAAACTGTCTATGGATCCCACATTAGTGGCAAATTAGTCTTCTATAAAGTACGCTAGTTCTTTTTTTGAAAACTGGGTCTAACAGGGGGTAGTGAGGAAACCTCCAATTGAATGCGGTAGGTCTCCGGGATCTGTGCTCTAGGTCTAAAACTATAGGTGAATGGTCTGAATATGTGCGTGGCAGGGGCTCATAGCTCTTTATGCAGAGCACTAGGCTCTTCAACACCAACTAGTAATCTAGCCGGGTGTGTCTGTTGTGCACAGCGGAGTAATGCATAAACCCAACTCCCGTGGGATTAAGATACTGCCACATGTCCACTGGTCCGCTATTTCGAGGAGTGCCCTGACTGCTGTTGCTGAGCGTTGGGCCTTTTGAGTCATCTATTGCTGGGTATAGTACGTTTCTGTCTCCTTGGTCCACACACAAAACTCATTCAGTTGTATCCTGGACCTAGAGTCTACCCACACCAAGACTCCTTGGTCATGTGATGTGAACCCTGCTGCATAGAAGTGGCCCCGCAAACGTTGCGAGCTGAGGACAGCACTCCCTGGGGCCAAATGGGTGTCCTTAATGATTGCAACCTGGATTGTTTGTCTCTTCGATCGTCCTATGGTCATTGACCTCTCTTACATTCCAGGTAAGGAATCTAATTTGTGATGTTTGTGATTGACCTACAGCCATATACTTTGAGTTTCTCTGCTTGTGTTCATGTTTAGCAGGTAGTGGTCTGAATTAGATAACAATGTACTTCACTTTTTTCTAATACCTAACAGTAAACAACCCCCCTTCCCTCCCACACTATGCGCTTCAAACCCTTGCTAAGCGAAGCATCCCTCCTCTGACCATCCTCCCCCCGATTAAACCTTTAACTAAACATAAACAAAAATCGTGATACACTGTTGGTGGATTACACATGGGGGGGGACAGATGTTACCATTGACTTGGCTACCTTTCCGGCCACATACAGTATGTCACCTAAGTAACTATATTACTTGTAGTAGCATATGTCATGTTCCAATGTAAGCGATCCCTTAAAGACCTTTGCATTGTAGTATATAGCAGTCCCAGTTAGTATCTTCTTCTGTGCGTTCTCACGTAACACCTCACCTATCAATGTACCTGCCTCCTACTTATCCATTTCGGGGCCATTATAAAGTCAGTTGGCGCTATCTTACCAGTTGCGTGCATCCAGAGTCCTTTCAATGGTGTAATATCCAAATCTCTTCAAGAGGTCCACCCAACACCCAAGGGTTCCCCTTTTCATTGTTATGTTAAGTTTCGAGAAATGTGTCAGAGTCTTACGGTAAATAGTAGTCTACAGTAGATGAATCTCACCTCAGTTCCCCATGACTCAAACCAGTAAACTGTGTTTGTCTCTTTACTCTTTCTTCCATTTCCTGTGAGTCCTCTTCATTTGGGACATGACGCGGTGACCTTCTCCTGGTCACACTTTCCTCCTTTTGTTTGAGAAAATAGGAAACTTGCTTGGGGTCTGTGAAGTAGTGTGTCTTTCCGTCAGCCATCACACACAACTTAGCTAGGTATATCATATTGTACTCGGCCTTTGTGCCTCTTGGAATTATTGTGTAAAGTCCGGATATAGGGACAGCGTGTTGCCTCCGTTTGTCAAGTTTGCCAGCTCGCGTGCCTTGCAGCATCTCAATCTCTGTAATTATTTATTTTTAAAAATATCTTTATTGCATTTTTTGAATTTTTTAACCTTCTGAGGTCGTTCAGAATCTCGGACTCAGTAATTTAAAAGTTTTGTGATTACAGGACCAGGTGCGGCCCCTTGACTGGTCTGGGGCCAGCGAGCGGTGTGCTCGCTCTACCACGAATATCTCAGAAAAACACATATTGTTCCATATTCATCATCATCATCATCATATACACTTTATTACAATCTTAGAGATTCAAAAAAGTACATCGCAGCACAGGTTCCATTAAAAAACACAATAAAACCATAAAATAGAATCATTGAAAGAAGGATTATCAGTTCAAATTACAGCAATTCATGATACAATAAGTACAAATTCATGCATAAAAAAATGCAGAAATCAGAGTGTTAACTTCCTCCCCCTGACCCACATAGCATACAGAAAGCAAGAGATACCAACAACTATCAATCTACGGGTATCCGTAGACAGCAGCCTCAGGATTTCAAGATAGTGACCCGGGCCAACAGCTCTACATTATGGTATTATCCATTTTTTCCTCAATAATGCGTAATAGGGACAGAAAAAGAGTAAATGAACAATAGATTCTGCCAAGGTTTTACACAAAGGATATAAATCAACTACAGGTGGATTCATGCACCATCTTGAGCAGAAAAGATTAGTTGGTAGGGTCTTATATCTGAACTGCAAAAAGAGCTTGCACGCCAACAGAGGAATAATTTCATCTATTGCTGTTTCAAAACGTGGAGCGTGTTTATAAGTTAAAAAATCTTTGGTTAGGCCTGAGACATGTTCTATCAATTCCAATTGTACTATTTTTTCCCAGCACATCTTTTTCAGCATATCTCTCGAGATACTGCTAATGGTTCCTGGGCTAGACCAGAAGCTGTCCATCCCTAGTTTCCCTAGCAGATCACGCAAGTGGGAAAACCACCTTATAGATGCAACCTGAAGAAATCTTAGAAGATCCCTTAGGGCATCCCGATAGGGATCCAGCTCGTCAGTTGTCCAAAGTCTAAACCAAAATTATATTATTTTGTAGCTTACTTTATGTCGTTTATGAGCAATGTCAAAATAAAAAGGAGTCAAAGGGGAACTAGCAGGGAGATCTACAAGTGATCTTACGAACCGATTTTCAACTGTAGACCAAGACCAGAGAACTAACACCCTAGAGTTCCGCCCCATAAAGCACCCCGCCCAAAACCTTAGTATTGGAAATGTGGAGGGCGGGGGCTATTTGCCTGGATACTGTCCCCCTATGTATTTTACTTATGTGAACACATTGTTGAATTAGTTGGAGTTTTGCTTTTTCTACCTGTGGGCTCCAGCTGATTTAAGGGGTAAGGCGAATACCCAAGTAGACAAAAGCTTCGACTTTCTCCAGTTTAGTGCTACCGGCCCACATTGGTCTGGTCTTTGCTAAATTTTTGCCTTTGCCAAAGATCATACATTTATTCTTGGTCTCATTTAAGCTGAGGCCTCTTTCTTTGCGAAATTTAAAAAAATCGTTTAATAGTTGCTGCAATCCTTGGGGTGATTTTGAAATTAAAAGAGTGTTGTCGGCAAATAACAGTGCCGGGGCTCTACCTAACCCTAATTTTGGGGCGTCACAGCCATCTTTATCTAAGAACTCTACCACTCCATTAATAAATAAAGTAAAAAGTGTTGGAGCGAGCACACACCCTTGTCTCTCGTCTGCTTGACTGGAAAGGTTTCAGTGACTTGACTATTAGTGCCCAATCTAACCTGTGCAGAATTATCTTAGTGCAATCGAATTAAAAGGTTTAAAATAGTTTTGGTGACACCCATCCCTAGTAACACCTCCTATAGTTTCTTTCGTGGAACAAGATCAAAAGCTGTACACAAATCCACAAAAGCCACATAGAGCCTTCCGCCTTTTACAACCACTTCCTTCCAATACATACAAATCAATCGAAACACCTGGTCCAGCGTACTGATTTTAGAACGAAAACCTGCATGAAAATCACTTAAAATCTGTGCTTCTCTTATCCAATTTTGAACCCTTCTTTAACCCCTTCCATGCTCATGACGAGCTCAGCTCGTCTTGCAGTACACTGCTTGTGTGCTCATGACGAGCCGAGCTCGTCACGAAAAATGGGATTCAAAGAAGATCAGCACCAAGGATGAATTACTGTAGCATTGATGTGGTTAAGACCTGCTTGCAAACATTTTTTTGAAGGGAGTCAATAAGGCTGATAGACCTATAATTCAATGGAACAAATCTGTCTCTTTTTTTTTTTAAAAGGGCACCATTTCAGCTACCTGCCAGGAATAGGGGCACCGGCCAGTATCAGGTTGGATATATATTTTATATAAAAACCCCATAGCATTTGATCTTCTTTGTATAAATCATTAGGGATTCTGTCTGGACCAGGGGCACGTACCAACACACAGGATATTGCTGATAGTGTTTCCTCTAGTGAAATAACCAAGTTTCCTTCTTCATGCCCCCTTGAGAGATCCAGTTCCACCAATGTGTTACTAGCTATATAAGGATTGTCTACATAGAGAGGACCAAAATGCGCAACAAACTCCTCCGGTTGTACGGTATACGCCAGTTTGGGTCCTTCCCCTTTTAACCAATATGCCGTTTGTCTCCAGAACCCTTTGGGGCCACTTTCCGACAGGGCCACATGCAAAGATTCACATAGTGAGTCTTCGCCCTCCTTTTTTGCTTTATCAATGGCCTTTTTGTATCCAGCTCTACAGGTAGAAATTTCTACATGGACCCCTCTTTTGATTGCCCCAATGAGTATCCCCTTTGCCTTCCTACAGTCCTGGTTAAACCAGGAACTCTTGTTATCACAGTTTAGGGCAATACGTTGACCCACATTGTGCCTAGTTTTTATTGGCTGGTTCAGTACACTCCTTATCTCGCTGAAAAAGAGATCATGGGTAGGCCCTACAATTGTAATAGCATCATTAGGCCAAAGACCACTCAGGTCCTTAATCATGTTCCATATTTCCTATGTTGGTTGATTCTACCATACCTATTATGCGTACATTATTTCTCATAGATCTGGCTGCTTCCTAATCTTCTGTTTTTGCTTCTAGAGAATATATAAGATTGTCCACCTTTTTATTTGTTGTGGATTCTGCTGCTACTGCGTCTTCTATGTCTGACACTCTCTTCTCCACCATGTCTAGTCTCTGTGTGCTTTTCTAACCTCTGTCATCCTATCCATTCTAAATGTGAGTGCATCTATTTTGTCATCGGTTTTGGTCAGACTCTGTCTCATCGTCGTTAGTATCTGTTTTAGCTCAGTGTCCCCTACCGGTTCAGCAGCCTCTGTCCCAGTTTCCATGGCATTCATGTCTGTTTCTTTCGATCTAGGAGCCTTCCGTGTCTCAAACTGAAGTTTAGATTAGGATTTATCTGACTTTCCCATGCTGTGTGTGACTGCTTGTTGGCTTCTGCCTCTCTGTAAGGTGCCCCCGTTATGATACTTGGTGGAGGAAGGCTGCGTGGTGCTTTGCTGTGATCTTACACATGGGTGGGGGAGGGTCAGGGGAGTGAGGGACCCCCCCAGTTAAAGCAGTGGATGCCACGTAAACCCCTTCAAGTGAGCTATTCTCTCAGCTTTTGGTTCGCTGCTGCTGCTATCAGAACACTGAGCTGATGTGGTTAGAGGCTCCTGCATCAGGGGAGTCGCCACAGTACGTATTGGGCCATTTCCTGTTGCGGGCACGGGATTTACCCAAACAAGTGATGTACCATTTTTATCGGGAGACCTGGGGAATGCTAGGTGGTAAGAAATTTGAATCCGCTCAGTGATCCCACAACTTTTACACACAGAAAAGTGAGGAAAACATGATTGTTTTTGAAGCTACATTTGAGCTTTGCGGGGGATTCTGGATAGGAAAATGTTGGAAGATCCACGCAAGCCGCACCTCCCTGGACTCCCCTGGGTGTCTAGGTTTCAGAAAAATCTGTGTTTGGTAGGTTTCTCTTGATGGCCGGTGAGCCCGGGACCAAAAACGCTTGTTTCAGTTTAATGACCTCCGCGCGCCATGCGTGTGATTGTCATTACATTGAAAAACAATTGCCTCGGGAGGTTTCTCCACCTCCCGAAGTTAAAAAAAAAAAAAAAAAAAAAAAAATGAAATCCCTCTGCTTTTTACAGCAGAGGGATTTAGTGCTTGTGTGCTCATGACGGTATGGTTCCGTAATGCGCACATGAGCACTGTGGAGCACGAAAGAACCATTCCGTCATGCGTACGCAAAGGTTTAATTAACACGAGTCGGTCATGGGAAATCTCCAGTATAATTTAATCGGCTCCAGCTGCAGCAGTGGAGTCCCTGAGTATTTGCACAGAGAGTATGCGAAAGCTTACAAATTACTTCGGTTAGTTACTTAGGAATAACACATATATCGTTGAGCAATGCAGCTGTAGCAGGAAGATTTCAGCTTGCCATTTATCAATAACAGTTGATGGGTTTCCTTACTTTCTCTTCAAACAAACCATTATTAATGAGCTTGACAACACAATGGAGAGTTTGTAGTATTTTTACATTATCTTATGAAAACACCTGCACAGCATCAGAGTTCTTAACCGGCTTACAGGCCCTGGTGACAGTTTATAAAACCAAGTGAGAGAGAAATGCTTTCTTTAAATGATTTTTGAACGTCTAGGAAAACATTCTGTAATCAAAGCTTTTTCTTAGGCACGTAATTTAACCTCATGTACTCCGTTATCCCAGGAATATGTTTTTGTAAAGGATACGAAAGAGAAAAAACAGTAATATTTAAAAAGGAAAGAATCAATCCTCCCTTTGAATGCCATTCTTACATGTGCATTCTTGCTATCTCTTTGTGCATCATCTGCATACTTTCATACTGACTGGGCTTTATCGGGGACACCATACCTTTACTTGCAGTAACAGGAGGCTTAGGGGATGTATATGTGGTGAAATGGCTTCCAGCTAATATATTTATGATAATACATACTTGTACCAATGTTGCCAAGTAAATAAATGGTCCTTTCAATAACCATGAACCCCAAGATCCAAAGAAGAACCCTGAATCATCCCAGAAAGTTATTTTGGTTGCCTCGTGCACTTGTTCATTATCTGGAATGTACAGGCAACAATCAGTTTTAATCATCCTGCCAATGGAGACAAGGGGCGGGTTCAAGCCCCACTCTGGAAAACCTATAAGATCTCGCCAATGAGACTGCGCAAGAGCAGCCTACGCAGGCCGAGACCTTTTTTGGAGATGGTGCTAATGAAAGATCTGAAAAATGGATGCAACATTTTTCTGTAGCAGCCAGTTTTCAGTGTTTAGACAGCGTTCACTCACCAGTGCTACCTGGCTTCTGCCCAGCTCATTTCAGACTTCCTCATACATTCCATTAGAGGTGGAAGGGTACAGCCAGTAGAAGAATTGTGCTTTGGGCCTGGAACGGGATGTAAGTGACATTCTCTTAAGCCAGTGGCTGAAGTTTTTAGAGCAAACAAGATAATGGAATAAACCGGCATACCAAAGCCGCTTCAGTTATGCAATACAATATATTTACCATAAATGGCACAAGCATTATGCATATCTAGCCTAAAAAAAAGAGCCTTCTATGTTTCAAGAGATTGGAAGTGTATAATATGGGTTTGTGCTGAATTTGTGACCTCGAAACAAACCAGGTTTACTTCTTGCAGAACTCAGAGTGGCACAGTTGTGTACATAGGCAAGAAATGTCATGTGGTCTTGTATTGTTCTATGCATTAAGTAACACTCACAGCAGTATTGAACTTTGTGTTCAGTAGGAAGCTAAACGAGTGACTGGTGATAGGCAATCCTTGACTTGCACTACCAGCATTACTTGCCACATTCCAGTGTGGCAGCCTCAAACCCACAATCGATGCTGCAACTGACAGTTCCCCCCCACCATGCACACAACTTTCTCTCCCTCCCTCGTACTCTCGTACTCTCATGTCCTCTTTCTCTCTTCAAGGAACTCAAGCTTGTGTTAAATATGGGCACTTTTGTTTCATTAATTTTCTCTACAATATTAGTTTCATTTCAAGAACTGATTAAGATAAGACTTGTAAAATGCAGCCTAGGGTTATTATTTTCACTTTGATATGTTTATATATTGGAATGAACAAATGTGGGAAAAACTAGAAATTATACCTGAAACAAAAAGTGTTTTATTCGGAATATCATTAAGAAAGGCAATGTATTAACATTGATTTTAGTGTTGTAACCCTATATCTGATTCTTTTAATTCATGTTTTTCTACAGATCTCAAGAGCAAGACCACAATGGGGGCATTTTTAGACAAGCCAAAGATGGAGAAGCATAATGCTCATGGGCATGGTAATGAACTGCGTTATGGACTAAGTAGTATGCAAGGGTGGCGAGTTGAGATGGAGGATGCACACACAGCAGTGATTGGTATGCCAAATGGACTTGAGGGATGGTCTTTTTTTGCTGTTTATGATGGGCATGCTGGATCCCAAGTTGCTAAATACTGCTGTGAGCATTTACTAGATCACATTACGTCCAACCAGGACTTCAAAGCTTCTGATGGTGAACTCTGTGTTGAAAGTGTAAAGAGTGGAATCCGAACAGGTTTTCTGCAAATTGATGAACACATGAGAGTTATCTCTGAGAAGAAACATGGGGCAGACAGAAGTGGGTCGACAGCTGTAGGGGTCATGATATCTCCCCAGCACATATATTTCATCAACTGTGGCGACTCAAGAGGTTTACTGTGTAGGAGCAAGAAGGTTCACTTCTTTACACAAGACCACAAACCAAGCAATCCACTGGAAAAAGAACGTATCCAGAATGCAGGTGGTTCTGTAATGATTCAACGTGTGAATGGTTCGCTTGCTGTATCCAGGGCACTCGGGGACTTCGACTACAAATGTGTTCATGGGAAAGGCCCCACAGAGCAGCTTGTTTCCCCGGAGCCAGAAGTATACGAAATAGAAAGATCTGAAGAAGATGATCAGTTTATCATCCTAGCTTGTGATGGTATCTGGGATGTGATGGGCAACGAAGAGCTTTGTGATTTTGTAAGATCCAGGCTTGAAGTTACAGATGACCTTGCAAAAGTTTGCAATGAAATAGTCGACACCTGCTTGTATAAGGTAGATTTTATTTTCAAAACTGTTTCCTGTAATTATGTAAGGTTTATTTATTTAGACGTGTATTAATCTAGACCAGAGACAAAAAAAAGTGTGACTGGAAATACTTTTCTCAAAGTTTCTTAATAACTGAGAATTTCTTTCTGTTGCGCTCTTTCTAACACTTTCGTCCCGCAGCATGACTCTTCGGAGAGGAAGGGGGGAATTATTTTGATATCCGCATTGACCCCACCACTAAGGAGTACAAATCCTAACCAGACGCTAGCTGTAAAGCTTTGATTTTAAAGAATCTTAAAATGAAAGGTGCAAGATTACAGCTAAGTGTTTATTTTCTTACAAAACGTCCTTGTAAATATGGTTGCTTCCATTCCCTGAGGATGGATTGTTATGTGGCCCAGGAATGTTTAGAGATGGTTTTCATTGATACCATTTAAAAAATTCATACACACCACGTTGTAACTTGCATGTCACTCTGAAAGTCTGACCCTGCCCCCATGGGCCAGACCCCGCCCCATCTTCTACCAGCTGTCTTCTGGTTCCAAAGAGTGGCACAGTCTTATAATTTTTAATTCTTTTATTTAATTCAATGTACCAGTCCGCTTTGTCTGAAAATGATAGTAGGCACAAGGATAATGATTCTTGGTTAAGAACATTTAGTACAGTCTGGAGATGCGTTTGGGTAAAACCTCAAGCAAGAAGGGAAGCCCACAAAGCACAGTGTAAACCATAGTACGACCACAGTATAACCTCTCTATCTGCAGATGCTGGAACATTTCATGGCGTTAACTTGTGAAATAAGAGGCTGGTATTGGGCAGGGCCGCTTTCATTGTCTTTTCCGGTATCTTTGAGGTTGGCTCATGGTGTTAATGGAAGTAGGTATACTGAGTTGGATTTAAAATGTTAACAGTTCAGGATGTAAGGGGTATCAGAAGGTATCAGAAAGGAAAATAGTTAAGGAAAATATGAAAGAATTGGTAGGCTTTAAGTCTGAAATCCTGAGGTGCACGTGGGGCAGAGACCTGCTGATCAGAATGGGGAGCAAACAAAGAATGGCCCATAAAACAGAAAAAAAATTCAAAGGGAGAAATAGCCAAAGGCTACAAATGGGTAATTGTCAGAACATTAATGGTGGGGAATTAATGAAGCTTTGGAGCAGTAAAAACCATACAGAATCACATTAAACTAGTAATCCATCAAAGAGGCATGCGGGACTAGACCGAACTATACTGTTGGCTTGGGACTCTTCAATCCGTTCCTATTCTTTGACCAGTAAGTAAGTAAGTAATTCTTTATTGTTGGTTAATTAAAACCATTACAATGTATAAAATTCCACAATATTTAAAACAAACTTTTAGTGCTACATAAAAGAGAAAAAGAAAAAAAAAAGTATGAAATCTGTGTGGCCGAGAGTCTGTCTAGAGTTTCAGTAAACTTATTCAGAACACAAATAGACTTTAATAACGGGGTTCTTAAGTCAAGATGAAGGTCGGACCTATGACGATAGGCCTCGTTTTTCCGCGAAACTGTCCAGGAATTTAACTGATCTGCAAATCAGTTGTGGTTCCACTGTGCATAGGATTTGGACTATCGCAGTCCGGCAGGTGCGTACTCCTTGCTCATTGAGCTTGTCCTTTAGCCAGTGCCGCTGACCTTGGTACATAGCTGGCCAGATGCAAACTATGTGGATGATATCTTGTTTGCCTGCACCGCAAAGGTCGCATTCTGTTTCTTGTGGTTTCCGTTTTGGTTGGTCAAATCTTGTCGGAAGATTGCCCAGACTTAATTGGAGATATTTGCGTTTGACAAACAAGGAGAATGCAATATCTAGATAAGCTGCAGGTATGGGCTTTATGTATGATTTGATAATCGTCCAGGCGTGGGTCCGGGCGCTGAAGGTTATTTTGTCGTTGAGGAACGAGTGTTTCTTGACGATCCTCATAACCACTTGTTTGAACGAAGAAACCAGCAATTTTGTTTCCCACAATGGTCCCAGCTCGGTTGTATCTAATGAGTTTTAGGTACTTTGCGTACTCGGAGTTTGTGTGGATTGCTTCCCACAATGCCTCATTTATTTTGTTCTCCTTGTTCCTCCAAACGTTATACCAGAATTTGATGGCCTCATATTTTTTCAGTAATGCTTGAGATTGTAATCCGAATTCAAGTCTTACTTGCGCTGGTGAGGAACTGTTCGGTAGGAAAAGACATGTTTGTAGACTTTAGTTTGTATTTTGTCTATGAGAGTAGCGCTTCTCCCATGATGTAATACACTCCCATATGCTATTGTGGGTAATAGTTTTGCTTTCATTGCGGTTAGCAAGGGGGAGACAAGAGGACCTTTTAGCTCGGTTGCCAAGCTAGTGAAGGCGTGCAATAAAGTGGATCCTTTTTTTTTCCATGTCCTTAAAATGCACTTGGAAGTTAAGGTGCTTGTCTTTTACCACTTCCAGTTGGTCATTGTTTATTCGGAAGGTTGGTGGAGTTTTTCGTTGTCGCGTTATGAGCATTACCTTTGTTTTTCTGATGTTAATTGTTAGCAAATTCTTTTTTGTATAATCGGACATGTCATGCAGTAGGCGTTGAAGGACAATTTTTGTCTGGCTCAGCAGTACCACGTCGTCCGCGTACGATAAGTGCGTTACACGGAGGCTACCTAACCGGGGAGGATGTGCATTGACCTTGTCCAAGCTTTCTGCCAGATCACCCATAAATAGATTAAATAAATGTGGGGCCAAGACACAGCTTTGCTTTAGACCATCAGCAGTGTTGATCTTTCGGGTCAAGCAATGCCCATTGTCGATTTTTACCTGCATCCAGGTGTCAGTGTACAGGTTAATGGTGGGCAAGAGAATTGAGTCCGGTAGGCCCTGGTGTTTTAGTTTTGCCCATAGCATTTTCCTGTTGACGTGGTCAAATGCCATCTTGAAGTCAACAAAAGAGGTGTAAAGCTCTTGGCGGTTCTGTAGGCTTTTCTCTGCGGTCAGGCATAGGGCCATAGCATTCGTCATTGTTCCCATGCCATGGCGAAACCCAGACTGATTCAGTGGTATTTTGTTATTCATGCCTAACCATTGAGCCAGGTCTGCTAGTATCATTGACGCATAGTATTTAGCTTCAGCGTCGATGAGGGCGATCAGACGGTAGTCATTTGGATCTTTGCGGTCTCCGCCTTTGTAGATTGGAGTTATGATCGCCCCCCTCCAGCTCTCTGGTATACCGCCTGTGTTGTTAACTGTTCGAAAAAGCGAATCAAATTTGCTAGCCCAGTACTGTGGGTCCTCCTTGTAGATAGCTTGCGGAACGCCGTTTGGACCAGGGGCGCTATCTTGCCTACTTTTCTTAATTATTTTTAGTATGTTGTGTTCGTCGTCTTGTCTGGAGCATGATACTGTGCTTTCGCTGACTTTTTACGCGGTCCCCTTGGTTGGCTTGGGCGACGTGTTCCCACTCTGATTTGTCTGTTACTTTGCTTGGCAAAGTTGTTGCTATCTTCAAATTATTTATTGAAAATGTCTGTTATGTGTTGGGTCCATTCCGATTCGGTTATACAGGCCATACTTATTGATTGAGCTGTCCGGTTTACAGAGTTAACTTGTAACCAGAAGGCCCTTGATTCTGCTCTCTTTATATTATGCATTAGTTTAGACCAGAATTCATTTACAAGATTTTGCTTTTTAGTCCATATTAATTTCTTATATTGTTTCCTGGCCTTACGTACTGCTACCCAGACGCTGGAATTTTGGGTTTGACCATGTACTCGATGCGTTAATTTTTTCAAGTGCCTCCTTAATGATCGTGCTGAGCTATCGAATCTGATGTTGAATTTGAGAGGAGTTCTGGTTTTGTTATTTGAACTGGTCCTCGGGAGTTGTTTTAAATAATCACTCCATATTTCTGGGCTCAGGACGTTCTCTATAAGGAGCCCTTGTAATAAGTTCTTAGCATCCTTAGCTATTTGAGGGAGGGATTCGCTCGTCCACTTAAGCCGCTCCAGGTTAATGGTTTTGGTGTTGCCTGATAACGTGGGCGCTGGTGCGTGTTTAGTTATGCCCATCCTAATGCATTGAATGGTCGATGTCCAAGAAACAAATTATGTGGAAGTCTTGTACTTGACTTAGCAGGGGTAGTGTGACTAACGTGTAGTCCAGAATGGAGCTTGCGTTGTGGCCTGTATAGGTCATGGAGGGAGGTTTATCTTCGTTAGATCTTCCATTAAGTGCCCTTAGGCCAGGATTTTCAAGATCCCACATGAATTGCTTGCCCTCCTTGTCACTCTTCCTGACTTGAGGAATTTCCTGCGGGAAGACGTTCCAAATTTCGTTTGCTGCGTTCTTTGACCATAAAAAGTTCATTTTTCTGAAGGCGTTTCTGAAGTGATCTCTGAAATGGTAGGTGGATGACTGTTTTTAGTGCAGCGAAATAGAGTTACCGGCAATGCCTCCTAACAAAGCTCTTACGGCTCAACTCTGGCTTGTGCACCCTGTCTCCTTGCAAGTGATGTATTTGTGCATGTTGAGACTAAATGTTCTTTGTACTTGTAGGTGCTGGTTCGAGGACAGTGGGTACAGGCCTAGGATAGGGGGAGGGTGCAGTAGTGAATAGCCCACACAAAGCCAGTCAATCAAAGTGCTTTATTTTACTTAGTTTCTGTAGCATAAAAAGTACAAACATAAAAACAGACACAATTAAAAGCAATAAGATCAAAGCCGTACAAAAAAAATTCATACATTAATATTTCCTCATAAAATTTACATCTTAACATGTGTTTAAATTTAAAAAGGATAAAAAATGTATTACATCAAAACAGTATGTAAAAGTACAATAAAACAACGTGAACGGCCATCGTAAGACCGCTGCTCTGACTGCTTTGAGACATCATCACAGGGCCATAAGGTAAGATCGCTTATAGAGTGAGAGTTTAACAGGGAAACCAAACATCAGTGGGATATAGTTTAAGTGGAATGTTGTCAAGATAAACTGGGGCTGCAAATTCTGAATAAAAATTAGGTAAGTCTAAGCTCCGTGATTAAGAGGGGGGAGACACTTGAAATAGGCTAATGGTAATTTTGTTTGCCCCATTATTAGAACTTTCATAGATTCCCATGCTTTGTATCATTCCCCGTCGTCAGCCTGAGAGCCTCGGTATATAGAAAATACCATAGCAGTATGTACAAAAGAGAAAGTAAGGCCTAGGCCTCATCTCATCTTATTTTAGCCTATCTACCTCTTTTTGTAAGAGAGACCAAAATGTTGCAACAACCAATCAGATTAGCCTCACCCCATAGAACCCTCCTGAGAGAGCCTCAGATTTTCTACCGCACGTTGTGCTAAGGAAGTCTCCACTGAGCTCTGCTCAGTTTTCTCTTCAACTTTGGATTCCTACAACTTTTCCTCTTCAGGATGTCAGAAAAGAAAGCTTTATTCAAAGCCTGTGCTACTTGCTCAAAGAAGAGGCTGTATGTCGAAGATAAGCATAAATATTGCATTTATTGCTTATACCCAGATCACAAGGCCACTGAGTGTAAAATCTGCAGAACCTTCTCAACCAAGACTCTGAGAGACCAGGAAGGAAGACTTCTGACTTGGCTACAGAAGATGAAGTCTAGAAAGGAGTTTCTTTCTAGTGATAGTGAAGATTCCTCTTCAGCAACATCCTCGAGGAGGTCTATAAAAAGGGGTAGGTCTTCCCCTTCTACCTCTGCCGAACCTCCTGCTAAGGCCTCTCAAAAGACCTCGGAAAGGTCTAGAAGGCTTAGTCCCAAAAAATCTTCTCACCATTCAAAGGAGAAAGAGGGACTTCTTCCTGAGGTGTCATCTGGAAAAAAGGCAAGCCAAGGCCTTTCTGTTGCCTCTTCACCTTCGGAAAAAGAAAAGATCTTTAAGAAACCTTCAAGTACACCTCAGGAAGTGAAAGGAGAGAAGAAAATCCGTCTGTCAACGACAATCTCCTCAGGTACGTCGACGACAACGTCCAAAACCCAATTGATGTCAATTTCTGCTCCGTCGCCGACGGCATCATCGATGAGGACTTCGACTATACATCCTACCTCTGTTTCGTCAACGAGACTTACAACTTCGACGTCGACGGTGATGACGCCGACGATGGTGTCGACGGCGACGATGTCCTGTCATCGACGGTACCGTTGACGATCAGCCCACCTCGACGACTACTCCACCGTTGACGACAGTTCTTTCTCCAGCGACGACGATTCCCTCGTCGACGATCCAAAAAGTGAAAATTTCTACCACAAAAGACTAATTACTCCGGAAATGACATCTCCCCGTAGGGTAACACCATTGCCTCCACCTCTTCTTCTGGAGGAGGAATATTCTGAGGAGGATGAAAGTCCATATGGAGATGCTTATAGTCCTTCACAACTTCAGGAGAAGTACCAGGACTCGTATTCAGATGATTATTACCTGGGTCAACATCATCCAGAAACTCAATTCACTCCTCATGAAACACATCAGATAGAGATATAGGTCAACGCCATTTAGTCAATTTTGAAAAATGCACAGAACCCGGTGCTAAATTCCTCTTTTTTCTAAAAACATAAATTTCTAACCTATCCTTCGATAGCTATGCACGGGATCCGGAGGATACGGAGAAGGGCTTTGTTAAAGTCTCTTGGACCTTCCTGTTCTCAGTGGTAAAAGGAAATCCAATCTGGGGACCTCATTTCGAACAAACGATTATGGCCCTATGTACTGATCCATCCATCCACCTCCATAAGAGTCAGTGGTGGTAGATCAAAGAGCGTTAACCTAACTCAGGGTACCAGACAAGGCTGCCCATTATCACCATCAGGCTTTCCTACTCATTGAAGCATCCTGTAAAGTCGCATGGTGGACGAAAAGCATCAAATGGATACCCTTTCTCCTTTGTTACACAAAACGTTGCTGCTTATGCAGTTGGTGTATTCTAATGCTCACTGAAGAAGCAAAGCTCACTGCTGCAGAGATTCTCACAACAATGAGTAACTATGCAGTTGTTTCCGGTTACACCTTCACTATGATAAAACAGAAGTTTTCCTCCTACACAACTTCTGTCACCCAGCAGTGATTCCTAACTTAAGACTCAAATGTCAAACATAATCATTAAAATACCTTGAAATAAAGTTTCGAATCAAGACCACAAAGAAAATGTACTCTATTCGAAGATTAAGAAACCAACAGATGCTTGACCATCCACATTTGTAACGTGGTGGTGCAGAATAGAATGTGTTCAAATGATTTTTTCTCAAGTCAGTTTTATCACTAATGTGTTACCTCTATAAAAATTCAAGCCATTTTAACACGACTATAGATAAATTGCTATCCCACTTTATTCAAAATAAAAATTTACAATATTTATCACCAAATGTAAAGCAAATAAATTAAAAGGGGGTGTCAGATTATTTAATTTTTGTAACTACCAAATCGCCTCCTTTGTGAAAAAAGTATTTTGGTGGATAGGAATAATTAAATGTACCCCACGCCCATTTGGGAATAGACCTCTCCCTCATTAACACTGACCCATAATGTTCCCCACTAATACAGCATACTAGGAGATATAACTGCTCTAACCTCTTACATAAGAAATTTCAAAATAAAAGGTGAAACTCAGAGCTGACCTCTTTGCAGCTTCACAGAAATATAAAGATAGATGGGAAAAAGATCCTTTGGGAAGAGTGGGCAGAGAAAAGAATAATATTTATCAAAGATGTTGGCTTACCACAAAACCCCCTTTCCTTCACTGTGCTGCAAGAAAAATGTAATCTCTCATATCTTGACTTTGATAAATTCCTGAAGCTCAAAACTGATTTAAGAAATTTAGACAAATCGTATAAACCAGACTATATCCGCTTCTTCAATAAATTAACCTGATAGGACCATATAGCAGCAACAATCTATAAATCTTTAAATACCTAAACAAAAGTTATAATAACAAGCACTGGCGTTGCCAATAGGTCTCGCAGTAGGAAAGTTGGAGCTATTAGTTTTGTAAATGACATTCTATATTTATATATTGTTATTGACAATGCCAATAACCATATATAAATATAAAATGTCATTTACAAAACCAATAGCTCCAACTTTCCTACTGCGAGACCTATTGGCAACGCCAGTGCTGGTTATTGAAGGTCGCCAAAGTTCATGTTTAAAAACAAAATATTTTCTCAGCAGTCCATGTAGAGGCATAATTTAAAGTGAAACAAAGCATTCAGAAGTAACAGATATGACCCAGGGCATTGCTGGAGCCGGGAGCGGACTGCTTGCAGGCTGCAGGGGGCCGCATCAGAGCCCGACAGACGTGCATATTTCCACTCACCCGCCAACCTCGGCCGAGTGGCACTATCACACTCTCAAGTTCAGTTCAGCCAACTCGAGCCCCTTGTCCTGAGCGACCACTCTGATTGGTTGTAATGTTAGCGCGTACAGCCACGGAGTAATGAGCACTTCCTGCAGCCAACATGCTGCATCCATAGTTTAATTGCCACTGTTTGTCAAGGCATTCTTTGTGTGTTACAATTACTTTTTCGCTGTGACAGCTTGTTCTGAGTCCAATTTACGTTATTCTCACGCGCAATGTGTTAGACTTGCTCCCTGCAACATTATTTCAAACTGCTCATGGTCAGTAAACATACCTCCCATGGTTGTGTATTTCAACGTATTCACGAAATGTGTAACAGAACCATTGACCCTCGAAAAAGGAGAGCGACTCAGTGGGGAGCCTTTTGGTTAGAGGTACTGGTGGGCAACGGGAGCCGAGGGGCAGCTAGCCGAGCAACTCGCAAGCTTTAATCTGCGCACTAAACTAGCATACATACCTCCGGCTTTGAATAGTGGTGACCTTTGACCCGGCAGCAGACTGGCTCGGATCATTTTAAGGAAGGCTTTCTTTGTGGCGATGCGAACTTCTGTTCTCGTCTCTTGAAAGACACTTGCACGTTTATGTTATTATAACTGTACTGGCGGTACTGCAAGCCCCCCTCGGTGTTTCGTGAAGTACACAGATTATTTCGGTGCATCACTGATGTGTAGCTAAACTGCGGAGCTAGAGGCAGCACCGCTTAATGATCTGCCACAGTCGCATGCTCCCTGGGGTTCAGTCTGTGATCATTAACGGCTGTTTATTAGACAAAGGCTCTGCTGACGAGCTCTTGAAAGCACCGGGGAGAGAGGGGGGGGCAGCGCACGATGAAACATCATGGCAATTGCTACCCCCGTCCACATGCATTGGAGGAATAGGATTCTTTTTTTTTTTTTTATTATATTTATATTCGAGAAGAACACAGAGAAATGTAGCATTTGTGAAAAGTAGGCAGGGAAATAGTTAGGCTGTAGATAGGTATTTACAAACAAAAAGGGGCTCTGCTCGGAGTTGCTGGTTGAAATAAAAATAATTCTAAGGCTTGCCTGATGTGTTTACATGAAGTGAAAATCAAAAGGCTGCACTACGCGCAATTCATGCACAGCAAAGAGAAATGCTCGCCAAAGCCCCTTTCAGGAGGCGCGTGTTATTTTTCAGCGCTTTTAACACTCTGAGAGCTGAAATGTTTACTTTTGTAAAGAGAGAGCGGCCGGGAAACTGAACGTACGGCCGGCCGGCCAGCCATGATTAATTAGGGGAGGAGAAGCGTGGTAGGGGAGGAGAAGCCGCAGAGCGCACGCTGGGCGAAGCCCTTTGATGTGCTGTGCGGCCGTGAATGCTCTCAGGTTGAAAAGGAGTAGAAGCGTGTTAGGGGAGGAGAAGCCGCAGAGCGCACGCTGGGCGAAGCCCTTTGATGTGCTGTGCGGCCGTGAATGCACGTGCTTGTTTGGTCACGTGATTCACGTGAACTTAAACAAAACCGCACGAACGAAACCCTTGCTTTCACAAGCGTTTTGAGGACATGAATTCTCGCTACGCTCAATGCGCTTGCGCGCATTGATAGGTCGCGAGACCTAAAAACTTATCATCTGCACTCAATGAAGAGGACCCACTGCACCTGTTATGAGTGTAGAGCATGAGCATTAGGAATGTTTGCCTTAGTGATGCTAGTGTAGGAATGAGAGAAAGCACAATTGCTAGTTTTCTCTGCACCAAAGGCCACTCTCTTAAAATGTCTATTTGTATAGCTGGAGGAATTTTCTCTATAGATATGAAATTGGATAACTAATACCCAAGAAAAATTACAGACAAGTGAGCAATTTTAAGTTGTGTCCTGGTTTGGCTAACAGGACTTCATCGCTCCTCTAGCCTGTTTCAGACTTTCCTCGCTTCAGCCTGCCTCATGCTGATTCCACACACCAGCACTCAGTCTCACGTGACCAGTCCCTGGGTTCTGCCGCACAGTTTAAGGCTATTCTGACAAATTCTTTCACCTTGAATGTCTGCGGGAGTTATTATACTTTAGTGCCTGCTAATAAGGTCTCAGGCTCATGATAAATGTTAGACTCCTGATGATGATCCTGGTATTTATTGGGGATCGAAATGTCATGGACTGACTACCAGAGACCCACTTTTGAATATATGATTTGTTATGACTGGCTATGTTATTATTTTGCAAAAGAAATGAGTGTGACTGCACACCTTACTTTTTCAATGTAAACCTGGTTAATTCAGTAATCCAATATTAATTCTGTGTGTGTGCTACCGATGTGTGGAGTGATGAGACCCCTATCACTCAAAATGTATGAATCATAAAGAAGGCTCTGGACTACCAAAGTCTAACCACGGTGCACAGCTTAACAGACAACAAACAGTCGTCTCCACATTTGTATACGTACAAGTTTTGAAACAGTGAACCCAATTCATTCAACTTTGATTCATAACCGTATTCTTTTTATGTTTTATATGTACATTTCAAAAGAGAAAAATAACAAGTACATTATCATCAATGGTAAAGCAGTTAAACACAAATTATCTAATATATTTCATTTCATGAAATTTTCGAGTTCCGCTACAAAAATAAAGGAAAAAGCCAAAGCCAATGCTTATTAAAGTGAAAAAGAGTCCCAATGCATTTCGGGTTCCAACACATGAACCCTTCGTCAGGGGAAGCTGAACGATATTCAAAGATCAGCAAAAACATCCAATTTTATCTTCCGCAGGAAATCTACAACACAAAAGTTGTAACTGTCAGCTCTGAGCTACATCTACTTAAATAAACTGAAAGCCTTCACCTGTTACAGGATTTATAATTAGAATTTGCACTCGCCGAAATTAGAATGTACAGAAACAAGGAGAAATGAATGGAAAAGAAACGGTTAAAGAATGTGTGTAACAACCCCGAGGGGTGAATAATGATGTATATATTCCATGTGCAACAAAAAACGGTGTGCCAAATAATAATGGGTGATCATAACACATTATCACTGTGTTGTTGCCTATGTACAGTGATGTACATGTGTGGTTAATCCTATTTCCCTGTAGGGTAATTCAAGATATGCTCTTACCCGTCCTCTTACTGGAAAGCTTCGTAAAAAGAGAGATCCCTCTGCCCTTAAATGAAGCGCTCGGTAGTTTGTGGTGCATTGAAATGCATCACTTCGAATGCGGCATATTCTCTGCAATATTAAAAAAAGAAACTATGTGCTTGTATGATATTGCCGACGTTTAGGTGTATGATAACATACCAATAGTAAATCGCTTACTAATGGTGGTTGTCTGCCAAGTGAAACACAGCCTCCGTGGCACTGTTATTTAAATCCACTAATCGGCGTCTATTTCAAGTTATTGCTTCTCAAAACTTTGTATCCTGCGTTTTAAGTAAAATGAGAAGCTATTGTCACTCGTAAGGTCGGAGTGCAAACACTCCGATATTAGAGGCGTGATGTTTCAAGAGTTTAAAAGCTGTTACCTTCCAAAGTCTGTCGCGTATTCACTCGCGCTTGTCTCCTTCACTACCGGGGTTGAGAACGCTATCCCAGCGTACCCTGCAAATTTAAAGGCATAGCGCCGTATTTTGAGCTGTCTAGAGGGTTCGAATCCCGCGGGTGCCGGACTCTCAATTGACTAAGTGTTAACTTATTCAAGGGGTATATACTTATTATCAAAATCAGTATTTATCACTCAAAACCGTGATATTTGAACATGGGGTCAGGAGTGTATCCATATTTTCTAGAAACTTTATTGTGCCCATTTGTAATAGAAACATAGAGACAGAAACGAAAAGGAGTTGCGAAAAATGTTTCAGTCCAAGATGATCTATCTGTGTTAAGGTTGGAAGGAGGATGAGAAAATGACTGGTGATAGGAAAGAAAAGTGAAAACGAAAAGAATGCTGATCAATGAGGCTCATAATAGATCTTAAAGATAATGTGTGAAAGTAGTGACTGTTAACACAAGTGAGAAGTTTGTGAAAAAATACGTTTGGAAAACGTGAGTGCAAATTCTGTACATCAGTGTCCGTTGAAAAAAATACACAAGCAATAACCTCACAGAAAACATAACATTTCATAATGATCATTTAAACCTGCTGGCGCCACTGTACCCAAAAGTTTGATCCAGAATGTCTCTCTGCGTGCTAAAGTTGTGTGTATGTCTGTGCCTGGTTGTGCAGTGATACGTTCTAACACTGTGAATCGAAGCTGTGGTATGGAATGTGCTGCCTGTGTCCAATGGACTGCTAGTGGTGAAGTCGTGTTTTGATTTCGAATGCGGCTTTTGTGCTCTACAATTCTAGCCTTGATCTAACGACTGGTTCTTCCAACGTATACCATGCCGCACGGGCATTTGATGGCATAAATAACCTGTTCAGTGTTACAGTGTGATGTGTGACGTAATTTAAGCATTTTGCCAGTGTGTGGATATGCAAAAACGTCTCCCTGCATTACATTGCCAGATTGCCCACAATTATGACATTTTCTCATGCCTTTATGTGTGATTGGTTTACTTGGAGTTGTTTTCAGCAGTTCTTTTAGATTCCTAGGTCTAGTATGGGCATCTAAAGCGGACCATTACCTGAGAAAGCGCCTGAGTTGTTGAGAGGTTGCTGACAGCCACAGGAGTAAGAGAAAGCCGGACACAAGCGCCAACACCGCCACCAGCCGCGCCACCGCCTCGGGACTGCATATCCCGACTGCCTCAGCGGCGGCGCGTTCCCAGACGCGTCACACGCGCCGGGAGGGGCTCATAAAGCTACGAGCCCTCGGTGGAGCGGGGGGACCGGCCACAAAAGCGGACCATTACCTGAGAAAGCGCCTGAGTTGTTGAGAGGTTGCTGACGGCCACAGGAGTAAGAGAAAGCCGGACACAAGCGCCAACACCGCCACCAGCCGCGACGCCGCCTCGGGACTGCATATCCCGACTGCCTCAGCGGCGGCGCGTTCCCCGACGCGTCACATGCGCCGGGAGGGGCTCATAAAGCTACGAGCCCTCGGTGGAGCGGGGGGACCGGCCACTAAAGCGGACCATTACCTGAGAAAGCGCCTGAGTTGTTGAGAGGTTGCTGACGGCCACAGGAGTAAGAGAAAGCCGGACACAAGCGCCAACACCGCCACCAGCCGCGCCACCGCCTCGGGACTGCATATCCCGACTGCCTCAGCGGCGGCGCGTTCCCCGACGCGTCACACGCGCCGGGAGGGCCTCATAAAGCTACGAGCCCCCAGCGTCGCGGGACGCGAGCGGGACGCCCGGGGCTAAGCCCGGGCAAAGGGCGGGCCCTCTACGGCCCTCCAAGGCTGATTAGGCCGGGCTGGCCCCCCCCCCCTTAACGTCCGTATCAGTGTAACACATCCCTTCAAAGTACGATCACGACCATGGCTAAATCGACTATTGATGCCCAAACAAATGCAGAAGGTACCTCTATTCTGGGACCTCTGGACAAATTCTTCTTCAAAGCAACCACTGAAATAGATAGAGATCTAGCCCTGGTAGAGCGTCTTATTGCACGGCGACAATCCGTAGAACAACTTAAAAATACCATACTAGATCCAGGTCTCACACTTACCCCTGAGCCTCACCCACTAAACTCGACTGTGGAAAATACAGATGATGACCTGCTAAACACGGATAATGTTCCTTTACTGTTTCAATCTTATTTTTCCTCGGAAAATGGTGTAGCTGTTCTATCTTCATCAAATCCAGTTAGTAACACAATTACTGCATCCACGGATCTTATTGATCTTGTCACTCCAAACTTGCCAAAGATCGCAGAGTTTGTTGCACCTGATATAATAGAAGTTCCTTCATCTTTGGGGACGCAAAAGTTAACCATGTTTCAACCTCCACCCCTTGTATTAAGGGTAGACAAATCCCCACATGTCTTAAATCAACACAAAAAGAAACAGGCCATCATACGATCACCTCCTAAAAAACGCTGAAAAAGAGCCCCAGTAAACCTGAACTTTAAAACCCCAAAATCTGCTAAAGACCTACTTACCAAGGAACTATTACAAATAGTAGAAGGAACATCCACCTTATCCAGAGAAACACTTACCTCTTGTGTCCCTCCTTCAATCAAAGATTTTGTGGACGCAATGGAACATCTTATTAAGGCACTACTAATTCCAATACTCGAGAGAGTGAAGAGAATAGGTAGTCAGGTGGATACCCTCTTAGGAACCTTGACTCAAAATCAAGTAGGTAAAAGGGCCCAAGTTGATGATTCAAGTGTAAAGTATGGAGACAAAACCTATAACACAAATAATACTACCATGGCCACAGCAGACCCCATAACTTCTATAGGTGAAGAGAAAACGTCCAACAAAGAGAAAATGACCCCGGCCCAAAAAATTACAAAGGACATGAGATCTTCAACCCAAAACACAACCCAACAAATAGATTTAACCAGGAAGAGGGTGGTATAACACAAATAATACTACCATGGCCACAGCAGACCCCATAACTTCTATAGGTGAAGAGAAAACGTCCAACAAAGAGAAAATGACCCCGGCCCAAAAAATTACAAAGGACATGAGATCTTCAACCCAAAACACAACCCAACAAATAGATTTAACCAGGAAGAGGGTGGTAAATCAAAATCTAACTTCCCTTTAAAAAGCGCCTATTAATACCAAGGCGCAAACGGCACAAATAAACTCCCTTATAGCTTCAGCAAAAATGGGTAACACATTATCCACATCAGATAAGACTAAGTCTGCCTCCCCATACAAAAAACGGCCACGCGAAAGGTACGCCGATCTACCCCCCGCAGCATCACCGAACGTTATTGTATTAACGGGGGTCCTACCATTATCTGCTATGGGAGGTCATGAAAATCACCAAAGCTTAAAAAATAAGGTGATTTTTTTGGCTCAGAGAAAATAGACCTTTACCTCCACACATAAACGGCGATATAATAATGGTAAGAAGGACAAACTGGGTCGGAATTCGCCCTAAAGACATAGAGGGTGATGTAGTAATTGTTACCTTTAAAGATCCAAGAGTTACTACACATATCACAGATTGGTTCTGTGGCCTTAACAGGGGACCAATATTACCAAAACCACTGGCGTACTTTTATCCTGAAGCATTAATGCCCTCAAAGCCACATCAAATCAAAACTTATCTTGATAAATTTTCATTGGAACAGCCCAGAAGACCAAGCCACGTTAAATATCTCCCAATGTATGGAGCAAGGGATCAGACATTTCATCCTCACAATGACTATACGCGATTGCCGACACCACGACATAACCTGGTGGGTTATGGTGAAGCTCCTCCATTCTTAACTCCATCCTGGAACTTTGCCTGTCACAATTACTTTGAGCCACTCTATGGTCTTGATGATGTAGAATGACTCTCCCAAAGCAAAGAAGATAACCAGGGTAGCAGGAAACCTCTGAGTAAAATTGTAAATATCTCAGCCAGTCAGGAATATCCGGTGGACGGGTCTGATAAAAACCTTTTAGCTAATAGTGCAAGAAAAAGAGAAAAAATCAATGAATGGGGAAAAACCAAAAGAGTGCCACGATTAGACCCAAAACCCATTGTTAATATACATTCTACCCAAAAGGGAGATAGGATTAAAACATCCAAATTACAGATCCTCTCGTGGAACCTGGCAGGACTTGCCTCGAAAATTACACTACCAGCTTGGATAGATGTGGTTAATTATTATTCTATCCTGTGCTTTCAGGAAACCTGGGTGATTTCCCCTATTCACCTACAGGGTTTTCAGACATTTCACTCACCGGCGTCTGTGAGTAATCAGGGTAGACACAAAGGGGGACTTTGCACGTATATTAGCATTGCAGTTGGCCACAGGATCAGAAAAACGCTACTCAAGGAATCATTTCAAATAATTGTTATGGACATCGGCCCATCCCTCTTACTGTTAATTGCCAACTTCTACAATAATATGACCTCAGAACAGCTGGAGAAAGCCTTGGACGACCTACAACAAGCCCTGTTAACACTCAAAGAAACCTCTGGGGGAGAGTGTGCAATAATTTTTATGGGCGATTTCAACTGTCATATCTGCCCTAACACCCGGAAAGATGCTTGTGATCTTTATGAGATAATTGACCTGGATTTCGATGATGCTACCTTCAGTCATTTCCAACACTCCAAATCAGGGAATCTCCTTAATAATTTCTTGACCTCGTTCAATTTTTATTTTGCAAATGAGCTACTTTGCACCCCAAGATCTTTCAGACCAACCTTTTATGGCAGAGGAATGAACTCTCTCATAGATTTTATACTATGTTCAAAAAACAATGCCCCGTTAATATCCTGCTGGGACACTCTTGACCATCCATATAGTGATCACTACCCTTTGTCCATAACCGTTGAATTACCTTCTCCATCCATTATTCAAAATAGCCCAAAGGTAAATTATGAACAACCGATTATAATGGGGGCTACAAATGGATACTCTGTTAAGTGGGATAAAATCAATCCGCATAATCTTCTGAAAAACCTAGTTAATAAGCGGAGAGAGGAGGTATATATCTGTCTGTCTAATAATGATAACCCTAATGCCATCTGCAAAGCTTTCATTAAAATACAGGCCACATCAAAAGAATTACTCACGCGACAGTTTAAATCAGGTCCTATTGTCCCCAAGGGGTGGTTTGACAGAAAATGTTCTATGGCTCTAAAGTCGTTAAAGAATTTGTTGCGTGTCACACCTGGATCACCCACAGAAATACACCAGGCCAGAATCCAATACCGCTTAGCCATTAAAAACAGAAGAAAGGCACTGAAAGCGGAAGCATGGCACAACTTGATGACAACGTCGGGAAACCGGGACATGTCAGCCTTTTGGAAACTTATTAACACCCCTTTGCCGTGGGTAACAATGCCTGAGAGGAGCTTGGACATGGCAATTAATGGCGAGACGTGGGCGAACCATTTTAAAAAGCTATATAGTAAACCCCCACCCTCAGAAAATTCTACAATAGATCTCATTTCTCAATCAAGTTTAAGTCCATCCTGGGAGAGTCACTGCAACATTGTATTTTCGTATGAGGAGGTAGAACTGGCTATCAAGGAAAGTCCTTCTGGGAAGGCACCAGGCCCGGATGCCATCCCAGCAGATGTGTATAAAGCAGAAATAGAATTTTGGGCCCCTCTTCTGACCTCTGTTTTGAACTCTGTAAATACCTTTGATCTTCTTCCATCATGGGCCGAGGCAATAGTAATACCTATCTACAAAAAAGGAGATAGGCACTCTCCATCGTGCTACAGACCCATATCCCTGCTCGACACCCTAATGAAGATCGTTGGGCGCAACATTTTGAAACGGATAACCAAATGGACGGAAGCTGAGAATATACTTTCGAACTTACAATTTGGTTTCCGGTCAGGCAGAGGAACAATAGAACAGACCCTCAACTTACACCTGATCATGTCTAAATATGTGGATATCAAGAAGCGAAGCCTGTACATAACGTACATAGATTTAACCTCAGCATTCGATTGCGTCCTTCATGATCAATTATGGGATACTCTAAAACAACTGGGGATAGATCCATCAATCCTCCTTTTTTATTAAGGCCCTGTACAAAGATGCTGGAGCCAGAGTCAGATTTGGCCCGAAGGGAGAGTGTTCGCCGCGCTTTAACATCAATAGAGGGGTCAGGCAGGGGTGCATCTTAGCTCCCCTGCTTTTCTCGCTTTATATAAATGCCATCGGCGAACATCTTAAAAACATCGAATGTGACTTCCCAAAAATAGGAGGCCAGTCTATCCCAATTCTGCTATACGCGGATGACGCGGCGATTCTCTCTCAGACAAGAGTGGGCCTACAAAAAGCTGTTACTGCATTTTCTGCCTTCATGAATGATAGGGGCCTGAAAGTGAACATAGGAAAAACTCACACAATGCTATGTGATAATAAGTACAAAAAAATCCCATGCCCCGTTTTTATTGATGGCCAAAGACTGGAGACAGTGGAGGCTTTTACATACTTGGGAGTCTGCCTACATAAAAAAGTTTCGTGGAGACCAGCTGTTGAGAAGAGGAAACTCGCCTTTATTCGAGCAATTGGCGGGGTTCGAGATTTTGCGGGAAAAATAGGAGGTAGGCCGGTTAAACAACTAATAACTATTTACAAAGCAAAATGCGTCTCAACTGCCACTTATGGGGCTGGCCTTTGGGGAATTGACAAAAACATTTTAGTGATACAAACAGTGGAAAACCAATTTGCAAGGTACCTTTTGGCCACCACAAAAGCAACCTCCGTGTACATGATGCACATTGAATTGGACCTCCCGTACATATCAGACATTATAAAAACTGAGCCTCTGCTTCTCTGGCACAAAATTTGGACCACCCCCGAGACTGCTTTGAACAGAGAAGTGATATTAGATATTTTAAAACTGGAGGGGGCCAAACTTGCGAACCAATCTGAATGGCTGGCCTTTATCAAGAACCTTTTTGAGGAAATTGGGCATCCGGAGTGGTTCTCAGATCCTGCGTTACTGGAAGATATCTCAAGGAAAACCCTAAGAAAGACCCTAATGGCCCACCTGGAAACAATTAGATGGAACAAGCAAAAACAATATAAAAACATCCAGGCATACCAAAGGGTTACATCTCATAAAGGTCTACAATTATACCTTTCTACGGTTTCGTCGTGTTATTCGAGGATGTTACTTTCCAGATTCAGACTGGGTACCTTCTTCCGACTTGTAACATTCCCTACATGTAATGATTGGACTCGGATTCTTTGTCCCTGCCCATGTGACGACTCATCATTACAATCCAATATCCATACCGTTCTATTTTGTAGATATTACATGACACTGAGGAAAGCCCTACTGAAACCCCTACTCAAGAGATGGGGTATCAGGTCCTGCAAAATCGCTTTTGAGCGTCTACAAGAACTCGAAGATAGAGATGTGATATGCATAATGGAACAGTTTTTAAAACTATTGATTAAGTTTAGGAAATCGTTAGAACGGTCTGTGTGATATTGATGCTGTTTTTAATACAACCCTTTGTCCTCTCTCACTTCTGAATTTTTAACCTTTTAGCTGCGTAATTGATGATTTTGAACTGAAGTTTCATGTATATTTTTTTACAACAATCATAACTATGTATGCTTATATGATATTTCTGCTTGAATATCGAATAAAGCTTATTTTGAATCTTTGAATCTTGAGTGATCTCATTCAAGGTCACTGCCCATGTCTACAGGGTTTGTATACCCAATCCATGGGTGCAAGGATTCCTTTAGTGTACAATCATTGAATAAGGAAGTCAAAGTTACTGAGCCCCTGCCCTCTGAGCATTCCTGTAGGCATGGTACTTGTGCTTTCTGTGTTGCTAACAGTGCCTTAAAAGGTTCAGGGATGCAGTTGTAAATCAAACCAAATGTTGGTCTTAGAATAGCACCCTCAAGCTTAGCAATTAGAAAGACTATAGGTTTATGAATGTTAATTTCAACAGTTTCAGTCTGTTGCGTAGTAAATTAATAGTAGCTGCACAAAATGTAATCAAAACAACACTTTTGCATGTTGCTAGCAGGAAGAATAAAATGAACAGTTCTACCATGTTAAGAATGTTCCTAGCAGCCTACAACCATAACACGTTTTCATTGCGCGACTCCATGAGAACATGGAATAACTAACTTCGCTCTAGAGATTCTTGGCGCCCTGTAAACTGCAGATTGGTTCACAGAAGATCAGCTGTGTTTATCAGACTTCATTCAGAAGAGTGTGTTCTTTCAGAATGAAAACACATGATCAGCTGGGCTCAGCTCCTCTCATTACTGGATCGACTCTTGGCATAGGAGTGGATGCGCCGGCAGTTTGGCAGGACCTTATGTGATAACCTGGTGCAAAGGCCTCTCCAATTCAGTGGTTAATTCTAGGAGTTTATATAGAATATATATCACTGTATTTGAGCCTCCATTCAAAAAATTAAATAGGAATTTTCCATAGTCCCGAGATGCAGCTGGTCTAAATCAGTGAGACGAAAATACGTTATTCAAACTACATGTTAACCTTTCATGTCTACTATTAAACCTTGAGATGTGGATATCAAGTATCTTGTGGAAGACTTGATGCCAGTTATAACAAATCAGTGTTTAGATGAAAATGACACTTTAACAAGCTCTGTGGAAGATGATGAACTGCTGAATGTGGACCAGGCTCACTGTGCCACCGGAACCAAGGTATACTCAGCTGAAGAGCCATAACGAAGACGAATACAGTCCTGGATTGCTTGTGTTTCGGTTCAGAAAGGAACTGGCCAAGATATGGAGTGGCTGGGTCCAAACTGAAGTGGCATGGTGGACCAAAAACGATGGACTGGGATATGGCCCAAGCGATTGGCAGTGGCTGAGATTATTCAAGCCTTCCATCCATCACCTTGTTGTTTATTAACGTAGACCAAGGGCAGACAGGCTAACTTAACATTTTCCAAATGTAGTCTTATTTAGGAGTTCACAATGCTTCCAGAACATGTTCAACCCTTGTTTGGAAAATTTAATGTAGTTCTCATATGGCTCTTGGGCCACCCTTCGAACCACTCCACTCCTGTGGTCTAAAGTTTTAGTTGTGGAAGGCTGCTTTAATAGGAATTCCCTCCCTCAGTCGCATCAGAGTAGAGACTTTAACCATAGAGGAAGCTTTCATTCAAGTGTACCGGAACAGGTTGCTCACTAGAACCAATCACTAATTGCTGTCAAAGGTAGTGTCTCCATTCAAATTATTCTGATTATCTATCTGAACTCCTTCCTCCTGTAACCCAACACTGTACCGGAAAGAGCCTTAGATGGTAAAATAGCACCAGTATTGCATTGACGAGGCCAAGTACTTCTGTAAAACAAAATAACTTTGTTGCATTTGTCAAGCCTTACAGGGGTCGTCATCCCAATCTCAAGTCAGTCATTGTGAGATGGATTGTTAAATACATACAAATTTGTTATGCCAAATCCAGGCTCACTATAGCAGTGCCTCCTAGAGCACAATTCACGTGCAAAAAGGCAGTCTTCTGGCACTTCTAGGTAAACTCCATTTAGCAGACTTCTGTAATCTGGTCAACTCCACACACACTCTCAAAACACTACTGTGTGGACATCAAACCCGTCCGTTGCTAATCACTGCTTTGGGGAAAAACTGCTTTATAGTCTACTAGCTTACCCGTCGCGCGTTGCTGCAATCTCAGAAGAAAGGAAATTTAAGGAAACTTGTTATGATAACATTCAATTTACATTGTGTAATTTTAATTTAAAATATTCATCTTAATATGGAAAACATTTTAAAGTGTTTTAATTCTGTTTATTTATTCGAGTGTTTGTGGATACACTGTATTTTTTGTTTTTCCGTCTGGTGCGTACACTAATAAATCAGAAGGTTTTCCGACGCGTGAGCTGGCCACATACAGTTGTCCATGTGAGAAGCACGGATTCTCCAAATCTAGTCCACACGCTTGCAGCGATTGTCCTTGTGCTTTGTTGGTCATTGCAAAAGCGAGTTGCACTGTAAACGTTCAGTATTGGAAAGATTATGAGGGCCCTGAGGGGCCGGGGCCGATATTTAACAATTTTCTTTTTTTTCTTGCCAGAAACCTTCGCGGGAGTGTACTCAACAACTTTGCAAAGTTTCATGGCGATCGGATCAATGCATAAAGGACAAACAGACATACTTTCGTTTTTATATGTATAGATGCAAAGCCACACATGCTACAATCTTACCCTGTAACAAATGTTTTTACTCTTCATCTTACCTTTCACCATGCACAGAACACTTGCCTTTGACTCTATTCTCCACTTATACTTCTCACCCACTTAGCAGGAAAACAATCTGAGATGTAGTTGTTGTCCTAGTGCATTGTGGACCAAAAGAAGAGCCAGAAGAGGTCTTGTAACTCAAAACGTCTTCAAAGAAAAAGAAGTTGAAAACCCCCACGTTAAATGGTAGGAGTATGCAGGGAAAATGAATCTATAACACTATATGGTAAAAACAGATTTTTACGGGTTAAGTAACACATTCATGCAGAACAGCATCATTTAGGGCAGTAAATACCACTTTGTGAATCAAAGGTCTTGAAACATATTCTGCCTGGTTTCTTACCTTTTTGGACTTGTGAATATTATTTGTTCCACGTGCAAAATGACACCTTAGGCATCTTCAAAAAGAGAAGTCACAGCAGTCAGGAAATTGGAAGAACAGTCTGCCATTTTCCCCAACTGGTCTACAATCCTAGATCCAGGTGATAGAGTGTGTTGAAAGAGGTCCTTTTTTAAAAATAGCTGAATAAGACCATATTAACACATGCATTGAAGCTGGCTTTGAGTGCTTGTGTTAGTGGAACAAGTACACCAAGTTTTTTATTCTGTCACTAGCAGCCCACCCCGACCTTGTCCGGGAGCTTTCAGGTTTCCCCCTGCCCCCGCCTGCCCCGACATTGCTCTGCTCCTCACCGTTGGCTCGCCTGCCCCGTCCCCCGCCTGGGCCGACACCCGCCTGCCCCTACAGCTCTGCTCCTCACCGTTGTCTCGCCTGCCCCGACCCCCGCCTGCCCTGACCCCCGCCTGCCCTGACCCTGCTCTGCTCCTCACCGTTGCCTCGCCTGCCCCGTCCCCTGCCTGGGCCGACACCCGCCTGCCCCTACATTGTCCTCGAACCTTACCTCAGCCGTCGGTCCGGTCCTCGCCGCTCTGTTCCTCACCGCCTGTCCACCGCCGCTCCTCCCCCGCGCCATGTCCGCCTCTCCGCTGCTGGTACCGCCGCTGTCCGCTGTTCCTGACATCACCGCTCCTCCCCTGCGCCAAGTCCACCGCTCCTCGGACGCCGCTCTGACGCCGCTCCTGACGTGACCACGCACGTCGCCCCCGGCGCTACTTAGGACGGACTACTTTTTAAAAAATATAAATTTTTTAAATAAGGTTTATTTTTTTAATGTATATAGCCTATAACCATCTACACACCCTGCCGATTTCAACGGTGTATCGGGTGTGTAGATTGGCGCTGTGGTTCGCGAGTTTACCCGCCTCAAAGCCTGAAAGTTACTACTTTATTATAGTAGTATAGATTTAGACCGTGGTGGCTTATGGGGCATTAAAGTGGTGGGGCAGAGCGGGGGATGCAGTGCAGGGGGAGGATCGTGGAGGGGGAGGAAGGGGGCAGCATGTGTAAAATAATAAATAAAGATGCTCATCAGCCATCTGCAGCGTCTGTGCTCTTCTGGCCTCTGCTCCTAGACTCTGGGCAAGCCACTGGCTCCCCAACGCCAATCAAGCCGCTGGTGGCATGCTGGTATTACCCAGCATGAGAGCAGCACTTTGATTGGTGTGAGGGCCCCAGTTAGGAGCTCGCTAAGCGACTACGACAGTTCTTGCTCTCCACTCATCTGTACTGCAGAGCTCGAGTGGAGATATCGAAGTGCCTATGCCGGTTTGCCATCCTTAGATGCATTGCACATATGAAGCAGGCTCAACACTCTTCCTTCTTGCAGCTGTGTCGTGTCGGAATGGATGACCACACCTTCTGCTGCAGTCAGTTTAGCGAAGAAAAATAAAATGATAATATCTGAATAAACAAGCAAGTAGCAGTTTTTAGATTCAAGGAAGAATCGGAGTCAATTAGAAATTACAAAGGGTTTAACTAAACTAGCATCTAATAGTAGAAAGGAAATTGGTTCAAACCTCTCAGAGAAAGGGGAACCCCATGTTTAGACATTTTAACCAAGGTAAGAAGCGCAAAATGTCTAGTCTTTGGGTCCACATCTCTAGAACCCAGCTCTAGAGTCAGAGCGTTGTTGGTAGGCTGGTCAGACATATTTCTTAGCATATGTAATATGTTGTATACTTGTAAAGCGCACAGCTGCCCGCATCACGGGCGTCCCGGCGCTGTATACCGCTGGGGAACCCGCCCGGGCTTTCCCTGTGAGATGTTCCCTTCTGGGCACCCCCAAGGTGAGACCAGGCATCCCCTGCGTTGAAGGGACCGTTGTGAAGATTAAGCAAGCTATTGCCCAGAGTTGCAGAGTGGAGCCCAAGGTTAGAGTAGGCGCTGAGGCGAGAATTATCAGGCCCGCTGACATTTTGCCCCAAGACCCTGCCGCGTTGGGAATCGAACCCTGGTCCCGGGCCTATCTCAGCTTCCGGGTCTGCCGCCTCTAACCATTGAGCATACTTCCTTCATTTTCTCCTCGTGGCGAAGGTTTTGACTAAGCAGCATAGGAGAAAGATGGTTCTATCCACTATAGATTGATCAAATCAGTGGTAGATTCTGGACCTTCGTGTGGTGCAGAAGCCACCCAGATGGCTTCTCTGCTAATTAAATCTTCTCTCCGAAATATCAGGCAAAAGCTGAGGCAAGAGCTGACACCAGAGTATCTAAGAGTTTCAACAATACTTCATGGATCTCTAGAGAGACTTAAATTGCAGCTGCCACAGAAGCAAATGCATTCAACTATGTCTGAAGAAGCAGGTTGATGCTCGGAAGAGCCAGTACTACCACAACTTATTTATTTGGCTAAATCTGGCCTGCACTTCCTTTCAGGCAAATATCCCTTTTATTAAAAACTTTATAGACAGGATTGAATAGCCCTCTCTGCAGTTTGACCATCTTCTCTTCTTTGTGAATAGAGTGTAGGCCCACATTTTGATCTCGCTTACATTTTGAACTTGTGTACAAGTTTTTCTTCAATTTCTCTTATGTAAGACAACTTTTCTGCTGTGCCATTACGTAGATGAGGAGTGTGAGTGGTATCCAAGCTTTGGATTTTTCTGAACCTTCGACTTTATTTCTAGATAATAAAGATGTGTTGAGAATTCAACCTTCCTTTGTTTGAAAGCCCATTGTGCATTTCCAAATAAACACAACTAGTGCCTTACTATGTTGATTCTGAACCCATCTGAAGGGAAACTTGGATATTACACTTGTATTACTAAAAACATAAGTCAAATAAGTTAATGGTTTATCGTGTGATTTTAGTGTTTCAGTTTCTTCAAAGCAAACTGTAGCTAGTTGACAAGTGGCCTTCATCACTGCTCGTTATGAAAACACTAATGGCCCTTTTATGGGTACATTTAGGGCTTGTAACACAACCAACTTCTGCTCTTGTTCAACCTCCAGTCATGGCAATTCACAGCACCATGTGGCTTAACTTTTTTGCCTAGCATTCCTGCTTTAATTCTGATCCCAGCTTTGATAACCATGGTATCCTTCTGAAAACTGTTTATTTAATTTGTAATTTCTTACCTATACTCTTGGTTTACCCTTTGACAATGGGAAAGAGGTTGCTGTTTAATTGAAATATTTATCAATATGGAAGAATATCATGTGATGGAGCAGGAAAAGTTACTATTAATCGTAGTTCCCAGTCATGGATAAGAATTAATCAATCATCCTCCCATACTGGCATCAAACCAGAAGCATAACTTGGGCTGCAAATATAGGGCATCATTTTGACCTTCCTGTCTTTCTCTGCAATTAATTTACAAACACATGTTTCAATGTGTGTTTTTTTTTTCCTTGGGTGGGGGGAATCTTTCAAATTTTTAGTCCTAGCGTTAGGTGTCTATGATAAAGAACTAGGAACTAGCATTTTATTCCTAGGTGGACTTTTGATTGTGTTGGTCTAAATTTTACTAGTCTGATTCATGTTCGAAACTAGTGACTTTGTGTTGTTGTGCTCAGATTTTATTTAAGAATAAGACTGTAAGCAAACACTGAATGTAGACGTCAGATTAATATCTTTACTGTGATGTCTCTCTAATCCTTTTAGTCGCAAGAACATACATTACTTGAGGGTGGGAGAGATGATCTTGTTCCCACCACTTACTGATAGAGAAAGGTTAATTCCTTAGCTTGCCGTCCCTCAGTCGTGATTTACTGTCTTGAATTCCAGTATAATCATTATTCTTGAATGAACTGCTGATTTCTGAGCAGCAGCTTTTTGAATTCAGAGGTTTATGATGAATTAGTTTTAGGCTCATTTCGTAGCAAAGAAAAAATACAGCTCTTGTCCTCACAGTTCCTAATGAAACGGTTAGATACTCATTTTTAGGTCTCACGTCTAGCGTTGCAGTGCGCAGCACTGCACGTGCAGCACGAGACTTCTTGAAGGGGCTTCAGAAAGCTAACCACACGCTCGTGCGTGTGCTTTTGCTTTCTACGGCTGTTGTCCCGCCTTTAAAATGCTCGTTCCCGATGGTGGCTAGCACGCGCAGCAGTGCGCGTTTTCCTCGCTGCGGCACTCCCTCCCCTGTGGTGCGCACGCACCACTGGTTGCAAGGAGTCGATGGGGTGCGCCACCATGGGACCAATGCTGTGCCAAATTCAAGTGTACGGTATGGTCGTTATAGTGGAAAAAAATGCCAAGAAAACTTAAATAATTTTTGCAGGGAATGTGAAGTAGTTGTTCATTGTATTTGATGACAGGATTGCGTTTTGGGAGTTTTCAGAGTCCTGAACGAACTTGTGTTTTAAGAGTGGTTTATCATTTAATACAAAGCTCTCGGGTTGCCTGGGTCAAGTTATGAAGATGTCTGTGGTGTTAGTTGCATAGATTGCACACTAGGGGGTGCTCTCTCCTCTCGTCACCCCTGCCGCTTGTGGTTTCCTGTAACAAGGGTAGGGAGGCTGCGTCCATTGCAGCGTTAAACCTCACCTCAGCAGGAGCAGTGCAGAGCGCGGAGCTCCAGCCCCGGCCAGGAGTTACTTGTCACACGCTGTCTGCATAGCAGCTCCACAGTATAAGCAGCAAACTTCACAAACAGCCATGGCGCAGACTGCCACTATAAACGGCCCCTCGCCTTGGGATTTTAGATTGGTGGGTGGAAAGGATTTCAGCACTCCTCTGACTATCTCCAGGGTAAGTTGTGATGAAAGGAAACGGTTAGTTCCTTTCTTTTGGAAGTGTATGCATTCTCGATTTAGTTATAGGTGCATACGTCTTTTAGGTTTCTATCAACCCTGTCATCCACCCATTAATGCACCCATCTCACACACCTGATCCATCCACACTGCTAAGTCACCTAGCCATCCGTCCTATGACTACATCCATCAATGCCATCTATCACCCACCCCACTGAGACTTCCATCCCTCTGACCACCTCACCCCACAGAATCGCCCATCCATCCATTCATCCACCTCGGTCTCTCACTTTGTCCTCACTCCACCTCCACACACACTGTTCTCTCAAGGTTTCTCCTTTCTGACTTCTATACTTCTAAAATGTAATGAAAATACCTGCATGAACTTAAGAACCAAGATGGCTTGCTCTTTTAAAACGTGAAGTTCGTTATGCCAAAGAGTGGATTGAGAAGGAATGTCGGACGGCGGCGTGGTTTGGGGTTCAGGATTCTGCAAAACCACGTATTCTGCACGCATTTGATGTATACAGTGGGATACATGAATCACCGGGCACACACTGGCGCGTGCGTGTGAAAGCCGGTGCAGCAGTGTTGGGCGGGCACATGTGTCCAGTGGTTTATAGTGTGCTGAGGAAGGAAGCGCGTGGTCTGCTGTGTTCTTGAAGGTGAAGCCATGGAGTCTTCTCAAAAACATGGCTACTGCGTTATGGAATTGCTCGGGAGGCGTCACTATATCACTTAACCTCGCACCGACCCGGATGAGCCTTTTCCCATAGTGCAAGTGATGGTGCACGCGGCTACTCTATTTTGATGAGACTGTGTGGTAGTCTGGCAGGTAGCTCACTGACTGCTGAGGGACTGGTGGTGGCCAGGTGGTTTCAGACAGCAATGGCGAAGTGATGATTATTATTGGAGATTGAAGAAAAAACAAAGGGGATGATGGACGGAGCGTTGACAATACAAACACTCACCCCCAGTCAACTGATCTGGGTTTAATCCATCACCGTTCTTTAGCTCACTCCGCCACCCCAGTTCAGACATGACCATATGCAAATCAGTCTGACCCTGTGCCTCATGGGAACAGTCCAGCCCGAACTGCCAAGCCATGTCTTCCCTGGACCGGAATCAAGCTTCCCAGGACCGGTTTCTGGCATTACAGCCTTCTTCAGCCGGGCTTGCTTGAATCCAGTGGCAAAGTGAGCAAGGGACTCACCTCTGAGCATACCCTGCCAATTTAGGGCGAACAAAGAAAAAACAAAGGGGAGGATGGACGGAGCGTTGACAATACGAACACTCACCCCGTTATATGGTAAATACCTCGTTTTTCCCTGTTAAAATCCGGTAAGTTTAACCTGCTGAAATTACTGCTAATTGTCAGATGCATAAATGCCTTCAAGCTCGTAATTCCGACACGGGCGTAAACACAGTCTCTGACATTGAATCATCTGGCAACGCTGGCATAGTTTATGGTTTTGGTGATTAACTCCCAGTAGGAATGACTCTGAGCTGAATAGTAACATCATCTATTAACAGTGGGTAGTCACACAATAGTAACATCTGGTGATACATACAATACTGTATTAATATTGTTCACGTCTCAAAGCTGTTTTATACAACTTCTCTTTAGAGCACTGAAAAGATGACGCAGCTCTCAGATACAGCATGCCTGTCCTCCGTGGCTCCACTCCCAGCTGCTCCTACTTAGTCAGTGAATACCTGTTGTGGTGTTATTCTGCATGACACAGGCCTTCCTACTGACGCCTCACTCACCCCAAGCAGACCTTGCGGTAGGATATATAGGACTTAGGGTGACCAACCGTCCGTAAATTTCACGGACTGCCCGTTATTTGGGCCTCTTGTCCGTTGTCCGTCAGGAAATCTTTCACGGACGCCTTTTGTCCGTAATTTTGGCCGTTGCTGCAAGCAAGCCCTCCTGCAAGCAGCCTGAGAGTTCTCTAACTCTCACTGCAGGGGCCCAGCTCGCACTGCTGTGAAGTGAAAGACCTGCAACAGCCCCTCCCCACTGGGCACCGATTGCTATCGGCCTTTATCATTCTGTTTGACTAACTACTTAATAAACACAGAATGATAATGGGCCCCTACGTACAGATACACCATTTGCTGGGCCTCTTCCTGCCAGAGTTCTTCATGCAGTGAGGCGCGCCCCCCTAGGGGTCTGTGACTGCATTCCTAGGGGGGTGCATGTGCCATTGCAAAGAAGTGTAAATGAAGACGGCCTGGAAGCGTGGGCTTTTTTTATTAGACGCAATTCCAGGCGGTTTTTATTTACAGACTTGAAATGTAAAGTATACAAATTGTGCTATGGGGACTGGGGTCATTGAATGTGGTGACAGAGTCAACGAGGTGGCTGAGAAAACCAAAGTATTATGTAAGGACTTTGTCATTTCATATCCAGTGAGGAAGGGAAAAAGTAACCCACACACAATGAAATAAAAAGTAAATTCAGATTTAAACATCATGTTATTCTGACAAATCCCTTAATCTCCGGTGACTACAAACTAATGTGACCTTGTGTAATGTAATAGGTGCTCACGGCATTCTGGTTTTGTTCTGAACCTAGTGATAAATGAAGGCGTCCAAAGGTATTAATGGAAGAAGTCTGATATTTATCAGAATATACTTCTACAATGTCACGCCAGTAGGTAAGCTGAAAAAATCTAGAAGTATTCAGAAATATATAAATGAAGAAAAATTCAAATTAGTATAACATACATTATATTTGTGAACAGTGCGGCAAATTCTACTATTGCGTACGCCAGGGTCACTTCCCCCAAATTGATTTAAGAGTTCCTAGTTGTCTGCATGATGCTGGTGTCTCATCTTCTGCACAAGGAACAGGATTCCTCTACGTTCATAAAAAGCTGTGCAGCCTGAAAAACATTTACTAAAACACAGCTTTGATAGAACTGGCTCTGGTCTAATACCACTGAGGTAGTTGAGTCTGTGGATGAGTGTTCTCAATTAAATTTAAGAAGGTAAGAATCGGAGGTCAGCTTTTCATTATTCGCCATAGTCCTTGCCCGATGCTGCAAAAGCGCTCCATTTTCCAAAGTCTTTTGCCTGCATTTTATTAGGAAGTTTTGCCAAAGTGTACATCACAGAGCGAGGAAGGTGTCTTATTTTTTTTATTTTAGACTATGCCTGCTCTTCTACCACTGTTAAATGCTGACTCAGCAAACATAGGAGTCAATAACAAAGGTTTTACGGATACAAACATTTGCCCATTTTCACGTTTTAAGCATATATGATTTTAATTTATGGTTTGCAACAGTGAGAGTATGCATGTTTGTGTTGTTTTAGAAACTTGCAATGTCATTGGATTTATGTGAGTTCCTACACTGTGCATGTGATGTAGCATGTGTGCGTAATACACTGTGTGTGTTTGTGAGGGTGCATTTTTATGTGATTATGTATGATGTAGAGTGACCAACTGTCCCTAAATTACACGGTCGTCCGCAATTTGGACCTCACATCCGTTGTCCTTGAGGATCCCTTTTACGGGCTCCTTTTGGCCGTAATTTTGGGCATTACAGGGAACAGTACTGTTCCCTGTATGAAGCCTCGACTCCCTGATGGGGCCTGCTTGCACTCCTCCTCGGAGCACAAGAGTAGCCCCACCCCTTGTTGTTCTTTTTTATGGCTGATTGCCACATACAGAATGACAGAATGACAATGGTCCAGTCTAGGTTGGTAACGCATGTGGTGGGTCTCCCCCAGCCTCTGTCTAGGGCAGGGCCTTCTGTCAGACAAAAGAAATTTGCAAAAACGCCAATTCTGCTACATGAGAATCCAGCTCAAGAAAAGGAGCTGGTGAAGGAAGTTAAAAAGAAGGGGCTAGAGTTCTTTCACAGTCGCGTCATTTTGGAACTGATGCATTTTCAATATTATATTCAAGGAAGCCATGATTGCTACTTTTTTATTTTATGCAACTAACAACCATTGACAAAGCCAATAGTTCTGGCTTGTTGCAGGTATTAGGTTACTTGTTGTTATATAGCTGGATACAATGATAGAAGAGGCTAAATCCCAATCAGGCAGCACACTATACTAAACACAGATTTTTAGCTTACGTGTTTTAAGCTACGCCTTTAATTACATCGAACACCGCCTTTGGAGAGCCCCCTCTGTTTTTTCATCCCACTTAAAGCCCTTGAAACAACACTGTGTCACAGTCACCTCATGGCCTGGCACTGTGCATCATTCATGGCTCATGACTCAGATTGCCTATGCACAGGGGCATAGTGAGCCCTTCCCCGCCCCAACCATTGCTTTAGGAACAACAGAAAGGGTGAAAGTATTGATGGCTTCTGCTGTCTGCAACTCTGCAGACAAAGGCACAGCTCATAATTAATATAAAAAGGTGGGTGGGTGAGTGAGTAAGTGATAGGATGGGTGGACGACTGGATAGATTAGTGAAAGGGTGAATGGATGAATGAAAGGGTGAATGGATGGATAATGAGAGAAAGGATGGATGAGTGAGTGTAAGGAAGGATGAGAGAAACGGTAACAGAATGTATGTATGGGTGGAAGGGTAGATCGATGGGTAAAAGGGTGGATGGATGAGTGAACAGATGCATGATGGGACAGTTAATGGGTGGATGGATGAGTGAAATGATGGATGGATTGATGAATTGATGAGTGAAAGGGTGAATGAATGGATGGATGGATGAGTAAACGGGTGGATGTAAGAATGGGTGAGTGAGTAAAAGGGAGGCTAGATGGACAAAAGGATGGATAGATGAGTGAAGGAGTGAAAGGGTGGATAGATGACTGATAGGGTCAATGGATGGATTCATGAGTGGATGAATAGATGGATTGGTGGAAGGAAGGAAGGATGGCTAAGGGAAAGGGTCGATGGGGATAGAGAGGAAGGATGAATTGATGACTGAAAGGGTGAATGGGTGGAAGGATGAGTGACTGGGTGGATGGATGAGCGAAAGGTTAAAAGGCTGCATGGATGGCTGGATGGAAGAGTGGATGGATGAGTGTACCGATGGATAGGGTGAAAGGGTGGATGGATGGATAATGGATGGATGAGTGAAAGGGTAGATTGAGGGATGGATGAATGAAATGATGGATGGAATGATACATGATGGATAGGTTTGCAAATGATTGAATATGTTTGGTTGTGGATGGGCTTACTTATATATACTATTGCATGACCTCCTCTGATGTGTCTGTAAAGCTTACCTTTTGTCCCGAAGTTTTGTCCTGAATTTTGAACTTCTGTCCTGAATTTTTGTCCTGAATTTTGACCCTTTGTCCTGAATTTTTACACTGACCGTCCTGAATTTGCACCCATTCCAGTTGGTCACCCTAATAGTACTTGGCACCAACACTTTACTCAACTGCCAACTGGGTCACAACAGTGTTTGCTGTTATTCCCCGTTCAGGTCATTGGTGTGTTGTGCAAACAGCCGTGCACTAAGTCATTGAAGTATGACGTCACCGCTAGCAGCAGGCTTTCTCTGGGGAATGTCCTTAATCATACTCTTTAAACTCACGGTGTGCTGTACTTTCCATTTCTGTCCGCCACACAAACAAGGCTGCGCTTCACGGATAGTGGGATATTGCACAGCACTCCGTGAATAGAAGGCACTTCTCTCAGGTAGGTCTCCAAGCACTGAGGAGAGGAGCGAGTTGCAAGGTCTCCTTCTGCTGTAGTACCATGTGGTCTGAGAAAATACATGTAGAGTCATTGCAGTACAAGGAGTCACACTCAAACTTCACTCGTGTTTCAGATTATTAGACTGTGTCATTTTTTCTAATAACTCAGAATAATGCGTCTGTATTGCAAGCATAAAATACACCTGTGAGAAATGCCCTGAAAGGAACTTAAAACAAATCTATAACCAGCACTGGAAAAAGGTTTGGCCTTGGCAAGCAAAAACATGTATTTTTTGCAATGATATGCCATTTACAAAATTGACATCAATAAAAAAGTCGTGCAGTAGTCGAGGCACACCCGCCCTGTTACTGAAGTGCACTCACGTCAGGTGGCGGTGCACATGAGATCAGGTTAAAACCTGTCACTCACATTGCCAGATTGCCAATGGGTAAACCACACATGAATGGCACTTTAACAGATCAATAGCTGGTGAGGACTGGCCTGAAAACCCTGTATATATATTTGAACCTATTTTTATCATGAATTGTTCGGAAAAATGGGGTGAGACAGCTAAGGTTGTTTATATCCCAATATCACAACTAGTGTTTGGTTGCTAAACACTGTCATCTGTTGGATGCTCAAACCACCACTACTTCCTCGTCATTGTTCGTTTTGTGAGTACTGAATATTCTTGGCACGCACTTGGAACTGTAAATGTAATTAGAATGGTTGTACTGTCTTGATGGCATGTGGACCAATATCACGATTTGAAATTGATTTACTTCAAATTACAAGCCACCCTTGATTTGCAGCCAATCCAGTTTGTGTTATTTCTACTGACATGACCACTTTTTAATGACTGTTTTATGGCTTTTTAATTTGTTGAGTGCCGCTGTTTGTCTAAGACAGGCTAAGGCTATTAACTAATCATCCTTACACGTTCAGTTGTGTTACTTCACTGCCTAGATATAACTTCTTGCTGGAATTACAGACTTTTTCGTCCCAAAGTAAAGAAAAGCGCACATACAGGTTTTCTTACAGACGCACCAAAATATTGGCCCAAATTCAAAGGATCTACTATGCAATATATTGCTCTTTAGACTTTTTAAACCCACCACCTGAAACAGAAGCTTCATCTTTTAACTCTTTTTTTAATTTATTTTTATTTTATAACCTTCTTCTTTAAGGATACATATTAATTCTACTAATGCAGTCTGTTCAACAAGGGAAGCCTACTCCCAGCTTCTTCACTGTTGGAACCCAAGAGGTTGCTTCATTTTATTTTCTTTCATAGTCACCCAACTAACCAAACACTTTATCTAACAAAAGGCCTGACCGATTGCATTTGCTATTGCATGTTTAAAAAGTGAATACTATTGGCTTTGCTCCTGAATATATTGTTTGTTCTCTACTTTCTGTGTATCATTTCCTCATCTCTAAAGGTGGAGAAGGAACCAGCAACAGTCTCCTTAGGTCCCATAGTTGTCACCTCTCCATTCTCCTTCCAGTCCTTCTCTCCATACTCCTCTTCCGGTGCAGTCCTTCTTTAGCTCCTGACATGGAACTGAGAAAACATGCGTTTGTACTTTTACTGACCTCAAGGCCATTTGAAAAACTTTGATTAGCCTTTTCCTCAGCTCTGGCTTACTTTGTCTGTTCTGTTGTAACAGCTGCTAAAAGCCCCCCTTTAGGGTCTGCATCTCGACTAGTCTGCTCTTTCATTGTGTGTGTGTGTATTGTTTTTTTCCTCAGTTGTGTCCTTTTCCTTTCTCTGTTCCTGGTTCCTCCACCACCTCTCCCTCTAACTACTATCCACTGTAACCCCTGATCTCCGAAACTCGACTTCAGTGCAGGTCTTCTGTAGCTCCTGATAACCTACCGAGAGTTCAGGCATGTGTGCCGCTGCAGACCATGTGGCCATATGTAAACTTGAAGTGTGTTGCTTCTATTCCTGCAGTCATAGGTTATCTATTTTCTCAACATTATCTTTTTACCCTGAAAACTTATTCCCTTCTAATCATGACAATGTATGTTGTCTAAGAAGAAATTCTAGATGGGCAGACGGATGCCTAGTCATGCAGACCTAGTAGGAGCAAAGCCAGGTGTGATCTAAGAAGGAAAATGAGCCTGAGTTGGAGTTATGAAGTCAGAAGGGTAACATGGAGTGAGTTTATTTGTTCTTGTGCTGTCAGGGCATCAACCTACAAATGCTTCGTCTCTCACTCTTGCATGTGCACTGTGCTAGTCTGGCTATGGTCTGATCCATGACCCAATCTAGGCTGACCCTACATGCTTGTCTGCCTTTAAGGGACTTTGAAAGCATGAGAAGGTCTAGGGGTGGGAACCACTCCTCACACTGTGCCCCCATCTGCCCATCATGAGTCTGTGAAATCTGGACATCTTAAAGATTGTGTACTTTCTGCTCATGTTGCAACCCTGGTTGTTCTCCCATTTTGTTCCTCACTTATGAGGTGTATTTGTGCAGTAGTTGGCAGTATCCCTGCCATTGAAGAGGTCCATGGCTGATGCTCACCAACTCCCTCTCTTGCCCATTTGACAACAGTTTACTTATTTGACAGCCTCTCTGCCTTGCACGTGTTGTCATATGGATTACTAGGCCTTCTTTGATTACCCACCCTATTTTGTGTATGCACACCCAGCACAACACCAGTCTTCTGCTTAGGTTGGTGCTGTTTAGCTGTTTATATGTTTTAGTTCCTCTACAGCCCTCCTAAATGGTCTCTCTCTCACATACACTACCCCGGTAGCCCTCTGACGTTTGCCCCTGCCTTTAGCATAATAGAAACTATGAAATATAAAATGAGATTTTCTGAGCAAATTATAAATACCAACTAATTCCTACCATATTTTGCACCAGAAGCAGGTGAAATGCTCAAAAAGCTACATATGGCCTTACAATTCACAGCATATGTCACAGATCCACAGAAACCAGCAATTTGGGTGGGTGAGCACTGATAAGATCAGACCATTCATTTGTCTACCCTGCGTTGAAGGAGGCGGTACATAGATATTTTTCTTATTGTCCTTAGATCATAAAACACAGGTTTGTATTAAAGTTGAGTGGGACAGTGAGAAACTCATATTCTCCAGTATTAGGGGTGTCTTTCATAGATTCACATGCTTGAATATTCCCCGTCGTCGAAGTGGGAGTCCCACGGTACATAAAATAGCAGTAATATATGCATGTATATATGAGAAATATTATAAATAAAATATACATACATATAATGCAATAAAAATGTAAACTTAAAAAAGTACCATAGAACAGAATAGGCTCATTGAAAAGCCCAAGGGAGAATTCACTTTAGTAACTTATAGGAGTCATTATGTGTTGGTCCACATTCCAGCCAATCAGGCTATCTAATCTAGAACCTTCTCCTCAGAAGCCCAAGTCCTCAGATTTTCTACCGCACGTCGTGTGAAGGGAGTCTCCCTGAGCTCTGCTCAGTTTCTTCAAGTTTCTTCATATTTTTTCTTCAAAATGTCTTCTTCAAAGAAAACTCTGTTCAAGGCTTGTCCATCCTGTGGGAAACTTCGCCTTTTTCATGAGGATCCACACAGTAAGTGTATTTACTGTCTTTATCCGGACCATGTTGTCTCTACCTGCAGACTCTGTCGCAAATTTCCTCCTAAGACTTTGAGGGACAGAGAGGCTCGTCTCCTTCTGTGGCTACAGAAGTTGAAATCATCTGACAACATCGTGTCCGATGCTGAGAGTATGTCATCTGGTTTTTCGAAAACCTCTCAGAAGCGTGGGTCTGAGACTGAAGTCCCCTCTCCTTTTCTTAAGAAGAGTAAAAAGTTGGGATCTTCCAAGGATGTCTCCTCACAAGACTTGCTTCAGGGCGCGCCTACGGGACCTGGTTCTCTGGCGTCTCGTCCCAAGACCATGCCCTCCGTTTCTAAAACGGGCATTGGCTCGTCGACGGGCTCGTCGACGCGTCCGTCGACGTCTTCAGCGTCTACGAAGTCTGTTTTGGCATTTTCCACATCGACGACTACTTCTTCCATGTCGACTAGTTCTGCCACGACGATGATCATCTCGTCGACGAGCAGCCAGGAGGGGAGACCCATCTCATCCATTATTATGATCTCGTCAATCAAACCGTCGACGAAGAAACCACCGTCGACGCATCCATCGTCGACGGCTCTCCCGTCGACGAAGACCAAGGCTTCATCGTCGACGACCGGATCCTCGTCGACGACAGCCCCGTCGACGATACCATCGACGCAGACGATGAACCCCCCGTCGACGGCTGCTCCGCCGACGACTTCCTCGTCGACAGCAAAGACTGCGATTCCATCGACGGCCTCATCGACGGCCTCGTCGACGGCCTCGTCGACGGCCTCGTCGACGACCAAAAAATCATCGTCTACCAAAATTAAAATTCCTACGCCGGATGCAGCGGCGCCAACGAAAAAACAACTAGAGGGTGTTAAAGCTATACCACTCTCGTCGACGGGCTCGCCGACGACACAGCAACCACTACAATCTGCTACCACCTTCAAAGTGGTTTCTACTTCGTCCCTCAAGTCTGTCCCACTTATACAGTTAAGTCCTATTAGGAGTGGATCGCAACCTCTGGAGAAATTATTTCAATCTGGAGCAGAGGAATCTGGAAATGATTCAGAAGTGGATCAACTTTATCAACCAGCAACCAGTCCATCGGATTTACACATAAAGTGTCAGGACTACAGCGATGAGGATGAGTATGCGGATAATACCGTCGAAGATGGGAATGTCCTTTTTCCATTGGATAGCACACAACAACCAAATTACGAACGCTTTACACAAATTCCTATGTCTATGGTGAAAAACCTACAACATATGCTGGATGACTACAATCGTAGATTTGCACCATCGCTGCCGCCTTCCCCAGCACCCCAAGTGCAGCGGTCCCAGGCTCCAGCTCCACGCCCTCCTTCTCCAGTGCTTCAACCACAGTCTCCAGCACCTAGGCCTCGAGCTCAAGCGACTGTTGCACCTACGTCTCCTTTAGGTGCTGCTCCTGATACAGATAATGAGGGTCAAACTCCACAAAACACTGGAGATAATGACACTGATGATGAGGAAATGCAGGATTGGGACAATTATAGGGCACAGACACCCTCTACTCCACCAACATCACCAAGAACTTCGCCACCAGTGGATATCGCAAGTTTCCACAGCCTTATGGTTCGTGCAGCAAAGAGGTTCCACCTAACGTTAGAAACGCAGCAAGCAGAATGTTTTCTGTATGACTTTAAAGACTTGCCTCAACGCCAAACTCATACCATTCCTATTATGACCACATTTGGGAAGAGGGTCTGAAGTTGATGGAACGTCCTAACTCCATTCCAGCCGTTCTACCTAGACTGGACAAAAAATATAAAGCGCCGCCTACTTCCCCAGCCTGCTTAGTTTCACAGCCTAAAGCAGACTCAGTGATCACTCAGGCTGCACAAAAAAGGTCTCGAAATCCAGCCATACCCCTAACTTCCCCCCCGGATCAGGATGGCCGCAAATTGGACTCAATTGGTAAGAAATTTACCACAATGGCAGCGACAACGGTAAGAGCTTCCAACGCCTTAGCCATTCTGGGTCGATAGGACCGTCAAATGTGGTCCGAGATCGCTGGTCTACTTCCCCAAATGCCCGACTCCATCCGGGAGGAAGCACAGGCCATCATTCTCGAGGGAGAAAAGATTTCAACGTAAAGTATCGACTGTGCTGTCGATATAGCCTCTACTGGATTCCGACAATTGGCGGGTGCTGCAGTTTTACGTCGCCAAGGCTGGCTAAAGTCAACAACCTTCCGGCCGGAAGTTCAATCCAGAGTGCTTGATTTGCCCTACGATGGCGAGTCTCTGTTTGGTAAGCACGTTGATGATGCCTTGGAACTCATCAAAAAGGACACGGACACAGCGAAGTCCTTAACAACTCTTCAATACAGAAAGAGGCCATTTCGTGGGGCACGTGGTAGAGGAGGAGGAACCTCTACTTTTCGAGGCACGGGCCAATATAGAGGATACACTTACGACAACAGACAAAGAGGATCCTATCAGTCCCAAAATCGTTCATCCACCTCCAGACCTTACCAGCGGAAGTCCAACTACAGAGGTGGTGCGAACACCAGCAAAAAACAGTGAGAGGTTTGTGCATCTTGGAGGTCGAATCTCGAAATTCTTCTGCAATTGGTCAAACATCACCAACGACCGATGGGTCTTGGATGTAGTTTCAAAAGGACACACCCTGGAATTTACGAAATTTCCCCCCGCTCGCCCGCCTTCGGGCCCACCTTCTCCCCATTTCAGGGAACTGTTGGCCCAGGTGCAGCTTCTGATCAGGAAAGGAGCCATAGAATTGGTACCGCAATGTCAACGCGGCAAGGGATTCTACTCCCGTTTCTTTCTAGTGAAGAAAAAATCAGGAGAGTGGCGCCCCATCTTGGATCTGAGGGCTCTAAACAAGTTCATCGCGTCCAAGACTTTTCAGATGCTAATCCTGCTTCAAATCTTGAATTTCCTCATTCCAGGAGAGTTCTTTTCGACAATAGACCTTCAAGATGCATATTTCCATGTGCCTATTCACACCAAGCACAGGAAATACCTTCGTTTTACAGTCGGCCAATTTCATTATCAATTCAAGGTCCTTCCATTCGGCCTTCGATCGGCACCGAGGGTATTTACCAAAATCCTAGCCTCGGTGGCCGCTTACCTGCGCTTACAGAGCATCCAGTTTTATCCATATCTGGACGATTGCCTCATAAAAGCCGGGACTTTCCAACTGACACAAGAACACACACAAGTCTGCATATCCCTGTTCGAAACTTTAGGTTTCTCCATCAATTGCCTGAAGTCACACTTTCGCCCTTCTCAACAACGAGATTTTCTAGGAGCCTCGCTCGATTCTCGGCTAGGGCAAGTGTTCGTTTCACAGGAACGTCAGAGCAGAATGTTGCAGAAAGTTTAGTTCCTGCAGTCAAGACAGTACGTTTCTGTCCGAATGTACAAGTCATTCCTCGGCATGGCTTCCTCGTGCATTCAACTGATTCCCAACTGCAGACTGCACATGAGAGTCCTTCAGGAAGAACTCGACAGCCAGTGGAAGCAGGTATCAGGGTCGTTCGAGGACAAGATCCATCTGACGTCCCGCATACAAAGAGCTTTGGAGTGGTGGGCTCATCCTCCAAATATAGCAACAGGTCGTTCATTCAAGGACGAACAACCAACACTGACACTGACGACAGACGCCTCCCTAGAAGGTTGGGGTGCTCATCTCGACGGAATGTCCGTGAGAGGCAAGTGGACGGCGTCTCAGCGCACTTGGCACATAAATCGCTTAGAACTACTGGCGATTTTCTTGGCCTTGAAGTCCTTTCAAAGAGTAGTGCAGGGACAGACATTGTTGGTGAAGACAGACAATACCACCAGCATGCACTACATCAACAAACAGGGCGGCACAAGATCTCTCGTGCTATCACAGCTGGCACAGGAAATTTGGGACTGGGCTCTACAACGTCAAATACATCTCCAAGCTATCCATGTACCAGGTGTGGCCAATGTGCTGGCGGACGCGCTCAGCAGAGCCCTCTCGGACAACCACGAATGGGTACTCCACCAACCAACGTTGGATTACATCTTCCGACAGTGGGGCCGACCGCAGTTGGATCTCTTTGCAACTGTTCTCAACAGGAAATGTCTAAGGTTTGCGAGCCGGCATCCACACAAGGAGTCGAGTGGGAATGCCTTTTCAATAAATTGGTCGAACGCCTTCAGTTATGCATTCCCTCCTCTGCCGCTCATTCCACGTCTGTTACACAGAATGAGATTCCAACCATGTCGGATGATCCTGATCGCACCCGAATGGCCGAGACGTCCTTGGTTCTCAGATCTCCTCCTATACTCTCTGACACAACCGATACGGTTGCATCCTCTGCCACATCTTCTCACAATGCATCAAGGTCAAATATGCCATCCGGATCCAGCATACCTTCAACTTCATGCTTGGAACCTGAGTACTATGAATTTGCACACATGAATATCGACAAGGATTGTAGGGCAGTGCTATCAAATGCTCGAGCACAATCTACTGTCAAAACTTACCAGCTGAAATGGAAGCGTTTCTGCGCTTGGTGTTCCACTAGATCACTAGATCCCATGCGTGCTCAGCCAGAACAAATTTTGCCATTCTTTTTGTCGCTAGCAAAATCAGGACTATCTCACTCCACCCTTAAGGTTTTTCTGGCTGCTATCTCTCGTTTCCGTCATGATGGCATAACATCTTTGTACTCTTCCAGGATCATAAGACAGTTCTTCAAAGGCCTTTTTAGGATGTTTCCTCCAATCCGTCGGCCTCCACCTTCATGGCGACTCAACCTAGTTCTGTCTCCGCTGCTTTTGCCTCCATTCGAGCCCATCCATTCTTCCAATCTGAAGTTCCTCACGTGGAAAGTGGCTCTGTTACTTGCTCTGACCTCTTCTAGACGCGTCAGCGACATTCAAGCCTTTACTATACAGCCACCGTTTTTGCAATTTTCCAACGAGGCTGTTACCTTGAGAACAAATCCCAGTTTTATTCCTAAGGTTCCCAGTGACTTTCATCTCAATGAACCTATTGTTCTTAAGACTTTCTTCCCTGCACCTCAATCTGCAGCGGAGCGCTCCTTACACACTCTGGATGTGAAGCGCTGTCTTAAATTTTACATTCAACGCACAGCTGCCTTCAGAAAGTCTGATCAATTGTTTGTTGCATATGGCCCAGTATGCAAAGGACAACCCGTAACTAAACAGACTATCACCAGATGGATATCGTCTGCCATATCCTATTGTCCTCAACTGGCTGGCAAGCCCCTTCCTGCTCCTGCTCGAGCTCATTCCACGAGAGCTGTGTCAACTTCTGCTGCCCTCTTTGCGGGGGTACCTCTAAGACAAATCTGCAGAGCTGCTACTTGGTCCAGCAGCCATACTTTCACGAAGCACTACTGCCTGCAATCAACAGATGCCGCGGATGCGGCAGTGGGTCAAGCGGTGCTGCGGAATCTTTTCCGATAAAGGTGAGCCTCTGTTGCTACCCGCCTCCAGTCATAAAGGTATTGTCATGTTTTGGTTTTTTATTGCTTATTAAGTGATAAGTTATGCCTAAACGTAATTTGTATCTTCCTTTATGACTAATGTATGTTTTACTGCTTTCTATTCTTATTCAAGCATGTGAATCTATGAAAGACACCCCTAATACTGGAGAAGAACATAAGTTACTTACCTGTAAACTGTGGTTCTCCGGTATTGGTGTCTTTCATAGATTCACATGCGACCCTCCCATCCTCCCCTCAGAGGCTCTCTTCTCCTCAAGCATTTATACTTACTTGTGCTACGAAAATCTGAGGACTTGGGCTTCTGAGGAGAAGGTTCTAGAGGAGGCTACAGCCTGATTGGCTGGAATGTGGACCAACACATAATGACTCCTATAAGTTACTAAAGTGAATTCTCCCTTGGGCTTTTCAATGAGCCTATTCTGTTCTATGGTACTTTTTTAAGTTTACATTTTTATTGCATTATTTGTATGTATATTTTATTTATAATATTTCTCATATATACATGCATATATTGCTGCTATTTTATGTACCGTGGGACTCCCACTTCGACGACGGGGAATATTCAAGCATGTGAATCTATGAAAGACACCAATACTGGAGAACCACAGTCTACAGGTAAGTAACTTATGTTCGTCTTTACTGTTGAATGTGGCTGGAAATAAAATAGAGAGCAGATAGAAGATGACCACAGCTCTTCTCCATCAATCAATCAGACTCCTTCACGTGCTTGTGTGGTTGATTGCTGCCTGCTCTGTTTGATATCCACCCGGTGTCACAGGTACTTTTGCCATTGGCATAGGAATAGAAGGTGGATCCAAATGGCATTTTTTCTGTTAGGGAGGAGGGGGGGGCATGCATCTCTGTTCCTTTCCTTTGCATGTGGTGTTACTACAGTGTCCATTGTTCAAGCTAATGCAACAGCAACTAGGCAACTAGATGGCTGAAGTCATATTTTATTTTGTGGGCACTCTAATGTTTGTGCAGGCCTCTACCGAGTAGCCGGATTTATCATTTTATTTCGATCCATTTTACAGATTTTGATCCCAGACAGAATAGTGTAACATTCACACTTAGCACCAAGATCCAGCCATTTAGGTCCAGATTGTATATTAAAGTTAATTTTGTGCCTTCACAAACGTGATCTTGGACAAACCATTAAAATCAAAAAGCAGCAATTCGGCAAAGAACACTCACAGATGTGATCTTGGTTGACTGACAGAAAAAGCTGATCTAAAATGGGAAATGCTGCAGGCTCCTGGTTGACAGGAACACACATATGTGAGTTGAGGTTACTCAACACACACTTGCTATTTTGACGTTCATATTTTAAATGTAAACTCGGCATAACATTTGAAGTCACTCTGAATTTCAGATGCTTACTCAACAAGATATTGATCACGTGGGCCAAATTTCTGGGCTCCGAAATTGCTGACCTCCTGCGAGCTAAATGTATCAGCGAATATGGGCTGCTCACTCAGAACCTCATCAGGTTCTGCACTATCTGTTTAAACAAGCATTTGCAATGGAATAGGTCTCGCATTATTAAATTTTGAGCTATTGGTGTTGAATTATTTAGCAATGCCATTAGCTCAAACTTTAATAATGCGAGATCTATTGCATTGGAAATGCTTGTTTGTCAAGCAATGGCTTATGGTAGATCGAAACATTTAGTCCTTATGAGAGTAGTTCGCTCTCTAAGCACCTTCTTTGAAGTGAGCTTCAAAGGTCGAACTATGCTCCATGGGCCATTGAGGGAAGCTAGTTATGATGTGTTCAATGTAGTATGTGAAGGCCCCCCCCCCCCTCCATTTTTTTTAACATTACTGAAATTTCTGGGATCCATGCACAGAGTTGCAGCATTTTGCAATTAATGATCAGGTTTTACTTGCTCGCTATACATTATGGTTGGGTGCATATTTTGCAAATAAATTATGCAAATATAGGATTGAAGCCCTCACAAGTGCTGCAGATGATGGTACTTATTTTGTCATTCTCTGTGCCACTGGATGTCTGAGATCTACGAGGGCCGCAGATATAGGTTTAGCAGGTTAGTTTTGCATTGTCTTTAGTTTCAAAATCTTTTTGGGGGTTTTGGCATAAACAGTGTTCCAGAAGCTGAGTCTCCTCAGAAACAGAGCCCTGGTCAGCTCAATGCAATGTGGTAGTTGTCACGACATGAAATCTTTGCATCAACATGAGGTAGATACTGGTATGTTGATTTAATGGCCCAGAATATATATATTTTTTTTTAATTGTACTCTCATATTCTTGACTGCATGAGTTTGTGTCGTCTGAGTTCATAGTTGATTTAGTCAATTGAATGGTAATTGCTCAATTGAATATTCTTGCTGGATCTCAGAGAATCTGTTTTAGTGCTGTTCTGACAAAGTTAGCTTTCTATCATGAAGAGGTATGCTTGGTTCAGACTGGTGGTGATTTTGTTTGTTCTGGTCACTGTCACTTCCCAGACACATGTGCAATTGAATATTAACCGTAAACATTTGGACCCATTGATAGTATTGGAATGTATTTTGTGCCATTGGTCTTGTGTGGGTATTGAAAAGCATGAGGCAGGTGGGATCCTTGCAGGATCCAACATGAAATAAGTGATGTCGAGGAGAAAGGGTGATTCCAATTTGCTGGCTAAGGTTTGAGTTTATAAAAATAATTAAGAATTGTGCCATTGAATAATGGGACCGGTTATCCCAGCTTATTTTTCCATATGCTCCAATAGAAGAATATGGCCCAGTAGGCAGGCGTTGTACTATTAATAGGCAAATAAAGATTATAGATTCTCAAATGCCTGTGTAGAGGAGCATGTTGTCTAAGATGATGGCATTTGTGGTTTTGGACCGTCTCTTCCATCTGCAGCATGGCTGTTTCTCTTGTTGTGTAGTGGATTAAGGGACGGTACTATTTTTTTTCATGCTCTATCGCCCTCTGTAATTTTATTATTGAAGGGGTGATTCAGTGTAGACCTGTAGTTTGCAGGTTCTAGTGGGTTGCCAAAGGTTTTCGTTATTGCATGCTTTAGGGCTTTAAGCGCTAATCTTTGTTGGAGGGGACAGGAATCATAAATGCGTCATTCCAAGTGAACTGTAAGAAAATGGTCTTTTATTATAGAGGCTGGAAAATGTCTGATTTAGATGTGCTCTTGCTCACACCCCTATATAGTGAGGAAGGTGTAAGTGGTGCTCTCAGCTGATTTGATTTGATTTGTAGAGCGCATCGAATGCCCGGAGGCGCCTTGGCGCTGCGGATTCAGAGTCCATGGACGGCTGGAATGCGGCAGCCTTAGAGGTCAGATTTGAATAGCCATGTTTTAACTACCTTCCTGAATGTTTTCAGATCAGGGCTGTTTTTAATTGTAAATGGTAGAAGGTTCGGTCTTGGCGGATCTCTAGAGTAAGCTTCTGCCTCCCCAACATGCTTGTTTGAACCTAGGTATTTGCAACAGCTTTTGTTGAGTAGATCTAAGGTTCCTAGATGGCATGTAGTATTTTAAGCGTGATGTCAGGAAGGAGGGACCCTTACCCTGGAGAGCTTTGAATGTGATGCACAATGCTTTGAACAGTATTCTTTTTTTTAACCGGTAGCCAGTGCAGTGATTCAAGCTGTTGGAAGACTGACTCGTGTTTAGGGATATCACGAATCAGTCTTCCTGCTGCATTCTGCAGACGTTGTAGTTTTTTCAAGAATTGTTTGGATCCCTATATATAGGGCATTTCCGTAATCTAGCCTGGAGATGGCAAGGGCCGTCCCCACTGTTTTTAAGGCCTCAAGGGGAATGAAGGCACAAATCTTCCTAATCATTCTCAGAATAGCCCAGAAGATTGAAGTAAGGCCATTGATTTGGCTGTCAAAGGTCAGCCTGTGATCAAAGGTAATCCCAAGATGTTTTACCTTTGAGACCGGTTTAGGGCATTCACCCAGCTCAGGTGGTCACCATTTCAGAGACCATGCCAGGGGATTGGCACCTAGCAGTAGTACTTCGGTCTTACTGCCATTACGTTTGAGGCAGTTAGATTGCATCCAAGAGTTGACGTTGAGCATGCAGTTATTAAAGCGGTCAGCAATCTCCTTCTCATTATTGGTCAGTGAGACCACTACCTGCGTGTCGTCTGCGTAGGATACCAAAGAGAACCCAAACTGTCTAATTAGAGCCGCCAAAGGGGTCACGTAAATATTAAACAGCGTAGGGCTCAAGGACGAAACCTGCGGGACGCCACAGTGTAGATTGAATGTTTGAGAGCTGGATTCATTTAGTTCGACTCGAAAAGATCTGTTGGTCAGATAGGATGTTAGTAGAATCGTGGCAGATTCTTGAAAGCCCAGACTAGACAGTCTAGTGATTAGGGTTTTGTGATTGACGGTGTCGAAGGCCGCCGACAGGTCTAACATATCCACTTGTAACTTAGGTCACCGCTTTTTTTTAAATCAATGTCATCCGTTCTGGTACTTCTCTGAATATTTTGAAGAGTTCCCTTGCTTGGTTTGTTCCATCATTTTATTGCATTTTCTTTTTTTACTGCGCTGTGATATTCTATCATGATCTTTAAACACTGCCTGCTGTTTGATCTTCGTTATGGATTCAGGCTATTTTTTTGAAAATTGACTAAATCAGAGCTGAACTGCTTAGTGTTCATCTTTTTTAACTGATTTAAAAACATTTTTTTTAAATAAGTTGTACTGGAGTCACCGTCAAAACAATTTGTGATGAAGACCATCTAGGAGAAAGTCTGGATTAATGTCAGTAGAGTGTAATAGTCAATGTTTTATTACTGATTGTAAATACTTAATGGAGTCTCTTTGGTAAGAGATCCTTCTCTATCAGAGTTGGTTTGGGTAGGCCACTTGGGCAGGGTTCAGTCTTGAGCAATTGAATTTTGCTTTTGAAATCAGTTGCATTTAAATCTGAGTTATTGATGCTTGAGGGGAAGACCACATCCACTGTTTGTTCTGATGCTTGATGAGGGCCTGAGGTCACAAAACGTGGAGACTGCATTTTCCAATGACGACATGGTCTGATTTGTGTTTGTGCTGCCTATCCAGAATAGTGAATGAGTTGTTTCCCAGTTTGCACTAGATTAATGAAATGATAAATGATAAGTTAAACATGGCTGCACTGTCTTTTGCGAAAGAATGAGTACTAATCCGCTACCTTTATTGCAACCTTTGTTCTTCATTGAGATTTAAAATTTTGAATGCTGCATGAAATCAAGTTAGGTGACTGTTTCAGCTAAAAACCTGATCTCAAATGTGACCCAGAGAATGACCAGTTCCTCTGTCTAAATCATACCATGTATTTCCAGTGAGTGTTTTGCGGCTGAATGCAATTTCGAATCCTGTCTTGAGTGATTCCATCACTGACTAAGAGGTCCATGCCATGAATATAATTGCACAGTAGTACTCCTATGGTTGGTCGGTGATTGATGGATATTGTATGGCCCTTTCCAAATTAACTGGTTCACTATTGAAGCTATACATAAGGCAAATTCAGAAAGCTGAATTGTTTTGGTAGCTGTTACCTCAGTTTGTAGAGTGAGTAAGTTCCAGGCTTGGTGTGTTATCAAGAACTCCTACAGTTCTCTTCCAGGGGATCCTCATCAGTACTCCTAAGCACTTGAATATTCCAGCCCATGCGTGGAGATCCCGGAAAATATATTAAAACTATATATGAAACACCCACACACACACACATATATTTATATATATATATATTCACTGAAAAAACCATAGTTTGACACCAGTTATAGGTAGCTGGAAATTTTACTGACATAAAACCATTGAAATTCCCACGTTATAGTTAGTTGACACTGACCATGTCATGAGTGATGTAATATGTGACGTCATCAGCAGTGCATTGCAGGCGCGCAAGTTATAGTGAGTCCAACTAACTATAACGTGGGAATTTCAATGGTTTTATGTCAGTAAAATTTCCAGCTAACTATAACTGGTGTCAAACCTATGGTTTTTTCAGTGAATTTAATAGGTTTTTTAAATGCTAATTCCTAACTATAACGATTGTGAAACCTCTGTTTTTTTCACTGAATTTCAAAGGTTTTTTAAAAGCGAATTCCTTTCTATATCGAGTTTGTAACCTACTATTTTTTTTTTTAAATTTGCTTTTTAGGTCTCGCAACCTATCAATGCGCATGCGCATTGAGTGGAGCGATAATTCAAGTGCTCAAAATACTCGTCAAACCAAGAGCTTTTTGGTGCGTTTTTCTTTGAGTTCACGTGAATCACGTGACCAAACAAGTATGCGCATCAGCCTCCCTCCCTCCCTCCTAATTGCATTTTTTAACGGCCGCCACCACATCAAAGGGCTTCACTCAGCGTGCGCTCTGCGGCTTCTCCTCCCCTAATTAATCATGGCTGGCCGGCCGTACTTTCAGTTTCCCGGCCGCTCTTGTTTTATCTTGACATCAGCGAAGTGAGGTACAGGCCGTTGCGCGCGCACCACTCGCGTCTTTTTTTTTTTTATTCTTTTCGCGTGCTTGTTGCTCATACAGCATAATTCTTGTTTTATTTTAATTAAACAAGCGTTTTCCTGGCTCAGCGTGGTGCCCACTTCATGGAAGCCGCGCTTTACCTTTCACTGACGCTCACTCTTCCTGCCCTCTCTTCGGGCTGCCTCCTCCTCCCCCTTGTCTATGTCAGGGGCGGCCACTGAGAACTCCGGCTCACCTCGCAGTCCTCTATCGACATCGCCTCCCCTGTGCAGTGTTCCGGGAAACCTCGCTCGGATGCCCGTCAGAGAAACTAGAGAAAATGAAAGGCTTCAGGTTTGATTTAAAAATAAGCTATGTAGAATCACGTTTACCTGTAACAGTTCTATATATGTATGCTTTTATTCTACCTAACTTTCATTTAGTCCTTCTTGCTGCTGCCTCCCTTCCATTTCTGTCGGCCCTTTGTTCTGTTTCATTCATGATCATTGCTGGAGCTTTCTTCACGCATCTAAGCCTCCCTTTCAGCTGCGTGCGCATTGTCCCCATTACTCCATTCTCCACCTATAGAATTCACTCCATGCCTCCTGGAAACTGTATGCCATCCCACGGAGTTCAAACGCTCCTCTCTAGCCCCTAAATCTTAGAGGGATCTGAAGCCAAAGGTGAGGGGAAATCCAAGGGAATGCAACTGAAACTTCTGAGTATTCTGTCTTTCACAAGTCGGTCTGCTTCTAATCTCTGGGTTCTATCAGTTCATCTGTAGCTACTCAACGCTTTTATGTATGAACAGTGCAAAGCGTGCCTAGTTAGCTTGTATAGTGTTACACCATCGAGGATGGTCTTTTGTTTTACATGCTTGTAGGTCTTCAACGTTTTCCATGTCCTTTCAATTTTTAAATACTTTTGTATTTTATTTCTCACAAAATGTAATCGGGATGAAATACTATTGCAGCCTTGAAAAGGATTAAGTTCCATGTATGCCTTGGTAACATCTTTAAAGCGTATTTTGTAAAGAAATGTTCTTCCTCACCTAATTGAAAAGGATCGTTGTGTTGGTTACTGTAAATGCTTTTATTGTTCGCTCCTCCATCATGTCAGGGTTAAATAACCCGGATAAACCCTGGCTGCTTCCAAATATTCAAATCGTTAGCAGCCAGGCCTCCCGCCGCATCGGCAACCAATGCAGCCTGTTCATGCAGTGGCCCAAACTTTTTTTTAAAAATAATTTCAGCGGAAAGCGCAATGGGGACGCAAATCCCGCCGAAATAAATCGTTTTTAAAAAAACAAAGCGCGGGGCTCCCTTGCTTCGTTTACAACACCCCTGAATTCAATTAAGAGATAGACATCACCCATGGGGGACTGTGTTTGATGAAAATATACAGGCGTGCTGATAAGAAGCATCTTAAAACCAGAGCGTTTATCAGGCAGCAGCCAGACGTGGGCACTCTAGTGGGCAGACTGCGGTGCTCTGAGGATACCTATTAAAACTCCTCCAATTCATTTAAGGATTTGGGTTTTATCATGGCAGAAAACTTGTGGGCCCTCTAAACTTTACATATGGAACTGCTTAGGTCAGAGAAAATAAACCACAACAGACCTATACTGCTGCTTAGTATAAATGTAGAAAATACAGAAGGGGGAGAGAAAACAAATTGCACCCGGCTGATTTCCATGGAGTTTACAGGATAGAAGCGCGTGCTGCCATTTAAACTCGAGCTTCAAGACGTCTGTGAGAAGTTGTGTGCATGGAGAGATGATTGACAAATAGTTGCCTGGTTTTATCCACTTTAAAAAAAAAATAAACATATTCTAAGGTGGGTGAGTTTGCCATTTACAAATCAGTTTCCTGGAACTCTGCAGTCCACGTTTTTAATGAAGTGTGCGCGTCCAAGCGGGCCAGTATTTTCATTAATATATCACATGTGCCAGAGCTTTGGGGATCCCGCACAGTACGGAACCTTGCACAGTTAGAGGCACTGGTGCGATGGTTTAGCCATGTTCCGAGATCCCCTGATGCCTGTTGGTGTTTGATTCCTGTTCTCTGTGAGAGGTCAGTCACAGGCAGGACTCAAGGGAAAGAGCTTCTTGGGGGGTTAAATGGCACCAACGGAAAGCGCAAGTCACCGCCACTAGAGATGGTAGGAAGCCGTGGCTTAGCCGAACCCTGCTTTAGCAGCTTCAGATAGAGTTTCACTGAACGTGGTGTTGTTTTATTTGTTGACAATGATAAACAAGCATTGGTATAGCCAATAGATGTTGCTTTTGGGACCTTATAAGTGTTTAGCCATGCAACAGTTGATGTTGTTGCACCAAGGATATTGTGCTGCATAACTACCCTCCTTGACAACCTGGCCAATCTCCGCCTCAAACAACTTGTTGACACCCCCACCCATGTAGCCGGACATACGCTCGACCCAATCTTCATCTCAAGCAAGCACATTTCCTTCGATCGCACCACAGCTCTCCATTGGACGGACCACAGTTGTGTTCACTTCAGCTACAAAACCACCTCGACCCACAACCCCCCACAACCTATTCCCCGAAGAAACTGGAACAAAATCACCACCGACCAACTCCTCACATCGCTCAACCAAAACCCACCGGCCCTCTCATCGGACCCAAACCAAGCTGCCATCAAATTCAAACAATGGCTCACTCACAGCGCTGACGAATTAGCACCCTTGAAAAACCATCACACCAAACAAGACAGCAAAAAGGCCCCCTGGTTTAACGATGACCTTAAGATATCCAAGAAGCTATGCCGTACTCTCGAGAAAACATGAAGAAAAAACCCAACCACCGACAACATGACCACCTTCAAGGCAGCCACCCGCAAACACCACCAGCTGATTCGATCCACCAAGAAATCAGCGTTCAAGAATCGACTCGACAACAACGCCCATAACAGCAAGGAACTCTTCAACATCGTCAAAGAATTCACCAACCCCACCGCAGCCTCAAACGACATCACTCCCTCCCAAGACCTCTGCGATTCGTTATCCTCCTTCTTTTACAACAAAATTGCCGACATACATAACAGCTTTGAAAACAGTTCCAACGAACAATCCTCTCCACCTCCTCAGAACCTAAACCGCCCTCTAACAACCTCAGCGCCTGGAACCCAATCACCACTGAAGACACCATCCGCCTAATAAATTCCATACATTCTGGCTCGCCAACCGACCCATGTCCCCACCACATCTTCAACAAAGCAGACTCCATCATCGCACCCCATCTCCGTGATGTCATCAACTGCTCCTTCAACTCTGCTACCTTCCCAGAAAGCTGGAAACACGCCGAAGTCAGCGCCCTCCTGAAGAAACCCACAGCAGACCCCTCTGAACTTAAAAACTACCGCCCCATATCCCTCCTCCCATTCCCTGCCAAAGTCACTGAGAAAGCCGTCAATAGCCAACTCGCCGCCTTCAACGAATCCAACAACTCCCTCGATCCCTCACAGTCCGGCTTTCGAGCCAAACACAGCACCGAAACCGCCCTCATCGCAGCAACAGACGACATCCGAACACTACTGGACAACGGAGAAACAGTGGCCCTCATTCTACTCGACCTCTCAGCCGCCTTCGACACGGTCTGTCACAGCACCCTCATACAACGCCTCAGCAACATCGGCATAAAAGGAAAAGCCTTGGACTGGATCATCTCGTTCCTAGCTGGGAGAACTCAGAGTCCGACTTCGCCCATTCAAATCAGAGGCCACCAAAGTCATCTGCGGTGTACCACAAGGATCATCACTCAGTCCCACCCTCTTCAACGTTTACATGAGTCCACTCGCTTCCATCGCGCGTCAACACAACCTTAACATCATCTCCTACGCTGACGACACCCAGCTGATCCTTTCCCTCACCAAAGACCCCAACACCGCCCAAACCAATCTCCACGAAGGCATGAAAGAAGTAGCCGTATGGATGAAAAACAGCCGCCTAAAACTTAACTCAGACAAAACTGAAGTGCTCATCCTAGGATCATCCCCCTCTGCCTGGGACGACTCATGGTGGCCTTCGGATCTGGCTCAGCACCCATACCCACAGACCACGCACGTAACCTTGGCTTCATCCTAGACTCCTCACTCTCGAAGACCAGACAAGTCAACACCGTCTCATCCTCCTGCTTCAACGTACTGCGTATGCTCAAAAAAATCTCCCATTGGATCCCCGCTGAGACAAGAAAGACTGTCACCCAGGCACTGGTTACGAGTTGACTAGACTACGGAAACACCCCCTACGCCGGAATTACAGCCAAATTACAGAAAAAACTCCAACGCATCCAAAACGCATCAGCGAGACTCATTTTGGACATCCCTCGCCAAGATCACATTACCGGCCACCTGAAAGACCTCCACTGGCTTCCCGTCAATAAGAGAATAACGTTCCGTCTACTCACCCACGCACACAAGGCCCTCTACAAACTAGGTCCCGAATGCCTCAACACTCGACTATCCTTCTACACACCCACCCGCCAACTAAGATCCTCCAATCAAGCCCTCGCCGCAGTTCCGCGTATCCAAAGATCCACCATGGGAGGTAGATCCTTCTCCTACTTGGCGGCCAAGACCTGGAACTCACTCCCCACTCACCTCCACCTTACACAGAACCACATCTCCTTCAGAAAAGAACCTTCAGAAGAAGGTAAATGCTCCAAAAGTGGAGTGCAGGATCGGTCACACAGTCCTGTCACGGGGTGACCCCACTAAAAAACATTATTTTGGGAACTCCACAATGATTCGCCATGTGGAGAGGAGGCACGCCCAGAATTTTGCCCGGGAAAGTGTCAGGGCTCTGGCACAAGAGGTTCCCAGTGATGGGGCCTCTACATCAACCGGAGGACCAACAACATCGGTGAGGGGGAGATCACAAGAGCTGGTTCCGAACATTCAGCCTGCATTTAACAAAGGCGTCCTTAAATGCAGACTGTGATCAGCTATCTTGCTATGGGGAGCAAAGTGTTCTGCTCATGGTTAGAGTATTGGGGAACCATCGCTGCCGTTCCCAGCCCTAATTTTTTTTTTTTTTGCTCCTGTTGAGCAGTTTCCATTCCCTGTTTTTGATTTTGTTCTTAAAAAAAGAAAAAAGAAGAAAAAAAATTCTTTTCAGAACTACCTCCAATTCTCATCAAAGAGCTATATTCTTAAAAAAATGAAAAAGAGTAAGTGAAGTGGAGTGCATTGATAAAGGAAAGGAAAATGAGTAAGAAAGAACAGAAAGGTATGAGAGGAGAAAGGAAGTGAAGTAGGGGGACTGAAAGAAGGAGAAGAAGAGTGAACATGGGTAATGTGGATATTCAAAGAAAATGTAGAAAAGGAACGGGGTGTGGAAGGGTAAGAAAAGATGCATTGCTGGAGTTGCATCATTTTTGTGACACACTCCAGCAATGCATCACTTAGGCGCTTACAGATACGTCTGAAATACTGACGTATCTGTAAGTACTTGCGACATAATACGTCATATATTTAATATGACGCATGACTAGAAGACTGAAGGCCTCATTTATGAGGCCATGCGTCACTTTTACGCCACCGGTGTGTCACTTTTTGTGACGCACCAGTGCTGTAAAAAGTGCACCTTATTCAGTCATATTTACAAAGTGACGCATCTAGGTAGATGCGTCACTTTGTAAATCCCTGCGCCACATTATACCTACGTCAGGTGTAATGTATGCAAAAGGGACGTTTTGACGCAATAAAGGGTCGTAGAGGTGACACAGTGAAATCTATGAGATATCACTGCGTCACTTTTATGACGCTGTTGCGTCCAAATCTTGCGCCTGTTTCACAGCAGGCGTAAGAATGATGCAGGCCCTTTCACATGGGCCTGGCCCCATGTGAAAGGATGCATTGCTGGAGTTGCATCATTTTTGTGACACACTCCAGCAATGCATCACTTTGGCGCTTACAGATACGTCTGAAATACTGACGTATCTGGAAGTACTTGCAACATAATACGTCATATATTTAATATGACGCATGAGTAGAAGACTGAAGGCCTCATTTATGAGGCCATGCGTCACTTTTACGCCACCGGTGCGTCACTTTTTGTGACGCACCAGTGCTGTAAAAAATGCACCTTATTGAGTCATATTTACAAAGTGACGCATCTAGGTAGATGCGTCACTTTGTACTTTTACGCCACCGGTACGTCACTTTTTGTGACGCATCAGCAGCGTAAAACATGCACCGTATTGAGTCATATTTACAAAGTGACGCATCTAGGTAGATGCGTCACTTTGTAAACCCCTGCGCCACATTATACCTACGTCAGGTGGAATGTATGCAAAAGGGGCGTATTGACGCAAGAAAGGGTCGTAGAGGTGACGCAGTGAATGAACTGGGTTTTCCCCATGCTACTCTCCCCTGTACGCTCTCCGGTGCGCGTACCAGGCGCTCCCCCTGCGAAAATCGAAAAAATAATAAAAAAAATTTGCCCCACGGGGCCCTTTTATGGCCCCCACATCAAATTTATGGGGTCAGGGGGGGTCTACCCTGCCCCCTTTTGCTCATTTCCCCCTTTGTTTTTGCCACCTCTTGTGTCTCGATCCTACCGAGACACAAGATGGCGGCCGCTCCGGACTGTTTGGCTCTCGGGTGTCTGTAAACATTCCAATCAGCTCTCCGCTCGCGAACTCGCGTAGCGCGCTTCTAGATATATATATTTTTTTTAACCTAAATTACTCAAAATCCACTGGAGCACATATCTTGAGACATAGCAAAGGCACATCGGGCTACCAGTCCCTACAATTTTGCCAAATTTGGTGGAAATCCATTCAGCCGTTCGGGCTAAATGTGAGGTCGACCGCCCTATGGAAATTAACATGGGGAAAACACGTTTTGGGACCCCCCTTTTATCTTGGCCCCCGCTTGACGAATCTCCCCAAACTTTCAGGGAAGGACCGGAGCGCCGCGAGGCAAATTTGAGGAAATTTTCAGGCAGATTCCTCAACCGGCGCCAAAGTTATTCCCAATAGAATGTTGCGATTTCCCTATTGAAAATAATCCTAACTAGAACTACCTACTGGCGACCGCCAGTAGGTTATATATATATATATATATATATATATATATATATATATATATATATATTCCCCACCAACGGCTCTTCCACACAGAAAATGACGATGAGCAGACCCAATTCTTGGTGCAAACTTTTAAAGTGCTTTATTCGTGCCCAGCCTGTCCGCCATGACTAGTTTTGCTTCCCTTGAAGCTTGATCACATGACATGTTGCGAGTGGTCAGGACCACTATTTAAAGTGCTAGTGCATTTGAGTAAGACTCAATCAGTGCATTGTAGGCATAAACATAAAAGAGACACTACATTGTTTAGTAGCTACTGGTAACACATGAATCTGACATTTCATGGGGCATGTGAACATAAATATTAAATGATTAATATTCAATATTTAAAAACCATGTTCACGTTAGAAAAAAAATCACTCTTTGATTTAAAATGTTTTAAAATACCTTGATAAGATCTTAAATATGTACAGCCCATTCAGGGCAAAATATCTGCATAGTGCAAAAATAATGACCATATGTAGCTACATCTAGTAGTAATTCCAGGAGTTGCCAAACAACCTAATATAGCCCAAGTGGGCAAAGAACAAAGTGCACTGTCTTTTTCAACTCTGTTGGAAACATTTCAAAATAGATAGTCCCGAATGATCAAATGTGCAATGTGGTGTACCCAATGTGCAAAAAAGTGCAAATATAAATCATAAAATAATCTAAATCTCATATCTAATTAATACCCAATAAAACCATAGAAAAGACCAGAGGCGAATTATTTAAAATTATGCAGTTGTCATAATAATCATATTGATTGGTATATTAGTACAGTTAAGACCCGTATTGTATAGTGCAGATTGTAACAAGAACGCCCTCATATATTGAAATCTTACAAACATGTATAAAGGTCTTCGCTGGCATTCAGCCCATTCGGATTTATACTGTCTAGCTCCAGTATGTAACTGGTTTCGAGGAGGCGTAATTTGGCTTCACGATCTCCTCCTTGTTTTAAAGGTAACACCGTATCGATAACATAATACTGGAGATAGGCTGGGTTCGCTTCATTTCGATTTTGAAGTGTCTAGCTACTGGGTAAGCCTGATCCTTGCTAGAAATAGCCCTGATGTGCTGGAGTATCCGTTTGTGGGCGCGTACCCTGGTGCTGTCAACATACCTCAACCCACACGGACACTCCAGCACATAGACTGCATGGTCAGTTTTACAAGTCAGTTTTTTGGTAATTTCAATTGTTTTTTGTTTAAACCGGCTGCTATAGCTAGTTTTGTTACAACCATAGCGACAGGCTTTACACTGAGGACACTTCTTAAACCCTCGCTGGTTTATCTGCTACACTCTGACCAATCACGGGATCTCCTTTAATGAGATTTCAATTTCTGTTGAAGATTTTCCTTAAATCTGAGTGTTTCCTGCTGTAAGATAGAATTATGCGAGACTGAGTCCCAGAATCATTGAGAACATTAGATCTTTCTTTGACTTTAGACATCAATGCTACTTGCCTAGGCATATTCTGAGTTCGATTAATAGCAGACTCAAGAATTTCATTGGAGTATCCCCTGGCTAGGAACCTAATTACTTGGGCCTCCTGTGCAGCCGCACATTCCACCTCCGAACTACAGATCCTCCTAATGCGCAGCATCTCCCCATAGGGAATGCTGCGGATGAGGTGGTGCGGAGGATGACTAGCCGCATGCAGAATGGCATTTCCTACAGTTGGTTTCTTATATAATTTAGTAGCCACGATGTTATTCTCTACATAAATCTCCACATCTAGGAAACAAAAAGAAGTAGCAGCAATATTGGATGTAAATCTTAAATTTAGATTGTTGTTTAACTCTTTGGCAAATGCCCTGGCGCTTTCTTCCGAACCCCTCCAAACAAAAAACAAATCATACATATATATATTTTAAAACAATGTAGAAACTCAAAAACTGGCACTGTGCCTTTAAGGCAGCCATAATCCCTAGCTTCCCATCATGCCTCAGTAGTGACAGTTAGGTCAGTTACTCTTTCCGGCTCCTTAAGTCAGGACCCTGGTCAATCAGCTCCACAGATTTACACAACAGTAAAGTCAAATACTGGCAATGTAGCACGTGCACAAACCAATAAAATCTGTTTGGGGGGAAAAAAAACGCCCCCCAGATTTTGACTTTTTTTTGTCAGAAAATATCTTCTTTTTTGACAAAAATTCTTTTACTATGACATTCCACACCTGTTGGATTAATATATTACTTTTTATCTGGCAGTTTGGCATTTGTTTTCCTCTCAGAGATGCCTTCTCTGTTCGATCCTTGCCCTTCCTGTGGCAAAAAGAAGGCCAAAACCGATTCTCACTCTGTTTGTATTCTCTGCCTTCCGGATTCTCATGTCCCTGAGACTTGTCAACACTGCCAAACTTTATCAAGACGCACTCTCAAGGACAAATAGAGTTTTTGTCTTTATGGTCTCTTTGAGGAAGGGAAAACTTCTACCTTTGGAGGCAGGTTTCCTGTGAGACAGAAGAGACCCAGATCGTCTTCCAGAAGCAAATTCCTAGCCTGCTCTTCATCGGCATTGGGCTCGGCTTTGAAAATGCCTCCAGCGGCGAAGAAAGCGTCAACAATCCCTTCGACGGCAGCATCACCGAGAACATCGGTCGTCTTCGAAGACTTCTGAGCACAGAGGTAAGTCAAGTACAGCGTTGAATCCTCTGCCACGTCAACCCGGCGACGGTCGGCGTCGAGGAGTCGTACTCCATTGGTGCGGGGTCATTGCCCGACGTTGAGACACCGCTCTCCGTCGTCGCCATCATTACGGTGCTAGACGTTGAGACAGTCCTCCGTTGCTGTCATCCAGGCAGCGGTCAACTTCGAGGCATAGATCTTCCACAACGTCGAAAAAAGGTTCGACTTTGATGCAGACTCCTCTGTTGCAGCCCACCAGACGGCGCTCCACGTTGAGTCCCAGATCGCCGGTGTCGAGAGGTTCAATGTCAAGAAGAATCTCTCCATCTCCTCGCACAAAATCGAGGCTTGGTACTCCGTTGGGTACTCCTCTTCTGATGTCGAAGCACAAGTCTCCGTCAACTGTGCACCGGTCGACTTCGAGGCAGAAAGAGTCTACACGACCGATGTCGAGGCCAAGTTCTCAGTCAGTGGACTCACAGGTCTTAACCGATCAACGTCGAGACACTCAATTTTATCGGCGTTGACACATCATTCGATCTTGGTGAGGCACCGCTCTGCATCAAAGGGCCTCTCCACAGGTTATCACGAAGTCGAGAAGCTCTTATTCCCCTTATCCAGAATGGCGAGTGCAGAAATCCACTCCGCAGTTCACTGTTCCTCCTACACAACGAGTGGAAGACCACAGATCTCCTTTTTTTTTTTTTTAACATCATTTTTATTGCATCACCAATATAAAAGTACAGACAAGATATTCAGCAAAATGAGTATAACACGGACCAGTTCAATTGAATACATTAGTTTTTCGCCCGGGGGGCTCTCCCCGCTTGCGACGTGGGCAGCTTCATCTCCGCCTTGGTCTCATACTTCTTACATTGTCTGACCGCTTCATTGTGCACATAACCCTGGAATGCTTTTGTGATTTACGCCCCTCCCCCTCCCCAATTTTCGGTACCCCAACATCCCTCCAAACCAGCTTCCTACCCGCCCTCCCCCGTGGTCGCGCTGCGCTTGAGTAACCATGTATCAGTGCCTGGTGTGTTGCAGGAGGAAGCAAACAATCGCTAAGGTGTGTTCTCCTGTATAGTGTTAGGGTCTGCTCCGTCTAGGTCGCTCTCGCCTTCCTGCCCCTCATCGTCCACATCCCTGAGCGCCTGCACCATCACCTCCCATGCAGTCGCCCTTTCCAGTGCTTTCTCGTCATTCGACCTCCAGGCCATCTGGTATCGTAGGGTACTATCACACGCGGCCCATCTCAGACACTCCCCATACCATCTTTTATACGTGGGCCCCACTCTGGACTTCCAATTTCGTGTGATCTCCCGTTTGGCCAGGATAAGCCCTAAATCTATAAATTTACTTGACATCGCATTTCTAGGTGTGTGTGGGAACCAGTGGAGGATGCCAACTGCCTTAGTGTAGTGGATATCCCTGTCCGTCGCCCCGTTAAGGGCCCGTCCAACTTCCTGCCAGTAGTCGCCTAAAGAGGGGCAATCCCACAGCATATGACAGAAATCCGCCCCCGCTGTATTACATCTGGGGCAAGCAGCGTCGGTCGCCCCAAAGTACTGTTGGATTTTCCCGGGCGTAAGGTAAGCCCTGTGGATAACATAGAAGTGGATTAATTGGAACCTGGCATTCCTCGAGCTCTTCCGCGCCCTCCTCAGCAGTTGGCCCCAGGTCGTGTCTGGTATCTCCACCTGGAGGTCCAGCTCCCACTTGGCCTTCAGGGCTGCCAGAGGTTGCAAGGCCTCCCGCTGCATCCGCGAGTACAGGCATGTGACGGCCTTAAAGGTTCCCGCCGCCATCATGGCGTACTGGCAGGCCATTGAGGTACCTGGTTCCTGCAGCCCTTCCCCCCAGTGGGCTCGCATGGCGCCTGTGACTGCTGCGTGCAGCAGATAGTCACCCCTCGGTAGGCCAAATCTCTCTTGCAGGTCCCGAAACGGCAGCAACACCCCATCTTCGTAGAGGTCACCCAGCACGTGTACTCCCGCCTCCTCCCACCCGAGCAAGCGTGACCAGTCACCTCCATGTGGGAGGGCAGTGACCATTCCCAACGGTATTTCGGGGGCGTACATAAGGCGGACACCCGCCCGCTTACGGGCCCGGTCCCAACATAGACGGAAAGTCTGCTCCTCAACCGTCAGGTCTCCCACTCGGAGTTTCTGGTGCAGCGTGATATAAGCCAGAACGTGTCGCGGGGTGCCTTCGACTCTCGCGTCCTCGGGACCCCTATAAACTCCTGCCACCTCCTGAGTAAAAGTCTGCAGCTGGGCAGCGAGGTAATATCCTTCGAAGTCCGGCACTGCCATACCTCCCTCATCTTTGGGGCGTAGTAGCGTGCCGAGCGCTATGCGTCTCCTACCCGTGCCCCACAGGAACGCTATAATCAGTGACCTCAGGCGTTTGAAAACCGAACTCGGGATCCATACCGGCAGTGTCCTAAAATAGTACAACAGCCTGGGCAGGGCTATCATTTTAAGCAGAGAAATTCTACCAGCCAGAGAGAGCGGTAGAGTCGCCCAGAAGTCCATAGATCCACGCAGGGCGTTACTACAGCGAATTACGTTGCCGTCCAGCAGGTCAGACGGGGTGTGGTAAACATAAACCCCTAGATAATGTAGGCAGCGCGGCTCCCACCGGAGTTCCTGAGCAGTGAGTGGGCACGGCTCTCCCGGCCTCAGGGGGAACAGACAGGATTTAGGCCAGTTGACCCTCAGGCCCGATAACCTACCGAACTGCTCCAGTAGCCTCCGCGCCCCCTGAAGTTCGGCGCTGGCATCGGCCAAAAACATCAACAAGTCATCCGCGTAAAGGGAGATGAGGTGCGGCCTCCCCCTAAAAGGCAAACCTGCGTAGTGGCGGCCCAGTCTGGCTACCGCAGCGAAGGGTTCCATTGCTAACGCAAACAGTAGCGGGGACAGGGAACAACCCTGTCTAGTGCCACGCCTGATCGGGTATTGGCTCGAGATCAGCGCACCCACCCGGACCCTCGCCACCGCCTCAGTATAGAGGACCGTGGTCCACTGTATATATCCGTCTCCCAACCCGAAGCGGCGCATCACCTCATACAGGTATCCCCATTCGAGGCTGTCAAATGCCTTCTCAATGTCGATGGATAGGACAAATGGGGAGACGGTGTCTGGCCAGTCCACCCCCATCAGTCTCGTGAGTCTGCGGATATTATGAGTGGTGTTGCGTGTCGGTATGAAACCGCACTGGTCACCATGAACCAGGCTCGTCATGTGCACTAGCAGTCTGTTGGCCAGAATTTTACTGAGGATTTTGTAATCCGTTGTCAACATAGATAACGGACGGTATGAGGACAGCGCCGCACCCTCTCTGCCCGGCTTCAAGAGTGGTATCATAAGGGCCTCGCACATAGAGCCCGGGAGTCGGCCCTTCTCCTGCGCCTCATTGTATACCTCGCGCAGCCGTGGAGCAAGATGCTCCAGGTATTTGCCATAAAATTCGATCGGTAGACCGTCAAGGCCCGGGGTCTTGTTTCTAGCCATCTGTTTTACAGCGCAACCTATTTCTCCGAGGGAGATTGGCCGCCCTAACTCCTCCGCCTCCGAGTCCTCCACTCGCGGCAACTCTAGCCCGTCCAAGAACTCCTCAAGCTCCTCCGTCCCTCCCGTATCGCCACTCAGATAGAGCCCCTCATAATAAGCTCGGAACTTGTTCAGGATCCCGGGTTGGGTGTGGCAAGGCTCCTCCCCTGGCTCCTGTATCCTCATGATCGGCCCACCCCCCCGGATAGGGTTAGCAAGCCAAGCCAACATCGCCCCCGCCTTATCACCTTCCGCATGCGCCCTCGTCACGTACGCCTTGTGGTCGAAGCTACGCAGCCGCTCTAGCTCTACCGCCAGCCCCTCCCGCGCCCCGCTAAGCCCCTCCTGCAATTCTGGGTGATTCGGGCTCCTCTTCTCAAGATCCCTCAGCATTTTCTCAGCCTTGTCTAAGTCATCCAACAAAGTCTTCCGTGCTCCTGCCGTGTGCCCAATACAGTGTCCCCGCACCACCACCTTGAAAGCATCCCATTCAACCGCCCTCGTGGATGCCGAACCACTGTTCTCCTCAAAATACCTCTCGATACGGTCACTCAGGGCCTCCCTGAACAACAAGTCGTCCAGGGTGTCAGGTTGCAGGCGCCATGTTGGCACGCAGTTAACAGTCACCATCCATTCCAGAGACATCAACAAGGGGTTGTGGTCCGATATCGTCCTTGCCAAGTATTCCGCCCCTCCCACCGCAGGGAGCACACATTCCGAACAAAGAAACGCATCCAGCCTCACATGTAAATCATGCAGGTGCGAGTGAAAGGAGTAATCCCTAGTGGTGGGGTGTAACGCCCTCCATGCATCCGTGAGGGCCCAGCTCTCCTGCCATTCTAATCTACGCTTGGCGATGCTACGTGCTGGGGACGCGCGTAGCGGGGGATGGGACCTATCTAGTAGCACATCCTCAACCGAGTTGAAGTCCCCCCCCCCAGGAGGACCGGCCCCGCCAAGTAACCCGCCAATTTGCCCGAGACGTTAGACAAGAAAGCGGGCAGGTCTACATTAGGAGCATACACATTGCAGAGCGATATCATCCTGCCTCTCAGCCTTCCTTCCACCGCCACATATCTGCCCTCTGGGTCTATCGATGACTTCGAGACTTGGAAGGGGACCCCCGCCCGTATCCAAATCAATGTCCCCCTCGCAAATGCTGAGAATGTCGTGTAGAATAACTGCCCCCTCCAGCGCCTTTGTAGAGCCGCCCCTTCCTGCTTATTTAGGTGCGTCTCCTGCAGGAACGCTATGTGAACCCCCCTACGCTTGAGGTACGCCTGAACCTTATGTCTGCGCGTCATGGACTGCATTCCCCGCACATTCCAGGTCACACATTTCAACGCTCCAGTACTAGCCATTCCCCCCTACACAACTGGACCATACAGCAAAGAACAGTGTTCGCCTAAATCCCGCGACCACGGGCCCTCCCCCCCAACCTCTCCAAACAGGAAGCCAAACCCTCCAACAACTACAACCCCGTGAGCAACCCCAACTGCTCGCAACTCCCACCCCCCCAGGACAGGCCCCCCCGCAACTGGAAGTACCCCCATCCAAACCAACACTCCCGACCACCCCTCAAGGAAAGGTGGTAATATTCGCAGTCCCCACTGCGATGACCTTAGGGGCCAGTAAGGCGCGGCTCAATGCTATAAGACCTCCAACAAATCAGCCCCGCGCGCTCCACCCCACAATCCCCACATTACAGACCCCCAAAACCTCAATCAATGTCCTTCCACTGCTGCGGGTCCATCGCCCCGGTGTCCAACCCGCGAGTCCATTCCGCCAAACCAGTTCAACACGCCTCCAGTATCTCTCCCGAGGTCTGCGGCGTCACAATAGGGCCCCGGGCTCCACCAAATTCCGATTGTCCCGTCTCTGAGCCCGTTCCCGGGGCCTCCGAATCCGTGCCCTTCCCAGACTGAGTCCTGGCTGCTCTAGATAAGTCCACCACCGCCTGTAGGGCCGCCTGCCTCTCCGCCTCCGTCTGCGACATCGATGGTTTCCCGGTCCTCTTGCGATTCTTTCTGATCCGTTGGGACTGTCTGATCGGCTTTTCCATCTTGGCCTCTTCCTCCCTGGCCTTAGCACCGTCCGTTCCTGCCTTATAAGTATCCCACCAGTCCCATGCATCCGCGGAAGTCGTAAAGAATAAAGACTTTTCGTCCACCACCACTCTTAGCTTGGCAGGAAACAACAGGGAGTACTTGATGCCTTCCTGGCGGAGCTCGCGCTTGAGGGACAAGAAGTTTGCCCGAAGTCGCTGAGTCTCAAACGTGTAGTCCGGGAACATGGTGACTCTGTTGTTTTCCACCTGAAAGGGCCCTGCCTCTCTCGCCCTCTGTAAAAGCCAGTCTCTGTCCCGGTAATGGAGCAACTTGAACACCACCGGGCGAGGAGGAAGGCCCAAGGCTGGCGGACGCGCCGGAACTCTATGAGCCCGCTCCAGGGAGAAGAAGGGGGACAGGCCTTCAGGTGCCACCTCCGTCCGCAGCCAGTTATCCAAGTAGCCCACCATGTTGTCGCCTTCAATTTTCTCCGGCAGGCCCACTAGGCGTACGTTGTTGCGCCTGTTCCTGTTTTCAGCATCCTCGGCCCTCCTTTCCAGTACCTTCAGACGGTCCATCACGTCGGCCATCTGGGCCTTCACCGTTGCCTGGGCCGGGGCTAAGTCCTTAACCGTGGTCTCCACTGATTTCACCCTGTCCTTAAGTTTGTCGTGGTCGGCCTTCAGGAGGCCCAAGCCCGTTGCCACCTGAGCTATATCTTGCTGCAGGGCATCCTTTGTGGTGGCGATGGCTTCCAGGATGCGATCCTGCATCCGCTGTAGCGCCGCCTGGTCTCTCTCCGCTCCTTCCGCCGCCTCAGTGTCGGTCGCGCCATCCCCCTTCCCCTTCGGTTTCCCCATCTGGGCCGGGATGGGCGGTGGTCCTCAAATATGTTCCTGGTCGCCCTCCGAGCGTCGCCGGGCACCGTCCTCCGGCCGGGTGCTCAGGTCCAGAAATATCACCAAGAGGCAGGATGCACCAAGCGGTCGTGGCTCGGCCAGCGCCAGTTGCGCCCGAGATCCGGGGTTCTCGTCTCCGAGTCACTGTCGCACCGTTGTCGCCCCAATCAGGAGACGGTCCTCAACCACCGCCCAAGGGCGCGCCCAAAGTTCTACCAGCACCTGGGGAGAGGCGCGACGCGGCCGCCAGCACCTCTAGCGTGTTCGGGAGCGGTCTTCAGTGGGTCTCCGGGCAGATGTCTCCGTCACAAGCGATCTCATGCCATCGCCGCCATTTTGGGGTCCGCGACTGCTCGGCCGAGTTCAGCTTTCGAAGTTAAGTTACTGCTGCGGGAAGGCTCGGTGTCGTCTTCCGCGGGTCCCGGACCCTCCGCAGTACCGTCCAGTACCGGATAATGTCCTTTATCTCGGGGTTCGAATGAATTTTCAGGATATTTTCCGGGATCGGGCACGGAGCTCCGAGCTCACGCTGCCTACCTCCTCGGCATCCAAGCCACGCCCCCAGACCACAGATCTCCTTCTGTTCATTTCTCTCTCAGATGGCTCCTCCTAGTCATTAGCACAGGTGCAACAGCCTTTGGACTATTCAAGTTCTCTCCATAGATCTCCTCTGGCACGGCTGGTGCTGGCAGTGGATCGTTCACTCCTTCCAGGGGTCACAAAGGAACAAGTCTCCTTCTCCATCAGGTCGTAAATCCACTTTAGACGAAGATCACCTTCTTGGTTGTCCTCCTCGACTCATACCTCCAAGAGGGATTACTCACCCACAGTAACGGACAGTCCACCCTCTAGAGTGTCAGCTGTCTACGACGACAACACGTTTCATGACGTGCTGCCAAGACGGGCACAGACGTTTAACATAGAGATGTCTGTACCTCGGACATCTACATCTGTCATTTTTGAGACTCTGCATCAGAGGTCTGTGTCAAGGCCTCTGCTGCAATTGGTTCCTAGACTCTTGCAACCAGTCATGAACATTTTTCTTACCCCAGCAACAATCAAAATGGCTCTGGCAAGGATAAAAAAAAAAAGTAGACCAGCAGAGTAAGATCCACTGTTCCTCAGGTCAAACCCCCCACCAGATTCAATGATTATTGCTACTGCAAAGAAGACCCATGCAGTAGCCTCTTCCTCAATGGTCCCGCCGGGCAAGGCAAGCAGGGCTCAGGATTCTTGGGGGGAGGAAGGCTTGCAGCTCTGCAGCTGCATCTTTGAAAGTGTGTAGTGCTGCAGTCCTGTTAGGTCGTTATGGTAGGGCTTTGTGGGATTCGCTGGAGCGTTTCAAAGAAAAACTGCCCTAAGAGGACCGCCAAGATTCTGGGGAGATCCTCCAAGAAGGAACCCTCGTTGCGAATCAGATAAGTGTGGCAGCTGATGGAGCATCTCTAGCTGCGTACTCGTACTTGCAAGGCATATGCGCAAGAAGATCCTCCTGGTTACGGCTTACAGCCTTAAAACCGGAAGCCCAACAGCGCATCTTGAACCCTCCATTTTCTGGAAGCTCCATTTCTGGCTCTCACATAGATGAAGAGATGGCCAGGATGATATCGTAACTGGCCAGGATGATATCGTAACTGAACACTCTTAAGGCTGTGGGTTTAATAAAGACGGAAGGATTTCAGACGTCATAACATGCCTTATGATCGTAGAGCGTTCCCTCTTCCATGGCCAAAAACACTGGCAAACCATGAACATTCACTTCCTCTTTCGCCGTTGCCCACCCCGTTGGGAGGAAGTATCTCCGGCCATGTAGAAGAGTGGCGCAGCATCACAAACGATCCACGGGTGCTGAAGTACTGTAAAATGGATATGTTCCGCGTTTTCGTTCTCCCCCCACAGTGCATTCCTCCAGTAAAGACAAGAGTTCACTGGATTGGATTGGAGTGGATTGGAGAGGAGAGGAGCGGAGTGGGGCGGATTGGATTGGAGAGGAGCGGAGTGGGGCGGATTGGATTATATTGGAGCGGATTGGATTGGAGCGGAGCGGAGTGGGGCGGATTGGATTGGATTGGAGCGGAGTGGGGCGGATTGGATTGGAGCGGAGTGGGGCGGATTGGATTGGATTGGATTGGATTGGAGCGGAGTGGGGCGGATTGGATTGGATTGGAGCGGAGTGGGGCGGATTGTATTGGATTGGATTGTATTGGATTGGAGCGGAGTGGGGCGGATTGGATTGGATTGAATTGGATTGGAGCGGAGTGGGGCGGATTGGATTGGATTGGATTGGATTGGAGCGGAGTGGGGCGGATTGGATTGGATTGGATTGGATTGAATTGGAGCGGAGTGGGGCGGATTGGATTGGACTGGATTGGATTGGAGCGGGGCGGATTGGATTGGATTGAATTGAATTGAATTGAATTGGAGCGGAGTGGGGCGGATTGGATTGGATTGGATTGAATTGGAGCGGAGTGGGGCGGATTGGATTGAATTGGAGCGGAGTGGGGCGGATTGGGGCGGATTGGATTGGATTGGATTGGATTGAATTGGAGCGGAGTGGGGCGGATTGGATTGGATTGGATTGGAGCGGAGTGGGGCGGATTGGATTGGATTGAATTGGAGCGGAGTGGGGCGGATTGGAGTGGGTTGGATTGGAGTGGGGTGGGGCGGATTGGATTGAATTGGATTGGATTGGGGTGGGGTGGGGTGGGGTGGATTGGATTGGATTGGATTGGATTGGAGTGGGGTGGGGCGGATTGGATTGGATTGAATTGGAGTGGGGTGGGGCGGATTGGATTGGATTGAATTGGATTGGATTGGAGTGGGGTGGGGCGGATTGGATTGGATTGAATTGGAGTGGGGTGGGGCGGATTGGATTGGATTGAATTGGATTGGATTGGATTGAATTGGATTGGATTGGATTGGATTGGAGTGGGGTGGGGCGGATTGGAGTGGGGCGGATTGGATTGGATTGGATTGGATTGGAGTGGGGTGGGGCGGAGTGGGGTGGGGCGGATTGGATTGGATTGAATTGGAGCGGATTGGATTGGATTGGAGTGGGGTGGGGCGGATTGGAGTGGGGCGGATTGGATTGGATTGAATTGGAGCGGAGTGGGGCGGATTGGAGTGGGGCGGATTGGATTGGATTGAATTGGAGCGGAGTGGGGCGGATTGGAGTGGGGCGGATTGGATTGGATTGAATTGGAGCGGGGTGGGGCGGATTGGAGTGGGGCGGATTGGATTGGATTGAATTGGAGCGGAGTGGGGCGGATTGGATTGGATTGAATTGGAGCGAAGTGGGGCGGATTGGAATGGGGCGGATTGGAATGGGGCGGATTGGAATGGGGCGGATTGAAGTGGGGCGGATTGGAGTGGGGCGGATTGGATTGGATTGGATTGAATTGGAGCGGATTGGAGTGGGGCGGATTGGATTGGATTGGAGTGGGGCGGATTGGAGTGGGGCGGATTGGAGTGGGGCGGATTGGAGTGGGGCGGATTGGAGTGGGGCGGATTGGAGTGGGGCGGATTGGAGTGGGGCGGATTGGAGTGGGGCGGATTGGAGTGGGGCGGATTGGAGTGGGGCGGATTGGAGTGGGGCGGATTGGAGTGGGGCGGATTGGAGTGGGGCGGATTGGAGTGGGGCGGATTGGAGTGGGGCGGATTGGAGTGGGGCGGATTGGAGTGGGGCGGATTGGAGTGGGGCGGATTGGAGTGGGGCGGATTGGAGTGGGGCGGATTGGAGTGGGGCGGATTGGAGTGGGGCGGATTGGAGTGGGGCGGATTGGAGTGGGGCGGATTGGAGTGGGGCGGATTGGAGTGGGGCGGATTGGAGTGGGGCGGATTGGAGTGGGGCGGATTGGAGTGGGGCGGATTGGAGTGGGGCGGATTGGATTGGAGTGGGGCGGATTGGATTGGAGTGGGGCGGATTGGATTGGAGTGGGGCGGATTGGATTGGAGTGGGGCGGATTGGATTGGAGTGGGGCGGATTGGATTGGATTGAATTGGATTGGAGTGGGGCGGATTGGATTGGATTGAATTGGATTGGAGTGGGGCGGATTGGAGTGGGGCGGATTGGAGTGGGGCGGATTGGAGTGGGGCGGATTGGAGTGGGGCGGATTGGATTGGATTGGGGCGGATTGGATTGGATTGGGGCGGATTGGAGTGGGGCGGATTGGATTGGATTGGGGCGGATTGGATTGGATTGGGGCGGATTGGATTGGATTGGGGCGGATTGGATTGGATTGGGGCGGATTGGAGTGGGGCGGATTGGATTGGAGTGGGGCGGATTGGATTGGATTGGGGCGGATTGGAGTGGGGCGGGGCGGATTGGAGTGGGGCGGATTGGATTGGGGCGGATTGGATTGGGGCGGATTGGATTGGGGCGGATTGGATTGGGGCGGATTGGGGCGGATTGGATTGGGGCGGATTGGATTGGAGTGGGGCGGATTGGGGCGGATTGGAGTGGGGCGGATTGGATTGGAGTGGGGCGGATTGGGGCGGATTGGAGTGGGGCGGATTGGATTGGAGTGGGGCGGAGTGGGGCGGATTGGATTGGAGTGGGGCGGATTGGATTGGAGTGGGGCGGATTGGATTGGAGCGGAGTGGGGCGGATTGGATTGGAGCGGAGTGGGGCGGATTGGATTGGAGCGGAGTGGGGCGGATTGGATTGGAGCGGAGCGGGGCGGATTGGATTGGATTGGATTGGAGTGGAGTGGAGCGGGGCGGATTGGATTGGAGCGGGGCGGATTGGATTGGAGCGGGGCGGATTGGATTGGAGCGGGGCGGATTGGATTGGAGCGGGGCGGATTGGATTGAAGCGGGGCGGATTGGATTGGAGCGGGGCGGATTGGATTGGAGCGGGGCGGATTGGATTGGGGCGGGGCGGATTGGAGTGGGGCGGATTGGATTGGATTGAATTGGAGCGGATTGGATTGGAGTGGGGTGGGGCGGATTGGATTGGATTGAATTGGAGCGGAGCGGGGCGGATTGAATTGGAGCGGGGCGGATTGGATTGGAGCGGGGCGGATTGGATTGGAGCGGATTGGAGTGGGGCGGATTGGAGTGGGGCGGATTGGAGTGGGGCGGATTGGAGTGGGGCGGATTGGAGTGGGGCGGATTGGAGTGGGGCGGATTGGAGTGGGGCGGATTGGAGTGGGGCGGATTGGAGTGGGGCGGATTGGAGTGGGGCGGATTGGAGTGGGGCGGATTGGAGTGGGGCGGATTGGAGTGGGGCGGATTGGAGTGGGGCGGATTGGAGTGGGGCGGATTGGAGTGGGGCGGATTGGAGTGGGGCGGATTGGAGTGGGGCGGATTGGAGTGGGGCGGATTGGAGTGGGGCGGATTGGAGTGGGGCGGATTGGAGTGGGGCGGATTGGAGTGGGGCGGATTGGAGTGGGGCGGATTGGAGTGGGGCGGATTGGAGTGGGGCGGATTGGAGTGGGGCGGATTGGAGTGGGGCGGATTGGAGTGGGGCGGATTGGAGTGGGGCGGATTGGAGTGGGGCGGATTGGATTGGAGTGGGGCGGATTGGATTGGAGTGGGGCGGATTGGATTGGAGTGGGGCGGATTGGATTGGAGTGGGGCGGATTGGATTGGAGTGGGGCGGATTGGATTGGAGTGGGGCGGATTGGATTGGAGTGGGGCGGATTGGATTGGAGTGGGGCGGATTGGATTGGAGTGGGGCGGATTGGATTGGAGTGGGGCGGAGTGGGGCGGATTGGATTGGAGTGGGGCGGAGTGGGGCGGATTGGATTGGAGTGGGGCGGATTGGAGTGGGGCGGAGTGGGGCGGAGTGGATTGGAGTGGGGCGGATTGGAGTGGGGCGGAGTGGGGCGGAGTGGATTGGAGTGGGGCGGAGTGGGGCGGAGTGGGGCGGAGTGGATTGGAGTGGGGCGGATTGGAGTGGGGCGGAGTGGGGCGGATTGGATTGGATTGAATTGGAGCGGAGCGGGGTGGATTGGAGTGGGGCGGATTGGATTGGAGTGGGGCGGATTGGATTGGAGCGGGGCGGATTGGATTGGAGTGGGGCGGATTGGATTGGAGTGGGGCGGATTGGATTGGAGTGGGGCGGATTGGATTGGAGCGGATTGGATTGGAGCGGATTGGATTGGAGCGGGGCGGATTGGATTGGAGCGGAGTGGATTGGATTGGAGCGGGGCGGATTGGATTGGATTGGAGCGGAGTGGGGCGGATTGGATTGGAGCGGGGCGGATTGGAGTGGGGCGGATTGGAGCGGATTGGAGCGGGGCGGATTGGAGCGGAGCGGGGCGGATTGGAGCGGATTGGATTGGAGCGGGGCGTATTGGATTGGAGCGGGGCGTATTGGATTGGAGCGGGGCGTATTGGATTGGAGCGGGGCGGATTGGATTGGAGCGGGGCGGATTGGATTGGAGCGGGGCGGGGCGGATTGGATTGGAGCGGGGCGGATTGGATTGGAGCGAGGCGGATTGGATTGGAGCGAGGCGGATTGGATTGGAGCGGAGTGGGGCGGATTGGATTGGAGCGGAGTGGGGCGGATTGGAGTGGGGCGGATTGGAGTGGGGCGGATTGGAGTGGGGCGGAGTGGGGCGGAGTGGGGCGGAGTGGATTGGATTGGAGTGGGGCTGATTGGATTGGATTGGAGTGGGGCTGATTGGATTGGATTGGAGCGGAGTGGGGCGGATTGGAGTGGGGCTGATTGGATTGGATTGAATTGGAGCGGAGTGGGGCGGATTGGAGTCGGGCTGATTGGATTGGATTGAATTGGAGCGGAGTGGGGCGGATTGGAGTGGGGCGGATTGGAGTGGGGCGGATTGGAGTGGGGCGGATTGGAGTGGGGCGGATTGGAGTGGGGCGGATTGGAGTGGGGCGGATTGGAGTGGATTGAATTGGAGCGGAGTGGGGCGGATTGGAGTGGATTGAATTGGAGCGGAGTGGGGCGGATTGGAGTGGGGCGGATTGGAGTGGGGCGGATTGGAGTGGGGCGGATTGGAGTGGGGCGGATTGGAGTGGGGCGGATTGGAGTGGGGCGGATTGGAGTGGGGCGGATTGGAGTGGGGCGGATTGGAGTGGGGCGGATTGGAGTGGGGCGGATTGGAGTGGGGCGGATTGGAGTGGGGCGGATTGGAGTGGGGCGGATTGGAGTGGGGCGGATTGGAGTGGGGCGGATTGGAGTGGGGCGGATTGGAGTGGGGCGGATTGGAGTGGGGCGGAGTGGAGTGGGGCGGAGTGGAGTGGGGCGGAGTGGAGTGGGGCGGAGTGGAGTGGGGCGGAGTGGAGTGGGGCGGAGTGGAGTGGGGCGGAGTGGAGTGGGGCGGATTGGAGTGGGGCGGATTGGAGTGGGGCGGATTGGAGTGGAGTGGGGCGGAGTGGAGTGGGGCGGATTGGAGTGGGGCGGATTGGAGTGGGGCGGAGTGGAGTGGAGCGGGGCGGATTGGAGTGGAGTGGGGCGGATTGGAGTGGAGTGGGGCGGATTGGAGTGGAGTGGGGCGGATTGGAGTGGAGTGGGGCGGATTGGAGCGGAGTGGGGCGGATTGGATTGGAGCGGAGTGGGGCGGATTGGATTGGAGCGGAGTGGGGCGGATTGGATTGGAGCGGAGTGGGGCGGATTGGATTGGAGCGGAGTGGGGCGGATTGGATTGGAGCGGAGTGGGGCGGATTGGATTGGAGCGGAGTGGGGCGGATTGGATTGGATTGGAGCGGAGTGGGGCGGATTGGATTGGATTGGAGCGGAGTGGGGCGGATTGGATTGGAGCGGAGTGGGGCGGATTGGATTGGAGCGGAGTGGGGCGGATTGGATTGGGGCTGATTGGATTGGATTGAATTGGAGCGGAGTGGGGCGGATTGGAGTGGGGCTGATTGGATTGGATTGAATTGGAGCGGAGTGGGGCGGATTGGAGTGGGGCGGATTGGATTGGAGTGGGGCGGATTGGGGCGGATTGGATTGGATTGGGGCGGATTGGATTGGATTGGATTGGATTGGGGCGGAGTGGGGCGGATTGGATTGGATTGGATTGGATTGGGGCGGAGTGGGGCGGATTGGATTGGATTGGATTGGATTGGGGCGGAGTGGGGCGGATTGGATTGGGGCGGAGTGGGGCGGATTGGATTGGAGCGGAGTGGGGCGGATTGGATTGGAGCGGAGTGGGGCGGATTGGAGTGGGGCTGATTGGATTGGATTGAATTGGAGCGGAGTGGGGCGGATTGGAGTGGGGCTGATTGGATTGGATTGAATTGGAGCGGAGTGGGGCGGATTGGAGTGGGGCTGATTGGATTGGATTGAATTGGAGCGGAGTGGGGCGGATTGGAGTGGGGCTGATTAGATTGGATTGAATTGGAGCGGAGTGGGGCGGATTGGAGTGGGGCGGATTGGATTGGAGTGGGGCGGATTGGGGCGGATTGGATTGGATTGGGGCGGATTGGATTGGATTGGATTGGGGCGGAGTGGGGCGGATTGGATTGGATTGGATTGGAGCGGAGTGGGGCGGATTGGATTGGATTGGATTGGGGCGGAGTGGGGCGGATTGGATTGGATTGGATTGGGGCGGATTATATTGGATTGGATTGGATTGGATTGGGGCGGATTATATTGGATTGGATTGGATTGGATTGGGGCGGATTGGATTGGATTGGGGCGGATTGGATTGGATTGGATTGGATTGGATTGGGGCGGATTGGATTGGATTGGAGTGGGGCGGATTGGATTGGATTGGATTGGATTGGATTGGATTGGAGTGGGGCGTATTGGATTGGATTGGAGTGGGGCGGATTGGATTGGATTGGAGTGGGGCGGGTTGGATTGGATTGTATTGGAGCGGAGTGGGGCGGATTGGATTGGATTGGATTGGAGCGGAGTGGGGCGGATTGGATTGGAGCGGAGTGGGCGGATTGGATTGGATTGGAGTCGGCGGATTGGATTGGATTGGATTGGATTGGAGTGGGGCGGATTGGATTGGATTGGATTGGATTGGGGCGGATTGGATTGGATTGGGGCGGATTGGATTGGATTGGATTGGGGCGGATTGGATTGGATTGGAGTGGGGCTGATTGGATTGGATTGGAGTGGGGCTGATTGGATTGGATTGGAGTGGGGCGGATTGGATTGGATTGTATTGGAGTGGAGCGGATTGGATTGGATTGGATTGGAGTGGGGCGGATTGGATTGGATTGGAGTGGGGCGGGTTGGATTGGATTGGATTGGAGCGGAGTGGGGCGGATTGGATTGGATTGGAGCGGATTGGATTGGAGCGGAGTGGGGCGGATTAGATTGGATTGAATTGGAGTGGGGCGGGTTGGATTGGATTGGATTGGAGCGGAGTGGGGCGGGTTGGATTGGATTGGAGTGGGGCGGGGCGGGTTGGATTGGATTGGATTGGATTGGAGTGGGGCGGGTTGGATTGGATTGGAGTGGGGCGGGTTGGATTGGATTGGAGTGGGGCGGGTTGGATTGGATTGATTGGAGTGGGGCGGGTTGGATTGGATTGGATTGGGGCGGATTGGATTGGATTGGATTGGAGCGGAGTGGGGCGGATTGGATTGGATTGGATTGGAGCGGAGTGGGGGGGATTGGATTGGAGCGGAGTGGGGCGGATTGGATTGGTTTGGATTGGAGTGGGGCGGATTGGATTGGAGTGGAGCGGAGCGGATTGGATTGGATTGGAGTGGGGCGGATTGGATTGGAGTGGGGCGGATTGGATTGGATTGGATTGGAGTGGGGCGGATTGGATTGGATTGGAGTGGGGCGGATTGGATTGGATTGGAGTGGGGCGGATTGGATTGGATTGGAGTGGGGCGGATTGGATTGGATTGGAGTGGGGCGGATTGGATTGGATTGGAGTGGGGCGGATTGGATTGGATTGGAGTGGGGCGGATTGGATTAATTTGGATTGGATTGGAGTGGGGCGGGTTGGATTGGATTGGATTGGAGTGGGGTGGATTGGATTGGATTGGATTGGATTGGGGCGGGTTGGATTGGATTGGATTGGAGTGGGGCGGGTTGGATTGGATTGGATTGGAGTGGGGCGGGTTGGATTGGATTGGAGTGGGGCGGGTTGGATTGGATTGGATTGGAGTGGGGCGGGTTGGATTGGATTGGATTGGAGTGGATTGGATTGGGGCGGATTGGATTGGAGTGGGGCGGATTGGATTGGAGTGGGGCGGATTGGATTGGAGTGGGGCGGATTGGATTGGAGTGGGGCGGATTGGATTGGAGTGGGGCGGATTGGATTGGAGTGGGGCGGATTGGATTGGAGTGGGGCGGATTGGATTGGAGTGGGGCGGATTGGATTGGAGTGGGGCGGATTGGATTGGAGTGGGGCGGATTGGATTGGAGTGGGGCGGATTGGATTGGAGTGGGGCGGATTGGATTGGAGTGGGGCGGATTGGATTGGAGTGGGGCGGATTGGATTGGAGTGGGGCGGATTGGATTGGAGTGGGGCGGATTGGATTGGAGTGGGGCGGATTGGATTGGAGTGGGGCGGATTGGATTGGAGTGGGGCGGATTGGATTGGAGTGGGGCGGATTGGATTGGAGTGGGGCGGATTGGATTGGAGTGGGGCGGATTGGATTGGAGTGGGGCGGATTGGATTGGAGTGGGGCGGATTGGATTGGAGTGGGGCGGATTGGATTGGAGTGGGGCGGATTGGATTGGATTGGAGTGGGGCGGATTGGATTGGATTGGAGTGGGGCGGATTGGATTGGATTGGAGTGGGGCGGATTGGATTGGATTGGAGTGGGGCGGATTGGATTGGAGTGGGGCGGATTGGATTGGAGTGGGGCGGATTGGATTGGAGTGGGGCGGATTGGATTGGATTGGAGTGGGGCGGATTGGATTGGATTGGAGTGGGGCGGATTGGAGTGGGGCGGATTGGAGTGGATTGGAGTGGGGCGGATTGGAGTGGGGCGGATTGGAGTGGATTGGAGTGGGGCGGATTGGAGTGGATTGGAGTGGGGCGGATTGGAGTGGATTGGAGTGGGGCGGATTGGAGTGGAGTGGGGCGGATTGGAGTGGAGTGGGGCGGATTGGAGTGGGGCGGATTGGAGCGGATTGGAGTGGGGCGGATTGGAGTGGATTGGATTGGAGTGGATTGGAGTGGGGCGGATTGGAGTGGAGTGGATTGGAGTGGGGCGGATTGGATTGGAGTGGATTGGATTGGAGTGGGGCGGATTGGATTGGATTGGAGTGGGGCGGATTGGATTGGATTGGAGTGGGGCGGATTGGATTGGATTGGAGTGGGGCGGATTGGATTGGATTGGAGTGGGGCGGATTGGATTGGATTGGAGTGGGGCGGATTGGATTGGATTGGAGTGGGGCGGATTGGATTGGATTGGAGTGGGGCGGATTGGATTGGATTGGAGTGGGGCGGATTGGATTGGATTGGAGTGGGGCGGATTGGATTGGATTGGATTGGAGTGGGGCGGATTGGATTGGATTGGAGTGGGGCGGATTGGAGTGGATTGGAGTGGGGCGGATTGGAGTGGATTGGAGTGGGGCGGATTGGATTGGAGTGGGGCGGATTGGAGTGGAGTGGGGCGGATTGGAGTGGAGTGGGGCGGATTGGAGTGGAGTGGGGCGGATTGGAGTGGAGTGGGGCGGATTGGAGTGGAGTGGGGCGGATTGGAGTGGAGTGGGGCGGATTGGAGTGGAGTGGGGCGGATTGGAGTGGAGTGGGGCGGATTGGAGTGGAGTGGGGCGGATTGGAGTGGAGTGGGGCGGATTGGAGTGGGGCGGATTGGAGTGGGGCGGATTGGAGTGGGGCGGATTGGAGTGGGGCGGATTGGAGTGGGGCGGATTGGAGTGGGGCGGATTGGAGTGGATTGGATTGGAGTGGATTGGAGTGGGGCGGATTGGAGTGGATTGGAGTGGGGCGGATTGGATTGGATTGGAGTGGGGCGGATTGGATTGGATTGGAGTGGGGCGGATTGGATTGGATTGGAGTGGGGCGGATTGGATTGGATTGGAGTGGGGCGGATTGGATTGGATTGGAGTGGGGCGGATTGGATTGGATTGGAGTGGGGCGGATTGGATTGGATTGGAGTGGGGCGGATTGGATTGGATTGGAGTGGGGCGGATTGGATTGGATTGGAGTGGGGCGGATTGGATTGGATTGGAGTGGGGCGGATTGGATTGGAGTGGGGCGGATTGGATTGGATTGGATTGGAGTGGGGCGGATTGGATTGGATTGGATTGGAGTGGGGCGGATTGGATTGGATTGGATTGGAGTGGGGCGGATTGGATTGGATTGGATTGGAGTGGGGCGGATTGGATTGGATTGGATTGGAGTGGGGCGGATTGGATTGGATTGGATTGGAGTGGGGCGGATTGGATTGGATTGGATTGGAGTGGGGCGGATTGGATTGGATTGGATTGGAGTGGGGCGGATTGGATTGGATTGGATTGGAGTGGGGCGGATTGGATTGGATTGGATTGGAGTGGGGCGGATTGGATTGGATTGGATTGGAGTGGGGCGGATTGGATTGGAGTGGGGCGGATTGGATTGGAGTGGATTGGAGTGGGGCGGATTGGATTGGAGTGGATTGGAGTGGAGCAGAGTGGTTCGGTTTGGATTGGAGTGGAGCAGAGTGGTTCGGAGTGGTTCGGTTTGGATTGGAGTGGAGCAGAGTGGTTCGGAGTGGTTTGGATTGGAGTGGAGCAGAGTGGTTCGGAGTGGTTTGGATTGGAGTGGAGCAGAGTGGTTCGGAGTGGTTTGGATTGGAGTGGAGCAGAGTGGTTCGGAGTGGTTTGGATTGGAGTGGAGAGGGGTGGGTGTGGTGAGTGGGGTTGGGCGGATTGGGTGAATTGGATTAAAGTGGGGTGGGTGTGGTGAGTGGGACTGGGCGGATTGGGTGAATTGGATTAAAGTGGGGTGGGTGTGGTGAGTGGGGTTGGGCGGATTGGGTGAATTGGATTAAAGTGGGGTGGGTGTGGTGAGTGGGGTGGATTGGGGTGGGGTGGGTGTGGGGTTGGGTGGATTGGATTGGATTGGAGTGGGGTGGGTGTGGTGAGTGGGGTTGGGTGGATTGGATTGGATTGGAGTGGGGCGGATTGGATTGGATTGGAGTGGGGTGGGTGTGGTGAGTGGGGTTGGGTGGATTGGATTAGATCGGATTGGAGTGGGGTGGATTGGAGTGGGGTGGGATTGGGTGGATTGGATTGAAGTGGGGTGGGTGTGGTGAGTGGGGTTGGGTGGATTGGATTGAAGTGGGGTGGGTGTGGTGAGTGGGGTTGGGTGGATTGGATTGAAGTGGGGTGGGTGTGGTGAGTGGGGTTGGGTGGATTGGAGTGGAGAGGGGTGGGTGTGGTGAGTGGGGTTGGGCGGATTGGGTGAATTGGATTAAAGTGGGGTGGGTGTGGTGAGTGGGGCTGGGCGGATTGGGTGAATTGGATTAAAGTGGGGTGGGTGTGGTGAGTGGGGCTGGGCGGATTGGGTGAATTGGATTAAAGTGGGGTGGGTGTGGTGAGTGGGGTTGGGTGGATTGGGTGAATTGGATTAAAGTGGGGTGGGTGTGGTGAGTGGGGTGGATTGGGGTGGGGTGGGTGTGGGGTTGGGTGGATTGGATTGGATTGGAGTGGGGTGGGTGTGGTGAGTGGGGTTGGGTGGATTGGATTGGATTGGAGTGGGGTGGATTGGATTGGAGTGGGGTGGGTGTGGTGAGTGGGGCGGATTGGATTGGAGTGGGGCGGATTGGATTGGATTGGAGTGGGGTGGGTATGGTGAGTGGGGTTGGGTGGATTGGATTAGATCGGATTGGAGTGGGGTGGATTGGAGTGGGGTGGGGTTGGGTGGATTGGGTGGATTGGATTGAAGTGGGGTGGGTGTGGTGAGTGGGGTTGGGTGGATTGGATTGAAGTGGGGTGGGTGTGGTGAGTGGGGTTGGGTGGATTGGATTGAAGTGGGGTGGGTGTGGTGAGTGGGGTTGGGTGGATTGGATTGAAGTGGGGTGGGTGTGGTGAGTGGGGTTGGGTGGATTGGATCGAAGTGGGGTGGGCGTGGTGAGTGGGGTTGGGTGGATTGGATCGAAGTTGGGTGGGTGTGGTGAGTGGATTGGGGTGGAGAGGGGTGGGGTGGATTGTAGTGGATGGGATTGGATTGGGGTAGCGTGGTGGTGGAGTAGTGCAGAGTGGGGGTCGAGTGGAAGTAGATTGGATGGATTGTACTGGGCTTTGGATTGCACTGGGGTAGATTGGTGCCGGGTAAGTAGAGTGGAATGGCGTGTTTCGTGAAGTGAGTGCTGTAGATTGGAGTGTCGTGGAGTCGAGTGGCATGTCGTAGAGTGTCTTGGAGCCGAGTGTCATAGAATTGAGTTGCGTGGCATAGAGGATGGGTGTGGAGTAGTGTAGTGTAGAGTAAGCATGGTGTTGCAGCGCACTCCCATTATAGACAGCATATTTTCAATTAAAATGACCGTTTGCACTGAAATACGGTTTTACTGCACACTAACGATAATGTGTGCAAATGTCATCACCTAGTGTATTAATGTGTATATGCAAATATTTGTTTCAACTACACTTCACAATTTCAAAAACAATTTTGCTTAATTTGTTCTAATTCTGATATGTTTTGAAACATCCGCACAGTTCATTTTTGTTGTGTGCTGTGAAACAAAAAGTACTCCTCTTACCTGGATACTCCGCAGGATGGTCACATAATTTCTCTCACTTTTGAAGTCCAAAAAAGAAAAGTACACACCAAGCTCCTTAAGAGACAGATTGACATTTGACTTCTGTCTTTGAATGCACTTCAATTGTGACTAGATTATACCAAGATTTAAAGGCCTATTTACAGAAAGGAAGTTTGTGAAAGAATACAGCAAACAGTTTGGGCAGCGGGTGAGACGGACTCAAGCTGAACAGACTTAAACAAATAAAGCCAGCAAGTAGAAAGGCAGAAAAATGTTGAAAAACTACAAAGCCAATTGAAAAACTACAAAGCCAATTGTCGGCAATGGACGGGACGCATTCCTACGTCAGCTTTCTGAATGTCCCCAAGAGGTCTTTAGCAACCTAGACAGCAACACTGTCTGGTAGGCTTCGACCTAAAAACTAATCACGTTGACTATCGAAATTTGCCTAGCTATGTAACGGCAAGTTTCAATTCTATTAAGGACACGGAGGCAAGCATTATGCTATTCTTTCTTCACTTTTATTCAAACAATTCTCCACAACAGCGAAAAAATCAACACAACAATATTTCAGAAGAAACAGATCAAAAGGTTCAGATACGTTTTAAATGGACTACAACTCCCATGAGTCCATCACATAACACCCGATCAGTCCTTCCTCAATGTCGGTACGTCCTAGAAAGGTCCTTCACACAGGTTGTCCCTCCTCTTTCTTCGCGCGAACGCCTTGTAGTCACTGGTCTTGTTTGGCACCATCATGTCCTAAAACACAAGATATCGGTGTAAAGTTCCTGAGATACCAAAACCCATCAATCAATGATAATCCAGCAGGTAAATATTTGCATCCACAATACAAACTTCAAGGAAAAACTTTTACTTACCACCGTAAGGGCGGGTTCGCACCACAGTGCCGCTCGAGGGATAATCCTCGCCTCCGTGTCCTTAATAGAATTGAAAATTACCGTTACATAGCTATGCAAATTCTGATTCTATGTCCGGACCCGAGGCTCCGATTATGCTAGTTCAACGCTTACTCACCGCTAAATGTGCAACATCCACCACTGGTTTAAAGTAGAACCTTTTAAAAGTGGACTCCGAGGACCAATCTGCAGCTCGCATAAGATCTTCCAGGCGAGCGCCTAGAGAAAACGCCTTCAAGGCCATGGCACCCCTGGCAGAATGAGCTCCAAACTTTTTTGTGTCTATCCGCCTCCTGCATGTCCCAGCGCACCCACCTTGCAACGGTGGGGGAAGAGACAGCTTTGTGCTGTTTCTTTAAAGTGATCAGGAGCTGCTGTTCGCCCGGAGGGCGGAGATCTAGAGTTAAGTTCTCGTAGGCTTTGAGACACTGCACCACACAGAGTTTGGGCATTTCCGCAAAGGTCGGATATGAGACCGTCCTAGAAGCAGACTTCGTCCGCCAACTAATTGTAAAGGTCACCCCCTCCGGGAAAAAAACACGTGCCGAAACATCGAAAGCACGCACATCTGACACCCTGCGGCAGGAAACCAGACACAACAACATGGTCAGTTTAGCTGACCGCTCTTTCAAGGAGAGATATCTGTTTGGCTGCCTGGACAAAAATAAATTCAGGACCACATTCACATCCCACTGGACTGAGTACCTCGGTTCCGGGGGTAAGTGACAAGCTAAAACCCCTTAACAGCCGGCACACAAAAGGATGTTCTCCAACAGGGGATCCATCAACTGGTTCATGGCCCGCCGAAATAGCGGAACGCATAGCATTGATAGTGCAGTACGTACGACCGGCCGTAGCCAATTCGGCCAAAATATTTAAGATGGGAACGATTCCTGCGACCACGGGATCCAAGTCCCGTCGAACACACCAACGTAACCATTACGTCCAGGCGGACCAATAACGCTTTGAGGTGCTGGCTGCCCATGCTTTCGATAAGAGATTCAGCTGATCCCGAAAGACCTGGGAGCGACCAACGTCATCGGAAAGGCGCCATGCCATGTGAAGGAGAGAGCCCTGAGCAACCATGTGATGCTGTTCTCCTTCCGGATTCCAAAGAAGAAGAGGAAATAGGGGGAGCAGGATTGGAAAATCCCAAAAAAGTTCCAGAAGAACTTGAAACCACACTTGGTACCTCCAAAGTGGTGTAACCAACACCACTTCCGGACCTGAGCCGCCAGGCGGACAATCATGGAGAACGGTGGAAACACGTAACCCTTCTCCTGACTCCGGTCCTGCTGGAAGGCGTTGCTTGTGCCAGCGGAACCGGCCTCCCAACTGTAAAACCTTGGGAGTTGGTGGTCCAAGCACGACGCGAATAGATCCACCTAGAAAGGACCCCAAATGTCGGACAACCACTGAAAGACCTGAACATCCAGCTTCCATTGGCTGGAATCTTTCAGATAACAAGAGTGCCAGTCTGCAACCTGATTGGCGTGACCTGGCAAGTATTCTGCCGTCACTGACACGTGATGGTCCAAGCAAAACCCCCAGAATTCCTTCGCCAAGTTCGCCAGGGCTTTGGACCGGGAGCCCCCTTAGGTGGTAGATGTAACACACCGCGGAGACGTTGTCCATCTTCAACAAGACGCACGAGCAAATCCTGTCCCTGGTCCAGCACCGGACCGCGAAAGAGCCTGCTAACAACTCCAGACAATTGATGTGAAGCTGTTGCTCGTCTAACGACCAGGCGCCTCCGGTAGAGAAATTGCTGCAGCGGACTCCCCAGCCCGACCTGCTGGCTTCTGATTCTATGACCATGTCGGGGTCCGCCCCAAAGATGACCCTGACATTTCAGGCATTCATGTGGGCGAGCCACCACAACATTTTTCTCCTTGACCTCGGCGGATTAGGGGACCAACTACTCGTAAGACAATGCCCGTCGGAGATGGTGCACTTTCAGGCGCTGCAGCGCACTATAGGGCAGGGGCTTCGGGAAGATTGCCTGGATGGATGACGACAACAGTCCTACCACTCAGGCAATCTGTCGGAGGGAAATGTGAGTCCTGGACGTGGTCTGACGCAGGAGATGCCGGATCTTGGACATCTTGCGGGGGAAGGCTTAAGGATTCATGGACCGAGTCCACCACAAAGCCCAAGAAGATGATGGATTGCGTCGAAGAGAGAACTGATTTGTCCCCGTTGATAACAAACCCCAGGCTCTGCAAAAGAGAAACAGTCTGCCTCACCTGACCGGACAAAGTCTGAGCCCTCAGAAGGATGTCGTCCAAATAAACAAGCATCCAAACTCCCTGGCCCCTCAGGAACTCCACTGCCGGATGGAGAAAGTTTGTGAAGCACCGGGGTGCTGAGGACAGTCCAAACAGAAGGGCGGTGAACTCGTAAATCTGCTGCCGCCATAGGAACTGCAGAAAACGATGATGAGGCGGATGGATTGGAATTACCAGGTACACATCCTTGAGATCTAGTTTCGCCATCCAGTCGCCCGGCAGGAGCACATCCCGGAGGAGGTGAATCCCCTCCATTTTGAAATGTCGGTACACCAACCAACCGTTGAACTCCTTCAAGTTGATCACCGGGCGCGGCCCCCCGTCTGTCTTCTCCACGAGGAAGATAATGCTAAAAAAAAATCCCCGGGGATGCAGACCCGACCGCAGCAGCTCTGAGACCTCCTCGTCGACCGGACGAGCGTCATCCTCTGAGAATGAGATTGGCCCTACCAGCGGAGTCTTCCTCGGCCTATCGTACAACTGGATGTGAAACCCCTGGATAGTTTGCAAGACCCAGGCTTAGTTCGTGATTGCCCGCCATGCCACCTGAAAGGACGCTAGCCGACCCCCAATGCAAACTTGAGAATGAGGAATCCCTTACCGCTGGTTGCAGGTCTGCCTGCGCCGTTCCGGTATCATCCACAGCCACGGAACTTCTGTCCCCTGGTGGAATAAAAGTTGGAATAGTTGGCAGAAGTGCTGTACTGCCCCCGCCCGGAGCCTTGTCCCCTACCGGGATTGGATTGCTGGCCACGGCCGGGTGCGCGGCCCCTGCCACGACCGGCCCCGTTGGAAAAACGGTTCTGGATTACCCTTTTGATATTGGACTGAGCCTTGACCAAACTCGTGAAGGTGGCAACGAACTTGCTCAGTACCTTCACAAAGAGGTCTACGAAGAGGCCCCCTTGCTCAACTGCCCCGGCCTCCTAAGAAGCCAGGTCGCCTAACTTGGGGTCCAGCTTTATCAGGAGCGAGTGCCTCCGTTCAGTCGAGAGGGCACAGTTGGCATTACCTAGGAAGATAATTGCCCGCTGTGCCCAATTCGAGAGAACGTCTGGGGATATGACGGAGCCTGACACCTTCGCCTCCTCCGCCATATCCAATATTTTCGTCATGGGCCCCACTGCGTCAAGGAGCTTGTCCTGGCAGGATCGCCAGGACCTATCTATATCCTTGCGGGGGTCCTTCATACACTTGGCGAGGAAGGTGGCCATTTTGGAGTCCAGCTCCGTTGTTCAGGCCACCTTCCCTTCCAAGGTGGTTTGAGGATAAGCAGCCCCTTGCTTCCTTTTCCAAGGGCTTGTGTAGGCAACACGCCACGAACTTGGCCACCTTGTCCCCAGGCGCCCAAGCAGCCGACCTCGGATCAACTTTGTCATCCGGGTTAAGCATACCTGAGGAGTCCTGGGGAAAGTCTGCAGCCGAACTGGACAGTCGCCAAGACCGCGAAGACCCATCCTCGTTGTCTGAGTCCACTGGGGAGCCCCATCCATTAATGGCGAGGCTGTCCCAACGGACTCCGCTTGAGTCGGGGTCGGAGAATGCGCCGGGGTCAGACTGGACGGCTTAGCAGCAAAGGCCTCCCTGAGGCAGTCAAAAGCGTCCAAATCCACCCCCTGGGATTCCCCCAAGCCCTCCTCCATGCGTCTCTTCTTAGGTAATGGGGGACCCTCCCCTTGGGGTAAGGCAGGACTAGAGGAATCCAAGTGGCCCAGGGCCAACTTGGCACATTCGTCAATGATGCGGTTCGTAAGACGCTCCTCCATGGGCGCCACCTTATTATTTACGCATCTAAATATGGACTCAACAGCCTGAAAAAACTGGTTATCCAAAGGGCTGTCCTGCTATTCCGCCTCAAATTACTCCTCAGCACTCATACTTGCTAACTGCTCCCCGTAGGAGGACACCCTACAGCTCAAAGAGTGAGGTCACACCCCTTTCCTCAGCTACAACACCAAGGCCAGGCCCTTGCCTGTACACACAGGGCTCACTTTCCCTGAAAAAACACTGACAATGGGGCACAAGGGGTTAATCACTTATCACTGTGGGCAGGCTGAAAGGCTGCAAACACTAGGAGGTGGGGTGAAACCCCGACGTGTGGGCTGTCCAGGCCTCAAGCAGAGCCTGACAGGCCGCCAGCCGCCACCCTGCGCGCTAATAACACTCTGAGGACAAACCTGCCCGAAGGCGATTCACGCGGTGTTGACGCAATACGGACTCCGCCGGGGCGTTTGACAAGAAGAATGCGGGAATTACCGACCCCTTTGGGGCGTTGCGGTGTGGCGGCGGGGGACAAGGCTCCTCGGGCTTGTCTTACGACGCGTCTCTCTCATCCTGAGGAGATGCGTCGCAGAGACCAGCGAGTCCCGAGAGCTCCACCTAGCGACCACCAAGGAGACCGCGTTCACAGGGAAGGGCCGCGAAAGAGCGGAGCTCCTGCGGCCGGGGAATCTGCCTAGACAAAAAGGAAAAGACCATCAAACCAAACCCCGCATAAACAATCGTGAAGCACTCAGTAACCATAAACAGATAAATACAGCCCAAAGCAAGCAGAACTAAAAAAGGGTGACTTATCTGCTGCTGCGGAGCAGCGAGGAAAGAGGAGGGACAACCTGTGTGAAGGAACTTTCTAGGACGTACCGACATTGAGGAAGGACTGTGATCGGGTGTTATGTGATGGACTCATGGGAGTGGTAGTCCGTTTAAAACGTATCTGAACCTTTTGATCCGTGTCTTCTGAATATGTTCCATGGAAAAGGAAATATTGTTTTGTTGATTTTTTTCGCTGCTGTGGAGAAGTTGTTTGAATAAAGTGAAGAAAGAATAGCATAATCGGAGCCTCCGGTCCTGACATAGAATTGGTGTCAGACCAAAAAGTATTGCCCAATAGAATATCTTTCTTAAATTGACCATTGGCTACACGTAGACCCATAAAAAATCATCCATTGTGTAAATTGCTTGCTCATGTACTGAGGCCTTTTAACAAAGAAATCGACCAAAGGCAGTACCCGCGAATTCTGCTTCCTCTACCATATATAAATAAACCAGAACTGCTTAAGAATTCAGTTTGGCAAATGAAGTCACCGATAACCTAAATTACAATGTTCACTTTCACTTTAAATTCACCCTGATAGACCTGTAATGGAGTCTTGACTGCCTTTCACTGGCCTACATGTGAGGCGAGACACACCTTTTACAATATGGCTGTTCAGGATATCCAACTACAACAACAGAAACAAGCATTTGCAATGCAATAGGTCTCGCATTAGGAAAGTTTGAGCTATTGGTCTTGTAAATGACAATTTTTTAAATTTATGTTTTGGTTTTGAAAATAGCTAAATTAATAGCTTTGTCATTTAAAATGCCAATAGTTATAACTTTCGCAAATGTGACACCTATAGCATTTGTAATGCAACATGATTTGTATTTACGTGACTTAGATGTATTGATATTACAAATAACAATGGCTTTGAATTTTTTAAGTAATTAATACTTAAATAAAAGTGATTGTAATTTATAATGGCAATAGCTTAAACTTTTGTAAATAACTTTTGTGAAGATTGTTCAGTGTATTTTATTGTGACGAACAGAAGTGAAATATTAACATCTTTTTGTGACATTTGTAATAAAGCTTGAAACATTGAGAGAACATAATTGAACCAGTTTTTGTTGAATGGTTGCACAGATTGATGCTGTAATGGCGCAGTGGTGCTGAGTGATGCTGTGGTGGTGCTGAGTGATGCTGTGGTGGTGCTGAGTGATGCTGTGGTGGTGCTGAGTGATGCTGTGGTGGTGCTGAGTGATGCTTTGGTGGTGCTGAGTGATGCTGTGGTGGTGCAGAGTGATGCTGTGGTGGTGCAGAGTGATGCTGTGGTGTTGCTGAGTGATGCTGTGGTGGTGGTGCTGTGGTGGTGCTGTGGTGGTGCTGTGGTGGTGCTGAGGTGGTGCTGTGGTGGTGCTGAGTGATGCTGTGGTGGTGCTGAGTGATGCTGTGGTGGTGCTGAGTGATGCTGTGGTGGTGCTGAGTGATGCTGTGGTGGTGCTGAGTGATGCTGTGGTGGTGCTGAGTGATGCTGTGGTGGTGCTGATTGATGCTGTGGTGGTGCTGAGTGGGATATGGGGAGAGAGAAAAAGGAGAGCAGGGAGAGGGTAAAGAGAGAGAGGAGAGAGGGGGAGAGATTAGAGAGAGAGGGGGAGAGAGGAGAGAGACGGGGAGAGAGGAGAAGGAAGAGAGGGAAAGGGGGAGAGGGAAGTGAGGGAAAGGGAGAGAGAGAAAGGGAGAGAGGGTAGAGGGAGAGAGGGAGGGTAAGAAGAGAGGGGGGACGAGAGCGAAGGACAGAGCGGAGGGAGAGAGGGAGAGATAGAGGAGAGCAGGCAGAGGGGGAGTTGGGGAGAGGGAGAAAAAGTAGCAGGGGGAAGGTAAAGAGGGGGAGAGGAGAGAGAGAGGGTGAGAGAGAAGAGAGGGAAGTGAGGGAAAGGGAGAGAGGTAGACGGAGAGAGGGAGAGTGAGAGAGTGAGGGGAGGGAGGGAGAGGGAGGATGAGAGGGAAGGAGGGAGAGGAGGGGAGATAGAAGGCAGAAACTGCCTGAGAAACAGACACAAAGAAGGAGTTAGAGAGAAAGGATGGCAGGCTTTGAGGAAGAAGAGTGCCGCAGACAGAGATCATGCGGTGAGAAACAGGAGGGGCAAAGGCAGATATGGAAGACGACGATCCACCGAGCAGGTCAAGCCGCGGAGAGGCACAGGCATAGAGAAGGCAGAGCACGGGGAGAGGAGGGGTACAGAGAGACTGAAGGGCAGTGGCAGCTAGTTTGTAGGTGCTATGAAAGAAGGAGATAGTGAGTCTGAAAAAGGTACAAGTGGGCCAGAGAGATTGCGAGAGAGAAAGACGAGAGCAGACAATATGAATGAAAGGGAGAGTAAGACAAACTGGAGGGAGATAACGAGAAGTTGGGGAAAAATGAATGCATGGGGCTAGCAAATGAGGGACTGGGAAGTACGTCATACAGACGAGATAGTGGTAGTAGATGGACGAGTTGAAAAAAAGAGATGGGCAAAAGGCAGTACAGTGAGACACAGGGAGACCGAAAGAGAAAGAAGAGGCCATAATTGGGTAAAAGTGACAGAGAGAGAGAGGCAAAAGGAAGTGTAAAGTTTGAGTCCAAGAGAGGAGAGCTATACAGACAATAAAAGCATGGGTGCACAAACAGACACAAGCAAGAGATAGAATACTCTGGGAGAAATATAGCAACGAGAGATAAGTGACAGCAATAAAGAGAATAGGAGAGTGAATGGGAAACTCGGAATTCCAATATTTTAAGGGCAGAGTAGGAAAGAGACATGCATCAGACAGGCAATGAGGATGAGAAAAACGAAGATCAACGCACGAGAGGAAGAGAGCAATAAAAACACTAAGTGGAGACAATGAGAAATGATAGAGAAATGTAAGTGCCCCCACGGGAGAGACTGGGTGGGGCAGGACAGACAAAGTGCGATACAGGAAAGAGACATGCATCATACAGAAGGGAAGGGGCAAAAAAGAGATAGACAGTAGAAAGATAAAAAATAGTGAGATGCAGAGCTTGAAGGGGTAAAACAGACAGAAGAGGGCCTGAGTGTCGCTGAACCTTAGAGGAAGAGACAAGAGACAGGTCGGAAAGAGGAAGAGTACAATGAAACAGAAAGGATGACAGAAATAGTCAAGAGAGACAGATAAAGGGAATGGAGTGTGAAAGTCCAGGTGAGGCATGGCAGAGTGTGAGGCATAGAAGAGGCAATCGTATAGGTAGGACTTTGTAAAAGACAGCTGGATACTAAGACCGAAAAAAAAAGAGTGGGAGACAGATGACAGGAGAGATAGTGAGTCTGAAAAAGGTAAGAGTGGGCCAGAGAGATTGCGAGAGAGAAAGACGAGAGCAGACAATATGAATGAAAGGGAGAGAAAGAGTAAGACAAACTGGAGGGAGACAACGAGAAGTTGGGGAAAAATGAATGCATGGGGCTAGCAAATGAGGGACTGGGAAGTACGTGATACAGACGAGATAGTGACTGGGTGGGGCAGGACAGACAAAGTGCGATACAGAAAAGAGACAAGCATCATACAGAAGGGAAGGGGCAAAAAAGAGATAGAGACAGTAGAAAGAGATGGGCAAAAGGCAGTACAGTAAGAAAACAAAGATGAAAAAACATAGAAAAGGGTAGCAAAGAGAAAAGGAGGCTGGCAGAAGACAAACAACGGGTAAAATAAAAAGTTAACATAAAAGGAGACACGGCCTGGAGGCCGTGAAACTGAAAGTACTGCCGGCCGGCTGTGAATAATTAGGGGAGCCTTTGAGGCAGCAGGGGGCGGAGCGGGAAGAGCTGCTGGCGGCACCAAGCTGTGAGTGAGATGCAGAGCGTGAAGGGGTAAAACAGACAGAAGAGGGCCTGAGTGTCGCTCAACGATAGAGGAAGAGACAAGACAAGAGACGGGTCAGAAAGAGGAAGAGTACAATGAAACCGAAAGGATGACAGAAATAGTCAAGAGAGACAGATAAAGGGAATGGAGTGTTCAAGACAAGGTGAGGCATGGCAGAGTGTGAGGCATAGAAGAGGCAATCAGATAGGTAGGACTTTGCAAAAGACAGCTGGATACTGAGACTGAAAAAAAACCAAGGCAGCGCTGGGAGGGGGGCTGGGCAGAAAAGCAAGTCACGGCCTGGCGGCCGTGAAGTGTGAAACTGTGGGCGGGGAGGCAGGAGCAAATGGTAAGGGGAGCCTTTGAAGAGCAAGCCAGAAACACCAGGGGGACGGAGAAGCAGATTGCCTCGGAGGCAGGCAGAAGGCTCGGGCTCCTGCATGAGCACATGCACTCGTGGAAATCCTCTTTTTGGGAGACCTTAGTTTAAGTCTTGGTTTCACTGCTATAGACTCGTCCTATTCCATTCCTGCGGAATGGGAATAGGCCGAGACCTAAAAAGGAGCCACATCAGCTCCCTGGGACCGATAGCCAGCAAATTGGCACCCAGAGCATTTTACACGCGCATTCGAAAGAGAACAGTTCTATTTTGGGCAGCCACCATGATTGCCATGTATTGCATTCAGAAACTAGAGAATATTCACCTCAGCTATTATTGTAAAAAATCTGCCACTGGTCTAAGATCTGCTTGGGATGGCCAGCATCGTTGTGGACCTGATAAGTAGTGAGAGATGGTTCCCAAAGTACTTTAACCGTACTTCCATAAATGGGGGTGCCCACAGTCGATCTGCTTGCCACGGCAGAAAGCACAAAATGCCTAAGCTTCGCCTCCAGGTACCAACAGTACAAGAGCAACATGCTATGGATAGTTGGTGAGAGATATTTGCTTACACTTTTCCTCCGCTATCTCTGCCTCCATATACAGTGAGCAAACTCAAGCAAACGTCTGACTTTATTCTAGTATCACCAACATGGGCGAACACCTCTGGTTATCAGAGCTTCAGTAAATGTCTGGTCCACCTGCACAAGAAGCTGCTCATCAGGCAGATCTTTAACTTGACACCAAGACAATCTAAGAAACTCAAATCTCAAATAGATTAACCTAGTAATTTGGCATCAAAAGGTCTTCGAGTTTACCTACTAAACTGCCAGAAGAGTGTATGCTAATCCCGCATGAGGCCTACAACACGATGTATGTATGCGGCCAAGCGGAAACACTTTTTTCATTACTACAGGCAAAAAGAAGCACTTAAAGGCATTGGGACAATACCTCATTTGTTGTTTGTTCCACCTCCGAGGACGTACACATCTGTTTGTCTACTTTTAACTGTAGAAATGCAAAACAGTAAACACACAACTCTGTTTAAGATTCCAGTTATCAAATCATTCTTGAAGGGACTTAAAACTGATTCCAAGAACACCACTTATTCTTCCATGGGTCCTTAATTTTGTAATCACTAGACTCATGCGCCTCCTTTTGAGCCGCTACACTCCTGGTGTATGCAATACCTGTTATGAAAGGTAGCATTCCTTGTGGAGGGTTGGAGGAATCTTTCATCCAGTTTTCTACAATTAGTTGTACTGAGGATAGACTCCTTTTTTTGATGTCAAAGATGGTTTCCCTTCTCTCTTAAACAGTCCACTAGGTTGCCAATCTTCTTTCCACACCCAGCGAAAAAGGCAGAAAGATACATTAGGGTTTAATAGAGCCATCATGTCTAACCAACATCCAATGGAAAATCCGCAAAGAACCGGGATGTGTGGTTTGAGGATAACCTTTCCTTTTCCACCCAGGTAAAAAAGATCCCAGGCAGCTGCTTTGGCCTCCTTAAAACTTTAAGGAGTTTTCTTCCTCTCCTCCCTAGGCCTGCTAAAGAGACAGTCATCAGTGCCTTGATCCTTTCCTGATTGGACTACGCCAACCCTTTGTATGTGGGCATCCCAGGATATTCTATGAACAGACTCCAGGTGTTCAGAATGGCGGCCACCAGGCTTTTTCTAGGAATTTCCAAGAGGAGTAGCATGTGCAAATATTTTCGCTCACTCCACTGGCTTCCTGTGGCTGATCCGGTCAAATTCAAATCCCTGGTTATCGCCCATCGAGCCCTCCATGGTCATCGTCCTGACCGTCCTGTAGCTGATGAATTTCAGTATTTAACAAAAATTTGCAATTTTGTAACCAACATTTTAAAAAAAATTAGAAACTTTAAAGTTGCAGGCCAAAACAAAAACAACTTCTTTCCAAATAAAAGATAAAAACCTGTTATGTCCAAGATGTTTTGTAAAGAACTCCACTTTGCAGGGTCATTTCCAGAAGCCGTTTTCTTTCTATGTCCCGCTGAAACAATTACGCTCATCAGCTCTTCTCTTAGCTTAAGTGCCCCGCTTCATTCGCCACAAGATGGGTTTCTGCTCCCTAGACGTCAAAGCTGCAGAGGCTTGGAATAACCTTCCTTTTCCATTGCGCAATACCCAAGACCCAAAGCCTTGAAGAAACTTTTTAAAACTTATCTATTCCCCTAGTGACAGTTTGGTGACTCCTCTTGGATTCGCTCCGGGACACTCCTCAGAGTAGCTGTGTGCTTTATAATAGTATATAACATAACATAACATTGAAGAACAAAATCCGTTTGAAAGAAAAAAGCAACTTTGTTGCAGTTGCAAATCCCCACTTGGAAATTCTCATTTCTAAGTCGAGCCTTGCCAGATAGTTAAATGCATTCAGCTATGTTATGTAGAGCAAAAAGCACTCTGCATTCTGTGCAGAGACAACATGCTTCTGAAAGAAAGGAGCTACAATGGCCTTTTTAGGTAACATATCATTAGCAGATAGATGTAAAGCTGCTACTTGGTCAACACCACTCACCTACCTTTGTTAGACATTGTGTGGACATTCAGGACCGGCAAGAGGCTCTAGTTGGGCAAGCTACACTTGGAACTTTTTTTTAAAAAACATCTGCCTCATCTGATAGCTTGCTACTGCCTTAGGGTGAGTACAGTGCTGTATAACTTGTCCAGAGTATGTGCTCTACAGCTGGGCATGCTACAAATGGAAAATGTTCCCTATCTTGTAAATGTTGGGTTGTAGCTTGCAGTGCTTGTATACTCACATGTGCCCTCTTGGCTTCCTGGACCTGAGCTCATGCTTCAGACTTTTTTCCCTCAACTTGTGTGCTCATTCATAGTGCACTGATACACAGTTACTACCCTGCTTGCTTCCTACGCTTGTTACACTCACTCTTGGGGTGTTTGCCCAGGTATAGTGTGGACTTCAGGGAGGAGTCCTGAGATCGAAAATGTCTTCAAAGAAAAACTACTTGCAGACATCTGTGCCTAACACTATAAGCTACAAACCAATAGTTACAAGTAAAGTAACGTTTTCCTTTTCAGTCATTACTCCCCGTTGTTTCATACCTAATTACTAGGATATTTGTTTAGAGCTTTACATTTAAAGTAAGAAGTACAAATATTTGACTGAGTGATCTCAGTCATGTAACATACTCTTTGTTGGAGCTGAAGTAGTAAATACCTTGTTGCGTATGTGTGCGCGCGTGTGTCTAAATAGATAGACGGTACTATTTTAGAGGTGTAGCTGATGAATTTCAGTATTTAACAAAAATTTGCAATTTTGTAACCAACATTTTAAAAAAAATTAGAAACTTTAAAGTTGCAGGCCAAAACAAAAACAACTTCTTTCCAAATAAAAGATAAAAACCTGTTATGTCCAAGATGTTTTGTAAAGAACTCCACTTTGCAGGGTCATTAAATGTTTTAACAAGTCTTCAAGATTTATCTGGGGTGTGTGTTTTTATTTATTGTAACGTTTTTTTTAACACATTTTTCTGGAAAGAAGTAGCAGACATATTTGAAAAGAGAAAATGTATGCTGCCTGGTCCATGGATACTTTTAATGAAAAAAATGGTTTGACCAATTTCAGGAAGTAGGACATGGCTTGTTGTTTCGTCTTAATAAAACGGGCAAACGTATTGTAGGTCTTGATCTACCTAGTAAAGTATTATGGGAGAATATTACATTATTTATTCAAATGTATTTCAACACGAATTCAGTGTTCTTTACAAAGTTTCTCTCTACTGTTTAACATTTAATTTTATGATGTTCGAGGCATGTGGGCTGCTGAATTCATATCTGTGCATAGTCCGCCACCTAGTGTTGGGTCCGGATGATTGCACATTGTTGTCCTGGAAGAGTCTTCGAAGTATCACGAGATAGGTGGCTCCTCCCCTGGACTACAGTGCGCATGGGCATCGCCTCCATCCCCAGATTGTTTTTTTCCGCCATCGGGTTCGGATGTGTTTTCGGTTCTCTCTATCGGAACCGATAGTTGTTCTACTTTTACTCGAGACCAAAAGGTCTTTAGGCTGGGCGTCGGTATAGTTGCGTTCGGTTTCTTACTGACTCTCAGCTCCGATCTCCTACTGCCCTTCCACGTGCTTTCGGCGCGGACGGGCCTACACTACACCCTTTGCTATGGAGCGGACTCCATTCAAGAAGTGTCCGCTGTGTCACTCTAAATATTCGCACCTCGATGTGCACCCTGTGTGCAATACATGCTTGTCACCGGATCACCGTGAAGACACCTGCATGGCGTGTTCAAAATTTAGAAGTAAGAAAACTTTGAAGATTCGCCGGGCTAATCGGCTCCAGGCTCAATTGTCGGCTTCGGCACCCCCACCTGACGACATCTTCCAGGAATCTGTCGAGGAAGAAGACGACGTACAAGGGTCGGACTCTGGCCCCGCGTCCGAGGAAGAAACCTACGACGCGGATGAGGAGGCCTACGACGAAGTCTCCGGCGAGGTAGGGGACGACGAACTGGCTTGTGCCACGATGGGAGATAGCTCAGAGGAAGAGCATCCCCAACCAGACTCCGGGGTTACTCCCCGTCATACGGCCCAGGTCGAGGGATCGCCTTCGGGCCTTACCCAAGATCTAACTATGAGTCCTACGTCCCCGCCTCCGGGCCCGGTCACGGACATTTCTAACAAAAAACCGAAAGTGAAGCCAACTGGTCTCGCACCCTCGGATGCGAAACCGAAACCGAAAGTGGCGTTGGTGAAGAAGGTTCTGGAGGCGTCAACTTCCACGAAACCCAAAATGGCCGACTTGAAGAGCCACGCCAAAATGGCTGACCAGAAGAGCCGCGCCAAAATGGCCGACCCGAAGCCCTCTGGGTCGGCGCCGAAGGTGAAGACATCCGACGCGGCTGCGTCGGCACCGAAAGGGGTCGCGGACCCGAAGACGGCTTCGAAGAAGCGTCACGCCGACGGTGCGCCAGGCCATGGGGCGTCGGCACCGAAGAAGGGGCCTACCGGCGACCGGGCTCTCGGAGACGAAGAGTCGCTCGAGACGGTTCAGCCCTCGGTATCCCTTACAAAGAAGGTGGGAGAATCCTTAAAGCGGATCCAACAGTCCACTGTGGTTCCCAGCCAGGACACTTTAGTGCCTAAGCCCACGCCGAAGCCTGCCAAGGAACAAACGCCCATTCGTTTTACCCTTCCTCCCAAGTCGGCGCCGAAGGCCTTCGCGCCTAAGCAGAGCGGACACTCTCAGGAAGTATGGACGCCGAAGGCTGCCTTGGTGGTGTCGAAGCTTCGGCTCCAGCCGCTTGCGGTGGAGGAACGTCATGAGGTGATCATCGACGCCAACACCGGAAAATTGTCTCTCCTCAAACGAAAAATTACATCGGAGCCGGCCTTGGAACCTTTTAGGATTCCACTCAAGAACAAAAGATACTCTGCGGACTCTTCGGCTCTGATGGAACCTCTGTCTCCACAAGCCCTGGAACACTCGCCGGCCCATTCCCCCGTGCCTGATGTGGACGAGGAAGAGGCTGAGTACACCTATCCTGCGTACTCGGATCCGGAGGAGGAGCAGGTGCCCTGGACAGCAGGAGGCGACACAGACGACCCGCAGTCGGGGCAGGACACTCAACTTTTCGCCGCAAAGACGTCCCCGACAGAGGACTCGGCGGCATTCAACGCATTAATAGAGAGAGCTGCAGCGAACCATGACGTCGAACTGCACTCAGACCCCGTGGATGCAGACTTTTTGGTCGACACCTTCTCGGTAGCCGAAAAACAAGTCAAGACACTACCGATGCTGAAAGGGGTGCTGAAGCATGCACAGGAGGTGTTCAAGGAACCCACCCGGGCGCGGGTGGTCAATCCTCGCATCGATAGGAAATATAAAGCGGCGCCCACGGATCCCACGTATATTAAGGGACACTTGCCATTGGACTCCCTGGTGGTTTCCAACGCTCGAAAGAGGGCGAATTCGCAGACTACTGGTGACGCTCCTCGCCCGGACAAAGAGTCCAAGATCTTTGAGGCATCAGGCAAACGCATTGCTGCACAGGCAGCGAACATCTGGAGGATCTCTAACACTCAAGCCCTGCTTGCACGTTATGATAGGGCCCATTACGACACATTAGAGGCCATCCTGCAACACTTGCCTGACCAATACAAGGAGGCGGGGGAGATGCTCATTCAGGAGGGTAAACTCATTACAAATGCATCCATCAAGTGTGCCCTAGATGTAGCGGACACTGCCTCCAGGGCTATTAATACAAGTGTGTTACTTAGACGCCATGCCTGGCTTCGCATTTCGGGGTTCAAACCCGATATACAAACCACGATATTGGGTCAAACAGTGAATCCAGACCATCTGTTCGGACCTGAGGTGGATGCCTCCCTAGAAAAGATGAAAAAAGATACCGAAACTGCCAAGTCTATGGGGGCTTTACAAAGTCAGCAGTTTCGGGGTGGTTCCTTTCGCCGCTCCAATTCAAGAGGCACCTCAAGAGGCCAGGCATCCCAGTCCACGCAATACTACAAGGGCAACACCCAGTCCTCGTATAACAACAACAAGGGCAGGGGTGGCTACAGAGGCAATAATATCAAAGGCAGGGGACGTGGAAACAATGCCTCCAGGTCCACCACCTCCAACAAGCAGTGACGTCTTGTCACTTCCCCCCGATCACACGACACCTGTCGGGGGGAGACTCCAGCAGTTCCTGCCGGCGTGGAGGTCCATCACCACGGAGAGGTGGGTGAGGTCTCTTATCCAGTACGGGTACTGTCTAGAACTTACGTCCATTCCACCGGACATACCGCCAAGAAGCCGTGCTATGTCCGACGAGCACTTGACCTTGTTGCAGCAAGAAGTACTGGTCATGCTGCAAAAAGGGGCGATAGAGCTCGTTCCATTGCAAGAACGGGGAACAGGGGTTTACTCCCTGTATTTTCTGATCCCCAAAAAGGACGGATCACTCAGGCCGATCCTGGACCTCAGGCCCCTGAACTGGTACATCAACTCGGAGCACTTCCATATGCTCACATTGCAGCAGGTGCTTCCCCTGCTTCAACAGGGGGACTTCCTAGCAACGCTGGATCTGAAGGATGCCTATTTCCATATTCCCCTGCATCCTTCCCACAGAAAGTATCTCAGATTCACGATCTTAGACCAGCATTACCAGTTCAGAGTCCTGCCGTTCGGGGTCACCACGGCACCGAGAGTTTTTACCAAATGCCTAGCGACTGTGGCGGCGCATCTCCGTCGCCAGCACGTCCATGTCTTTCCATACCTAGACGACTGGCTTATTCAGGCAAAAACGGAACAGCAGTGCGTAGACCACGTGTCACGCACCATTCACCTCCTGCACGATCTGGGATTCTCTCTGAACTACCCAAAGTCCCATCTCCAGCCCGCCCACGTGCGACAGTATCTGGGCGCGACAATCAACACTCTGGCAGCCACAGCGCAGCCGAGTTCAGTGAGAATCGCCAGTATCCAGGCGCTGATCCAAAGATTCAGACCCCAACACTCGCTTCCAGCGAAGGTGTTCATGCAGTTGATAGGCATGATGGCCTCCTGCATCTCCATTGTCCCGCACGCGAGACTACATATGCGTCCGCTTCAGGAGTGCCTGGCACGTCAGTGGACTCAGGCTCATGGGCAACTGACAGACCTAGTGTTGGTGAGCGGTCGGGCGTACAACTCTCTGCATTGGTGGAATCCACAAAACCTTTGCAAGGGCCGACCATTCCAAGAGCCTGTCCCACAGATCATCCTGACAACGGACGCCTCTCTCCAGGGATGGGGAGCGCATGTACTCCACTACACTGTGCAGGGACTATGGACACTTCAGCAAAGGAAGATGCACATCAATGTGTTGGAACTGATGGCAATCTTCATGGCCTTAAAGGCGTTCAAAGTACATCTGTGCAACAAGGTCGTGTTGATCCGGACGGACAACATGACGGCAATGTACTACATCCAGAAGCAGAGAGGTACACACTCTCCACAGCTGTCTCATCTGGCTCAGAGCATGTGGAAGTGGGCCATTCAGAGGAACATCTTCCTCATGGCGGAGCATCTCCCGGGCAAGGACAATCAAATGGCGGATCTGCTCAGCAGACACAGCCATCAGATGCACGAGTGGGAGATACATCCATCAGTACTCCAACCGTACTTCCAAAAGTGGGGTCATCCAGAGATAGACCTGTTCGCCACAAAGGAGAACGCAAAATGCCAAAGCTTCGCCGCCAGGTTCCCACACCCCCAATCACAGGGCAATGCGATGTGGATGAACTGGTCAGGCAGATTTGCGTACGCTTTTCCCCCAGCACCTCTGATACCGCTGGTGGCACGCAAGCTCAGGCAACACTCGATGACGCTCATCCTGGTTGCTCCGACGTGGGCTCGCCAACCATGGTACACCACGTTTCTGGAACTCTCCGTGGTACCGCATCAAAGGCTTCATCTCACTCCCAGCCTTCTGACGCAGAGCCATGGCGACATTCAGCACCCAGATCCGCAACAGCTCAACCTGGCGATCTGGCTCCTGAAGTCCTAGAGTTTGGCTACCTCAATCTCCCTCCCGATTGCATGGACATCATTCGGGAGGCAAGAAAGCCCACTACTAGAGCTTGTTATGCGGCTAAATGGAAGAGGTTTGTCGTCTACTGCGTGGAGCACAGCATTGACCCGCTAGACGCTTCAATCCAAAACATCATATGTTACCTCTTTCACCTGTATCGTTGTAATCTAGCTTACTCTTCTATCCGCATTCACCTGTCGGCTATGGCAGCATACCTCCAGAATAGGCAGCACCTGTCACTCTTTAAGGTCCCTGCTATCAAGGCTTTTCTGGAAGGACTCAAAAGGGTCATTCCACCAAGGACTCCACCAGCTCCAGAATGGAACCTCAATGTGGTTCTTACAAGGCTGATGGGGCCTCCCTTTGAGCCACTGCACTCTTGTGAGCTCCAGTTTTTAACTTGGAAGGTTGCGTTCTTAGTAGCAATCACATCGCTACGGAGGGTTAGCGAACTGCAGGCGCTCACCATCCAAGAACCTTTCTTCCAGGTACATGCTAACAGGGTGGTGCTCCGCACTAACCCTAAGTTCTTACCCAAAGTGGTCTCACAGTTTCACATAAACCAGACAATTGAATTGCCGGTGTTTTTCCAAAACCCAGAGACGCTGGCGGAGCGCATGCTCCACACCCTCGATGTGAAGAGGGCCTTGATGTACTATGTAGACAGGACAAAGGATTTCCGCAAAACCAAACAACTTTTTGTTGCTTTTGCCACACAACACAAGGGAAATGCAATCTCCAAAGCAGGAATCGCTAGATGGATAGTAAAGTGCATTCAGATCTGCTACGCTAAAGCTAAGCGCACTCTCACTATCCCACCAAGGGCCCACTCCACTAGGAAGTTGGGGGCCTCTATGGCTTTCTTAGGTAAAATTCCCTTAGAAGACATCTGTAGAGCAGCCACATGGTCTACCACTCATACTTTCACTAAGCACTACTGTGTAGACGTGCATTCAAAACAACAGGCAGCTGTTGGTCAGGCTGTTCTAAAAACACTTTTTCAGACTGCTGCAGCTGGCACGGGCGGCCGCCGCTAATGGAGGGACTGCTATGTATTCTATGCACAGATATGAATTCAGCAGCCCACATGCCTCGAACTGCAAATGCTACTTACCAGTATGCATCTGTTCTTGGCATGTAGGGCTGCTGACATTCATATCGCCCACCCTCCTCCCCGGCGCCTGTAGCAGCTGCAGTATGTATTCATATACACACATATGCTCATAGCATGGTCATCACTCACTTCTTCACTCCATCTCTGCCAATGGCTAAAAACAATCTGGGGATGGAGGCGATGCCCATGCGCACTGTAGTCCAGGGGAGGAGCCACCTATCTCGTGATACTTCGAAGACTCTTCCAGGACAACAATGTGCAATCATCCGGACCCAACACTAGGTGGCGGACTATGCACAGATGCATACTGGTAAGTAGCATTTGCATTTTTTTTTAATATAACCCTTGTGTTCTCTTTTAATTTTATTTCTGTCGCACTTTCTTGTGATTTAGTTCTGGTAATACTTAGAAATGAACCAGACATTCATTTAATCTGTTCTTATGGCTAAAAATCTTCCAACTCCCAGCTCCTTTTTAGGTTTTGCCTAGCGGAAGCTGCGCTCTGCGCAGCTTTTCCGCGCAGGCGAAATCCTGTTGAGAACTGTAGGGTGCTTTGGTTCGGCCCTCGTCGTTGATTGGCTGGCTCCGTAAACGGAGCCTTGCCATTGGACGAGGGGCCTGTCCGTCAATGCCGGACCAGACACGGGGTCGTTCCCGACATTCTTTGGCTTTTGCCGACGTCACGGGAAGCCGGGAACGCCCCCGTGTCTGGTCCGGCATTGCCGGCACTACTGCATCCTACCACTTTGCCCTCTTGCGCACTAATGAGGATTTATGGCGAGTCCACTAGTCCTTAGTATTGGGAAACCCTTTCCCCATTCGTTCAATAGCAGAAACCGCCGCCGTGGCTTCGACAGCGCGACCAGAGCCAGTGGGCTCGTCAGGAGGGCCGCGCTGCCATTGGGTGGCCCAGGGAGAGTTGCCGCGCAGCCATTGGCTGTTCCCCGGAAGCAGAGGTCCGGCCCGCCGCCTGGTTGTGGGCGGGGCCGGGAGGACGTGTTGTTCCGCTTCCCCCTGCCTGGGGGAAGCCTTTGCGGGAGTTGCCGGTCTCCCGTGCCCAGAGGGAGACCGGGGAAGAGGAGAGGTCGCGTCGCCGCTGCTGGGGGCTCCCGGCGCCCCGGAGGAGAAGTGGATCGGGAGCCTGGCGGCTCCACTCGGGAGGACGACGGCGGAAGGAGAAGGCGGTGCTTCATTATGAGGAGGAGACCCGCCGCCGAGCCGCCGCCCAGCAGAGAGGCCGCCGCCCGGAGGAGCCCGCCCAAGAGAGCCCGGTGAGTCTGAAGGGCTGGGGAGGGCTCCGTGCGGCTGCTGTTGGTGCCGGAGAGCGGCACATGGGCGGGAGTGGAGGTAGGGCGGCCCCAGCTGGCAGTGGGCCGCCCCAACGTTTCAAGGGAGCCTGAGGCTCCAACGCCCATGTTGGTCACGAGAGCCCCGTGGGGCACAGTGTTGGCGGTGCAGAAAGGGCGGCCCCGGCTGGCAGCGGGTCGCCCCAACGCGTGTAGAGCCCCGAGAGGCTCCTTGCCCCTATCGTTGTGTCCGGAGCCATGGAGGCTCTAAGGGGGCAGATTTGTTCTACGGGCCCAGAGAGGCTCGAGGTGCCCTACGTGATTTGAGAGCCCAGAGGGGCTTGGGGGCCATTTCCATGACGTCGAGTCCCCCGGGAGGGACTCCATCGACCCCACAGCTGTGCTAAGAGCCTGCTAGGCTCGAGGGGGGCATTGTCTGCAGAGCCTGGGTGGCTCCAACGTTTGGCCACAGTGGTTGTTCCAGAGCCTGTGTGGCTCCAGCATGGCGCAGTTTGCGCCCAAGGGTCAGTGAGGACCCTGTCGCAGTGTAAGTGTTGTGTATGCCTGTGCCCTGCTTGTGCTGTGCGTGGGTTGTCTGAGAGACTCGTCTGTTCACGTGAGTTGTGGGTGTTTTACTCTTTAAAATATGATGCCTTTTTTATTTTATGTTGGTAGCTACTACTTTATACAGTATATTATTAAGCTATATGCCCGTGTGTGCTTGGGGATCTGCTAATTTGAGGAAAGTCTCTGTGTTGTAGCTGTATTTTGTGGTGAGAAGCTTTCAAATAGTCACTTGTTCACTGTGTATGCTGGACGTCATTGCGGGCTTTGTGGGTGTCCAGTCTTCCAGAACATGAATAAAACTACTGTGGCTTACACGCTTCCTTTTGCCTTGAGCTTTAAGCCGAGCGCGTCGAAATACATTATGTATTCGCTTTCCGTGGCCCTCAAAAGGTATGCTAGTCAAATTTAGACTGTAAGCACCACCCTCGTGCATCTTAATTTGTGTTTACTTGCTGGCTTTTTTTGGGCTTTAAAGGTTTTCTTTTTCAAACTGCTGGTGTTTTACCTGTATTTTTTTCAAACCTTTGTACCAGGCAAATTAAAAAAAAAAATTACCCATACCCAAGTCATTCCATAGTGCGCTTCAAAGCGCTATGTGCACTCCAGTCTCATGGAAGTTGGCCCGTGGCACTTTCCGTTGCCCGAGCATTCTGGCAGTTACTTCTATTCTGACTTAATCGGTGTAGAAGTGCGCACACATGCATTTTGTTTTGCAGCAAATGCTACAAAAATCCCCAGCAACGTTCAGTTCTTCTGGGCTTCTGGGATCCTGAGCTGTGTGGCGGTTGTAAAGTAGACTGGGCCTCGCATCCAGGAGGCTGTAGTGATGAGGATAATGATTCCAGGGACTTGATGGTTGGGTAGGAGAGTGGAGAAGAGGAGGGAGGGAGAGAGACAGAGGATTGGAGAAGGAGAAGGAGAGAGCAGCGAGGTGGTAGGTGTTGTAGTCTGTGAGCTGTCGCAGATAATGGCTTGTAGTTGGTGGTTTCAAGCTGTATACAGACATCTCTCACAAAGCTCTTTCAAGGTTAAGTTTATATCAGGGAGGAGACGGAGCAGAGGCTGCTATAGAGAGAGGAGTTGAGTCTGGACTTGTCAGGGCGGACGTGTGTTACAAGACCATTTTTCTGGCATGGGAGATGGTGTGCCAAATGTGTGTCGGTCCGCTGCCCACACTGTGAAATACCCGCAAGCTCTTCTATATACAATGGCAAGTACCTGGAAACTGCGGCACAGATGGACAAAGGCTAGTAGCTCCTCTGTACACATGGCAAAATAACCGCAAACTCCGCTATATAGACTTATGCATACAAGCTAAGTTAGACATACAAACCTCTCCAAGCTCTGCTGCACATAACTGACCAATAACTAGAAGTTCCAGAAATCACTTGCCTCTGTTGCATATGGGGCCAAATTCACGCAACCTTTGCTACATGAATGGGTAAATACCGGGGCCCCCACTATGTACAAACAAAAGTATGCTATAATGCACACGACAAATAACCACAAGCTATACTACAGACCCCAGAAACTGCTGCACTGACGGACAAATACATGCATCTCTACACGTACGGAAATGCTAAACATACAGTCAATACTTGCAAGGTCGCTGTGCACACAGATTTTCTGCCCTTCACCCCCACCCTGTGACTCCTAAGACTTTCCTTTATACGTGATTGTTTTTCCACCAACACAATGGATACATTGAACAACTCCTAGTGTCCTTGATTTAGGGGTGAATGAGCTTTGTCAAGAGAAGGTTAACTGCTTCTGCAGTACATGAATAACAAGCATTGGACATGCAATAGGTCTCGGATTTATTTGAGTAAGAGCTAATGGCATTGTAAATTGCAATGTCTTTTAGCATTGTGTTATGGAGTGTATGCATGTGGTGTGTACTGGAATTATGTGGGTTGGATTGGAATTGTAGCAATCTGCGCTTTGATGAATATGTTTAAAAAGTTTTTTTTTTTTTGGTTCTTGTCTCTGACCCTGCCTCCACAGCGCTCTGAAGCGTAGTAACCGTACTCGTGGTCGCTTTGACTGCATATACAACAACAGTTTGGTTGTGTTTGTTGTAAAATTATATATTTCTGTCAAATGGCTTCAGATTTATTAGCAAAACAAAATTTTTCGGCCAATAAATAGCGATCATAAATATAGACGCACTTTCCCCGGTTTTGTAAAGCAAGTCCAAAATCAAACTCTCGAGCAGTAAAACTGATCAGGCGTTTACTTATTTCATCTACATTAAAAATAATGAGTGACTCGGCCCTTGGGCCTGGAATTTTTCGCATGCCGGTTGCGCCAACCTCTTTTAAGTCGGCGCATTGACCCGCTGAGCTGCCTCGCTAGCCTGCAAGCCAGGAGGTTATTATGGGTCACCAGAGCTGCAATGCTGCATTGTTTTACGCCACATCAGCCTCTTGCGGAGGCTAGCGCAGCGTACGAAGGGGGTGTTGAACGGCTCCTGTCAGGATTGGGAGGTGGGGGCTGGGTCATGCGCGCGCAGTTTATTTTTCCGGGTATCTCGCGCTCTCCAGTGACGCCGAGATTGATGGATTGAATACAGACTGCGCAGAATGATAACTAATGCACACCAGAAGGGTCTGATATCCTCTGTGGATGAGATCTAAAGCCCTGTGACTCGCATTAAATGTAGCATACTTCTGCTCTGTGTGGGGGGGGCTCTGTGTGGGTGTATGTGTGGAGGGCGCTGTGTGGTTGTGTGGGGGGGCGCTGTGTGTGTTTGTGGGGGGGCTCTCTGTGGGTGTTTGTGTGTGGCATTTGCGAGAGATTAAGCTATTGGCATTGTAAATGACAATGCCATTTATTTATGTTAAAAAAAACATAAATAAAAATGTCAAGAGCAATGCCAATAGCTCTAACTTTAACAAAGGCAAAACCATTGCATTGTAAATGCTTGTTTAGGTTGAGCCTAGGCAGCGCGAATGTGCTGTCTGCATGGTCTGTTGATAACTCCTTTATCAGCTTTTGGCATACCCATGAATTGCCATTTGTTTGTTGTTGTGCCATTTATAAATACAGGGTTTTGTTGGTGCATTGTCTTGCAGACATCTGTGCCTAACACTATAAGCTACAAACCAATAGTTACAAGGAAAGGAAAGTTTTCCTTTTTTTTAGTCATTACTCCCCGTTGTTTCATACCTAATTACAGCAAAAGTATTGGAGACTGCAGCTCCTTTGTGGGTTGAATCCTCACTAAATTCAGGCAGAGTAAGTCAACTGTTACTTGTGGGAAATGTTTGTTCTACCTCTTCTTTTACATATGCTTGTGCTGCATTTTACTCTGCACGCGAAGGGGTAGCAGCTGTATTTACCCCACTACTGCCTTTGAAAGTAAAGTAGATCACATGGGGTATAAACTCTTCAGTTGTCAGCATACATACCAGATGTTTTTGGAAGATTGTGTTGATAATCTCACAGAGACCCAACGTGTACTCTTGATGGTTGTACCCTAACAGGACACACAACGGTGTTACTAGTCAGCTCCTGCAAAATGATTTTGGTACTTTCGATGCACATCGATGCTAGGCATTTTCCCCTGCTGTGCTGGGGATGATCCAAAGTAATGGTTTCATGACGAGCTCAGCTCGTCATCAGTGTACCAGCAGTACACTGCATGACGAGCTGAGCTCGTCATGAGTGTCGAAGGTGTTACGGCTTAAAATGAAAGGCTCATGAAATTGAAAAGAATGATTGGTGAGAGAAGACCATGACCGTGCAAGCAGGGCCTTCTGGTTTGGAGTTCTGTAGAGCAAGAAAATGGGTTAAGCACACGCCTATCAAAGGTAAAAAGCACCAGTAATGTGGCGCACCTGCACAGGAGTAAGGCCATGCATACCTTGTGATGCAGTCATGTTGTTAGACAGCCGCCCAGCACTTGACTTTAGGGCATATATGGGTTCTATAGGCCTATGTAACTATTTGACAGTGCTCAGTAGCGGCAGAACACAGCCCAGGCCTTACGGATACTGGGGTCATGGAGAAAAAGATTTTCACAGCAGAAATACATATCCTGAGTGCAGTACAAGTTGGGCATGGTTGTTGCCCATGCCTTGCGGGAAACTGCAACCAGTTGTTAGTCTGTAGGTACAATAAGTACACTGAAAATCTTTTTAAGGGGGAAAGGTGGATCCACTGTTATTTCACTCAATTCGGCTACACTGTATGGATATGGGAGCACGATCCACTCCTCCAAAGTTTCAGCACGTTATTGTGTCACAAAAGCACGCTTTGCTCCATGTGGTTCATAGGTAGGACCCAGAAGGGGAGCCTGCACGGTAGCTTAGAAGGGAGATATTTTCCCTGGAGTCCGGGTGGCACGGGCAGCTATCAGTCTCCTATTATCTGTTCTCTTCCTCCATACCAATATATATCCCTTTCAACAATGCAGTGTTTTCTTAAAGAAACACAAATTTGTATAGGATGCAAAAATCATAGCTTTGTCAAACGTTTTATATTCACATTCTTTACGGTGGAGGGATGCTCTGTGGTACGTACATTGTTTAATTGTGTTGAATAGAATCCAGTTTAATTTGTAGAAAAAAAACAAGTTTTATGGTCTTTAAAACAATGTGTTCTTTCACAGGGTAGCAGAGACAACATGAGCGTCATACTGATATGTTTTCCGAGTGCTCCGAAAGTATTGCCTGATGCCGTGAAGCGAGAGACTGAATTGGACAAGTACCTGGAAAGCCGCGTAGAAGGTGGATCATTTATACCAAAATAAGCAACTTTATAAGAAAAAAGTTTTTGCATGCTGCTGTTACTTTTAAGTAGCTTAAATGTATGAAAATGTCATGCCCGGCATACTTTTGCAAACTACAACCATAAACTTAGTGCAGCAATTGTAATTAATACCAAATATGTTTAAAATAGAAATTATCAAATAAAAACAACACAAAAAGCAAGAGAGAAGCTTATTCGTTTTGTCAGACTTTTAATTTGAGAACAGAGATAGATTAGCTTGTCCAAACTTTGATCATCATATAAAACCAATATTACTTAGGTCACTGAATTACAGAAATAGTTTGCAGCCATCAATCTAATGGTGTTTGAATTAACGTCTGGTCAGTTACTAATTTCAAGCAGTTTGTGTTTGGAAAGGTCCCACACTGAACATAAGTGGTAAGTACCCTTACTTATTTTCCTTTTCAAATTAAAAAACACAAACACATTTATTATTAACATCTCTTCTGTGGAACTGCAGAGCCACATGATTTGGGCTAAGTGGCATTTTAAGTGGCATTTATCAGATTGCACCACATGTAATTAGTATAGAAGATTTTAAAGAGAAAAGGTTGTCTTGCAAGTGTACGTGCAAGTAAAATTGTACTCCTTTTTAGATTGAGCTTTTCCCACAAGTTGTTTCTCCATCTTCTTGAAATAAAATGAGCTTTTTTGGAAAATTGTCCTGATCTAGGATATTTGTTTAGAGCTTTAGATTTAAAGTAAGAAGTACAAATATTTTACTGAGTGATCTCAGTCATGTAACATACTCTTTGTTGGAGCTGAAGTAGTAAATACCTTGTTGTGTATGTGTGTGTGTGTGTGTCTAAATAGATAGACTGTACCATTTTAGAGGTGTAGCTGATAAATTTCAGTGTTTAACAAAAATTTGCAATTTTGTAACCAACATTTTAAAAAGAATTCGAAACTTTAAAGTTGCAGGTCAAAACAAAAACAACTTCTTTCCAAATAAAAGATCAAAACCTGTTATGTGCAGGATGTTTTGTAAAGAACTCCACTTTGCAGGGTCAGTAAATGTTTTAACAAGTCTTCAAGATTTATCTGGCTGGTGGTTTTTTTTTTTTTTAATTTTTTTTAACACATTTTCCTGGAAAGCAGCAGCCATATTTGAAAAGAGAAAATGTATGCTACCTGGTCCATGGATAATTTTAATGAAAAAAATGCTTTGGCCAATTTCAGGAATTAGGACATGGCTTGTTCTTTCGTCTAAATAAAACGGGCAAACGTTTTGTAGGTCTTGATCTACCTAGTAAAGTATTATGGGAGAACAATATTACATTATTTTATACAAATGTATTTCAACACCAATTCAGTGTTCTGTACAAAGTTTCTCTCTACCGTTTAACATTTAATTTTATGAAATATTTTTTAATATCACCCTTGTGTTCTCTTTTAAGTTGATTTCTGTCGCACTTTCTTGTGATTTAGTTCTGGTAGCACTTAGAAATGAACCAGACATTCATTTAATCTGTTCTTATGGCTAAAAAGCTTCCAACTCCCAGCTCCTTTCTTAGGTCGAGCCTAGGGAGCGCGCATGCGCTGTCTTCATGACCTGTTGTTATCTCCTCTATCGGCTTTTGGCATGCACATGAATTGCCATTTGTTTGTTGTTGTGCCATTTAGAAATACAGGGTTTTGTTGGTGCATTGGGGCGGAGTCTCTCGCCTTTGCGTGCTTGGGTCACGCCTAGGCGATTTCACTCCTTGTTTGCTTGCGTTGGCCAACCCATTACTGTGGTTTCTCCTGGTACTACTGATCTGCCTTTTTATTTTGTAGGCTATCAACATCGTTTTAGGCTTCCAGGCAGTTTCACTGAGCAATGTCGGTTTGGGACCTGCAAAGTGGCAATTTCTGTCCGATAGCTGTTGGGCTAATAACTCAAAAAATGTGAGACCTATTGCATTTCTAATGCTCGTTTTCCTTGGAAAAGAGGGGTTTTCTCTAAATGTCATATTTCTGAGATGGAAGGCTGTTGTTTAATGTGGTAATCTGAACTGATGGATGACGTATGGTTAGCTCTTTCCCCGTACTGCATTTTTTTTAATAATTCCTTAAGGTATAGTCTCAGCGCTTGAGTTTATTTTCCTATTCTTGAGCCTTTTGTTTTGCCTCTAGCAGTAGCCTCAAATTATTGATTTTGCTTGAAATGCCTTATGTTGTGGCGATTGTCTGCATTGCACTAGCAACCTTAAAGAGATTTGTCAGTCTCCAAAGTTCTCACAGTTAATCAAAGACATTTTTGGACTAATTGTAGCTATAAGAAAATGTTCAGCGTGTTCTTCTGAGTACATTACTCTGCTCAGAATATTCCACAAAAGAGTAACTGTTTTTTTTAACCCGTAGGGTTGATTTCAACCATCTTCAGTTCCATTTAGTCCAGAAGAAACATGAGCTCTCTCTGTGCCATGGTCTCTTAAACTACCAGCTTGAATATGTTTGTTTCCTCCAGCCTGTTTGATACCATTTTTAAATGTTACAATACATACTTTGGTACCTTCAGACTCTTGTATTCTGTAATCCTTTATTGCTAAAGTAACTCTAGCAGTTTTCCTTTTCAGAAACGACAAGTAAACTTGCTGACCTTGGCATTAATATTTCTGTATTTGTTTTATAGCAGCGTAATTTTGTTTCTGATGGATACTTCTGCCTGTGGATTCCTCACCTTTTGAATAAGCCATGCACCAGCATTCCGTGGGAAAATGCTTTCCTATCTCTCCCACGTCAACGAGGACGTCACATTGGACAGGCTCAGCTCGCGGCACCATATGACGTTATCGGAGCCACAAAAGAACCTCGTTGGCGTGCTGATGTCAGTTCCCATTCTTCCGCGCCGTTGACTTTTAATGGTTTTTCTAGGGGCTTTCCATTTTCTTCTAAAGAAAACTCTGTATTTCTTGTTTGTTCTTAATGGCTACTTCTAGGAAGATGGGATTTAAACCCTGCAGAGAGTGTGGCGGGCATATGTCTATCACGGACAGTACGATGACTGCCTTTGGTGCCTATATTCGGACAACGAAGTCGAGGAATGCGAAGCTGCAGGAAGATGAATGCCAAAGCGATTAAAGGGTGTGAAGCCAAGTTGTTTAAGGCCAAAGCCAGGAAGGAGAAGAGAGGTAGGAAGAGGGCGAAGTCTTCATCTTCTCACACTTCGAGGTCGAAGAAGCATAAGAAATCCAAGAGAAGACATGGCTCTCAACATTGTTCTTAGAAGGCCAGGGCTTTGAGGTAGTGGTCGCCGACTGCGGCAGAGCGACCTCGAAGAAAGGACTTTATCTCTTTATCTCCTTCTCCTCAAGCGACGCCGGTACCATCTCTGGCTGCGGCGTTGCCGGCTTTGAATACTTCTTCGCAACATCAAGATTTACCGGCTCCAGCGACGTTACCGGCGCCTGTTGTGTCCTCTCCAGACCGTGTGACTTTACGTGTGTGGGCGCCGTCCCCGGCTCCGCAGGCTCCGTTCAACCTCAGGTTACTCCTCTTCAGGAAGGTATGGATCCATATCCTCCTTTTCCTGCTCCTGGGTCTGATGCTTCGCATTTCCTTAATGCGATATTTGGCATGTTTGCCAGAGCCTCGACTCCATCTGGCACGCCTTCGGTCCCCGTGGGTCCTTTGGCCGTCAACCTGGGTGTTCCTCAGTTCTATCCCCAGGCTCCTTTCATGCCATTCTAGCCGTCGACTCCGGCTTGGCATTTCCCGGGGCCGAGGTCCTCCACTCCGGCTCCTCGGACACCTTCGGCTGCTGAGTCTGCGCCACCTCGAGTTCGATCAAGGTCGAGGTTAGAAGTCGAGACTCCTCCATCGACGCCATTGATGTAGTCACCGGCGCTGCGTGTGGCTCCACCAACGCCGTTACCTAAGCAATGCTCCAGGAGTGAGGCGCAGAGGCTCCTCGAAGAGGAGGAATATTTAAAGAATCAGGAGGAAGGGGAAATTGTGGACTCTATGGACGAGTTTGAAGGCCTTCATGAAGCTAGTGGCCTCGATACTTCTCCTGAATATAATCTTCCATCTACAAGTGGAGGTATTGTACAGGACATTGCTCCATACCATGTGGTTATAAGGAAGGCAGCTGATTTATTAGGTCTTCAGCTTCCCTCAGAGGAGATAAAGTCCAACATTCTTACAGAAGTTTTAAACACATCTTCATCAATTTCTAAGCTGTTGCTTCCTTTTACAAATGCTTTAACTGAACCAATCCTGGAGGTGTGGCAGAAACCTTTATCTGCTCAGGCTGTCTCTCGTTCCATTTCGAGAAGGTACAGACTTGCTGCCCCTGGTGGTCCGACTTTTTGTCATCACATCCAATGCCGGAAAGTTTTGTCATCCAAGCTTCTTGTTCAAAGCAGTCTTCTGGTTCCTTCCCTACTATTCTGGGTGATAGGGATTCTAAGAGGATGGAGCAAGCGGCAAAGAAGGTGTTTTCTTCTGCTAGTATGGCTCTTAAGTTCACTAATGCAACTTGCCTTCTTGGACGATATATCCATGCTTTGATGGACTCAGTTGTACAATCTGCCCCGAAATTGCCTGAAGATCGTGCCTTACGGATTTGCAGGCTGCGGCACGTCAGGTGATTCAATCAGGCATGGACACTACAGACTCTGTGGTTCTTGTGACGGGGTCTTCTGTGGCTGCAAGGAGACAAGCATGGCTTAGATCATCTGGTTTCTCAGCTGATGTTCAGGCGACTTTGCTGGATTTGCCCTTTGATGGGTCAAAGCTCTTTGGTTCAAAGGCAGACTCAGCCTTAGAATGTTTTAAAGACAGCTGGGCTACTGCAAGATCTCTAGGCCTCCAGGTGCAGTCCAGAGGATATGGTTACAAACTGTATTGTGGTTTTGGGAAGATCTGCTTCCTTTCGTGGCTGCCAGCAATCTCAACAGGGCCAGCAACAACAAAATCCCTTGTACAAATCATACAGAGGGAAGAATAAAAGAGGCCTCGGGTGCAAATCGACAACAATCCTCCTCCTCCCCTCCTGCCACCGTTGGTACAACAGGAAAGCTGTTCTATATCCCCCATCTTTAGAACATGTTGGTCAGGTTGGAGGTCGGGTGTCCCACTTTTTACAAGATTGGAGACTTCCGATCGTTGGGTCTTAAATCTTGTAGAGAAAGGGTACGCCCCCCACTTTTTGGAGTTTTCTCCTTACCCTCCTCGCCAGGGTGGATGTTCAGAGGACCACTTACTGCTTTTACAGCAGGGGTTTCTTACATTGCTTCAAAAGGGTGCGATAGAAGTGGTTCCGGAGCAGGAAAGGGGTCAGGGTTGCTACTCCCGCTATTTCCTGACTCCCAAAAAGGACGGTCGATTGAGACCAATCTTAGACCTCATGATTTTGAACCTTTACCTCAGGCAGGAGAAGTTCAAAATGTGGACCTTGGCTCATGTTCTTCTTGCGCCGCATCGATCTACAGGATGCGTATTTTCATCTTCCCATCCTAAGGTCGCATCGGAAGTATCTCCAGTTCACGGTGGGATCGCTACACTACCAGTTTTCAGTTCTTACGTTTGGTCTTACTTCTGCCTCTCGAGTCTTTAAAATGGTGATGACGGTGATTGCGGCTCATCTCAGAAGGTCAGGGCTTTCCCCTACATGGACGACTGGCTTTTGAAAGTAGAGTCTCCGGAGTTGGTTTCGCGCCACTTGCAAGTGACATCTCATCTGTTGTTCAAATTGGGTTTTGCGATAAATGTTCCAAAATCTCACTTGGTGCCTTCTTATCGCAGCCTGTTCATAGGGGCACTTCTGTGTATCGAGCATACCCGCCTCCGCAGAGGATTCTCGACATACAGGAGAAGATTCCTTTATTTCACGATGGAGCGGTCGTTCCAGTCCCGAAGGTTCTTCGCCTGCTCGGCCTGTTCACTTCCTGCATTCTGTTGGTCAACAATGCAAGGTGGCACATGAAGGCACTCCAGGGGTGCCTCCGCAGGCAGTGGTATCAGCACAATGGAGATCGCAGGGAGAATATCAGAATCTCCAGAGAAGCTGCAGCGGAGCAGACTTGGTGGAGTGTGCAGGGCAACCTGTCGCAAGGAAAGCCCTTTCAGTCCTCTCCGCCGGGGGCCACAGTGATCACCGATGCCACCACAGGGTGGGGTGCTCATCTGGGGGATCTGGAGGTCAAAGGTCTTTGGTCTTCAGAGGAAAGGTTGCTTCACATCAACCTGTTGGAATTGTGGGCGATACGTTTCACACTAAACGCTTTCCTTCCTTCCCTTCGCGGTCAGTCGGTTCAGATCCTGACGGATAACACTACAGCGATGTGGTACATCAACAAGCAGGGAGGTGTAGGGACGTATCATCTCTGCCTAGAGGCTCTGCAACTCTGATCCTGGGCTCAGGGCCAACGGATTTGTGTGTTTGCAAATCATCTGGCCGGTGTGCTGAATGTTCATGCGGACAGTCTGTCTGCGTTATTCGGCTGATCACGAGTGGCGACTTCATCCGGAGGTGGCCCATCGCATATTTCAAATGTGGGGAACTCATTGGTTGGACCGGTTTGCCACTCACGAGAACGCACACTGCCTGTTCTTCTGCAGTCTCCAGTATCCGATGTAGGGGGCGCTGGGGGACGCGTTTCAGTTAGATTGGAGCTCACAACTCCTTTATGCGTTTCCTCCCATACCCTTGATTCCTCAGGTTCTGAGGAAGATTCGCCAAGACTAGGCCCAAGTTAAATTGAGTGCCCTGAATTGGCCAAGAAGGGTGTAGTACACATACCTCCTTTACCTCTCGTCGCAACCTCCGCTCAGTCTCCCTCTCAGGGCAGACCTCCTCTCGCAGTCGCAGGAGCAGGTTCTACACCCCCACCTCCAGAGCCTGCACCTTCATGCCTGGAGATTGAACGGGTAACCTGAGTTCTTTCGCTCTCCCGCCAGAGATAGTGTACATTATTTTATCATCCAGGCGACACTCCACTAAGTCTGTTTTACTCTTCCAGATGGTCCAAATTTGTTAAGTGGTGTGGAGAGAGAGACATTAAACCCTTTGAAGGCCCGCTTGTCTAATATTTTGGAGTTTTCACTTTCTTTAGCACAGCAGGGTTGTGCTGTAGCCACTGTTAAGGGCTATTTATCGGCTTTGTCGGCCTTTTTATGTTTGCCAGACCAGCCGTCTTTATTTAAGTCCCCCATTGTCATGAGGTTCATTAAAGGCCTTACAAATAAGTTTCCTCCCACACCTTTCATTATGCCCCAGTGGGATTTGAATCTCGTACTTACTTTTTTAATGGGTTCTCAGTTTGAGGCTCTTCACTCTTGCCCGTTGAGGCTTCTTTCTTTTAAAATGATTTTCTTGATAGCCATTACCTCTGCTAGGAGGGTAAGTGAGCTTCAGGCTCTTAGGTCAAAACCTCCTTTCCTGACCATTCATGCGGATAAGTTGGTTCTAAGGACCAGGGCTACTTTACTTCCCAAGGTGGTTATCCCTTTTTATATGGGACAATCCATTACTTTACCCACCTTCTATCCTCCCCTCACCCTTCCAAGGAGGAAGAGAGACTGCATCGGTTGGACCCTAAGAGGGCTGTCCGCTTTTATTTGGATCGCACTAGAGATCTGAGGCTGGACGAGCAGCTCTTCGTGGGCTATATTGACCAGATGAAAAGCAAGGCAGTGCACAAGAGGACTTTCTCCAGGTGGATTATCTTGTGCATCAAGATTTGCTACGCCCTGGCCAAGAAAGGCCCTCCTGAATGTATCAGAGCTCATTCTACCAGAGCTAAATCTACTTATTCTGTTTTTGCTAGAGGTGTTCTTGTTCTTGATATCTATAAAGCAGCAATTTGAGCCTCCCTCCACACCTCTGCAAAGCATTATTGCTTGGACTCGGAGGTTAGAGGTATGGTCATTTTTATTTGTTCTGTTTTGCAAGATTCTTTGGTCTAGTCAGGTGGACACCCTCCTCTGGGAGAGGTACGGCTTTGGGAGTCTATTCAAAAGGTGAGGAATTCACAGGCAGAATTATCCATCAGAAGAACAAGTTACTTACCTTTGGTAACGCTTTTTCTGGTGGATACAATACCTGCCTGTAGATTCCTCATTCTCCCACCGCCTCCCCGTTGTCCACCTGCTTCTACCAAAATTGATTATGCATTTGTGATTTGGCGTATGTGTATATATTTGATATGCTATGTATATATTTGAAAATGTATCGGTCCGCCCGTTTGCCTCGGTGGCATGGAAAAAATGGGTGGAATTGACATCAGCACGCCGACTAGGTCCTTTTGTGGCTCCGATGACGTCATACGGTGCTGCAAGCGGAGCCTGTCCAATGTGACATCCTCGTCCTCCACGTCAGGCAGAGAATCCTCTGATTAAAGTACCACTGAGCTTCAAGAAAAAATTACACAAAGAAACATTTCCAGTTAGATGAGCTGATTTCTGCCCTCACTCCTCTGCTGCGTTGGGATCAATCCTTTAAATATCCCCTTTCTTAGAATCTGTATTAATCAAGACCTTTTAACTTTACTAAAATTATATGTTCAATATATTTACTTATAGGAGCATTCACCCAGTCGCATTCATCCATTTGTCTTTTGTCCTTCAAATTGTTCTTCCGTCCATTACAGCATGGGGCAGTGGGACATCCCACTTGCATGATTGGCTAACTTCACTGTGTCAGCATTCTGTTCTTTTACAATCGGCATATCCACACACAAATTAGTTCCTTCAGTGCGGGGTCTTCTTTGGCAAAATGTGCTTATTTGAGACTCAAAAAAATATTTTTGCTGTAAGCCAGTGTGTTTTTTTCTCTCTCTCGATTTGATAGGACAAACGGCTTCCCCAACAATGAAGGTTTGCGGGTAAACTAAAAATAAAGCAAGCATGAGCAAAGTCAAAGGGCTGACTGCCTATTCCAGACCTATTGGCTTGCCAATGCTTGGTCAGATTCTTATGGTACTTGATATCACTTGAAAGCTGATGATGAGTTTTGCACTTTTGGACCACTTTATCTAAGCTAAATGGCTCTTGTCTGCATGTTTGAATCCGGGGTTAACACCAAGTTCTCTCTCTTTCAGAATTGTTTGTCGTTAAAGTGAAACTAAAAAGATGATGAAGACTTTAATTAAAACAGTGTTGAGAATGAGGATGGCCCACTTCAGGGGTGTGTTCTGCCTCTGTCCATACCATCATGTGAAATATGTAAGTGCTTTTTCTCAAAAGCATTTTAAGAAAGCACTATGAGGGTTATGCGTTTTAAATCCGAACAGGGATCTGAAAAATTGAAGAAATGGCCCAAAGTGGCATTGGGGACTATGATCTCATATGCAATTCTTGATCCCAAAACCACCAGGGAAGTGATACTGAGAAATCAATGCAGAATTTTCCCTCAAGCTCAGGGCTTCCCCAAATGTTACCGGTCTTCTACCCAGAGGACTCCTGAGTCCCGTGAGCCTTCTCCTGTGCCTGATGTTGTGCTGCCCCTGATGCACTCTTACATGTCCACTTCAGGGACTCCATCGTCGTGTCAAAGCTGCTGAGCTTCTGGCCTCATCAGGGAAGAGGAGATTCTCAATGAAAATTGTGACGCCTGAGCCTCCCCTGCTGCAAATCCTTCCTAAACATAGACTCAAACACAGCAGTAAGTTCTGACCTCTTCATCATCACTATCCTTGATGTTGGCCACAGTGGCTTCTCAACTGTTATAGATGCAGAAAGACAGTCAATTGGTGCAAAGTGCAGGACAAGAGCCTAAAAGGTTTGGGAAAGAAAGAGACTAAGGTGAAAAAAGGAATAAAAAATGTGTCGACAGGACAATAGCTGGAATTACAGGTCAAAGATACAAAGCATGTGACAGAGAGCTTGAGAGACAGCAACATTAATAATAGGAGGAGAGGTCACAACTTTCTAAGTATCCAAGGATTTTTGAGAAGATTAATTATGTAACTGAAAGATGTGTTTGGAGAGTACGAAGATGGAGCTCCTGACCCCCAAGAGACCCAGCATGCATATACTCCGCAACGCTGGATGTTTATCTTTTGGGGAAAACGCAGACAGGCCTTTCCACAATGACTGTGGGGAATAGAGGTATGAGAATTACCCTTACCCCTCACCTGATATGACTGAAATAAGGAAGACTCACAGGAGGATCTACCTTCTCAAAGGGTCTTGGGCCAGTGGGCAGAGTATGCCCCCACCTCAGAGGACATCTCTTTGTTATCACTCAAAGAATTCTCGTCCTCTGCAGATACAACTTTTTTTTATGGCAATGATGGACTGAGTATTATGGAAGTTCTCTTTCATGATATTTAATTCTTCGTCCTGTTTTTAGCAGTTTAATGCCTTTCTAAAATGTAGAAGGTAAAAACATTGACTCTTAGACTAAATAGCAAAAAAAATTGGCTCCGCTATGTTAAAGTAGAATCTGCCAATAATTCCTACAGAGCTTTGCTCCATTCAAGTTAAAACTTCAAAAAATGGACAATCTTGAAAGGACATGTAGTTATTTGTATAGATGATGGATACCTTCCTGGTCTCACTGAAATATTTTTCTTTCCTCTTTCTAGTGAAAATCTATATTATATGATGACTGAGAGGCTATTGTTCGGCAAATTAAGACTTGCAACCCCTTGTTTGTGCACAACCAAAAGACTTGAAATGTTACAATGTTGTCACAAAGCAAGCCTCTTGACCGTAGACCCCTAAACAAGCACTTTGCTCTCAAAATTCCCACTTAGTCTCTATTCTGAGATTTAAAAAGGGTTAGACAAGGAGGTCGTTCCTTTGTTTATCTCAGCCCTAAATTATGGAGTAATCGAACAGTCGAATTGCAGTCATGCAACTCATACACTCTGTTCTGGAAATCTATTACGACCTGGCTATTTTGAGTTCTCGAATGACCACTGATCCTTGCTCTGCTAGTGCTTGGAAAACCCTCAGGGTAGCCATGCACTCTACAAATCTGATGTGATTGATTGATCTCCGTTTATTCAGTAGGCCTCCTTCCATTGGAAAATCTTCAGATCGGTTTCCTCAACATAGTGAATGTGAGCCACCCATATAAATAATTGCCAACTTGATCATAATTTGACACATCCTTGTACCAAATTAGATCAAATGGAGTTTATAACCCCTAGAATGAAAATAACAACTGAGAATCTGAGTTGGCACTGAATCTGTAACCTTTCTTTCGGCCTCCAACAAGAACCGTACCACGCTGTTAATTATTAGTGAAACCTGGACGAAAAATGGAATTGTGCTCCTTCTTTAAAGGCACAAAGCCCTTCTTACTGGAATATCCTCCAGCTCCCATATGCACCAGATTCCAAACATTATCAATTTCATCTTTTCAACTCATGCCCGCCATTTGGTTCCTTTGACTTAAATAAACTGAAATCACTGGAATTCAGCATTCAGAATTGCCTCTAGGCTCTGTAGCTATTCCAGGAGAGAAGGTATTGCTAATAATTAAGATGTTTTGGAAGGGAGGAAAATTATGGCGATTTTCCTACCATTCTCCCAAACCTAACAGATTTCATCCTATGTACGGCCCTTTAAATCCTGGTATTTTCAAAAAGTTAATCTAATCATGAAGGTGTGCAGGGGGCTTGTTTTTCCTTGAAATGTCTGGTACATATAGTTACAAAATCTAAATAGCTAGCTAGGGCAATTATTTGTGTTACTCTATCCAATACCAATCTAGCCATGGCATTCTGTGGCATCTGCAGGTGCCAAGTTGTCATTTTGACATAGCTTTTGAGAGAGAAATGAACTAAGGATTATCAGCCACCACTGTCAGTGGAGCGGCTAATTACTTGACTGTCCATAGGGAGCTAAGCACCCTTGTCATGGGGTTGGAAAGTGCTGCACAAATACTACAAAACTATGACAGCACATTGATGGCTAGGAAGTAATGGCAGAATCATCCTTATAGCATCCACTGAAATATGCCATTTTATGTCCTCCAAAGGTCTATGATTTAAGTCATGTTAACAGTAAAGTCATTTTTTTTTCTTTTAGTCTTGAGCTATGGATGACTTTAGATGAATGTTATGAGTACTACTGATATCAGTACTAGGCTACTGCATAACATGGATTATTACACCGAACCATTGACTTTACATTAGTCGTTGGTATTCTGATCCTACAGTAATTTTCTACTTCACGATTTCATATACATGTAATAATGGTTCCAGTGTTCTCAATCTCTTGTGCTTTGTGTGCTGCATTGTATACATTCTTACTCCTTTCAGGATCCTAAAAGAGACAGCCTTTACCCTAATACAGAAGTCACACCTTTGATAACGTTGCAAATGCCTCATTCACATCTTGGGCTAAGATCAAAGGTCTGTTGTGACATCATATGTTTGATGCTAGGTCTACTAACTTCATTATTTTATAACTGTCACAAAGTCGTCTTGATATGATTGTTATCTTTTAGAGAGAATGTGGTCTAATGGCTAGGGCTGTAGACCTCAAAGCTGTGGAACTGGTTTCGAGTCAAGTCAAGTCAAGTCAGAGAATTTGTATAGCGCACTACATACCCAGAGGGTTTCAAGGCGCTTAGGAAGGGGGGAGGATTACTAGTCAAATATCCAAGTTTTAAGTTGCTTTCTGAATGCTAGGTGGTTCTGGGTAAGGCGAAGGTAAGCGGGGAGTGAGTTCCATGTTTTAGCAGCCAGGTATGAAAAGGATCTGCCTCCCATGGTGGTCTTGTTGATGCGAGGTACAGTGGCGAGGGCTTGGCTGGAAGAACGTAGTTGGCGGGAGGGGGTGTAGAAGGACAGTCGTGAGTTGAGGCATTCTGGACCGATGTCGTAGAGTGATTTGTGTGCGTGGGTAAGCAGTCGGAAAGTCGGGACGTTCAACATTCTGTGATTCTAGGCAAATCGCTTAATTTTCCCGTGCCTAACAAAAATGAATGTGTCTGTCTGTAACGTAACTGGTGCTCATGTAAAGCGCGCTGATACCTTCGGGTCAAGTTTGCCCTATAAAAAAACTCAACAAATAAATAAAAAAATAGGTGATTTGAACATTAGTGTTGAACCTACCCCCTCTCATTTACATGGCACACCTGCATACTCACCTTGATTCTGTTGCAGTTGCCCGAATAAATAAGATTGCTTTCTCTATGTAGATCGAAGACTTCCGTTATCCAATTGGCAGGAAAAAGGGCTGGTTCATCCCCTCCTTTCAAGCCCTCCTCTGCTCCTCAAACAAACTTTCCCGGAGGTCCTGAATCTAGTTCTGGCGTATATCATTCTTGACCAGTTGTCTCTACACTTCATATTTCTTCTGAGGTTCTAGTTAGGAGTGTGAGTACCTATTTTTTAGGTCTCGCCTGAGCCAATGACCTTGCGCATTGCACCGGTGAGATTATAGTAAGCGGAAAAGAAAAGTCTGCCAAAACGGCTGCGGATCGGATACAGTTCATGTGATCTATGCGCGTGCACACCATCGCCAGCCACATAACACACCACCATTTGTCTGTGCATCGGCATCAGACTTCAAAGGCTGCCACTCCCCCGCCCCCGCATCAGACTTCAAAGGAATGCGATCCCGCCCCCACCACATCAATGCCGAGAGCTTGTTTCACCCTCACACCCCCTCACACACCACATCACTCCGGGACACCACCACATCACTCAGGGACACACCACATCACTCAGGGACACACCACATCACTCAGGGACACCACCACATCACTCGGGGACACCACCACATCACTCGGGGACACCACCACATCACTCGGGGGCCCCACCACATCACTCGGGGACACCACCACATCACTCGGGGGCCCCACCACATCACTCGAGGACACCACCACATCACTCGGGGACACCACCACATCACTCGGGGGACACCACCACATCACTCGGGGGGCACCACCACATCACTCGGGGGCACCACCACATCACTCGGGGGCACCACCACATCACTCGGGGGCACCACCACATCACTCGGGGGCACCACCACATCACTCGGGGGCACCACCACATCACTCGGGGGCACCACCACATCACTCGGGGGCACCACCACATCACTCGGGGGCACCACCACATCACTCGGGGGCACCACCACATCACTCGGGGGCACCACCACATCACTCAGGGGCACCACCACATCACTCGGGGGCACCACTCTGGGACGCCACCACATCACTCGGGGACACCACCACATCACTCGGGAACACCACTCAGGTGGCACCACTCAGGGGCACCACCACATCACTCTGGAACACCGCCACATCACTCTGGAACACCACCACATCACTCTGGAACACCACCACATCACTCTGGGACACCATCACATCACTCTGGGACACCACCACATCACTCTGGGACACCACCACATCACTCTGGGACACCACCACATCACTCTGGGACACCACCACATCACTCTGGGACACCACCACATCACTCGGGGACACCACCACATCATTCGGGAACACCACCACATCACTCGGGAACACCACCACATCACTCGGGAACGGGAACACTACCACATCACTCGGGAACACTACCACATCACTCGGGAACACTACCACATCACTCAGGAACGGTAATCAACATTTACTCCGATTCTTTTACTCCGCGGACCTTGACCCCGCATACCATGCTCTCTGCCCGGTCTTTCCTTCTGTACCCCTCGCTGCCCCGTGTCTCTGTCCGGTTTTCCCTTCTGTTCCCCTCGCTGCCCCCGTGCCTCTCTGCCTTCTGTTCTTAGCTGCCCCTATGTTTCTGTATTCTGTATTTTGCCTCTGTGCCATTCGTTTTTTGTGCCTGTCTGCCCTCTGTGCCACTTGTTTTTCCCTCGTTTTTGTGCCCCTTTTGCCTTCTGTTCCACTTGTTTTTCCCTAGTTTTTTGTGCCTTTCTGCCCTCTGTTCCACCCGTTTTTCCCTAGTTTTTGTGCCCTTCTGCCCTCTGTTCCACTCGGTTTTTGTGCCTTTCTGCCCTCTGTTCCACTCGTTTTTTGTGCCTTTCTGCCCATGCCTTTCTGCCCTCTGTTCCACTCGTTTTTTTGTGTCCTTCTGTGCCACTCGTTTTTTCCTTGTTTTTGTGCCCCTTTTGCCTTCTGTTCCGCTCGTTTCCCCCGCTGCTGTGCCCCCTGCGGCCCCGCCCCCCTGATTGCCCACTGCCCAGCCTCCCGATTGTATTGTTGTGGTCTCACCGCCCCTGCTCCAACATTCACAGCTCTTGTGTGCTGTGAGGACGCATGGGCGTTTCATTTTTCACTATGACAAGCACTCGAGTCCTGCGGACCCCCTGGGAATGTCTCACAGACCCCTGGGGGTCCGCGGACCACAGTTTGGGAAACGCTGCTGTAGGATATTGCTGGGGGTAGTGTTTTAGGGTAGTTTTGTAGTGTTTTTGTAGTGTAGGGTCATGCTGGGGGACACCACCACATCACTCGGGGACACCACCACATCACTCGGGGACACCACCACATCACTCGGGGACACCACCACATCACTCGGGGACACCACCTCATCACTCGGGGACACCACCTCATCGCTCGGGGACACCACCTCATCGCTCGGGGACACCACCTCATCGCTCGGGGACACCACCTCATCGCTCGGGGACACCACCTCATCGCTCGGGGACACCACCTCATCGCTCGGGGACACCACCTCATCGCTCGGGGACACCACCTCATCGCTCGGGGACACCACCACATCACCCTGTGACACCACCACATCACCCTGGGACACCACCACATCACCCTGGGACACCACCACATCACTCTGGGACACCACCACATCACTCTGGGACACCACCACATCACTCTGGGACACCACCACATCACTCTGGGACACCACCACATCACTCTGGGACACCACCACATCACTCACTCTTAATACACCACCACATTACTCTGCCCAACCACATCATCACTCAGCACCACAACAGCACTGTCCTTGCTTGATACCTACAAGCATTGCCATAGCCAGTAGGACTTGCATTAGGAAAGTGTAAGCTATTGGCTTTGTGAATAACAATGCTATTAATTTATATATTTCCAAAGACAACCCATATTAAAAAAAATTGTCATTTACAATACCAATAGCTCACACTTTCCTAATGCGAGACCTATTGCATTGCAAAATCTTGTTCTTCATAATGTCCGAGTCAAAAAAAGGGTTGTTTTAGGCCCAGTGTGACTTGTGGAAAGTCTAGATTTTAGTGCGAGGACCCACATAAAGAGTGTCTCTATTGTCTATATCCTGAGCACAAGACCAGAGAATGCAAGTACTGTTGCACTTTTTCTTCAAAAACTCTCAAGGACTGTGAGGGTAGGCTGCTTCTCTGGCTGCAAAGGAAAAAAGCAGCAAAACACTCTGCGGCTGAGGAGAAGCACCTCCTCTAGGAATAGTAAAGAAGAAGGATCTTCTTCATTGCTGAAGGACCCTAAAAAGTCCAGGTCTCAAAGTAAGGAGGGGGTTGAAGAGAAAAAGAGTGAAGAAAGACCAGCCCGGTTCCTCCTCATTGTCTCTCCAGAGGTCGGGTTCTGCCCCTCCGTCGACGCCTCACTCCTTCCAGAGATTCTTCATTTGACGGAAAATGCTCGCCGACGGGCCCTTTGACAAAGAAATCGCCGTCTGTGACCTCCGGCTCGTATAAGCGGGCATGTCAGTGACACCTACTACGCTGGTAGTCAAAACGACATTGGCGGGCGAGTTGACAACAGCAGTGGTGGTACCACTGTCGTTGGCTGCGGTTAGGCCATCTCAGTCGGCGAGGGCTTCACCATAGACGGTGCAGCAAGTTCGTTCACAGCCGACTATTCAACCGCCGCAGTCTGTTGTCCCATTGACAACACCGTCGGCGACCCAGTCGAGGGGAAAAATTGGTCTGCTTCAAAAACTGACGCCTTTCCCTATGCAGGATTATTCAAAACTTTCCTCTATTTCCTACTCGCCTTCTAGATTTTCAAGAGTCTGAAGATGATGGGCGTTTCGCCTGCTTACAGTCCTTTGCAACTCTGAGTTAAGTGCGAGGACTCATAGGAAGAAGAGATAATGGATGATCCATCCACATTTTTGGAGGGGGACTATTCTTTTTCGGATAGCGGATGTCGTACTTCTCAGTGCTTTGATGCTTTCCAAGAACTGTATCGCTCAAGAACCTTCCATAAATATCCTTGTGTCATTGATGTCTGATCTTCAGTGTGAGAAGTTGGCCTGATATGTGATGTTTCCAATTCTAGAACCACCTTGTATCAGTCCAAACAATCCCTTATGGTGTCTGGTTGTAAGTCAACCTTGTAGACAAGCTATCTTAAGGGTAGCATAGACTAAGCAGCCTTAAAGGCTTAACTCAAGAGGTCGTGTTAAGCGAGCTGTTTTACCACATACAATCCTGTAATATCAAATGAAAGGACACCACACAAGTATATATTATAAAAATATGTGTTTATTTCTAAAATCATCCCCAGTACTCTTTATGAGCAAAGGAGCACAAGGGTTAAATCAAAAGCACAGTATAAATGTAAATGTAAATGTAAATGTACAGGGATTTATATAGCGCAAACCACCCACATCGAAGGCATCTAAGCGCTTGCTTAGGGAACCCGTCCTGGTATTCCCCTGTGAGATAACCCCGGCAGGGTATCCACAAGGTGAAAGCCAGGCATCCCCCGGAGTAGAGAAGTACCTGAAAGCAGAGGGGACAGAGTCTGGGTCACTCAGCAGTGACCAGGGTGGAACCAGGACGGAACCAGGCAATGTCGGGCGCAATCAGGTGGTTATCGAGGAGCTTCTCTCCGCTGTCACGTGGGCTCTGGGGCATCTGCGACGTCCAGGAGCAGGTCACGATCTGTCCCACGCAGGCTCTCACCGTTGGCGCAGTCGGCTTCAAGATTGGAGCAAAGAACACTTGGCAAGAGCAATCCACGCAGGACCGGAAGATTGCTTCTCACTCGGACCAGGAGGGCCAGAGTGCGGACTCCTTTTCAGAGGAGCTGGTGCAAGTCTGGAGCAACCAGAATCGCAAGTCGGTTTTAGGTTTTCGTCGGCACAGGGGCCACAAGCCAGCTGGCAAGTGACCGGGCCAACGCGTCGAGCCAAAGCAAGCAGAAGGGCCCCACGAAGCACTCGTCGAGTGTAAAGGGGTGAGCTTCGGTGCAAGAGTGGCTCAGGGTTGGGGCTTCTCAAACCCCGGTGTACAGCTTCGATGGTCACTCGTGGGCTGCACGGTCAGCGTCTCGTGGCCTTTTCAAGATGGCGTGCCCCACGCTTCCAGTCGCCTCCACGGGTCTCCGCTCTGCAGGGACTGTGGATCGGGCTGTAAGAAGGCACGCAAGCTTGATCTTGTCGATCTGTCGCTAGAGTTCTGGTGGGAACTGCAACAAAGCAAGGGTCGAGGTGCTGGATGGTGCCTGTTTGCACAGGGTGGTCACTCCTTGACCACAAGGGAGATTCTTCAGTCTCCTACGTTGAGTAGGATGTCGAAGGGTCCAGAGTTTTGTTTCAAATGTTTCGTCAGGATAATCTGAGTGCGTTGGCACTGCTCCCATTCTTATACCAATCTAGGGGGCTGGATTACCTGCTAGGTCCCCTCCTATGGGTGGGACCCAGGAAGGGGGTGGATACACCCCTTTCCTTTGATCCAGGTCGCACTGGGACAGGGGCTGGTGTGCCCCAGAACCGGTTTGGTCGGATTATACAATGGGCAGCCTTGTGCTCCCCAGGCAGTGTCTGGTTTCTTTCAAACCTCCCTGCTACAATCCACTATCGCCTGTCTGGGGTGGTGTACCACCTCCCTGTGACAGGAAACCCTTTGTCCAGGCCTCCTCTGCTGAGTTTTGGTCGGCAGCAGGAGGTCAGACTTGTGTCTGTGGCAGAAGCATCCATTTTGTGGATCTGAGGCTCTTTTAAAAATCAACCGCGTTTCAGTAAAGTAACATGTCTTCTCCCTCTAGAAGGGTGGAATGCTATCCCCGTCGACTGTCGAGGGGATAGTATTCCAAATCGTATGACACCTTACACGACATGTTTTGATAAAGCCAAACCAAAGTTGCTATATAACCGCAAGGATTATAAGGCACTTAATAGTATATGGTATGGCATTATCCCGGATCAGCTTAGGGAGTTGTTCCCGACAGCTGCAGACAGGCTCAGCTCATGCCAGAGCTCCATCTCACATTAAACCACGCACTCTGCCTTCAGGATTGATAAGGCCTTCCATAGGAGTGGCTCACAGGTTTATATGTGTCCAGATATAGGTTTAGATATAGGTATACTATATCTAAGCAAGGGGTGATTACACCCACTTACCACAGCTGAGTGATCAGCCAGTTGTGTCAATTTAAGAACCAGCCAGGGGTGGCAAAAGCTATGCTTCAGCCCCCTGGTAGGCCTTGGTGACACCTATGCCCTGAGCACCTATAGTGCATGGTACAGGGGCTGACAAAGATTCCATTTCCAATTGTGGTATGTACGTATAGCACATGTATTACGAATTTAGAGAGAGAACATCAGGCTGGGGGTCTGATTAGCAGGCCCACAGCCTCAGTAAGTCGAAAACCAGTGAAGCAAAAAGCAAAAATTGGGGTGACCATAGGATAGCAGACCCTACTTTCCTACATTCGGCTAATGCTGAATGACTATTATAGGAGATTTCCTGAGGCAAACTCTGCTCCACCTCCCGTTCAGGAGACCACCACTCCTGTATTGCGGGTAGTCCTCAGTTGCAGAACAGCAAGACCGTTGCGCCTCCTGTGCAGGTTCCTGCACAAAGTCAGAATGATGATGACCAGCAGTTAGAGGAAGGGGCATTGCAGTTGGACCAGGATGTCCATGACGAGTGGAACGACTATGTGGCCCGACTCTATCTTCTCCTACCCCGCCTCCAGCTGCCTCTCCACCTGCAGATATTGGCGGATTTCACGATCTGCTAGAATGCGCTTCTAGACACTTTGACCTTCCCATGCCTGTCAATCAGGCTGTTAATGTTAAGTTGTATTTATAAAGTGCTAATCACCAAAGCTCTCTAAGCGCTGCAGCAAGGATCAGACAGTCCGAAATTCCTTTGCACCACTGAACTCCGCATGAGACCTCATAAGAAAGGCCAAACTCCACAGTGAACAGCATTGTCTTGAGTCTCCTCCGGAACGGAAGCAATCTAGCTTCCTTACGCAGACCGGCCTGTAGCTTGTTCCAGATCTGAGGGATGGACACTGAAAAGGCCCGGCCTCCAAAAGTGGCCCTGTTAAAGTGAGGGCAAGCAAGTAGGCTGGCCTGTGAAGAGCGAAGGAGACGTCCGGGCTCGTAGGGCTTCTGACTATCCTTGATAAATTTAGGAGCTTCACCAAACAGGGATTTGTGTGCAGTGCACAGGCCCTTGAAGATTACTCTTTGCTTGATAGGTAACCAGTGCAGCTGATGCAACAACAGTATGGCCTGCTAAGAGTTCACCCTCGAGACCTCGTAGACTGCATTGCCATAATCCAGGCAAGATAAAATTAATGCAGTCACCGCCGCCTGTATAGTTGCGGGACAACAAGATTGACAGTTTCAGAAGTTGTCGCATCATTCCGAAGCTGCTACCCACTACAGCAGACAACTGGGTTTTTAGAGTCAGTCCAAAGTCCACCCTGATGCCCAGGCTCTTCACGGCTGGCACATGTGTAGGGGTAGAGCCCAGCTCTTGAGGCCAGAAAAGACTGGACCAGGGGGAAATTCCAGAGGATAGAACCAAGACTTTGGTTTTGGCTGGGTTCACCTTCAAGGAGTTAGAAGTCATCAAGTTCATGGCGTACCGGAGAATGTTCTGGACATTGCATTGTGACTCCAAGGAGTTGTCAATATGCACTATTAGCTGAGTGTCATCTGCGTAGTTGAACACCTGACAGTCCGCTTTTGCCAACGCCTCAATCAGGGGTTGGAGGTAAACGTTGAAAAGCAAGGGGGATAGCGGCGAACCCTGTGGGACCCCCCCAGCACAGATTACCTGGCCTGGACAGGTGGTCTCCTAATTGGGCCCTCTGGGAACGATTCTCCAAGAAGGAAGTGATCAACTGGAGGACCGTCCCCGTGACTCCCAGCCGCCGGATACGCGCAAGTAGCTACTCATGGTTTTACATGATTTCAAGCCTACTACGCAATGCTCCTCTAGATACATTCCCATTGTAGACTTCTTATGGCAAGAAGCTTGAAATTGATAAAGATGCTAGCTTCTATTTCTGCTGTGGTACCTAAGTTAAACCAGAAGTACAGTGCGCCCGAGGACTCTGCTGCGTGCCTGATTGGACACCTCTGGCCTGATTCAGTCATTATGAAGGCAGCTCAAAGGAGTTCGAAGAACCCTTCCTCTTCGTGTATGGCACCTCCTGTCAAGGAAGGGCGCAGATTGAACAACATCAGCAAAGGTTTCTCCGCTTTGGCAGCCACTGCCATTAGATCCTCCAATTCCTTGGCTATTCTTGGAAGGTATGACCGCCAGATGTGGTCCGACATCTCGGCTTTGCTAGAATTATCTGCTGCATATAAAAGGACCATAAGTGTGCGCCTTACAGAAAATGTAGGGCATTATCAATAATGAATTGCCTTGTCAGCCAATAGAAGACTTTCTACAAGGAAATTACTTGATTGCCACTGAAGGGTGAACAATTAGGTTCTCACAAATCAGTAGCCAGGTACAATAAAAAAGGAAAATGGCCCAGCATGTACCATGACATTTCTTGATAAGTATAGTCCAGCTCAGTCATTGCTTTCTAAGGAGCAAGCCGGCAGGGTGTGGTTAGAGGTACCAGCTCTCTGTGAATATGAATCAACCTCCGACGGGACAAAAGTCATTGCCACCTTCCTGTTGTTGAAGAACAGGGGTTTGCCCTGAAACACTATTTTTTTTCTTAATTTTTCGAGGCAGTGTTTGTGGTCACAATTGTTAAGTAGTTTGGCTATATAGGCCTTGGAAGGATGCCGGGTGGAGGTCGAAGCAGCAATGAACAAAAAGCTCTTTCAACAATCGGTAAAGTAAAAAAGTTGTGGCCAAGCCCTTTCATCCACGTATTTTGCGAAATGGTGCCATGTATCCTGTGTTAGTGGATTCTGGGACACCTAAGATGCCTACATTTTTTTGCCTGGAACTATATTCCATGTCTTCATTTTTCCATTTTATGGCACTAACTTCCTGCTCAAGTGTTAAGATCTTGCCTCTTTCAACAGTGTCTTCCTCAATATCAGGTATGCGTGTCTCAGTCTACTCCAACTTCTCCACCTGCTTATCAATCATTTCCTTTTTTCTATCCATCCTTTCAATGAGTATCATTCTTGCCATCTACTGGCGTATTTTGGGCCATTTACAAAGCAGCGTTTGTTTTATCCATATCCTTATTGTCTTCCATGTCCATTTGATCCATTGGGGCAGTGGTAGTCTATTTTATTACCATTCTAGAGGCAAGATAGGTCTCAAAGGAAAGGTGTTTTTCTTGTCTGCCTTCCCCATCTTGATCAGAGTCCAAACTTCCAAACTGGGTGGCCAGCAGGGTCCAATATGAAGAGTAAGGGCTATGCATGAACTGAGGTAGAATTTACCCTATTCATATTTCACAGATGGCAGTTTTATATAATAAGTTTCAGTTTTGTTTGCACGTTCTAGAAAATGTCTTATTGGTATCCTCCAGTGGCTTCCTCTTTTATTTTGTCATTATGTGATCCTTTCGTAAAATGATATTTATGTCCGAATTACAGTTTTTATATGCTAGGACCGCATATATATCAGATATTATTATGTTGGCTCCGGTCGGACGTGTCCTAAACATGATGTAACTGGGCATGACTACGCTTTATAAATCATGATGTAACAATACATGTGAGCAATGGCACACAGAGACCTTAAAACACACATTCACATACAGCACAAGTATTTGTAATCAAGAATAGTACACCAGTAATACTATCATGCGGTTGAAATGTATACCGGTATTCGTTTTATGTGTACCATAATTCTGCTCTGGATATTTGGATATTTTGTATAAAATAGTGTTGCCAGTTATGATAAAATCAGAAAATGCCAATAAAGATATTCAAACAAAATAAATGCATGAACTGAGGTCACATATATGCCTAGTGGGGGGGAGCACACCCCATTTGGTGCAAGTTTCCCCCACAACACTGGTCCTCATGAAAAATCAAGTTTGTTTATAGCTCTGAGGCGATGAGTTGTGGCTCTAGTCCAAGGTTAGATGCCAATATCCACCACTCAAGAGCAGTCTGGCTGGAGGACGTACCTCCAGTCTATCAGCACTTATTTTAAGAGAGAAACGATAGGCAGACTTTTTGCTGATGAAACCATGCAGACCAGTGACAAATTACTACAATTGGCAAGTCCAGGGAAGAAATTATTCTGTTGATGGTGTCGTTCTAGTGCTTTACACCCATTGCGATACCAGCCTCTCCTCCAAGGAAGGGCGTGTGTAGGCCCGCTCATTGTGTCTAATATCCTTGGTGGGCCCTGCTTGCTGGAGCCAGAACGGTGCAGGTTAGGTTCTCAGAAAGGGCAGCAATCTAGAAGGGAATCTGTGTCCTAATCATGGCCTGACTTCCAGGCATGCTGGCCTGCATTATACACAGGCCCCGATCGGCATTGTGGGAGGTCCTCAAAGAACGACTTCCACACCCAGGTAGGATGCTGCCCTGGTGTCAACAGCTCCTTGTGCCGATGTTAGCCTAAAGTCTTTAGGCCCGCAGGGCCACCTCATCTCCCTGCAGCCTGGCCATCAGTCCACTTGCCAGATGTTTCTTTAGTTCCCAGCAGACTTGGCTCTGCTGGTCGTCACAGGATTGCAGGCACGGCATAGGCGCCAGCTTTAGCCTTAGCTAGTGCACTTCTCCCCTGCTTACCACAATCAGTCTTGTGTAGCTTTCCCAGCCACTGCAGTGGGTCCATCAGAGGCAGTTCGAGCTCTTGGAGTTCCTTTGCAGAAACAGCAAGTGGGAGATGGAAAAGGATGGTATTTTTTATTTTTTTGGGGTGGGGGGCATGGCGTCCCAGGAGCCAATCGACACGCACAAGTGACCATCTTGGAAATGGCTCCTTGGTGCCACCCACACATCTCGTAATCTAGCCTCAATGAAATGGAGGCTTGGCTAACCAATTTCTTGCCTCCTGGATTAGAAAGGAAAGAATGTTTCATGGTATCCTAAGAAAAGCAAAGCAGGTTGATGCAACTTTATTCATCTGTGAAGAAAATCACACATGGGGTCAAAATCAATAAAAAAAAACGTTATTTAGGTTACAAAAGCAGCCATAAAAAAGTACAACACAATGGCTTCAAAAATATTCTCAAATCATTCCGTTATAAAAAATGCATCTTAAAAATAAATATTTAAAAGCTGCAAAATCAAAACTGGGCAGAAGCACTGTAAGAAAATAATGAGAACTTATAGGTCTGACAGCATAAAGTGTATGGATGACAGGGATTTTCTTTAAGCGATAGCACATTTTAAACCATATAATTATACAAAATACCTCCTGAAAACAAATATTTAAAAACTGCAAGTCTGGCAGCATAAGTTTCTAAAATACCAGATTTATCTTTTTTGGCAATAGCACATTTTAAGAAGGAACAGATATTTGCACATAGAGAAGGGGAATTTAACAGTTGCAAATAAACTAGGGCAGCACCACATCATCCTATTCCACACACCATTAAAGCTGTAAATTAAAACTTTTTAGTGTAAACTGAGAAAACTGACAAAAAACAAAGTGAAGCCAACTCTGGGGAGAAGATTAATCATATGGGCAAATTAAAACTTTAGTTGGATCAAATTAATCTGGGGGAAACCGAGGTGCCATCGCTCAGAGCCCAGCCTGAATCTGGTTAAAAGCAATCTGTCCTAAAGCTGTCAACCCACTCAAGATCCCGGCTCCAAGGCTGATGTGATTTGGAGCTTCACATACTCCCTGATGGTAATTTTTGACAGCTCGGTTTCCTCCCTTTGATAAGGCCTCATTGCTTTAAATGTTTTCTTGACCCAAACCAAATGAGAGATGGGCATGGCTGCAAAATAGATAAAAGGGCTGGCCAAACCAGCTTTGTCAATTACGACAATATATATTAACCAGGGGATTTCCATTCCTTTTGACACATGAGTCTAAAATGACCTCTCTTTTGAATGAGGCGTGTAGTTTTGCCAATACTGAGCTACTCTGGGTAAGGGGGGCCATTTGATAATATCCTCCATGTACTCAGCCCTGAGCTCTGTGCTCAATAAAAGTTGAACATTCAGGGGGACCTCCCAGGAATCGCCTGAGCACCCTGTTCTTTTCGCTTTGGTTGTAGTTGGTATTGGAGCAACCTCAAATGCCCACCCCCATAAGTAAGAATGGAAAGACATTTACACCTGTAGTTTTCAAACAGGATGGCCACTGGTTTTCTTCCAATACGGGATTGCTAGACTAGAAATATACCCAGCATCACTTAAGAATCTTTATGCACTTCAGTTGTGCACCCAGATACGGTCAATCCTGCGAGGGAACCACTGTGTGGATACAAATATGACCCATCATAGTAGAACCTGGTTGCTGAAGTCAGTAGAGGGCATAAATCAGTAGGCCACTTTGCTGACGTGTCTCCTGAAGAAGGGCAACTAATGTCTACCAACTTGTTTTTATTGAAATTTGTGTATTGTGTGTGACATCCTATTAGATGTTAAGGGGAGCACTGCTCAAGATGAGGCAAGGAGTTAGCCAATGGGCTAAACAGATTCTCAGGATTTAGGTATCATGGGTGAACGGAAACTAGACTATCTAATGACTGCAGCCAGGATTCCCACATAAAAATTAAAAAGTGTTGCACTCAAAGCAGAGCCATGTGACACACCGCACTGTTGATGTTCTGATGTCCGATTGGTCATGGAGAAGGGAAACTGCCTGTACTCTATGAGTAGGAAAACAATCTACCCATTTCAATGCTTAAGAAACTACTTGTTCCAGACTGGACAGCGGTGTTCACTAGTTGATGTCACCACATAAATAATCAAATTGAAATAAATCCGAGCCAAATTAGGTGATATTTGCCATTTGCTCATAAATTCATTTCGTTTTGTAGTGCTTGAGGCAAGCACATGCACGATTAAAACCCCACAAATATTAAGTCCTTTACACTGAAACCTAAACAAGACCAAATCTTCTCTCCACTTGCTCACTAATTAACCAGCCGGTCTATTGTACAAATGGCATAAGCCATAGTTCTTTTTCTCTTGATAGCATTTGGCTTTCTAGAAGCAAGAAGAGACTAACTTACACTGGTCAAAAAGTCAGTGAAATAGATAAAAGCTCTCAATCTGGTTGAAGAGGTTAGATCCATATTATAGTCTTCAAAGTAGAGAAGTCCTGTTTTCCACAGCCATTCACTTTAACGGCGGCCACGACCCCTACTTTAGACGCAGCTCGTCTAAAGAAAGGGGCATGGCCTCTATTCACGTACAAGTGTGGCATGGGGCGCTTGGAAACAAAAAATATTTGCAATTCAATCGGTCTCGCATTCGCAAGAATTTAAGCTATTGACATTTACAATGCCAATAGCTCAAAGTCTCTTTAATGCTAGTCCATTGCGAATGCTTGTTTAAAGAGCATTTGTTAACTTGTATTGTAATTGCTTTTATATAGCGCTTACTACCCCCGATGAGGCGTCAAACCCATAAAGGATTAGCGGTGAATATGTTAGTTATTTGGATTGAGAAGGATAGGGGAGGGATAGAAGAGGGTAAAAGCTTTGCATTTATATAGTGCTTGCTACCCCTGATGGGGTGTTAAAGTGTTTTTTTTCGGCGAGTAGCACGTTACACCAGAATCCATAAAGAATTAGTGGTGAATTAGTATAGTAAAATATGAAAATAGTTTGAGAGGTGGACATGTTAGTCTGTTATTTGGATTGAAAAGTCGAGGGATAGAAAAGGGAAGGATTTAGATTTGTTTGTTTGTTTTGAAGGTCATAGCAGTAGGAGTAAAAATGATGTGGAGGGGCAGGAGTCAGAGGGAAGGGTTTAGAGAGGCTTGGTTTGGGGGATCGGAATAGTAAGAGGTATGAGATGGCGAGATTTAAGTCGAAAAAGACTCCTGCTTCTCCGGTTAAAGACATTGCCAAAAAACCAAAACAAACCGCTTCGGTGCCAAAACCTTCCTCCGCACCAAAAGATCGGCCTCCTGCAGAGGACTTACTTTATCCAGACCCTGCTCAAAAGACTCTAGCTAAAGATCCAATCACTGGACAGCTGATTTTGGCTTCAAAAAAGCGACCACAGGACACACCAGCTCCAGCTCCGCATTCAAAGAAGGACATGGGTACCTCTCCCTTAAAACAACCTTCCCCTTCTCTTTCACCTGTACCATCACCACATCCTCCCATACCACAATATTCCCCAGCATCCTCTACCATACCAGACGATGCCAACAGGGATGATAGCTCTGATGACATGGGGGGGTAACATGCCTGATCCAGCTACTCCAACAGGATCACCTGACCCGTGGGATGATTATAACACCCCAAATGTCCCTCAGGATGACATATACCCCTCAAGGCCTTCCCCACCAGAAGACACTATGGGTTTCAATCAATTAATTCACAGGGCTGCGCAATATCATGGGGTAGACATGCATGCAGTCCCTGTAGATGAAGACTTCTTAATGGATACCTTTGATAGTGCACAAAGGTCCTCATCAATTTTACCAATGCTTAAAGGAGTGATTAAGCATGCTCCTGAAGTCTTCAAAGACCCAGTCAGAACTCGAGTCATTAACCCTCGCATAGAGAAAAAATATAAAGCTGCTCCTTCAGACCCAGCATATATTAAAGGTCCTGCACCACTAGACTTGCTTGTAGTTTCCAATGCACGCAAGAGAGCAAACTCCCAAACATCAGGTGAAGCTCCACCACCAGATAAAGAGTCAAAGCTACTTGACGCATCAGGGAAAAGAAAGGCGTCTCAAGCAGCAAACATGTGGGTATCTCCAATACACAGGCAATATTAGGCAGATATGACAGGGCACATTATGACGAATTAGAATCATTAATGAGGCACCTCCCTGATAAGTACAAGGATAGAGCAAATGAACTTAGCCAAGAGGGGAAAAACATTACAAACACCTCTATTCGGTGTGCACTGGATGCAGCAGATACTGCCTCTCGGGCAGTTAACACCAGCGTCCTATTGCGTAGACATGCCTGGGTACGCTTATCAGGGTTCAAACCTGAAGTACAAAGTGCCATTCTTAATCAACCCTTTGATGAGCAACACCTATTTGGACCGAACGTAGATGTATCACGTGAAAAAATGAAAAAGGGTGCAGATACCGCCAAATCTATGGGAGCCCTGCAGTCGCAGGCTCCTAGCCGTTCATTTTGTCGCTCATCCTATCGAGTTGCCACCAGGGGGTACTCTTCAGACACAGCTTCTACCTCGTACAAACCCCCTACACAGTCCACTTACAACATGGGCTACCAAAGGGGGGGTTACAGGGATAACAACAAAGGCGGAGGTAAAAATAACAACTCCGCTCTGGCTCTACCCCTGCCCAATGACTCCCTTCCCCTTCCCCTGTCCCATTCCACTCCTGTCGGGGTAAGACTTCAACAATACCTGCCAGCTTGGGAAAACAACACATCAGACTGGTGGGTGCTCCAAATAATTCAGTCAGGTTACTGTCTAGAACTAACATCCACCCCCCTAAACATACCACCCAAGCAACGTCCAATGTCACAAGAACATTTAACACTGCTCAGACAGGAGGTAATATCCCTCCTGCAGAAAAATGCAATAGAAATAGTTCCAGAGCATCAGAAAAACAAAGGAGTATACTCCCTATATTTCCTAATACCAAAGAAGGACGGCTCTTTAAGACCCATCCTAGACCTCTAAACATTTACATACAGTCGGACCATTTTCACATGGTCACACTCCAAAAAGTCCTTCCACTTCTGGTACTAAACGACTTCCTGGTCACCCTAGACCTCTAGGACGCCTACTTCCATATTCCCATCCACACAGCACACAGAAAATATCTGATTTGTGCTAGACGGGCAGCACTACCAGTTCAAAGTGCTCCCATTCGGAGTCACAACAGTGCCAAGGGTGTTTACCAAATGCCTAGCAGTAGTAGCAGCACACTTAGGAAGACCACATATACATATCTTCCCATAGCTAGACGACTGGCTCATAAAAGCCAGCTCATACAGCAAGTGTGTACAACACACTCACGCTACTATTCAACTGCTTCACGACTTGGGATTCACAGTAAATCACACCAAATCGCATCTGCAACCCAGCTCATACAACAGTATCTCAGCGCTACAATAAACACCCAACTAACACTAGCTTATCCCTCTCCAGCCAGGATAACAAGTGTATAAACTCTCCTAACAAAATTCAATTCGCAACACTCGCTACCAGCTCGAGTGTTCATGCAGCTCATAGGAATGATGGCATCTTGCATATTTGTAGTACCTCACGCAAGACTGCAAATGCTTCCACTTCAAGAGTGCCTAGCACGCCAATGGAACCAGGCTCAAGGTCAACTAACAGACCTAGTGTTGGTAGACGGTTGGACTCCTCGTTCTCTACAATGGTGGAACAACAAAAACCTTTCCAAAGGGCGACCGTTTCTAGAGCCAGTTCCTCAAATAGTCATGACAGCGGACGCATTGCTCTCCGGCTGAGGAGCTCACCTACTACATCACACCATGCAAGGCAGGTGGACACCGCAACAGAAGTTACTCCACATCAATCATTTGGAGTTGTTAGCTGTGTTTCTGGCCCTAAAAGCATTTCAAATGCAAGTGTCAGGCAAAGCTGTCTTAGTCCGCACAGACAATATGACAGCTATGTACTACATAAACAAACAAGGGGGAACACACTCTCTGCAGCTCTCTGTTAGCACAGCAGATATGGAGATGGGCTATAGCAGTAAATATCTTCCTCTTAGCCCAACACGTCCCAGGAGTACAAAACACTATGGCAGATCTGCTAAGTCGACAAACACAGCAGATCCACGAGTGGGAACTTAATCCGCAAGTTCTTCATCCGTTCTTTCAAATGTTGGGACAACCTCCGATAGATCTCTTCGCCACCCACGAAAACGCAAAATGCTCAAGCTTTGCCGGCAGATACCCACACCCATTATCCAAAGGCAATGCGATATGGATGAACTGGTCAAAACTATTTGCGTACGCTTTTCCTCCTCTCCCACTACTTCCGTTAGTGGTACGCAAACTACAACAACATTCCCTGACGCTCATTCTAGTCGCTCCAACTTGGGCCAGACAACCCACGCTGTTGCAGATGTCTGTAGTACCACACCAAAAACTAAACCTATCTACACGCCTATTAACACTGAACCATGGAGAGATCAGACACCCGGACCCAGCTCAGCTCAACCTAGCGATCTGGCTCCTGAGGACATAGAGTTTGGTTACCTCAACCTTCCTCCAGAATGTATGAACATTATTAAAGAAGCTAGATGTCCCACTACTAGAGCATGGTATGCTGCTAAGTGGAAACGCTTTGTCATATACTGCCAAAACAACCAAATAAATCCCTTAGACAAGTCTATTCAACACATCATAGGATATCTGTTACACCTTTAAAAGTGTAATTTAGCCTATACGTCTATCAGATTACACCTTGCTGCCATTGCAGCATACTTACAAAATAGACAACATCTATCTCTTTTTAGAGTACCAGCTATGAATGCTTTCATGGAAGGACTCAATAATTCCTCCCAGAACGCCACCTGCATCAGTGTGGAACTTGAACATTGTTCTTACAAGATTAATGGGTCCTCCCTGTGAACCATTACATAACTGTGAATTGCAATTCCTAACCTGGAAAGTAGCGTTCCTAATAGCAATTACTTCTCTCAGAAGGGTTAGTGAACTACAAGCATTTACCATTCAAGAACCTTTTCTGCAAATGCATCATAACAAAGTGGTTCTTCGTACTAATCCTAAATTCCTTCCTAAAGTCATTTCACCATTCCATCTAAATCAATCAGTTGAGCTGCCCGTGTTTTTCTCGCAGCCTCAGTCTCAGAAAGAGCTCTACACATCTTAGATGTCAAAAGAGCATTACTGTACTATATCGAAAGGACACAAACTTTTCGTAAAACAAAACAACTTTTTGTCTTTTTCACCGCCACATAAAGGCAACCACATATCAAAATCAGGGATCGCTAGGTGGATTGTTAAATGCATACAAATATGTTATCAGAAAGCCAAACGTACGTTAACAATTCCTCCAAAAGCCCATTACAACAAGGAAGATAGGGGCTTCAATGGCATTCTTGGGGAACATTCCCCTAGATGTATGCAGAGCAGCTACATGACTTACACCGCACACATACACAAAGCATTACTGTGTAGATGTGCAAACTAAACAACAAGCCACTGTGGGCCAGGATGTACTAAAAACACAGTTTCAAACAACTGCAACAGATACTGGTGGTCGCCGCTAGGTGTGGGTACTGCTATACAATCTATGCATAGTGTGTAATCTGCAGCTCATATGCCTCGAACGGAAAATGCTACTTACCAGTATGCATCTGTTCTTGGCACGTAGAGCTGCAGAGTTGCACACGCCCAGCCGCCTCCCCGACTACCTTTATCTGTTCCAGTATTATCTTAATTAGATACAAATCACATGGACATCACTACCTCTTGTACAGCTCCATCACTTCCCTAATGGCGAAAAACAATCTGGGGATGGAGCCGATGCCCATGCGCAGTATCATCCAAAGGAGGAGTCACCAATCCAGTGACTTCCAAAGACTTCTCTACAACAAAACAAACTACAAACATCCGGGCCCAACACTAGGTGGCCATCTTTCCATAGTGTACAACTCTGCAGCTCTAAATGCCACGAACAGATGCATACTCGTAAGTAGCATTTTCCTTTTTGTAATTTAATAGTGAAGCAATTGTATATAAACAGTTATGATAAAATATTTATTTATGCAGTCATTTATATACGTGTAAAAAACATAGAATAATGTAACTATCAGTAATATGTATATTTGTTTCACAGAACTAATTAATAAAGCATGGGCGAGATGATAGAGCCTTGAGGGACCTCTGCTTTTGTTGAGAACGGTGTGGACGAGAAATGTGGGGTATGGATGTCATTAGTTCTGTTGCGAAGGTCGGATGCGATCCGGTCTAGAGCAGTCCCCTCTAGGCCAGCTTTGTAGAGACTTTGTATCAGAGTGTCATGGTCAACTGTGTCAAAGGCAGCTGAGAGGTCCCAGAGAAGTAGCGCATCAACACCATTGCAGTCAACTGTGTGCTTGAGGTCATCCCAGATGGCAAAGAGGGCAGATTCTGAGCCTCTTCCTGAACGGAATTATGAAAGTATGGCTTTCTCTTCAATGAATTGTGACATCTGGGCAGATGCTGTTCTTTATCAATTTGCCCATGATAGGTCCATTTGTGAGGTCCATTTGTGATCAATCTGTATTTGTCCGGGTTCAGCAGGTCCATGTTTTTTTTTCCAGTCATGGGCATATGTATCACTTTTTGAGTTCTTCTGGAAATATTTTGGTAGTTAAGGAGTTGTTGATGATTCTTCTTACTGGCGTGGCAGCAGAGGTTTTTAGAAGAATTGTCTTGAAGGTTTGCAGTGGACACGGGTCAAAAGGACTGCCGGCAGGCCTGCTTGCTTTGTCCAGGCCCACACATTCATCGTGTGAAATGTGTTGGCAGGTACAGAAAGGCTGGGTTAGAGTTTTCTTGGATTGTTTTTTTGTAGAAGGGTCAGAGCTGGTGCTTTGTCTTTGTTTTAAGTATGAGTCCAACTAGTCTGCTTTGGCCGTGCAATGATTTGCCAGTTTGTCTGTGATATCTTGAGTAACTGTATGAGCTCCTTCTTGGCAATTTGGTTTACGAAATTCATTAAGTATTTTATAGAATTCTTTATTTGCACATTTAGCATTTTGAATTCTCTCTGGATAGTATCTCTTCTTAGCTTTTTTGATAGCTGACTTTTATAATTTGTAAATTTTCTGTAGGTGAAGTTTGTGTTGGTTGACGTTTGCTTTGAACCAGGCACTTTGCAGCTTTCTAACTTTTGTTTTATGTCTTTTATCTCTGTTTTCCTCCCATGTGCTTGTTTTCTTTTGTTCCTTTGTGTGGTTTTTAGTGGTATCAGGATATCAAAAGCTTCCTGTAGGCACTAACATAGTTTTTTTAACAGAATTTGTTTCTAGATCTGTACTGGATGTTAGTTATGTTCTTAAGTGTTCCAAATTGAGTTTATTCCATGTTTGATAGGTGGATGCACGTAAGGTGGTTTTAGGTGTGTCACTTAGTGTTTTATGTTGGAAAGCTTGCAAATGGTGGTCTGACCATGTGACTGGAGTTATAATTTGAAAAGTAACTAGTTTGGTATTAGAAAAAAGGACATCTAGGATGTGTCCAGCGTTGTGTGTGGGCTTGTGGACGATGCAGGTTCAGTGCATCTAGGCCAGCGATTATTGTTTTTGGATTGGGCATATTTGGTTTGTTACACCAAATGTTGAGGACACCAAAAATGCATGGGTTGGAGTGTAGTGTTATCAGGTTTGAAACTGTGTCTAGAAGCGTGTCTGGGGATGTCACATTGCTAAGTGGAGGTCTGTAAAGGCGTAGGAATTTACAGGAGACAGTTTAGAGAATGTGCTTTGATGATAGTGTGACTTTATGTAGAAGAGTGAACAGTATTTTGTGGGCTTGTAGCAGGTGGCCCCTTAGTGCTGGTATCAGCTATATGAGCATAGCAATAGTGTAGCGGTTCTTTATAGTGTTCCTCATTCTGCAGGCTAAGAAGTAATTTTGATGGGTGTGTGTAGGTGGTGAGACGGTGTTTGAGACTGAGTTAGCGCGCTGTGTTATTTTTGTGATGTAACCTTGTTGTGTAGTAGAAATGGAGAAGCGAAGTTGTGAGGTGTAGCACGTTGCTTATAATGTTTGCGTGTGTTTAGGGCGAAAGGTGTACTAGTTCCCACCCCTACAGACCACACACGAAACCTCGGCATCCTCCTTGATTTCTGCCTCTCAATGAACCGCCAGATCAACGCTGTCGCCTCCACTAGTTTCAACTGCCTGCGCATCCTCCGTAAGACCTTCAAATGGATCCCACTGACTGCAGAAGGACAGTCGCCCACATGCTCATTACCAACAGACTGGACTACAGCAACGCCCTCTACACCGGAATCAACAGAACTCTTTTACACAAACTCCAAACCATTCAGACTCGTCCTCGGGACACCGTGTCACAAATACATGACCCAACACCTATGAGGCCACCACTGGCTCCCCGTCGAGAAGAGTGTCACATTCAAGCTCCTCGCCCATGCTTACAAGTCCCTCAACAACATCCGGCCCAGATACCTCAACGAGAGAGTATTCTTCCTCGTACCCAAGATGAACCTCCGCTCTGCCGACCTCGCCCTGGCAGAGGTCCCCCGCATCCACAGAAACAGAACTGTTGGGAGAGCCTTCTTCTACTTTGCAGCCAAGACCTGGAACAAGCTCCCTGTGAACATCAGACTCTCCCCGACCCTGCACACGTTCAGGAAGAACCTCAAGACCTGGCTCTTCGACTGATCCGGAGTACACCCCCCCCCCCATCGCCTTGAGGCCCTCACGGGTTAGTAGCATGCTATAAAAAAAAACCCTGATTGATTGATTGAGTTAGGCATGTTGGTGCAGCAAGTGGGTCATGTAGTAAATTTCTAAATTGTCCAATGGATGAGAGGCGGCTAGAAAAAAGTTGCTGTATGTGTGTTAGGTGTGGTGGAAGAGAGAAAGCTTTGCATTGGAGTTTGTTCATTTGTGTAGTTTGAAAGGCATGTGTATGTTTGTAGTTTGTGATGGTAAGTATTATCAGGTGTTAGCTTGAGAAATTTTGTTGAGCTGGTGTGCGGGATATGTTTTGTTTTTGAGGAGTAGTGAAAATAGGTGCTGACTTGTTTGTTTTATGAGATGGATTTGTTTATATAGTATTGTTTGTGAGTGGAAGTTGTAAGGGGAAGGGGTGGTGATGTGTTTGTGAGTAGAGCATATGTTGTGTGTAAGAAGGGCTTAAGTAACAAGTGTTTGCCTTAGACTTGTTTAATGCAAGAGGTCATATCTGTGGTGTAGTGGAGTGTAAGTGTTGTGTGGCTGTGTGACTAGTAGAAAGAAGAGAAGGGTGTTGGTTGGAGAAATGATGGAAGTGACAAAAGTGGGTCTGTTAGAGTAATTAGAGTGGGGAGTGTGTGTTTGGATGGAATATATTTACGTATGGTGTGGATTTGGGTTGTTAGTGATGAGTGGATTGGTTAGTGGTATAGGACAAAGTTTTGTACTCTTTATAGGTGATGGTGGAAATGTGTGGTAGCTAGGATAGAAGTGTGGTTTTGTAGTGGAGGCTGAGACATTGATATGTGTATAGAGTTAGTTTGTAGTAAATGAGTGGGGTACATGGGCATGTTACTCTGGTTGTGGATGGTGTAGGGTGGGTGCTTGTGTATGTGAAATTGGGCAGCATTTCTGACCCTGGTCCCGACCAGGCTCAAACAGCCAACTGCGCTTGTTCTCTCCACCCTTAGCCTTGATGTCCCGGCGGAGATACCCTAAGCTTAAATAGCCCTAGTAATCGGGTGACCCCTCCAGCCACTGTGAAACATAGCCACAACCCTAACTAGTCATCCTAGCCCTAAGCCCTACAACCAATAGGAAACCAGCCTCTTACAGCCAATCACAGCCCTAGTCCCACCATTCAAATTTGGAGCAAAATCTTAAGCCCTAAGACCAATAACAAACGCATCCCCGCCCTAGTCGTTGCCCTCACCACAGCCCTAGTCCCAGCAGCCAATTATACAGGAAACCCTAAACCCTATGTCCAACCGAAAGCCCAGCCCAAGGAACCAATCCAAAACCCTAAACCTATCCACCAATCAGATCACTAGCCCTACGCCCTACGCCCTACATCAATAGAATCACTGACCCAGGAACCAATCAGTACCCTCAAAAACCCAACAAATGAGAACACAACCCTAATCCAATAGAAACACCAGATGCAACCACCAATCAGTGCACACATATAGCATCCAATAGCAGACTATATAAGGTCTCTGCGACCTCAGGGAATGTTTGCTGGCCAGGGAGTCGGAAGCTGCTCCTTAATTAAGAAACACTTTGGAGTTCTGCAGGTAAGGCCTAACATACCTTGCCCCCTAACAATACTGTTTGTACAAAACGTTACTCACTCTCTCCTGGCCAAAAAACGAGTGTACAGTCCCTAAACAACACAGCTATCAGCAGATTACTGCTATTTCAGATTACCCTCTGTTCACTCTCTGATGTAAAATATCTCTGTTGCTAAGGGGGAGGGGGTTGGGTCTGGGATGGTTTCACTCACTTGCCAACACAAAAGAAAGCTGGGGGTGGATTGCTTAACACACAGGTTTTAGCACAAAGCAAGGGAGAAATTAGGAGGGAAAAATGGGTAGACACGGGTAATGTGAAAAAAACGACAGATTTTGGACTGCAAATCCCACAATTCAGCAGGTAAAATGAAACAGTCACGGGCAAGTAAAAAAACACAAATTTCTAATCAAAACAGGTGACAAATGTTGCAATCACGGGTAGGGAAAATAGCTTTTTAAATTTAAAAAAGATACATTTCTCAATAGCTGGTGTGACCATCTTATTTCTGATGGATAATCTTCCCACAAATTCCTTACCTTATGAATAATCCTTCCAGGCTTTAGACTGACCCAAAACTCTGTCTCCTTTGAAATATATTAGACACCCAATCCTATTCTGACTTTGCTAAATCCTTGCACCGTGGATTATGTACACCCAAGGTGTAGTGCATGGCATGGCCTGTGACTTAAGATGTCCTTGGTGACATCTGAGGTCATGAGGAGCGCGTTTGCGTATCCTACGGTACCGGAGTAAATATGCTGTGGTTTTTAGGCTTTAGAGAGTTAAGCAAGTTGACCTTAAAGTCACTTTAACCGTAATTTTTAAAGAAAATGTCAGTATGTTTTACTAAAATGCAGATCTGAGAAATAAAAGCTAAACATTCTATATAGTGCAAAGTACTTAATAAATCTTTACTGAGCGGTTTGCCTGTAATTGAATATAGTTGTATGATGTTCGGATAACCTACACAGAAAAGACAGTAGGTCTAAAGTCCCCCACGTTTTACTTACTTTTCATCTCAAAACTTTAATCACTCACTCCTGTTTTGTAGGTTTGAATTAAGAAATCCTACTTTGCCATTCATTCCTGCCTAGTCTTTTTGAATCAATATGATAATGGACATCGGGTAGCCCTGTGTAATTGCAGGCTTTGTGATTTGATCAACATTAGATATGTAAAAGTCCTGGATTCAGGTAATCCATTAAGTAGCCAGGCAGGTTCAGTGAAAGCTGTGGTGAGATCAGTCAATTGGCTGACTAAAAGGTTAGCAGTTTTAAAATGGTTTAGCAAACCCTTCCTTTGTTCTTCTTGTAACAATTTATTGTATGAGAAACTTTTTGGCGGTACGGAAATGTACATGCTGGCTAATTAAAAAGTGACTTGTGCAAAGTTTTTATTACTTTTTCATTAGTGAAAATGTACAATTGTGAAGATAAATAACATGTCAATTTGTCGTTCACCAGAATTTAAATGTTGATTTGATAATACGTAAATGGAAAACTGAAATTCGGTTTTGGTTGGACACGCAATGGTATTAAACTGAAATTCTTTGCAATAGCGCAAGCACATTCTGAATTGTTTGGTTAAATGTGTGCAGGAGTAATGTAATCTGGGCTTTCAAATGATTTACTTCCTTGCAGGGCAACTGTGCAGTTGTAAATTTGGTAGATACTTGAGATGCCCTTTCTCTCTCATATGCCTCCTCTCTCATTATGTATCTAGCTACAGATAGTCCTGCCCCTCTTTAAAAACAACTCCCCCCTTCCATGACCGGCTGAAGCCCATCACGTCCTGTTTTTTTCTTTTCTTTGTCTTCTGGTACTTTTAGTCATGCGTTTATAATTGGGCAAAACTGCAAGTGCTTGACAGCAAAGAAAAAACGCCAAAAGTAATCACTGTGTTCTTCCCTGTTGTATAACACTCTGCTCCTACTGCACTTTAGCCCGAGACCTGTGAACTACCTGGAGTTCCCCTTTAGGTGCAGCACAAAGTGTTTTCCAGGGCTACACAACTTGGCATTCTCTTGTATCATAGAGGAGGTGGTTGGGGACAGGCGAGTGATAGGAGTAGAATCACACACCCAGTGATCACACCCAGTGATCACCTGGGTACACTGCCTGATGCTATGCTCTGTGAGGACACACCATTCAGTGATCCTAGAGGCTACATCTATGTAACACCGCCCCCCCCCACCAAGAATATCACCTTGTGCTGCCCTAGTGCACTTCCCCAGTACTCCCCTTAGTCCATCAATCTGCTCACCCTTACACCAACCTCACACACTTTTTAGGGCTCGCCTGCTGTGCGCATGCGCATACCTGGCGAAGCTCTATAGGGGCTTAAACAGACTTTACCCAACTTGGCGGTGCACATTGACCTAAAATACGCGTGCACATTGACCTAAAATGCGCGTGCACATCACCAAATCGCCGTCTGTTCCCTCAGCCGCACTCCTCCCACACCTTTGAAGTGAAGCTTAGCTTCACTTCAAAGGCCCCTGCTGCTTAACACCCTCTCCCCGCTCCGCCCCCTCCCCTGCCCGCCATGTCGCATTTCTCCTCCCCTCCCTCCCCACAGCAATGCCCTCGGTATGGTTTTATTTTGTGATTGAGTCACGATGACAGGCGCCCTGCCCGGCGGTGCGAGGTGTGATGCATCTGCCTATCACGACCCGAGCATCTTATCTGAATACATTCAATCGTGTTCTTGAGCTGTGAGTGTAAAGTAAAGCGCCTCGAGGGAGGCTCTGGTCGCTAGTCCTGCTTGAAGGGGGATGGGCGAACAGCTCGTGCTCTTTATGTTGCCCAGCAAGAGCCTGAAATGCTTCCCGTGTGCTTTGAGGAAGGTTTGGTGATTTGCTGCATTTATATAGCGCCTTCTACCAGATGGTCTGAAAGTATGTAATCCTCGGTTGGAGAGTGGTGTGCCTCCCAGGTGATATCATTTTCTTAATTCTACATGGAGATGCATGTAAAAAAGGCGACGACCAGCCACGTTTACCCACGTCAATTACATACTATTGTCTGTCGATAGATCGACCCGTTGTCTGTCGTTGCAGTGAAATACATTTGGTTCCATAATACACATTTTTTGAAACCGCGGAACTTAAAACGCACTACCTTCACACATTTATGACTACAGTGTCAAAGTCCATTTTTTTTACAAAGGTACAGCAGAATTGACATGGGAAAAATTGTTTTCTGTCTCAGATTGCACATTGCAAGGACTGTTACACAGGGAAACGTGTCTCTAAAAGTCACATGGCCTCTGTAATGTGATTGTTCCGTTATGCACATTTAACACATTGCACCCTGGTCTTGGTTTAATCGTTTTAAAAAAAAATAAAACCTATATTAATGAAAAATTCAATGGGATGAACCATACATGCAGGTAGAGCAGACTAGAACGTGCTATTTATCTTCATTCGCAGCAACATGTTGACCTATATGATGGGAGGTACAGCGCTTCTAGGCACACATCCACCATGACATCCAGCGCCACATCCACCACCGCATCCTCCACCACATCCACCGCATCCACCACCACATCCACCGCATCCACCACCACATCCACCACATCCACCACATCCACCACATCCACCACCACATCCACCATCACCACCACATCCACCTTCTGTAGTAGGGGATCTCTGTTATAGTCATAATCTAGTGAATAGTCCCGCTCATGTGCGTGGACCCCGGCAATCAAAAATAATCTCTTAAGTTGTCAAAATAATGCAGAAACTGCAAAGACACTTAAGAGAGAATTTAAAGACAAATAATGCAGCCTATATCCACAGGCTACACTGTCCAGTACTTCAACTAGAAATTCCACCAAAAATCACCACACACAGCACAGCCTGCTAGTTTCTACCACAGAGAAACCTGCCTCCCCCAGTCAAAGACTCAGGAATGATAGAGAGGAAGGTAGGGACAGACAAGCCCCATAGGCTGCCATTATGTGGCTTAAATAGGATACTGTGCCTTTAAGAGAACCTTCTAGACTTCTCCCAGTATCCCAGAATGCATAGCAGGTCCAACTTACTTTCAGTTCTTTTTTCCGGCTCCTGCCTACAGGACCCTGGCATTGAGCTCTCCCTTTTTCAAGGGTTTATTGAATTCGTTTTTGCACTTTTGTCTTTTAAAAGTGTTACAGTTTAGTCTTGGTGCTTTCCTCTCCCTTTTGTGCTGTTTTTTAGGTGTTTTGGGGCTCCAAAATGCCTGGCCTTTTTGTGAAATGCCCAGCATGTGAGAGGAAGAAGGCCAAGAGCGACCCCCATGATGTCTGCATCGTGTGCCTTCCAGAGAATCATGGCCCTGAGGAGTGTGCTATCTGCCAGCAGCTTTCTGCTAGGACCCTCAGGGACAGATTGAAGATCAGGCTGGCTGGCCTGGAGGATCGGCGCCAACGTGCTGCAGGTGGGTCTGGGCAGCCTGGGAAGGATCCCTCTGCCTCTGCTGAGGCCCCTGGGGGGCTCCCCGGGGGCAGGAAGTCCAGCCAACGGTCCCGTTCTCCGTCGACGTCGAAGGCTTCGACGACGGCGTCGAGAGGGATGACGACGGCGTGCTCCCCGTCTCCCCGGGGCTCCGGGTCGAGACGGCGTAGCGGATCGACGGCGAAGGAGAAGCCGACGTCGAGGCCGCCGTCGACGTCATCGTCTTCGTCGACGTCGACGTCTTCATACCGACGCCGAAGGCGCAGCCGACGCTCGCCGTCGAGGCGACACCGACGCTCGCCGTCGAGGCGACACCGACGCTCGCCGTCGAGGCGACACCGTCGGTCGTCGTCGAGGCGTCACCGCCGATCGACGTCGAGGGGCTCCTCGACGTCGGGGACAACAAGGCGACGTCGACGTTCGACGCCGAGGGCGGACCGCCCAAAGTCGAGAGGGCGACGTGAGAGATCGCGCAGGAGGAGATCGACGTCGAGGAGTCGACGTTCGACGCCGAGGATGAGAGGGTCGACGTCGAGGGGACGACGTTCGACGCCGGAGTCCAGGAAGCGCCGTTCGACGCCGGAGAAGCGTCATTCTGCGTCCAGCAGACAGCGGTCAGCGCCGAGGAGTAGATCTCCTTCTCCCAAACGGCGCAGAGGGGGCTCTAGCCCCAGGAGTCACGCCACTTCCGGTGGTCGCAAGAGGAAGAGGTCGCCTGCGGATGGGGAGGGCTCTCCGCACCCGTCCCCTGAAGGGTCACCGGGCTCGGTGTACTCGGAAGTGTACACTCCATCTCGACCCAGGACTCCTACTCCACCACCCGTACCGAAGGAGGACCCTCCGCCCTTACCGCCACTTCCTAAGGGGGATTCTGATCCACCTCCGGTCCCACCGCATGGGCCCGCCCCGCAGCCGGTGGTTCCTCCACCGAGGTCCACTTCGCTTCCGTCGCTGCCTGTTCCTCCCAAGGGGACCCCGAAACCGACGCCCCGGGAGGCTCCGAAGAGTCCCCGTGAGAAGCCACGGAAGACCCCTCCTCGCAAACCGAAGGAGCGCCCTAGAGCTGGCAGGTCTCGTTCTCGCTCTAGGCACAGGTCTCCCACGAGGTCGAGACACCGCCACAGGAGGCGCGAATCTCGCTCTCGCACGAGATCTTCTGGGACCAGGGATTATTCACCTACGCTATCGGGGTCGCCGGACACCAGAGTGTCCCCTATAGATGACCTGGTTGCCTTTCAAGACGTCCTGTTGCGGGGCGCGGCGAAGCTAGGCATTACACTGACAGTGCCTACTCCGAAGACGTCCGTCATTTTCGAGACTCTGCATCAGAGGCACATGTCTCGTCCCCTCCTGCCCCTGGTGCCGGGCTTGGAAGAACCGGCTATGGCGCTGTTTCTCACCCCGGCTGTGACGAGGGCGGCCCCTTCCAGGCTGCTAAAGAAATACCGGGCTCCCGAATCGGATCCGGCCTTCTTGAGAGCGGAGCCTCCGCCTGACTCCGTCATCGTCACGGCGGCCCGCAAGCAGCACGCCACCACTCCGACCTCCACGGTCCCCCCGGACAAGGAATCTAGGTGGATGGACTCGGCGGGACGAAAGATCTGTGGGACTTCCGCGACATCCATGAAAGCGGCGAGTGCAACGGCTCTGTTGGGACGTTACGACCGCGCCCTCTGGGACTCCCTCGAGCGCTTTGCGGAGCATTTGCCTCGGGAGCAGCGTGAAGACTTCATGGAGGTCCTGAGTGAGGGTATGCTGGTGGCCAACCAGATAATCAGTGCGGCTGCGGACTCCTCCCTGTTGGCTGCTCACGGGTTCTGCCACGGGATCAACCAACGGCGCCACGCATGGCTCCGGCTGACGTCCCTGAAACCGGACGCGCAGCAGAGGGTGGCCAATCTGCCGTTTTCCGGGGAGACCCTCTTCGGGAAGCACGCTGATGATGAAATGGCCCGCATGAAGGCGGAGGCCGAAACGCTGACGGCTGTGGGATTGGAAAAACCCAAGGAGACCAAGAAGCAGTACCGCCCGTTCCAACGGCGGTTCGGAGGTCAAGGCCGAGGACGGGGACAGGCTTCGGGACACTCACAACAGCAGCAGCAGCAGTTCCGTAAGCCGTTCCAGAAGCGGCAGAGGGGCAGAGGAGGCCAGCAGTCGGCTCCGGCGCCCAAGGGCCAGGCGGGGTCTAGGCCCTAGGAACTTACTTCCCCCGGATCCGTTACCCACTCCGGTAGGGGGAAGCATCCAACTTTTTCTGGCAGAGTGGAGAAAAATTACTCAGGACAAGTGGGTGCTGAATATTGTTTGCAATGGATACAGTCTTCGGTTCACCAGCCCTCCTCCAGCAATTCCCCCGGTCAGCTCGCAGTTTCAGCTGCGCGAGCTTCAGGCGGAAGCGGATATCCTGTTAAGGAAAAGGGCGATAGAAGACGTACCTCTGTCTCAGAGAGGAAGAGGTCTGTACTCCCGGTTCTTTCTGGTTCGCAAGAAGGACAAGAACGAGTTCAGGCCCATTCTGGATTTGCGACAGGCGAACAAGTGGATTCGCAGAGAAAAGTTCCGCATGCTGTCGTTGCACCAGATCTACCCTCAGTTGCAACAGGGAGACTGGCTGTGCGCGATAGACCTACAGGATGCTTACTTCCATGTGCCCATTGCTCACAAACACAGGAAGTTCCTGCGGTTCCAAGTCGGCACCAATCACTATCAATACACAGTACTCCCATTCGGGCTGAAGTCTGCGCCAAGGACATTCTCGAAGTGCATGGCGGTGGTAGCGGCACACCTGAGGAAGAACAAGGTGTTCGTCTACCCTTACTTGGACGATTGGCTGATCAAGGCATCCTCCTTCGCGGAAGCGCGAGCACACTTCCAGAAGACGTGCGTTCTCTTGAACAAGCTGGGGTTGCACATCAACATGGCCAAGTCTGTTCCGACTCCGGTCCAATGCATACAGTACTTGGGAGCCTCCATCAATACGCTGTCAGCAAGCGTGTCTCCTTCGGAAGAGCGACGGTTATCACTCCTTCGGAAGGCTCAGGCTCTTATGACGACTCCATCTACAACAGTGAGGACGGTGTCTTCTCTACTGGGATCGATGGCCTCTTGTATCTTCCTGACGCCACACGCACGGCTGCACATGAGACCGTTGCAGGAGTGCTTGGAGGACCAGTGGGATCAGAGGAAAGGATCTTGGGACGACAAGATTCGCCTATCGCTGCATGCTCTTCAGTCCCTGAAGTGGTGGTGTTCGGCGGAGAATCTCCTCAGAGGGGTCCCCTTTCACAAGGACATTCCCACGCAGACTGTCGTGACGGATGCGTCTCTTCTGGGATGGGGAGCGCACTCCGGGACGCTGCAGATCCAAGGCACGTGGTCACCAACGGAGGCCACGTATCACATCAATTTCCTGGAACTCAGAGCTGTTCACTTGGCGCTGAAGGCCTTTCTTCCGTCCTTCCGGACCAACTCTCTGCTTGTACAGACGGACAATACCACCACGATGTATTACCTCAACAAGCAGGGGGGCTCGAGATCACGCACTCTGTCACTGGAGGCGCAGACGATCTGGCACTGGCTCCTGGCCAGAGGACTGACGATAACGGCCACCCATCTACCAGGTGTGCAGAATGTTCAGGCGGACGCACTGAGCAGACTGCTTCAGGAAAACCACGAATGGGTCATAAACGACGAAGTACTAGGAGACGTCTTCGCAAGGTGGGGAACTCCAGATGTAGATTTGTTCGCCACCGCCGAAAACAGCAAGTGCAGAGACTTCGCCTCCAGGTACTTCCAACAAGGGACGCTGGGGAATGCGTTATGGATCGACTGGACGAACAGCTTTCTGTACGCCTTTCCTCCCATTCCACTGATTCCGGCGGTGCTCATCAAACTGGCCCGGTCCAGGGCTCGGATGATACTCATCGCCCCGGAGTGGCCCAGGCAGTGGTGGTTCACGGACCTGCTTCACCGGTCCCTCCTTCCTCACATTCGGTTGCCGTGCAGGCCGGACCTTCTCACGAAGTTCGGGGGACGGATGTTACACCCCAACCTCTCGTCTTTGAGTTTGGCGGCATGGCTCCTGAGATAGTGCAATATGGCCATCTGAATCTGCCCGATGATTGTATGGACATACTGAAGGAGTCTAAAAGGCCTTCCACTCGGACTTCATATGCTTACAAGTGGAAGAGGTTTTGTATCTGGTGCCAGTCTAAGAACCATGATCCTACGACCTGCAAGGAAGATGTCATCCTTCCTTACCTTTTACATTTGGCGCAGTCTGGCCTTAACGTCCATTCCATTAAGGTTCATCTTGCTGCGTTGACTGCCTACAGGAAATGCCCTTCACAGACTTCCTTTTTCCAGATCCCTGTGATCAAAGACTTTCTGGAAGGCTTGAAGAAAGTATTCCCTCCTGTCAGGCTTCCCTCGCCTTCATGGGAATTGAATGTGGTGCTGTCCAGGTTGATGAAGGAGCCTTTTGAACCTATTCATAAGGCTTCGTTGCAGCACCTGTCCTGGAAGGCGGCGTTCCTCGTGGCCATTACATCGGCCCGCAGGGTGAGTGAAATTCAGGCGTTGTGTTGTAATGAACCTTATACTGTATTTCATTCTGCTAAGGTTGTTATGCGTACTCACCCAAAATTTCTTCCCAAGGTTATTTCTGACTTTCACGTCAACCAGACTATAACTTTACCTACGTTTTTTCAGAACCCTTCATCCCCAGCGGAGAGATCTCTCCATTCTCTGGATGTTAGGAGGGTATTGAAATTTTATCTGGATAAAACCAAAGATATTCGTAGGTCTGACCAGTTGTTTATCAATTATGGATCGGTCAGGACAGGTCTTGCGACCTCTAAGCAGTCCATCTCCAGGTGGATTGTGTCCTGCATACAGTTGTGTTATCAGAAGGCTAATAAGACCTTAGGAGGTAAGCCTAAGGCTCATTCCACCAGGGGCAAAGCTGCCACGACAGCTCTGCTCCGTAACGTGCCGATTGCTGAAATCTGCAAGGCAGCCACTTGGAAGTCGGTTCATACCTTTGCTAAGCATTACTGCCTGGACACTGACGCCAGGGCAGACGCTCAGGTTGGGCAGGCTTCGCTGCGGAATTTGTTCGCACAGTAGTGGCATTATGTATTTACTCTCCACCGCCGCTTGTTGTGGGGATGGGCTTGCCATTCTATTCACTAGATTATGACTATACACAGAGATCCCCTACTACAGAAGGAGTAGTTTCTGTCCTGTAACTCCAGTTCTGTAGTAGGGGTATCTCTGTTATAGTCATAAGCGCCCTCCCTCCTCCCCGGTGGAGAATTCTTCATGTAAGCAATGCTGCAGGTCTGGCGTTGTATACGCCTTCAAAAAGAACTGAAAGTAAGTTGGACCTGCTATGCATTCTGGGATACTGGGAGAAGTCTAGAAGGTTCTCTTAAAGGCACAGTATCCTATTTAAGCCACATAATGGCAGCCTATGGGGCTTGTCTGTCCCTACCTTCCTCTCTATCATTCCTGAGTCTTTGACTGGGGGAGGCAGGTTTCTCTGTGGTAGAAACTAGCAGGCTGTGCTGTGTGTGGTGATTTTTGGTGGAATTTCTAGTTGAAGTACTGGACAGTGTAGCCTGTGGATATAGGCTGCATTATTTGTCTTTAAATTCTCTCTTAAGTGTCTTTGCAGTTTCTGCATTATTTTGACAACTTAAGAGATTATTTTTGATTGCCGGGGTCCACGCACATGAGCGGGACTATTCACTAGATTATGACTATAACAGAGATACCCCTACTACAGAACTGGAGTTACAGGACAGAAACTACTCCATCACATCCACCACCACCACATCCACCTCCACCACCACCACATCCACCACCACCACATCCACCACCACCGCATCCACCACCATCACCACCACCACCACATCCACCACCACATCCACCACCACATCCACTACAACCACCACCACCACCACCGCATCCACCATCACCACATCCACTGCATCCACCACCACCACATCCACCACCACCTTCACCATGACATCCACCGCCACATCCACCACCACATCCACCACCACATCCACCACCACATCCACCACCACATCCACCACCACATCCACCACCACATCCACCACCACTACCACATCCACCACTTCCACCACCACTTCCACCACCACCGCATCCACCAACACCACCACATCCACCACCACATTCACCACCACCACATCCACCACCTCATCCACCACCACCACATCCACCACCACTTCATCCACCACCACCACATCCACCACCACCACCACATCCACCACCGCATCCACCACCGCATCCACCACCACCACCGCATCCAACACCGCATCCACCACCACATCCACCACCACATCCACCACCTCATCCACCACCTCATCCACCACACCCACATCCACCACATCACCACCTCATCCACCACCTCATCCACCACCACATCCACCACCACATCCACCACCACATCCACCACCACATCCACCCCCTCATCCACCCCCTCATCCACCACCATCACCACCACATCCACCATCAACACCACTACCACATCCACCACCACATCCACCACCACATCCACCACCACCATATCCCCCAGATCCACCACTACCACATCTATATATGTGTGTGTGTGTGTGTGTGGCTCTGTGTGTGTGTAGGTGCACCCACCACCACACCCACCACCACTACATCCACCACCACATCCACCACAACCACCACCCCATCCACCACCACCACCGCATCCACCATCACCACATCCACCGCATCCACCACCACCACATCCACCATCACCACCACATCCACCATCACATCCACCATCACATCCACCACCACATCCATCACATCCACCACCACATCCATCACATCCACCATCACCGCCACAGCCACCGCCACATCCACCGCCACATCCACCACCACATCCACACCACCACATCCACACCACCACATCCACCACCACCGCATCCACCACCACCACATCCACCACCACCGCACCCACCACCAATACATCCACCACCACTACATCCACCACAACCACCACCCCATCCACCACGACCACCGCATCCACCATCACCGCATCCACCATCACCGCATCCACCGCATCCAGCATCACCACATCCACCGCATCCACCACCACCACCGCATCCACCACCACCACCGCATCCACCACCACCGCATCCACCACCACCACATCCACCACCACATCCACCATCACCACCACATCCACCATCACCACCACATCCACCATCACCACCACATCCACCACCGCATCCACCACCACCCCTACATCCACCCCTACATCCACCACCACATCCACCACCACATCCACCACCACATCCACCACATCCACCACCATCACTTCCACCACCACCACTTCCACCACCACATCCACCACCACTTTAACCACATCCACAACCACCACATCCACAACCACCACATCCACAACCACCACATCCACAACCACCACATCCACAACCACCACATCCACCACATTACCACCACATCCACCACCACCACCACCACCACCACCACCACATCCACCACCACATCCACCCCCTCATCCACCACCATCTCCACCATCACGACCACCATATCCACCACCACCATATCCCCCAGATCCACCACTACCACATCTATATGTGTGTGTGTGTGTGGCTCTGTGTGTGTAGGTGCAAATGCAATGTTCTTGGATTTTCGTCACAATAAAATACACTGAACATAATCTTCACAAAAGTTATTTACAAACGTTTAAGCTATTGCCATTATCAATTACAATAACTTTTATTTAAGTTTTAATTATTTACAAAATTAAAAGCCATTGTTATTTGTAATATCAAGACATCTAAGTCACGTAAATACAACACACATTGCATTACAAATGCTATAGGTGTCACATTTGCAAAAGTTAACACTATTGACATTGTAACTGACAAAGCTATTAATTTTGCTACTTTCAAAACCAACACATAAATATAAAAAAAGTGTCATTTACAATACCAATAGCTCAAACTTTCCTAATGCGAGACCTATTGCATTTCCAATGCTTGTTCTGATTGTAAATCTATTATTATTTATGCTTAGTTGCTTGTATGTTTATGTGCGTGGTCCCTGTTGGTGGTGGTCTGCGTACGTGTATTTCGGTTGGTTAGCTCTGTACATGTGAGGGTGTCTATAGGTGTCCTTTGTACAAGTGCATATTTTGTGTACCATGGTATGCACGCAAAGGCCAAACCTATTGGCTTTGAGTGTGGTGGTTGGTTTAGGTCTAATAAACGGTTGTCAAAGACCTTTTGCCTACAATATCATATTCATAGAATGATCTTTGTGCTGGGTCAGCCCTTGCACATATTTGGCAGCTCTCTTGTATTTTTAATAACTTTTTGGTTTGGGGGGGTGTGCGTGGGTCCAGTAGCTTACACACTGCTACCAGACCAATCACTTTTTGGTATTTTCTACTGTGCTGGCTGTCATCTTTGCAACCCCGCGCATCAACTTTCCATCTCTCTTGTATCCAAGCCTTTAACTCCTCCCAATTACTTCTGCTCCTTCACTATTTTTCATTGTTTTTATGAGGGGATGTCAGCTGCACATTGCTTCTGAACCGCTTTCTTCTACCCCATTGTGTTGCGTGCTGCACAGGCTTGTTTTTATTTGTTTATTTACTATTCCAAGATCGTGGTCAGCCGTTTCGGAACAGTAAATTAAAAATTAATTAAATCTATGGTCTCTGCGCATAAATGCCCCAGCAAGGCGACCATCTGTAATTGGTTTTCCTTTTGCTTTAAGAAAATCGAATTCAAAGATTGTAACTTTGCATTCGCGCAACGGCCATCTTGTAATTTTTCTAATTGAAAGATTGCTGCTGGTCATACTTGTGCTGTGGCCTTCTTTGAATGATTTTCTCTTGCTTTAAGAAATATCCTTCGTGTATACAGACATACAGCCGCCGCTTATAATGTCTATTCTTAACTGTGAATGCTAATGATGAGTGGGTCTTGTCCTCCACACTATTGGAGCTGGCTGTGCTTAGGACATGACCATCTCGTCCTTAGTACTTAAGTGGCTGCGACAAAAGATAAATCATTCAAAGATGGCCACTGTATGTGCATAGCATATGCTGCAGCAGTCTTTCAATGACTTTTCTTTTACTGTATGAAAATACATTAGGAAGTGGCCAAAGCATGTGTGTGCCCATTTCATAACTATCTATTTGGAGAAATGGGTATAGGTAAAGCCAGCACGCTTTATAGGAAAGACCTATTGGCACTTGGAATGTTTGCTTGTGTTAGTGAGTGTTCATTGGGCTTATTAGCACTAGTAGTGAACAATTTATTATATTGCACTCTTGTGTAATAGCGGCCTACAGGACGTCTTACGCTTGAAACACATTAATTGCACTAAGGATACCTTTATCACCTTTCGCACACAACACCTGGTCCCGAATTGACTATTGGCTGCTCACACAACCATTCACCAGCCTTTCTGTAAATAACTCCCCCAGTCCTTCACTTGGAGGCTAGCTCCAATCATCCTCTGAGATGTGGATTTTCAAGTCAAAATTCAAACCGCGATGCTGGGATTCTTTACCCACAATGAGGTCTTGGTTGCCTTTCAGTCCTCGCTGTGGGAGGCTTGTAGGGTAGTAACTGAGACACTTGCATGGTGAAGCATTCGGGTATACCCATGGCGATTTGCACGCAGCTTGCCACACTATAAAAAGATATACGCACACTTGTGCTTGAATTCTTTGAAACTAGGACTCGACTGGGACTTGCTACTCTTAGAGAGAAGCTTTCTGAATATGAAGAGGAGGCAACTAGGGAAGAGTCATTATCAACAGGGAGGCAGAGTCAAGACGCTTTTGGCGAAGACAATAGATCTGGTAAGACATTGGTGGGTCTCCTCCGTAAGCCAAGGGCAAGCATATACATCATGGAACTCCTAGATCAGCAATCCTCCCACACGCAACCTGACGAGCTAGACAGGTCATGACGTCTTTCTATTCTCACTTAGACTCCAGATATGCTTCAACTTCTGTGGTTAGATAATGCGCATTGTCTGTACCTTGTTGTCCTCTTTACAGTAGACGAAAAAGTGCAGGTGATCCAGAGCATGGAGGTCTCACCTTGTCCTTTTACAAGAAATTTGCCCCACCCCTACATCTCGTATGTATGATTACTCCCGTGGGCCAGTTACCTCCCTCTCTGTCCAAGACAGTTATTGTTACCATATTGTAGTTAGGTAAGCCAGCTAACAGGTGTGATTCTTATAGACCACTATCTATAATAAATGTTGATAAGATATTTGCTAAGACAATTGCCTACCTCCTCCTTTTGTCTGACCGAACCAATCTGGATTTATTCCGGGGAGCTCGACTGCACATAATCTCTGTACAGTGTTTGCCCCATGCCCTCAGCTGGAGGCTGCTGCAGTACTTCTGGATGTCACAAAAGCGGTTAGTTCTCTAGAGTGGCCATGCCTGTTCCGCCTTCATTCGCACAATGGCTTTAGTGCTTGTTTCCTGAACCTGATTACACTCATATAAACCTCACCTATGGTGTGCTTATGCTTAAATAGTGTCACCTCTGTCCTGTATACCGTGACTTGGGGCACCAAGCAAGGATTTCCATTATCCCCAGCCCTTTTTAGGTCTCCTGCCTAGCGGTGCACTGCGCAGCAGTGCTCGTGCAGCGCGAGACATTTAGTGAGGGAAAAACGGGTAATCTGAACTGACCTAGGAATCTCACACGCTCGTGCGTGTGCGTTTCCTTTTCAGCTACCCCATTAGCCTTGGCGTGCGTCTTTTTTTAATGAAAGACAGCAACATTAGGCCAATATCTCAACCGTAGTGTTGTATAAGGAGACAGAGTATCGTGTGGATCAATCACAGAGCAACAAACGGTAAACGGGAGACCAAGTAGGGTTGTTATTTGCAAATAGGAGCACAACAGACAACTAAATTTGCAGTACCCATAACAACCAATTGTGCACTGGAAGTGTTTACAGTGAATAAACGGCGCAGTGACACAAGTGAGGGAACAACGCGAAGCGGCGGAAATGAAAATTAGTGGATCAAACAAAAATATTTACAATCTTAAAACATGATTTCATTATTTGCGAAATGACCCAAAAGAAAGCTGCGGATAGCGTTGTTGAGTCTCAACGGCGTTTCAACCTCTTGAACTTCAGGTCATCAACAGGACGAGGGTTGCATGAATAGGAGTGTGCTCTGGAGGCACTTTGGAGAAATGAAGAAGGCAAGGGAGAAATGCCTCTTGCGTAGGGCTCGCAGGCGTGTAGTCACTTCAGGGGGCGGCAGTACAATGGCCTACCCGATATTGCTGTTGGATGCCAGGTCCACGCAGAGGGTAGCGTCGCGGACTGTCAAGTCTCACTCTGGGAGGGGGTGGTGTGGCGGACTGTAAGGTTGCGCTCTTGTAACTAAATTGCGGCTTGAAGACTGGTCAGGTGAGCCGACGTCAGTCCAGGCAGGGGGAGCGTCGGGGACGAATAAAGTGTCTGGAAACGCTGGAAAACACGCCGCTCCTCTAGACTTCGATTTCTTTACTTTTAGTATAACCGCAGCACCCGCACTTAACTTTTAATCTTATAAGTAAAGCACGGGTGCCGCGATTATACCGAAGGTAAAGAAATAGAAAAAAAATCTATTTCTTACTTTTGGTATAATCGCGGCACCCACGCTTTACTTATAACATTAAAAGTAAAGCGTGGGTGCCGTGATTATACCCAAGGTAAAGAAATAGATTTTTTCTTTCCATTTCTTTACTTTTGGTATAATCGCGGCACCTGAATAGGTCTCGCATTACTGAAAGTTTGAGCTATTGCCGTTGCATTATTGTTTGCAACAGCAATAGCTCAAACTTTTAGTAATGCGAGACCTATTGCATTGCAAATGCTTGTTGCAATAGCAATGGAGCCCTTTGCTGCCCAACTACACCAACACCATGCTTGCAGGGGCCCTAATTTCACTGCCAAGGGGATATTGGTGTCTATGTATGCAGATGATATTACGTTTTACGTCCATGACCCCAATTTAATCCCCCTCCTACTATTCAAGACGTGCTCTGTTGCAGTGGGTACTCTGGAATTCACATTTAACTGGTCAAAATCCACCTTATTGCCACTGACTTCGGCGACATGGCGATTTGAGCCAGAGTACCCACTGCAGTAGGCAACCGAGCTGATCAGGTATTTGGGTTTGTGGCTTAGCTGCGATGTCGATGAGCTGTGGAGGGCAAACTACGGACAGGCCATGGCCTGAGGAGGGCATTTCAACCTGGTCCAGGCTGCCCTGGTCCATGGTGGGTAGGGTCACCATTGCAAAAATGGTTGTCAATATTAAAGATTTGTTTATTTAATTTCATTTAGACCTCTGCTAAGGTCTAAATGGTTGTCCTTCCTAAGTTACTCTACTTATTCAGCAATATTCCGATCCCGCTCACTGAATACTTTTGAAACAACTTCTCCCTAACCTAGTGTCTCTAGGCAGCCGATGGTGGCGTGGGAAACTTTAATATTGTCATTCTAGCAGGGAGGTCTTAATGCCCCTGATATGCATCTTTATTCGTATTGCGCGCACGCCATATTCATTCACTTCTTGTTACACTTTACTTTATTCCCGCCACATATTGCGGTGGAGACTGATTGTGTGGCCCTGTGACCTCTGGCCACCGCATTATAACAGACGCATAGCCCCAGACGCACTGAGATGGACACTGTGGTTGCACTCAGTGGGCCTGGGACGGTCTGCGGCAGCACGCTTCTCTTAACTGCTTTTATGCACCCAATGTGCCCTTAGCTAATAGCTCCCAGCTTCCCATTATCATGGATGATGATGCCTTTTGGAGAGCTCGCAGGCTGGGGTTTCTTACATTTGGCGACCTTTAACCAGATGTGGAGTTCCTTCAACCGTGGTTCCCAGAAGACCACTTCCCACATACAGCGCTTGATGTCCTTCTATAGAATCAGCTCTGTGTCAAATGTCAAGACATGCATGTCTTCATGCATTGGAACAATTAATAACCATTCCTTCCCCTTGCAAGCTCATAACCTGTCAATACACCATGCTGCAAGAGAAATCACCTGTGTGCGCCGCTGGGGCTCGAGCTGCCTGGGCGACGGACCCTCGCCCCTATTTCTGAGACAAAATGACACTACTGCTGCATCTAATACAGCACCCTCTCTCCAAACTGCAGACTCTGACTCATTCACTTCAACTTCCTCCACAGACCGTATTGCACACCTTCCCAGCAGGATGGGATTTGTAGACAATGTGCACCGCTTGAGATTGCTGCTCCAGTGGCCACATTTCTCCACCTTGCCTGAGACTGTCCTGCTGTGGCGAGTTTCTGGGCTAGTGTTTATGGTGAGGCGGGCCAGATTACAGATCATCTCCCTCAGCAAACACTACAGGTGGCCCTATTGGGTAATGTGAAGGGCGTTCCTCTTGCAATTCGATGACTCACTGTAATGCTGCTGCTTCTGGCTAAACGAATGACGGCCTTTCATTGGGAGTGGCGAACTGCACCTAAAACTGCAAATTGTCTACAGGATGCAGCATATGGTCAAGAAGAGCTTGCGTGCCCTCTTGACCCAGAGATATTTGTGACCCACTGGTTGTGCATGTGGGGCTGTGGTATGTGGATTGGGAGGACGCGGCTGGCCCGACGACCCCGGTCCTGCTTCCTAACTGTGAACACTCCCCACTGAGGTCCCACCCCATGCTTATGACTGCCCCTCTCAACAGGACCTCTGTACCTTCCCTTGATATGTTGGTTGTCACTATGAACGCTGTAGAAGTTGTGGTTTCAAATTATAATTAAATGTTTTCTTTATCCTTTTCAATATAATGTGATGCTCTCATGTTTGTAAGGTTACGCATGACTTTTCTTTCCCCACCTTTCCCCCAGTTTCTTCCTTTCCTTTGTATACCGTTTAAAAAGCCAATACAGTTCCAGAAAACGAAAGCCAATCAAGTCAATATGATAGATTATCCACTGCTTGCATCAATTTATTTTCCTTTTTAGGTCTCGCCTCTCAATGCGCATGCGCATAGAGCAGAGCGACACTATAGGGCTTTAAACAGACTTTACCCAACTGGCGATTTGGTGCTGTGCCTGTGCGGTTTTGGGTCTATGCGCAAGCGCATTGACCTAAAATGCGTGTGCACAGCACCAAATCGCCGTCTGTTCCCTCAGCCACACTCCTCCCACACCCCCGCTCCGCCCCCTCCCCTGCCTGCCAGCGTGCGCTCATCCCCTAATTATTCACAGACAAAGGCAGAAAGAAGCAGCATTTGGCTTCTACCTTTTCCCAGCCGGACTCTTCCAAACAAAACCCAGTATATTTTCCTTAAGGGCTCATTCCTGTACGAGTTGATGGTCGTTATTTAAAGTGCCTGCCCAATGCGAGCACTTTCAGATTAGAAATAGGGAGATTTATTTACTTTTCAGTTAGTGAAACCCGTAAATGTGTGTTCGTAAAGCGGAATTGCCTGCCTTGCCGCAGTATGGGTGACTCAAGACAAGGGGCTGTTCAGCACGGTCCCACGTCATTGTTCTCCCAGACCTCCCAGACCTACATCTCTCTACGTTCATATGTGTGAAAACGTAAAATAATCGCAACATTGAAAACACGCATTCCGGTTGTGTTGCAGTGTGTATTTCCTTCCACACAGAAGCTCTCGAACCCGTAACCTAAAATGGCAGCTCTAATTTGACTGCGGCCCAATCATTGACGGTAATAACAGAGGGCCTGGGTTACGCTGCTCGGCTCCGCAGATTTTCGTGTGTTTTCATTGGTAACAGCCCCTCGTGCTCTGGTAACGTGGCAGTGGGAGCCACAGCCGTTCTGACATCTAAGCACATTCAGGGATAGATCGACGTTGACGTACGTTACTCAACTTGCGCTGCACATCCAGGTTCATCGCCCCCCCACCCCCAACACTGCATTTGTGCATGCGACCGGCGACACATTCAGCTTACTAGCTTTGCTTTTTAGTTGCAGTATAACAATGCAGCTTCTCTATTTGCTCGCGGCCATTTACTGGTCAATGACCTTTGGTACAAAACTATATTTTTTCTTTTACGTGATTGTGGAATGACTCCTTAACTAGTGCGTATTTGGATTAATGTAAACCAAAGGCTAAATTGAATAGGAACAATCATTTGGTTTGACACCTACTGTACCTTTTATTATATTGATATGTCCATTCGATGTGCCCATTAATAACCGTTCTTGGCTGTTATGGGTGACTGATTTTAGGTATAGCCTAGTTTGGATGTTTGAGCATCATTTTAGGGTTACTGGTTATAGGAAAATGTTCCTCTAAGCTGCTCATAGACACGCCCTGCCTTGTTTACAAAGGCAACAGGTTGCATAACAAAGGCTTTGTCGGTCGAAATAAACTAGTTTGTTCTTCTAGTTTGACTTGCTATCTGTTTCGCATGTTTTCCCTTTAGCATGATATCAAGAGTGTATTGGGATATGTGCCTATTCCCAGTTGAATACGTTTGACAGCCCCGTCTCCATCTATCGGTAGGTAGATGAATCAGTGGCCTTTTGCATTGTACTTTATCTGAATTGGCATCCAGTTATTTTATTTTACTGGGCAATTGTGTTGTGAGGGTATCTCGAATGGAAGTACTCTTGAAAGCCTCGATGCATGTTTGTTATCAAACATACATATAAAAATAAAGGAGTGGTACAGTAGCCAGGGCACACCAGCTCTCTTGCTAAAGTACACTCCTGTTCAGGTGGTGGTGAGCATTTGATGCTAAATAAAATTGTATTTGGGTTCTTTCAGCTACAGTTGCGTGCATTTATAGAGTATTTTACAGTCCTTTACTGCATTACGTTTCTATTCTTCTCTACCCTACAGCGGGTGTCTGCTGTTGGATTAGTTAACAGTGGTATTGCTCACAAATGGGTTAAGATCGGGTCCTGCTAAATATTTCATTAAATTTCATTAGCATGCCTCTTTCACTTTCCTAACTACCGTTTGCAAGTAATTGGTGCAATAAGTGCTGAATATGGTTTGAAGCAAATTGGTAGCTCTGCATTTTAATAAATGTTCTGTTGAGTTTAGATTTCTCAGGTGTGTTGGGGCAATGATGAAGTGGTGACATTTAAACAATGTAATCCCATTTTTGCCACTTGATTTTATTTTGATTTATAGATTTATCCGGTCTTTAATTTCTTATTAAAAAATGCAGGGAGAAAACGTTTTCCTGATGAGCCGACCACTGACGCACAACCACAACCACACACACAACCACAACCACACATACAACCACACACACACAGACAAGCACACACACAACTACAAACACAACCACACAATCAGACACACACGACACACACACACACACACACACACACACACAACCAAAAGCACACACACAACCACAAACACACACAAACACATATTCAACCACACACGCAGGCCACAAACACACACCCACGCACACAACCACACACACACGCACACAACCACACACACACACAACCACACACAACCACGCAAAGCATTGGCATAACCAATAGGTTTCCCAGTTGGAACCTTATAAGAGTTTAGCCCCGCAACAGTTGATGTAGTTGCACAAAGGATATTATACTGCATAAATAAATACTTAGAAGGCGCCAAAAGCAAGCCCTATTGGCCATGCCAATGCTTGTTCTCCCTCTCCCCATCTCCCCCTCGGCCTGCTCTCCTCTCTCTCTCCCCTCCATCCTTCGCTCTCGTCCTCCCACTTTCTTCTTACCCTCCCTCTACCCTCTCACCCTTTCCCTCTCTCCCTTTCCCTCACTTCCCTCTCCCTCTCTCCCTTTCCCTCTCTTCCCTCTCCTCTCTCCCCGTCTCCGTCTCTCTCCCCCTCTCTCTCCTCTCTCCCTCTCCCTGCTCTCCTTTTTCTCCCTCTCCCCATCTCCCACTCAGCACCACCACAGCATCACTCAGCACCACCACAGCACCACTCAGCACCACTCAGCACCACCACAGCACCACTCAGCACCACCACAGCACCACTCAGCACCACCACAGCACCACTCAGCACCACCACAGCATCAATCGGCAACACCACAGCATCAATCGGCAACACCACAGCATCAATCAGCACCACCTCAGCATCACTCCGCACCACTCACCATCACCACATCATCACTCCGCATCACTCAGCACCACCACAGCATCACTCGGCGCAACCACAGCATCACTCGGCGCAACCACAGCATCACTCGGCGCAACCACAGCATCACTCGGCGCAACCACAGCATTACTCGGCGCAACCACAGCATTACTCGGCGCAACCACAGCATCACTCGGCGCAACCACAGCATCACTCGGCGCAACCACAGCATCACTCGGCGCAACCACAGCATCACGCGGCGCAACCACAGCATCACGCGGCGCAACCACAGCATCACGCGGCGCAACCACAGCATCACGCGGCGCAACCACAGCATCACGCGGCGCAACCACAGCATCACGCGGCGCAACCACAGCATCACGCGGCGCAACCACAGCATCACTCGGCGCAACCACAGCATCACTCGGCGCAACCACAGCATCACTCGGCGCAACCACAGCATCACTCGGCGCAACCACAGCATCACTCGGCGCAACCACAGCATCACTGGTTCGAATATGTTCTTTCAATGTTTCAAGCTGTTTTCAAAAATGTTAATATTTCACTTCTGTTCTAGAATTTTCGTCACAATAAAAAACACTGAACATAATCTTCACAAAAGTTAATTACAAAAGTTTAAGCTATTGCCATTACAAATTAAATAAATTATTTAAGTATTAATTATTTAAATAAATATAAAACCATTGTTATTTGTAATATCAATACATCTAAGTCACGTAAATACAAAACATGTTGCATTACAAATGCTATAGGTGTCACATTTGCAAAAGTTATAACTATTGGCATTGTAAATGACAAAGCTATTATTTTGGCTATTTTAAAAAACAAAACAAAAATGAACAAAAGGTCATTTATAAGATCAATAGCTCAATTTTTCCTAATGCGAGACCTATTGCATTTCCAATGCTTGTTTTAGTTTGAAAAACCTTTTGTTCACAAAAGAAAAAACAAAGCGGTACTTAAATGTTTAATGGCAGCTGTCTAACAGGTTTCTCGTGCATGTTGTGCGTTATAGTTAATTGAACTATTACATTTAAATGTTTTTGATACCTCATTAACGAATGTTCTAAATTGTATCATGAAAGTGATCTCCGTGTTTTAGTAGTAAATATTCACTCTCCTTTTTCAGGTCAATGATTTTAAGTGTACAGTCACTCCCAGAACCAGCAACGTTGTGAAGTTGATACCTTTATTAGGCAGACAGGTGCTTCCTTCTCAGTATATTTTGATTTTAAAGGGAGTTACGTTAGACCTCTTTTGACATTTGCTAAACTTTTCAAAGGGACCCTATACTATGTTTTATTGGTGTTTAATCATTGCCTTTTCAAGCACAGTTGCCCCATAATAATAATAATAAAAAGAACATCGATCATCACTTTATTTTGTGTTAAAGCCTTTATAGGGCGGCAGTATGAAAATTCTGTTTACAGAACGTCAGTTCTAGATTTTCTAGATATGTATGTTTTGGTGATGTGTAATAAAGCTACATGTGTATTTTGTAGTTGTTAGTCTTCACCCATGTAAGAGTGTCTTTTAAAATCTGACTAAATGAATCTCATGTAAAGCTTTTAACTTAATCTAGAAACAGTTTGCGTTGCTTTCTGTTATGACAAAATATTGCGATGGCAAAGTTCATATATGCTCATCTATAAAATCTTATATGCCAAATAAATACAATAAATTATTTTGTCACATGAAAATGCGAATTAGGGGCAACGTCATGCTGTTATGGTGTTATCAACATTGTGAACCAAAGAAGTAGTGAATGATTCTATATAAATTCCGTGATTAGTAAAATATAATTTTATAGACCAATGCAACCCTAAAGTATAACAAATTTTGAAATTGCACACAGCGGTGCTCAGCTTCTAGATGTTTTATTAAAATGTTAGTCAAGTCAATAGACAAACAATATATTTTCAAATTCCCAAACCTTTTTTTAGAATTCTGTTGTTTTCCTTGCTATCGATACCTGTTAAAACTGGCAACAAATACCAGAACATGTTTACACAGCATTGAGAAGGTTGCTTCATATTTTTAGAAAACAAATGCAAGCAAAATGGAAGATAACCACAAAACGTTATCATTGGTGTATACAAAAAAAAGCTGTATATATGGGGTGGAGAGATTGATTCTAGATTCTGTCAGTGCTTATTTTGCCTTCCACACACGCAAGAAATGCTTGGAGAAGGATCAGATGTTTTTCTAATGAATGTTTGCACCCACGAATTCCTTACATTAACCTTTCACAGGTACCACACATGAAGCAGGACTTTATTCTATCTTGCAGGATAACCGGTGCAAGGTTGCACTATGAGACAGAACTGTGCCACAGAAATGTGAATTAATGGTAGATAAGTCACCAATGTGCCTGTGTCATCAGTTATTTCTTTCAACATCTTCATCGGAGCATGAAAATCAAGCGTTGGCAAGGCCAGCAGATCACGCCTTTTCAACATATACGATTTGTTTGTGCATTTTACCAATCCTGTGCATCATCAGCAACAAAAAAATAAACTAGCAACAAGTTGTGTGCATCATCATGATACAGTACATTGGGTCAGCATGATGACGTATGCTCACACATACATTGTTACTGTTCTAAAAAGTCATTAAATAAAAAAAATACGCATGCACATTTAAAAAATGAGGTAGGCAGACCGCGAATAGCAGCTGAATGGTGCTCCAAAAAAATGAAAATGGAAAGACTGTAATAGGGTGGACATGGAGCAAGGTAGGAGCACTTGGGGGAGAAGAAATTCAAGTGACTTGCTACCCCACCTTGAGCAAAGAATGGGAAGGCAATGCTTAAAAAAAGATCCTGTCAAGATGGATAGACCTCTGCGTCAAAATCTGCAGAATACTGGCCAAGAAGCAATCCCTGAGGGTCATTCCATCATAACCAAGGCCACTATGACCACATTGGTAAAGGCGTATACCGGTTCTTGATGTGTTTGCGACATTGGTGTTGGTTCACACATTAAAGAAACATTAATGCCTTCACCATCTGGTCGTGCGGAAGGCCCGTTTTGCCTTGTCAGTAGTCTTGGATTTTCATGGCCTGCGTCTACTTTCCAGTCCCTTAACCTTTGGGAACTACTACTATGATATCTAGTCCAAAAATGAAGAATGTGCAGTCTGAGGTATCAAACAAAAGCACAAGTTACTTACCTTAGTTAATGCTCTAGGTGGTGGGGGACTAACTCCAACTAAAATTCCTCACTGCCCTCCCACCTCCACGTTTTATATTGTAGGCTCCTGAACGTCATAAGGTTCCAACGAAGATTTTAAATTACCTGCAATTTGTTTGAAGTGCTCCACGTGGGACAACCCGGAAGTAAAAAGGAATAAGAAAATGACAGTGTGCAAGAGTGGCACTTACATATGGCACTTCTGTCACTTTAAGAGCAGTACAGAGTCAGTCAATCAAACTTAACTCTGCTAATTTATCCATAAAAGCAAACTTCAGCATATGTCAATGTGATACATAAAAAGGATGTTAACCCCTTCCCTGCTGGCTACATTCCCCCGCTGTGCTGGGGGGAGGGGGGGCACGCGCAGTGCTCCCATGCTCATGACGAGCTCAGCTCGTCATGAGCTACAGTGCTCCTGTGCTCATGACGAGCTCAGCTCGCCACGGCCACACCCGTTTCTTTAGAACGCTCAGCACAGCAGGGGAATTAGCCCAGCGTGCGAGCGTTCTAAAGGCCATGTCGAGCTCAGCTCGTCATGAGCACCGGAGCACTGTAGCTCATGACGAGCTGAGCTCGTCATGAGCATGCAAGGGGTTAAATGACATAGCAGCATAAGTTATGATCGTATATATTCACAGTCCATAGAAATTGGATGCATTACCGTAACATCCAATTAGATAAATCACTAGAATATCAAAGTACATAGTTAAATTAAGTCTCGCCTACTAATAAATTCCCCCTCTTTCTGATTTTCATTACTTACATTAAAAAAACTAATGATTGAAAAACAAATAAGACTTGAACTGAAATGTTAGAGATACGTCAAGGACGGTCTACATTCCTCAAAGTATAAAAATCTTATCAAAGATAAAATATATATTTTCCAATTGGGCCACTTGAAAATTACAGGAGAAAGTTACCATTAATGGGGTTATCTCTGATAAAGTGTTACATGGGCATGGAGGAAGATGATTTTTATTACAATAGACTTACTGGAAGGCATGTAGGTGGTAAATAGTACTATTATTTATATAACGAGAAAAAGAATCAATTAAACACTGGTGGGCATTTCCACTCTGCATGGCATTAAAATGGCATCCTCTGCATGCAACAGAACTAGTAGAGTACAAGACCATATCTTTGGCATATCCTCAGACTTGTCCAATAAAACATGTTCTAAATCTTTAATATACATGATGCATAGAAATGGGGCAAGACTATACACCCTTGCCTTAGCCCTCTACCTACCTCGAACAAATCTGTGCATTCATGTGTCTCCCTGTATCCTAGCCGAGTTATCCCTATACAGTTTTCGTAGAAAATTAGTGAGCTGTCTATCCACCCCCATGTCTATCATAAGCTTTCACAATGTTAAATGAATTACAGAATAAAATGCTGAAAGACAGCTCTGTAAAGGCCAGGTAGAGGGGCCCCTTTTTACTGCTGTATGTTCACCCACAATTACAAATCCAGACATTGCTCCAGCATTCCTAGGATTCTGAGAAAACCGTACTGTATATCACTTAAACTCTTATTTTTAACTGCTCAATTTTCCAGCCTGACCAAAACAATCCTTCCAACAACTGAGTTGAGTCTAAATATGAGATTGACCTATAGCAACATGGCCCTCTTTGTTCCCCTTTTGAAAATTGGGCACTATAATAGATTGGGACCAGGACGGTATGGAGCCAGATGCAATTATGGCTCTAAAAACATTAGTAAGAATTGGGGCCCAGAAATCAATCTGATCCATAAAGGCGCCTAGTGAGACGCCATCCAGACCAGGGGCTAGCCCTTTTCTTCTGGCCCCATCGCCCGTCACTTCACTCAAGCTGAAATCTAATGGGATCTCAATGGAGTCCTCAGACTTGTGCAACCCATCTGTTCCTCTGAATATGATGAATGGACTGCACCAAAATCCCTGACCCACTCTTCTGCCGTGATCACACTGTTGATGGATGGAAAATCTGCATCATTAAGGAAGGGAGCATGGGCTGTCTTCCAATAAGAACGAACTGTCCGAGAGGGCACTAGCTTCCCTTAAGGCTTCCGAAGTATTCTATTTAATGCTTAATTTCCTCCTATCCACAGCATTCTTATAATGCCTTCTACATGGCCTGACTAATACCATGTCTCTGGGTCTATATTGTAGAGCCATTTTTAAAGCTTTATAGGCTTTCAAACAATTAGATTAAAACCACCCCTTGGATTTGGCTGTTGTTTACCAGAGCATCTTGTCAATGTTTGTTGAATATAAAGTCCTTTAGCTCTTTAAATGTCTTTGTTAAACTGTTACATCCAGGCAGATCGCTACGGAATTAGCATGTGACCTTAATAAGTCGGAGTACAGCCTTCCCTTATCCACTAACTCCCATTTCAGGCCAATAAGATACATATAAGAACTAAGATGAACTTGAAATTTTTTAGGCCCCGTGATAGAGGGTAATGGTAGCTCAAATCCAAAGTTGAAATTTGGAAATTGTCTGAATAATGAATAAGATTCTCAGAGATTAAAATGTAATTAGTAGTACTTCCATGTCCATTGGTGCTGTAATCGAGAAGATGAACATCGGTGATAAAAATAAAATGTTCCTTTACAAAAAAAACATTGAGTGCCCCCCCATAAGCAGTGTGTAGAAGGTGATTCAAGCTCTATCCTTCATTATTATTCATCCCTAAAGCATTCTTCACATCTAAACTGCATGTGGCGATGTTGAAGTCTCCCAACCATAATATAAAAATCTCTATCTCTTATCACAAGGGAGCTCCTCAGAACATCCTCATAATTCTCCACAACACTAGCAGAGGAGGAAAACAGATTGTTATAATAACTTATTACCACTAAGACCCTGCTGACCTGATGTTCATATATAACGGTTCATAGTAATGGATGTCGAATGCATGCTTAGAGACAGATCTAGCAAGATTACCAAGAATTAAAATTGCCAACCTCCCTTAGTTCTACAATGTGCTGACTTACTGGCAGAAGGACAAAAAGAGCAGTAACCATCCAAATAAAATGAGTCAATTGTCTAAGTTTCCTGTAAACAAATGATGAAATAACTCCTAATTAGATTTATCCAGTCTGGGTTATCCAATTTTCTCTTGATCCCTGCTATATTCCCGCAAAGAAACTTCATCTTATTGTCCTCCGTTACCGGATCTCTAGAACAAGATGCATTACAGACCCCTAGAAATGATCCCCTACAAATGTACCATGTGTGCTAGCTATAGCATTAACTACTTCCCATGTCTCTCTAGATCTTGTTGACTGACAGACCTGAACCTGCAGGCTGCTCTGCAGGCTACTCAGCAGGAAAAACCGTTGTGTAAGCTAACGGAGGAAGCTGGATTGGAGGGGCTCTAAGATCTCAACGAGCAACACATGGTGCCTTGTCAGTCACCCTCCCCTCACCTTCTTGCCCATGCAAATGTCCTACTTCATTGGCAGTGCTGGGACAATAAAAATAGCCTTGAGGAACCATAGTAATCCCCTCTGCATGTGAAGGATGAGAAGCCACGAGAGAGAAGGTATGGTCAGCATATGAAGACGATTGTAAATTAACACCACAGAATCATCTGGGCATGTCTTAAGCCACCACCCAGTTCATGAAACTGGTCTCACCATGCAGATACCCGCTAGTAGATGTTAAAACCTGCTCACCCTTGGGCTCAGCAATGCAGCACTTTATAACTCATGCCAAACATCTGTTTGGCCCAGTTTAAAGTGGGGTGCCCATTTTAAAACGATCACCAGTGGGGTAGCCTCAGGTGGCAAATGAAGAAAATGTCTCCCATTATCTGAGCTCACTGGACTTCTAAATGTTCTTACACAGCCTGGGATGTGTTTAACCTCTACGCAGCTGGGCAAATTCCCATGCTGTGCTGGGGGGGCGCGCACAGCGCCCCTGTGCTCATGACGAGGTCATCTCATTATGAGCCACGATGGTCGTGTGCTCATGACGAACGTTCACACAGCAGGGGAATTAGCCCAGCGTGCGAGCGTTCTAAAGGTCATGACGAGCTCAGCTCGTCATGAGCACACGAGCACCGTGGCTCATGCCGAGCTGAGTTCGTCATGAGATTCGAAGGGGTTTACCTGCCTCACAATGCTACCATGAGCAGGACACCCCTCATCCAACGGGAGAGCATGGTGGCTGTACTTCTAAAAAATGAATTAGCACTAGGAGTAATATCCCCAGTTCATGTGATCACTAAATTCTGGTTATTACCAACCCTGTCCACACTTAAGGGATTAGCTAGAGATTTATTAAACTGAGCACACTTGGCGTTTATAGAGACCTCCAGTGTTTAAATTCCTTTAAACATGTCCTCAAAAGAAGTTTTGATAAAAAGTTCACACGTGCTAAACAGGCTCCCGATAAATTCAGTTAAGTGATTCTTTAGGGCTATGACATCCTCACTGATAATGTTGAGACTTGAAGTTAAATTTTCAGCCTTCCGAGACACCCCTTGATGTTGCCTAATAAAAGATGTATCTTTGTACCTAGTAGAGTGTACTGCCCCCTTCAGTTTCTTGGCCTGGGGTAAACCTGCAGTGTTAGACGAGGAGGCAAGTTCAACAATCAGTGAGTCAAGAGACACTAGGATTACTCCTTCTTAAAGACACCGTGGGAGGCCCTGTTCTTGGGGGAGGGTAGGGGGCGAACAATTCCACTCTGCATGCAAACCCTCCTTAAGAGTGGCCATGGGCCTCACATCTCGTTGGGAGCTCACAAGCCTTTCCTCTACGTTACAGATTTCATAGTTGATCATCCCTATTTCTTTAATTAAAAAATTCACAATCTTGGTTGTTGAGGGTTTCCACTTATCCAGCCGATGTGGTAATGATTTAAGTTTCCCCATAGCCGCCCCTGAAACATCAGCGAACCACGGGTGGTGGTCAGCCTAGCCTCTGAGGAGCGCACGGGTGGTGGTCAGCCTAGCCTCTGAGGAGCGCAGACCGGAATGCTCTTGTCCTGGTCTTCGCCCTGGTGCATTTCAAGGCATTACTGCACTGCAGAGCAAGAATGAGACTTGAGTACGGCTGACTGGTGTACTTCAGGGCAGCGCCACCTCCAAACAGCAGTAGGGGTTCCTGGGTTTGTAGCCCTGGCCCGATGTGAAGTCACGTACCCTGAAGGGATTTACCATGGACCCACATGGTGCAGTCTATCTGTGCGCAAGAGCATTTCGGTAAAATTATCTGGATTCAGTCCGGTGCCTGTGGATAGTCTAAAGGTGAGAAATCAGTGGATGTATAGATGATTCACCAAAAAGACTGTTAGCGAGGGTTGTTTTTCTGAATCTTTTCTTGAAAATTGAGAAATTCAAGAAGCTTATGATCCAGCAGGTATTGGGAACCCTACGAGAGTAAGATCGATTGGTGCCTCTAGACTTGGAAGATACATGCTTCCACTGTTCCATTTCCTGAGGTTTATAGTATGGGATAAACATAATCCGTTTGCATTTCTGCTGGTTGCTCTGAGATTATCTCCTTAGAGTCCTCACCCAGCTGATGGCGGTGGTGGTAGCTCATCTACACTGTACGTTTTTTTTTCTTCTTTTCCTTCATCTGTGTTTAGTGATTGACTTCTGGAAGCTGTCCCAGATTCTTTACTCAAGTAAACTGAGATACAGTTATGCTTTTGAACAATGTGGGATTCTTAGTGAATGTGTAGAAGTTGTTTAGTTCTGAAGCAGCACATTCACTTTTTAGGTTTGGTTCTGGATACTCTTTGTTTAAAAGTCAGCAAGGAAGGGTCTGAGGCCCTAGGATTTGGTTCTGTCCTGCATGTGTCAATAAAAAAGACTCCTCCGGTGGTGCCTGTGGCAGCTGTGGATCCGGTGTTATGGTTCTCAAAGATATGATTTAGCCACCTCCTCCTCTGACCCAGAATTGTCAGTGGTGGAAGTATCTGTTGCATATAGCGGAAGGCCAGCCATACATGATTCCATCGCATCAGCTGAATATTTGACTGGATGGTTCACTCCAAGTTTACAGTGCTCCTTTAGTACAGATGGAGTTCAGGATTTAGTAAAACCCTCTGGAGACAAATCTGCATATCATTCATCTGGGGTTAAGGGTCATCAGGTTCGATCTCAAAACTTTTTCTTCAGTTGAGGTACAGGACTTCGCCACAAGTCTGTGAAAACATTGTGTAGGTAATAGGAGTGGGCGATAGGCAGGCAAAGTGGCTAGTTGGCAGCTCATCTAGTAGGGGAGGAAAATTCAGAGGCTGACCTCAGCTGGATTTAGTCACAAGTGTAAGCTTCTTCTGGCTGTGACAGAGCAGTTAATTTTCCCTTGCGGAATAAAAGACATGCAGTTGTTTTGTAACCATGCATAATAGGAAGTGTGTTAGTTTCCTCGGGTAACGCTAGAAGTGGGTATTTAGGAATGCAGTTTTCTTGCCATGAACATACACCCTTATTGCCTTCCTTTCTGTTTCATTGATCCAAAACATTGTTCTGAAACTCAAGATGCATATGACTCTTGTGATTGCTGCTCCAATCTGATATAGACCTCTAGCCGCAGAATATTTTACCCCTCTGTGCCGGTAGGTGGCGTTGATATGCTCCTCGTCCAACGTCTGCATCGTCCACACCAGAAGTGTCGGTGTGATACCTAAATAGGCACCACCCAGGTGATCGGACATCAGTTTTTTTTCTTTCCACCCCAGCAAAAGCTGATCTGAGAGAAGAGCTACCCCTCAGTCAGTTTTTGACTGAACATATTTTACGTTTTGTCAACTCTTTTTGAGTTCTTTTTTTACTCCTAATGTGTCGAGGATGCCATTATGTAAAACCGGATTCAAGCCCTGCAGAGCCTGTCGCCACCCTTTGTCTGTGACTGACCCACACCTAGTCTGTCTGTGGTGTTTGAAGTGTGACCTGAAGTGTGCTCCGATTGTTGGGCCATGCCCACGAAGGCTTTGAGGGAGCGGTCCCTAAAGCTGATGGCTGCCTGGCATGCGACTTCGTGCAGGTTGAGGTCCTGATAGAGGAGAAGATCCCAGGACCGGTCAGAGAGGCCGAAGTCTAAAACATCTCATTCAAAGTCATCGTGACATTCGGGTAAGTCGAGGCACAAGAAAAAGAAGTCGGCGATGCGTTTATCGACTTCTTGTCTGTCTGCCAATGCGCCAAGGGGGCATCGATATTTTAGGCCTTGTTCCGTGGAACCTGGGCCACCTCCACATCTGTCTTTCCAGTAGCTGGAGCAACCTCCACCCAACTCAAGAAGTTCTATGAGGCCATGCACCTCATATCTGGGTGGCCGGACCCCTCCGATGTGCCTTTTGGCCTCGCAGGGTTGGAGGTGGTCCCCATCCGGTTCTGCTTTGGCTCCACTGGGCCCCCCAGGATCCATTCCTGGATTCGGGTCGGTGTCGGTCATGCTACCTTGGCCTTCCCTGGTGCTGGTCCCGATGCTCCTGCCAGCACCCACTGGTGGTTTCATCCCTGACTCGACCCGGAGCCAGATGGGTGACGCCCGACTCCGAAAGGATCCTTGCTTCTTAGATCGTAGCCTGAGCCCTATTCTCGTGGGCTAGGCTGGTCCCTTTAGAATACCAGCTCTATGAGGAAGAACAGAATATGGATTAGTGTGAGGAACTGGGTGAGGCCAGCGGCCTGGTTACATCTCCAGATGCTGGTCTGCTTTCTCCCCCTTCTGTAGCTATGGATGGAGGAGGGAGCTTTATACGCAATGGTGGTGTGGAGTGCAGGTGAGGTCTTTGACCTTCAGCTACCCTCGGTGGCAGTCAAGACTAACCTACTCTTGAGAGCTCAACTCCTAAAGCAGTATACCTTCCGCTCCCCGTATAGGGAATTCAAGAGGCTGGACTCATTAGGGAAGATGCCTTTTGGGCCGTTATTTCCACAGTCTGTGGGATACTTTTGCACAAGTGCTGCCACAGGTCTCGGAGGAGGCCCAGGCTGTACTTTCCCAAGCATCGACAGAAGAAAATGCAGCAAAGTTCACAATTCTATGCAGACTTGACAAGACTGACCGATTTGCAGAGCGGGTTCCTCAACAGAAGCCCTTAGGCACCATGCCTGGCTGGGGAGGACTGGCTTTTCAGTAGATGTCCAAGCTTTCCTTATGGACATGGCATTCAATGGCACCCATCTCTTTGGAGGCCAGGCGGATTTGGTGCTTTAGTGCTTCTAAGATTCTTGGGCTACGGCCAGGTCCTTGGGCCTTGTAGTGGCCCCGCATCCATTCAGATCCACCTTTTGTGTCTAAAGAAGGGGGCTTCAAACTGCTCTAATTCCCGCCCAGCCACTGCGTTGCACATGGTCCCCAGCCTCTGCATGTACGAGGGCACATTACTCACAGACCTCATGGGTCAGGTGACCAGCAGTCTAGTCACATTACCACCCCCGCCTGCAGCAGTCTCCACACCCGCCCAGTCTGCTCCTTTACGGCCATGGGCACTCGGTTGACTGCTGTATTCGTCATCTACCCCACAGGCAGTCTATAGCATCAGGCAGGTGGGTTTTTGCAGATTGTCTGAAGGGGCTACTCCCTCCCCCTCAAGATTACCTCTCCCCCCTATGCCACCATCTCATGCCCGGTTGATGGAGGATCCCCTGTCCCTTCTCCGCAATGTCGTCATGGCTGTCTAGGCCAAGGGAGCTATAAAGAAGGTTCTGGAGACAGAAGTAGGTTTTAGTTGCAATTTCTGCTACTTTCTGGTTCCCAAGAAGTACAAAGGCCTTCATCCTATTCTAGATCTGGGATCCCTCAATCTCTTCCTCAAGAAGGAGAAATTCAGAATGCTCACGTTGGCTCAGGTCTCGTCTGGGCTGGACCTGGAAAACTGGATGGTAGTGTTGGACTTGCAGGATCTCTATTTTCATATTTCCTTCCTACCCGCCCACCGGCATGATCTACGGTTTACGGTAGGCCACGGGCATTTTCAGTTCACAGTGCTTCCCGGTGAACCTAATGCACTCGCTGGGGTTCATGTCCACATGTCGAAGTCACACCTGACTCCCTCTCAGACGTTTCCTTTCACTGGAGCTGTTCTGGACATGATGCATTTTCAGGCTTATCCTCCCAAGCGGTGAGTTCAGGATATTCAGGCTATGATACTGATGTTTCAGACTCCACTCTGGGTTTCAGTGAGACTATCTCTGAGGCTTCTTGGCCTCATGGCCAACTGCATCCTGCTAGTGACCCATGTCAGATGGCATATGTGAGCTCTGCAGAGGGACCTGGAGTTCCAGTGGGTGCATCATCAGGGGAATCTTTTAAACATGATCCAGATCTTGGAGGGAACTGCTCAAGATCTGCAGTAGTAGCTAACGAACCATGATTGGGTCATATTCAAACCCCTCTCCCTTGCCCCAACCAAATCTCACAGTAGAGACTGATGCGTCCCTCATGGAAAAGAGCAGCCTTGTGGGAGAGGTGAAGATCAGAGGACTCTAGTCTCTAACGGAATCCAGACTGCTTATCAACCTGCTGGAGCTCCTTGTGATCTGAGTAGCATTCAAAGGCTTTCTACCCTCCATCAAGGGAAGGCTAGTGCAGGTGTTCACGGACAAAACCACCGCCATGTGGAACTGCACAAACAGGACAAGATGGTGTTGTGGACCCTTGGTCAAGAGACCTTGCGCTTATGAAAATGGCTGGAATAGAGGGGCATATCCCAGGTGGTTTAACACCTTCCCGTCTTTCTGAACACCAGAGCAGACTTACTTTGCCAAAGATGTCTAGCGAATCACAAATGGTGCGTCCACCCGGTGCGCGTTCTCCACCTTCATGCGTTGAGATTGAGCGGCAACAGTTGACACCTTTTGACCTTCCTCCCAAAGTATGTGACATTATTCTGGTGGCCAAGCATCCCTCCATCAGTAGGTATATGCCTGCCATTGGGACAAGTTTGTGTCATGGTGTGCCTCCCTCACATTGACTCCCTTTCTGCATCCCTATCTCAAGTCCTGTTTTTTGCAGTATCTTTGGCCCAGAGGGCTCTGCTCTGGCCACAATTAAGGATTATAGTGCTGCCATCTTTACATCTTTGGATTTACATGACCAACCCTCTTAATTTAAGTCACCAATAGTGGCTAGGTTCCTTAAAGGCCTGCAATATATGTTTTCCCCCTACACCATTCATAATATCTCTGTGGGACCTCAATTTTGTTATCATTTTTCTCATGTGTACACCCTTCAAGCCTCTCCACAGTTGCCCTCTCAGGCTCTTGACCTTAAAACCTGCTTTCTTAGTAGCCGTCTCCAAATTTTTAGGAGTTAATTTTCCATTGATATACCTGTGCCTGGTAAAAAATTGTGTTATTTTAAGAATTCAGTGACAATAGTAATAATGTTGAAGTAATCTATGATGCCCTTGAACTTTGAATGAAGAACGCATACTTTTTAATATTTATGAACTTTGAAAGTCCGTGAATCTTTTCAGTAAATGCAGACCGTTTAATCACATATGAAAGCAGATTTCAATACTCTCGAGTGTACCTTCTCCTTTCTGCATTTTATGCATTTAGCATGTCTACCTTGACATTTTGCACTTTTCATGGCTTGATCTACTGTATGTTTTTCAGTTGCACGCTAACTAAAATGATAGATGGTAAAGAAATATTAATTTCACAGCTTTGCATTTCCTTAAATTTACTGGTTCTTAATCTCCTAACAACTCTTTGTAGGCTATGTGGGAACGAAAAAAAGGAAGGCAGTACAGAAGAAAACTATCTTGCAATGGATTGTCCTGTGCATTAAGATCTGCTACGCATTGGCCAAGAAGCAGCCCCCAGAGGGCTTAAGGGCTTACTCCATCAGAGCCATGCAAAAATCGAATCCGCACATTATGCCCTATTTCCTTGTAAAAACTTAGAATAGAAGGTATTTACCACACGTGGTAAACACCTCACCCTGGTGTAATGATATTTACCACTTGTCGTAAATAACCACAGCCTATTCCGACAGACTCTTAATGAGGGCTATAGTATTTAAAGTTCCACAATAGTTTTGAAATGTTTTAGTCCCATCATGCCCATTTTGTTTGTGAATATTTTATTGTGAAAGCAAATAACCACTAGTCTTGCTCTCATGCTTCATGTATTTGCATACAGTCAGAGAGCATTTTAGATGGCTTGACATTGGTACATTTTGCAAACATGGATACGTTTTAGACTGGAACCACTATCCGTATTGAAAACTGAGCTTACTCCTCACTGCATTTCCTAGAGCACTCACTCAAATAGTAAATGGATTGCATTTATGCAGGTTTGAACAGAGTACACATATGGATACACATCTTGACTAAGTGGCATACATTTCTCTTTCACATATACGTACTACGGTAGAATAAACTGGCAGTCAACGTGTGCGATGGATGAGTTTGGACCTCCATGCCCAGTGGACTAAATAAACATGAAAACTTGTTCTCAACCTCAAATCATGTGTCTTGGGCGTGTGGCGATAGGAATTTCACACCTTTTGAGTGCATATGAAATTTGGTCCCATTTATGTTTGAGCTGTTTTTTCACTATTTGATAAGATTAGCTTGAGGACTTTGACTTTCAAAATTGATATCCTGTTCTACCCTCTTTTAAGTTTAAAACGTAACCGTTCATTTTGTGATCAAACAGAAGTGTTTTTGGCCAACGTTTATGCCAATTCGTCAAAGGGTACAGAAGTTATCCGAAAATTACATTTTTTTCCCATATTGGGTAACCTCTCTGCCATGCACATGCTAAGGCATGCCGTTGTTCAGTAGATCTCAAGTTATGATCAACTGAAATCCAAATGTGCTAGAAATAGTCTCTCATCCTGTCAACCATAGAAAAGGTTTGTCAACAGTGTAACCTGGTGGGTAGTATTGTAGCATGAGTATACACAAGCAGCCTCGGACCGCATGTGTTCATGGAGGACAGCTGAGGTGGGGGATGTCAGGCTACCTCTCAGTGGAAATGTTGTACATATTGAAAGCGGCCACTCCAGCACTGTCTGTAGTTGTCAATCCATTATATTTGCTTTTTCCTTCAGCAGTTCTCTCTATGGGTTCTATAATTGGGAAACGTTGAGGGTGCTTCTTATTAGCTGACCATAGTTTTTCACAGGTTCGAGGCATGTGGGCTGCTGAATTCATATCTGTGCATAGATCGCCGCCTAGTGTTGGGTCCGGATGATTGCACATTGTTGTCCTGGAAGAGTCTTCGAAGTATCACGAGATAGGTGGCTCCTCCCCTGGACTACAGTGCGCATGGGCATCGCCTCCATCCCCAGATAGTTTTTTTCCGCCATTGGGTTCGGATGTGTGTCGGTTCCCTCTGTCGGAACCGATAGTTGTTAACTCTCTTAACTCGAGACCAAAAGGTCTTTAGGCTTGGCGCCGGTATCGTTTTCGTTCGGGTCTTACTGTTTCTTCAGCTCCGAACTCTTGCTGCCCTTCCGCGTCCTGTCGGCGCGGACGGGCCTACGCGACGCTCCAGACATGGAACGGACTCAGTTTAAACGGTGCCCGGTGTGCAACTCGAAATACTCGCACCTCGACGTGCACCCAGTGTGCAACACTTGTCTGTCGCCGGACCATGACGAGGCCAGGTGTATGGCCTGCTCCAGGTTCCGGTGTAAAAAGACCCTCAAGATTCGTCGCGCTGCGAGACTCCAGGCCCAGATGTCTGCGCCCCCGCCGGACGACATCTTCGAAGAAGACGTTGGAGACGACAATGTCCAACAGGTTTCGGACTCTAGCCCTGCGTCCGAGGGGGATGCCTACGACGCAGGAGACGAGGAGTTTGACGAAGCCGGCGACGAGGTAGGGGACGACGATGGGGCCATTGCCACCGTGGGGGATAGCTCGGAGGAAGAGCATCCCCGGACTGACTCAGGGGTCTACCCCCTTCCTGCGGCCCAGGTCGAGGGATCGCCTTCGGGCCTTACCCAAGACCTCGTTCTTAGTCCAGCAGCCCCGCCTCCGGGCCCGGCCACGGACATTTTGGAGGTGCCACTCACGTTTCCAAAAACGAAAGTGAAGCCTTCGGGATCTGCAACTCCGGTTTCAAAACCGAAAGTGAAAGCTGTACAGAAGGCTCTGGAGGCGTCAAAGTCTAAGAAATCCAAAATGGCCGACATGGAGAGTCACGCCAAGATGGCCGACCCGAGGGCCTCAGGGTCGATGCCGAAGGCGAAGTCGACCGACGCAGCTGCGTCGGCGCCGAAGATGGTCGCGGTCGATGACCCGAAGAAGCCGTCGAAGAAGCGTCAAGGCGATCCCAAGGCTCTGGCTTCGCCGGCTCCGGCCGTCGGGGCCAAGGACGGTGCAGCGTCGGCTCCGAAGACGGGGCCTCTCGCCGACACCACTCCCAAAACGGGGAAACCGCCCGAGCCGGTCAATCCCTCTCCAGCCCTATCGAAGAAGGTCGAGGAGTCCCTGCAGCGGATTCGGAAGGTCGCTGTGCTTCCCGAACAGGAGGAGGGGGTGTCGAAGCCCACACTGAAGCCGTCAAAGGCGCAAACGCCTATCCGCTTCACCCTGCCGCCGAAGTCGGCGCCGAAGGCTTTCGCTTCGAAGCATGGGGCAGGCGTGCCCTCGAAGGAGGTGTTGACGCCCAAAGCGTCTCCAGTGGTGTCTAAGCCTCGGCTCCAGACGCTTGCGGAGGAATAGCGCCGTGAGGTCATCATCGACGCCAATACCGGGAAACTGTCCCTCCTCAAAAGGAAAATCACCACGGAGCCGGTGTTGGAACATTTTCGCATTCCTCTCAAAAACAAGAAGGACTCTGCGGGTACTTCAGCACCTATGGAGCCGGCGTCTCCAAGAGACCTGCCGCGTTCACCAACTCCTTCTACCGCGGGTGATGGTGACGAGGAGGAGGTCGAATACAACTATCCAGCGTACTCGGATCCGGAGGAGGAACATGAACCTTGGACTGCCGGGGGCGACCCCGAGGACCCGCAGTCGGGTCAAGAACCGCAGCTCTTTGCGGCGAAAACTTCGCCGACGGAGGACTCTGCGGCCTTACACGCTTTGATCGAGAGAGCTGCAGCTAACCATGATGTCGAGCTGCACTCCGATCCTGTGGATGTGGACTTTTTATTTGACACTTTCTCAGTGGCTGAAAAGTCAATCAAGACTCTGCCAATGCTCAAAGGAGTGCTCAAGCACGCGCAGGAGGTCTTCAAGGAGCCCACTCGGGCACGTGTCATCAATCCACGCATTGATAAGAAATATAAGGCAGCGCCCTCGGATCCAACATATATCAAGGGACACTTGCCACTGGACTCTTTGGTGGTATCCAACGCTCGCAAGAGGGCGAACTCACAGACAACTGGTGACGCTCCTCCCCCAGACAAAGAGTCGAAAATATTTGAGGCCTCAGGGAAACTAATTGCTGCACAGGCAGCTAACATTTGGCGCATCTCAAACACGCAGGCCCTACTTGCACGCTACGATAGGGATCATTACGACACCCTAGAAGCACTGCTCCAGCACTTGCCTGACCAGTACAAGGAGGCAGGGGAAATGTTAATTCAAGAGGTAAAGCTCATTACAAATGCTTCCATCAAATGTGCGCTAGATGTGGCTGATACAGCCTCCAGGGCAATCAACACCAGTGTGTTGCTCAGAAGACATGCATGGCTTAGGATCTCAGGGTTTAAACCTGATATACAAACAACCATCCTGAACCAGACGGTTAATCCTGACCATTTGTTTGGACCCGAGGTGGATGCGACGCTTGAAAAAATGAAAAAAGATACAGACACTGCTAAGTCTATGGGGGCCCTCCAGTCTCAACAGTTTCGGGGTGGTTCCTTTCGCCGCTCCAATACCAGAGGCACCTCAAGGGGTCAGGCATCGCAATCCACCCAGTACTACAAGAGCAATACCCAATCCTCATACACCAACAAGGGTAGAGGTGGCTACAGAGGCAACAATGTCAAGGGCAGGGGACGTGGAAACAACAGCTCCAGGTCCACCGCCGCCAACAAGCAGTGACGTCTTGTCACTGCCCCCGACCACATGACACCGGTCGGGGGGAGACTCCAGCAGTTCCTGCCCGTGTGGAGATCCATCACCACGGACAGGTGGGTCAAATCTCTTGTCCAGTACGGTTACTGTCTGGAACTTACTTCCACTCCACCAAACATACCTCCAAGAAGCCGTCCTATGTCCGGCGAGCACTTGCACTTGTTGCAGCAGGAAGTTCAGGTCATGCTGCAAAAAGGAGCAATAGAGCTCGTCCCACTACAAGAAACGGGAACAGGGGTTTACTCTCTGTACTTTCTAATCCCCAAGAAGGACGGATCCCTACGGCCCATCCTGGACCTCAGGCCCCTCAACTGGTACATTCTCTCGGAGCATTTCCATATGCTCACGTTGCAGCAGGTACTCCCTCTGCTTCAACAGGGGGACTTCCTGGCTACGTTGGATCTAAAAGATGCATACTTTCATATCCCCTTGCATCCTTCCCACAGGAAGTATCTCAGATTCACAATTCAAGACCAGCACTACCAGTTCAGGGTTCTGCCGTTCGGGGTAACCACAGCGCCAAGGGTCTTTACGAAGTGCCTGGCGACTGTGGCGGCGCATCTACGACGCCAGAACGTCCACGTCTACCCTTACCTGGACGACTGGCTCATTCAGGCAAAAACAGAGCAGCAGTGCGCCCACCACGTGTCCCGCACCATTCATCTCCTGCACGATCTGGGATTCTCTCTGAACTACCCGAAATCCCATCTCCAGCCCGCCCATGTACGACAGTATCTGGGCGCGACAATAAACACTCTGGCAGCCACTGCGCAGCCAAATTCAGTGAGAATCGCCAGTATCCAAACGCTGATCCAACGATTCAGACCTCAGCACTCGCTTCCAGCGAAGGTGTTCATGCAGTTGATAGGTATGATGGCCTCCTGCATCTCCATCGTCCCGCACGCGAGACTACATATGCGTCCGCTTCAGGAGTGCCTAGCACGTCAGTGGACTCAGGCTCATGGGCAACTGACAGACCTAGTGTTGGTGAGCGGTCGGGCATACAACTCTCTGCATTGGTGGAATCCACAAAACCTTTGCAAGGGCCGACCATTCCAAGAGCCTGTGCCACAGATTATCCTGACGACGGACGCTTCTCTCCAGGGATGGGGAGCGCATGTACTCCACTACACGGTGCAGGGACTATGGACACTACAGCAAAGGAAGATGCACATCAATGTGTTGGAACTGATGGCAATCTTCATGGCCTTGAAGGCGTTCAAAGTACATCTGTGCAACAAAGTCGTGTTGATCCGGACGGACAACATGACAGCCATGTACTACATTCAAAAGCAGGGAGGCACACACTCTCCGCAGCTGTCTCATCTGGCTCAGAGCATGTGGAAGTGGGCCATTCAGAGGAACATCTTCCTCATGGCAGAGCATCTCCCGGGCAAGGACAACCAGATGGCGGACCTGTTCAGCAGGCACAGCCATCAAATGCACGAGTGGGAGATACATCCATCAGTACTCCAACCGTACTTCCAAAGGTGGGGTCATCCAGAGATAGACCTGTTCGCCACAAAGGAGAACGCAAAATGTCAAAGCTTCGCCGCCAGGTTCCCACACCCGCAATCACAGGGCAATGCGATGTGGATGAACTGGTCAGGCAGATTTGCCTACGCTTTTCCCCCAGCACCTCTGATACCGCTGGTGGCACGCAAGCTCAGGCAGCACTCGATGACTCTCATCCTGGTTGCTCCAACGTGGGCTCGCCAACAATGGTACACCACGTTTCTGGAACTCTCCGTGGTACCGCATCAAAGGCTTCATCTCACTCCCAGCCTTCTGACGCAGAGCCATGGCGACATTCAGCACCCAGATCCGCAACAGCTCAACCTGGCGATCTGGCTCCTGAAGTCCTAGAGTTTGGCTACCTCAATCTTCCTCCCGATTGCATGAACATCATTCGGGAGGCAAGGAAGCCCACTACTAGAGCTTGTTATGCGGCTAAATGGAAGAGGTTTGTCATTTACTGTGTTAACCACGATATTGACCCGATAGATGCTTCCATTCAAAACATCATTTGTTACCTGTTCCACCTGTATCAATGCAATTTGGCGTACTCTTCCATCCGCATTCACCTGTCTGCTATGGCAGCATACCTCCAGAATAGGCAACACCTGTCACTTTTTAAGGTCCCTGCTATCAAGGCTTTTCTGGAAGGACACAAGAGAGTCATTCCGCCAAGGACCCCACCAGCTCCAGAATGGAACCTCAATGTGGTTCTTACAAGACTGATGGGTCCTCCCTTCGAGCCACTGCACTCTTGTGAGCTTCAGTTTCTGACTTGGAAGGTTGCTTTCTTAGTAGCAATTACATCGCTACGGAGGGTTAGCGAGTTGCAGGCGCTCACCATCCAAGAACCTTTCTTCCAAGTACATGCTAACAGGGTTGTGCTCCGCACTAACCCTAAATTCTTACCCAAGGTTGTATCTCAATTCCATATGAACCAGTCAATTGAGTTGCCGGTGTTTTTCCAAATCCCAGAGACGCTGGCTGTACTACGTGGACCGGACAAAAGATTTTCGCAAAACCAAGCAGCTTTTCGTTGCTTTTGCCACACACCACAAGGGAAACGCTATCTCCAAAGCTGGGATCGCTGGGTGGATCGTGAAATGCATTCAAATCTGTTACGCTAAAGCTAAACGCACTCTCACTATCCCACCAAGAGCCCACTCCACCAGGAAGTTGGGGGCCTCTATGGCTTTCCTAGGTAACATTCCCTTAGAAGATATTTGTAGGGCAGCCACATGGTCTACCACACATACTTTCACTAAACATTACTGTGTAGACGTGCACTCCAAACAGCAGGCAGCTGTTGGTCAGGCTGTTCTCAAAACACTTTTTCAGACTGCTGCAGCTGGCACGGGCGGCCGCCGCTAATGGAGGGACTGCTATATATTCTATGCACAGATATGAATTCAGCAGCCCACATGCCTCGAACTGCAAATGCTACTTACCAGTATGCATCTGTTCTTGGCATGTAGGGCTGCTGACATTCATATCGCCCACCCTCCTCCCCGGCGCCTGTAGCAGCTGCAGTATTCATATATTTATATGCTCATAGCATGGTCATCACTCACATACTTCACTCCATCTCTGCCAATGGCTAAAAACAATCTGGGGATGGAGGCGATGCCCATGCGCACTGTAGTCCAGGGGAGGAGCCACCTATCTCGTGATACTTCGAAGACTCTTCCAGGACAACAATGTGCAATCATCCGGACCCAACACTAGGCGGTGATCTATGCACAGATATGAATGTCAGCAGCCCTACATGCCAAGAACAGATGCATACTGGTAAGTAGCATTTGCATTCTCCCACCAGCACACCAGTGATATGGAGTTTTTTAGACTGATTAACGTTCACCAGTGGCTCTGGTCCTCTATCATGAACTAACCTTTCTGGCTTCTAGAGCCAATGTCTTCAGAAAGCAGACTCTGGAGAAGCAAGTTTGAGAAATAATAATGCTTATAATTACAGCCTTCTTAATGGGATAGGTTTTTTAGGACTGGTTGTTGTAAATGCAGCTAGAGGCTAATGAGCTTATTTTCCAGTTAATTATGTAAATGTACCTCAGTTGATAAATCACTAAGTGATTTATCTCAAAGTAGACTAAAAAGAGTTAAACTGTTCTCTTCCAGGGGACCCCGGAAATAATATAAAATTATATATGTAAATCACATATAAATAGCTCCACATATATGTATGTACATATATCATTTTTTCTCACACCAATGCAGCCCCAAAACAGAGGCTAAACAATGTACATACTCATACATACACTGTAATTAGCAAGGAAACAAAAAACACATTAGGTCAAATAGCCCTTGAACTTTGTGTTTTAATGAGCAAAACACTCATAAATTCTGATATTTGCTAATAAATATATATTGTTAGCCACAGGCTGCATTGAACAGCAATAGCATAGAAAATGAAACCATTTTCAACAAAAACTGGACCTGGTCTTTAAGGCAGCCATGACTCCTGGCTTCCCATCATGCTTCAGGGGTGACAGTTAGGTCAGTTGTTCTTTCCGGCTCCTTCAGTCAGGACCCTGGTTTATCAGCTCCCTTTCTTTTTGACTTTGTCAAAAAATACTAGAGAATTTCTACAATTTTTACTTTCACTCGACGTCTTTTGGGCATAGTGTTAGGGCTACCTTTTTTACATCCGTAAAAAGGAATTTTTCTGTCAAAAATGCCTTCTCTTTGACATCTGCCCTTCCTGTGGGAAGAAGAAGGCCAAGACTCTGACACACATCCTGTGTGTATCCTCTGCCTCCCTGATTCTCATTCTGCGAGTTCTTGTGAACACTGCAAGAAGTTATCGAACAGAACTCTCAAGGATAGGGAGAGAATTTGGATTTATGGTCTCTCTGAGAGAGGTAGGTCTCCTAAGAGGCAGAAGAAACGCAGGACGCGATCGACGTCGAGAGAAGTCCCGACTTGTTCTCCTTCGGCGTCGAAGAGGCCGGCGACGGCAAAGAAGATGAAGACTTCAGCGTCGAGAAGTAAGGCAGCTCCGCTGCAGTCTATGGAGCGTGCAGCGTCGAGAGCAAGGTCTCTGTTGAAGCATGGGAGCTCGACGTCAAGACAGCCGACGTCGAAGCATCGACACCACTCTTCGACGTCTAAGCATCCTCTGTCGACGCCCAGTCATCGGCGTTCGACGCCGAGGCAGCCGCCGTCGACGCCTAGTCATCGGCGTTCGATGTCGAGGCATCCTCCGTTGACGCCCAGTCATCGGCGTTCGACGTCAAGGCACTCTCCGTCGGCGTCTGGCCAGCGACGCTCGACATTGAGACATCCTCCGTCGCCGCCACACCAACGGTCGACGTCGAAGCAACCTCTGTCGACGCCGGGTCAGGGTCCCCGTCGTCACAGCAGCGTGGGTCGACGTCAAAAAGTATATCTTAGAGGCAATTCTCTCTGCCTAGATCTCAGGGGAGGTCACCTTCGAGGCAGACTGCTCAGGAAACAGCTAGTCAGCCCTCGGATCAGGCTCATGCCTTAACACCACAGTAGAGGTCCCCAAGATCGGCTTCAGCTGCGGAAGTGGAATATTCCTCAGTGCATAGGAGTCCTCCGGCCAAGAGGAAAAGAGGTTCGGACGAACGTGCTTCCAGAAGTCGCACAAGGTCTTCCTCGAGACGCAGAGGGCGGTCTCCGGTGAGTTTGTCATCATCCTCTTCGGGCTCCCGATCTCACCGTGGACTATCTTCAGATGTGATCCTCTACTCCTCGGAGAGTGAGAGCTCCAAGCATTCTCCTGCTCGTTCGCAGCATGGGCAAACGGATTTGCCTCCTCCGACACGTTCACCAGTGAGAGAGCGCACCCAGAAGTCTCCTTCCATCAGGCTATCTCCAAGATGGTATAGACCTCTGCATCACTGGGCTCCAGACAAAGAGGCATCCAGGTTGGAAACTCATCGGGACCAGCAAGTATCCCAACCCAGGGAAAGATCGCGCTCCCGAGTGCGCTCCAGTAGGCGAAGATCGAGGTCTAAGACGGGCCCGCAGATCTCCGTCTACTTCCTCTTCTACGTCCCGTTCTCACAGGGATTACTCTCCGACTCTGACGGACAGTCCTTCATCAAGAGTTTCCCCCATAGACGACATTTTCACGTTTCAAGACATTGTGGGCAGGGGTGCTTTGAAACTGGGAGAACCCATGACTGCTCCACATGTCAAGACTTCTCTAATCTTTGAAACCTTGCATCTCAGAACGGCACCCAAGCCACTGCTGCTGTTGGTACCTGGAATCATAGTTCCATGAATGAGATCTTCCTCACTCCAGCGACTATAAAGGCAGCCCCAGCAAGGATTCTAAAAAAGTATTGCTCGCCAGAGGAGGATCCACTTTTTCTCAGGTCTGACCCACCACCAGACTCTGTGATCATTGCGGCGGCGAAGAAATCCAGTGCTGTAGCTTCCTCATCCACAGTGCCTCCGGATAAGGGCAGCAAAATACAAGATTAGTGGGGGAGAAGAGTCTGCAACACCTCGGCCTCTTTTCTCAAAGTCTGTAATGCGGAAGCACTTCTGGGGAGGTATGACAGATCCCTGTGGGATTCTCTTCAAAGGTTCGTTGAGAAGCTCCCTCAAGTGGACCGTAAAGATTTTGAAGAGATTCTTTTGGAGGGCAGCCAAGTCAATCAGATCATAAGCGCCGCAGCAGATGGAGCTACCATGGCAGCGCATGGCTATGCGCATGGAGTGACGGCGAGAAGGTCTTCATGGTTACGTCTGACAGCCTTAAAACCTGAGGCTCAGGCTAGAATCTTGAACCTGCCCTTTTCGGGAACATCACTGTTTGGGGCAAGTACTGACGAAGAGATGCAACACATGAAGTCGGAGTTGGACACTCTTAAGGCCTAGGGCTTGAAAAGAAGAAGGAATTTCGGAGAAAGTACCGCTCCTACAACAAGGGCCCTTCCAAACAGAGGGTTCAAACCCCTCAATGGCAGAAGGGTCAGGACCAACAGGGACAACAGAAGTCCCAGTTTAGAGGCAAACGAAATTCCAGAGGGGGTGGAAATCCACGCCAGGGCAATAACTCCAACAAGTCCCAGCAGAAGCAATGAGTTCTTCCTTCCCCCAGCGCCGTTGCCCACTCCATTGGGGGGAAGCACTGCGCATCATATGTCAGAGTGGGAAAGCATTACTCAGGACAGATGGGTGTTGACTACACTTCGGAATGCCTCCACCCGTCCCCCCAAAATCAACCTTCAGTCATCAACTCATTCTTTTGAAAATAGGATCTAGCGATACTTCTTGCAAAATCAGCCATCAAGAGGGTTCTTATCGTTCAGAGGGGGAAAGTAGTGTACTCCCGTTATTTCTAGGTCAGAAAAAAGGGACAAAAGGCAGAATTCAGGCCCATTTTGGACTTGAACGCTCAACCTGCACATCAAAAAAGAAAAGGTCCGCATGTTGGCACTTCACCAAATATATCCGAATCTCAGGAAGGGAGATTGGATGTGTTCGATGGACCTCCAAGATGCCTACTTTCATGTCCCGGTGCACCTCAAGCACAGAAGATTCCTGCGGTTCCAGATGGGGACCTCTCACTACCAATTTAAGGTCCTGCCCTTCGGGTTGAAGTCAGCTCCGCGGCTATTCACGAAGTGTGTTGCAGTAGTAGCGGCCGCTCTATGCAGAGAGGGAGTCTTTGTGTACCCGTATCTGACGACTGGCTACTGAAAGGTCAGATGCTGTAAGGAATCCATTCCAAACCTGCATCCAGCTCTGTCACCGGTTGGGTTTACATGTCAACTTCAGCAAATCAGTCTTGCAACCCACCGAGAAGAATCACTTCCTAGGAGCTCTTCTAGACTCCGAAGTAGGAAAAGTGTTTCCTTCGGAGGAGAGACAGTGTTTTATAACCCAAAAGTGTCAGCTGATACAGGGTTCAGAGAGTGCGAAAGATTGCCTCCCTGCTAGGTTCGATGGCTTCATGCATCTTTCTAGTCCCGAATGCCAGGCTTCGGATGCGGCCTCTTCAGCAGGATCTGGAGGACAAGTGGGACCAACAGTCGGCTCGCTGGGACGATCGGATTACTCTGTCAGAAACAGCTCGAGCTTCCATTCCATGGTGGACAAAGAAACAGAACATGCAGGTGGGAATTCTGTTCCATCAACCTCTTCCTGCTCAGACTTTGATCACCGATGCTTCTCTTCAAGGCTGGGGGGCACACATGGATCACCTCCAAGTGCAAGGTTTGTGGTCTCCCAAAGAAAGTACGTATCACATCAACATGCTGGTGTTGAGAGCAGTCCACCTGGCTCTCAAAGCGTTCCTCCCCTCGCTTCAGGAAACCTCAATACTAGTACAAACGGACAACACCACCACCATGTACTACCTAAACAAGCAGGGGGGAACGCACTCACGGACTCTGTCATTGGAGGCCCAACGCATCTGGCATTGGCTTCTGGCTCCCAAATTGTCGATCACGGCGATCCACCTCCCAGGAGAACAGAATGTGAGGGCGGACGCACTGAGTCGGCATTGCGAAGACAGAGATGACTGGGTTCTAAACAACGAGGTGCTCGAAGGAATATTCCAGTCTTGGGATCGTCCCTCCTTAGATCTGTTCGCGGACGACGAAGACACCAAATGCCAAGACTTCGCCTCGCGGTTTTACCGTCCAGAAACAAGTGGGAATGCCATTTTGATTGACTGGTCAGGGGAATTTGTGTACTCCTTTTTATCACTTCCTCTGATCCCGAAGGTGGTGAGCAAACTGACACACTCGTGCACAACAATGATCCTCATTGCCCCCGACTGGCCGAGACAGTGGTGGTACACGGACCTGCTTCATCTATCAGTGGCTCCTCACAAGAGACTGCCTTGCAGGCCGGACCTATTATCCAAAATGAACGGGAGGATTCATCTTTCCAACCTTCCATCACTGAGCTTGACAGCATGGCTCCTGAGGTCATACAATACGGCCACCTAGGATTGCCACAGGACTGTATGTCCATCCTAAAGGAAGCGAGACGACCTTCCACGAGACATTCTTATGCCTGTAAATGGAAGCGCTTCTATCTGTGGTGCATGCAAAATGGTCATCATCCTATTAAGGGTCAGGAAGAAGTTGTTCTTCCTTATTTGTTATATCTGGCGAAAGCAGGTTTAAAGTTTAATTCTATTAAGGTGCATCTAGCCGCTATAACAGCGTTTAGGTGGACACCTTAACAACTTTTTCCAGTTACCAGCTGTAAAGGACTTCCTGCAAGGGTTGAAGAAAGTGTACCCTCCAGTGCGTCCGCATTCTCCTCCCTGGGAGCTGAACCTGGTGCTATCAAAGTTAATGGGTCCGCCTTTTGAACCCATTCATAAAGCTACCTTGCAACACCTTTCCTGGAAGGCGGCTTTTTTGGTAGCAATCACGTCAGCTCGTAGGGTGAGTGAGATTCAAGCTCTCTGTTCCAAGGAACCCTATACTGTGTTTCATTTGAATAGAGTGGTACATCCGTCTTTTCTTCCTAAAGTGGTGTCAGATTTCCATGTCAATCAGTCTATTTCTCTGCCCACTTTCTTTCCCAATCCCTCTTCTCCAGCTGAGAGGGCTTTGCACTCTTTGGACCTGAAAAGGGTTTCAAAATTCTATCTGGATAGGTCCAAGGCTATATGTCTTTCTGATCAACTGTTTGTTAACTATGGATCGATCAGAACAGGTAATGCAGCCTCGAAACGGTCTATTTCGAGATGGATCGTTTCGTGTATCCAGCTTGCTTACCAGTTGGTGCAGAAAACTCTCGGGTTTTGTCCCAGAGCGCATTCCACCAGGGGTAGAGCTGCAACTGCAGCCTTTCTCCATAATGTGTCTGTCTGAGATCTGTAAGGCAGAGACCTGGAAGTCCGTCCATACATTTACCAGACATTACTGTCTTGATTCTGACACTATAGCAGATACCCAGGTAGACCAGGCCTCCCTACGGAATCTGTTTAGCAGCTGAGTACTCGGCTGCTACAAATGTTTCGGTTGGGTAATGTATGTCTCATTTACCTGCAGGTGGTGTTTGGGCTTGCTATTCTATTCAGTGCTTATGACTATTGATGAGGATCCCCTGGAAGAGAAGGATAAATTACTTACCTGTAATCCTAGTTCTCTTCCAGGGGTATCCTCATCAAAGTCCTAAGTAAACCACCCGCCTCCCCAGGTAAATGAGATTTCTGTCTGTTCTATGACTTGTGGTTGAGCCCTGACTTCAGGGTTATGCAAAGAACAACTGACCTAACTGTCACACCCCTGAGGCATGATGGGAAGCCAGGGGTCATGGCTGCTTTAAAGGTACGGTGCCAGTTTTTGTTGAAAATAGTTTCATTTTCTATGCTATTGCTGTTCAATGCAGCCTGTAGCTAACAATGTATCTTTATTAGCAAATTTCAGAATTTATGAGTGTTTTGCTCATTAAAACACAAAGTTCAAGGGCTATTTGACCTAATGTGTTTTTTGTTTCCTTGCTAATTACAGTGTTAGTATGAGTATTTACATTGTTTAGCCTCTGTTTTGGGGCTGGATTGGTGTGAGAAAAAACTAGATATGTGCATACATATATGTGGAGCTATTTATATATATAATTTTACATTATTTCCGGAGTCCTATTCAGTGCTTATGACTTTGATGAGGATACCCCTGGAAGAGAACTAGGATTACAGGTAAGCAACTTATCCTTCTCTGTTATCAGATCTTTTATATATTTACATGCTTGAATCATTCTCCATCATGCTGGCAATACCAGGGACATTAAAATAGCATTATGCACTATAAAATATACATGACATACAGAATACAGTGTCAAATGGCCATAGGCCTGAAACAACCTTATATATTTAGTAGCACTAGAAAGAACCCACATTTCAGTAAATGAGGTGGAAGCTTAAGCTCCCCTACTCCCACTAGAGGCCACAATAGCGCAGATTTCTACCGCACGTTGTGTGTGAGGGAGTCCCTGACAGAGCTCTGCTTAGACCTCCTCCGTGAATGTTAGATTTGTTATCTTCTACTTGGATTTCAACTTGCCTTGTCTTCAGCGTGGAAGCACTACAAGTTGTTTTTAAGGACATTTTTTAAATCTCTGGGCCAGGAAGATCCTTTTAGTGGACAGTCAACTGTCACCATGTCGGACATGGACAAGAAATCTCTTTTCAAAGCTTGTTCATCTTGTGGTCTTAAAGATTTACATTGAAGATTTGCATTTCCAGTATATTTATTGCCTTTATCCTAACCATAAGGCATCTAAATGGGACATTTGTAGGAGTTTTTCTTTTCTGTCTCCTTTAAGGACAGAGAAAGAAGGTTGGCTTTGTATCTTATGGCAAAGAAGAGTATTCCTCCCTCTAATGGAAATGCTCCCTCTTCGGGGAAAGACTCTATGACAAGTGCTAAGGGGTCATCAGATGCCATTGAGGATCAGGCTCTAAAGTAAAAAATCAACAAAAACTCAGTCCCCGTCGAAGACTTAGTCGATTTAGTCATCTACAAAACCATCTATGATGAGATCCTGAGTGTGACGCTGGACCCAATTGACGAAGAAATCAGCCCTGTCGACAGCTGCTTCGTTGTCATGGATATCAGCAGTGACCATACTGTTGACGCTAAAGACTAGGCTCCATCAGATGCAATTTTCAGACCTCGACTTTCAGCATTAAAGGTATCCACATTATCATCAGAGCAAATTCTGCAGTCTGATCAGGAATTTGGCAAGTGAATATATTTTGCAGACTTCACATAGACCAACTCAATTGAATGTCCAATATGTCCCAGAATTTGGTGAAGACTTTTTTTCACACTTGGATTAACATCGGGATAGTTTTCCTCATGCTTCCAAGTCTTGCATTTCTCCTAGACCCGGACGCCCTGAGGTTGTTCAGGTGCCTATGGCTTTTTAAATTTTATTATATTACAACAAATGATGGAAACTTTTCAAAAGTTGGTACCACAACATCCACTGCAACAGCCTACTCTTGTATCTGCTAATCCTCCACAGAAATTACCCACTTCCCCCTCCCCCACCTCCTAGGCCATCACTGAGAGTAGTTCAAAGACCAATGGCTCCACTTGTGTCTGAGGTATGGGTGACGATGACTCAAATAATTCTATCCATATGAATGTCCACCAGATGAGAGAGGTCAAGGTGATCTAGCAGATGATATTGTGACCCCTAGAGAAGGGGAAGAGTCACTTGTCCTTCAAGATCAGATGGATGATATTTCCAAATTGTATTCTCTTCTGGAAACAGCTACAGAAATGTTTTATCTTCCAATGAAGCCCAAAGATCAACATTGTTTTCTTTGACTTTAAAGATCAATCTCAGAAACCGATAAGAGCTATTCCAGTCTTGGATTTTATTCGGTCAGAAGGGATTAAACTAATGAAGACCCCAGCTATAGTTCAGAGTGTGTGTACCTTCCTGGAGAAGAAATATAAAGCTTCAGGGACAGTTTCAGCGTGTCTTACCGGACATATTAAGCCGGATTCAGTAACATCCTCTGTGGCTCAAAGATGTCTAAAACTCCACTCCAGATAGTAGGCGCATCAATAACTCAAAGCAAAACAATCTCATCTATGGGAGAGACCTCCATCAAGTTTCCAATTCTTTAGCAATATTAAGTTATTATGATTGGCAGATGTGGCATGTTATTGCACCATTGCTTAATGTCATCACAGATAAGAGGGCGACAGCGAGCACTATCCTTAAGGAGGGCAAACTCACTACTTTTATCACTGATGCTGCAATGGATGTCCTTAATACAGGATTTTGCCAACATGCTGGAGGAATAGTGTTAAGAAGTCCAGGAAATCCACAGCCTTCCATCTTGTGGTGCAATTTAAGATTTTGGACGAGACCTTACTCTTTTTTTTAATTTGTATTCATGTTTATTGAGTTTTCTGCAGCAAACAGGAGACAATGACATATTTCAAATGATGTTAGCACTTGTGACAATCAAAAAATAAGCATTGTAGCACCATTCTGAAAAGAAAAGAAAAAAAACTTACATCAAGCCATTGGAAGGCCCTGTCCCCGAAATGTCATAGTTCCCTCCACCGTCTGAGCCGTTTCGGCTATGGGCAAAGCCAGAAGGACAGTGTAGCCTGCGTCAGTCAGGTGAAAAGCTACCAGGTGGGGTCGTAGTCAGGGGGGCAGGGGTGTCGTCCTGGTCGGTGTACACCATAGTCGTCCTCATCATATACAGGGCCCAGAAGTTCTTTGGTCTGTTGCGAGGTGGTAACCATTTGCTGTAGTTTTCGGTCTGGGTCTAACAGAACATCATGTCTTTGGACCACTGAGCTATCGTATTAGTCGGACCGCGTAGCCAACAGATTGCGACGCATCTCTTAGCTAAGAGTAGTGTCATGTCATACCTGTCGTCTTAGTGCCTTAGGGAGAGGCTTGGAGAGGCCTTACTCTTTTAGGCAAGCATGTGGATGAGACACTTCATGGTCTGAAAATAGATGCAAATGCTGCCATGGCTTTGGATTACTTACAGTATCACAGATTTGGATCTTAAAAGTTTTGTGCTTCTCAAAACGTTATAGGAGTATTAAGCCAATATGGAAATTAAAGGCCATATGATTCTCAAAGACTATCTGGATAGGATCAAAAACAATCTCACAACCGGAGTCTGAGGCAGTCTAATGGGAGATAATCAGGGAGAAAGAGAAGTTTGCACAAATTACAACCAGACAAGAGCTTGACTCTCCAATAAAACCCTCCCTTTCTCCATCTTCCTCACAACAATTGGGAGGGGGAGGGGGGGTGGAGACGGGAATCAGAAGTTCCCTGTTTGTTCCTGCGTGGTAGGCTAGAACATCGAACAAATTTGGTGAGGCACATTGTTCTTTCAGGTCATACAGTGAACCCACTCAAGAAAGAACATCATTTACATCTGAGGGAGCTTCAACAGGAAATTCTTTCTTTTCCCACAAAGGTGGGATAGAGATTGTCCCCAGACCACAGAGAAACCTGGGCTTTACTCCAGGTTTTTTCTGACCAAAAAGTAAATCGGTCATTGAATACCAATTCTGGATCTCGAGCAACTAAAAAAGTTCCTGAAGAAACCAAGCTTTCTGGTTGGCTACCCTACAGAAGGTCCTCCAGGAGATGCAGGGAGGAGTTTGCTCCCTCCATGGCTTTTGGGGATATGTATTTTCACATAATCATTCATCAAAGACACAAAATGTCTACTGTTCCTGGTGGTGGTCAGCATTTTCAATTAGAGGCACTTTTTCTTTTGGCCCCTCAAATCTTTACCTAATGCATTACTCCAGTCGCTGCTTTTCTCGGACAAGGTCATCTGTTGTTTCCTTACCTCAATGACTAGCTTGTCAAGGCACCATCCAAGAAAAAAGGCAAGAACGTCTACAGTGGCCTGCATCAATGTATTCACTGAATTGGGTTTCACTTTAACCACATCGATGCTAGGCATTTTCCCCTGCTGTGCTGGGGAAGATCCAAAACAATGGTTTCACGACGAGCTCAGCTCGTCAACAGTGTACCAGCAGTATACTGCATGACGAGCTGAGCTCGTCATGAGTGTCGAAGGTGTTAAAAAAAAGTCTACATTGGAGCCTGGTACAAAGATCCAATTTCTGAGTGCATTACTGAGCACCCAGCTGAGAAAAGCCTTTCTGTCACTAGAAAAGGCAAAAAGCTGTTCAGTGTATCAAGGAACATTTCTACAGAACAGTTGATAACAGTAGGGCAGTACAAATCCCTTATGGGTTTAACAGAGTCATTTGTAGGCCTTGTTCCCTTTAGCAGACTCCACATGAGACCCATTAAACAGGAGCTTGACATTCAATGGAAGCAAGGCGGAAGGTCTTGGGAAGATACTGTGCAAATCGCAAGAAGGTTGAAACTGGCATTGCTGTGGTGGATACTTTCAACAAATTTCAGCTCATGGCGGTCTTTCCCACCTCTGTCGAACAGGATAAATATTCAAAACAGATTCATCCACGAATGGATGGGGAGGCGCACCGACAGGAACTCTCAACCAGAGGTTTGTAGTAGAATACAGAAAAAACGATTCATATTGGTGTGTTAGAACTCTGACATTCCTCAGCAAGGGTTTCTTCCTAGGCTAATAGGTTAACCAGTCATGTTCAGAATGAACAACACAACATCCATATCTGACAGGGATCTCTAGCCACTGATTTCTTACCCTTGAATTTCCATGGATCCGGAAGACTTTTCTTCGAGCAATACCCCTGCCCGCCGGTAGGCCATGACGGTTAGATCCGCATCGGCACCATTGTGACTTCCAGCGTCATCTATGTAGGCACCACCTCGGTGAGCTGTAAACAACTTCCTCAAATGGAAAAATTCTAGATGCTCTATCTGGCTCAGGTCTTGTCTGCCCTGGACCCAGGAGACTGGATGATAGCGTTGGACTTGCAGAAAGCCTATTTTCACAATCCCACCCTGCTCATCGGCGCTACCTGCGGTTTACAGTCAGACAGTGAACACTTTCAGTTCACCATGCTCCCCTTTGGCCTTACCAACGCCTCTCTGGTGTTCACCAAGGTGATGGCGGTGGTGGCAGCTCATCTGCGCAGATCAGGGATGCCAGTCTTCCCCTGTCTCGATGACTGGCTGTTGAAGGCAGGCTCACCCCAGACTGTCTTCTCACCATCAGACTACGGCGAACTTCCTGCATTCGCTGGGTTCACTATCAACGTGCTGAAGTCACACCTGTCTCTTTCTTAGATGTTCCCTTTCATAGGAGCTGTCCTGGACACTGTGCCATTTCTAGCCTATCCTGAGCGGCGAGTCCAGGATATTCGGGCTAAGATACAGATGATTCAGCCTCTATACTGAATTTCGGTGAGAATGACTGAGGCTGCACACGGTTTCTGCCGAATCTTGGAATCTTTGCAGTACTCTGCTCCTGAAGTAAGACAGACGAACCACATGGTGGATAACTTGGATTGGCAAATGTAAAGGACTTTACTTTAAGAACGACCGTAATAACCCATAGAACCGCTTTGTGGGTCGGAATTAACACCACATTTACAAATCATATACTTGCACTTAATAGCCTTGAGGAAGTCGCGGGATCACACCCTATTGCGACAAAACGCGTGTTGGCTGTTGCTGGAAACACCTGAATATAGCGTGACAAGAAAACCAAAAAAAAAGAAATTCTGTATATTGTGTCATTACATTACTGTATATGTTTGTTACTAACAGGGAAGCCTGGTTATAACTTAAAACGTGTGCTTGGGAGTAGAACTTATGTTTTGAGAGTTGCACTCTTGACTCGTGGAGTTAAGTGTTTCTCCACACCTTTGAGCACCATTAACTTAATTTTGAAAAGAAAGACTATTAGTGTAAGCCAACCTAAAGGCGCCAAAATCCCTATACGCATAACCACGTCTTTTGTATCTTTGAGGCTGCTGGGCCTCATGTCTTCCTGCTGCCTGCTAGTGACCCATGCCAGATGGCATATGTGGGCTCTGCAGTGTGACCTGAAGTTCCAGTGGGCGCAGCAACAGGGGAATCTCTTCGACATGGTCCAGATCTCGGAGGGAACTGTACAGGACCTGCAGTGGTAGTTGACCGCCAGCAATTAGGTTAGAGGAAGAACCCTCTCCCTTCCCCAACCAGACCACACATGCATCACTCGTGGGGTGGGGCTGCCATCTGAGAGATTAGGAGATCAGAAACCTCTGGTCTCTGGCTGAATCCGTATTCCACATCAACTTGCTGGAGCTCCGAGCAATTTACTTGGCATTGAAAGCCTTTCTTCCATCAGTCAAGGGAAAGCTGGTTCAAGTGTTCAGACAACACCACTGCCCTGCACCAACTACAACCCTTTGTCAAGAGAACCTGCGTCTCTGGACATGACTGAAACAGAGGGCATATCTCTGGTGGTTAAACACCTAGCAGGTTCTCTGAATGCCAGGGCAGATATACACAGCCGTCGATGCCTAGCAGATCAAAGCCTGAGGTGGTGCAATGTCTCTTTTGACAGTAGGGAAGAGCCTTGGTTAGATCTTTTCACCTCCCCTGAGAATGCGCAATGTCAGCAGTTTTGTGTGCTGGATTTCCATGGTGGCTGTCGTGCTCAAGAACCTCAGGAGAGACTGGGCCCAAGTCATTCTTGTGCCTCCGGACTGGGCACAGAGAGTCTGGTATTTCAAGCTTCTCCAATTGAGTATCTACCCTCCAATCAGGCGGCCCTGGCGGAGGGTTCTTCTGTCGCAGTAGCAGGGGAAGGGTCCTCCACCCAAACCTGTCAACTCTGCAGCTTCTTGCGTGGAGGTTGAACCTCAGCACTTGATGGCATCTTCCTCCCAAAGTTTGCAATGGTATTTTGGCAGCCAGGCGGCTCTCCGCTAAGACAGTGTACGACTTCTGGTGGAACAAATTTGTGAAATACTGTACAGAAAGGTCTCTTGACCCTCTTTCTGCTTCCCTCTCTCAAGTTTTGGTCTTTATTTTAACCTTTGCCCAGCAGGGCACTCTCAATGAGTACTTTTCGGCCCGTTTGCCTTCCTAAAGCTGCCAGACGAACCCTCATTATTTAAACCTCCCATTGTAAATTGATTCCTCAAAGGCCTTGTACATATGTTCCCATCTTTCCCTTTCATTACGCCTCAGTGGTTCCTTAATGTGGTTCTCATCTTTCTGATGTGTGCTTTATTCGATCCTCTGTACAAATAATAATATTTGAAGGAATATCACTTACGCAATTTAGATATAAATGTTTGAGAAGCATACAATAAGGAGTTGTATTTGCTATTGTGGGGTTTTTCCCTGGAGGCTTAGGGGCATTAAGCCTCGGGGTCCTGTGCACCAAAAGACAAAGTTCTACAATTCTGTACTCCTAAATAGGTGCAGTCACGGTTGCCTCAGTTCCTGTGATATTGTATAAAATTCCTCTCAATGTGCACTCCAGGATTCTGTCTAGCCATCACAGAGAGATTCTCATCATGACCCCAAGTCACTGAACTTGATAGCATTGTACAGGACTACTTGGAGTTTGGCCATTTGGCTCTACCACAGGACTGTAGAAACATTTTGGCAAAAGCTCAAGCTCCATCAACCACTAAGACCACCAACACCAAGTGGAAGTGTTTCTTTGTATGGTTCAGGAATAATGGCTATCATCCACTAACAATAAAGCCATATCAAATGCTTCAGTATTTGAGTTTGGCGAACAGTTAGCTTAAATACTCTTCAGTCAGGGTTCATCTGGCTGCAATCTCAAGATTTAGGAGAGCTGACACTCAACCTCTTTCTTCTTCCAAAACCATTATGAAATAGTTCATGAAAGAACTCTTTAGAGCATTTCAACTTCTTCGACATCCACCAGGAGCGTACTGGGTCAATTAATGTTACCTTCTTCTGAATCTATACATGGCCGCATTCAAAATTTGTTTAATGGAAAACAGCTCTTCTGGCTTTGACATCCCCAGCTGTACATGTTAGCAAAAAAACAAAACAAAACACTCATAAAACCAAAAGGCTGCTAACCCGCACCAGGCTCATTATTATTGCCTTTACCAATACTTTTTCTTGCTAGCCATTGCCTCTGACAGACAACTGTATACATTTTAATTTAAAAATGATTATGACCTTACACAGACAGGGTTCTGAATGCTCAGCCTAAAATTAAAAACATTATTTTAGATTTTCTCATGTATGAGATCATCTTCCCTCTGCTTATTTTCTCGCTGGCTTGACTGAACCGCTAAGAAGGATATGAAATTAGCTCTTATATTATTCATTGACTGAAACCCAAGGCTGAAGATCTTAACACATGTGAGCTATGGTGAAAATGCAGTTGAATGTAAAAGAGACACTTTGATTGCTCTCTTTGTCCAGTTTGGAATCTTTTAACTGCACAACTCTCCCGAAAGATTGCTGTTAGTGACCAGGATAGCTGTCAAATTACTGCAAACTTAAAATAGTCTTAGCATTTTAGTACTTTTCACAAGGAAGCTATGGTTCAAATCGGTTGTAGAAGACCAGTTAGTGTTATGTTTTCCCTACATGCTAAGCATTTTTAGTAAAATGGCTACTTCAGTTTGCATATCGGATGTACATTTAAAGACTATGCATTCTTATTGTCTGTCTATTTTAGTTCATGCCTAACTTTACAGCCAAGTCTTGAAACCAGTCCTGGAAATTAATAGCGTCGGGTGGGGGGGCGGGGGGGGGGGGGGTGGATTGGAGGTGTAGGTTGTGGCCCCAGAGATGATGCTCATGAGTGACGTATAGGAAGCCACTATGTAATTAGTTAAGTTGTAGTAAGCTTTATTTCGATATAAAAACATATCATAAAAGCAAAACATTGCATCATTAAAAACAATATAACCATAATCAAAACAAAGTACCCTACATGATCATTATTAGAAAGATAAAAAACATCTCATAATTTTTCATAGAAAAGAACTGTCGAGTTGGGAGGGAACACATTATTGGATCAACAATTTTTTTGCAGTTCTTATACGCCAAGCCCAGTCTAAATATTTTGCCATACAAGAGGCAAAAAAGGGTCTAGCATCTGTACGCAATATGCGCAAAGCTTCCAGATGTGAACGAGTTCCCAAGCTCCTACAAAGGGGCTTCAACCACCTCCGTCTAGGCGCCTCGTAAGCTTTACACTCAAATAGCAAGTGAGCAACAGATTCAGTCCTTAAGTCGCAGAACGGGCAATAAGGTACAGTTTGTAGGGGCGGTTTCCAGGTGGAAGTAAACTGGCATAAGGGTAATACCCCATCCCTGAATTTGAAATACAATGCTCTGTCGCATGGGCTGTGGATTAAATCCAGATAGGGTTCCCTGTAAGGGATTTCTTTAACAAGCAAAAATTGAACGACAGATTTAGAATGGTTTGTATTACATACTCTCTCATTGTCCACCCATGACCAATAAGCCTTCTTCAGTAGTTGTTTTGAGGGTGCTGATTTGTTTTCCCACGCATCTCCAAGGCCCAGCTTATACAGAAGCCTCTTGACCTCCCTAAGCTAGGTAACCTTATGCCAACCTGGTAGAGACAAAAGATCATTTAAGGCATCTGCATAGCTGCTGAGTTCGGGGACGTTCCAGATTCTGGACCATAGTAAGAGGGGGCGTAATTTGGCTTGCTCACATATTGGGCGGGTGCCTGCATCGAGCAAAAGGGGGATTGTGGGAGTACTGTGGGGTAGCCTCATCAGATCTTTGTGAAAGTTGTTTTCAAGGTGGGCCAGGGTGTCTACTCTCTGAGTGCCCCACAGTTCTGCGCCATACACTTGCCCTATAGATGTCAAGAAGTGCCCCAATTGGTTTTAAGGAGGAGGCTCGCTGTTCTTTGAGAAGGGCACCAACAACCCTTTTATGAATCAGAAACACCTTTTGATGGTGTGCCTTCCAGCTCATAGTGTCGCTAAGTCGTATGCCCAGATAGTCAAATTCTTTGAATCTTTCGAGTGGAACAGAGTCTAGAACGGGGAGAGTAACAAATGTCTTAGGGGGGTTGAGGACAAGGAATTTGGTCTTACCTATATTTATAGCCAATCCCTTAGTGTCGCAAAAGGCCTTGAAGCTGGAGAGCAATGACTGGATGCCCATAGGTGATTTCGAAATTAGAAGGGTGTCGTCCGCAAATAGGAGCGTCGGAATTTTCCTTCCGGCCAGGGAGGTTGCGTCTGATGGATGTTGTAGGAGATGCTCCACCACTCCGTTAACGTAAAGAGAGAACAGAGTGGGGGCAAGCACACACCCCTGGCGGACGCCCCTATCTACAGGGATACGAGGTGTTTTTTCTCCCTGGACACCCCATCTAATTTGGGCAAAATTGCTATCGTGGAATTTTTTAAGCAAGGCCAGCAGGTATGGGGGTAGACCTAACCCATCGAGGACATTCCACAACAATGCGCGTGGGACCAGGTCGAAGGCTATTCTCAGGTCTATAAAGACTAGATATAAACTGCCCCCTCCTAGCACCACCACTTTCCAATAAAGCATTAGAAGGCGAAATGTCTGCTCGACGGTACCTGTCCCTATTCTAAAGCCTGCTTGGAAATCTGACAGGATCTGATTTTCATCTGCCCACTGCAAAATCCTACCCAATACCACTTTGCCCGCTACCTTTTGGGTTGAGTCCAGCAAACTGATGGGTCGTCCCTGCAGCCTTTCTTAAAAATGGGCATGACCTCAGCGCCCCTCCATGAGTCAGGGAAGGAACCTCCCAACAAAGCCTCATTGAGAAGGGAAGCAATTAATCTACTCCAAGATGAGGGGTTATTCTTTATCAAGTCACCCGGAATCCCATCAGGGCCTGCCGCCTTATTGGGAACAATGCACCTAATTGCCTTCTCTACTTCCAAGCTAGTAAATAAACATTCGGTGGGTGGAAGACCAGCTGCGGGGCTGGGTGGTGGGGCCAGAATTAGTTGGAATGACCCCGGAGGAGCCGAATACAGTTTCGAGAAGTGGGCAAACCAGACATCGCCAGGGATATTGCAAGTTAGCTGATGATCGATAGGCTTTTCCCTGGATCTTAACAAATCCCAAAACCCCTTGGCATCTTTCCTTGTGCTTGCCTCTACTAGCTCCCGCCAAAAATTAAAATCATGAGTCTGCTTGGCCTCTATCACAGTTTTTCTATAAAATTTCCTCGCGGTCCTAATGTTGGCTGGATCTTTGTTCTTTAGTGCAGAGATAAGTCCCCCCTTAGCGGCTCGACATTTGGAGGAAAACCACTTTTCTCTTGCCCTAGGAGCACCTTTCGAAGCAGCCCTGGAACTAGGTTTGGAAATGATGAACAGATCACTTAATGCCGCTATAGTCTCTGTAAATAGCGGTAAGACCTTTGTGTTGGCGGTATTTAAGGCGTCAAGCCGAGGTTCCACTTCTGTCAAGATGGTCTCGGCTTGCGTCATCCTTGCTTCGTCTGCTAGGACTCTGGCCCATTTCAAGCGCCTGCCACAGTTTGAAGGAAGAATCTCATGTGAAGCTTTCCATTTGTGATCAGGGGTGCCTTGATTGCCAACCTGCCAGGGAATAGTGATACTTAAAGAAAGGGGGTTATGGTCGCTATCACAAGACTCTATAACCTCCATGTCTTGGTGGCATGACCAGAGGTTATAGTTGAGCATAATAAAATCGATTCTGGATGAGTGGCCCGTCCTGTTATATGTATGGGCACCCATAGAGTCTGATTTGGAACGGCCATTTGTTGGTCTCAGGTTATGTTCCATACAAAGAGCGTTTGTCTATCGCGCTTTGTGACCATTTAGGGATCAAGGGTCAGGATAGGAATACCTCTCCTAGTATCCTCATCGAAGGTATCCAGAATGTCTTCCCTGGCCAGGGGCTCAAAACAGCAGTTAAAATCGCCTGCAAGAAGAACATGAGAGTCAGTATTACAGGCAGCTAGGTTGCTGCTTAGGCCTGTTGAGGTTAAAGATGATGCCCCACTCCTGGCGCCCCTCAGGTAGAGATTAAATACTTCTAAGTTTCTTCCCCCTTTACAATGTAATGTTATCCACTGAAGATCAGACGAATGGGTGGTCCCTTGAGTTACACTGAGACCTAGTGCAATGCTGACCCATATGAGAAGGCCGCCAGACGGGCGACCTTTGGATCCTTGGTGATGGACAGCCGGGACAAAGTAGGTTGAAAAGCCCACTCTGTCTGGGTTCCTGGCACCAGGTTTCCTGTAGGAGACAGATGTCATAAGGTGCCAGAAAAGCATTCCATTCAGGGATATCAAAGTTGCGTACGAGACCTGCCACGTTCCAGCTTAAAATCTTCAGAAAGGGTTCACCAAGTATAGAATGCTTTGGAGAATAGGTAGGCGGAGGAGGGTTAGTCACAGCCGGTCTAAAAGACTTTATAGGTGGCTCAGTCTGCTGGAGGTTAGGAGTCGCAGCTGTATCTGTCAGATGAGTCCCTGCTAATCCAGTATGAACAGGTGGAGTAGGGTTCAAACAGGGTAGGTCTATCCTTGCTTCCGCACCGTGATGGTCAAAAATAGTCGGTACGATCAGCCCCCTGTCAATAGGCAAACTGTGCAATGACCCTCCTAGGCCTGATGGGGAGTCAAGAATTAAGCATTCAATGTGACCTAGAGCCTGTGGTGGCGTTGCTTTTCCCAATTGTGGATCGGCGGGATGCATAGAGAGTCAATCAACCTCCTCTAGGCCACCAAATCTGTTGTAAGTTGAGAGGCCATTCCAATGTAGGAGAGTATCCTTTTGTCTCTTAGGATAACTATTCCATGGGCGATGTTGTACCAATGTCCAGTTATCCACCTGGGTATGCATTTGTCGAGGAGGGTAGATGAAGGATAACGGCCTGGGTATGACAGAGGACTCTTCACTGCTCGGCCAGGAACAGATATGATGCGCCGTGTATGGGTCCTCAAAAGTCACCACTATGCAGTCCCCAGAGTTAGTTTTCTTCGTTGGACCCACCCAGGGTGTTCTACGAACCATCAGGACTCGACTTCTTCGACCATTAGGTATCGGTCTGTTCACGTTGAGCCAATACATTATCTTGTTTTTTAGTGACCAATGGTTCTCGTATTGACCGTTGCTAATCGCAGGGACACCCGTCAACACAACCACATAATCATTGGCCTCTGGGGGAAGATCGATATAACCCCCTCTAAAGTTGTCTTTTACGGGAGGGCCCTGAGTATCGACAGGATTAGGTCTAGGAGGCACTCCCAATGTAAGGTTTGCTAATTGGGGCTTGGGACTCCGTTTGGGAACCTGGGGTTTGGGAGCCTGAGGTTTGGCGGTAGTGGTAACTTGGTCCACAGCCACGGTCCTCGGTTTAGGGACCGGCCTTACAGTAACTGGTACTGGGAGTGGTAGCTGCTGGACTTGGGAGACAGGAGCTGATGGTATTGGGTCATTCAAGGGCAGACCCTGTTTTTCAAAACTTCTCAAGCCGAGAGTGGCCAGAGCAATAATGCTCTTTTCCATCTCGAGCAAGTTATTTTCTATCCTTGACAATCTAAGGTCAAGGGGTGAGAGAAGTTTTTTAAGTGTTTCCCAAACCAGATCTATAAATTCCTTGTCGTTCCTACCCAGGCCCTCTACCTGTGAGCCCTCATCCTCTAAAATGGTGGTGGGGGTTGTGACTAGACCCTCTCCCTTAACCTCCCATGTTGGCTGTGTACTCGGAGAATGCTCTGGTATAACATTAGATGCGGGGACATTAGTCAGTGCCAGATGTTGGGAAACTGCAACTTTTGCCTTCTTCCGAGAATAGGCAGAACGTAAATGGCGTTTTCTTTTGGGATGTATGCCACTAGTAGGTGGGTTAGGAATAGAACTCTGGACACAAGAAGGTGCGGGACGGTTTGCCTCGTCTACTTTAGGTGGTTGCTCTAAGGGCAAAAGAGGGGTGGCAGGGTTCGGGGACTGGTGGACATCGGCCTGTGTAACTACACAATGGGGACGGGCAGGACGATCCGGAGTAACTGAAGCAGCTATATGGCCTAGGGATGATTTTTTTGAAAGCGCAATTACTTGGGACAGCCTTCTAGCAGCTACTAATTCTAGAGAAACCCGGGTTTGGAGTTTAGATATCTCTTCGTCTATAGCTATATTAGTATGGGTAATAAAGTCATCCATAGGGCCACTAATTTGTGGACCACCTTTGGAAGCCTTACTACGTGTCACCCTAGTACTCATGGTGTTTTAGGAAGGGAGGACAGGCGCCGATCAGCAGCCAAAATGAGGAAGTACGATGCTTGGATATCTATAACGGCTTGATAAGGAATAAACAGGTTGTGGGCGAAAAAGGGGGTGGGCCAGTCCAGTCCGCTCAGTCCTCGAACGGCCTCAAACGGCCCGCTCTTAGCCCGGTCTTCGCCCCGAGCTGCGTCCCGCGCTGCGGGAGTTAAGTGATGTTATATAGGGGACGTGATAGGCGGGGGGCGGGCCAGCGGGGAGAGCGAACCGGATGCTGTGTCCGTGGTCTCGCAGGGACTCCTGGTCACTGGAGTCCCCGCACGCTCGCAGCCCCGCCGAGCCACTCACCCTTGCCTCCGCCTTCCTGCTCCTATTGCCGGTGTAAGATGCTCCTCGCACTCCCGTGCGACGCGGCACCCGCGAAGCGGGTGCGGCTAGGTGGAGAAATGGAACTTGCCTCTTCGGTCAGGGAAATGTTCACAACGCCTCTGTCAAGTAGAAAATCGCCCCACAGGTGCTTGTAGGAGTCGCCTTATGACTCTCAGGGAAGGCGGGGGGCGGGCCAGCGGGGAGAGCGGACCGGATGCTGTGTCCGTGGTCTCGCAGGGACTCCTGGTCACTGGAGTCCCCGCACGCTCGCAGCCCCGCCGAGCCACTCACCCTTGCTTCCGCCTTCCTGCTCCTATTGCCGGTGTAAGATGCTCCTCGCAGTCCCGTGCGACGCGGCACCCGCGAAGCGGGTGCGGCTAGGTGGAGAAATGGAACTTGCCTCTTCGGTCAGGGAAATGTTCACAACGCCTCTGTCAAGTAGAAAATCGCCCCACAGGTGCTTGTAGGAGTCGCCTTATGACTCTCAAGGAAGGCGGGGGGCGGGCCAGCGGGGAGAGCGGACCGGATGCTGTGTCCGTGGTCTCGCAGGGACTCCTGGTCACTGGAGTCCCCGCACGCTCGCAGCCCCGCCGAGCCACTCACCCTTGCCTCCGCCTTCCTGCTCCTATTGCCGGTGTAAGATGCTCCTCGCACTCCCGTGCGACGCGGCACCCGCAAAGCGGGTGCGGCTAGGTGGAGAAATGGAACTTGCCTCTTCGGTCAGGGAAATGTTCACAACGCCTCTGTCAAGTAGAAAATAGTTAAGTAATCTTTAATACAATGATTTCATTCGCTCCGAGAAATCTGATTATGGCCAAGACACTTTGAATAGTGCATTAACATTAGTTGTCACTGCCTGCTATTCTAGTAATGAGGATGGCAGTACCAGCAGCTGACTGTGTGGCTTTATACTTGTAATACACAGTTCATCACTTCTTAAAATGACATATAAATGTGTAAGTGACAATACTTGTATTACTTATAGCATTCTATATAGGTCTGCCATCCCTTTAATGGGACAGCACCAGTACTTTCCTTTAGGAAACAGTGGTTTAGTACCTTCATAATAGCTTCTGCCTCCGGCTATTTTAGCACTTTAAATGTTCAACATAAGGGTGAATTACTCCACTTTAAATATCGGGATTTGTGTGTCGTTGACCGGCTTTTTAGGTAGCCGTAATTCTGTCCATGAAATATTGGGGTACATCAGATCTTCTCATTTTCATACGCAACATATTTTAATGAAATCATCCAAAAACAACAGTCTCGTCTATGACATTGAATGCCCCACGATACTGCTGAGGCTAAATTCTTCACCGCCGGAAAGAAATTAACTTCCATGAATCCCCATTCTCTGAAGCAGAAGAGAGGGAAAAAAACAGTGACCAGATTAAAACATATTGTTCGAGGCATGTGTGCTGTAGATGCACATGCTTTTCATAAGTCCGCCATCTAGTGTTGGGCTTGGATGATTACAAGGTTTGTTTTTTTCCCAAGAAATTTTCTTCCGAGTCACAAGGCTGTGTGACTCCTCCTCTTGGGAATACTGCACATGGTTATCAACGTCATCTTCAGATTGTTTTTTTCTGCCGAAGGGTTCAGTTGTAGTATCTAGCGCTGAGGCTCGAGACTCCTTTGGACTCCCGTCAGGGCCTTTATTACCATTAGACGGTATTTTCTTGATCGGTCTACTTTGCTTCTCATTCAACCTTTCTGAAGCGGATCTTCGGCTCACTACCTCGGCCCACTGGCCTTACCTGGCCGGGCAAAAAGTCTCCATTTCCACAATCACAGAGAATGACGTGCTAATGGAACTCACTCCCTTCCGTTTCAAAGTACTATTCGAAATACCCTCACACCAACCAACATCCAGTTTGTAACTTATGCCTCTCCCACAAGTAGACACCTCTGAGGCTTTTGCAAAATGACAGAAAATGCAAGGTAAACAAGCACGCGATGTCCCAGACATCTTCGGTCGACAGACAAGAGGAGGAAGGAGCTTCAGCAGCACAAGAGGAATCTCTATCCAGCAATGATTCAGAGTCCCAATGATCTTAAGCCCAAACCATTGGTTTCCACCCAAAAACTTGCTCATGGCCCGCCACTGCACATAAACCATGGCACGCGCCAAAAATAGGACTCTGAAGTGCTGCACTCCGTCTCGGTTCCAAAAGTTAGGCCTACAGCAGGAGCCTCCACCTTCTCGATATCGGAGGCCCCTCTATCTTCGGTCTTGGCGCTGGAATAGAGACTACAGATTTCCGAACTGAACATTCCTTTGTTGAAATCTAAGCTTCCACCACCAAAATGTTTCTTTTTTAGTCCGAAACCTCTCCCAGAGCCAATTCTCGAGTGATTTCATCAAAAACTCTATCCAAAACAAATGACATTGCAAATTCAGCCTGGAACTAAGAAAATAACTGTACAATCACCAAACCAACACACTTCTAAGAGGCAGTTGAGTTTTGAAGAGGCCTTTGTACATTCCTGTTCAACCTGTAATGAAGCAGAGGAAGGATGCTGCAACTAGTCCATTGCACATTCCTATTCACACTGCACCACAAACACGTACTCCACCACGTCACTCAACACATTTAACTTAGGCAGGTAACATATCCCCTCAGTCTACAGCAGAGGAGGATCAGGATATCACAGATGATACACAACCAGGGGATCCTGGGTATATTTATGATATTGATCCTCCAGCAGACACTGATCCTGACTTGTATCCCACTCGCCCATCACCGCCTGATGATGCTTTTGCATATCAGGACCTAATAGCACATGCAGCAATGTTCCATCAAGTTCCTTTATATAAATATTCTATAGAGGAGGATTTTCTATTCAAGACTTTGTCTACTGCGCAGAGAGGGGCACAATAGTTACCATTACTCAAAGGTATGACGTCATTCAGACAACATGTTTTAAGATCCAGTCAAAGCAAGGATAAATTACTCCATGCATTGACAAAAAGTACAAGGCAGCACCATCCAACCCCAGTTTTAGGTCTTGGCCTGGTGAAAGCAGCGCATGCCTTGCTCTCGCCATGCCGAGGGCTTCTTGGAATCAATACTGTTTCAGAAGCCCCGCCCATCTTTTTTTATTTGCTGGCGTCATCCTTCATGCTAAACGCTGGAACTTGATTGAAAAGGAGGCTTCTTAGTCCCTCCGGGTTACCGCCTTGTTGCCTCCTGGCCCCGCCCACCGGGATTGGATCTTTTACTCCGCAGCGTTCCACAGTGTCTTCAAATTACTCGGTGAGTACTTTATTTTTCTATTCCAATAATGGTGTGGCGTGGCATTTTAGGTCTCGTTGAGGAACGCGCTTGTTTTTTTTTTTATTGCACCCACGACATGCTCTCTCCTAAACTTGCAAACTCTTGTTTTGTTTAAGCAGCGCGGCTGCTCTTTATCTTGTGTTTTAAAGCGCTGTGGTTTTAAGATGCGCTTTATGTTCTTTTGTCATGTTGGAGAATGGCGCTGTACGTTTGCTGGCTCGCTGAAATCAGCTAAAACCAACTTAAGTATGTACTGACATCGATCAGAACTTGTTTTTCCCTACCGTATATATGGCAAGCACAAATATTCCTCCTGGATGATCATTTTCTTTGTCACTTCAACTTTAAATTTTATTTTTCAAGCACACCGTTCCTGATGTGCAAGTTGGTTCCATTGACCATCACTTACTCGAGTTACTGTCACACACGTGATACGGAATCACGTCACTGGGAGTAAGAGTCGGTCGCCGGATTTGGTAATTGTTCCGTGCTCCTCTGGTTTTTGCTAAACTGCTGTCACACACAATATCGTTTTCTGGCCCCGGATGCTGACATCTTGTTAAATCTTCCAGCCTATATTTAGACCACAAGGAAAGAGCGTCCGAGAGCCCAGCAGCCTTCTCCCTCACCGCAGAGACCGTTCCCGTATCTTGGCTAGATACAAACCACAACAGGAAGTCTTTCTCTGGCCCACTCTGTGCTAACTTCATCGCACACCAAAATCTTAAGGGTGCACTACACATTCCTTACAGTAAGGCCATCCGGCCACCACTATTTACCGCTTTTTAATTTTAATGTCTACAGTTTTAAACAATATCATTTTCACGACATTTGTAAGCACTTTTCTAAAGAAAGCACTCATGCAAACAAAATCATTTTCATGACCTTCGGATGCATTTTTATAAAGAAAGCACTCATGCAGACAAGACATATTAGCAGTTACAATCTCTTGGACAGCATTTGATTTTCAAGTTTAGTTTTGCACTCCCTACCTTTCTTCTCTAGCTCGCAGCACTTTTTGTTCGTGTTCTTTGCGCCTACGGTTGAAATAGCCATAAGTCACTGTACACCTTTACAATCACTTACTGTTAATTATAAGGTAAGGACCATATTAGACTTTTTACTCTGTTTTGTTCCCGTTCCTTCCGCAGACTACAAGACGCTTTGATAAGTCCCGTCCGCCCTTACAGCAGCACCGTTTTAATTTTTTTTCCCATGACACTCTTTGTCAACCAACATAGTCTGTGACTGAATGACGGTGACTAACCATACACAATATTAACTGACTAAGCACTGCTTTTCCCTATCTCTGGGGCAATCCAAGTTCACTAAATCATATCTTACGTATGAATACCCTCAGGAGCAGGGCTTTAAGTCGGATGAAAAAAAACTAAGGGGGGGGGGGCCCACAAAGGGTCGTGGCCAATGCAATTAAGGGGGTGGCTTAAAATAAATCAGCCTAAACTAACAATTGCCTCTGCATACTTTGCTTGTAAACAGAAGAACTTCCTCTAATTTCTCTGAGCCCGATTCACAAAGCCTTTCACTCAATGCTGTATTCTGATGCTCAGTGGCCCGATTCACAAAGCCTTTTACTCAGTGATGCTGTATTCTGATGCTCAGTGTCGTCTACCTGCAAAAATGACACCTCCCTGGCAGGGCTGGGCATTCCTCACAGTGCCCTGGGCGAAATTACATTTGGCACCCCTTCTCCCTCGATCCTTCCCTATGTCCCCCCTCGCATTGGTGATTCTAGTGGGGGGCTTTGGTTTGCTCTCTGGTCTCATGCTGTGGCTGAATACCTTAAACCAGCGAGTAGCCTATTTTTTCACACATTTGCCATGTCACAACTTAATTTAATCACCTGTTCAGTTGCTAAACTGGAGGGGAGTCCATGGGAGGGGAGTTGGAGAAAGATAATCTGATGGCCTGGGCCCAGCTCTCCTATGCCAAAAGATGTCCCTGCTTCCTGGTCTGTTAATCCAGATATGCCATATTTTAAAATTGAATATGCACTTTACCAGACTTTTAAAACCACCACTTGGCCTGATTTGCTGTAGTTGTAGGATAGAGAAAGGGGTTAGACTATGGGAGTTACCTGGAGTACAGCAGGGCAGTTCCATTGCGAATTTTAGGATCACCATCATAGGTTGAAAGTTATGAGTTATAAAGATCAAATTTTGTAGGAACATGCATAAAAAAGGCATTAAAAATGCAATAGGCCTCGCCTTTCATTAAGTTCATGTTATTTGCTTTGCTATACAATACCAGTAGCAAGGCAAATGGCTTTAACTTAATCAAAGGCGAGACCTATTGCATTTCCAATGCTTGTTATTAAAGGCCAACTCACCCCAGACGTTTTGGTAGTGTCAAATGCCAGGAAAAGAGCAAACTCCCAAACAACTGGAGATGCACCACCTCCACAAAAAGAATCCAAGCTCATAGATGCCTCTGGTAAAAGAGTTGCAGCACAAGCAGCTAATCATTGGCAGATACCCAATAGTCCAGCTTTATTGGCAAGCTATGACAAAGCCCACTGGGAAAAATTAGAGGGGCTCCTCCAACATTTCCCACAGGAGCGTAAGAAAAAAGGGTCAAGAAATAGTGAATGAAGGTAAACTTACTACTAACAATTCTATGTAGTTTGTACTAGATGCAGCTGACACCGCTGCTAAGGGTATTAACACCAGTATCCCATCCCATCACATAGACACGCATGGCTATGGATTTTGAACCTGAAGTACAGAAGGACATATTAAATCTCCCATTAGATAAAGAACATCTTTTTGACCCACAAATAGACACAGCCGTTGAGAAGATGATGCAGGACTCTGAGGTAGCAAAATCTCTGGGAGCCCTACAAACTAATATCTACTGTGCTTCTTTTTGTTTTCCCAATTACAAGCAAGGTGCCAAAACTGCCACCACAGATACCTCTGGGTCACAATACAAAAATTGGAGACAAATCTCTACAACTTTCTTCAGAATCTCTTATAGGGGAAACTATTTTAAAAGAATATGCAGGGGAAACACCCATTCCTCAAATGCCAAAAACAAGGATTGTCTTCCGTACCATTCCCCCAGACCTTCTAACACCTGTTGGGTCGTCTTCAACAGTGTCTCAACAATTAGAAATCAATCACAACAGACCAATGGGTCTCGGACATTATCCAACATGGGTATTGTTTGGAGCTCATAACTTCTCCAAATATTCCACCTCACAAACACAAACTATCAGATAGCACAACATCAAATCCTTCTGCAAAAAGAGATCTTGGCTCTATTACAAAAAGGAGCAATAGAAATAGTTTCACCACAATTTCAAGGAACAGGAGTATATTCGCTATACTTCCTTATACCTAAAAGAAATGTCTCTACGACCCATTGTTGATCTTAGACCATTAAATCATTACATCATATCAGACATTTCCATATGGCTGAGATACCCGCCACCCCCTCTCGACGCAATCCCCAAGGATGGGAAACTGGAAACGGTTCTGAACTTTTGGAAGGCGGGAGGGAGTGACCCTCCCGGCCGTATTTATTAAAATATGAAACAAAATCAAAACATTAAAATAACAGTTTCATATTATGTACAATTTCATTTCCACATTACGATGTTTGGCTAACCTTAACATATTTCTAATACAAAGGTTCTCCTAGCCGAACTAACATCCTACAAAACATTTAACTTGAAATTGTACATCCTAACGTTAAGGGCCAACGGCAAGGTCGTAACCGGTGTCAGCTCCCTAAACCAGAATTACCCCCCCCACTTGGGAGGGGCGACCGCACAGAGGCTGTACCTCAAATGCATCTACAAATTTCCCTTGACTTGACGGGGGCCCCAATGAACTCGACGCCATTTAAAGGTCGTCCGAGGACTCGTGTGAGGTGTCTAGAAGGTAGCGTAAACCCCCTCCCCACCCCACACAACTTACCACATCTGCCGTCGCAGGTGTCCTGGCCCCGGGAAATTCCCCAGGAGGGGCCCGTAGCCCCTCCTATCAAGGAAGGGGCCTTGACCGCCTTTCCTTTACTTTCGGCGGCCCATCCTTAGAAGGGACCGCCTCCCCGTTGAGGGGCCAATGGCCACCTCCCCCGGGCGCTCCCATCCGTAATGGGTGACGCCCCCCCATAGGGATCTTCCAATTACTGCTCACCGATCATGACCTTACCGCCCGACCAAAATAAATACGACAATTAACTAAATTACTAAAAAGACAACCATAACTACTTCACGTATGATTACTGATCAACACTAGTGCCAAACTTTATTCAAAAAACATACTCTAGATAATCATTCTCTTTATTGCATACACAAAAAAAACGTCCATCATCACAACCTGCAAGAAATAGAGTTACCACATCAAAACTTTATTTAAAAACCACTTGCTGTCTTCAGGGGCTGGTGGGTGGGTCAAATTTGGCTCTTCGTTCCGTCTCGAGCTCACGTGCAGCGGGGAGGTGCAGCTTCAGAGCACAGGAACAAGAGGATGCTTTCTTGGCTTGTTGCTCCTTTTATCCGTCTTCGGGCGGGCGTAAACCCGCCTCCGCCTGCCCCACGGGGGCGTGGCCGGCGGCGTCAGCGTCTAGGACAACCCACTCCAGGGCGGGAAAAGGCGCGCCCCGGCTACGCCGCTTCGGGCATACCAGCCGAGACTCGCTCCCCGCCCAAGATGGCCTCCCGGGGGGATCGGGGTACTCCACCATATGTTCGGGGGGACCAAGTGGTCGCCCCTTTCCATATGGCTGAGATACCCGCCACCCCCTCTCGACGCAATCCCCAAGGATGGGAAACTGGAAACGGTTCTGAACTTTTGGAAGGCGGGAGGGAGTGACCCTCCCGGACGTATTTATTAAAATATGAAACAAAATCAAAACATTAAAATAACAGTTTCATATTACGTACAATTTCATTTCAACATTACGATGTTTGGCTAACCTTAACATATTTCTAATACAAAGGTTCTCCTAGCCGAACTAACATCCTATAAAACATTTAACTTGAAATTGTACATCCTAACGTTAAGGGCCAACGGCAAGGTCGTAACCGGTGTCAGATCCCTAAACCAGAATTACCCCCCCCCACTTGGGAAGGGCGACCGCACAGAGGCTGTACCTCAAATGCATCTACAAATTTCCCTTGACTTGACGGGGGCCCCAATGAACTCGACGCCATTTAAAGGTCGTCCGAGGACTCGTGTGAGGTGTCTAGAAGGTAGCGTAAACCCCCTCCCCACCCCACACAACTTACCACATCTGCCGTCGCAGGTGTCCTGGCCCCGGGAAATTCCCCAGGAGGGGCCCGTAGCCCCTCCTATCAAGGAAGGGGCCTTGACCGCCTTTCCTTTACTTTCGGCGGCCCATCCTTAGAAGGGACCGCCTCAACCGTTGAGGGGCCAATGGCCACCTCCCCCGGGGCTCCCATCCGTAATGGGTGACGCCCCCCCATAGGGATCTTCCAATTACTGCTCACCGATCATGACCTTACCGCCACAGGCCGGATAGTTGACCGGCTATCCGGACCCCCCACAACAACTCCTGCCTAAAGGTCATGTTTTAAACTCCTTAGCCAGGCTATGAGGTCTCCTATGAGTAACTCGTCCCCCACCCGGGACAAATGGACCCCGTCTCCCAAATACATACTGTCCCCCTTGATACAACCATGCGGGATAGAATGCAGTGTACTTGAACGAAACAATCTACCCAACTTGTTATTTATTTTCTTCACTGAGTGATTCAGAGCAGAAACCGAAATCGCCCCCGCCACACTTTTCGTGGAATCATATGGGACCATGCAATTGTGCACCCTGGAACTCTTCTCGCCAACCAACTTACAGTGGAAAGCATTGCCTCGAGAAGCAGTCGTCTACCAGTGGTTACCAAATCATTACCCCCAAGATGGACTATGATTATAGACGGCGGTGACCTTGTCCGCCCTAACAAACCCTCCATAAAACTTTGAAACTGGTCAATACAGAGCCCGCCCCTTCCGTAGAAGGTCACCCTGTACCCGTATTCCCCAGCCACGTGAATCATGTCACCTGCTTTGAAAATGTCCGCGGCGCGCCTCACGTATGAGTGGCCCACGACCCACACCACTTTTTCCGCAGCCGGCGATGTTTGACCGCTGGTTCCCAGGTGTCGGGTCGACTGCACAGTCCGCCCCGCCTCGTAAGCTTGCGAAACTGTAAACCAAACAAAAACAAGAAGCGTGAGTACATGATAGCAGCTTCACAACATGTGCAACCGCACATACCTTTTGTAACAATTCAAGGACCAACGCCCCAAACGTTTCACTTTTTCTACACTCAGACCCCTGGCTGTAGCCTCAGTAGCAGCCCCTATCCGAAAGGAATGGGTCCCAAACTCGCCGGGGTTCAAGCCTGCGGCCGAAATTGCCATTGTAAGCACCCGCTGGAATTGAAACCTCGTCAGTGGGGTGGCATCAGCGTGCCTCAACAAGGTCCCCCCCCATGATGACGCCCTCTGCGCTAAATATTCCTCTACGCAAACAACAGGGCACATGGGAGATCCGGGAATCCGATGTATGACTACACAATCCCCAATCGCACCCTGATCGGCCTTGGACCTGACAAACGAGACAGTCATCGTCTCCCTCTTTACCTGAATGTGCTCTCGGCACAGTCCCCCCACCGTATCCCGTTTGTTCTTCGCCACCAGTTCGCTTACCCGCATTGCCCCATGGAATGCTAACGCAAAGGCGGCCCGGAATAACACTGTTTCATACTGGGATGAACATGTCGAAGGGAGTACGGATAATAACAGGGCCAACCTATCCAGACCTCTCATCTACTCTGCGACCCTCAAGGCGTTGCCACCCCCGTAGCGCTTTCTGTACCACAAAGGACGCTGTTGGGTCCTGGATCCCATGAGCCTTTGCCATAAATGAAATGGCGGCCCGATGCCTCTGGGCCGTAGCTACTGACTTGCCTGCCCGATGTAAAGACAGCAAGAATTTTACAACAAGCTCTTCCTGACCCCAAAGCTCCCCCCTAGCAGAACCCAAAAAGGACCAATAGGAACGGAACGCCCCTTCATATGCCTTCCTTGTCCTGGGTGCTAAACTCTCTCCCACGAGGTTTTGTAGTTCGGGGCACCGAGAGACCAGAGAGCTTCGGGAAAGGGTGCCGCCACCGGGTCCGCTGTGGGCAGAAAACCCCAGAAGGCCTGCATACGGAAACGAGAAAGCGCATCAGCCGCTTGGTTCAGGACCCCTGGGACATGTCGCGCCCTAAAGATCACATTCAACTGCATACACAACAATACAATTTCTTTGAGCAGTCTCAGAATCCATTTGCAACGTGCTGCCTGACTATTGATACACTCTACCACGGTCATGTTGTCAGACTAGAACACGACAGAATGATCTCGGAACCCCTCAGGCCACGTTTTCAGGGCCACCAAAATAGGGAAAAGTTCGAGAAAAGCAATGTTACTCGTCAGCCCGCTCTCGTGCCACCATGACGGCCATTTTTGAGCCGACCATTGATTACCGAATATGGTGCCAAAACCTATACTCCCCGCCGAATCTGTCCATAGCCCCAGCTCCTCGGATGACACTGCCGGCTTGTTCCAGACAATTCGACCATTGAAATCCGCCAGAAATGCCAACCAAATGCGCATGTCCTGGCGAATCTCTGCCGAGAGCCTTGTGCGGTGATGTCCCTCTTTAAGGCCGACCATGGCTTGAGCAATCGAGCGGGAAAAGGGGCGGGCCATTGGGATCACTCTAAGGGCAAAATTCAACTGGCCCACCGTTTGTTGCAATTGATGCAGGTTCACCTTAGTCTCACGAATACATGTTTCAAGGGATGTCCTGAATTTCAACACCTTCTCTTTGGGCAACCGAAAACAACCTTCCTCCGAGTCGAGCTCGATCCCGAGGAACTCGAGTGAAGTCGAGGGACCCACAGTCTTACCTGGTGCCAATGGCACGCCGAAGTGATTCATTAAGACACAAAACTCTGATAAAGCCTGCCCACATTCTGGATCCCCGGCTGCCCCCAGAAACAGAAAGTCATCGAGATAATGCATCACATGCTGAAAACCCGTCTTTCTTGTGAATACCCATTGCAGAAAACAACTGAACTTCTCAAAATAAGCACAAGATATGGAGCAACCCATTGGCATACATTTATCCATGTAATAGCGACCCTGAAACGTGAAACCAAGGAGACGCTGATCGTCTGGGTGTACCGGGAGCAACCGGAACGCTGACTCGATGTCTGATTTGGCCATCAGCGCTCCGGGCCCCAGGCGATTCAACATGGCGACGGCTTCATCGAAAGATGCGTACCGCACCGAACACACTTCCGGGTCTATCGCATCATTCACGGAAAGACCTCGTGGAGCTGACAAATTATGTATTAGCCTAAACTCACCCGGGTCCTTCTTGGGGACCACCCCTAAGGGAGAACAAACAAAGTTAGCAACCGGCGGTAGATCGAATGGACCGGCAACCCGCCCTCGAGTCACCTCTTTCCCAATCTTTACCTGTACCACCGCCGTATGCTGCAGGACCGACAGTTGGTTCTTACAACTTGAGTTACCCCGAAAGTCCCCCACTGGAATGCAGAAACCATACAAAAACCCATCTCGCAGCACCCTTGCTGCGACATGATCCGGATATTCATTGAGCCAAGGAATCATTGCCATGGTATCAACCGGGGTAGGTAAAGGCGCCCCTCGGACTATTTCAGACCTGTTTGGCGCTTCCCCTACCACCGTTATCACCCGTTTTGGCTCTGCACATGGTCTCAGGGTGAGAGGACTGTCCACAACCCCCACACTCGTGTCTAAATTTGCATGACCCCTGAGGCCTTGTACATTTCCCCCTGTTAAAACTCCAACAAATCCCCTTTTTCCCTGCGTTGCCACTCGACTTCGAGTGGTGCTCGTTACCTGCACCCGCCCGAAAGGGTGTCCCAGAGGTTTGGCGGGAAGACTCCCCCCCCCCGCTACCCCCCAACAATGGTACCTTTAACATGCCCGAGTTCTCCATTTTTTGCCAAGAAATGGAGTCATAACAATCCCAAGTCAGAGCAGGATCGTGCTCCTTGGCCTTCCTAAAAACATTGTCATAACAAAACCAATGATTGCCCTCATAAGCCTGAGAAAACTCCATAATACGTGTCTGATAAATAGGCAGTTCTGTCAACAACTCAGGCCTTCGCTCACCCATAATGGAGGTGAAAATGCCAAATGCTCTGCCCCAAGTACCTATGTTCTCATCGACTTTAAAGGCGGCCATTTTTGCGCGCCAAACACTCGGATGCATAAGCTCTTTTTGGGCCTTCACATGCTCGATCTCGTAATGGTCAGTAAGCAAAGAAAACATGTTCACATACTTATTAGCCCAAATCTTTTCCTTAACTTCAAGTGGAACATGCTGGGCTACTTTCTCCCTTCGCGAGGGTACAGACCCCTCCCCCGCAATCGGCAGTAGCCGCTTACCTGAACTAGGTGCCGTACTTGCTGCCGAACCTGCGTCTACCGCGATCTCAGCCACCGGAGCCTGCGGGGGAACAAAAGATGGTGCCTTCGCAGCCTGTCTAGATTCCTGCAATTGCCTCATCACGCCCTCGCTATCCTTTCCCAACCATGCTGCCAGTTGTGCAGCCAACTCTGGAGGCATATCTTCTCCGTTCACGGGGGTGACTACCACGGGAATCGGGTGCCCTCCCTTCGGAACCAGGATTGGCTCCTCTATCGGTGTATCGGGAACCGGGGTCTCCCCCCCCAGGTGCCCCCCTCTTGGACCTCTTGCCTCTCCCGCTAGGAACTACTCCCGGCAAAGCTGGTCCGACGATTCGCTTCGGGCCTCCCTCCCCGTTCTTTTCCGCCATCTGCTTCTTCAAATCAGCAACCTCCTTTATGAGCATGCGGAGCATCTGATCGGTACCGACCCGCTTTCCGACCTTCTTGCCCGGCATTCTCCAACGCAGATATCTGTAAAACAAATAACAAAATTACAACGCTCAAAATTGGCTCTTCGTTCCGTCTCGAGCTCACGTGCAGCGGGGAGGTGCAGCTTCAGAGCACAGGAACAAGAGGATGCTTTCTTGGCTTGTTGCTCCTTTTATCCGTCTTCGGGCGGGCGTAAACCCGCCTCCGCCTGCCCCCCGGGGGCGTGGCCGGCGGCGTCAGCGTCTAGGACAACCCACTCCAGGGCGGGAAAAGGCGCGCCCCGGCTACGCCGCTTCGGGCATACCAGCCGAGACTCGCCCCCCGCCCAAGATGGCCTCCCGGGGGGATCGGGGTACTCCACCATACGTTCGGGGGGACCGAGTGGTCGCCCCTTTCCATATGTTCAGTCTATAAGAGATCATTCCATTATTACAAAAAGAAGACTTCATGGCGACTTTAGTTCTAAAGGATGCTTATTTTCACATACCAATTCATCCTGCACACGTAAAATACCACAGATTTCTATTTCAAGGAAAACGTTATCAGTTCAAAGTTCTTCCCTTTGGAAGCACCACGAGTCTTCACAAAGTTTGTAGCAGCAGTAGTTGTAGTAGCAGCACATCTACACATACAATATATTCGGGTTATCCCTTATCTAGACAACTGGTTAATCAAAGCAAACAGCTACATTCTTAGCAACTAAAACTCTTAAAAACCCTAGATTTGCTGCATCAACTGGGGTTTACCATCAATCTACAAAAATCTCATCTACAACCAGCCAAGAGTCAGTCATACCTAAGGGCTATACTGAACTCAACACGCTCGGCATTAGCATACCGAAAAACAGAGATGATATACAGCATAGTAATATTATTAAAATAGTTTAAAACAGTAAATCAACCTCCTGCCCAAACATTTTTCAGATTTCTAAACATGATGGCAATCTGTGTTCGCATAGTACCACATGCCCGACTAAATATGAGACTTCTACAACAATGTCTTTTTCAACTGTGGACTCAATCCTTGGGTCACCTTCAGGTAGGCAGCAGCACAAATCACTCTGCAATGCTGGAATCCACAGATGCTTTCCTAACAGGTCGGGTGCACATTGCCACAACCTCACTATTCAGGGAATATGGGATTCCCAATACAATAATCTCCATATCAATCACCTAGAGCTGCAAACTGTTCATCTAGAAATCAAAGCCGTCCTACCTCACCTGCAACACAAAGTTATCCTGATTCGAATAGACAATATGACAACAATGTCTTATTTACAAAAACGGGAGGGGGGATACACAGTCTCTCCAATTATCTCAAGTAACGCAGAAAATATGGAGATTAGCAATACATCACAACATTTGTCTCTTAGCTGAACTTGCCCCATGAGCAATCAAATTGCGGACTTTCCAAGCAAAACGCAGCAACAAGTCCACAAATGGGAGGTTCACATCAGTGTTTTTCAACCATACGTTCACATGGGGGGTTTCCAGAAATAGACCTGTTTGCAACCAAAGAAAATGTGAAATGGCCAAACTTCACAAGCAGGTACCCACACCATCAATCCAAAGACCATGGTCTATGAATGAACTAGTCAGGGATATTTGCATACCCCTTTCCACCTCTCCCACTACTTCCATTAGTGGTCCTGAAACTCACAGACATCTCTCACCTTGATACTGATAGCTTCAACATGGGCTCGGCAACCATGTTTTCACTGTCTTTAGTCCCACACGAGATGCTTCACCTGAACCCGGACCTTCTCACACAGAACCACGGAGCACTAAGACATCCCAATCCCAAAGAAATTAATTTTAGGGTTTGGCTTATGAACTGTTTGATGTTTTATTTCGCTGCCACTAGCTCATCTAGTCCTATGTGCTCCTGGGGGGATTGAAGCTGTCACTCATTTCGTTGTTCCCTACATACATGCCAAGATAGTCTATGCCATAAGACTTAGCGGGGCGGAGAGTAGAGTGCTCAGAGTTCTGAGCTGGAATGTAAACGGTGTACTTGATAAGAGCAAAAGGGGACAGTTCTGCGCCAGGCGAAGTGAGACGGAGCGGGCATCCTCCTCCTGCAGGAGACCCACTTAGTGGGTACCAAGACACCTTGCTTGGGGAGGTTTGGGTTTGTACACACTTACCATGCGGGTTTTACTAGGGGCTCACGGGGGTTTCAACCCTCATACACCGCAGCATCCCCTTTGTTGATAGCCGAACATGGTCTGATCCACAGGGTAGGTATAGTGTGATATAATGGACATTAGATGGGGAACCCATTGTTCTGGGCAGTGTATTTGCCCCTTCCCCCTCTGTCATTGTCCCTAGTCGATAAACTGACGATGCTCTGGACGGACCTCCCATTGGGGCTAACTTTGGTTGAGGGAGACTGGAATGATGATAGGTCTCCATCGCAGGATAGGTGGCGCGCGGCGGCCCGAATTGCCGAGACCCCAGATTCTAAATTATTGCCCCTGGTTCAAGGCTTGGGGTGGGTGGACTTGTGGAGGACCATACATCCCAAAGAGTGTGCACACACATATTTCTCTGGAGCTCATGAATCCTTTTTGCGCCTAGATTACGTTTTCCTTTCGAGAACACATATCCATAGGTTGACCGCAGCCGAGATTCTCCCCAGAGGTCTATCGGATCAATCACCGGTCTCTGCTCTCCTGTCTCTAGATCCCAGGCGCTCCCCGTTTGGGTGGCGTATGTCGCCATGGCAGCTGCAGGGCAGTGACTATAAGGCACATATCCGTACAACTTTAGCGGACTACCTCCTACTTAACACTGGCGCAGTAGAGTCTCCGGTCACCCTGTGGGAAGCTATGAAGCCCACTCTCAGGGAATCCGATATCTCCTTCTGTGCCGCACAGCGCCGACGGCGTCGTGATAAGCTGATACAAATTGAGGCCCGACTGCCCGATCTGGAGCGAGCGAGTAGACACACACACAGTGGGACAGGTCACGCATAGACAACTATGGCCCAAACGGCTACCTCTGCAAGCTTTTCCAGAAATACCACCCGCAGCTACTGAAACCCTACTTAGTGGCGTTGGAGACTTCATTGAAAGCGGTAGTCTCCCGCCGGATTTTAGGCATGCTGGGATTGTCCAATTTCATTACTCAATGTGGAAGCTAAGTTGCTAGCCAAGGTGATTGCAAACGCCTAGTCCCATATATTACAGAGCTAGTCCATCCGGAACAGGCAGGGTTTAAGCCAAACTGTGCCACGCAAAACCATATTAGACGCGCCCACAATGTTATCGCCGCGTTCTACAAGCTTGGTACCTCTGCTGCACTTCTCCTCGCAGACATGAACAAGGCCTTCGATTCCCTTAGCTGAACATACCTCTTTGTCCTGCTTGACTGTCTAAATATTGGTCCCCGACTACTAAGCCTTATTCGCCTGCTGTATACAAACATCACCGCCTTGTTTCGTGTGGCCGACTCGGTTTCCAGAGCTTTCCCTATCGGGCGGGAGACTCATCAGGGCTGCCCGCTCTTTCCCTACCTTTTTTCTTTCGCAATGGAGCCGCTTGCGGACTGGCTACGCATAGACGCGCAGCTGCGCATGTTTGAGTGGACATCGCGTATCTCCGATCTTATAGTGCTCTATGCGGACAATGTCTTATTCTTCCTCACAGATCTTGACCGGACCGGTCCCTGCCTTCTTCGCCTCATGCCGATCTTTGGTGAAACCTCAGGCCTGTATATGAATCGTGGGAAATCCTTTTTGTGGTCGTTGAGGGGTGGGGATCGGCTGGTGACGTGGGAAGTGGTTCCAGACAGCTTCAAATACCTGAGAGTATATCTTTCGATTTTTCCAGACGTGGTGTGGGCTAAAATCTCCTCCCTCCTCCACCAAAGGACACAGGTGAGTGACCAGACGAGAGTGTGGTCCCACCTGCCCCAGCTCGCAGCTGTGTCACAGAGATCAAGACTCAGCGCAGGATTCTTTCTTTCCACCAGCCGCTGCTGTAAAGTGCGAGGAGAAGGAGTATTTCACCTTTAAAACACCGGAAAGGCTGCTGTCACAGGGGACGGGACTGCGAGACCCAGGGTTCCGCGCAGGAGCATCGGAGCGCACCTGGAGTCTCTTCCCGCCCCCCTACTCCTCCTACAAAAACGTGCAACAGACGTACAGCGGGACGCGTGTGCGGGACGCCGGACGAAGCCCGAACAAAGGGCGGACAGTCTTAGACAGTCTTAGACAGTCTTAGACAGTCTTAGACAGTCCGAGACAGGCTGAGACTGGACTGGACACCCTACTCTGCCCCTGTTGAACCAGACCTACATGGTTGCAGTAAGACTAATAATCCTTGATACTGACGTTAAACCTTAAACATTTTGTATTGTATTATTGTGTGCCCTCTTGGTTCATTAGTCCGCTAAAGTCTAGGATTTATTATTAGTCCTAAATAAGAATGCCAAAAAAGAATTTAGCGGTGGGGGGTAATAGCATAGAAAACTATTTGGTACAAGTTGTGTCAAAGATTAATAACGATAGGAGACAATCCTTAGGTCTCAGTCATTCCCCCAATTTATCCCCCTTAAGCCCATCACCAGAATCACCGTGGATTGATATCCCTTCTCAGGCTGAGGGAAGTGTAATCTTAGATCCTGATACACTTGATAACGGTCCCTCAAACAGGAGTATTAATATAGCACAGGGACAAGACACAGCCACGGTTAATGATTCGGACTCTCAGATAGTTGATCTTGAAGAAGATCAAACTGTACAAGAGAGTGAGCAGACAAATATTGATGTTGACCCTCCTGCTCAAGCCCCAGCTCCTCGAGCTATTAGAAAGTGTAGAAAAACACAACTACTTCGAGGTGGAGTCTGTTCTGGGAGGAAGAGGGCCGCGTCACCAATGAGAAGTAGGGAAAAAGGTAGGAGGAAAGTTGAAGACGATGAGAAGTCAAATGTGGATGAAGAACTTGTATCTAGGATAGCAGATTTAATTGACACCAAATTTAAAGCTTTAATTAAACCAGTAGTGACCAAACTGGATAAGCTATCTGCAGATGTAAAAAAGCTAGGTGCAGATCAGAAGAAGATAATGGAAGAGGTGTCAACCATATCAGGAATAGTTGAAAAATTGGTTTTACCTGTAAAAGAGGCCTTTGGATTTCGATCAGATGAAGGTACAACTTCTAACACCATACAGGTAAATCAATTAGAACAGACCCCAACTATTGCGTCCAATCACTTACTGCCACAGGAGATCCACACCACACATCCTCCCGAAACAACCCTACCAAGTGTAGAAGAAGATACACTACACTTTATTGAAGATGCGGCACCTTTAGTACTGGTATTAGCAAATGCTCCCCCACTAGCACCAGATCAATCTGAATCCCCCGCAGCGCTAACAAGTAAAGCCCTGCATTGGCTATCGGGTAATATGCGGTTGGCCCCATGGGAGAAACAACAGCTAGCTAGAGATATCAAATCAGCCAGAAGGGTCTCATGGATAGGACAAAATCCAAAAAAATTTAAAGGTGACTGCATAATTATAAATTTTGTAAACTCTGCAGTCTTACCAAATATCCTTCCCAATATTCTACCACCGCAACGAAGGAGAGGCACCATCATTCCCCTTACTTTGGAATTCTTTGGCAAAAAACAACGGAGAATGACATATCCTAAGCCTATTCACACCTACTCTAGGCCAATATGGCCAGAAACAACAAATGGTTGGGGTTTTGACGCACCAACTAACAACTGGGGCTATAGTAGGGACAGATATGATCGACCATTACGACCACATCACACAGATTATCAATACCTTAATCACCTCAATAACTGCTTTAATATTCCCACTTCCAATAGGTATGACGTCTTCTCTGCTGAGGGTGGGTTGGACGGGGTAGAATGACTACCTGACACACTACGCAATACTGCCCCCAATGATTGCCTACTAGAAGACACAGGCTCAGGGAACGTTAACCAACATTTAAAATCGCTAGGTAGTAATGTTGCGGTATTGGGTGCTGAGAACCATCTAAATGATAATCCTGGCCCACAAAATGATATAAATTTAGATCTTCTCCCAGCTCACATCATGGACAATCCTGGGTCAGTTCAGGAATGTCATAGTACTGTTTTAATATCCACTAGCTCACTTGCATGTGAGAAAATGGACATAATACAATGTGGATCTCAAAAATGTAAGGAGGGGCTATTATTATTATCATGGAATATAGCTGGACTCCTTGACAAACTGAAAGACAATGATTGGTTGTATTTTGTTAAAAAAATATCCTATAATATGTCTCCAAGAAACTTGGGTAGCAGGGAGAAATGTACATATTGAAGGTTATCAGAGCTTTATAATTCCGGCAACTCCATCTGCTAGTGGAAGAGCTAAAGGGGGCTTGGCTATCTTTGTTAACTTGTCGCTCATATGTCATAAAACTGAACACTACTCTGGTAACAATAATATCCAGATTCTAGAACTTAAGAGGGGTAAAACCAATTTTGTATTGTTTAATTTTTACAATGCTGTGAATCAGTCTGGAGATTGTAACATAGAGTCCTTGCGTGATTTCCTAAGGGCAAATGATAGTTTACTGCCACGCCTTAAGATTCTAGTGGGTGACTTCAACACACATTTATGTGGGAACCCTAGCGTGAGACCTGTTGAACAAATGGGTTGCAATAGTATGGAAGGAATTCACTTTGAACACTCGCGGAGGGGTACAGGTTTAAATGATCTAATGAATGAAAACAACCTATTCACCTCAATGTCGACAGTACCTGATCAAACTGTATTTTTAACCCCTACCTTTAAAGGCTATGCTACAGGATCTTATATAGATCATATTCTTCTTTCAGCTGACTTTGTTAATATTATTGAGGACTTTTCGATCCTTTTGAGCATTTATAGCGACCATAACCCTTTATGCATTACAATGGGCACGAGTCTATTTGAAAAGCGCAACTCTCGAGAGGACCGTGGACTTATAAAATGCATTAATGGCAAGCGTCGCCTAAAATGGTCAATGGTGGATTGCGATCGATTTTATACCTCTATTAATGTAGTCTGTAATCACAAACTGACGGCATGCACATCTCCTGCATCAGCACCTTTGCAAATCTTGACATCTTTCAAGGAGATTGCCAAGAAGGTGGAGTCGTTTTTAACGATACCTACTAAAGGGAAAATCAATTCAGATAGTAACCCGAAATGGTTTGACAGTGATTGTTCGAAGACTAGCCGCGAGCATAAGAAAGCCTTAAAAACAAAACCAAGAGATCCACTGATCATCAGGGGCTTGCGGGCTGAATATAAGAAGTCACTTGCCGCCCGCAAGCGAGCAGTCAAAAAAAGTGTATGGGAGTCATTGTTAGACCCTGAGACACTAAAAAATAGCTCGAAGTTCTGGGAGATTATCAATAAACCTATTTTTGATTGTCCTAGTACTTCAAGTGTGGGCACTAATATCCCAGAGGAAGAATGGATAAACCACTTCAGTTCTATTTTTAAAAACAATGAGTCACAGGGAGAATACAGCCCAAATAAAAGTAGAGAAATTTCACTATGCTTCTCAATTGATGAAATTATAAAGGGAATCAAGGGTCTATCAAACAACAAGGCACCCGGACCTGACGGACTTCCGCCTGACCTCTTTAAATCATGTATAGCATTATGGGCGCCGGTCCTTACAGCAGTACTTAATGCTGCTGTGTTATGTGGATGCCCACAATCATGGGGGGTATCTACAATTGTACCTATTTTCAAGAAAGGAGACCGTAGCAGCCCTGCCTGCTATAGACCAATATCACTAATAAACTCCGTGGCAAAAGTTGTTGGAGGAGTCATTTTAAACAGATTGGTCAGATGGTCAGAGGAAAACAATATGTTTATGTTTATGTTTATTAAAACTTTTATAGCGCGCTCTGTTACCACGGGGTATCCTGGCGCGGTGAGTGAATTGAGAACATAAGTGCTGGAGCAAAGCCTGGATGAACTACAAGAGAGGGGCATTGAAAAAGTGGGTCTTGAGATCTTTCTTAAACACAGAAATGGTTGGCGAGGCTCTAACGGAAAGGGGGAGAGCATTCCAGGCAGAGGCTGCTTTAACTGAAATGGATTGACCTCCCATACGTGCATATTTGAATTTAGGGGTGGTTAGTAGACAAAGATTGGCCGATCGAAGGGCACGGTTGGGAGTGTAGAATGAAAACCTTTTCTGCAGATATGTTGGTCCCTGGCCATGGACTGCTCTGAATGCCAACACAAGAATTTTAAACAGAATTCGATGTGGTACTGGTAGCCAGTGCAGACTGCGTAAGTGGCTACGCACGCTTGACCTCCTTGGGAGAGAGAAAAGCAGACGTACTGCAGCATTTTGTATCACCTGCAGGCGGTGAACCATGTACGCAGGTAGACCACTGAATAAGGCATTGGCGTAGTCGAGCCGGGATAGGATCAAAGCTCGAAGGACAGACTCCTTGGCTGCCCTAGGCAGAAGAGGTAAGAATTTCCTCAGGGCACGCAAGGTGCCAAAGCAAATGCCGGTCAATTTTTTTATGTGATCCGCAAACTTTAGATCCTGACCGAACCAGACCCCCAGGTTCTTAGCTGGGCCTCCTGTCGCACTGGGACAGGGCAGGTCCGGGGGCCAAATCTGGTCCTTGAAATTGTCAGGGAAGGAGCCGAAGAATAAGACCTCGGACTTATCTTCGTTGCACTTAAGTTGGACTTGTGCAAGCCACCTGAAAACTTCCGACAGACAGTGCTGGACTGCTGATGGATCGGACACACCCTTAGGCCATGTGAATAGCAGCTGAGTGTCATCAGCATATGCTATTATCTTGGCTCCCAGATGTTCCGCCAGATAAAGTAGAGGGGTCATATAAACGTTAAACAGTAAAGGGCTTAACGTAGAACCCTGCGGGACTCCAGTTGACAGTCTCTTCGGGGCCGACGAATAGGGGGGCATCCAGACCTGTTGAGTTCTATCACTCAGGAATGATGACAGCCAGTCAAGGGCCAACCCAGAGATGCCAACAGCACGCAGTCTGTCAATCAGTAAGGCATGTGGGACCGTATCGAAGGCGGCAGAGAGGTCCAATAAAATCAGGACCGCTCTGCCACCTCCGTCCAGGCACTCACGAACAGCCTCCGAAACCTCAACTAGAGCTGTCTCGGTACTGTAGGCAGCTCTGAATCCTGACTGAGCAGGATGTAGGGCGTGAGAGGACTCAATGAAGCTGTCCAGTTGTTTAAAGGCCACCTTTTCACACACCTTCGCCAGAGCTGGCAACAGTGAAATGGGCCGATAGCTCGATGGTAGTGCTGGGTCTGAACCGGCCTTTATAATATCTCCAATCCAGTATGGTTTCAGGCCTGGACATTCCACTATCTCTCAATGTCTAAATTTGTACCTTATCATTGGGAAGTACACTAAGGCTCGAAGAGGAACGATTCACATGGCGTTCATGGACCTCTCCTCGGCTTTCGATTGCGTGAGTCGGGAGAAGCTCTGGGGCGCCATGAAAAAAATGGGCGTGGATAAAAACCTAGTTAATTTTTTAGAAGATATGCACTCTGATACTAAAGCAAATGTCAGATACACCCAGGACCTAAAAGTGACCAAAGATTTTGGAGTGTATCGGGGCGTCCGACAAGGGTGCATTTTGGCCCCGTTCCTTTTTAACCTCTACATTAATGATTTGGAAGAGCACCTTTTAAGTACTAACACAGACTATCCGTATATTGGTCGAAAAGGACTGCCGGTCCTACTATATGCGGACGACGCAGTCCTTTTATCAAATCCTATTGGATTCCTTCTACTTTTTCATGAAGACAAGAGATTTAAGTATTAACAATACCAAATCCTACATAATGAAGGTTGGTCAAGGCTTTAAAAAATCAAATCGCTTAAACGTAGCTGGAGTAGAAATCCCTGTAACTCGCACATTCTCCTACCTTGGGGTCCTCTTTGATAGTCAACTAAACTGGGGACCCGTGATCCAAAAAAAGAAGGGAGATGTTACTAGGGTTAACGCGGCCATATTGGATTTCTCCAGAAAAATGGGAAATAGTCCAGTTGCCGCTCTACTCCAACTATACAAGGCCAAAAGTGTTACCACAGCATGTTATGGCAGTGAAATATGGGGATATGCTCCCCTGGATGCATTACAGATAGTAGAAAATTACTTTTTAAAACAGATTTTAAGGGTTCCCAGGGGTACAGCAAATTTTTCTGTGCATGAAGAATTGGGGGTTCCGTACGTATGTGACAAAATTGCAGCGAATCCCTTGTTATGCTGGATGAATTGTTGGTTAAAGGATAATATCCCACTTACCAAGCTTATTCTAAGAGAAGCACTTACATGGGATAACAGGAAGGAGGTTCCCTGGCTAAAGTACTTATATAAGTGCTTTACTGATCTAGGTCGATCTGAACTTTTCTTATTTCCGGAATCCATTACCAAAATGGATCTTATCACGGTCAAGAAAGCTTTTATTGACTCTAGACAACAGGAAAGGGAATCATGTGAACTAAAAAAAGAAAGTGTGCGTAATCATATATTAATTAAAAGCACTTTGCTCATGGAACCCTACCTGACATGGCAAATGTCTAGTTATGACCGTTTCTTACTGACAAGGTTCAGGTTCAACCTGTTTCATTTTTTGTTGGCTGTTGCTAGGGGATCTCATCGAGGTCAAGTGTTGCCGGCTTGCGGCTGCGACGATAAGTCTCCGCAAGACTTGGCACACTTTCTGTTCTTTTGTCCTTTTTATATCATACCAAGGAAGCTATATTTGAAACCCTGTTTGAAAAAATTGAACTTTGTACAATTTCGTCCTGCACATCATTTTCTCCAGCTGCTAAATTGTGAATACACTTTGTTTATATGTAGTTTTTTAAAATTGGCAGTTAAATTCAGAAACAGTATGGAAGGATAATAACACTGATATATGAATTGTTATTAATATTTTTCGTTAAAGGAATTCTATTTTTAATTGTTTTTTAATGTCTGATGTAGTCTAGTGCACTTACTCCTGTGATTTTAATTGCAATTGAATTCTCTCCTTTTAATGAATGTGTTCTATTAATTGTAATGTAAATACTTTTATGGTTGTCAAATCGAACAACCAAATAAAGTTTATTGACTTGACTTGACTTGAAATTGAGGCCCGACTGCCCGATCTGGAGCGAGCAAGTAGACACACACACAGTGGGACAGGTCACGCATAGACAACTATGGCCCAAACGGCTACCTCTGCGAGCTTTTCCAGAAATACCACCCGCAGCTACTGAAACCCTACTTAGTGGCGTTGGAGACTTCATTGAAAGCGGTAGTCTCCCGCCGGATTTTAGGCATGCTGGGATTGTCCAATTTCATTACTCAATGTGGAAGCTAAGTTGCTAGCCAAGGTGATTGCAAACGCCTAGTCCCATATATTACAGAGCTAGTCCATCCGGAACAGGCAGGGTTTAAGCCAAACTGTGCCACGCAAAACCATATTAGACGCGCCCACAATGTTATCGCCGCGTTCTACAAGCTTGGTACCTCTGCTGCACTTCTCCTCGCAGACATGAACAAGGCCTTCGATTCCCTTAGCTGAACATACCTCTTTGCCCTGCTTGACCGTCTAAATATTGGTCCCCGACTACTAAGCCTTATTCGCCTGCTGTATACAAACATCACCGCCTTGTTTCGTGTGGCCGACTGTTTCCAGAGCTTTCCCTATCGGGCGGGAGACTCATCAGGGCTGCCCGCTCTTTCCCTACCTTTTTTCTTTCGCAATGGAGCCGCTTGCGGACTGGCTACGCATAGACGCGCAGCTGCGCATGTTTGAGTGGACATCGCGTATCTCCGATCTTATAGTGCTCTATGCGGACAATGTCTTATTTTTCCTCACAGATCTTGACCGGACCGGTCCCTGCCTTCTTCGCCTCATGCCGATCTTTGGTGAAACCTCAGGCCTGTATATGAATCGTGGGAAATCCTTTTTGTGGTCGTTGAGGGGTGGGGATCGGCTGGTGACGTGGGAAGTGGTTCCAGACAGCTTCAAATACCTGAGAGTATATCTTTCGATTTTTCCAGACGTGGTGTGGGCTAAAATCTCCTCCCTCCTCCACCAAAGGACACAGGTGAGTGACCAGACGAGAGTGTGGTCCCACCTGCCCCTATCTCTCTTCGGCAGGTCCGCTATTTTCAAAATGATCTCTCTACCTCGTCCTCTTTATCAACTACAGAATCATCCCTATACTGTAACACCAACATGGTTTTGCCAATGGAATGCTGTCTTAGCCCGTTTTCTCCTGGGGGGGGGGGGGGGGGGGGGGGTGCGGCACGAGTGGCCCTGCGGACCTGCTTCCAATCTACCTACTCCGGGGGTGTGGGGGTGTGGCCACCCCAGATGGTTAGGTGTACTACATGGCCTCACACCTGCTTGTCCTCAATGACTTGTGGTACGGTGATTGTGGAGACCCGGCATATGCTGTTGAACTCTGGCTGATGGGAGACAATGCTCTCTACAAAGTTCTCTATTCGGGGCGTTGCTTCGTGAACTACCACCCGCTACGGCCACAATCTTCAAGATTTGGAAGTCAGCGCTCCTCTTGATGGCCTGATGGGGTAAACCCCGTTATGAAACAACGGACAGCTGGCGCAGCTGTCTGGTTTTCGGAGCTGGGAGGCCATTGGGATTGACACGGTGGGGGCTGTTATGCGTGGGGGGAACTCTTAAGTACGTCCTTGATATGCAATCGGAATATGATATGCCCTGCATGCAGTTCTACCGCTATCTACAATTCCGACATGCCTTTATCCCATACATATCTCACCTAACCGAGCTCCCTGAATTTAACCCCATTGAGGCAAAAGTTTTTATGGGCGACTTGGGTGACCAGAAAGTAACCAAAATATATCGTACACTCATCAAGAATACCCTACTACTCTACACAAAACTAGGGAGGTGTGCCAGCGGGACGTAGGCCCCTTAGAGGAGGACGAGGCTGTGGAATACCCGCATAGTACAGTGATCGCGTCCAGTCTCCGCCTTATCCAATTTAAATACCTACACAGAGCCTACTATACTAGGCACAGACTATGGCGCGCCCGTCTCATTGCCTTCCCACACTGCCTATGATGTAGATCTATGGAGGGCCCTTTCTTACACGCTGTCTGGCCCTGCCCAACACTGTCTAGATTTTGGAGAGGGGTGTTTGCGTGTCTGTCTGAGGTCCTGGGGTGAGATATTGCATCCTCTCCTAAGTTGGCCATGCTCCTAATTACGAAAGACATAGGGGGTAAAAGATATAAGCCCCACCTCCTATTCCTGGTCCTCACGTTGGCGAAGAGGGATATTGCCCAAGCCTGGAAAAGTGAATCTCCACCGCCGCTTGGTGTGTGGAAGAGTGGGTCTAGACTTCTGTATTGGCCCGGAACTCCCAGTCTTTGTAGTGAAGGGTTGCCCTCGTATACACTACAAAATTTGGAAAAGATGGGCCGACTACCGAGGATTATACCTGGAGTCCCCTCCTCCCACGTCTGATGCTGAAGAATCGTAGCAATGATACTATTAGACTGGCATTCTCTTAGTGCTTTTGTATGTTGTGATGGTGGGTGGCAAGAACTTTCCCTGTATTCTGAACTGTTCTATTTGATAAATGTGAGCAAAGTGGCACAAATGTTCTTTTTTTGTCCTGTTTGTTTTTATTTTCTATTGAAATATATCCTATGTGTAGTTGATCCTTCAGTAATATAGAAAATGTTGCCTCTCATATGTATTATTTTCTATACACACCCTGGGTGCCCTGAAAGCCCAGTGTGATGTACTGGTTGTCAATTATAAAATTGTTGTGAAAAAAAAAGAATCTGTGAACATTCTTAAATAGGCTCGTAAACCAACTACAAGATAATATTATGCAGCAAAATGGGAACGCTTTATGTTCTGCCACAAACAAAACATTAACCCTCTTCAGGCAAAGGTACAAACACTTATTGTATACCTATTGCATTTACAAACTGTAGGACTAACTTATACTTCTATAAGATTACACCTTGCAGCTATTGCAACATATCTTCAAAATACACAGCAAATATCGGTGTTTGAAATTCCTGTGATAAAAGCCTTTATGGAGGGACTTAAGAGAAATATTTCCTCCTGGAGTGCCACCTGCCCCTGCATGGAACATAAACATTGTCCTCACACGATTAATGAGTCCTCCTTTTGAACCATTACATTCTAGTCAATTGTTGTAACTTTCATGGAAATTTGCCTTTTTAATCGTTATTACTTCTGTTAGAAGAGTCAGTGAAATTCAGACGTTAACTCTAGAAGAGCCTTTCTTTCAACTACATAGGGACAGGGTAGTGGTTAGAACTAACTCTAAATTCCTATCAATAGTAGTTTCCAATTTCATATTAACCAATCCATTTTCCCCGCTACCAGACACAGTTGCAGAAAGTGCATTACAGACTTTAGATGTCAAAAGGGCATTGATTTATTACATCGACAGGACTAAATCATTTAGAAAAACTAAACCATTATTTGTTGCCTATGAACCTCCTCATTTAGGAAAGGCAATTTCAAATTCGGGCATTTCAAGATGGTTAAATGCATCCAGACATGTAATGCAAAAGCTAACTACTTTTACCTGTTCCAGCAAAAGCACACTTCACTGGAAAAATTGGAGTTTCTATGGCTTTCTTAGAGAACATTCAGTCAGTCAGTCAAAGTTCTTTATTGCGATAACTTAATATCATACAAAGACAATGGCATAAAAACACAGACAACAAGTAGCATGAATAAAAAAAGTAGTTAAAAAACAGTTAGAACATTAAAAAAAGAGCATTTCAGATAAAAATCAATGTACCATATTGCAAATCATTAAGACTTTGTAATTGCGTGGTATTAAAGTGCATTAATAATAAAGTGCATAATAATAGTGCAATATCCCAAGGGATGATCCCCGTATAAATATTCTACTATGGTAACTACAAGACCTGACACACTGTGATCTAAAATTCGTTAACCTGAAGTTGCCATCAGCCCGACTAGTTAATAAACGGGTCTGCACTCTTAAGTCTGGTATTCCTGCTTCTTATTGCTCTTACCAGGAAATTTGCCACGAAAAACATGATCCTGGGAGTTTGCAGCGTTTGTAGGTAAATAAGAGCAGGTCGAACCTGAATAAATCCCGCTTCCTTAAGTATAGGAACGAGAAACTGCCTCCGGGCATCATTATAATAGCTACAGAACATTATAAAGTGCATTGTGCTCTGTTCTGAAAAAAGATCACAGGGACATGGCGGGGCCTTTTCAGGGGTACTCCACTCAGGGTAAAAACCCAAGTTAAAATGAATTAGGTTAAGTCTAAAACGGGTTAAAATGAACCTATGATAAGGATTAGTCACCACATTGAGGTAGTTGTCAGAACCGTTAGGTATAGCCAGCAGGAGGCTGGCCCTAACACAGGGTTTCTTTAGCTCGACTTCCTCCCTCTCCAAGGAAAGAAGGTCCTTCATAGCAACCTTGGTGAGGACGACGTCATTGGATGTTATGGAGTCAGTGGCTGAATATAATTCAGGCCTCCCCAACCTACAAAAACTGTCCTTAATGTACTTTAACCATCCAATCCTGTGTGCATTGTCCAAGGTCAAACAGTCCCTTATTATGGAATGGTTTAGGGGAATTTCAGGATTGAGCCACAACTTGAGCCATGCGATTAATGGGGCTGTTCTAACCAAATCGCTAATGAAGCCTTCTCCTAGCTCCTGGTGGACAGTATAAGATGGGGTTGACTGCGGGACGCCCAAAACTGATCTAAAAAATCTGTTTTCCGCGGTCTGAATGGGATCAACTCTTTTATACCCCCAAAGGGAGCTCCCATATGAAGCTACAGAGATACATTTGGCTTTGTATATTTTGCTAATAGCTTCAAAAGGCCTGCCCCCTAGTCTTTTTGAGAAGCCATGAAGGGCCGCGGAAGTTCTAGCCAATGTGGCTACTCTACTTTTTACATGAGGGCCCCAGCTACCTTTCTCATCAAAGGTGATCCCCAGGTAGGGAAAAGTAGTAACCCGAACAAGTTTTTCCCTTCCGCAGAAAAAGGTTTTGTGGAGGGATTTCCTTGAAGCCTGACCCATAAACATGACCTGGGATTTTTTTGCATTAATTTTCAGGTCTAAGGAACCCATGAAGGATTCGAAAGCATCCAACAGCCGTTGTAGCCCCACTCCTGTTCGCGCCAGAAGCACCGCGTCATCCGCGTACAGGAGAACTGGAATACCCTGTTCCCCTGCACGTGGAATATCGCAAGTGACCCCTCTTAGAGCAGGCTCTAAGGCATTCACATACAACGTGAACAGTAAAGGTGCCAAGATGCATCCCTGTCGGACACCTCTTTCAGAAGCAAACACTTCAGTACATCTTCCATCAGTGGAGACTCTAACTTTAGCAGACAGGCCAGAATGAAGGTCGGACAGTAAGTTGACTATAGATCTGTCCAGACCCATCTCAGCCAGTTTACCCCAGAGCTTGGATCTATTGACCATGTCGAATGCAGAGGAGAGGTCCATGAACCCTAGGTACATGGACCCATCCTTAGCTCTGGTGTATTTCTCAATCAGTAGGTGGAGATTGAGGCACTGGTCCAGGGTGCTTCTCTTGGGTCTAAACCCGTATTGCACATTGCTCAAGATGTTATTCTCGGTGGCCCATATATTCAGTTTAGCTAATAGGACTCTCCCTAAGATCTTGACTGAGGAGTCTATCAATGAAATGGGCCTATAGCATGCAGGGTCCTGCCTATTGCCTTTTTTAAAAACCGGGATAATAGTTGAAGTTTTCCAGGACTCCGGAATGTTGTCGCGGTTTAAGGCGTTAAAAACCCTGCAAAGCAGTCTTGACCAGAAGTTGGGGAAGCATTTAAAGGCATCAGCCGGAACACCATCCGGTCCCGGTGCCTTTTTTGTCAGAGTGCGACTAATGGCATCTAAAATATCCTCAACTTCAAAGTGCAGGTGGTTACCCAGTATAGTAGTAGACTCTTCATGAGCACTATTCTTGGCTAGATACTGGCCTGAGTATATGTCTTTAAAATGTTGGATCCAGTCCTGATCTGGGATATTTGCTTCCAGGGGGGAGTTATCCTCGCCTGTAAGAAGGGGTTGATTAACAATTCTCCAGAACTCCCCACTATTTTTTAATATGGCTGGGTCTGTAAGTTGCGCCCAGGCTTCGTTTTTAAGCTCTTTCTTTCTGGCTGCAATAGCTTTTTTGTATGAGGCCCTACTATTCCTAATAAGATCGCGATCCTTTGGATCGGATTTAAGGGCGTTAAGCAGCGCAGAATGTGCTAGGGAACAACTGTGATCAAACCATCTTTTAAGAGGTTTAGTCTTGGTCTTACTGATCACAGAGAGCCTACCGTTTATCTTACAGCATATGTTAGTAAATGCGAGAATAACATCCCCATCATTTGCATCATTCGATAAGCAAACCCCAACCTCTTCCTCAGCCTCTAGCAAAACTTCCTGAATGAACGGTTCTGGGGTAATACTATCCCATTTGAGTCTGCGTCTTTGGTCCTTAACTATGAGTGGTCCATCCATAAAAGTTGAACCATGGATGCGTCCTAAGGGTTCTCCCTCTCCTATGTCCAGAGAAACTGGGTTGTGGTCACTAAAAGCAGATATCACAGTTCTATACATAAAAACATTGGATAAAAAACATGCAGAGATAAAAATGTAATCAATGATAGAGCCATTGTCTGAGCCCTTAAAAGTAGGGGCCCTGACCTCCCCCTCCCCACAACTAGATTCATATAGGTTCCATCTAGCAAGAAAATTTTCTAGACAGTCCCCCTGCTTGTTGTGCGCCAGATGAACCATTGCACTGTTCGGGGGGGAGTCTACGTCATCACAAACACATGATAGTAAACAAGGATGTATATTAAAATCCCCTAAAAAAATAATTTCAAATACATTAACATCCTCACTGTAGACTGACAGGAAATCATCCAATCTACCGAGACTATATGACGTGCTATCGGCAGCATTGGAGTTATAAAAATTAATAAACAAAATATTAGGAGACTCAGCACGAGACAATTCAACGATAAGGCAATGTTCTGAACCTGAAGCTAGTAACTTGAGGCATCCCTTAATATCAAGTTTAAACAGGCTAATCAAGCCCCCCTTAGCCCTTCCTGCTGAGCTAGCCACGGCAGGAATACTAAAGTAGCTAAAGCCATCAAGAGAAAAGGTGTTGTTAGTGTCCCAGGTTTCCTGAAAGGCGATAATGTCATACTTGGATATAAAGTTTAACCAGGTTGCATTATCTGCCTTTGTCTTAATGCCGGCAATATTCCAGGTAAGGATACTAAAAACAGGCACATTGGTCCTAGGCTTTACAGGTTGTTCTGACTGAAGTCAATCATTGTGGTCTAAAAATGAAAGGGGTGTAAAACGGTTAGACAGTAAGAGGGGTTGAGCAAAAGGATTCTGAAACCCTTGGGGTACTGAATGTTTCACAGTGTTGCGAGTGTGTTCGAAACCCCATCTCTGGTGTGTATCAGGGTTAGAATCCCAGGCAAAAGCTGGTGTTTTAGGGTACGTGACATTCTGTTGTTCACCATAAAAGAATTTAAGTGTCAATGGTACAACAGAACCCTGCCTGCGTTGTGGTGGGAGTAAGTTGACTAGGATGTTAGGTAACACCCCAGTGTGAATAAAACTTACTGCTACACAATCCCCCTTAAATTTTTTAGGGCGATTGCCCAGCCATGAGACCCTTTTGGCTGTTTTAATTTCCTGGGCCAGCTGCCGCCCACCCCCTGGAGCTAATCTCATATTTGTTGTTAGCCACTGTAGGGCTTTATTAGACAGGGAGGATGAGGATTCCTCAATACCAGCTTCTAATGGTGGGACGTTCGCCAGAACTAGGACGACAGGGGAGGCTTCAACTATAAATTGAAGTGGGTCAGTTGGTTGATCTTGCGCAGGGGGTATCTCAACCATTAAAGAACCTTCCCCTCTGCTAGTACCAGAACTGCTAATGGGTTGGTCAAGAAGCTGGGGTGGTGAATTAATGGGGGCTACAACTGGAATCACCCTCTCTTGGTCGTCATCCTGCCTTCTGCTATTACCCATATTTGCCACAGCTGTCATAACACAGTCAACTCCCTTAGTTAGTTTGTTCATCTGCCCTCCCAACTTTTTAATCTCGGATTGAAGTTTATCAATTTTAGAGAGCAAAGGCTTGACGATGGTTTTAATTTTCAAATCAATTAACTCAGTGAGTCTATCGAATAAGTCCTCATCAAAAGTATTAGTAGACTTTGCACGCCCCCCTCGAGTCTCCTTGGGAGGAGCTTTTGGGGTATTTACCCTCTTCCTCCTAGTCCCAGATCTTAGACCACCCCGCCTAGGTGGGTTTTTATTTTTCCCGGAATCCGAACGGGAAGGAAGTTCAGTGATAGAGGTGTCATCATCAGTAGGGGATGCAAGAATTTCCTGGTCCTCATCGCTGACCACTTGATTCCCAAGGTCCACTAGGAGAACCTCGGAGCCAGATCCGGATGGTACGTTACTGGTCACGGGGCCGGATTCCAGTGTTGTGGGACACATGAAGCTGGCATCAGGGAGAGACTGTAAAGAGACTATGTCCTCCGGTGATTGGGTTAAGGAGGGGGATAAGCAACGTAGGTCAGGTGACTGACTAAGACCCAATGATTCTCTCCTTTGAGAGTTGATTTTTTCCACAGTCTGAACCAAATAATTCTTCATGTTATTAGCTTGTGGTACTTGGTTCTTTTTCGACATTATAGCTAAATAAAAGCGCAGAGCCTAGGCAGCTGAGAATAAACGTGGGGCTATTAAAAACAATACAGTCTTACTTGGTCCGTTCATTGCCTCTTGTACTTCTGACAGGGTTTCTGGCCCTGCCCCTGCCTCCTACTGCCGATGAGGGCCGTAGAGGGCCCGCCCTTTGCCCGGGCATCGCCCCGGGCGTCCCGCTCGCGTCCCGCGACGCGGGGGTGTTCCTCCTTATGAGCGCCTTGGTTCGCGCTCACAGGGCGCTGCCGCGTCACTCTGACGCGCCGCCGCGGTGCCTGCCGGGATTTGCAGTCTCCCGGAGCGGCGGCGCGGAGTCCGGTGTTCCTCGACTCTTGGCGGTTGCGGCTGGTGTGGGCAAAGTCCTCTGCCTTCCTCGGTGGCCTGAGAGGTAAGAAAAGCTGACTCTCGGCGGTGGCGGCGAATGAATTGCGGTCATTCGCCGCCACCGCCGGCGAATGATATTTGCAAACCAGCAACATAGTCTACTCCACACACCTTTACAAAACATTATGTTCATGCATTTGCACGCCAACAAGCCAATATTGGTCAGGCAGTACTTAAAACTCTTTTTCAAACAACTACAACCTCCACAAGTTAACCACTGCCTAGGGAGAGGGACTGCTTTACACTCAATGCAAAGCATGTGTATCCACAGCGCACATGCCTCAAATGGATTATGTTACCCTGTAAGCATCTTTTCTTGGCGTTTAGTGCTGTAGATTCACATTAGTCAACCATGCTCCCCAAAATTCTTCTTTAGGTTGCAGTTCATACACTTTATTTCATACTAACGCATGAATGTCTCAATGCTTACATATACAACATTCTTACATACCCACGGCAAAATAATCTAAAGATGGCGTCGATGACTATGCGCAGTGTTCCCAAGAGGAGTCATTGCACTGCCTCATGACTCGAAGAGAACTTCTTGGAACAAAAACAACTTGTTATCATCCAACCCCAGCACTTTATGACGGACCTATGCAAAGCATGTGAATGTAAAGCACTACATGCAGATGCTTACAGGGTACAAACTGTCCTTGTATACTATCTGCTGCCACTCTGCAATGCACTGTCAAATGCAAACCCAGACCCAACTGCGTGTTGCCCCTCACAGATTTATTAATTGGTGTCACCAATAAAACTTAAACTCAACACACGACCGAATCCCATGGTCCAAAACAAAGCTCAAACCCTCCAAATGAATGGGTTGACAAAATGCAGTCTTACACCCATTACAATAGCTAGAACCTTAGTGTTCATTCTACATTCAAGATTCCACCAAAATACACACAAGTAACCTCTCCAATTGTTCTAGATACCATAAGTGATTACTAAACCTCAGACCTTTAATTTTCAAATCTTGCCTAAATCTCGCTGTTCACTCCTTATTTCAATTCGCAACGTGACTTGCATCTGTGACAAAAAATATTGACATGTCTAAAGTGTACCATCTGTGAAGTGCCTTCTGTAATCTTGAAGCCAATGTTATCGCCTACAAAGCACCACATATATTGAAGCCTAAATTTGATGCCTATATACTCAGACTTCGGTGGAATTAGGCCTCCTAAGTAAAAGCATGCTATTGATGGCTTTTATCCGTTTTGAGCATTATTAATATTTTACCCCCCCCCTCCCCCCCAAAAAAAAACAAGCAAGTGAAATAAAATATTCAAGGAGGTGTGGAAAATTGTGTTGTAGAAGTATTTTTACTAAAGTGTCATTACTTAAAAAAGTTTTTGGAAACACTACCATCTTGTGGCCACACAATCAGTGAAATTAAAAATCATGAATGTAGTAAATAAGGAAGCTCTGAGGCCCCCCCCCTTACCTCGTCCTTCAACCCCCCCCTCCCCCCAATCCCCCACCCCCCCCAAAAAAAATCCCAGCTGGAAAGTTGAATGATGCGCTGTATAGAAGCCGTAAGAGTTGTTTACGAGGCAGGGGTTTCAAGGAAATTTCAAAATATGTGAGGAAAATAGGAAGCCTATCTTGCATTGGAATGGTAAATCACGCCCCCTCCCCCGTGTGTCAATGAGTGGGCAGGGTGGGGACAGGAGGGCAGTAGTGGATAGGATGCCAGTCATGCTACTCCGAATGAGCTCACTGTAGCCAACCTACCATGATGTGTAATGGAACAGGTTACTTTTTAGAATTGGTGCATCGGACATGTGTCACAGTGGTGTGTGTTGACTCACTGTTAATTTCCAGTTTATAGCAAAAGAAATAACAATAAAAAGAATAAAAAATGAATCGTGGATCTGTACAGAGGACGTATCTTTATGATGCACTTTAACACTTTCCACCTGTGTATGGCCATGCACACTGAATCCTGCAAAACATGTTTTGTAACAATTCCAGGAGTTTTTACTTCCCGTTTTACCGTGCGCACAATGCATGCTTGCTTTATTCAGAGCTGCCAACTGTGGCATCCTGGCTCTGTGTGTCTGTGCCTCATGACATAGCTGCGCTGATGTCTGAGGCACTGGATTCTCATATGGAATGTTATCCTTTGATCACTAAGCAGTTGCTATCTTACATTGATGCTGGCTGGATGTCCACCTGTGGATGGGATCTTACTTCTGAATAAAACCTGAACTTTCATCTACAAGTTTGTGGCTTCATATTTTACATTTGGCGACGCAGGATGGGATTCATTGGAAGAAGAAAAGATCTCAACACCTACCTCTAATATTTTTTTTTTTTTTTTTAAATAAGGAGAAACGTTTTCACAAACTTTACTTGGAAATTGGGACTTTGCTCCTACAAACTTTAACTGGAAAACCTAACTCTCCTGAGGTACTCCGTGGGATCCAACTTTATTCAACTTTAAATGGACACCAACTTTATTCAACTTTAAATGGACACTTCAATTTCGAAAAGAAGACTTCTACTTTGGTAAGAAACAAAACAGCCTTTTGTTTTTAACCCTTATTTTGCCGGTATCTACCAGCGCGACTATATTTTTTTTTTTAAAAAGAAAGCTTCGTGGCATTCAATTTATCGCAATTGGACATACCGCCTTCGTTCTGCATCTTTTAAAAAAGTCCCACCCCAACGTCCTCACGTGCTGCAGAACGCCATCGTCGTCGCAAGCTTCAACAGAACACCATCGCCCAAGCCTTCGCAGAACCTCGAAGCTTCAGGTAAACAAACCAGCTTCCTTCTTCTCCGCGTCTCGGCGCAAGGCTTCGCAAGGCTTGCTGGGAAGGACGCAGAGCGTCCCGCAAAGCATCGTGGGAGTCACGCTAACGTGGGCGCCATTTTGGATTGGTCATTCTCGGAGTGCACGCATTACATTTTTTTATGCGTTTCGTGACTCCGACCGGCAATACTACCTTGGCAAATTATACTGTTTTAACTCCGTTTTTCAGCAATTTGCAAGAACTTTACCACAGATATATGAAGGTACTGTAATACTACTTTGGCAAATTATACTGTTTTAACTCAGTTTTTCAGCAATTTGCAAGAACTTTAACACAGATATATGAAGGTACTGTTTTCTACTCCGCATTTCAACAATTTGTCCACCTTCTTTGACACACTCGCTTGAAGCTGTTTTTTTTTTGTGTGTTCCACTACTGTGATACACACACACTGAACTGACTGCATTATTTCTAGAAGCTGTTCTTGTGTGTCCACCTACTGTGACACACACACAATTAACTCATATATTTTCTTTTGTGTTCCTGTTTTACTTCTCTTGTTCATTTTTTTTTTCTTTCAACATGCAAAATGTAACTGCCCCCCCTTTCTTCTTGTCCTCACCTGGAGATCCACCTATTAGATGGAAAAAATGGCGCAAAGTATTTGAAAGGTATGCAAGGGTGTGTGGTTCTAGTTTAAGTGCTGAAAGAAAGACAGCATTACTTTTACATTGTCTGGGGGCAGAAGGGCAAGAGGTATTCGATCATTTGCCTGACATTGATGACGGTACTTTAAATGAATATGAAATTTGTATTGCAAAACTAGATGAGCATTATCTTCCTAGAGTCAGTACAATTTTAGAAAGATATCATTTTGGTCGAAGAACACAAATGGAAGAAGAAACAATTGAGAACTATATTACAGCTTTAAGGAAACTTGCTTCCTCATGTAAGTTTGGGGCAAGTCTTGATGAGCATATTAGAGATCAGTTCATGCTTGGGTGTTATATTGAAAAGGTGAGAGAAGAATTGTGGCAAAAGGATGAACCTTCTTTAGAGGAAGTTCTTACTATTGCTAAGAGGATAGAACATTCTATTAAATGTGTAGAAGTCATCAAAAAGAATGGTGACAACAAAACTACGAAAGAAATTGTGAATGTTGTGAAATCTACTGCTAGAACAGGTGAAAATCAGCAAAAAGACTCTAAAAATGAAAATGTTTCGAACAAAATTCCTTATAAAAAAAAGGAGAACAGTTTGGATTTCTCCCAAGTAAGATGTTACAGATGTGGTAAAATGGGGCATTTTGCCACAGATAGACAATGTCCAGGTTGGAAAGCTTATTGTGGTAAGTGCAAAAGGAAAGGACACTTCACCTCATGTTGTAAAGGGGGAAACTATAGAGGTAGAGTGAATGAAATATTTTATGATTTTGAAAATGAAGATAATCTAGATGAACACCTAGATTGTGGGCAAATTTATATTCAAACTGTAAGTGCTGAGGAAGCAAAGAATTCCCCTTGTGATGAAATTTTGGTGGAAGGTTACCCCACCAAAGTCTTGTTCGATTCTGGGGCAAAAATTACTATTGTAGCAAAAGATTTTTTTTTGAGTAAGTTGGGACATAAACTTGAGCTCTCACGCCCCGATATAAGACCATTTGGTTATGCTGGTCAACCCATTAAACTACTTGGGGTTTTTGAAGGTATGATTAATTATAAGAATAGATTGGCCAAGGCAAAAATTTATGTTTCTCAAAAAGGAGATAGCATAATAAGCTGGTTTGCTCTCAAAGATTTGGGTGTTATGCTTGATCCGAACTCGACACCTCCTATTCTTCTAAAACAGCCCTTTCCCTGCACACCTCAAATTGTTTCATTAGTTTCTCATGATTTCACTAGTGAACTGAAAGCCAAATTTCCTAAAGTTTTTTCGGAAAATTTAGGATGTCTTAATGACTATTGTCATCGCATCATCTTGAAGAAGGATGCTGTACCTGTCTGCTGCAAAGTGCGAAATGTACCTGTAGCAGTCAGAGAACAAGTTAAAGATGAACTTGATAAGCTGGTCAGGGGAGGCATTATAGAAACAGTAGAGGGAACGGAGTGGGTTGCCCCGATTGTCGCAGCCAAGAAATCGGACAACTCTCTCCGTCTCTGTGTTGATTTAAGAGAACTCAACAAGTGTGTGGTCACTGATCATTATCCTCTACCCAAGATTGCGGACATGCTCATGCTACTTAAAGGTGCTAACATTTTCAGTACCATTGATCTAAGGTCCGCGTACCATCAGATTAGGTTGGAAGAAGATTCGAAAGACTTAACCTCTTTTGTGACACCTTATGGCACTTTTAGGTTCGTCAGACTACCTTTTGGTTTAGTGTCAGCCGCATCGGTTTTTCAGAGGGCATTAGAGAAGGTCTTAAAAGGTTTACATGGTGTTAGAGTATATCAGGACGATATTCTTGTGTTTGGCATAGATAATTCTCAACATGATTTTAGGCTATTTGCCGTTCTAGGAAGGTTGTGTGATGCAGGTTTGACTGTCAAGATTGAGAAGTGTAAATTTAGAAAAACTTCTATTGATTATCTAGGTCACACTATTACAGAAGGAGGAATTTTGCCTAAGGAAAATCTGATCTCTACCATTTCTAAGATGTCTCCCCCACAGAACAAGGAAGAGTTGATGAGTTTTTTGGGACTTGCTGAATATTACAGTAAGTTTGTGAAAGACTTTGCCTCTTTGTGTGCCAATATGAGATATTTGTTGAAGAAGGGTGTTGATTTCATTTGGGAAGAGAAATGTCAGCGTGAGTTTGAGGTCGTCAAGGAGAGGCTAGCTTCTGCTCCGAAATTGAGCAGTTTTGATCCTTCTGAGAAATCCATTTTGATTACTGATGCAAGCTTGAAAGGTTTAGGTGCGGTACTTGTACAGAAATTTGAGGGCATTGAGAGGGTCATTCGTTTCTTGTCAAGGAGTTTAAAGGGAGCTGAAACTCGATACTCAGTGATTGAGCGTGAAGCTCTTGCTGTTTACTGGTCAGTCAAGAAGCTTAAAAACGTATTGTGGGGAACCAACTTTGAGGTCAGGACAGATCACAAGCCGCTTTGTGAAATTTTAAAGAAAAAAGGTATAGATGCGGTGTCTGGTAGGATCACAAAATGGGTTGTTGGTTTACAAGATTATGATTTTAGTGTGAAGTACCTACCTGGAGTAGAAAACAAAGTGGCAGATGCCTTGTCTCGCCTTGTTCCCAGTTCTGAGGTTGAGGATGAGGAAGATTGTGATGTTGATGATGAGATGGTTTGTGTTGTAGAAGAGGCTGCCATTGATAAAGAGAGGTGGTTGAAGATGGCTCAGGAGGATTCGACTCTTGTAGAAGTACTTAAACTCCTAATGGCAGGATGGAAGATTAAACCTAAATGTAATGAAGGTCTTGAGAAATTTTGGCATGTCAAAGATCAGCTTTCTGAACAAGATGGCTTACTTTTTAGAGGGACTAGATTAGTTCCACCCCTAGCTCTTCGGGATGAGCTTATGTCTTTAGCACATATTGGCCATTTAGGAATCTCTAAAACTAAGGAGATTTTAAGGAGCTCATATTGGTGGCCAAATATGGATTTGGAAGTAGAGCGCAAAGTTAGGGATTGCATTGACTGTGCTCTTAGTGAGAAGGTAGCAAAACCTAAAGTCCAACCCATGGTGATTAGGGAAAGACCGGATGCGCCTTGGAAAGAAGTGGGTTTGGATATTTTGGGGCCTATTACATCAGCTGGTTGTGAGTGGTATGTTCTTGTTCTTGTTGATTTCTTTTCTAGATGGCCAGAAATTGCCATAACTCGTGGTATCGAGACTAGGCATGTGGTGAATTTTTTGACCAAACTTTTTGCTAGAGAGGGCATCCCTAACACCATCCTCACAGATAATGGTCCCCAATTTGTCTCTAAGGAGATGGAAAATTTTCTGTTAGAGCAAGGTATTAAACACAAAAAGTCTTCCCTTTACCACCCAGAAACCAACGGTATGGTTGAGAGATTTAACCGTGTTCTTAAAGAAAGTATCAGAATGGCTAAGTCTGCTGGCACGGATTGGCGGACAGATGTCTTTAAGAAGATTAAGGTTTACAGGTTATCTCCCCATGCTGTTACTGGGAAGACCCCTTTTGAACTTTTTAGATCACGCACTCCTAATACCCTTGTGGTACCTGCATGGGTCAATGATTTGCAACCACCTCCTCGTGACGACTGTGATGAGTGGATGTCGCGTGAACTTTCTAGAATTGAGTCTAGAAAAAGGATGTTTGATGCGAGACATTCTGTTAAGGTCACACCTGTTAAAGTGGGAGATTGGGTACTTATTAAGAATCCCTGCAAAAACAATAAGGCTCTTTCTGCTACCTTTAAGAAGCCTATTCGTGTTATCAAAGTTTTTAAGAACGCCATCAAAACTGCTGATCATCGTGTTTGGAATTTGAACAGGGTGGTGGTGGTTAGCAATGACCTTGTGGAGGCTTCTTGCAATCGTCATTCTCAAACTCCTGGAGTTGAGTCTTCTCCACTTCTTCGCAATTCTGCAAGGGTTCCTCATTCTCCTAAGTATTTGAAAGACTATGTCACTGTGTGATCTATGCTTTAGTATTGTTTAGTTTTCTCTTGATTCATGTTTCAGTTTTTGTTTACTTTTCCCTTATGATTTTCTTCTTATTGTTAGAAGGGAGATGTGTGGCATCCTGGCTCTGTGTGTCTGTGCCTCATGACATAGCTGCGCTGATGTCATGAGGCACTGGATTCTCATATGGAATGTTATCCTTTGATCACTAAGCAGTTGCTATCTTACATTGATGCTGGCTGGATGTCCACCTGTGGATGGGATCTTACTTCTGAATAAAACCTGAACTTTCATCTACAAGTTTGTGGCTTCATATTTTACACCAACCTTCGCAAACATCTCAGCTGGGCCAGGAGTTTGACTGGATGCCAGAGGAAGGCGCTGTACTGTGCAGCTGCTCTTCTGCTGCTTAAAGGTGCTCACTGAAAGAGGCTACATACTGTCTCACGGCAGGGCTGCTTAGAATATTTAAATAAAGATTGAGTATTAAAAAAGCCACAATGGTTCTCATGAAGTGGAAAAGCCTGGTCGAAACAAGACTCCAAACTCACAAAATGCTTAATCTTAAAACATTTTATTGACCAACAACTTGACTATCTTGTCACACTGATCTCTTCAGATAGTGTCAAAACGTTCTTTAATAATAAAATTATACCCATTAAAGTTGTACATCGTACAAATTCCTTTAAATTATACACATGTATATAATTCATTGTTTACTTAATTCTTTAAAAAAACTTTTTTTTAAATGGCGATTGCCTCCAACCCATCTAATAAAAGCAATTTAAACTCTTAAACTAATCCATGAGCTCTACATACACATAGACCTAATGTAGAGTTCTCTCTGCGCATTCTATTTGGTGCATTCCATTAGTAGATAAAATAAATCATGTAAGCTTTTAAACATTGGACAGAAGCATACGCATCCTCATAGAGGCTTCATCTCTGCATGCCTAAACTAATGTTCAAATAAACCTGTTGCATTATAAGTAATGTGGTATTGCTGGATTGTTTACTATTTAGACCCATCTCTTGGTGTTGTTTCCCCTTTCTTTTTTTTGCCTCTGACCTTTCTCTTTTGACTGTGCTGGATGTCGTTTTGACTGGCGTTAGGACACTGGGCACTTTACCATTGCTGACCAGTGCGAAAGTGCAAGAGCTCCCTGTCTAAAATGTAATGCTCTTTGTTTTCTCCATGATTGGACTGTTTGATTTACTAGTAATTTCCTAGTACAGTGCACCAGGTGTGCCCAGGGCCTGTAAGTCAAATGCTACTTGTGGGCCTGCAGCACTGATTGTGCCACCCACTGAGTAGCTCCGCAAGCTTATCTCAGGCCTGCCATTGCAGTGTCTGGGAGTGCAGTTTTAAACTGCCATTTCGACCTGGCCAGTGCCCTCAACTGGCCAGGGCCAAACCTTTCTTTTTATTAGTTGTAAGGCCCCTAAGGTAGGTCGGTAGACCCATGGGTAGGATGCAGTGTATTTAAAAGGTAGGACATGTACTGGTGAGTTTTGCATGTCCTGTTAGTGAAAAACCGCTAGCATTGAAGCTGCCTTGTAACGTCTTAGAAGTGTGACGTGTATTTAACAAGGACCCCCTGAGTACATGGATCTTATAGTTCCTAGGTCAGGGAAAACAATACATATGAGAAACAACAACCTAGGCAACTAATATTTAGAACTTAATAACAATAGAAATGAACAATTGGCTACAGCTGGCTACAAAACTTGGTATTTTATTAAGTAATTAAAAGTAGACAAATCAATGACATAACACTATAATAAAGTTAAAATTTCACAGGACACACTATTAATATAAAAAACGTTGTACAAAAGTTAATGAAAACACAAGTTAAAAATTATCTATAGTAGATAGGTGGCACAATGGGTCTCTACGCGCGTTTTGGCGGCCAGCGCCTTCTTCCTGGAGCAGCCACGCAATTTTAGTAGGAGTTTTTGTGAAACTTAGTCGGATACAGTTTCTGTTTCTTGTTTAATTCCTTTTGGTCAAGTGTTGCAGGAGCTGATTAATTAGAAGTTAATGAATTGATTCCCGCCAGCCGGAGCCCTTTGTATAGAATGGCGCTGGATGATAACAACAGTTGAATTCTTCCAAAGTATCTCAGGATATCTATTGCCTTTAAGGGTAGGGATTGGTGCTTTTTTTGATTTGCTGCACAGTGTCTTGAGCCCAGGTTACGATCTGTGATACAATATGATAAAGGTGAGCTGCTTTAAATAGCTTCCCAAAATAGTGACGCCTTGTATTCCAAAGGTATGGATAGTGTTTTTAGGGTTCTCGGATTTTGGACACGAAGGAATAATGTTAAAAGATCTCCCTGCCTGAGGATGATCGGCAGGGCTCTCTATGTCCGGTGGCGGGTTATTCTGACTGGCGATACGAACGCGGGAAACACTATCCATACCAAAAGGACTGGACTTTGCTTTTTACTTCCTGCTTCCAAAGTATCTCCAAGGGCTTGAGTTGAGCTTGTCTGAAGTCTCAGGGCCAACAAAGAATTCACCTGCAGCATCTGGACTTTTCTACAGAGAGCTCCACTCTGCCCAGTGGTGCCAAATCCAGGTCTTGGGCCTTCGCAAGTGAGTTTGCTGTGTTCAGCAAGAAGAAACCATCCCATTGACTTAGTGTGACTTCGATGCCTGTGCCACTCTTTGACACCGTGCCGCTGCTTGCACCGGAACCGTGGTCCCTGCTCAACGCAACCGTGACAGCACCTCCGAAGAACTGTCACAGCGAGAGTCCTGCGTCACGAAGTCAGTAGCGCTCGACTCTGCCATCACACTGATGGCACCCTGGTGTGACATAGATACTGAGAAATCGAGAGTCAAGCCACACAATGTCAACACTTTATCGACCCCCGCACCACCAGCGGGACTGAGGTGCTCTGCCAACGCCATATCACATCCCTTTTGCCTTGCAACGTCCAAGCGCCGATGTTCCAATGATCTGCACTGATAGTAAGGAACCAACGCCACACCGGCACCCGTGACACCTCACCTCCCCAGCGCCTTGCGACGTCATTTTTAGTCATCGTTTCCAAGGTATTGTAATCGGGGTCTGTCTGCATCTGTAGCCGGTCCTCGCTCCTTCATGGTCGGCCCCGAACTTTGAGATTCGTCTGTCAAGCACGTCTTTATAGTCCCAGTTGGAGCCATATAACCACATTTAATATTTGAGGATTCTTAATTTGATTGGGGTACGTTGGATGTTTGATCTTGTTTTTTATGTAGAAAAATATTGGCTATTTTTCTAAACTGGAGTCGAGTACTTTTGTGATGTTTTCACTGCCAGTGTGTTTTACATATTTCATCTGAGGATACGCCTGATTGCTCTTGCCAAACTACCAAGGGGATGAGCACAGGTGATTCTGAAGGTGTAACTTACTTACCATGACTAGAGTGGGATCCCTGCTTGGGCAATTTGCAAACCATTGGCAACCAGAGACCCCCCATTTCTAACATTTACAAAAAGCAAACAGGGGGATCAGTTTAACATTGGGATAAATTAAATGGAGTTCTCTTTGTAAAGGCTTGCGGAACGTCAATATTAAATGAAAAGACCGAGGTAAACACTTGGCATAAGGTTTTATCTATTATACCAAAACGTCCTGGGTCATTTATTTCATAGCAATTGTTCAATTCATTTTTCATGTTTTTCATCGTAGATCTCACAACTTCATCACAGCCCATTTCTTTTCGCTCTGGAGCGGTTACCTAAATATAATTTCTGCTGAGTATTTGGTATTGATCTTTTATTAATCTACATAAAGAATCTTAACCCCCAATATGCAAAGACTGCTTTCAAGCTTTTCTGCCGTACTTTCAGCGGGGTAGTGTTTATCACAGCACACTTTGGAAGCTGAAGTGCCTTCTTTAGGCACCTGACAGCAAAATGTTTAATATTTGAATATAAATCCAGAAATAAAGGAGGGCGATCATACATAGCTGCTGGTACCATCCTGTGATTATAGACTTTAATGGTGTGATTGAGTCACCTCCAAGCGAATTACTAAATGGTAGAATTTGTTAAGACAGATCAATGCACAACTAGTTCAAGATGAAAATTGATTTTAGATTACGTGTAAATAGGATTCCCACTTAGTGAAATTGTTTAACAACTTACAACTTCGTATTTTCCCCAAGTGCCAGCTGTACGTTCACTTCTTTGTTCCGTCTAAAAGTTATGATCAGAGTTTTAGTTATGTTATTCATAAAATGTTTTATTTTTTCATTATTACTGTGATTTTGCAATTGCTACTGCTGTCATTTAGTTGTATGGTCTTATGTTACTAAACCATCTGCATGTAATGAAACATTGTAATGTCTGTTCATGGGTTTGAGGGGAAAAGCAAGCACTTGTAACAGAAACAATGGGATAAGTAACACAAAAGTCAAAAGTAATGGGGCTACAACTTGAGTAGTCTGGGAGATGTTTCTACAAAGACTGTCCATGGGAGACCAAGTACACGATCCAAAAACGTTTCCTCACTTATGCGTTTCCTCATGTCTTAGCATGGTTTAATTTACATGCACATCCACCGCAGGAGATGTTTCAGGGTTCTCCATTTTTCAATACCATACATGTTCAAATCTGCCTGTAAAGGCATGTTTAACTTGCCACATTTCACTCTAAGGGTTTGTCCCAAAATACCTTTTATCCATCAACAGTAACGCTTGCAGAAGTGACGTTGGCCCATATTTCCACTTTTTAACAGGCTGTTATGTGGTAGAGGGTAGGCACCATGCAAAATATTTGACTCTTTTTGCCCACCAATCTATAGTGGATTATGGGCTTTATTTTGATATACAATGTTTGCTTCAAATAGTAGTTTGAAGTGCTTTTCTCCAAATTATTTGAGACGCTTTACATGCCTAAATCGACTTTGACCTTCATCTCATTGCATTCTGTCTGGAATAATACTAGTGTGCATTATGTCTGGAATAATAGAGGTGTTTTTGATATGTTATGCTCTTTGTGGGCTGTGAGCACCGTGCTATCTGCAAATAAACACTTCCCCCGTTGCTTTTTTGTTAAATATGTTTTTTTGTTTCCCATTTTGTCAATATCCAACGTGAGCATTGTTAAAATGTTTTACATTTTTTTGCGTTGTGATTGTTATGCCCAGGAAGCTTGCTTGCTTGACTCAAACTGCTCCTCACTGTTGGCCCAACATGGTCAAAAACGGCCTGAGTCTGCCTGTGTTCCTATGCAGAGAGGATGTGGCACTGCAGTTTGGGCTAGACTGTTCTTGTCCGGGCATGACGAGACTGATTTGTGTATGGGTGGTTACTGTCTTTATCTAGCCACTCAGGGGAAAAACAATAAACTAAAATGTGATCGAGCAATCAACAGTGAGATGCGATTATCTCAAGGATTCCTTCCATCATTTGTGTTGTGTTTGGTTCCTTAGTGTATCACCCTAAGTATGATTGGTGTGCTCAGAAGTGAATCCTGCACTTCCTGTGCAATAAGCTGAAAAGTGACCCAGTTTAAATACCAGTTGCTGAGATTCATTGAAAATTCCACCTATCACTTTCTTTGCTAACGATATAACATTGAAATACACCATAAGCTCATATAGGCAAGGAAGTTCGAAAAACGAAAAGGGTGTAAAGTCAATCTCTTAATAGCGCCTCTGATTTGAGTTTTAATTGTTTTGCACAATGAAACCAGAGATGGTGCAAATATGGTATCTTCTGAAAGGGCCTGATACAGTGTCGGAGCATGTCATGAGAATGCTTGGTTATACGTTTTAGTTGTATTTTTGTGATAAGCTAATAGAGGCATGCTTAGCTCCTCAAACCCCTCCTGCTATTTACAGGTATATTGTGTAGGTGTTAGAAGGCGACCTCGGGAAGGGGGGGGGGGGGGGGGGGGGCAGGAAGTGCACCTGACCACCCTGGGACCCACCTCCCTAGGTACGAAGATGAGCACTGGAGGGAGAGACTCCTCAGCGAGGGAGTCTCGAGTCTAGGATCGCACACACTACACAAGCACCACACGACAAGGAGACACCACACCGTAGCTTCTTAAGAACATTTCTTTATCTCGTATTTCAAGGGAGATCTTTATGAAAAGCTATTAATTACAAGCGTAGCAGAGCTTCAGAGTCTTGGTCAGGGTAAGGGTAGCGGGACAGTCTTTAGGATCAGAGTCAATGTCGTTGCGTATCCGGCGCACAGCTCTCAATCCTCGAGCCGGGGGATACAGGGCGATCTTTCAGGGTCCAGCCGGACCAGGAGAGTCAGAGAACCGCGAGTCACTCAGCAGGGCTCAAGCAAGATGTCGGAGGTCTTACGATCTTCAGGGGAGCCACGAGTCACTCAGCAGGGCTCAGATGGTCCAAGGTTGCAGGAGAGCCGCGAGTCACTCAGCAGGGCTCAGATGGTTCAAGGTTGCAGGGGAGCCGCGAGTCACTCAGCAGGGCTCAGGTAGTTCCAGCAGAAGTCCTTCTCTGCTAAACGAGCCGCGTCAGCAGGGCTCTCTGTTCCAGAGTCGAATCTGCCAATAGTCCCGGAGCAACCCCAGTTATAGGACTGCTCCTCTTTGATCTCCGGAGTCTGGTCTGCAGGGGTCTTGACACCTGGGGGCCGCTTGTTGGGATTTCCTGCCACGCGGCCCCTTTGATTCATTCAGTTGGTTTCGGGAGGAGTCCCAGACACACAGCAGGCATGGAGCCATCCCTCCAGGCGGCCGGAGGGGCGATCGAAACCCACTTCTCGAGGAGAGGTCGGAGGTGTGAAAGATCCTGCTCCTCCCTCTCTCACTCAAGGGGAGCGCTCTGTCCTCCAGCCAGGGTGGCGCCTCTCGACCTAGGCCGCGCTGGTTCGGGCGGCCATCTTAGGTGCCGAAAAGTGGGCACACAGGGTCCATGGGTCGGGAAGATGGAGGCACGGGCTGGGAAGTGCGGAAAGGGTCAGGGCTTAACGTGGAGGAAGGTTGGGATAGGCCGGGGGAGTCAGGGGTCTGTGGTGGTGGAAGCTCGGACGGGAGTTTGCTACGGGTCAGGAGGGACCACAGTAGGTAAGCAAGATAGTTGAGAAACCAGTCTTTGCAAGAGGTCTGTGCATGATATTCTCAATTATAAATGTAACAACTTTGGGGGTGAAGAGGAGATGGACATGCCTCAAATTCTTTCCTCTGGTTATGGTTTACGGACCAGTGGAGTATCCTTTTAAGAGAAACCGGCAAGGGTGGGAAGGCCTAAAGAAGTGCGCTGCTTCTGTCCATGTGCGATTAGACAAAGGCTCAAATTAGTCTTGTGAAATGGGATGGCTCTGGCCTTTGAAAGGTATACCTGGAAGGTTTCAGGTTTAGTTATTTTCACAGTGTAGCCTTCCAAGTTTGTTGTCCATGATGAAGTTAAGAGAGTTGGCAGATTAGGGTTATCTATGAGCTCCTTTGATTTACATTTTCAAGTCGCAACTAAATGTCTTTTATTTGTATGTGGGCGGAGAAAGTACATCTTTAAGGGTTTGCTTTCAGGGAGAATATTGCCATCCAAAGTTCCAAAATGTCAAGGGTTTCCTGCCTACCTAAATCATCCCTATTAGGCACTTTAGGCTAAAGCAGGCCATCTGCATATTGATGAAAGATATTCACTCGCCTCCTGGGATTAAATTGCTTAAAAGCTTCCCATAAAATTTGATGATAGTGGGTGTTGATGATCCATGAGGTAGATACTGTTGAGGAGTAATGTGACCAGAAGGATCTTGATGGGCTCTGCCTTTTAGGAAGGCTTAGTCTTCCAATGTTCTACTTTGGAGAAAGTGATTCATGTGGTCTTTTTGTTATATTTGCCTCATCAATATAATGTCTACAGTGAACCTTAGATTGTTTACACATGGATATATTATCTGGGCATTACTCCACACAAGATCTTGGCAAGGAGAGATCACACAATGTAGGTGTTTGGTTGGTTTTGTGATTTCGGAAGCAACAGGAGGTCTTTTTTTTGGTTACTTCACCTACCTAGAAGTGTCAGTAAGATTCAGGCCTAGTTGCAACTAACCCATTACACCTATTTCTTGAAGATGTGATTGTGGGAACTCCTTAATGCGAACGACTGTTTCCAGGGTAATGCCAGTTCAGCTTTCGCATTGCATCATAACTATTGATCTGTCTTTTAACATCGATTACATGCAGGGATACACTTGCATTAGGATCTCTCTTACACACAGACTCCAGTCTGAACAAGCAAAAATCACCGGCATAAAATCGAATTTGACTTGCTGTTAAGTCTTGCAACTGCATTGATAGGGTGAGACCTATATTTAGCCATATGAGGCTTAACGCAACTCTTCTTGAAATTTTAGGTAATCCTAAGCATTCATTAAATCCCTGTTTCTGACTCTAATTTTTAGTTGCATATGACTGGTTGTGTCTGTTAATTTGGGTACCTTGAACTTTAGTCAATCGTAGATTTTTTGTATTGCTAGATGAAGCAGGGATGCTATCAATCAGATTCTCCAAATAACGGCGATTTTTGTTTCTTCTCTGCTGCATGTGTTGCGAGAGGTCCGGTGACAGTGGAACCATTTACTGTAACACGAGTACTGAATATTGTTATGAAAAAACAAATGCTATATAAGTAGAGAAAACAGCAGTCCCACTAATTAATAGAAGTTAGGATGTCATGAAGTAAATATTTCCTTTGTATCTCAGACACAGATGGTAGCACAGTTTTACATAAAGCATCAGTGATGTCCTGGAGCATTGGGGTATGTGTACCATGGGCAACTAAACTCTGTTTACGATTGCAGGTGTGGGTATGCGTCAATAGCTTATTGTGCCCTTGAACGTGGGTGATGTAGGAGTGCTGGCACTGTACCGTGAACAGGCAGCTATGATGTAGTAGAACCCGAGGAGTGGATCCTTGTTTTTTTTATACAGCTGGTGTTATTTTTCAATTTGCAGTGTCTTTTACCTATGCGGAGATGACAGAGTGAATGGGGATAATGGGGGAACCGTTCCACCATAAATTGGAAATCTATAATTTTCCAGCTATAAAGGATGACCCACAAGCTTTCTGGCCCTCCTGGGAAAACCCTTGATGTGCTCAAGTAAAGAAATGCTCTTCCATTTGCTTTAGAACGGAAGACATTACATCACCATCAGTCTTTGAAACCTAAAGCCAGTATTACTGTATTTGGTTCAATGCCAAGGGGAGTGCAACAAATTTGTTGAAGGAGTGCTGCGGAGTACAGTAATCCTGGAGCTTTGGATTACATCAACATGCACGTGAGATAAAGTTCGAATTGATGGATATATTTATTATAAGGTACAACATGCTGATTTAATGACAAAGTACTTTAATATGTTACAGCCGTCCGTGGCCCCTGGACATTTAAAGCATTGGTTAGTGATGATTGTATGTTATGGATATCTCTCCTGATTTCGACAATGAAATATGTATTAGGTGAACATATTTACCAATGTTAGTGTAAACTGAAGCCATTTTAACAATGTTATATGTTTTAGACAATAAAAAGCTGAAATGAAAAGTAAGGTGTTGTTTATTGTTGACGGAATTTGTAGTGGCTGAGTTCGTGTTTAAATGTAGAATTTCTACTTGTAGCTGTTTCATGCAAGTCATAGAGGGATTATATTTCAAAATATCGACTACAGAAATATCAGCCTGCACATATGTTAGATCTGGGGGTCTCTTGTTGGCAATGGTATTCACCTTTGTCCAAATAGGGACCCTTACTTCTAATCCCTGCTCACCCCCTTGGTAGCTTGGCACGAGCAGACAGGCTTATCTCAGAGGCAGTGTGTTAAGCATTTGTGAATACACACAGTAATACAGTGAAAACACTACAGATGGACACAACACAGGTTTTATAAAAATAAGTATTCTTTATATAGACTTAACACAAGACCACAAACGACATAAAGCCACAATACTACACTTAAGATTACTTAAAAGGTGATTAATGTTGCTTATTTCAAGTTGATGGTAAATGCGACAAAGTTCTCATCAAAGTGTCTGGATGCGTAACGCAAAGTAAACAAAAGGCTTGCAAATGGGGAGAGGCGTTAGTTCCATGATGCGGGGGAACGGTTGCGTTCTGCCTCAATGCTTGCATAGAGTAGGGGACTCATCGTAAGCCTTACCGGTGCGGAGGTTTTGCGTAGATTCTCTGCCTGCGGGCCCGTTGCTGTGCGCAAGATGGTGCCTTGATGCGATACGATGATCCGGTTGCGATGCGAGAAGATGGCGCCCTTGATGCGGCGATGCGATGATGCCCTGGCAGCCTTGCGACACTCTGTACTTTGTCACTGCGACAGGCCCTGCGACACGCTTCTCTGGTGATGCGATGGCGACTCTCACGACGGCGTCGCGCTTCTCCGGTGATGCTACAGCAGGCAGCTTCAATGAACACACGCTTCCAGGGAGATGCGGCGAACGCTCGCTTCTCCGGCGATGCGCCTATTTCAGCGGCTACGACACGCTTCTTCTCGATGCGTCGCGCTTCCAGCCCCCAGCAAGAGTCTGGAGTCAGAATTCCCAGCAAGGAAATTTAGGTGGAGCTGGAGGTGAAGTCTTTTGTCCCTTAGATTTCAGCAGGAGGCAAGCGCAGTTCAAGCCCTTGGAGAATATTCTGTAGATGAAAGTCCTTACAAAGTTCCTTTCCCTTGGTGATGAAGCTACCACGGCAGGCCAACCCAGCAAACAGCACCCTGGCAGAGGGGCGGTCCAAACTCCTGCAGCTTCCTTGGTTCTTCTCCATGGCAGAAAGGTTTCTTGTCCCAGAAGTGATCTGATTTCTTGGGATCAGGGTCCCAATATTTATGCCTCAAAATCCTTTTTTCTCTGAAGGCAGAGAGGCCTCTGCCTAGTCCAAACCAGTTCCTGAGCACTTTGTTTACATGACTCTCTTCTTCCTTTTCACTGTGCAGGGCAGAGACATCAGCCACCCCAAAGGAGGTGGAGCCAGCACATGGGAGGGAAGATACAGCTCTGAAACACTTAGTTGACATGATACCTTCTCTCCTTTCACAAGGCAGGGCAGAGACATCAGACAAGCCACAGGAGGTGGAGTCAGAATTGTAGAGGGAAGGCCCAGTCCTATTCAGTTCCCAGGTGCAACTCCTCCCTCCCATCTAGATGCAGATTTCTCTATTCACCACTGGGCTGCCCCAGCCTGTCTCCTGGAATCCCCCAGCCCTGTCACTCACAAACCCAGACAAGGAATACACAGCCCAGCAGAGGCAGGCCTGGACAGTTAGGCAAGAAAATACCTACTTTCTAAAAGTGGTATTTTCAAACACAGAATATTAAAACCAACTTTACTACTAAAAGATGAATTTTATTATTCTGAGTTCAGGCATACTAAATTCGAAGTTCTACCATGTTCCCTGAGTCAGTTAGGATTATAAGAATATAATAATCTAACTGCCCATTCTGGCCTATGGAGAACAGGTAGCCTTCAATAGTGAAAAACGAAAATGGCTGTAAGTCACTATTAGAACATGCTAAACACATCAGAGCATGTCCTACCTTATACTTACAATGCACACTCCCCTTGGGCCTACCATAGGGGTGTCTAACATGAAGCAAAGGGAAGGGTTAGGGACTGGCAAGTGGATGCACTCTGCCAAGTCAACATGGCAGTGCTAGACTGCACATAGGCCTTGCAATGGCAGGCCTGAGACACATTTTGCAAGCTGCTTCTGTGGGTGGCACAACCAGTGTTGAAAGCCCACCAGCAGCATTTGATTTACAAGCCCTGGGCACACATGGTGCACTGTACTAGGGGCTGACAGATAAATCAAATAACCCAATCATAGAATCCAATTAGTATATCAATTTAACATAGGGAGCACTTGCACTGTGGCATTGATTAGCAGTGGCACAGTGCACAAAACATATAACCAGCAAAAACAAAACAAAGGAAACAATCCGTCAAAAAATGGAAGGGAGACTCACGCCAATTATTTCAGGTCTAACAACATATATATATATATATATATATACTCCAAAAACGTTGACCCCTAGGGAATAGACTAGAGGCGCTGTAGCAACACTCTTCCCATTTGCCCCGGTATTGGTTATTTTGAAACCATATCAGAGGGTTTACCCTTCGGCTCCGCAGGGCTTTTCCGTGATGCACTTGCTCGCCGAACTGTGCCCAAGAATGAGACGGGCACCGCATTCAGGGAGACGCAGGCAGGAAAACTAGAAATGCTACGTACTTGCACGCAAGGTTGGGATAGAGAAGCCCGCTCTTGGTCTGAGTCATGGAGTTGTGCAGATACACATGGGGGCCCCAGTGGAGGAAATGGCAGGAGCTAGCCTGCTACTTTCCTAATTGCACTATAAATGGAGTTATTAATTTTATCCTGTTTAGACAGGATTTGAGTCGACTACAATAGTATTTGGGGTGCTAAATTTCGGTTCCGCCTGTGAAACTTTTGCCAAAATTTAAAACAGATTGTTCCTGTACAATGAGCGTCTTATAGCTTTTCCTTGATTGAATGACCTGTATAATTTATATTTTCTCTTTCTAAACCAAAACAAGCTGTTCCCATCCTTACTAACTTTTAGCACAGACGTTTTGGTTACGCAACACAAACTTATCTCTTTTTACAAGGTATTTGTCTCAACCATTCAGTGTTTTTCAGGTATGTAAGCTGTTACTCCACCTAGGCAAGCTTACTTGTTTCTATATAGTGTGGTTGCCAGACAATAACCTATCCTCTGCAAAACTATTTGATGAGCCTGATTCTGTACCGCCGCCTCAGCTGCAAAGTTTTCATCGCAGTTTTTACAAATGCTTTATACTTACGACATTCATGTTGAAAAAATCTATCAGCAGAACTCTTTACATTTCCAAATATTCATTACTAAGTACATGAGAGCTTCCTTCTTTTCAGTGTAAAGATTATTCAGGAGTAATAACTTTAGGCTACATGTTTTCATGAATGAGGTAATCGTATGCATTATACTCCTTTATGGCATCTTTTACATTAATATAAGGTAGCTGTTAATGGTTCCACTACATACTTAATATACCATGGACTATGGGAAACAGCCTTTACCACGCAGTACCTTTACCACGCATGCATCCATTACAACATATATGCGTTTACAATGCAAAATGTTAGTATGCATGCCTTTACAACGAAATGGTTAGTATTTCGCAGTTTGGTGTATTATATAGATGTAAATGTAGATAGATATAGAAAGATCTATAAATATATGTATGTATATATCTATGTTATAGATTTACATATATGTATATATATATGTATATATATATATTTAGAGATATTCTGTACAAAACCAAAGATAAGACGGACATTATGAATGAATGGAATGAATGAATGAATTCGTACTTGTATAGCGCACTTATACCCTGAGGCGTCTTGGCGCTGTACGCATACCACTGTGGAACCCTTCCTGGCTTTTCCCTGTGAAATGCCTACTCCTGGGCACCCCCAATGTGAAGCCAGGCATCCCAGCGCTGTTGGGGCCGCTGTGGAGATTAAGCAAGCTGTTGCCCAGAGTTGCAGAGTGGGACCCATGATTAGAATAGGCACCAGGCGAGAATTATCAGGTCCGAGGAAATTGAGCCCAAGAAGAATCCTGGTCCCGGGCCAGATCTCTTCATCAGGGTCTGCCGCTCTAACCATTGAGCCACTCTCTCCACTCCATTTATAGTCCGGTTCAGAATTTACACACCTAAAACCATAGAAATTCAGTTAGTTATCTCAAGAAACTATAACTCGAGGCCCTGTCTTGCACTGTTTTCTCACCAATAATTCTACTGCAAATGTTGCAGTTATATATGTCATAGAAGATATGATTACTGAAGTAGCAGTGCATGGCGAGGGCGCCAGTTATAGTTACCTTTGGGAACGAGTTCTAGTTTCTTGAGATACAACTGCTGAATTTCTATGCTTTTGTGCATGTAAAACCTGAACATAACTATAACATCCCTCTAAGCTTTGTTTTTTACTGTGAATTTATATATATATATATATTTTTTTTTACGTTCAGTAAAATTGTATTACCTTTCATTAATCCAACCCCCGGTGCACATTGCATTCGCTGGCTGGAGTGTGGCTCGGGTTGGGTGCAGGACCTCCCGTAGGCACCCAGCCCCGCAGCATGCACGGACTTCAGCTGAAGTGCCTGGGACCAGGCCCTGCGTCAAACACCCCATAGGCACCAACACTGCACCAAGCACAGTCTTTGGCCATGTGCTGCGGGTTTGGGCACTTTTTTTTTACTTAGGACAGTGGTCCCTAGACAGGAAAGAGTTTTATGGAACACTTGGTTAACATACGCTCAATAGACAAAATGTTCTTTGTCCAGCCGGACAGTATTTATTTATTAAGTGTTTAGACAAAAGGATCAAATAACAAATGTAAGTGGGACGCGGCCTGCATCCAACTTAAGAACATACCTGGGAAACATAAAAGGAAGGGAAGGGCGGAGTTTCAGGCAAGAACATAAAGTCTGTGTACAATAGTATTTTAGACTTAATTTACAGAAGAGTACCATTGCATTTTGAAATCCAGATGTAATAGAAACATATGGTACATATGGTGTCGACGGCGCTTCGATCCCTTAGGGGAGAATCATGGGATCATCTTCAGGACAGTGAAAATAAACATGCCTTTGTGTACACATTGTAATTCATGTTTGTCAAAATACTGAGTAACAAAAAGTACAGAGTTGCAAAAAGGGAAAAAAATTGAGGGGGAGAGAAGGGGAAAATAAATATTACATTTTGCAGTGGATTCTGCTGCGATGCTGTCCAATACGTAGTCTGATCTTTTGAGTTGTCTGTCCCATATATATTTTTGAACAGGGGTAAAAAAAATGGCATACACAACATTTGCAGTGTTACAATTCGAAAAAATACCTCCTTTCAAATTATATGTGGTTGAAGGTGGAATCTTTACCTTCCATGGTCGCGTCACATGCACTACATTCACCATATCTAACGTGGCCCGAAAGGCGTGGCAGACCCCATAGGTCATTGAGGGTATTTTTAGGGGCATTGGTGGGAAGAGCAGCCCTTACCAAATGGCCCTTAATATTTTTTGCTCGGTTGAATGCAAACATTGGCCGTTCAATGTTCAGGACCCCCGCATTTAGGACTTTCCAATGTTTCAGGACACTCTTTCGTATGGCATTGGTTGCAGGGGTATAAGTGGTGACACATACCAGTCTGTCCTGGGTTTGTTAGGGTTTAGGTACTAGTAGGACATCCCTGGGACAGTACCAAGCCCTTTTTAAAGAGCGGCGAACCAATTTGCGTGGATATCCACGGATACACAGTTTATCACTCAATGTTTTTGCGTCACAAAAGTAATCCTCTTTATGATAACAGTTCCTTCTAATTCAGAGGAATTGTGAATAGGGAAGTGTCACGTAAGGCACGGGGATGGTGACTGCTGTAACTAAGCAGTGTGTTGCGCTCAGTAGGTTTACGGTACAAACTAGTCAGTTGACCATCATGGTGTTCGATTTTCAGATCGAGGAAGGCAATGCTGTTCTTACTCTCAGATAGGGTGAATTTCAGTCCCCTACAGTTATTGAGCCAGTGAAAAAACTGCAAAAGTGTCTCAGCTGAGGCATTCCAGATCATAAATATGTCGTTTATATAACACTTTCACAGGCAATGCCACTGTGGAAGGGGTTATTTGAATGAAGGATGCATCTCATTTCGAGGTCGTCCATGTACAGGATAGCTAGATTGGAAGCAAAAACTGCTCCCATTGAAGTATCCCACACTTGGCCTTAGAACTGCTCATTGAATAGGACGAAGTTTTTGGTTAGGCATATTTCTAGAAGTTGTAAAATGAATAATGTGGGTACTGCATGCTGGCGAGGGCGCTGATTGAGTACTTGTTCGATGACCAACTTTGACTCAATTTATGGGATGTTGGTGTACAATGAGTTTACATCCAACGTGCACATTGTGTTGGATTTAGGGTCAAAGGGATATTCCTCAATCAGGTTGATCATAGACCTGCTGTCTCTTATGTAGCATTCGGTCTGCGGCACAAAATCTTTAATGAAATGGTCAATGTACTGCCCTAGTGGCTCCAAAATGGAGCCGCAGCCAGAAACAATCGGCCGTCCTGGTGGTGTCTCTGCATTTTTATAAATTTTGGGCAGACAATATATTACAGGGATTCTGGGAGATTTAGTATTGAGAAACTGGTGTTCCTTCTTGCTAAGGAATCCTGCCTCGAAGCCTTCATTGGTGATTTGTACAAGAAGTTTTTGAATTTCTCTGCTTGGGTTGCATGGCAGTGTGCAGTAATGATCAGTGTTGCTTAACTGCCTCAAGATCTCATTTTTAGGTCTTGCGTGCGAACGCAGCGCATGCGCTGTTTCTCTAGCTAAACTATTGTTGCTGCTTTGGTGCTCGAAGGGAGACAGGAGGTGGCACGCGCGGACAGGAGCTGTGCACTCCGTACGCGTGCACATATCCTGTCCCCGGAGTCTGGCAGCGCGCGCATCGCGTATTTTCAGTTTCCCTCCCCCCGTCGGCATAGAAAACCCTATTATCTTTTAGCACAACGTAAATTAGTTTTCAATGAAAACCTCTTATTCCTCACAAGATTCTATATATCCTAACCTTGTTTTTACTTTCTGGTAAACAAATTTCACCTACAACATGAAGTTGGTTCTTGGTCTAAGAAAGCTTAAGTTGTATTCCGATCTGGAAACCGGGTGTTCGGAGGCACCAGACTGTCCACCATTAGGCAAGTGACTTGCGAAAGACTTGTTTTCACTCTCACGGACTATTAATAGTGCTAACAGAAAACGGATCCTAATGGATCGATCCCAAAACAAATTCAAGAACTTTAGGCACACATCCTCAAGATGGCAGCATTGTATCTATTAATCAAGTATACCTTTATATCGTTATCTTTTGAGGAGCCGCGAGGGTGTTACTATATGAATTAATTTATGTGAGCGCCACCATCGACTTTTAATATATTTTATCTTGTTAAGCACTTTACATTTTTTTTCATCAGGGATCACATAATGTATGTCCTTATTAAAGAAAAGTCACTATCGATGCCACGTTCGCATCTTCACCAAGTAACACGTCATAACAGTAATAATAATAATCTTAATAATCATATTTCCTGTCCCATTTGGATAGGTCAGGAATAACGTGTTGTTCTGGCACAACTTTATGTGGACTTATGTAGGATGATGGTTACACTCTGTCCGTCCTGTCCGTGGGTGGGGGAAGTATTCTAATATTTTTTTTAGTTATTTATTCATTTTATTATTCCAGCATTGTCTGGTTGTCTCCAAATGCAGCGTGAAGAAGCTCGACAAACATCGTGGTGTGTGCACACATGAGTGGTAACTTTAAGATACTTACCTGGATTGTCCGGGAGTTGGGTACATACGTCAGAAGATATATAGGGCGTTATCCTTCTTGAAACTTCACAAAGTGAATATTGCGTCTCCAGGAGACGCATCTCAATGACACTAGGTTGAAAAGGTAATGAAGAAATGGAAAGGGCAGCTATATCACGCCTCCTAATCGAGCTATGTTAATGTGCATAGTGCCGGGGACTCCCTCCTCTTCCCATCTATGTGGAAGCTGATTTGGAGGGAAGGTACGTCATCTACAGGGTCAACTTCAGGGAAGGCCATATCCTTGGTCAATTGATATGCCTCCAATATGGACGACCCTCAGTTCTTCTTCAAGATGCAGGCAGTGCTTGGATCAGACTTTGATGGTCCTTTTCTGTGGGTAGGACACTAGAAATGTGTTTAAAATGGGGATTGGGATAGATTACCTCAGAAGCTTGACAAAAAGCCACAGATGATCTTGGCTTGGGGGAAGGCAAAGACACATTCACGGATATGGTGATTCCCGGTGGATGTAATGGCGGATGTTGTAGGGAGGGATATACTACTGAATAAACTGGCAGAATATTTGGAGGCTACTTGGGGCACAAAAGGATCCCTTTCCAACAATTGGGAAGCCAGGAAGGTCGTAATACGGGGTCAATGCGTGGGGTTCACATGTGGGATGCGTAGACAGCGGCAGCTGAAACTGCAGTTGGAGGATAACACTTTGGCAGTATTATAGGGTCAGGATTTGTCTTGCCTGGAGTGTCAGAGGGACAAACTGCGGGTTATGCTCAGTATTCCCAAGAAATGGGACAGATTAATGCATACACACTCACGCATTACCGGCAGCACCTGCATCAAGAGGGAGGTAAATCGGGCAGGCGCTAGGCTATTGTGTAGGGAAAACAGCATACCTACAGAACTCCACCTTATTTATTTATTTATTATTTTAAGAATTTATAGAGCGCGACTGTCACCGTTGCAGGCATCCTGGCGCTAATAGAATCCAGACTACAGAAGGCAGCGAAGTATGCCTGGGGAGCGAAGGCTAGCCAGGGAAAAGCCAAGTTTTTATCTTTTTCCTAAACTGCATAAGTTCATTAGTGGCCCTAATCTCGATGGGGAGAGTGTTCCAGAGTCTGGATGCAGTCACCTGAAAGGATCTGCCACCAGCTCTGAACTTCTTAAATCTGGGAACAACTACCAGTTTAGCATCCGATGAGCGAAGGTGTCTGGAAGGGGTGTACCAGACAAACTTGGACCTGAGGGGGACTGGGCCGCATCCGTGAAGAGCCCTAAACACAATGCAAAGGGCTTTAAATTGAATCCTCTGTCTAAGAGGAAGCCAATGTAGTTTTGCAAGGGCAGATGGACCATGAGATCTCCTAGGCAGCCCCAACGCCAATTTAGCCGCCGCAGATTGAACCCTTTGGAGTCTGTCCAGTAGATACTCAGGGGACCCGAGCAGGAGGGCATTACAATAGTCCAACCTGCTCAGGATGGTACATCTAACCACCTGGACGCGGGCATGAGATGGTAGCAGGGGCAGAACCTTCCTGAGTGGGCGAAGGATGGAGAAACAACAGGCCGATGTTTTCTGAACATGGGTGTCCATACTGAGCCCATGGTTCAGCATGACTCCCAGGTTACGGACAGAGTCTGAAGGCCGGACGCTAGAGCCGGATTCCGGGGGCCAAAAATTGTTCGGAAACGGGCGAGGGATCCTTGTTCCAGCGCTAAAAAGCACTTCAGTTTTCCCGGCATTAAACTGAAGCGAGTTTGCCTTTAACCAGCTGGCCGTATTCCTGAGGCAGTTGTGTAAAACCTCCACAGAGATGGACTCCTCTCCTTCCAAGGAAAGGATCATCTGCGTGTCATCGGCATAATTAATAATTCGAATGCCAAAGCCTTTGATGAGCGAGATTAGTGGCCTAAGGTAAATATTAAAAAGGATAGGGCTGATGGCAGAGCCCTGGGGCACACCATGCAGGACGGGGGAGAAGGGGGATTGAAAAGGAGGCATAGAAACTGCCTGCTGCCTGCCCTGCAAAAAAGAGTGGAACCAACTCAGAGCCGAGTCTCTCACCCCTGTCTCAAACAACCGCCTTAACAAGATCTTATGATTAACCGTGTCAAAGGCGGCAGACATATCAAGCAGAATCAAAAAAGAAGCCTGATTTCTGTCTGCACGCCTCTGAAGTTCATCCATGGCGGTGATGAGGGCTGTTTCGGTCCCATGGGCCGGCCGGAAGCCAAATTGGTCCTCGTCAAGTAGGAGAAGTTGTTCTAAGTGGGTGGAAAGAGTGTTACTAACCACTCGCTCGACTATCTTGGCGGGAAAAGGCAACAGTGAAATGGGTCGGTAGTTTTTTGAACACTCTGGGTCCAGAGAGGGTTTTTTCAATGCAGATGGTGCAGTTGCATCTTCATGGGAGACAAGTAAGGCAACCTTCCAGCACCATTTGGAGGGGGTATATCATGGGGTACCTATAGTGCGTTCGAATGGATACAGGCTTATATGGTGCCATTAGACATTCCCAGGATGGGGGTGGTCATGGTGGAGGAGCTCGACACTGATATGCTGGAGGAGCTGCGGGCAGCTCTACAGATGTTACCTAAAATTCCTGGCTGAATTTTATCAAGGCTTTCCAGCAGAGTTGACTTAAACTGCTTGAGGTATTCTTGGAAGCCCAGGAGTCACCTTTGCTTCCACCTAGCATGCAAGAAGACCTTGCATGCAGGATGCTTAAACCAGAAAGGGAATGGGTCGGGCCCAGCATCGCATCACTACCTCACGAAGATCAACTCCGAAGTAAAGATCTTATGTAAGCTTTTGGCCAATCGTCTGAGCCGGTAATTAGTGGCCTGGTGCATGCTGATCAATGTGGCTTTATACCCTGCTGCAGTAGACCATGAATCTATAGCGGCAGATGCCTGTGCTTCATGAGATGGAGTGCAAGCGGGAGGAAATGGCCTCAATTGATATCGAAAAGGCATTTGATAAGGTGGACTGGGGGTTTCTTTTAGAGGTGATGTATGTTATGTGGTTTGGCCCTCGGTTTCGGTCTTGGATTCAACTGCTTTATACTAGTTCTGGTGCCTAGGTCAGAGGTGGACAGTATGGATCGGATAGGTAGGACATTCAACATGGAACAAGACAGAGGTGCCCACTATAGCCCCTCTTGTTTGCTTTGGCAGTGGAGCCACTGGCAATTCAGGAGCAACAGGTTATGCATGACTGGGAAATAGAATTGGGGCAGACCAGTCATGTGATATCAGTTCATGCTGATGATGCTCTGTTTTATCTGCGTGCCCACAGAGAGACTTTGCCTGTGTTATTACAGCTACTGGGGACCTTTGGTGATGTGTCCGGTCTAAGAATGATTAAGAAGTCATTCCCACTGGCAGTGTTGGTGAGGATCTCTGCGAAACAGCTTCTGATTTGGGGTTGAGGTGGGAGGTTGTTCATTTCCGATACCTGGGTGTGATGGTGGTGCAAACTAAGGAAAAGCAATTGCAGTATAATATATTCAGCAAGTGATTGACTCCCTGCATGTTTCTATACGGTTTTGGAACACTTTACCACTGTCGCCTAGGGGCAGAATTGCAGTATCCAAGATGGTGCTTCTGCCTCGTTGCTTGTGTACAATCCAGAGCTCGTTGTGCCCCCTGCGTGCTGGAGTTTTTAGGCGGTTTAATGCACTCCTCCCTTCGTCGAGCCAGGGCAGCACACTGCGCTGCTCTGAGAGTCATGCTGTGTTCAGGTAAGGACTTAAAGCGCTGCCTCTCTACGCCTATATTTTTCATTGGCTTGTTTTATTTGTCTAGGTCTTGAATGACAATCCCCCCACCCTTATCCGCGGGTTTGATGATTAATGCTTGGTTAGTTTTTAACGCGGAGAGAGCTTGCTTCTCCTGTAGAGAAATGTTATAAGGTATGAATGACCTTTGCTTTGATAGATTAGTTATATTATTCATGACCAGTTTCTCAAAGGTGAGACTTTCACTCTGGACCATCCCTGCGGTGGGAGAGAAAGTAGTTGGTGGCCTGAAAGGGGTATTGGTGTTTCTAGTAGGTGTTGGATTAAGGAGGAAGTAGCTGTGTAGTCTCACTTTTCTTAAGAACCTAAGGAGTTCAGTCTGTGCATCTAAGAAGTTTGGGCGAATAGTGGGTACAAATGAGAGCCCCTTATTGAGCAGAGATAGTTCATTATCTGACAGATGGTGATCTGTGAGGTTGAAGATAGGGAGTAGAGAGTCAGTTTGGGGTATGTCATTTGGTCGAGACATTTTCTGGGGTGTCCATTACCATTGGTAATGCTGTCGGCGTGTGAATCGTTCGCCCGGAGGATTGGGCCATCACTCTTTTCCTCTTCCCCGTCTCTGAGGTTCTGATTGGCTTCTGCCTAAAAAAGCATTTCTTTGGAGGTACTAGGTCCTTCTCCTTGATCGGAGCTTTCCGAAGATTCAGCCGAACTTTCAGAGAAGCCTACCTGGTTTTGGCGTTTGTTAAAATGACCCCAAGGTCTAAGATTCTGAGAACCGCTGTATGAACGATTTGTATAGTAGTCTTTATTTAAATAGGGGTATGCTCGTTCCTGTGTGAAGGCCTTTATATCTTTCCTCGCTTTGTTTGCTTTTTATTCTGTTCTAGTCTGTAGAACTCATCTATGGTTTTTTGTACTTCAATGAGTTTCTTTCCATCTGTTGTTATTTTGGCCTTTATTGTGTTTTTCTAGATCTTCAATTTCAAAGCTAAGTTTTTTGAGTTTTTCACTGGCTATATCTATTCCTAACACCATCCAGTGTCTGGAACATGTGGTGCTAATGGAGCTGAAACCTATTATATTTTTGATATTGTCAGTAAAGACTCTTGGGACCTGTAGTCCTACCGGGATAGTGTCGGCCTTAAGGTAGTCAGTAAGAAGACGTATCATAAGGTGTAGTCTGACTTATTTCTTTCTGCATTTCTCTAGTTGTTCGCCTAATGAGGTGCTCTGTTCGCTGGGGGGTGGCTGTGGTTTCTGAAAGTAGGGATGGGCCCTCAAGAATTTTCTTGATATAGTCAGCGGAGTAAAGTGGGGTGTGGTCTGACATGCCTGAAGAGAGTGCTGAATAGAAGTTCACGGTAGAAGTAGTAAGGCAGGTTAATTGGGACAGGGGTGAACCCACTTGGAGGAAAGTGGTAGGGGAGCAAAAGCCCTTGCAATCACTTGATTGCGCTACATACTATTTAAACAAGACCAGGGAACCCAAAGGCAATGTGTTAGGGACCTTGGGTGAATAGATTTTTACTTAGGACAGTGGTCCCTAGACAAGAAAGAGTTTTGAGGAACACTTGGTTACCATCGCTCAATAAACAATGTTCTTTGTCCAGCCGGACAGTATTTATTTATTAATAAGTGTTTGGATAAAAGGATCAAATAACAAATGCAAGTGGGACGCGGCGGCCTGCATCCAACTTAAGTAAATACATGAAAAACATAAAAGGAAGGGAAGGGCGGAGTTTCAGGCAAGAACATAAAGTCTGTGTACAATAGTATTGAAGACTTCATTTACAGAAGAGTACCGTTGTATTTTGAAATCCAGAACTATTAGAAACATATGGTACATATGGTGTTGATGACTTTTCGATCCCTTAGGGGAGATTCATGGGATCATCTTCAGGACAGTGAAAATAAACATTCCTTTGAGCAAACATTGTAATTCATGTTTGTCAAAATACTGAGTAACAACAAGTACAGAGTTACAAAGAGGGAAAAAAATTGAGGGGGAGAGAAGGGGAAAATAAATATTACATTAGAGCATGTTAAGGGCAGACCATATATTTACAATTCCTGTGACCACGGCCCGGCCAACTCCATGGGCCTGGCCAACTCTATGGGCACTGCCAACTCCCCACAGGCACCTAACTCAACTCCACGCAAGACCTTTGGCCGTTTGTGAAGGTGGGTCAGCTGCAGGCCCTGCGGCCTACTGCCCAGATGTAGGCAACCCATAAAGGGGGCACGCAGCCCCCTATCTGAGCCAATCACTGCCCAAGGACCCCATCATCTGGGTTCTGGCCAATTACTGCTAGGGGACGGGGGACACCCCCCCTGGGATAATTTCAGACCCCGGGGACCCCATCCCACAGGGCCTGGCAAATTAATGCAAGGAGAGGGGGGCCGTGTGGCTGAGGTTGGTTGCTGGACCTCCCGTAGGACCCAGCCCGCAGCAAGCACAGACTTCGGCTGTACGGCCTGGGACCAAGCTCACACCCAAACTGCACCAAGCTCAGTCTTTGGCCATGTGGGGCGGGTTTGTGCTCGGCCAACTCCCCACTGGCACCTAACTAAACTCCATGCACGGTCTTTGGCCGTGTGCGAAGGTGGGTCAGCTGCAGGCCCTGCGGCCTACCACCCAGATGTAGGCAACCTGGGAGGGAGGCACGCTTCCCCCTATCTGGGCCAATTACTGCCCAAGGACCCCATCATCTGGGGCCTGGCCAATTACTGCTAGGGGACGGGGGACGCGGGACGCAACCTTTCTCCCTGAGATAATTTCAGGCCTTGGAGACCCCATCTCTCAGAACCTGGCAAATTAATGCAAGGAGTGGGGGACAGCGCGGCCTTCCCTCCCCAGGCTTATTTCGGCCCTGGGGACCCTATTTCCCAGGGCTCGTCCATTTACTCACTCCTTGCCCCGATTTTGGCCCAGGAGTCCCAATCCTTCAGAGCTCAGCCACTTCATGTTGGGTACCCAGGACCCACCCAGAGAATGAATGCCCTAGCAGTTTCTGCCGGTGTCCTGCCTCCAGCGGGAGCCGCCATTGCTCCCGCACTCAAAATAATGCTGCTCCCTGCGTGCGGGAGCAGTTCGTTCATCTGTTTTCTTGCCACTTCACAGCAGGCAGGGAAACAGATGAAAAGTCCCCTCCCGGTGGGCGGGAGAAGTTTTCCTGCTCCCACTCATGGGAGTGGATTTAATATTTGCTATCGCTGGTCAGGAGCAGTCAAAGCTCCTGCCAAGCGAAAGCAATCATCTATGTCCTGAGGGTGGGCACCTCGGGACATAGTGAGCTGGCCCTGGTGGGTGGCGGTTCCCAGGTCATTAATGGCTCCAGGGAAGGACTGCATGGCCCCCCCTCCCTTATATCTGCACGGTCTGGCCCTACGGCAGTGTTGGCCCCTGGCACCCAAAACAGCCAGGAGTGGGGCCACGTGGCCTCCCCTCCCCATTCACACAATCTGCCTGGCCTCAGGGAGTTGGTAGTCCCCGGGGGGCGAAAATGGCCCGGTAGTGGGTCTGCACGGCCCCTTCCCCTTACAAACATTGACCTTGCCCCAGGGAGGTGGCGGTCCTAAGGCCATAAACGGCCTGGTGAGGGGGGCTGCGTGCCCCCCTTCAATTTTACTTGACATGTTCACGGGAAGGTGGCGGTCCCAACGGCCGAACTCAACCATACGAAGGGGAGCCACGTGTGCCCTTTCCTCAATATACTGATACAGATTCGCCCCCAGGATCTGGCCCACCCCCGGGGCTGAAGTAAAAACAAGCGCTAGAGACAGTTCTTTTTTAAAATTTTTGCTTAGATTTGCAGATCCTCTGCATTTTTCGAGACCAGAATTTTTTATTTTTTTAAAAAGTGCTTATTGGCCCCGGCAGAGTCCCCATGGGACCATTAAGCCTAGGGAGTTCAGGGCATTCCTACCCTGCCTCCTTTTCTTAATGGGTGCCAACACTTCCTGGTTGAAGTGTTGGCAGCCAATGTGATCTCAGTGTGAGATCTGTTGAATTAGCGGAGGATTCACGTCTCTAGATATCTATATATTTTTTCTTAAATAACTCAAAAACTACTGAAGGGATTTACACCAAATTACAAAAGGGCTCTTTTTGTATCAAGAGCTACCTTTCTGCCAAATGATGTTAAAATTTCATTCAGTGGTTCGGGCCGTAGTCATGTTCAAAATCCCTATCGAAAAAACACGTTTCGGGACCCCACTTTTGCTCAGCTCTAGTTGACGAATCACACTGAAACTTTCCAGACAGAAGCTGAAGTGAGTGCTGAACTAGATTCGATGAGTTCATGAAGATTCTTCAAACGGCGCCAAAGTTATTAGCAAAACCAAAAATTATTTTCTTATGGAAACTAGGTTCTAACTAGAACTTCCTACTGGCGACTACCAGTAGGAGGGGGGGAGGTGTATATGCGTTTTTAGGGTTTAGAGTGGGTGAGGGGGATTTGGGTGGCACAGGTATTTTTAGGGTTTGGTGAGGGTATTTGTGTGGCAAGGGCATTTTTATGGGTTAGGCTGGGTGAGGGGATTTAGGTTCCATGGGTATTGTTTAGTGTTTAGGCTGGGTGAGGGTATTTGGGTGGCAAGGGTATTTTTAGGGTGGGTCGGGTTATTTGGAAGATAAGGGCATTTTTCCGGTTTAGGATGGGTAGGCTTTAGGATCGATATAGATATATACATATATCTATCATATATCTATCTATAGATCTATATATAGGTATATATATTCGAACACTTTTCCACTCCCAATCCGGGCTGAAACATGGCAAGCACACAGGTTTCCGCTTCCAAGTTGCTTTATTACAAACCCCTCTTATAGGTATATATATATATATATATATATATATATATCAGGCCCAGATTCCCGGTACAGGCTAGTACCCGCTCTCGAGTGGGTCATCCCAAGGGCCCCGGAAGCCCAATATATTTCACCACACGTTTTCTTTTCCAGAAAATACGTAGACGACACACCAAGAGTTTGCTGTGCTGTGGAGATTTATTGGCAGCAAAAACAAACAACGCGTTTCACCTCACGGCTTGCTCACGTTTGCTGTGGATTCTAAAACATAGTCCTTTTACATTGTCTATACACTCTTCATAGAGATAGGACTATTACATAAACACCAAAAGTGCAAAGTGTGGGGGACATTTTGGAATTGGAAACCTCATCAATCCTTTTTGGTTTGGTAAGTGTCAAATGTAAACCAAAGTATATGAATATCTCTTCTATAACATAACGTGGTAAGGCATTGGAGTGCTTACAACCAACATTGCTCCATTTGCGTTTGTAAATATCCAACTTCAATTATAAGCATGGGCATACCGCCTTATACAAATGTGACAAATATGCTAATTGGATACCAAAATAGTGTCCTTCATAGGACCACTGAAATTCTGCCCAAGTGGGCATAGTCTTGGAGTTTGTTTAAGTCCATAATTATCAAACCATAATTATTTAAAACATAGTTTTCAAATCAAGCCCAAGTGGGCAAAGCCAAAAGGTCTTGTTAGTTATATGCATCTGTTTACAACACATTTAGACGATCCGAGTTCATAATTAGATCTTTGCGGACTTTCCCTTGTAATACATCATTCAGAGTGTCTCGCATATCTGTCTCCATGTATGGTTGCATTATCACGCCCCAGTGGGCTAAGTCCGTAGTTTTTTAATTTTTATGCATACACTAGCAATGAATCCAAAGTAACTGTGTTCATGATTATCTTTCTCCAGACTATTCATTGTTCTGTTTCAATCCTCCAAAAGAACAAAAGGGGGGTATTTTCTACAAACATTTTCTGTGAATTAAAACAAAAAAATTATTTTAAAAGAGACGACTTACGTTCAGCAGCTAAGTATTCATCTACAAATTCATGTTCAGGCTAATTCATATTTACATTTTTCTCTCAATATTCAAGGTGTACAGAAAGTTCCTCATGATTATTAAGACCCTGAGGAAAGGTTGTTTCAAAGTCAATAATATATCTCGATTCCATCTTTCTAAGACGCATAGTCCTATCCCCACCACGTATCCCTAGATCGATCTTGTCTAGCACTACCATTCTAAGCAAATTTTCCTTTTGGAAGTGGTATTCGAAAAAATGCCTGGCTACAGGGTATTGTATGTTGTGGTTTTTAATTGCCCTTAGGTGCTGCAGCACTCTTTCCTTTGCTTTAAGCGTGGTGCTTTCTATATACCACTTATCGCATGGGCAGATAAGTAGGTATACACAGTACATTGTATTACAGTTTACATTCTTCTGTATTGAAAACACCCTCCCAGTGCTTGGGACAGTCACCTCTTTGCAGTTAAAGCTGTTGCGACAAGCTTTGCATGATTTACAACATTTAAACCCAGGTGTATCCATCGGTTTTTTAGTACTAGTTACTGAGTTAGGGCTGAGCTCATCTCTCAAAGATTTGCCTTTTCTGTATGTAACCTGTGGATTGGGGTTTAGGTGCGATTTCAGATGTTGATCTGTCAAAAGCACATGCCAGTGTTTCATGAGAATTTGTTTCACATCTCTAGCTTGGCCTGAGAAGGTGGTAATGAATCTAATGTTAGACTCCGTATCCTTGGTCTTATTGGTGTCTAACAGATCTTTCCTTTCTTTGGTATTCACCCTTTTCACCGCTCCCTGTATAGTTTTGTAATTATACCCACGATCTTTGAAGCGTTTGATCATGACCTCCTGTTCCTTTTCAAAAGCTTCATTAGTGCTGCAATTACGCTTAGCACGTAGCAGTTCCCCATAGGGGATGCTATTTATGAGGTTTCTGGGGTGAGCACTCCTTGCATTTAGTAGGCTGTTGCCTGCTGTCATTTTCCTATAGAGACTGGTCACTATTGCAGTCCCTTGGATCTCAACATTGATGTCTAGGAATTCTATCTTGGATTTGTGTATGTGTTCAGTGAATCTGAGGTTGATAGTATTGTTATTCAGCTCACACACAAATCTTTTCACTGATTCTTCCGTGCCATCCCAGATCACGAAGATGTTGTCTATGTACCTCAGCCACAGGACAACATTGGTGTTAAAATTGGCGACCTCGCTGGACACCTGCTCCTCCCACCAACCCATGAAGAGGTTGGCATAACTGGGGGCGAAGCAGGTGCCCATCGCCGTGCCCTGTGACTGTCGGTACATCAACTCATCAAAAATAAAAAAGTTGTGGTGTAGACAAAATTCGATGAGTTTAAGCAACATTTTGGAATGTCACACAGCATCTCCACAGAATCTCCACAGCACAGCAAACTCTTGGGGTGTCGTCTACGTATTTTCTGGAAAAGAAAACGTGTGGTGAAATATATATATATATATATATCTATATATATATATATATATATATATATATATATCCATATCCATCCTACTGGCAGTCGCCAGTAGGTACTTAGGACCTAGTTTTCATAGGAAGAGTGTTTTTCTATTCACCACTGACTTTGGAACAGTTTGATGAATCTTCACGAAATTATCAAAACTGATATGATGCTCACTTCAGCTGTGGTATTGAAAGCTTTGGGGCTGAGAACCAGGGCATGCTTAAAAGCGCGTTTTCCCCATATTAGTTCCCATAGGACCTTTAGACACTGCTACAGCCCGAACTGCTTAACTGAATTACACCAAATTTGTCCTGAAGATAGATGTTGGTCTAAGGAAGTGCCTTTTTGTGATTTGGTGTAAATCTGTTCAGTAGTTGCGGGGAAATCTAAAGAAATTTCTACTTGTGTATATATAGGGATGCAGTGCATCAGCGACCCCTCCTGATCTCCTGCTTAGATCTGATTGGCTTCCAGCACTTCAAAGCAGGAAGTGTTGGCAGCCATCTTGTGACTAGGTTGAACCGAGTCACAAAAACATTTTTTAAAACAAGAAAAGGGGTCATGGTAGAAAAACCCTGACACCCAATGCTTTTTGGTTGGAGCATTTTCTTGTTTAAATTAAGTGGGAGCCGTGCTGGATCCGCGATTCGCGTCTAAAAGTTATTTAAAAATGAAGCGCAGACTCCGCTGCTTTATTTGAAATCGGCCCCTGGGTGGGACGGGTCCTGGGGAGAAGTATATAATAGTGAGGAGGGAGGTGCACAGGGCTCCCCTCCTTGGAGCATTACAGCCCTAGGCATTTTGAAATTTATATGAGGGTTGTTGTAGGCAATCCCTGTGCCCTGGAGACCGCTACTTCCCCAGGGCTAATTATTTTTTAATGCGCCGCGGCCCGGGCTACCCCCCGCAACCCTGGGGAGCGCCACCTTCCTGGGGCTCATATTTGTGTTTTAAATATTGTGGGGGCCTCTCTCTGCAGCCCAGTGGACTGTCGCCCCCAGAGCTAAATACAGCTCTTGCTTGATGAATGCGGAGCAGAATTGGTTTCACAGACAGGGATGTGCCTTTCCAGCAGCCCCCTTTCTGTGAAATTAGTGTCAGATCTATCAGGACATATGGAGCCTGCAGATACCGCGGGGACATTGAGGCTCCCCCTGTACTCCCTAACAGATGTCAATGGGTGCCCTGAGTGGAAACAGCAGACCCAAATGGAGGGTAGACCCCTTGAGGTTGAGTTCCCAGGGTCAAGATCGGCCAAGACAGCTGAGCGGAGAGTTTGAAAATGCGTATGTCTCTTTGCCTGCACATGTTTTTTTTGGCCTGCGCAAGACAGCTGGCCTTAGTGACATGCACACTTTGAAGCATCCTACTACTGTCCTCTGCTGCCAATGGGTAGCACAAGGCACACCCTGCATGTCTCAGGGGCAGTTGGCTGCTGCAGTGCGCACATTGGAAAAATAAAATGGCAGTGAAATCTTTTTATTGTCATTTTATGTTTTCCTGTGCTGCTCGCAATGGGCGTCAGGAGGGCGATGTGTATGTATTGAAGGTTTTATTCCTGCCTGCAAAATACTTACATTTTCATTGTAAAGGCGTGTGTGGTTTCGTCTTGCGTGGTATAGTCATTTGCATTGTAATGGACACGTAAAGGCATGCGTGGTTATGGCATGCATGTTCCCGTCATACATGCATTAACTATACTTTCATCTTACTGTAACATAAGTGAGAATATTTTAATTGGTGTCAAAATAGCTGCTACACTGGGGGATTTATGGCATTAGATCATTTGAGATGCTGAGGTGAATTATGGCCTCTCAGATTATAAAAGATATGGGTACCACTAAATTAGGCGTAGTTGCTCCAGCCCTTGATAAACCTACATGTATCTAGGAATCTCACTAAGTTTGATAAATGATTCTTTACGAAGAACAATGATAAAAACATAATTTCTAATGTTTATAAATGGCTCATGTTTCCGAACGAAACTTTGGGATCCATTTGATGGAATTGCTGGGAGATGAACTTAGTTGACACTTGTCAAATAAGGATTGAAGTATACATTAGGATATGCAACACAGCTTAAAGCACCAAGTCGAGAGAAACCTGGACTACATTTTCTTTATACTGGTATGCTCCAAATAGACTCCAGTCATGGAATCACTGTTATTCAAAGGTTTGTTGGCTAGGCTGTGGTGCCACATGAATTTGGATACATCTCATTTGACACTGCCCTAAATTACAGTCTGGCAGGAGGTTTTGTATTAGCTCAATGTTTGACATCCCCAATGCCTAAATTTTCCCTAAACATTATACTAAGTGTTTCAAACATTTTCTCTACCATGCCTTATGGTCAGACAAATTTATTTGACTGTGACAGGCGGTCACCTGCCTGTTCGGAAAGAATAGGACCCCATAAGCCTGCAATGTATACACTATTTTGTAATCTGCTGTGCATTAAGAACAATATGATGGCCCTAGATGGGATGGCCTACATTTTGTAGACAGATAGAGCTGAAGTTCTGAAATACCTATTCTCTGAATTCAGGGACCTCTTGTGCCCAAAATATCATAATCTTTAAGATATTTTCAATGGGGTGTTCACAACAATATCAGAGACTTTCACACATTTCAGTCTAAAGAGGCTTTTGTAGTTGCTGGCTTTATGGCAGATTACAATAGATGAACAGTCAAGGAGTGGCTTGGGTAGGAGATAGGTGAGGAGAGGGGTTATATTAGTTTTGTTTGTTGCATCATATTCTAAGTGGAACTGTTGTACCTTAATATGCTATTTGAGTTTCTAAGCCTATATTCTAAACAAAATCCACCCATGCTAATTTCCTTTTTGCTTCTGACTAATCTAAAATGAATTAAAACATTTATTATTGCAAAATATAGACTACCTCTATGCTGTCAGACTAAGCCTAAATAAGAAAATATTTACTTGTATAACTCCACAGTAACTTGACACTGTAATGCAAGTTGATAGAGTGCAGTTCAAATGTGTGCCGGAGAGGTCTATATTTGAAACTTAATGTTTTGGTATTTTGTCTAATACGTTGACGGGGTATAGAAGCAGGGCCCAAAATCCAAGTTTGTCACTGGCAAGTTACCTGAAGATTGAGGACCACTTCACTGTATGTATTAACATTCCTTCTTACTAACATCTCTAAATGATTACATAGATTTATAAGGCTTTGTTCTGCTACTCCTCCCTTCGAGTCGCTTAGACAAACAAGTGACTGACAGTGTCCTCCTGCAGAGTTAATTTTCAGTTTTCAAGGCTGAGCTCAAAACCTCCTGCTTGGCTTCTCAAGGCTATCACCCCCCCACCCCCCGCCCCCACACACACACACACACCAATCCCCGTTAATAACCATGTGCCAGCGTTCTCTGCTTTAACTCTCCCCGCCAGCTAGCCTGCCAAACCTATTCATTGATGGAGCAAAGACTGTGGCACTAGGTCTTTATCTTTGATGGGTGAAGTGGGGCAGAGGATTGTTTTGGAGGTGCTTGGAAAGAGGGTACGGTCAGACGTGCATATAAGGAGGAGGTGGTGTCATTCCACTGAAGAAGATGATGTAGAAGGCAAACAAGCTGCAAGGAGGCTTAACCGAAAGGGATGAGAAGTGATAAGGAAACTGTGAATGTGGATTAGCCTAAGAGATGAACATGCAGGAGAAGAAGATTAAAGAAGATCCTAAAATGATGAATGCATAAGAAAGGAGCAAGTGAGTAAATAAAAATTTGAAAGAGCGATGGAAAAGGTGAAAGTAGATGTATTCAAATGTGCAATGAGTGTGAAAGGAAAGATAAAAGGTGAGAAAAGAAATGTATTCCTAAAGGTTTGCTAATTATTGGCAAATATTCTTGAATAATCTCCACTTTCTCATCCTGTAACTCCAATTGTTTCATAGACCAACTTCTGGAAAAGAGTGGTCAGTCCCCCCAGCAAACTATTGCCTCCAACAAGCATCATGAATTGAAGGTGAAAGAACTTCTGAAGGAGCTGAATGTAAATAATAGAATGAGGATGATTTGGAGTATGTTGATTACTGGCAAGTGAATCAAACATTACCGCCTCCTTTCTCCCAATCCTTATGAAATGGAGGCTATTTCTAAGCATGCCGAAAACACGACTCTAGGAGCAGTGCAACACTTTCTCAATAACGTGGAATAACAAACATTTCTTGAATACACAATGTTCGGTCCCAATCTCAAGTATTGCCTTATCTTCTGCTTCCAATCTTGTAGCGAGATGTATATAGATTTGGAAGGTGTAATGCATGTGTTTTTAAACTTGACAATTAAAAAGGCGTCTCTCACTTCATTAACTGGGGTGGCAATCCTAGTTGATCTCCTTTTCCCTTGGTTCTTAGAACAAGTTTGGACTATTGTGTGACTGGGCGATAATTAACTTGATCCAAGAACTTTGTGTTGAGATGAATGCCGTCTTACTTTTCATTAGCACTGTTTTTAGGCAAATGTAACAAAGTTAATTGATAACCCCTAGGACTTGAAAGCCTCATTCCCTTGGTCCCAATTCAAGGCAGAAACTTCATTGGGAATAAAGCCAAAGCAAGGGAAAGAACCTGCTTGTCTGGAAGCTCGTGCAAATGTGGTGAAGTGGGAGCACTAAACCTCAAATTGCAGCTGCTGCACTGTTGATGTAATTGCCAACAGAAAGAAGAACTTCCAGATGGAGAAATGTCATAAAGATCTACCAGATTTGTCAGGATTGGCAAGACTAATGATACATTGTAAGAACTCACAAATGGCTTAAAAGTTCAAGTCTTGTATTAAAGCAATGCTTTTTATTTTTTCATATACAGCACATGGAAGAGAAAAAGGAGCAGCAAAGACAAATGGGGGCCGATATCAAAGGCAGCAGTTAAAACTAAAATCTAGCCACATGGTTCACTAGAGCAAAATATCATAGTATTAACAGAACATACCAGAATAGCCAGACCTGGCTTTATTGCTTACATTCTAGCTGGGCTCCCATCCTCCAGATAGTTCTGGAACAAAAACCATGTGCATCTTTCCTCTGTTTCAGTTTTCTTTTCTAAATTACCAAAATCTAAAATGGTGCAAACTGTATTCTTTTATTCTAAGCGATTGGGAGTTTCCGCTTTTATCTAATGCCTAAACAGTATGAACCTAGCTACTGCCATAACATTAAATATAAACACAACTGCTCGTTCAGTATATGATTGGCCCCCATTTAAAAACATGCTGGGCTACCATCCTCAAGATAATTCTGGAACAATAACGATTTGCGTCGATCCTCTGTTTCAGTTTTCTGTTCTAAAATACCAAATTCTAAAATGGTGCAAGCTGTATTTTATTCAGTATGAATCTGGCTACTGCCATAACATTAAATATTAACACAACATCGTTGTTCGGTACATGATTGTCCCCCGTCCAAAAACATTAGCTTCAATGTTTCTTATGTTTTTTAACCCCTTCAACGCTGATGACGAGCTGGGCTCGTCATGGCGTAGCCTCCTCGCACGCTGATGACGAGCCCAGCTCGTCACGTAACATGCGATTTACGAAAACTCCGCGCAGGAGCGGAATTCCGCTAGCGCGCATGGAGTTAAACTAAGCAGAGAGCTTCTCAACAGTTCTGTATTTCCCAGTTGATGAACAGTATGCAGGACAGGTTAGCCCCCTCTTGACTGGACCTATTGCATGATGATGTTGGACTAATTTTCATCTTGACCAGACTATCAACAGTTCCATAAAGGTGACACATTATAAAATAGTGCTTCCGTAGTTGGGCTAATACTGCCATTTGGTTTGCACTGGTTAGAGAGTGTGACGGAAGTCTCCATTTTATATTGCAACGAAGATAGCTATTCAATTTAGTGGTAATATTCATCAGATTATTATTGCAACAATCAAAGTAAAAATTGTAAACTTCAGTTCTTGTGTCAAAGTATGATAAAGGACGTTTGTTGCGGTAAGTCCATATAAGTTAATGCAATTTAATAAGGGTAACCCACTGTAAATCATGTTATCATTGATGTAACAGTTACCCAAGGGTTCCTATTCTCTCCATCAATATGTCAGTTAATGGATTATGACACTACCTAATGAGTAGTACCCTGGGGAATATCAAGAGCCTTAGAAATGTTGCTCCAAGTAGAGAGCAAAGTTTGAACCATCATCCTGTTTATTGTTATTTTAATTATATACTATTATCATTATAATTTGATTGGGTTTAAGTTTGGTAAATACCTCTGCCGACCTTCAGATGTCTGTACAAAAGATTTATAGCCAGTAACTGTATATCAAGTGCTAACATATTTTTTGTATAATAAATTCCCCTAATGCAGACCACCAAAATAATATGAAATATTGCACTCTGAGCCTTCCCTCATAATTGTAATGACAGAGCCATTTAATTCTTATGTGCACTCCCACGTAAAGGAAGTAAAGTTCCCTTGCTATTGCTTTGGTGGAAGGTAATACAAGAGGACTCTGTTCAGATACTGGAAGTGGTGAAGGTACTCGCATTTTATAGCATTAATTATTATATATATATATACATATACACCGTTACCATAGGAAAAGCATGGAAAAGCATTTTTTTGTTTTTCTTACAACTTTAGCGCTTAGTTCACAAATCTTTATGAAACCTTCCAGAACAAAAGTTCATCCACCGCAGTTCCTTTCTGTAAAGTTTTGGGATGATCTGTTGAGCGGGTGTTGATAAAACTGGGGATGAGGTACCAAAACTCGTTTCCCCCATGCAATTTTCCATAAGAACATTCAACAGCGATACAGCAAACATGGCTTAACGGAATGACACCTAATTTGGTAGAAAGCTAGATCTTGGCCCAGAAAGCTTACTTTTTGTACTATTTGGTGTTAATCTATTCAGTCATTTTTGAGTATGTATATATGAGGTTACGGCAGATCCGTTGACATGACCGATTAGATGTGATTGGCTGCCACCACATTAACAAAGATATGGCAGCAGCCATTTTAGAACTTGGAGACTCAGTCCCCTGGCATACAAAAAGAATAAAAACCATATCAGTGGAATAGTAGGGATATTCTGCCCCACTGGGCCTGGTTGGGGCTACGTCCCAGAGAGAAACCACCCCCTAGGCCCAAAAGTGTAAAGGCATGACCAACTGAGTCATTTGTAGGCCCTGGGGACCCCATCCAGAGTGAAGTAAACATTTTCACCAGGACACCCACAAAATCAAAAAGTGTCTAGCTCATGTCAGCACCTGCAATGGGTGCCGGTGAGTGCCCTGGGGGCCCTCTCTGCGACCCTCAACAAAAAAAAGTGTGGGTGTCACAAATGGGATCAGGTCCCTCACAAAAAGAAAAACAAAAGTATAATAAATGTGGGGCTGGAGCAACTCGTTTATTATTCACTGCCCCAGGAGGGAGCACCCCATAATGCCCTTTGTGGGCATATATAAATATGTTTTGGTGTAGGAGTACAGCAGATCGCTCGAAATACTTAACATAAAATGAGCCCCATGTTTCCTGGGGCCTGTAGAACATGACTCTAGGAAAATGAGTTGATATTTTTAAGCATTCCCAGAACTCAAATTTTCATCTTGATTTTAGGAACGCAGGGAATCTTAGTGTGTGACCTTCAGACTGCATTATGTGACTTGAAGAACTGACTTGACCAGTTGTTTCAGTTCACAGTTACATTAGTCTGCATGCTGCCTTCCTGGCTTTCTCTATAAGAGCTGTAGAGCGTGGCAGTTTTAAACAAGTGACCAGATTATTATCCTTTCTGGCAGGCTGGCATGGGATGTGCATAGCAGAAAGAATGATACTTCTCCTAGTGTGTGCTATAGATGGCTTCCTATTCAGAGAGTTATTTCCTAAACCTAATAATGAACTTTGTGAGTTCCATCTAGAAACCAGTATGACCGAAGTTGGAACATCATTCCTGGAGAAAATTAATTCCATGTTCCATTTTCAGATTTTTTTCTGTTTGTGGCTTTAAACATTCAAGCACATTCCCCACTTTTAATCCTTTCTCCCATATCCTTATAAATTTCTTCTTTCATCTCTCTAGACTTCTTGCCTACAAGCCACGAAAGGTTCATGAGTTTCAGACTCTATCCTAAGCCTTGTCTCTGTTCAGCTCTCCTCTTCACAGTCCGCAGTATCAGCAGCCGATGATGATGCCACTTATTTGCCTTACCTATTTAAATTTGCTCCATGTCTCAGGCTTGTGCGGCCACTGACCCTGTAGACCTCTAGGTATTCTGGCTAGCACTGTGCTCAGGGTATTTGGATAAAACCTTAGCAGAAAAGCGCAGCAAACAAGTGAGGAGAAGGACAGGCTGATTTTGAAACCTAAAAGTATTACATCAAGAGTGTGTTTTTCTCCTTTATTTGTTAAAGTTTATATATTGCAGTCAGTCCATTCCACAACACTCCTTAGCTGGAATGTGGTGGTGTCGAACCAGAAGCTCTCGGATTTCCGTAAGGGTCGGGATAGATTCTTCACTTGACCTGATGCCTTGATCTAACTTGGGTGAGTGCCGGATGTGAGAGTAGCTTCAAATATGCTAAGGCTTTGTCCTAGAATGGGCTGCATCATCTGTGCATATTCAGGATAAGTAAAGTGCATAGGATCGTACTGGGCCTTTAGAACACAGCCAACTCTTACCTCAAGTGGCAGCCCTATTAATCTCCTTTTTCCTGTAAAACAGTGCTTTTCAGATTCATAGCATATATCGTATTTGCTTCTATATAAACACTTCAGTAAAAATTGAATGGAAAACAAGCATCCTGAAGGAACTGCTGAACTCTCATCCAGTTAATTCAAAGGAGTTCGGTTTTCAAAATTTAAGAGTCCCGATAGTGATAGTAACAGTTTCTTGTTGAGCTGTTACCGGATGCTTGTGTAGAGAAAGGTAACCAACTACAAGACTCAGTCTTAACTTCAGACCACAGCACCTTCACAGCAAAGCCATAATTGGTAGAATAAAAGGTCTGAGAGGGAGAGAAACGGGGGCAGGATCTAGTTTGGGGCTACTCAAGAAGCAGGGGGGATTGTTGGCATAATACCTATGGACAGACCAAACTGATATTGATGCTCTCTCCCAATCTCCTAATGCGCCCTCCTCTAAAAAGCAGGGAAAAGAAGTTTGGAAGAAAGGCCTTTGAATGATTTCATAGAAAGGCCACTAAATGCAGATGTGAATGCATAAAGGGCAGCGTCTCAAAAGCAAGGGGATATCCTGCTGAAGTAGCCCTCTAATGATGTGCCTGCCATATGAGCTTAGTCTAATCCAAATTTTAAAGCGTGTTGATTGCAGCATGAAGTGCTTAGTGTAAGAGGGGACTGCATTACAAAATATAGGCTGCTATGCTCTTATCATGTTGTCCCAAGTGAAGTCCGTGATGAGGAAGGAAGGGCGGCTGGAGATTACAAAGGAAACCACAGTGGATGAAAGGAAAGGAGGTTTCATCTTTCAGTTTGCTTTTATTTCCTGCCTCTCTCTAGTGCCTCTTTAGGGAACAAATGAGGCGCAAGATCTGTACATTTGACCCACCAGGAGAATCATTCTCCTCAACTCTAATCAATTCTTCATGTTCTGCCTATATGAATTTGTTGCATTGTGTATTGTGGTGCATTTTGTCAAATGCGCCATTCTCTTTTACACTGCAGTTTTTACCTTCGTATTGAAAGACTTTATAGTGAAGCCAAGCATACCCATTCTTAGGTGAGAGAGAATGCCTAAGCACACTGAACATTAATAATCCTCAAGACTCTTACATCATAAATATATGCAGCAAAAAGGCAGAATAGCACCCACCTGGTAAACCCCTTCTCTTCAGTGTGTCTAGGATCCACCAGTTCCTTTGAAGGGGGATGCTTTTTCTGCTACAGGAGGCTGTGCCTCGAATTTTGGAACAAGTCTACTACAAGGCAGTGTTCATCTTTTGGATGTGGAAGTGTACCTGTCAACACACCCACTCTACTGCAGAGGTTGGAAAGCCAACATGAGCCTGCACGAAGGGATGGAGGATTCCCACTTGCGGCATCAGCTCAGCCCTCGATTTGAAATTTGTTGTCAAAATATGTGGAATAAAGAATGTCAGGCACAGGTTTTTTTGAAGGGAACTTTAAGGACCATATGCAGCATATGGGGTTTGGTGTAAGATGCAATTTTATTGCTAATGTGCATGTAAAAGGTTTTTTGTTTTTGTTCAATTTAAAGCCTGTTGAACGTAATTGTGTTAATCAATTTGATCAATAAACCATTAATTAAGCACTTTTGATTGAAATACATTGTTTAATTTCTTGTGGCAATCTAATCTGCTTTTTATTTTTCTACGTTTGCACTTTAATTTGTTCAGGACACTAATTATATGTTGAATGAAATTACGTTGTGTGAGTACGTGAGAACGTTTACATGAGAAGGCTGAGAAAATAGAAACTGAATTGTTGACAATTCAACTTTTTCTTATATTATTCAGCATGATTTTAAAACATGTTCCTCTAGGTATTGTTGAGACCTACTTAACAAAAGTACAATCCCATTTAATTGTGAACGTTTCAGCTGAATTTTGTTCTGCAACAGTTTGACACTATAAGCTGTACCAGGTCAGGTTTGGTATAAAAAAGTTTGTTTAACTGCCTTACATAAAACTGTTTCAATCTTTTTAAGTTACATTTTGGACAACACTTACAAAAAAAGTACTTCTGATTCCCAGAGATCATAAAGAAGCAGGGCGAAGAAGGCGTGCCAGACTTAGTCCATGTGATGCGTACGTTAGCAACTGAGAGCATCCCAAATCTCCCACCAGGGGGTGAATTGGCAAGCAAGTGAGTTAACAATAAGTGTGCATCTGCTTTTGACCAACCTGTACTTTTGTTTAAGAAGGCAGTTAGAAATGCCATTCCTCCCAAAATAAGGTTTGTTTGTTCGTTCTTAATCTATTTTTGTGTTATTTTTCCATATTCTCAAGTCACTCTGTGCATGTGTCACCTGAAAATGTTCTACATAAAGTTAAATTGGCTGCTAAGAAAGACCAAACAAACTTTAAAGAGTGTATAATTTGAGTTTTATTGTATGTCACAATGGGTGGGAGAAATTTCTTTGTGGCTTGGTTAGCCAGTATGCAACCAGCTTTCTAAAATAGTCAAATTTCCACTCACTCGGTGTCAAATGGGGCCTTGTAGCAAAATTAACTGCAATTTAAAAACTATGGGCTTTGACATCTGCTGGCCTAATTTGTCCCACCCGAGTGTCACATTTTTGTAATTTGCATTTGATCAAAGTGAATGTATAATACATTGTTTTGTAATGCAACTGTATGTTTTTTATAATGCGTGAGAATTAACACCAGCATTTCATCTGTGTGTTGATGTGGTAAGTGAAAATTTACAATAAATTATGAATTATTGTGCCCATCTGTTTTATTACCTAGATTACATTTTAATGTTTATGGATGAAGAATCTTTAATATTTATTTAGGTTTTGAAATGCTGTATATCTGTTTTTGATATGTGACCTATTAGTGAAAGTGGTTTCAAAGTGTTCTAGTTCTTAGTGACAACCTTTATTAAACTACTTGCTAATCCCAGCCAGCAATAGGGCATCTGGAGGAAAATGTATATCACCACTGGCCTGGAAACAGTTAATCGTTATAATTCATAACTTGAATTAGTTTAACTGCTGCTTGTATCACGCCTCTTTTTGGTGATAAGTACCTCCGGGAGAAGTGACCATTTCTGGCGGAGCATTATTTCTTGCCCAACTCATATTTGTGTCCACTGTATAACCTTGGAACAGGTTTTCCTGCATTAACTTATGATTAGCAGCTACATTTGGGTTTCAAGTGGACAATCTTGCTGTATTTTTAATATTGATAATGATATAGAAACAAGCCAGTAAAGAGAATATACTTAACTTTTACAATTGAGAAACCTACGGTTTTAGTTGTGGGTTCCAACACCTTGTGTAATAGTTTTCAAAACCTACATTGAAATTACAGAATGCACAAATTAAAAGATGACATATTAAAGAGTCTAGGATTTAAACAATACACATCAGAAATTCAGCTTTTTCATTCTTTACCTGTTAAGCCCTTCTGCTAGAAGACCGATAAGGATTCAATATCCCAAATAGTTTCTAAAGATTCACTTTTCTTGGCACTTTGACTTCATCTGTTGCAGCTCCCACAAAAATAAATAAACGTACTTCTCTAGCTTAAGTATTGTAGAACAGTCAGCTTGGTGATCATAGGATAGGATAGTATTTGTAAAGCGATCTATACCCGAAAGTGTCAAGGCGCTGGGTAGACAAAAGCAAGGGCAAAAAAGCGCAACCGCTGATTAAGAGGGGAAAAGACATGATTACAGGAGTTTCCTGAAAGCTGAAAAAGAGCATGCGTTGCCAATGGCAGGGGGAGTGAGTCCCAGAGTTTGGCAGCGGCAACCGAAAACGAGCAACCGCCCCATCTGGATCTGCAGAATCTAGGCGAGACCAGTTTGTTCTGTGTGGATGATCTCAGAGTCCTCCCTCGCGTATACCATTGAAACAAGAATTTGAGTTGGGGCGGGCCTTTGCTATACATGGCCACATATACTGTGCTTAAGACCTTGAATGAAATACGCTCCCTGATGGAGGAGCCAGAGTAAGGTAGGAATACCTTCTCTGGCAGACTGAAGTTTGGGAATATTTTAAATCAGTTTTGCTGCTGCATTCTGTACCACCTGGAGCTTATTCAGAGATGTTGCAGTGATATTGAGGTGTAGCGCGTTGCAGTAATTAAGACGAGAGGTAATCAGTGCGATGATAGAGGGCCGATATAGTTCCGAGGGAATAAGTGGAAGTGGTTTCTGAGGGTTCTTAAAATATAGAAACATGTACCAACTGTACGATTGACTTGGGCATCAAAGGTGAGGCCCTCATCAATAATTACCCCCAGATTTTTAGCTGTTTTTACCGGGGCTGGAAGAGTCCTGCATTCTGTAGGCCACCAGGCATTAGACCAGATAGAGTTCTGTGGTCCAGAACTAGTACTTCAGTCTTGTCTCTGTTGATCTTTGGAGAATTGCCTTTCATCCAATGAATGAGGTTTGACATACAAAGATTAATCCATCAATCAATCCGGACATTTGTAAAGCGCACTACTCACCCTTTGTGGTCGCAAGGTGCTGGGGGGTGGGGGGGTAGTCTACTGAAGGTTAGCAGGTCCTGGGTCTGCTGTAGGAGGAAGGGGAGGGTGTTCTAGGTCTTTGCGGCAAGGTAGGAGAACGATTTGCCACCGGAGGTCGCTCTTCGGACGCGGGGGACGGTGGCAAGGGCGAGGTCAGCGGAGTGGAGCTGGCGGTTGGGGGTGTAGAAGGTGAGTCGAGTCGTCTGTTGAGGTATGCTGGTCCAGTGTTGTGGAATGCCTTGTGTGCGTGGATGAGGAGCTTTGAAGGTGATCCTCTTGTTGACGGGGAGCCAGTGCAGGTCTCTCAGGTGGGGTGTAATGTGGCTGCGGTGAGGGATGTCGAGGATCAGGTATGCCGAGGCGTTCTGAATGCATTGTAGTTGCTTCAGGAGTTTGGCCGAGGCTCCTGCATAGAGGGCGTTTCCGTAGTCCAACCTGCTGCTGACAAGGGCCTGGGTGACCGTCCTTCTCGTTTCAGTGGGGATACACCTGTAGATCTTGCGGAGCATGCGGAGGGTGTTGAAGCAGGAGGACAAGACAGCGTTGACCTGCTTTGTCATGGAGAGAGTAGAGTTGAGGATGAACCTCAGTTTGCGTGTGTGGTCGGTGGGTGTAGGTGCTGTTCCCAGTGCGGTCGGCCATCAGGAGTCGTCCCAGGCCGAGGGGGTGGAGCTGAGGATGAGGGCTTCTGTCTTGTCCGAGTTTAGCTTCAGACGGCTGTTCTTCATCCACTCAGCCACGGCTTTCATTCCTTCGTGGAAGCTGGTCTTGGCGTTGAGGGGGGTCATTGGTGAGGGATAGGATCAGCTAGGTGTAGCCGGTGTAGGAGATGATGTTGAGGTCATGCAGTCGGGCGTCGTGGGCGAGCGGTGCCATGATTAAACTTCTCTGCGACTAAATGCAGGTTGTTGGTGATGGAAACAATCATTTGGGTGTCGTCCGCATAGGAGAGCACCTGAAATCTGTAGGATCTCACCAGTTCGGCCAGAGGGGTCACATAAATATTAAAAAGAGTAGGGCTAAACGAAGTGCCCTAAGGGGCCCCACATGGGAGAGCAAAAGCTTTTGTTCTGAAGCCTCCATAACTGACTGTATGCATTCTATCTGTTAGAAAGGTATGGAGAAACTGCAGGGCTTTTCCCGTGACCCCCACTTCCCACAAACGTTGGACCATCCGCGCTGAGGAGACCGTGTCGAAGGCTGACGATAAATAGAGTAGAATCAACACAGCCGAGCCCCCTTGGTCTACCTAAAACCGAAGGCAGTCCGTGGCTGCAATAAGGGCAGATTCGGTGCATGGATGCAAAAATACATGAGCAGATAGTTCTGATGCTGAAAGAACCTAATTGTTGTCGAGGGAGAGTGAACTTGGTAATAGTTTTTTTTAATAGAGCTTTTCATCCTGTATGTCTACTGTTTCAAAGTCATGTAAACAATAATGTTACTGCTACCCAATTTAACCTCATCACTGCGGCACGAATTCCGCCGCAGTGCTGAAGATTCTTATCGCGGGCGTGGTCATGAAGACTCCCGGCCGTCATCAGCACACGCCTACCGTGACTCATGGCGGCCAGGAGCCATCATCAGCGTCGAAGAGGTTAATATAATATATTTACTGACCTTGGAAGGAGTCAAACTGGTGCCCGTATTTGCATCTTGTATTATTCTCCTTATGTGGTACAATTGCCCTAAGTTACCAGCCTATCAAAGGACTCAGTACACCTTATCTGATTCTTTGTATACTTCATATGGTTGTTAAAAAAGTGCTTTGTAGTACGAGGACGTATCATTTTGAGTACTATTCATCTCCAACTTAATTTATTTTATCATAACCTCAATGAGCTGTTTAGAACTTTGCTAAATTATGTTTAATGGAGGCAAGGTATGGAGTTGTACCCTTTGCACCTTTCCAAACTTCACTAAGCTGTTAGGTCTCTTAGCTTCATGTATCAATTTATTTCCACTGGCTCCTCTGCACATGAGAGCCTTATGTCACCAACTTGCTCTTCATCGGTACTACCTGCAGGAGTTGCAGTGGGAGAAGTTGATAATCTTTTTTAGAATTTGAATACTGGTGTTTTCTGGAACCCAGTCATTTCAAAGGCCTACCCTTCCATCCACCCGTATATTTGCTTTGGTTGATAACCTTTACCTTTCAATATGGTTAGGAACTCACTTAAAACATTTAAATGTCCGTGTGAGGGCCTAAAACATGTACTCCGTATAAATGACCTGGACTTAAGAACATTTTCTGCGACTAAAGATTTCCTTCTGCTTATCCAAGAAAACGTTAGATTCAATCTGATGGACAATGCAGGAGTCCTGATCTATTTTAACAAGTAACATGGTCTCATTCCACTGCGATAGTAAGTTTTTCAAAGATGTGTCTGCCAGATAGCCAGGCAAAAGCATGTATGTTCAGACAGCATTGAACATGTTTTACCATACTCTTTTAAATGTCGGCTAACCATTTGATTCTCTAGTCCATCATCAAGACATGAAGATTTTCTAACGTAAATAATAAATGTGACTGATGTTAATCACCAGTTGCTCGAATTGGCTATCAACTTGTGAGCAGGAAAGGATTCCAACCATAGGGGCCTTTATTACTTGCTTTGCAGTAGGGCCTTAGTCCTTTTCTCTTTAATGCAGAAACCATTTGAACAGATGAAGATTTGTGACACTAGCATCCTGGTATGGAAAATGGTCTTCGAAGGATGCTACCACGTCAAGGAGTGTAGCTCTTCAAATGCTGTCTTTAAATGATCTGCATTTTCAGAAAGGTGCATTTGTTCTGGAAATAATCATGTTTTATTCTGAAGGTTTTCTCAGTATTTCATTAAAACGGAGAAGCAATTCTCCTGATCTTCAACACATACCACATTTGTCTTCTGCTGATAAAACTGTGCAACCTGGAAGTCTCCAGGCCACTTTACATTTTATTTGGAGCGATTCACTGAATTTCCAAAACTTTCTTTTTCACCTATAATGGTCTTACACCAAGGAACAGAGTGGCAAAGAGTCCTGTTTAGGTCGAGCCTGGGCAGCGCATGCGCTGCTCTGCAAGCCATGCTGTATTGGAGTATGTAATAGAAGCCCTGCCCACTCTCCTCCCATTTTGCATTGGCTTGTCATTCTCCTTCGTAAATGCTGGCTTTTGATTTATTATTAGGCTTGTTAGTCCCTCCTTAGTACCGCCTTGTCTTGATTCGTAACCTCCCGTGAGGACTGGACCTTTTACTTCGATTGTTACACGGCAAGTCTTTTTTAGTCTGTAAGCACTATTTTTTTTAAATAGTTTCTCCTACTGCAGGCATGTCATGCCTTTTTGCCACATTTAGCGCGCCATGTGGGCTTTCACTTTCCGAGCAGCCTGGGAAATGGTGGCCCCTTCTTCGAATAGGTCTCACATTTACAAGAGTTTGTTCTATTGGCATTGTACTTGACAATGCCTTTTATTTATGTGTTAATTATCAAAAGATATAAATAAAATACATTCTCATTTACCATGCCAAGAGCTTAAGCACTCACAAATGCGAGACCTATTGCATTGCAAATGCTTGTTTCCATGTAGATTGTGTTGTGTATCGCCAACACCATGACAGAGGGGTTTAACATCTTCCAAGGCTTCATGCTCATTCCACCAGAGTTAAGTTACTATTGAAGGCTTTGCTAAAGCATTCACTCATTGTTGATATTTTAATGTGGCTATTTGGACTGCCTCACAACCTATTTTGTAAGCATAAAATGCTGGATGCTTCACGTATTGGTGGTTGTTAAGGTTCTGCATAACCTATTACAATCTATTTTCTGGACTTCTAATCTGACATTTGCTTTGATCCTCTCACAGTCTGAGAATAAGTATTCAGGGTACCAACAGATTGAGAGGCAAAAAGAACGTCAAACCAGAATATGGAAAAATTACCTCCCTGGTAATTTTGGTGATGTTAGCATGGGTTCTGCTACAGTGACGCACAAACTGGGCTGAGGCAGTTTGTGATGCACTGACAGAAGGGTAGGATGCAGTCGAGAGTGGAGGTTCACTAATGAAAAGTACTGTAAAAGCAGAAAAACAGGCTTATATTTGCAGAATTTGTTGTGCTTTATTATATTGCTGTAACAAAAAACTTGCTGAGCAGCCAGTCAGATGGTCTACAACTGATCTTCACAAATATCTGTTATTGATTATGACAGTTGTTACTCAAGAATAATGTATGCCAAAAATGAGCATTATTGCAAAGTAAAAAGTTGATTCTAAAAATCTATAGATTTGCCTCGACATTGATAAAATCCACTTTGTGAAAGATTTGGAGAACATTAGTATTCTTTTAGATATAATCTCTTACACGAAATTATTCTCACCCTAGAAAGAAGGGGAAGAGTACAGTGTACCTCAATTTCTGCCACAAAGTGAGCTGTCTCTCTTCCGACATCACAATAAAATAATTTCAAAGAGACATAAATCATTATTTAGGAGATAAAATTGTATCTCGGCTACTGACTGTGTTCACCCGTGTGGCATTGGTATCCTTCCAGTGTTTAGGACTGCATGATCTAGTTATTAACATTTAGCCTATTTCTACCATATTTAAAAGTGTTCTGAAAAGGTAGGATCATACCTAAACAATTATTCATACTGGTTGAATAAAGAAGCATCCACATTCAGAAGAGGTCTATCAAGAGGTGTAATATTTTAGAAGCAGCCAGAAACAACAAAGGCCTGACTACGTTGATAAACCTCTGCCAAGCCAACACGGAATTAAATTAATCTTACCACCATTATTGGCTCTGTGATGAGTGGGGAGAAAGTTATATCTAACCTTTAAGGAGAACCATCTTGATGTGGAAATCGGTAAAACATATTAGATGTTAATCGAGGGCAGGTAAATACATAATGTAAAAGCCAGCACCAAGGCTTCAACAACAAATTCTAGCATCGCATAGTCAAATGTCCATAAACCAAAATAGGCCTGGCAGCAAAGATAAGAAATGAAAAAGACCAAGTCAATCATTAGAAGTCAATATTCTTCAAAGATAAAGACACCGGTTTAAAGATTTTTGTTTTTTACCAATCCCAGTACATTGCAGCACATTAGTGACACATTAATTTGGACCAGAGACTAGGTATAAAGCTCTAGACTGTATTAAGTGCTCTGAAGGCAAACATCCAGTAAGTGATCCGTCAGATAAATTGTGTCAAGACGGCTTCTCCAAAGTTTTGTTCCCCCCAATTAGTTCTAAGCCTCTGCGTGGTGGATCACCCATTCTCAAAGTGTGCCTCATAGCCTTTGCATCACAATACATGATGCCATAATGATATGCAAAGAACTTGTTTGCTATTCTTCAGCAATTGTCAAACTGGCCACAAAGATAAATGGTGCGATTTGGAACCCGTCGTGTTTTCGTGTATGTGTTTGGCTACAGTTCATAGTGGAAGCTACATATGATTAGAAAGTCTGCAAGTCTGATAAATGAATGCATACATTATTCCAAAATAACAAATAGCCTATAAAATAAACTCAAGGCGATGGAATTTGTAAAAAGCTTAATTCCTAGCCGAGGAAGTAGACAAAATAAAGAATAAACACGTTAACCTGGCAGTTCATCAGTTCAAGAGGATTAAGGAGTTTCCATACTTGGGAGTAACAATAGCATCAAATTGGGCCTGACACAAACTTGCACTATGTTTCAACACGTCTGTTGTATATTATCTAGGAAACTACTGTTAAAGAACATATGACATGAGCTAAATGAGTGCAATTCCTCCAAGGTTTTGCACGTCCCTTAATAGAATCAGATTTCTCATGCTTGAAACTGGAAAATAGGGACAGAACTACGCACAAGTGGGCTGAGCCAAAGCGTTTAAAATGGATTTACAATCCTTTTGTTAATCTTTTAAGGAGATAAACTGAACTGCAGCTCGTGCACTTTGTCTCCAAAACTAAAAGGTGCATCCAGTGTGATCCAATGCTAAAGAGCTTGATGTATCAATGTAAAAGAGCATGAATACACACAGTGGAGAGAACTTTAACAACCCTGTCAATGGCGAGTTATCAAACCAAGGGTGGAAAAGAAGTACAAACTGGCACCAGATGAAACTGCCTACATCAGAGGGCAATTTCAACCCTACTTGTTAGTTGTACATTCAGCCAGGCAGTATGTCTGTGCCCAGGCAACCCTCCTTTAAACCCTCCCTTATCATCACACCCCCCAGACACACCTCACTCACCACCACCCCCCCTCGCAACATGCTCTCCACCCGTCCGGATGACGCACCCAGGCTACATCCAACACACAGGACCGCGATCCATGCCCACAATCGCAACAACCGCACCCGTCGCCCACACTGGACAGCGATCCCTGCCCACAATTGCAACAACCGCCCCGTCGCACATGCAACCCTCTTTCGGATCTCGACACTCTCACCCTCCTCCGCTCCTACGATCCAGCTGCCCTAAACAACCCAACCACCTCGCACCTCCCCATTCCTACGATACACTCAAATCCCAGTAGACCCTCTTCACTTAACGACAGAATCTCCGTCCCGAATAACCTTAGAAAAGTCCCCATCTCTCTAATACCCTCTACCTCCCTTGACACACCCCGTCTCAAATGCACTCTCCTAAACTGCAGATCGGCTTCTAGACACTCCTCCGCCATCGCCGATCTAATCCTAACATTGGACCTTGACCTAATCTTCTTGACTGAAACCTGGCTAACCGAATCTTCTACACCTATAATGGACATTTTGGTTCCCCCCAACTACCACATCATTAGGCTTGACAGGTCCGGCAAGATAGGTGGAGGAATCGCATGCATTCACAGGAACAACCTTTCTGTGCTGAAAGTCTCCGCATCGTCCCTACCCTCCCCAACTTCTTAGGAATACATCTGCCTTGACATTATCAGTGAGGGCAAACCGATATGCTCCCTTCACGGCATTTACCACCCACCCAGAGACAACCTCCCCTTCGTCCAACAAATCATGGACATGATTTCAACCAACGCTGGACGACAGCTCACCCAAATATACCTTGGTGACTTCAACCTCCACTGGAACGATCACAATGATGCGGTGGTAAATAGTCTTAAAAACTTCCTCGACGCCCTAGACCTCACCCAAATATGCAACAGCCCGACCCACGAGAAAAGCTCTACCCTCGACCTGATCATCGCCAAAGAGGACGCCATCCAACTTGAGTCTATCCAACCATGTGACTGGTCTGACCATCATATTGTCACATTCATCATCAATGAAAAAGTCAAACTCAACACTGGGCAATCCTCCAGACCTAAAGTCTGGAAAAGAGACCTGAAAAAACTCAACCCATACTCCCTAACCCCGAACAGCCGTGACCTCCTGCTCCCTCCTACTGGCGCCACAGATGTCCAATCCTTGACTGACCACTATTTCAATGCCATGACCTCAATAATTAATGAGGCTGCTCCCCTGCAACTAAAAAGAGTCTCCGCTAAAATCTCCAATCCATGGTACGACGGGAGTCTCAATGAAGATAGACGAGCCATGCGAATGGCAGAGCGCACCTGGAGAACTGCTCCCTCTGCACTGCATCTGAAAACGCTGAAGAAAAAGAGAAACGCCTACTTCAGGAAAATAAAGCGCTCAAAAGCAAACTTCTTCAGCCTCCAGCTCGACCAAGCAAAAAAACGCCCAAGAAAACTGTTTGAGCTAATCAAAACACAAACCAAGGAACAACCCCAACCTCTTAGCAATGCGTGCGAAGCACCCTCCTGTGAAGACTTTGCCGCTTTCTTTACCCAAAAAACTGACATTAAGAGTGATCTCCGTACTGACGCAAGCCTCTTCGCCACGCCCAACTACATAACACTCACCGAACCAAAAAACAACGCTACATGGTCTTCCTTTGACACCTACACTGAAGAAGAAATAGGCAAACTGCTCATCAACTTGAAACCCTCCAATCACCTCACGGATCCCCTCCCCGCTAATGCTGTCAAGGACTTCACTCCATTGCTACTTCCACTCTGGACCAAAATTATCAACAGCTCGCTCCAACAAGGAACCATCCCTGACTCCCTCAAAGTTGGACAAGTTACACCTTTACTAAAGAAACCTACGGTCGACCCAACCGACCTAAACAACTATCGCCCCATTACCAATATTCCCACCCTCGCCAAACTATTGGAAAAATGCGCGCAACTACAACTGACTAAACACATTAATCAGTTTGATCTCCTCAACCCTCATCAATCAGGCTTCCGAGCAGGACACAGTACTGAAACTGCTATGACACACATAATTGACGATACCCTTCAAATCCTAGATCAAAATGATACCTGCCTCCTCATCCTTCTTGATCTCTCTTCAGCATTCGACACTGTTAAACATGAGAATTTACTCGAACTTTTGAACACAAGGATGGGTATATCTGGGACTGTTCTCAAGTGGTTCACCTCCTTTTTACACAACAGATCGCAGAAATTCAAGAGTAACAACCTGATGTCCGCGCCAATACCTGTTTCGCTAGGCATCCCTCAAGGATCCTCCCTATCACCAACTTTGTTCAACCTAGTTATGGAACCTCTCACTACCTTACTACAAGCATCCAATGTACTTTTTCACATGTACGCAGATGATACCCAACTATATCTCAAACTACATTCCCCCAAAGACATTTTACTCCTGAACTCAACGATCAGAAGCACCCAATCCTGGCTTGCCGATAATCATCTCAAACTCAATGCGCTGAAAACAGAGTTCCTTCTGATCTCACCTCCCGCGAAGATCTCTACTACTCAATCCTGGCTGAAACAGCTAACTGCACTCAATGTCCAACCCACCATAGTAGACTCAGCAAAATCTCTAGGCATAACTCTCGACTCCAATCTCAACATGCAGCATCATATCAGCAAGGCTACTAAGGGAGCAAACTTCCAAATCAATATCTTGAGGAAACTTAAACCCTTCCTGCCAGCCAAAGACTTCCAAACTGCAGTACAAGCACTAGTAATCCCGCGAATTGACTACGGCAGCATCGCCCTCTGCGGTCTTCCGTTAACCACTACTGCACCCCTAAGAGCTTCTCTAAACGCTGCAGCGAGACTCATCACGGTGTCAAAAAAACACTCGCATATCTCCCCTGACTTGAAATCCTTGAACTGGCTGCCTTTGGAAGCCAGAATTCACCTGAAAATCGCCTGCATGACACACAAGGCTATACATATGAGCGCTCCCGGATACCTAACTCAGAAGCTGTCAATCTCTGGCGGCTCTAGAAACACCAGAGGCACTAACAATCTTCTGCTAAAACCTTGAAGATTCCGTAAGGAAAAAACTTATAAACGCTCCTTCTCAGGAATGGCACCCAGGATCTGGAACTCACTCCCTCCTGAAACCAGGCTCATCTCTTCCATCACACTTTTTAAGAAAGAAGTAAAAGCTATTCTCATGGCCAAATACACCTGACCTATGAACGTTATCCGTATAGACTCTGCACCATTCTGTATTATTCTGCCTGCTCACTACGACTATGTGTTACCTGTATTATTGACTTACCTGACTATATATGCACACATCTATCTGTAATATCTGCATATTGATGTACCTGTTTTACCTTACTCCCTAATGATCTGAGTTTCACTCTCTTGTTGGTATGCCCTGCCTTTGTAAAGCGCTCTGATATCTGCAAAGATCTTGTTCGCGCTATATAAAACTTTCAAAATAAATAAGAAGAGCAAAATACATAGATGCTGTTGGGGAAAGTGCATTTATGCACAGTCACTCTCAAGGACATAGTCAGTTTAGTTGGATTTCTCTCCCATTATGACCGATACCAATGGGAGGAAATAAGCAGTTGGTTAAACACATGCCTGTGACGTACCGCAGAACGTGGCAAGAACTAGTAGCGAAAGAAAAGATAATTTCCTGTGCCAACAGCCACTTCACTCCGCAGACTGCTTCCTGGAAGGCAAACACTCGTATCATGCTCTGCCTTCATGCATGACGTGGGGTATCCGGGTTCAAACCAGAGGTACAACACCTCCTCATCTGACGTCACATTTGAAGGGGAGCATCATTTTGACCATCAGGTCAACAGTATGCTCGAGAAGATTAAGATCAAGAGGGCCTGTAACCAAAGTCTTTGGAAGAGGTGATTATCATGGTTAAGGGGCAGGCAAGAGCAAAGGTGGCTCCAGCAGGGGTGCCTCTACGTCCAAGCAGTGACTCACCCCTCATTCCTGCCAGTCGCACAACACCTGTTAAGGAACTGCAGTTATACCTTTCCCAGTGGGGGAGATATAATCAAGACAAATGGGTTTACAAGTCAGCGGTACTGGCTAAAGGTCCGCACAACTCCATCAGACATACCACCTCTTCACCATGCAATGCATCAAGACCATCTGCGGCTGTTGCAAGAGGAAATACAAGCTCTTCTCAGTAACGGTGCCTTCGAGCCAGTTACCCCACACAAGCATGGCCAGATGGGTCGATTTCCTGTTCTTCCTCCTCCCCAAAAAATACAGAGCTCTGCAGCCTATCCTGGACCTCATGTCTCTCAACCACCACGTCGTATCGTATCGTATGTGGCTGTTACCCTTTTGGGGTAACAGCCACAAGAAGGTTCACAAAGTGCTTAGTGCTTCCCCTAACTCCATACTTGGTGAGGAAAATTAGGCAAACAACCCAGACTTTCCTTCTGATCACTCCATTATGGCTGTAGAGGCCCTGGCTTTGGATGTTCCTGGAAATGCCAGCCCATCAGCACAAGAAAATTCCTCTGAGACCAAACTTCCAGTCACTATATCAGTGCCAGCTCAGACATCCGAATCTCAGAGACCTAAATCTAGTGATCTGGCTCCTGATGTCTTAGTTTGAGATACAGAACAAAAACCAGCATATATCAGCATGAATATACAATAGCCATGTCCAACAAACAGCGTAATCTGGCTCTAGGGAGTGATAGGATAGCTCCTTATGGCCATACACAGGGTAACATGTGCTTTTACATTTGAAGGGCAACATGAACCTTAAGAAGGCAGCAAATTCAACCACTTGCCCCATATCTTCCGGAACGTCCTCGGACATGCCCGGGCCTCGAACAGGGGTTCTTCTTGTGTGGCACACCAATCCACCCCAGTTTGATTATCTTAAACTTCTAAAGGAGTAAATGCAGATCTTAGATGAGGTGCAAAGGTTCACCACACCACAGGCAAGTGGAAAAGGTCCTTCCATTGCTGATTAGGAGAGCACATAAACCCACTTACAGTATCAGTTCAAGTTCTCTTCAAAAATATGCATATTCCTCCCAAAACAACTCCCGCTGTAGCCTGTAATCTTAACGTGATATTGATGACTAATGGGGCTCCCATTGAGCCTTCCCATTCCTGCGAAAAGCCATTATTGTCTAGGAAGGTTGCCTTCTTGGTAGCCATAACATGTCTCAGAAGAGCTAGTGAGTTACAGGCCATAACAGCCAGTAATCCTTCATCTAGGTGCACAGAGATGGGATGGTTCTTCTAAACAACCCAAAGTTTCTCCCAAAGGTGGTTTACCTGTTCACTGTTAATCACACGATGAGGTTGCTCATTTTCAAAACCCCTTGCCACACATATTCAGCGACTGAAAAAGCATTACACCTGCTAGATATTAGGAAGTCCTCGAGGTATTCTACATATAGAGCAAAATCCATCTGACAGGCAAAATACCTGTTTGATGACTTTGCTAAACCACAGCTGGGCAGAGCTGTTTCGAAAAGTGGCATTGTCAGATGTATTGTTAGGTGCCTACAGATGTGTTATGCTAGAGCTAAGCGTACACTACATGTAGTGCCGAGGGAACATCCTACACACAACAAAAAATGGCCTTTTTGGGAACTATTCCAGTAACGGATATATGCAAAACTACTACATGGTAACACCACACACTTTAACTAAGCTTTGCTTTGTGGATATCCAAGCTGGACAAGAGACCTTGGGTTGGATAAATAGTCTCAAAAATGTTGTTTCAAGAATCTGCATTTTTTGCTCTCTAGCAACGGCTTCAAGAAGGCACAGCATGTGTATCTACAGCAAGAAATGCCACAAACCGAAAACGTTACGTAACCTGTAATCATCTGCTGGCAGCTTGTAGTGCTGTAGATGCACATCTGCCCACCCGCCTCCCTGGAAGCAAGCAGAGGTTCAATTTGTTGCCACTTTACAACTTACATTCCACAGGATACTGTATCTGTTTACTTTCACTGACTGAAAATGATGGGGAAAAACAATCGGATGTAGTCTTTGTCCTGGTGTTGTGTGGGCCAAGGTAGGTGCATGCGATCACAAAACCTAAAATGACTTTAAAGAAAAACAACTTGTCAGATCCGCAACCCAACACTAGATGGCAGTAGTCGGTAGAGCATGTGATTTTACTGCTTTTCAAGCTACAAACAGATGGTAATATTTTCTTTCCAGTCCCCAGGCCGGTTTGATCAAAAGGAAAGCTGAGCAACTCGATCACATGGCAGCCACTGTACTAGGTTCGCCACGTATTCAATTATGTTACTGTTTGCCCGATCCAGTTTCTTTCTTAATTTGCGTAAAGGTGGACCACAATTGGCATTTAACAAATGGGAGATGTCATCCGTTTTGATTTCTCCCACTATCATCAGGAAGTTCTCACAATGTTGTGCCTTCAGGTTTACGCTGACTCATGAACTGTAGGTTAGTTAACACGTATCACCTTCCATCTTTACTGAAGTCATAGTTGTGGATAAATGCCATATATCGGACATTCCATTTCCCTGCCTGCTCTGTAGGAGTTGGCACCTCTTAATGGTTCAGCTTTTTCTCGTTCTTTCTTGCATTTCACCACACTAGAAGTAACAAGTTGTTATTTTTTTGTTTTGTTTTGTTTTTTTCTTTACTTTTGCCAGCTGAAGGCATGAAAAATGTTTAAACATTTTGCCTTTGGTAATTTGTATCACAAACGACTGCAAACATTGTTATTGTTATTTTAATTTTATACCGCGCCTAATCACCTGCAGGTCTCTAAGCGCCAGGAAAAGATGGTACAGGACAACAACATAACGAAGTCAGAGCAAAGAGCAGCATTCCGGTTATGCTATGCTCAGGCTTCTCCTAAACAATAGCGTTTTTAAGCTCTTTCGGAATCTTAGGAGGTTTCCTTCCTCGCGCAACCCTCCAGGCAGACTGTTCCACAACTGGGGAACCAGTACTGAGAAAGCTCTCCCTCCCTTCGTCGCCAGCCTATAGCGAGAGCAGGTCAGCAGCTGCGAGTCCGAGGACCGAAGTGATCTCGTCGGACAGTACAGCTGCAGGCGCTCCTTGATATAGGCTGGAGCCTTACCGTAAATTGCCTTATGAGCTGTACACAAACTCTTAAATTCCACTCTCTCTTTAATTGGAAGCCAATGTAGGCTTTGTAGTAGGGGAGTGGCTCTAGACCTCCTAGGAAGTCTAAAGATCAAACGGGCAGCATCATTCATCAACATGCTGTAAGTAGCTTATGTAGGGCACGGCACCTCTGATAGTTAAATGTTTCAGCAATAGAATTGTAACCGTTTAAACAGGCAATTGCTAGGGTAGCTCATTCCGAGCTACAACCTCAATATTTTCCCTGGCATATGTTTCTATGCCTTTGGAATGTTGATAGGTCCTTTCGGCAATGGTCATATTTTCTTTTTTTTTTTTAGCTTACATTTCGAATTTCACAAATGTACAAAGTTCCAAAACAGACACTAAACAGGCCTGTCTGCTATCAAGCAAATGCGCTTAAATATGGCACAGTTTGGCAGCCCACTGCTCAGAATGTGCTCGCCAGACCCTAAACGACCAATACTACTACAAGAAGGTCCAAACAGTCAATGCTCCTGCCAAAAACGTCTTTAATGTACTCAGTGGCCCAAATGGAGGTATTCTACTAGACTAATTCACCACTAATCCTTCATTTTTTGGTCCGGAGTAGCATGCTACTCACTGAAAAGCGCTTCAGCACCTCATCAGGGGTAGCAAGTGTTTTATAAATGCAAACCTTTTCCCGCTTCTATCCCTCCACTTTTCTTCTCAATGCAAACAACAGACTGACATACCCACCGCTCAAATTAATTTCATATTTCACTATACTAATTCAACACTGATCCTTTATGGGTTCTGCAGCAGCATGCTTCTTGCCGAAAAAGTGCTTTGATACCTTGTCTGGGGTAGTAAGCGCTATATAAATGCATTTACAATACAATACAATAATTTCTTGAAAGCATGCTTTCCCTTGCCCTTGATTAATTTGTTCCAAAAGTCAACCCTTCTCAACAGTGCGGGATGAAAACAGATGCTGTCAATATCAGTGCAGTCCTTGATTTTTGGCGCAATATCTTTTGGAACCACATAAATCACCCCACTATATTAAAATGGCACACTGTTTGCTGACTGCAATAATGAATATTAAAGGTCACCAAAACGTCCCACCTAAACCAGATTCTACATGCACTGCTGTTCATAATGCCAGGTACAGACAGAAAATGCACCTTCCTTTTTCAACCTGCATTGCTAGACAAAAAGCTGGACAACATGGCTCAGGGCAGTAGATGAATGACACACGCTTTTATGGAAAGTATTAAAATACATGTATGTATATCTGGCTTTAGTAAAGGAGCACTGTTCCGCTGATTTTTATCCAAACCTATTTTATTTTAGAAAACAATTGAAGTATCAAACCAACTACTAAAAGTATACCTAGGACCTTTCTAAACTATGCCGGAAATATCAACCACACTGTTTCCTCAGCATGGCATCGCATTGTAAAATCTTTTATTCTTTTAAAACCCTGAAGAGTTGCTGTCTTCAGTAGACTACTGCTTGACACGTTGAACGTGTGGCATACTCTCTTCTGGAAAAGAAAAAAAAAACAGCAAGCTTCAAGAAATGAAAACGATCTGATATTAGTGCTGCTTAGGCAATCCATTTGCCCGTGGAATCTCTTTGCGCCGAGACGCAACTAAAACAACGACTTATTTGTGAAGTTTTATGGAAAGTTTATCAAATGACTCCCATTGGATGTGTTCTGTGATGTATTAGTAAGCAATGGAAACTGTTATCAGACTTTCGTACTTGTTTGAAAAGAAGAGATTCAAATGAATCTAGTATTTGAGGTTACTGTTCTAAACCCTGTAGGTTACAAAGAAAAGGCTTTTTGAGTAATTGTTTAATTGTGAGAGAAAAGCAATAGCCAATGACAAATGTAAACCTCCACGTTAAAACCACCCAAAGTTCAAACAATGCTAAGATTTTTGTAGATCTGCGAGGATGGTTGAATGTCTACTTTTTCTTAATACTTGCTACTAAGTACACCGCCTTAATTCTGCTACGGGTGTGGCATATGCAGACTGCCAGCCTCTAAATGAAAATCTTTTCTCAGACCAAAATGATAAAAACTAATTATTGAGATTTGTTTCTTATCTGTCCATTTTCGTGCAGAGGTCTTTTTTTGGGGCTAGCTCCCACACTTCCTTTTTGAACCTTTATTTTTTTTTCTTACCCCTCATATGCCCTTTTATTTCTAGTCAAGAGGTGGTATAGCCAGAGTTATCCTATGAAGTTTCAATTTGGTGTGCATTCTGAAGATTATTTTTCCTTTTCTCCTCTTCAGTAGGTGCCTCATGATGATTTACATCCGGTTTTTGCTGCGGATTTTGGATCTCTACTCTTGATTGCTTACCAACACTGCCCCTGATGGCTTCGGTCTGAGCTTGTCACATAGTGGAGGCTTTTCTGCCTTATTTTAAATATCTTTGGCCTAAGGCTTCCTTGTGGACTTGACGGTGCCTGTCCCCAGGACCCTTAGGCCTTCTATTACTGGTTCTCTAACTAGAGGTGTTGACTTTACTCTAGGTAACCTCTTTACTTTCAGGTGCACCTCTTGAGTATTTTACTGCACTACACTTTGTAGTGCACTTACTTGAAGCACTCCCTTGGGTGTAGTCCGCCTTTGTGGGTCTTTCAGAGTTCTTCACTGTAAAGCTTATAGCTGCTTCATGACCACAGATGGTTAATGGCCTGGTCTTAAACGGGCCATGTCCAGCCCTCATTGGAGGTGCCTTCACAGTCCTTGCATCCCTGGACTAGAAAGTTCAGACGGTGTAAGAAGGGGTCACCGTAGTCTTTTAGCATTGCCTGAGCTCCTGGTGCAATTGGTCCCATAGCTGCTGGAACATCTAGGTGTTAATGGAGAAGGGTGCTTTTGGAAGGTGGCAGATCCACAAATAAGGGCTTTTATCAAGTCTTGACAGTGCGGTGACAGTGTTCCACTATAGGGAGCAGAGGCTAGCCTTCCACCAAGGTACCATCTGGGTACTCCAGACCATTACGTTGGTCCCACGTTTTGAGCAGAAGGGGACCAGGGATTCTTGGCAGATCTGTCGGGCAGCTTGTTTATGGACAGGCTCATTTTAGGGATTCACTTCCTCTGAGGGCCAATGTATTTGCGCTCTCAGGGACTCGTACGTTCAGAACTACGTAAGGTTCCTGCAAAGCCACAGGCACTCTTAAAGGTTACCAGTGCCTTAGATGTCCCCCCTGGCACAGCTCTACACTATTGTTGTCTTGACTGCTAGGGGCATTGCCACATAAACGTTGACTAGGTGTGTTTCTGTGACTTGCTTCCAACATGGTCATGCAACCCAGCCAGAGACTTAGAATTTCATCGGTGGGCTACCACCCTGGGCAGAATAGAACTTCACTGTTGGAACTCTGCAAAGGCGCCTTCAGATGAACTTTTAGTCTAGAAATAGCCGCAGAGAGTCAAGGGCATACAACATTAAGTGGGGAAACTGACCTCTCCTTACTTCTAAGACTGGTGGATTTTTTAATATGCCAGGAATGCCAGGTTGTTTAGACCCTGTGGCACCCCGTGTCTTCAGGGTATACCAGTGGCTAAGCCAAGGCAATGCTCCCTAATTCTCAGTTGAAAAATTTCGTTTGATATCTTGATAGATGCATTTATCTCCATTACAGATAGATGGTAACAGTTTTTGAATGAGAGAATCAATCTCTTTTTGGTGGTTGTCTCAAGTCACAGGTCTGATGGCCTTCTCTGTGTAAGTGGGCTTCTCACTCAGCTACACCGGAAAGAGATAAGTTGCACATGCACTGCATTCCGGTTTAGTTGCCATTTCCATTTGTTTGACACAGCGGTGTCTTATGAGCTAGCTCTGAATATGAGATGTACTGTTCTTTGGTTCACCATCAAAGTTCTGAGACGACAAGGAAAAAACCCATCAGCATCTTTGATCTCCAAGGGATATTAATATCGAAGGCCTTTCTACTGATAGTTCCAAGGAAGAGGATTGTAATTTTTGTACACACTCAACATACTTTTTTTTCTGTTGACAAATACACATGTAATGTTTGTTGCTCTGTGCAGCCTAGCGACGGTGATGTGGGCCTTGGTGTTGAACCAGAATGTATTCTGGTTAGCCATTACTAGCACTGGTGTAAAACACGGGCTGAAAAGTTGCGTATTTGTATATTCATTGGGCATGTTAGGGAGAAGGATCAGACCAATCTATTTACTCTGTTGTGGCCCTGGTGAACCACATACTTTCCAGTAAAAATAAAACATGTTGGCTTTACATCTTGGGTGGACAATGGGAAGATATTAAAATAAACCAAACAAATCCAGTATTTGTAAAGCGCAGAATTACCCCAGGTTGTCACGGAGCTGGGGGATGTCGGGAAGATTAAGCGAGCTATTACCCAGAGTCACATGGTGCTGGACTAACCCTCTGCCGACACTGGGAATCGAACCGTGAACGCCGTGTTCTGGATCAGGCGCCCTGGCCGCTACGCCACAACTCCTCTTCCCTTAGAGTTGATGCCTTCCATCTCTGCTGGCTGCTGACATTTCTGCATTTTTTTTCTCCCTGATTGCCTTGGCTCCAGACAGGGTTCCCAGAAATCTTAATTCCTTACATGTGCTTGAATGGGTGTTGACATTCAGCTCTCAGCCGCAATGTTAAGCAGTGTGATTCAGCTTACCAATCTGTGTCGGTTGTGTGGTTGAATTCCTGACTCTCAGTTAAAGGACTTGTCAGCTTAGCTACAAGGGTTCTGATTTGGTGTCACCCTGATAGTCCTAGGAGAGCATTAGCAATAATACAGGCATTAGAAGGCTTTCTACAAAGTGTGCCTCATGACTTCCCTCAGATCAAGTACTCTTCTTCCATACTTTTGTTGTAAATCCTTTGTCAAATAGAAAAACTATTCCTAAGTACGATGTTCCGGAGGCCTATCATTCTATTTGTTGTGTAGAAAGTTTCATCTACATCTAATATTCTTGCTACTCTGTGGTAGCCCTGGAAGGGTATTTTATAGCCTATAGCCCACTTTAGATATTGATCTGTATCACAGATTGTTGCTTTTTGCAAATGTTTTCTCCTAGAGGGATGCATGTTAATTCAGTTGGCAGCATGGCAGTATCTGGGACTGATCAAATACATGATCCATTTTTTAAAGTATTTTCAGCCACTTGGGTTACACTACACACCATCTTTAAGTATTATGAATACTAGCCTAGCTATTGTTCATATATTATTAAACTGATGCAATTATGCATAAATGAAAAATAGATTTTCTAAAAACGATATCATTGAAAATATTCCTTTATAAAACTTCCATGTTGACACCGTGGAGCTTGGCCTGCCTATTGTTCGCAAAATTTAAAATGGCATCAGTCATGGCACCAAGCAAACCACACTAAATCTAAAACGTTGACCCTGCAGACGTGTGCTGTCACACAGTGTTTTATTTCTGATGTAATTAAGATTATAAAACGTAATCTTAATACTTGATCAGATAGATATTTCTGATTTCACTTCAATTGCTTTTTTCTAGGATTTTTGCTTTCCTGTCACACACTTTTTTCATTGCCCTTCATGCATACTTCAGACCTGCACATTTAGTGTTCTGTGAAATCCTTAAGCACATAGGAGTAAGGGGTCACAGACTGTAGAAGTCAGTGCAAAGTACTCTTCATTATGGTTTCTGCTCTCCAGATGCCCTGGTTCTTCAACACCCCCACCCACTCCACCTCCTCTTAATTGTTTGGCTTGCTGTCCATCATCTCTCCAGTTTTCGTGTCCCATTACTTGGGATGAATAAAAAACAAATTAAAAAGGGATACGTTATAGCCTTATAGTTCGCCGTAGAGGGCTATACCGGCTATTAAAGGCCCTCTCCAGCTTTAAAGGCCCGAGCCGAAGGCGAGGGCCTTTAACAAGGGAGAGGGACTTTAATAGCGGTATAGCCCGTCTACGAAGGGCTATAAGGCTATTAGAACATTCTGTCACTAGAGGACAGAATGTTCTAACAAAAAAAACAAAGCCTTTTGGGAGAGTGAGGGGATTGGAATCCCCTCAGGTTCCTTGAAGCCTTTGTTCACAGCCAGAGCTGTGAACAAAGAAATATTGGAATGTTGGAGCTCCAGGCTTATACCAGCCATTACAAGCCCAGAGCACTCCATTGTTTTCAATGGAGCTCCCAACATTCCAATGTTCTAATATGTTTTATGTTATGTTGTAATAGAGGGCACAGCTGCCCCAGCAAAGGGGCGTTCCAGCGCTAAAATGCAACTGTCAAAGGCAGACGTTGTGACGCACAGAGAGACCACTTATGCAGGAAAAAGGTAGGTTTTTATGGCTTTATGGAATAGCGCGTGATTTTGGATACTTGTGATACTCACAGGGAGGGAGTACCAATCTTACAATAAAGAAAGGTGTGAAACCTGGCCTCAATAGATATTTGTACTGCAATAGCAGATGCTTCTCATCCCTTCCCATATGCTTGGGTGAGCAAACCATATGTAAGAGAAAAGATTAAGTTTATGGGCCGAAAACAATCGCACCTGGACTCCCAGTAACTGACTTCCCTCCTCTGCCACTGAGAGTGAATTGTCGCTTTTATTTTAATATTTGTTTCACCATCCAGGACATTTCTCTTTCATAAAGGTGGCTTCCTTGCAATCAATCCTCCTTCTTCCAGGTTAGAGATGCGGCTGCTTTTTGAAGTTCGAATGTGAAGTTATTAACATTTTAGATGATTGCACTTCTTTCCTTCGAGAATCACGAAAATGTTAAACATACAAAATAGTAAATTTTATATAAAGGCATTGCAGACAATGAAACAATGCACAGGTCTATTAATTCTTCTCTGTGAATTTAAAGTGTTCGTTAGCCTTGCTTTTTTAAGGGAAAGGAGAGTGTATGTTTAAGTGCTGAACTATCAGTGGGTCAATGCTGGTGTACTCTTGAGATCAGGATGTAGGCTGGGGGTACTCGATTGAAGATGTAGATATCTAAAAAAGTGAGAAACTTGAAAACATGTTTGCTGGAAGTGTGTAACAGAAGGAGTGCAGCTTGATACCAGGCGATTAGTAGGATAAATTATATATATTTATAACGTGATTCCCTCAGTAGCAAGGAGAGAAAATCACAGGTTGTGTCGAATTATGTATTGAGTTTTTAGGCAGTACAGTGAAACTTGATTGCGTTGCTGTAGTCCATAACACAAATTAACTACCTGCCCCTACTGGTATGACTTCCTTGGAATGTCTACAGCAAACAAGCTCATGTTTCTCAACAATCTAGGCAAATGCAGTGTTGGGGTTAAAATCGCAATCCCAGGCACATATTCCAGTTTGACACATGGATATGCCTCTTTACTATGCTATCTCACAACATGCGGAATCCTTCCCAAGCCTTGGAATATGGGAGGAACACACATGGGCACGGCTATTAGGACAGAGGGTGACCTCTTTGGTTCGCCACATTGCAGTTACAATTTTCCTTACGCATTCTCTCGCGATAATCAATTTATAACACTTTGCCATTACTCATAGTTTCATTCTTAGAAGTCATTGTAGAGGCTATTGTATGGTATTTTTTATATCCTGCTTACATCATGAACTTACTATATATCTGAATTTTGTAGCAGCAAGGTGACAAGGATGCCAAAGCTCACCACTTCGATTTTGCATCACAGTGTATCTGTATTATTAATAGTTTGAGTTAAGACAGTTTGGATTGTATGATCACCCACTCTACCAATTATTATTTTTTTTACTCTATTGAAACCTGCAGCATGCAGCTTGTTTTTATCAAATGCAATGTAGCAAAAATAAATTGCTATATATTGAAGCTGTTTGAATGTAAGGCATTCTGACGACCATCTGGTCTAGTTCGTGTTATAAAAAATTCCTAGATAAATTGTGGAGGATGCTTATGAAACCTGCCCCTAAATCAGTTGTCACCTTTCAAAGATAAATGGAAAATGTAATTATATTCTCTTAGACGTTTCAAACAGATGCAGTTGTTTACTTTTAATTGTACAATACCTGGCCCACTTTATTTTAAAATATAAAATCTTTTTTCCAGAATTTGCTAAATTTAGCAAGCAGTATAAGTGATACTGTCCTTGCTCCTCATCCCAGGACACTGGATACAGTCCTTTTTAAAGACTTAGCAATATTTTCTGGGTTTTCCTGCCACATCAGTGGTGGCTCTGGCCAAGTAACAAGCCTTTCATAGGTTATCAACTCAACTTTATTAAAAATACAACATAGCACATAAGTTGTCACACTAAGTGAGTGTCAATGTACAGACAGACGTTTTTCTTTATAATAACATAGCACAAAAGGATGCTGGGCTATGATCCGAACTACAGCAAACACGGCTGTTACTGCGTATACTTTGTATATAGCCGGTGTACCATATTTGTGTGTTTAGGTTTTAGGGAGCACTCCTATATTAACTGTTAGACAGATGCTTAGTGAAGCATTTGGACTATTGTTCATTCCAGGCAGATATGGCTCTACGATCTCTGCAAGTATGGTGCAGACTCAGTGTAGTGCAGCATGATTGGCAACTTTTATGGGGTTTGGTGTGAACAGTCCAGTAACTGAGATAAGAGCCTGTGCCACAGAGCTTTCCCTGCTATAGTATTGTCAGAGCTACCTGGTAGGCAAAAGGGATATTACTCAAAATGGACAGTCTGATGGTTTTGATACCCTTTTGGTAATAGGATCTTGTAGACACTGTTTGGGGTAGTGTGAAAAGGGCTAAAGGTAACTGTTGCTCGTTCAGGAGAGATCATTTAGTTTAGAGGTAGGGTAATCTGTTTCAGGAGCCACTTTATCTTTCAGCTACAGCAAAACACAACGCTGAAGAGGAGTCCCCAAAGTAATTGTAAATATATATGAGAAAAGCTAGAGGCATAGAAATTCTATGGTTCGTAGATAAGTTGTAGCAAGGTGAATAGCTGAAGAAAGTTGTAGCAAGGTGAATAGCTGAAGATTGACCTATCTCGCAATCGGAGCTACCCAACCAGATGGTGCCAAAAGGGAACTGGGCAGGAACATTGCTGGCAAAAGAATAATCATAAGGGCAAAAAGATGCAAAATTCTTAAGCAACAGAGGGAAAGACCTGCTAGAGATAAGAAACCGTACGCTTTGCACCACACCAGTGTAGTTATCGCAAAGCCTTATGTACATGCAGAGACAGAAATCTTAAAACGTGTACCAGGAAGTAATGATGGCCATCAGGAGCGGGGAACTTTACCAAAGACGTAATGGACACACTGGTAGGTTAAGTTGTCCAGATTTAATGTAACCTCAGCCCCCAACATGGACCCCAGTATCTGTCTGCCACCCTCTTTCCTTCATGCTGTCCTCCGTGTTCTCCAAGCCATGCTTAGACCTGCCCACTGCATGAGTAGATTCCTACAGGCAAACATGAGTAAGGCAGAACACTGGTGTGTGTGGCAGAGATCTGGCACCTACACCTGCTCCCCAAGTGCTACTTTGCTCTCCTTGCGAGCTGAGAAGGCAAACCACCCATTCCACTACCAGTCCCTTGCCAGTAGCAAGGCAGTTCTAGAGCCCACATGAAGCAAGGAGTCTGCGGGGCACATTGTAGCCCCAAACATAGCAGATTAGTATATCTGAATTGACTGTTCTGTGTGGGAACTTTCCAGTTTCCAAGACGTCCTTCAAATCTGTTAGTTAACTTCAAGGGCTGTTATCCCAGCGCCATGCTGTCAAACATTACTTTGCTAGTAGGTGCCTAGCGACTTGCAGTTTTTACTCAGATAAATATAAAGGACAAAAGTACATGACTTCCTATAAAGATGGGGGAGAAAAGTCCGTGCTAGTGGATCCTGGGATGGACCATCAAATGCTGGTCCTCAGACTAATGCAAGCTGAAAGTATATGAGTCACGTCTTTCTCCAAACATCCTCAGAGCAGAATAAGAATCTGCTATGGTGCATTGGGACTCTGCTAGGATGCAGAGTTCTGTAAGCAGTCTCAGTTTAATGCAGAGTCTCCTTGATCTTAATCCCAGGGCAAGTTGTCTTTCCCTCTTACATATCAGTGGGGATCATGGGCAGGGGATCCAGGATTGATAAGTGGCTGAGTCTGGTCGCCAGGCAGGCTGATCAGGCTGCACTTTTCGGTTCATATCCACATAGTTCAGTTTGGTTTTAAACTGCTGACATGCAGCTTAGAAGCATTGGCAAAAGTCCCACATGTGCCGGCTTGTGGTTTTGTGTTGTGTTGTAAGTTATTATTTTTCAGTCTAGCTGAAAATCCTCAACTTTTGATTTACGTTCTGAATGGTCAGACTATTGGTCGAAAGGTCAGCTTCATGTGTTTTTCTTTGAAGTAGATATAGGAGAGGATTTTTTTGAGGCGGTTTTAAGCCATCTTTTTATTTATTCTGGACTGAGCCAGACAGTTGCACAATGAGTTCCTGTATAAGGAATCGGGTGGAAATCAGAAAACCTGAGTGGCCTTCCTAGACTGAGTCTCTAACATAATGTAGCCCCCCACAGATTTGCCAGTACGTTCATGCATACCATTGATCCTCCAATCTGGAAATGTAAATAGCCAAGGCTTCTACAAGCACATATAGACAGCAGATAAAAGTTAGGACAAAGCCCACTCTGGAGGTGGCGTTTGGTAGCATCACTCTAGTGGCGAAATACCAATTTGCTACATTCTAGACTCCTGCCAAACAGACACTACACTATCAGTCAAGCAAGGAGAGTACTCCATGAAGATGAAGGCCAAGCGTTTTGGATGCTCATCGGCCAAAGAAAGTCGAACTGCTAGCACACTACAGCTGGCAAGTGAATGAGCTCTGTGATTTCAAGAACACCTAGTGATTAAAGTAAATAACGGGTCTTTCAGGGTCAGATGTGTGATTGGGTACTAACTGAAGTTAGTTATTTCAGTTGAACTTTTTTTAATTTCATTATTTATAAATAGAAATGCCTATTAGAAGTATCACAAATAACCGCTGCATAAAATGTTGAAAAACATGCAACATATTGAAAGGCTGCGGACGATTCGCAACAGATGGTAAACCTGTTGTCATTATACACTTTACCATATTGTGATTATCTTATTGTCCTATTATCCTAATATACAAATAACCTGTACATTGGTATACTGGTCTTTCTCATGTACACATTTGTATTTTCTATATTCACTTGAGTGCTTTTGTCCAGAGTAGGATAAAATATGGGCCATGTCCTACAAATATGACCCATATTATGTAATCTCGGCTATCTGATACTTGGGTGGGATGCCTGTCCTTTAATTTTTGGTTTTCTATTTGAAAAGTATAAAAGCCTCTCTGAGTGGCATTGCAAAGTACTTGATTAAGTTACAATTTCATGCCAGCTATATAGGATAAATTAAATCCCAAGCTTGGCATTCGATTTTCTTATAATAGCTCCATGAGCCGGATTTCATGTCTTTAAAGATTATGTTCAAACTGTATATTATATCCTTTCATAAGAACTAATTTAACAATTTTGAAAAGAAGTGCAGTAAGTTTTCATACATTTTTTATATTTGTCTTTGTGTTTCATGAACGATTGAAGTATACAGTCCTATCTTGTAATGTAGTAAAATACTGAAAGGACATTTATTTCTGCAAGATATTGTATTTGGAGTGAATTAAAGACAGAAGAGTAGCAGGCTTTTCTGACCTTAATAGAGCACCCCTTTATTATTGTTCCCAGCCCATTCATTGTGTATTGTGGTGTATGAGAGTAGGATTGATAAGTTTTCGAAGGTAAATAATTACCGAGCTGAGGATTGTACTATTTAGGTCTTAAAATATTCTTTTTCTATAGTTAGTTATGCCTATTAATTGCCTTACACATAGATGTTAGTTTTGGCTAAAGCTGTCAATTCCCCTTTTGTGGTGGCTAATGTATGAGTTTGACTAGTATGATTCTGTGCCTACTTTGTGGCTGGTACCTATAATGGGGAGAGGTGTGGCGCCGCGGCCAGGGTGACTGACGCTGGGGATCACGGTTCGATCCCCGACTTCGGCGGCAGGGGTCTGTCCAGCACCATGCGACTCTGAGCAATAGCTCGCTTAATCTTCCCAGCGGCCCCCAGCGCCAAGATACCCCTTCGTGGTTGATTTGTGTGCTATACAAGTACTGGATTTACATTTACATTTATAATGGTCCTTCGCATCCATCTTATGATCCAATTGAGCTTATTTTTTAAAGGAAAATTAAAAATATAGAAAAAGTAACGTGGGTATAAGAACATTACTGGAATCAGTGCATGTGTATCTTACAAAATAATGCTACTCTCTCAAACAAACACATTTAAACAATATCACAATTGTGTTGATTCTTAACACATTTTGTATGCCGTCTTTTCAGGAGTTGGAAGGGGGGTTTCTCCACATGGGTAAAAAAAATATTTGGAGATAAAAGGATGGGTGGCATGTTGAGAATTTCCCCTAACACTGCCTGAGAATTGTTTATCCTGTGATACTCAGACGACTTTGAGTTAGGTGAACCACCAGTTCTTAAAAAATCAGTTCCACTGCATGATGCTTATGTGAGGCGGGTGTTCCCCTTTGTTCCACATTGTAGATCTTACTTTTCACATGGCCTCTTTATAGTAAAAATCTTTGAGTAAAATACTCTGGTACATTTATCCACTCTATGTGTATTAATTAAAAGCAACCTTCCCCTGATGAGAATAACAAATGTTAATGTTCCACTCAACCACTTTTCGATGTCCTCTCAGAGTCTGAGTAATGGAATCCTCTGCTCTTGGTCCCACTACACTAAAATTGTGGTCTTTTAATGCTGAAAAAACTCTAATCGGTTTTGTTTAGCGAGGTGGCGCAATGTTAGTGAAACTACTAATTTACTTTGGTCCCTGTGATTTGTAATTGACTTTGTGGCTCATAGTTATTGTAGTCTCTTTGTAGAACTATACAAATGAATTACGCTTTTTATGTGCGACGGGGCGTTATAGTTTATTAGAATTTATGAATTGCGCACCACTGAAGCAAAGTCTTATTTTACAAAGCAGAATTTGAAAGTTTAATGTCTGAACAAAAAACATGGTGTTTGGATTTAAACATTTCTTTTTTGTATGTAGCTGTCACTATCCGTTTTTGTGATATTCCTTTATATCTCCAGAAAATGATGAAATTACCTATTAAAAAAAACATAGAAACAAGTTCACACCATTTGGAACAGTCCATAGCATTGCAAAAATTTCTTGACGTACCCATAAATTGAGGCCCTCCAGTCTATCATTCAAACCTTCCACAGCAGATCACAGATGTATTGAATGCCTCAATCAGTAGCTGCCAGGACATTATAAATATGCCATAATCGCTCTATTCAAAAAATCTAATCCCCAACTATAAAACATTTACACACCATTCTCAAACATCCTGTACCTGAGCAACATTTTCAAAAAAGGTAGCTAAGCAACTGTGGAAAGGGCCAATCACTTCGAAGGTCTCTGACTAACAAAAGGAACCAAAAAAGCATTGGTGCACTTTTGAGAGTATTTTATTGTGTTTGATGAAGATGGTCAGTCAGCTTTGATACTCCCTCTCTGCTCTTGCACTGAGGTGACTGTCTAACATGATATTCTGACTGAAAGATTAAATAAATGTGTGAAATCTTGGACTCTGATTTGAAAGATCCGTCTTTCAGCCAATAAATAAGCAGCCGGTTACCTGAGGCAACCAGTTGTAAGTTCCCATGTGGCACATCACACTGCCTACTCTAGCATACTGCTGAGCATTTATTTGTGTTCTCTACCTTGTGAAATATTTTCATAAGCTTCAATTCTAGATACATGCAGATGCCATTTTACATTCTACCTCAAAATCCATGCACCAGTTTTCCACAGCAGTTTCTGGAACATTTAAACTTCTGAATGAATTACAACACTACTCTAGGTCTCGCCTAGGTAGCGTGCATGCTCTGCTCTAGGAGGACCTTTAGCCATCGGTCTTCACTTTTCAAGCACTGCACTCGTGCTTGTGGCGGCATCCACCTTGCGGGAGCGAGCAGCGGCGTGCCACGAGCGGAGTGCTTGAAAAGTGAAGACTGATTGTTTTTCAATGTGGTGGATTTCCCTTTGACTCACTGCCATCTAGTGGTCCCTGCTATGAACAATAGTTGGATAAGATAGAAAATAAATGTGAATCAAAAGAACGTGTGTCCGTTTCTTAGGTTTATTAATTAACAGTCCAATTTGCTCACCCATGCACCTCTTTGACCCCCCGCCCACCCATGCTTCTTCACGGCCGCTCAGCATCCTGAAGGCGGGTCTGGCCATCCTGATTAAAACGTAATTCTAAAGTCCAGCATCTGACATTTTAATTAGGGCAGTTTCTACAAATGAAAGAGTTCAATATTGCCATACTGATTTTTCAGCGCGATTCCTGGTCTTTTGTCTGCGCCAGGCGAATGCCAAAATTAGATGACACGCCCTGAATTTTCCTTTCACTGCTTTTCACGGTTTCTTCAGTGTGAAGACCACAGTTTTAGCATCACGGAGGCTCACAGTTGCGGCATTGGTGTGTTAACTCTCCCAGCAAAAACCAGCGTGCGCGCAGCCTCTATGCTGAAAGGGGTGATGCCTTTTGCTTGCTGTGAAATCTGTTACAATACTGATCTTATCAGCTTTCACTTTTTGTCAGCCTTGGCGGTTGTATTTTTTAGAGAAGAACATGAGTTAAATTTCAACCAGCCGACATTGCTGCAGACATGTGACCTCCTACATTGTTCACATTTTGATTTGAACTTTGTCTTGCCCGAATGAGGAAGCAATGGAAACTGAGTTGAGTTTGTGCTATATAAAACTGCACAAAAAGGGCAACTGGGTAATAATGCCTCACGGTGTGTTCTCCAGCAACACCTATCCGATAAGCAGATTCTAAATATATATATATATACATTTTAATTTTTTTCAAGGAAGGTGAGATTGATGGGCACCATTTACATAAATTCTGCAGAGAAAGGTTGTTGTTCCCATGCATTTTAACACTGCAATGCCCACAACACTTGTGTTTTTTAACATTAACAATTCCTATATTGATACACAACATATTAGCAAGGGGATCGGCTACACTGCGTATTTAAAATAAGTTGGCCTCCAGCTTTATAACTGCGAGCACTGGTCTCCTAATGTTAATGCATTTAATGAACTTCTTCCTGCATGTGCGATAGAAACAAACATGGGGAGAGGATGTGCTCTCATGACTAGACTGCCAACTTTGGAGCTGGGAAACCAAGGATCGAGCCTCAGGGGTGACTCCACATCCTGTGATTCCGGGCAAATAACGTAATCTCCCTGTGCCAACCAAAACAAGCATTTGCAACGCAATAGGTCTCGCAGTTACACAAGTTTGAGCTTTTGGCATTGTATATGGCTATGCCTTTTATTTTGGTTTTAGTTTTTAAGACCTAAATAAAAGACATTGTCATTTACAATGGCAATAGCTTAAACTCTCGTAAATGCGAGACCTACTGCATTGCAAATGCTTGTTTTAAATGTCAACAAAACTGAGATCTGGTTAGTAGGGGGCCCCAAGAAAGACTTAACGATCACCTTGGCTGCTACTTTACATTGAAGTCGACACCTACACAAAAAAGGCGAAATCTTAAAAAAAAATTGACCCAGAGCTTACTTTCGTTCTTCAAATAAATGAAGGGAGCAAAAGCGTTAACTTGAACTATTCCATTTTCAGATTCTTGCACTTGTCCAAAACGCCCACCAAGTGGAATCAGTGATGTGGCTTGGTTTGAATATGCCAAAATACTGTACACTGGCCCTGTTGAAAAAAGAAACTGAGTCTCATTGTAACAACCCTGGTCTGACACTGAGCCTAAGAAGCACAACCACACATCTGCCCTCAGGACTGCCTATTACCTCCAGGTGGAGGCCAGGATAAACATTCTAGATTTAAGTGATTGTAGGCCCTAACAATGGTTGATTGATAAATTTGGGGTTTGGGATGGAATTGGGTAAGAGATATCTGAGTGTCTCTACCTGTGATATTCTTGTAAAACTGGGACTACCCATTGTGAAACGCCATGGCGTAATGTTCAATTATCTACCTCCGCAAATAACATGTTTTTTAATTGCAATAGTATGTTAATTATCGTTTTTTGTTTTATTCTGTAAGACACACAATCAAATTATTTTTCTGGGACAAAGTCCCTGGTGCTTACAGGACAGTTCACCATATTACTCGCCTGCCAGAGTCCAAAGATTACCAATGTTTACACAGTCATCAAGCCAAAATTGAGATGGCAGAAGCACAGAAACGGGATTCCTGAGTCTTCAACACGTTAAGGACTTGAATATTCTAAGACCAGTAACTTCTTTATTTAGGAAACTGAAGACCAATTTTTAGGAAACTTTTGGCAATGAGCAGGTGTTTTAAAAATTATAACCTCCTGTCATCCCGGAGAGAAAGGCCCACCCTGACGTTTTCTGCACAGTACTGGGCTTCCTTACAAAGTACTGACTCGCCAATGACCCCACACCAGGGAGAAGCAATTGAAGCTCACTATATGGATCCGGCCATGTCCCTGTGCTATCTGTTTTTTAGTGATGAGGGAATGCACACCTTTCTTTTTAAACTCCATTATTCGTATCCATTTACTTTTTATCATTCCTTAAACTGATTGCGTGCAGGTCGACTGATTGGCATGCCCTACTGCCACGTAGTTACAAGAACATAAGTGATGAGGGACTGACTAGCCCCTAGGTCAAATGCACAGCTTTGTGCCGCTATTTATGCGTGCACTTTTAATTCCAAATCCTTTCATCCTTGATCCTTTTTAATCCAAATGTAACCATCTTTTTTCTCCATTAATATTCACTTGTTATTATTCTTCAGTAATACCACGATCCAACATTCAGAGTTTAATGCCAATTTTCAGGTTTCTAATATTCAAACAGGGCCCATTCGGTGCCTTTCAGAAAGAATACGAGTGATGCAAAAAGTCCATCGCAAGCAGTGTTTTGTATTTCATAAAAAAGAACCCAATGCATTTCGGGCCATCGTGTACCCTTCGTCGTGAGTGTGGAAGGGGTTAATAGGCCTTAAAAATAAAAGCTTCCTTTCTGATCCTTCAATGGCTTGGACTCAACGTACCTTCTGCTCATCTCTCCTCGTGCTCAAACTAAACCTTCTTGCTGGTCCGACTAGCATTTGTATTGAACAGGAACTCTTCTTCAAAGCTTCTCTGCCTTCATTAACATTCATAATATCTACTTCTGTTGTTTAAAGTGTGCCTTTTCCCATGACATTACCTATGAAGCGATGTTGCACAGCTTTTCTTCCCCTTTCCAGCGATCTCCGCCTGCATCTTGCGTTGTGAGCACTCAATAAAAAGGTAAAATTAAATTAAGTAAACATTTAGCGAGAGGGGCTAGAGGGCGCGCATGCATATTGGTTGCACTGGTGTGAGGCTCCTGCGGCCCTGGACATAAATCAGCAATAATCCTGTCCCAATGGGCAACATCGATTGCCTAATATACGGCGCAATGGACCGTACAACCAGCTTCGATCCCGAGAGACTCCTTAAGTCCCCGATGGCAGCGAGATAATGGAAGAGAAGCCCAGATGCCGCACTGCGACTAATTGTTAGACAAGATGGAGGTCGCTTGAGAAGATGAACACACTGACTACGACGCTCGCTGCAGCGGTTAGCTTACCCCCATGATCGCTGTTTCTGGAGACCTCCCGCGCTGCTGCCCCCAAGATGACTCCCGATCGCTGCTGCCTAGAGAGATGAGTACTATTGCCACTGTCTTCGACGTGCACACCCAGCCCCAGGTACCGGCTGCCGGTAGGTGGGCAAACCAGGTGTCTGAGGGGCGGCGGTTAGGGCGGTGGCAATGTACTGAAGGTGAGCGGAAATAAGGCGGGTAAGATTGGGATGGACTCCCCTGTCTGCCGGGCGGGTGTGGCCATAGTACCCTGCCTATGCGACTGCTGGTGTGTGGGGCGCATCCCGACTTCCTGCTGCTACGCACGAAGATGAGGGGATCTGCCTGCACAGGGAGGATGAGCCGGGTCAGTGATCAGGTGGCCTGCATTGCACTGCTGCTGATTCCCTGGTGTTGAAAATGCCAATAAATGGAACAGTTTACAAATGGAAATGGAAGCCATGAACTGACCTGCTTAATATACTAACATTTGAGATCAAAAGGATTTTGATCTGGGACTGTGTTGCCCTTTTCGAGCATAATTACCCGATGACTTCACACCTAGCAGTCAGGGAGGGATCTTAGATCTGGCGACACTACCTGCTTCACTCAAATTATATAAGGCGTCTGGCAACCTACCAGGACATGAGCTGCAGCGCGTTGGCTCGCACTAGAAAGCGGGCAGACGCGGACCATCTCGGAAAAGGGAAATAAGGTAGTCGAACGCAGCGCAACAGCAGCAAAGCCTACCCCTCTTCGAAGCCCAAAAAGCACTGTGGATAGACTACGCTGACCTGCCTGGAGTTCGACACCAGCACACGAGGTGCCACTTCAAATTACCAAGGTCACTACTAAATGGACATGGGCAGGACAGAAGGTAAGCTACAGTTTGATGCCCGAAAACCTCCCCACATGCAAAATAGCGTCACTGACTCCACTATGGCAGAGGGTTCAACCAAATGTAGTCAAGCTCCGGCGGATGATCTAGAAACAATGCTCATTACAATGCAACATAGCCTCTCGCCCATCAAACCGAAAATTGTGTATCCGAATCAACAAACGCTGGGAGGATGGAAGGCTACGTGGAGTGGCTGCTCACCACTGTCTTTGTAGTCGGAGCATTTTCAACACAACTTGTGGTGGAAAGAGCGCACAGGGTGCTGGCGGCGTGGCAGCCCCCTGGGGCGCCCCTGAGGGCCAGTATTGCCTGGATACTAAACTACCGGGACCGGGATACTGCGCTCCGCCCTTCCAGAGAGCAACACCAACTCACTTTTGAGGGATTTACCAGACAGTTCAGGAGGCTCGCAAAAAAATTCTACCGGTTAAGAAGAAGCTGCTCTAGGCGAATATTGCGAATGCTATGTTATACCGCGCCCGGGTAAGAGTGTCAATCCAGGGAAGGCAGCATTTCTTCACCACCCCTCAGCAGGCGACATATTTTTTTTTAGGTGTCTTGTGGAACACCTCCAGTGACGACGACTCAGGCTACCTCCTGGTGTTCCTCACTTATGTCTGAAAATTATAACCTCCTGTCATCCCGGAGAGAAAGGCTCGCAGGTGATTCCACATAGATTGATCTGAACTGCACAATATTGGGCTTGACTAATGGAGTGGGCTATGGAACCTGTGAGACGCACTGTAAAGCAATGGTAGTTTTCCATGTTAAAAGACGCTACTGGGACACAGCAAATAAGTGATCGATCAGACCGATCCTTACTCTACTTATTATCTAAATTGGTCTATTGGGACCACAACAAAGACTCCCTGGGCACCCTCATTCAGATGAGGAGACCCTGCTGCATTTTCTGGCGACCCCCAAAAGGAAATCCCTAATGCAAGAACATTCTCGCCACTGGACTGAACACCCTTCTTTCTCTGTTCTTTCTCTGTTCTCTTGTTTCCTCTCTTTTCTACTCTAGTAGTAGATACCCCTCTCTCTCTTCTCCTTTTTTCTTCAATCTATGGTACCTAAGTCATGCTGCAAGATGCGCTCAAAGCGAGCGCCTTCACCAAAACTTTCATACGTGCTACAATATGGCCGACACAGATGCTCATAACTTCATATCTACTTCTTCACTGGTTGTTTGGATGGGTAGGGGTAATGTCTTCGGCAGGTTTGGGCTGCCGCTTTGGGCGAGGGGAGGAAAGGGAAATTTGACTGTTTTTCATGTTGCTACGAAATGCTTGATATGATCTGGTGCTACATATTGACAGTATTCACAAACCTATACATCGACCTCTCAAGTGCTTTCATAGACAGCTATCTATAGATGATGTACAACCTCGCTAGTCGGGAATATAACTTTCTGATGTGGAAGGTCCGAGTCCTGGGTAATCCTTGTAAGCGTAGACACATCCTGGATTATTAAGACACACAACATACACATCGATATGCTCCAGGAGACGCACATGAATCCCTTACTCCCGATCACACTTGCTTCTGGTTGGGCAGTTCACAGCAGCTTTGCAGTATATTCCACCTACTCCAGGGGCACGGCGAATCTTATTAAGAAGGGCGTTCCTAATGTAGCGATGGGATCCATGCATGACACTCTGGGATGATACAACATCATAGGGGGTAGGCTAACATCACAATCCATAACACTTCTGTTAACCTAACGGCGATGACCCGGAATTTTTCAACAACCTATGGGGGAAGGTCACTAATATAAACTCTACACATATCATATTGGGAGGAGATCTAAACATTACTATTGACCCACAACAGGATAGTTCCCACCCGCAGTCCCCCCACAATACCAGCGGCGGGTCAGGAATATAGTAGTCATACCACTTGCTAGATGCCTGGAGATCTCTATGTCCCTCGAGAACTGAGGGGTCGTGCCACTCTGCAGTTCACTCATCGTGGTTAAGACTTGACTACTGGCTAATCTGTAGAGGACTGGGTTCATGGCTGAGAGAGACTCCACTTGGCGCCCACCTATTCAGACCACTCTCCGGTTGTGATGAAATTGGCGCCTCCTGACTCCCTTTTTCCCCATTCGGGTTGGGGAGTCTCCCCAGTTGCTCTTCTGGATGTCGCGTTTAGAAACCAGTTGGGGCAGGAGATGCAAGACTTTTTCCAATGCAATAATGGGTCTGTCACTGCGGGCAACAGTATGGGAGACCTTTAAGGTCACCATACGAGAACTATGCATAGCAAAGGGAGGAGGTATACTAAGAGACATTCGCACCACCCTTCATAACCTGAACAGCTTCTACACAACATTCTATACTGCAAGGCAGGAGTGACAATATATGGAGAACGTGATGCTGGGGTAGCTGGGAGACTCCTAAAGAGAGTTATTATCTACTGATATCGAAGAGGATGAGGTCAGGGCAGCTATTATGCAATTTTTCTCTGGACAATCCCTGAACGAGGGCCTGGCCCGGACGGCCTCACGGCTGACTTCTATATAGCATACATAGACTACTTAGTCTCTATTCTGAAAGGCCTATATGAAGAGGCCTGAGAATCTGGCACTCTTTTGCTGTCTATGCGGGAAGCGCTAATCATTTCAATATTGAAACTGGGAAACAGATGAAAGTCCTATAGGCCCCTTTCCATGATAAACTGCGACTTGAAAATACTAGCTAAGATACTTGCTAAGCTACTGAGTTTACTTATGGATTCCTTGGTCCTACCCGATCAATCGGGTTTCATGCCTGGGCGGGTCACCTCGCATAACCTTTGAACTCTTTTGCAGTCATACAAAACATTGATTGCGACGGTGATTTTTCTTGATGTCACTAAGGCGTTTGAGTCCCTAGAATGGGGCTATCTCCTGGGCGTTTTGCGTCGAATGGGATTCCCACCCGGTTTTCTAGCCTGAACTAAATTCCTGTACAGCCAGCCACAGGCATCGATTAACATGGCACTCTCTCCTCAATATCACATGTGGCACAAGACCGGTATGCCCATTGTCCTCCTCTCTTTTTTGCGCTAGCTGTGGAGCAACTAGCAGCCAAACGTTGGCAGCACCATCAGGAATATGCGCTCCGCTATCCCACTCAGCATTTATTGATTTCCCTCTACGCAGGCAACATCACACTATATCTTCGGGACCCTGAATCCAGTCTTAATCCGCTCTTGAAAGACTTAATTAAATTTGGCGCGTGCTCCGGAATACAGATCAACTGGGAGAAATCCCAGGTCTTACGGCAAAGAGCCAGAGATTTGCCACAGACTACCCACTGACCTGGTGGGATTCGAAAGGTTAAATATCTGCGAATAGTAGTTACAAGAGATAAAACCAAACTGATGCACACAAATTATGGAAGAGTGATGGACACACTGACAGACTCCATAGCGAGATGGATCTCCATGCCTATCTCTTTGGCAGGCCACATCTCATTAATTAAAATGGAAATACTGCCAAGATTTCTTTATCAACATCCCTTATAACCCAGGCAGACATTTTTTCAAAACTCTAAAAACCAAGCTGATTTGCTTCACCTGGGGTGCGAAACAACCTAAACAGTGCTGGAAAAAGAGGACCCAGCACATCTCTAGGGGTGGATTTGAGGCTCCGGATATAGAACTTTATTTCTTATGCGCCCAGGCGCATTTTGCAACGTATTGGGTTTCACCCCAACCATTTATGCTCCACTTAGCTATTGAACAGGCGTACATGAACCCGGTACCAATGTCTGCTTTCTTCGAGCAGCCTACTCGCCCCAGAGATGCAGACCAATCAACAGTTGCTTGTACCTTGGCAGCTTGGTGGGGGTAATAGCTATACAATTGCAGGCGCCCATGCTGTGCTCCCCCTTGTTGGCCATTTCTTGGCACTCAGACCTTCCGGTGACGCGCGAAGCTGGGTGTCGCTGGATGCTGCAGAGAGTCGGGATGAGGGAGTGGGGAGAACTCTATGAGGAGGGCCTATTCCAAGATGAGGGGGCGTTCTTTTGGGGAACTCCGCCTACCCTGATGGAGCGGTTTCTATATGTAAGGCTGAGACAAGATGTTAGGAAAGCCACCCCAGACTTTCCCAGCAACCCTTCGGCGCTGCGCCCCTTGCATAAGTTACTCCAAAGCGATAACCCTGCACATGTGATCTCGCTACTTTACCATAGTACTCAGGCTGAGAGCAATGAGATAGCTCAAGGCTCGCGCCTGAATTGGAATTGGGAGCTGACTATGCCACTCGAAAATGGACAATTGCGATACTTCTGCCAGCAAACGGGACAGATATCGGCAAGTAGTAGGCTACAAATCACACATTTAAAATTTTTGCATAGGCTGTACTGCACCCCTGCTCGACTCCATTGCTTTCACTTGTGCACCGATGACAAATGCAAGAGTTGTGGGGGGATGGAGGCAGACATCCTACACTTGGCGTGGGAATGTGCGCCGGGCAAAGCATACTCGGTAAAGGTTTTCAAAGAACTGGAGCAGATGACTGTATCTGCAATTCATGCAACCCCCACTTAAGCATTTTGGGATGTACCGAAGAGCTAAAACTATTGACCCGAATGTATGTCTCCCTGGGGCTACTATTAGCTAAACAAAGTGTGGCCTGCAGATGGGGGAGGGGGCCAGCCCCTAAGTTTAAGGAATGGCTTCAAGATATGTGTTTGCTTTACAAGATTTAATATACTGCCAAGAGCAATCACTCATCTATGCTGAGCTCCTACCACTCTCTTCCCACCCCTGGGACAAATGGGATCCTCTAAGAGGATACATACTAGAGTCGCGTGGAAATGCAAGAACAACTGCTAGCCAGATTCAAACTGCTGAACAGCATGGGACGAAAAGTGACTTGGGAAGTAGTGCTGTCATGGAGTCTTAACTCCATCATAGACACGATGAAATGCCATAGCAAATATTGTTGGTGTCGCCAGACGTTGAATAAGACTTTATTTAAAAATTTCTGAAGATGCACATGAATGTACCATCTGATTAAGTTAATGTTATTATAACGCCAAAAATGTATAAAGTCAGTTTAAAAAAAAAAAAAAAGTAAACATTTAGCTATTTAGTTTCTTGGAGCATCATGTGAAGTGTTTTCTGAAGTTAATTTCCATGGGGCTCAAGCGACAATGGCATTTCTACCGGGAGCGGAAGGTGATAGAAGCCCCATAAACCAATCTTATTAGAACTGCCTGTATGCCTGTCCAGTTCTCTGCAATCCTGTGAAAATCGGTAATTTTGATGCTAGTCTGATTGTTAGAGAATGCCATTAATTGAGCTCTTAAACATGAATTTAAACAGTAAAGGATGCCTCTGATTGCTCTCGTCACCTTGCCCTCACAAATTGAAGAAAAGCATAAGTGTCCTTCAACTGTTCTTCCCATCTGAATACCCGCGCTCCTTCAGTCTGCTTTTCCTGCTGACCCGCCTTTGTTTTTTCCTATTACTTTTCTTCAGCTCCATGTTTCTTAATGACCACACTCAGCCCCTCTTCCTCTTTCTAGACTCAACTTCCTCTGATGTCGGTGCTGCATCTAGGTTAACTGTTCCTATTTATGCTGCATTGGGGTGCCATACTAGAAAGAATCTGTTTATTTGCACAAGAAACATCCCTATGAGCCCTAGTCCTGCCCATTATACATCCTGATACTACCCAGTTAAAAAAATATGAAAGTTTGTGTTTTTTTGTTAGAAAAAAGCAAGTAGCTAAACTTCATAAGAAAATGGGTTTGTATCCAACGGTAATTAGGTTTGGCCTCGCGTCAGTGTTAGCTCTCTTGCCAGCCTCTTATTTAACCTCATGCGCGCTTGCGGAATTCCGCTCGTACGCTGAGATTTTTAAAAGCGCATGTTACGTGACGAGCTGGGCTCGTCATCAGCGTGCGAGGAGGCTACGCCATGACGAGCCCAGCTCGTCATCAGCGTGGAAGGGGTTAAAAAAAAAGTTTATAATACAAATGCATACGTAAATATGTACATAGAGGGTCTTTTGGTAGCTCACTTCATCCATTGGTCTGTTTGCCATTCACGTTTTTCTTAAGTTCACCATACTATACAAAATGAGGCAATTGGTCAACCCACTTAAGCTATTAGCACTTCTCAGTGATTGATGGTATATAGCATTTCCTTTTGCACATGTGCACATTCACCTACAAAATAGTCCAATCCAGTGTCAGTGCTTGCAGGCCAGCTACTCTCATTACTGAATGTATTACTTTTTCCTATTTCCAGTCATTTTTATTATTGATTTTATATATACAAGGTGCATTGCACTTACAGGGGTAGTAGTAACATTTTGTTTTGAGAAGCAGCTTTTGTATTACTTTTTGCAAGCATATGCATGCCACTTTTAGAGGAGTTCCGTTTTTTATTTTTGATTACTTTTACGATTTACTGCATAGGTTTCCAAAAATGAATAAAAAAGCTTTGCCACAGCCGTACTATTAGCTTTGTGAATGCTTGTTTTCCAGTGGGGTGGACATTGCATCTAAAATAAAGCAAACTATGACACTGGTTGGAATGTTTTGCAGGCTAGGACTGAAGAATTCTGCCCTTGCAATTCGCATTGTGGAGCACTTCCTTTAACTGATAATTGACTTGACTTCTTTTCCCTGAAAGTTGACATATAACATCTTTGTTTTGTGATGAGCGTAAAATGCTGGGATACATTGTTTAACTTTGTTTCTTGTTTAATTTAGACGAAGTGTGATTGAAGCAGTTTACAACAGACTTAATCCTTATAGAAATGACGACACAGTAAGTATTGAATTTTGTATTCTTTTTTTTTGTCATCTGTAATGTGTTGCTTCTCTTATTCCAAACAAAGGGGTCCTAAAAGGAGCATAGCTGATTATGAGGCTGTCACAGTACCTATTGGTAAAAGTACATATTGGCTTGGGCTTGATAGTAAAAATTAGAATTTTTTTCAGAGAATATTTAAACCAAGGAAATGCCCTGCAGTGTGGCTCTTACTTTGTTTAGTATAATTTGTTGTGCATGAGCATCTGAAATGTCCTTCATATCTTTGAGCCTGTACATCATGATGGTTGAGAGCCCAAATAAGCCTGCATATGTGCAACCAACAGCAATGGCTACCTGAATTCCCTCTTTCAAAAATATATTTCAACTTCCGACTAGTACTAAGAGGGGCTATTTAACAATATTCCATTGTTTAACGCCATGGTAGCCCAAAAACCTTTGCATTTTCTCAGCTATGAAATGAGTCTTACTGCCTGAACAAGCTATGAACACCTTACAGTGCATTACATTTGAAAATAACTCCAAAACGGTTGGTTTTTAGCTGCAACGAATGTGTACTAGATCAGTTTGCCATACTACAAAAAAGATACCCCCTGTCCAAGAACTATAATGTATGTACCAGAAAAGCCAATAGCAACTTTATCCCAAAGATTTTTTTCGATACCTTTCCAGCGTTTTTCATACTGCAAAAGCACTTTGGGAAGATTAACCTATTTTCCTGACTAACAATACAATGTGCTTAACAATCCTTGAATGACAAATGCTGGAAAGCCCATAATGTGCTATGGCAATAAAACTTTCACGTATGTAGTCTGGGGCACAAAAACAAAATTATGTAAAACTAAGGACCTGATTCGGACTACGGTTGTCCATTAGAACGCTGTAGTCGCTGTGGTGGTCCACGGACTGCCAGACTGGCAATCCACTGGCCGTTTTACAGTTTTGGTGGTTGGACCTCCACAGGACCGCTGCTGTCGCCAGGGATCTTTGATCCCGCGACAGTGGCACAGCGTTCAGAGGTTGCAATATGCTGGCGGTGCCGCTGTGGGGATCCCGCCATGGAAAGGATGGGGGTGAGGCAACTCCCCTGTTGCCTGTGTGTGTGGGAGTGCATGCAGGGGTCACATGGTGTGCTCCCCAGTATGTCTGCGCCTATTTCCGGCATGGGAAGAAATGCATTTCTTCCTGTGCAGAAACGTACTGTGATGGTCACACAGTGGTGCCTTTCTAAGGCCCTCCTTTGAGCTGTAGAAAGGCACTGCCCTAGGACCGCTGTGCCTTTCTAAGGCTCTCATTTGAGCCGTAGAAAGGCACCACTGTAGGACCACAGCAGCACTGATTGCCCGCCTCAGGATTAAACTTGTAATCCGGTAGGCGATCTGACTACAGGTGTGGCGGTATTCCTGCGGGATGCAGGCGTGGGGGACCGCAGGAAGACTGCCAAACTCATAATCTGGCCCGAACTCTTCTTCAAAAATTAGTTTTGTAGCACTCTCTGCATAACTATTTATTCCTTATTCAAATTCTTTCTAATGGACAGACCTTTACTATTACTTCAGTTGAAGCAGGATCTTTTAGACAACCATCAAGCCACTCTTCACACAAAATGTATTGTACGTTGCACTGCCCAGCTACACCGATCGCACCAATAATTTAGTCTCCTAAATCATTTTGGTTCATTTGAACCATAAAAGTGCACAAAGCAGAACAGTATGTATAATTAATAAATATTATGGAAAATCATCCAATTCATAGCAAAAAATAAAATGTCATACGTCGATCGTCAAATGGAAACCACAAAGCTCCGATAAAACCAATGGAACAAAAACCTCCAAATAAGGGTTATTTAAGCAGAGAATCAAGCATATTGAGGACTGCCAGTTCCATCACTTAGCCACTGTTCTGTACATACATATTATAAATAAACATAAAACATAAGAAATAACTTGTACTAGTCTTGGCTAATCCTTGGTAATACCATTACTTTCCATGTATAACAGTGGTTTGTGATCCAAGTACAAATCAAAATATGTCCACCCCGGCCCGATCAGGTTTAGGTTTTAAATTTCTCTTAACACCCATCCACACACAAGGATTCACTCGCAGTGTGTTGTAGTGTCTCTCTGAACCTTGTAATGATCTAGAAATTAGCGCAACTTCATGTTTTGTTGTTGACCCATTGGCACAACACACCACTTATGCCAATGGAACTGGGATCAACGGTCACAGTACCTTTTATGCCAAAGACAAATTGTTTTATGGCTTGTGCACTGGCTATCAGATCATTAACTTGTACAAAGGCAGCACTCATCATCCAACTCATATGTTGCCCTTTTTTGGAGAATTACTCATTATGGTTTCACAATGATAGCATACCCACGAACAAATCTTGCTTAGCATTCAAGTGAACACAAATATGAACTGAGGGCATCATCGTTCGTAGGACAAGACACATTCTTAATAACATTGAGAAAATCTTTTTTGGGAATACTCTTTTGAAGAAATTATATGGCCTAGATAATCTACAGACTGAGCACAAAATTCATGCCCCTGCCTTTTCAAAATTGTCAAAACGTTCAAACTTTATGAAAAACAACATTGTGTTCCTGGTAAAGGCCAGCGAAAATAAGGATGTCGTCTTTGTATTCAGAAAGCATGTGATAAATGAGATCTGAGGATGTATGACGTTACAACGCGTAATTTTACATCTGAAAGAGACACGTTAGTGATAGATTCCTTACCTTAGAATATCCCCAGGCGTCAGACTGGATCCGGAAATTTTTGCGTAGCAATACCCCTGCGCGCTGGTAGGCGTCGTCTGCGGCTCCGCGTCCGTCGTCGGCGTCGTGAGCGCCGGGATGACGTCATCGGAGTATATAGACGGCGCCCATGCGCGCTGACGTCAGTTCTTCTTTTTTCCGCGCCAGCTAGCGCAGATCCGGAAGAAGCTCTACCCCCAGTCACTTTTTGACTGAAATCTTTTTTGATCTTTTTGATCCTCTACTTGGTCGATTCTCGACTATCGGTGCCAGGGATGCCCGGGTTCAAGCCTTGCTCGAAGTGCGGCCGACTCATGTCGGTCACGGACCCCCATCGCCGGTGCCTGAAGTGCTTAGGCCTCGACCACGACGATCGAACCTGTGACGACTGCTGGGCCCTGACGTCGAAGGCTAGGCGGGAGCGGTCCCGCAAGCGTCTCGAGCTGAGGCAGTCGGCCCCGCGCCGCTCCAGGTCCCGGTCCCGGTCCCACGGGAGGTCGAGGGACAGGTCGCGAGGTCGGAGTCATCGACGTTCCGGGAGTGGTCACCGATCGTCTGGTTCCAAGTCCTCAGGTCCCAGGAGACTGGATGGTAGCGTTGGACTTGCAGGACGCCTATTTCCACATCCCCGTCCTGCCGGCCCACCGGCGTTACCTGCGGTTCACGGTAGGCCAGGAGCATTTTCAGTTTACCGTGCTCCCCTTCGGCCTTACCAGCGCCCCACGGGTGTTCACAAAGGTGATGGCGGTGGTCGCAGCCCATCTGCGCAGGCAGGGGGTATCAGTCTTCCCCTACCTCGACGACTGGTTGTTGAAGGCGGGCTCGCCCCAGACAGTCGTCAGCCACCTCCAGACTACGGCCGACCTCCTGCACTTGCTGGGGTTCTCCATCAATGTGCCGAAGTCACACCTGTGTCCCTCTCAGAAGCTCCTCTTCATCGGAGCGGTTCTCGACTCGGCGCAGTTTCGGGTTTACCCACCCGAGCAGCGGGTTCGGGATATTCAGGCTCTGATTCCTATCTTCGGGCCGTTATCCCGGGTCTCGGTCAGGTTGACGCTGCGGCTTCTGGGACTGATGGCCTCCTGCATCCTTCTGGTGCGTCACGCCAGGTGGCGGATGCGGGCTCTGCAGTGGGACCTGAAGTTTCAGTGGGCCCAGCATCAGGGCAACCTGTCCGATCATGTCCTGATCTCGGAGGGCACTGCGAAGCAACTGCAGTGGTGGCTCACGGACCGCGACTGGGTCAGTGGCAGACCCCTCTCTCTACCCCAGCCGGAGCACGTAGTTGTGACGGACGCGTCCCTCCAGGGCTGGGGAGGCCACATGGGAGAGGCGGAGATCAGAGGCCTCTGGTCTCCGGCGGAGTCCCGGCTCCACATCAACCTTCTGGAGCTACGGGCGATTCGTCTTGCACTGAAGGCATTCCTCCCCTCTGTCAGGGGGAGCGTGGTGCAAGTGTTCACCGACAACACCACCGCCATGTGGTACTGCAACAAACAGGGCGGTGTGGGGTCGTGGACCCTTTGCCAGGAGGCTCTGCGCCTCTGGCAGTGGCTGGAACATCAGGGCGTGACTCTGGTGGTTCAACACCTGGCAGGTTCTCTGAATGCCAGGGCGGACGAACTCAGCCGCCGGTGCATGATGGATCACGAATGGCGTCTGAACTCGGACGTGGCGCAAGGTCTCTTTCGACAGTGGGGAGAGCCTTGGTTAGATCTATTCGCCACAGAAGAGAACGCGCAATGTCAGCAGTTCTGCGCGTTGGAGTTTCCAAGGCGGCACTCGCTCGGAGACGCTTTTCGTCGCGAGTGGAGCTGCGGCCTGTTGTACGCCTTTCCGCCTATACCACTTCTGCCCAGAGTGCTGAAGAAGATCAAGCGCGACCGGGCCCAAGTTATCCTTGTGGCTCCGGACTGGGCTCGAAGATACTGGTATCCCGAGCTACTCAGCATGTCAGTCGATCCCCCGATTCGTCTGCCTCTTCGGGAGGACCTTCTGTCGCAGCAGCAGGGGACGGTCCTGCACCCGAACCTGTCCAGTCTCCACCTACAAGCTTGGAGATTGAGCAGCGGCAGTTGAGGCCATTTGACTTGCCTCCCGAAGTCTGTGACATCATTCTGGCAGCCAGGCGTCCCTCCACTAAGTCGGTATACGCCTGCCGGTGGAATAGATTTGTGGCATGGTGCGCAGCAAAGGCTGTGGATCCCCTCTCTGCACCCCTTTCGGAAGTGCTGCTCTTTCTTCTTTCCCTTGCCCAGCAGGGCTCTGCTCTGGGCACTCTTAAAGGGTACCTTTCTGCTATTTCTGCCTTCTTGAGGCTACCAGATCAGCCTTCTTTGTTCAAGTCCCCTATAGTGAGTAGATTTCTGAAGGGCATCACACACATGTTCCCTCCTGTTCCCTTCGTGATGCCCCAGTGGGACTTGAACCTTGTTCTCACCTATCTGATGTGTGCTCCCTTTGAGCCACTTCATAACTGTCCTCTTCGTCTCCTTACGCTGAAGACGGCCTTCCTGGTTGCCATCACCTCTGCCAGGAGGGTGAGTGAGCTCCAGGCTCTTTCTTCTTCTCCGCCTTTCCTGTCTGTTCATCCTGATAAGGTGGTGTTGCGTACACGACCTTCCTTTCTGCCCAAGGTTGTCACGGCCTTCCACATCGGGCAGTCCATCACCTTGCCCACCTTCTTTCCGCCTCCGCATCCCTCGAAAGAGGAAGAGAGGCTCCACCGTCTGGATCCAAAACGTGCGCTCTCCTACTACCTAGACCGCACTCGCCAATTCCGGGTGGATGACCAACTCTTCGTTGGTTACGTGGGCGCGAAGAAGGGAAAGGCTGTACACAAGAGGACCATCTCCAGGTGGATCATCTTGTGCATCCAAGCATGCTACTCTATGGCGAGGAAGGAGCCCCCGGCTGGATTGCGGGCTCACTCCACTCGGGCCACAGCAACAACAACTGCCCTGGGCCGCGGTGTCCCCCTGCAGGACATCTGTCAGGCAGCCACGTGGGCCTCGCTGCACACGTTCGCAAGACACTACTGCCTGGACAGTCAAGTCCGGAGGGATGGCTTCTTTGGCCGTTCCGTCCTCCAGGACTTTCTGGTGTGATATTGGTTCGCAGACCCACCACCGGGGTTGGTATTGCTGGGGTATCTATTCTAAGGTAAGGAATCTATCACTAACGTGTCTCTTTCAGATGCACAAGTTACTACTTGTGTAACGATATATCTGTAAGAGACATTAGTTAGTGATAGATTCCTTACCGCCCTCCCATCCTCCCCGTTCTGCGAACCGATATTTAGGGTTAAGGTCATCCCCTTTCAGGGCCCTAGTTTCAATGGCACCAGTGTTAGTTCTATCATGGCTCTGCGTATCTGGCGCGGAAAAGCTGTGTTATCAGAACTGACGTCAGCGCGCATGGGCGCCGTCTATATACTCCGATGACGTCATCCCGGCGCTCACGACGCCGACGACGGACGCGGAGCCGCAGACGACGCCTACCAGCGCGCAGGGGTATTGCTACGCAAAAATTTCCGGATCCAGTCTGACGCCTGGGGATATTCTAAGGTAAGGAATCTATCACTAACTAATGTCTCTTACAGATATATCGTTACACAAGTAGTAACTTGTGCAACACAGACCGTTACATCGCAATTTTTACAACGCAGGATCCATTACAATGCATGCCTTTACAACGCATGTCATTACATAGCAGATGCTATTACAACGCATGCCATTACAACGTAAGTATAGGTAAGTATATCTTTTTTTTAAAAATGTAATTAAGTTAATTTAATTTAATTCTATTAAATTAATTTAATTTAATTAATTTTAAAATTGTAATTAATTTAATTTAATAAATGTAATTCTATTAATTTAATTTAATTAATTTTAAAATTGTAATTAATTTATTTTAATTAATTTAATTTAATTAAATTAAAAATTGTAATTAATATAATGTAATAATTTTAATTTAATTAATTTTATTAATTTTAAAATTGTAATTTAATTTAATTCAATTAAAAATTGTAAATATAATTTAATTAATTTAATTTAATTAATTTAATTTATTTAATTTATTTAAAGTCGTTTTTTAAAAAAAACTGAACCCTAAAAATACCCCTGTACCCCAAAACCCAAACACAGCCCTAAAACCTAATACCCCTGTACCCCAAAACCCAAACCCAACCCTGAAACCTAAAAATACCCCTGTACCCCAAAACCCAAACCCAGCCCTAAAGCCTAAAAATACCCCTGTACCCCAAAACCCAAACCCAGCCCTGAAACCTAAAAATACCCCTGTACCCCAAAACCCAAACCCAGCCCTGAAACCTAAAAATACCCCTGTACCCCAAAACCCAAACCCAGCCCTAAACCTAAAAATACCCCTGTACCCCCAAACCCAGCCCTAAAACCTAAAAATACCCCTGTACCCTAAAACCCAAACCCAACTCTGAAACCTAAAAATACCCCTGTACCCCAAAACCCAAACCCAGCCCTAAAACCTAAAAATACCCCTGTACCCCAAAACCCAAACCCAACCCTAAAACCTAAAAATACACCTGTACCCCAAAACCCAAACCCAGCCCTAAAACCTAAAAATACCCCGGTACCCCAAAACCCAAACCCAGCCCTAAAACCTAAAAATACCCCTGTACCCCAAAACCCAAACCCAGCCCTAAAACCACCCCTGTACCCTAAAACCCAAACCCAACTCTGAAACCTAAAAATACCCCTGTACCCCAAACCCAGCCCTAAAACCTAAAAATACCCCTGTACCCCAAAACACAAACCCAGCCCTGAAACCTAAAAATACCCAAACACCCCAAAACATATACCTCAGTACCCCAAAACATATACTCCTATACTCATACTTATTTTTAAAATGACTTAAATTAATATATTTAATTTATAATATAAAAAACATAAATAAATATATTTATTTATAATTAATATTAATTAAATAAATTAAATAATAAAAAAAAAAAAAAATATATACTTACCTATACTTACGTTGTAATGGCATGCGTTGTAATAGCATCTGCTATGTAATGACATGCGTTGTAAAGGCATGCGATGTAATGGATCCAGCGTTGTAAAAGTTGCGTTGTAATAGAAGTCCGTTGTAAAAGTTGCGATGTAACGGTGCAATACTGAGATCTGATAATCCTTTTAATAAGAACGCCTGATAATGTACAAATTGCAAATCTGTGAACTTTGCATTCCCTTGTGCTGCTAACATATCATCTTGTAAATATAGGTAATTAGGTGGTAGTCAACCACAGTGCTCTTATTCAAAGGGTGAAGGTCTGAACTTTACTGGCTCTCACCCATGTTTACCCCTTGTAATAATGACAGCAAAAACTCCATTCTGCGGAGTCCGTAGATTCTATTATTCCTTCATAACACTTCACAGCTTGCAAAACTTTTTAAATTCATACCTCACACTTAAAAGCACTTTCCTCAACGTGTGTTACTGGGAAAGCAACATTTTTTTTTTGCTGCTGTTTTTAACTCCACAAATACTTCCCACTTTAGGGGAAAAACTCACTTTTAGACTCATTCAAATCAATGTTCACCTTTGTATCCATACTTGATATATTAATCGCAGGAAAATCTCCGAACGTAACCGGACCTGAATACCCCAACTTTAACACTATTCCCTTATCTGTCTGGGCATTCTAGCTCATAATGTCCCTGCCATGTAAGTCTGTCTTTATGCTTCTACCCAATTTTAAAACACATGAATTTATCATTTTTATACCGTAACCTAAATTAAACATTTCACATTGCTCAACTTTATTCATACTATTTGTTCCCCTGACCCCACTCACTTTATATTCCAACAGTTCCATTATCATGCAGACAATGCTTGCAAATAGCGACACCCTCTGAAGGTCTATGTGACCATGAGAGAGACCTACATTATTTTGGCATCTTTGTTTATTCTTTTCTTCTGCTCAATAACAGTTCTAGCTTCCAATGTTGCAAAGGTGTGCCAACTTATCACTTAGACTGTCTGTAAGGCTCATTTCTTCTATCCATACACTCTATAAACTGTCAATGAAAAATGTGAGTATTTGCATATGAAATTTTCCCAAAGGCTTTACTAAGGCTTTTTCTCCCCACTTTTCGTGAACAATAACATTGGATAAAATGGTAATTGGGGACCATAAGTGGACTATAATTCCGAAGGAGACATTCACAATGCTGACCATGCACAATGGTCCTTTGACTTTTGTTCCGGATTTGTTCTCCATTCCAGTACCAAGTGTCACCACAAGGTGTTACGTACTGTAGCAGCGATCTCATTGACCTCATTTATATTACTCACACTCACATGGTGTTACTCCAATACTCAATATAAAGATGGCTAATTGTCTTTTGTGTGTTGTGTTACAACTCTGAGCAAGGTAGTTATGCAAACTCAGTTTATTGTAGATAAGAGCATCACCAACTGTGTAGCCGGCCAGTACAGCCTCCAGTCTCCAACTGACGTCCAGTGGAAAATCAGTACCATAGAGACTGCAACATTCTTGGCATGAGCTGCTGATACACAATTAAAGGAGCAGTGTAGAACCATAATACATCCCCTTGGCACAGCAAAACAATGAGCAACAAAAATGTTTTTCAAACAGAAAGGAAACTTACACAATGAACTCTAAGCATGTCTGGAAATATTACGAGATCTTGAAATGAAAAGCATTCATGTTATGAAAGATAATAGTCTATTTCATGGCAAAATCCCTAAAATGAGTAGGGAGTCTCCTTTCCTTAATGGCACGAGAAACAGAAACATTTCCCATTGCAGCCTGTTCCCCTGTATGCTTTTCAGTCAGTGTCTGATCTGTCACCTGGATACTTCACAAGTCTGGACATGCTCCACTTACACACAGTGTGAACAGTCAATACGTTACAGTTATCCCACCTCTCATCAAATCACCTTGAAATAATGCGAGTTAATTTCTTACTGGCCAGTAAGATGTTGATTCCGGATCAGACCCTTTTTAATTAGGCCAGCTCTTTACCACATAGTCATTGAACTCAGAGAGTTGTACATCCTCTTCGCTACTTTTCACCCACTCATCACGAGAACTAGTGGGTTCCCTTCTCCACCTGACACAATTTACCTCATCCACACTACCATCACAACCACATTCCACCGACAACCTTGACACAGTCAGCTGTCTTGTTAGATAGTCCTGGGAGGTATGGTACCTGAAAGTTCAATTCCACTAACCCTTTGCTCTAGTGTTTGAGTCTTGGGGTCGTCCTCACACTGTGCTTGCAAGAGAATACTAGACCAAAGGTCTATGGTCTGGCCTAACCAGAAAGGTAATATCCCATAATTAAAATTTGAAATGCTTCTAAGGCCAGGCTATGGCTAACGCTTCCCTTTCAATACACAAATAATGCCTTTCAGCCTCCTTGAGGGCCCTAGAGGCAAATGCCACCACTTTTTCTTCACCATTGTCTGTCTGGGACAATACTGCTCCCAACCCCCTCAAGCTAGCATCAGTGGTTAGAATGGTTTTCTTCCTGGTGTCGAAATGCCCTGGGGTGACTATTACGCTAATCTCAAACTTCACTGTTTAAAAAGCCGTCTGTCACTCTGGTGGCCACACAAAATGAACACTTTTTTTTTAACAAGGCTCTTACGGGCTCAACCACGCTAGCAAAACCTTTAATGAATTTAGAATATGATTCAGTGAGTCCAAAAAAGGACCTCACTTGCTCTTTGTCTGTGGGAGTGGGGGCTTGCTTAATACTATCAACCAGCTATGACTTAGATTGGATGTCGTCCCCTGATACAATATGTCCTAAGTAAGTGACAGATGTAACCAATTCTGCACTCCTGTCTCTTCACAGTGAGCCCATTTTCCTGCAGCCATTTTAATACTCTTCTCAAAATCATATCGTGCTCACCAACATCCTTGCCATAAAAGAAGCATAAAAGATTGGATAACCCACCCAGGACCATTGTCCATATTCTTTGAAAACAGGCCCCCGCCGAGACCAACCCAAACGGAATTCTAATAAACCTGTAGGCCCCCAACAGCATTGCAAAGGAGCTGAGATGCCTCGAGTCTTGGTGCAACATCACCTGATAGTATGCCGATGAATGATCCAGAACAGAGAATATATTGTCCCCTTTCAGCAGCGCTAGGGATTCGGAGTTATTGGGGAGTGGTTGGCGATCCACCCAAATCCATTTGTTAAGGTCCCTCAAGTCCACACACATTCTAATGGAATTTTCTCCCTCTTTGGTTGCTAAAACCACTGGTGCCAGCCACTCTGATTCAGACTCCTCAATAATCCCAGAAACCAACAACCTGTTTAATTAATCCCTCAAAGGTTCCAGCATAAGATGAGGAACTTTACGTGCTTTAATAACACAAGGCTTGGCTCCATATTTTAATACAATACGATACTCAAAGACGATACTCAAAGTCTTTGAGCAATCCAAGCTCTTTTTTTAAATACTTCAGGAAGCTCATTATAAAAACTATCTCCACTGCCCAATTCAATAAGCATTACTTGATCTTGTGCATTGGGATTCAATATAATACCCAAATCCTTTTGGTGACTTCAACCAAGGAGGATGTCACCCCTCTTTGCCACATAAATCTTGCCAGTGGTTTCTCTGCCTTTGAATGCAATCTTTTTTATGACATACCTCTTGACTTCAATGTGAGAGCAACCATAGATAATTGGGTTGCTATCTGGTGGAAGCAGCTTCTCATAAGAGAATTTGTTATCGCAACTTTCATTGCCAATCATGGTGATTGGAAAGCCAGAATCTGCAAAAACTACAAACCTTTCTCCACCAATATCAATTTCACTTTTAGACATTACCACTTGACCTTTGTCTACACCATCATCGCCACATTTCACATTAAAATACCTTCAGTGACATTATCAACGTTTTCCACCATGCGTACTCCCTTAGAGGACCTGCAGAGTTTTGCAAAATGTCCTTTATGACCACTCTTGTGACAGATGATTATCATGCAGTATCTCGGCATCCATAAGTTCATGTATACTGCTTTGCAAAGCCGTACGTATTCTGTGTCGCTGTGTGACTCCTTATCTCCCTAACCCATCTGGAAGCATTTTTGACACCTTCTACAATGGCAATTGTTTACTTGAGCGATGGGTTTCTTGCAAAGAGATTTTCCTGCGTTCTACTGCTGTTCGTTCATCTCACTAACTGCTCCCTTATAAGCGAATGAGTGAGTTCTCCAAATTCGCAGGTGCGTGACAGTTCTTTTAAGGAGGCTATGTAATTACCTACTTTCTCATTCAGCTTCTGTGCTCTGGTAAAAAATCTGTTTCTTTCTAATACCAGATATATATGAGGCCAAAAATATTGTTCATGTGTAACTGAGACAACGGATGATGTGGACAATGTACAAGATACTTAATACTAACTGAGCACTATGCAAGTTACTATTGGTATATGAATGCTGAAAGAGGGGACCAGTTACGCAGACCACAATATAGGGGTCAAATATTAGCAGTGCAAATAGTATATTTATATTGTAATACTGCTGAAAAGTGTTCCGTGTCCCAAGTGAACTTAGAACTTAAACAACCAGAGGGACAAATTGTAACATACATTGAGGTATTATAATCAACAAAAATTACCATCATTCATTGTAAGTATTTTGGACATTGTCCACATGAACAGTTGTCTCTCTGTTACATATTAATTGCCCTAGTTCCTTGTGAGAAGGGTTGCCCTTGTTCTTTGCATATGACACAACGTCTTGTTCAAGCATTTTCAATTACATTTCAAATAGATCAGAGAGTTCTCCAGCACCCTCACCTAAAGGCAACTCATCAATGCTTTCATAAATGTTCTGGCCCTCTATCCCAAGGTTGAGTAAAAGAAAAGCTTGTGTTCTATGTGCAGAAAACTTCACTCCACCGATGGCTACCAGATATGAATCAAATAATTTTCTCCAAAGTTTTCCCTGTAGCACTGGTTCACTCTTGTCGGATAAAAATGCTGGGGGCTGGTACATGATGTTGACGGCCATGGTAACAGGTAGTAAAACGTCTTACTAAATAGAAATACCAATTTCACAATTTTCTTTCCACTTTTGAATGTAAGAGTCACTTTACACTGGTAGCCAACAATAAAATCTGAAAGTAGAAAGTCAGCACAGGATAATGTTATGCATTCAAAATGTACTGTACCAAAGCCTATTCGCCTGCCTACATTCCGAAAAGACTGTTAGTTGCAGCTACAATTGCTAATTCAGTAGTGGCAGTGCAACCAACAAAGTACAAGGTTGCACCTTGTTGTTCGCGTCTTGCCGTAGTTCCCTATGTGTAATGCTCCCAACAAAAGATGGCGTCTTCATACTGGTGTGATGTCACTTAAGTCACGCTGTTGAATCTGGGGGGACGCACAGTTGAGAGTTCCAGATAACGGTCAGCGTTTGCAGCTCACTCACTGCTGATGAGTATGGTGACGTTGGATGTCTCTCACTGTTCATGGCCACACATGCACAGGTCACAGTGCTTCACGGCTGGCTCCACAGCTCGCGATCTTGTACGCTTGAGCTAACAGTGGTCAGCATCCCTTAAACGGTGATCCTTCCTTAAAATACTCACTGCAGCATCCATAGTTAAAGTAATCATAAAGCTGGCTTTTCAATTGTGATATGGCTGCATTACTCTTCACTTCACTTTAAGTACTTAATTAGTGCACCAACACGCATGGAACCTTAAATGGCCACAGAGGGGGGGGTTGGTGGTGTAGCTGGTCCCCAGTCCAGCTTTGCTTGTTGCCAGTGTTAAAGCATTGAGCCAGGAAGTTATGCAAACACAGTTTATTGTAGATAACACCACTAACCGTTCAGCCTGCCAGCACAGCCTCCAGTCTCCAATGGTCATCCAGTGGAACATAGTACCATGGAGAATGCAATATTCCTGGCATGAGCTTTTGACACACAATTAAAGGATCTGTGTACAACCATAACATGTTGCATCTTTAAACCATTGCTGGGCAATTGTTGTTATTGCACATGATTAAATGGAGCACATCCATAAGGTTTCTGGTTTCCCCTTCCTGTTAAAGTTTATTGTTGTTTAGGTCTCATTTGCATCGCAGTCATTCATAGTGGCACACATTATACTACTACTGGCCCTTTCATCAGCTGCTAAAACCTTACCCCATGCATTGGACCTCTTGGTTTCCTTGGCTAAATCTATACCTTCGCTTGACTTTAGGTTGTGGCAGCCCAACAATCTCTTGATTTTATTTTTGTAATAGGTAAAAACATACAAGACATATAAATATATCAACTTGATCACCATACTTTAAACTGGAAGCTAAAATGCGGAGTTCAGCCGTGTATTCTTACTCTGTTTTGTGGCGTTTTGTTTTTCCTTTAAAAAGTTCAATTTTCAGACATACACTTAGTTCTTCTGTGTATAGTTTCTGCAATGTAGCTACTGCCCCTCTTTACATATCTGATATTCAACAGATTCCTCTTCGTGCCTTCAGTTCTGGAAGATTATCAAAGATGTGTTTCCCTGTGACTCCCTATGAGTTTAACAAATGCACTTTGTCTTTCAGTCATCTGTTTGCCACCAGATAGATTTCAAATGATTGGAACCAATACCTCGATGTACTTGTTGATTTGCCAGACACAATAAGATACATGGAAAGCTGTCTTTTTTAATGTGGATATGCTGTCGCACTGTCAATTTAACTCCTTGCTGAATATCAGCAAGGTCATCCTATTATGTCAGAATGAACATCCCCCGAACAAGAGGGGCTACCTTGCACAATGCAACCCTCTGCCTTGTTACTTAGAGGAACTGCCTGCCAGTTAATGCTGAACCTATACGTGCACAGCTCCCAGTAGGCCAACACATGCATTAAACTCCTCCACGGTGAAGTACATCTGCCTTGTGGAGGCCCTCGGTAAGCTATTACTGCAGCAATTAAAACTCCGGGAAGCAGCTGGTAAAATCCAAGAATACATTATTGTATAATTGAAAAGAGCACTAAGATCCAAGAACATTGTGGAGGTCCGGATTCTGACAACCATTAGTGTGAACATGAACAAACCCCAAGCATGTGTTTCCGTAGGGAAGGCATATGGAAACATGCTATGGTTCTCTGCACTAACAGAAACAAACCTATATCAAAGATAAGTGGTATAAAGTAATATACAAGCGCCTGCAGGCAAACCTCAGATTGGTATTTATTTACATTAGAGAGGCAATATGAATAAGAATATGTAAGGAGAAGTTCTTTGTCGCCTTTTATTCATATTCTCCTTCAGTGTAAGCAAAAGGCAGCCAGCTTGTTTCGCCCTGTCAAATGCTTCTTCAGGGCATGTTCCCTTACACATGGTGTAAAAAAAGACTAAAGTCATGGGTTTCCTTAAGACCAGCAACCATCAAAGGTATAATTGTTCAGAATAATAAGTCTTGATTCATAATAGGAATACCAGCAAAGTCCACAATAATAGTGCTAAGTATTTCTGGATCAGTAGTCTAGTTGGCCAAAACAGTCTTTGACAAATGCAACTGCTTCCAGCGTCATTGCGTGCAGTAATCGATTTAGATTGGTCTTTGTAAGTGATAGGCATCGACAATCTCAAGTACTGTTAAATATGTGATGGGAAGAAGTCAGGTGTGGGCAGTGGTTGCTCAACCATAGAGGATGCTAGAGTACAGCCCCATCAACATAAGACCTGCTTCCATCTCCAGCAGACTGCCCAACATGAAGTTACATATTTTCTACGAAAACAGATTAGTGTTTGGTAATATAAATTAGGAATAGATTTGTTAGCAGAAGAGGGGACTCTGCCTTTTCCGATGATATTGCACATGCCAGAAAGTGCCTGTACAGCTTGTTGAACACATTCAAAGTATATTAGATGACAAACTGCACTGCTCATAGGCTCATGTAGTAACGTGCGGGAAAGCTGCATCATGGCTGCAGGACTCATGCTAACTTAGTGGTGTCGACAATGTCCCCATCGGCCACGTGATAGGTTCATGGGGAAGTTTGTTCAGAGCCAAGGGGCCCTGCTCTGGGGAGCAAAATCTTGGGTACTATATCCAGCGCCCCATTGGAGGTACGCAGCTCCCTGTTTGGGAGATATGTATGGATCCTGGACATAAAGTAACTGAGTCCAGTAAGAAGGAAAGTTGTATAGGTAAGTACCATAGTTTTGAAGAAGATACGTTTCCTCCTCATTGGCATCCAGTGTAGGGAGTGCAGGTGAGTTGAAATCTAGGCTCCTGGCGTAAGCTTAAGAAGCAGACGAGCAGCTGCATGTTCTACTACCTGTTGTTGACTTAGTACTGGGGAGGCCCAGATATAATACATTTGCATATTCCAGCCTGGATATAAGAAGAGCTTGAATGACTGATTTCCTAACTGGAAGGGAAAGAAAGTTTAAAGCCTTTTTATTTACTGTTCTTATGATGCCAAAACAAGTCTCAACAACGTAGTCCACTTTGTGTTTCGGATTCTGGGCCTAAAAAAGGGGCACCATCCGCCAAAGAGTCTGACAATCTGTGGATGAGATTTCGGCAAAAGCAGAGGACCTCTATCTTATTTGCATTGCACTTCAATTGGTTAAGGCCAATCCAGTGGAAAACAGCAGCTAGGCAGGGTTTTATTGAATCTGTTGAAATGTTTTCTCCTGTTTTAAAGGAGAAAAGTTCTGTCGTGTCCATAGAAAATTATTTTTGTACCGAAGGATTCCACCTGGGATGCCCGTGGAGCAAGGTAGGTGTTAAGTAACGTGGGGCTCAGGGCTGAGCCTTGAGGGGCTCCAACAGTTAGTCCTTTGGTGCCGGAAAAGAAAGGTGGGGGTCCATACATCCTGTCCTCTATACTCGAAGAGAGACTTCAACCATTTCAGTGCTAGACCATCAATAATGATATTTCTGAAGGCGGGAGAGGAGCCCAGGATGGGGGTACCTTACCAAAAGATGATGGTATATCTAATAATATCAGCACAGCCTTACCCTGTGTCTACAATCTTTCTAATAAGTTCCATAACTGAGGAGCACTGTGGTTTCTGTGCTAAAGTTGGGCCTAAAGCCTAGTTTTACTGTGATGATGGAGGTCGTTAATCTCCAATCAGCATGAATGTTGTTGGTTAACAAACTTCCCAGCAACTTAGCGCGGGACGCAAAGCAATGTGCCTATAGTTAGCCGGCACATTAAGATCCACTGCCGTTTTTTGTTTTTTTATAAGGGGAGAGTTTTAGCCTGCCTCTAGCTGACTCAACAACCACAGTGGTAAGGGAGTCATTCAGCAATTCTTCGACCATATGATTGATAACTTTAAACCTCAAAGCTAGAAGGTTAGGGGGACAGGGATCAGAGGGCGATCCTGACTTAAGGCTGAGAAAAACCGACCTGGTGTTCTCCAGGGAAATGGGGTTGAAGGATAGTAATGAGCCTGCTACTGCTTTAGTTGGTTCAAGGAAGATGGTAGGGCTTGAGTCATGCAGCAGTGTTATGCTCAGGCTAACTTGAATAATATGAATTTTGAAAGACGCCAATTGTTTGCACCAGTCAGCCGAAGGCTCCAAACTTCTAACGCAGGTCTTTGATGAGATTACATTTTTCACTATTTAAAAACTTCACTGGGTTTAATATTAGCTGTATCTACTATCCCTTCATAATGTTTTTTTTTGGCATCTTAACCGAGGCCTAGTAGGCAGCCCTATAAATGGCTATATCCTCCTCTTTATGATCGTTGTACCATCTTCTCCCAACTTTTTTACTGTATTTTTCTCCAGTTGTAAGCTTTCTGTAAATAAATGTCTCGACGGTCCATTACTGCAATGTTTACATTCTGAAATAGGGGCTAGTATTTCAGCTGTATTTCGGATCCAGTTATCGACCCTAATGACATCTGCCACGACAGATCCGGATATAGGTGGAGATTCTTGATTCTTTCGAGGATCTTATAAGTTCTTTTTGTTTGATCTTATTGTAGGGTTTAAATGCGCGCGCGCGGGGGGGGGGGGAGTGGGAGGCTTGCCTGTGCTGTTCGCCAGCCCAGGAAGTGGTGGGCCACCTAAACATATTTAGGAAGTGATCTGTCCAAGATAGAGGAAGTGAATCCAACATTTCTAGCTATTCATTAGAGAACACAGTCAGTCATGTGTCCTGCCTGATGAGTAGGTTTGCAGATGAATGGAGTGTGGTCCAATGAAAACATTGTATCTATTAGAGTGCAAGCCTATTTGCTGGACGGACAGTCCAAGTGAATATTAAAATCTCCCAAAACCATAAAATGGAAAAACCTCAAGGCCATTTGGGATGGAGCATTGCCCAAACAGTTCAGGAGGGATCCTTTCGGTCCCTATGAGAACCCTTTCTTCAGACTGTTGAGGGTCCAAATCCAAATGCCTCAGCCCCTACCAGGTGACTAGTAGGGACTATTGAGCAGCTGTATTATCCAGTATTATGGGTGTCTTTCATGGATTCACATGCCTGAATCATTCCCCGTTGTCGAGACAGGAGTCTCCGGTACATAGAAAAGTAACGTCCTATAGACATACATAGAGAATAGTAGGCGTAGAGGCCTCACCTTAGTAACATATCCATGTCCTTTTGTAAAAAGGACCAAACTATAGAGAAGAGCCAATCAGCTGCCACCTCCCTCTAGAACCTTCCTGTCAGGAGCCTCAGTCCCTCAGATTTTCTACCGCACGTTGTGCTAAGGGAGTCTCCTCTGAGCTCTGCTCAGATTCTGTGTTTTTGCACTTTAATAAATAACTTCGTTGTCAAGGATTCTTTTCTACTATGGATTATCTTCAAATAAATTCTTTAAAAAAGGTCTGGTAAGGAAAGACTACAAGGTATGTCGCTCTTTCTCAAGTAAGTTTTTTGAGAGGTCGTGAAGGGCGACTTTTAATATGGTGTCAAACACTAAGACCAGAAAGGAGGTTTTTTATTTTATCCAGTGAAAGTGATGAGGCGTTGACCTCAACATCTAGGAGATCTCAAAAGAGAAGATAATCCGAGGTTTGTCATCCATCTACGTACAAGGCCCGGGACGACACCTACAAGGCTGCCGGGAACTACACGGCCTAATTCCTGCTATCACACGGTCCTGCACTGTGACAAACACTCACTCTGCGCTGCGCTAAATATCCTCTGCACCATGACAGACACAACTCTTAAAATAGTAACACTTAACGTGAAAGGGCTGAATAACCCGATTAAGAGGAGGGCAGTTATCTCCTACTTAGAGAACTCTGGAGCGGATATCTGCCTAATACAGGAAACTCACATCCTGCAGAAAGATTGGCATAGGATGCGCTCCCGAGTCTTTCCACATCAATTCTTCTCTTCCCTCCCAACAAAAACAGCAGGGGTTGCAATTTTAATATCTAGAAGTTTCCAGGGGAGGGTGGGGACCAAAGTGGGGGAGATCAAGGGTCGACTCTTGGCGCATACATTCCATTTAGGTGACACAACCCTCACAATTGCCTCCCTCTATGCACCGAACACTGGACAGGAGGCCTTCCTGAAGGGCGCTATTTCGGAAGCACTTCAATCCCCACATGCACCTCTACTCCTAGGCGGAGATCTCAACATTGTTATGGACACGCATGCTGACAGATCGGGGCACCGCTATGGAGGGACTGGTGCTCTTTCACCCAATGGCCATGAATGGCTTAAAGATAGAGACTTAATAGACCTCTGGAGAGCTCACCATCCGAATACCTTGCAATTCACATTCTATTCACATGTGCATCACACCTATGCCAGGCTCGACCACTTCATAGGCTCCTCGGATATTCTCAAGAATCTAGAAGAGGTCACCATAGTACCGGCGGCCATCTCTGACCATGACGCAGTAGAGCTCTCCCTTACACTTCGTGCAGCCCGCTGTCCCCGAGGCCCATGGCGCCTCCGCGAAACCTTGTTGCAGCGGCCCGCTGTCACTAAAAGAATCAGTGAGTGCATCACTGACTACTTGGCCATCAACGACACACCAGACGTCTCCGTGACGGCCCTTTGGGGAGCCCTGAAATCAGTTACCCGTGGGGAACTCATAGCCATAGCGGCGGCAGAGGCCAAAGACCGCAAAAGTAAACAAGATGACCTCATGGCGCGTGTCGCGGAACCGGAGCGGGTTCACAGCCGCACCTGCGCCCCACACGTGTGGAAACAGTTGAAGGCGGCCCGGGCCCAATTAGCCAGTCTAGATACGGATAGGGCAGAATTCGCAGCTCTCCGTCTTCGGCATACTTATTATGTCGGGGGTAATAGGACGGGCCGCTTACTGGCCAGCGCTCTAAAAGCCAAAACCCAACGGGCTAAGATCAATAGCCTCGTGGGTGACGACGGAGCGGTGCTCACTACTGACACCCAAGTAGCCGAGGCGTTTCGCTCCTATTATGCTTCACTATATGGGGAAGAGGCGACCTCTTCAGAGGACATTGAGGCCTATCTGGCCACGACGACTCTCATCGCGATCTCCAAAGCCGATGCGGAGGCTCTAGACGCCCCTATTCGCCAAGATGAGGTCCTAGCGGCCATATCCCGACTGTGCCCGCTCAAATCCCCGGGGCCAGATGGATTCTCAGCAGGCTTTTACAAACTCTTTAGCCGGCAACTGGCCCCAGTGCTCACCCGCCTTTTTAATTCTTTTGAGGGAGTAGGAGCCATACCTTCGGACATGTTGGCCGCAGAGGTGGTGGTGCTGCCAAAACCCGGTAAGAAACCCACGCACTGTTCTGCATTTCGTCCTATCTCACTGTTAAACCTTGACTTAAAGCTCTTTACGGGCATTCTCGCCGCGCGTCTCGGCCCGTGCCTTCCTGGACTTTTGGAACCCGATCAGTCAGGCTTTGTTCCTAGCCGACAATGTAGCGATAATACCAAGCGGGTGCTACACCTTATTGATAAATCGCATTTTCAGGCCTCGGACTCGGCGCTGCTCGCTATTGACGCAGAAAAAGCGTGTGATTGCGTGAACTGGAATTACTTACAACATGTTTTCCGTCACTTTGGCCTTAGCGACCGCTTCTACTCTCGCATAGCGGGCTGTTACCATCACCCACAGGCCAAGATCCGCTTGGGAGGTTTGCACTCACAACCATTCGAAATCCAGCGAGGTACCCGACAGGGGTGTCCTCTCTCCCCCCTCCTTTTTGCTATGTATATAGAGCCGTTGGCGCAGAAAGTCCGGGACAATCCAAGGATTAAAGGTATTGAGTTTGGACGCGAACCCCATACTATCAGTCTATATGCGGACGACGTCATAGCCGCCCTGGACCAACCTAACTCCTCTATACCCGCCTTTATGGAGGAACTTACCTCATTCGGAACTGTTTCCGGATTCCGAATCAACATTGATAAATCCTTAATTTTGCCCTCAGGCAGAAATGCAGGCTCGCGGGCCCCCGTCATAGGCCAGGGGAATGGTCTTCAGCTAGCCACCCAAGTACCATATTTGGGGATTACTCTAACTCCCTCGACGGACCTCACAGTCTCCACTAATTATAACAACCTCATCGCCCAGATACGAACGGACTTGGCGAGATGATCCAAACAGCCTTTTCCCTGCTGGGTAGGGTGGCGGGAGTGAAAATGTCGATCCTGCCGCGGATCCTATATCTGTTCCAAACGATCCCAGTTATGCCCCCGGCGGGCATTCTGAAAACCCTACAGGACACCCTGTTTGCCTTTGTCTGGGAAGGGAAGCGTGCACGAATCCACAAACTACTGGCGTATAGGAGCATGGACGATGGCCGTCTCGGTGTCATAAACCTCACAAGGTATTTCCAAGCATCTCAACTCCGGTACCTAGTAGAATGGTACAGACCAGAGTCAGAGAAGAGATGGCTCTTCCAAGACAGAGCCATGGCACGGACGCCACTTTGGAGGGTTCCATTCCTCGCTAGACAGCATAGGCCGAGGTACATGTTGCGATCCCCTATCACGCGCACGACTCTACAGATATGAGATAGGGTGGCACACAAACACGAATTGACCATTTTCCCCTCCCCATTCACTCCCATATTAGATAACCCTGATTTCCCTCCGGGCGTTGGCGCGGGCACGTTCCTCCAATGGCGAAACATGGCGTGTCGAGCTGCAGGTGACCTTTTTGACTTGCAGGGATTTCTCCCCTTCGCGGACATTAAACAGGGGTATAGCATAGAAAATCCTCATTTCTTCCAATACCTTCAACTTCGACACTGGCTCACTAACCCCAAAATCGTTGCACTTGTGAGCCGTCCCATGTCGGCCTTCGAAAAATGGCTGCTTACTAAAGATACGGATAAACTCCTTATTTCGGAACTTTACAAAATGCTCACACCACCACACGCCCCGGTCAAAACACCAAGCCAGAAGCGTTGGGAGGCTGAATTAGGTAGGGCTCTGACATTCAAAGAATGGGGATACGTCTATTACAGAGCCTCACACACCACACGCAACACCACAGCAAGGGAATCAGCAGTGAAATTAGCTATGTACTGGCACCTCACCCCAGTTCGGTTACACAAGGGAAACCCGGCGCGCAGCGAGCTTTGCTGGAGGGGATGTGGGGAAAAGGGCACTCTGACCCACATTCTTTGGGAATGCTCGGGACTCGGAGACTTCTGGAAAGTAGTCCTGGATGATATCGACTCCACCTTCGAGACTGAAGTCCCGAGATTTCCTGCATACGCTCTGTTGGGTCTGCCTAATGCACTAACTTTCCCCTTAAGGTCGCTGCGGGGTCGGCAAATGGGCATCGCCATGCAAGCGGCCACGCAGCACATTTTATCACTGTGGGGATCCACAACTAAGCCTACACACACTGGATGGCTTCATAAACTTTGGTTCACTCTTGGGATGGAACGCATCCACGCCACACTCACTAACTCTACCGAAACCTTTCGGAAGACATGGCTTCCTTTACTGACCCTCCTATCCAAGGAGTTCAATGAAATCACATGCCCTAAGTATCTTCGAGTCCTACATCTTACCAATGCCACCGACGACTCTCGGTGACTTCCCGGACAGCCACACTAATCCTTCCTGGCGCATTGATGATCCCACTGACACTTCAGGGCACACTGGTCGGGGTGGGGGATGGGGGACCCGGGAGGGGGGGGGCGGGGGGGGGGTGCGGGGTGGGGGTTTGGTTGTTGTTGTTCTTCTCATGTCATTTGATTGCTCAGCAGCTCTTCAGCACTTACGATGTCGCATTGCTCCTCTGGCATACTTATCTTGCTTGTTCCTTCATGATAGGGAAGACATGCTTGTCTGTCCCGCCCGCTATTTATGCCGCTTGCCTGTACCTATTGCAGAGATGTCTCGATATGTGCTTGTTGATATATTCAATAAAAATACATTTGAAACTAAAAGAGAAGATAATCTCCTCAAACTTATTCCTCAGGGGAACGTCCTGAGAAGGCCCTCAAAAAGACCACTCATGGGTCTTCTGGGCGCAGTTCTTCAAAATCTCCTCACTCTGTGGAAAAGGAGAGTAAAGAACTTGGTTTTGGAGAAAAATCATGTAAAAAAGACGACTTCGGAGCCGTCAAAATCACCCCCTCTGGTCATAGGACCCTTCAGGAAGGAGTCTTCTGTACCTCATGAGGTAAAGACTAAAAAGCAAACATCGTCAACAGGATCGTCGACGAAGAAACCATCATCATTGCCTATTACTGCCTCTTCGTCTACGATGGCCTCGTCTACGATGGCCCGTCTACGACGGCTCGTCGACGACTGCGTCGACGACGACGTTGACGACGACGGCCTCGTCTATGACTGCTAGTCTACGACGGCCTGTGTAAGGCGTCCACAATGGCCTTGTCTACGATGGCCTCGTCTACGACAGCCTGTTTACAGCGTCGACGATGGCCTCATCTACGATGGCCTCATCTACAATGGCCTCATCTACGATGGCCTCGTCTACGATGTCTCATCTACGATGGCTCGTCTACAATGGCTCATCTACAATGGCTAATCTACAATGGCTCGTCTACGACGGCTCGTCGACGACGACGACGGCCTCGTCTGACTGCTCGTCTACGACGGCCTGTGTAAGGCGTCGACGATGGCCTAGTCTACGATGGCTTGTCTATGACGGCTCGTCTACGACGGCCTAGTCTGACTGCTTGTCTACGACTGCCTGTCTACGGCGTCGACTATGGCCTCATCTACGATGGTCTCGTCTACGATGGCCTCATCTATGAGGGCCTCGTCTATGAATGCTCGTCTACGGCGGCCTGTCTACGACGTCGACGATGGCCTAGTCTAGGACCAATATAAAACAGAGATTCCCTTGAACAAGGTCATGTACATAAGCACCATAAGTGGAAAAAAGCAATAACTATAACAAGAAAATCTAGAGTAAAAAACTGACAATTTATTGTATACAGGAAAATTTAAAAAGCAGAAAACATAGTAAGCTGCTTGTCATAGGTTAAAATAATTATAATAATAAAATAGCAATCCCACATTCAATATTGACCAGCAATATTCCTAAGAACAGACAGAAAAATAGTAAGACATACAATTTGTGCAATACAAGGTGTGTGTTCTGATATTTTTTTTAAGGCACCGGTGTTATGCACTTTAAGATTGTACTGTGTCAACAACAGTGTCTGAGCCTCGAATCACACTGTACTAGGGCGTCGACGCGTTTCGGTGGTTTGTTGAAATTCTATCCACCTTTATCAAGACAAAGAATCAGTTTCTGTCGTAGTGTACATATGTTCCTCTTAGGTGCGAAGGACCAATCTATAGTGATAGTGCAGACGTCCTCTGTAATTACGTTATTACTCAAACCGCGGATGTTCATGAACAATTTTCAAGCTTGGTCTATATTAATGTTCCTTATCTGTAAATTGTTAAAAATGTACAGTAGACTGAGCCGAGTTTGGTATGACATATGATTCCTTCTGTCCCTTCTGTAGTGGCTTTTATTTGTGCCTTGCTGATAAGTCTACCTGTTAAATTGGGTGGCAGTATAGTGCCGAACATTCTTGGTACACGGCGCTTTACTTTCAATCGCGTTGTGTGGGACCGGAGGCGCCTAAGTCATGCCCCAGGGACGTGAGTATTCGCTCCCTCTACGTCTACTGTCGGCTGCACGCTTCTCTGGTCGTAATCATTCAATGCAAACTAGGACCGCCTGTCTACGATGGCCTCGTCTACCATGGCCTCGTCTACCATGGCCTCGTCTACCATGGCCTCGTCTACCATGACCTCAGCTACGATGGCCTCGTCTACGATGGCTCGTATACGACGGCGTCGCCTACGACGGCCTCGTCTATGACTGCTCGTCTACAACGGCATAGTCTATGACTGCGATCTCGTCGACGGGCTCGTCGATGAGGGAAATTCTGACAATTCTGGAATCTCTTATAATGTGGTAGAGAGAGCTGCTCAATGTTTTAAGATCTCAATGATCTCTCAAGAACAGGTCTGCTTCTTGTATGAATTCAAAGAACCTCTCAAGAAGGCAGTAAGGTCAATACCGATTATCGATTACCTATAGTCAGAAGCGGTAAAGGTCATGCAGAACCCCTCCTTTGTATCACCAAGAAGTATAGGGCGCCAGATACAGCACCGGCGTGTTTAACAGGAATCCTAAGCCGGACTCCGTGGAGACACAGGCGGCCCAGAAGACCTCCAAGAATCCTTCAGCCCCTTTGTCGCTTCCTCCTGATAAGGAGGGAAGAAGAGTGGACAACATTGGGAACAGGTTTTCCTCAATGTCGGCAATGACGGTAAAGGCCGCCAACGCCCTAGCGCTCTTGGGACGCTTAATAGACACTTGTGGTCACTCATAGCCCCATACCTGTCGGAATTGCCAGATTCATCCAAAGAGGAAGTAAAGAGGATTCTGCTAGATGGTGAAGCATCGGCGTCAGAAACTATAGACTGAGCGATGGATATCGCTATGACAGGGTTCCGCCAGTTCCTGGAGCAGCAGTCTTGCGGCTCCAAGGATGGCTAAAGGCAACCTCTTTCCGTCCTGAGGTGCAGACAAAGATTTTGGACAGGCCATATGATAGCCAGTTACTATTTGGCACAAAAAAATTGACGAAGCAGACACTGCGAGAGCTTTGGGCACTCTTCAGTATAAGAACCAGTCCTTTAGTAGAAATCGAGACAGAGGACAGTCTTCCTACAGAGGAAATTATCAATAGAAGTCTTCCTGTTCTTCAGGCCAGAGTAGACCGCAATACCAACAGTGCCAACAACAGCAAAACAAGCAATCCTTTTTTGGGAAGTCGTCCTTTCAAGGTAAAGGACAGCGGAAATAACAAAAATCTACGGCTGCTTCTACGAGAGATCTCGATTATGCTGCAAAAAGGAGCAATAGAGAGAGTACCTCCATCTGAGAAGGGAAAATGGTTTTATCCCCGCTTCTTTTTGATCCCTCAAAAAAAAAGACAAGAAGTGGAAACCAATCTTGGACCTCAGGGCCCTCAACAAATTCCTAAGAAGCAGCCGTTTCACATGGTAACAATCCAGAAGGTCTTGCAACTACTGTAAGAGCAGGATTTTAGGGCGTCCCTAGACCTACAGGACGCTTACTTCATTTTTTCCACAATTCACAGGAATCACAAAAAGGTACTTGCGATTTGTAATAGTGGGCAGACACTTGCAATTTCGCGTTCTGCCCTTCGGGCTCAAGTCTGCACCGCGCATATTCATGAAATGTCGTACCCCGGTGGCGGCATATCTCAGACAGTGCCATCACCAAGTCTTTCCGTATCTGAATGACTGGCTGATCAAGGCTCCATCCTTCGAAGAGGTGTCCAGGTCTTCCAACGCCTGTTTAAAGCTTTTCAATTGCTTGGGTCTCACCCTCAATCAGGAAAAATCGGTCTTACAACCTTCTCAGTGCACCAGTTTCCTAGGTGCAACCCTGGACACACAGTCAGCAAAAGATTTACCATCCAGAGAGAGGATGAACAAGCTCCCTGCACTAGCTGCTATAGTAGCCTCGAAGAAAGTCTTGACAGTCCGCCTCTTCAAATACCTCCTGGGGATGATGTCATCGGATATCCTCCTGATTCCTCACTGTCAACTAGGAATGAGACCTCTACAGGAGGCGCTCTCGAAGCAGGGGGTCTAATGCATAGGGTCATTCGACGACCACATAAAAGTGAATCCTCAGATGGTCGGAGCCCTGCAATGGTGGATGTCATCTCAAAACCTGTCTCAAGGCTTGTCATTCCTGCTTCCGGCTGCTCCTCATGTTGTCACAACAGGCGCCTCATTGGAAGGCTGGGGAGTTTTTCTGCAAGAGCTACAGATAAGGGGGAACTGATCTCCTATGGAGAAGAAACTACATATCAATCTGCTCGAACTGCGGGCAGTCTTCCTGGCCTTTCAAGCTTTCCTGCCAAGAATCAAACATTCCCTGGTGCTCGTCCGGACAGACAACACCACGACTATGCACTACCTCAACAAACAGGGAGGGACACGCTCGCTGATGCTGTCTCGCGAGTCGCAAAAAATCTGGAATTGACTCATACTCCACAATGTAACCCTAAGGGCGGAATATGTCCCAGACACGGACAATGTGCTCGCCGACGCGTTGGGCAGGCAGAAAACATCGTCACACGAGTGGGAGCTAGATCGACAGATTATCGACCAAATCTTCTCCAGATGGGGCACGCCGCAAATCCATCTATTTGCGGCGAGAATGAACGCCAAATGCCCACACTTCGCAGGTTGGCATCCCCAGTCAGAGTCTCTAGGGAATGCATTTTCCATCGCATGGCGCAACGTCTCTGCGTACGCCTTTCCGCCATTCCCGGTGCTTCCCAGCGTCCTCAGGAAAATTTAGGTGGAGCTTTGTACTCTAATTTTAATAGCCCCAACTTGACCGGGGCAACATTGGTTCACAGAGCTCCACAGTCTATCCCTGGAGCCGCCGATCCACCTGTGGCACCATCCATGTCTGCTCACAATGAACAACAATCAAGTTCAACATCCAGATCTGAAGTCTCTCAGGTTAGCTGCCGGGCTCCTGAGTTCTGAGAGTTCCACAGTCTAAATATTCCACAAGACTGTGTAGAGACATTCTTGCCAGAGCAAGGGCGGATAGCACGACCAAAACATATTCCCTGAAATTGAAGCGTTTTTGTGTTTGGTGTGCAGATCAAGGCATTCGGCTTTTCTCCTCCTCACCAGAGCAAATCTTACCTTATCTATTACATCTGGCACAGTCGGGCCTAGCCCACTCCTCCATTAAAGTACACTTAGCAGCAATATCTCGTTATAAAAGAACTTCAACGAGTCAATCTCTCTGGTCAAGTAGGTTTATTAAGCAATTTCTAAAAGGATTATACAGATCTTTCCCACCAGTAAGGATGTTGCCACCTACCTGGCATCTCAATGTGGTTCTTAACCAGCTCATGAAGCATCAGTTCGAACAGAGCTGACCTGAAGTATGTCTTGTGGAAAACAGCACTCCTCCTGGCGCTCACATCTGCAAGGAGGGTCAGTGAGCTACAGGCATTTTCAATCCAGGATCCTTTTCTACAGTTTTAAAAACGACAGAGTAATCCTGAGAACCAATCCTAGGTTTATCCCAAAAGTCCAGTCGGACTTCCACCTAAATGAACCTGTGGTTCAGCGTTCCTTCTTTCCAAACCCAAGCACGGCAGCTGAGAGATCGCTGCATTCTTTGGATCTCTAACGATGCTTGAAGTTTTATATTGACAAAACGAAAACATTCGGAAAATCTAACCAGCTATTCGTTACTTACAGCAGACCTAGGAAAGGTCTACCACTTACCAAGCAGAGCATCTCCAGATGGATTTCTGCAGCCATTGCTTTCTGTCATGACCAAGCTGGACAGTCATTGCATTCCAAAGTGAGAGCGTACTACACGAGAGCTATGTCCACTTCTATGGCTCTCTTTGCAGGGGCGCTAGTCATTGACATTTGCAGGGCGGCAATATGGAAGTCGCCGCATACCTTCACTAGGCACTACTGCCTGGATACAGAGCTGATGCATGATGCAGAAGTGGGACAAACAGTGTTACGCCATCTATTTCAGTAAGGTGAGCCTTCCTCCGTCCCTCCATCCTACTCTGATATGCACATTTCTTTACTAATACTTATTGTGGATGTCCAATGATGGTTCATGCTCACATGATGTGTATTATCTAAGGATTTGCAGTTATCCAGTATTGGTGTCTTTCATAGATTCACATGCAACCCTCCCGCCTTCCCTGGAAGGACTCACCTAATTCTCTCAGTACCACGCCTACTTAGCTTAGTGCGTACGAAAATCTGAGGGACTGAGGCTCCTGACAGGAAGGTTCTAGAGGGAGGTGGCAGCTGATTGGCTCTTCTCTATAGTTTGGTCCTTTTTACAAAAGGACATGGATATGTTACTAAGGTGAGGCCTCTAGGCCTACTATTCTCTATGTATGTCTATCGGACATTACTTTTCTATGTACCGGAGACTCCTGTCTCGACGACGGGGAATGATTCAGGCATGTGAATCTATGAAAGACACCAATACTGGATAACTGCAGTTACAGGTAAGTATTGCATTTCTTCCTGTTTGTACACTATGGTGAAGCCCCCGCCCCTACTATTTGAGCGGTCTTGATTATAGATTTTGTATCCCAAAGGAATGGCCATTTGAGTTACCGGGCAGGTCGTACACAAGAGGCAAGTTTTAGTAATAAACAGAGCGTCTGATAACTTGTTGCAAAGGAGATAAAGACCACATTAATCAAAACAGCAGTAAAAATATCTTGCTTCTCGTAATGACTCACAGGGCTAAAAGGAGGCTTCCGTACCAGGAGTAGACTTTACCTGAAAACCACATGTAAGTCAGTTCTAGGAGGCCTTCACATTATGAGTATTGAAAAAGGAGGTGCATTGACTAATGGTCTTTAACTTAAGGAGCTCAGCAGCAGAGTAGACAATCCGAGCCCTAGAACCTGTATTTCTGGCGTAATGGCTCACTGGCCGCAGATGGGCGCTCCAACAGCAGGCGTCCATGCCCGGGCCCGGTTTTATGCATCTGGGGCTGCAAATCCTTGGTCAATTGAAGTGCGCACTGCCAACAAAAATGGTAACTCTAATTGTCTCAAAGGAGTAAAAATGGCCTCCCAATTAGCAGAAAGTATTGGGCACCCTCCTGTCTTCCCAATAAAATCAAAGCAGCTATGAATCAAATTCAATTGCAGGGTAGATCCAAAGTGCAACACCAATTAAAAGATTTTTGAATAAACTCTGGTAAATACAGCTAAAAAACCGGGGTATTACAGCAAAGTAAAAGCAGTCTTATTTATGCACTATCAAAAGTGAGGGTGCAAGAAGGATTTGCCTTAAGCTTAATCCTGGCTTCTGATTGGACAGAAGTGTATATACATGGCCGAGACATCAAAAAACGGTAGATTCCAGTTTATTCAAGTCCCTTGTTGCGTGCTGATTTTGGTCAGGGAGCAGAAATCCTACAGTCGAGCTCTTGTAGAGCTGAAGCTTTTGGTTTCATAGTACGTTTTATTAATAACTTTCTGTATGCCTGCAGTGTATGTGTGTTGTACGCATGCACGTGCATACGAGGTTAGGAATTTGAGTGTGTCTATTCTAGAGGACAGAACTTTAATCCAGGATTGACTGTTGTAATTATTAAGAATTGCCAATGTAGCCACTGCTACTTTGGCTATTAAAAAACAATACACCTGCCTGAGATTTTCAAGACATCTATTAGAACTATCCGGGGTTAAGCCATCAGTTTCTCTACAGAGCCACGTCTGTGAAATATCTTTGGCTGACCTAAAGTTCCATCGGATTAGTGGTTCTGACCTTAATCGTAGAATATGTGGTGCATTTTAACAGCACCCACCTACGAAGAACCTAACCCTGGGTTGATGCGAGAATGGGCGGAAGTAAATCTTGACTCCTCAAGGAGACTCGCATTACTGCTAATCAAATATGCGGACATTGACAGGGCACGCCTTTTAACTGAAATTGACGCTATCAATGGTGAGCTAGCAAATATGGGTCAAGAAGACGAAATAGCTCGCCTTAGAAAAGAAATAGCGACCAGACTTAAAAAGGAGGAAGAGAAAATAAAAGATAGAAAAACACACAAATTTCAACGTGACAAGGTTGACTATGAAGTAGGACAGATTTTTACCTTTGCCCGAAAATTCGACAACATTCGAAAAAATCAACAACAGCAGAAAATGGGGCGAGGCAAAGGTCCTACAGCCAGTGCTCAGTCAAAATCAAGAGAGGAAGAAGCTGGAACCATATCCAGTGACCAATATACATCCAATAGCGAAGATGACTTAGAATTGAGAAGTGCGCCTACAACATCAACAGACACGACACCATCGCCGGGGGAAGAGATGGAGATTTTAGCCGCTCAAAGAATGACAACTTTGAGACCAATGACCCGCTCTCAAACACACGGAAGCAGGCAAACTACAAACGCAAGCAAAGGCGGAATGCAGCAAAACACAGGCAAACAACCAAATCAACCCCGAAGGAAAAGGAATTACTGGAAAAGGAAACAAAACGAACAATAATCAACTTGTCAAAATTGAAATTAACACAAAAAGAGGAGAACACCTTGAGTCTGGGCTTATCATATTGTCCTCCAAATAACTTTGACTATCCTAACACCCGGATGGATGTGTACAAACGAGTGAGAAAGTTAAAGTTAAAAAAGTTATATGCCATGAAGAAATCCTCACAAGAAATGGAGGAAACTCACCTATCCATGACACCATCTCAAGAATTAGACATGGAACAGGAATTGGAGGATCTATGGAATGAAGAGAGCGGTCAAGTCAGTTTATCACAACAAAGAGGAGAGACACCACTCAGTAAAGGAGCAGGTTTAACACAATTCAAACCTAAATCAAAATATTGCCCAATAATGTTACATGACGCCATAGATACGTTTCATGAAGTTGTATCCCAAAAAATAAAAAAACTGAACAAAAAAATTGGTACAAGTACTGTCATGCAAAGACATCGGAACCAAGATCACAGGTATTTCCAACTAATAAAAAAACTATCCACAAACAAAGAGGTTATAATCCGCAACAGCGACAAAGGAGGAAATATAGTATTATGGCCTTATGAGGAATACATGAAAGAGGCCATGCAACAGTTAAATGATAGACAATGTTATTCCAGAACTGATGTTGGCAAACTGAAAGAGATGTACCAAACGTATTATAAGAAATTATCGAGTTGGCGAAATAAAAATCTCATCAGTGATAATGAATATAAATATCTAAAAAATGAAAATCCCACAGTGCCAACAATATACTTTATACCTAAAGTACATAAGGACTGCAACAAACCACCGGGTCGTCCTATTATCAGTGCAAGAAATAGCTTACTGGAAAAAACATCAGTCTACGTGGATTTCTTCCTTCAAGAATATGTCAAATCACTAAAGTCGTATGTTAGGGACACTAGTGACTTTTTAAACAAGATAAAGGACTTTCAGTGGAATGGCGAATACATTATGATGGCAATAGATGTAACATCATTATATACCAGTATAAAACATGAAGACGGTCTGCAAGCAGTAGAACACTATTTGAATAATAGGGCCCCCATGTTTCACCAACACAATGAAATGCTGGTAGCAATGATTAGATTTTGTTTACACAACAATATATTTATGTTTAATCATCTATTGTACTGCCAAATACAAGGCGTAGCCATGGGGGCCAGTTTCTCCCCAAGCTATTCATGCCTACACATGGGCAAATGGGAGGAACTGGTCCTGGGAGGAGTATATGCTGACACTGTAAGAACAAAAGTCAAAATATGGTTAAGGTTTATAGATGATTTATTTGTAATCTGGCACGGAACAAAGGGAGAGGCAGAAATCTTCTTGGATGAAATAAATAACAATCATCTAAATTTAAAATTCACGGCTGAGATCAGTGAAACAAGGGTGAGTTTCCTAGACACAGAGGTGTTTGTAATGAATAACACCTTACAAACTAAACTCCATAGGAAGAAAACGGCAGGGAACTCCCTATTGCATGCCTCGAGTTCACATCCCCACCATTTAGTGAATAGCCTCCCCTATGGGGAAATGTTAAGGATCAAGAGGATATGCAGTACCCAGAAAGAATTAGAACTAGCCCAGCAAGAAAGTAAGGAGAGATTCCTAGTCAGGGGTTACTCTAATAAGACTATAAATCAGGCTATAGCAAAAACTAACCTAACTGAGAGAGAGACATTATTGGCTGGTAAAACTGTTAAAAATTCTGATCACACAAATAACGGTTCAGAGGTGAATAATTTTCGTTTAGTTGTCGGATACAGCAGACAACATAAAACTATCCAAAAAATTATTCAAGATGCATGGCCCACAGTCCTAAGTGATCCGGTATTAGGACCTCTGCTACCGCAGAGGGTGTCCATTACTTACAGTAGAGGTCCCTCGATGAGGGATGCACTAGTGGTGTCAGATCCAGAAATAATTGGCAAACCCAACTGGTATCAGAACCTCAAGGGTTTCAAACGATATCCTACCTGCAAAGCCTGCACACATGGTGTAAATACAAAAACTTATCTAAGCCCCTTCAGAACAAAACCCTATGTGATCAATAAAATGCTAAACTGTAAAAGCGAGTACATAGTATACGTATTAACATGCCCATGTGGGTTGAACTACGTGGGGTCGAGTAAACTACAGGCTCATGTACGTATACTGCAACATCTACGAGCCATAACCAATATGGACAATACGTATCCAGTGGCTCGCCACTTTAAAAAGCATCATGCTTCTAACAACAAAGGGCTAAAATTCTACCTTATTGATGCGATATCGCCTAACAGGAGGGGTGGGGACCGTGAAAATAAGTTACGAAAACTAGAAACGCGGTATATTCTTCTGTTGGATTCAAAACACCCCAATGGATTGAATCTTACGGAGGATATGTACACGTGCTTATCCTAGAAAAACCATGTATACAAATTAATATGTGTATGTTCCAAAAAAAGAGAGAAAGACAAAGGTTTCGATTAACTGCTCCGACAAGACCAACGATATGTATATCAATGCACATACAACACCCCCGATCAATACTAATATTAGTATGTTGTAAATAGTGTGTATATATATGAATTGCGTAGGATGCTGTAAATATTTTATAAATATTTTAATGAAATGTTTTTTAGCATAGAAATCAAGGGGTTACCACACTAAGTTGTCGAGGTTGGAATAGGAGGACAAACACATAACTAATACAAATGATGGAAAAGCAGGGTAACATGACAGACGAAGTTGAGTAAACAATCATGATTGATATACAAAAAAAGATTGAGAGAGATAACATCTTCAATGGGACATATATACTGGTAACAAAAATGTAAATACACATGAAATGGTACATGAAATCATAATTGGAAAGTGGATGAATACAAGCAAAGTAAAAATAATGAGTAAGATATGAAAATCTTTTTTAATCAGGTGGAAGCACCAACACTACAGAGCACTTTAAAACATTTAAAATTCAAAAAAATCTTTTTGTCAATTGCCATGGAGAAAGAAATTATATTTGACATGAAAACAGTCATGATGCAATAGGTTAATGGATTATTGTATTTTACATAAATTTAACAAAGTCCTACAAACAGTATTTTACTAATTGATGAATCTTAATTTATGACAAAATCGTTAGCCAAAAATGTATTTTACATATATTATGTTTGACAAGGTTCTAACCCATATCGTATGAAATGTATTTTACGAGGATTGTATCAGAAAGATATGTATTTCTTCCATGTATATGACTCTAGTAAATCACGTGGTCATTGAACCACAACAGCACTGTCACTTTAAAAAGCCTTCGCGCTCAAATGTAATTGTCGAGTGAACAAGCGGCGTTTGCGCCGCGAAACGCGTCTCAGACATCTGGCTGCAATAAACATTTGAAGCACTGAAAGAAATTGGGTCCGTGTCCTGTTTGGATTCAGCGTGGAGTGAACGAGGGTTCTAAATACAGGATTTGGAATATATATATATATATATATATATATCACTGAACTGAAAGTCCATCCTGATGCCACCAGCTATGCTAATCTTGACAGTGCACACATAATCTTTTATCTTTCCCATGTCAACAGAAATGAACACATTTCTGTTTGGTATTCCTGAGCCCTGGTATTTATAGAGCTTTGAAACTACAAGCCTGTGGCATCTACACTAATAAAATAATCAACTTGGTGTTCACTGGTACTATTATCCAAATCAGGGATGCTGTAAAGGGTGTTGCACACAATACCGAAAAATTCACAAACATAAATTAGAACTGCCTAAAGAGTTATTTTAATCAAGAATTCTGGAGACAAGTGGTGCAAAGGTTAAAACGACATGCATTTAGATGTACTTTTGGAGAGCTTGAGTAGGTCACAGCTCTCAGGGTGTGCCACTGCCTGGAGATCAGCACGTCATAGGTTCAAATTCCCCCTTGGTGCCGACATCCTTTGAAGTTGAGTAATAAAATATAATTCCTAAATTTCTTTGCATTAGTTAATTTAACTACAAAACAGAACATAAAAGACCACATGTCAACGAAGGGTGAGCTTTTAAATTCGGAGATCGTTCTTTCTGTTTGGGGGAAGAGCGAATTAATGATGATTCTGGTAGGGGGCTGCAGGGTAAGAAGCCTCCTTAAACATGTCGCATTCATTTTACCTTGCTGTTTCTCTTGCATATTTTCTTTCTCACATTTTCTTTCTTTCCTGTCCGGTTTCTCCCTCTTCCTCCCTTTCTCTCACACAAGTCTTTCTTTCTCGCACATCTTCCACTCTCCCCCCTCTTTCTCACATACTGTTCAGCACTCTTATCCATTTTTCTTGCTGTCACTGGAAAAGGGTGAGTGCATCAGTTTCCTATATGGTCAGCCATTGAACCACAACACATCTACCGGAAGGCATTTCTTGAAAATGAGATTGGGAGCCATAAGTGAAAAACTGAAAGGTAAGGTCTCCTGTGCTACATACGAGACCCAGGCACTCAGATAGAGGGGCTTCCATGTTTTTCCTTGTCTGATTGACCGCTGGAGGCCCAGTCGGATATGGTCATACAGATGGCTCTCCAGCTGACCACACACCTGTCACAATGTCAGGTTTTCTTGATCAAATGGTCTCTGGTGTTTGTACTATCCTAGATTCCTAAGTAACAACTGTTATCCTTTTCGCAGGGGAACTTTACATTTCAGTGGCAGAGTCTCAATCACCTCTTATGGGTGATGACCTGAGTGAGGCAAGTTCCTCCTTTTTGACCGAATGTCATCTTGCACCTTAGTGATTTGTTAAGCTTATCTCCGAATATAGCATTGCACCAGTGGCTCAAGTTATAATAGGTTCATATCTAGGTGAATTCAGACAAGTTCCTAATTTCCAACCATGCCGCTGTGACTTGGTGGATATTATTTCCTCCAAGCCTAGTGATTCTCCTGGAAGTTATGGTGATGTATGTTTTCCTCAAAGATGGATAGCACGTATTAATGATCTGTCCATGCATCGGTGCTTGTCATTTCGTAGGAGAACACCATTTTTTCCTGTGGTGTGTGGATGTCCAATCTGATAACGATGTACAACCTAACCAGCAGGTTCTGTTTGCAGGAACAGTAAGGAATTAAGTGTTCGAGGCATGTGTGCTGTAGATACACATGCTTTGCAGACTCCTTCCAGTTAGTATTGGGTCCAGATGTTTGCAAGTAATTTTTCTTCTCAGAAGTCTTTTCCAGTCACGAGGTAAGGTGACTCCTCCTTTTGGTGATAATGCGCATGGGCATCAACTCCATTGATAGATTGTTTTCTTTCTGCCATCGGCTTCGGACGTGTATTGCAGCGCTCCAATTCTAAATCGCTAATCGGGATCCCTTCAGTACACAGTTCACGTACCTTTGTTGGTATTGTTTTCGATTGCGTTTCCACCTCTGCATTTTGAAAATGGAAATTTTCATTATACAATCTGGAAACCCTAACTGCGGCCTTTGGGCCTAGCTCGTTTTCCTCCGTCTACTTCCACTCAAAGATCCATCATCGAGTCTTCTGCTGATGGCACGGAAGCCATTTCAGTTCTGCCCTTTGTACCATTCCATATACCAGCGCACTGACCTTCATAAGGTCTGTAGCCTCTGTCTCTCCCCCGGAGCATAAAGAGGAAGACTGTGACGCTTGTCGATCGTCCCGATCCAAAAATGGTCTGCGGGACCATTGGGCTCAATAAAGAGACATGTAGCAAAGAGTATCAAGGACACCCCTGATATCTTCGGACAAGATATTGAGCAAAAAGAGATGGAAGCGTTGGCAGAGGAAGAGGACTCTGATTCTGAGTTGGAGATCGAACTAGAGTCCCACGACGTTCCAGCTGGACAGGGTGCTGTAAGTAACAAAGCCCTTTGCCCACCAAACCTGTTCCAACCAAACAAAAGGCTATTGGGCCACCACTGCCACAAGGCGATGCTAGGCACCAAGACTGACTCCAATGCCCCGCCTTCTGGCTCTGAACCAAAACAGCAAGTCAAGCCTTCCAACTCGAGCCGAGATAATACCCCTTTTGATTCCAAAGCATTCGGGCTCCTAAGATAAAAAGGACATATCAAGCTTGTCACCGAAATAAAGACACTCCTTTAAAACCAATGTAGCCTATTTTAAAAACAAACAAAAGCTGGATCCAAAGCAAAAGAAAATTCACATAAATCCTGACACTGGGCACATTACAGCTAAGCCAGTAGTACCCCCTTCCAAAAGGAAAAGAGACACTGAATATAAAATCCCTCTCAAGAAGAAAAAGGGCATGGATACTAGTCCTATTAACATTCCTCAAACAGGGATGTGTTCCTGGTGAACGGCAATAATGAGGAGCCGTGACCCTACAGACCTTCAATTAAATTGTAAACTGAGTGATTTGTCAAGAAATTGCAAAAATTTCAAAACGGTATCGGCATGAGATAGTGGGTTAGTAAAGCGATAAAACAACTTGATGTCTGAAGACAGAAGATAGCTATAGGATTCTTTTAAAAATATGGGATTTGGGCACCCTGTATACACAGAAACAAAAATCCAACTTGCTACTTTCATGCACAATGCTACTTTACAAAAACTTACCTGAGAGACAATGACTATTGAAGATTAATGAAATAACACCCGAGTTGTTAAATGGCTTTTTAGTGTATTTTATATTTCAAAGAACAAAGTGAACTTTTTAGAAATTGACAAACCTGAAAAGTAACTATGAAGTATTATTTATTTTTATTGGTTTTATTATCTTATATTACTGTGACTGTATTTATTAACTTACAACAATAAAATCGAATTGAATTGACATTCCTCAAACCTCTCCAACAGTACCCATTATACCAGCTTCAGACCCTCTACACATCACACCACCAGGCTCTCCAAATAAAAATCCTGCTATAGTAGATGATGATGATGACACTTCTGCTCAGCCACCACCTGATCTATGGGATGACTACAATATAGAACCACCTGTAGTAACAGACCCGGACTATATCCGGCTAAACCTTCCCCTCCTGATAATAATATTGCATATCAGAAGTTAATTGCTACGGCAGCCACTTACCACAGGGTGACTGTACATAAAGAAGCCCTAGAAGAGGATTTCCTATTTGAAACTTTAGGAAAAACTAACAAAACTTCACAATCCTTGCCTCTGTTAAAGGGTATGATCAGGCATGCTGATGATATTTTTGAGGGTCCTGTTGGATCACATAGGGTGGACAACAAATATAAACCCCCACAATCTGACCCTGTTTTTAATGAGTTCTAGTTGCCTTTGGATTCTTTAGTGATCTCTAACGCCCATAAAAGGGCAAATTCACAAACCTCAGGGAAGGTGCCACCTCCAGAAGAATCGAAACTAATGGATGCCTCGGAGAAAAGCGTAGCTGCTCAATCGGCCAACCATTGGTGCATAGCCAATGCACAAGGTCTATTGGCTAGGTGTGATAGGGCACACCGGGACGAGATGGAATAATTAGTACAATATCTCCCATAAGTACACAAGAAAAAGGGGCAGGAAATAGTGTAGGGAGGGAAATGTATCCCCAATGTCTCTATCAGATGTGCGTTGGATGCTGCAGATACTGCTGCTGCTATAGAAGTCAAACCCAGTATTCCACTTCGTGCATGTATCAGAATTTCTGGTTTCAAACTAGAAATTCAGCAAAGCTAACTCACTTAATGCACCTTTTGATAAGGAACACCTCTTTGGGCCTCAAATAGATCAATCGCTTGAAAAGATTAAAAGTTATACAGAAGTAGCAAAATCAATGGAAGTGCTTTAGTCTTCTTCTACCAGAGGGTCCTTTCGTCACTCCTTTTACAGAGGGGGCTCCAAAACGAATACCACAGATGCCAGTGCATCTTCCTTTAAAACACAGGCACAATCATCCACCTCTAGAGTATTCTATAAGGTTGATATAGGGGTAGCAATTTTAAAGAAAGAGGTAGAGGTACACCAACACACACCTCTCCAACCACTAACAAGCAGTGGCTTGCTATCACTTCACCCGATCATTCATCATCTGTGTCAGAACTCTTAATCAGACAATTCATGTTGTTTCTGCCTTGGGATGCAGGCAACGCTGGATCAATAAAGGAATCCGCCCTGCACACAATGGTTGGAGGTATTTGAGTCATGAGCGGAATTCCAAGATAACCTTCAACTCTGAATGCGATGTTGCGGTCTAGTTGTTTAGCCATTCACACGTGCTGGAGTCCAGGTGATGTGCGCGAGTTCAAACTAATGCGCACTTCACTAGAGCGAATTTCGAAGTAGACGTGTTTCCAAGAGCTCTTAGCAAATTTCATGCCCTTCAGGATTCCGCAGTGGAAATCTTGCCGCGTACCACAGAGAACGTGATTTAGGAAGCTTACTTACCTATTCGCCGTGTATCCTGTCTGAAGTATCGGATACCGGCATTCCTCGTTCCAATTATCAACGGACATTTGACTAGAGGCCTCCAACGGCAGCAGCTTCACCTGAGAAGACAAAGAGAGAAAAAGAAAGATAAGTTATTGCGCATTTAAAAGCGGCTAAGTGGCAAAAATAGAACTTGTATACAGACTTAAATGAGGAAGTACAAAATATAAGAGGACATAGAAAAGTTGTTTACATGAGAATACGACCATCAAAGACAACCTGTACAAAAGAAAAAACACATGGTTTTAGAATAGTTTAGTTAGGTTAGAACTTGGTAATTTAATTGTTAGGCAGCATATCATTAGAGTAGAAAGAATTTAGGAATCCAAATAGTTAGTCATTCAACACAACACAGAGTAGGTTAGAATTTAGGAATACAAAGATTAGACAGGGAAATATAGACTAGTGAAGATCAGTAATTAGGAAATAGAATAGTACATAGTTAGATTCAAGAAGAAATTCTGGAGGGAGTTAACGTCAACACAACAGCCTGAGATAGTAAGAAGTAATTTAGAAGTAAAACATTTAAGATACAAAACCAAATAATATAAGTAAACACAACCTTGTTAAATAGGTAACATCTCTTTAAAAGAAAAATAGAAAAAAATCCAAGAGAAGCAAGTTATCTGGAATGCTAGGTAAAATATAGAATAGAATTAGAGCTAGAATATCAGGTAGTGTAGAAGGTATATTAATCTATTTCTTAATATAATTTAAGGTTTCTCCGAAGTTAAGTCAGCGGGACGGACTAGCAAGAGAAGCAGTAAGAACAGTTCCAGAGCAGCCTCTTCTGTTGTTTCTTATTTTATCCACTCCCCCTTCCACCTGGAGGGTATCTGAGAGTCAGGTTTTATAACGGGCTCTGGGGGATCTTTTAGAGGGAGTTGGGAACTATCGACTTCTGTTTCTTTGCAAGTTTTGGTGGTAAGAGTTCACTTCAGACCTTGACAATCTGTTGGGAGAAGATTACAACAGTTTCTCGCCATTTTGCAGTCAATAAATTCAGACAAATTGGTGTTGGACAAGCAACCTTCCCAATATTCTACCTCGTATTGACAAACTGTCTTTAGAAAACCAACATCTGCTAAAACAAGAAGTAGAAGCTCTTCTAACAAAAGAAGCTACAGAACCTGTCCCATTACAACGACGAGGATTGGGTATATCCAATATCCTTCTTAATTCCCAAAAAGGACTTTTCATTAAAGCCAATCTTGGATCTCAGGCCCTTAAACCTATACATATTATTAGAACACTTCCATATGGTCACACTGCAACAGGTACTTCCGCTTTTACAGCAAGGCGACTTTATGTCAACACGAGACTTAAGACGCATACTTTCATATACCCATTCACCCAGCAGATCGCAAATATCTCAGATTTGTGATAGGAAAAAATCATTATCAGTTCATGGTACTTCCATTCGGAGTAGCACCTGCATGCAGAGTGTTCACCAAATGCCTTGCAGTGGTAGCAGCAAATCTACTAAGACAGCAAATCCATGTCTTCCCATACTGGACTATTGGCTCATAAAAGCCAACACACATCCCAAATGTGTGCAGTACACACAAACTTCCATAAATCGTCTACATCAGTTTGGATTTACAGTCAATGCACAAAAATCCCATCTTCAATCCACTCAAATACAACCATATATATGAGCCATTCTAAACACTCAAATGGTTCTAGCATATCAGAATGCAGCCAGGATTCTCAATTTTCAAAAATCGTTACTCCAATTTCAAAACAACCTGTATCTCCCAGTCAGAACTTTCATGCAGTTGCTGGGGATGATGGCGTCATGCTTTGCCAGAGTGCCTCATGCAAGACTAAACATGTATCCTCTACAAGAATGCTTAGCATCTCAGTGGATCAATCACAGGATCAGCTAACAGATCTTGTATTGGCAGACAGCCACTTTCATTGCTCTCTGCAATGGTAGATCACACAAACCTTATCAAAAGGGTGGCTCTTTATCGACCCTATTCCACAAGTCATGCTCACAGCACTCATTTCTCATAGGGTGGGAAGCACATTTACAACATTCAACAGTTCAAGGTCTTTGGAATGCCACCCAACAGAACCATCACATCAACTACCTAGAACTGCAAGCAGTTCAGACTGCATTAAGTGTTTCTACCTCATCTGATAGGGAAAGTTGTCCTATTCCGGACTGACAAACATGACAGCAAAACAAAAAAAACACACACTCTACAACTGCCACGCCCCTCTCAGACCATTTGGTGTTGGGCAGTTCATCACAAAATCTCACTCTTGGCAGAACACCTTCCAGGGACAGACCGCATCTTTGCTGACCTCCTCACAGAATGAGGCAACAAGTACACCGATGAGAACTTCACCGACTTCAATACTTCCAAAAATGGGAATTTCTACAAATAGTCCTCTTTGCCACAGCAGAGACCTCAAAATGACCAGACTTCGCCTCCAGGCTGCCACTGCCTCTATCCAAAAGCAATGCCCTATGGATCCTCTGGTCAGGGATATTTGCTTATGCTTTTCCACCTCTCTCTCTTCTTCCATTTCCGGTTTGGAAAGTCAAACAAACATCGTTAAATTGATTCTGGTGGCTCCCACATGGGATTGTCAACCATGGTTCACCGCACTATTAGGACTCTCAATAGTTCACACCAGAAGCTTCACATACTTTCAAATTTTCTCTCACAGAACCATGGAGAAATCAGACATCTAAACCCAAAGGAACTAAACCTAGTCCTAGAGTTTGGGTGCTTAAGACTTCCATCAGATTGTATGGCAATTCTTAAGGAAGCAAGAAGACCCACCACTAGGGCATGTTATGCAGCAAAGTGGAAAAGATTTGTTATATATTGTAACAACACAATTGATCCGCTAAATGCATCTATACAAAATATTATTTATCTTTTGCATCCACAGCGAGTTGGCTTAGCCTACACGTCCATTCGACTACACCTTGCAGCAGAAGCTGCATATCTTCAAAACCGAAAACATGTATCCTTATTCAAAGTTCCAGTAATTAAAACCTTTATGGAAGGCCTTAAAAGAATACCACCACCCAGGGTACCACCTGCACCTCTCTGGAACGTTTACATTCTTCTCACAAGGCCTATGGGTCTACCCTTTGAACCTGTACACAATTGTTCATTACAATTTCTTTCATGGAAAGTTATCTTTCTAATTGCTATCACTTAACTAAAGAGTGTTGGTGAGCTACAGACATTAACCTTAAAAGAACCTTTCTTTCAACTTCATTAAGATCTTCATACAACCCAAAATTCCTTCCAAAAGTGGTCTCTGCTTTTCATATTTACCAATCTGTTGAGTTACCTGTATTCTTCCCTCAACCTGATTTACGAGCAGAAGAAGCTCTACATACACTTGATGTCAAAAGCGCATTATATTATATTGATAAGACAAAAGATGTTTGCAAAACAACTTTTTGTTGCCTTTGCTCCACATCATAAAGGAAATCCTATCTCTAAATCCAGTATTTCTAGGTGTATTGTTAAATGTATTCCGATTTGCTATGTTAAACTAGACCTCCTAGAGCACATTCTGCTTGCAAAATAGAAGTGTATATAGCCTTTTGTAGGCAGCATTGCCATAGCTGACATATTTAAAGCCGCTTCATGAACTCCACCACACACATTTACCAAACATTATTGTGTGGATGTATTAGTACATCAACAAGCTAGTTTAGGACAAGCAGTGCTCAAAACACTCTTTCAAACAACTGCAACACCCACTGGTTAGCCACCGCTTTGGGAGAATACTACTATACAGTCTATGTAAAGCATGTGTACCTACAGCACACATACCTCGAACGAGTTATGTTACCCTGTAAGCATTGATTCTAGGCATGTAGAGCTGTAGATTCACATGCACCCCCCCCCTCCTTCACAGACACCTGTGGCTGTTGCATTTCTTATTATTCACTTTGCATACACATGGACATCTCTATACTTCACTTACTCCATTCTCACCCTCTTGCGGGAAAACAGTCTAACAATAGAGTCGAGCCCATGCACATTGTCACTGAAAGGAGGAGTCACCTTACCTTGTGACTCGAAAAGACTTATTAGAAGAAAAACAACTTGCAAACATCCGGCCCCAACACTAGATGGCAGTAGTGTGAAAATCATGTGAATCTACAGCTATACATGCCAAGAGCATATGCTTACTGGGTAAGTAACAATCTTTGCGGTATTGTCTTTGGAGCCTCAATATCTTTGGCATTGGGGCTCAGAGAGAGGATTAAATCAATTGTGCAGTATTTCCCAGAATTCCTCAAGGAGGAGCAAAAAGATGCATCAAGCAGGCTGTTCAGAGAATAATACATATTGTAAATATGCACAAATCCATACAGCAGCCTTTTCACACCTTGGGGCAGCCATATGTTTTACTTTGAGAAAAAATTACAATACTCTGATGAAACCAGATTCCGTTCATGCTGAGAAATTTCTTGCAGATTTTAAAAAGAATCAAGGCACCCTACAACTTGAATTTGTTATGCTGTTAAATGGAAAATATTTTTGGTGAACAACTTACTTTTTAAAAAAAATTTATTTCTAATTTGTATAATACTTTATTGATTTTCACAAGGTTGGACAGAAAGCCTGTAACAGGGTTAGCATATGATATCTAAGGCAAAGTTATACATATATAGTCATAAAGTGAGGGTAATGCGCCTATATGGTAACATGAGACTAACCCCCGTGATCAATAATAGAAGAAGAAAGGACACCAAAAAAAATGAAAGAGAAGAGAAGAGAAGGAAAGGAAAGAAAGGGCAATGGCTAGTCGAGATTTATCAATCACTCTCAACATTCTATGCATATGTTGGCACCAGAGCAATACGATATTGGCAAGCCCAGCATAGTGCAGCAGCCTAGAACAGGTGACAATGGTTATTACACTTAAATACAATTATACAGGTGGTATGTCAGTAAAGGTACAGGATATGAATCAATGGTAAACGCTTTGTTCATGGAGGTTCGCAAGAGTCTGGATACGTGTCCAGAGAGTTCCACATTATCCTGGATAAAGGTTTCCATGGAGAGTTTTGTAATGCTATGTTGTCTGCCCCTATGAGATGGATGATCCAGTTCATCCAGCTTTTATAAGATATCTTACTTGTGTCCTTCCAGTTGGCAAGAACCATTTTCACCGCAGATGTTCGTAGCAGGTCAAGTAGCTCTTTGTCCGAATCAGTTCTCAAATTTGTGCTTATACAGGCATGGCTAGGTTGAAGAATTCTCTGACCATAGTACATTTAAACAAACCAGATAAGAAGGCAAAAACTTTATCCCAAAACAACTTAAATAATGAATGTTGAAAGATAAGATGGGCTAAGTCCCCCGTTTCTTGGTTACAGTTCCAACATGTTGCGCCATTTCGGAGCCCTAATGCGAATAATCGGGCAGGGGTCCAAAATGCCTTGTGTAGTAGCCAGTATTTGGTTTGGGAGAGAACAGGGGAGATCTTATTTCGTGAGCCAGATCTCCATTTTGTGGACTATTTCTGTTCATTTGGTGGGTCTGGAGACAGTTGCCCCCCAAAAGGCTGTAGTCTTATCATTAAGTTTTGAAGTTTTTGGACGGAGGAGTTTGCAAACCTGCGAGACCTGGTGGCCCAGTTTCTTAATGTTTGTCACAAACAGTGAAATTGATGGTTGTTCGGTCGATAATTTGGATTTTGAAAGGGCCGTTCTGATTTTCAAGAAGTCATAGAATTCAAAGTCAGCTAGGCTATATCTCGATTGGAGGTCTGTAAATGTAGCTGGAAAAGAGGCATTTTCTAGTTGATAAGGGAAAAGGATACTTTTTTAATCCATGTGTCAAGGGATAGGCTCTTGCCTTTGTACACTATGTTGCTATTGGCCCAGAGTGAATCCATTTTAGAACCTTCAATACTATTCTCCAGATTTTTATCAACCCTAAGTAGTGCAATTCTTGTGTTTTTAAAAATGGACTTGCAGTATGTGGGTATAGTCTGTTTGTTGTTAGGAGTGCAAGGGGGCTTAGGTTATGGAGGATGGCCCTCTCCACCTCTAGCCAGACTGGGGTGTAGCCGGTAGGTGGAGAGATCCAATATGAAGCTTGTTTCGCCAGGAAAGCTAGCTTATCTAGTCTTAAATCCGCTAAGTTGACCCCTCTTAGCATTTTATCCAGTCTTAATGTTTTGATACTAATCCTTGCTTTCTTCCCGAGCCAGAGGAATTTAGGGTTAAAGATATCTAGTTTGTGGTGGAAGTCATCTGTAAGAAGTGGAAGCATACTAATGAGGTAGTTAACCATCGGGGTGTTCATCATTTAATAGTTTCAATTCTGCCCCACCACGTAATGAATTTTGGTGTCCAAGAGCTTCTTTATTTTTTCTAGTATTGTTTTCTCATTCTGGTGTAGGGTAACTCTTTCACAGGCGACAGAGCAACTATGTTATTGTATTTTCTGAGCCTTGAAAATAATGCCTTTCATAGGGCGCTACTTCTAGCAACTTTTGCAGTTTGTAGCAAATCCTACTTTCTGGTATTGTTAAATATTCCATTTATTCAGTATGATGAAAGAACTAGAGAAAATATTTCTGCTTTACAAAGCACCTGTGTTATATACGGACCTATATATAGTACTGTTAAAAAAAATGAATGGCCCACCTTTTGAGCTGATGTACAGATGTGACAAACAATTGTCCGAGAGAGTAGCTATCTGGATTGTAATCACAGGTCAGGACTGAAAAGTTAGACATGTGCTGATGAGCGTTATGCAGTTGTTCCTAAGAGTCATCATGGCCCCAGAATTTTGAGTCTCATTTAATTTTCCAATTTTTCTTCTAAATCCATTCACACTGGTAAGTTTGCCATGTGTGGTTTGGATTTGAAAAGTGCTTGGACATTTCATTTGGAATCAAGTACGAGTCTGACCCATTAGATGGAGCTGAATGTACAGTGGCTTTCATTTTTAGAGGTTTATATCCAGTACATTGGGAGCAGCACAGGTTAGATCCTGACTACACAGGGCACTGGTCTTCCTGAATGTACAGTGGCTTTCATTTTTAGAGGTTTATATCCAGTACATTGAGAGCAGCACAGGTTAGATCCTGACTACACAGGGCACTGGTCTTCCTGCCATTTGGACAAAAAAAAACTCCTGCAAGGCATTCCCCTTAAGGAGCACTGATCCAATAAAATAGGCTGCAGGCGAAGGAAGTAATTTGTTCAAAGCAGCTTCCTGAGCTAGACGTTTCTTTCACTTCACTTCTGTAGGTCAGAATAATTAGAATGGGGCATCCTGGACATTCCGTAGTGAAATGCAGTTTTTCGGTGTACCAGTTGCCCACTACTCGCTACCATGTGCGGTCCTTGTTCCGTGAATTGTAACCGCAGTTTGTCAAAGGTGGCTTGGAATGTAATGCATTGGCGTCCAAGTACCAGTAGTTTAGTTTTATAAATGGTTACTATTATAGGTGCATTTTGCAGCCTTATGCACTTAATCTCCATGATCCTTCTCCTTCGTACACAATGTTACATAATGTTGCATACAATTGCATATGCAGGTCAACGTTGGTAGGACAGACACGTTCCAATCTATCTTCGGCACTATTCGTCAAGCCCACCATCTGTAGCATGCTTTTCAGCTTTGTCAAAGCTATGCTGCATAAGTAAGAAAGTATTTAGCTAACATAGAACAGTGGGGAAGTAGGTACAGGTATACATACTTCTGGTCTGTAGGGAGAAGTTAAACTTGATGAATGGCCACAATCCCAAGCCTGTAACTAGATGCTAAAATGTAGCATGGGTATCTATAATAAACACAACCTGAAACAATACTCCCAAAGGAATTGAATTTTTTTTGGAATCATGTAATAATGTAATTTACACCTGAAACATGTTTTCCTAGTTTATGGATAGTCCCACTGTTTCGAAGATTCGTATGACGTTTTACATCCACTGTAAACCCAATCTTACTTTAATTAAATATACATACTTAACTCTTTATTATTCGTGTTGATCCAACCTTTCAGCTTAGCTTCAACCATAACCACTTAAGATCGCTTGTGTGATTCATATCATTAAAATATAGTGTCATTTATAGATCCTCAAACACTTCTAATTCATGATTGCTCCTATAGAATGTCTAGATTTTTTGTTATTTTTCTTATAGTCAATTTTGCAGTTTCCCATTGTCCTGGCTTAGCATCTTCCTGCGTTCCGAAGAGCACTTTTAGTATTAACTTTCTCATTAGTGTCCATTATGAATTTGAAACCGTTTATAAGTTTTGGTGGCACAAATGAAACATTGTAGTTCAGCACAGCTAAATGTGAACTAACTTAAATGTTCGGTTTTTCTGATGTACATGATGGAGGACTTCTACAAATTTGTTTTTCTATATGGATTGATTCCTTGGACACTAGCTCTGTATGATATTAAGGAGCAAAGCAGGATTGTATGGCAAAAAATAATTGATTGAGAAAGCTTGGTGGGTATTTCGCGTCAGGGGAAGATACTTTGTAAACCACTGAGGGTCTGGTAGCTGGCCTAACAAGGCCGGGGGACAAGTTATTGATATCTGACTTTACCAAAAAAAAGGTGTGATTTGTTAATGACTGCCTTAGAATGGTGATTGAGGTGGGTCAAAGGCATATGGCGATAATGATTAGTGGAACTAGTGATAACCTGGCTGGCGATTATCTACCTCCTGGTGAAGCCTCAGGTTGCCGATATGGTCATTTATTTATTTCATAAAACTTAAAGGTATGTGGTATATAGTTATCAACAATCCAAAGCTGTATTTTAGAATATCGTAATGTGTAGGTATTAAGGATTTTTTCTGTTCTCATTTACACCACATACACATACCACTTATTAAAGATGCCAATGTATCCACTTTTTCTAATGATTACAGTGAGTTGATCGCTGCTATTCTTGCTTCTGTTGCCCCTCTTAAGCCTTTAGGAGCACAGTGGCTCCATTCTGCCTCTTGGATTTCCTAAGAACTAGCAGGAATTAAGCACTACTGTAAGGCACGAGAAAGGCAGTGATGTGTTAACTGCAACAGTGGTCTCAAGGGAAAATATGTGTCTGGCGTAACAAATTACAAACTTTCCCTCTGTTAGACGTGTGGGTATTTCTATGTCAAAGTCAAAGGCCAGCTTTATTCGATTACTTAACATCATAAAAGCAACAAGACAATACAGTTTATACAATTTAAAACATTTTTTTTTTTTACATATCATGTAATTCATATGGTTAAAAGCAATTAAAAAATCAGTCCCAAAGATATATAAGTCCAATCAATAATTTAGAAGTTGGTACAAAAACAATACATTCGCAATGTGATAATAAGAATGATTGATTTAAAAATGTTAACAGAGTCTGCAAGATAGTAAGGTCACCCTTCCAAGTCCTTCGGGGATAGCTTCCTGATTTTCGTACGCATAGCTGCGACCAGAAAGCTAGCAACCCCGAAGATTATCCTGGTGCTACCTAGTAACTGTAAATAAAGTAGTGCTGGGCGTACTTGACTAAAACCTGCTTCCCTTAGAATAGGGACCAAGTACAGTTTTCTGCTCTTCTTAAAATGTTCACAAAACATTACAAAGTGTATAAGGGACTGCTCTGAGAAGTTATCGCAGCTACATGGAATTGACTTATCTGGGACCCCCCATACAGGGAAGACTCCTAAAGAGTACTGTATAATGTTGAACCTAAATCTAATAAGAAGATGTCGATAGTATGGGCGGCTTACAATTATTAGGTAAGGTTCAATCGAGGGCGTAGTCAGGAGGAGGAAATTGTCTTTAGCTCTAGGTTTGGTCAACTCCTCGCTCTACCGCTTTAGTGATGCCCTCCTCAGGAAGTTATCCTTAATCCATTTCACGTCCCCCTTGCAGATTGTGTTTGGGTGGCTGAAAAGGTTGGGCCTGCCAAGACTTCCCAGAGCGCCCTTTATGTAAGCCAACCACGGGATCTTTAAGACATTATCCAGCGCCATGCAGTCCCTAAGAATGGTGTGGTTAAGTCTAATATCGTTATTCAGCCAGATTTTGGCCCAACACACCAGTGGTGCCTAGAGGAGCTGGTCAGTGATAAAACCTAAACCTAACTCTGAGTGTAAGGAAAAAACTGGAGTGGATTGTGGAACACTTAATAGGGTTCTGAGAAACTGGTTTTCCACGATCTGCAAGTCACCAGTTGAGTAGTAACCCCACAGCGTTGCGCCGTAGGTGGCTATGGATAGGCATTTCCTTTTATAGACTTTCAATAATGCCTCCATTGGTCGTGAGCCTAGTCGCTTTGCAAAACTTAGCAAAGCTGAGATTGAACGAGTTACAGCCAGTGACTTTGCGCACACCTGTGGTTTCCATGAGCCCTTCTGCTCAAAAATCACACCCAGATAGGTAAAGACTTGTACCCTTGAGACCCCCTCTCCACAACAAGTAAAAGTTTTTAGCTTTTTCGGCCTTTGCCGCCTCCCAGCCACCATGACATGTGATTTTTTATTATTGATCAGGAGGTCAAGCTTTGCCATAAAATCACCAAACGCGTCCAGAAGTCTTTGTAGCCCCACTCCCGTGCGGGCTAGGAGGACCGCATCGTCCGCATATAGCAGAACAGGCACTGCTGAACCCCCCACGTACGGGATGTCAGGTGTGGACCCCTCCAGGGCTTTATCCAGAGAGTTAATGTATAAAGTGAACAAGAGTGGGGCTAAAATACAGCCCTGCCTCACACCTCTTCTGGATTTAAAAGGTCTGGTGGTGTTGCCATCATGGGTTATTCTGATGGATGCTGATAGGTCTTCATGGAGTGCGGCCAGGAAATCTAGAAGAGGAGGATCAAACCCGATACCAGCCAGTATGGCCCATAACTTGGCCCTGTTGACCAAGTCAAAGGCCGAAGAGAGGTCCATAAATGCCAGGTATATGTGACCCTCCTTCGCCATAGTATACTTGCTAACCAGCATATGTAGATTCAGACACTGATCAATTGTGCCCCGTTTCTCACGAAAGCCTTACTGGAGTTCAGAGAGCACCCCCTTCTCTTTAGTAATATTACCCAATCTGGTTAAAATAACTCTACCAAGAATCTTGACAGCGGAGTCAATTAGCGATATCGGCCTATAGCAGGCTGGATCGTTTCTTGACCCCTTCTTATATATTGGGACAATAGTTGAGGTGGTCCAAGATTTAGGGGAACCCCGCTGTAACCGTTGCATTAAAAACATTAGTGAGTATTTTAGCCCACAGGAGTGTCACGGTCAATTGATCTGCTGCTAATTTCACTAAAGGGTCTTTAATTTCCTTACTGGGTTATTTTCTCCTTCCTGCCCCAAAACTGTGGTGACGCCCTGCATGGAATTATTCTCAGTGCTCTGATTTTGTTCACTCGAAGAAAGAATTGTTTTACCCTACTTTTCCCACTACTTTAATTGTGACAAGTCCGAGGCAGAACCAAGTTCGCTACGTCCCCTTTTCTCTGCCATTACAACATCTACCTGGTCAGGTTAACGATCTTCTTCTAATTCCCTTCATATTAATTTGCTGCGCTCACGCTCAACTCTTCCATTAACTAGCATATTATATATTTATGTTTTGCAGTTTTATTTTGGCCTCGTGTTGCCCAAGGGCATTAAAGCCATTGTAGCCAATCTCCGTATGATATGGGATCAAGGTGGTGCTTACCACTTAATTCTCCTTTATTTTTCGGCTGAGTTTCACATTGTGAAGCACTCCCATCTTAATATAGCATGTGATGGATTGTGGATTACAATGTAGATATTCAGAAAATATCTTTTCTTGCAGATCAGCTGCCACCTTATCAATCTAATTTAAGGTTATTTGCAACGTACTTCAATGTACTTCATTAAGCACAACTTTGTCTGTTTACCCTGCTAACTACCATACGTTCCTTTGAGTGTCTTTAATGGCTATTCAGTCGACACCCAAATAGTTGTACGACTTGACCAGAGGACTCCTGTTCTGCTATCTAATTTTTGCCATTCTTTCCAGGATGAATAAAAGTCAACTTAAGTTAAATATAAAAAAAACACTTTTTAAATGATTTTTCCTTTTTCCATTCACAATTTTATTAAAACATTTGAATAATATTTTACATCTTATCATATCAATTATTGTAGTGGTCAGTATTCTTTTTTCTGTTTTATTCCAATGCATTTTCAAATTTTTTAGCTTAATCACGGGAATTCCTAAACACAAAATTTGATCAGCAGGCTTCACATTGAACTTCTTGACACACCATACATTAAAACACAAAGGAAATTAAAGTGTGGGTCTAAACGAACTTGAAAACAAGCCCCAGGCTATTCAATTGGAATGCCAGTAGTAGAGAAAGTGTCAAAGCAGCTTAGTAATCAAAGCAAATGTCATTTAGTTAACGACCGGTAGTTTTAACAGCATGTGAATCACTTTTTCCACTGTGGCCATAACCTGTCTGCAGACAAATTTCCAATAGTTTTTGTTTCGTGGTTCAGTTACATCGGACAGTCTTTTTTGTGATGTTGAGACTTTTTTGAGACATTGTGCATGATCGATCTTTCAGAATAATGAAGGCTTGCGGTAAACTATATATGCTATTCATAAATATTTCTATACTTAATTTCGGTCAACCAACCAATAAATAACTGGCATGGACCAAGAAATGAACATAGATAGGATCTGGTGTTTTACATCTTCAGCAGGTTGCATTGCTTTTGAGTTTAAGAATGTGTTTAAGTGAATTCCAGTAGGTGTGTAAGAAAATGTTCTGATGAAAAAGAGGAAGTTGAATGCAGGGCCCAGGTCTTTCCTGAGCCCTAAATATAATTTACAGGTTTATTATTTTTTCCAGTCTTTAAATTCTTGTCTTTTCACTTTGACACATTAGAGTGTAAATGTTTTTGAATGTAGAATTCTTTATTCGAATTCCAGTAAGAAGAAAGCATGTCCTTGAAAAAAACACTGAAAGCTGAAGAGTGGAATCTTAAATCTGGCAACCTTAAGGAGAGAGCCGCTTTAAGATTTCAGTATTAAAGCTCATTCGGTGACAAGGTGTATGTTTGATATCATTCAAATGAAGGAGATTACGGAGTGGTTGTGTATCACTCGGCTTACATAAAGAAAACCATGGTAAATCCAGTTTTACCAAATCATTTAAAAAACATTTTTTATGGCAAGGTGTTGGTTCTCCAAACAAACTGGTAAATTCAGCTGTAGATATTGAATCTTTTTTGCTTAGCTATGATCCTGAGAGATCCACTGGCAGCTCTAGTTTGTCTAGTAGAAATTAATATTTAAATTGACAATTGATGGCTGGGAAAAACAGAATAAACACACCTACCACTATCCCCTGTTGTCATAGCCAGATAAATAAACAGAAATAAATTATACAGGTGCACAAGTATAAGAGATCAGCCCCATGAACTCTGTTGAAGATTCAACCCATACTCTAAACAGAATAAAATATTACTCAGCACTCAAGATGTGTAAAGATAACAACAATGCATTGGTGGCCACGTGATCTAGGTCAATGTCAACCCTTAATTGTAATTTGTAAAAACCAAGAAGGGATCCTAGATCAATTTTTTATTTACTGTTTTCTTGTAAAATCAATTTGTTTGTAGCCAAAGAGAATATCCAAAATGGAAATCCAACGTGCCCGTGGGTATTTTTCAGGGCTCAAAGTTCTAACCAATCATTGTAGTAGCACTAAAGTATTCAACATGCTGCTTATGTCATAATGAGCCTTTTGGCCAAAAGGCAAAAGTTTCCAGAGAGTACGCCACTCAGAACGATGTCCGCTAGTACGGGCGCCTTTATATCAAGAGACTGAACTGTTTACCTTTTTGGCACTTTTGGGGCATGATGATTACCTGCTCATCATTTTATTTTACAACATAAATCTATAAGGTATTGGAATGCCAAAAGGATCGTGAGATAGCTATAAATCAGATTGTGAACGTGTTGAGTCTCTGCACATGTCTGTAGATTAACATTGAACAACCATTCTAAAACTATTTTATGTCAAAACCTCCATTTGTTCTCTTGCAACACGTATAGGGTTTTTCATGTATCAAGATTACACTTCTTAAATAGAACACGTAAATACATTTCAATGTTAAAATAATTAAACTTATTCCTGTCATTCATAATGGTTCATAGAGGACCCACGTCAAAGTGCAGGTACCAGATCCAGCTCAATGTATTTTTCTACATTGATTGAGGAATAGTAAGAACTAGTTCTGAAATAATGCTAATCCCAGTCGCCAAGTAACAAACTCCGTAATTTGTGGGCACATTTATTATATACCTATTTAAGTGCCCACAGGTAGTTAAAGAACAAAAGACTGCCATAGCATCTGCTTTAGTTGTTATTGTGGTGAGCGCTACACCAATTATTTTGCCTAAGTAGCTGATCGAAAATATCTATAAAAATTCTACAACATCTAGATCTACAACATCTAAAGAATGAGCAGTGATCAAATCAAAATGAACTTTCCAGCTCAATTTATTAGTTAATATACCTATATTATACTACTGATTCTCCTGATCGAAATATTGGAAGATAGCTTTTTTAAATCTTGGTTGTCCTTACCCCCTTCCTCTCTTATTATATCTTACATCTTGAATTTGGGTTACCTTACATGGTAGACATCATTAGATTAGCACCAATTCTTTTATGGTTCTCCATATGGCGCAGGACCGTGGTCAATCTAACACAAAGTATAATTATAGATTGTCTGAAGTGGGAATACTATTATAAGATCGGATGGCTTTGATAAATGGAGGCAGAATTAAGTGCAATTGGGCTGGGAGAGCTATTCCAAGGACCAAACAGCTTGCAGGAGGATCTAAAAACAGAAATTAATTGAGTCATATATGCAGAGAGCTAACCATGTCCACAGGGAAAGGAATCATCGACAAAAGGCGACCCTTGCTTATGATCAGATTCCCCCTCCTCCCCAGAGTAGAGGAAAGATATTCCTACCTAGCCCGCACTACAATTGCACAGCATAGATATATACTACTACTTTTTCGACTGAACCTTGTCCCTTTGATATTAGGGTACCCTGAGAGAAAATGTAAACATTCAGACATGATCCCATGCCCTTGCGATAACCATTCCTCTCAATCGGACCTACATTTAGTACTGTTCTGTGGGTTTTACAAGACAGAAAGAGAAGCCTTTATTCTCCCAATTTTAAGGTGCCACAATTTCAGCCAATGTAGGGTGGCACTCTACTTTTTAAAATATCTACCTGACCCCTTTATCTGTTTTCAGTAGCCACCTTCCTGTGGGCCTACATGAGAAAGAGAAAGGTGCGAGACTGTTTGATGGTATAGTTGCCGTATGCAAGAATTATATGTATATATATTAAGTGGACCCGGTATATGGGGCACACAATGTTCAGCATGATTTTATATTATTTTAAACACTTTTTGGTACTTGTCTATTTTATAGGGAGCTTGATTAAAATTGTGCTTTTATGATCTGTTTTTAAAGAGATCGAATAAAGATTTTATTGATCGATTGAATCACTTGATCAATGCATTGTTAATATGCCAAATACACATAGATTTTCTTTCTAGTTTTGGACTCATTTATTGGCAGAAGTTGAATTAGAGTCCTCTTACTAAGCAATTTTTGTAAACACATGGATGTGGTTGTTTTGTCGTTTTAATTGGTATCTGCCTCACCAGTCTCTGTGGTCTGCAGATTTATATCTGCTGCTCGTTCCTAAAGTCAAACTTTCAGTAATTGGCAGCTGAGCATTTTCAGTACCTGCAGCCTCCAATAGGACTCCTGGCCTCTTTCGTTTTAGCCAGAATCCAACCTGTTGAAATATAGGAAACCCTAAAAGCCAGACTTTTACCTGATTTGAGGCTAGGTTGTTTCACCAGCTCCAGTTTGGTCTTTCTGTGTCTTTCAGTGCTAAGATGCCTTTGGGAGAATGAGCTTTAAAAGTCCTTAAAAAATAAATGATAATCTATATAGCTGTGATTACTTTTATGCTGCCCATTCTAAGTGGAAAAAATGTACTTTCTTCAGTGTGGCTGGCATTTCTTAACAGTGAAGGTCAAAGGACATGTAGGCCAGTATGCCCCCTTGTTTCAGTCAGGTAGCAAAGAATATTTCAGAACACAACCTTCCTTTATCGCAAATGTAATCTCTACCCACGTTCCTGAGCATAGTTACATAATGGAACTCTTGTCATTTGTACCCATGATTGTAGTTTAACAGAGATCCCTCTCCAAATGACTATTTCAAATGCTACTCTATAATCTGAGCTCTTTCGCGGTTGTTGCTTTTTAAACTATTACTGTTAGAATTAAAACATTCTTTGGAGTAGAGCATCCTAGTTCGAAAGCCTATGTGGATGAAATCTTACAAGATTTCCTTTTTTTCAATAAGTGATTTTTAAGATCACGAATAACACGTTGTTTGTGCTTCAGTATTGATGCCTTCCAAACTTCTGGAATAATCATGTAATTTGAGATATTATAGTACAATTAGACTAAAGCTTTAGCCCACATATTGGGATTATTTTTCTGAACACCCATGGAGGATTTGATAGATTCTATAAGCTTAGAAATACAATTGGTGTTGATCAGATATTGGTGTAATCATGAGAGGGTTGGTCTGCCAAAGACTTGGCTGAGTAACCTGTTTCAACTAACGCGTATACAAAAAATACTGTTAAAACTCATTTTGATCACCACTTGATCTTGTCGTAACTAGTTAACTAATTCATGCTGCACAATTGTCATGAGCACTTCTACTAAAATCAGTGTACATTCTGACATACAACATATAGCACATTAAACATAAATATAAACGAGAGACATACATTATTTAGAGAAATGTTTTGTTTCATGGATCCGCCGGTGGTCAAAGTGAGCTTATAGACTTACTCTGCGGGTAAAGAAATTGTGCCCGTGTTGGTTGAAATATGTTTCTCTGCCAAATCTTTGGCAGACTAACCCTTTGATGATTATATATTGCATATTAAAAAAACAGTGAATACCAAGTAGGTATAATCACCTTCTTATATATAGAATGCAAAGTTTTTGAGAGCGCTCAACAGCTTTCCAGGAGTGGTATCCAGGAGGTAGATCCTTGGTCCTGATAAAAAGCCAAGGGATTGACTTGAAACATGTCGACCCTTAGGAAGACAGATACATAGTTATCCATCCTTTCCTCTCCCAGTTTTTAATTATACCGACTAAGGGCCGGAATAAATAATAGTTTACCTACTAACCAGGTATTTCGATGGGTATCTTTCCACACAAAATACTCTCCATATTGTCATCATTCTACACCATATTAATACCCTGTTAGTGCTCCCGCATAAGTCTGAAGTCACAGCACGCCTCTGGTGGGTGAGGGTTAGATAAGAAAACAAGTGTGTTTTCTTCATCTTGAGGAGGATTATTTCAACTCCAACTGAGTGGTTCCCCGTGTTTTGGTTACTTATCGGTAGGAGGAGGAGCCTCTTTGTCTCTCTCTATCTCCCCCTATTTTTGAAAGTACATAGATAATACACAGCACCACCAATCTACCGTTCTACAAATAGTTGCTATCAGCAGGTGTAAACAGGTTTATATTAGGAAGAGATTTTCAATGTATTCTTAACTTTTCTGATCACAGGGATATTCTGCTTGACTTGTCCATAACGCTTGTTTAGTCCACGACATGTTTGTTTTTATAAAAAGTTCAATTATTTCATGTTTCAAGTTGTGTTCACATAATGCATATTCATTTGAATGCCAGCCAGTTGAGGAGTGGTGCAACTGAGATTTTATCCACTCCTATTACAAACATTGCTGTAATGCTACACATGAAGTAAAAAAGATGTTTGCAAATATCAGCAAAAGTGTTCGTTTTCATTCATTTTAAAGAGACCTTTCAAGCTTTTTTATTCTTAAATCTCTTCTTTTGTCCATAAAGGATTCTGCATCGACGGATGACATGTGGTAAAAAGCCCATCCAGCCATGGAGTTAGCGTTTATTCGCTAAATGAACATGAGACCCTTCCTCAGTGACCCTTTTTAGCGTCCTTCCTCAACTATTCAGTCAATAAGGGAATATGATGTGGGAGAGAATGACAACACCAGAAATCCAAGCAGTGCTACACCTGGCCCCGGAACAATTTTTTTTTCTTTGGGTAAAATTGAGACTCCTGTAAACGTGATTTTAAACAATAATTCATGTTGTGAATCAGACTCCAGCATTTTTGTTGTATGATTTTGTTTTTGTAAAGTGCAATTGTCTTTGTACAAAATGCTCATATTTAATTATGAACTGCTTTAAATCACTATAAAAGTTATAAGAACTGTCTGGCTTGTTGTGTGATGAAACACATTTATATAACCCTTTAAATTCCTGTGGTGGTTATGGATTGGGGGAGAAAGGCAGCAACCCAACCATTGGATACTGGCAAGAGTTGTGTTCAGAAATTGTTTTAAAAGCTGAGCTAGTCAGTTTTTCCCAGTAGCGAATTTGCTTTGAAGTAAAAATGAGTTACTGTGTAGGATACCGATAATTTTATTTCAGATCTTTAAAGATGGTTTCGAGCTTGGCTGCAGAAGCAATGTTGTTTATTGGTAAAGAGTCCAGCCTAGGTGTTTGAATGGCCTCATTCTTATGCCTCCTTTGCAACCACTAAAACCCGGAAATGATCAGCTGTGTAAAAGAAAGCAGCTTTCTACGTGACGTAGGAACCGCCAGCATATTTTTTTACTATTCTGATTGCCTGGGACTGTTGCTGCTACACGTAAAATATTCTGAATTCCATTTTATCAATAAAGCTTGATTTAACAAATAAAACATATAATCATACGTGTGTAATTCATCTTTTCTCTGCCTATTTAAATTGTGCCATTTTTAAATGATAGGGCATTTTTATTACAGACCATTTTTTAAAATGGAGTGAAAGCTGATCGTTTGCCTAAGGCACATACCCATTTTCAATTTTATACCATTTTACTTTAAATGAATGATTATTTTAACTTGTGGTTACATAGGTTTCCTTCAAGATGCTTGTTTTTCAGCTTCAATATGCCTATTTTATTAAGGAAATTGTTAAAGCCTAACCATCAAACAATGTGTTCACTTATTCCAAATGAAAAACTATTAATTCGTATTTGCAAATTTACATACAGCATGCTGATAACATTTTACTGTAGGTAGTGAAATAAAAATACTATTGCAATTAATTTTTTTTATGGATTATAGGTATCAACACTAAATTCTTTTTTATCTAAAATTGTTAAATTCCACATAAATCCGTTTTTCTCATTGGTTGGTTGTTTACAAAGCTACAGGTTGGAATACCTTGTGTGTTTGTCTTCGGGCTGATGACAACAGTATTTATAACTAATAAACGTGTCTTTTATACAGGCGCTTGTTTACATTTAAATGGCATGGTGGTGTTCCACAGCTTATTGTTAGGACGGTATACATGGAACACACCTTTATACCACCCAGTAAACGTTACGTAGATCTAATCAGATTGCATTTCAGACTTTTTTTTAGCTCAGAAAATGTAGGGAAATGTTGTGCAATACCTAAAAAAATTTATTTTCTAAATTTGTATTTTTCTGATGTGTAAGTTCTTTTGAATCTAGCTGAGCTTCCTAGACCACTGAACACTGAGAAAGTAACTTGTGGCTCCAACAGTTTCTTTCCTCTTGAATGTAGAATTAGTACATCCATTACATTGGACTTAGTTCGTAACATGTGCAAGCCTGATGAATTAAAAATCCTTTTTATAACATTTAGCAAGTTTGAGTTTTAAAACCCTACCCAGATTATGAATATATAATTGAAATGTGTTTTATATTGTAAAGTGCTAAATATGACTGCGTTTATTAATGGGCATCTTGATTTACTGAATATACAAAACTCTATACTGTGTAATACAGTACATGCAGTGCCACTTCAAAATTCTGGCCTTTCTTGTACTGATTGAAATCAAAATGTGTAATATTCTTGTATGCAAAGATTGAATTTGACATCTGGATAATTGAAAATATTAGCTACAAATGGCCATATGTCGACAGCTAAATCTTAAAAATGATGCAGAAAATATTATTGAAAGCCTATATAGGGATTGCTATTGTTAGGTGCTATCACTTACAGGGGATGGAGAAGCAGTAATTTTTTTTGATATGACCATTCTTGTGTTTTCTATATGTATAATGGGAGCAAGGGATTACAATTAGCAGTTTATTTTCCTTTCGCACCATATGGTCAGCCTTACGTTCTCTACTGGATGTAAGGCATGTGCATAAAACTATCATTCCTTGTGAGATCTGCTTCCACAGGCATGAATTTCTTTAAACACCAACAGTGAGTTAGGTGTACTCTTCACGATTGTGCTAATTATTTTAAGAAACACAATTTTGTACTGTTGATGTGCGTTTCTTGCCCTGCACCATGTCAACTTTTTTTTTTTTTTTTTTACGCAGCGCGCATTAACACCTCAGGGCTAATGCACCAAAATGTGCTCGTTTTGCATTTGGTTTGAAATGCTTCAAAAGGAAGCTTGCATTGTGTTGTGTTTTTCCTTCCTGAATTAAATTTTATGTGAAAAAATAAAAATGGAAATAATGTGAATTTCATACTTTGTGACATTTTACTTCAAAGAGTTTCATGTGTTGTGTGCGCATATTTGTGTGTGTGTGTTATATAAACAATATTGTCTGTGTTTATATACATACACACGTGTTATACACTCACATTTGTGTGTCTGTGTATATAATTATACAGGTCAGTTAACATTGTTTTATGTCCTACACTGCCATACAGTTCTTTTAGTGGCATTAACTGAATATGTGCACGTAGTGTGACTTCACACACTTAAATGCCTTTAGGCAGTCACTGGTAGAACAAGTGCGAGCAATGGATCGGAAAATATTTTTTTCCCTGAGGACCTGATGGTGGGGTTTGTTACAAAGGCTGCTAGGGAGTGTTCCTCGACGAGCATATTGAACTGTAAAGCACATGCTACATTTGGAACTGCAGTGAATTTTGCAGAATGTAGAATAGTTATCGGATGCATGCCGGGGTAGCCTTTCCCTTTCCACATTTGTGGGTGTTGTATAGAATCTTAAAGAAGAAGCGGCTACTGTGAGTAAGCCTTGCATTTATTATGAGAGAAGGCGAGTTATTTACCTTATCCCAAATGCTTGTTGTTCTTTAGTGTTGTGGATATTTTGTAGTTGTGAGATTTACTGTTTGAAGAGGCCAGGGTAGTGGGAGTTGAAACTAGGTTAAATCTAGAGTTAGTGGTGGGACCCATCTCTTCTGGGTAGTCCTCCGAGGGAGATTAAAGTTTGTGGAGGATATCTCTACAGAGTTAGTAGTATTATCTGCTGACCATATTGTCATTCTGTCTAGTATTGCTAATAGACTTTTCCCATTAACCTTAGGTGTCGTGAATCTAGTGTCAAGTTGTGTTCATAGCATTGAATGTAAGCTCTGTTTGCTTCCACTAAGTTTTAGGAAGGTCTTTGCCATCCAGAAGTCAACAGTGGGTGGCACGGGTTTCTTTGACCTGGCATTAGTTGTCTTTGTTCTGAGTTTGTAAATATTATATTCAGGAAGGGACAGAGATGGTTTTTGATTTTTTTTAAACTAAATTTAGCTGCATTTGTTTTTTTATTTTGGGCTTTATGTTTTTCTCTTTGGTATCCTAAATTCAGTGGTTACTTGTTTAGTGCAAGACTAATCAGAAGGTCTAACAAAAAACTATGCTTCGTATAGGCCTTGAAAGTGAAATAGCCATGGGTAAATGAGATTCCTTCTTCACCTGCACTGCACAAAATGAACAAAGTAGTTACACTTGTAGTCAAACTTTCGGTCACAGCTGCTGAAAGGGATGTAGAAGGAATAAGGTCTATCACCTAGTTGCTTAAAGATGAATTTGATAACTATGCTATATGTATACCCTGCAGCAGATGACCCCAACCTTCTGTCGGAACCTGAACAAGAAATTAAATGTGTTATTTAGGCAAACAAGATGATTCAGCTATGCAAAAGAAATAATCTCAAATCCGTTTGCAGAATAGAACAGACAGATGACTGAAAATGCACTTCTTCTCCTTACCTCAAGGATTGACTTTATGCTCATTGATAGAGCAAGCAATCCTCTCACAAATGACTACTGAACTAATGCTAGTATCTGCACATGCCTGCGTTTCCTTAACTTTTTTCCTATGAAAAATAGACACCACCTCTAAGGGGGTGACAATTTTACATATCCTACAAGAGAAGGGATTCCTTGACAAGATAAACCATTGCATTGCACAATTCTTCCTTAAAAATCTGGACTTGTGGTGTTTTCCTCATATCCTGTGGGACTCATTAAAACCCACATTATGAGTAATCCTGACACAATACAGAAGCTCTATCCACCCAGGAAATTACTGTTGCAAGCTTCTATCTGACCACTGGGAAATTAATTCAGTTTTACAGCATTCAGAGGGCAGCCAGACCAGTTTGTGGTAATGGTGGAAGAGCCTGTTCCTCACATAAACGGAAACTACTGTAGACAGAACGCAAGGGGGTGATTAGTACCATTTAAACAACCATATTAGTTGATGCACCTAAGCAACCACTGCAGACATGACCTAAATGAGAGTAGGTTTGTGGGATTCATTATATGGATTCATCATGGACAACTGCTCTCCAATTTATATGGCAGGTGTCCTGTATCACTAGTTTCTGTCTAACCCACTTCAGTATAGTACATAGTTCCGCCTATCCCACTTGGATAGGGGACATATTTCATGTTACGCAGACCAGACTGGAAGATACTATTTCTTGCCCTACATGGAAGCTACTTTCTTCCATATAACATGGCACTGCTCTGCAGTGGGATACCGCACACATGCAGCCAGATATAGAACAGTGTCTGAAGGCTTATTTATTGGATATTAATACCAGTTGCACCGATAATAAGACTAAGTGATGATTTGTGCACCTTTTGCTTCTCCTTGCTAGTGGGTAAAATTGCAATTTTGATGCACTGAATTGTCCCATGTTTATAATAAACTTTTAACCACAGATTCCTCATCTGTTGGACATTCCCCAGACGTCAGACTGGATCTGGAAACTTTCCAGCAGTACCTATGTAAGGTGGCAGCTGAGGCCATGCAGCTGAAAACTCATGTCTTTACAAAAATGATGCACAGGGCCTATATGTGCCACTCTCACACTGTGAGGTAAGTTCCTTTTTTTCTGTGACAAAAGACCTCGGTCTGGACCTATCTCTTAACTCTTTAATACAGCTTTTCACTCCAAAAATGTACAGCTTGCAAGGGAAAAGTCTCCTCCCAAGATGACAGAATTGAAACCCTGTAAAAGCTGTTGCTGAGAAGCCATCCAACTTGTATACCACCGGTGAGGTCACTCTTAGTGCCAGTTGAACTTCCTGAATCCACCCCTGGGCCTTCTCTGACTCCTGTTTTGATTATGGTTCCACTCCGGTTCCTGGAGTCTTGACACTGGAGGACGAGGTGCCCATTGTACTCTCTGACTCAGTCAGTGCTACACCCCCCTCAACCAAGTCCACTCTTGGCTTCCATCATAGCGTTACCTCCTCTACTTGACTTGCCTTCTCTATAAGGACATGTTTAGGCTGTGGGGTTTTAGGTTTAAACCTATAATAACTTATAAAACTCTACTGAAAGAGAAATAGCCCTCACCAGTGAAAACATATAAACACTGAAAAAACACCTGCACAACCACAAACTAAATGCCATTCAAAGAAAGGAAAAAGAGAGTGAAAGAGTCTTTTTTTTTCTTCCTGAAGGGGTCAATACAATGTAACTTTGTTATACAACCTAGCAGTAAGAAAGACTGGGCTAACATTATTCTGCTTGAGTTTTGATGTTTAGGGATGCCACTAAAATATTGTTTCTTCTTCCTTTTGCTTGTTTCAGTTTTTGTGGTCTTTGGTCTAAAGATGCAGGGTTTAGAAGCATGTTTTAGGTCTCACAAATTGCCAACACTTCAGGCTTTAAACATTCAATGCAAGGTTTAGTGACAATGTATAAAGAGCGCTATCACCAAGCATCTGGGATAGTGGTGAAAACATACTAGACTTATGGAAAACATGGAACGCAGTATCACTTTGAATGCTCTGCAAAAAAAGGTTATTTCCAAGTTCAACAAAGATTGGAGTGATATTGTTTGTATTTGCAGTTATTCAGCTACGTATATGAAAAAGTTGTGTGATGACCTGTAAAAATTGATACCCGAGCTGAACTAATTCCCTGTAGGAGATCCTTGCCACTTATTAGATGGTATGCTGAAAGCATCTTTACATTCTTCAGAGTTAAGGAGGGATGCTGTTTAATTTTTAATCCATTCTGGAACACTGTTTTCTTATGCACAGGAACTAAAACACAAATATTTATAATTTCTTGCTTTGTGTGGCATCAAAGAAAGAGTCATCCCTACTGTGTCCTTTAGCTGATTGTTCTGATTGTTCTTAGTCCAAGGGGCTATGAATGCTATATTATCCATGTGGTAACCGTTTACAGAATGTTTGCTGAGTGATGATGCCAAAGGCAAAACATGTGAGGATCTTTGGTCGCATATTGATAGTGATGTAAAAAAAGTACCCTCTACTGCATTATTAGATTTTTACAGGAAAACAAAACTGCTGTAATGGACATGATAAAAAAAACTAGAGTCTGGAAAAAAAACTTGTCTGCCAAGTGTTCAGCCTAATTGGTGTAGATGTGAAACATCTCCTTGAGAGTAGGCTTGCCGACACATTTAGTGACTTTGGCACTGCAACATGTTCCATGCTAAAGTGCTTGCCACTTGGTAAGCAAAGCAATGTTGAAGAGCAATTCAAGAACGTTTATTTTACAATGTATGAGAAATGGCTTGCAATGAGGCATAGAAATATCCCTTCACCACCAATGGCATTTGAAGTCAATGAAATCTCAATGTGGTACTCTGTAAAAGTTCTAGATCCCTTGAGTAATGGGGAATTTCCTCCGTAGCTTTAAAAGTGCTGCTTCATTTTTGACTGCTTCAATAACTCTGAGGGCATAAGCGCCCAGCTCAATGCAAATGTTGCAGAACCTGCCATGAGAATCGCAATGTTCAAGTGCACCAGTATTGGCATGGAAAGCTATGTCAGTGGCCAGAGTTAACAAATTGTGTACTGCCTGTTTTGGCATTGCCCATCTCAAGTGCCAATGTTTAAAGGGCCTTTTCACAGACGTTTACATGGGAAGGAAAGAGCGAGCACACATGACCAAAGACTCACTGAAGAAGTATTGTATGGTGTACTACAATAAGTTTAATTTGCAAAATTCTATTTGGACCTCATATACACTTACGTACACTGTCTATATACCATGTTCTATCAGTGCAGAAAGCAAGCAATAATAAAAGCAAAACGTTCCATAAACACCGGAAAAACACTTTTTTTTGTTGTTTTTAGTGGCGCGCAAATGTTTAACCACTGATAACATCCCTTTTTTAAGGTATTGAAATCACTGAAAAAACCCCACCAGAATTTACCAAAAATAGAAACTGAAAACAGGAAAGCCTAGACATGTTACATTCCTTATTTGGGATTGATTCTGGTAGTGAATATGATGCAGTAGATGAAAGGGGGCAGCCATACTACAAGGGATATTGATATGATAACCTTCATGAAGCAGTGGCCTAGATCCTTACCCTTAGTTGGGACCCCTCTCACCTCCTGGCCCTGCCACTAAGAAGCTTCTTACGCAGTGGGCATATGTAGGGTTTCTGAAGTTCTTGACCTCCAGGACTCCACCTTAGAGGTGGAAGTGCTCCAGCCAGAGCAAACATCGACAGAGCCCCTCTTGCCCTTCAAGGAGGCTCTTTCAGATACCTTTTTGGGTTATTGTGTCAAACCTTGCTTTGGCCTCATTCAATTGCTAGATTGTGAGACCCCCAGACGACCCTTCATTTTTGTCTCAACAGCCCTTTCCTGAAAGCTTGGAGGTGCAGGTGTCTAGAAATCAGACTGGACTGAATACCTTATTGACTACTCCGGTAGGGAGTCCCAATGTATTGAGACCTTTGGAAGGAGATTATTTTTCTTCCACCGGCTTGGTCCGCAGGTCTGTGAATGCCAGCTGCCTCCTGGTCCCTTCCCAGGGAGTCTGGGATTCTGTGGCTCAAGTCCTCCCAGGTGTTCCAGAAGACCTTCAACCTGTCTTAACCCAAGCAATACTGGTAGGTTGTGATGAGGTCAAGTTCATAGTTTATTGTTGCTTGGGCACCACCGATTCCATCAAGCATGCGGTTTGCACCAGTGTCACCATTTGTCTCCACACCTGGCTGCTGGCAACTTGTTTTTCAGGCACTGTCCAATCGTGCTTTATGGACTTGCCTTTTGAAGGAACTCAGCTGCTTGTGGACATATTTTGTTATGGAGTTGTTCAGGGAGAACAAAGCCATAGCATGCTCCCTGGGCTTTAGTGCCCCGCCTCACAAGTCGCATCAGCCCTACCATTTCTTTTGCACTGTTGGTAGAGGTTCCCCATATCAGCGGTCAGTTCAGGTCCTGCACTAACTGTATACTGGAAACCAGTGGCAGATGATCTAATACGCTGCACAGCCTGGGACATCTCCCTAGAGTGGCCCACATATATCTTGCACCTACACCACAGGGCCCATAATAAAAATGTCACTTCCCTGGTCCTGGATTTAGGGATTGTGGTGGCAAAGAGACTAATCGCCAAGAAATGGAAGGCTCCTCTTCTGCCCACAATCACAATGTGGAGTCACTCAACGCACACCTGAGCAAAAGCAGAGAGCGGAGCGCTTCGCAGGGAAGACACACTAGGACTCCAGATAGCAAGCAGCTGGGATGCACTTCTCATAAAACATTTGTACATAAACAATGGTGATGAATCCCCCACACAGAGTCCGCATTATAATCAAGACAAATAAAAGTACATGGTTAGCCCAGGCTAAGAATACGACATCCGTCCAAAAGGTGGGCAACCAGCCAATAACACTGTGCGATACACCTCTCACTGACGCAACCCAGAAAGCAAACACAAGGAGATGGTGGACGGAGCGCTGAAACTTTTCAGACATTCAACCCCAGTCACAGATCTCCGTTGAATCCATCATTCTTTAGCTCACTTGGCCACCTCAGGTCTGACCCGAGTTTATGCAAATCAGTCATGACCCTGTGCCTCATGGGAACACTCCAGCCCAAACTGCCAAGCCAGGTCCTCCCTGAACTTAAAACAAGCATCCTGGGACCGGTTTCGGGCTAACAGCCCTGCCAACTTAGGGCAAACACAAGGAGATGATGGACTGAGCGCTGAAACTTTTCAGACAATCATGTAGTGCATTACGGACATGTACACTTATATGGCCCATGACACATAGTCGGATATCTCTGCGACAACACATATTAATTTACTACGGAGAACCACTTATAGATCACCAGTTCTTGACCCCCGGCCGTCCTCTGCACATGCCCCATCCGACGCACGCAAAGGGTTAAAGTTCAATCTGTTGGCCAACACATACACAGTGAAAACCTTGGCAGGACAATGCAGGTTGCGCCTAGACCAGAAACAGCCAGAACGCGCCCTTAGCGGCACAAGTAACACTGGGGAGACCGCAATTGCAAGATTGCATACTATATGAATACAACAGTAGAACTAAGAGACTGACCCTAATTGGCCAACATGAGTAACACTCTCCCTCTACGCAGATCATTTAAAGATGCTGTTATGTTCTTGTGTTCCTAATGTTCAAGGACATCTTAACTAATGTATATTGTAAAGCAATCTTAATGTTCTACAAATGTGTATGTACGTAAAATCAATGTGTAGTGTGTGATATTACAACAAAAGTAACATTTTTCAAAAAGATTTTTTTTTAAAAGAATCAGCGGTCTAACCCCAGCAACGTGCACAGAGGTTTTGTGGTGGCTGTATCACTCACTTCCCCTGCGGTCTGTGAGCACTCACTCCACTGCCACCCCCTCTGTTGCCCCACCAACCAAACTCTGTTAGCACAGCCACTCATTTGGAGACAGATATTGATCTTGACAGGTTGGAAGACCATCAAAGTGGGTCCTACTTGTAGTTTGGAAGGGGCACACCTTGCCCTTTCTTGCCATTCCACCATACTTTCCACTTTCTACAGAGTGACTGACAGAGGACTATCTGTCTGTCTTATGACAGGAAGAGCTAGCTCTTTTGGCCAAAGGGGCTATTGAGAGGGTGTCTGCACCATATGTATGTTGTAGTTGTTATTCCTGCTGCTATCTGCATCCAAAGGCCTGAGGCCTTCATCCTGTTCTAGACCTGCACCCTCTCACTGCCTTTCTCCGGAAGGAAAAATTCAAGATGCTCACACTTGCTCAGGCCTTGGCTGCCTCTATCCTGGCGACAGCAGGACGCCTGTTTCAGTATATCTGTCCTACAAGCCCATCTGTGCTACTTGCTGTTTATGGAGGAACAGGCTCAGTTTCAATTTGCTGTGTCCCTCTTTGGTTTCTCCAGCACTCCTCGGCTGCTCATGCAAGTGATGGCGGTGGTATTACAACTTCAGAGGTCAAGGCTTCCAGTTTTCCCCTACCTTAACGACTGGGTGCTGAAGGCAGGCTCGCCCCAGGCAGTCGTCAACCTCCTCAAGACTGCATCAAACTTCTTTTTCTTTGGGGTTCACTATCAACATGTCAGTCACACTGACTCCTCAGGCACTCCTTTTCATTGGATCCAGTCTGGACACACTTTATTTTCTTGTATTTCTCACTTAAGGGGGGAGTCCAGGACATTCATGTCATGACCTCAATCTTTCAGCCTCTGTCCTGGATTTCAGTTAGGTTGACTTTGAGGCTGCTGAGACTAATGGTCTCTTGCATCTTGATGTTCAAGCATGCCAGTTGTCATATGCATGATCTGCAGTGGGTATTCAGTCCGGCCAACATCAAGGTGACCTCTTACCACATTCAGATCCAGGAGAATACTGCAAAAGATCTGCAGTAGCTGTTACTGGTCCGCGATTAGGTCAGCCTCCAGATCCCTCTTCTTTACCTTTCCAGAGTTTGCATTGGTGACAATGTGTCCCTTCTGGTTTGGGGCTGCCATCTGGGAGAGCTCGAGATCGGAGGCCTCTGGTCTCCGGTGGAGGCTCAGCTCCTTGTCAATCTTCTGGAGCTGCAACCATCTGCTCTACTTTCAAAGCCTTCATTCCGTCTATCAAAGCGAGGCTGGTAAGGGCGCTCATGGACGACATCTCTGCAATGTGCTAATACAACAAGCAGGACGATGTGGCGTGCTGGTCCCTGTGCCAGGAGGCACTACACCTCTGGAAATGGCTGTACCATTAAGGGATCTTCCTAGTTATGAACTACCTTGCAGGATCTTTTAATGCCAGGTTGCATGAGTTCAACTGTCCACACATAGCAGGTCACGAGTGGCAGTTACACCTCGGAGGTGGCGCAGTGTCCGTTCTGCAAAAGGGGAGAGCCTTGCCTTGATCTATTTGCCACCACGCATTGTCAGCAGCTCTGTGCTTTGGAAACCTCTTGCTAAGGGGACACATTCTACCTAGAGTGGGGCTCTAGATTCCTGTGCATTTTCTTGCTGCTGTCACTCTTCGCTTTAATTCTAAAGAAGATCCGGAAAGATTGGGCCCACGTCATCTTAGTGTCCTGGGTCTCGACTTGATATAGTGCATAATCCAGCAGCCACACCAGTTAGCTTCTCGTTGGAGGACGTTTACTGTAGTATTGAGTCCTTGTCTAGGAACAAGGCCCTAGGCCCTGATGGGATTCCCCCAGATCTCTGCCGGGACAACATTGGAGTCTGGACTCCGGTTCTGACGTGGGTGTTAAATGCAGCAGCGTTGAAAGGAATATTGCCCTCCAGGTCTACCGCCACCATCATTCCAATTTACAAAAAGGGGTATAGACACAGCCTTCAATGCTACCTCCAGATTTCCCTCATTGATGCCGTAGTTAAGGTGCTGGGTCGGGTTCTTTTAACTGGACTCCCAATGTGGGTTGATGCCAATCAAACAGTATCGGTCCAGTATCAGGTCCAGTTTGGCTTTGGCCCGGGAAAGTCAACTATTGATCAATGTTGCATCCTCTACCTCTTAATAAACAAATATACAGTTGCACAACCGGAGCGTTGTTTTTAGCTTTTATGGACATTACGACTGCTTTTGATTGAGTTAACCGGAAGAAGTTGTGGCACATACTTACCTCTTAGGGTGCTGATCCCTCTATTCTATCCTTACTAATGAGTCTTTATGCCCACACAATAGCGGCAGTAAGATTCTCCCTAGAGGGGGGCCCTAACTGAACATTTTAACTGATGGTATTGACCCAATGGATGTCTAATAATATTGTTGAATATTGAAGTACGATTGTATGCTTAAATGTTGTATGGATATATGGAATGCTAATTGAATTTCCCAAAGGGATTCTTTTTTAGACTTAAGTGCAGGAGATTACACCCATGTGAGCTCTATATAAATGTTAATGTACACTGTATATATATATATATATATATATATATATATATATATATATATATATATATATATATATATATATATATATATATATATATATATATATATATATATATATATATATATATATATACTAGCATTAGCCTCCGTATAGCACTCCTGTTTGGCAGAGGAAGGAATCAAGGCACAGGGTAATTAAGTGATTTCACTAGAAGTAAACAAGATCTGCTCCCGACTGAGGTCACCTTGGTTTCTTGAAAACACAAGGATTGCTTTAAGGCGCCAGGCTTCCTGTCGAAGTCTGGCAATACCCGAAGGGCTCATCTGACAGGTCAGTTTGGGGTACTTTTTTTGCTGTTTTTGGCCTGTTTTATGGTCGAGCACTCATTTACAAAAAAAAATGTCCCCCGCACCCATCCTGGTGACATAAGCTGCTGAAATGCTTTGAAATGTTTTCAGTGTGTGACAGGAAGGGCGGGGCTTGGGAGTAGTGGGGCTTTATGCTAAGCTGCCCTTTGGATGGTCTTCCCCTGTTGCAGCATCTTTTTGCCATGGTTCTTATTTATGCAGTGTCCACAACAGCAGATGTGGCTAAACGCATCGGAGTGTTTTGCTCAAGCACCTATTACATTACACAAGGTCAGATCCTACGTATCTTTTGTATGTATGTATGTATTTATTTATTAACTTATGCTGGAAAGTGCATTTCTAAACACTTATAAGGTCCCAAAGGCCACTCAAATCAGAACACATAGGTAAAACACATTTTCATTTCCATTGCCAATAGCTCTAACTCTCACAAATGCAAGACCTATTGCTGCTAACAAATACAATAAAATCCAACATATTACATACATACACTCAAAAATACATAGCTATTATCACAATACCATTAGCAAAGCAAATGGCTGTAACTTAAACAAAGGCGAGATCTATTGCATTTCCAATGCTTGTTATCTGTGACAATGAGTGTTTAAAAAAAAAAAATCTTAATATTAAAATTGAATGGGCAGTGTTTTATCAGAATTTGTTAATTTTATCTTTTTCTTTTTAATGTATGTTTGTATCTTTTATGATTGTGTTTGCTCCCGAATAAAGTTTTATTATTATTATTAGGGTCTTGGAATTGGGCTTGGAGAGTATGGTATTCAGAACTCCCGAGCTTGAGCATCTGTCCTTCGATCAGTCTTCCCCCTCAAAGAGGACCCAACGTCGCAACAATGGGGCAGGGTTCTCCACCCGGGCCCTCACAATCTCCACCTTCATGCATGGACATTGAGTGGTGACCACTTAACACCTGTGATCTTCCTCCTCTCGAGATGGTTCATTTCATCTTGGCGACCAGGCGTCCTTTGACAAAAACTGTACATGCCTGTCGTTGGGACAAATCCATGGTTCGGTGTGGCACACCCCAGATTGACCCCACCTCATCCCACCAGGCCAAGTTATCGGACTTTCTGTTGTTTATTTTGTCTCTTGCCCAGCAAGGCTTTGCTCATGGCACAATTAAGGTTTGTATTTTGGCTCTTTCAGCCTTTTTTGCAGTTGCCAGACCATGTCTCAATATTTAAATCACTAGTTGTGATGTGTTTTTTTAAAGATCTTCGGCACTGGTTCCCTCCCTCTTATTTCATCATTGCCTCAGTGGGACCTTAAACTGGGCCCCACATATTTGATGTGCAGTTCATTTGAGCTGCTTCACTCATCTAAGGAGAAGAGCCTCCATCGCTTGGACCTCAAAATATAACTGAAGTTTTACATCGATGGTACCTGAGCACAGCGGGTGGATGATCAGCTCATTGTGGGGTTCGCTGGAGCAAAAAAGAAAAGGCAAAGCCATGAAGAAACAGACCATTTCCAGCTGGATCATAATGTGCATCAAGATTTGCTACATATTGTGCAGCTTTCATAAGGACTTCGAGCTCTCATTCCACCAGGGCCAAGCTGTTACGCCTGTTCTGAGCATGTACCAGGTAGATATCCGGGTGTTACTCTGTATGTTCACAAAGCACTGTCTGGACAGCCAAGTTAGCTTATAGGGGCATTTTCCCTGCTCAATCCTGGAAGACTTCTTGATTTGAGCCAGTTCACTGACCCACCCACCACCATGTAGTGTAGTTCCTAAAAATGTGTAGGAGCTGCCATTTTGTTGGACAACATTAACTAAGGGATTGGTGTCTAGACTGATTAAGGACACCCCCACTGGATATGTCAGCCTACAGACCAGCTGGCTCACAGTGCCACTATAAGCCCCCGAACCATACAAAGGAGAGGATAGTTTCTTGCAACCATTGAATTTGACAATCCTTGACTCTTCAGAGATCGTAGAAACAGTACAATACTTTTCGCTTATTTAATCGTGCTCACTTAGTCTCAGAGATACACAGAATAAATGGGGACGTTTTCAGTAAACATTTTTTGAACCAGCGCCATTCTAGTATAAAACATGTTTGCTGTGACAATCAATAGACCGAAGTAAATGGAAGAGATTGCAAGCACCAACAGAGGAAACAGTAGATACATTTCTACCATGACGCTAAGCAACTGGTATATGCAGGCTTATATAAAAACAGTAATCTTTTCGTACTCCTACTAGGCATACCTCACCTAAGTGTACCTCAGTGTACCTAGCATGTATGTGGGTGTGAAGCCAAGAATCCCCTAGGAAAGAGTCAACCCCATTACCTGATGAGAGAGAATGAAGGAACCCGTCTTGGTCACAAGTTGGACACCCCACAATGGATGTCAGACCACTGCGTGTTGAAGCCTTGGCGTGCAGGGACCTTCATGTCAGTGTCCGCGTAGAAGCGTCTCTTCCTACCTCGTGAAGATGTGGTTATTTTATACCAAAAAGGTAACCTCTGGGGTTCTACCACTATCAATGTGTTGTGAGTAAGATTATGTAGATGAGCCTAAATCAATAATTGTAATCATGCAAAGTAGCCCTGTCGGCCGAGGATGAAGATAGCAATGACATTTGTACAGAGTATGTTAATCCTGTTAGGTACGTTATGTGCAGGGGATTTAAGATATGAATCTAAGAATCCTCATGCATAATAAATCAGGCTAGTTTCAAGAAAACAAATCGTCCTTTATTCAGCACATAACTGGGTAAAAAGTAATTGCTAGAACCGTTATATAGAGCAAGGTGGGACAAATGCAGATAAAAGGTCGCTTTGCTACTTAGGCCTAGGTTGGGGAACATAACACCCACTCCTCATCTGAAGGTTGACAAGGTTACTAATTCTAAAATAAGCCTGCTAAAAAGCATAAAAACTTTGTCATGAAACTAGTGTCTAAAAATATCCAAAAACATGTTATATGTTGAAAATTTGAAAAAATGTCCTTTTAAAATTCAAAAGCTCAGCAAGTCCACTAAAGAATCAATATATGATCATACTGACCGAGCACATCGAAAGCCATGGTTCCTCCGTGAGAATAGAAGAAAAATAAAACAATGTTTCTCATTCCAATTTGGCTTGTTTGGGGGAAAAAAAGGCAGAATTTTTCACATCACTGTCACTCACATTCACAGTAAACGGTCCCTGTAACACCTCTTATATCAGGTCAATGGAGCAAAAGTGATTTTCTTCAGTTTCCTCAGCAGCCGCTGAGAAAACACTCAATACCAATGCGGCTGTTGTAGAGCCTTTGTCCGTTCTGACAGGAGCTGAAGCATCCCGTTAGTGTTCTAAGAATGCTGTCATCAACATGGGAATACGCTGATGACACTGATGCACGTGGGCCTTTAAGCGGTCCAGCAGTACGTCTATGTCCTGTGGCGCAACCAATAAGAGTCAAACATACTTCCATCACACATTTATATCCACAGAATAGGCAGCGGAACACAGGCAAGATGCAGTCAACCAAGGCTGGTCTGAACGATAGGAACCAATGCTCTCTTAGCTCCTGAAGTTGAGGTGTGCCCAGACTGAGTACCATGCGTTCACAACAACATCCGCCAGCACTGTTTTTTGATCTCTCTATAAACTAGACTGTCAATTGTGTAGCAGGAATATTAAAACCAGGATACCCACTACAAGTAGTAGGACCAGCGGAAACCCTCCAAAAATGCTTCCCAATACGGAGTGTATGAATACTAGAATAACTCCGAAGATTGTCTGCAAGACCCTGCAACCTGGAGATCCAAAGTCTCTCAGGCTGAGGTTAAGGCCACATCTTTCTGCAAAAGCATGGCTTTCAGTCCGCTCAGAGAATCAAACCGTATGAAGGAAACATTCAATGAAGGCCATAGCATTGCCTCCCTAACTGTGTGGGTCGATGGAAACAATACTTGCATACAGCAAGTAACCCTGGAACTTACAGTGGCCAGATATGTGATGTCCAATACCATCCCACAACTGCCTTGATCAATTAGCATCAAAAAGCTCCCATTCGAGAGCAACTCGAACACCTGATGAATCACTGCAGGTGGGGAACCCTTCAAATGACAAGACAAGTTAGTAACTGAAGCATTACAGGCTCCGTTAAGCGAATCTTTGCTAACTAGAGATCCACTTGAAGCACTTTCACGGTTTAAACCACTGAAAAAAATGTCAGTGTCCCCATTCCTGCATCTAAATCTGTACGGTAATTCCCAGTACTCATGTATGTATCCTTCTCCTAGCGCTTCATAGCTGCCTACCTGGTGATAGTGGAGACAGTATTTAAATTGGAATGTCGTGACTGGCAGTGTAATATAGCCATGTATTAACCATTCTGTGGAAGGTGACTCCGCCACGGTGAAAGGTAATAGGCCCAATTTTTCATTGTGCAACATGGTATATTTTGCATCTCAAGTGTGATCAGAAAAATGGGGAGGAGGAATACATGTCCATTTATTTCCCCGGGCAAATATCAAAGTTAATCAGAAGAAAAAATGGACACTTGTGACAATTCTAGACCATTGGTTTAGAAAAAACGATGGTATCCTCAAAAGACCCAATGTGTTCCGGTGTTGCGGTGTATTTCTTTCATCCGCCCCTACATTGTGGTTTTCGGCAGTTATCATTGGATACCATAGAGAGTGTGGGTGCCTGCCTCATCCAGAGGCTCCTCTGGTCTAGGTTGCAGTGTCCAGAGATGAAAAAAGGATTCAGTGCAAAAAAATAAAAAGCTGGTAAAAATAAGATCAACACCTGCGAAGTTTTTAATGAATTGGTGGAGATCTCATGTTAAAATAAGATGAGTACTTGTCCTAGATCGAGTTACTAGATCTAGAAGTGTGGATTTCCAATGGGTGTCGACATGTTTCAGCCCCCTATGGCTCAACGGAGTCTACGGGGCTTTCGTCAGGACAGGGAGGACAAACAAACATAGAGAATCTACTCACACTTTGTGTGTGGTGTTCAAGGGATGACTATATGGAGGGTCAACATTAGCCACTCTAGTCTTATTAACCTGAAAGAGAAAATAGACACATATATGTTGCACAAGGATAAATATCCTACATTCTCACAGTATTACAGGAGTTGGGGTGGGCACAGTAGTGAGCTCTAGTCAAAACTACTAGGTGGATGCATATTAGCAGAAATAACGTGTACACATAACACAGTGGAGTGTCACCTGGAAAGGCAGAGGAAAGAGGGAGGCGAAAGTTGACAAAAGTTGATAAAAGTGCTGTGATGTTGTTATCAGCTGGCTGTGACTGGAACATAATAGTGAATTATCAACATCGTTAAGACCTCAGTGCAGATTATAGGCACTGTGTTGAAATATCAATAATGACAAGCATTACTCTGAGCTAGTTTAAAAGAATGCAAGGTGAGATCAAGGTATTGCGGAAAGACCCGGAACAGCGGACCCCTTCGTGATTTAAGGCAGCGCAAGTGAACGCCGGATAACGTCCATTTGAAAGAACACCCAATTTAAGTCTTACCCCGGTTTGTGGAGTCTTAGGCTTTCATCGGGGAGGCCCAGAGCTGGAGAAAGAGGGTAAACAGAGATAAGTAATCTCCTTACCTCAAGGGAAGAGTGTACTTCCCTGACTAGTACGAGCCGCCATTACCCGCGTGTGTTGGGTCCTTTGCCGCTTGTGCTGACTCTGCCCCCGGATACCGAGCTGGTGTCGGGGAGGGCGTATTTAGCGGAGTTTTTTTGAGCATTCAGCTTTATTGGTTCTTAACACAAAGAAACGGACAGAGGTGTCGCTCGTTTGTGCTATCCAAATGTAACAGACAGTTGTCAAGAGAATCTACGTTTTTGAGGTGGTTTCTCTGAGGAAGCTTTAGGATTGTGAGAGTAATCCTATATTTAAAGGTGGCCACGTTGATATAGCGAACTCGAAATGTGAGTTTCACCTTGAAGCTGCGTAAAGTGTGTGACATGATCAAGACACTTTACGCAGCTTCAAGGTGAAACTCACATTTCGAGTTCGCTATATCAACGTGGCCACCTTTAAATATAGGATTACTCTCACAATCCTAAAGCTTCCTCAGAGAAACCGCCTCAAAAACGTAGATTCTCTTGACAACTGTCTGTTACATTTAGATAGCACAAACGAGCGACACCTCTGTCCGTTTCTTTGTGTTAAGAACCAATAAAGCTGAATGCTCAAAAAAACTCTGCTAAATACGCCCTCCCCGACACCAGCTCGGTATCCGGGGGCAGAGTCAGCACAAGCGGCAAAGGACCCAACACATGCGGGTAATGGCGGCTCGTACTAGTCAGGGAAGTACACTCTTCCCTTGAGGTAAGGAGATTACTTATCTCTGTTTACCCTCTTTCTCCAGCTCTGGGCCTCCCCGATGAAAGCCTAAGACTCCACAAACCGGGGTAAGTCTTAAATTGGGTGTTCTTTCAAATGGACGTTATCCGGCGTTCACTTGCGCTGCCCTAACCCCTTCAGCGCTAATGACAAGGGTAACTCGTCATGGAGTTTCCATTGATTTCAATGGAAATTACATTGAAGTTCCAGAAGAAGCATAGCATCCAAGTGGTTAAATCACGAAGGGGTCCGCTGTTCCGGGTCTTTCCGCAATACCTTGATCTCACCTTGCATTCTTTTAAACTAGCTCAGAGTAATGCTTGTCATTATTGATATTTCAACACAGTGCCTATAATCTGCACTGAGGTCTTAACGATGTTGATAATTCACTATTATGTTCCAGTCACAGCCAGCTGATAACAACATCACAGCACTTTTCTCAACTTTTGTCAACTTTCGCCTCCCTCTTTCCTCTGCCTTTCCAGGTGACACTCCACTGTGTTATGTGTACACGTTATTTCTGATAATATGCATCCACCTAGTAGTTTTGACTAGAGCTCACTACTGTGCCCACCCCAACTCCTGTAATACTGTGAGAATGTAGGATATTTATCCTTGTGCAACATATATGTGTCTATTTTCTCTTTCAGGTTAATAAGACTAGAGTGGCTAATGTTGACCCTCCATATAGTCATCCCTTGAACACCACACACAAAGTGTGAGTAGATTCTCTGTTTGTTTGTCCTCCCTGTCCTGACGAAAGCCCCGTAGACTCCGTTGAGCCATAGGGGGCTGAAACATGTCGACACCCATTGGAAATCCACACTTCTAGATCTAGTAACTCGATCTAGGACAAGTACTCATCTTATTTTAACATGAGATCTCCACCAATTCATTAAAAACTTCGCAGGTGTTGATCTTATTTTTACCAGCTTTTAATTTTTTTGCACGGATTCCTTTTTTCATCTCTGGACACTGCAACCTAGACCAGAGGAGCCTCTGGATGAGGCAGGCACCCACACTCTCTATGGTATCCAATGATAACTGCCGAAAACCACAATGTAGGGGCGGATGAAAGAAATACACCGCAACACCGGAACACATTGGGTCTTTTGAGGATACCATCGTTTTTTCTAAACCAATGGTCTAGAATTGTCACAAGTGTCCATATTTTGCATCTCGTCATGCCATTACCATCTGTCTTTTTGTTAGATTGTATGCAGAAAACAGTTGTACTGTTGATGTAACGCCAAGCGCAATGATTGTAGCGTCCAGCTCATTAATAGAATAGATCGCAATTACGATTGCCCAAGTTGTAGAATCGAAACATCCTGTTCCATTATATCTATTGCAGAAGACACAATGTTACCCAGTGAATAAATTCTGGAAGATAGCGTAGTCATACCATTGTCCCTTTCTAAGTTAACTCTATCAATCTCACATAGTCTCTCGGCAGCCTCCTGTTGAGAGATTTTCCATACCTTGTTGTAAATAGCATACAAGAAACGCTCCTGACGTGGCTTCTGGGGACCTAATAAAAAATCCCTAAGATCTATGTCATCTGATAGAAGAGATAAGTGTTTCACTTGGGACAGTGTCGCGGTCTTTAGCCACCCTACGCATATATTCCCACCACTGTATGATGTCACCACCCTGAGTGTTCTGATTATACATAGCGCTGCTCAGGCCTATGAATACTAAACCCTTTGCTGGTACCCGTGACTCTTGACTGACACCTATTTGTATCGAAAGGCCAAACCAATCATCCCTTCCGATTGGGGTCTGATGAACTGTAAGAGCTATTTTCTAGTATAGCATCTAATGTATCCTCCCTGTGTAGTTTATAGTTTTGCCATCCCTTGAAGTGTGTAAGCGAGGGAATCCAAGGTGTGTTCAAATCCTTAATCTTGGCTAGCCCAAGAAAGGAAGTCTGTTGCATTGTGTCGTTCAGGAAAATCATTTGATATGGTATGAGGCATGCTCTAGATAAGGACTCAGTTCCCTGAACTTGCCAATCTTCAGTCCCCCAGACAGATTGTTTATCTATGGTCTCTTTCCAAAATTCAAAACCATGTACAGACAGTTGGGCAATAAAAAAAACAGAGTATATCAGCTTACTGTCAGTAAGCATATTTTTCTTTGCAGGTGTGGGTGCAAGCTTATAGTAATAGGAGGTCGGCCCTGAGGTGTTAAACCCCGCCAGAAAAATCAGCAAACCTCTGTGCAAATGTGGTTGAATTACCTTTCGGTGGTGTTGGGCAATGTTCCCATTGATGGTAAGCGAAAACATTACATCAGATACATGCTTTGTGCAAAAAATGGTGACCATAGTGTTGGTAACAAAACATGGTGTCAAAATTAGATGTACCATCATACAATTCATCATTTGAAAATGGAGCAGATAGTTCTAAATCAGACAGCATAGTATGGACGGTTTCAATGTCCCAATCATCGGAGAGAGTACTAGAGGTGTTGATAATATTAAGAGAAATGTTGAAGTGTGGTATTCTTAATAATTCAGTAGAACCATAAAGAACATAAGAAACTGCCCGAAACTATTACTTCTAGAACTGCTGTAATGTTCATTAAGGGCAGGTCTTTCTGTTCACTGTGTGATGATGCATGCTGTTTCAGGACCAAGTTCACATGTACTGCAGAGCGTTCTGGGAGATAATGTCTATTAAGGGGTAAGAAAAAGACAATCACTATATCAATCCAAAGGACTAGGAACAGTAGACCAATAGTAATCCAGAGCTTTAGCCAGGGAAAAGCAAAGTAAGTCTTTTTCAGCATCGAAGGTAGAAATCACAAATTTGTTGTTTTTTGGGAAACAAGCGGTGGCGGTTACTCTGGTGCATTTGGATCCAATGAAAAATTGTCAAAATCGATGAAGTAGCCAGACGCCGTTCGATCTATCTTTGGTAGCTCAGGTTTTGTGGAACTAGCAGATGCTTCTGTTTGCGACATATTCCCATAGATGTCAGTGTTAGGCCGAATTGAGATCTGTGTTTCATTTGTAGTTTTTCAATTTCCACAGGTACAAGCTACATTCCATTGTTGGTAACACCTTCACTTTGTTGAGTAGAATCTTCAAACATGTTTAATCTTTCCATCTGAGCTTCCTATATGGGATCTAGAAGAAATATGGTGCTACCCAGGAGCCCAAGCTGCCTACTATTGAGTATCGGCCACATAGTGTGGTTTGATCAGATCAATTGAAACACATCTCTTTTCTTTACAGCCGGCAATTGGCTGAATAAGTACTGTTCTTGTTCCTTTGACAGCCAGGACAGGTACAGGCACTCTTTAAGATGGCCCAAAGTCTTTTTTTTATCCACAATTGTTTTGTCTGACCAGGTTCCCAATCTTCTGGACCCAAGCAGGTCTTGCCAGAACAGCTTTAACTTCTCCAGTGGTGGTGTGTTTTACTTGGACTTTGCTTTGCAATGCCGGGAATTCATTGAGTTCCTGTAAAACAGCCAAACGATCATGGTGTCAAATGATTTTTCATCTGCCACTGCTAACACAGTCGAGGTCTCGTACCCACATTCTTATCCTGAACAGGTCTTCATGTGGAGTATGGCCCACCCAGGGAACTTTTTGGCATGTTAATTAGTGCCCTCTGGACCCCATATAGGTGATTGACCCAACTGCCACCCAAGCCTAATGCCCTAGCTGTTAAGGATTGCTTTAAGTCCCGGTTCTTCCTTTCCACAATCTAAATTCTCTAAAGGTGAACGGGGGAGGAGTACAGCAGTCCTACAACCAAGCTTGCTATGGACTCTTTGTGCTATTGTGAGCTAAATGCAGGGCCACGGTCGCAAATCCTTTTTAACAGTTTGGGCGTCAGCCGAGCACAGAGGCCAATCCCACAGGAATCTAAAGCAAGAATCCACTGCCACCAAGATGTACTCGTAAGCCCCTTCAGATTGTAAGGGGCCGCAGTGGTCCAAATACACACATGCAAGAGGTCTGTCTGATATCAGTAATGGTGTTTGTGTTGGACGTGATACGGTGGAACCTTTAATCTGCTGACAGATCCCTCACTTAAGGCCATAACCCTTGGTCTGTTTACTATGACCTGGCCACCAAGAACCGCTGCTTCAGTAGTGAAATAGTTGCAGCGATTCCTGAGTGTGCTGAACCCAGCCCCAAGTGTGCAGCTAGAATTAATTCTAATCTGCGATCCATGTTTGGTATTCCTCTATCCCCCACTCCTGGAATTTGAGCATACAGAATGTTTTGTGCATTTAACTTGTAGGAGTATTTGAGTGGGAAACCTTTTGGCAAGGCTGAGCTGTTGCTTGTAGCGTTCACTGCTATCATCTGCTTTATTGTGCATCCTTTTGAATCTAATTCTGGCCCCGATAGTGAAGATATTTATTGTATGGATGGCACAGTAAAACGAAGCGCACACACCATGAGTGTGGGAAATTCCCGATACGTATTTTGTATTGCCAGTGTCGGGGCCTTTAGTACTGCCAGGTGGTCCGTGCAATCTCTTAGAGACTGCGTCTGTGTTTTGCTAGGATGGAACTTGCCATCCTGCATACGTCCTTTCGCAATTGCTGCGCTGTATTGCTGCTTACTTCAAACGGCAGGCTAGGCAGATTCTTCAGTATAAATTTATATATTCATACTGATCTTGAGGCATTATTTCATTTGGTAGAGGATATTCTTGTTCGTACTGCAGGAATGCTTATGTTTTTAATGTAGAATCAAATTAGTAGTCTACATCCATTGCAGTGAGAGAATTAACACATTATATCCATTGGGGATGCAGTGCTTTCGGGTTTGGTAATAGCCTCTAAGTTTGGTACTGGAGTCATGGCGATTATGCGTTTCCCCTGAGTCCGTGCTCTTTCTCTCACTACACCAGTTTGTACTGCTATCAGTATTTTTTCTGTGGATTCAAAACACATCTTAGCGTTCGTGTACAAATGTGATTGGTATGGTATGGGTACAGTTTCAACCTCATTGAAGGTGATATAAGTGTACCCATATTGACACACGACTACATGGGTCACCAAATAAGTGGTATTTACACTTGTGTGTAAGTGTTTAGAAGCTAACATGTCAGCTTGTACGGAACAGAGAATTTCTGTGTGGTCCTGTGTCCAATGTTGGACTGAAAAATCAGGTCGGATTAGGTCATAGAAAGGTTTGACCTTTTCTGCGTAATCCAAAATGTATGTTCTGCCAAGATATAGGAATTCTTAAATAGATTGTAAACCTTTTAGAGTCTTTGCAGGTTGGAGCAGCAAACATTTTTCTACAAAATTAGCTGCCAGGCTTTTCCCTTCACTCTATAGTTCATATCCCGAAAATAGGACATTGAGGTGGGCAATTTTTGATTTTTTCAAAGTTAAATTTGTAGCCTATATTGGCAAACCCAATAATTATGCTGTTCACTCTGTTCAAATGATCCAATAGTTAATCGTCCATCAGATAACTATCATCTACGTAGGACAATGCCTCCTCATCACAATTTTGAAGTAACTCTGTTACTCCTGCTGAGAACAACCCGGGGCTACTCTTATACTCTTTAGGAAGTCTACAGAATTGGCGTTGAAAGCCGAGGGCCGAGAATGCTGTCAAATATCTGCTTCCAGGTGCTATATTTTGGCAGAAAAATCCATTTGAGATATCTAGTGTTTTGTATTTCTTCCGCACAATGTTATTCATTAATGCAGCACCGTATGCATTTTATACTGCAAATATTCATGTACATGTGTTCAAATGCCTGTAGTCTTAAACTAGATGGTATGAATAGTCGGGTTTCATTACAGGAAACAAAGGATTATTCATGGAAGAGGTGCAGTTTTTAATCACACCTTGGTACTCAAGTTGATCTAAGATCTCCCTGACTTGTTTCTTTGTGTCCTGTTTTATTGGGTACTGCCTCTGTGGAGTAGGAGTAGATTTTAATGGGATTTCATGGTGAGATGACTCAGCATCCCACCCTACATGATTGCTGTAAAATGCGGGAGCTAGTGCTGATGCCCACTCCTGCGCATATGAATTTGCAAGTGACTCTTGAACAAGGTTGAAAAAAGCTGGTAAAATTACATCTTCTCCCTTTTGGCACTTCTTAATAAACGCAAGCTGCCTATCTATTTCAGCCAAATAGGATGTCGTATCCATATGTCAGGCTCTCCTAAAAGAGACTTTTCACTTTCCTGGCTATGCCCCCCTCTATTTGGAACGTAATTTCGTATAAACGACGTGGGACACTTACCCTTCGGCCCGGTGTCCCCACCGTGATATGTTCATTCAATGCTGCTGTCACCAGATATTCTATCATATTCTGGCGAGCTATTGTTATTTTTGCTGGGCTGTCTATCATAGTCCGAGCCCATTCCCAATTCAGAAGCAAAGTCCTCAGTAGCCTGAGCATGTCTTATTTTAAGGCCTGCTACCTTCTTCTTTTCAAATTAAGGTTTAGTTTTACTTTTATCTTGTTTGCTAATGTAGTCTGAAGTATGATGTGTCTCCCTTTTCGGCTTGACTCGCTCTTCTTATCTGTGTTCTGACAGTCCTTCCCTCTCTTTTGATGAGCTCTGTAGGGAATGAAAGGAACGTGTATTGCAATTCTGCCTCACGGGAACGGGTGGTGGTGTTACCTTTGTGACTGAGGCACATGAGGCATTCAGAACAGAGGTATTCTATTCTTGGGTCAGATTCACACATGTAGATGCACGCACAGTTGTTTCATGCTTACCTTGTAGATGACATACCTGAAAAATATTTTCCAATACATAGAAGTCCTGTTAACGTACCAAGACCATATTAATTGGTTTAACGGCGCCCTCCCCCACACCACAACAAATGTGAGACTCTGTCTACTCCACAGAGAAGAAGCAAACTGGCTGGTCCTAGCTTCTTATACACACATCCAGACATTGAAAAATTGTCAGCAGCAAAATTATGTACACTTTACAGAGACGTAATAAAACTGTACAGAAACCTTACGCAGTTTGTAACGCGAACACTTACATTTGAACCTGCGTGGATTGCTTAAGCTGGTCAACCTCAATTGACTGTACCAACTGTCAGCCCACAAACAGTGGTCATGGGAAGAATGCCCACCAAGCAGGAGCAAATTTCTGTTCTGGATAGCACAGCTAATAGCACTGTTTGAAGGAGTATTTCTCCATACAAGCCCGCAGAAAAAATACAGAATACTAACAATTTCCTTGCCCGGGGCTTCCATGACAGAAGATTATACCACTTTGGGTACAGTTTTCTCTGCAGTTTATACCAGAACTCATGGTACGCCCTCAGCAGTTTTACCAGATGTAATGCATCACAATCACAGGGTGGGTCTCATCAACAGGAGCCCTCTGAGTTATCAGGATACCGGTCAGGTTTTTTAAAAATATCACGGTTTCTAAGATTTCATCTTTTTTTCAGAGGGCTCCTGTTGAGGAGACCCATCCCGTGATTGTGATGCATTCTAATTATTATTTTTTGATTGTGTGTTATCCCATTTCTTTTTAGAGGAATTGGGCGCTTGCTTCAAGCTCTCCTTTTCAGAATTACCCATCACTTGTGTTTTCCCAGGTCTGGCTCCTAAGTTATCTCTACCCAGCAAAGCATATGTTTCTTCGATAATCTTAGGTAGTTCTTGCTCCTGTTGCACAGGAGTGAATTCCCCCCGGCGTTGGCGTATAGCCACTGCTGCAGCCTCTCCTTTTATGTTACTCAACATAATTGCTGATACCTGGGCAAAAATGCCAAACAGTTTCATCCTCAAGCCCAGGGCAGATTCTGCCCTGTACTCATTCTATATTTGTTTCAATACTTTTATTTATTTTATTTATTTAAAAGGTTTTATATAGCGCTGGCTGGACCCAAGAGTATCAGAGCGCTTTACAGGCTTAGGTAATACAGGCTTAGGTCAAACAGAATTACAATATGTCTTAAGTACATCCGGGTCTAGAGACAATTAGAAGATTAGAGACATTGTTCTTTTAAATGGGGAAAATTAGCAAGGAAGAACTAAGCTGAACAGCAGATCGAGGATAGTGGGACAGGAAGAAAGCAAGGTTAGATTCGTGGGAGCGGGGGGGAGGGCGAGAGAGTAAGGGCAACTGGGAAGGAGAAAGCAGGGGTAGAAAGATGAGAATTATCCTAAAAAATAGAGCGGGTGGCCCAAATCAAAGAATAGGATGGGGTGGGGGAGTGACATACATAGAGGTGAAGGTAAACAGGCCAGGAAAGGGTAGTAAATAGTAGCCAGTGACGATATATTAAGGACCCCAGTATTTGTTGAGTAGTAGCAGCTTGCGGTAGTTTTTGAAGCTGGTGTAGGAAGAGTTGCAACGTAGTTCTTTAGGGAGTGCATTCCAGACGGAGGGTGCGTTACCAGAGAACAATCGAGATTGTGTTGAGTTTTTTTAGTAAAGGAGGGACAAGGACAAGAGCGTTAGTGCTCCTCAATGTTCTTATACAACCAGCTTTGTGGAGTTTGTTAGAGAGGTAAGAAGGGGTATTTTGATGGAGGGCTTTGTGTGTGATGCAGGCTTTCTTGTAGGTGGATCTGCCTTCAACAGGAAGCCAATTGACGTTTTTGAGGACGGAGAGATGTTTTCAACACTCTCACAGTCCGTATTAAGCCTGGAAGCAAGGTTCAGGACGGATTTGATATGGGGAAGGTGAGCTTTGGGGGTACCGGCGAGAGTGGCATTGTCGTAGTGTATTCTAGACAGGACCAATGATTGCACCAATGATTTTAAGTCTTCAGCAGGGATAAAGGGTTTAATTTTTTTTTAGATGGTGTAGTGCAAAGAGAGCACCTTTGGCCGAATTTTTTTATGTGGGGAGTAAGACTGAGGCTCTGGTCGACGCTGATGCCGAAGGATTTGACAGAGTTAGAGATAGAGAGAGAGCAGTTAAGGGCTTTGATGTCAGAAATACAGAGTTGAATAGGGAGCGAGTTGTTTTTGCGAGAGAGTAGGATGATATCAGTTTTTTTAGGGTAAATTTTCAGATGGTTGCAATGGAACCACAACTGAATCTTAGTCAAGGCATCGTTCAGGTGAAGGCCATCAGCATGAGATCTGATCCTATAGTAAAGTTGAGTGTCATCAGCATAGAGGTGATAACTGATTTTTGCTTGTTTAAGAATGAGGGTGAGGGGTTCCATGAAGAGGTTGAACAGGGTGGGAGATAGAATCGACCCCTGGGGGATGCACAAGTTGACTGGCAGGGGTTTGGAAAGGCAATCGCTGACTTTGATTTGTTGGGTTCTATGTTGGAAGAAGGAGGTGAACCATTTGAGAGCAGCACCGTTAAAGCCAAAGCGGTCTCTGAGAGTATTAAGTAAGGCGGCATGGTTAACAGTATCAAATGCAGCAGAAGGGTCAAGAAGAATGAGAAGGAAGGATTCACCTTTGTCTAGGGAGCGGTGGAGGTCATCAATAATGTTAAGCATTGCTGTTTCAGTGCTACAACCCTTTCGAAAACCTGATTGTAAAGGGACCAAAAGGTTGAATGCGTCTGTGTTTGTCCAATTGGAGTAGGGCGCATTTTTCCAGGGCCTTAGATAAGAAAGGAAGGTTAGAAATGGGGCGTAAATTATTTAAGTCTTTAGGGTCGTGTGACACTGGGGGGTGGTTGTGGTTCAGATATAGGCAACAGGCGAGTTCTTGGTAAAGCAGGTTTTATTGAAGAAAACCAGTGATCTGTACTACTCTTCCTTATCGGGTTGAATCTCCGTGGGGATCTACTCCTGCTGCGCCGTCGTCGAGTAACCTTCTCCTTTTCTCGGACCCCTTCCGGGCTTCGAGGGGGGGATTCGTCCTCGTCGGAGTCCGTCGCTGCGACTGCCGGGTTCTCGCTCCCTCAGAAGGCAAAAAGAGAACAAGGGAGGTATCAGCCCACTGTAGAATGACTCGAGGTCAGGGTAGGGGAGTGAGGGAAACCACCGGTGCTCGTAATTACAAGGGTGCACTATTGTGAAATGGGAGGGGTGTGTGCACAGGATAGGGGTCCCGGGATGTCAGGTTTCCCGTGGTCTGGTACCTAGCGTACCTATAAGATCCACCCAGCCCCGCAACCGGTCACGCACCTGTGAAAGCCACGCACCTCCCCTGGGTGAGTGGCTGGGCGACTCGCAGGAACGGTGGCCTCCTGGCTTCTCTCCGTCCGTAGCAGGCGCCGACTCTGCTTCTGGTAGGTGACTCGTTGCTTCTCCCCCGGCCTCTGATGTTCCACGCCGCCTTCGTCCTCCTCCTCTCTCACTCTCCACTTTCTCCTCCGCTGTCCTTCTTCTCTCGCCGTCCTCTCCTCTGGTCTCCGTGTTCTCCTCTTCGCACTCCGTCCGTTCCTCTCCTTCCTCCTCCGTCCTCCGGGTGATCAAGCACACCTGTGCCTCGGGGTGGAGTCCTTTTGTCGGAAAGGAGTAGTATGCCGACTCCTCCCAGTCCGCCTCCTGCCAGGAGTTAAAGGGCCAGTCCTCTCCAGCAGTATCGGCAATACCGACTTCCGTGTCCTGAGAGGGGAGAGAGACAGGGGAGTATGGTAAAAGTACATTGCTGTCCTCATCCCCGGAGTCCCCCTTGTCACAATGCATTCTGGTAGTTGTAGGCGGGGGTGACGGTCCGGTGACTGGGGACCTCGTGTACACCCCGTTACACACCTCCCCCCTAGGATGCTCCCGATCGGGGAGCGGATGTCGCGAGAGGAAGTCCGCACTTACATTTTCCGTTCCTTTGGTGTGTCTGACTGTAAAGGAGAAGGGCTGCAACGCCAGAAACCACCTCATTACCCGTGCATTGTTCGACTTATTACGGGCCATCCACAAAAGGGGAGCATGGTCGGTGTACAGATCGAACGGGTGCCCCTCTAAGTAATATGCAAGCTTCTCAACTGCCCATCGCACCGCTAAACATTCCTTCTCAATAGTCGCATATTTTAACTCCCTTGGGAACAGTTTACGACTCACATAGACAATGGGGTGCTCTAGCCCATCCGCCCCCTTTTGAGACAACACCGCCCCAATCCCGTACTCCGAGGCATCGGTATGAAGGATAAAGGGAACTGAGAAATCGGGGGAAGTTAATACCGGGGTGGAGGTGATGAGGCGTTTCAATTGCTGAAAGGCAGAGTACATGGGGTCAGTAGGGTGTATGCGGGCACCTGCTTTACCTGGGTTCCGTAAGGCGTCCGTAAGGGGGGCTGCTATGTCCGCAAACGAAGGTATAAATCTACGGTAATACCCTACCAAACCCAGGAATGCCCTCATCTCTTTTCGGGTGGTCGGGAAGGGGGTATCGGCAATGGCCCTTACCTTCTCAATTTGAGGCTCTATTACACCGTGGCCCAGCATATACCCTAGGTATTTCACTTTCTGGAAAGCGATCTTTGATTTTTTTGCGTTGACCCGGAGACCGGCATTCTCCAAAGCCAAAAAGACCCGGTGTAGGTGCTGTAGGTGGTCTTCCCAGGTTTTACTGTATATCACAATGTCATCCAAATAGGCTGCTGCGATGGAAGAGACTGGGGCCAGAACAGTGTTCATGAGTCTCTGAAATGTAGCAGGGGCCCCATGCAGCCCAAACGGTAGGACAGTAAACTCATAGTGCCCGGTTTCTGTACTGAAGGCGGTTTTCTCTTTGTCTTCCTCCCTCAAGGGCACCTGCCAATAACCCTTGGTTAAGTCCAGGGTCGTTATGTATCTTGCTTCTCCCAGTTTTTCCACCATTTCGTCGACGCGCGGAATGGGGTAGGCGTCGAACTCCGAGATCTCATTAAGCGCCCTGAAATCCATACAAAAGCGTCGACTTCCGTCAGGTTTGGGGATCATAACTATGGGACTTGACCACTGGCTGGTAGATGGTCTGATGACCCCAAGGTCCAACATGTCTTTCACTTCCTTCTGGATGGCGGCTCTCCGTGCTTCAGGGACCCTGTAGGGTTTTATCTGTATGATTTTTCCAGGACGGGTCTTGATACAGTGTTCAGCCATCGTCGTTCGTCCAGGTTGATCTGAAAATAAGCTCTCGTGTCGTTGTAGGAGTTGTTGTAGGCCGTTGGTTTGAGTTGGTGTTAGGTCTTCATTTATATTCAACTGCTCTTTGGTGGTGTTGGTGTCCCCAGGCGTACTGAGGGCTACCGGTACATCAGTGGGGGGTCGTCCGAGCCACTTCTTAAGCATATTTATATGATAGGTTTGTGTCTTCCTGGGGCCGGTCTGTAAGGTGTAGGTGGTTTTACCTATCGTCCCCACCACTTCGTAGGGTCCGACCCAGGAAGCCTTAAACTTTTGGGTAGAGGAGGGCAGGAGTACTAGAGCCCAGTCTCCTTCCTTCAACTGTCTCCACTTCTTTCCTTTGTCGTAGGCTTTCTTTTGTCTGTGTTGACTGTCCTCTAGATGGGTGTAGGCCAAATCTCTCAGTTTTCCCAACTTGCTTTTGAGACTGTGGGCATACTCCAGGGTGGAAGAGGTTTCCTCGGGTATCTCATTTTCCCAGGCGTCTTTTGTCATTTCCATCAGCGACCTGGGTTGTCGTCCATACAAAAGTTCAAAGGAGGATACTCCTAGGCTACTTTGCCTTTGTCCCCTGATGACATAGAGGGCCAGAGGAAGTAGTTGATCCCACTCGTTGCCGTTGACTTCCATCATTTTGCGTAAGGTGGTCTTTATGGTACGGTTATATCTCTCCACCAACCCGTCCGTTTGTGGGTGGTATACGGAGGTTCTGATTTGATGGACGTCCAGGTTTTTACAGACTTCTTTCATCAATCGGGATACAAAGGGGGTTCCCTGGTCGGTCAAGATTTCTTTGGGGAACCCCACTCTGCTAAACAATTCTATTATTTTGTCGGCGACCTGTCGGGTAGTAGTGGCGGTTAGGGGGAAGGCCTCCGGAAACCTGGTGGCGTAATCCACGACTACCAACACGTACTGGAATCCTTTCTTGGTTTTGGGTAAAGGGCCAATGATGTCCATTCCTACTCTCTCGAATGGTTTTCCGATGATGGGAAGAGGCTGTAAAGGTACCGCTGGGGGTCGGGTCATGTTCTTCCTCTGGCACACGCTACATTCCTGGCAGTATCTGCTAGCGTCCTTATAGATTCCGGGCCAATAGAAATATCGCAGTATGTTCTGCGTCGTCTTTTCCGATCCTATGTGTCCAGCCACCAGGTGACTATGGGCGAAGAATAGTATTTGGTCCCGGAAGGAGAGGGGAACCAGGAGTTGACCTTCTTCTTCTTCTTTACCCAGTCGGTACAGTAGGTCCTGCCGGATTACAAAACGGGGATACTTAGGTTGGGGGTTGTCACCATCCTGGTGTGCCTGTTCCCAGGCGTTGAAGAGGGAGGGATCATTGCTCTGGGCAAACTTAAAACTTCGGTCTAGGACCCAGGGCTCGGGTGCCAAAAGAGCGGGTTTGGGGGACATAGAGGGGATCTCGAGTTTTTGTAAACTGTGTCTGAACCAATGGAGGAACCGGGGGTTGTCTGTCCCTATGATTAAATCCTCAGGAAGGGTGTTGAGGACTCCCACCCGTATCAACTGCTGGGGCCCTTTGGGGGGGTGAATAGGGACCTGAGCCAGAGGATAGGTTTTGACATCCCCGTGGACACAACGGATGGCTACTACTTGTTGGGGTAAGTATTGGCAGTTAGCTACGTGTTGCGTTCGTATGACCGACTGCCTACAGCCTGAATCCAGCAGTGCCTGGATGGAGGACCCGTTCACCTGTACACTTACCCTGTATGTGCTCCCCATCTCCGCGGAATACAGAACAGCCCGGGGCAAGTATCCCACTTCCATAGGCTCCTCAGGAGGTCTTTTGGTGGGGCAATACCGTGCAATGTGCCCCCAGTTACCACATTCGAAACATTGTGGTCCGGCAGAGGTGGGGGTCTCAGGTTTCCAAACTCGGGGTTTAGGAGGATCCACAGGGCGGGACGGAGGGGGTCGCCTGTCTGTCTTTACCGGTGGTTTGTGGACACGATCTGGCTCCCAGCCTGATGAGCGGGGCTGGGCCCTCGTGAAGTTGGTTGCCATGTCTACTGCTTCTGTAGTAGTCAGGTTGGGATGTTGCCTGAGCCACCTCTGTGTAGCGAATGGCAGCGCTTCGAGATATTGTTCGAGATATATTCTATCCATTATTTCCGCCTTAGTGCTTGTGGCAGGGGTCAACCATTTGTCCGCAGCCATTTTCAAACGAACAAATAGCGTCTTAGGGTTTTCCCCTGGGGCACCTCGTTCTTTCCTAAACCGGAGTCTATAGGCTTCATGGTCCAGTCCTAAATGGTCTAGGATGATCTTCTTTACATCTGCATAGGGGGTGTCCCCGTTTGGGTTGGCAACCTGGTAGGCTGCTTGGGCTTCTCCAGACAGGAGCGGAGCCAAAAAGAAAGGCCATTTGCTGATGGGCCACCCGCAGGCTCTGGCAGCCCTCTCGAAATTTAGCATGAAGGAATCCGGGTCATCCCCTTGATGGTATTTCTGGAGGGACACTGCTGAGGTACCGTGTGGTATAGTCTGCGTCTCCCTGATGGTCCCAGTAGCCCCCGGATTCACCCATACTTGCTGTGTTTCCTCTTTGGAAGCTAGGGCTTTCTTCAAGATCTCTCGGTCGGCCTGTGCCGAGGTTAGCTGTTGCTCGGCCACCCATCCCAGCTTCTCCTGTCCTTTAATTAGTTGCTGAATGAGGGTCTCCATCTCTGTATCGAGGGTTAAGTTGCCCGCATTCTCCACCACTGTGACACTGGGGGGTGGTTGTGGTTCAGATATAGGCAACAGGCGAGTTCTTGGTAAAGCAGGTTTTATTGAAGAAAACCAGTGATCTGTACTACTCTTCCTTATCGGGTTGAATCTCCGTGGGGATCTACTCCTGCTGCGCCGTCGTCGAGTAACCTTCTCCTTTTCTCGGACCCCTTCCGGGCTTCGAGGGGGGGATTCGTCCTCGTCGGAGTCCGTCGCTGCGACTGCCGGGTTCTCGCTCCCTCAGAAGGCAAAAAGAGAACAAGGGAGGTATCAGCCCACTGTAGAATGACTCGAGGTCAGGGTAGGGGAGTGAGGGAAACCACCGGTGCTCGTAATTACAAGGGTGCACTATTGTGAAATGGGAGGGGTGTGTGCACAGGATAGGGGTCCCGGGATGTCAGGTTTCCCGTGGTCTGGTACCTAGCGTACCTATAAGATCCACCCAGCCCCGCAACCGGTCACGCACCTGTGAAAGCCACGCACCTCCCCTGGGTGAGTGGCTGGGCGACTCGCAGGAACGGTGGCCTCCTGGCTTCTCTCCGTCCGTAGCAGGCGCCGACTCTGCTTCTGGTAGGTGACTCGTTGCTTCTCCCCCGGCCTCTGATGTTCCACGCCGCCTTCGTCCTCCTCCTCTCTCACTCTCCACTTTCTCCTCCGCTGTCCTTCTTCTCTCGCCGTCCTCTCCTCTGGTCTCCGTGTTCTCCTCTTCGCACTCCGTCCGTTCCTCTCCTTCCTCCTCCGTCCTCCGGGTGATCAAGCACACCTGTGCCTCGGGGTGGAGTCCTTTTGTCGGAAAGGAGTAGTATGCCGACTCCTCCCAGTCCGCCTCCTGCCAGGAGTTAAAGGGCCAGTCCTCTCCAGCAGTATCGGCAATACCGACTTCCGTGTCCTGAGAGGGGAGAGAGACAGGGGAGTATGGTAAAAGTACATTGCTGTCCTCATCCCCGGAGTCCCCCTTGTCACAATGCATTCTGGTAGTTGTAGGCGGGGGTGACGGTCCGGTGACTGGGGACTTCGTGTACACCCCGTTACAGGTCGCTTGTAGCTTTTTTGAAGATGGGGGTGATTTGTCCTAGTTGGAGGGACGTACATACAACACCAGAGGCAAAGGAGGAGTTGATGATAGTGGTCCAGTATGGGGTGATGTGTTTCAGGTCTTGTATAAGATAGGCCGGGAGGGTATCTTTGGTATGGGAGGATGTTTTGAGCTTGGAGATGATGTTGAGGACATCCTTTTCTGAGACAGGACAAACAATTATTCCAGGAAGCTTTGTTTTGCAGTTGAGGGGTGTGGTAGGAGGCATCAGAGGTGGTGGCAGCTAGAGGGAGGAGGGCAGAGTACAGTGGAGGCGTAGGAGTGAAAGGAGAAAAAGAGGTAAAGTTAATGAGGGGAGGATGGCAATGGGGGAGGGGGGTATAGGAAGAAGGATTGATCGATCTTAGAGATTTTATCTGAGAAGAAGCTAGCAATTTCTTCACATCTCTCGACCGTTGCCTTTAGTTTGGGTGGGGCTGAGGCAGTTTGCTTTTTAACTATGTTAAAGAGTTCCCTAGGTCAATTTCTTGCCCTGTCAAGTTGAGAACGGAAAAAGGAAGCTTTTTCATTAAAGATGTGTTTTTAGTAGTTGGCCCTTGCGGCTCTGAGGAGGACAAGATTGGGAGGGGAAGGCTGTTACTGCCACGTGAGTTCAGTCTGTCTGAGAGCGCGTCTCTCATTGTTGAGGTCGGTATTGAACCAGAATTTAGAGGGTTTATTTTTTTGCAGTTTAAGTTTGGCTGGGACGATTTGGTCAAGGACTTCAACAATGGATTTGTTGTAATGTTCTGTGAGGTTACTGGCACTTTAGGTGTGGGGAGTGGACTGTCGATGAGCTTTGATTTTAGTCTCCAATTCAACCGGGGGAATAAGGTAAAGATTTCTGGTTAGCTTCTTTTGTTTGAAGTAATTGGTGAAAGGGGGGGCACAGACCTGTTGATCGAGAAGAGGATGAGGTGGTGGTCGGACCAGTCAATGGGGATAATGTGTGAGAGAGAGGTTCCTTGCTAGTGATAATAGCGTCAGAGTGGCACCTTTGGAATGTGTTGGAGAGTTGCAGAGTTGTTTCATGTCACTAATATCAAGTAAGTCATTGAGTTGAAAGAGGGGTCATCATTTTTATTCCAGTGGAGGTTAAAATCTCCAAGGAAGAGGTTTCTAGGTTTGGAAATCGAAGATTGAATAAGGAGATCAGACAGTTCCTCAACAAAGGGAAGAGGGTTACCAGGGGGATGGTAGATGTTATGAAGGTGAATAGGGGGGAGCCCTGAGAAGTAAGTTTAGCACCACGGTATTCAAAAGTAGAAAAATCAGTGTGCTGGATGGGAAGGAGTTGAAGTTCTTCTTTATAGATTAAGGCGAGGCCCCCTCCAATTTTGTCAGGTATGTCTTTTCTGATGATGGAGTAACCAGGGGGAGAGAGCATGTCAAAGGTAGAAGAGGAGTTCTAATACGAGGGTAGAGAGGTGAAGTTCTATATTGAGGAGAGATTGGGTAAGGAGAGAGAAAGGGAAGGGGGTTAGGAGATCAGAGGGGAGGGGAGAATTGTCCAAGTTGGACGGGAAAGATGGTCTAAGATGAGGATAGGGTGGGAAGCCGGGCAGGGAGAGAGAAGGTTTGTTAAGGTTGTAGGGTAGAGGTTCAGTTGTGGGGTGTGGAGGGAATTCTTGGGGTCAGCTGGGTGTCCTGAGAGGTAGAGGGGGCATGGGAGGAGTGTAGGCGGCCATTGGTTATATCGTGTGGGTGATAACTACTAGGAGATGAGATTTAAATTATTAGTGGGAGATCTAGGGGAGGTGTAGCGAGAGGAGGAGGGGATAGGGTTGTTGAGGGCATTATAGTAGAGTTACTAGGAGAGAGGGAGATTGAATTTATTCGTGAAGTCATAGAGGGATCAAGGGACGGGGTGCCAGAGGAGGGGGGAATAGAGGGCTGAGCAAGTAGTAAGAGATTCAGGAGGAGGGGGGTGCTAATGCGGCCACGGGAAAATACATCTGAGAGTCGGGGGTCTTGAAGAAGTTAAGTGAGTCAGGGAACAAGAGGGTAGGGGGGAGGGGGGACAAAGAGGCATCATGCATTTGGGAGCCTGGGAGGTCAGGGGTAAGTTAAGGTAGTAGGTATTGGGATAAGGAGCTGAAGTGCCGATCAAAGATGGAGAGGTGGTTTTCAGAGGCTTGCATAAGGATGTTTCCTGATTTAAAAATAGAGATGTCGATTTCACCAGAGAATGTGGGGGAAGGAGTGGTGGAAAGTTTCAGACCATAAGGAATTTTTCAGGCATTGGTGACGGGAAGCTGGAGCAGAAAGATACTTTTCCACTTAGAGGGGCGTTTAGAATAGAAGATGTAGTTCGTTTACATCTGGTAAAACTGCTATGAGGGGGTACCATGAGTTCTGGTATAAACAGCAGAGAAAACTGTACCCCAAGTGGTATAATCCTCTGTCGTGGGAGCCATTGGCAAGCAAATTGTTAGTATTCTGTATTTTTCCTGCGGGCCCGTATGGGGAAATACTCCATCAAACAGTGCTATTATCTGTGCTATCCAGAACAGGAATTTGCTCCTGCTTGGTGGGCATTCTTCCCATGACCAGTGTTTGTGGGCTGACAGTTGGTACAGACAATTGAGGTTGACCAGCTTAAGCAATCCGCGCAGGTTCAATTGTAAATGTTCACGTTACGAACTGTGTAAGGTTTCTGTATAGTTTTACTATGTCTCTGTAAAGTGTACATAATTTGCTGCTGACAATGTTTCAATGTCTGGATACATGTATAAGAAGCTAGGACCAGCCAGTTTGTTCCTTCTCTGCTGAGTGGACCAAGTCTCACATTTGTTGTGGTGTGGGGAGGGCGCCTTCAAGCCAATTAATATGCTCTTGGTACGTTAACGGGACTTCTATGTACTGAAAAATATTTTTCAGGTATGTCATCTACAATGTAAGCATGAAACAACTTTGTGCATGCATCTGCGGTGGGAATCTGACTCAAGAATAGAATACCTCTGTTCTGAATGCCTTGTGTGCCTGGGAAAGCCCGACTGAACTACTCCAGATTTGACCGTAAAATGAATACCAACCTAAAGTTGGGTACCAAGTTATGTAGTTCATAAAAATACGTAGAATCTGCACGTTTGTTGGGCAACAAAAACTAAGAGTATGTTAATCCTGTAATGTACGCTATGTTCAGGGGATTTAAGATATGATGCTAAGAATCCTCATGCATAATAAATTAGGCTAGTTTCAAGGAAACCAATCAGCATTTATTCAGCACATAACTGGATAAAAGGTCATTGCTGTAAACTTTACGCAGAGCAAGGTAGAACAAATGAAGGTAAGAACTGCTCTGCTAGTTGTTCAAAAGGTGAGGAATCTGGTTTGCAAGTCTATCAAAGGAACAAGTTACTTCCCATTGGTAATGCTCTTTCTGGTAGAGACTAACCTCAGATTCCTCCCCAAATTAGCCATCCTCCCCATTCTGTGAATGAGCGCTATCCATTAATAAGAACGTAAGTCTAGGGATCTGCACACTTGTCCGATCCAATTTGCTATTGAGGCTCTGTGTCTAGGGGCACTGACAGCTTTTAAAGCAACTGACCAGCACGGGAGCAGTGCCTATATAGGCCCTGCATGTCATTTCCAGGGCAGAACGATGTCAATGCAGAGCCTCACTGTGCCACCTATGGGAGGGCAAAGGTACTGCAAAGAAGCTTCAGTATCTAGTTTGACGCCTGTGGAGTATTCAAAAGGTGAGAATTTTACAGTTACTCAGATTCTACCAGAAAGAGCATTACCAAAGGTAGATAACTTGTTCATCCTACAGTGAAAGACTCGATAGAAGACGTCGGCCAATGGTCTTTAACAGAGGAGATTAGAATGAAATTGAGAAGAATAGATACATTACCTGGAGACATGGCACTAGGTTTCCAGGAACATAGTTTATCTATGACATACTAGACCTCTTTTGTAAACCTTCGAATGTATGGAGTGGATGTTATGCAACAATTATGTATCAACCCTGACAGAATGTCTTATCCCATGTTCTGTATCCTCAAATGTGAGAGCATTAATTTTTGCTGAAACAAAATAAATAAAATAATATATATTATTACATTTTAAGCAGAAGACCTGGTATTTTGGATATCAATCCTAAAGCAAGATAACTTTGCTCTCTAAATGCTGCAGGCAAACATCTTGCTAATTACCTAAAATGTAAGAATTATTATTCAAACATAGCTGAAAATTAAGAACAAAGTGGTACAGTACAAACATAAAAAAGGAATAGCTGACACCTTTTTGGGCTATTATTCAAAGCTGTGCCTGTAAACTAAGTGTCTGCTACAGAAATTAAGGAATATTTCGACAATATTATCTTGCCAGAATTATCTGTGAAAGATAGAACCAACTTAGACCAACATCTTGCGAAACGTGAAATCTTAAAGAGCATTCAGTCACTAAAATATGGGAAATCATGTGGCCCAGATGATTTCCCTTCCTTATTTATGAACTGCTCTCCATAGAAATAATTACCCATTTAAATCTTTACTGTGACTATACATTCAAGCAAGGTTTTAGGTACCCCGATTTGGCAAACATAGTTGTGATCCAGAAACGAAATAAAGACTGCACATACTCAGAATTCCAGATCACTTTAAATTAGGTTGCAATTTCTATCCTAAAGTAATAGATTCTGTGCTTTTCTAACTATGCATCTCATCACAAACTTGCTTCATGAGGAAGTTTCTGAAATGAGTGTGTCTGACTTTTGCCATGTCATTGAGAAAATTAAATTCTCTTCTCAGGTTTCTGCTGCTGTGGTTATGGACATGGAGAAGGCATTTGCTAAGGTTTCTTGACCTTTCCTTTACTCAGTGCACCAAAGATTTGGCTCTGTGCACCAGTTCACTCGAAATACCATGGTGCTTTATCAAAGACCCTCTGAAAGAATAAGACTGAATGATGTACTATCTGAGCCATTTCAGGTGTGTTGGTATGCCCTAGATACATTCTTTTTCTTATTCTCTTTCTGCTGGTAAACATCCTGTTTCTGGACTGGGTATACCAGGGGTCAAATTTAGCTGTACACTGCACAAAGTGGATGCCTATTTTGATGGCACAGTGGAAACAAGTATGATCCTCCTTGTAGAACTTGAAGACATTGTCCTTACTCAAAGATTTGGAGCGACACTCGAAATACAGATTAAACAGAAATGTGCCTTTTAATTGTATCCTGTCCAACTATAGCTAATGGCCCAAAGGCAATCTCTTTCCTGAAATTCTCAAGGATCTGTTTAAAAGAATGTCTCTCAGAATCTGCAAAATTTAACAAAGAAATAAAATCACTTACCTTGTTGAAGAATCTTCAATAATTAATTTGTTGGAGGTGCCCAAGAACACCCAGCATGATGGTGACAGTGATTGGTGGGGGAAAGGAAAAGGCAGAGGAACCCCAACATTGAGAGTTATGGGCACAGTGAGCTGCGTGTGCTGTATCCCTCTGATTGCCCAAGAAGCTATGACCATATTTCTGTGAGACTTCAAATTCTTGCGAGAACAGGAGCCACTTTTGGTCCAGTTGGCTATAAAACAAAACTGAAGAATTTTAAAATTCTCCTTGTGATAACACTCGCATAGATCACTCAAACTTCACTCTATATGTACCCCAAATTCTAAAAAATAAAATCCATTCAAATACAGAAGTTAAAATGTGTTTATCTGTATATATATTGATATATATATGTGTGTGTATAAATATAGCTTTAATCCTCTCATAAAATAATTGAATTTTCATATTAAATAACACCTTTATGTCTATAACACATATACATCACAACATGAAAAATGTAAAAAAAATAGTTAAAGAAATAAAAGCACAACATATGGGAGACAAAATAACTAATCTTCGTAAATAGCTTCACATTGTGTCAACATGTGTTTACGAATATATTACATCCATATAGAGACTCCAGTGCACTGCAGATTCTGCTTTAATGTTGGAACATTGCCATGCACGGAGTCTCTATATGGGATGTAATGTATTCATGCACTCCTAATGACGCAATGAGCAGTTATGAAGATGAATTATTTTGTCTCAGTTATTGTTATTGTTTTTTAATTTCTTTTCATATTTTTCTTTGAGACATAAAGGTGTTATTTCATATGAAATACTAAAGTGAAAATATATTATGAAAGAAGACTAAAGCCATGTATATTATTTGAACTACTGTGGTATTCGAGTGCATTGTATTTTTCAGGGTTTCTCGGGTCAGAGATCTGAGTAGGCACAAACAACTTGGCAACAGTGACTCAAGGGCCACACAAATGTACACGCAAGACAGGCAGGTTCTCTGACACCCAAAACTGAAGCTAGTTTGCTCCCTATTCATTCCATTCCCCTTTCCCTTGTTTTGCTATCCCTACTGCCAGTGATCCATTTGGTAATGAGGAGGAGATAGGTTGACAAGGGAATTTGGAGGCAGCCTCTGTGAATGTCTCTCGTTCCCACAGAATCATGCACACTAGGTTAGTGTGCTCTGCTGCTTGACAGATTAACAAGCTCACATAAGCATCCTGTGAATGAGTTAGGGAGTTACAGCAAGCCCTGATGAGGTTTCAAGGCAAGACTAGAATTCTGACGCAAAGGATAGATGGCATACAACTCCAGGTGATCACTACCCCCAAGGGTTGGAGTTTACTGCCCCCAGAGAACCCTAAGCCCAGACAGTCGCTAAAACCACATCTTTTTTCTTACGTGCCCTACAGTTTTAGGAATTACTCCTGAAGCCTGGGCCGGATTTGGAGCAGTAACAGAGCAGTAAATGCCATGTGGTTGCAACTCTCATGGTACTGCTCACCCCACCCAGTACATTTATAGCAAGGCCACATAGTTTGAAACCTTTCTAAGCAAATGCAGTTACACTATGTATAGGCCACCATATTTCCCTGACCACCTGTTGGAAGTGGTTTTTGTTTTCTAGTACCTGAGCGGATAGCACAGCATCATGGGTGATACCTTTGGTCAAAAGGGATGACCCAATATTGTATAACTACACTAATTTCAAAGTCAAAATGAAAAACCTATTCAACAAGGCCTCCCATAGACTAGCTAACACCTGCCAAGAAAATTGTTAAAAACATTTCCAAGTGCTCACTTAAATAAGTTGATTGCCTTACAAAAAGGCTTCAGCAAAAATATTACTTCATTCTGGAGGCATTGGGAACTTTATAGATGTTTCATTCGTAAGTTCCCCTGGTAATCCAGAAATTGGAAATTCTAAGTCCGAGATCATCTGTACCATCGATGATAGTGAAATATCTGGACCTTTGCCTATTCAGACAATTTTGGTGACCATGAACACTAGGAAATTGACTTTGATTTGTGCTAAGCAATGTAAGGCCATTTTAGAGGTTGCATTGTTACATAAACACAACCCTGTCGTTGACTAGATTTCAAGAGTGGTAACTATACAATCACCTTTATGTAAGGCAAACTCTCTAAAAGACACCAGTTTAAAGGAAATCCCAATTCCATATGTATTTGGAATGCATTATCCCCTCACACCAGGACCCTGTAAAGACTTCTCTAATGTCTTTGATAATGGTAAGGACAGCATTATACCATACCACTGGTCTTTCGACTGCAGAACAAGTTTACAACCTGGGCCCAACTTTCTTTGCAGCAGAATATGCGCTCTCACTGAAATGTTGTATCTATGAGAATATCTAGATGAACTTTGAGAAAGAGGGTTGATCAAACCATCAAGATCTCAGATCTTGTCCCTGTCGTACTTTGTTCCCTAGATGAGTGATGGGACTCTGAATGTGCATTGATTATCTGACAATAAACCGTATTACCATTAGGAATAGGTAACCCACTGCCTCTGATCTCTAACCCCTTTGAACAAGCAAAAGGACTACTGTATATAACAAACTATATCTAATAGGGGCATACCACCATATGCAGGACCAAGGGAGTAAAGACAGGAAAAGGACTTTTCTAACCAAATTTGGCTATGTAGAATACCTTAACTTGACCTAGGCACTGTGCAACATCCCTGCAGCCGTTCAGTATTAAATCAATGATGTGCACAACTTATTTATTGAGCATTGGTTGACATTGATGACCAACTTCTCTGTTCCACTACCCAAGAAGAGCTGTTAGTCATATGTGACCTACCTTGAAAAACATGGAAAAAACATCTTTTTGTAAAACCAGAAAATTATGTCTTCCACACCACTAAAGTAGAATTGGTATGATACATTATCACATCATTTGCCATTCAAATGGACCTGAAAACGGTTGTAACCGCAGACCGGTGGAGGCTCCCCAGAATCTGAAGAAAATTCAGAACTTCTTGGGCTTTGCTAACTTTTAAATTAATTTTATTGATCAGTTCTCTACCACAGTGACTCCCAGCACTAGATTCTTAAAAAGGGAACAAAGTTTCTCTGGGATTCTGAAGCTGAAATAACCTTTAGAAACACAACTTTTTACTGACGCGAATGATATAACATGTCCACTGTTCGATTGGTAGAATTATCATTACAGAATACGACCCTTGTTCTTCTTTTTATATCACACAGAATAATGAGGACAGAATTTCTATGTGGCACATATACTGTAATAGAAAAAGGACTGTATCTAGAGAATTCTTCTTCCAATGCCTATGTTGTAATGCGGTCATCAATAAAGTGAACCTACATCACCTTTTGTTGTTGAAGCAGATGCTTCCCATGTAACCATAGGGCACATTCTGTGGGAACGCGATTTGAAAACTGGACACCTACATCCTGTAGCATTCTTTTCATTCAAACTAAGGCCTGTGGAGATCAACTTTGTGGCAGCAGATAGAGAGCTGGTAGCTATTAAGGTATCATTCTAAGAATGGAAGCACTATCTCCTTGAAGGACAACACACAGTAACTATTTTGACAGGCCATCGTAGCCTCCAGTTGTTAAAAGCCCATGTGCCTTATCAGCCTAACAGCTGCGTGGGTGCAAATTTTCAGTGATTATGACTTTGTGAAGGTGGCTGCACTATCCAGATATGGTTATGCCCTTGTAGAAAGCCCCTCCGAATCATCACTATTCATCACACTAAAACAAATCATAAGGTCATGGTTAATTGTTGAATTGATGCCCCAGCTACAAAAGGCACAAGAAAATAGTGAAGTAAAAAAGGCAAAATAGAAAATTAGCTTTGATTTATCTAAAACGCTTTATATCTTTAAACATCAGCATTTTAAGAACTAACTAACCTAGGTGACAAAACAGCCCTTAACTTGCTGAAGTACAAGTTCTGGTGGCCTTAAATTTCCAAGAATCTGAAGAGATTTGTAGAGACTTGCATTATACATTTCCAGGGGAAAAGTTCACATTTAGCCCAGCTGGATTACTGCAACCTTTTATCAGAGACCGTAGCACACAGTTTCCTTAGTGTTAATCGGGGAGCTGCTACACTCGCTTGAAGAATATAACTCTATTCTGTTAACTGTTGACCACCTAACTAAAATGCCTCATTTTACTTGATACAGTCATCATCAGCAAAATAATTAGCCACATTATTTTTGCAAGCCGTAGTCTGTCTGCACGATGTACCTCAGTTTCCGCTCTTGGTCCCCAATTTATCCACCACTGCAAATCTCAGACTGTACAAGATGGAACTAGTTGGGTGGAGTGTTTATGGAATGCAGAATTTGTGTACAATAATTTCACTAATGAGTCACCTTGGTACTCCTTGTTTTATTATCCAACTGGAGTTCATGCTCAAATATTTGGTATTGAAGTAAACCTTCCTGTAACAGTTCCCGCAGTACAAGTGTTTCATGGACATTTGCTATAAATCTGAAAGTCAGCCCATGTAAGTTTGATACAAGTTAAATAAAGGTACAAAAATTACAATAACAAACATTGGCAATAAGGTACTGTGTTTAATCCCTGAAACAAAGTTTAGTGATTCACCAAATACTTATGTTTGACAGGACGTAATAGATTCAAGGCAAACTTTGTGGGATCTTTTTAATATAGGTGGAAGTAACATGCATAATTTGCTGTAGTGTAATTACAGCAAAGTTACTAAGGATTACGTGAAGACAATAAACCAGCATTTTGCGCTATTTTCTGAACAAGAGTGTGCAGTTTGAGCAAAGAAAATAGAGCTAAATGCAACAGAACAAATAGCAGCAGCCGCCACTTGCTGTGTTCTTTGTTCCTGTTCTCCGGCTGTTAGATTTTTGTGCCAAATTACTCATAATTAGGCAATTGTAAGTAATCGTGTAATTTTCTGTAATTTTGCACCAAAGAGTAACTCAAAATTACTCCGACATAATTACAAATTCACACAGGCCTTCTTTTAAAGGTTTTATAAACAGTCCTGTAGAAGTAAAAATAGAACTACCCACAGCATTGCCTGTACATCCAGTATTTCTTGTCTTCTTGATTAACCCAGTAAACATAGGAACCCGTCTCTCCTCACCCCATCACCCCATCCACCTATTTAAATAGGAGTTCATCCAGAATATGAAGTCAAAGATATTTAAATTTCTAAGAAAGTGAAGGGTTGCCTTTACTATCTTACTGATTGGAAAAGTTATGGACTCAAGAATAGGTAATGAAAACAAGCTGGCCATGTTTAAGTCACATGATTCCAATGCCAAAATAATGCTCCAAACTAAACCAGTCGGAAGGGCTCCAGGAGTAGTTAGTGTTGAAGGTGGCCTGAAAACACCCAGCTTGATTGGTGAAGGAAACAAGATGGCACATAAACCCCCTGGAATGAGAGTTGGGGCAGAGTGAGCAGCAGTTCTGGTTGACTGTGATTGCTCAAAGAAGCTGTGGCTTTCTTCTCTTGAGACTTCAAAATCTCACAATAATGGTGGCTTTTTTTGGTGTAATTGGCTGCAAAAACCATGCCCATGCCATGACTCATCGCTTTTATTCTCACTCACCTGAAGTAAGCAGCATCTTGTGATTCAAGTGTTCTGGTTGGTATTATCAGCAGACTGCTTAAAACATGTGAGTTAGTGTACACATCACTTAAACATAAAGAGAGTAGCCTGCTGTGTGCCAACCCTAGGACAGCATTTTTTAAAACATAGTCAGAAGTATGTCAGCCTTCGTACAGGATCTGTAATCTGCACAAGAGGAGTAGGTGCAAAAAGAAAAGGTCTTATTTAATGATCTTCCGTCACAACCCCACTAATGTTTTAACCTGTTATTAATATAATCTATCACAAATAACTGAAGCAAATGCATGCATTGTTTTTTTCTTGAGAGCATATGACTAAATGTAATAACCAACATTTAACCACTGGATTACCTGCTAAGCTTGGTTTCCAGAGTAGCGTGCTACTCTCCGTAAAGCATTTATTTGCCTCGACCGGGGTAGCAAGCGCTATATAAATACAATTACAATCAGTGTTCCGGCTCCACAATCAGTGCTCCAGACTTTTTCCTGGCCGTCACCTTGACTGCGACCAGTAAGAAAAAAAAGACAGCAACATCAGCAAACAGAAAAAACTACATAACGATGTACTGTAGTGCACAGAGAGGACAGCTCGAATACTTAGTCAGTAAGGCTTGAATCCTGGAGGGGGTGTCCTGTAATTGAGGGATAAAACAAGAGGAAAGAAAACTAAATATGTAGAGTTGTGTTGACATTTGAGAACTCAAAACCTGTAAAGTAAGGTCTGTTACGAACTATGCTCGGAACTGAACATATTTTGCAAATAAAACTAGGGGAGAAAGTTTAAAGTACAAAGGGAAAATCCACAAAGAGCAAGATCAAAGTCTATTGTGTGAACTGTCTGAGACCGTTTGTTGTAAACCCTGGAAAGAAACACTTGTGAAAATGCTACACAGATGCCTAAGAGCATAAACGACCATTCATGGCAAACAAGGAACGTTGAGCTGAACTATCAAGAGCGACCCAGCAGGCACAGATGATATGGCAGCGGTGAAGTCAGTTATTTTTGGGCAGCCAGCCGGTGTGTATCCATCTTATTCCCACAGTGTTATTCACACTCCAGGATACTGCACTCCACCACTTAACATAATTACTCGGTAGGGCAGATTTTAGCAAGTCATCAAAAACAGTTTGGCTGTGCTTTACATTTTCCTCAAGTAGTTTGTGTTTTCTCCCAGATGACCTTAATACTATGTCAACTGACGGAAAAAAAAGATAAAGATTCGGGGCACTACAATGAGTTAAGAAAACTGGATTCAAAAGTGATATCATTAATACAAGGGACCTGAAAAAACGTATCCCTACTACCTTTTTCAGGAATCCAGCCTAGGTATGGATGGAATAATCACAAGTTATAGAATTTTCTTACACGAAAGCCATACATTTCTAAAATGAGCTATCAACACTTGAAATACCAATGGCATTCCATAGCCCTTTGAGGGCTCATCATTTCAAAAATATATACATTTCTTTGCCCTGGGTGGCTCTAGATTTAGTTTAATAAAACCCAACCAAAATTTTAAAAAGTCTGATTGATTAAAAGTAGAATCACACTCAGCCCGTATGAATTGATCACAGATTTGAATGTCTCATTTTAGCTCCAAAATATTCCTGGCACAAACTCATTGCTTCATCATTCACAAGATATTTTGGCTCGAGCAACAAACGGAAGTTTCTTTGAGCAGCCAAATGTTGCAAATAACAGAAACACCACAGAGCTTTCTAAAATATGTTTATATGTCACTATCTACAAGCCCTATAACTCAAGACCACTTAATGTATTTAGGAAATCCTCAACATAAACTTCTAACCTTGATTGCTATGTGCTTGTGCCCCTATGCATATCTAACTTGACCACCCCCTATTAAAGATTTATATCCTACCATACCACTTTTAAACCTTGGGTATCAAAACTATTCTTTCACAATGGAAATCAGGAAATATGATTTCTATGCATATTTAGGGGGTGGGCTTGTCCTTTCCGCTTTACTCAGATAATTTGACTCTCCAACAAGTCAAACTTATCAAAAGTGACTATTCCAATCAAACTGGCTGGATGTTTTCGTATGAAAGAAGAAAGCTCACTGATTAAGTCGCCCATCTGACAACCAGTAACTTACCGTCATTTCTTGGAAAGTGCTTATTCATAGTCATTAACCCCATACACAGCACGCTGACCTCCTGCCATCAAATAAACCCCTACTCATTTGTTACCATCAGACATGTGGAAAAGGTCTTCTAGTTAATTGTTGACATTGTTTTGTTTGTCATCAAGTGATTTATATTTTAAGACTTACTGTATGGGTGGCTGCGTGAGTAGATGCATGTATAAGTGAGTGGCTGTGTGAGTGGTTGTATGGGTTGTTTGGGTGTATGAGAGGTTGTGTGGGTATGTGAGTGATTCTGTTGATGATGTAATCAGTAATGTAACTGACCATTTTATGAGTCATGTAATTTGTGAGGTCATAAGCAATGCATTGCGGGGGCGTAAGTTAGTTACCTCATGTAACTGTAACTGCTGAATGTCTATGGTGGTGTATGCCTAACTATAACTTCCCTGTAACCTCTAGTTTTTTCAGTGAATTTCTAAGGTTTTTTATTTCTATTTCCTAACTATAACGTCCCTGTGACCTATAGTTTGTTTGGTGAATTCATATGGTATTTTCTATAATGTTGTTAATGTAACTGTAACCTATAATCTTAGAGGATGTGTGTATTAGTGGTTGTATATATCGTTGAGTGGGTGTGAATGGCTTTAAGAGTGTGTGAGTGGGTATGTAATTGGCTGTATGGGTGAGTAATTGGGTGTTTGAGTGGCTGTATGGGTGAGTAAGTGGCTGTGTGACTGGGAATATGGGTGAGTGAGTGTCTGGGTGATTGAGAATATGGGCGAGTGAGTAGCTGGGTGGTAATCTTCACTAAGTGATCTGCTTGCACTGTTGGGCCCACTCTGGTGTCACTGCAGCTACTGCACTGTGGCTACACAGCTGAATGTGTTGGTGTTGCTTTATCTTTAAAAACTGAATGCTAATGTCTGCGATGTGCGCTGCTTGAACTTTTCTGCCTGATCTGGTCTCACTGCACCTGCTGCACCATGGCCTCGTATCTAAGTTTATTGCTGCTGTTGCTCCATTTTTAGGTTTTGCCTGGCGAAAGCTGCGCTCTGCGCAGCTTTTTCGCGCAGGCGAAAACCTAATGAGTACTGTAGTGTGGGTTTGGGTCGGCCCTCGTCATTTATTGGCTGGCTCCATAAATGGAGCCTAGCCATTGGACGAGGGGCCTGTCCGTCAATGCCGGACCAGATTCGGGGGCGTTCCCGAGATTCTTTGGCTTTTGCCGACGTCACGCGACGTCAGCCAAAAGCCGGGAACGCCCCCGAATCTGGTCCGGCATTGCCGGCACCAGTGACTATCTTGCTCCTGATTGGTGAAGCTGCGACGTCACTGCTGGTCCGCGAGGGAGCCCACTCCTCGGGAAACTTCGCCGCCCGCCTGCCTGAGCTAGAGACGGGCCGCCGCGCTGCCCGCGGCGACCCGGAAGTGACCGGCCGGCCGGCCAATCCTAGCGCGGCCGGCCGGAAGTGCCCGCCCCCCGCAGCCCGGGGGAAGAAGGAAGTATGGTGGCGCCCGCGGGGCTCCCGTGGCCTGGAGGGAGCCCCGGGAGATGCGGAGGACGTTGCCGGTCTCCCATGCCAAAGAGGGAGACCGGAGAAGTGCCAGCGAGATTGCCGCCGTCTATGTTGCCGGTCTCCCATGCTGAAAAGGGAGACCGGAGAAGTGCCGCCGTCGCAAGGTGCAGGTGAGTCGATCTGCTTGCACAGGAGGAGCCCCGGGGAAAGAGAACGTCCCTCCGCGGCCCCGGAGAGTCCCGAGGAGCGGGAGCTCTCGTCCAGCAGCCGCCTGACCCGGTGAGTGCCTGCAAGGGGAGAGGGGCGTCGGGACACATTGTCGGTGTCCGCCCCTCCCCCCGTAGTAAAAGTCACCATGTCCCCTGCGCCTCTGTCCCGTGCATCCCCGTGCGCCTCCTCCTTCCCGCGTGTCGGGTCTCCTTCTCCGTGGGTCTCAGCCGTCTGGCAAGAAGCTGGGACTTGGGTAAAGATATCCTGGTGGCTTCTGTAGTGCTTCGCAGCGATCTGTGCCTAGCTGCCTCCTGACCGGCTGGAAAACACATTGTTAAAAAAGCAACAAAACCAAGTTTTCTTTTCTCCGTTGTTTTGACATTTAAAAAAAATGTATTTCTCCGTTAGGATAGAGCCACGCCCTAGTCGTAATGTGCTTCTGCACACAGTTAAACAGACGAATCCCTTTATTGACCATTGTGCAAATAAATACTGTGTGACGTTATCAAGATGTGTCTGTGTGTATGTATTTATTTATGTATGTGTGTGTATATATATATATGTTATATGATGCGCTGCCCTCGTGTTAATTATTTTGCATTTTAGAACCTATTTTGAATTTTTCATGACTCGTGTTGCTGTTCACGAGGTGTAGCTATTTCAGTTTTTATAGTTTGCCTCATTTCTTCAGTCTTGAACGTAAGTGACAAACGTCTCTATATAAAACAGCCGAATTCTGTGGATAACTTATTTAGAATTCTTTCCATATTGTGTGGTCATCTTTTTATGGCTTTATTTTTCCTAGCTTTATAGTAGTTGCCTGTTTAAACCGGGAATATTGAGATCCACACTAAATGCATGACAGTATTGTGTTCATCCTAGAACCGTCATCTGGTTATCGATTGTGTTGTGTGTAGTACAAGTCACTGGACTCGTTCAAAAAGTTCAAGCCTAGAGTAGAAAGAACTCGCTCCCACAGTTTTGCAAGTTTCATTTAACTTGAGCTAGAGCACGCTGAAAAGTGGAATGGAAGAAAAATTCTATTTCATCCCTTTTCCACAGTTTAAACTACACCCACCTTGATGATATCAATATAAAAATTGGAAGACTTTTCACAGTTTTTAAAGACCTGGTTCTTTTGAAAACCTGTACTTTTGAAAACCTGTACTTTAACCATGTGTCCAACTCACCTTATTTTGAAGATAGACTTTTGTTTCCACGTAACTGTTTCCAGGCTTGTTCTTAAATCAACATCGTCCTACTTGGGGGTCATATGTGTTGCTATTTGTTAGACGTAAGGGGCAGGCAGGGGCGCAACCAGAAAGCATCATTCGTGATGGGGTTAACACTTTGAACAGTGGAGCCGGAACAATGTTTAGAATCCGAGTGAACATTTCTTGTAGTGGCACCTTTCACTGTTGTGGTGCACTACATATTAGGAGTCCTTTTCTAAGCATTATGTGGTCAAACACACATTTAAAAAAAAAATCATACCTCTAACTCTGGTGTGAGCTAAACATCCTTTACGCTATTTAAGAGTTTTTCTCAGGACCTCTAACAGAATGGATAGAAAATGTAACATTTAAATACACATTGGGCCAACAGATCGTTTTAGATTTAAAATTTCAGGTTTTGTGTCTGGGCCCAGTTGCATTTATCTCGAGCACCAAAACCGCATTTATTTAAGGTATTTCGTTATCCTTCCCTTAAACAATGTTCAAGAAAATTAGTAGCAAAAAGTGCACTATAAAAATATTTAACATATTATTTTGTTCATACTGCATTTCCCAGCACACAATATCCATACATTGTTGGCATGGTACGAAGTTAGTACAGGAGACGACGGTCTTGCTTCCAGGAGGAAAAATCCTTCATGTCCATGCTACATTACACATTAAAGCTGTACTACTTGGTACTTATCGTGATCTAGTGCAAGGTCCAGCTCTCCCTCCTGGTTGGACAATACCCAGTTTGTTGTGGGTGGACTGCTACTCGAGGTTTGGACCTTTTCTTGCCTCTTTATCAAAGTTTATGAAGAATTACAAGTGCGTCCTTCCATTCAAATAGGAATTTCCATTAATCAATTTTTTAAGTGTTTCACAAAGTAATAGATACAGGAGCAGCCTCTTATGTTTTTGTATTTGATTTACAGTGAGTTTTCATCCTTGTTGAAGTGTTCCCACCAATTAACAGATGCAAAAGCAGCCGACCCGTGTTTCGCCCCCAGATGGCACATTACCGTGGCGTTTTCTCAAGGCTCGTTATAAACAATGGAAAAGCCTTTTAAGTTTAATGAGCGTTGCAGGCCTGGTCAGGAGAGTAGACAAATAAAGGTTACAATCAGAAAGCGTAACGGGAACTTGTTGCACAGGCATATCTGTGTTAGGACCCCTAATGCCTGACCAAATTGGCTTTCCTTGATATTTTGATAATTGTGGCCAGTTTTATTTTCCTATGACTCGTTGTTTGATGTTTTTAGAAGTATATTGGCTGGCAATAGGATCTTGATGTTGCCCTGTCTCGAGAGGTAAAAAGCGATAGAAGGTCATTAAATAAGACTTTGTAACATAAACGGGAGTAGATGAGTGTTGCTTTACTAGGTTGAAAGAATATTGTGAAAAACAGTGACTAGAAGAAAAATTGTTATTGAGAGGTCTACATATATAACACTTTACAATATGGTGTGCACAGAAGTGTAGACAATAAGATTTAATAGAATTATAGGTAAATAATTTTATAGGATTAGCTTGTTACTCGGACTATCACTTTGTAAGCTTTTCTGTGCCGTTGCAAGTTTTTGAAACTAGTCTCTTTTTCATATTACTGTGGATCAGAGCTGATAAAATTTGACAAACCTTGGTCCTAAGGGATGCGGCGGGATTATAGTTATGTTAGCTTTTACATCAACACTTGCTATCCAGTGGACTGCAGATGTGTGCCGGCCACCACGCCTGTTGTGTCACTCGCTGTACTCCGGGTATTCAAAGTTTTTTTTTTTTTTTTACTCCGTCCTGAACGTTTATATATCAGCTCGTCTTCTTTGGCAACAGGGGAGTAGCTGTGGTGCAGCGGCACTGGGCACATACGCCTCACGGGCTCACTGAGCCCTCGCTATGCTGCATTTTACTAACGCAAAAGCAGTCAAAGTAGCTCTCTTCTTGCTTGCACCAGGAGAAATGGCGTCCTGGCTACGCTCCTGTTTGGCTCAGAGGGGTTCATGTCCCTTACAAGGCCCCAAGCCCCCCCTGGAGAAACGTGTACGTCATGTTGAAGGTGAGTGACAGTTATTTTCTTTGTGAAATTAGATTTTCATACTGGAAAAAGACTAACAAGTCACCCAGACATCTTAAGTTTCACAGTGCCATGTGAAAGTATCACAGCCTTTCCAGATTTTCTTGAACTTTGGGACTTGTAGTTCCGGCGATAAAATAACTTAAACGGTTCTACAATTCCCAGAATATTAAAACACAAAAGTGCAAATGCTGCTTTACTTTTATTTAATTAACCATCACTCAAATTATTTTGCCCACCTTACAGAAGTATATTTAATACGCTAATATTCATTTTAAAATGTGTAGCAAAATACTATTTTATGACAAAAATGTAATTTATTCTTATTAAAATGTTTTTAAAAGATAAAAAAAACGGCTCTACAAATCCTAGCATGCAAAGCAAAATAACCTGACCTGGATGAGCTACTCCCACATCTCATGGGTGACCCCCTCATCCACTCTGAATCAAACCACTCTTTGCATTATGGAAATAGCAAATCTTTACCACGAATGGGGTGTGTGTGCAGTCACAGCAGCCAAGCAACCGTTAGCTAGGGAGTCAGAACTGGGAAACCGTGTGCTTAGATATTGGACCATAAGTCAGCAATGCACAGAGGAAAAATGTATTTTGTTTAGTGATGACAGTTGTTTTTATTCATTCTCTTTACTAGATCCTTATTTCTCAGTGTCATGTGCCAGTCCTGTTGCATGCTTGTGCCTCCGTGTGCCCCTGTTGCCTGCCTGTGCCTCAGTTTTCGTGCCCCTGTTGCCTGCTTGTGCCTCACTTTTCGTGCCCCTCTTGCCTGCTTGTGCATCCGTTTTCGTGCCCCTGTTGCCTGCTTGTGCCTCCGTGTGCCCCTGTTGCCTGCTTGTGCCTCCGTGTGCCCCTGTTGCCTGCTTGTGCCTCCGTCTGCCCCTGTTGCCTGCTTGTGCCTCCGTGTGCCCCTGTTGCCTGCTTGTGCCTCCGTGTGCCCCTGTTGCCTGCTTGTGCCTCCGTGTGCCCCTGTTGCCTGCTTGTGCCTCCGTTTTCGTGCCCCTGTTGCCTGCTTGTGCCCCTGTTGCCTGCTTGTGCCTCCGTGTGCCCCTGTTGCCTGCTTGTGCCTCCGTTTTCGTGCCCCTGTTGCCTGCTTGTGCCTCCGTGTGCCCCTGTTGCCTGCTTGTGCTGTGTGGGTGTGTGTGGAGGGCTCTGTGTAGCTGTGTGTGTGGGAAGCTTTGTGTGGCTGTGTGTGTGGGAAGCTTTGTGTGGCTGTGTGTGTGGGGGGCTGTGTGGGTGTGTGTGGGGGGCTCTGTGTGGGTGTGTGTATGGGGGGGCTCTGTGTGTGTTTGTGTGTGTCATTTGCGAGAGATAAAGCTAGTGGCATTGTAAATGGCAATGCCATTTATTTATGTTAAAAAAACATAAATAAAAATAATGTCAAGAGCAATGCCAATAGCTCTAACTTTAACAAAGGCAAAACCATTGCATTGTAAATGCTTGTTAGAGGATTCGCTGAGTTAAAAAAAAATATTAGATTTATTATTAGAATTCCAAATCGTTTGTGTTCCATCCCAATACATATAATCTGGTATAGTGAGAGGAACACGAAATCAGTGTGTTTTTGTACAGCACTTAAAAACCTATATAATCTGTGTGAAATTAATGTTTGAGGTAAGTGATTAACTAAAATAATAAGGAAACTTATATACTAATTAGGAAAAAAAGTTGAAAACGTTGTTCAAATATATCTTCCAGATTCGTGATGTCACAACATCTTTGCAATGGCATCACAAATCCCATATGACACAGCAACAAATTGATTTTACTGGTTAAAACCGCTTTCAATCATTTATCCAGAAAGTCCCCTCCCAGTTCGTTCATCCTTTAGATGTAGCTGTCAAAGTTCACACTAGTACATCCGCATCAAATGTTTTGTTTCAAAATGAGTGTTTTTTTGGTTGCTTTAAAAAAAAAAGGCATCCCCTGCTGAAGATCCTCAGTAACCGCATGTAAGTTCCTCTTCTGATGAAGGACCTGCTCCAAAAAAACGAGCACTGACAATTTCAAGTGAAGAAATGAGTGTAGTGGCCCAGAAGGTAAAGTGCACTTTGTGCCAAAAAGGACATTCTGGAGGATCGTCGAAGAAGCATTTAAAAAAAAAAAAAATTGAATTGATTTTCAGGATATACTGTACATATGACAATTACAATAAGCAAATAGAACACATAAAATAGAGACACATCAGTATATCATAGCACTTAATCAATTGGACCAATATGCAATATGCAAATAAAAACGAAAAACACAAAAAGCAAAACAAATAGACCCGTGTCTGTATCTGAAATGTACATATGAAAAAGATGAGACAGACTGACAACATTACATCCAGTATATGGCATATATGGTTATGTAGTTTCGGCTTCAGTTGAACCTTGCTTGGAAGCAGTATGTAAATGTCACTAAGGGCTCCCAAATGTTGTTTGACCTTGAGGAGGTTGGTAACTCCTCAGCATGAAGGGCTACATTTTCTCTACAGTGTGACAGATCCTTAAGCCACAATTCCATTGTAGGGCACTGTGTACTATCCCACACCATCGCCACCCGTCTCTTAGCAACAAGCAATGCCACTCTTGCCTACCTGTCCACAGCACCTTTTAGGAAGGGAACTAACCCCAGCAGACATATTTGTGAAGAGCACTGCAACGTTATCTCAATAATCTTTGATAATGTAGTGGTCACCACCGCCCAATACTCTGACACCCGTCTACAGGTCCAGGCTAGGTGTCAGAAATCTGCACCCAGTGCCCCGCATCTGTGTCTCTGAGCCCATATTTAAAAAGCTTATATGGAGTATAGTAGACCTGGTGCAGGTATTTAAAATGTATAATTCTGAGGTTTCCGTTAGAGGTGAGGGCGCTAGTGATTTGCCAACCGCTCTCCCATTCCTTCTGCGTGAGTGGTGGGTCGAGACACACATTCCAGTCATCTAGGCTCTTGTCTTTGTTTGGAGGCTTGTCTTCCCAAGCAGCTTGAAATAACCTAGTTATTAGCTTGTGTCGAGAGGGGGCAATGAAAAGTGTGTGCAATGTCAATGCTTTGGGTGGTTCTGTGGGGAATGTAGGATAGTAAATCTGCAACGCCTTCTTTAATCTGTGTACGTAAAACTTAAACAGGGGAGTCTTATTCTGAATGTTGTCCATGTCTGCGACAGACAAAAAAGCGCCATGCGGAAATATATCTTGCAGCTAAGATATTCCCACTTGCTCAAGTGTACGCAGGGCCCCATGTTCATGTGCCACAGACAATCTCAAGTGGTAAGCCACCGGGAATAACGGAGAATATAAAGGGAGTGTTCCTGCCATCCGACCCAATGCCTGCCAAGCGGCTACTGTAGTGGTAATGGAGTTTAATGTGGAGCGAGTGGACAGCCTTTGAGAATGAGTTATTAAGGAGCTCAGCGGGATAGGATGGGCATCCCAATGTCCTACCGCCACATGGGGGACAAAGTCATTTGAGGAAAACCAAAAATGAGCATATTGGGCCTGCGCACATAGATAGTAGAGATAAAAATCTGGGACATTAAAATCCCCATGTTTGTAACTCAGCTTGAGAGTCTCTTAACCTACACGAGACTGTCGGCCACCCCACGTAAGACGAAGCAACAGAGTTCGCAACTGCTTAAAAAATTGTTGTGTGAGTTGCAGTGGAATATTACTAAAAAGATATAAACATTTGGGAAGCACCACCATTTTAGTCAAAGCAATCCGGTCTGCAAGCGACAGTGGGAGCTTTATCCATCTACCCACTTGCTGCTCCAGTCACTCCACGGCTGTTACGTAATTCTTGCAAATAACAACCTCTGGGTTCTGGTGAATCCACACCCCCAGGTACTTTACCGACTCTGTGGACCACTGAAGGGGAAAATCAAGGTCATATGGGGTGGTGCTCTCTGGTAATGACATCACCACCGACTTGGACCAATTGATATGGAGGCCTGAGAAGCGGCCAAATCTAATGTACTCGCGAAGAACTGATAAGTGCGGGGCTCACGTATGAAAAGCAGCATGTCATCTGCGTAAAGAGAGGCCGATGAGGAAAATTGAGCAATGCATATTTGTGAGATTTTCTTATGAGACAGGCTAGGGGCTCCAGTGCTAGAGCAAAGAGAATTGGTGATAAAGGGCACGCCTGCCTGGTGCCTCTGGTGATCTTTATCGGGTCCGATGTATATCCCTCCACCCGAACTCGTGCCGTTGGACCAGTATATAAAAGTCACACCCAATTAATAAACAGGGGCGAAAAACCCATCCTCTGTAAAATATATAAAAGATAGCCCCATTCTATAGAGTCAAATGCCTTGGCGGAGTCAAGCATGAGCGCCCGCAATTCAGGATTAAGAGTGTGGAGAGTGGCAAACAATGTCTGCAAATTATGGGAAGTCGAGCGCTCCGGAATGAAGCCCAACTGGTCGGGTAGAACCAGATTTTGCATGAGCAGCTAGAGATGAGTAGCTAGAATCTTCGCCAACATTTTGACATCTTCATTGATGAGTGACAGAGGTCTGTATGATTCACAACTGGTGGGGGGTTTATCTTTCTTTAATAGTGTTATAATTAGTTCCTCGCGAACTGATGGTGGCAGTCTCCATATACACCGGGTCCAACAGCGCCTCAGGCCTAAAGTGCCATGTGAAGGCCCTGGGAAAACTCTGCGGGACAGAAAGGACAAGGCAGCCCGGACAGTGACCTGAAAGTTTGCGCGGCAATCCAGCCACGTCAGTCACCCAGCCCACTGCCCCTTCACTCATCAGCCAGTAGTCAAGACGGGACCAGCTGCCATATGCGGTGGAAATATGTGTGCCCTCCATTGCTCCGGGTGCCTATGCCGCCATACATCTAATAAACCCAAGTCTACCATTCCATCCTTGATCGCACGCGCTGACCCGGGAGAGTGCCCAGCTTTGCCACTAGATTTATCTTTGAGTGGATCCAAATGTGTATTTAGGTCACCGCCCCTAAGTATGATAGCGCCTGGGAATTCACTGATAGCGACTAGAATGCGCTCGTACAGTGCAGGGTCATCAATGTTGGGACCATAGGTATTAACAATAGTAACAAGCGCGCCCAACAGCTTCAAGTGCAGAATAGCATAGCGCCCCTCTGTGTCGTTAAGCGTGTGGATTGCAGTAAATGGGAGAACCCTCTTGACAAGGGTGAGGACACCTCAACTATAGGAAGAATACGAGGAGGCAACACAGCAACCAGCCCAACTACTCCACCAACAACTTATATGACATTTTTGTGAGGTGAGTTTCCTGTATGAGGGCAATACCAATGCCATGGCGGTCCAAGTGTGCCAGGACCTGATGAATATTTTTTGGTGAATTCAGCCCCCGTACATTCCATGTCCTGAATGAGACAGACATCACATCACTATACATAATTGCAGCAACTCAGATCTGGGATATCACAAGTCCTTTGCAACAAAATGGTCGTCCCCTCAAGTAAACAAGTACTGCTGTAGATGCCAGAATGATCATACGTGCCAGAATTAGAGGACCGAAAAACAAAAACAGACACAGGATCAAACTTTGTCACACCCACCCATCTGCCAATACCCCACACCCACTTCAGCAACCCCAACCTGCCAAAGCCTCCCCGAACCTCCCCAAACAATTCCCAATTTCGAAGCCAGGGGAGAAACCAGTCTCGGGGAACACCCATGAGTGGGGTGCCTGAGCACAGTAACCCTCCCAGCTAGAACAGGAGGTGGCCAAGTCAACATTATACCACCTCGTCGCTTAATTATAACCGCACCATGCAAATACCAAGCCCTTAGCGCAAAATAAACATTTCCAACTGAATATCAGAGCGAACATGCTAACTGTGCATAGCAATTATGAACACATTGTTATATGAGGTCATTTCAACGGTGTGATCAGCGGGCTAGAATGCAATATAGCAATAACACATTAACCAGGTTAAAAAATGCACATGCGGATCACAGATCCTTTCCTTCGTCCATGAAATCACTGCTTTCTTCAACACCAGGACCCGCACCAGCTGAAGAAGAACCGCTGCGTCTTGTTAGAGTTTTAGCGAAGGCCTTCGGACTGGTGAAAATCTTGTATTTCCCCTTGTCATCTATGCGCAGCCTTGCAGGGAAAAGCATAGCGTACGGGATTTTTGCTGCGATTAGGAGTTTCTTCACAGGCACATACTCTCTCTGAGCCTCTTGAACCGCCATCTTGAAATCAGAATAAAAGGCTAGATTGTTCCCCTGATGCGTGATGGTGCCCTTTACACGTGCCAGCCGGAGTACAATGTCCCGATCTCTATAATTCAAAAGGCGGGCAATGATAGGGCGCGGAGGTGCACCCGAAGCCGAGCGTGCAGCCAGTGAGCGATGTGCCCGTACCACTATCAGGACTGACGACAGCTGTTCTGCCCCAAAGATCTCACAGAGCAGATTCTCCACATATGTTTCCAATCTTCCTGTATTTGTGGATTCTGGTAGACCCACAATGCGTACATTATTTTTAAGCAATCTGGCTTCGAAATCTTCCTGGATAACTGCCAAGATCTTCCCCATAGATGTTGCTTTACCCGTGACCTGCCGTAGCCCACCCTCCGTGTCTGATAAACGGGTCTCCGCCTCACCCAGACGTATTTATCCAGCTTCGCGGACATGTGGTCTAAAAGTATATTCAGATGATCAATCTTACCATCTATGGACTGGAAGCTCGCCTGTACCGCTAGTAGCGTTTTGTCAATATTAAAGAGTTGAGTGGTGGGAGCATCCGCCTCAGAGTCCGAGGCTAAATGCTGAGGGGCCCGGCTGGACTTCCGTGGTTCAAACGTGAGCCGCGTCTGACCGCGCTTAGATTTACCCATGATGATGTCACAGCCGACCTTGGTCGGAGCAAGGCCCAGACACAAAATAAAAAAGGAGACAAGACCTATTCTGGTTGGCGATATGACACAGAAAACCAATCAATGAGAAGTGGAAGGAGGAACTGCTAAAATCGTAAAACACTGTGACTGCCAATATGATCTCAAATCTTCATCGCCTTACAGTAATAGCATGCCAGATCAGAAAAAAGAACTCCAGTTGCAAAGCCGCCAGCACATAACCAGAAAATCGTTACAGTTGCGAATTGGAAGGGGGACGCAGCTACAGAAATTCAGGAGCCCAGCCAGAGGACAACATTCCACAGGGTCTGAACCAACCAGGGCAGCAATGACTCAGTCTCCAGCTCTGTAATGATAGAGGATTCATTGCCACACTGTCCTCGGTGCAACAACGAAGGGGCAGGAGAGAAGCACTGCAGTACCACAATGTCGCCAGCAGTCTCAGGATACGTTTACTGTGGCGATGTGTAAATGTGGCCGGGACCTCCCGAGAGCATTCCCACCACAAAACTGAATATTCGCACTGGCAGCAGCGGAAGTATGAAGGATATCAGCCAATGGATCGCTGTCTCCTCCCGTCACCACATGGCGAATGTTGCCGCCAGCCATACGTGGGCCTCACCCGCTGTCTTCTATCGGCAGCGGTCTCTGGTAATCAGCTAGAGGACTCCCATGTACTCCCACACACCGCACCGCTTTGCAGGGAGGCAGGGACTCCACTTTCACACCTATACCCAACAGCACCACAGCTGCGGATCTGGGCATCACCGGCGTCCCGGGCCACAGCCGCGAGCGGCAGAGGGCAACACAGTCCCCGCTCCCCCACACCAGCAGGCCACGAGGTCGGCGAGTCAAGGGGGGCCTACACCCACAACCCTTCTCCACATCGCATCAAGAGCGTGCCAGCCCACAAATCGCGCCCCATCGGGTTAGGGTCTAACAGCGCAGAACCCACCACAACAAACGCAGCACAGCTCGAGCACCCACTCTGGCCCGCCCCAGTCCCTATCACAGAGGCCGGTCACGGTACACCACATTGTCGTCGCAAGCCCGGAAAGGCTCCAGCTGCAGATCCCCTCCAAAGTCTGCCTTTCCGCACGCAGTTTTTTGGTGGCGCTGTCCTCCACACCTTCCGAAATTGCGTTTTATGCTGTTCTGCCCGTAAGCAATGAAGGATGAGCAGGATAATGTAAGGATTAATTTTGTGGCCGGCGGAGCTGCTCTACAGAGCAGCCATCTTGCTGTGCACCCTCTTGCACCCCTGATGGTCGAAGATGCCTTCTTGTGGGATAACAAGTATGCTCAAGCATTTATAAACAATCCACTTGCGACATCTTGCTCGGACAGAAAGGGAGCATGATGGAAGCACTCTTTCTACATTCCTGGGTGTGGATCATCTGGCACCAGGAGATACTTTACCAACCACTGCTTCATCCCCACCATTGATCCCGGTGAAAAACTCCATAGCTTGTGAACCTCGTCACTCATTGCGCAATCTGAAATAAAGTATTAACTGTCGGTGAACAATCCATCCCTGCCATTCTTGATGCAGAAAACATTCACAAGTGTTAATTTTTTTGGGTTGAAGACTTGTTGCAAAAGTTGGGCATGCTCTCTTTCTACATAATGTTTTGTATTGATTGCTTTAATGATTCTGTGAATCGAATAAAGATGCTTAATAATAATATATTTTTTTTCAGTTGCTATTGTTAAAAATATTTTGATTTTTTTTAATAAACAAACAATTACAAAACTAGAAAAAAGGTTTTTGTTGGAACTATCTTTTCTGGTTTAAAGAAAGGCAAACTATATGTTACATGTTTATTACTGTGCAAGTGTCTGTGTAAGTGAGTGTGTAGGGGAGTGAGTGGGTGTGTGAATGGCTATAAGAGTGAGTGGTGGGGTGGGATTATGGCTTTCTAGCAGAATGAGTTGGTGTGTGAGTGGCGGTATGGGTGAGTGACTGGATGTGCCAGTGACTATATGGATGAGTGACTATATGGGTGAGTTAGTGGGTGTGTGAATGGCTGAATGAGTAGCTGTATGAGTTATTTAGTGATTGTGTGAGTGGCTATATGTTTGAGTCAGTGGTTGTGTGAGTAGCAGTATAAGTGAGTGACCGGGCGTTTCCGTGGCTGTATAGGTGAGTGAGTGGATATGTGATTGCCAGTATAAGTGAATGAGAGGGTGTGTCCATGCCTGCATCACTGTGTGCCTAGTTGTGTCAGTGTCTGTATAAGTGTGTGCCTGGGTGTGTTAGTGGCTGTATTAATGTGTGCCTAGGTATGTCAGTGACTGCATCATTGCGTGCTTAGGTGTGTCAGTGTGTTCCTGAGTGTGTCACTGCTTGCGTCAGTGTGTACCTGGGTGAGTTAGTGGCTGCATTCATGTGTGCCTAGGTATGTCAGTGACTGCATCAGTGCCTGGCTGGATGTCTCAGGAACAGTGTGTGCTTGGGTTTATTAGTGTCTCTATTAGTGTGTGCCCAGGTGTGTCAGTAGCTGTATCAGTATGTGTGGCAGGTTTTAAGAGGATGCATGAATGTTTGGTTGAATCACTAACTGGATGTATCAATATGTTATTGGTTGCATGAGTATGTGCCTGAGTATGTGCCTGGGTATGTCAGTGTGTGTATTGGAGTGTAGGTGTGTGTACCTGTAGTTGTATCAGTGTGTGCCTGGATGTGTCAGTGTCTAACAATGTATACCTAGGTGTGTCAAACACTGTATAAGTGTGCGCATGGGTATGTCAGTCTCTATAGCAGTATGTGCCAGAGTGTCAGTTGCTAAATTGCAGTGTGTCAGGGTCTAACAATGTATATCTAAGTGGCTTTATTGATATGTGCCTGGGTGTGTCTGTGGCAATATCAGTGTGTGCATGAATGTATTCCAGTGTGGCTGGGTGTGTCATTAGTTGTATTAGTGCGTGCGGGATGTGTCAGTGTCTAACAATGTATACCTGGATGCCTTACACACTGTATTGGTATGTGGCTGGGTGTGTCAGTGGCTGTATCAGTGTGCGCATTGGTGTTTGAGAGGAGGTATCAGTGTTTGGATGGGTGTGTAACTGACTGAATACTTGTTTGGTTGTGTATGTGAATGGCTGTATTGATGTGAGAGTTGCTGTTAGTATCTGGCTGGGTGTGTATCCTGACAATGTAATCTTATGGAACAACACTGAAAGAATTATTTTGTAAAGTACATTACTCCAATAAATGGTGCCATTGATATGTATAAGAAAAAAAAGACAAATATTAATTCATAAATGCAAGGTCCAGAGCACACGGGAAGGCAGTAATAATGTAAATACCAAGGTCCTTGATATGTGAGAACAAGGGTAAGAAGACAAGATCACCAAAACATTAGTTAAATGCTTAAAGTTTTTATAAGTGGATGTGGTCCTCCTTCAAGAGGAGATCCAAAAAGAATACCAGCCGACACGTGATTCATCAACGGGGCAGTTACCCGTGACTCTTCAGGGCTGGGGGGGGGGGATACAAAAAACAATGGTACAGAACTTGGTAAAGAAAAGTAAGGTGACAGTAAGAAAAAATGACATATTTGTGGTAGGAAATAAACACCTCCATGTGAGTGGAAACCTTAAGTGAGATAAGTGTAAAAGAGAATAAAAGTGAAACATGTTAAAAAACTAGATAGTATCCACAGTGTGTGTGTGCAACCTTGTAAGGTAGTTGGCCGAACATTCCGAAATAAAAACAAACAAATGGGAAGCAGTAGGACTACAGTTATGTGAGAGGGGGAGAAAAAAGAAAGACGCAAAAGGAAATTATTTGAGCATTGAAAGTAAAGCATGTCAATATCTTGTCTTGCCGATAACGATGCAATGGCCATGAGCATTGGCTATCCAAACGTGACTGAAAGTGGGTGACGGGACGTGAGTGATCACAATGGAAAGACATCAAAAACTGTCAAAATGTCTACATCATTACAGTATTATTTGTGCTAAAGAAAGCTATTAAAAACAGAATTCGGTTGAGACAAATTGTAAAGCTACAAGCGTACAGTAAATCACAGATTCAATAAAGCTAGCACCTGAAAAAAATATGGGAGACAAAAAGCAAAAAACCAAGACAAAAGAATACAAAACGCGCTTTTCCTGTCCTCTAAAATGAAAAGCCTCAACCATTCTTCGTGGATTATGTGCGATTCCGTTCCGTAATTCAACTTAATAATATAATGTAAAGCTGAAACAAAAATTGTATTATTTGCGCCCAAAACTAAAGTTACATCCGTTGCATTCAAAAGCCCATTTGAAGAGTATTCAAGTGTCAAGAGGTAGAGCAGAGAAAATGAAGGTAGAACAAGGAAAGTTTAGTACCGCAGTGTAGTCAAAAAACTAAGCGGAGGTAGCGAGCTGAAATGCGTGAGAACACTTCTCAATTGATTGTACTCTTTAACACAACTTGGATCAGCACATGCTTTGATGTGATCAAATGCAACCAAATACGTACTGGGCAATGTTCTAACTCGTGATAAGGCTACATATGATACTCCTTCCTTAAACACTGTACTCCCGATATTAACCAATGCTGAATTTACACTGAAACCTTGAGAGTTAAGAATACGAACAGCGTATGCCAGAGACATTGTTTCTGTCGCACAAACAAGTCTTTCACAAACAAAAAAACAAACTGTGGCCCTTTCAATCTGCTTTACAGTATTAATCTGATGAACTGTAATTGCTAGGAACTTTATCTCATTCCTGTTAGGAAAACTAATGAAATCAATAATTTTACCCATAGCACAATTAACTAATCCTTCCTCAACATTTACATTTTGATGTAAAGTTACTCTGCAGGTCTTGCAAACACGTAAACTTCTTGTCAATCCTGCAGTTTTCAAAACAGTTTTTTTCCAATGAATGCAACTTTGCTTGCAATTTTTCTTTTAGGAATACTGTAATGTTCTGGTGTTGCGTTTTGTCTGTTGATGTGAGTTCCAAAATGTTATCTGTCTCTAACTCCAGCAATTCTTTGTCTGAGTACTCTGCTAACGTAGGCATTAGACACTCAATTGGTGTTTGTTCTGGAATGAAGGTGAACATTATCTCTGCTGCTGTATTCATTGGAAACAGATTTTTAAGAAGAGGACTACCTAGAAGATGCTTTAGAAAGGACACCTACTCTAATATCCTTCAAAATATGTCCGTATTCAAAGTCAGATGCTTGTCGCATATTCCTAAGTAATATTTTGTACTCTGAGTTTAACCAAATTTGATATTTTCAATACGATTTTTTTCATGGAGCAGTGTTTTGAATACAGGCTGTCATTTGACTGGTGTAAGTTGTAATAGATTTCCAAACACAATCAAGTGTTTTCCTTCAAATAGTTAATCATCGTCTCTCTCTAGAATCTGTTGCATTCTTAAGTGTACAAAGACAAGCATTACGTTTGAGACCATGCTCACTTCATCAATGATTAAATGTTTTAACGTCTTCAGGACTCTTGAGACTTCATGAAAAGTTTCACCAGATAACATATTGTACTCCAGGTAGTTGTCATATTCCACAGGCAGCATGATAAGTTGATGCAAAGTAATTCCTTTAGTGTGTGCAGCTAATCCAGTAGGTACAGTTACTACACACGACAAACTACACTCTGTATTTTTCTGTAAAAAAAGTCGCGAGAACTTGTATTAGGAAGCTTTTGACAATGTCAGCTTGACCACTGGCATGCAACTGTGCTGGCTTAAATGATGTGCATGTACATTCTTTCTTGTTATGGAGAAATCCATGCTGAAGTCTATCTTTCACCTTCTTATATATTTCTTTTTACTCGTCATTTAGTTGTGCAACTAACTCTTCCAACTCAACACTTTCCTGTCTTGGTGCATTGCAATCCCCACCTCATTGATCGCAACGGCAGCTTCATTTTCAATCATTGGCTGAACAAGAGGAACTTGACTTAAAGGACCTGAACTTTGGCTGCTTTGTGAACTCTCTTTAGCTATCTCAGCAGCAATTGTTTCTTCGTTTTCAATCTCTCATCATTTTACATGATCAAATAGATAGGAAATACTGAACACTAAATTGTATCCTTTATAGCATTGAAACAATCTTCGTAGCAGTCAAAGTAACCGAGTAGTTTGGATTCAGAATGCTTTGGCTTAAACAGCTGCAGAAGTGCCAAACAAAAGGACTCTCTTTTATCAATCAATCAAATTTAGCTTTATTCGAGGTAAAAAATTTATAAAAGCATAAATACAGACATGACATTGTTACTGCTCCATAGTTACAGTAACCGCTTTGACAGTTCTATTAAAAGCAGGGTTTATCATTAATATAAAAAAGCATTTTGATCAATTGAATTTAAAATACACATAAAACACTGGTATGTTAAAAACATTGTTATACAAATTAAAAATTCAGACTTCACCCAGGACAAAATATCATTCAGTGGAAAGAAATTAATTTCTGATGGACCACATCCAGCCCAAGAAGTTTGCAACAGCGAATGTGATGACTGGTAGGCTGCTGGTGGAAATTAATCTTATTGCCAACCTACTGTCCCCAGTGCCTAATAACTTGCACATTGCTTTAAACCAAACTCGTCTTGGATTAGCGTAGGCCCTGCATACAAAAAGAATATGTGCAATAGTCTCTTTTTCGTTGTTGCAGGCCGGCACATAATAGAATTGCCAGCCGCCCATCTCCCAGTTAGTGCTCTTATTGGGAGAGGCCCCTCTCTTTTATCGGGAAATTGGCAGTCCATTTCTGCCTTTCATGTGTCATACCAACCAACCATCACAACCAACTACTACAAATTTATTTTCATCTACATTTTCTGTGAAATTGTTTCTATAACTGTAGTTTTGTAGTATTTCATAAAGACATACATTTTCAAGATGTGGACTCCTTTTTGTATAGTAGGTGCCTAGCATGTTTGTTTAGACAATATCTGCACTTTCTGTGTCAAATCCTGCAAGGTACTGATTTCAGGAAAATATTTCAAAACTCTATTCCATGTGAATGTTAGGGTTAGACTCATTCAAACAATACCTCTTGACTTACAGTACAAACTAGCTGAACTCATTGGATCACAGCATTCATAGTATTACATTTTTTTCTTTCACAAAGACTTTACACCAGAAATCTCTTCCCATGTCTCTTTCATCTCCGTCTTTTCAGATTTTTATGTAGGAAGTAACATAATGAGCAACAGCTATGGAGTTGTCCTCCACAAACTGAATACCCATATTGGCATTCCACATTTTCAGAACCACAGGATTGTAGTCGTTGATGCATTTTGACGCTTCTTTTCCCTTCAGGTTATAGGTGTTTTGGGGTGCTTTTCGAGTAATCGTATGTCAGATAAAATGTTGACTCTTCCTTTGGGAAATTACAGGCCTTGGGAATCCAAAACGACATTTGGTATGAAATGTTCCTTTCGTTCTGTACTTGCACCGACAGTTCTTCCCACATCTATGTGATTGGAAACGTACAACTTGCTGTTTTAGGCCTATGTCATCACTGTCTTTTGGGCTGGAACATGTAACACTATTCTATGAAAGAAAGTACAGACTCATCTATGTCTGTTCCGAATGTTGGTGCGTCTTTAATCCACAACTACATATGAATATGAGGAGCACCTCGTGCTTGGTACTCTTTAAGCAAAAGAAATCAGTGACTTCTCCAAGAGGTGAATTTTTTGTTGTTGCAAATTAACACGAGCATGGCTTGAAATTGGTGGTTAAAATACCTACAAACATTTGCATTATTCAAAAAGCAAAGTTCTTCTAGTGTCTTCAGATTGATGTCATTAATACTACAGTTTATTTCTCTCAAAAAGTCATGTAAGTCGTTCCATACATATTCTGCAAAACTGAGGGTCATAAACCAAGCTGGTACACCTAAATATCATATCATACATTTCAGTTCACCATGATGACAATACCAATATTCATTGGTGCCATGTTGGCATGCCATTAAATTGTATTCCAACGTTTTATCCTGTCCATGAATTTTGTCAACAAAATCTATTGCGGATATACTTTGCAGATTAATTCCTGACTTAAGAATGTGGTTAACAGCATAAGAAAATCCAGGCAAATCACTTTCAAAAACAAAATGGAATATGCATGAAATACTTTGATGAAATATAGGGTCCTCGTAATGTAATCTGGTTGATCTATACTAAGCCGCTGGTATTTGCATTGCGTGGTCATCATACTGTCCGCCTATTCAAGTTGGAAATAGTTGTGGAAAAACAGCGAGCCCCCAAACTTTTCTCCCAGACACTCATTTGAGCTCCTTTAGAATGTTTCATCTGGTATAGTTCAATGACATCTCCTATAACTTCTTTCGAATGCAGTGGATGGATGCTGTAGTGCTCATATATGTCTTCAGTTTTAGTTCTATCCACTTTTTCAAACTGACCACTTGAAGGCAAGATTTCTTCCTCCATGCAACTTCCAACTGTGATAACTTGTCCATCTTTGTAGTACACATTTTTCCTTTTAGGTAAACAGTAGCTTCCTTCACCTTATTCACATCCACTAGTTCCTGACAGATTTTTTTAGTTGACATACCATTCACTGGAATAGTAAGCGGTTCAACTGTCTCTCTCTACACCCATAATGTCAATATTGCATTTTAAAACCGAAAGGCAAGTACACAATTCTATCTTTTAGCCCTTTCTGTAGCTCAGTCTGTAGCAGTATTCCAGTTTTTTTTGGTTCATACTAACTTTTAGATCACACTTTTTCTCTGGAATTTGAACTAATTCTAACTTATTATGTATTGCTCTCACTGGCATTTTGTTGTCCTCTAATTTGTCATAACAATATTTACAGATAATCTACTGTGCTGACAATTCAAATCGTTCCTCCACAAATAAATATACAGCAAATTCTAGCCACTTATCTCTGTTTTCTTGTTCAGTTTTAGAGTTCAAATCTACTTTTCAAATGTGGCTTTTGCAGTTAGTGTATCAACAACATATACACATAAGGTTTAGTTTCTCTGTAAAAACCGCATTAAACTTTGTTATTTCTTGTGCAATCTTATCAGTATGAATATATGTGTCTGCTCCTCTACACCTGAACATAGCCCCACCTCATTTTCTCAATGCTCCACTTCAAGACCAAAGTAACAGAATTGAATATCATCACAAACTTTTTCTACCTCTGATACTGTACCATACAAAAGTTCCTTGTTTAATTGTCTTAAGCACAATGCAAGAGGTTTTACATAGTAAAGTCTTCTAACTAAATTTCGAATTTTAGAATAATTAATAGCCAATATTTGAAAATGGTAAAAGGTGCTTGTGCACACTTTCTTGGATAGACACGCCAAAGAGTGTCCTTGTAAATGTGTCAATTTACTCACACTGCATGGTTCTAAATATTGCAAGAGTGCAATTTTGTGCTCCTCTCCGTTGCTAGGAAATTGGCGCCGAAAATGTCTTAATATATCAATTGATTGCTGGCGAACACTGCAGATACTTCTGTAGTCCTATTTATACACATGTCTACGAATACCTTAAAACTCTTGAGCTATCTCCTGCTCTACATTTGTATAAACCATCTCCTCTTTTACACTGAGCTACCTTATAACAACATCCAATTGTCTCAACTGCATGCAATAATGTGTTCTTTTGGAAGTAGCTTTGTTCATTAAAGAAAGGCTCAGTACTAGATGTATGTTTCCATTCTCCCTTGAAAATTTAATAAAAGTTACTTCTAGTAATAATCCCTTTTCTTTGGCATCTTTTCTTTCATAGGCAAGACTGTTTTATCCAGTATTCTCATTCTATTTAGTATTAGAATAAATTGTGCTTCAGTTTATCTACTACACTTTCATTATATTTACTTAAATGCTGCTGTTCTTCTCTTATACTGCTTTATATTTTTTTACCAAAGTCTGTATTATCCTACTTCTAAACATCCTTCTTATATCTTTAAATTCTTTCTGGCTTTCTCTTAGCTGAGCTGTTCTTGGGAGCATTCTCCACTTTGAACATGACTTAATACTTTTCGTTTTTGAGTTTTCCTCATTTTTAATTTTTCTGTTTTAAGAAACTCCTTAGTTCTTTAAATAGCAGTTGTTTTTTCCCTCCACCACATTCTGTCCATTATCTGTTTTTTTATGTCAGTTTTTTGCAGGTAATACTGTTTATTCGGTTTTGTTCTCCTCTCTTCTATTCTTGCCATCGTAAATTCTTCTCTTTCAAAACAAGTAGATATCTGAAAACAAAATAGTGTTCATTTAACTTTACAATATATACTATTACATTACATACCTCAAGCAATTAAATACCTACATAATTCTTTATACTAGTGTTTCATTCCATTCCGGAGGTATTAAACATAACCGCTGTATTCCCTCACAAAGTATGTCTTACTTCTAAGCACATAGCACCCTCCCTCATGGGCTACCTACGGCATATCTCAGGGATGATTTATATATAGAAAAAGGGGGGTTCAAGGCTTAGCAAACGGTTTTCAATGCCAGCTCACCCTGGCAGTAAAACTGTACATGCAGGCCCAGCAGAAGCAGGTCGAAGGCATGTTTCAAGGACTACTTCTCTGGATAGGTGAGTACTTGACTACATATCTGAATAAGTGTATGAGTCCCTCACTATGTGTATAACTATCTCACTGTATGATTAGCTGTGTTACTATCTCTATGGGTCTGTATATCTATATGTAAGTGGATGTATGGATTAATTACCGACTGTGTTAGTGAGTACTGTGGTATATAACTGTGTGTGCAACTGGCTCTGCTACTGCTGGAAACATAAGTGATGTACAAATGCATGAGTGAATGTGTAAATGCTCTGTCGCTGTCTGACTGGGTGTGTGAATGGCTCTATGCTTTTGTAAATTGATATATGTGTCTCAGTATGCATGGGAGACTGGCTGTATAACTGAGCGTATAGATCTGTAAGTGCAGGTGTAACTCACTAAAACCTAAGAGTAGATATTTTGCCTTTTAAGCACATACCACCCTGCCCTATCAGCTACCTACGGCCTACATTAGGAGTGACATATATGTAGAAAAAAGAGAGTTTAATGTTTGGCAATGGGGTTTATAATGTAAAGTCTGCCTGGCAGTAAAACTACACACAGAGCCTATGCAGTAGCAGGCCCAAGACATGTTTAAATGGATGGTTGGCTTGGTTGTGTCAGTTCTTGAGAACATATATGAGTGAGTCTATCAGTCCCTCTTTAGGTATGTCACATAATGTGCAAGAAACTATGCTGTTTTATGACTGGCTCTCTTAGTAACTCTGTGGGTCTGTAAATGTGTATGTAAGAAATTTCAGTTTTCAGATTTCAGTTTGTTTCACACGGAGGCACCATCAGCAAAGCAGCGTCTCTAAAATCTTCCAAGCCCACACATCGCGCACCCGCTTTGCGGGTGCCGCATCGCCCTGTAGTGAGTGGGGCTGCGTCATCAAAGGAGAGGAGCGGAAAGGCGGTTCCGGGTGAGAGGCTTCAGCGGGGCTGCGAGCGTAGCGGGTACTCCAACAACCAGGAGTCCCTGTGAGACCGATAGCCAGCATCCGGTCCGCTCTCCCTGCTGGCCCGCCCCTCCGCCCACCTGAGGATTCTAAAAGCGCCACTCACCTTCCCTCGCTGGGATTTCAGTTTGTTTCACACGGAGGCACCATCAGCAAAGCAGCGTCTCTAAAATCTTCCAATCCCACACCTCGCCGCACCCGCTTCGCGGGTGCCGCATCGCCCTGTAGTGAGTGGGGCTGCGTCATCAAAGGAGAGGAGCGGAAAGGCAGTTCCGGGTGAGAGGCTTCAGCGGGGCTGCGAGCGTAGCGGGGACTCCAACAACCAGGAGTCCCTACGAGACCGATAGCCAGCATCCGGTCCGCTCTCCCTGCTGGCCCGCTCTCCGCCCACCTGAGGATTCTAAAAGCGCCACTCACCTTCCCTCGCTGGGATTTCAGTTTGTTTCACACGGAGGCACCATCAACAAAGCAGCGTCTCTAAAATCTTCCAAGCCCACACCTCACCGCACCCGCTTCGCGGGTGCCGCATTGCCCTGTAGTGAGTGGGGCTGCGTCATCAAAGGAGAGGAGCGGAAAGGCGGTTCCTGGTGAGAGGCTTCAGCGGGGCTGCGAGCGTAGCGGGGACTCCAACAACCAGGAGTCCCTGCGAGACCGATAGCCAGCATCCGGTACGCTCTCCCTGCTGGCCCGCCCCCGCCCACCTGAGGATTCTAAAAGCGCCACTCACCTTCCCTCGCTGGGATTTCAGTTTGTTTCACACGGAGGCACCATCAGCAAAGCAGCGTCTCTAAAATCTTCCAATCCCACACCTCGCCGCACCCGCTTTGCGGATGCCGCATCGCCCTGTAGTGAGTGGGGCTGCGTCATCAAAGGAGGGGAGCGGAAAGGCGGTTCCGGGTGAGAGGCTTCAGTGGGGCTGCGAGCGTAGCGGGGACTCCAACAACCAGGAGTCCCTGCGAGACCGATAGCCAGCATCCGGTCCGCTCTCCCTGCTGGCCCGCCCCCCCACCCAACAAGCCCCCTATATCATAGTCTCAGACTCCCGCAGCGCGGGACGCAGCACGGGGTGAAGACCGGGCAAAGAGCGGGCCGTTTGAGGCCGTTAGAGGCTGGGAGAGACTGGACTGGGCCAATCTCCTTGGCCCTATCCCACTGTAATATCCGCACTGCCAGTTGAACACCTGACCAGCCAACACGTCAACCCGTGAGTACAAAGACAGGGCAGCTAAGACCAAACTGAAAAACGGTACACTAGATGACTTTATCACCAGGACCCACACAACCATTGACACGGAGATTGCCAAAATGCAGCACAGAGTGTCCATAGAATTAGACGCTGCAAGAAGGCTATCACAGGAGTTAGCAGCGGCCAAAAAATCCTCCTTAGGGTCTATAGCCTTCGCTAAAACACCTGATCGCCCAATTGGTCCTGCTCCTACCCTGATCGTAACCCAGGCAGATATCCATCAGCCACTAGTACTCACTACATCTATACCTAAGGAGGGGTCTCCACTATTATCCACTAATTCCCGAAGATTCTCACTGGGTGGGGCAGCCAGGAAAGAGAAGGAGGGTGAGGGGGGCCCCCTGGGAACGGCACCAATACCCAAATCTATGGAATCGGGCGGGGGGAACTCTTGCACCTTACAAAAAGGGCCACACAATAAAAGGAAGCGTAATAATACAACAGCATACGCAAGAAAAAAAGCCAAGATTGCGAAGGCTCAGCTATCCACCAAGGCACCATCTTTGCCACCCACAGATCCATTTCCAATGAGTAACACACAGCCATCTGAACTAAGACCAGAACCCAGCCCTGAACAACCGGCAGCAAATCATGAAAATGACAATCTTGTAATAGAGAGCGAAACTAGTGGGGTTCCACTTTGCATTATAAAAGGGAAAGATGTGGAATTTCTAACTGTTGTGTGGGAAACACTCAAAAAACTGCCAACTCCCCTTGAAGTGAGACTCTCACGCATAGAAACCCAGCTTCTGGAGACGGAAAAAAGTATTCTGAACCTAGCAACCATTAGCATGCATGACAAAAAACCAACCTGTACACAGGTATCCAAGAATATCACACCACCATTTGTTGTTGAAACACCAGCTGTTGCTATTCCCTCGGGTGTTACGAAAGCGAAATACCCGGGAAGCACCAATACCACATCAATACCTGTTGCCACAACACAGGTTGCTGCTACCTCCACGGTTGCCCCGAAGGTTAAACCAATTCCAAAACTTCGGCATAAGGTCACCATGCATACCCCTGCCAATAGGGCAACGGCGGCCACAAACCAACCGGCGGTTGCCAACTTACCACCTCCGACAACCGCGGTTGGCCAACCTGAACCACCCCTGATAGAATCTGTCATCCCGAGGGCTACTGGTAATAACAACAACTACCCTATCACCCAGAGATCACACACTAATATTAATCGCCACAGGGGTTATGTCGATCTTCCCCCTGAGGTAAGACCCTATGTAGTTGTGCTGACAGGGGTAACGGAACTGACCAACCACCAGCAGGAAGACTTTGTTTCATTAAAAAACAAAGTAATCCACTGGCTTAATGTCAACAGGCCAATAGCTAACCACTTGAGGAGTAAAATCCTCATGGTGCGCAGGGTTCCCTGGGTAGGCACCTCACATAAGTCCATTTGCGGCGACTGCGTGATCGTCTCATTTGAGAATCCCAACACTGCGCATGCCATATACTCTTGGAATTACAATAGTGCAAACTCACCCATAGCATCTAGACCCCTTACATATTTTTACCCACCCCACTCATATCCGAACTCGGGAGGGAACTGGAGCTGGATCCCGGAGAGAAAAGATGGTCGGGGAGGGTTACCTAATCACTGGTCAGATACACACGGCGGGTGGACCGGGGTACCTACCTTAAACAGATATGGATGCCTCGAGGAAGTGGACTGACTTCCAGACAGACCCACTACCACCCCACCAGTACCTGACCAAACCAGTCGCCTCATCCATCCTATGGGCCAACCAACTCCCGCCACACCAAAACCCCAACCGGGCAGATTTGTTTCTTCCCCACCACAAGGTCAGCTGGGGTACTCTAACCAAACTGCTGGGGAAGGCAGGCACAAGGGCAGGGCATCCATAACACTCAAGCCTACCAGTGGCAAAACTAATTACTCTGCTAAGTCTAAATCAGACCTGAGCAATAAGGACAGCTACTCTTCCGAGGTTTGCCCGAAAATAATGTCATCGCCATCAGTCATACCCCCCCCCTACCATGTAAGGCGAATCCGGCCCACGCAAGTGTTCTCTGATATTAGCTACCACTGATTCGCCGGAGGCCCCAGGAGTAGTATCCATACTCTCCTGGAATGTCGCCGGGCTGGCTAATAAATTAGATTCTCCTGAATCGGGGGAACTTATCGAAGGGCACGACATATGCCTTTTTCAAGAAACGTGGGCCAGAGAAAAATACCCTCGCGTAGGATATGCCACCTTTGCGATCCAGGCAAAATGGGGTGGAAAGGGTCGACCATCAGGGGGCCTTCTAATTTGGGTGGGCTCCCATCTAGGTTGCAGGGCTACACATCTGGAAACTAACTCAGCAGATTTCCAGTGTGTATCTCTGGATTGGTCATGTGGTGCAAAAGTAACACTGATTGATGTTTATTCGAGAGCGGTTGGGATAGGAGCCACCTCGGGAACAATTGAGGATCTAGCATTGTTCCTTGACTCCATCACTCTTTGCTCTCCCCTAATTGTTGGTGGTGATTTTAATACCCAGTACGAACCTCTCCCGGACCATTTGGCAGGCATAACAAGTGAAGAGGATGAACTTTGGAACATCCCCACTTTGATGGGCCCACCGACAAAGGCTTGGACACCACTTGCCACCCAAATAATGTCTTTCTCGCTCTGTTATTCGCTGAGGGCTTGCAATGGGCGAATCAAAGGGGATATCCCACCAAAACACAACTTTAACAGACCTGGATATGAGTCACGTATTGACTACATCCTGGTCTCATTAAGGGATTGGGATAAAGTGAAGGACTTTGGAATAACTCCCAGGTCAGATAGTGACCATAATCTGCTCTCACTTAGATTTGAGATCCAGGGGTCACAAACGCCCTGGTTGAAGAAAACTCAACAAATCAGGTAGATCTAGCACTATCCAGTAATAGGTGCAGAATTAAATGGACAAAATTGCAGGAAAATCCGTCCAACATTCAAAGGCTGTATGCCCTAGTCGTTCCTGCCCTAGAAAAGGTTGAGGTTTGCTTGCACCACCAAGCCAATGACATGGAGACCTCAGCTTTGGAAAGGGCCGAGGCATCTATGCCATTGTTACCTAATCCCGCACAGCTCACTGCGCTTGGTGCTATTCACACTGACCTATGTACCCACCTGGCAGAAGTGCTGAACTCTGTGGCCAGGCTGAAGAAGCCTAAGCAGAAAAGAGTTACATGGTTCAACGCTTCCTGCAGGAGAGCGAAAGCCACATTACTAGAATCCCTTAAAACTCGAGACACCCCAAGTAAGATCAGGGAAAAGCGATTGGCCTACAAGCCAATCCTTCGCAATGCTAAAGTAGAATGGGATGAGGGAAACTGGACAGAAATGACAGCCGCCCTTGCAACACGAGACGCCCGAACTTTTTGGCAAATTGTGAAGCATGGCTCAGCTGAACCCCTTGCTGCAGTAGAGGCTAACATAGCTCCCTCTGTCTGGGAGGAACACTTTAAAAATCTATTTAAACCATATCACAGTGACCAACTAATGACCCCATCGGAAGAAATAAAGCACCAACCCACCGAAAGCGTAACTCCCATTGCTGGATTCACCGTGGTGGAAGTCACTACAGCAATCAAGTCCCTGGCTGCTGGAAAGGCGCCAGGCCTTGATAGGCTGCCTGGGGACCTATATAAACATGAACCCAAAATCTGGGCACCGTACCTCAAGGTGCTGTTTAACGCAACCCTGAATGGCATGCCAATCCCCCCAACTTGGCTGGGGGCAGAGATAGTTCCAATCTATAAGAAGGGATCACCTCTGCTCCCAGTCAATTACAGGCCAATAAGCCTGATAGACGTGTCACAAAAAGTGTTTGCCAGGCTGTTGCTGAACCGCCTGCTGGACTGGACGAGGGAATGTAATATCCTGAGCCCTTTCCAAGCTGGCTTTAGGGAGAAGGTCTCAACCATAGACCAGGTCTTTCGGCTTGTCCTCATTGTCTGGAAAACGGTGCAGTTGGAGGGTGGCAGCCTCTATACTGTATTCGTGGACCTAAAGGCGGCCTTTGACCTGGTACCACGGAAAAAGCTATGGGAGGTGCTGGCCAAATTGGGTGTCCCTGAGGGTCTGTTGAAAATGATTGTTCGTCTTCACAGTGCTAATTTTGCACAGGTGAGGTGTGGCAAGATGGGGGCACTGTCTAATAGGTTCCCCGTTGGCAGGGGGGTAAAACAGGGTTGTGTGCTTGCACCGACCCTGTTCTGCCTCTATGTCAACGGGGTTATATCTCATCTAAACAAGGTTGTTAACGCTGATGCTCCCAAATTAGCTGGCGTAAGGGTGCAGGCTGTCATGTTCGTCGATGACACCCTGCTGCTTTCAAAGTCTGCAACGGGCATACAGAGGGTCCTTGATGGCTTTGCGGACTTCTGTGAGGACCATGGTCTACAAATTAATACCCTAAAGACCAAATTCATGGTCTTCAACCCCCCACCTAAATTCCACTTCAGCCCCAAAATTGGACAAAGTAGGCTTGAGAGGGTGAAAACATTTGAGTACCTCAGCGTCATGCTAAATGACAGACAGTCCTGGAACACGCACCAGGAGAAAGCTCCCCTTAAATTGACCCAATACTCGGGGGGCATCATGAATCTTCTGGCGAATAACAAATCATCGATCAGGCCCATAGGTCCTCCGATACAGATTTACAAGATACAGGCAAGGGGGGCTGCCATGTATGGGTCTGAACTCTGGGGCTATGTAGATACACTAGATCTGCAGAAAGAGGAGAACAAATTTATTCGAAGGGTTGTAGGACTCCCCCCTAGCACGGCCCTTGTCCCTCTCAGGCTGGATCTGGGGCTACGACCGCTAGATGAAGAACTGGCTTTTCGCCCTCTGGCTTATTGGCGCAGGCTGTGGGTAACCCCAGAATTGATCTCCTATAGACTGGGATTACAGGAGGTGCTTGCCATGCCCAATGCGGGGAAAATTAAGTGGATTAAATTTGTCAAATCTGAACTGGAAAGTCTGGGACTTTCGAAGATGTGGTCCGACCCCCTGGCTACCTGTCCACTTATCCCCAAAAAGGAATTGGCTAAGGCATATCACGACAGTAAATTAATGGATCTTCTTAACCACCAAAAAGCTGGTTCACTGACCGATTCGTTCATATGCTTTAAGGACACTTACAACTTCGAACCAACTCTGGACAAATTACACCCTCCTTTGCTCAGGAAACTATATTTGCAGTGGAGACATGGGTCTCTCCCCATTCGAACACTCACTAGCAAATGGAGGGAACAATCAACCAGTATTTGTCCAGCATGTAGAACGTCTGATGAATCTGAACTCCACATACTCTTTTTCTGTCCGGTTTCCCAAGAGGTTCGCAAGAAATGGATAGTTCCCCTATGCAGAAATCTGGGTTTTGTGGAGTGTTTGGTTGCTCATAGAGTACTGAAATCCAATCTGTCTGATTACATTGTGTTTGCAGTGGCCAAATTTCTGGGTGCAATCTGGTGTCTGAGAAGGAAATGTATGAGGGCTGGCAACTGACCCTAATGCACCAAGGACTTGACAGTGTAATAAGGACTTTGTTTTTAAATGTCCATGTTTGTCTTTATACTGTAAACATTTCCATTTTTAATTAATGTTTTTAAATGAATGTTTTAAACGTCTTTTATGGTAAAAATTTTACCGAAATAAAGATTTTCTGAATCTGAATCTGTATGTAAGAAACTGTATGGATTGCTTACTGGTTGTGTTAGGGAGGGCTAGGGTATGTAAATGCATGTGCAACTGGTTGTGATACTGATGAATACATAACTGCTATGTGGGTGTGTGAATGAATGTGTAAGTGCCTCTGTCACTGTCTTACTAGGTGACTGATTCTAAGGTTTTGTAAATAGGTATGTCACTTGAAGTGTGGGTAGGAGACTTGATGTATATACCTCAGAGGTGACTTATATGTAGAAAGAGGGGTTTTTAAGGCTTTGCAATGGGCTTTAAATGTCAAGTCAGCCAGGCAGTTAAAACTGCACACACATGCTCTGTAGTAGCAGGCCCAACACATGTTTAAACTTGTCTGAATGGGTGACTAGCACTGTTAGTACTTAAGTAATATCTGAATGAGTGCATCAGTTCCTCTATCCGTCTGCCACTGGATGTGTAAGTAACTATGTCACAATATGAGTGGCTCGCTCAGTAACTATGGGTATCTAAGTCCGCATGTAAGTGGCTGTATGGATTGCTTACTGGCTGTGTTAGTGAGTATTGGGGTAATAACTCTATCTGTGCAACTGGCTCTGTCACTGCTGGACACATATGTTCTATGTGGGTGAGTGAGTGAATAAGCAAGTGTCTCTGTCACTGTCTGACTGGATGTGTGAGTGGCTGTATGCTTTTGTAAATGGGTATGTCACTTGCAGTATGGCTGCAATACTGGATGTATACCTGAGCATATGGGTCAGTAGTTGCGTGTGTAACTCACTGAAACTTCAAAGTACTTGTCCTAACTTTTACTTACACACCACCTTGACCCATGGGCTACCTACGGCGTACCTCAGGGGTGATATATATGTAGAAAAAGGGGAGTTGACAAGGGGTTTTCAATGTTAGCTCAACTTGGCAGTAAAACTGCAAGTACAGGCTCTGCAGTAGCATGCCGGTTGAATCTTTAAAATGCTCCTTGTGTGTATTGGTGACTAGAATTATTAGTACTTGACTACATATCTGAATGAGTTAAGTAGTCCCTCTGTGGGAATCTCACTGGATGTGTAAGTATCAATATAGGTGTGTCACTGGCTGGCCTAGTATCTCTATAGGTCTTGATATGTAACTGGCTGTATGGATTGTTTACTAGCTGTATTAATGAGTGTTGGTGTTTGTACATATGTGTGCAACTGCTCTGTTACTAGTGAATGCATAAGTGCCGTGTGGGTGTTTGAGCGAATGAGTTAGTGCCTCTGGCATTGTCTAACTGGATGTTTGAGTGGCTCTATGCTTTTGTAAATAGGTATGTGAGTCACAGTATGGGTGGGAGACAGGATTTACAGCCACTGTATGGGTCTGTAAGTGTGCATGCAACTCATTGGAACTTGATAGTACGTCTTACCTGCTAATCACATTTCACAGAGAAAGGCAACAGGGTGTTCCTCAACAGCCTGAAAGACTGCATCCTGTTTTATGTGTAGTTATTATCTACACACCATAAACTCAAAGGCTCATCTCAGAGCCACCCCTTTTCCCAAATACTAGTTTATTTTCTTTTTTAATCATGTTTTTTAATTTCTTATTCAAATTTGCAAATCTGTAGAGAATCTATAAACCAAAAGCAAACATTAAATACAAATACACAATAGCACATTTATGATTCATGTGACAGATTCTGTGTGTGTGTGTGTGACTGCATATGTCAGTAATGTGTAAGTCTCTAAGTGGGTCTATGATTGCGTGCATGAGTTTCTGAGTGGGTCTCTGAATGGGGGCGTGAGTGTCTCAGTGCGTCTGTGAGTGACGGTATTTAAATGGGTCTGTGAGTGGGTGTAAAAGTGTTTGAGTCTTTGAGTATGTGTAAGAGTATCTCAGTGGGTCTGTGAATGGTTGTGAGAGAGTCGTAGTGGGTCTGTGAGTGGCTTTGTGAGTGTATGAGTGGGTTTATGAGTGGCTGTGAGCATGTCTGGGTAGATTTTAGAGTGGGTGCATGAACACCTCAGTGAACCTGTCAGTTGCAGTGAGAGTGTCTGAGTTGCTCTGGGAGTGGGGTTATGAATATCTGAGTGGGTCTGCGAGTAGGTGAATGAGTGTCTAAGTAAGTGTGAGCATGGGTGTCTGAGTGGGTGTAGGTAAGTATTGAAGCAGGTCTGTGAGTGGGTGTGTGAGTATCGGAGTGAGTCTATAAATGTGTGTGAGAGTGTGAGTGAGATTGAGAGTAGCTACATGAGTGCCTGAGTGGGTCTGTGAGTTGGGTTGTATCTGAGTGGGTGTGTGAGGTGGTGCATGTGTGTCTGAGTCGTGGGTGCATGGGTGAGTGGGTCTGTGAATAGGTGTGAGAGTATCTGAGCAGGTTTGATAGTGGGTGCATGATTGTCTGAGTTGGTCTCCCAATAGGTGCATGAGTGTCTAAGTAGGTCTGTAAATGGGTGCATGAGTGTCTGAGCAAGTCTTTGAGCAGGTGTGTGAAGATCTGAGTGGTCTGTGAGTAGATATGGAGTCTCTGAGTAGGTCTGTGAGTAGGCGCATAGGTGTGAGAATATCTGAATGGGTTTGAGAGTAGACAGGTGAGTGTCGGACTGGGTCTGTGAAGAGGTGCATGAGTGTTTGAGTTGGTCTATGAGTGGGTGTATGAGTATCTGAGTAGATACATGAGTGTGTAAGCAGGTCTGTCAGTGGGTCATAAGTGTCTTGCTGGGTCTGTGACTGAGTGGGTCTCTGAGTGGGTGCGTGAATATCTGAGTATGTTTGTGAGTGACTGTGAGAGTGTCCGAGTAGGTGCATGAGTAGGTGCATGAGTATCTCAGTGAATCTGTCAGTGGCAGTGAGAGTGTCTGAGTTGCTCTGTCAGTGGATGCAGACCTATGTGTGTGGGCCTGTGAGTGGGTGTGTGAATGTCTGAGTAGGTCTGTGAGAGGGTACATGAGTGTCTGAGTGGGTCTGTAAGTGTGTGCTTGAGTGTTTGAGTGAGTGTGTCAGAGGGTGCATGAGTGTCTGAGTGTGTGTGTGAGTGGGTGGATATGAGAGTGTCTGGGTCTATGAGTGGGTACATGAGTGTCTACATGGGTCTTTGAGTAGGTACATGAGAAAGTGGGTGTATAAGTTGGTATTTGAGTGTCTGAGCAAGTGGGTGTGTGGATCATGAGTGCCTCAACGGGTTCGTGAGTGAGTGTCTGAGTAGGTCTCTGAGTCTGACTGGGTGTGAATGTCTTCAAGGCAAGGGCAGCAATCTACCCCACCACATCAATTGTCTGGTAGAACTGAATCAGCTCACTCGCTATCTGTGTTCCAGTAACCTTTCTTTTATTTTTCATGTGTGCGGATTTGCTGATCTTCACATGTGGGGAAAACAATCATTCTGGTATATTTTCTATCCCATTAGGGGTCTCTCACAGACCCCTAAATTGTACCCAGGGGATCATGGTACCTCTACTCTGACCCCTTCTATTACATTCCATTCTACATTTCACATCCGGGGATTGTCTCTGATATTTAACATGGTGAGCTCAACTTTCTACCCAGCCAGCCAATCACAGCAGTACTGTTGGTGCATGGATTCACAAAGCACCGTGATCCAACTGTGAAGGATTCACACCTCTACATATCTATATGTCTTGTTCAATTAACATCTCAAAAACTACTGAATGGACTTCCACCAAATCACAAAAAGGCTCTTTCTGGATCAAGAGCTACCTCTCTTCCAAATTTGGTGTCATTCCATCTAGCAGTTCAGGCTGTAGTCGTGTTCAGTAGCTCTATAGGAATTAGCAAGGGAAATATAATTTTTTTGACCCCCTCTTTTTCTCAACCCCCACTTGCCGCATTACCCCAAAACTTTCCATGCACAACTAGACAAAAGTGGGGCACTTTTTTGTGAAAATTTAGTGAAGATCCCTCAAACTGAGCCAAAGTTATAAGGAAGTCAAACAATGCTTTTCCAATTGAAGCAAGGTCCTAACTATAACTACCTACTAGCGACCATCAGTAGGTAATATATAAATTAACTACATACCCTTTGAGAATAAGAATCTTAGGATGTTCCTTAACTATTAAGCAGTCTAAGATTACTAAACCAATGTAACACATGCTGTAACTAAACAAGAAAGACCTAGTGGCATTTAACACTATCATATTAATTACAATCACACATGGGATCTCTACAATGAAATGCCACAAAAAGAAGAACTAAAATATAGTGTTTGTGGAAACTCTCCTGTTAACCAGTTAAGTAGAATTATGACACTGCCAGGTTGTCTGCATTTTAAATTAACAAAAGGTGGTAGCAGGAATGCTTGCAACTAATCGAACCACTGGTAATCACTTTGTGTAATCTTCCAACCCAACATTTTTTGCTGACCATGCCACTCAGGTTAGATCCAGTCATGTGCAAATACGCTGTGGTTCTGCTCCAATAGTAACAGTCTAGCTTGAACTACATAGTCAGGCCCTCTATGAACCTGAACATAAGCAACCTAAAACCAGTTTTACAGGCCAGTGGTTAGATTGTTTGCAAACATTCCTTTCATCAGCTTTTGTGTATCATGTAACGCCTGTGTGGTCAACGGTTTTCCCAGATATAGCTATACCCAACTAATGAAATCTAATAAATGTGAATACAGTCTGGGGTTGCTTGTGTTCCCTTCTGGAGTGAGCAATTACTGACATTTCAGGGCAGACTGCTCCCTCCTTGAGGACCAATGTTTAGTACTGTTTTGTATACGTCATGCCTCTGATTGAGGTGGCACAGTGTGTAATAACCAATGTGTTGAAATGCTATCCTGAGCGATTTCCAGTGCTTAAACGATTTGCAAGCATTCCTCCCATCACTGTTTGTATGTTTCATGCATTTAGAATTTGACAAGAATTCTCATTCCTACCATAGTTTAACAGCAAAAACCATGGAACACAACCTATTTCTTAACACTTATTTATCGATTTTTAACAAAAGATTAGAGTGGCAACAGAAGATTAACAGTGAGGGTAAAAAGTTAAGCCAACCATCCAATATATTACAGTGAAATCCAGACAATAACCCTTAGCAAGCCAGGCACTTCATCTAAGTTGATAACACCTAATGTGATCCTTTTTTGTAACTATTTTTCTTTTGTCAATAGTTTATGAAACAATACAACCTATTAAACACATCGTTAAAGATTCTATATACATACAATTCCAAGTATGTTAATTCTGATAAAAACAAAAGCATTAGTGCCCAGAATCTGGGCCAGAGGGTCCCATGGAAGACAGGGTGTAGTGAACTCCAATTGTAACAGCTGGGGGGTTTCACCATCTGTATTCTGGATCCAACTTACAGCACAACCTTCTAAATAGGAACCAAGTACCCCTTGTTAGCATTTCACTTTCAGGGTAGTCCAAGGCTTATTGAGAGGAGATGGTGTGGGCTAGATTCAGCACTCAGCAACACAGCAAACAGCACTTAATAAATTGCTGTCCAGTCAGTGCTTTTTATTACTAAAAAAGAACATCACTGTATTAAAATACTACTAAATACTACAGTCACAAATATGTAAAAAAAATGGCTGTTGGTAATACCTGTAGTAACACTATCCAAAGGGCCTCACAATGACCAGAGAAGGCCCACTGAAGAAAGATCCCACAGATCAGGTAACCCCCTAAATGTACATTTGGCCACATAAATTGGGGACAACTCTAATGGTTTGTGAACCAGCAAGCATTAAAACTAAAAATCACAAAACTCTCTGCCTCCTAACACAACACGGTTGCTGCATTTAAGAAAAGTCAGGCCTAAAGTCTTTGGACGGTGTCACCACATTAATTAAGGTAAACTATAAACCTAACACACAATGTAATCAATATTGAAAACACTGCCTGATGGTAACATCGTTCAGTGACATTCAACACTATTTGCATTAATGTATTGCCAGTAAAGATTTCAATGTTCAATACTGTATAGTATGAGAATCTTTCTTCTACTTTTATTGTAGCAGCAAATCAGACACATAACCAAGAAACAAAGGTCCCTACACCAAAGAACATTAAGACTGCTTTTTCCAATATATCAACATTTCATGCCATGCAGCATTGAGCAACAAGGGAAGTTGTTGAGCTGTGTTGCATGAAAGATATGCTGCAGTTCTTCTCTTTTATCGCCCTGGTGCACTTGTGACTGCATAACGTCAAGGCAGGCACTCTTGCATCATGCTCTGCTTTTGATGTCACCACAGACTGCATCTTTGACACCCTTTTCTTTTTTTTACTCTGCTGCATTTACTTTTAATTTCTTTTAGCGAGTGTCCCAACTGGTCATGTGGGGGGCACCTGAGTCTTTTCTGAAGAGAATAAACGGAAGCTAAAGCAGATGGGACCAGGCAGCCTCTCCTACTTTGCTTGGCTGGTTTCTTTGGCAGGAGGAGAGCTAGTCTTAAGTCTTCTTTCACCTACAATTAGCGTGGAAACTGTAAGCTCCCAGTTCCCTCTGGAGATGAATAGAGGACACGGGACTCTAGCCTTCCCTGAGAGCTGTGGACAGCACAGCATGCTTAGAGTGGAGCTTTGCTTCTAGGCTACAGGCTCCCTCATGGATATAGGATGAACAGAGGGTGAGCACCATATGTACTCCCCCTGAGAGTAACTCTGCACACTCCAAGCTGCAAGATGCCTCTTTCCTGAAATGCCCAGGGGGGGGAGGAGCTTTGCGCACAACCAAGATGGCCGCGTGACCACAGGGCTCCCGAGACCCTCGTAGCTTCCCACATCTGTCCTGTCGTTTATCCTGTCCTTCATTGACATATCGGTGAAGATGAACCATGGGTGAGGCGAGATCTACTTTCAGATTCCGAAACGGTCCCCGGAGACCGGAGTTGTGGTGATCTGAAGATGAGTTGGCACAGTGCCCGAGCTGCAGTTGAACAACATCGGCCTGAGGCAGTGGGGTCGACCGGTCTGGTTGACTTTCACTTTTGATTTGGGCTTTCCCCGAGGGAGATTCGACAGTGGGCGGCCCCTTATTGCCGAGGTCGGCTATTTTATGCTACATCCGAATTGAGAGTCTTGGTTTTATACCTGGTGTATGCCCTCCTGAGTTCGCTGGGCCACAGTTCTGAGATCCTGGATCCGCCATCTTCCTGCCTAATCTATCTGCCTCACGTTGGTCTGTACTCCGCAATGGCGGGGAAACCAGAGGGTGAAAAGCAGAAGCTCAAGACAACCCGGCGGGGTAGCTATACCCAGACTAACAATATGGACCGTTATGCCCAAACTAGAGGATCTCCTAGCGGATCGGGCAGAGCGCTGGAGGACACTAGGGATGTTCCGACTTTGGCAACCGAACCGACCCTACAAGATGTTATGGCCGCCATAGATGGGATCAAGTCCTCCCTTGGGCAACAAATGGAGACCCTGGCCCATAAACTCGACACTGTGGCAATCGATGTTAATCTGATCCGTATGGCCCTGACAAAAACTAACGAGAAAGTCAAGTCGTTGGACATTAAGACCTCCAGTTTAACGGGGGATGTTGCTGATCTGCAGACTGAGGTCCGCAACTTGAGGGCCTCCAATGATCTCTTCGTCCGTCGCCTGGAGAATTTTGAAGGGAGGGCTAGGCGGAACAACGTTCGCATTATCAGTGTGCCGGAGAAGGCAGAAGATGCCGCAGCTGACCTCTTAGTCGAAAACTTGGTTGTTAACCATCTTGCACCCAAGGGATTAAGTACATTTTTCATTGTCGAGCGGGCCCATAGAGTGCCGGGTGGTAAGCCAAAGGTGGGGGCCCCACCGCGGCCGATGATCGCAAGGATTTTTAACTTTCCTGACAGAGACGCTATCCTGAAGGCTTCGCGGGTGAGTGGTCCTACCAAGTTCGAGAACACTACTATCAACTTCTACCCGGACTTTACCCAATCTGTTCAAAGGCAGAGACTTGGTTTCCTGGGGGTAAAGAGGAGACTGCGTGATATGGGCCTAAAGTATGCTATGCTTTTTCCGGCCAAGTTGCGAATCGAACACGCTGAGCGCACTTATTTTTTCTATCGGCCTGATGCAGTGGCCGACTGGCTTGACACTATCGAACAATCCTGCACCGGAGGAGCAGTCCGAAGGGGCAGAGGGCGGATCGATGGAACAGGAATAGACACTTTCGCCTGGTTTCTAGGGTCCCCAGTTGGCCTCGAAATGTGGTTCGCTAATACTGTAATGTGAATGATTGTGACATCCTGGGGGGTTGCGGGGCTATTGGTGGGTGTCTTTCCTCCTCTGACTTACTTTTTTGTAGCTTAGTTGATGTGGGGGCGACAGGCACGCTGCAAGTTGGGGTGGCTTTTTAGTCTTACGCAGGGGTGCAGGGTGGGGGGGTTCGTAACGGGATGATGGTGGGGTTTTTTTGTTGGGGTGTGTGTTTGTTTTCTTACAACGCAATGTATTGACAGTCTTTCTGATCGAAGTGCTGGATTCTTGTTGGGGTTGAAACTTTCTCTTTCCGATGGGGGGTAGGGGGCTGAAATTGATGAGTTGGAATGTGAATGGGTTGGGGGATAGGATTAAACGCGGGGTAGTGCTGCAATTGATGAAGCGTCTTTCCCCAGATGTGGTCCTTCTTCAGGAGGCTCACTTGATAGGTAATACTTGTCATGCTATGAATAAGAAGGGGTATCGTCTGGTCGCCCATGCCGGGTTTTCCTCCGGCTCAAGGGGGTTGGTATTCTGATTAAGACTTCTCTCCCATTTGAGATCGATGCAATGGTCCTAGATGACCGAGGGCGCTATGTCGCTCTAACAGGTAGGTGGGAGGGTCGAACTCGTTCCCTTGTTTCTGTCTTTGTCCCCCCTGGCTTACAGTCAACTACTTTCGCGGACTTGGGACGGGTGGTTCTCGCCCTCCCCGAAGGGTCATTACTATTGGGTGGTGATTTTAACGCTGTTGCTTCTGGTATGGCGGATCAGCACCCACCTCGAGATCTTAAGGGGGCGCAGAACTGGCTTTATGACTTCATTGATACTCTGGGCTTGGTGGATTGTTGGAGGTTGTTGAACCCTGTTCAGCGGCATTATACCTTTCACTCGGGCGCACACGGTAGTCTTTCTAGAATTGATTATGTTTTGGTCCCGGCTGCACAGATGCCCTGCCCTCTGTTACTGAGGTTAAGCATCTCGCTCGGGGGATCTCTGATCACTCTCCACTATGGCTCTGTATGGGGCCCAGTCCTGGGACGGAGGGTCGGGTAGCCCCGATCAACCCATGGTACCTCCCGAACCCTAAAACTCTGATCTGGTGAAATCCCTTGACCACTATTTTCTTGAAAATGAGGGCTCGGTGTCGTCGTCTGTGTCCCTTTGGGAGGCTTTCAAGACTGTTCTTAGGGGCCAGGCCCAGTCGTTAATCGCAGGTGTTAAGAAACGGAGAGATGAGGAGGTCGTTAAGATTGAAGCGGAGATAGCGGACCTTGAGCTCGGTCTGGAGCAGGAAGTTACGCGTGCTAGGACGCATACTCTGCGGCTCAAGCAGTTGGAATATAGGGCATTGGTTACTGACGCAGCTAAGGCAATGAGTAGAGAACAGCAGGGACGGCTTTATGACGTAGGAGATAAGGCTGGTAAATTGATAGCGTGGCTAGATAAGAAGGATAGGCTAGTCGTGTGGTGCCCGTGATTGAGACGGCGAGTGGTTGTCGGGTCACTGACCCTGAGGAGATCGTTCAGTGTTTTTCAGATTACTTCTAGTCAGTATATGCCTCCGTGTCTGATAGGCCGGAGGAAGACTCACATCTATTGTTGCGTGATATTGCTTTACCGCGCCTTTCTGATTTGGATAGGGAACATATGGATGCTCCAATAAATGCTGATGAGGTGGCTCTTGCGATTCGCTCCTTGCGTTCGGGAAAAGCTATGGGTCCTAACGGTCTGCCTATCGAACTTTATAAATTGCGGCCTGACAAGATAGCGCCCTATGTAAGAGATATGTTTTTGGAATCTCGTCAGCGCGGTTCTCTACCCAGTGATCAACGTCTCGCGACCATTGTGGTGATCCATAAGGAAGGGAAACCGAGAGATAGGTGCACATTGTACAGGCCGATCTCTCTTTTGAACGCCGAACCTAAGATCCTAGCAAAACTGCTTGCTAACCGCTTGTTATATATAAGGAACAATATCCCAACCGGTATTTATTTGTAGACAGTTATTAAGGATATCTGTACAGCATTATCCAGACAGAAAAGGAGACTCATTTGGATTGTCTATGTGCTCAAGGCATCTTTTATAAACATTTCAAAAGTTTAGAGGATAAACATAATTGACAGTTAATTTCAACACTGCAATTAATAAATAGTGCGTGACAGCCCAAGGTTGTGCAAGGTGTACGAGTGCAAGGTGAGTGACACTACGGCGACACAAGTGACAGTGAGAGCAGCGTGGACGGCGCAAGGTGTATAGTGAACAATTATGTACCGTGAATAAAAACAACAACAAAGTGGTAACACATTAGTTCCAGAGGATTGTTATTAATTTTCAATTTTTTGCAGAAACCACTGTGTGAAAAGCGCCTAGAGACTCGCTGGAGAGTCAACTGCGTTTCGATCCGTAAGATTTAGGATCATCATCAGGACAAGAGCGGGGCTAGAGGCAGTGCGTTTGGCCACAGTTAGGTGGTGGAGTGTAGCGGGAAAAGTCCGTGAATAGAAGATTTGGGCAGGTGCCAGAATTGACGTCCCATGGAGCGGTAAATTGCGGGCTCAGTTGAAAGGTACTTCTGATTCAGTACAACACGAGTAGGATTGGATGGTCAACCTGGATTGCGAAGTCGATGCATAGGTTGGCGCTGATTCCAGCAACGCCAGGACAGCGCTTCATTCGCCCGTCCCGACTCTGATGAAAGATTGACTCTTTTCACGCCGCGATCACGCTGGGATCAGCGTTTACTGACCACCGGACCAGCCTAACTCCGTTTTGCTTCCGAATCATCCCGCTCCTGCCACTGACCGCGCTGGGCTCAGCGTATACATACCTTTGGACCATGGCGGTTTTGGAAATTTGTTTACCCTTGACTCACCGTCCCTCCCCACCCTCGCTGATCACGCTGGAATCAGCGCCAACCTATGCATGGACTTCGCAATCCAGGTTGACCATCCAATCCTACTCGTGTTGTTCTGAATCAGAAGTACCTTTCAACTGAGCCCGCAATTTACCGCTCCACAGGACGTCAATTCTGGCACCCGCCCAAATCTTCAATTCACGGACTTTTCCCGCTACACTCCACCACCTAACTGTGGCCAAACGCACTGCCTCTAGCCCCGCTCTTGTCCTGATGATGATCCTAAATCTTACGGATCGAAACGCCGTCGACTCTCCAGCGAGACTCTAGGCGCTTTTCACACAGTGGTTTCTGCAAAAAAATTGAAAATTAATAACAATCCTCTGGAACTAATGTGTAACCACTTTGTTGTTTTTATTCAATCAATCAATCAATCAAAGCATTTATATAGTGCACTACTCACCCGGAGGGTCTCAAGGCGCTTGGGGAGGAGGGGTCCGCTACTGCTCGGACAGCCAGGTCTTGAGCTGTTTCCCAAAGGCGAGGTGGTCTTGGGTCAGGCGGAGGTGAGTCGGGAGGGAGTTCCAAGTCTTGGCGGCCAGGTAGGAGAAGGACCTTCCTCCTGTGGTGGCTCTTCGGATGCGGGGGATGGCGGCAAGGGCGTGGCTGGTTGATCAAAGCTGGCGTGTGGGATTGTAGAAGTTGAGGCGGCTGTTGAGGTATCTTGGGCCTTGGTTGTGTAAGGCTTTGTGTGCGTGGGTGAGGAGACGGAAGGTGATTCTCTTGTTGACCGGGAGCCAGTGCAGGTCTCTCAGGTGTCCGGAGATGTGGCTGTGTCGGGGATGTCGAGGATGAGTCTTGCTGAGGCGTTCTGGATCCGCTGGAGTCTCTTCTGGAGTTTGGCAGTGGTTCCGGCGAAAAGGGAGTTGCCGTATTCCAGTCGGCTGGTGACGAGCGCCTGGGTGACCGTCTTCCTGGTCTCGGTGGGGATCCATCGGAAGATCTTACGTAACATGCGCAGGATGTTGAAGCACGACGAGCAGACGGCGTTGACTTGTCTGGTCATGGAGAGGGAGGAGTCCAGGATGAAGCCCAGGTTGCGTGCGTGCTCTGTTGGTTTGGGTGCGCTGCCCAGGGCGGGGGGCCACCAGGAGTCATCCCAGGCGGAGGGCGAGGAGCCCAGGATGAGAACTTCCGTCTTGTCTGAGTTCAGTTTCAGGCGGCTGTTCATCATCCACATGGCTACGTCTGTCATCCCTTCGTGTAGGTTGGCTCTGGCGGTGGCGGGGTCGTTGGTGAGGGAGAGGATCAGCTGGGTGTCGTCGGCGTAGGAGATGATGTTGAGGTTGTGTTGGCGTGCGATGGCCGCAAGGGGGCTCATGTAGACATTGAAGAGGGTGTGGCTGAGCGAGGAGCCTTGAGGAACGCCGCAGATGACTTCGGTGGCTTCTGATCTGAACGGGGGAGGCGGACTCTCTGTGTCCTTTGGCGAGGAAGGAGATGATCCATTCTAGTGCCTTCTCCTGGATTCCGACGTTGCTCAGGCACTGCACTAGGGTGCGGTGGCAGACAGTGTCGAATGCCGCGGAGAGGTCCAGGTGGATGAGGGCCGCTGTTTCTCTGTTGTCGAGCAGGGCTCGGATGTCATCGGTGGCTGCAATGAGGGCGGTCTCGGTGCTGTGGTTGGCCCGGAAGCCAGACTGCGAGAGGTCGAGGGATCCGTTCGTCTCGAGGAAGGTGGCCAGCTGCTTGTTGACTGTCTTCTCGATCACTTTGGCCGTAAACGGCAGGAGCCAGATGGGGCGGTAGTTTTTGAGTTTGGTGGGGTCCGCTGATGGTTTCTTCAGTAGTGCGCTGAGTTCGGCATGCTTCCAGCTCTCCGGGAAGGTGGTGGTGTCGAAGGAGGTGTTGATGATGTCCCGCAGGTGGGCTGCAATGATAGTCGGCCTTGTTGAAGACGTGGTGAGGGCAGGGGTCGGTAGGAGATCCGGAGTGGATGGAGTTCATCGTGCGGATGGTGTCTTCGGTGCTGATCGGGGTCCAGGCACGGAGGGTGGTGGTGGGGGGCGTTGGTGCGGTCGTGGGGTGCGTCAGTAGTGTGCTGAAGCTGTTGTGTATGTCTGCGATCTTGTTGTGGAAGTAGGAGGCGAGGGAGTTGCAGAGGTCTTGTGATGGGGTGATGTCGTTGTTTCCGGCGTTGGGGTTGGAGAGCTCTTTAACAATGTTGAAGAGTTCCTTGCTGTTGTGTGCGTTGTTGTTCAGTCGATCTTTGAATGCAGTTTTCTTGGTGGCGTGGATCAGTTGGTGGTGTTTTCGGGTGGCGAGCTTGAGGGTGGTCATATTTTCTGGTGTTGGGTCTCTGCGCCAGGCTTTCTCGAGGGCTCGGCAGTTCTTCTTGGAGCTCTTGAGTTCGTCGGTGAACCATGGGGCTTTCTTGCTGCCTGGTCTGCTAGGCGGGGTCCTCAGAGGGGCGAGGTCGTCTGCGCAGTTGCTGATCCACTTCATGAGGTTGTTGGCGGCCTGGCTGGGGTTCGCTGCACTGGTGGGAGGGTTCTGGCTCAGGTAAGCGGCAAGCTGGTCGGCTGTGATCTTGTTCCAGCTTCTGCGTGCAACGTGTTGCTGGTGGTGGTGGATCGTGGTCCTTCTGAAGCTGAAGTGTACGCAGCTGTGGTCCGTCCAGTGGAGTCCGGTGGCGTGGCTGAAGGCGATGTCCTTGCTGGATGAGAAGACGGGGTCGAGTGTGTGTCCGGCGTAGTGGGTGGGGGTGGTCACCAGCTGCTTGAGACCGAGGTTGGCGAGGTTGTCCAGCAGGGTGGTGGTGTTGCGGTCGTTGTTGTTCTCCAGGTGGAAGTTGAGGTCCCCGAGGAGGATGTAGTCAGCAGAGGGGAGGGCGTGCGGGCTGATGAAGTCGGCGATGTCTTCGCTGAATTGTGTGCATGGTCCCGGGGGTCTGTAGATGAGGGTGCCTCTGAGGGTGGTCTTGGGGTCGGTGTGGATCTGGAAGTGCAGGTGTTCGGCGGTTTTGAGGGTGTCGTCGGTGTTGGTTGTGATGCGGATGGTGTTCCTGTGGATGATGGCGATGCCTCCTCCAGTCTGGTTGCCGCGGTCCCTCCCGGTGATCTCGTATCCGTCCGGGATGGCGATGGCGATGTCGGGCGCTGAGGAGGCGTTCATCCAGGTTTCCGTGAGGAAGGCGACATCTGGGGATGTGGTGTCGAGGAGGTTCCAGAGTTCGATGGCGTGTCTGTGGACGGAGCGGGTGTTGAGCAGGATGCACTTCAGGTGGTTGCTGCTGGTGCTCGGCTTGGTGGGTGCTGGTGTAGTGCAGGTCCGGATGCAGGTGAACTTGCAGGAGTGGCAGCTGAAGGGTTCGTGGGTGCGTCTCGGGGTGGCTCGGTAGCATCCCGGGAATCGGCTGGCGTTGAGTGCGTTGAGGTCGGTGGCGTCGTAGGTCCGGCGGGTGGGCTGGTGTCTGCGGGGACCAGGGGTTCGGGCGCTGGGCGCGGTCCAGGCGCGGACGGGCGCAGACGGGCTTACCTTTGGCGCACCTTCGGCGCTCAATCGGTGCTCCCGCTGCACGCATCCGCTGGGCGGTTGCTCTGGGGGCGTCATAAGTAAGGAGCTGGGAGGGCGGGTCAGCTGGGTGGCGGGAGCGGGGCGGCGAATGGGCTGGTGGTGGGCGGGGCCGCAGGGAGTCAGCGGTGGGAAATCTTGGCAGGCGGGTGGCTCAGCTGCGGCTGGGTCGCTCGGGAGGCAGAGGAGGGCAGCGGCGGTAAATCTGTGCAGGCGGGTGGCTCAGCTGCGGCTGGGTTGCTCGGGAGGCAGAGAAAGCCAGCGGCAGGCGTCAGGAGCAGGAGGGGTGACCCGGCCTAGTGAAAGGCACAGTGGTCACTTACTCCTTACTTATTCACTGTACATAATTGTTCACTATACACCTTGCGCCGTCCACGCTGCTCCTACTGTCACTTGTGTCGCCGTAGTGTCACTCACCTTGCACTCGTGCACCTTGTACAACCTTGGGCTGTCCCGTACTATTTATTAATTGCAGTGTTGAAATTAACTGTCAATTATGTTTATCCTCTAAACTTTTGAAATGTTTATAAAAGATGCCTTGAGCACATAGACAACCCAAATGAGTCTCCTTTTCTGTCTGGATAATACTGTACAGATATCCTTAATAACTGTCTACAAATAAATACCGGTTGGGATATTGTTCCTTATATATAATTCTCTACCCCAATCCCAACAAGGTTGATGGGTTTATACTCCTGTTATCTTCTACAAGGCTAACCGCTTGATCACCGTTATCAGTGACCTGATACACCCAGATAAATCCGGTTTCATTCCGCACAGAAATACTGCACTGAATCTCAGGCGTTTACACGGCGTTCTCGTGAGAGCTGCGACGTTGCGTGAACCGGCCGTCTTGGCGTCACTAGATGCCACGATGGCTTTTGATACCGTGGAATGGCCATACTTGTGGGCCGTGTTGGCAAAGTTCGGGTTTGGACCTGGTTTTATTGGCTGGGTGCGGCTTCTCTACAAGGACCCCCTTGCGCAAATTGTCGTGAATGGTCGTGTTTCCACTCGGTTTAGTCTTGGAAGAGGCACTCGTCAGGGATGTCCCTTGTCTCCGTTATTGTTTGCCCTAGCCCTAGAACCCCTTGCTGCGGGGATCTGATGGGAACCCTCGATGAAGGGTATTCAATGGTCTCCAGAATTTGAGGATCTCATCTCGCTCTACGCGGATGATATCTTACTGTATATGACCTCACCCCGAAAGTCATTGATGGTTCTGTGCGATGTCTTGGCCTCCTTCGGTAAGAATTCTGGTTTGGTTATCAATTGGGTGAAATCCTACTTATACGTTCTCTCTGGTGATGTCCCTCTTCTCCCAAGTACCTGCCCTATTCAGGTGACCCTGACGGGATTTAAGTACCTCGGCATCTTTATCTCATTGGATCCTATGGCCCGTTATGAACGGAATCTTCTCCCACCCCTGGCTAGTTTGAAACAGGACGTCGCAGGTTAGCGTAGGCTTCCGCTTTCGCCGCTTGGTCGTGCGGCCCTATTTAAAATGATGTCTCTGCTTCGTTTTTTGTATGCCCTCCAGAACACTCTCGGTATTGTCCCCGCTAGCTATTTTCACACTGTTGAAGATCTTCAGAGGAAGTTGATATGGGACGGTAGACCTCGTATTGCTCTTGCTAAATTGACGCTCCCCTGGTATGATGGGGGAATCGCTCTCCCTGATATCAAACGCTATTACTGGGCTGCTCAATTGGGTGCCATCAACCATGGTATGTATGGTCCTGCATTAAATCCTGCTTTTTCTATGGACAGATGGCTGCTACCCGGGGGTAACTACTATAGGGCGCTCTACTCAAAATCGGTGGTTAAGACTCTTTCGGGGCCTACAAAAACGGCGGTGCGCACGTGGCAGGACGCTAATACTTCCCTGAGGTGGAAAGATCGTTTAACTCTAGCTACACCGCTCTTCTGTTCGGACAAGCTTGGGAAGTTATGGAAGACCAAGGGGTTCGATACATGGGACCTTATTGGTATTAGTAGGGTGGGTGACCTCTGGGTGAAGGGCCAGATGAAATCATTTGAGATGTTAAAGACGGAGTTTGAATTGTGTGACACGGAGTACTTTCGCTATGTCCAGATTCGCCATGCTTTAATGTCGGTCTTTCCTTCAGGTGAGGTGATTCGGGAGTCGTCCCCACTTGAGGATCGGCTGTTGGATGGCCATGTCCCCGACAGTACCATCTCCCTTGTTTACAAGAAATTAATTAATAATAGGCCTGATCTCCTGCTACATCTCTGGGATATGTGGACCCGTGACGGCCTTGAATTGGATGACGAGGACTGGCAATCTCCGATCTCCTCCCCTAAGGAGGTCGCGATTCCAGCTCGACTCCGACTGGTACAACTTAAGATCCTCCACAGGATTTACGTCACGGGCCCCCGTTTGGTCCAGATGGGCTTTTCTGAGGAGGGATTATGTAAGCGAGGATGTGGGCAGGTGGCTACCTTTCTTCATATTATTTGGGAATGTCACGAGATTGCTGCTTTTTGGAGTGGGGTCCATGAGGTCATGAAGGAAGTGACTGGTATTGCTCTCCTGTCAGAGGCCATACGCTGCTGGTTAAACGTCTGGGAACCAACATTATATTGTGTCCCAGACTCAGTGGGCATCCCTGGGGGCCATGATTGCCAAACAAGATATTGCTCAGTTGTGGGGGTCCCAGAGGCCTCCTACAGTGGACTTATGGAAGGAAAACATGGACTGGTGTATGTTCAGGGAAAAGACGGTGTACCTAGCCAGGGGCCGTCTCTGGAAGTGGTGTAGGGTGTGGGGACCTTGGAATCGTTACTGTGGAAATATATGTATACCGCCTGCAATCGATAACATTGATGCTCCTCCTTTCCCCTGACCCATACATTTTGACCATTCTCTTGTATTGTTATTATATTTGACCCTTGCTCCCCCCCATCCCCTCTCTTTATATCGATTGCTGTTCAGTGTATGTTTCCTCCCTTAATTGAACTGGCACTTTGTACAATATGTATCATGCCTTGCTTGTTTGTATATTTCAATAAAAAGAAACAAAAAAAAATGAGATGCATCTGGACTTGGCGTAGCTGTTGGCCCCCATCTGATTCCCTCAGAGACTAAGTGTCTTCACCCTCAGGTCCTGGGTTCTTAGATGTGTTCTCCTGTGGTTGTTTGGGCACCACAATGATGTTTTGAATATTTTTATAAATTTTTCCTCCAGAGCGTCAGGCGACTCACCAGAAAAAGTATCTTACCCGCAGTTCTACAGCATTGGTTTGGATTTCAGCTTTGTCCCGGGTGGAGCTGTGGGCACTACAGAAATAGTGACAAAGACCTTTACTGCGTTGGTACTTAAAAGAAATTTCAACATTTTTCTTCATTGAAGTGACAAAGTCCCATTTTTAAGCATTTTTGGTGCATTTGACTCAGGCTCCATGGTGGTTGGTCTCAAATCGCGTCTACATCCTCATCTAGCGTTACCATTTACCTTTGGCACTTTGTTTTTTGGGCGTATTTTCATCTGAACTTTAAAAACAAATACATTGTTTTTGTATCATTTTGTTTAATCCATTTTTTCAATTTTTCTAATTTGGTTTGAGATTTTCTTTGCTTGGTGTCTTTATTACTGTTTTAGTACTGCATAAACACATTGCTCTAAGGTAAGTCTGTCTGTTCTGTACCATAGCTACCAAGGGGCTGGGCTGAGGTTAATGTAATGCCTTTGTGAGTTCACCCAAAAAGAAGTCCTATTATTCCTTAAGGTGGATAGTTCTTAACCACAAATTATAATCCACGTTCTTACATTAGTGTTCAGCTGTGACATCCAGGATATTTGTTTTCGCAGCACCACAGAGTGATTTAAGTTGAAAATGTACATATCTTTTGGTTTTAATTGCATCTTTTTTATATAAATATATTCCTGTTCTTTATTTTGAAGCCTGGGAGGGGTATGTAAGCTACAGTCCACCTCAGAGAAGAATGAGGATGAAGTTGAAGAATAAAATGGGGATCACATTGAAGAGAACCCAGTGCCAGAAAGGGGTTTTCTCAAGGAATAGCATCACCTGCATTGTCCTGGGCAGGGAACAGTGTGTTTTAAAATTGAAGCTGACCACCCTGGCCCTTAAGGGCTGTTGCTTTATTGGATTGAACTTCACTGAGTTATTTGCAGCTATTATTGTACTTGTTATTGCTTGCCATGCTAATTACATATTTCATGATTTTGCCTAACAATATTTTACATAAACACCTTAATATCTTCACCCGTGTCTGTCATTCTTGCTGGGAATATCTTAACTCCCAATATTGTTTAAAGCCCATCAGAAATAGAGACGGATCCAGAAGGGGAGAACCAAAGTCTGGAAAGAGACCTCACCTCTTCTGGTACGAGCTGTTGGCGTACTCTTGGTGAGGTTATGAGAAACTGTTGGTGCGTTGACAGATCTGGTTGCTGAAATGAAGGTTCTGATTGGATCAGGTCTGCACAAAACAATCTAATTGGCTATAGAACCAGTTAATGTACATTCATGTTCCAGGCAGTTCCCCCATGATTCAAATTGACCACGTCCCAATCTGATCCTTGTTTGGTAAAATTAGTTGGCTGTAGAAAGGTCACGTGAGTATCAATAGGGACCTATGCGAATGTGTTGGACGAATGAGAAGTGACCTGCTAGGTAATATGTGCCCGAAACTGTAGCAGCAGTGGAATGCAGAAGACACATTTTGAGAATAATTATTATGTGACTGTAGATCTTGTATTTGTGGGGATGATATTCTTCGATGTTTGAATCTGACCAATGTGGGATTTGTTATATGGGCAGTAAAGTAGAGAGAATTGCCTCAAGTTGAATTACTCAATTATACTTATCTGCTGAGGTGAGGTGTGGTGTGAGGTGCTATTGGGCACACCAAGATAGGAAGTAATGTTGTGCAAGTGCATTATTCTTGCTTACTGCCAGTTCACTCCTTGATGCACAGGAGTGAGAGTACTGGACATGGTAACTCCCACAGGTCAAGAGTCTACAGTTGTGTGATAGTAGCTAGCCCTCTTGTTATTATGGAGATTCCTGTTTAGAGGAAATAGACAAACAACAAATTGTGGTAGTTCAGGACGTCCTGGCAGTGTTTGGGTGTTGTGTCATTTGGTGCCATGCAGGGTTTTGAGGGCAAATACCATAGCTGCGCTGCAATAGGTTGACCTTTGACAGAGACAAGCTGGTACTGGTGGGTAGATAGTGAACACAGCAGTACAGGCAGTGTGTGAGATTGTAACAGAGAGTAATTGAGATGGCGTCAGTATGGGGAATCCCTTTGCAAAAAAGAAAAAGACGTGAATAAGAAAGAGAAATTTCCACCAGAAGACACACTAGCTACCAAAATGGCAGCAAAGAAAGGGTTACACATGTACTTGTTGCTTATCAAGTGGCACAAATACACGTCCAAGGATGGAAAATTATGATTCCCACTGAGTGGGACTTTCCGTATTCCCAGAATAAAAAAATCTGAGAATGTATGTTATGGAGAAAACCAGAGGAGAAGGGGAAATCTAAAAACAAGTCAGAAGCAGAAAGCAAGGAGGAGGAGGATGCCTTCATAGATGAGCGCCTCAACATAAGACCACCCCCATGTAACACAGCAGGCCCACTGAGTGCCACAGCTCCATATGCAACTGAGACTACGACAGAAAATGAAACCCCTACAGAAGCCTGAGCACTCCCAAGTTAATCAGAAAGACCTATTTTGACCTAAAGAGAAATCGAGTCATAGATCGCGCTCAAGGCGCTGCTCCAAATTGCTGGGGGCTTCTAGCCTCCGCGTCGATGAAAACTAATATTGATTATCATAACCACAGAATGGAAGCGGAGAGTTATGAGTACAATGTTTGTTGGCTGATGAACACATTTCCAGGGCCTCCGTAGGACCTTTCCCCCTATACCCTTCTCTCAGTATCTGAAAATTGTTTCAATGCAGGGGGGTAGTTTACTGGGATCCATTGGTTTGGGGTTATGCTCTGCCCCCTGTTGGTACAGGAGCTGGGCTCCAACCGCGACAGATACTTCAACAGTTCTGAGGTATTCAACAGGGTGGGTGGGGGGAAGGGGAATGAGTACTTATGTTGTTTGTGTTGTGCCATGTTCTCTTAATGCTTATGATCTTCATGCCATGCGAAAAGTCATGCCATACCTTTATTCTTTACACTGTGTTATATGTCAGATCCTGCTGGCAGGCTCTACATAGTTAGTTGGAATATACAGGAGCATTGGACAAGATCAAGAGAGGAGTGGTCCTGCGTCAGGCCAAACACGCTTCAGCTGATGTCCTGCTCTTACAGGAAACCCTCCTTCTGGGTTCCAAAGTGCTATGTATTCCTCGGTTTGGCTATGTACAGGTCTTCCATACTAGTTTTTATAAGGGGTTTCAGTGGAATGGTTGTCCTTATTCATTGGCGAATCCCCTTTAGACATACTAATACATGGTCTGACCCCCCAGGGCAGATATATGTTGGTGACTGGCACGTTATATGGAGAACTCGTTACCTTCGGCAGCATTTATGTGCCCCCCCTTTTCTGATTCATTTGTGGAATGCCTGCCTAGAATAATATTAGAGATACTCAAGGACCTAGTTGGGGGTTGGGAATGCTCAGCAAAACACGACTAAAATCACTGGTTTGGGACATGGGCAACCCCATCTCAGTGAAGTATATGATTTCCTTTCATTTACACGTGGCGACATTTACCCCCTTCAGTACAAAGCTACACGTACTACTCTGCCGTGCATGATTCATTCTCACATTTAGACTATATATTAATACCAAGCACTTACTTTTATCGCATTGCGGTGGACGATATCTTGCCTAGGGGTCTGTCGGATCACTCCCCAATAGCGTTGACAATGCGGCTGGCCATAGCTTGCCCTCCCTTTCAACATGGCATCTTCACAATCCACAATATAAAACCTTTATGCATCAGGCCATTACAGCTTATTTTACTGAAATCTTAGGAACAGTGCGCTCGCCGTTGACCATTTGGGAGGCTATGAAGCCAACTCTTAGAGGTGCCGATATATCATTTTGCACCGCCCAACGGAAGAAGCGCCGGAGAAACGTTGCTTCAGGCAGAAGCTCAAATATTGAATTTAGAACAACAGAGTCGAGATGTGGAGGGTGGGCAAATTCGCCGCCAGCTCTTTTTTGCACAACAAGCCCACACCAATGTTTTGCAAGATGAAGCCAGGCAGGCTTGGCTGGTTACCTGCAGCCGAATATATCAATAGGGTGATAAGTCATGTTCTCTCCTACATCTCCTATGCCAACGGGTGTCTCACTCGCTAACCACACCTGGCATTCTGGTCAACGACGGCCAAACGCTGACAGACCCAGCCCAGATTGCGTCCAGCTTTGTGACAATTGCCGAACTATATGCCGCCAAACGATGTATTACGTGCTGCTGTGAATAACCGTTTTATAGATGACCTACCTCCCAAAGCCTTGTCCGATATGAGTGGAACCTGATGCCCCCCATCAACTGAGGAGCTGAGTGCGGCGCTCACAGACCTACGCACAGGCAAAGCTCTGGGTCCCGACGGCTTCCCGTGCGGGTTCTACAAACTCTTTCAGTCCCAGTTTGTTACCCACTATTTAGAGGTGGTAAACGTGGCCCTCAAAGAGGGGAGACTCCTGCAGGATTTGTGGCATGCCGAGTTTGCAGTATTTCTTAAGTCTGGACGACCCCAAGACCAGCACTCATCTTACCGCCCCATATCACTGCTGAATGTGGAGGCCAAACTTTTGGCCGAGGACATCGCCAATCGTATCCTCCCCTTTATGTCCAACCTCGTTCATCCAGATCAGGCGGGCTTTCTGCCAAGTCGGGCCGCCTGACATAATATTCGACGGGCCCATAACGCAATTCCAGCGATTGATCATCTGGATGGTCTGGCAGCATTGCTGCTGGCTGATATAGACAGAGCGTTTGATTCCTTGGGATGGACGTACCTGTTTGCTCTCCTGCAGCGCCTTAATATTGGAATGCGTCTCCTGTCTTATATCCGGCTACTATATACGGATATCACTGCTTCAGTTAGAGTAGTTGACGCGGTCTTGAAGCCCTTCTTTATAGGGCAAGGCACTCACCAGGGCTGCCCTCTGTCTCCCTACTTATTAAAGCTGGCACTGGAACCACTGGCATCATGGGTTCGGGATGGAGGGATTTGAGTAGCTAGGGGGATATCAGTTCGGATCGCTCTTTATGCAGACAACGTCCTCTTCTTTATATCGGAGCCACGTCGGACGGGGCCTCGTCTGCTCTGCATTATGCAGCTATTTAGAGAGACCTCTGGATTATATATAAAGGCCCGGAAGTCGATACTCTGGACTCAACGCCGAAACTCCGAAATAGGTGCGTGGGCTGCAGACATCACGATAGCCACAACAGGGTTTAAATACCTTGGGGTCTACCTGGCGTCCTCCCAATCGGTGTCATGGAATAGAAACATCACCCCCATTTGCCTACGCATCCAGGCCGAAAGGAAGTCCTGGGCACGTATGCCTCTATTTATATTGGGTAGATCGGTGATTTTTAAAATGATGTCACTCCCTTGCCTCCTTTACCAACTGCAGAATCATCCCTTTCCAATATCACCTGCCTGGTTCCGACAGCTTAATTACAGACTGAGCTGCTTCCTTTGGAATGACTAGACCGCTAGAGTAGCGCTAAAAATATGCTGCCAGTCTACCTATTGTGGACGGGTAGCATCGCCAGATATTCAATCGTCCCATGCAGCATCTCATCTCTTAGTGCTAATCGACTGGTGGTACGGAAATAGGAATGACCAGGCATATCAGGTAGAACGATGGCTCATGGGCAACACCCTACCACATTTGTGCCTACAGCTCCCACCTGCCATGCGGGTGGGTTTTGGAGTATGGAAGCAGTCACTGCGCAGAATGGGATGGTAGGGAAAACTAACCAGAGAAACTCCTCTTTGTCAGACTGGTCTTATGCCACAGGACCGAGGTCACAACTTGTCTGTCGGAAGTACTGGGATAGAAAATACCCTTATCCCCTAAGCTTGCACTACAACATGTCGCCGAAGGGATTGGGGGAAATTTGTATAAACAACATCTATTGTTCTTGGGCTTTATCCTGGCCAAAAGGGATATAGTTAGGGCATGGAAGGACTCAGCTCTGCCAAACTTGGGGCATGGAGGGCGAGTTTGGACTGGTGTAAGAAAATGGAACAGCCTGTATTTGAAGCACGGGTTGCCCGCAGAAGCATTTCAAAATCTGGAAAAACTGGGCAGATTTTCGAGGTCTTATCTTAGATCCCCTCCACCACGCTCTCCTGACGTTGAAACCACTGAATGATAGATCAGAGGGACGGAAGATGATACAAGGGCTTGTAATATATGGGAAGTGGCTTGCAAGGTATGTTCAACAGATTATTGTATTGCACATGGCACACTTGTTTTTTTTTTTATTTTTTTTTTTTAAATTAAATTTATTCAGTGCAACAGCTACCCGAAGGTTTCCCGGTGCTAGGAACGCAAAAAGAGCAGATATCTCAGTGCAGATGGAAAATCTATTGATTAAAAAGCCAAGTTTTTAAATCCTTACGGAACGTCTGATACTCTGGCTCAGTGCGAAGCAAAAGAGGCATTGAGTTCCAAACTACTTACCTTTTTTCCCCTTCCTAGCATATATGGCGGATTCTAATTTTTGAATTGATAACACCTTACCCAACCATTGATGATATGTGGGAGGATTAGGGTCAAGCCAAGCCGAAGCCACTAGAAGTCTAAAGATGGCCATTACAACAAATACAAAGTTCTCATTATTCACAAGACTCTCCGGGTTGACCCCTAGTAGCATTACAGCTGGGTTTAAATCTATTGTGGTTGACAATACATTCTGAAAGAAATTCCCCCTGTTTTATACTATCTAGTTGTGGACAGAGTGAAAAAATATGCATTATATCCGCTTCTGCGCTACCACACCTAAAACAGGTGGTTCCCGAAAGACCCCCCCATTGGGCAATTTTCGCTGGTGTGTAGTACAGATGATATAGAGTCTTATAATGTTGAGCTTGTAGAGATGATGAACACAACAGTTTAATTCCCATCTCTAGCGACTCCGAAAAAATGTCACTGGTTGTATCCAGATCTTCAGACCACTTATTAACCCATTTATCCATATCGTCATTCTTTAAAGATGTCATCTCCAAGTAAAATCTTTTTATGGTACAATCAGTACCTGCCTCTATAAGATCCATCAATACATTTGTTTCAAAACCCAGAGGACCTCCTCTTCTATTTATTAAGCAACTTCTTATTTGGAGGTATTTAAAAAAGTGCTTTGAATCTAAAGTATATCTATTCTGTAATTCTACAAATTGTAGTATACCATGAGATCCCTGGATATCTCCAATCTTTCTTATCCCCCGCCTCTCCCAATCTTGGAATACAGCACCTGAGAAAACCATGCGAGGCAGGGAGGGGTTATTTTTGAATCTGGTGTAAGCATTATATTTTCCAATTCCTATCTTTTTCGATATTCCCTTCCATATATTATAAGCAGCCATAATGGTCTTAAACCGCGTTCTTTTATAATAACTTTCCTCAGTGAATCGTAAAAAAATATTTTCCGCATTTTTACCCAAAACCAAACCAAAAATAACAAGTGAACCAATATTGTCCCATCCATCCATCTCTGCCCCCCCAACCAATCCCAACATATTTTGGAGTGCAGCAGCCCAGTAATACAATTTTAGATCTGGTAAAGACCAACCCCCGCGCTCCCGTGGGAGTGACATATATCTCAAAGCCCTGCGTGTCTTTCCTCTGGCCCATATAAACCGATTAATCATCTGCTCGCAGATTTTGAACCATTTATTGTCAAATAGAAGTGGAACTGCCCTAAAGATATACAAAGATATACCATCATTTTGATGATATTGACTCGGCCTACTAACGATAGGTGTAGATTTTCATACCGATCCAAATCTTTCTTTGTTTTATTTATTATTGGAACAATGTTATTTTCCACTAGATTATTTAAGTCGGCTGAGATATTTATTCCTAAATAAGTCCCTGCCTGGACAGCTCGATTATCTTCACACAAAGTCGCTGAATTTTTAATGATCTGTGTCTTCGAGGCATTTAGAGCGTATCCCGAAATCTGACCAAATCTATGAGCCTCTTCTTCTATAAAGACTGTTGCCTCCGTAGGGTTTGGTGTTATCACTGCTACATCATCAGCATAGGCCAATATCTTACATGGTCCCACTAATGTTGGTAATGGTGTTATCTCTGGGCAAAGATCTAGCTTACGAATCAGTGGATCCATATACATGGCAAACAGTAAGGGGGAACATGGACATCCCTGCCGTGTTCCTCTTTTAATCATAAATTGACCCGTAACTCCCCCATTAACTCTGAGGGCAGCGATCGGTTCTTTGTACAAGGTCTGTAAGGCTTTTATGAAACCACCCCTGAATCCAGCTCTAACTAAAGTGTGCCACAGATAGTCCCAGGAGACCCGATCGAATGCTTTCTCAGCATCTAGCAACATTACTGCCATCGGATCTCCTGTGACCTCAGCGGCATCGAACAGCGTTATAACTTTCCTTGTGTGATGAGTTGTTCCTCTACCAGGAATAAATCCGTGCTGGCTATAACTTACTAGACCGCTTATTACCCCAGCAAATCTCCTTGCCAGAGCTTTTGAATATATTTTGGTGTCATTATTCATTAATGTAATGGGGCGATATGACCCAGGTTCAGTCGGCGGTTTTCCTTTTTTTTAAATTAACACAATGTCTGCACCCCCCCAAGACTTTGGAATAGACTTGCCCGACTGTGCAGCTTGAATCGTTTTGGTTAGCTCTTGGGCGAGCATTCCCCAGAAAGTTTTATAAAATTCTAAAGGTATCTGGTCTGGGCCAGCAGCTTTTCCTGAAGGGAGGTTACACATAGCATCTTTAATCTCTTCAGCATCTAACTGTTTTTCCAATCTATCTGCATCTTCGTCCAGAACCCTCTCCACTGGGATATACTCAAGATAGTCCCTAATCTCATCACTCCCACATGGGTGTTGATGATCATATAAGTTCTGATAGAATTTCCTAAAAACTTCCCTGATTTCTTCCGGATCTTTTTGCAGATTACCATTTTCATCCCTAATTTCTCTAACTGTTCCTTCTGCCGCTATCTGCCTAGTGCGCATGGCGAGTACATGCCCGACTTTTTCATTATATTCATAACACCTCTCCCTTCTAATTGTATAATATGCTGCCGCTTTTTTCGCCAAATCATCTTCAGCTTCACTTTTTACTTTTATAAGATCTAAAATAGATTGCTCTACTGGTTCCCCTCTATTAACACAGTTATTGAGTTGTTCTTCTGCCTTTAACACAGCTTTCTCTAATTCACCTTGCCGAATCCCTTCTAATTTACGTTTATAACTGCTATAACTACATGTTTCGCCACGGACGCCCGCCTTAAAAGCATCCCAGATAACTCCAACCGAGGCACTTCCTCTGTTGTTTTCGAAAAACTCTGTGATCCATTTTGACATATGTGATATATAGTCATCCTCTAAAAGGAGCCTTCTTTCGAATGTCCATACCCGATTAGTTCTTAACCCTCCTTCTAGCTTCATTGTCAGCAATACTGGGTTGTGGTCACTGAGGATTCTTGGGAGCCTATCTATTTTAACCCGTGACATTAAGTTATTAGACATCATAAAATAATCCAATCTAACACAAACTTGATGTGGTGCAGAATAATATGTATATCCTTTTTGTGCTGATCTGATTGTACCCCAGACATCAATCAAATTATTATTGATCAAAAGATCGACAAGGGCCTTATGGACTCTTTTCTTCCGTCCTTTATAACAACTAGTCTGTCCTATTCCCAAACCTTCTGCCCCATTAATGTTCAAGTCTCCCCCTATAATGACCTGGGGTGGCCAAATGGCCAGCTCAGAGTCTAAAAACTGTAATACCTCCGGGTCATCCTGCGTAGATCCATAAACTGCGACCAACGTTGTCCACACACCTTCCATCATTATCTCCGCTATCGCCCACCTTCCCCATTTATCCTCTACTTTTCTCCCAATTGTCACATTTTTACTCCTTGACAAGATAGCGACCCCTCTATTTTTTGCACCTTGTTTAGAACTTACTATTAAGTGGAAGCCCAGCTGATTGAGACAGTACTCTTGCGTATTCATTATATGTGTTTCTTGCAGAAATATGAAATCTACATTCAGCTGTCGTAATCCGATACCAACCTTTTGCCTTTTTTGGACATCATTTAGGCCACGAACATTCCATGTTAGAAATCTAAGTGACATATTTAAGTTTACTGGGACCATTGACTGCCTGTTCACTTGTATTTCTTTTTTTAATGGGTTTGATCTCTGCTACAGCTAATACCAAAAAAGGATAATTCAGAGTTTTGATACTCTCTTCCATCCTCACTTCTTCCTTACAGCCATACTGCTCATGCGCCTGATTCAGAATACATCCTTCGTGATACCCATATATTTCAATACCATTGTGCCCTGCCCTTGTGCTCTCCCTCCCCCCCTCCCAGAGACCCCTCCCTCAGGAACCCCTCCCTCAGGAACCCTCCCCCCCTACGGGCAAATAGGTCCGTAAGACCTATATTTGACCGACGCATGCCTCCGGGATGTGTCACCCTCCTCCCCCTCCTGACTTTCCTAATTCTTATATGTCATTTGAAGTGCTCACCTACTAAGAAGTAAAAGAAAACATTTTAAACTCTATCTAACGAGACCAATCCCCTCCTACCTGGTTAAACAGCAATATAACAACCCATCAATAATTTCAAACAAGTTCATCTTGCCCAAAATCTTCAGAGTAAATATGCAAGGAAAAAAAAAATACAAAATAAAAAAAAATACAAAATAAAGAAAAAATTGACATGCACATGCGAAAACGTAATCTATCCTTAGATACCCTATAAAGTACCTATCTCTAACTAATGAGTTGAAAAACTACTATTCCATAGCATTATTACTCTGTCCTCTACTCTTTACTTTTTACGAGGTATATTTCTGACAACCCCAGCTTGTAAATCTTGTGAATCTTGGACCTCTGGGATCTTGTTATGAGACTTTTGATGACCTCTATTTTCTCTCAGAAAAGCAAGATATTCTTGCGCCATAATTTCTGAGTGGAAGACTCTGTATTTGCCGTCTACTCCAACTTTTAGACGTGCGGGGAACATTAAATAAGCCTCACACCCTATATTTTGGAACGGGGTGATAAGTTGCCTCATCCGCCACCTTCTTTCCACTGTGGTATGGCAGAAATCAGGGCGGGCAAAAAATTCAATTTCCTTATAGGAACGTTTAGACTGTGGTTTTGCCTTATTGATTATCTCTTCACGTAAGAGGAAATTCCCGATATATAACAATATTGCACGGGGCTTGCCCTGTGATTCTTTTCGAAACATCGGGAAACGGTGCGCTCTTTGAACCTCATGATCCCAGTCCCACGAGGTCAGCTCTGGGAATGCACCTTTCAACAAATTGATGACGAAACCACGCACGTCCCCATCCTCTTTTCCCTCTTGTATTCCAATTAATCTAACATTGTTCCGCCTTTGTCTGTTTTCAAATTCCTCCAGCTTCCAGAGCATATCCGCTGTTGTCTTACCGTGATCCTTGTTAGCATCTTGCATTTTGACAAAATCATCTTCCAGTCTTCCTGTTCTGACCTCTATCTCAGAAACTCTCTCGACCATCTCTTCATACATTCTGTTCACCTTGTGAAGAGAAGATTGTATTTTTTTATTTGCATGTCTAGCCCTCCTACTGGCTCTCTGACTCTCCGCACGAGCCTCACTCTGGATTTGTTTTAGGGTAGAAAGTAATATTTCGAAGTTCGCAGCACCACCTTCAGCACCTCCCTCTGCCCCCCGTGGGCTGGGCTCATACAATTCTGCTTCTGCTCCGACAGGCTCTCCAGACTGAAGTATTCCACTTTCGACTGTATTGTCCCAGACAAGTTGTTTAGCTACTGTTTTCACATGTTTCCTGCGAGGAACTCTGGCTTGAGTCTTTCGCCTGAGATTGTTATTTTTAGACTTAACCTTATACATAGGAATATTATCCGTCACAGTTTCCCTCATTTCCTTTATGACATTTTTTGATTTTGTTTTTATAACCTTCAGGGCTGTCTCTTGCTCTATGGGTTCTGTGTCGCTATCAGAGGCTACAGAGACACTATCTGATTTCGATATATTAGTCTCTGTGCCTGAACCTGCTACAGAGTCCGCTGAGCTGCCCAGTTCTGAGTCTGTATCCGATAGAGAATCTCGGACAGAGCTGGTGAATTCACTTCCGTCATCCTCCTCATCATCCACCTCGTCATTTCCAGTAAAGAAAATCTCCTCGCCTGGTGATGCCAATATCGATTCAGGAATATTTTGTACCATCATTAGATTCATGTCCTTTCTAATCTCAAGAGTAGAGCTATTTATCAACTGTTGCGACGAGGTAGTTGCTATCTCCTTGTCCATCACCTTTGTAACTGTCTGCTCATCTGCACTCTTACTGGCATTATTTTCATTATTTTCATTGTGGACATTATTCAGTTTAGTCACAATACCAGGACTCTTATGTGACTCTAAAGATGTTTCTACAGACACCTCTACCGTTTTTTTTCCATCTTTATGTTTGTCTTTCTCATTGTGGCCATTTAAAGTTTCAGCCGACTCCTGGCCCTTTAAACTCTTAGCTCCGCCCCCCGCAGGGACTGTATAAGAGGCGGTCTCTCCCCCAGGCTCTGTAACGTCATTCTTACCTTGGAGCTCCATGTTACCTGTGCTCCCCACAGCTCCGTTGGCTTCAATGCTCTCCATATGCAGGGGGTTCTGTTTTGCCCTGCACAGTGCTGCTAACGTTGGAACTGAAAGTGTCAACTGCGCTATTGGCTGAATACTTGCTGCCGCTGCTGCCACAGGTAAGAAAGACTCCACGATCGTAGTCTGCCTCAGCGCTGCTTCTCTTCCCGCCATTTCATTAAAGGCAAGCTGTGTCTCAGTGTTCCTTTTAGCCGATCTAGGCAGTGCTGCGTGTTTCTTTGTTTTTTCTCCCGTCTCCCTTTCGCGCAGCTTCCTTGCTTTCGCCTCTTTTGCTGCCTCCCGTCTCAGCTGCGCCTTTGTTCTTGCTTTGGCTCTGAGGTTGGAGGTGAGAGCGGGACCGTCAAGAGATATATCCTCTTCCTCATTCAGGTAAGAAACTTGGTTTGCAAATATGGGAACCCCTAATTCGATGGAAGCAAGGCCCTGATTCTTGATTATTGATTGTCGGGAGGGGGGGGGGGGGGAGGGGGAGTGAGATTTTGGTGTATAGCATTCTGTTTGTCTATTGTGTATATGGCCTATCTTGGTATAACCCTGTATGTTTTGGTATTGTATATGTATATTTTTATATTCCCATTGTATATATGAATGCGCGCTGTACCATTTTGAATTCAATTGTGCCCTGCTCATGTTTTTAAAAAAATATAAATAAAAATTTAAAAAAAAAAAAAAAAAAAAAAAAAGAGTTCCAAACTACTGGAGCCAGATGGGAGAAAGAGCGTCCACCCATTCTGGTTCTTTTAATCCTCGGAATTTGAAAATACTGCTGATTAGCGGATCAAAGGGAGCGCGTAGGTCGGTATTGATGCACTAAGGTCTGAAGGTAGTGAGGTGCTACTCCAGCATTGATCCTATGCATATAGCATAGAGTTGGTTATAAAGTTGTGGGCTGCAGTTACCAAGCCCGAAATGTTTATTTCTATATTCTAGAAATATTATGCAAAAGTGGCCAGATTGATTTCTATAATTCTGACCAGAACAAGCTGTATTTCTCCTGTTCGAGATGTGATTGTCTTATTTGCTGACTTAATAAAACTTTGTTTTGAAAAAAAAAAAGAAACCCCTATTTTGTCCCCTGCTCAGCCCTCGGCAAACACAGCTTTCATCAGGTGCTTCAAAACCATTTCCTGCTGAGGCTGTTGCTAGAATGAGACGTACTCCACAGAGACCCAATATACTGCAGCTGACAGCTTAGTTTGAAGAAGTTGTTGAGGGAAATGTAGGGATGGATTTCCTGGGACACTACAACAAGAGTAAATTGCTCTACATGAACAAGGAAGCTGTGATAGCACGAGATGCGAATTCGAGGATGGAGGGTGGTGGATGAATGTGGTGTTGATTTGCCATGAAGAAAAAACTGCGTAAAGCAAGGGTGACGATGAGCGAGAAGAAGTTGAAATTCCTGAAGTTGATGGGGTTGAAAACACAAGTGAGGGAACTCATCGAGAATATCAGGGTTTGGAGTGAGACCAAGAAATTTAGAGAAATGTGGACCCAGAAGGAAACGGTTAAGGTTAAACGAAAGAAGGAAGTTACATAAGAAATTCAGGGGAGGCTGCAGGAGAATCAGTTATGGAATACCCTCCAGTACAGGGAGGAGCAAATGTACATGTCCCATGTTCCCAGATGGATCTCTTCCATTTTACTAATTATCTCCTTAAGTTAAGGGAAAATCTGGATAAGTGGTACACACAGATGGACCATTTTGTGGACATTTCAAAGATCCTTTGGGAAGACTTAAATATATTGTTCAAAGTTGGGGTCCCAAAAGATTTGTGGGCAGAATGCAATAGAGCAGTTGTGTGGCTGAACCAGGACCCCCTAGGATAGTGTGAATTAATGCACCTTCACCCTTGCTAAAGACAAAACATGAGAAGGCCATAAAACCCCTAAAAACTAAGGCTCCACAAAAGGAAATAAATTGGCCAAATACCTTCTGAAGAACCTACAGAGGCTGTGCATGCATACTTTTATAGGTTGATGCAGGTGTACAGGAAACATAGTGGACTAAAGGATCAGTTTGGAGATTACTTGGGAGGGTTCCTTGCTTTTTTTGTGCAAGGGCTACAGCATGAAATCAGTAACCAGTTCACCCAAGGTGTTCATTACTGGCAGACTAAACCCCTATGACTAGATCCTGGAGAATGCAAATATATTGCAGTGATATGTCAGAAGCTAATCAAAAGGGACTCAAGAAAAGGTTCATCATCGCACAGCCCTAATTAGCGCAGAACAAAGGTATGAGGGGACTTAAGGTACTCCATCAAGGACTCCCGTATTGGGATAAGCATGCAGGGAGTTTCGGCATATGAAGGAGGTGCCCAAGGACTGGGAAGAGGTTGAGGTAACACATCAGGAATTAGCATACAAGGCCTTAAGATTGTTACCTCATGACACATTTGTAACACGTGGGAATGTCACTAAAATCCAGATTGAGCAATGATTGATGTCTAGGCAGCCAATTCTATGATGCAGGGAGAAACTCCTCTGAAACCAAGACTCACTATGTCAGGTCATAGATCCCAAAACCTAGCATGTCACATAGTTGCCCCGGCTATATGTAACTGTAGGGAGTAAATTCCCATTTCCAGCCCAGCAATAGAGTTCCCCAAAACTCATTTGGGTCTCAGAATAGACCTGTTCCAATGAGGTTCTATAGTTCCAAAGACTTTGACCATGCCCAGTGACGGTGTCTGAGGAGGGAGGAGGAATGCATGCTTGGTGCTGTCGTAGAAGTGCACCAGAATCCACCGCATGTAGCTGGAGAGGTCAAAGGTCATCACGTTTCCTTCTTGATAGACACAGGAGCCGCTGACTTTATCGTTAGAACAGTTGAGATCCCGAACCTATGCCTTTCGGGAAAAGTAGTTTAAGTTGTAGATACTATAAATCACTAGCATACCAATCAGATTACAACCACTGTGTCAGCAAAAATAGGAGACATCAAAGTACAACATCAGTTGGTGGCATATGATTCAAGCCCTGTAAACTTGTGGAGAAGGGATGTCCTTCGCAAACTCAACTTGGTCATTTACTGTTACGCAGCATGGAGTTGGGATCAAGATCCAAGCTGCAGATGAAGAGTTCAAGCTACAAATGCTGGAACCTGTTGTCAGGTTGTATCCGGTCAATACCAATAATAATCTGCCCATTAACTTAAATTAGACAGAGAGGACTTTTTGAATTTTACAGGGTGAGAAATCAGATTGATTAAAGGTGCAAAACTCCTATAGATAACCCTCTGGTCAACACAGTTTTTCCTCAAATGCGTCCTTACAAAATGACAGCCAGAGGCCATCGCAGGAATTACTCCTTCCATTGAGAGCATGATAGAGCTGGGCATTTTTAAGGATGTCATTGGAAGTCCACATAATTCACCGATTAAGTCTTTGCAAAAAATAAACAAAAAATGGAGGATAGTCCAGGATCTCTGAAAGATTAGCCAAATTGTTATTCCATTCAACCCTGTGGTACAGAACCCTATTGTGATTTTGTTTCAAATTCCCCCAGAAGCTGCATGGTTCACAGTCATTGACCTTTGTCAATAAATCAATCAATAAATCAATCAATCAATGAGGGGGTTGGTAAAGTGCAGCTACTCACCCGCAAGGGTCTCAAGGTGCCAGCATGGAGGGGGGCGACTCTGTTGAGTGCTGGGGTCAACCCAAGAGCCAGGTATTGAGGTCCTTCCTGAACTGGAGCAGTGTGGGAGCTTGCAGGAGATTTAGGGGGAGGTTGATCCAGGCCTTGATTGCGAGGTAGGAGAAGGACATTCCTCCTCTTCTGGTCTTGTAGATATGTGGAATGGTGTCCATAGTGAGGTCAGCTGATCGGAGGTGTCTTTTAGGTGTGTGGAAGAAGAGGCGATTCTTAAGGAATGTTGGTCCGGTGTTGTGGAGGGCCTTGTATGCATTAGTGAGGAGATTGAAGGTTATTCTTCTTTCTATAGGGAGCCAGTGGAGACACGGAGGTGTTGGGTGATGTGGCTGCGACGGGGGATGTATGGGATTAGTCTGGCTGCGGCATTTTAGACGGTCTGAGGTTTGCGAAGTAGTTTCTTGTTGATTCCGGCATAGGGAGCGTTGCCGTAGTCCATTTTTCTACTGATGAGAGAGTGCGTGACAGTTTTTCTGGATTTAGATGGACTCTGAATGTCTTTCGGAGTATGTAGAGGGTGTTGAAGCAGGCCGAGGATAACATGTTGATCTGGTGGTTCATTGTGAGCGATGAGTCTAGTATGATGCAGAGGTTTTGTGCATGGTCGTTCAGGGTGGGGGGGTTCTGAGGGCGGGGGGCCACCACGAGTCATCCCATGCCAATTGTGTGGAGCCAAAGATGAGGACTTCTGTTTTCTTGGAGTTGAGTTTTAGGCAGCTCTTCTTCATCCAGGTGGTGACAGCTTTCATCCCTTTTTGGAAGTTTGTTTTTGATGTTGGGTTCGTTGGTGAGGGAGAAGAATAGCTGGGTGTCATCAGCGTAGGAGACAATGTTGAGGCTGTGGTTTCTAACAATGGTTGCAAGGGGGGCCATGTAGATGTTGAAGAGGGTGGGGCTGAGGGAGGATTCCTGGGGCACTCCACAGTTGATCTCTGTTGGTTCTGTGAGGTAGGGCGGGAGTCTGAATCGTTGAGTTCTGCCGTGAGAAATTAGCATATCTAGTTGAGGGCCTTTCCATGGATGCCTGTGTTGTGGAGACTGGTGGCTAGTGTGCAATAGGAGACTGTGTTGAAGGCCACCAAGAAGTCTAGGAGGCTGAGAGCTGCCATTTGGCCATGGTCGAAGAGGGAGCAGATGTCGATGGCGGCGGCATGTAGGTCAGTCTCGGTGTTGAGGTTGCTGTGGAATTTGGACTGGGAGATGTCCAGAACGTTGTTAGTTGTCAAGTGTTCTTCTCAGTTCCCCTTCATGGAGAAAGCCAGTAAATCTTTGCATTTCTGTTTCAAAATAAGACTCTTGTGGGTGTTGTGCTCCTCAAGGGTACACCTAAAGTCCATCTTATTTCAACCAGATACTTACATAGAATTTAGAGTCTCTGTAGTTACCATGTGGCTTGACCCTGATCCAGTACCTTAATGATTTTCTGATTGAATCTATGACCAAGGAAGCTTGTAGGAAAGACATATTTGCTCTTCTCAACCATCTGGCTGAAAATAGGTACATGGTTCCCCCATCCTCCCCCCCGAAATCTACAGTATTGTCAAAAGGAAGTCATGTTTCTGGGACATCAGATAGAGAAAGGAGTTAGACGAGTGTCCCATGAACACATCAAAACAGTCCTTAAGATGTAGTTCCCAACCAGACAGAGAGAAATACCAATGTTCTTGGGCATGGTTGGCTATTGCTGACAATGGATTCCAAAATGTCCTTTATGCCAAAGCCTTTGCTGTGGCTGATGCACATTGGTGTCTATGATCCAGTACCAAATGATGATGAAGGCATAGAAGCCTTCCAGGAACTCGAAAATCTATGCCGCAGAGCACCTGCTCTTGGAATGGCTGTTTATACAAAATAATTTGTGTTTTTGTTGCCATGAGAGAGATGAGAGAGCCTTATCCATGCTAACACAGGTCCATGGGGAAACTAAGTACCCCATTAGGTATTTTTTAGCAACTCTTGATCCATTAGCTGCAGCATTGTCTGGTTGCCTAAAAGCTGTTGCAGCGGTAAGCCTCAGCAAACAGAAGGGGTAGTGATGGGATACCCGCTAATTGTAATGATCTCCATTTAATTGAAAACCTCAGGACTCGCATCCACTCTTAGCATTTGGCAAATCGTCACTTCATCCGCTATTACAGGATCATTTTGGCTGCTGGTAATGTTTCTATCAGAAGATGTAACACACAAAACCCTGCTTCTTTGTTACCAACCCCAGAGAGAGATGAGGAGGGAGACTTTGTCCATGATTGTGTGAGTGTAGCCGAGTTGTACAAAAAACAAAGACCTGCTATACTGGATGTACCTCATCCTAAAACTGCCCATACTCTTTTTGTGGATGGGTCTTGTCGGAGAGACCGATGTGGCAATCTAAGAGCGGCCTATGCAGTGTGCACCTTTAGTGAGGTTATGGAAGTATCTTACCTATGTCATGTAACATCTGCCCAAGTGGGTGAATTGATTGCCCTTGCCAGAGCATGTTATACCTAAGAAGGCTCATGAGTTACCATTTACACTGACAGCCAAAATGGGTTTGGATTGTATACGACTTCCGGCAATATGGTCACAAAGAGAATTCATGAGCTCTGCTGTGTCCCCAATCAGAAACGGGTTATAAGTATTCAATGTATTGGAAGACCTTCAGTTGCCAAAGAAAATTGCTGTGGTGAAGTGTGCTTCACACAAGAGTGGCAATGATTTTGTCACCAGAAGCAACCGCTACATGGATAAAATCACCTGACATTGTGCTCTTGAGTCAAGCACCTTTCACACGGATGAGCCATGCAATGCAGAAGGAGAAACTTTCACTAATATGCTATTAATCACTGTACAAACTTTCAATAAGTTGAGAGAACTGCAACATACCGCCCCAGAAATAGAGAAAGCCAAATAGAAAAAGGTGGGATGTGTAAGAGATGCCAGTCACATTTCGGAGTCCAATGACAAGAAGCCTGAACTGTATTGATCAATCAATTAGGCATTTGTAAAGTGCACACTGTCACCCCTGGGTATATGTGGGTGCTGTGCCTGTGTTGAAGAGCCATGTCTTGAGTATTTTTCTGAAGTCTGCCAGTGAGGGGGCTGTAGGAAGCTGGAGAAGAAGGTCATTCCAAGTCTTCGCAGTGATGGAGGAAAAAGGAACAGCCACTACTGTGGCTGCAATGGATGCGTGAGGGGTGCAAGGGCGAGTGAGGAGGAGTGCAGGTGTCTGGAGGATTGGTGGAAGCTTAGTCGATGGTTGGTGTAGGCAGATCCTAGGTTGTGGAGGGCTTTGTAGGCGTGAGTGAGGATCTTGAACTGACCTCTCTTCTGGGTGGGGAGCCAATGGAGGTCTCTCAGGTGGGGGCTATGTGTGTTCATTCGGGTAGGTCCAGGATGAGTCTGGCTGCGGATGTCTTTATGGTCTGGAGTCTTCTGAGGAGCTGGATCGGGATACCAGTGTAGAGGACGTTGCTGTAGTCGAGGTGGCTGGTGATGAGGACCTGAGTGACCGTATTTCTGGTGTTGGTTGGAATCCATCTTAAGATTGTGTGCAGCATGCTAAGTGTGTGAAAGCAGGATGAGGTGACTATGCTGACTTGTCATTTCATGGTCAGTTGGCTGTCGAGGATGATGCCAAGGTTGCGTGCACGGTCGATCAGTGTGGGTACTATTTCTGCAGGCCACCAGCTGTGGTCCCATGTGTAGGTGTTCTTCCTGCAGATCAGTTCTTCAGTTTTGTCAGAGTTGAGTTGGAGGCAGTTGTCTCTCATCCATTTGGCTATGTTGGAGAAGTTGGTTTTGGCACTGGAGGGGTCCTCATTGAGCAAAAGGATCAGTTGAGTGTCGTCTGCATAGGACATTATTTTGGTTCCGTGGGATCAGATGACGTCTTTGAGGGGGGTCATGTAGATGTTGAACAGGGTGGGGCTGAGGGATGATCCTTGAGGTATGCCATATATTATGTTTTTGGGTGCAGAGGTGAAGGGAGGCAATTGGATGGTCTGCATATGTCCTGTGAGGAAGTAGGTGATCCACTTGAGGGTGTCTTTCTGTATGCCTAAGTTGCAGAGTCTGTTTGTTGATGAGGGTGTTGCGGGAGACTGTGTTCAATCAATCAATCAATCATCGTATTTATATAGCGCACTACTTACCCAGAGGGTCTCAAGGCACTGGGGGGGGGGGGGGGGGGGGGGGATCCGCTACTGCTCGAACAACCAGGTCTTGAGTTGCTTCCTGAAGGCGAGGTGGTCCTGGGTCAGGCGGAGGTGGGTGGGGAGGGAGTTCCATGTCTTGGCGGCGAGGTAGGAGAAGTACTGTCCCTCTGTGGTGGCTCTGCGGATGCGGGGGACGGCGGCGAGGGCGTGGCTGGTCGAACGAAGCTGGCGTTTGGGAGCGTAGAAGTTGAGGCGGCTGTTGAGGTATCCTGGGCCTTGGCTGTGTAGGGCTTTGTGTGCGTGGGTGAGGAGACGGGAGGTGATTCTCTTGTTGACCGGGAGCCAATGCAGATCTCTCAGGTGCCCGGAGATGTGGCTGCGACGGGGGATGTCCAGGATGAACACTGTGGAGAGATCAAGGAGGATCAGGCCCACCATTTCTCCTCAGTCAAGGAGTGAACTGATGTCATCGGTGGTGGCAATCAGGGCGGTCTCAGTGCTGTGGTTTGCCTGGAATCCTGATTGTGAGGCATCCAGTATGTGGTTTTGTTCCAGGAATTCGATGAGCTGCAGGTTGATGGTTTCCGCTGGTACTTCGGCTGGATAGGCAACCAGGGAGATCGGACAATCATTTTTGTGATTGCTATGGGTCGGCAGAGGCTTTTTTTAAGAGGGGTTTGACATCAGCGTGTTTCCATCTGTCTGGGAAGGTTGCAGTGGTGATGGAGGTGTTGAGGATGCTGGTGAGTTGCTTTCTCATTGGGTTCATTGCAAGGCTGTAGAGGTGGTGGGTGCAGGGGCTAGTGGGTGCCGCGGAATGGATGGAAGACATGATGGCTGCGGTGGTCAGGGCAGTGAGTGGAGACCAGGTGTTGATGGTTTGGCTGAGGTCATTGGGGTTGAGGGCGATGGCTTGATGATTGAAAGTATTGTAAATGCTTGTGATCTTGCTATTGAAGTAGTCTGACAGGGTGTTGCATAGAGAGGGTGGACGGTGCTCTCTATGGCTGTGGGGTTGGAGAAATCTTTGAGTATTGTGAAGAGTTCCTGTAAAAGGAATTAGCAGATGTACAGGGGAGGAGGCAGATGTTTCTTGTCAGTGATGATTTATTAAAGAACCCAAATGTAAAGAAACTGATGGGTATGTTTTTTTCCCCGAGCTACAGTTGTAAACAAGGTATGGTGTTGTGATTCCTAACACTCTCCTTCTCTTTTCCTCGTCATTTTAGGAACCTTTGCTAGATGGTATGAACCTGGAGTCTCAGGGAAAAGAGATACAGTAGCGGTAAGTAGAATATTTCATTTCTGGGTTTATTTAGGTTACCTGTCACCTCACCCTTTATGGTGTAAAAATAATCACTAGACATAGGAGTTAGTCTTTTCTGCCACTCTGAAGAGTTTCTTAATATATAGGAAGTACTCCAATAATAACACACATGTCTCTTTGCCCTTGAGTTTATAGACAAGAAAGCTAGTTTGTGGAAATAATGTGAAGAAACTAAACAAAGAACTCAAACATTGCAAAGGAGGGAGCATTTATTTCTTAGATGTATTCTACCCTCCTTTCTTCTTATGCAATAAAATCAGGGGTTGGCCTGTTCTTTTGTCACAGGTATTCTACATATGGAGCTTTTGCTTATTGTGCAAAACAAAAAAAGGAACGTGAAATAAAGGGAGGCACAGTGAAGAGGTCCTTATGATAGGCAGCTCAATAGTGAAGTCTTCCTGTATTATGCCCACAGTGCCCGTCCCGTTAGAAGCCTCTCCCTCCTCCACGCAAAGCCCATCCAACTCCCACTTACTTTGACTCATCCTATCGCCACAACTCTCCTGAGTTGCGGCAGGCCTCTCAGCATACTCCAGGGGTAGCCGCCTGTTTTGGGCCCACTTCTCCGTGTTGGCTTCTGATTCAGTAGCGTTGATAGGGTTTACAGCTCCTCGCCTGTCCTGGTGTCTTCCTCGACTTCCGCGACCCCAAGGTCCTCCTCCGGGCAAACCAGGCATCTTCCTCCTTCCGGTCTCCCGCTTTTGGACATGTGCACCTGCTTACTGCTGATGGGGCCTTTTTCTCCTCCTCTCGACGGCAGCCATTGGTTCTCCTCTGGGAATGTGTTGATGGCCTGTTTAAAGAGACAGGACTCCTTTTTACAAACAGATGAGTCTTTGTGGGGTTATAGAGGACCATACCGAGATTGATTTTGGTCCTCACTGTTCGTTTGTGTGGTTGGCCACAGAGTCGATGAGGGTGGTGATGGCTTCTTTCTTGGCTTCCTTGATGTGTCTATGATAATTGCTGAGGGCTGTTTTGTGGGCTATGTTGTCAGCTGGGTGCATAGTGGCACCATCCTTTCTCCAGTTGGTGGCAGTTGCGCTTGGTGGTCCTGAGTTATGGGATGTACCAGTTGGCATGTTTGGAGGTCTTGTTGAAATTTATGGGTTTCATTAGGGCGACTGTCGGTGCAGTTGGTGATCCAGGCGGCGAAGTTCTCGACAGCCTGGTTGAGGTCTGTTCAGGCCTCGGGTAGGAAGGTGGCAAGGACTTGTGACCATGCCATGGTACGACACATGCATGGCTCAACAGTCAACACATGTAGGTAGAGATGGGATGATGTCTATCTTCAGACGGTACTGGTACAATCCCCATTTTCTAATAATGACAGAACGTTTACGTAAGCATCCCATGTCAGAAACAGGATGTGGGCAAAAATGTTGCAGTGACCATAACCCCCATGAAAGTATGATGGTGTCTTCAACCGTCTCCAGATCGATTTTGTGGAGATGCCCTAAAGTAGCCAATTAAGGTACATCCTCGTGATTGTGTGTTTACTCCCCCACTGGGTCAAGGCATAGCCCATTGGGAGATGTGACAGGCTAACGGTTGCCAAATTGTTGTTGCAGTTCATCTTGTTTCAGATCAAGTATGTCACTTTACGATCAATGCAATGCAGTTACTATGTACAGCAATAAGTATAGACCAAAGGTTCCATTGTAGTTATAGACCTGATGCTTTAGGCATCGTAGAAAGACTGAATGGGATGCTCAAAGCTAAATTGACCAAGGCCTGTGCCGCCACGTCTCTTAAATGGCTCAATGCCTTTCCTCTGGAATTGATGAGCCTATGAAACATCCCTTTAGATGAACAAGGTTTTCTCCTCATGAGTTGTTTATGGGAAGAGTCATGCAAATTACTTCTGTTCCAGCTGCTGCCCTTGTGAATATCACAGATAATCTGGATCTTGAGTACTGCAAAGGATTGTGTAATGTGGTATGTTCTATCTCCCATCAGGTAGATCCTGCTTCTCCAGCTGTCCGAGAGTCTTCAGGACATGATTTAGGTTCACATAAAGAAGTGTGTCCGCAAGTCTTGCCTAGAGGATCACTGTAGAGGCCTGTACCAGGTGATCCTGGTCACCAACACCAGTTGCTGGGTTGTTGAACTAGGTTCATGCCTCACATTTCAAAAGGGTGAGACAAGAAGGGGAAGAAATGGAGCCAACATCAACCCAATTAATCGAGTCACCCTAGGTTCGAAATTTCTGAGGCCTTCGGGGAAGAGAAAGATCGGTCTGGGGGCTCACAGCCCCCACAGTAAAACAACAACCGGACAGAGAGCCAGGTGATGGTGTAATCATTCCAGCAGCAGCTGAAGCCCTGAACACAGGATCAAGAATACAGAGTCACAGAGACAGCGAAAACTCGTGGAGAGCTGAATAAACACCGCCCGAGGAGAAGATTCTGAAATCAGAGAGTGGGACGGCCAGAGAAGATTTCACCTCTAAGAGTAAATCAGCCTCATCCGAACCTGAGATCACAAGGAGCTCTCAGGATTGTAGCCCAAATGGAGAAGGCTGTCCAAAGATTACGACAAGCCAGAAGAGACTCTTGATGGCTAGAAAAAGACCTGAAACAATAAGGGATGTTAGCAAGTCAGAAGGTCAGAAGAGTTAGAACATGATGAACAATCTGACTCAGTTGATGAGAGCATAGAATTAACAACTTCTAAATATCCTAACGAGAGAGAAAGGTCAATTGAATGTATGGTGGTCCGGATTGGACATCCCTCGCCAGAAGTGCTGTTGAATCTTATGACTGCCTGACCGACATTGATGAGCCACCTTGAGCTCAAGACTATGGCAACGGGAACTCATTTATGCAAATCACTGACAAATGCTCAAAAGGATGATAGAAAGCTAGGGTAACGTCAGAGGATGTTAGAGCCTTAGTTCTCCACCTGAAACAGAATTTTAAAAAACAGTAGTTTCGGAGATAGGGTAGGGACTAGATGACTGTTACCGCTTTATCTTGATACCTCAAATTATTTCCTTGATTTGATTTAAGTTAACATGACTCAGCAGAGCTGCACATTCTTACTTATTGCTATGGCAGTTGCTGTTTCTCTTTTCATGATTGGGTGACTATTAGACATCGATTTGCTGGGTGGTGAAATCCCATGTACTCCAGTAACCACCACAATTAGGTTAAATGTCAGTAAACTAGAATGGGAGGATACAAATTCATACATCCCTCATCATGAGAGTATTTATAGCTACAATATGTATTTCCAAATGCGAGCCAAGTATGCAAAGGTAATGTAGGTAGAAAACTGCTTCATCTGTTCCTATCTTACAGCTTCTGCAGCTGAAGGGGTGGCATATTTTAATTGACCTCTTTCTTATTCCATTTCCTGCTCCGTCTTTTTCAATCTATATTATCAACAGAATTCTATCAAGTTTTTCTATTCTGATTATGATAGACCTTTAGAAATTGTACCAATTATGACTGACACAAATATGTATATGTGGGCTACTGAACATGTTTATCATTCTTCTAAGGCTTTTAGATCAAGGGATCAGGTTAAGTATATGATAAAATTATACACTCCTGTGGTTAACTTGAACGCTACTAATCAAAGCATGCATGATATAACCTTTAGGATTGCCAAGGATGAAAGAGTTTTTGGAGATGAGTGTAATGAGAAGATATGATCAGACAAAGAGAAAGGGGAAAGGTAAGTTAGTTTCAAACAAGTTATTGGGAAAGGAACGGAGATTGTAAGGGAACTACCCCCCAAGATTGAGCATTGACACTGATAAAAAGGGTACTGTATGATATATATGATAAGAAGGCAGGCGGGTAACAAAACTGTTGAGGTTCTGGGATGGAGTGAATGTGAGCATAGTTATTTGGTCAAGGGTAGGACTTTTGCTGAATTAGAGGTGAGTTTCAAAGGCATCTACTATATGTGTGGTAAGTCAGCTTCTTTCCAGTTACTGCACAATTGTGTAGGCAGTTGTTGTACAACTTTAGTTTTCCTCAGAATCATTTAAATGAGTTACAGTCACTCCTGGATATCAACATAAAACGATGTAAGCAGAGCTTTAAGCAGACTCTTAAAATATTTGCCCGTGCCTGCCATTCTTGGTGAGAATGTATTAATTCCCATTATTATTTTAAGCCCATCAGAAATAGAGACGGTCAATTTGTAGAGCACCATAATCCGGAAAGGGACTAAACCTCTCCTAGTCCAAGACGTTGGTGCATTCTTGTCAAGGGTATGAGAAACTGGTTGGCGTGTTGACATCACCCTGGAGAGCGGTGAAGTCTCCCATCTTTTGAAAGTAGCTGTTAGCCCCACCATACCTGTAAACTGTCTGCTTGAGAATGTCCTAGAACATACCATCTTCACATAGGTTAGGGCCCATGCAGAGATTTGGGGATTGACTGAATGGATGTTGTTGACCACACAATCTATATTAGCCCATCAGAGGAATCAAGAGGAACTGGAGTTGAGATAGGTCTCCTGCATAGACTCAATTTGTGGACACTGCTTTATGTCAAGTCTATTCCTCATAGTCTACCAAAGTTAGTCGTCCTCTTATGTGTTTGTAACAAGAATTAAAACATATTGAATGGCCTAAGGCTCTGGTTAAACCCTGCGGTGACATGGTAGCAGTGCCTAATATAAGTGCAGGTGGGGCCGACCGGTATTCATTTTTTAGAAAAACTGAAGGGCTGGAAACGAATGTGCAAGCATGAGATAAAGAAACAGGAAGTTTCTGGTGGTGCATTAAGAGGCATGAAGTGGATCAAGACTATGTAGACTTTGTTTTTGGCATCACGATCTTCAATAGCTTCGGCCAATGGCTTTTGAGCAAAACTTTGAGCATTGTCACTTAATCTGTACAATTAAGCACTGCATAGCACCTAGCTGCCCCAATTGGTCGACTTGATTTTCAGGGTAGTAGGATGAATAGTGTTTAAACATATGTATATATCTTTAATGTTTTTATATAGCAAATATTTTTTACTTTTTTTATGTATAATCCTTATTTTTAATGTAAGCTACATATTAAATTATTTATATAAATTATATAATGTTAAAAATAATCTATCTATTATTAATATATTTGTTGAAATGTACTTTATGTAATTTATTTTATTTATATTTAGTTTACTTTTTAATTTAGGATTGGGAATTGTAAATCAGATACTTAGAAAATCCAACATTTTCTCTACTTTTGCTCAGGTTGGAGTGGGAATAGTAAACTTAACCCCTCCAAAATACATCACTTCCATTCTGTTGCTTGTGTTAGAGTGGGAATATTAAATATGAACCCTGCCCCCCCCCCCCCCCCCCACCCTCTACAGTCCAACACATTATTTATTGTTGATCAGGGTGGAGTGAAAATAGTACATTTGACCCCTCCAAAGTCCAACACTTTTCCTGGTGTTGTTCGAGTTGGAGCTGGAACAGTAAATCTGAACAATCTTGAGTTTAACACTTTCCCTACTGTTGCTCAGTTTGCAGTATGGATAGTAAATCTGACCTCTCCAAAGCTCAACACTTTCCAAACTGTTACTTAGTTTGTAATGGGAATATTACATTTGACCTCTCCAAGGTCTAGTAATAGTTTTATTTAAACTTGTGTTATATTGATTTTATTTTTTAACATAGAGTTTTTGTGATGGAATTTAAAAAAATCATTCCAGTTTTTTGTGTGCAGATTTTTATTTTTTTAGTCATTTTATTTTTATAGTTTAAAAAAAAACCTTTATTGCGTTAAATTCACCATACACATGGCTCATAGCCTACAACCACGTAGTGGCCGGCTGCCGCAGAAAACACATTTAAATAATATTTAGTCAAGGTGTTAAATCCATACACAGCAAGCCGCCTACAACCTCGTCGGGCCAGCCGCATCAAATAACTGTGTAAAATAAAACGGGCATGGTATAGTAACTCATATCATAGAAGAAGAGAACCACTCCAAATGGCACAGCACGAGTATGAAATAAATTTACAGTAGCATAATTGAGCTGCGCAAAAAATCCTATCTATGCATTGTAGGATAGTAGACAAGGCCTCCTAAAAAGGACACAATTAAGTTCAGTTGTCAGGAACCAAGTAGGAAACAAATCATGTGTCATTCAGATACTTCAAGCATTTTTCCCAACCATTCTCTTTTCAAATGCATATTTGTGCATACCCCAGGGGGTGGACTAAGATGTGTATGTCGCAGCCTCAGGCCGAACAGGGAGCATCACTCTCAACAGTGCGAAGGTCTTCTGGCACATGTTGTGGGGATTGAAGCGCAGGGGCGTTTTCATCAGTACCACCTGATCTTGTTAACAGATAAGATGTAAGTGGAGACCAAATATCTCTAGGCCTGGAGGCACTGGGTAGCAGTTCGGCATAATTGGTAAGCTGCTCCTGGCAGTAGATCATATCAAGCCATTCCTTAAATTTGGGCGCATGCCCCCTACCCCACCGGCAAACCACTCTTCTCTTTGCCATCAATAGTGCCAAGGCTATGTACCGTCGGAATGTCAGTGGCACTTCTTTAACATAATTCAACAGATCTACCAGGGGTGAGGCCTCCAGGTGTATTCCAGTCATTTGGCGCAGGGCTTCAAAAACTTGTTCCCAATACTCATGCACTGCTGGGCAGTTCCAAGCTAGGTGCAACACATCAGCTTGAGGCGCACATCATCTGTCACACTGATCCGAGTCTCGAAGCTTGTATTGGTGCATTTTGGCAGGGGTAAGGTGTAGCCTATGTAAATATTTAGAATGAATTACACGTAGCCGGCTGCTGGCAGATACGCGCTCAGTTTGCAAACAGCAAAATTCCACCTGATCATCCGTGAGGTCAAAACCCAATTCTAATCCCCACCGTGCTCAGGATTGCGGGGATTCCGTCTCCCGTTGTGTGTGAATTGTGCGATATAATAACGAGACCAGTTTCTTGGGTGTCTCCTGCTGCAGGAGCATATGTAGCGGTCCAAGTGTTTGAGGTTCCTCGGGGAAGTCGGGGCACAGTGTCCGAAGCCCCTGTTTGAGGCGTATGTACAGGAAAGTGTCTAGAGGTGTGTGGTCTGAGTCTCGGAATATGCTTTCCAGAGTGCGAAACTGTCCATTTTCGTACAAATCGCCCCACGTTGCAAGGGATGTTCGTTCCCTGAGTCTATGAAAAACTGTCTCCTGCAGCAGGGGCATGGTCGGGTGATACACCAGTGGCAAGAGCGGAGAGTAGAGCGCTGTGGCCGCAAGGAGTCTCTCAATGCGCCGCACGCAGTGATTGTAGCATTGAATAGTATTCTGCGTGTTATCTCGGGCCTTCAAATTGGCATATAATATCCCTTCTATGGGGAACGGGCGCGCTAGCCAGTGTTCCGCAGCAAGTTGCGGCATATATTTGGGCTGTCGTATCCAGTAATATAAATAGTGGGCTTGAGCGCTTATATAGTATAATTCAGAATCTGGGATCCCGAAGCCCCCTGTGGCATAAGGTCTAATAAGAAAAGTCCACTGGAGTCGAGCCTGCTTCCCTCCCCATACCAACCTGATCAACTCAGTTCTGAGTAATTTGAAAAACTGTCGCCCCGGGTAGTAGGGGATGTTCAAGAATAAATAGAGCAACTGCGGGAGTATTACCATTTTGATCAGGGAGGCACTCCCTGCAAGGCGAGTGGGAGCTTTATCCATCGAGTCACATTGTCGGTAATGCGAGATAGAGCTACCCCATAATTGAGCAGCATGAGTTCCTCCTTATTTCGCGTAATGCCAATCCCCAAGTAGCGTAACTTATCATCACACCATTCTAATGGGTAGTCTAGGGAAAAGCACCTCACTGAGTCCGTCAGTGGAAAGAAACACGACTTCCCCCAGTTGATTTGGACTCCAGAGATACCTCCAAAAACAACAAATTCCCAAAGGAGCTCATTGAGGTTAGTATGGGGATCACGGACGTACAAAGTGATATCATTGGCATACATAGATATCAATATGTGCCGCATATTACATCGCAAAGCTACATTATTATGATATTGTTGCATCCGTGCCGCCAGTGGTTCGGTCGCCAGGGCAAATAGAAGGGGAGATAGGGGGCAACCCTGACGAGTGCCGCGGGTAATCAAGAAGGTCGAAGACATGTGTCCATTAACTAGCACCTTGGCCCCCGGTTGGCAATATAAAAGCCGTATCCAAGACAAAAAAAGTGGGGAGAAGCCCATCCGGAGCATAATCCCAAATATATAGTCCCATTCGACGGAGTCAAAGGCCTTAGTGGTGTCAAGAAAGACTGCCGCCAGGGGTAATTCCGGGGAGACGGTGTCCAATATGGTAAAAAGAGTTAGCAGATTGTGGGTGGTAGATCTCCCAGGGACAAACCCAGATTGATCTGGTAGAAATAGGCAATCTAGGAGCAAACTCAATCAGGTAGCAATAAGCTTCGCTAATATTTTGGCGTCACAATTGAGGAGGGAAAGTGGGCGATAAGAACCAGGCAGTTGGGGCGGTTTCCCAGGTTTCAAGAGGGAAACAATGAGCGCCTGTCTCATAGATGGCAGGAGAATGCCAACTTCCAGGGACTCCTCATATACCTCGTGCAAGATGGGTGCCATTAGATCTATGTACGTTTTGTAGAATTCTATCAGGATGCCATCCAAACCGGTGGCTTTCCCGTATTGCATGCCCATGATGGCCTCGTGGACCTCAACTAATTCAAATGGAGTACACAGAAGTTCCCGGTGTACATCGCTAGCCAACCCAAGGCGACGTCTCCTAAGTAGGAGTCTAGGTCAAGAGTACGGTGTCCATTACTTGTGTACAGGGTGGCATAGTGGCGAGCAAATTCTTCTAAAATACTAGCAGTGTCCCAGCAGTGCATACCGTCCGGTTTTTCCAACTCCATGATGTAGTTAGAGTGTTGTGGTCGCCTAATTGTGTCCGCAAACGCTTTGCCCGGGCGTTCTCCCTCTCCATATCTTCGCGTTAACCAGTGTTTCCCCGAAAGTGCGTTTCTCTGCGTGCCTCTGCCATGTATTCAGTCAGTGTAGCTCTGAACTTGCTTTGAGTGTCTCCATCTGGACTAAGTGAGAGCTGGGCTTCCAGTGCACGGAGCTCTTGTTCTAGTTTATGAAGTGAGGTGGTAATGCTTTTCAATACTCCGGCCCCCTTGGATATGCATACTCCTCTAATCGTTACATTGAATGCCTCCCAGATGGTCTCTACACTCTGCATCGACCCCTTATTCTTTTTAAAAAATTCCTGAATCTCCTCACCCAGTTCCGTATGGAACACCTAATCCAATAACATGCGTGTATTAAGCCTCCACGCGCAGCGCAGAGGCCCTAAATTCTCCGAGGTGAGTGTAAGCTTGACGGGTGCATGGTCGGAGTATGCCCTGGCTAGATGTGCACTGCGCTAACCGCTGGGCCAAGTCCACGGGATATGAGCCAATAGTCTAGTCGCGCCCAAGAGGCTGCTTGTGCCGTGAAGTGTGTGCCTTCGCGCAAGTGAGGATGAACATGTCGCCATGCATCCAAGAGGCCATTGTCCTCAATAATTGCTTGCAGCGTCATGCTTGCTCTGGTGCAGTGATGCTGTGCAGCATTCGATCTATCCATGCCAGGAGCGTAGGTAACGTTAAAGTCTCCACCCCATATGATGTAGTTGGAACCTATTTTGTTTATCTTGTCCCATAAGGAAGTACAAATAAATGGGGAGTCTACATTGGGACCGTAGCAGCATACTAGGGTCACCGATTCTAACCCCAGCCGTCCCCAAGCCAGACAGAACCTCCCCTGATCATCACTAGCAGTTCCGGCAACATGAAAGGGTACTTTTTTTATTAATATGGCTGCTCCTCTGGCGTAGGTTGAGTAAGATGAAAGAACCCTGTGCTGTGCCCATCGGGATGCAAATGTAGAGGGTCTCAGGGGTGTAAGATGGGTTTCCTGCAACATTGCTATATGTATCTGGTGACGGTCTAAATAACCCATAATCTTCCTCATTTTCCGTGGATCTCTCAGGCCCCTGACGTTCCATGTAACAATGTTAAGTGGTGTCATGTCAGAAGACATCCCGTGCGTGAGTAGATAGACAGGCCGTACTTAGCCAAAGTGTGTGATAGTGTGCAAGCCCTAAAGCAAGTCCATTAGGTGCAGCGCCTGTAAGTGCATTCAACATTCGCTTAGTAACCATGTACGCTATGAGTACGCAGTATAAAACAATAAGTCTCTCCTGACAACCCGACTTTGTCTACCCTCCCTGCCCTCCCTACCCTCCCACTGAAGCATCCCAATCATGCCAGTCCGCATACCCCCCTCCCCATATCCCTCCACAACAACATAGGTCCCACTAGTATCAAGTATGTAGACCAAATTGGGGTGCAGCCCTATGGGGGCCATCTAAGTGGCAACACTACCACCCCCTGACCATTCAGCCCAGCAGCGTGGGCCGCTGCGCGTGCAGGCAGGGTTGCCTGGCATTAATGTATGTGGCACAACACGGCATAACTGGCCTATGTAGACATTATACACATATCAGAGCTACGTTCAATAATCCCTCTAGTGAAGGCTTCAAAAATCAACATACTTCGTCATTCTTACTGCGGGTCAGTGTCCTCTCTGTCCATCTGGGAGTGCTGGGGCTTTCCAGAATCTGTGCCGCCTCTGTTCTCCCTCTTTAGGTGTTTCAGAAACTCTTCTACTTGTTGAGGCTTCGCAAAGAACCGCTGCTTCCCCTGGTGTGTGACTCGTAGCCTCGCTGGGTATAAAAGTGCATAGTCAATTTGGGCCTTGCTTAGTTTGTTCTTAACCTCCACAAATTTCCTCCTTTCCTCCTGGACCATCGGTGTGAAATCTGGATAAATGGAAAACGAGTTGCCATCATATGATAGTACCTGTTTACTGCGCGCTGCTCTCAGGGCCACATCCCGGTCCCTGTAATTCAAGAGCCTTGCTATTATGGGTCTTGGGGTGCCACCAGGCTTGGGCCTAGGCCTCAGCGATCTATGGGCGCGTTCAACGATGAATTGAGAGGAGAAGGCCTCGGAGCCTATCTCAGACAGAAGCATTTTTTCCACATAGTCTTCCATGCGCCCAGTGTTGGTCGATTCTGGTACGCTGTCTTGACAGGCTTTTTGGCTCTATTTCGGAGTGATAAAGACTTTAATCTTGCTCACATCTAGGATATGTATTCCTAGCTTGTGTTGGCTCTTTTAAGCCCTTTCTTCCAGACCTAGAAGAGGATAGTTGCTTTATATGATGATAGATCCCTTACTCTAATCCATCTATTACCTATTGGCTTTGCCTTTCATTATTTTGCCTATAGTAGAGGTTGGATCCTGTGGTCCTGACTTTATATTACACATTGGTATGGTTTATGTAGGTACTCTGACAGAGCTAAGGGTTATTTCATCCTTCTCAGGCCTACAAGGCCCAGAACTAGAGAGACTCCATGTTGATAGAGCTGAGCTGCTTTAAGGGAAAAGGTGATATTTTGGTTTTGAGCTGTTGTTCGCCCTAAGCGAACCAGAGAGAACCGGCCAGAGCTGAATCTAATCAGGAAGTGTCTCTGGGCTCAGGTCTCTAGACGAAATAAGCAGCTGGTCACTGTGGGAGCGTCTAGCGCAAGGAGCCTGGTACATAGAATCGGTGGGAGGAAGCTGCTGGCTGGAACTTTCCATGAGGAGACAGCATTCTATATTAGTGAAGTGCAGAGGCGGAGTCAGGGAGTTGAGTTGGAGGAGCGGAGTTGAGTTGAGCTGGAGTGGTAGAAGCAGTTGGTAGAGTTGGAGAAGTGGAGTTGCAGGAGGAGAAGAGACAGAAGATGCTTGGAACAGAGAGAAGACAAACAGACAGTCAGTGAGCTGGAACTGAAGGAAGCAGTTAGAAGCAGTTACTTATCAGGAGGAGTTGTGAATAGCTGGAGTCTGAAGTAATGCCTTTTAGAAGAGACTGAAGTTATATCGTGGATTAATCTGTGGGAGCAGCTGGAGTTAATTGGACATTGGCACAGAGACATTTACACAGAGTGAAAAAGCTAGTGGAACAAACGGTTATCAGAGCGGCAGAAACCATTAGACTGAAGCTGGAAGGTGGAGACAGTTCGTGGGGGAGAGGAGTCCAGTGCAAAGTGATCAGCGCAGATGTGTATCCAAGAGTGCAGGAGAGAGAGTCTGAGATGAGCCAAGGCACAGACGAGAGAGGAACCCAGATGACAGCTAGAGCAAGACCCCATACCCCTCAGGTGATATCCTTCTGTATTTACAAACCTTAACCTTGTCCCTACTGTATTGTTATTCTGTATTGCTAATCCTTTTCCTTTCAGCGGTGTGTAGTACAATCCAGTTCTATCTATAGTTTTTGTCAGTTGCATGTGGATGTGTCCATTATAATACAGATCTGTGTATGTGTCTTTATTGTGTAATAAAGATACCCCAGTTCTTAGTGAACCAACATGTACCTTGTATTCTTGTTCAATCAGGGTAACCTGGTCTTCTAGTCAGACATCGTTTTCATGAACGGATGTAAATCCCGGTCAGGTAAGAGATGACTGAACAATGAGGGAGAGAGGGACCATTTGATGCTAAGAGCAGAAGGTACATGATTCAATTTGGCAAACTGTATTCATTCAAGTTATTGTAGTATCATCATAAGTAGCAAACGAGAGATTCCTTCCACAGGTATTCATAGAAAAGTGGTCGCCATTGGTAAGTGGCGTTAGTGAGAGCACTGATTGTGGTCAGTGTGTATACCCGCCAGATTGCGGCTTGAGTGAGCACTGAGGGTAGTCAGTGTGTAGATCTGCTGGATTGCAGATCGGATTGTAAGTGAGTGAGCACCGGGGGGACACGGTGTGTAGTTCCGCCGGATTGTGGACACAATGGAAAGAGAGTGAGCACTGAGGCTGCAGCTCAGTGTGTATGGCACGCCAGATTGAGTGTCGAGTGAGCCCTGAGGGTAATCAGTGTGTAATGGTAGATAATCAGAACTGCCCCAGGGTAGATTAGTCTGGACCCATGTGGTCGCGAGACTATGAGGTATGAGTGTGGTGTAGGGCATGGATGTCCTTAGTAATCAGTGAGTATTCTTAGTATCCCTATAGATTTTGTGGTGTTTCTGATGATATGAGCTTGTATATTGCGAGTTCCCCATCCTCAGGTAGGTACCCAGGTGCCTGGATAGATGGTCCTGAGGAGGGAGGTGGTTACGTTCCGGCTGGGTTGGAGGGGCTCTCAGGAGCTGATCCCATTTAGTCTAGAACCCGGTCGTTACATCTGGCATAGTCTTGCAGTTTACGAAGCCTGTGTGACCTATTGGCTTGAACAGCTGAGTTTCCCATAAGTTGTGGGGGAGTGCCTTAATCGCCAGTAACATCTGGGTAGTCGGCTGTTTACGAAGCCTGTGTGCCCTGGCCATGTGTTTGGAGAGTTTCCCATATGTTGTGGAGGAGTGCCCTGATCGCCAGTAACATCTGGCATAGTCGGGCAGTTTATGAAGCCTGTGTGACCTATGGGCTTGAACAGTTGCAGTGTGAGGAGATTGCAGTACATCATGGCATTTGGCTTATGCAAGGTGGAAGAAATGCTTTTCATCTTGGTGTTTGAATTGTCAGGCTTGCAGGATGACATTACGTGAGGGAGCCAATTACATCTTTGTGATGGTCCAATTGTGCTTATGTGTGTGAAAAATGCTTTTAAATTGCCCATTAAATTGCTTGCTGCATCTGCTTATGCTGTGCAATGTGAAATGTGTTCATTGTAATATGACTTGTGGAGTTCCTTGTAAATAGCGCCATGTTAATGTAGCTTGTGAGGAGCATGTTCTCATTTTGACTTGCTGTGTTTCTTGTGAATTGCGCCTTGAATATATTACTTGTGAAGAGTGTGTCATTTTTTGAACCTGTAACTTTCTTGTAAATATGGCTTGTAAATAGCGCCATGTTAATGTAGCTTGTGAGGAGCATGTTCTCATTTTGACTTGCTGTGTTTCTTGTGAATTGCGCCTTGAATATATTCCTTGTGAAGAGTGTGTCATTTTTTGAACCTGTTGACTTTCTTGTAAATATGGCTTGTGAATAGCGCCATGTGGCTATGGCTTGTACAGAGCATGTTATTGTTGCGTTAGGTAGGAGAGAGATGTGTGCACGTGTTATTTGAAAACGCGGAGTGATAAATTCTTGAATTTCCCATGTATTGCAGACATTGGGGAATGATTGTGTTTGAGCTGCCAAAGGGTTAATATCTTGAATTGTGATGGCAGTATTTTTTTTAACATGCTGTTTAACCTGCATGGTTATGTGAGCTGACACTAAAAGTCAGTGAGTGTTTAGATGAATTATGGTTTGATTTGACTTTCATTGGTTGCTGGGTTCTGCCTATGTGCTTTGTCAGCTTGCTGACGGAATGGTAACATCTTGAGCAGAGAGTAAAGCTGTATTCATTTAACATTCTTTTTGAAATGCGTCTACGAATTTGTGTGGGTTTGCCTTGGAACTGATGATTTAATGTGTCTGACTCTTAGAGGTCGGTAAGTTATAAATCAACCAGTCGGATTGAGATAAGGGTTTGCACGGAGGGTGCTTTAATTAATGCTTTAGCGGTTGTGAAGAACGAAAATATAAAAACAGACCCATCATAGAATGTGCTTTTAATTAGTGAAATGCAACCGTGTGCTTTTAAAAATAAAATGTGTTCTAGTACATATAGATTATTATTTTTCCAATGCAAGCTGAACCTTTTTCGAATGCAAATGTTTCTGATATGTAGCAGACCATTGTGTGAGTGTGCCTACTCAGTTAGAAAAATGACTATTTGAAAAAACTGATGAATCTGGCCTGCAATGCAAAATTATGGTGTTTCACATGTTATTTTCCAAAACTAAAATGTAATGTGTCTGCTAATATTTTTTCCTTTGCAGCTAGTAGCAGTACTGAATTATTTTAAAATGCTAGTATGTCACTTAGTTACAAAAAAATATATGCCCTTTTAATTATGCTTTTCATCACGTGTTAATTCTGCTTCGGTTAGTTAGAGAATAATGGTTAGCTCTCTGGCCTGGGAACAGATCCAGGGAATGTGTTTTTCGACCTTGACTTAGCCTGACTATCAGAGACGGCTGTTTTGTAAAGGGAGGGCCTTTCCCTCTTGGAGCGCCGAGCAGTGCCTGTCTTGTTATCATTGGCCATTCTCCAATTTCTTTCCGCGGAGAAATGTTTATGTAAGGGGGGGGTCAAGTCGCTCTTCCTTGCTGTCGGCGCAGACAGCTTCATTGCCTTCAGATAAGGGATCCTTGCACATGCAGAATAATTGGCAGACGCTTGGCCCTTGGAGTTAGATAGATACCATAGGCCTGGGTGAGCTTCCCTGACTAGAGATTAGAGATGCTTGGACTGAATAGTTGGCAGCGGCCTTGCTCCTGCAATGAGATCAGCACTTGGCAGTGATTCAAAATTACATCACACTGTAGCCTGGCTCCTGCTTATTTTCTGGAGCGGATTCAAAACTCTGAGCACGAACATCTTTCTGAAGGGAGGGGCTGTCTCTCAGGGGATTAGGGAGTTGTTAGGCCCCAGCCCTTCTGGCTGTGTATGAAAAAATTGGATTTTGCCCAAACAAATTTAATAGGTTATGATTTTAATAATTCCTTGAATGCAGAATAATGTTTTTTATTAATTAGGATGTTTCTTTCGACAATGAAAAGCACTTGGGGTGCTTTTTAAATGGAAAATTTATTCTTGCTAGATTAATGATACTCGTTTTTTCGTTTCAGGATTGTTGGGTTGTGGTGTTTAGTGTGTGCGTCGGCCCACCCCCCTCCCACTCCCTTTATTATTTTACTTTTTTGTTTTCATTTTTTTATGTTAGTTTGTTATTTTTGGAAGATGGAACCAGACCAGACCGGATTGGTGGCGGATGAACGGCGGAAGCTGATGACTGGATCGGAGTAAGTGCTTCTTTGGTACCGGATACAGATGAAGATACAGGGTGGTGACCTACACTGATGTACCCACAATTGACTGCCTTGAACCCCAAAATTATGCTAAAAGAACTCTTATATTGACTGAACTCTATAGTTGGCTGCCTCAGCAGTCAGGTTCAAACCCCATACAATATCTTTGGATATATTTTTGACTAAGCCAAAAGTCCCATCTTTTAAAAAGTAAACTGAATTTCCAACAGGAGAAGTCTTTTTTCCCCATATTTTTTATTTCAGATCACAAACAGGCCCCACTTTAAAAAATTTTTTTGTGGTTTTGATGTTTATGCAGTACTATATTTTGCCTTTAGTATGCTATGCTATTTTACACTGGTTTCTCTTTCACCTATTATAGTTTTCCTGTTTTCTGCAAAACAGTTTTTGCCGCTGAAAGACATGTACTTTTTAAATGGTGGTGCACACATGTGTTCCACAGTGTGATACAGTGAGAAACTAGGTGCTAACTGTTTTGGGATATGGTGTCTTTTAGATATACACCACAGTTAGATATTTTTCTTTGGTTTCGTGCTTCATATGCATAGTGCTACACCAGCTATTTTGTAGGAATGGGGTTATCTTTATTTTCCTGTTCTTACACTTTCACTTTGATTGATCCAAGGGTGGTTACCCTAGACTTTAAGTTGTCCTGGGAGGTGTGTCTTTTAGTATGATTATGTCCTACATCTATTATTAATGTTTCCCCAGACCTTGGGGACCGTTTGTCATGTTTATTTGTCAATTTTTACCAAATTCTTTCTTAAGTTGACCGAAGTAGGTAGGCCCCATTTAGGCCCCTTGCTGTTTTCATTCCACACACATGTCCCTACATCAATAGATTTCATCAGTTATCACTAGAAGTTGAGGCACATTTAGTTTGAGGATGCTTTGGTTAGTTTCTGTTGTTATCAGATCAAATCTTAGATATGTTTCAGCGTTCAGGTCAAGGGTGCTTTGATTTGTTTTCAGTTGGTTGTTAGATTTGTATTCCCCACATTAAGTTTCAGGTGGAATTTCCTTATGTTGTCATTCATTTTAGAGAGATTTTTGGTTTTTGGTTTTGTTGATAGATTATGTTGATGTTTGTTTACTTGGATGTTGTTGCACATAGATGTTCGCAAGATAAAGTCTAAGGGTGGAATGTCTTGACAGGCTTTTGGCTCTATTTCGGAGTGATAAAGACTTTAATCTTGCTCACATCTAGGATATGTATTCCTAGCTTGTGTTGGCTCTTTTAAGCCCTTTCTTCCAGACCTAGAAGAGGATAGTTGCTTTATATGATGATAGATCCCTTACTCTAATCCATATATTACCTATTGGCTTTGCCTTTCATTATTTTGCCTATAGTAGAGGTTGGATCCTGTGGTCCTGACTTTATATTACACATTGGTATGGTTTATGTAGGTACTCTGACAGAGCTAAGGGTTATTTAATCCTTCTCAGGCCTACAAGGCCCAGAACTAGAGGGACTCCATGTTGATAGAGCTGAGCTGCTTTAAGGGAAAAGGTAATATTTTGGTTTTGAGCTGTTGTTCGCCCTAAGCGAACCGGAGAGAACCGGCCAGAGCTGAATCTAATCAGGAAGTGTCTCTGGGCTCAGGTCTCTAGACGAAACAAGCAGCTGGTCACTGTGGGAGCGTCTAGCGCAAGGAGCCTGTACATGGAATCAGAGGGAGGAAGCTGCTGGCTGGAACTTTCCATGAGGAGACAGCATTCTATATTAGTGAAGTGCAGAGGCGGAGTCAGTGAGTTGAGTTGGAGGAGCGGAGTTGAGTTGAGCTGGAGTGGTAGAAGCAGTTGGTAGAGTTGGAGAAGTGGAGTTGCAGGAGGAGAAGAGACAGAAGATGCTTGGAACAGAGAGAAGACAAACAGACAGTCAGTGAGCTGGAACTGAAGGAAGCAGTTACTTATCAGGAGGAGTTGTGAATAGCTGGAGTCTGAAGTAATGCCTTTTAGAAGAGACTGAAGTTATATTGTGGATTAATCTGTGGGAGCAGCTGGAGTTAATTGGACATTGGCACAGAGACATTTACACAGAGTGAAAAAGCTAGTGGAACAAACGGTTATCAGAGCGGCAGAAACCATTAGACTGAAGCTGGAAGGTGGAGACAGTTCGTGGGGGAGAGGAGTCCAGTGCAAAGTGATCAGCGCAGATGTGTATCCAAGAGTGCAGGAGAGAGAGTCTGAGATGAGCCAAGGCACAGACGAGAGAGGAACCCAGATGACAGCTAGAGCAAGACCCCATACCCCTCAGGTGATATCCTTCTGTATTTACAAACTTAACCTTGTCCCTACTGTATTGTTATTCTGTATTGCTAATCCTTTTCCTTTCAGCGGTGTGTAGTACAATCCAGTTCTATCTATAGTTTTTGTCAGTTGCATGTGGATGTGTCCATTATAATACAGATCTGTGTATGTGTCTATATTGTGTAATAAAGATACCCCAGTTCTTAGTGAACCAACATGTACCTTGTATTCTTGTTCAATCAGGGTAACCTGGTCTTCTAGTCAGACATCGTTTTCATGAACGGATGTAAATCCCGGTCAGGTAAGAGATGACTGAACAATGAGGGAGAGAGGGACCTTTTGATGCTAAGAGCAGAAGGTACATGATTCAATTTGGCAAACTGTATTCATTCAAGTTATTGTAGTATTATCATAAGTAGCAAACATGAGATTCCTTCCACAGGTATTCATAGAAAAGTGGTCGCCATTGGTAAGTGGCGTTAGTGAGAGCACTGATTGTGGTCAGTGTGTATACCCGCCAGATTGCGGCTTGAGTGAGCACTGAGGGTAGTCAGTGTGTAGATCTGCCAGATTGCAGATCGGATTGTAAGTGAGTGAGCACCGGGGGGACACGGTGTGTAGTTCCGCCGGATTGTGGACACAATGGAAAGAGAGTGAGCACTGAGGCTGCAGCTCAGTGTGTATGGCACGCCAGATTGCGTGTCGAGTGAGCACTGAGGGTAATCAGTGTGTAATGGTAGATAATCAGAACTGCCCCAGGGTAGATTAGTCTGGACCCATGTGGTCGCGAGACTATGAGGTATGAGTGTGGTGTAGGGCATGGATGTCCTTAGTAATCAGTGAGTATTCTTAGTATCCCTATAGATTTAGTGGTGTTTCTGATGATATGAGCTTGTATATTGCGAGTTCCCTATCCTCAGGTAGGTACCCAGGTGCCTGGATAGATGGTCCTGAGGAGGGAGGTGGTTACGTTCCGGCTGGGTTGGAGGGGCTCTCAGGAGCTGATCCCATCTAGTCTAGAACCCGGTCGTTACATACGCCCAAATTGCGAACGTTGTTGCGCCGGCTGCGCACTTCTAAATCTTCGTTCTTCGCTGCGAATATTCTCAGCAAGTTGTCAATACGAGCCAATTGCGACGTATGGCGAGTGGATGTATCTTCAGAGTCTGAAATTCGCCGTTCAGCTTCCATAATCCTCTTGTCGTGGCTATCGAGCTTTTGGGAAATCGCATCCATTCGCGATGACACCCTGTCCACTTTATCCACGATGGTGGCAAACCCTTGACGCATCTCCCGAAGGATGGCTTGAATATCAGTGGTTTGAGAAGTCTCAGCGTCACAAGTGGCATTGTTCCCAGCTTGCTCCTGGTCATCCTGCCCAGTGCGAGTGACCTTTTTAGCAGCGTCAAAATTAAGTTTGGGCTGCCGCGTATCAGGCTTACCCATAGCGCCAAGGCAACGCAGGCGCGGTTTCTGTCGCAATTAGAGATGTGGCCTCCCCTCTGGGCTGGCGTGTAGGCAGAGATCAAGAAGAGGATGAGTGGGGGGGGAGAGGTGCGTGCCCGTCCCTGTGAGGTGCAAGATATATCTTATGTCAGGCTGGTACCTCTTCAGGGTGGAGGGCTCAGTGGGAATTCACAGCAGCGATGGTCTTCCAGAGTATGCTAGAAGGTAGGCTGTCTCAGTTTTAATATGTACCACCAGAGGTAAACTGCTGTGTGTGCACAAAGGTCAGGCCTGCACTTTGCCAGAAAAACATTGAAAGTGATCCCAGGTTCATATTTCAGTGAGCAGACGTGGGTCGCAGCCGCCTCGACCTCCAAGTACCAGCACCAGTCATGTAGGAAAATATGGCGCCAATTGCGCGACGTTTCAGATGTCCTCCAATGTCACCCACACTGGAGGCTCAGCAGACCCAGGGCTCCTCGGGGCTGCGGGGAGGGTGAGATTATCACTGTCCCGGTCTATGTGGCGCCTTCGTAGATCGATGAGCACCGGTGGTGACAGCGGGACCGTGGGCAGTCGCGGGGCAGGTAGCTCTAGAGGACCATTGAGTCGTGGGTCGCCGACGGGCCAAAAAAAGGATAACTTTGCAGGATAAATGACGCCGGGCGGCAGGAGCACACTAATTAGTGGCCATCTGCAAATGCGCCACCTATGCCCCCCATTTTTATAGTTTTTTTCCATTTTAATAATGTTATTGTGCACGTTTATTGTTTGTAATTTTGAATGTTTTTAATATTCTTATTATAAGTATCGTATTTTAAATATTATTGTTTATTTATTAATTGTATCTATTTCCATATTATGTTTATCATTTATGACATTTATTTTAAAGTCTATGGGGCATATGTATCATTGAAATTCGCATTCGCAAATGCCGAAATTCGCCGAATTTCGGCCTTTGCGAATGCGAATTCTCAATATGGTATGTATGAAGCAAATGTGGCTCAAAATAAGGAATCGCATAATTTGCGATTCCTTATTTTGCGATTGCATGTAAGGAATCGCACAATGTGCGATTCCTTAAATGCAATGTATCATGCAAAAAAATATTGCTAATTGTCCCTAAGGAATCGCAAATTACCACTAACTTCAAGTTGGTGGTAAGTTGCGAATTCCTTTAAAAAAGCAATTGTTTTAAAAACAAAAGGTGCCATGTGACGCTCATACATACCCTTAGGGCATGTATGCGCGCCATATGCGCACACATGTCATTTTCAGGGGTGCAGCAGGGTGTCCTTTGGACACCCCTGCACCCTTGCGAATATTCTCAATTTGCGATTAGCAAATTGCTAATCGCAAATTTCCCCTTCATTCCTATGGGCCTCCTGGCCCATAGAAATGAATGGGAAATTATTCCTTAATTGCGATTAGCAATTTGCTAAACGCAATTAAGGAATCTTAAGAAATCGCTAAAAAGAAGCTGATTCCTACATACATACCATTTTGCGATTCTCAAATAGCGATCAAAAAATCGCTATTTGAGAATCGCAAAGTGCTATTTTGATACATATCGCCCTATATTTTTATTTTATGTTTTTAAGGTATAAAATCTATGTGAATATTTTCTGTCCTAAAGGTATATAGTTCTTTAAATGTCATATTTTAAAGTTCATATATTTTTAAAGTTAATATAATCTTAAATATTTTACATTCAATATACTTACCTACATAATAAAGATATTTTGGTCCTCTATCTTTTTGCAGTCCACAAGATTTTTGAGTGACATTATGGGCCGTGTCATGACTACGCCAGTCACAGTGGCGGTGTGGACACCACCGCACTGGCAGTCTGACCGCTCCATTACGACTTGGATGGTCAGACCGCATTGGCACCACCGCAACTTCTAGGGATCAGGGAGCCTTGGTGGTGTTACGTTGGACTTCAGACCGTAATATGCTTGTCAGGGCCACTGCAACCCCGCCAATCATATTATGAGATTCCTCTCCACCACAGTTTTCATGGTGGTAAGCTCGCCCTGAAAAATGTGGCGGAGAGGAAACAAAAGGGGACCTACAGGGCCCTCTGTTACCTCTGCACCATGGAATGCATGCAGGAAGACACATGGTGTGTCCTCCTGTGTGCATGCACCCCCAATTCCTGCAGGGCAAGGACTTGAACGTCCATGCTCTGCAGGAACCTGCAATAGTGGGAGGAAACAAAATGGGGCCTACAGGTTCCCTGTTGCCTCTGCACCAGGGAATACATGCAGGTAGGCACATGGTGTGCCCTCCTGTGTGCATGCACCCCCAGTTCCTGCAGGGTAAGGACTTGACAGTCCATGCTCTGCAGGAACTGGCAATGGTGGTCCCATTGCAATGCCTTTTACAGGTCTACATTGAGCCTTTAAAGAGGCACCACTGTGGGACAGCCTCGGCAGGACAGCCTGACCTGGATTCCAGTCGGAATCTGGAAGGCAGTTCAATTATGGGTTTGGCGGTGTGGCAGCGGGGCGCTGGCATGGCAGCCCCTGCAGCGCCAAAATCATAATAAGGCCCTTAGTATTGTGATATGTTTGATAGAGATATTATGCTACCAAAGTCAAGAGCTGGTGTATAGAACATGAAGCTTTGAAAAGATACAAAACTTGATCTCATGCACGCCCTTGCTTCCACTGACTAAATCCTCCTTGGAGATCTGAACTTCCACGTTGAGAACACCAACGACAGCAACTCCACCACCTGCTCGACAACCTCGCCAACCTCGGACTCAAACAGCTCATCACGAGTCCCACCCACTCTGCCAGACACCCGCTCGACCCTATCTTCTCCACCAGCAACTACGTCACCTTCAGCCACACCACCAAACTCCACTGGACTGACCACCGCTGCATCCACTTCACCTTTGAGAAGCCCAACACGCACCACCGCACACAACAGGGCCCCGCCGCAGCTGGCGCAAAGTCACCGAAGACCAGCTACTCACCACCCTCGCCCGAAACTCACCAACTGACACCACCGAAACCAACTCTGCCGCCAGCAACTTCAGGCAATGGATCGACGACTGCTCCAACACTCTCGCCCCAATCAAAAATCCCTCTAACAGATGCACCGACAGAAAAGCCATCTGGTTCACAGCCGATCTTTAGTAAGTATAGGCGAATTTTGCGGATATGCGGTCTGCGAATTCACACAAAATCGCAAAAAATCTGCAAATTCGCGGATTTTCATGCGAAATCGCGGATTTTTTTGCGATTTGCACTGGAGTACTTTCTACTGGCTAACCAGTAAGTGCTACCTCGTTGGGTAAATGTATAGTGCTTTTCCTGCACTGTAGCTGCGTAAAGGGCCAGAAGATTTGTCTTCACTGACCATGTGTGCCTGTAACTTTGCCACCACGCCAAAAGGCGCCAAGGTCCCTTGAGTGAGCTGTCCATCATAGTTGGGAAAGCGTGGGAATACGTTTGATAGCGCAAGTGTGTGGTCCGGGGCCAAATGAGCGGGCGGGGCTTCTATGCATGTCAACATGCCTCTTGTGTATAAAGGGTCAGAAATCGAGCAGGGCAGCAGGTGAGGAGAAAGCAGCCTCCTGGTCACAGGAACTACATGGGGGTTGCGCTCGAGAAACTTAGGGATTCAAAGACCTCCCTCGAGTATTACAGCTAATTTTCGACGGCAGAGACGGGGATAAAGCACACTTGCAAGGCCTCGACCGTGCTCACTAATGTTTGGGCTGATTAAAACGTTACTGAATTTGATCTTCAACTCGGGCACCTGCTATATCTGTAAGTGCTTCCTGTTGAGGTTTAATTTTTGTGACAGGAGCCTCGTGCCAGAATGAATCCTGCCCTGCATAGTTATCCACGAAGATGCCACCGTTTTATGCAATACCTCTACTCAACTGGAGTACTTTTACTGGCTAATCAGTAAGTGCTACCTCATTAGGTAAATGTATAGTGCTTTTCCTACACTGCAGCTGGTAAAGGGCCAGATGATTTGTCTCCACTGACCATGTGTGCCTGTAACTTTTCCACCGCGCCGAAAAGCGCCGAGGTCCCTTGAGTGAGCTGTCCATCATAGTTGGGAAAGGGCGGGAAGACGTTTGATACCGCTAGTGTGTGGTGTGGGGCTTCTATGCATGTCAACATGCCTCTTGTGTATAAAGGGTCAGAGAGCGAGCAGGGCAGCAGGTGAGGAGAAAGCAGCCTCCTGGTCACAGGAACTATACGGGGGTTTGCGCTCGAGAAACTCAGGGATTCAAAGACCTCCCTCGAGTATTACAGCTAATTTTTGACTGCAGATATGGGGTTAAAGCACACTTGCCCAGCCTCGACCGTGTTCACTAATGTTTTGGGCTGATTAAAACGTTACTGAATTTGAGCTTCAACTCGGGCACCTGCTATATCTGTAAGTGCTTCCTGTTGAGGTTTAATTTTTGTGACAGGAGCCTAGTGCCATAATGAATCCTGCCCTGCATAGTTATCCACGAAGATGCCACAGTTTTGTGCAATACCTCTACTCAACTGGAGTACTTTTACTGGCTAATCAGTAAGTGCTACCTCATTAGGTAAATGTATAGTGCTTTTCCTACACTGCAGCTGGTAAAGGGCCAGATGATTTGTCTCCACTGACCTTGTGTGCCTTTAACTTTTCCACCGTGGCGAAAGGCGCTGAGGTCCCTTGAGTGAGCTGTCCATCATAGTTGGGAAAGGGCAGGAAGACGTTTGATACCGCTAGTGTGTGGTGCGGGGCCAAAGGAGCGGGGCTTCTATGCGTGTCAACATGCCTCTTGTGTAAAGGGTCAGAGAGCAAGCAGGGTAGCAGGTGAGGAGAAAGCAGCCTCCTGGTTACAGGAACTAAACAGGGTTGTGCTCAAGAAACTCCGGGATTCAAAGACCTCCCTTGAGTATTACAGCTAATTTTCGACGGCAGATATGGGGTTAAAACACACTTGCCCAGCCTCGACAGTGCTCAGTAATGTTTTGGGCTGAATAAAACGTTACTGAATTTAATCTTCAACTCAGGCACCGGCTTTATTTATATCTGTAAGTGCTTCCTGTTGAGGTTGAATTTTTGGCCCACAGGAAGCACTTACAGAGTTAAGGCAGGTGCCCGAGTTGAAGCTAACTTTGTAACCATTTTAGAATGGCGCCGGTAAGCTGCCAGAGTTGCTTACTTGCAAGTTGCAACTCGGGCAGCTTGCCGGCGCCATTCTAAAATGGTTACAAAGTTAGCTTTCTTCAACTCGAGCACCTGCCTTAACTGAAATCCGCCCGCGAGCGGGTTTGTGGATTTTTCGGCAATTTTGCGAGATTTGCAGATCGCGAAATTGCAGAAAATCCGCAAATTCCGCGAGCGGAATGCATTTTACGCCCATAGTTAATCTCCAGGCATCTAAGCAGGCCTGATGTAGGCTGGAGAAGAAGTGGCACCACAAACAGACACAGGACAGCAACGCAGCCTACAAGAGTGCCATCCGCAAACACCACCAACTCATACGAACCACCAAAAGGACCTCCTTCAAAGAGCGCATCGACAACAACGCACACAACAGCAAAGAACTCTTCAATATCGTGAAGGAACTCTCCAACCCCAGCTCCAACTCCAACGACATCCAGCCACCGCAAGACCTCTGCGACTCCCTAGCCACCTTCTTCCATTGCAATATTGCAGACATCCACGACAGCTTCAACAACCAGGCCCCCCCAACAGGCACCAACACCTCAGACTCGCATCCCCCAGCCACCTCCTGCCCTCCTGGACCCACGTCAATGACAAAATCAAGATCATGAACACCATCCACTCTGGTTCCAAATCTGACCCCTGCCCGCACCACATCTTCAACAAAGCAAGCTCCACCATCGCACGCCACCTCTGCAAGGTCAACAACAGCTCCTTCAAGACTGCCACCTTCCCGGAGAGCTGGAAGCACGCCGAGATCAATGCCCTACTCAAGAAACCCAAGGCAGACCCCAAGGACCTCAAAAACTTCCGGCCCATCTTCCTACTTCCGTTCCTGGCAAAAGTCATCAAGAAGATCGTCAAAAACAACTGACCTCCTTCCTCGAAGAGAACAACATCCAGGACCCATCCCAATCCGGATTCCGCAGCAACTACAACACTGAAACAGCCCTCATCGCCGCCACCGACGACATCAGGGCCATGCTGGACAACGGAGAAACTGCGTCCCTCATCCTCCTGGACCTTTCGGCCGCCTTCGACACCGTCTGTCACCACACCTTTCGCACACGCCTCCACAACACAGGGATCCGTGACAAAGCCCTGGTCTGGACCACCTCCTTCCTCACCGGCAGAACCCAGAGTGTCCCCCTCCCTCCGTTCCGCTCCAAGGACACCAAGATCATCTGTGGGGTATCCCAAGGTTCGTCCCTCAGCTGGACACTCTTCAACGTATACATGGCACCGCTCGCCAACATCGTTCGATCACACAACTTCAACAACATCTCATACGCTGACGACACCCAGCTGATCCTCTCCCTCACCAAGGCCCCCACCACAGCCAAATCCAACCTCCACGAAGGAATGAAGGCCATCGCTGATTGGATGATGAATAGCCTGAAACTGAACTCAGACAAGATGGAGGTCCTCATCATCGGAGCCACCCCCTCAGCCTGGGACGCCTTATAGTGGCTGACCGCACTGGGAGCTGCACCAATGCCCACTGACCCCTCACGCAACCTGGGGGTCACACTGTACTCAACATTGTCAATGACCCAGCAAGTAAACGCCATCTCCTCCTCCTGCTACAACACCCTCCACATGCTCCGCAAGATCTACAGATGGATCTCCACTGGAACCAGAAGAACGGTCACACAGGCCCTCGTAAGCAGCAGGCTGGACTACGGCAACACGCTCTACGCAGGAACCTCAGCCAAACTTCAGAATCTACTACAACATATACAGAACGCCTCTGCATGCCTCATCCTCGACATCCCCCGCCACATCACATCCCACCTGAAGGACCTGCACTGGCTCTCCGTCAACAAGAGGATCACCTTCAAGCTCCTCACCCATGCTCACAAAGTACTCCACAACACCGGACCAGCGTACCTCAACGAACGACTCAGCTTCTACACCCGAACCGCCAGCTTCCCTCCGCCGACCTCACCCTCGCCACTGTCCCCCGCATCTGACGAACGACCACCGGTGGCAGATCATTCTCCCACCTCGCTGCTAAGACCTGGAACACCCTCCCCATCTGCATACGACAGACCCAGGACCTGCTGACCTTTAAGAAACTCCTCAAGACCTGGCTGTTTGAGCAGTAGCAGCACCCCCGCCCCCCCAGCACCTTGAGACCCTCACTGGTGAGTTGTGCACTCTACAAATGTCTTGATTGATTGATTGATTGAGATACATGTCATTTTATAAATATATTCCCCAACAGTTAAATGTGGGGTACTTTCTTTTCATTGTACAGTCTATCGGCCTTATTATGACTATGGTGGTCCATCGAACTGCCATAGCCTTCATGGTGGTGCCTCACCAGCGGTTCGACCTCCCCATTACGACTTGGGTGGTCGGACCGCATTGGCACCACTGCAACCATCAGTGATCAGAGATGTCTGGCGGTGTTGCAGTGGTGCTGCAGCCCAGCCAAGCATATTATGAGTTTTCCCTCGACCACAGTTTTCATGGCGGTGACCCTTTAAACGGGCACTGCCATGGGCCAGCTGATGCAGGACAGCGCAACCTGGATTCCAGTTGGAATCCTGCGGGTGGTATAATTATGGCTTACTCGGTGCTGGCATGTCGGCCCGCTCCCACATCGCCAAAGTCATAAAAAAGACCTATGCAATTTTTATCAATAAGAGGAACTGGGGAGTATGTGTGAATCGAGCAGCCTATTGCAATCTGGGAGTTGTATATTTTTCCTTTTTCTTTACATTTAGTATAGCAAATATAGTGATTGTTTTTAAGAAAGATATAAATTATTCAATTTAAAGTGGATACATTGATTACAGTTCAACTAGATATACAGATGGCTTTCATTAAGGAAAACATAGCCATCTGCTACCCTTGGTTAATATAAGGCACACAAATTAATACTGTTGAAGAAATGTTGAACATATATGATGCATATAAAGAGGTGGAACTCTAATTTACACTGCTCCAATCTCCTCTCTGATGGCTAGGATAGCCATCACACAAACAATTGAAGCTTCCGAGACCATCTCAAAGTCTTGTTGTTTTCAACATCTTACGCCTGTGCTCTCAAACTCCTTCATCTTTCCATAAGCCTCACACTGCCTCACTTCTAACTGCACTTCATCCCTCTTTCTTTTGATTCCCTTCTTTCGACCACCAATTTCTTTGATCTCATGTACTTGAATCTCTTGAATATAGCAAATACGCATATTAAGCAAATGTCAATAATCAAATTGGCCTCAATATAGTGCCTAGAAGTGCATTACCAATATTTTCAAACCAATCACCTATTGCATCTATTACCTTCCCAAATGCTTCTAAACCACCAGTTGCTTCCAATTCCTACAATTCCGATTTCAACACAGCGATAGCCTTCCCAAACCCTATTATCGCCTTGCTCCTATTGCGCATGAAGGTGCTACATTGTCGAACTTTCAGCACTTTACAGACGCAGCCCTCTTTTGCAAGCAAAATTCGAATGCAAGTTGATTTTGCAAAAACATAGACCTAATAGCAACTAGCTCTGTATCTCCAGCCAGCCATGCACCAGCTGTACTAGGAGTATGTTTGTCCACTACTGTGGAAAGCATTCTAATCTTTAACTCATTTAATACAACGCCCACTGAGGTAATCATGGCTTCAAAAATGTCTCCTTATATTTGTGGAGCACAATACCGTTTAGATCTGCTGGGTGGTCCCTTGTCACATATATCTAAATTATTTACAGGATATATTTTTGGAAACAATTCCCAATTTGCTGACAATTTAAAGTAAACATTCGGTTATTACACAAAATAAACTCAAGGAATCATCTGATCTTCTCCTGCAAGATTTTGAGCAGGGCTGCCTAAAACTTCAAATTTATGTTCACATGCACTTATCCCTGTCTCCACTTTTCCACATCATCGCTCAGTTTCCCATTAAGTTGCCAATCCAACCAATTTCAACTTAGGATATACTCCCTTTTTCACACATTCCTCAAAATATCCTCTCCTCCCATTGACCCATTGCACATTATGGCCCTCCTCGCCACTGAATCGTGAACTGCTTTTCTAAAGGACACGCAACACATCAAATTCAATCTATGAGTCTGATCAGTGTCAATTTTACAAGGATATCGAAAGAAATACCAAGCGGGATACATCTCACCTGCCTCAGGATGAAGATTCATGTGCTTTTTAAGGGGATACTCCAGTATCAGGCAATAATTTGAAAAATAATATTCAAAGCATACCTGTCTATACAGAAGGCTAATTTGAATTCAACAGGTGATGCCATAAGAAAGGAGGGTGTGGTGGTATTTAACTCTTGCAGCTACTGAAGTAGGCAAGAGAGCACAGACATAACAGTCCTTTGCCTCAATTTTATGTGTATACTTATATAATATTTTAGAAAATGCATTAGTGGAAAAGTCTCCCTCTGAAGCATCCTGGTGTAAAATCCTGACGTCAAAACTATGCTCATCTTCTATTTGGAGTGCATGTACAGTAGACCCAGGTGAGGACCTAATAGTACTAGTGTCAGAAGGGGAACTCAACCCTATTAGTTAACAGCCATGAATATAATAGAAACAATTAGTATTGCAGCCATCACTAACCTAAGCTGCTATTTGGTAAGGATACCCATCATCTTTTTACAATTAGATCCATAGAGTAGAATAGTAGTGAGCAGACTTATGATTTTTGCAATGTTCTAGTTTTGCAATGGCAATACTGATTTTGTGGTTCATCATGATATTAGCTTTATGTACCGCCATCTTACCCACACATACACATACTTGACCACATTTTCGTCGCCCCTCTTGTTCCTGTACTGTGGTCTGACCACTATCTGGTGAACTTGATATTCCATGTGAACCCAGGTCTATTAGCAGCGGCCCTGGTTGTCAGTCCCTGGCCTCGCACGCTTTTCATCGCGTGTCACCGGACATGCTAGCACAGTCTCTGACGGCATATCCCTGCCGGTTTACAGGTGATCTAGAGGCAGATTTAGATCTCTTTCAGATGTGGCTTGCGCAGCGCCTTGATGAGTTGGCACCCCCTCAGGCTGCTCGTAAAAACAACACTCGGGCATCGGCACCCTGGTTTACACCTGCACTCAATGAAAGACGAAGGCTTTGCAAGAAGGCTGAGAGGGCTTGGTGTCAAAACTATGATGAGTCATTAAAGGGAGCCTACAGGGAGCGCAACAGGCCTATCATAAAGAAATTATTCTGGAGAAAAAATCTTATTTCGCCAGAAGAATAGAAGCGGCCGCCAACACCAGTAAAGAAATCTTTGCGATAGTGAAGGAATTTACATCACCGTCATCCATAGCAGCGAAGTGCTCTCATTCTGAACTGTGGATTACTCAAATAGCTGACTTTTTTACAAGTAAAATCAAAACCATTCAGGCGTCCTTTGCGCCGCCAGATTCTGTGCGACCCCAAATTCGATTCTCCTGATATCATCTCCCGCCGTTGAGCGGCCGTCACTTTCTAACTTTCCAGCCCTCTCCCTAGCGGCCTCACTGGATCTCTTATCCAAATTAAAATCTGGATCTCCGATGGATCCTTGCCCTGCTAAGTTCCTCGCCAAAATAGCTCAAGTTATTAATCCCATAATCAACCCGGTCTTAAATCAATCCCTTGATACTGGAGTTATTCCTCTGGCCTGGAAGCAGGCTCTTATTCTTCCTCTACTGAAGAAATCCAACCTGGATCCCAGCATTCATGCCAACGATAGACCTATTTCCCTTCTCCGGGCATTTTCTAAGGTTGTGGAAAAGCATGTGCAATCTGCTCTCTCTAATTTTCTAGAGTCTCATGACCCAGTCTGGCTTCCGTGCAAATATGAGCACCGAAACAGCACTGATGGAGGTTACGGAAACCATCAAGGAGGCTTTGGATGATGGAGGAAAGGTGATGCTGGTGATGTTGGATCTATCGGCGGCTTTTAATACCGTCCCCCACAACCGTCTCCTTTCAAGACTCGTCATAGTACAATAATTCACCAAGCACTCAAAGCAGAAAGTCCATTAAAGAGTTCATAAGATAAGTAAATCTTCTCAAATTCTTGTCATCAAATTCAATGGAATCCTTGAACAGCGATACAGCCAACACGTGTTTCGTCTAGTCTTTGTAAGACAGTTAGACTTCTTCAGGGCTGCAATTAATTGCAATTAATTACAATAGCCTATGTTGTAAATTTGTAACAGCAGCACTAATAACATAGCATAAACAGCTCAGATAAACATGGCTAAAAATTATAAGTAATTCCTAAGGTAACCGAGCCGTGTCACATAGGAAAGACATAAACAATAAAGGAAGTCCCAAATGCCAAGTGTGAAATAATGAATCACCACAGCGTGACAGAATATTATGCCAAGTCGGCAGTCCAAAGTATGAAGCCCACCAAGGTTGAATAATCAATATGAAACGTAATGCAACGTACCAATAAGCGCACAACCAAATACTCAACAATCTTCCACACTGGTTCGACTTTATCTGTCTAAGAAAACATAATGCTCGATTCACAAGCCATTCTCTGGGGATACATGGTGATTGCAAACTTAAAACAATTAATAAAGCAACTCACCAAAAATGATAAGTAATTCTCGTGTAGCACGTCTTAATATCATCAAAGTAATCCTCAATTTCAATAACGTAGTAGCCACTGTGAATAAACATGACAAAATATAATACAGCCACTATCTATTAACTTGAACTTAGTCACAACTCATAGCTTGTGTATTCTCCTTACCTATCTATATGTAGCTTGACTCAGTCCAGTAATCAATATCCCACGAAGTATCTCCTTTTTCTCAGTATTAAAGCCTGCCAAGTATAACCAAGTATAAATTCAGACGTCTCAGTAATTATATTACTCATAGTAATGTAAAGCCCATTATTATCATGCCTGCGAAGTTACCTGCTTGGAGAGTTCTCCTGTTCTGACATTCTTCCGTAATTCCGCGTGCTACGCGGGCGCCATCTTGTAATGGCTATTTATACTCGTCAAACAAGAGCGCCATATTGGAACAGTGTCCACGTAGTAAAGCCTAATAACGGTCTATAAAGTCTTCTTTCAAGTAACTTAAACCATATATCTTGTATTCATATATTTAAATATTAACCCGAAAGCGTAAATACATATTTACGGGCCAATACTCGTAATCAACCCTAGGCACCTATAAGATCCACATCGAGTGTAGTAATAGCAACACCATCTCGCTCTAATTAGATAAATAAGTTTCTCTGTTATTAGTTCACAAATTGTGACTAAATTTACGAAAGAACGGGATATCCAAGCGCACAACAACAGTACCTATCTCCAAACAGGAATGCAAACGCGAGCGCCATTTTGTAACGGCTAGAGATAATACTACTAGCCAAAGCTGACAAAAGTATCCCAGCTATCATCATAATTGTAATTATCTACATGAAGGTAGGATAACAGTCCCAGTGATCTAAGCAGAATATAGTCAAACAATTATGTAAGATCTCATTTCTGATGTGTATTCCCAATTATATACAACTCCCCAATCAGATTGCATAGACACCATTTACCCCAATGGATGGCTTGCTAAACAGTAACGTCCCGTATATGAAACCAAGATCAGGGCAGGTAGCCAAGAGGAAACAATGAAGGGAGAAGAGAGGAATATAAAATTCAGTAAGCAAACTCAGTTACAATATAATATACATAAACAAATCACAGATCATTTAGTGTCATTAAAGCAGAGAAACAGCATTCACAGCAAGAAAGAAACTGAACAATCTTATCTGTCATCTCCTAGGAAGTATTCAAATTCATGATCTACATTCATCCCTAGCTCTACGGCTTTTAGTTTCATAAGCCACATCACTTCTCTGCGTCGCAGAGCTAACTGTCTATTTCCACCCCTAGGTTCTCTCTTCACATGATCAATCCCATGGTAGGTGAACTCATGCTTTTCTTTATCCTGGTAGTTTCTGACCATATGTGAGGCTATAGGATAACGTGTATCCCCTGTCTTGAGAGCTCTAAAATGCTCCACTATCCTTTCTCTCAATTTCCTGATAGTGCTCCCTACATAAATCTGCCCGCATGAGCAGGCTATGATGTAAACAACAAAAGTAGTATCACAATTGATGAAACAGTTAATACTGTACTCTCCAGTGTCATTATAGTTGAAACTCTTAACTTTCGGTCTAGCCCATCTGCAAGAGCTACATCTCCCACACTTGTAAAAGCCAATTGATGTAGCAGTTAACCAATCAGGTTCCGATTTACTCATAGGGTAACTTGGGCTAATACAATTAGACAGTGTACGTCCTTTCCTGAATGTCAATTCTGGTTTCTTTCCAATAAACGATGCAATGTCTTGATCCATATTCAACAAGTGCCAATGTCTATTCATGATACTATACAATTTAGCACTATCAGTACTATAATTGGCAATCATTCTGATTCGTGTCTCTTTACTTGCATTATCATCAACTTTTTTACTGAGTGTATTGGCTCTCTTGAGTTTCCTTGCCCTTGATACCGCATCCTCAACAGTTTTTCTCGTATAACCACGTTTAATAAACCTTGTAGACAGATCTGCGAGATTAGCTTCAAATTCAATGTCCCTTGAGCAGTTACGTCTTGCCCTCACCATCTCACCATAGGGGATAGCTTTAATTTGACTGTAAGGGTGACAACTAGCAGCATGTAACACTGAATTGCAACTGGTAGGTTTTCGATACATTTTTGTACAAAGTTTCCCATCCTCAATAAAAAGTTCAATATCTAGGAACATAATACTACGGGTATCATAGTGAGTAGTAAATTCCAAGTTAAACAAATTATCATTCAGATAATCAAAGAAGCCCTTCAATTCATCAATTGTGCCTGTCCAGATAAGCAGGCAATCATCAATGTAACGCCCCCAATAGTGGATGTGTTGCATCCATTTGGTACCTGCTGGGCCCCAGATCCGCTCCGCCTCGAACCATCCCATAAAGAGGTTCGCAAAAGACGGAGCGAATCCGGAACCCATCGCAGTCCCAAGTCGTTGTCTGAACCATGTGTCATCAAATAAAAATACGTTGTTCTCTAGAACCATTTTCGTCATTTTAAGAATCATCTGATTGTGGTCATAAAACTCAGCCGCTCTGTTACTGAGGAAGAAATCCAGTGCATGAATTCCTAACTCGTGGTCTATGTTCGTGTAAAGTGATACGACGTCAAGCGTCACTAATATTATCCTCTCATCCCATGTCACATCACACATTAAGTTCAAAACATGTTTCGTATCTTCGATAAACGAAGGAAGGTTCCTAACATATGACTGTAAAAAGGTATCGACATATTGTGAGAGGCGCTCTGTAGGCCCTCCGATCCCCGAAATAATGGGTCTACCTGGTGGTTGTGTTCTGGATTTATGAATCTTAGGAAGAGTGTACATACATGGTGCTTTGGGTGCCACAACTTTTAAATAGAGATACTCATCATAATCCAACAATGTCAATTCGTACCATTCCTTCAGTTGATCATTAATAGTCTTAGTAAGAGCCAGAATTGGATTGCCATGTAATTTCTCATAATATTTGGCATTATTGAGTTGAGAGTAAACCTCTTTTTTGTAATCTAGTGTGTTAAGTACCACCACGTTGCCACCTTTATCGGCTTTCCGTATTGTAAGTTCTGAATTGTTCATAAGCTCCTTAAGGGCCACCCTTTCACCAGGGGTAAGATTATCCCTGTATCTCATGAGCCTAGCAGAGCCTCCTGTATCAATAATTTGGTCAATCTCCACATTAACCGCTTTAAAAAAAGCATCAATAGTACTACTGGGTGAAGTTTTAGGTGTCCATTTGGATTTTACTTTTAAACCACTACCCTCACTAAGAAATCTATCCACTTCAAATTCATCAAGTAACTTATAAACAGTAACCGGGTCATCCTCTTTTTCTGTTAGCGAAAGTAGTAGTTGAGTCTCTTTCAATTCTTGAATGGTAATATTGCTCAATGGTTTAATTCTTGCAGGTTTATCTTTTTCTGGTACATTGGCAAAAAATTTCTTTAGTTTGAGTTTCCGCACAAATCTAAATAAATCGATTTTAGTACCATACCAGTCATTCATAGTCATTGGACAAAAACCCATCCCTTTCCCAAGTAGACTTTTCATATCATCAGACAATTCAAATGACGACAGGTTCACAACTTCAATATCATCAATATCAACATCATCACTTGTCGTTAAGGTTTCCAAGATCTTAGTCTCATCCCTGTTCTTCCTCCCTGATCTCCTCCCGCCTCTACCACCTCTCCTGGTTTTAGTGCATTTAATTCCCGATTCCTTTCTATATCTCTGTTCCCAAGTTGTGGCACCCAAAGCACCATGTATGTACACTCTTCCTAAGATTCATAAATCCAGAACACAACCACCAGGTAGACCCATTATTTCGGGGATCGGAGGGCCTACAGAGCGCCTCTCACAATATGTCGATACCTTTTTACAGTCATATGTTAGGAACCTTCCTTCGTTTATCGAAGATACGAAACATGTTTTGAACTTAATGTGTGATGTGACATGGGATGAGAGGATGATATTAGTGACGCTTGACGTCGTATCACTTTACACGAACATAGACCACGAGTTAGGAATTCATGCACTGGATTTCTTCCTCAGTAACAGAGCGGCTGAGTTTTATGACCACAATCAGATGATTCTTAAAATGACGAAAATGGTTCTAGAGAACAACGTATTTTTATTTGATGACACATGGTTCAGACAATGACTTGGGACTGCGATGGGTTCCGGGTTCGCTCCGTCTTTTGCGAACCTCTTTATGGGATGGTTCGAGGCGGAGCGGATCTGGGGCCCAGCAGGTACCAAATGGATGCAACACATCCACTATTGGGGGCGTTACATTGATGATTGCCTGCTTATCTGGACAGGCACAATTGATGAATTGAAGGGCTTCTTTGATTATCTGAATGATAATTTGTTTAACTTGGAATTTACTACTCACTATGATACCCGTAGTATTATGTTCCTAGTTATTGAACTTTTTATTGAGGATGGGAAACTTTGTACAAAAATGTATCGAAAACCTACCAGTTGCAATTCAGTGTTACATGCTGCTAGTTGTCACCCTTACAGTCAAATTAAAGCTATCCCCTATGGTGAGATGGTGAGGGCAAGACGTAACTGCTCAAGGGACATTGAATTTGAAGCTAATCTCGCAGATCTGTCTACAAGGTTTATTAAACGTGGTTATAAGAGAAAAACTGTTGAGGATGCGGTATCAAGGGCAAGGAAACTCAAGAGAGCCAATACACTCAGTAAAAAAGTTGATGATAATGCAAGTAAAGAGACACGAATCAGAATGATTGCCAATTATAGTACTGATAGTGCTAAATTGTATAGTATCATGAATAGACATTGGCACTTGTTGAATATGGATCAAGACATTGCATCGTTTATTGGAAAGAAACCAGAATTGACATTCAGGAAAGGACGTACACTGTCTAATTGTATTAGCCCAAGTTACCCTATCAGTAAATCGGAACCTGATTGGTTAACTGCTACATCAATTGGCTTTTACAAGTGTGGGAGATGTAGCTCTTGCAGATGGGCTAGACCGAAAGTTAAGAGTTTCAACTATAATGACACTGGAGAGTACAGTATTAACTGTTTCATCAATTGTGATACTACTTTTGTTGTTTACATCATAGCCTGCTCATGCGGGCAGATTTATGTAGGGAGCACTATCAGGAAATTGAGAGAAAGGATAGTGGAGCATTTTAGAGCTCTCAAGACAGGGGATACACGTTATCCTATAGCCTCACATATGGTCAGAAACTACCAGGATAAAGAAAAGCATGAGTTCACCTACCATGGGATTGATCATGTGAAGAGAGAACCTAGGGGTGGAAATAGACAGTTAGCCCTGCGACGCAGAGAAGTGATGTGGCTTATGAAACTAAAAGCCGTAGAGCTAGGGATGAATGTAGATCATGAATTTGAATACTTCCTAGGAGATGACAGATAAGATTGTTCAGTTTCTTTCTTGCCGTGAATGCTGTTTCTCTGCTTTAATGACACTAAATGATCTGTGATTTGTTTATGTATATTATATTGTAACTGAGTTTGCTTACTGAATTTTATATTCCTCTCTTCTCCCTTCATTGTTTCCTCTTGGCTACCTGCCCTGATCTTGGTTTCATATACGGGACGTTACTGTTTAGCAAGCCATCCATTGGGGTAAATGGTGTCCATGCAATCTGATTGGGGAGTTGTATATAATTGGGAATACACATCAGAAATGAGATCTTACATAATTGTTTGACTATATTCTGCTTAGATCACTGGGACTGTTATCCTACCTTCATGTAGATAATTACAATTATGATGATAGCTGGGATACTTTTGTCAGCTTTGGCTAGTAGTATTATCTCTAGCCGTTACAAAATGGCGCTCGCGTTTGCATTCCTGTTTGGAGATAGGTACTGTTGTTGTGCGCTTGGATATCCCGTTCTTTCGTAAATTTAGTCACAATTTGTGAACTAATAACAGAGAAACTTATTTATCTAATTAGAGCGAGATGGTGTTGCTATTACTACACTCGATGTGGATCTTATAGGTGCCTAGGGTTGATTACGAGTATTGGCCCGTAAATATGTATTTACGCTTTCGGGTTAATATTTAAATATATGAATACAAGATATATGGTTTAAGTTACTTGAAAGAAGACTTTATAGACCGTTATTAGGCTTTACTACGTGGACACTGTTCCAATATGGCGCTCTTGTTTGACGAGTATAAATAGCCATTACAAGATGGCGCCCGCGTAGCACGCGGAATTACGGAAGAATGTCAGAGCAGGAGAACTCTCCAAGCAGGTAACTTCGCAGGCATGATAATAATGGGCTTTACATTACTATGAGTAATATAATTACTGAGACGTCTGAATTTATACTTGGTTATACTTGGCAGGCTTTAATACTGAGAAAAAGGAGATACTTCGTGGGATTTTGATTACTGGACTGAGTCAAGCTACATATAGATAGGTAAGGAGAATACACAAGCTATGAGTTGTGACTAAGTTCAAGTTAATAGATAGTGGCTGTATTATATTTTGTCATGTTTATTCACAGTGGCTACTACGTTATTGAAATTGAGGATTACTTTGATGATATTAAGACGTGCTGCACGAGAATTACTTATCATTTTTGGTGAGTTGCTTTATTAATTGTTTTAAGTTTGCAATCACCATGTATCCCCAGAGAATGGCTTGTGAATCGGGCATTATGTTTTCTTAGACAGATAAAGTCGAACCAGTGTGGAAGATTGTTGAGTATTTGGTCGTGCGCTTATTGGTACGTTGCATTACCTTTCATATTGATTATTCAACCTTGGTGGGCTTCATACTTTGGACTGCCGACTTGGCATAATATTCTGTCACGCTGTGGTGATTCATTATTTCACACTTGGCATTTGGGACTTCCTTTATTGTTTATGTCTTTCCTATGTGACACGGCTCGGTTACCTTAGGAATTACTTATAATTTTTAGCCATGTTTATCTGAGTTGTTTATGCTATGTTATTAGTGCTGCTGTTACAAATTTACAACATAGGCTATTGTAATTAATTGCAGCCCTGAAGAAGTCTAACTGTCTTACAAAGACTAGACGAAACACGTGTTGGCTGTATCGCTGTTCAAGGATTCCATTGAATTTGATGACCGAATAAAGACAAGAATTTGAGAAGATTTACTTATCTTATGAACTCTTTAATGGACTTTCTGCTTTGAGTGCTTGGTGAATTATTGTACTATGACCAGCCATTATTTGGCACTTATAAGAGTCTTGGTGACAGACTCTTGTTCACTTTGAGCACCTTGTTACACTTTGGATTAATTTGCTTATACACGCTGTGCGCTCCAATTAACTGTCACCCTTTCTCTTGTGTCCTTTCAAGACTCTATGAGGTTGGTTTGAGGGAGACGGGTTTTAGTTGGTTTGAGTCTTTTCTATCCGACCGCCAACAAACAGTTTGGGCCCCTCCGTACTCAGCCGTAGTGCCGCCAGTGGAGGTGGGAGTGCCCCAGGGGTCGATTTTGAGCCCCACTCTTTTTAACATTTACATGTCCCCTTTGGCGGCACTGGTGGAGTCCTATGGTGCCCGGATTGTATCATACGCCGACGATACACAGCTTCTTTTCACATGTGAAGAGAAGACTGTTTTTGACGGAGAGAGTATTAAGAATTGTTTGGGGGCCGTGTTCTTGTGGTTCCATGTGAACCACCTGAAATGTAACTCAGATAAATCCGAGGTTATTTTTTTTGGCTGCCCTCTGGACCCGTGTTGGAAGTCCTGGTGGCCAATGGATATGTTTCCTCCATCTCAGGCCACCTTTGCGCCCAAGAATCTTGGAGTAAAGGTGAACAATGGTCTTACTTTTAAACCACAGATCTTGGGGCTAGTGGGACAGTGTTTTGGTTTACTAAAAATGCTGAGGAAATTTCTCCCACTCCTGCCCCTCGCCCACAGGAGGACCATTGTTCAGGCCCTGATAGGTTCTAGGCTGGATTATGCTAATATGTTGTATCTGGGCCTCCCTGAATATCTTCTCTCTCGCCTTCAAAGGGTACAGAATTCTGCAGCACGTGCGATCTTTGGCCTAGGTCGGAAATCTAATACGGCAGTTCTTCTTAAGTTTCTTCACTGGCTGCCGGTATGCAAACGGATTTCATTCAAGGCTTTAACCACGGCATTTAAGGCCCTTCACTGTACTGGTGCCCGCTATCTTAGGAAAAGAATAGGGTTTATCTTCCTTCCAGATCATTACGTTCTGCAGCGTTAGCTTTGGCTACGGTTCCTGTAATTAGGCGAGCCCGCGTGGGGGGTCGCTCTTTTAAACGTTTGGCACCCCAACTCTGGAATGCTCTGCCTTTGTCTCTGTGGAAGACAGATAATCTCCTTGCCTTCAGAAAAGATCTCAAAACATGGCTGTTTGGACAATAATTTCTTCTAGTCCTCTCGCTTTGTGCCTGCTTGGTCTGATAGAGCCGGGACACTCTTCTTGAGTAGCTGAGCGCTTTATAAAACCTGCGTAACATAACATAACATAACATAACATAACATCTTTGACATCCCTAGCCCTACTCCACCTTCTTTTAAACTTCTACTGCAGCCTTGACCATGGAAAATCTTCAAAGTTCAAAAAAGGCACAGTTCAATAAAGTTCAGTCATAGACACAGTTCGTTATCATGATTACAATCAGTTCAGGAAATCAAACTCTCCTTGTTGTGGTAACAAAATCATGGAGGTTCTGCTCTCTGACCTCCCCTCCCAAGTCGTAGGTAAGATTGATCAAAACCACTGTCAACATAGCATGTCCACTCTGGGGCTGAGTACCTTCACAGGGTATTCTCACTCTTTTCAATTTCCTAAGTATTGGCTATTTATCTACACTGTCACTCAACCCACTTGACTCCGTTTCCTGAGTGACAGTTTGTGGACTGCACACAACAGATAGGCTCGATCTTAGTCTCATTTGTCTTCTTTGTCTCCTGGTTACTCCTGATCTCATTACCTGGCCCTTCGCCGAGATCAGAGTCATAAACCACTTGTACCTGAGGCAGATTAACTGTGGGTACTTTTAATTCACCCACCACAGGCTCAGGACTTGCCTCAATTCAACCTTGGTTCCCTTTGAAGGACTGGGTTCTTTTGGACCCAGCGGTGCCAGGGCACAACACCTGAAACCTTCGTGGGTAACCTGCTCCGGCGTACAAGTCACAGAGACACGGGACACTTCCTTCGGCGTCAAAGAGTCAAGGTTTATTTACTGCAGGGAACACAGAAGTCACAGGAAGTACATCGAGTGTAGTTCGGGGAGACTGCTTCAAATTGGTTTTGTGGATCGCTCCTTTTATACAGTTTTTACCCATAAGATAACATGAGACACAATAGTTTACAACCCGGTTCCCACATTTCGCTCTCAGAGGGGTCGCTTTGGTCATTTTGAAACACATAATGTCCGGAACATAAGTGCGGAAACATTTGGCAGTTCCCAACTGTAAAAACCCATCTTCCCACCATTAGCAAATTCCAATCAGCAGTAAAGTAGATCGAAATAGGAACGAAGACAGGTGCAGAGGAAGACGGAGACAGTGGGGAGATCGGAAAGGGTGTAAAAGGGGAGTGTCGAGGAAACACGAGATACAGGCATCAAAGGGACGTGCCTAATGAGATGCACGGCTGAGACAATAAGCCCGTGCGGCAAGATGAGCCTCGAGCGGCGCCACCTGCCTTACAGCAGCAACCCCTTCGTCATAAAGACACTTACAAAGGACATGTGTTCTTCCGCAAATATCTTGGGAGTCCCAGGGTCGCGAAGCGGACAGCGTCCGTTCGCTGACTACTTGAGGGCAAGAGACAAAATGGATGCCGTATCTAAGATGGAACCCGTGGGTACAGATGAAAAACCCACGTAACAAACGAACGGTTTAAGTCAGCACAGCGAAACTGCGCACACTTACTAAACTCGTCATTTGCGGTTCATAGATACTAGACTCGACCATATTCGTGCGAGTCGAAAACACCACTTATAATTGTCACGGAACCTCAGACGCTCCTTTTGCCCTCATGTAGGCAAGCACTAGTCGGAATCATACTCGATATTCATCAGACCATCAAGATGTCGTTGTAGCATAGCTCTGTCCAACCGAGTCCCCTTGGTAACAGATGGTTGTCTCATACACGTTGTAGCACAGAGGCCACATAAGGCAGGACCACACTGCACACAAAGGCAACACGTGAACAGGAACACTACCACGACCCCGATGATCATCAGAATCTTCCAACCCCAAGTCGATACCAGGCCCCAAAACCATCCAAGTAGTGTCCAATCCCCTACATCCACGTGTATGGATTCGGAGATCTTATGCAACTTCGAGATGGCTTGATAGACAGTAGGAGCATTATCTGGAATGAAAATGCAGCAGCTCGAATGGATCACCTTACATACCCCACCGCGATCTGCCAAGACAACATCTAAAACCATACGGTTTTGTAATGTCATAAGTCTCTCCGCCTGAAGTTCTGTGGTGATATTACCAAGGGCACTGGCAGTAATGTTAGCTGTCGATTCTACCACTCGAGTCAAATGTCTCAGGTTCCTACTATTAACCATAGGTCCCCAAAACGGGAGGAAACCCTTGAAAAAGTCTCCTGCCTCTTGACCGGCAGTATCCTCTTCGCTGATTACGCCTCGTACAACTCTAGTCTTATGATAATCGGCATCTACAGTGAACGTCGGAGGCAACAGATTTGCAACGAAACATGAGCCCATGAAGTCTGCGGGCAACCATGTGTATGCACGATCATAACAGATAAAGTATGTACCCTTGGCAGCCAGAAACACAGGGGTCGGGGACATTGGCAGAACGTAACTTTCAGTGCAAGCACTTGCTCCAAGTGAGGCTTGCGAACCACGACCCACAAGACAAAGATTACCAGTGTGGGGTACGACCCATATTGGAGGCGAGCTTTTAAGTTGCTTTTCATTAGTGAACATACTATATTCCCCTCTACTTAGGACCCTATAGGCTTGTACCTCTTCTTTAGGGATGAGAAAAGGATCATGGATCTCATCTTCCATCTCCTCTATTGCCATCGATAGCACCCACTGATACGAGGTAGGACCAGAGTTGGGGGAACGTTGTTCTTGAGTGGGGTGGAAACCCAGTGCGCTTCGAAGCATTGTTTGGAATGCTCGAGCTGACCCTTGGGAACTATACGGTAACACCAGATATGGAATTCCCTTACCCGTAGTATGTGGCATCAACCCACACACCCAACAATTAGTAGTGTTAACCACTAACTGATGCTGATGGAGGAGCTGAATAAAGGAATTGTTGCGGAATTCTACACGTCTAGCCTGTTCGTGTTCCGGTAACATGTGAAAGGAATGGGGAGAAGCAGTAGAAGTAATGTTAGGGTAAGGAGTAGGAGTAAGGGTAGGAAGTAAAAAGTAAGACATAGTGTAATACACCCCACCCGCCAAAAATGCAGAAGCAGTCAAAAACAATACAAACAATTGGAATACAAAACATTTCGTACGACTGAGTTTCTGCAGCTTGACTCTATACGCCTGAGCTCCTTCCAAATCATTCAGCTTCGAAAATGCCATTTCCCTACGACCGTCCGCAACGTTTCTTGACGCACTTCGTTCTGTGCAGCAATAGTCAATCCCCAGGAGTTCCTAGGAACCGACGGCCTTTAACCTAGCGTCAAGACCTACTGTCCAGAAGGAAGTACGCGCGCGGCCCTACGGCCCTCAATACACAATATGTATATATGTAGCACAATATTTCTCAGCTGTGGAAGGAAAAAGATACAAGAAAGAAGCTTGATATATGTACAAAACAATTTTCAATGATACGAGTGTTCAAAATTGATCATGGGAAACGAGGATATTGCAGTTATCAATTTCAGCAAAGCAAGAAAAAATTTTTATTTGTCCTTAGTGTGAGAACGCAAAGAATATCGATGTTTCCCTGGACGTGTCTGCTCGTCGAACAAAGGATCTGTTGAAGAGACAGCGTCCTGCTGATCAGTTCGTTGATTTGGTCTTGAGTCTTTTGCTGACAAGTGTTCAACAGTGGCTTTCTGCTGCGCTGAGCGTTCTCCAACAAGCTGTGCGTCGCTAAAAGGTACAAACGCCGGCAATGTTTCTGTTTCTGTTGACGCAATGCCTTTCCTTATCCACGGGTCTGCCGGCAAAGGAATAGGGACTCGCTTACAATGGGTAGCATGTACCCAATTTTTCCGCCCCTCAAGACGAACGGCAGTCCTCGTGGCCAGGAGCACCTGGTAAGGTCCGGTAAAGCGGGGGTCCAGATTGTTTTTGCGTGAAAAATTTCGGGTCACCACCCAATCCCCGGGCTGGAGCTGGTGGCCTGGACCCTCCGTCTGCGTCGGCAAGGCGTCGTAAACCTGTTGATGAATTAACCTCAGTTTAGCAGTCAAGTCATGTAAGTAGTCAATCAACATCGGATACTCAAGATCAACGAATATACCTGGCCTAGGAACCCCCCACACATTCGCAGGACGGCCGAACACTATTTCATAGGGACTAAGCCCTATTCGGGAGTGTACAGTCGCCCTAGTTGACAGTAATGCTAGAGGCAAAGCGTCAGGCCACGAAAGTCCAGTCGTAGCCTGAATCTTCGCTAGCTTCAGTTTAAGGGTGCCATTGTACCCTTCAACCAATCCAGCTGACTGGGGATGATTGGCGCTATGGAATTTCTGATTAATTCCAAGGCCCTTACACACACTCTTCATCACACTTCCAACAAACTCACTTCCGTTATCTGACCACACGACTCTAGGCATTCCATACCGAGGAAAGTATTCCTTCAGTAGGATTTTCGCAGTAGACAAAGCAGTATTGTCTTTGAGGGGATAGGCCTCGATCCATCGGGAGAATGCGCAAACCACAACCAGAACGTATTTCAGGTTATTGCATCTCTCCATATGGATGAAGTCCAATTGGATCACCTCAAAGGGATACGAAGGAGGAGCAAAACTGCCAGGGGGAGTTGGGGTCCCTTTGCCAGGATTGTACATTATACACACCATACAATTCTTCACCAGACGTTCAGCACACTTCGTAATGCCATCATTCTTCCACACATCAGCCAACAACTTGCAAATACCTTTCGCGCTAATATGTGCTAACCCGTGTGCCATTGTCACAACGGCCAGTACATACGCATCAGGCAACATCCATCTTTTCTGATCGGACAAATCAATCCAGCAACCATTCACATCCAACTTTCCCGTACTTTCTTTCCACTTCATCTTTTCAGTATCGGTGGCCTCATTCTGAATCGCTTTCACACTCTCTATAGTATCTTCACACATACTCGATTCTGTAGGCCACCTAACCGAACTCGTCACATACATTCGAGTGCTAAGGTTCCGGGCAGTCTCCTTAGCAATCTCATCTGCAAACGCATTACCACGACCAACATCATCCGTCACTTTACGATGCGCACTACACTTAACAATTGCAACTTGAGCAGGCAAAGTCAATGCATCCAAAAGATCGTTCACAAGCTGGCCATGCTGTATTTTCGTGCCATGTGACGTGAAGAAACCACGCTCTCGCCACAACCGTCCAAAGCTATGCGCTACACCGAAAGCGTACTGGCTATCGGTGTACACATTCACACGTTTCCCTTTTGCTAATACACATGCTCTAGTGAGAGCAATCAGCTCTGCAGCTTGGGCAGAATTCTGATTCAATCTTGCAGTCTCAACAACAGTATTCAATGTCACCACAGCATAAGCAGTAGTCACATCACCATTCGGCAATTTAAAACATGACCCATCCACATACAGGATGCCATCCGGGTCTTCCAATGGGGTGTTTTTAAGGTCCACACGACCTTTTGTTTCCTCTTCTGTCCGCAAGTAACAGTCATGTTCTGCTACTTCATCTGACTCTGCACTAATTGGTAACAAAGTTGCCGGATTTAGGACATTACAACGTTTTATCTGAATGTGGCTTGCCAAAAGCGTCAATTCGTACCCAGACAACCTCGCACTCGTCAAGTGCTGAGTTTTCGTACGATTCAAAAGAGTATCGACTGCATGCGGAACCATTACCGTAAGCATATTATCCATGACCAATCCTGCTGATTGTCGGATAGAGACCGCAGCTGCCGCAGTTGCTCTCAAACAACTCGGCAATGCTCTAGCTACTGGGTCTAAGGTCGAGGAAAAATATGCACATGGACGTTGCTTACCACCAAAAGGTTGCGTTAAAACACTCAAAGCACAACCTTCCCTCTCGTGAACATATAAAGTGAACGGCTTACTGTAATCAGGGGTACCTAACACAGGAGCCGAACACAATGAATCACGTAATTCAGAAAAACTTTTCTGACATTCTTCCGTCCATGGTAAAGGAGTTGAAACATCCTTACACGTAAGAGCCACCAATGGTTTCGCTAGCAATGAAAAATTAGGAATCCACTGCCTGCAGTACGACGTGATACCTAGAAAGGCACGCACATCTCTTTGGGTTTGTGGCACAGCCATGCGCGCAATCGCTGCAATTCTCTCTGGGGTCAATCTCCTTCCCTCCTTTGACAATAAGTGACCTAGATAGGTTACTTCTTGACAACAATATTGGAGTTTAGAAGGTGACACCTTGTGATTCAACTCACAGAGATGTTGCAGCAACGACACCGTAGCAATTTTGCAAATGTCCTGAGTATCAGCAGCCACCAATAAGTCATCGACGTATTGGATTAAAGCCGCACCAACCGGCAACCTAAACGCATCTAGTTGACCCTTCAAAGCTTGACTGTAAATCGATGGACTTTCACAGTAGCCCTGAGGAGCGCGTTTGAACCGGAAGCTACGTCCACCAAGAGAGAAACCGAAAAGGTCCCTGCTCTCTTCGGCAATCGGGATGCTGAAAAATGCGTTTTTCAAATCAATCACCGAAAACCATGAAGCAGTAGCTGGAATCAGAGTCAGTAGCGCCGTGATGTCAGGCACAACAGGGAATTGAGGAACCACAATTTTATTTACCTCCCGTAAATCGATAACAAAACGATAAACAGGCGGTTTGGTAGGATCAGTACGTTTAAGAATGGGCAGTACAGGGCTATTGCACACGTTTCCCCGAGTTTCTTCAATGACATCTTTCTCGATCAAGTCATAGATGATCGCTAACAAAGCTCGTTCACCATCAAGGGAGATACGATATTGGGGAATACGTGGCAATCGCACATTAGATTTCAACTGAACAACATAAGGGGAGATATCAAGTAGGCCCACATCATTTGGACCCGTCGCCCACAAAGACGCAGGAAGAGAATCCAATTCCGGTGGAAGCTTATCGAGAGACAAATACATGGGAGAGACTACTCTCTCTCCGAACGTAAGCTTTACACCTGCAGGAGAACAATACAAAGTTGCATACAAACGTTTAAGCAAATCCAAACCCAAAAGATTTTCGCCACAACCAGTGGTCAAAATCAATGGAGCTTCGAGCTCACGAGTCCCAATTTTAAGGGGCAAAGGGCACGAAACTGGATTGCTAACGGGGGCGCCAGAGAATCCAACGGAAACATTTGTTAAGCCAGACAAAGGTGCGCCAGGGAGTTTCGAATGCATGATAGAACTTTTCGCTGCACCAGTGTCCAACAGAAAAGGCTCAACGACGCCCGATGTAGCAACTGCGACGTAAGGCCCTCTCTGATCAACCGGAACTGATACCACTCCCTCTCCTTGTCTTTGGCTGTCCTAGTAATTACTATCGTCAGTTCCCTGATCGACGTAATAATCTTCTACATTATACTGCGCAGATCGTCCTTGCGATGATCCACGTTGATCGAAACAGTTATTAGAATTTGATGAATTGTCAGAACGGTCGTTCTGAGCACCACGACCTCTACCACGTGACGCATTCTGTGAACCACCACGGCCTCCTCTAGACGAATTACCACTATTACGGTCATTTAAAGCAGGACAATCAAATTTAATGTGTCCCTCCTGTCCACAATAAGCACATTGATTGTACCCTAACGAAGATCGTTGAAAAGAGGAATCATTACGCGGCTGCGATCGATTCGATTGCGACTGTGATCTATTCTGCTGAGGCGCATTCTGATTAGAACGCGGCGGATATGCTTGTTGCAACAACACTTTAGTTTTTAGTTCTTTCGTCTTTTTATCAGCACGGTCAGTTTCCTCTTTTTCTCTATTTTCGTAATATTGTGCCGTAGCCAATATCTGAGCTGAGGTAGAAACGGCCCACGCACTTTCTGAATTTTTCAATTTATGGCTCAAGTCGGGCAATAAGTTCGATACGAATTTATCCACAAACAACCGTTGTCCACCCTCAGTACCCATATCCTGTCCACTATGATCAACGAATGTTTCCTCGAACCTTGTGAAGAAGTCTGAAACACTCTCATCTTTCTTCTGCTTACAGGCTGACAACTTGTCCCAATTTACCCTCATAGCTGGCATAAGCGTTTTCATTAATGTAATGATTCGCTGGGGGAGAAGTTCAATCAACTGATCGGGTTTAGTAGCAGCCACTTGTCCAGCGTCTGCCGCTGTAATGGCAGCCCAATCACCACCTAATTCATTCGCGTGATCTTGGTGACGAATCTTGGCCCATACCGGTTGCGGTACGACATTGCCAAACAACATGTCGATATCGGCCAGATTCATTATCGTAGCGTCTACGAGCTGCGACAATTCCTTATAATACCCAGCAGGATTTTTGCGAGGATCGGGCAAAGTTTGTTTCACCTGAAGTACTTCCGATCGTTTCCAAGGGAGGTGTATCCACACTCTCTGGAAATGTGCCGGTACTGGCTGGGCAGCATTAGTATTATCAGCTGGTATCCAAACTGGCGGAACTTCACGCATAGGATATTGGCCAGACCCATCTCCTTTCTCAATGTCCTCAACGAACAATGCATGAGGAATAGGAGCGGGACGAAGAGATAGCAACCGCTCGATAGCACGTCGGACATTAGTGTCGACTATCAGTCCAGTTGCGAACTGAAGCCGAAGTTCAGACAGGGCGGACAGCACCTCGTCAGGCGCAAAGGCCACTATCTGATCATGTAAGAACTTGCACATTTCATCAAACACATACCTCTGAGTTGGTATGTTGAATTGATCAAACGTTTCGAGGACAACACGAGGTGGGTTTCTAACAGGGTTTACTATCCAACCCATCGCCATATTGCATAGCGCAACACGTTCTCTATTAGCAGGAAGCTGGCTACGTCTCTGAGGACCATCAGAACCAGCAGACCCAAAAACAGGTCCGAGCGACTGAAAGAAGTTAGACACACTGGGAGAATTACGGTTACGAGCAGAGGGACAAGAGTAAGATACAGGACTAACAAGAGAAGGAGTAGAAACATTAGCAACAACAGGGGTTAACAACACAGGAGCAGTAGCGTGAGCAGGAGTATGTGGAAGCGGTGGAGCAGTAGGAATAGAAACAGGCAAAGGAGCAGGAACAGTCGGAAGAGCGGGTGCAGGTTGAGGAACTGGTGGAGGAATAACAGGTGGAAGAACAGGTACGGCAGGGACCACAGGAGCTGCGATACCCTGTACGTACGGAGGTGGCGACTTCATAAGATAGGACATTAAAGAATCCTCAACTGCCTCTTCCTTCTTATCCGACTCCGTAGGCAAAGCAGGATAGCATTTATCTATGGACATACGCTGTAGCCTCTCAAACACTTCCTTATCCTTATCCTCCTTATCACGCTGAAACTGCTCCGCTTTCTTCACTATGGTAGCAACATTATCTCGCTCACTACGTTTATTCTGTCTGATCTCTTTCTGTCGGGCTTCTTTGCGCCAGAACCGAAAGGCATCAAACATGGCCGGCCTAGATTTGCGTTCGAACAACTTTATTTCCAAATTATCTAAGATCGACGCTTCGAAGCTACCGTGAGGTGGCCAACGAAGATCGCCGTCTTTCTTTGTATATTTTATCCAATAATCGTTAAAAGCAATCGGGCCTAGCCCATGTTTGCTATATAAGTCATAAGTAGGAGTTCCAACCGGAGGTATCGGACACGAGTCCTCCAGCAGGGAATCCGCACCACAAGGTCTAAAGCAACTGAACAAAGTACTGCGACCAGGCATCTTGCACACTAGCCGAGTTTCACAAACTTCAAGGGTTACGGGATTTACCAAGTCCCAGCAAGAACAAAACCCTCGGTCTTTGGCGGCTGCAGTCGTCAAACAAATACAACAACAAAGTACGCTAGCAAAGTGTCACCGACAAAAACACTCACACAGCGTGTACAACAAAAACACTCGCTAAAGTGTTTACAACAAAGACACCCGCTAAAGTGTCTACAACCAAGGACTCTGGGAGCGACCCACAAATACTTAACTCAAAGATCAATGGCGTCCTCAGGAAGGCCCGTCAATCGTCTCGCTATACCAAGGTCTACGCCAGGCGCCAAAAACAGGTCTACAGTCAGGGCAGCAGTCCGTCGCAGCCGTCAGGAGGCGGGAATCTTCGCGGGAAAAGTCTTCGGGCCACTTATTTCGACAACAGGATCGATGAAGCGGGGTGCACCTTCCCTCGGAGATTTCACACGAAGTTCCTCACGATCGTCGGGCTTGGACCGGTACCACTGATGCAGCCCCACGTTGGGCGCCAACTGAAGGACTGGGTTCTTTTGGACCCAGCGGTGCCAGGGCACAACACCTGAAACCTTCGTGGGTAACCTGCTCCGGCGTACAAGTCACAGAGACACGGGACACTTCCTTCGGCGTCAAAGAGTCAAGGTTTATTTACTGCAGGGAACACAGAAGTCACAGGAAGTACATCGAGTGTAGTTCGGGGAGACTGCTTCAAATTGGTTTTGTGGATCGCTCCTTTTATACAGTTTTTACCCATAAGATAACATGAGACACAATAGTTTACAACCCGGTTCCCACATTTCGCTCTCAGAGGGGTCGCTTTGGTCATTTTGAAACACATAAGGTCCGGAACATAAGTGCGGAAACATTTGGCAGTTCCCAACTGTAAAAACCCATCTTCCCACCATTAGCAAATTCCAATCAGCAGTAAAGTAGATCGAAATAGGAACGAAGACAGGTGCAGAGGAAGACGGAGACAGTGGGGAGATCGGAAAGGGTGTAAAAGGGGAGTGTCGAGGAAACACGAGATACAGGCATCAAAGGGACGTGCCTAATGAGATGCACGGCTGAGACAATAAGCCCGTGCGGCAAGATGAGCCTCGAGCGGCGCCACCTGCCTTACAGCAGCAACCCCTTCGTCATAAAGACACTTACAAAGGACATGTGTTCTTCCGCAAATATCTTGGGAGTCCCAGGGTCGCGAAGCGGACAGCGTCCGTTCGCTGACTACTTGAGGGCAAGAGACAAAATGGATGCCGTATCTAAGATGGAACCCGTGGGTACAGATGAAAAACCCACGTAACAAACGAACGGTTTAAGTCAGCACAGCGAAACTGCGCACACTTACTAAACTCGTCATTTGCGGTTCATAGATACTAGACTCGACCATATTCGTGCGAGTCGAAAACACCACTTATAATTGTCACGGAACCTCACCTTCAGGAACTCAGATCACAGGTTGACTTTAAAGCTCTTGGATGCTCGCTTCACAGTCCTCGGTTCCTTCAGGTTGACAACAGAATTGTGATTGTGGGCCATTGGCAGGCATCATGACTTCTTAATTGGGCCTCTCACTCGCTGGGTATGGGAAGCATGCACCATGTTTGGCAGTCCACCACACTTGACAGCTATGTTTGTGACCAGTATAATTTGACAAGGGACTTTCCATTGGGGTTCCAAACATGATTTCCAAATGTGCTTTTTCACCAGGACCCAGTTCCCTGGACTGAGGTCATGGCAGTGCTCCTGGTGTGGGTGAATAGTGGCAGCTCCAGGTTGGTGAAGGACAGAGTGAACCACATCAGCCAGCTCTTTACAGTAGTTGGGAATCATATCATTTGTGATATTCAAAAGCACATTTGCAACCACAGCAGGCAATCCCATGGCTCTCCCCCTGAGAATCGCATGGTGGGACAGTCTTGTTTACTGATTAATAGTAATTCAGAGACTCATCAACAACAACGGCAAGGCATTCAGTCACTTCGAAGAGGTAGAGCCACACACCATTGCCAGTTGGGACTTCAGTGTTGCATTGATCTGTTTCACAATGCCAGAAGCTACGAATTGGTAACTACAGTGCAGTCGCTGTTCCACCTGTAGAGCCACACAAAGCATTTTCAGGACTTCATTTTTAAAATGAGTCCCTCAGCCTGACTCCAGAGAAACCGGGCATCCAAACCTAGGTATCAGTTCACGCAACAGCAGTTTGGCTACTGTGATACTGTTGTTCCTCTGAGTTGGGTTTGCTTCGACTCAACAGGAGAAAATGCACAATATAACCTAGGACATATCTCAGCCCGTTGCACACAGGAATTTTGATAAAATCCAACTGCATTCAATTGAAGGGACCTCTTGATCTCCCTATGTGACTCATGGTGACCAGGGCTCTCCTCCCTACATTTATCTGCTGGCAGACAACACATTTGTGTCATAGATTCTCAGCCATTATCTAAAATAGAGGGTTAAACTAGTTCTGTCTGAACAACCTCAACATGGCATCCCCACCCTTGTGTGCAGGACCATGAAAGTGTCTGCCCATCTGGAACAACAAGCTGTAGTGTAATATCTTCAATCAGCTGAAACCTAAATCTCATCCTCATTATTCACACAATCCGCTCTGGCCCAGCCCTGCTGTTCAAACTATGACACCTCTTCCTGCAATGGCTTGACTTCATCACAACTATCAGCAACAGACAAGAAATTGAAATTAGTCTCATTTTCAGGCTCATTTGAATACTTCCCTTTAAATGCACTGGAACCAAGAACATAGAACTGGGCGACTTTGTTGGCATACTGGTTACCAGCTGTTACAAAGTAATTTCCACTCCTGTGTACTGTGCATTTCACATCCACAAATTTCTTGGGGCATCTACAAAGCCTCAAGAAGTTACATGACATATTTACCATTTCTAATCAGGGATCCGGATGATATCATAAATCCCCTTTGTGACCACAACTGCCCAAAATCGTGGACCACACCAAAGGCTTGCTGACTATCAGTAAAGTTAGTGACTTTCAATTGCTCTGAAACACAGCAAGCTTTGGTAAGAGCAACCAGTTTAGCCACTTGGACAGAAGTTATGTCTCTGAGTCAAGAGGCTTCCACTACACCTTGGTCCAGACTGCATAGGCAGCTCTCAAATTTCCCCCTCATCACTCACACAAAATTCTGATTCAGGCAGGGGTAAAAGTGTGGCAACATCTATTTAAAGTCATGTTCTCAGCAGCCAATATGATTTGCTTGCAGCAAGTAAACCGGTTGTTGGTCAGGTTTTATGTCTTAGTACTAGTAAGCAATACTTCTACAGCATGAGGGACCATCACTATAAAAGTTTAGCCCATAACTATATTCTCACTCTGCTCAATGCCTGCACCAACTGCTGTAACCACTTTAAGACAGCCAGGCAGTCCTGCAGCTACAGAATCAAGCGAGGCAGAAAGTATGCAACAGGTCTTTGGGCATCACCACAGCCCTCCCTCTCAGTACAAAATAACACAAACTCTTTACTGTAATCTGGCACTCCCAGAGCCGGGGCTGGACAGGGATTTTTTTCTCTACGAAAGGCATTCATACTATGGTTGTCTCTTGGTATCATATTGGACACATCCTTGTCAACCTCTGTAGACATTTGGCCACTAGGAACATGTTGGTTATCCATGGGTGATAGTAGCTGACATTTCCTAGAACATTCTGATTTCTGTATGTGAGGGTCATTTTCAAAATGGAAAAGATTCTATCTTGGGACACCTTCCTAGCTCTCTTCTCAATGTGAAGTCCTAAGCTTATGGAATCTTTCTGACAATACTGTAGTTTTCTCAAACTCAGTTTGTGGCCATTCACAGACAAGTGATTCAACAGGGCAATAGTGCCTTATTTGCATACTTCTTGTGACATTGATGCTATTAATGGATCCTCAATGCACTGCACAGATTGAATTACATGTTAACTTCAGAGACTCCAGATTCTTTTTAAACATTGAGGGACTTTCTGTATACCCTTGAAGAACGAGGCACTATGCCAAAATTCTATTTTGGAACAAGAAACTGACTCTGTTTGTGCAGTGGGATAGAAAAGAATGCTTGACACATAATCAACAACTGTAAACCATTCACCTCATATGATATCTTAAACAATATTACAGCCATATTCGGTACCACAGGACAACCCAGAAAAACTATATTATTAATCTTTTGCAGGTCCTGTACAATGTGATACTTGCAGCTAGGTTTCTGCAGATCCATAATAGGAGACTTACTTGGGCTGCCCATAATCTCATTTAAAGATTCCTTGCTGTATCATGGACTCAATCACTGGAGCAATTCACACAATAGTTTCTGCTGTGAGGTTATACTGTGGCATTCAGGAATATTCAGCATTGGGTTTGACAGTAATTCGGGCAGGTTCTACACCTTTAATGAGTTTGATATCTTTACCTGAGAAGACCTAGACTTCATGCTTCACAGTGTCCTTCAGATGAGGGGGCAGTTCCTTTAAAGTCATTATGGAAAACAGCCTAATAGCCTTTCAATGCTTGCCCATTTTGAAGTGAACGTCCTCATCATGTATTTGAAACTTAACACCGTCCAGAGGGCAATAAATGGTGGAATTTAACTTGCAGGAAAGATAGTGTCCTAGCAAGTTGACTGAACTATAATCACATACCATAAAATGATGGTTTTCTTCAAATGAACCTATCTTAACTACGAATTTCTGTGACACAGGATAAGTCATTTATTTGCAGTACCTACAGCTTGGATCTGTTTTCTACAGAGGAGTAGGTTCGGAACTTCCGCTGTTCTGAAAGTAAAATGGGTAGCACCACTGCCAACCAAAAAAGTAATTGTGGCCATTAATCTCATTTTCTATGACGGGACCACTCTAGTCTACCTCCAAGACTGCACCAAGCATGCAATCTACCTCACCCTCAGGCACCGTCATTGTGATTTATCAGAACTGTAACCAAAAGAAGCATCAAAACAGGAAACTGTTGAAAAAAGGCTTGAATTGCAAAAGTGTTGCGATTAACTCTTGTACCTTGGTTCACATTCAACCTTGGGTTCCCCATTTTCTGCTGGGTCATCAGTGCTTGGGGAACTTGCATCACTAGAGATTGAGACATATTAGGATCCTGTGGTCTCTGTATGGGTATATTTTGTATTTGCATATTGACATTTTGCATTTGGCTTTCAACAGACATTCGATTTGAGGTCAGTTGACACTGCTGCTTCCAGTGGCTCAACTTGTTACAATAATGGCATGGATTAGACTGTTTCACCTTCGCCACTTCTATCCCTGTACTTAGATCAATTTGAACACAGCAAGCTCTACCTTGTGGAACACAATTTCCACCCTGCATCATCTGATCTCCACCTAGAAATCCTATTCTTTTCATTCCAACACCACTTCCCATATATGGTCAAATCTGAAATCCCTTCTGTGCAAATGTAGTTTGATCCAACATGAACTTCTCCTTAAGACTCTTTTGTGTCATCTACTGTTCATAACTGCAGTACTTTGCATACTGAAGTATTTCTTCCAAAGGCTTACTTTGCCAACAAATTAAAATTCTGTTGAATATGTATGAAATCTCCAGACACAACCCAAGATAAAACTGTGACACAAAATTACTCATGGCTCTCCTTTCTAGATTCTAAATGCCATTATTTTGTCTGAACACTTGCAATAACTGCTCATAGTAAGCATGTACTGACTCCTTAGCCTATTGAGTAGTTCGGTTAATCTTTAACCAACGTATCCCCTTTTGTGGGACCTTTCCCCTTTAAGAAGTGTATCACCTGATTGCACTTATCCATCACTGCAGGGGATGGCACATTCGTCACAGCCACTTTCTAAAGTTTGGCATTTGGCCACTGTATTGACACCTTGCATTCAAACCATAGAACACTAGGAACCACAATGCTGAAGAAAGTATTCAAATCCTCACACAAAAAGTTTGAAATTCTCATATATCGGTCAACCTGAGTGTACCACAAGTCCTTATTCTCCTTCAATGTTGAGAAATGTTTGTAAATGGGGAAAGATCACTTCGACTCCAGGACACATTAACATATTCCCCTTCAAGAACCTCTCTCAAAGAGTAGGACTTTATCATAGCATGATCTGGGGGTGTTGGGAGTGTCTTTGTCGTTATCTCAGCTTCTTTCCTTTTCTCCATTTTTCTAGCCCACATATCTCTTAATTTATCTAAATGACTATAATTCTCTGTACAACTAACCAATCTTTAACCTGTAACCTCAGCACAAACGTCCTCATGCTCACTAATGCCTCATCATCTAACTGAGCTTGAAAACTCCTCTGTAGAGTTTTACTTCTAGAGAGGTGTACATACTCATTCGCCAATTCTGTGAATTTGTCATGTGGTTGTACTGCATGGCGCGTATTGTCTTTGCCCAAATATATTATCCCATTCTCCTGATACTGTTCTACATGTTTGGGGTCAAGGTTTCCCCTAATCTAACTCCACCCTCAATTCAGAAATATCTAAGGGTCTCAAACTTGATTGGACCACTGGTTCATCTTTAGCCTCTTCTGTCTCTCCACTTTCTGGGGACTTCCAAATCAATCGTGGTATCATGCCAAAGTCCAAGAATCTCATTGCACTTTGAGCAACTGGGGTCATAAACACTAGGATTCCATCTGATTGTTCCTAAGGTCCTTTCAATTTGATTACAACACCAAATTGCTACTGTGTTGTGGGGGTAATAACAGCAGCAGATATTTCAGCTGCCACTACGAAAACTACAGGACTCGGGCCATAGTTATCAGGGCAGTTACAGTGGGAACAGTCATGTTTTGGGTTGTTATAACAGGGATCATTGGTCCTGGAGTAGGCACAACTAGGGCAGCAGTAATGGGAACAGTAACAATATTAACTGTTGGAGCGGGAATAATCACAACTGGGGTAATTAGAGGTGATTCCCATGTTTGAGTCATATCTTGGTCAACAAGAGCAGACGTAACCATGCCATTACTCATGGCACCATCACTCCCAGCAAACTGGACAACTTATAGGGTGGTGGTCGAACGTACCTTAAGTCCTTTAGAAAATCCTCACTAGAATCACTGTCAGAGCGAGGGGTGTGGCAGAGTGGGTGACCAAGGTGGCCGCTCAACTTAGTAGTTCCCGAGCCATCTGCCTTTTTTCTTTTCTGCCGATACACCCAGGACAAAACATAGCCTCCCGATGCTGAGCGAGAGATTGAGGAAGCACCCAGAGACAAATGGGGCCGATCATGGTTCCCGACAATGCCAACTAAGCCGCAAAACAGCTGCCTGCGCTCCTGGAACCGACGCGGCCCTCAGAGTCCCCGAGACAACAGGGGTCTCAGGTGAGCCTGAGGGCGGGGTCTGCAGGAAGCGTTCGCGGCTGCGAGCTGCCACAGCCCAGAGGGCCCTCGGAGCGCCGGCAAATCTGGGGCACGGAATGGGAGCCACGGCCGAGTCCTCATCGAGGCCTGCCCCCGGTGCTGCAGATGTAGAACACGGCGAGAGGTAGGAGGCAGCATGCTGCCTGGTCAAATTCTCCATCCGAATAACAACCTGTTTCCTCCCATCTGCTGTGCTTGATGCAGTCACCACAATAGCACCGCCATAACCCAGGACCCAGTAGGGGCAGCTATTTAGGCAGATGGAGTGAGACCGAAACACGTATGATGGGCCCCCCTTCCGCTACACACCCTGAATGCTGTACCAACACTGTTGACCGCAACAAGAACTACTGAATGGTGCCACGAGCAAGAGACATGCACACAGCGTCTCATATGCAACTTGCCGTTTGACAAATGTACCGCGTCACTAATGGCAATCAGGTAATGGTCAGCAGAGGAACTAGAGGCTAACGTAATTAGAAGCAATGCACCTCCCATAGTACACCTACGCCTCACCATTTATCGGTCTTGCGAGGTTGCCTCCCTCGCCTCAACAGTACCATAATGGGGCGGACAGACCGCAAACAGCGTCAGCTAAGCTTTGAGGCCGGGAAGACTCCCTGACCTGAAAATATCGAGCCACCTACAGAGCCACAACAGTTGGAGGGCACTGCTGCCATATTGACAGAGCTACGGGCTGGATTCCAATCTATCTATGCCAGAATAGACACCCTTTCCACATGCCTGGATGACATACAAGGCCGGCTGAAGGCACAGGACTCCCGGATCAGCAATACCGAACAGCGAATCTCAGATCTGGAGGACGCACAGCCCACCATGCTGAGAAGACGGAAATCCTACTTAAACAACTTGCCATGAAGGCAGAGGATTTGGAGGCGCGGTCTCGCAGCAACAACCTCCGTATTGCGGGTATAGCCAAATTCACAAACTTCGGCCCCATGGCCAAATTTGTTGAATCTATCCTTCTAGAGGTGTTTGGAAGGGAGGCGTTCTCGGCCACATTTGCGGTTGAGCTTGCGCATCGAACTCTGGGGCCTGCTCTGATACCTGGAGCGACACCGAGAATGATCATTACCAGAGTGCTCAACTATCACGACCAAGATATGGCACTGTGGTAGTCAAGGGAAAATGGCGCCCTCAACTATCAAAGATTGTACATGTCTATTTTTCCGGATTTCACGAAAATGGTGCAGGAGACGCACCGCAAATACGCAGACATCAAAAGCTCTCTCCAGAAAGCTAACATTAAGTATGCTATGTTGTGTCTAGGGGTGGGCAGAATTTGCGTAATTGCATCACTCAAATCTCCGCGAAACGGTAAAAAATGTCCGCGGAGACTCAAAAATTCCACGAACACGCGGAATTGCTTGTTCGCGATGCTTTTTTCCTGTTTACAATCGCTGTTTGCGTGCTCGGGGGGAAATATCTCGCAAACACGCATTTAGAGAATGTGAACAAGCAAAAAACTTTGTGAAGTCGCGGAACACAGAATTTTGGGCAGTTTTGCATCCCCGCGTTGCGCGTAATTACCCACATTCCGCAAATTCCACGAGCGGAACTGAATTTGCCGCCCAGGCCTAGTTGTATCCCGCCAGGCACGGAATCCAGATAAGTGGCAAAATACACTTTTTTGACTCTCTGGAGCAAGCCATTAATTCTGGAAGAAGCAACAACTTAGGGACAAATCACAAACGAAGGCAGATGGACGTGACCCTGGTTCCTAATGATGACATGCTGACTTCTGACTTGTCCCTCAACATGAACCCTCTTCTGGTTTTGATGCATATTATTGGTAATCTCTGGGAATGATTGGGGACCGCCGATGACATTTGTGCAAAAACCCAGTGAACGCACCTATGCCAGACTGCAACCCTGAGTAATTAACAACTATCAATGTATATCAGGCACATAATGGGCAGACATGAACATGATACATGCATTTGCCATGGTCCGCCGGCTCATTGGAGCGTTGCCTTCTCCCGCAGGATGTTCTCCTGTCTGTTCCTCCCCTTCTCCCCTCCCATCCACCCTTCCCCTATGTTTGGAAGTGTTTGAATAGAATTCACCGGTTCCTTATTTTTGCGCATCCGATGTGGGTGGGGAGTGGAAACAGGTTTGGGTGTTCTGCTTTGTTGATTATTGTTTTATTTTCTGTTTGTACGGAGCATGTCTCATTCACACAGCGATGGGTACACCTTTCTTAACTTCCCAGCCTGCAGTGAGCCAACTGACAGAGGCCAAATGATCTCCAATAACATGCAAGGCTAGTGCCTTAGCCTCAAATGTTTATCTTGGAATGTTAGGGGACTTTCTAGCCCTAAAAAAGGGTGCCAAGTCCTAGCATACCTGATCAGACACAATATCTAGGTCGCCTTTCTTCAGGAAACACAGTACGCACCACTCCCAACACACAGATTTGCGTCCTCATGGGGGAACCACTGATTCTTTTCCAGCTACAGCACATACTCACGGGGTGTGTATATTAATACATCGCTCTCTCCCTTTCCAGGTCTCTGAGGTTGTAAAAGACCACAATGGCAGATATCTGAAAGTGTTGTAATTCATGGGGGGAGAACCCGTCCCGATCTGTTTATTAATGTGTATGCTCCCAATGTAGACACTACAGACTTCTTTCCTAGACTTACGACACATATTGATTGATTAAGCTCTGACAATATATGACTAGGGCGGTGATTTCAACCTCACACTTGACCCTGTGGCTGACACTACTGTTACAGGCCGCACACAAAAAGCCTCATGCCACACAGGGTCTAACCAACTTGTTGCAGTCCGCCTTACTCACTGAAAGCCTAGCGCAAGAAACACCTGGGAAGTCGTACCTACTCTTTTTATTCCGCCCCATGTGGCTCATGGTCCTGTGTAGACTACTTGTATCTCACGTCACAAGTACTCTTAGAGGTGCAGGAGATTGACTACCTGCCCCATACACTATCTGACCACGCCCCAGTGCTGCTCCTGGTAGATTTCCCCCAAGTGCCAAAACAGCGCCAATTATGGAGATTCCCTCTGTCGGCATTACTAGACCCAGTGTTCCATAGTGAAGTGGGCGATGCCATTCGAGAATATTTTTTATTGAACGAAGGTATGGTTACCTCACAACTAGTGCTGTGGGACGCCTTTTAGGCATTTATCCGGGGGGTCTGTATATTGAAACATGCCGGCCAACTCAGGTCCATACAAAACAATCTATTTAATATATACATTGAGCCACTTGCACAATCTTTTAGGGACGACTCAAGAATTTCTCCATTCAAATTCGGTGGGTGGGAAAGGAAAGTTGGGCTATATGCCGACGATATCTTAATATACACCAGCGACCCTGCAAATGCTTTCCCCATAGCGGTCGAAAAAGCCAAAGAATTTGGAGGTATTTCTGGCTACGACATTAACGCCGATAAGACCGAGTTGATGACATGGAATATTGCCAATCCGGGTGTGGGGGTGACGCCTTCAACTCACTCAATACGATATCTTGGAGTCTAAATTACACAAGATATTGACGCCTTAGCAAAATCAAACCTAGACCTGGTCGACAAAGAGTGTAGGGCCCTTTTAAGATCCTGGGTAAGTCTTAGACTATCAATTTATGGGAGGGTCAATATAGTAAAGATGTCCATCCTTCCGAAATTGACCTTTATCTTTAATGCAATTCCCATTGCATTCGAATCTAAACAACTTCTTAAGTGTCAACAAGAAATAAACTCTTTCATATGGGGTTACAAAGCCACGAGGTTGGGTTGGAAAAAATTGAGGAGGAGGAGGGAAAAAGGTGGACTGGCCCTCCCAGATATACAGTACTATTCCTGGGCATTTCAGCTTTCCCATTCAAGAATGCTTCTGAAGACACCAGACGTCACCTCAAATGGGAAGCTATTTAAAGCTATGTTGGTAGGGACAAACCTCCCATTGGATGGGTATCTTTTCAAGTTCGGAGAACAAAAGTTTTTCAAGAAGGTGAGGTTGAAGACTCTATTAACGCAACTGAAGACATGGGTACAAATTAAGCGTAGAGTGGGGTTGGCGTATTATTCTAATCATGCACCAATTTGGGACTCTCTCGGGCTTCCACCATGCTTGCAGGACTCTCTGGCCACCCCCCTAATAACAGCTGGGATTTCTAGATGGGGTGACTTACTTGGTGGAGGCATCCTGATACCGTGGGAAGCCCTTAGGGAAAAAGTAGGGTTGACATTGTCAAGATTTAAATACATACAAATTAGCAGTTGGGCCAGAGAATTAATCAGGAAAGTCCCTAATATCGGGAGAATTAGTCCTCTAGAACAACAGCTAGTCGAAAAACAGATAGGAGGCAAAGAGGTGGCTTGTTGGTATTGGTCTATACATGAGGAGATAGATGGGGATTTTCACCTGCCAAAACAGCTATGGGGGAGAGAAATTGCGGCAATAGAAGAGGACAGTTGGACAGAATCTTTCACCCTTTTATACAAATTGGTAAAACCCGCTTGGCTTAGACGAAACCATCTGTTCACCCTACATCGGGCATATCTCACTCCCTTACGTCTATCCAAATTTCAAGAGGGTAAATGTTGTAACAAATGCAAACTGCCCTCAGCATCTGACACTCATATGTTCTGGGATTGCCCCCATTTAGCTACTTTCTGTAGTCAAATACCTTGGTAAATATGCCATGGCCCGAACATGCGGAGAAGGGGAGAGGCCTGGCAGGATGCTTGCTCACCTCCTCCGGCCTCAATACCAATCCATACTCATCATACATCTAGACACTTACATCGACACCGCATTGACAAGGAGGTCAGATTTCACTGCAGCCTTCCTCTCATACTATGTTTATTTGTACAAGACGCGCAAACCTCTGGTATGACAGGCATCAACTGACTATATTTCTGGTTGGAGGAGGGTCAGCGCGAGTTTTTGACCTCCCCTATAGACGAGGATGAAATCAAACAAGCAATAAAAGAGATGGCCAGTAGCCGTGCCCCAGGGTCGGACGGCTTTTCCGGAGAATGTTATAAAGCTTACAAGCATGAGTTGGCGCCGCGATTGCTAAAAGTATATGACAAAGCCCTTCAGAACGGGTCCCTATCCCCGACTATGTGGGAGGCCATCGTCACACTATTGCTCAAGCCAGGTAAATCACAACGTCAATGCTCATCATACAGACAGCTGTCGCTACTCAATTACGACTATAAAATACTGGCCAACATATTAGTGACCCGACTCGCATTACTGGTAAATACCACATCATGCCCCTTTCAGGCTGTATTCATCCCGGGCTGATCTACAACACTTAATTTGAGTGCAATCTTTTCTGTGATTAATCAAATGTATCCCACATTACCAGTGGCTGTCGTTTTCCTCAGTGCCGAAAAGGCCTTTGATTCATTGGAGTGACCCTTTTTATACGCTGTAATGTCGAAATTGGGGATCCCTGTTGGTCTCATAAACCTAGTCCACCCCTGGATGCAAACCCTGTTGCCAGATTGAAACTTAATGGTGAAATGACATACCAATTCCCTTTATTGCATGGCACTAGACAGGGATGTCGCCTCTCGCCCCTACTATATATTATAGCTATGGAACCCCTTGCCCGCCACATACAGAAACAACATCTCCACCAAGGGCTGCAATTACACACAGGTCTACTGGCTGCATTGTTCTCTGCTGTTAGACCTGGCATCTTTGGCGTGGTTTCCCCTGGCTTTTTGCCTCTGCCTCCTGTATTTTTTTGACACTGTGCTGGATTTCGTTTTTGCTGGTTTAGAAGCTTTGGGCACTTTGCCACTGCTGACCAGTGTCAAAGTGCAAGTGCTCCCTGGGTAAATTATTATTGTGATTGGTTATCCATGATTGGCAGATTTGTTTCATCAATAGGTCCCTAGTAAAGTGCACTGAGTGTGCCAGGGCTGGTGATTCAAATGCTACTAGTGGGCCTGCAGGACTGATTGTGCCACCCACATGAGTAGCCCTAAAATGGTGTCTCAGGCCTTCCACTGCAGTGCCTGTGCGCAGTTGCTAACTGCCATGCTGACCTGGCCAGCGCCCCACTGGTCAGGCCTAACCCTTCCCTTTCTGTACACGTTGGACACCCCTCTGGAAGGCCCAAAGTACCCCTCTGGGCAAGGTGCAGTGTATGTGAAAGGTAGAGCATGTACTATGTGGGTGACATGCTCTGATAGTGAAATACTGCCAATTTCGTTTTTCACTATTGCAAGGCTATCTTGCCCATAGGCTAGAATGGGAATGCTGTGTATAATGTTTACCTGTATATCTTTCCATAGGAGCAAGATAGAAAATTGAAGTCTGGTATCCCTGAACTCAAATTGAATAACCCATCTTTTAGGAAGGATGGTTTTTAAATTCTGTGCTTGAAAACAGCACTTTTAGAAAGTGGCTGTTTTCATGTCTAACCTTTCTGTGTGCCTCTGCCTGTTTGTGAATTGACTGTTTGGTTTGTGAGTGACAGGGTCTGAGGTGGCTCCAGGAGGCTGGGTGAGTCAGCACTAGGCTGAATATCTTCATCTGCATCTTGAGTGGTGGGAGGGGATAGCACTTGGCCCTGAATAGGACTGGGCCTGCCTTCCACAATGCTGGCTCCACCTCCTGCTTGGCGGCTGACGACCCTGCCCCTCTCTCTCAAAGGAAGAATGTGTCCGCTGGCAGGAGACACCCAGAACTGGTTTGAACCAGGCTCAGAGCCCTCCTGCACAAAGTGATCAAAGACTTTTTGGGGTATAACTACGAGACCCCAAACCCCTGAACTTTAGATCATCCTGGAATCAAGAAAAAACCTCTGCCAAGGCAAAACTACTAGCTAATGAGGATGCTTTAAACCGGCTACAGGTAGTCCAAAATACGGCGGCAAGACTAATCCTGAACGCCCCCACAAGAACCCCCTCCAAGCCTCTATTGAGAGAACTCCACTGGCTACCGATACGGCAACGGATCAAATTTAAAATCTGTTGCACTGTTCATAAATGCCTTTTTGGAGATGGCCCCAAATACCTGGCCCAAAAATTCCAGCTCTATAAACCTGATCGTCTTCTTCGATCAAGCAACCAACTGCTCTTAAAACCTCCGCTCATTAAGAAGACCAGGCAAGGCGGCCGCGCCCTCTCCCTTGTGGGGCCGACCTTGTGGAATAATCTGCCCCTTAGTCTCAGACAAAACACCAACCACATATCCTTCAGGAAAATGCTCAAGACAACCTTGTTCCTGGAAGAATATTGGCCCATAGCTTATCCACAGAGGTACAAACTGTTCCATCCTGGCGTGCAAAGCGTGGAGATACCCCGTCGGGGTCGATTCTGGCGCGATATAAGAAACTAAAATAAATATAAATAAAATAAAAAGCTGGGAAACTGAAGAGGAAGGACTGACCTACTGTGTGTTTGGAGGTTGACCTGCAGTTGCTATTCTGCCAAAGAGAAGGGAAGGACTTTGGTGTTGCTGTGTCCCCTGCTTGAAAAGATCTCCAAGGGCCTGAGGAGAGCTGGCCTCCTGTTAAGAAGTCCCAGGAACAAAAGGACTTCAGCTTCCCCTTGAACCCTGCTGTGTGAGTTCTGACCTGCCTAGAGTGTTTGATCCCGTTGTGGGGCCGCTGGAGGTTGTTTCCTGCTGTATGGGGAGCTGGAAAGGAAGAAGAAGAGAAGATCTGCAATTGCCACGCATTGCTCGCTTGCGGAGCGCATCGTCGACAGTGCGAGAAGATTCCCATCACCGCGAAGATCAGCGCAGCGCCTGTTGCGGCTGCAAGAACCGACACGCCGTTCGCTTGCGGAGCGCATCGACCCGGTGGGAGAAGATTCCTATTGCTGCGAGCATCGTCGCACAACCTGTCGTCGCTGTGAGAACCGACGCACTGCTTGCCTGCGGAGTGCATCCCGTCGCAGCGAACATCGTCGCAGAGTTCAGCACCAACACATCGAGGGGACGCGACAGAAGAGGATCAACGCTGCACCATGCATCACCGCTGCACCGAAGATCATCGCCGCCCCGTATATTGTTGCATCATGCCTGTGCAAGACGCTTCCCACTGGAGAACCTGCAAACCGGAATCCATACAAGGTATCGCATCGCCCCCCATACAGACCGGATTCGATGCAACCCACCCGCTGCGTGCAGCGGGGTTGTCGCATCACCTCACCAGGGTCTCAGGAGTGATGCAGCGCTTGTTTTCTGATGCTGCAGATGCCGTTTGGAACTTTTGTCACATCTACAGGTACTTTGGGCTAAAAGTGACGCAACTGTGGATTATTTTGGTGCAAACCCTTGAACTCTTTTTAAAGTCTTATTTTGGAACAGTGTATGTTGGATTTTTGTTGTTTTGGTCTTGTGTAGTCTAAATAAAAATACTATATTTTTTTAATCTGGTGTGGTGTCCATTTGTGGTGTTTTCACTGTGTTACTGCGAGTGTTGGTACAAATACTTTACACATTGCCTTTGATAAGCCTGTCGTTCGTGCCAAGCTACCAAGGGGGTGAACTGGGGTTATCCAAAGAGTGTATCCCCCTTATCTTAACTAGAAGCAAGGGTCCCTATTTGGACATTGGTACCTACCTCTGCCAACTAGAGACCCCCAGATCTAACATATGCCATAGTAAGCATGAGCGGAAAATCCGTTCCGCTCGCGGATTTTGCGGATTTTCGGTAAATTCGCAATCCGCGAGGTTCACGAATTTCCCGCCAAATCCGCGAGCAGCGGATTTTATGGCTTGCTTGCCCTGTTCGTGTGAGTTCGCGGCTTCCCAGTTCAACTTCGCGCCCCGCGAATAAGCGCTAAATTGCAGAAATACGATTTTAGCAAAACTGAAACTACTTACCAGGTTCAAAAGTTCAAGCTCATCATTAGTAGCCATTTCTTGTAGTGCTTCCTGAGGGGCCCCTCCAGAGTTCAGTTGCCTACTTGCAACTATTATGTGAACCTGCTCTGACCCTCAGAATAGTTACACAAAGGTCCTGAATTACAGCTAAGGCAGACAAGCAGGAGCCAGGCTGGAAGTTCAAATCCAGTGACACATTAATCAGCCCCTAATTCATTATTGTCAGTTGGGGCAGGGCAGGTGTTGTAACTAATTTTGCAACAATGAAAGCACTTAGCAAGTGCAAAAGATCACTAATCAGGAAGCACTAAGGAAGCAGGTGCCAGCTAAAAAAATATTCTGTGACACATTAATCAGCCCCAAATTAATTCAGGTCACTTGAGGCAGGGAAGGTGTGCTTTGCTTTGCCGAAAATAATGTACACTGGACAACCAGAGGGTGCGGTGATGAAACAGAGGGTGGCATGGGTGGGCCAGAGGGTGGCATGAGTAGTCATAGAGTGGCAGTGGTGACAGAGAGTGGCAGTGATGAAGAAGAGTGTCCCAAACAGGCTGGACACGTAGAAACAACAAGTTCGCAAAACTTGCGACCCGACAGGTAAGTTCGCGTTTGCGAAATTGTACAAAACCCTCGCGAACTGGCAGAAACCCGCGCGAACACAAAAAAAAATCCGCAAATTCGCAAGAATTCGCGGATTTTGCGGATTGCGAGTTCGCAAATCCGCAAAATTCGCGAACGCGAGATTCACAAAATCCGCCCATGCTTATGCCATAGACATAATGCTAGTTGTGAGGAAACCGGTGGACAACCTGACTTCACTCCTGAGGGAAGTAGTCAGATTTGGGATATATTATGGATTAGTAATAAACTGGACTAAATCAGAAATGTTCCCACTGATGCCGGCAACAACACAAGAGGAGTTCGAGTTCCCGTTGAAATGGTGTACGGTCCCCACCAAGTACCTAGGTATTTACCTAGACTGCAGTGGCCCTAAAGTAATCTGACTAAATTATGGACCTGCAGTGGACCGCCTCTTGAAGCAGGTTGAAAAATGGATTAAGCCACCCTCTCCTCAGCTGGCAGAGTAGCCATATTAAAAATGGTGGTACTGGCGCATTTTTTGTACCTCTTCTTAAACATACCTATTGCCTTAACCACAAACTGTTTTGACACTTTACGAATGTTGCTTATTCGGCTTGTCTGGGCAGGCAAACAACTGCGGATACACTGGAACACACTAATTATGCCATACGAGCATAGGGGATTTCGCGCCCCGGACTTTTATCTGTACTACCTAGTGACCCAAACCCTCTTCACATATTATTGGTATCACCCTGATGCCCGGCTCTAATACCTCAAGGAAGAGCGTTCTCAAATATACCCCAACCACCTTTCTGCCATATTACCACATGGTTTGACACGCTCCCCCCGCTGAGATTCAAACTCTGCCCATGACGTGTTGGGCATGGACCAAACTACGGCGATACCTACAAAAAAAGTCCTAGTATTCCCCACATTTACCTCAGGAAGATAACCCATGGCTACCCCCCACTACTGAAGCCCTGACAAAACACACATTAGGCAAGCATGGACTCCAAACAATTGGAGATCTGTTTAAAGATTCACGACCATGCAAAGTACCGAAGCTCACCACGCGTGGTGACACTACGTACATGGACAGGTTCCTACTGTGCAGAGTCCAAATATCCCTGATTGGGGCGATACTGAATGGGCAGAGGGAGCCGGAGGAGTTCACCCTTCTCACGCATGTTGTTACATCACCAGACGACACCCACCTAGTATCACGCTTATACCACCTATCACTATCCCTTCGCCCTATGGCCGGTGCTGAAGCACGAGCAGCCTGGGAACGAGAACTAGATGTCCCAATAACAGACAATATTTGGCACTATTGCTGTGCACAAACACAATACATTTGGAACAACAACCAATGTAAATTATTACATTTTAAATATAGACATAGAATCTATGTAACCCTGAAACTACTAGCTAAGATAGATCCTAGTGCATTACACACATGTGCCAGGTGTGCCATGGCCGAAGCTGAATTTCCACATATAGCATGGAGCTGTGCGCCAATACAAACATACTGAGTGGATATTTTCCAGCATGTATCTCTTATGGTGGGACAAGTGGTGCAGCCCACTCCCTTGTTGCCATTATTGGGCTACATTCCAACCATTATCAAAAGCTATCCGGAGGTTTACAGCAATAGCTATGCCCCTCGCAAAGCGTCAAATCTCTATACACTGCGGAAGAACACATGCACCAATGGTGGGAGCCTGGCTCCAGGACATAATCCACTGTGATACTATGTGCGAACTATATGCCACACTATTACCACCCACCTCCTGCCCCAAGATATTTGACAACCATTAAGGAATTACTTGCTTGATCACCCCCTTGAAGAAACCTGAAAGGAGCATGTGGTTGCGGATGAAAGGGCGATATGTTGGAACTTTGTGATGTGAAATGCATTAGCACGCAGAGTATGAACACGGCTGATTTAAAATAAATCTTGGCTTACTGCAGATACTGTCAATATGAATCTACCCAATACACCACAGTGTGAACATATTCATTAACTACTGGAGATTTTATACCCTCCTTTAAGACTTGCTTCTGTACCTTGTTTTATTGTTGTATTATTGATGTTCTTCTTTATTGTCATGAAGGTATATCCATGCTGTTATGATCTGTACACCATGGTGCACTTTCTGATCGACTGTTACTTTAAAAAGATCAATAAAGAATTTTCTTTTTTTAAGTATAAAAGCAAAAAAAAGAACTAAATCACTGTCAGTGCCAGACTTATCCTGCATCTTATTATCGTTCTCTTACTGAGCTAATGTGTTTTTGGACTTCTCATTCATCAATACTGGGTATAACCTAGCTTCCTCAATCATATTTCTTCTCCACATTTGCTGTGCAACTACGGAGAACCCTCTTCACCCTATTCTGTTATTTCTCCTAAATCTTTGCATGTGCATAACATGCCCAATCATTCAAGGCTTCATATTGTGCTGGTCTGAGTTGGCGTTTTGATTCATAAAACACACTGTCTCAGATTTATAATTATGATTATAGGTACCATATCTGGGAAAGTGGGAAAGTGCAAGGACCCTTCTTTCTTAGTGATCTTGTTGTATAGGTTCAGACAAATAGATGTGTGGAACTCAAGATTTAGGCCCATGTAATGACCTGGTGTGGCTTCTGGTGGAGCTTCCTTGCCCTCTCGGACAGTAACTCTCACATCACCTCACTCACCAAATCTCTTAGAACTCTAAATCATTTCATATTTACAGTAGGGTCTAATATGTAAGAGTAAATAGCGAATTAAGACAGGCGACAATTTCAATCAAAGCAGAATATAATGCATGGGTGGTAAAAATATCCAATCAAAGAGCAGCACCTTCTATACAGACATATCACAGTGCTGCACCTGATGAAGCAACAACCAATACCAGTGCAGCACCTACAACAACCAACCAATACCAGTGTGGTACTCAATTAAATGGATTACAGCACCTCGCAGCGGCTTTCCATCCTTTATAATTTATTCATACAAACTTTTACAAAAACACCACAGCAAGCACGAGTAACAAATAACGCTTATCTGCTCCACTAAAGAATTTACTACTCATTCAAAGGGATAACAGGGAATAACACTTTCCAATGTTAACACACACAAGTGACATCTCGACCAGCGGAAAATCACCCTGACCGATGAGGCTTCTCCTATTATGAATATGACCTACCAACACCAGTGACTATTAGTACACTAACATAATCCCTTATAAGTCCCTCTCTGAATTGTGCGGCCAATGATACCTCACGGACTGGCACTATAAACCTTAGCAGGCAAGTTAAAGAACAATATCTATCTCTGGATCTTAGACTATTGCCAGTCTGATAACAACTATAACTGCTCTGCATTAAGCACATAAGCATTTACACAAACAAGACAAATACCTCGCTACAGTGCAAAACACATAAAATCAATGAATGAATAAATGAATGAATCAATCAATTAGTATTTGTTAGGCATGACTACTCACCCGTGAGGGTCTCAAGGCACTGGGGGGGGGGGGGGGCTGCAGGTCCTAATGGGCGCTGAGGTTCAGTCAAAGAGACAGGTTTTGAAATCCTTACTGAATTGGGTCAGCAACGGGATAACCTGAGTTGGAGAGGCAGGGTGTTCAAGGTTTTGGCTGCAAGGAAAAAAAAGGATCTTCCTCCGGTAGTGGTCTTGTGGATCCGAGGGACGGTGGCAAGGGCCAGTTCGGCTGAGCGGAGACGTCTGGTGGGTATGTGGGAGGCGAGATGGTGGTTCAGGTATGCTGTTCCGGCGTCGTGGCGGGCTTTGTAGGCATATGTGATGCTCTATAATGTGACACTTTTGTTGATTGGGAGCCAGAGGAGTACTCGCAGGTGTTCGGAGATGTGGTTGTGGATGTTGAGGACTGGTCTGGCTGTGGCATTCTGAACGTTCTGTAGTTTCCTGAGGAACTTCTGGGTGATGCCTACATAAAGTGCATTGCCGTAGTCGAGTCTGCTGATGATGAATGCGTAGGCGACTGCCTTTCGGCCTCAGTAGGCATCCATCTGAATGTGTTACGAAGCAGGCGAAGAGTGTGGAAGCATGATAAGGAGATGGTGTTAATCTGGCAGTTCATTGTGAGCAAGGAGTCCAATATGATGCATTTCGTGTAAGGTCTGTGGGTGTGGGGAGTTCCTAACGTGGCAGCCCACCAGGAGTTTTCCCAAGTGGAGTTGTTGAGCAACAGGATGAGGACTTCAGTCTTGTCCGAGTTGAGCTTGAGGAACCTGTCACTCATCAAGGTAGCGACGGCCTTCATCCCGTCATGGAAGTTGTTTCTGGCGATTGAGGGCTCGTTGGTGAGGCAGAGGATAAGCTGGGTGTCGTTGGCATAAGAGACAATGTTGAGTCCGTGATGCCTAGCTACGGCTGCGAGCAGGGCCATGTATATATTAAAGAGGGTGAGGCTCAGGGTGGATCCTTGGGGAACTCCTCAGCCGATCTCTTTGGGTTCTGAGAGGAACAGTGGTAGTCTGACTCGCTCTGTTCTACCGTGAGGAAGGAACAGATTCAGTCTAGGGTTTTGTTGTGGATGCCAGCATCGTGTAGTCTTGTACTTAGGGTGCTGTGAGAGATGGTGTCGCAGGCGGCCGAAAGGTCCAGGAGGATGAGGGCCGCTCTTTCTCCTCGTTTGAGGAGGGAGCGGATGTCATCGGTGGCAGAGAGGAGGGTGTCTCGGTGATGTGGTTGCTTCGGAAGCTGGATTGATATCAAAACTATACCACAAGCTTGACATAGACTTCCCAATTCCCTCAAGAGACAGTGTTTCTGGGGGCAGGTAGACTCCCTAGTTTGCCAACACTGAACAAAGGAGCAATCATCTTGGTGATCTTGGGTGTAACATCACTTCGGTCTGCCTGATACAGAACGATACCCCCCACCTTCTCAGAATCCATGCCTGAGACAAACTTTCCAATGAGTTGCAGCTATCGATCTGTATAATACAATAAACAATAAGCCTATTCTAACTTAATGAACACAATAATAAGACACCTGCAAAGGAAAGAAAAACATGACACCGGCAAAGCATTTAATAAAATGAGATTCATGTTGCTCGGCCTGGTTACACATTTTGCCAATGCTAACTTTAAGATGGCGTACATTTTAAAGTACATATAGTATAAAGTACATATAGTATAGCAAATACAGTGATTTGTTTAAGAAAGAAATATATCATTTCATTTATTGGGAATACATTGATTATGGTTCCATTAGATATACCGATAGCTCTCCTTTAGGTGAACATAGCCATCTACTACTCTTGCTTAATATTAGAACAATTAGAATAAAATTGTACAACACATGTTTAATATATGTGTTGCATATAAAGAGATGGAGCTCTAATTTACGCTGCTCCGTATGTGTGCAAAGACAAATTATGTAAGCTTAGCGCATCAGATGATCAGATGTAAAAAATAGGAAAGGAAGGATAAGTAAAACCAAACAATAAAGCTTGAACAACTTCAAAGAACTACGACTAAGGTGTCATTATGAGCAAGCAAGGGTGCCCCAATATTATTGTATGAGGGAGCAGGACACCAAGGTGTCATTCTAAGCAAGGATGCCCCAGTAATATTGTCTGGGGGAGCAGGCCACTGGGCCCACCAATCGCACTCTCAGCCCCCCAACAAGTAGTAGAGCCAGACCCACAATCAATTTGTGGCCCCTTGGGCCCTGGTACATTAGTCTGTGACTCTTCAGAGGACTCTCCATCTGAAAGGGATAGCAACTGCCCTTCATCGTCTACAAGTCGGCAATTATTGGAGGACCATTTCCCCAGTCTGTGCATGGTCAGGACTATGCTGGCCCTTTTGTGGTTCTAGTTTCAGCAGAGCGCCTTAACACTCAGTTTATTTGGTTGATTCAAATACTGAAGGGTAGGGCCCAAAGGAGACTTTCAAACATGGATAATTGCCTCTAAACTAGGACAAGGGCTTGGCCTGAAAATCTGGTAGTAACTAGCTTAGCATTCGGGAATAACCCCAATAGGCAGACCATCGGGTCATTACAAGATTTTGGTCCATGGAGACAATAATACGGTTCAGTACCGTGTATCAGTAGGGTGCAAGAGTAAGGTAATCCTATACTATATGATATAAATCTACTCCTTCCTGAGGAGAGAACATAATGTTGACCCATTTGGGAGTCAAGTACACTCTATGCAAGTAGTAATACTGAACCAGTCCGTACTGGCAATTACAGGATGTGCAAGGTTAAATGTCAGGATGTTAGACCATTAATCGTCCATGAGTGCCAGGCACATGTGAGTGGAACATTGCTCACAGAGCCCGGTCAGCTCACCCTTGGCCTGGGCTAGGAGTGATTTATAAATTAGGGTTATAGCCTGTGTTTGGCTTGTAGTAGTAGTACAGATATCTTTCAAACAGCCATGTTTTACGGGCTTGTGGCCACCACCTCCCATACCTCACCGCATGGCGATGCTACTGTGCCATATAGCAAGATATGTTGTGGGGGAGTGCATACTCATCAGATCCCCATTTGCATACCAGTTTTCGAGTGTGGTGGTGCCCCTACGGTCGCAGGCAGGTAGTCCAAAGCAGTCGCCCTCGCGGTGAATACAGTAGAGCTGTCAAGGGGAGGTCTTTCACAAAGGGTAGTTTCATCCTTGTACATTAGAGCGTACAGGCCCACACAAACTGAAGAGTGCTAAGCAGGAAGCCAGTCAGGTGCTCCTGCTGCTGGGAGTGCAGTTTAAGCAATAAGGTAAGGAGGGAAGTATGATTCGTACCGATAGTTGTCCTGCTCCAGTGTTTATCCTCCAGTAGGCCATCCACTTTAGCTGTGCAGCAAAATAATAGAGTTTCATGTATGGAACTGCCATTTGGACTTCATCAGTGGGAAGTTGCAACTTAAAGTGATTCTGCCACAATCTGCCCCTAGACGCGATGAACCAACAAGCTATCTACCTCACAACAAAGGGATCTAGGAAGGCGAATCAGGTGTGAAATTGAATAATATAGAAGCCATGGGAGAAAAAAACATCTTTGACAGTGCAACCCTACCTACCACAGACAGGGGCAGGGTCACCTAGAGCTGCACAGATTGACGCAAGGATGCTAGTGCCACTCTGATGTTGCCCTCTAGTAATTCAGTTTCAGTATTGTAAACGTTAATTCCCAGGTATCTAAATGTAACTGGCTCCTAGCGAAGATTGCAACCTATTTTAGGGGGTGGGGTCCACGTAGTTGCGGCATGTAGTGGGAATGCATTACATTTTTCTCAGTTAACACGTAATCCCAAGTGACTGCCAAAGTCCTCTAGTGTCCCAAAGATACTCTCCACGTCTGAGCATTCACCCTGCAAGTATAATTGCAGGTCATCTGTGTAAAGGGAAACATAAAGGGCCTCGTTTATGAGGACCCTTGCGCCGCTGGTGCCTCACTTTGCGTTACATTCCGTGGCACAGTGGCCTGCTCCATATTTATGAGGCAGCACTAAGCCATTTCTTTGGGCTTAATGCTGCCTCGTAAATATTGTACTCTGTGTCTATTTACTGCACAGTGGCACAGTAGCCCCCTGCAGCTGCGGCGCCGCTCTACGCACTATCTTACACAAAACTGAAGGGGTGATGGGATAAGACAATACTGAAACTGCCCCCCCCTAGCCACAACTTAAACACAACAAAAGGAGTAGAGAGTGATAAAATATATGTCTCTGTGGTGACACCTGCTCTGTGTAGAAAAACTGCCCTCACTCACACAGTTGTGTGATATGCTTCATCACAGGGCTGCTTCCGTACACTCCCGCGCAGACTAACGCTTGTGGAGGAGCAATAGGGTAGGGGAAGACAAGACACAACATATAAAAATATATAGTAACAGTTAGACTGGGATCACTGAAAGAGGAAGTGCAGTGTGAATTAAAACTAGCTTGGAGGTGTCGCTGTACGTACATTTTATTCCTGCACCCTCCAGCCAGGATTAAAAACATGAAGGATGGTAGTGACTGGATGAGATTATGAACTCCTTACCCCCTCCCTACTGCCAATTTGTCGACATGTTTCAGACGTTGTTATGTGCCCAAAGTATAGGGTCACGCCAGCCTTCGCCAGGACCTTTCTGATCCCAAATACACGTTCACCTAGTTACCTGGAAAGTGGTTGTCCAAGAACAAATCGGTCATGCACCAAGGTATCCCCTAAGTAACACTCTACCGCAATACTACAGGGAAGAATAACAAAAACATTAAACAGGAAAGGTCACTATTAATCATTCCCTATCGTAGTTTAGCTCACCACAATGCATCAATCATTGTCAAACCACCACATCACGGGTATAGTGCCCGGATCAGTATCCTTTATTAAAGATAACATGACTTCATTCAATATATGTGAAACTGGTGTAGATTCAGCTACTAGAATCATATGCGCAGATCATTGCATGCATGTTTTTCCCTCGCACACCTCACTCAAAATTAAAAAAGTAAAATGGTGCTGTGACACTCACAGAGTTTACACTAGAACATTACTAGCACTGTCGAGAGACAAGGAGAGACCCCCTGTAGTCACACTCTGGGGGAGACAAATCAACAAGGAGAAAAATAGTGGTTAGATGGTCATGTATCAAAAAACGTCCAACCTGGATTGACTCCTCCGGGTGTGTAAATATCAATGATTATGCCATAAGATCACAGTTCTTAGTACCCTCTATAAAGGGATAAGGTAAAGTTTACCCCACAATCGTAGAGAGTGCCCCTTAAGCCACATAGTTACCACATACAAATGCAGTATTATTGCCACCCGCCCCAGATCTTGTCCTGTGTGCGATCCTCGTGGGCGTCCACAATATCTCCCCTTTGTTTCATTATAAACTCAGTTCTCTGGTCCGTTCGTGCACCCCCCTCCTTACTTCATCAAGGTAGGTGCTCTTTCATCAGACAGTTTGTCCGTTCTTGCCGTGAAGGTAAGCGGGAGCGGAGTGTTTCACGTTTAAAACACCAGCCCCAGCTCCCTGCTTCCCATCATGTGGGAGCTAGGGTGTGGTTTGCGTCAGCAATGACGGTGACATCTGCCGCAACAAGCTCCATTGCCCAAGGCGATAAAGACGCTCCTTCAGTGTTTTTTTTTAAAATCTCTCCCCGGTTGTTCTGACTTTATTTGAACACGGGCGGAGAAGACACTAAAGCTACCAGTCCTCCTTAATTGCATATCTCGCTGGCAGCGCTCGTGTATAGCGCAAAGGCCCGCCTCTCTTGGACATTAAATTTACATCCCATCGGCAATGCCCAACAGGTTAATAAGGCTACCCATCCACAATTAGTCCAATAAGTACCATATGCATATAAGGTAGTTAAAAAAGCTGAAACAAGGAGGTGGGTGGGGGGTTGGCCCAAATATCAGTGTAACAGCAGGGCAGTGAAGCTCTGTCACGAGCAGTGTGGGGTGTTGCGCCACCCGACACAGGTGTGCTACCCCGTGTGTTCAGAAAGGGGGCCTAGCCTACAGTGAGTCCTGTATCTATGGTGGTAAGAGTCCCTTCCACCATGAGGCAGGTGTCAAGTGTGTTACAGTTTTTTAAACGATTCCTTCAAAGTCCATATGAAATCCCAAAGTGGTTGAAGGTCATGTATGGGAAAGGTTTGGATACCCTATTTATAAGTCCAGAGTCTAGCATAATGTGTCCACCTATTTGCTAAGAGTCTGCCACGGGATAACATCATTAAGGCCCACAAGGTGACGCTTGAGACAGTAGACCCATTTCTGTTCCCTCAGGAGTAGGGCCCTTCTTTTATCTCCAGTGTTTGGGCTCAATCTAGGATTCTTCACCACTGTCCATGCTATTTTATCTATAGTATGTTGTATTTCTGGGTAGTGTGTGGTTAGTTTAGTATTTGATTTGAGACACCTGGTTGTACTACGATGTTACATTATGCTTGTCTTTACTTTCCTGCTGGTCATCCCCACATATTGTTTATTACAGGGGCATGTAGTGAGTTAGATGACAAATTCAGAGTTATAGTTTATGTGTGTTCTCTGCTCTCATGGATAGGTTAAACCCACATCTATGGTTTTCATGTTTTTCGTAAGATAGCACACATTACATGAGCCACACCTCGAGTGTCCTTTAATGCCGTTTTCTGTGTTAAAGTGGTGTGCAACGGGTGTTGCTGGGGCGTTCGCAGCAACATCACTGGCTTTTTGATACTACCCCAAATTTACTAGAAATCGTAACTCTGAGGCAGCGGCAAAAATGTATGCCTCCCAAGGCGAGGCGTAAGGGAGGCATAACAAGGAGAAATAGCTTTATTTCACCTAATTTTTCCTTTTCTAATGTGTGCTGCATTCTACAGCACATAGAAAGAGGAAAAATCCTCTTGTGATTGTTTTTGGGCAGGAAGGTTTTCCTTCCTGCACAAAAATAATCATCCCCGCAACAAAGGCACCCTTCCACCAAGCACACTGCAGCCCATTGTGCACCAGCGCAGGGGAAAAGGACAGGAATGCACCATATCTGCTACCTAGACCTTCTGCTGTCTATCGTGACATGTAGTAAGTCCCATCTCAAAGAGTCAAAGGCCATCTAGATGTCTGTGGAGATTCTGAGGACCTAAGAATAATCAACCAGTGGGGCATGCAGCACCTGCACCAATTACTGGATATTGGTTACCATACTATGCATAGGTATAAAACAAGACTGATCATCATCAATAAGACTGTCTACATGAGGAAGCAATCTGTTGACCACAATTTTGCTAAAACTAAAAACATCTAAAAATATGAAAGAGTGCCTGTTTGAAGCACTAATTTGAGCTGGTGCTTGCAGATGGGGCCCACCGCAGTGACGTAACGGACACCCCCGCAGCCCCCGCAGTGCGAGAGGGCCCCACTCTTCTATATATACAGGTGTGTGTCTCCTGTATAGCAGATGCAGTTTGTAGCCTGCTTTGAGCTGCTCTGCGCCGACACGGGCTGACTCAAAAGTGAAGAGAAACAAAATTATAACTCTTGTTTCTCTTTCAGTCTGAGCTTGCCAGGCCTCTTACAAGAGCAGATACCACCCCCCCCCCCCTCACAGAAAGCGTCTTCCTTCAAGCACTGCTTGTCTGGGATGGAAAGAGTGTGCACAGAACCTATTAGGGCAGAGGTAAGGTTCGTACCTTTAATTGCAACTAACAAATATAGCCATTTGTTCACAATTTAACATTCTGCAAACAGGCCCCAATATGGTTCTGAAATAGAACTTTATAAGAAATCGTTGTTATACATTTGAATATGGCCTTTCTGTCTGTCAGGGGTCACCAGGGCAGCAGTAGAGCACACTTATAGTATTTTCTTCTTACATTGCCTGTTTAAACTAGGAACTAATAAGGGGAAAAAATAACAATCTGATTTTTCTAATTCTTGTACCGGCCTGGACATCAAAGTACAGCTCATGCCCATATAAAACCAGTTAGGTGGCGACGATAGGAAGAGGATGTGTGCAACTGCAGAAACATAACCAGGACGCTCTACTTAGGGGTAATGGAGGAACAAAATATAGCTGGAATGTTGAATGAGCTGTGAAGGATGTGGAGGGGCGATTGCATATGAGCGATTGTGGTAGGTGAGCATTAAGGAAGTGAACCCCCCCCCAAAAAAAAGCGTGGACTATCACAGACAGCTTTATTTTCTCGATGCGTTTTTTATTGTATGCATTGTCTAGAATATCACTAGTGGAACAATCTTTAGTGTCCTTAGAAGCAAATTGTAGGGGGGCATACATTAGGCAATAGTTAAACAGGTGGCAGTACTTTAGGAGATAAAGTAACCCCTGCCATACATTATAAGGATATTGCAACTCACTGAGGAGTTCCATGACCATATAACAGAACGAGGCTGAAGGTGTCTTACAATATCCTTATCATCATATGGCAGCGGGCACTTTATTGCTTTTAATACATGGCCACACAATCACCTTTTCCACAAACTACTTAAATCCTTGGTATGTAGCCAGTGGTGTAACAATAGCCCCTGGTGGTGCTAGGTGGAATGGGCACCTACGAAGGACCTTAGGCCTTGGCATGTAATAATTTTTTTCAGAAAGTAAACACTTGTTTAGTTATCACATTTTTATATTTTTAATTGCCCCTCTCAGCTATTCTAACAACTCCCCTATCTCCAGAGTCCTTTCTTTTCAAGTAACCAATCGAAGAGCAATGATATCCACTCCATTTCCCTATATAACTCCATCCCAAATCCATCAAGACATTCATTCACCTTTGGTTATGACAAGTAACACTCCAATGATTCAGACGACTCATAGTTCAAATTTTCGTTATTCGATCCCCCATTATGAAATCCATCTGAGCCTCATTTTTCAACTTCATTCATTCCTTGAATATGATTTTACTAAATAGCCCTTGAATATCCTATTGATCTAGCCTGGTCCAGCTCCCTTTCTTTCTTGTCTGTCACCAGTTCACTTGGACAGACTTACAAAAGTATGGCCATACTATCTTCCTCAACAGTTGAAATATTATCCATAGACAGATGTACCGCTGTGACTGTGCATTGCATTCTGAACATACAGTATTCACAAATATCAGACTTAGAAATACATCCAAATGCACATGAAAACTGACACTCCCCCCTGCATACTTGCTAAGCTTGAGAAGTGTACTCACACCTCTAAAATGACTACAATATACACGTCGGAGCCGCGTTGAGGGGAAGACAGCCCATAGAGGTTTGCTGTAACCGTTGCCGCATTGAGCCGGAAGACAACCCCCAATACCACGCAGGGCTCATGAGGCCATCCTGCCTTAACATATAAGTCTTGTTCTATTATCGCCAACTGGGCGCAACAGACCATTGTATTATAAACACAATTAGGAACATTACACCTAATTCTTTTGTAGATAGAATTTTAGTAAAAACCACTTTGACATCTACACTACATGTGAGTAAGGTGAGGAGGTTTGTGCACTCCCTCGTCCTGAAGAAGGAGTTTTTACACTCCGAAACATGTTGACGCACTTTCTGAGGTTGATGTACCTTAAAACACAGTAACAACCTCATCCTGCACCCCCTTTTTAACGATACCAGCCGAGGGCCTAATAAAGTTTATTTTTACCCTACGAGCCAGGTATTTTTGAAACCATCACTTTTTCATTACCTCACCATTCACACTTAACTCCCTAAACACACCAACACATAGTACATTTCAATTGCTCCTACGTAGTCGTGAGTCATAGCACGCCGCATCCCGTAGAGGGGTGCGAAGACCCCAATGATGAAGCATGACACCAAGGGGCCTGTTGGTGTGTGAGGGGTATTTTACACAACACTGTGTGCTCCTTACCATTGTAAGGACCACTATCACCACTGTAGTGGATTCTATTTTGTTTATGTAATTTGCCAGGGGAGACCGAATCCACTTTCCCTCCCCCTCCCTCCTTTGTTAAAAATGTATTCATACTATCTTCCTCAACAGTTGAAATATTATCCATAGTTAGATGTACCACTATGACTGTGCATTGCATTCTGAACATACAATATTCACAAATATCAGACTTAGAAATACATCCAAATGCACACGAAAATTGACACTCCCCCCTGCATACTTGCTAAGCTTGAGAAGTGTACTCACACCTCTAAAATGACTACAATATACACTTCTACATGCAACCAAAATTCCGTAGATTGTCTTCTCACTACATATGCCAGGTAGGCATATATGGTGAGATTGTCAACTGACCATATACTCCATGAAGGCATAATGTACACATCCTTCTGGAGAGGAGAATTAGAAAAAAACAACAGCACCTGAAAGCAGTCACACATAATATGAAGAATATACATCCAATCAGTACCTGGCATCCCTTTGTGCTGTGTTTGTAGCACTGCAGTGCTAGAGAGCTTCTTCAAACCTCAGGACTCTGACCGCTCAATGGGACGAAGGGCTTTGCTGAGGAGGGGGGCAGAGCTTTTGGTGACCTTTTTGTACTTTTTGATGGGAAGCTCCATGGCCTGCCTCCATACAGATGTGGTTGAGGGGAGAAGAAGGCCCTTTTAGCACGCCCCCATCCATAGAAAGAATGCCGTGGGGATGGAGGCATGCACCTATGGGACAGGTTTGTCAGGAGACAGGTAATAGCTATTGTACCCTACAGAAAACCAGGATAGTAACTGTCAACTACAAGATATTGCCTTAGTGTAACTGCTGCACCATGTTTTCTTGCTCATGCTAACTGTGTGTGGTATCTCCCACCTCATTCGCCCCCCGGCGTCTCCGCGTGTAATGGAGCTGCTCGCTGTGACATCACTCCGAATGTCACCGCGACCAGCGTTCCAAGGCGAGTGCCGGGGGAATCAGTGTGAGGAAGCTGAGGCTGTGGCTGAGGTCGCAGTGTATGACCTTAACTTGATTAAATACTTCGGTTTAACCTACGTGACGTCTGTGTCTTCTGTGACAGTCACTACACTGGCGACGAGGGAAAATTATCCCGCGACCTCAACACGCCTGAAGAAAGATACGGAACACAGCTGATTTAAAAAAAAATAAGGGAACTTCCACCTGGTAACGGAGTCGGATGATAGAGAAAGGTAACCGGATGCAGCAGAAGCAGACCGCGTCGCGGAGGAGTTTAAGGAATTGGTAGCAGCTGTGGAGTCGTCTTGAAGAAGGCGCCATGGAACATGGAATGAGATAAAGGCGACTGCGGGTCAGTAAGAACACGTCACCCGTCTGTGCGAGAAACAATTGAGGTAACATCTGCCAGCCATCTGTGCGCGCTGCACTTAGACCCACTAATAACGACCCGCATAGGAGGTACTGGCTTCTGTGTTCGCTAAATGCGTGTGAGGCGTCCTGGTGCGGTGGGGTATGGTGAGCAGTGAAGTGAAGCATCAGCTTAGTCGACCCGTCAAGCGCGAGCCAGGCGCGCAGTTCCCTCACCCTCTTCAGGATTTATGGGAGCCAGAGACAGTCAGTCACAGAAGAGCGGAGCTGACACCTTTAACCCAAGTCTGGTTTTGAAGGCAGCTTAGCGCATACAAAGGGCAGCGTGGAGAGTACTGCACGGATTTAAATGGGTTGTTTAATCCGTGCCTCAGTGACTTTGTTAAAGATCGTGTGACAACCGGGAATTGTTGGCTGTCTAGAATTTATGCAGCGAGGCGCGTGTGGCACAGGCTGCTCCCCTGCCACCTCAGAGGGCGATTGATAAGTGACCTTGCCAGCAAAACAAAGACGGAGTGTATGTGGAAGTCGGTCTAATTAGACTCGTTTAAGACTGTGTGCTGGTTCCAAATGCATTGAAGGGCACATGAAGAAGCAGTTTTCTTGTCCCTGTCACCACAGGCGTGGTTTGACGTAGACTGTGCCGGCAGTATAGAATAAAGGAACATTGTGCTGCGCAACAAGCAAATGTAGGAATGACAGTTTGAAGGGAGGTGGCCACGCATCATTATAGTCAGCATTCCCCTGCAGTCAGCCCATACAGAGTGCTGTCTGCTCCAGAAGTGTGGGGCCGTGCAGGTGTTTCCTGAAGCATATACGTTATGGACTATATGTGGACTGCGCTATACATGTTTAGTTGAACTGTCCTGCACCACAGAAATCCGGTAGCCCATCCTACTGGGTCACACCCTAACAGTTCCTGCTAGAAGCTTGGTTGTAAACACACTATGAGTAGGAGTGTATTCGCAGATAGTTCATGTACAGTTACTTGTTTTAGTACAGGCTATTAGTACTTTCCCTTACGTTTACAGGTTGTCCAGTAGGACTTGTTCATTCCCTTCTGGGTGCTAAACTATATATTAGCCCTTGTTGAATAATAACCATGCAAAGTGTGACTCCTCCACCATTTTTTCTAACCAACCCAGGTGATCCCGCTATCCAGTGGAAAAAATGGAAAAAAGTGTTTTTAAATTACGCTACTGTATGTGGGCCTAACCTTGGTTTAGAAAGGAAAGTTGCATTGCTAGCCTATTACCTAGGTGCAGAAGGAGAGGAGGTTCTAGATCACCTCCCAGACTTAGGGGCGCAGGAGGCAAGGGGTCTGAATGAGTTCAAAGTAAGTCTCAAGAAATTAGATCTACACTACCTCCCCAAGACTAGCACTATTATGGAGAGATACCATTTTGGTAAGAGGGCACAAAAGGAAGGAGAGTCTATTGAAGATTTTGTTTCAGAGTTGAGGAAGTTAGCCGCTACTTGCAAGTTCGGTGGGGCGAGTGAAGAAAGAATTAGGGACCAATGTGTTGTGACGTGCAGGATGGAGCGAGTGCGTGAAGAGTTGTGGCTTAAAGATGACCCACCGTTGAGGGAGGTGCTCATCATAGCCAAGCAGGTGGAGCACATGCTGCAGTGCGTCAAAGAGATAAAGCAAGACGCAGGGGAAAACAAAAATGAGGACAAGACCAATGTCAGTGAAGTGGTGACCGAATGTGAGGCAGTATCTGTGGTCAAAGGCCAGAAGGTAGCGGGCAGAGAACAGAGGGAGAACAGATTAGGGGGATCGTTCAAGGGTACCTGCTATAGGCTGGCAAACAAGGACACCTAGCTAACGATAAAGAATGCCCCACCCTCAGATTCACATGTAACAAGTGCGGTAAGAAGGGTCATTTCAAACAATACTGCAAGAGTGGACAAGGGGTCAGTAGACAGAGTAGAGACAGGACGAATGTAGTGTGCGACGAGATCGTGATACAAATAAAAGAGTTGCAGGTCCAAAGCCACAGCGACCCAATGTGTGAAGAAATAGTGGTACAGGTTGATGAAGGTCAGGTCAACAGCCCAAAGGACACCATAAGAGTAGGGGAGGTTGATCTAGAAGCATTGTTCGATTCCTGCTCTAGAATAACGATCATCAATGCAGAGGAGTTCTCTCGAGTGTCTAAGGGAAAGATAACCTTGAGGAAAATGGATTTGAGGCCAGGGTGGTATGCAGGTCGCCCCATCTCTATGAAAGGTTATTTCTTAGGGAAAATAGAATACAGTAACAGGACAACTGTGTCCAAAGTGTACGTGTCCACTGTAGGAGACAACATCTTGGGGTGGCAAGCACAGAAGGAGTTAGGGGTCTTCTCAATCCCAACAGTAATCCCCAGATCCTGATACAGTAGATACAAGAGCACAAAGCGGACATAGTGACAGAGTTTGGAGGAGTGTTCAGAGAAGAACTTGGATGCCTAAAAAACTACTGTCACAAGATAAGATTGAAGGAGAACGCCAAGCCAGTCGTGGCAAAAGTCAGGAAACTCCCCATTGCCATCCAGGAAGAGGTGAAATCCGAATTAGAGAAATTGTGCAAGGCTGGAGTCATTGAACCAGTGGAAGCGACGGAATGGTTGGCACCCATCGTGGCCGCAAAGAAGAAGGATGGGTCGGTCCAGCTCTGCATCGACCTAAGGGCGTTGAACAAAGAGGTCGGTCGTGGTCGACCGATACCCCCTACCGAACATCACTTAAATGATGAGCATGCTAGAGGGAGCTAAGGTGTTTTCCACTCTCGATCTCACCTCAGCCTATTTCCAGATAAAACTACACGAAGAGTCACAGAAACTCACTGCATTTGTGACACCGATGGGCGCATACAAGTTCAAAAGAATGCCTTTCGGGCTAGTCTCGGCGGCCGCCGTGTTTCAGAGAATCATGGGCAACATCTTGAAAGGCATCCCGGGCGTCATGTGTTACCAGGATGACGTGCTGGTATTCGCCAAGAACCATGAAGAGCACGATGAGAGACTGAGATGCGTGCTAGGGAGGTTCCAGTCACAAGGACTTACTGTGAAGAAAGATAAGTGTGTGCTTGGCTGTGCTGAGCTAAATTTCCTGGGGCACAAGGTGACGGCAAAAGGAATATGTCCCAAGGCCGAACTGCAAAACACCATCGTGAATTTGGCACCTCCCACGAGCAAGGATGAAATCAAGTCATTCATGGGGATGTTGGAGTTCTACGGAAAGTTCATAAGAAACCTGGCAGGGAGGACCTACGCCATCAGGCTACTGTTGAAAAAGGAGAACGAATTCAACTGGAGTCACGAATGCCAGAGAGAGTTCGAAGATGTAAGAAGGGCACTTGCTGAGGCCCCCAGCTTAAAGTCATACTTACCCAACCGGGTGACGGTAGTCACCACCGATGCTAGTGCAAAGGGGTTGGGAGCAGTCCTCACCCAAGTAGGCGAAGAAGGAGAAGAAACCATAGCGTTTGCCTCAAGGTCACTCCAGACATCCGAGAACAACTACTCGGTAATCGAAAAAGAGGCCCTAGCAGTATCCTGGGCGGTGGGAAAGTTCAGAGACTTCTTGTGGGGAACTCACTTCACCCTTCGAACTGACCACAAGCCGTTGGTAGAAGTATTCAGCAAGAAAGGTCTGGATGCCATCTCCAGCAGGATAAGGCGGTGGGTGGTCAGCCTCCAAGAGTACACCTTCAGCGTCGAGTACGTCCCAGGAGCGCGAAACTTTGCAACAGACTGTCTATCAAGACTCGTCAGTGAAGATGAGGCGAAGGAGAAGCAAAGGAAGTTGAATGAAGAAGAGGATGGTCTTCAGATGGAAGACGTCTGCACCATCCAGAGAGCGTTGGGAGAGGAAACATGGAGAAAGGCGTTGGAAGAGGACAAAATACTGGAGGAGGTGTGCAAAAGAATAAAAGGCAGATGGAAGAACGAAGACAAACGGGAGGAAAACCTGCGGCCATACTGGGCTGTCAAGGATGAGTTGTCCATTGTAGACGGATGCCTGTTCAGAGGGACGAGGCTTGTACCACCTGCATCAGTGAGAGACAACCTGGTAGAGATAGCCCACGAAGGGCATCCGGGTATCACCAAGACCAAGCAAAGACTCAGGGAGAGCTATTGGTGGCCGAACATGGACTTGGTCACCGAAAGGTGAATCAGAGAGTGCATTCCGTGCAGCAACAGTGACAAAGTCCTGAAGCAACTGACGCCCCCAATGGTTTGTAGGCCGCCACCGTCAGGACCATGGGAAGAGTTGGCGCTAGACATCGTGGGCCCAATGTCTGGAGAACTGCGAACACCTTACATCTTGGTGCTGGTGGATTTGTATTCTAGGTGGCCGGAGATGAAATTTGTAAATGAAGTCACAACCAGGACAGTCACCGGGTTCCTGGAGGAGGTGTTCATCAGGGAAGGGCTGCCCAGCAACATCCTCACGGATAGTGGGGTACAACTATGTTCGAAAGAAATGGAAGATTTCCTTGTGGAGAGAGGCATCAAACACAAGCATTGCGCCTTGTACCACCCCGAAACCAATGGCATGGTTGAACGTTTTAACAAAACCCTCAAGTAGAGCATCCAGTTAGCTAAGGCCAGTGGCATGAGCTGGAAAGAAGAGGCGTGGAGGCGGCTAGAAGCATACAGGTTCACACCACATCAGACGACGGGAGTCACCCCATTCGAACTGCTCCGTGCAAGGATACACAACACCAAGCTATCCCCAGGGTGGATGGAGTGGCACAAAGGATGGTCAGACCAAACCAAAGGAGCGGAAAGCTTGAAGAAGCAGGAGGAAGCCATGAAAAAAAGAAAAGAAAGATATGACCAGCTCAAGGCCACACGGGAAGTCAAATTTAAAGTAGGGGATAGCATCAAGATAAGAACCCCCACTGGGAGAGCAAGTTGGTCAGGGTACAGTAGTCCCACCAGAATCACTAAACTATTCAAGAATGCTGTCAAGACCCAAGAGGGAAAGACATGGAACCTTGGGAGAGTAGTGAGGTTCCACCCGCCAGGGAGTGACTCTGGGAGTGAAAGGGGGGGTGAGGAGGACACAAGGCAGGACCCAGGTCCCAGGACAAAGAAGCCGTTGTCAGTCTCCCACCCAGTTAGTAGGCCTAACAGGAGAGTGACCAGGCCCCCCAGGCATTTCGATCAATATATTATGATGTAGCCACCTCTACCGCCTTTTGTTTGAGGTGCTCCTCCTAGCAGGATAGGGACCATCCTCCCTAGACTTTCGGATCAGGATTTATTCTGTCATCTTTGTTGCCTATTGTTCTTGCATTGTTCCTTGTTTTCTTTCCGCAGGGAAGGGGGATGTGTGGTATCTCCCACCTCATTCGCCCCCCGGCGTCTCCTCGTGTAATGGAGCTGCTCGCGGTGACATCACTCCGACGTCACCGCGACCAGCGTTCCAAGGCGAGCGCCGGGGAAATCAGTGTGAGGAAGCTGAGGCTGTGGCTGAGGTCGCAGTGTATGACCTTAACTTTTTTTTTTTTTTAATACATTTTTATTGTTGCATTAGAAGGATCAGGAAGGCAATGATTCTGCATACGGTAGAGCGTCAACATTCCGCTCTGGCCGTCAATCACGCAACTTTTCTGATGTCATGAGACATAGTACCCCTCAATAGAACTCTTGCTTTCAAACCAGCAACATAGAGAAAAGAAAACAAAAAAAACCCCATAAGTCTATTATACAGCAGGCCTCTACCCCCTCCCTCCCATCACCCACCTCCTGGTCTCCCCTTTCCCCGCTCAAGTGGTCCCACAGTTCCTTGAGTGGGAACCGGGCAGTAAAGTACATATTTACAATCAAGGCATCCCCACATTCAGTCTATCTCAAACCAGGTCCCACGGGCCTCGTGGTATAATGTCTCATTCTAGTCCGTGACGGTGTCTCCACTTAGCCCACACCCTCCGAAACTTTTTGGGACAACCCCTGTCTCGATGTCTCGTTTTGCCACTACAAGCGCTAACACCAGAAAGATACACAGGGGACGGGGTAGGTCTATTTCAGTGGTCATAACCAGCAGTGCTAATCTAGGGTCCCGTGGTACGTCTGCCCTGAGTACCTCCCCCAGTTCCAGGAGCACAGCCCCCCAGTATTCCTGAATGACTGCACAGCCCCAGATTATATGGAAAAAATCTGCATTCTGTTGGCGGCATCTAAGGCATGTCGTGTCCGGTATTCTGCCCATCCTAAACAGTCTCACCCTGTCAAAATATGATCTGTGTAACACTTTAAATTGAATAAGACGTAGCCTCGACTTGATGGCCACCTCCCGTGGGTGCATGAGGGCTAGCTCCCAGTCCAGATCCTCCATGGAACCCACATCCGCCTCCCATTTGACTCGCAAGCCCTGCAAATCCCCTAACATATTGTCGGTCAGGGTTTTATACGTGAGGGACACCGCCCCCCTCCCTATTTGTTCCTGTAGCAGTCTACCCTCAAGTGGAGCATATTCTGGAATGTCTGAGAGTGTAATGTGTTGTGCCCTCCATGCGTGCTGCAGTTGGACGTATTTGAAGTATTGGGTATTGAGGAGGCCAAAGTCGTCTTGGAGTGCCTGGAAGGTTTTTAGGTCCCCCCTTGCTATTACGTCACCCACTGTGGAAATCCCGATGTCGTCCCACCTCCCGAAGCCTTTCAGCTTATGTAACTCTCCCAGCCATCTACAGCACCACAATGGCGTCTATTTAGTGGGCCTTTTGTCCCACCCCATTCTTTTGGACGCTCTATTCCAAGCTGTGAACGTAATCCTGGTGGCCGGGAGGAAGTGTCGTCCCATCTTCTCCCCATAGAGATAGTGGAAGATGGTCTTACCTGACCATTTAGACCTTTCCAAGGCGTATGTGGGGTGGTCAGCTGCAGCATGCAGCCATTCATTGATCGGGGCGAGATGTTCCGCCCAGTAGTACGCCTCGAGGTTGGGGAGCGAAATCCCCCCACTATACTGATGGCGCTGTAGGGTGGCTAGCGCCACTCTCGGCTGCTTCCCCAGCCACAGGAAGGCACGCAGGTCAGCGTGGATTTTATTCAGGGTCTTATTCGGCAAAGGATAGTAATCATTCTGGAGTGCATACAGAAACTTAGGGAGGAGGACCATTTTATATAGCGCCGCACGGCCCAGTATGGTGAGCGGGAGCTGTCTCCATCTATCCATCTCCGTCGTTGCTTCCAGCATTATGCGGGCTAGATTAGTAGTGAAAGAACGTGCCCTGTCTAACGTTATAAAGATTCCTAGATATTTGAAACCTTCTGTGGTGTGTATCAATAGCTCTGGCAGGCAGGCTCCCCGTTCCTTGCCCTGCGGATCATAAAGGATCGACTTGTGCCAATTGATCGTGTGCCCTGCTCGTGCCCCAAAGTCGCCGAGTTCCCCAAACAGCGCTGGGATAGTCGTGCCTGGGTCTGTCACGAACAGCAGTACGTCGTCGGCATATAGGGATATTTTTTCCTGTGTGGCGGCCGAGCCACCCCAGGTAAAGCCTCTGATTGCCTGATTCCGTCTAATCCTTATCGCTAAAATCTCAATGGTGAGGGTGAACAGGAGGGGGGACAGTGGGCAGCCCTGTCGCGTGCCACGCCCGATGGGGAATTCGCGGGACAGCCTCCCATTAACCCGCACCCTCGCTCTCGGGCCCGAGTATAGGAGTTGAACCCACTGTAAGTATTTAGGTCCAAATCCAAACCGTTTGAGGGTCTCCATCAGGAAGGGCCAGTGCACAGCGTCGAACGCCTTCTCCGCATCCAGGGAGAGGAACCAGTGGGGTTCACTTCTCCCAGAGACCTCCTGCAGCCAGTTGTGGGTGCGACGGAGATTAAGCTTGGTCGCCCTATCAGGGAGGAAACCGGATTGGTCCATATGTACTAGCTCAGTGATGACCTGTCTCAGGCGGCGCGCCAGGACTGTGGCCAGAATTTTCGTCTCTATATTTAGCAGGGAGATTGGGCGGTATGAGGAGCAGTCATCTCTAGGTTTCCCCTCTTTGTAAATTGGTACAATGACGGCCAATTCCAGGTCGGGAGGGAGACTCCCCGCCCGGAGCGATTCAGTAAATAGGGCCCTCATGTGCCGCTGCAATAGGTCGGCCGTTCGTTTAAAAAACTCAGCCGGGAAGCCGTTGGGACCCGGCGTTTTCCCTGGTTTCAGGGCCGCTATGGCTTCCGAGAGCTCCTCCAGTGTTAAATCCGCCTCTAAGGCTACACTAGCTTTGGTGGACAGGGTAGGAACCTCCACGTCTCCCAAATAGTATTGGGCGTCCTCACTGTCGCCCAGTTCCCTGGCCCTATAGAAGTCTTCATAGTAGGTCGCGAAGGCCTCCGCTATGTCACCATCCGTGTTCGCCCTCCTGTCCCCCGCACACCTGATCTGATCCACCCATCTTGAGGCCCGTTCCTTCCTGCTCAACCAAGCTAAAAGTTTACCGGACTTGTCGCCTATATCATATAGCCTGTGTAGTGTCGCCAATGCCTGGGTGCGTGCCTCATCCGTGGTCAATTCCCGATAGAGTCTCTGTGCGTCAAGCAGTCTTCTAAGGCTCGCCTCCTCTTTCTGTTGGAGGTAGTCTGCTTCTAAGGTTAGGACATTCGCCTCAGCATTCGCTATCTCGCCCTGCTGTGCCCGCCTGGCCTCTCCTAGCCTACTCTGGATGCGGTCCCGGAGGACCGGTTTCATCGCCTCCCAGAGAGTAACTCCGGAGTCCACTGATCCCTCATTTTCGGCCAGGTATACCCGTATGTCGGCCCGCATGCCCCCAAGTATTTCTGGCTTTTGGATGTCCCAAGCCGTCAATCTCCACTGCGCCTGCCTGACTCCCGTCACCTGCCCCAGGTGTACATATAACGGGGAGTGATCAGAAATCCCTCTCGCCTTGTATTCCGCTAGGTCGCCCACCGCGATCTCCTGTCGGGACACGAAGACATAATCGAGCCTGGAGAAGACCTTATGAGCCCCTGAGTAAAATGAATACGTTTCTTGTGTAGGATGAAGCCATCTCCAGACGTCAGTGAGGCCCATGGTAGTCATGAGGCGTGCTAGTGCAGTTGTGTGTTCCCCCATGCGCGATGACCCGGACCTATCTTGCTCGATGGACATCACATCGTTGAAATCCCCACCCACCACTTGTGTTGTGTCCGCCGTATCTAGCAGGATGGCGGTGACTGCCTTAAGTGTACGTGGTTGTAGCTTGGGGGGGGGGGCGTATACCGACAGAATTGTGTAGCTGCGCCTTTTCCACATCCCCTGAACACCCACATATGTGCCCTGTGGATCCAACCAGGTGCGAGTAACCGTGAAAGGTAGCGCTTTGTTTATGAGAATCGCGACTCCCCTGGAGTCCGAAGTGTAGCCTGCGTGTGCCAGAACAGTGTACCGCCCTCTCGCTATGAAAGCGCAGTTATTCCCTCTCAGGTGAGTTTCCTGGAGAAGGATAATGTCAGGCGTCAGTCTCTTGGGGTAGGCGGTAACCAGACCCCTCTTAATTTTGGACCCCAGGCCGTTCACATTCCAAGTGAGCACGGTGACCAATGTATCATTCCTGCGTGGAGTATCTAGTGGGCTTGCCATATTTCAACACAACGTCTCTCCCGAGCGGGAGCTCGGCATAGGAAAGACCCCCGGTGTGGGCTGGTATAGCTTTGCTGTTGTTTGACGAACTTCCCCTCCCCCTCCCCAGCACTCTCAACAACCCCAACGTGGGGTAACACGGTAATCAAACCCCATCCCGCACCCCCCTCCCCACCTCCCTCCCCTTCCAGTTGCATCCCAATCCGGGTCTCAACTATCCACGGGAGAAGGCCTGTCGCCCTCCCACACATCCCACCCTCAATAAACAATAACCAGTGCTAAAAAGACAAAGAACAGTAGTGGGGGTGTGCCAACTTGCTTGCTCCGCATCGCCGAGCCGCAATCTTTTCCCAATCCCAGTACACCATTGTTCACGAGTGTGAGTCTTGTGTGTCCACATGCCCCTCATGACCTGTAGAGTCTTGCTCCAGTTGCCGGATTTCTTTGGCCAGAGGGTGCAACGAATCACTCCTTGTATCATCCTCCTCCCCTCCGGATGCGCGGCCCTCCGACTCCTCCATATCTTCTTCTTCAGAGCGGATTCCATTTCTCAGGCTACTAAATCTCGAGCCCGCCACGGAGTCGGTACCCGGTGACGCCGACCTGCCTCGCCTCCTGTCCTGCAAGTTACTTGTCCTGTGTGGAGTCGCCGGCGTCTTATTCTGCGTCCTCCTCAGTCTTCGTCGCTGCGGCTTCGGCCTCTCCCATTTCGGTCGTTCTCGCAGCGACCGGTCAAGCGCTGCCCGGCCCGCCGCCTCCCTACTATTCAGGATAGGGCGCTCCTCGAGCCACTGCCATGCGTCGTCCGGATGTGCAAAAAAGATGGATTTGCCCTGATAGATGACCTTGAGCTTGGCCGGAAAGAGGAGCATATACTGAATGTTGAGGGACCTCAGCTTTGCTTTCACGGCGTCAAATGAGCGGCGCTGTTTTGAGACTTCCTGACTGTAGTCCGGGAAGATCATTATGGTGGCATTTTCAAAACGGATCTCACCCATATCCCTTGCTTCTCGCAGGATCAGATCTCGATCGGCAAAGTTTAAGAAGCGCGCTATGACCGGTCGTGGTCTTGCTCCCTCCGGTGGTTTGGCCAGGAGCGCCCTGTGTGCCCTCTCTATGATAAAGCACGGGGAGAACCGCGCCGTCGGGAAGGTCTTTTTGAGCCAGTCGAGGAGGAAGGCGGTCATACTCCTTTCTTCAATCCCTTCTCTAAAGCCCACAAAGCGTAGGTTGTTCCGCCTTGACCTATTTTCGGCATCGTCCACCTTCCACAGAAGTTGACGGTGGGAGGCCTGGAGCTCTGCTATGTCCTTCTTAAGCTCAGAGACCGACTTCTCATTGTCCGTCAACCTCGATTCGGCCACCGTGACCCTGTCGGTCAAGTTTCGAAAGTCCTGGCGTAACAGCGCCACCTCAGACCCTACCTCCCCAATTTTTGTTTCCAAGGCCGCTCATGAAGCTTGGATGTCCGTTCTAGACGCCTGTATGGCCTCCAGTAACATGTCCGTATCATTGCGTGCGCCAGATGGCACGGGCTGTTGTTCCACCATAGGTCGCAGAGCAGCGAAATTGTCCATTGGGCCCTGCCTCGTGGTCTTGGGTATCGTTTCCCTCTTGCCCATACCTGCGTTGTCTAGAGGCCAGGAGCTTCTCGGATAAATCCCTCGTCCTCTGCGAGATCGCTGGGCTCGGTCGTGTGCCGGGGACAGAGGCAGAGCTATGTAGCGCCTCGACCACTCAATTCCCTTGGGCGGCCTCTATTCGTGATCCCTAGAGTCTCTGGGTCGGGCCCGTGTACACTCCCCGTCCTGGGTGTGGGGAGCCGGTGTGGAAAATTAGAAAAATTGATGTACATAAACAGCGTTCATTTCCCTTTTCCCACTCCTCTCCCTGTAAGCACCATGAATACCATAAAATATTGACCGCATCACACCGCCAGTAAAAGCCTGTACCCATATGTACGTGACAGCCATTCTAGGCACCATGGCCTTTTGCCCATTGGAATCCCCGGCTTCCCTCCTGCGCGTATCCTAAACCCCCTCTCACATGCATAGACCATGACACCCTCTCCCTCTGCACGACCCTGCTATGAAAGGCAACCCTCCTGCTTGACCCACGCAAACCCCCCATTTCCTCTTGAAGAGGCATCCTTCGTCTCAGCTGACATAACCCCCCAGCTGTATCTGACTGCCCCTGTTCTCTCATGTACAGGTCACAAGCCCTTTCTCTCTGTGCGACTCTGTCCCTGTGCGCACCCTGGCTCCCCCCTCCTCCCTCACATGGACAAGTCATAAACCTTCCTCTTCTGCAAGACCCTGTCCTTGGGAGTCCCGGCCGCGCCTGACCAACACCTCCTTTCCTTTTATGAATAACCCCTCTGTTAGTAAACCCTCCCTCCGCGATGGACTGTCCACACATGTCCGAGGCCATCGCCTAAGCCGGAAGATACTGTTTATTGCCCCTTATGGTATGGAGTCACTCCTCTTCAAAGAACCCACTATTGATCCTGGCTTCCCCACCCCTTGGGATACGATCAGGCGCACATCTCCTAATAATCAGCGGAACACTCAGCTGCGTCATTGCCCCCTCCCTTATCTACAGTTCAAGGGTCTCTATTGATAACATATGTGGGGTAGGATTGACACGAGGATTATAGGGATGTCTTTTCTTTGTGTCACAATGTCCTGATTGTAATGCCAAGTGCTTTCTAAGGTATAAAAGAAGATGTCTCAGCTCACTTGTTAGAGCACCTCCCGAAAGACACTGTGTTTCGTGTCCGAAATGACAGGCTCTCCTCATGAGTAATAAACTCTGTTCTTGATTCCTGCCTCCAGCGCCCGTCTCTTTATTTGATAATCATTCAGAATGGGAACTAAGAGGCGTCTTGCGCCAGCAGCCCGGGCATCGAGGGTAATTTGGGCTCACCTTTTACAATTGGCGCCCATGTGGGGCCCATCAGTGACATAAGGTCCAGTAAGAGAGATCCAGACGATGAGGTGAATATCTAAATGATCGGAGTATACCTGCCTTGAGAGGGCCCTCGCCCGGCTGCCGATTGAACGAACTTCACCGATTCTGAACGGACCTCTCTTGAGTGACCTATTGTCCTGACTGGAATCCCACAGGAATGCTACACGGAGTAAGAGAACGATCGGGCGCTGGAGGAGGAAGATAAAGAACTGTCCGTATGGTCCGGTCCGGGTAAGATTAAGTAGGGCGTTTCGCCTGATTGGTAGGATGGTTTTATCCATCTGATTGATTGATTGATTGTATTGGAATTGGTATTTGAATACTGATATTGTTGTTATTGGTTCATTTAGCTTTGGATGCTACTTGAAATATTGGTTCTCTTCTTGAGAACGAGACATTCTCTGTTTGCAAACGGCGGCGAATAGGAACGTTCGTCCCTCTTTGCAGATAGAGAAGGGTAGGTAATGCAGACATTTGTCCCCGTTGTAATCCGTCATGCCTACTTTTCTCCCCACTGATTGTTTGAAATCGATTAATAATCGATTGTTGCTCTTTGAGAACTTCCCTGTCCACAAACAGAGACGAATAGGAATATTCTGTTTCCCTTTGCAGATAGCGAAGGGCAGGTAATACAGACATTTGTCCCCGTTGTAATCCGTCATGCCTGTTTTTCTCCCCACTGATTGATTGGTTGCCTGGACATTGTTGTTCCAGGAATTGTTTCGTTTGAGGTATTTTCTACCTGCAAACAACGTGGAATAGAAATATTCTATCTAGTCTTTGCAGGTAGTGAAGGGTAGGTTATGCCCCTTTGTGAATTCGTCAGTCCTACCCACTCCCCACTGATTGTTTATTTGGGGGGTAGCTCGCATGGTCCGTCCAGGAGGCTACCCTTATGGAGGACATATGCTCCCCACTCACGGACCATTTAGTGGAAGTAGATCATCTGGTCCGTCCAGGAGGCTACCCTAGTAAGTGGAAGTACATCCTTTGGTCTGTCCAGGATGATACCCTAATGAAGGAATATATGTTCCCCTTTTGATTGATAATCTAGTTCCACCCGGACCATTTATTGGAGGTAACTCACCTGGTCCGTCCAAGAGTACCCCTAGTGAAAGGACATATAAAAATGAAGTGATCACCGTACCCTACTAACAGAAAACTTTAGCTCGAAACACGCTAAGGAAAAGAAGGAAAAATAAAAAGAATTCGGGCTAAGTCAGTAACCCCCTGATGAGCTTTCGACTTCACTAAAAATAAGAAACAGTTCGTAATAAGAAATATAAAATGGCGAAAAATCGACAGCAAGACAGCCACGAGGTAGCTAGGCTCCACTGCCTATTCCTGCTCCCAACATGTCTGCCTCATTGCCCACCACGCCCAAATAACGGTCACATGAAATAGAAACAATTCAATAGGTACCTACCCCCATTCCAGAAGCTCCCGAAGTGCAACAGGTCCGCGGTTACGCCCATCCGGAAGGCGAGGCCTCGATGCGTGCAGGGCTCGGCTGGCCGCAGTCGAAGGGGGAGGCTGTAGGGCGGACGGCCCGAGGAATCATGGAGGTCTCCCCTTTCCCTCTTCTGCTGCCCTGCAGGCCACGGTGGGGGGGGGGGGGCTGTCTTGCCTCGGCCACCGACCACCCCCCACACCCTCTCTCTTGCCTGATCTGGCCATCGACGAGGACCGGAGCCAAGGCGAGGTTGGACAACCCTGAAAGTTGCAGGTAGTCCCGCCACATGACCACGCCTGAAGATTACAGGTAGTCCTGCCACATGTCAACGCCTGAGAGTGACAGTTAGTCCAGCCACACGGCAACGCCTGGACAGTTGCAGGTAGTCCCGCCACATGTCAAAGGGGGGGGGATGTCTTGCCTCAGCCACCGACCCCCCCCCCCCATCTTCAATGGCTGGCACGGCCAATACCGAAGCGCTGGAGCCGAAGAACGGCGCAGGGTCGCTGGAAGGGGGAGGCGGCGCTTACGACCCTCCCCCACCTCCCTCCAGGTGGAGGCTTCCAGCGACACCCCAATGCTCTTGCTTAAAGAGGGTCAACATCGAAAAGCGGTCTTTTGCCCAGGACGGGCACACGCCCCATGCCTTCTCTCCTCAACTTTGAAGATTCTATGAGAGCCGAGGGGCACCCCGATCCCTCCGCATGGGCGCCCCCGTCCCCCTCACTGGGAACCGCGACATCGGCGCACTCCTGCCAGCGCCAGCCTCAGTTTGAAAAAGGCTAAAATACAGCCAAGGCACAGACTTGTTCAGTTCCGGAGGAACACCAGAATGACCCGGTAGGAAAAATTGTTACCGCCCTCCCCACTCTTTGACTGATGGTCCATATTGCTAAACTGTTAACCCATTGCGAAAAACTTTTGAAACCACCAACGGAAGGTTCTGGTCCTACTACGAGTCAGTGGAGGCAATCTGACTATGCAGGGACTTGCCTTACCTCGCCCAAAATGGCGCCGACACAAAATGAGACTTTTTAAATAAACCTTGTTGCACCCTGATTGCGCAGCTTTGATGCCCCGAGATATGTATGCAGTTTTTGGACAATGAAAGTAGATAAGAAGGATATTGAGTATGTGCTTGGAAAAGAAAGTGATATAAGATGGATATTGATTATGTGTTGGAAGCAATGAATTGGTATGAAAAAGGAACTGATTGAGCATTTGACAATGAATTGGTAAATATTAGTTCTTGAGTAATAGTTGGACAGCGAGATAAAGTTATTGAAAAATTGAATTATTGGCATGCATTATACTTGCAGTGTAGGAAAGTTCGATATGATTTTATTTCACTGCTGCACTTTACGAAATGAAAGACCACCGACTTTATTCTCCGTAGCCGGCCCACTGGTTTGTAGGTCCGTATTTGTGCGCCAACCTTTTTCATTAAAATCTTTGAACACGCAAATATTATCGTAGCGTTTATATTTATGAATGTTGTTGAAATGTATGGCTACTGTCATCGACATAGGCAAAATACATGCAGTATGATTAAGGTTGAAGGTTAAAAAGGCCCGGTATTTAGCAGCTACACTATGTATCTCCAGGCAGCCGAAAAGGTGTTTTTAGACGCCCTTGAGCGATACCACAGAAATACCACCTGACCGCCACCCTTGCACACGACCTATAAGGCCACGATCGTGTGATGCATGTAGATCCGCAGACCATCGATGATTATCTATCTGACACTGCTGGTCCCTCTGGGCTTAAACGCCGAGTTGGTAGAGAATGCACCCCAGGGAGATAGGTCGAGTATGTGGTAGGTAAAAACATTTTCGGATTTATGCGCGCTGATGTGTTTTGAATGCTGCCCCCACCCCTTCTTTCTCCTCCCTTCTGCAGGTCACGTCGAAACGTCGGCTGAAGTATGGGAGAGCGATGATCGGACCACCGACGAAAAGGGAAGGAGGAAATATGTGCATAGTCCTTATGACGATAAGTTTTTTTCAAGACGTAGATTTTAAACATGACTGTTCCTCCCTAGAACATAGCGACTGGGAGGATGGACTGGCATAGAAACTTGACGGGTACTGTGATGACGGAAATTGACTCGACATTAGCATGATGGATAACACGATTATGACGTTTAATTTGATAAGGGAAAGGACTAGGAAAAGTCCTGAGGTAAGGGTACCCAGGCACCCCCGTCTGGGAAGTTAGAAATATTGTTGATGTTCGAAATGTACCACCTCCTTCTCACCCTCTTGTAGATATAACAAAAGCTGCCTGACTGTTCTCCTGACCAATACCCCCTGTTGCCTCAGCCTGGAGAACTTCCCACCAAAGGAAGAAACTGAAAAATGGTTTAAGATCCAACCATGGGTAAATAGCGTGACCGGGTTAATTTCTGACCGCCTGACCGAGGTGTAAGTATTGGCAATTGGGAACGCTCGCAAAAATAGCCAACGAGAAGAGAAGGAGGAAAGGTAAAAAGAACTCAGCCCATGGATAAATAGGATATTAAAAATGCGCAGCATGCGCAAGGAGATTTTCGTTTGGCCAACAACTGTTTTGTGTTTTGTCGTGAACGCTTTTGTATGTAACACATGTACTGTCTTCCCTTGTCTGAGTTTGTGTGTATGTAATGTACGGATTTATGTCTTCCCTCTGTCTGTGTTAGCGTGTTACCTGACCCCTGTCGTTCTGTGTTGTGAGCGCACTAAATGACCTATTACCGTACACGTCTTTCTCTCTCTCTCCCCTCGATCTCTCTCTCTCCCTCTATCTGTCTCTCTCTCTCTCTCTCTCTCTCTCTCTACATGTCATATGTGTACTGAATAGCTCGTTTAGGTTGCGGACGACTCTCACTCTCTACGAGAGTCCCCCTGTTCCATCTTCCTTTGTGTATATACTTTGTGCCCCGCTGGCACTAGTCTGATTGGATACTCTGTGAACACAAAGGTGTTCAGTGAAATTGACAGAAAATAAAATGATTGTGATTTGCCATATTACTACCTCTCCTTTCTACAAAATGAATGAACTCGAATTGGCTAAGAAAGAAAGGACAGGTGAGACGACTAAGGTCCCCTAATCTGGCCCTCTTAAAAAGGGAACTATATGTCAATGGCACCCTATTTTTTGTTGTTGTTAGAGACAAACGCCAACGTCTAGGTTGACCTCCAATGCCCAGATTGCCCCACCCCTTTGCACCCAAGCGCGAATGCCCGAAGCGTCCCCGCCCCACTTGATTGACCCCAGCTGCTGTCCCGGATATAAACATGATGACCATGAGTAACTGTCGTCCCTCGAGAAAAACCTGTTTTACCCTGACTCTCGATGATAGCGCCCCCGCCCAGTTTGAAAAGGTTAGCCAGCCTTGAAGGGAAACGTTAGACTGTTAAGGCTCAGGTTAGAAAGACGAGTCTCCCTGGAGGTTCCGAAATGTTGAGTTTGATGGAATGCACAGTTGATAAGAGCCTGACTTTCCTCCATATGTGACATGTGTAGACGATGAATAAAACTTGGCATGAACTCAGTAGGAATGCTGACATATGCACTGCTTGGTAATGAACCTCTGACTGTGACCGATGAGCGCATCTCCCAAGTGCGTAGGATTGAGGGAGGAATTCACGTGCATAAATGTCTTCCCCTGACCAGTTCTCTAAAGCTTGTTTTGTACCTATTTCAAAGATATACGATCACCGGAGGAGAAGGGTCGGACGTGACACACAGCCTGGCCGCAGATCATGGGACACATGCGACATCGACCAAAGGTGGAGCCCCAGTACGACAGGAATACGGGACGAGACAGCACTCTCCAATGTGGTAAAACGAAAGGATGAAGGGCTGTCCTGAAGCCTTTTGCCCGCCTACCCACACGTGCCTGAAGCTTCCGTCCCCCTCTTCAAGCCCGGTTGATGGGCTTGCTTGCTTGTTATCATTTGCTCCCTTGGTCCCTTTGGTGTGTCCCAGGAAAATCTGCCCCCACTCCGCCCTCTCACTCCCATCGACTATCGAAACCACACACCCTCTTTTCCACATGACTTCTTGTCGAAAGGAAGGACAGCATCCAGGTGGAAATGGGGTACGCCGCAGGAATATGGGTGCCGAGCATAAGGCGCCACTAAAAGGATTGGTTAGGGTACAGGACTGTGGTCTAACAGCAGAGGACTGACCGCACACTGCAACGCGTAAGGATGGACCCGAGCTGGACCTATAGCTCCACCGCCGGTGCTCAACAGCGCCAACGAAAGGACACGGACTAGAGCCTACCAGTGATGGCTCACTGCTAAAAAGACTAGAGCCTACCAGTGATGGCTCACTGCTAAAAAGACACTGTGACGAAGAGATCTTGTGTATGGAACTGAATTCCGCCCTCAACTACTTGGTCAAGATGTTCATTGGTCACATTTTTTAAGTCAGAAACATTAATGCTATGTAGTGCTTTTCAAATGATAGGAACTCGACAAATGCAATTTCCTTTGTGCTGCATTCTGCCCATCACATCAACTGTCCATGATTATATGCCAAATGTTAGTATCGACAAATGCTAATTCTTCAACTACGCCTGTTTATTTGTACCCCTATCAAGTACAAAAATGAACTCTGTAATGTAAAAAGGGGCGACTGTGGAAAATTAGAAAAATTGATGTACATAAACAGAGTTCATTTCCCTTTTCCCACTCCTCTCCCTGTAAGCACCATGAATACCATAAAATATTGACCGCATCACTCCGCCAGTAAAAGCCCGTACCCATATGTACGTGACAGCCATTCTAGGCACCATGGCCTTTTGCCCATTGGAATCCCCGGCTTCCCTCCTGCGCGTATCCTAAACCCCCTCTCACATGCATAGACCATGACACCCTCTCCCTCTGCACGACCCTGCTATGAAAGGCAACCCTCCTGCTTGACCCACGCAAACCCCCCATTTCCTCTTGAAGAGGCATCCTTCGTCTCAGCTGACATAACCCCCCAGCTGTATCTGACTGCCCCTGTTCTCTCATGTACAGGTCACAAGACCTTTCTCTCTGTGCGACTCTGTCCCTGTGCGCACCCTGGCTCCCCCCTCCTCCCTCACATGGACAAGTCATAAACCTTCCTCTTCTGCAAGACCCTGTCCTTGGGAGTCCCGGCCGCGCCTGACCAACACCTCCTTTCCTTTTATGAATAACCCCTCTGTTAGTAAACCCTCCTTCCGCGATGGACTGTCCACACATGTCCGAGGCCATAGCCTAAGCCAGAAGATACTGTTTATTGCCCCTTATGGTATGGAGTCACTCCTCTTCAAAGAACCCACTATTGATCCTGGCTTCCCCACCCCTTGGGATACGATCAGGCGCACATCTCCTAATAATCAGCGGAACACTCAGCTGCGTCATTGCCCCCTCCCTTATCTACAGTTCAAGGGTCTCTATTGATAACATATGTGGGGTAGGATTGACACGAGGATTATAGGGATGTCTTTTCTTTGTGTCACAATGTCCTGATTGTAATGCCAAGTGTTTTGTAAGGTATAAAAGAAGATGTCTCAGCTCACTTGTTAGAGCACCTCCCGAAAGACACTGTGTTTCGTGTCCGAAATGACAGGCTCTCCTCATGAGTAATAAACTCTGTTCTTGATTCCTGCTTCCAGCGCCCGTCTCTTTATTTGATAATCATTCAGAATGGGAACTAAGAGGCGTCTTGCGCCAGCAGCCCGGGCATCGAGGGTAATTTGGGCTCACCTTTTACACCGGGGGGTATTCCTCCGCTCGTGGCTCGTGGGGGTTCTTCCCCGAGGGTCTTACCGCCTCAAGCGCATCTCAGGGCGTCTCAGGGTGTACGTCTCAGGGCGTAAGCACAAGGGGTGCAGCGCTGTGGGTGGAGGTCTCGAGGTGCCGTCCAGCCGCTCCCTTTCCCGTGTGGGTTGCCGGGGTCTAGGACAGCAGGGCCTGGTCCACTTACTCCCGGTAGGCCTCAGTGGTCCTCTGCGGTTTGACCGCCGTCACCCAGGTGTCCTCGACTTCGCAGCCGCCATGTTGGTGAAGGCGTGCGGCGCCTCCGAGGCTGTCCCTCGCTCCCGGTGCCAGGCAGACCGGACCTCGCCCTCTTGATGCAGGCCTCACCGTCTCGAGGGTCCGCCGGTACCGCTCTCTGGGTGGGGGGAGCCGGGGGTACATTCCTCCACCCACGCCTCGTGTGGGCCTCCCTCGAGAGTCTCACCACCTCAGGCCCGAATCACTGAGTGCAGGCACAGGTGGTGCGGCGCTGTGGGCGGGGGGCTCGTAGTGTCGCCCAGCTGCTCCCGTTCCAGTGCGGGCTGCAGGATTTCTGGGACAGCAGGGGCAGACCTTCTCTCTCCCGGTTCGACCGCCGTCTCGCCGCACTCCTCTACAGCGCGGCCGCCATGTTGGTAAAGGAGGGCGCCGCTTCTGAGGCCGACCCCCGGTCCCGGTGCTGGGCAGGTGCGGATCTCCCCACCTCAATGCGGGCCTCACCGTGGCTCCGTCCCTGGGCCTGGGTCCGGTCACAAACCCTCTCCGGCGGTGGCAGCAATGGGGGACCCCGCCGTCACCAGTCACAGCGCCGGCCGCCATCTTGGAAAAGGCGGTCGGCGATCGCCGCTGTCCGGCTCCTATTGTCCGGCGGATAAGGTATGCGTCCGTCCGCTCAGCGGCCAATCACCTGGCGGAGCCTCCGTGGGTCGGCGACAGCAATGTGCGGGGTCGCCGGCTCTCGATGTGTGCCTTTCTCCCCGGGTCCCTAGGCCGCCATCACGATCGCCGGGGTGCAGCGGAGTCACCTTCACACACAGCGCCCAGGTGGGATAGACTCCAGTGCAGCACCGCAGCAGCCCGTAACAGGTACCCGGGCTTCAGCTCCCTGCTTCGGTGGCGTTTCTGGGTCTTGGGGGATAGTTAATGCCGGATAATTAGCGGGCTCGGCCGGAGCTCTGTGCAGGCACGTCTAGTCGGCCATGCTGCTGGCCACGCCCCCCGTGTAGGACCTTAACTTGATTAAATACTTCGGTTTAACCTACGTGACGTCTGTGTCTTCTGTGACAGTCACTACACTGTGCTCAAAGGAAGTGTCCATCTGTGACGTCTCCAGCCTCTTTCTCACACTTTGGTTTAAAAGAGGAGAGAGTTGATTCGCTTGCTCAGCTGAAAAGGTCTCATTCTTGCTAAATTCCAAGGTTATTTTGTTCATTTCCTATGATGATAGACACAAGCATCTGTTTTTTCCCTTTGTTTTACTGACTCCTGTAATCCTTGTTAGAAGTTTGTACACTATATAATTGTGTCTTACGAGCTTTAGTGAGCTCACTCCGACACCGTTTGCAGGCGTCTCCCTGTAAATCACAGAAAAATAATTTGTGTTTGTAGATGAAACCTTTCAGATGGCCATTGGCGTGTGCACTGATTTCCTTTTCTGCATGGAGCATTGTATCCTCAGCAACGCGCTACTCCACCCACTGCATGGCCTGTGTGTTTCAGTGACCATCGTGTTCAGGACAGTTAAGGGGCACACATGACGCAATGTCACAACAAACATATTGCATCCACTACCAACGTCAGCATTGCCATAAACAGCATCCACGACGCTCATATACAGAGAGCCAAATACAATATGTACAGCTCAACACACACACTCAAATATACGTGTTCTGTTTTTACTGATTTTTGCAGTTAAATACATACAGAAAACTATTTATTTTCATACGGAAATAGGCCTTCTCTGTATGATTTTTTTCTACTGTCAATCATGAGTGCCAGGTCAGTTGGTGTACAGAATGAGGGGTAGGGGAGATGAACAAAGACAACAGATTTCCAAATTAAGATTAATTAAGTGCAGATCTACAGGTATTTCTTTATTTATGCTATTCTACAATGCAAGTGGTTTCAGATAACGCTATTGCACTGTATACTGCTGAAATCTTTTGGACATTTGAATGTGAGTATACATTTATCAGTTAAATGCATGTGGAAAAATACCCATTGCAGCTTCATTTATACAGAAAACATAAAGAAAAAATTGATAAATACAGAAAAAATGAGCAAAAAATAAATATGGATAAATACAGATGGAAATGTTGAAAAAACGATGTAGTGTAGTTCCTAGTTTCCCACTAGGCCCTGCGCATTGGAATAACATAAACAGTAGTATCGACGTGGAACTGCGGATATTCCAGGCCTCCACTGACTATGCTAAACTTAATTGGGTTGTGTTACCAACTAGCTCAGAGGTCACTGGAAACTTTCTTCTCTGCATAGGAAGTGATCAGCTTCCTTGGCACAGACAAGAAGGGATTCAGCTTTCCAACAACCGTGCAACATGACAACTTTGCTCCTCAGATCAAGAGTCGATCTCTAGGGTCGTGTGAAACAATAGACATAGATTTCACTCAGTCAGTCTAGTGCAGTTTACTTTCACAGTATGTAGAGAATAGAGAGACGGGCGTTTATCAATAAAGGGTTAACATTTATTGAACAGTCTTTCTTCTCGTACAAGAGACATGTATTGCCACAATTGCAATAACTGTTATTATAAAAAGTACGTACAGTAAGATAAGTATTGCGAAATAGAACTGTAAAAGCATTGATATGGTTTCTTAGCCATACAATGGTTTAAAAGTAATAAAACATATATACAGTCATATATACATTAGGCTAACATACTCAACTGGTGCTTCTAACTAAGCCTACCCCAGTGTGCCTGACCTAAGCCTAACACGTGAGAAGGGGAGCAAGTAAGTAGCTTAAGTTAAGTTGGTTTTGCCAAGGTTTGTTTCAAGAATTCTCGTCTAAGGGTTTAGTCAACACCATACCTCTGAATAGAATGATGGAGGATTGGTATCTCCTTCAGGGGTCTCTCTCGATATCCCAGTCACCCGCGAGGGTAAACCGGAAGCGCCGGGACTGGATTTCTCTGCACGAGAAATGCAGCGGCTTCTCTCAGCGCGTCGAGGAAGGAGGGGTGACAGCGTCCGCGGGCAGCTGGGCTGGATGTCTTCGCAGAGGACGGCTGCACGGCTCCTCAAGCGTACTGAACCACAGTTCGCGCTGTAGCGGCGATAATGGTAATCAGTAGCTTCACCACCACAGGATAGCAGGCTGCAGCGACAGAGTGCTAGTTGTTACCAACACGGGGTCATGCAGGCAGCTGGCATCAGCAACAGGTTCGCTCATTGCTTAAGGCAACGTTGGTAATATTTATACCTGACAGGTGCCGGGTTTGACGCAAGTTTGCTGGACATAAGACGTCAATTAAAGATGTCACTAGGAAGTGACAGTTATCAGTTGCTCATTAGAGTTCCATTACTAATCAAAACATAGCAAGCGGGGATTTCCAGGTTTGCTAAGTTTTTATCTTGTTGAAGAACTCGGAGTGTTATCTAGGAATATCAGATAGTGACTGCTGCTCTGTCATTGCACTAATTGGTCGAAAAGGAAGTAGCAGAGAGTCATGCTGGAATGTGGCTCTGTTCGTGTGAGGCCAGAGATGACTTTTCAGAAAATCGCACTTGAACGGTTATGCCAATATAGGGAATAAATGGTTTTATAGCCGAATAGGGGCATAAGGTCACAGTATCGATCAGGAACCTAGATAAGCACGCAACACCCACTCCACGTATACATGTCCATCAAAATTACTAAAACTAAGCAATTAGATGTATGTGTAACATTGCCCACCCCAAAATACATAAATGCATTCGAAATAGGCGTACTTGCAATACATGGAATTTAGGTACTGTACGTTTTTTAAAGCATAGTAATCATTCAAAAGGTATTGCATATGAAATCAATGAACGATTATGCAAAAGGAATTACACATGAAGTATCTCTGACAGAAGAAATGCGAGATAAATCATCACATAAAAATGCATTGTAATAACATGTGTGCTAGAGGCTGGTGTTATGTTGTTATGTCTCTAGATGTGTTTAGAAATAGAAGTGTGAAGCTTCTGTTCTCTAAGAATAGTTTCTACGTTAAGCAAAGAATTGTTCGTGCCAAAAAAGGTCAATATTAGAAAAAATTGTCCAATTCAAAGAAAATAGATTTCCAAAGCTCCTGGCAGTTTTTGTTGATCAAAACTGAAGGCCGAATTCAGAGTTCATGGGAACGCTGTGTGTCGGAAAGCTTCTCAAAAGTTATTGTTTCTCTATGGGTGAGAACATCGTATCAGACAGGCTCGCAAAGAATTGGTATACAAAATCAGGTGACAGTTCAACCAAGTTAGATAGCGCTGAAACTTGGCAGGTGTGAGAATGATTGCTGTCATCGAAGTCAGGACCAGCAATGCTCACAGAACGTTGTACCTGGATGATGTTGCTTTTGTCACTCGCTCCACTGTTACCACTTGGCTGTAGTACAGGAGTCTCCACGAATGCCGTCATCAGGATTGGTAGCCGCTGGGGACAACACAATGCGTGAGCCGTTATTGGACTTAGCAAAGTATCGACGTCCATTGGTACTGCTGATGGAAGTGAAAGACAGATGTCCAACACGCATTCATTGCCGCAAAGCATACACCGTAGCACAGGTAAAATGCAATTTTGCCATATCGGTCTGAATGAAAGGAACCAGGTCATGTTTAGATCTCTCAGCCTGGCCAATCCGAGGACGTTAGTTATCCTGTCCCTGTAGCGCATTGCTAGGATTGTCTCTTCCATTCCCATGGGAGCTATGTCTGAGCCGAGGCTTGCCATAACGTAGCAGGATGGTCAAAAATAGAATCCCTGCGATGAGTCCCAAAAATAGTGGAATACCACCAAAGATGGAGTGCACAAAATTAGGAAAGATTCCCAAAATTGCCTGGAAGGGTGTTAGCAGTCCCGTAAAGACTGTCTTAAATATGCCTGGGATGCTTGTAGCACTAGACATGTTAAGGAGTTGGCTGAACATTTCTACGAAATGCACGGGGCAATTTGTTGATAAAAGGTCATGGACCTCAGTAGCCGTCCTTGCGACTAGAAGATCATACGTCTCTTTAGATGACGTTATAGGCACTGTTGTCTGTAAAAGCACAGATTTCATTTTGCTTAATGTATCAATGCGTATAGAATAGAGATTCAGACGAGGCCAGAGGGGAGTCACTATGTCTGGAGGCCCTTCGGGAACAATGCTTGCATACAACATTTGACCATGGACGTTACTTGTACTAGATAACTTTTCCCTGGCGCGAGGCCACAGCACCTGTGATCCGTTCTAAGAATGTAACTCCCGTTTGCGAGTTGCATAAAGAAGGGCTCTATCTGAGTTGCGGGTGTGACTAGCTGGTGGCATGAGAGGTTGTTTGAATTTCCATCACATGCTCCGTGTAAATTAATACCCTGACACAAAAGTATACCGCTTAGTGAGTGTTTACAGTTCTCACCACTAAGAAATACATTTTTGTCGCTGTCACTATAGCAAGAATGAGTGTATGGTAATTTCCATTCGGATTTAACATATCCCTTACCCAATTGTTCATATTGGCCAGCAGGTATGTACTCAAGGCATTTATGAAATCGGAAAGTTGTTATCGGAATTGTGATAATTCCGTGTATTATCCATTCAATGACAGGACTCTCTGACATTGTCAATGGTAATCTCTCGAGTTTCTCGATGCTCAAGATTGTATAGTCTGCTCCTTTCTGTGCCAAACTGATCTGTTTATCAGTAAGGTTAAAAATGGAAAATAATGACGTTGTGTTGATTAAACGCCAAGGCACATAGCCTGAACGAAGATTTTGCAGCGTCCAGCCTAGTTCTATAATAGAGCGTAATTGAGACTGGCCATGTTGTAACATTAGCAAATCTCTGTCTATCACATCAAAGGCAGAGGATACAATATTGTCCAAAGAATATATTCTGGAAGACAGAGTCATTAACCCATTGTCTACTACAGAAAGTGATTTCTCCAAATTAATACGATCAATTTCTCGTATTTTTTCAGCAGTTTCAATTTGCTTTACTTTCCAAGCCTCGTTGTAAGCAGCATAGATACTGGTCGCTATGAAACGCTTTTGACGCTGTTTGCGTGGTCCAAGAATGAAATCGCGCAAATCAGCACCATCTTTTAATAAAGACAAGTGTTGCTTAATTTCAGCCAGTGTGGATGTAGTTAGCCATTCTAGGCAGAGTTTCCCTACACTGTATGTTGTTATAATTCCTGGATGTTGTCTCTGGGAATATCTTGAGTCTAATCTGGTCATTTTTAACCCCTGTGTTTTATTCAGGAACCTATCTTGACAGTTATTTGTGTCTGTAGGCCAGATTAACCACTTTTTCCAATCAGGATGTGTTCTGTTGAAATGTAAAATGTTTGACACGTCTAACTCAATATCAGCTGTTGTATTTTCAGGTATTGGCTTTGGTATAGACGGTGTTTTCATTTCTTTGTTCTTGGCTAGGCCAAGACAAGATGTTTGGTGTACAGTGTCATTTAAAAATAACATTTGTTCTGGTATCATGCAGGTTCTAAACAGTGCTTCTATGCCTTGCACCTGCCAATCTTTTGTACCCCAAATTGTTTTCGTTTCAATATTATTTTTCCAATAATCAAAACCAAATGTCATCATTTTGTCATAAAATGCTTCTGAATATATCAATTTAGAATTTGTCAGCATCGTTTTCATTCCTGTTTTATCTAACAGTTTGTAATAAAACGTTTCTGCATCACTGGTGTTAAACCCTGAAAAATATTTGAATTTCTCAAAAAATGCTTTAGAACTGCTTTTAGGTGGTGTAGAACAATGTTCCCATTGATTATACATAAAAACATTTCTAGGCTGTGCAGATTTATGCAAGTAATGATCCCCATAGTGGGTGTAACAGAATAACTGCTCATAACTAGATGAACCTTGTAAATAATCATGATCTGTGAATCTAGCTGACATTACTAAATCAGACATCATGTCATTAATACTGTTAAAGTCCCAATCATCAGAGAATGTACTAGGTGTCAAAAAGTCACTTAAGGAAACCTTTAGTTGATGAGGATACTTCAGGATTTCGACCGGACCATAGATCTCATAGTCTGTTTTCTCCCATACTACCCCACCAGGTATTGGAATTGCTGTGACATTTACTGTTGACAGTTCTCTTTTCTTCACGTGGGATGATCTGTGTGGTTTCAGGACTAGGTTGATGTTCTGACTTGCTGTGTCCATTGTAATATATTTTCCCTCAATGAATTTTCCCAAACACAGTACCATGATGAGCCAAAGCAGGAGGAAAAATACACCTAGACCAAACCAGAACTCTAGCCAAGGGGAAATTAGGTAGATTTCCTTCAGTTGATGAAAGAGTTCCGTTGCTTTTTCTTTAAAAGACTTTTTTGTTTCTGGCATCACTTCGGGGTCATTTAAATCTTCAGAGAAGTTGTCGAAGTTGATGAAATAACCAGAAGCAGTTCTGTCAATTGATGGGATTGTTCTTTCAATCTGTCTCTCGGTAGCACTTTCTGATGCCACATCATTGTAGACTGGTGTTGTTTCTTGACGAACTGTTTCAATCTGTGTTTCAAGAGGCACGAGTTCCATGGCATTATTGCATAGTCCTTCACTGTGCACTGCAGGCTGATCGAATGTGATGAGTCTTTCAGTTTGAACCTCTTGGATTGTTGCAAGTTTGGGTATTCTGTTGTTTCTTGGGAGTCCACTGGGCCTACTGTTGATTATAGGCCACATGCTTGTGGTTTTACCAGATCGATAGACACGACTCTGTTCTCCTTTTTACCAGCAAGGGGCGGTAGCACAACTGATCTTGTTCCGGTGACTGCTAAGACAGGTACTGCTTTTCTGTAAGAAGGCCCAAATTCCTTCTTAACCGCGATCTTTTCTCTGACTAGATCCCCAATCTTTGGAATCCAGACAGGCCTTGCTGGGGCTGTTGCGGGTGGTGCCTCGTCAGTGGTACTTGGCTGTTGCTTTAACTTTATGTTGCTTAATGATTTTCTTGTTTCATTCAGTTCCTGTAAAATAGCCAAACGGTCTTTTACTTCAAACTGCTTTGTTTCTTCTTGTACCACTGACATCTGACTATCGAGGTCCTGAACGTTCATTCTAATTCCGAACAATAGTTCGTATGGGCTGAAACCTTTTAGAGAATTTCTTGGCATGTTGTTAAGACTAGTCTGGACACTTATTAAATGTTTGACCCACCCAGCGCCTGAACCTAATACCTTCGCTGTTATAGATTGCTTTATGTCACGGTTTTTTCTTTCTACCACACTATTCCCTTCGGGATGCGACGGACAAGAATACCGCAACCCAATTCCCATGCTGGCCATGGCCTCCCTATAAGCTCGAGAGCTGAAAGCAGGACCCTGGTCAGAATGGAACGTGGTAATTGCGTATGTGCCGATAAAGACTCGCAAATCTTTTATAACCGTTCTAGCGTCAGCCGAGCGCTGGGGCCACATCCATATGAACCTCGTACAGGAATCCACTGCTACCATGATATATCTATAGTTACCGTCCCTTTGTAGGGGACCACAGTGGTCCAGGTAAACGCATGCAAATGGTTTATCCGAGATGAGAAGGGGTGTCTGCGCTGGTCGTTTCACTGTTGATACTTTTATCCTTTGGCATATGTCGCATTCTAATACATACTTTTTAGTTTGTATTCTCAAGCGAGGCCACCAATATCTCTGTTTTAATAGTGATACTGTTGCGGAAACGCCAGCGTGTGCAGAAGCAAGCCCTTCGTGTGCCGCTTTTATTAGTCCTAGTCTGTGTTCCTTGTTTGGAATTACTCTATCCCCCACTCCAGGGATTCGAGCAAAAGGAACATTATTTGTATCCGTTAAGTACAAGTACTTTTCAGGAAAGCCTTTTGGGAGTGTTTTCTTATCATTTTTTACTGGCGCACTGACAGCTTGTAGAACATCGCTGTCTATTTTTGTTTGTGACCGAGTTATCGCAGCTACGGAAGCCGTTTGCACAGCTGCCTTCGCGGCTTCATCAGCCAATGAATTCCCTGCAACGTGAACGCCATCACGTTGATGACTCAGTGTATGTATCACGTGAGTCTTTTGTAGTTCTTTTTGTAAAAGAACTACCTGTTCCCAAAGCATTTTATGCTTTATTGTGCCACCTTTTGCATCTTTGAAACCATTTTCCACCCAATTCTGCAAGTATTCATTATAAGATTGTACGCAATAAAAAGAATCGCACACTATTAGTGTGGGGAATTCGCGATCAGTATTTTCTAGCGCCATCTTAAATGCTACTAATTCAGCTCGTTGAGCCGAGCAATCTCCTAGAGATTGTGTTTTAGTGACCAATGGTCTAAATTTTCCTTTGTGCCAGCGACCTTTAACAATCGCGCACGCAGCACTATAAGCTTGCTTACCCCCAACTGCGGGTTGTGCTGATCCGTCAGTATATATAATACTTCCGTATTCTTCGAGAGGCAGGATTTCAATTGGCAGAGGACATTCGTATTCATATTGTAAAAATTCCTGTGTTTTTAAGTTAGGATCAAATTCGTAAACTACGTCTGTTGCAGCCAGAGAATTAACCCACTGAATCCATCTCGGATGCAAAGCTTTAGCATTAGGAATGCTTGCTTTAGTTACCGCTTCTAAAGCCGGTATAGGTGTTACGATTATTATTCGTTTACCTTGTGCTAGGGGCCTTTCTTTCGCTACAGCAGTCTGAACCGCAGTTAGAATTTTCTCAGTTGAACTGAATTTTATTTCAGCCTTTGTGTACAAATGTGATTTGTAAGCTATTGGTACCTTTTCTCCCTCATTAGAGGTTAGGTATGTGAATCCGCATCTTCCTGGGATGACACGGATTACAAGATCACGTGTGTTGTCACGTGTATCTAATTTTGTTTTTGCTAACATGTCTGTTTGCAGTGATCTCAAAATTTCTGTGTGTTTTTGAGTCCAATTGATTTGTTTTAAATCAGGTTTTATTAGTTCGTAGAGAGGTTTAACCCTCTCTGCGTAATTTAGGATGTAAGTTCTTCCGAAATTCAGAAAACCTAGTATTGATTGTAAATTCTTCAGCGTTTTTGGAGCTTGGAGTACAGCGCACTTCTCTAAGAAGTTGTCCGCTAGGCTTTTCCCTTCACTTGATAATTCGTACCCTAAGAACAGTACTGTCAGATGGGCAATTCGGGACTTTTTAAAGTTGAATTTGTAACCCTCTGCTGCGAACCCAAGTATAATGGTGTTCACTCTTTTCAAGTGAGTATCCAAGTCGTCGTCTGTGAGATAAATATCATCTACGTAAGATAATGATTCATCATCATAGATTTGTAGTAACTCTGTTACCCTGGCTGAGAATAGTCCTGGGCTGTTCTTGAACCCCTGTGGGAGTCGACAAGAATTTTTTCTGTGACCCAAATGCGGAGAAAGCGGTCAAGTATCTGCTTTCTGGTGCAATGTTTTGACAAAAGAAACCATTAGAAATGTCTAATGTCGTTTTGTATTTTTTCCTAACTATGTTATTCATTAGGGCTGCACTATGCGAGTTTTGTACTGCAAAAGTTTTGCAACATGTATTAAGATGTCTGTAGTCCAAAACTAGACGATATGAATTGTCTGGCTTGGAGACAGGAAACAAAGGATTGTTCATTTGAGAGGTGCATGTTTCAATCACCCCCTGGTACTCAAGTTGATCTAAGATCTCCCTGACTTGTTTTTTAGCTTCTTGCTTTATGGGATACTGCCGTTGGGCAGTTGGTTCACTTTTTAGTTGGATTTTGTGAGGCGGTGAATCCTCATCCCATCCTACATGATTTTTATATAATGCAGGTGCCTGGGCTACTGCCCATTTCCTTGCATATGTATATTTTTTATGAATCGGTATGTGATTCGAGAAGGCAGGCATAATCACTTCTTCGCCACAAGGGCACTCCCTGACAAACTCCGGGGGCCAATCTTTTTCAGCTAACAGAATATCATAGCCTTTTGAGAGCTTATCCCAAAATAGACCTCTTATTTTCCTAGTCTTATCACCCTCTATACGCAATGTTATTTCGTATATTTTATGGGGCTCGCTAAGTCTGGCGTCGGCAGTTTCAACCTGAATGAATTCATTCGTGTCCACTGTCTCCAGATGACTCATCAAGATCTTGCGCGCTATACTGATTTCTGCTGCACTGTCCAACATTGTCAATGCCCACTCCCCGTTTTTCAACTGTGTCCTCAGTATTCTCGGCATGGTTGATTACTCTAATACTGGCTACCTTCTTTTTCTGAAATTGAGATTTCTTATTTTGAGCAGGTTCCTTGTCTTTGGACTTGGTGTGCTCTCCTGGGTCTGACCGTCCTCTTCTTTCCGAATTCTGTGGAAAAGATCGAGAGGGACGTGTATCAATACTTTGATATCTGTCAGGTTTTTTTATATTATCCCTATTTCTAAGGTTATATCTTTTCTCAGAGGGCTCCCGTTGGGGAGACTGGCGTTCTCGAGTCGGAGTTCTTTCCCTCCGTCGAGGAGACCTTCCTCTGGACTGGAAAACTTTTTCCTTGGGAGTGGATTGTTTATTTCCATCCCAGCTCTTTTTAGGAGTGTTTGAATTATTTTTAATAAATAATTTTTCAGGATTTTCGAGCAGTTGGGGCTTAACTGGTTTCCCACCCAAGCTGTCTCTACCTAATTCTTCATAGCACTTTTCTATTATTTTTGCAAGCTCAACAGGATCTTTTATATCTGTTTCCCTCAACTTCTGGCGAATCGCCACAGATGCTGCTTCTCCCTTTACGTTGGCTAATAATATAGCCGTGACCTGCTTGAAGTCTTTCAGTAATTTCATACCTAGATTTAAAGCGGGCTCTGGACCGAATTCATTTTGAATCTGTTTTAGCACGTCTGGTATTACCGCCATAGACGGAACACCGTGTGTTTTTGTGTAAATGGAAGCAAAGACTGTACCCCAAGTGTCGCAGTCCTCCACGTGTGGTGCGATTCCCATAGGAAGGCAGATGGTCAAGATTCTGTGTTTCTCAATAGGGGTAGTATCAGGAAATACTGCCTCTATTTGAGTGATTTTCTGGGCTAACCAGAAAGGAATTTGTTCCCGTTTTACGGGTGTTTTACCAAGACATGACTGTATGTTCTGTGGTGTAATTTTATTTGTGTTCCCCTGATGAGGGGTCAGCTGTGGTGTATTAACAGCTGGCTGGACTGTTGCAGTCCGTATTACATATTGGACTAATTGCCTATGTATTTTTATTAATGTGTTTAGCTGTGCTAACAGCTCTTCTCTAGACATTCTTGCAATGTCAGGATGTGGTGTGTAGCTGGCTAGAACCGGCCACGTGGCTCCTGGTCTACCTAGTGGACCGAGCCTGGTAATGTGATCATTGTGTTTTAGGGCGCCATTAAACCAGAGCAGGTGCTCTTGAAATTTAAGTGGAATTTCAACCTCCTCGAAAGGGGCGTACTCATCCGGAGGTTCCTCTATTTTGTAATAGTGAAACTCTTGTGTTATAGCGTTTACCGCTGGAAAGTTTATCCATGAATAGAATACCTCTGTCTGCCGATACTCGTGAGCCTCTATCACGAAAATTACTGTACCACCTTGAGGTGGCAGTCCGTTTTCTATAAGTTTTAAAGTTATAGATCTTCTTAACTGGACCGGGATGATAATAGCATCCGGGTCTGTGTATTCGGGACCTTGCTGAGTCGCATCTGCTGCGGCCCCAGGGGCTCCGTTTTCTCCTGGCATTGTAAAAAATGCGAGGTTTGCAGAGTAGGTCTCCAAGGAGACAAAGATTAGATGCACAATATTTTGGAACACTGTATCCTTCAACGTTGAATAAACCAGAGCTTTACATAGGAATCTCTTCCTACTAAGGTCGGGCGGATTTTAACCTTTCACCCACTCCAGACGTCTATTGGAGTATTTTACGGGAGAAAGGGGTGTGAAATATGCACGACTGAGTTACTCTACAAGTCTTACGTTAGTTTATCGCCTTACCAAACGTTGGGCGCCATGTAGTGTAGTTCCTAGTTTCCCACTAGGCCCTGCGCATTGGAATAACATAAACAGTAGTATCGACGTGGAACTGCGGATATTCCAGGCCTCCACTGACTATGCTAAACTTAATTGGGTTGTGTTACCAACTAGCTCAGAGGTCACTGGAAACTTTCTTCTCTGCATAGGAAGTGATCAGCTTCCTTGGCACAGACAAGAAGGGATTCAGCTTTCCAACAACCGTGCAACATGACAACTTTGCTCCTCAGATCAAGAGTCGATCTCTAGGGTCGTGTGAAACAATAGACATAGATTTCACTCAGTCAGTCTAGTGCAGTTTACTTTCACAGTATGTAGAGAATAGAGAGACGGGCGTTTATCAATAAAGGGTTAACATTTATTGAACAGTCTTTCTTCTCGTACAAGAGAAATGTATTGCCACAATTGCAATAACTGTTATTATAAAAAGTACGTACAGTAAGATAAGTATTGCGAAATAGAACTGTAAAAGCATTGATATGGTTTCTTAGCCATACAATGGTTTAAAAGTAATAAAACATATATACAGTCATATATACATTAGGCTAACATACTCAACTGGTGCTTCTAACTAAGCCTACCCCAGTGTGCCTGACCTAAGCCTAACACGTGAGAAGGGGAGCAAGTAAGTAGCTTAAGTTAAGTTGGTTTTGCCAAGGTTTGTTTCAAGAATTCTCGTCTAAGGGTTTAGTCAACACCATACCTCTGAATAGAATGATGGAGGATTGGTATCTCCTTCAGGGGTCTCTCTCGATATCCCAGTCACCCGCGAGGGTAAACCGGAAGCGCCGGGACTGGATTTCTCTGCACGAGAAATGCAGCGGCTTCTCTCAGCGTGTCGAGGAAGGAGGGGTGACAGCGTCCGCGGGCAGCTGGGCTGGATGTCTTCGCAGAGGACGGCTGCACGGCTCCTCAAGCGTACTGAACCACAGTTCGCGCTGTAGCGGCGATAATGGTAATCAGTAGCTTCACCACCACAGGATAGCAGGCTGCAGCGACAGAGTGCTAGTTGTTACCAACACGGGGTCATGCAGGCAGCTGGCATCAGCAACAGGTTCGCTCATTGCTTAAGGCAACGTTGGTAATATTTATACCTGACAGGTGCCGGGTTTGACGCAAGTTTGCTGGACATAAGACGTCAATTAAAGATGTCACTAGGAAGTGACAGTTATCAGTTGCTCATTAGAGTTCCATTACTAATCAAAACATAGCAAGCGGGGATTTCCAGGTTTGCTAAGTTTTTATCTTGTTGAAGAACTCGGAGTGTTATCTAGGAATATCAGATAGTGACTGCTGCTCTGTCATTGCACTAATTGGTCGAAAAGGAAGTAGCAGAGAGTCATGCTGGAATGTGGCTCTGTTCGTGTGAGGCCAGAGATGACTTTTCAGAAAATCGCACTTGAACGGTTATGCCAATATAGGGAATAAATGGTTTTATAGCCGAATAGGGGCATAAGGTCACAGTATCGATCAGGAACCTAGATAAGCACGCAACAACGAATACCATAAACCAGGTGCCCTAACTATAACAGTCCTGACGTCACTACATAAAGAATACAAATGCCCACATCTATCCCATTTAATCCACCCAGACCCTGTGCATCCACCATTGCAAGACCCAGCAGCAGCAACCAATGCTGGTGAAGCAGAGGCACAGACAGAACTGTGCAATCACCCATCCACTGCACACAATAAGATATGTGTCACAGCAATGTAAGTCCGCACCACACACAGAAGATAAGGATCACTAGATATATTCACCATCATTGTTAGGTCCCACAGCTGCCCAAGTCTGTCTGTGAACATCTAACACCGTCACACTATGTGAAACCCCATAAGAAAAGTGTAAACATTGTGGACCCTTGTTTTCAGCTCCTTAGTCAGCTGTACCACCTCCACTAAACTTCACTGCAGCATAGGTTGGGTAAACAGACACCTATATGTACATCCTAATGTGGCATCTCGTGCAATGTATATCTCTATGTTGCCAGGGGATTCCCAAGTTTCATATAGACATTGCCCTCACACAAGACACACATTTGCCATGTCCACCAATGGTGTCAACAACCACTACCTATCCAATGAAGTAATGTGCATACTCCACACCATTGTTATCCAAAGTAAGGTGAAAGTATGTTCCTACTTAACCTAATCTTACAAAATCAAGCATTGTCCTAATGTGACATCAGAGACTTTGGATCTAATATTCAATCAACATGTGTCCCCTTTCGTCATCACATCACATCTCCCCTCATTTGAAGCAGCTTCATTGGTTTCTGGTTGCCAAGAGGGTTGAGTTCATAGATCTGACATAGGCTTTCAGAGCCATTAAGGGCAAAGGTCCACAATACTTGAGAAATAGGCTTAGTCAGTACCATCAGGAGAGAGCCTTGAGATCTAACCACTTGCCACTCTTTCACATCCCGATATTTGGCAAGGTTCGTCGAGGTGACAGGATGTTTCTTGGTACTGACGGTCAAGCTCTGGAACACCTTGCCCATCCATCTTCACATGGTGTCTTACCTGCTATTCCTTGTGGCTCCTGAGGGCCGGGTTCAGTCCCGCCAGATCCACTTGGCCGGGCTTGGCTCCGCCGATCCCCGCAGCACCAGCATCAAAGGGCCGGGCTTTGCTCCGCTTGTTCCCCGGCCGGGCTTGGCTCCGCCGGGCCCCTCCCTCTCCCGTGACCAGCAGCGGATGTCAGAGGCACGCGCCAGGAGGTGCAGAAAGGCTCCCTCGGTGCCGAGTCCGGGGGGAGTCTTACCTGCTATTCCTTGTTGTTCCTGAGGGCCGGGTGTAGTCCCGTAAAGGCTCCCTCGGTCCCTCGTTCCGTGGGACGCGCGCGGGAGAGCGCCGGGAAAAGCCCAGGACAAGGGGGGGACCGTCTGTGGCCGTCCGGGGCAGGAGGATGCTGGGCTGGGCCACCACTCTTGGCTCCATCATTTGGGATGTCCTGCATCAGGTAAACTGTGCCGGAAAATACTTTTATTGTACCTAGTTGACAGCATCAATGGCGACAAAGTCTAAAATGGGCTTAAACACCCCTATGTCAACACGCTCAACGTCGAGGAAAAAGGTATCAGCTATCACTCCACTACCAAGCCTGATGGTGACAGACAGAATGCCACAAAAAACTATTGGGGTCGTTGCAACTGCAATAGAAAATACTGAGAGACGAATGTCATTACCACCAAGCTTGTGTCTATCAAATCTACTCACCCAAAATAGTAATGTTCATGTAAATACATCTGCAACTACAGTGTATTCTCAGGACTCCAAACTTATGGAATCATTTGCTGATTTCCCAGGGAAAGATCACAATTGTGTTGGCATACCGCAACAATCACCCCCCATTGACTTTACACATCGAGAAAGCAGATTGTCAGTAACTCCCCATATGCGAACAGATGAGGAGTCTCCTATTTTAGTTAATGTATCTGATGATCTGGAGAGGTTGAATGAATGCAGCAATGTCAACACTAACTCAATAAATAATATAGATAATGTGAATATCCCTCAAAATATAGGTGGCAGTGGTCCTAAAGGTAAACCAGCACCCGGTAGAAAATTGTTGATTGCACATAAATTCCGGGGAAAACAAAAGGGTAGACAGAAGAAAATAGTACCCCTCTTTTTGAAAAAACAGGGTGTTAGGAGCAAGACACAAAATAGTTCAGACTTGCAGCCCAATGAAGATAGGTGCAACACCCAACAGGAAACACCATCCCTAATTGTAGCATACCTTATGACCCAAATTGAGCAGTTAGTAAAGTCACTTACTTTACCGATAGTGGAAAGATTAAAGGTTCTAGTGGACAAGGTAGGAAATCTATAACGGCTAGGCATAGCCCATTCAGACATGCTTGAAAACATGAATATACCTGTTAAACCAGCTCAGGAAATTGTCCCTAAAGAAAAACCCCTGAATAAACTGGCTAATGGTGGACCGAGAATAAATAATCGTACCACAACAGCTGGTACAGTCTATACCCTGGAAAATGCTGCACCTAATGGCCATACTGTAAATACAGGGGAAATAGTCACTGGCGAAAAGCCTAAGAAAGTTAGCCCAGAACTTCTTAATTTAAGCAAGGCAGTCCCTCTGCAAAAAACATATAACATAATTCCTGCGGTTATAAATCTACCCCCTGAAAGCAGTGCATACGTAGCAATACTTGCCAATGTTTCAAAATTAAAGCGCACCCAATTTGAAAATCAAGCAACGCTCAAAAACAAGACATTACACTGGCTCTCAAGAAATTGTGGGTTCCCTATGTACGGGGCGAATCAGATAATAATGTGGGCTGGTTGGGTCCCAGCAAAAAGGAAATTGATGGCAATTGTATCGTTATCAATTTCAGAACACCAGAATGGGCTAGGGACTCCATTTTGAATGCGCCATTACCCTCTAATTGGGAATATAATACTACTCTACTCCTGCTAGATTATTTTTATAGGGGCCAGTCAGGTAAACAACACAAAGCACGAATGACTGATCATCCCAGAGTTAACTATCACAACGTAGTCCATAACTCTACTACCACACCTAAGTTCAGAGACAACTTTCTAATTCCCACCTATAACAGATTTCAGGTATTTGACCCGATAGACGAGATAGATTGACTTGGCGATCAACATGAACTCTTACTTATAGATACTGAAAAAACTGATGGTATACGAAAGGCCCTTAAGGGACACAAAGCCCCCTCTAAGGAGATACTGTTTAGACCTGAAACTGACCTTGATGTGGCCGGATTAAATAAAGAGGACGTGGATATTGATGAAGGAGTAGTGAGAGGTGGCATGCATACATCTTTAATGATAGCCCAACGTGACATAACTCCAGCTACAGATGTCAGTTCAATGGATAGCATAGCAATGGTCCAACCCCACATTATTCCATGTAGTGTTAACGATGAAGGCTTTAACATCACTACATGGAATATTGCGGGAATTACTGGAAAACTTACTACCCCGTTCTGGAAGAGCTTTATTAATCAAGGGTACGATATAATTTGTCTCCAGGAGACATGGACTAGAGAACAAATTCATGTGGAGGGGTATACATCATATTATGTAGCTGCAGTAACATCTGCAGCTGGTAGGGCAAAGGGTGGACTTTTAACCCTGGTATCAACCAAGCTCACTGAGTTTAAATTTGGGAGTTGCTCCGAGGTTGTTCCGTACGCACAGATACTGCGTCTAGAACATGGAAAAGGTAGGGACTTGGTTATAACAAATTTTTATAATAACATTTTGGGAGTTAACCAGGAACCGATAATACAAGACATAGGGAGGTAAATAGAAAGAACTTTATTACAATCTAGAGACCCACCAGTTATTGTCTGGGCAGGTGATTTTAACATACAAGCCTGTAAACATGCATTAAATGGGATTTGCGGTCACTTAGGCGATAAGGACAGTAGAGACGGCACTCCTTACAACCATTTTCCGCATACCGTTCTTGGAAATGCATTAAACAATCTAGTTGCGAAAATGGATTTGGAGTTGCTGGATTGCACAAAAAATAGTGATAACAGGGAATGTCCATCATTTAAAGGAAGGGATGCCCATTCTAACATTGATCATGTCCTCGTGTCCTGTGGCTCGTCTACTCTAATTTATGGGTGATTGAGCAAACTGTGAGCAACCATAACAGCATCTCACTCACACTACACGGCTGGGGGCGTAAAACCTATACCGATGGGAGACATATTCAAGGGATCTCAGCCGAAAGACCGAATGGCATGAGAATTAAATGGGCCAATACTAACCCCGACCAACTCATGTTGAATGTTCGTTATAAATGTGCTGTAGAAATAAACTACTGTTTAGGCATTGAGGTGATTCCGGCTAGTCTCCTTGCTAACTTTGTAAAAATAAAGGTGATAATTGAGGGCCTATTGACCGCTAGGAGCGGGAGGCCAAGAAAAACCAAGGAGGTCTGGTTTGATAAAAACTGCGCCTTGGCATTAACTAAACTAAAAACCGCCCTAGATGTCAAGCCCAGAGATATAGGAAAAATTAGGGAAGAGTGCCAAAACTATAAGACCTTGTTAGCCAGGCGGAAAAAAGAGCTACAAGACGAGGCATGGTCCACTCTGGATATAGCGGCATCTACTAAAAATCACGTTATTTTGGGAAACAATTAATTGTCCTTTTTAAAAAAATGAAAATATTCCCGAAATAACCTCCCATGTAAGCTGTAGTGCCTGGGTAGCTCATTTTTCTAGGATTTTTAATTCAGATGGGTTAATTTTAGATACAATCAAAGAAAACAAATCGAATTGGCAGAAAATGCAGTTAAATATTACCTTGAATGAGGTATATGAGGGACTTAGAAAAAGCAAGGGCAGTAAAGCCCCGGGCCCCGACGGGGTACCAGTGGACCTCTATAAGCATGAAATGGACCTATGGGCACCCATACTGACACGTTTGTTCAATGCTGCTGCTGAAAACGGGTTACCACAGACATGGGGTCAGTCGATTATTGTTCCCCTATTTAAGAAAGGCTCGAGGTCAGAGGCATGCAATTACCGCCCCATCTCCCTTCTGGACTCCTCAATTAAGGTTCTCAGTAGAGTTCTCTTAGAGAGATTAGAAACTTGGGTTGAAGAAAACACTATCTTATCCCCAGTGCAATACGGATTCAGAAGGGGATTGGGAACGATGGAGCAGTACGTAAACCTTGAGCTTATTGTTAGCAAATATACCAAAGCTAAAGAAGGAAACCTATTTTTATGTTTTGCAGATTTGAGTTCTGCTTTTGATTTAGTTGAACATTCTCTTTTATGGCCAGTTTTATTAGATATGGGGGCACCATCTGAGATTATCCACTTCTTGGCGAGATTCTACGAAAATGTATCTAGTAAAGTCAGATTTGGACCAGCTGGTGAATGTACCCCACTTTTTAAGATTAATAGAGGCATTCGGCAAGGATGTGTTTTGGCACCCCTTTTATTTTCCTTATTTATAAACCAAATTGACCAAACCCTCAGATTAATTCCAGCCGATGCCCCTACTATTAATGGTAACCCCATCCCAATATTGCTGTACGCAGACGACGCGGTCCTCCTGTCCCGTACCCAAAATGGCCTGCAATGTCTTATCAATAAATTTCAGACCTTCATAAATAACAGGAAATTGATAATAAACAAAGGTAAAACATTTGTAATGTCATGTGGGAAGAAAACCAGGAAAAACAGAATGTTTTATTTAGATGGGGATAAGTTAGAAACTGTTAAAAAGTTCTGTTACCTCGGTATTACATTTTCCGGGGATGGAAGGTGGGCCAACGAACAAGAAAGCGTTCGTTTTAAAATGGTTAGGAATACCAGTAGTGTTTTTAGATTTGCTGCTAAATTAGGGAGTCGGAGAATAAAGGAGATGGTGTCGATCTATAATTCAAGCTGTCTGTCATCAGCCTTATACGGGGCTGGAGTCTGGGGCTATAATACTCAAAGTGGCAAGCTAATTCAGAATAAGGAGAACTCATTCTTGAAACGCTTGCTATGTGCCCCGACCTCGGCTTCTACTGTGATAATCCATAGGGAAGTGGGCTTAAGACATGTCAAGGATTTAACAGCTTTGCGCCCATTGGCCCTATGCGATCAATTTGGTCAACGACCGAAACCAAATTTACTCAGGACGTGATAACTGACTGTTTAAGGCTCGATCCCTGCTCACGCATACCATGGCTTGGCCATATTAAAGACTGTATGAAATCGATGCCATTCATGAACCTGAGTTGGTGGCCTGTGTATCAAAAAAAGAGCTTGCAGTATCCTTTGTAAAACATATGGAAAATATTAGATCTACCGAATGCGCGAACAAAAAGCTTTTATCCTTTATCTGGAGCATAGCGTCAGCGAAGGCTTTCAACCATACTTAACATCAGTTACAAAAAGCTCACACCATTTTGTAATAACTCGCTTTCGCCTGGGCATTGCACATCATTTAGTGGCATTCCCCCTGATTAACCAGCACAGCACATCTCCCTGCCCCTGTGATGGGGTATCTATACAGAGTAGCTGTCATTTTATGTTGTTTTGCAAATGTTATACTTCCATGAGGAAATATTATTTAAAACCCATCTTTTTAGCCAATAAATTACGATGTACTAAGACAGCTATGCAGGTATTGTTTAATCTGCAGAGTCCAGATATATGTTTTTGCACTGCATCATATATTTTAAAATGTATATCTGTACGGAAATCGATGATTTTATGAACAAACTGAACTAAATGTCTTATACTATCATAACAGTGAAAGACAATAACCTTCCCTGCCACAATATGTGGCTAGTGCACTAGCGATACCATGCATTCTAGATATATGTTTTAAGTTTGCTTATTCTGTGCCTCTTACTGTAATAATGACTCTGTATTTTAATCTTTTTAACTTGCGTTTCAATTCCTATGCATTTTATCATTGCCAGTTTATGCACATAAACTAAAAGATGGCTATTGCACTTTCCGAATGCTAACTTTGCACATATTTTCTATTTATCGGTAGCATGTGCCACTTTATTGTAAATTTTGCACATGTTTCTATAAAAATTGCACTTTATTATGTACTCACACTAGTGATACTATGAATTTTAGATTTGTGCTTTAAGTTTATTTTGGGTGCATTACTGGAAGAGTGATTTTGCATCTTAACCCTATTTTCAACCTGTGTTTCAATTCCTATGTATTTTATCACTGTTAGTTTTTGCATATAAACTAAAAGCTGATTATTGCACTTTCCGAATGCTAATTTTGCACAAATTCTATTAATTCTTAGTATGTGTCAATTGATTGTAAATTTTGCACATGCTTTATAAAGATACAATTGTACCTTATTATGTATTTGCATTCGAAGATTTAGGAATTGCTGTTGATATTCATATTCATGGGCTGAATATATTTTGTATATGTACTATTTTATGCTTTGATGTTTTTGTTGCTATATGGTCATATATTTATATATACCGAATGAAGCATTTTGAATCTGAATCTGAATCTGATTTAATATTCAATCTACATGTGTCCCCTTTCGTCATCACATCTCCCCTCATTTGAAGCAGCTTCATTGGTTTCTGGTTGCCAAGAGGGTTGAGTTCATAGCCCTGACATTGGCTTTCAGAGCCATTAGGGGCAAAGGTCCACAATAACTGAGAAATAGGTTTAGTCAGTACCATCAGGAGAGAACCTTGAGATCTAACCACTTGCAACTCTTGCACATCCCGAGGTTTGGCAAGGCTCGTCGAGGTGGCAGGATGTTTCTTGGTACTGACGATCAAGCTCTGGAACACCTTGCCCATCCATCTTCTCATGGCTGAGTCCGAACACTGTTTTAGGAAAGATTTAAAAACCTGGCTCTTCAATCAAGTCTAGATATAAATGGCGGCTACTGTTCTTCAGTCTTCCTTTTTGTTTGCCGGGATGCCTCTGTTGAAGTAGCCGCTCGCTGTCCAAATGACTGATTGATTGATTGATGTGTGTGACTGACATGTCTTCTCATTTTAATTCAGTACTGTAGAATTTCAAATTGTTATTTCAACAGATGTACCACTCAGCACAGCAGCACAGCAGCACAGCACAAAGTAAAGCAAAGGGATTGAATGTGCCAATTTCAGGGAGGCCGGACAACACATAATAAAAATATCTGGGCACCAGGCAGACGACTCTCCTACGTCACACACGTACCATAGACTATTCACATGTTCCAACTGGTCTTTGTTCACAGTAGCAGTCACTCGCCCCTGGTTGCAAAACTGAGACCCCCACCCCACTGTTCTGTGTCCCATGTCACGTGGGAGATTGCCAGCAGGATGACAACCTTTTGTCATCTGCCAGACTGCTAGTTCTTTAGCTATAAGCCCTCAATAGCGCTTTGTAACCTAATTCACCATAATGTGACCTGACATGTAATGAACACATCGCTGTTGTTGAAAGTCTTTGGACAGATCTTGGAGGATGGCATCATCCATGTGTTAGGACTCATGTGCTCAGAGCAATATTAGATATGTCAGACATGAAATCGCATCCTGTATCTTCTAACTCATAAGCGTTTCTACTATTATATATAAGCTGTACCATCCAAGTTCACATGCTGTAACATACATCCCTCTATTCGCACTATCAAACTGCAGGTGAAATTGTGGGATTGGCTCACAATCAGAGCACCTGTGACACTGACAGACAAGACACACTCCTGTCTAGTGTCACTTGATTAAGTATTGTGTCACTGTTTTATATGTACATCAAGGCACACCATGTCATGTATCTAAGTAGTATTTTTCCCACATCCTAATTGTTCCACAATCAACCAATATGATGTTTCACCATTCAGGAGCATAGCCAAAGATGCAATTAAAGGAGAAACACCCTGCTCCTTTAGACCACCATCACAGCACTACACAACATTACAGAGGACAAGGAGAGTGTTGGTCCTGCACAGCGTGTCCACCATGCAACAGCTGGATGTCAGTTTCCCTTGGTGGACATTGTACCAGATTGTAATTCCCAAGAAGCAAGGACTAAAACCATGGGTGCTCATCCCATCCATTTTGGACTTTCCAACCCCATCACCCACCCTGCCTGTACCTCAGATGAATGTTCTGTAGGTGCAACTCGAGTGTCCTCTTGTGTATACAGGGATGAGAGTCCCCAGTTGAGCAATGGGCCTCACCATCCTAGATTCACCATGTTGCACTCTATTCAAGTCAGCTCTTCAACCTGGCTGTCTACTGAGACAACATATCTCTCGAAGCAAAGCTTCTTTCCCCAAGGGACTGTGTCAGATTTATTATTTCCAGTGTTGATGGAGTTCTGTGGTCAAATACATGGGGATCCTGAATCCAAACTGAATCATGATCCTGAACCCACGTATGTGACTACGGTTTCCTGATAGAGCGAGAGATCCTGCATCTATGGGGCACATTGGTGTTGCACCAGCAAGATCTCCAAATGATGGACAGCATTAGGTGGCATACCAAGGATCTGCATCTCATTAAAGCCTTAGCTGATAGGACACCGACAGGACCAAGTTATGATCTTGGTGCATCTACTGGCCAATAGCTACCTTCAGCACCTCCCAAATGCTACCCATCCACATGCTTCCAGTGACAAACGGAATCCCAAAGAAACGTACCTCCAGTGCTGAGTTCCCAGGGATCTGGAAAATCACTTGCTTCTATGGTCAATGCTGTCAACCACCACTACCTTCAGCACATTAGAAAATGCTTGTAATCACTATCCTCCCATACATACACATACCCTACCACTTATATGTGCATATTTTACCACCATGTAAATATATTCTCTTGTCTTCCTACACACTCTGTCACAATAAAAAGCATTAGTACAGACCTATATATATATATATATATATATATATATATATATATATATATATATATATATATATATATATATATATATATATATATATATATATATATATATATATATATATATATATTATAGTTTTCTTGTTTTCTTGCAAGGAAATATAGCAATACATAAGAACAAAGAACAAAAATCCAGCTTGAATACATACAACATACGAGACTGATTAGATCCAATCAGCAATTGGTGCCCAAATTTTCTCCCCCAAAGCTCTTCTTTTAATCCCTTTTAACTTATAGATAGCAGACTCAGTATTACGCATAAACAATAGTTTTTCACGCCAGGTAAAAAATGAAGGAGGGTCTGAGTTAATCCACTCCCTAGTAATGCACGCTCTAGCTACTGCCATACAAATAAATAAGAAGTAGATTACTGGCTTTGGTCTGGAACTAGTAAACTCCATGCCCAGTAACACCATCTCGGTGGCTACAGTAATATCGCATTTAAGAACAACGGCAAGAAAACTTTAAATTTGTTGAAAAAAAGCCCTACGTTTGGGGCAAAGAAAAAACATATGCAAATCATCAGCTGCATATAACCCACAACGACTACAATTCGTTCCAATGGTCGTACTCCACTTAGCAACCTTACTTGGAGTGTAATAGAGGTCATGTATGCACATAAGATGCTGAGATTTCATCATCCCTGTAATCAAACATTCTGAAGCACACTTAATGGAAGATAAAACATCGATACCAGGGATACCTAATTTATTAGCCCATTTCGACTGGCACTGTTCCATATCGTCCCCACATTCTTGAATCAAACTTAAATAAAGAGAACCTATAGGGGCTTTTTTCTGCAAAAGTTCCAGTAAAGAAATTCTTGTCATTCTAGCTAAAGTAGTAGATGGATAACTCTGTAAAAAACTACGGATCTGAAGAAATTAAAAAAAGTAATTTCTTGCCAAAGAAAATTTGTTCTCTAGTTCCTGGAATGAAGCAATTTGTCTATTAATAAATAAATCGCCCAAATATCGTAGTTCTTTCTGCTCCCACCTATAAATCGTTGAATCACAGAAAATAGCTGGCAAAAGACCAGGCGAAACTAAGGGGGTATAGCCATTTAATTTAGATAAGCCCAAATGCTTCCATACTTTCTACCAAGCTCCAAAAGCTGCCTTCAGCGTCTTATACTTCGTTTTTTTATGATAGCTAGGCTCAACAACCTTAAGGAAACTACCTTTCACTTTCTCACACATAGTCATTTCGAATATAGTTGGAGTTTGACAAGCAGATATATTTACTCTATCTCCCATTATAAGAGGACTGATAAATTGGTGTGTTGCTGATAAGTAATAAAATAAAAAGTAAGGGACATTCAATCCCCCATACTCATTTCTCAGTATCATTTTTTAAGGGCTTTACGATGGCGTTTATAGCCCCACAAAAATCTGGAAGTAGTCCTTTCTAAGTTTTTAAAACAGAAAGGATGGAATTCCAGCGGTATAGTGCGGTACATATACAGCACCTTTGGTAGGATCAGCATTTTTAGAATGTTAAGTCTGCCATATAATGATAGATGTAAATGATCTAAGCGCTGTAACATAGTGTTAATTTGGGCTATCACGGGGTTTATGTTAAGTTCCGGTATTTTCTCTATGGGCAGTGATATCTTAATTCCCAAGTATGTGACCTCTGAGATGGTAGAGATATTTGAGGGTGGATTATCCCCAGAACATAGGATCTGCGTTTTCTCCAGGTTACGTTTATAACTGGAGAATGATCCAAATTGTTTAGCAAGCTCATTAATTGCCGGGAGAGCAGTCTGAACATCAGTGGTGGTTATCACAAGGTCATCAGCATAAGCCAATGCTCGGTAGTTAGTGTTAGCTAAGTAAATAGGTCTAATCTTTTGTTCCAAAATAAAACGGTTAATTAGGGGATCAATATCAAGTGCAAAAAGTAAAGTTGAGCAGGGACATCCTTGTCGGGTGCCCCTAGTAATTGAAAAAAAAGGGGAAAGTTGGCCATTGATTCGAATACAAGCTGTTGGAGCGATATACATAGTTTTTAGTGTTGTTAGAAAACCTGGGCCTAATCCCTTCCTGGCTAGCACGTCCCACAGATAACCCCAGGCAACCCGGTCAAAGGCTTTTTCAGCGTCGAAAAATACGAGTCCGACATTAGACTGGGTTGTCTGGAACCAATCAAGAAACGTGATCACCCGTCGAATATGATCCGCAGTGTCACGGGCAGGGATAAAACCATGTTGATATTTGGAAACTAACGGAGAAATAATATTGGATAATCGTAAGGCAAGAATTTTAGAGAAAGTTTTACTATCAGCATTTATAAGTGAAATGGGACGAAAAGATGACGGTAGCAGAGGGGGTTTGCCCTTTTTAAGAAACACAGTTATTATAGAGTCATGCCAAGACTGAGGGGCAATGCCTTGTTGGGCTCTTAAAAATAAATCCACCAGTTCTAATCTTAGAATACCACGAAAGTGCTTAAAAAACTCCAGGGGACTAGCATCGGGACCTGTAGCTTTTCCAGAGGCTAAAGATAACAATGACAGCTCAATCTCCTCCCAAGTAAAAGGCAGATCCAGCTTCTCCTTCTCCTGTGTAGATAGAATGCCATTCAAAACCAATTCGGTAAATTGAGTTATCCGGTCTGTGCAATCTCCTACCACATCCTCAGCATATAGTTTAGAGTAAAAGTCACAGAACACTTTAAGTATATCAGCAGTTTTGTTAACAGTCGCCCCTGCAGTATTATTGATTTTGTCAATACTAGCAAACACAGCTTTCTGCCTGGCCCTTTTGGCCAAATGTTTTCCTGAATTTTCTCCTACTTCATAGACCTCCGTTGGAAAAGCAGCAAGTTGCTGGGCAAACTTTATAGCAAATCCTTGATGGATCTTGACCTTATGAGCCAGTAGCTCCCTAATAATGGTATCTGTGGCTAGTTCCTTGTCACAAGCCTGCATGAGCTGAATCTCTAACAGTCTCAGATTATTCATCTCTGCTTCCTCTTTCTTTCGAGTCTCCCTCTGTTTTCTTATTGAGTAGCTCAAGGTTTCTCCTCGAACCCCACACTTAAATGTATCCCAAACTACCGCTGCAGAAAGGGATCCCCTGTTATTGGCAAAAAACTCAGGAATCCAGGTATTCATATGCCCAACGTAGGATAAGTCGAACAGGAGCTTACGATCAAAGGACCACGACCGTGGGCTGAATAGAATATTTAAGTCAAAACTAAGAGTAATGGGATTGTGATCCTATATCATTTTTGGTAAAACCCTATATTCTGTTTGAGCAAGTTCATTAAATAAAGTCCTAGCAACAAAAAAATAATCAAGCCTAAAGTGTCTTTGATCGGGGGCAAAAAAAAAAGTACTACCAAAAGTTCCCCCCCTTCTTTCATACCCCACATCCATCAATCGATGTTCTTGAACAATCCCCTTAACTGCCTTGAATACATTCTTTTTTCTCCCTGCATATGGAGTATTTCCGCAAATGTCAAATGTTTCATCCAAATGCAAGTTAAAGTCCCCACATAATATTAACCGAGGTGGCCATAGAGCTAACTCCACACTTAATTGATGCAAGACTGTGGGGTCATCGACAGTAGAAGCATAAACCGAGCAAATAGTAATAATCGATCCCCCAAGTTTGAGTTCAGCAATAACCCATCGTCCCAATGGGTCTTCTTCAATTCTTTTAACTTCACCCAACCCAAACCTCTTTAAAATGGCCACCCCCCCTTTTCGTAGAGGTTTGTCGAGAGCACCCCACAACCTCCAATCCGAGATCCTTGAGCCATCCTCTGCTTGTCCAAGAAACATGGGTCTCCTGTATACAGATTAAATCTGCCCGCATAGCTTTAAACATCTGAGCCGTTATACCCCTTTTTCTTTTATCGTTTAAGACACAAACATTAATGGAACAAATCGAAAATTTAACCATTTTCTTGTATTAGTACAATTCTGCAATTAAGCATGCAATAACAAAAAATTCCAAAATTTGGCACCAACCACACAAAGATCCTAAACACCAAAACTAAGCGTCCTACAGCTGTACTTCCTTGCACCCAACATAGCACCCTCTTCCACCCACACCCCCCCAGCCCACCCCACCCGACCCACCCTCCTCCCAGAACCCCACCACCAGAAGCTTAAGGGCAATTGCCCTCATTGATGGAAAGTGAGTATAAACTATGTGATTCTACCCGAGCCAGCCAGGCCCATGTTATGCCTTACCCTCAGTAAAAAGAAAAAGGGCAATCCACGAAAAGCATGAGGAAAGTGTGTGATCCTTATCCCGTCTCTGCTACATTGCATCTAAGAATTGCTGCACTTTGACCTCAGACACAAAAAAAATAGTTTTCCCCTTATGCACAACCTTGAGTTTTGCAGGGTTTAGTAAAAATACTTGTCCCCCCTTAGACTGAATTGGTGCCATTAGCTGTTTAAGCCTCCAGCGTTGCTGCACTGTTGCCGGGCAGAAATCGGGCCGTACAAAGAACTCATGCCCCAAGCCCTTTCTACTCTTTAAAGGTCTAGCCCAGTCATACAAAATCTCACGAAGCAAATAGTTTTGTAGGCATATGAGAATAGCTCTTGGGTTCTTATTTCCCACCCGATAGCGTTTTTGATTAAAAGGGAAGCGATGAGCTCTTTATCCTAGACCCATCCTTTAAGATCTGGAAAAGCGTCTCTTCCCTCTGATTGTTCAGCTATCCCCAATATGCGCAAATTATTGCGCCGTGCGCGATTCTCCAGGTCGGTCAATTTCCAGTCAATATCTTGTCTAGTATTCTCCAAGTCCTTGATAGACGTTTTCTGTGTGGAGAGCTCATCTTCCACAGCAGAGATCCAAACTTAAGTCTCCTGTACTCTCGAATTAGTTTCATTGCTGGATTTGGCTAAGCGGCGAACGACGTTCTGCAGTTTACGAACAGCTCCTTGGGTGCGGAGCCCCTTTGCCTTGGTCTCCTCTCTATGAGCCATGATTAATCTGTACATCGAGGTTTGAAAATTATAGATAGATTTTAGTGTAATTTCCTCATCTCCCTCCAAACGTTCTGAGAATTCAGCCTGGGTTTCAGATGCTGCACCAACCCCTTCCCACTGCGGTTGGTCTATCACACCTGAATTATCACCTGCAAGAGGGTTCTGCACCTCCGCAACCCTGCGAACTGTGTTGGGAGCTCCTTCATTCACCAGGAAATCGGAACCAAGAAGTTCTTCCTCTGAAGTTTGATTACAGTCATCGGCCCTATCTTTTGAAAGCAAGTGGCCTTCATTAATTAACTCCTCGCCAAACTCCCCATCAGAGCCTGCCGAAACATCGGACATGGAGTAGAATTGACCCCCCGATTCAACAGATTCTGCATCGTTTGTAGTTAGGTCGTTGACCCGTGGCGAGACTCTAACCTCCTCCACCGCTTGACAGAGTTCAACTAAGTCATCATCACTGCCTTTTTCGAGGAGGGGAGGCCCTCCATCTCCAGCTGTGGGCAAAATTAAGTTTGTAGGGGTCTGTAACAAAAAAATGGCACCCTGGTTTTTAGGTACAGCACCAGACAGGTTGGCGGCAGGTCCTTGCACACTTCCTTGAATGCGACCTCCAGGTGTCTGAGTACTGCTCTTGGATGAAGCAGTTATGTTCTTCTTTTGAAATAAATCAGGTATTACTGGCTCCTTAATGACCTCATTCTGTTGACGAGCTCGAGTCTCAGGGATATCTCTATTGAGCGAATTAAGCTCTGTCGCTGGCGTTGCTGCAGTATTTTCCGCAGTGTTAGAAGTCATATTAGCAGCGTTGGCTGAGTTAGTAACAGCTTTTTTTGTCCCTCTGCCTTTAGGCGCCATAATTGTAACTTTAAGCAGTAAACAATTACACAGCCAAATAAGTTAGTAGCTGACAGGCGAGTAGCTATATCAAATGTCTTTATACTGATGCCACTGACCAGAGTATATTAGCTATTTAAATTGTAGCAGTACCAGGTAGCAATCAATCCCAGTAACAGTCAAATTCACAGTAGTAGCTGTTCCGTAAGCTTTGAGGCTTTGAAGTTTCTTGCAACCTACTTACTGCTACTGGTGATGTATTAATGTATAGCAATGCCGGATAATAGTCAATCACAATAACAGGCAGTGGCAGCAAGTTTCTTTGAGGCTCCTCACAAACTACTTACTGCTATTAAGAATGTCCTGGACAGTCGTGCCTTCAAATGAAGAAAGTGGGAGCAAGCCTGCTCGACTAGCGCGGACGCCTGGGTGTTTGCAACATTGTATCCACTCTCAGCCCTTCGTCTCGGGTCTCCGTCATACGCCTCTCACAGCTATTCCGTAGCCGCTCCAACCTCTGCCGGGAAGGAGGCTTTCCACGTCCCCGCTACAGCTCTCTGAACCAAACGCCAACAATCTGGCGTCTTCCGACCTTTGCACGCCTCCGATCTACCCGCCTACCGCCTCCGCTACAGACTGAGACTCTCCGCAGCTCTCGCCGACTCTCCGCAGCTCTGAATACAGCTGAGACGGTAATGAAACGAGAAGACTTCCACTCAGAGAGGGCTAAAACAGAACAGCAGCATTGAACAATGAGCCGGTCGGACCTCAGGTAGGACGCCACACAGTTCCTCACTCGGCTGCAGTAGCGGCCGCCATCTTGCTTCCTTCCGTGTGTACAGACCTATATGATGTCGTCATCTTTTATGTAGAGTTGTAATATCTGCAAAATGTATGGACGTAAACAAACAACAATAAGGACCACACTGTCAAACCAAAATTAGCATACATTCTTTATCAGGACACAGCATCCCTTTCAACTAAGACATAGACACATGCATTGCAGTTGCTCTCAATTCAAATTTTGTTACATTTCACTCATGCCTGCGTTAGCAACTTCCATCAAGGATCATGGAGTGTTGCGAAGTGTGCCAGTACCAGAGACGTTATAGCCTGAATGGGCATGAATTTACTGTGTGTGTTTATGGTACTTATATATAAGCCAAATGTTGCTGTAGTGCATGAAAAATACCTGAAGTGCGAACAACGACTAATGGAAAATTAATCTGTCATGTGTTGGTCCTGCTAAGTCAATGTACATGGATGAAGTGACCTTTCGTATTGTAGACAATTTATTTAGAAGCACAAGTCAATGATGACCTGTGTCTCCTGATGCACAGCTTGGTGTGCGTCTTACATCTACATTGTTTTATTTACGAGTTCCCATCTTTTCTTCTAGTCTGCTATTGTAAACTCCATTCAAATGCCTCCATTCTGTCAGCGTTTGGCTATCGTTGTGTCCTGCAAGGTTCCCCCATCTCTGTCTCACCAGAGTCCAGGTTACCACTAGCAGTTCTAGTTTTGGTTAAGCTCTCCTATATGGTCAGCTTATCTCTGCAATCATCATAATTCTTTGTGGGCATGTGTGCTAAGGCACTGCCCAGGTGTTGTGGTGCTACTACTCAATATATACAAATCCACCACTGAAAGGGAGAGGCAGTCTCCAGATCACACACTCTTGCCTGCTGGAAGTAGTAGTAGTAGTAGTAGGACCTCAGATTGTTCAGGCTGAAGCAGAAATAGCAGCATGATAGACGACTGTGGCTGCATGCTTCTGCAGGATGAGCGTTTCATGCTTAGACCGGTTATGTGGCTCAGCCGTGTACAACCTCAAGGTACCACCAAACTAAGGGCCTGATTATGACTTTGGTAGTCCATGGACCGCCAGACTCGTGGGGGCACGGGGGTCTTCCAACTGCCCTATTTCAACTAGGGTGGTTGGACTGCCATTGCACCGCCGCAACCGCCAGGGATCAAAGATCCCTAGGAGTGGTGCTGAGGTCTTGAGCCCGCAATGTGATTGGTCCCGCCAAGCATAGTATGAGTTTCCTCTCCACCATGGTTTTCATGGCGGTTCCTCCTCCATGAAAACTGTGGCAGAGAGGAAACAAAGGGGACCCTACAGGGCCACCTATTGCTTCTGGGCCATGGGGTGCATGCAGGGGCCACATGTTGTGCCCCTCTGTGTGCATGCACCCCAGTACCTGCATGGCATGGACTGCACCAGTCCATGCCATGCAGGTACTGACTTTGACGTTCCCATTGTGTGCCTATTTCATAGGCAAAACTGTGGGAACGCCAAAGAACCGCCCATCATTGACTTAAAAAATCATGTTGCTGCACCGCCAAACTTGTAATCAGGCTCTCTAAGTGACCTCAGCACTACCCTAATCCAAGATACAACTAACACATACCAGTAAAACTAGTTTAACATGCCCCAGTATTCCATACCTTGATCATGGTCACAGAGAATGTAAAATTGATACTTGTATAGCGCTCTACTCACCCTCAAGGGTCTCAAGGCACTTGTACGAATACCACTGTGGAACCCATCCTTGCTTTCCCTGTGAGGCGTCCACTCCTGGGCACCCCCAAGGTGGAGGCCAGGCATCCTTAGCGTTGTGGGGGCCGTTGTGGAGATTAAGCCAGCTATTGCCCAGAGTTGCAGAGTGGGACTCCATGATTGGAATAGGCACCGAGGCGAGAATTATCAGGTCCGTGGAATTTTAAGCCCAAGGCCCGCCGAGGCGGGGAATTGAACCCTGGTCCCGGGCTAGACCTCTGCATCAGGGTCTGCCACTCTAACCATTGAGCCACACTTTTTTTTAAAACAATTTTAATATATACCAGTAAAACTAGTTTAACATGCCCCAGTACTCCATACCTTGATCATGGTCACAGAGATTTCCACTCAGACGGCTCCATTACGATGTCGGGCGGATCGCCACCGCCATCACCATGGTGGCGGTGGCGATCCGCCCAACAGAAATGCCCGCCCGCCACCCTTTTCCCTCCGCCACATTACAATGGCGGGGGGGACCGCAACGGGGGGAAACATCGCCCGCCACTTTTCCGCCCCGGTCGCCTTACGGCCGGGCGGAAAAGGAATAATATGGTGGTGGTGTCTAATAGACACCGCCAGACATTTTATGACGAGTGCTGTGCAGTGCCTTTCCGCGGCGGCGATGCCGCCACGGAAAGGCATTTGGTCTTCCCTCTGGGGGCCCCCTGCGGGCCCCCAGAGTGAAGTACAGTTGGGGGGTGCACGTGGGGGGGTACCTGTGGTACCCCCCTTCATTGTCATTTGCAAAGCGGCAGGCACCGCGCGGTGCCTGCCGCTTTGCATATGACAATGTTAAAGTGCATTTTCAGCATTGTGGCGGGCGGTGCAGAGAGCACCGCCCGCCACAATGCTGAAAATACAGGATGTGCCCGCCAGTGTGGCGGGCACATCCTAATTTCACCCCCGGGACCCCCGCCCTCATGGCGGGCGGTCCCGATTTACGATGGGATGATGGGCGGGCAAAGTCTGCCCGTCATCCTAATGGAGCCGTAAATGTCTTCTGGTTGCGGGGATAAGACTGCTAATCAGTACAATTCTTGAATTTCTCCAACTATTGGGACCAACTAAGAACAGAAGGAAATTTGGATTAAGCATAAGTGAAATTTCTAAAGAACGATGTAGCTGTGGAAAATTGTGAACATGGATTAAGGGAAGAACAACAAGGGACATAAATGTAATTGCCTGCAGTTTATCACTAAAATGTTCTACTTTGTACTCCTACTATCATATTGTTACATTTTATGAGGGACGTGGGTATCATAAAGGAGTTTAACAGGGCTGAAACCAGGATAAACTGTACCACCCAAGGTGACCTCTCCTCGCCCACCATCTTACCATGGCAACTCTTATAGACCTGCCTTACCTTCCGCTTCCTAACATCGCTTTCAAGAAAATGTTATAATTTCAATAATAGGAGTTCTAAGGAAGATTGTGTTAAGCCGCAGGCGAGCTGGGCTCAATGTGCGTGCAGGTGCTGTTCCCTGTGGATTTCATGTTTGTGTGGTGTTGTACATGGGAAGTGGGGCTCAGTGGAAGAGTTGCAGTTATAATTCTTTTAAGTATTATTTAGACCCTTTGTACTCAGTCTGAGAATTTGGTTTAAATCTGTGTTATGCATGCTCAAAAATCTATTTTATTTGGTATTTCTTGTGGCTAGACCATTGCCTTTAGATTTTAATGTTCAATTCTATAGAACTGTGGTGAGTTTCAGGTTAATTCATACTGTCCTGACAAATTTATTTTGAAGTTAGATTTTTTTATTTGTATTTTGAGTGATTCTTCCTGTCTTCGTTTATTTCTATGGACAGTTCTAACCTGTAATACTGTGATAGCACCTGTATGACCTGTATTGGTGAATTCTACTTCCATCCATCTCAGTGTGTTTTTTTCCATACTTTTGGAAATCCAAATTTCGAAAGGGAATGGTGTGCACCTCAACTTCATTTTATATTTTGGTTTATTTTTACCTTCTGTGTGCTAAAGTCTGAATCATTTCAGGATAGGTAAAGACAACTCTTGCTTAATTTTCAGAAGGGAACTGAAAAAAACACACAAATTATCTGTTTTTGTTTACCTTTGCATACCAACGGGAGTTCTGCTTTTCCAACTCCCTCCCTGGCAGTTTTCTCAGTTTAACGTTAATTGTTAAATTCCAATTTCCGCCTTTACTCTTGAGGTGAAAAGCTGCTGGACTCCAGTAATGGCCAAAGAGCGCCCCCCAACAGCTCGACACACTTCAAGTTCAGACACTTTACCGTCCCAGTGGGGGGAAACTCAGAGGGCCTTTGCAATTCACCAAAGGTCAGACAGAAGTCAAAAACCTTGGACAGGTTCTTGTCGTTTTTAATAATTTCTTTTTATTTTTAGTTGGAAAGAACTTGTGACAGAACCTTCCACCGACTTTTACTCAGCAGAAATACACGAAAAGTCAATTTTGGACATTGTTACCAACTTGTTGGAACATAGTATTCGGCAATCCTTTTAACTAAATTCAGCTGGTGCCTTTTAAAGGTTGTGAATGGCCAGCGCTGTGCGTATTTATTTCTACTGCTAACACATTGACATTTTTAATGTGGCGCAGTGGAAAACCTGTAATCAGTTCTGTACAGTCACCTGTGGCTTAAGGCAGGGAGCGCTAATGCCCTTTGTTAAACGGCTAAATTCTGTTTCCCTTTCATTGTGCTCGGTGACTTGTCAATGTAATATTACACCCAGGGTGGATGGGCTTTATACAAAGAAACGTAAGTGAAGGCTGGCAAATTGCAATATATGTGCCCGTGAATAGCAAAGTCATAAGAGATGTGTGGAAGAAGTGCACCTGGTGTAAATAATTACATGCTTTGCAAAGGAAAAAAGGCCGCGCACAAGGTGAAAAGGCGAGTTGAAATGCCAGAACAATTGTGCTGGATTAGAATTACGTTTAGGGTGATAAAAGAACACATTTGTTGCCATGGTCAGGGGTTTCTGTTGGAACCATTGATCTTTCTTTATTTTGCCTCGGATTTTTTTTCCACCTACAGACTGTTTTCTCCTCTCTATGGCTGTTGTTTTAGTGCCCCGAGCAACACAACGGAGGCAGAAATATCTGGCGCATAAAACCCACACAGGTGTTTTTTTGCAGTAAATCCTTATAAAGGCTGTTTACAGGTGCAATGTATACTTCGTAGGTTACTAAACAAAGCCCTGTGCATGATTTAATGTGACCTTGTGCACCTGCAGAATGATTGCCTCATCCCACGTGTGGAAGGCCAGAGGAAACATGAGTATTGTTGTCTATGACTTTGCTCATCCCTTTGTAGACAATCCTGTTCAGCCTCACTCATTACTGTGTGTACTGAGATCTGTATACACGTTCTCTAAACTAGCACAATGTGCCGGAGATACTGATTCTTCTTGTTTTTTAAGACAGTGAACACCAAAACAATTTTATTGTACCCGTGCGCCATCATAAAATAGTCTCCTGGTAGATAGTGAGGCAAAGTACCCGAGTGTATCTCTTCTGCTATAATTTAATTGTTTGTTAGTATATGAATAGGCGCATAGCGCCTAAGATAGAAAGACTCTTCTGCATATGTAGAAAGGTGGCCAGGTTAGCGATTTAATTGCAGTGCTTAATTTGATGGGACTGGCCGTTCGGCCACTCTGCATTTTCACAATGGGCGTCAGGCTAAAGGCTACTCTCAAAGCCGGGTGGACTGCCATGACCCAACCATGCTGCCATTGGCCTGTTTTAATGGCGGCCTCTCGATGTCGGGGACTGGTTTGGATATTTTTGCCGGGGCTGATTATGGTAGTCTGTCCAGCTCCGAAGATGGGAAGCATTGACACACTTTTCTTTGGGAAGGAGATTCTTTTTCATGATCAGATTTTCCCAAGAGAAAGTCAGAAAACAGCGACAGAAGAATGAATAGATAGATGTGACAACAGAGACAAAGGGCGAAAGCAGGGATGAAAAAATAACCTACAATACCCAGGTGAAATGAAAAGAAAGGAACTGTAGGGTGGTGGAAGGCATGAGGTAAGATCCAAACATTCCTGGCATTCAGCAACGCGGCTGACATACTCCTGAAAACCTTCAGCACTTATTTTTGTTACAGATTATGCACTGACACAATATACATTATTAGAGTCCTATAATACATGGGAGCCTGCAATCCCTGTCTATAAATTCCTTGTTATATATGGCTCTCACAGAGAGCCTCTATCGTTTATTTCAATTTCTGATCACATAACTCACTGCCATCATATTAACAGATGAAAGAAAACTGGTTACCCACTGTTGTGATTTCACGAAGGCCTTTCAGGCAGGTGGACAGGGCTCCTTGAGAGCGGGTCAGTGTAGCAATGCTTGTCTGCTTTGACTGAAAACAGAAAGCACAGCTCCAGGAGGAGAAAGGAAGGCAGGGAAAATGGCGGAGCTGGTCAAGGATTACAGGAAAATATATTTTTCTGCCTTTGGGATAGGGATACATAAAATGAACTATGTTATGTATGGCTCCCACATTACTCCTCTAGCAGTGTGTAGCAATTTAAAGCACAGTCAGATGATTGTGGAGGGCCATACATAACAAAATTATGGATGGGTAAAATGTGAATTTTGTGGACTCTTTTCACCTCAGGGTTCTGCGTGATATCATAGACAACGTGAGATATGCTCTTGTTGTCTATTCGATGTCACTCAGAACCCCTTGGTGAAAAACAGACCTGTAATTCACTGTTACCGATCTGTAATTCTATTTAATACAGTTGACTTGTGATGTCCTGGTCATCTGTAATAAAGAAATGACTTCGCCTCTCAACTATGATAACTTTAGGTGTCTGCGTTGCCCGGGGATTGTGGGGGGCAGGACGCTTTACGGCTGTGCTGTGCTACGGGGCCTGGGTGTGAGCGCTGCATTGGGGACTCAGTAGGTCCCAGGTCGGGGTATGCCACCACTCCCGCGAGAGACGCTGCGGGTGCCTCTTCGGCTGCCGGAGGCCGGATTATTTTGGCTAGGCCAGAGAAGTCATCTGCTGATTTCCCCAGGACCCGCTTTGGTTTGTGGGCCAGCGTCGCTGCCGTCTGGGGCTGCAGGAATGGGGGGCACTAATAGGGCCTAGTCCTTCGGGCAGCTCCTGGGCCGGATCATGCACAGTGCTGGTCCCTGGTGGCCATTGGGCGGCCTGCTGCAGTGGAGGCTTCTGCCCCTCAGGAGTGGTTGGGAGCCCAATCTGCTCACCTCGCTGTGGCAGGGGACTGGCATATGATCTACTTCATCTGGGAGAGGAAGCAAGGAAGAGGACAGCTAACGGGGACCAGGGATGCTGCGGGGAGAGGTGCCTCCAATGTGAGAGGACCACGGCGCTGGACTTTGAGAGGAGGCACCTGCACCGGCAGCAAACAGCTGTGCTCTTGGCTTGGTAGATCTTCCCACTGGGTGACAGGCATGGGGGTTCCCTATGGGAGAGGGGGGCTTCGGTCCAGTGTGGCTGCATGGGTAGAGAGTGAAGGCTCAACACCATCAGTTTGCTGAGGTCCCTGACACCGGGGTCCTGGACTGCCATTTGGTCACAATATCTGACACGATTTTCCAATGGTTTCCTCCTGGTGTGCCGGTAGCCTGTTACTTTCTTGCACCCTGGCCCAGCGGCTAAAGTAGGGCTGAGTCTGTTTTTAGATGGATACAGGATACTAACCCTGATATAGCTCCGACTTGAGACGCTTACAGCTATATACCTGTTCTTTGGTGTGCTTGACGATGGGGGCTTCATGTGGTGCCTGTCCCACGGCGGGGTGATCCTGGGGGAACTTTCTCTACTGAGCAGAGCAGCCTTGGGAGTGTTGTGCCTCATGTACTTCCCTTATTTTCCTTCCAGTGTGAGGAAGAACAGGCCCCAAAGAGAGCAGCTGGGGAATACTGTCACTCATTACACTACATCTCCTCATTCCATGCATAGACTCCTTTGTTAGGATCACCCAGCAACCCCAGACCATTCTCCGGAGCATCAGAGGGAACGCTCACGTGTCACTCTCTTGGAGACGATACAGGGTTCAAGGGCAGCCCTGGATGGTCAAATAACAGGGGTATCTATCACAGTTAATCTGCTGAGAGTGAACATCAGCAAGATTGGGGATTTGGTGGAGACTGCAGAAACCAACATCACTTTGGATGTTGGCCACTGTTGGAGTTTTCTTTTCAATGACATCAGGATGCGGATGTCGATTCACTATTGCAGTGAATTCTTTTCCAGCATCCAGCTCACATTCTAGAAGGACCTGGGTGCTATGTAAGTATGGTTGTAAGCATGGGTGACTGAGTTGTGCTTGGGAGGTTACTTTATATTTGCCATATACTTGGTATGCATTAAGGGTGTGATTCTTGAGTTTCAGCAGTGAGGGGGTTCTTCTGGGTTGTGTTTGGTTTTGAGATGTTGGGGTTGCAATCCTGTGTGTCCTGATGCATCAATTTCTGAAGGCTTATATGTACTATAAGTTTGTTCTTACTTGTCCAGGGAGGAGGGGGGGGGGTTGTTGGTTTTAGTTTTTGTTGTGTTTGTCTTTGCTTCTGTTGCCATCATGTTAGATGGGGGAAGATGTGGTTGGTCCTGCATGTTTTAACCTCTGATGAATAGGTCAGACTCTTTTAAGCTCCTTACCTGGAATGTGAAGAGGCTAGGTTCTTATAAAAACAGTTTGGAGTGCTCTCCTTTCATAAGCAATGTAAAGTGGATATTGCTTATCTACAGGAGACTCATATTTCAGATGGAGAGACTGCTAAGTTGCGTAGAAAATTGAGGGGCCATACATACTTGTAAAAGGACGTTCTGGATACGGTAGGTGATTTAATATAGCTTGTTTATTGGAGCTCATAAGTCAGCATCCAAACTCATTTCAATCCTTCAACTGAATACCACAAATATTCTTTCAAAGCCCCCCAACACTCCTTTGCAGAACACATGACATCATAATGTCATTACATATTCACATAATTGCATTCTCCCCCCTACCCCTAAAATAAATGGATTGAAGAAAAAAATAATAATAATGCATACAAATCAACACTGTTCAATTAATCTTTTAGCTCTTCTTGAAATTCTTTCAGCTTTTCTGTGTATCCATTCATCCTGTTGATCACTTGAATGTGTAACTTCTGATACAACATTTGGTGTGACTTTTCTGAAAAATGACCTGTTTCTTATTGTTATTCTGTTATCATTTCCTGCAGTCATTGCCGTGCCTTGAATTTTTGTTATTTCTAGAGGTACAGGATGAAATCTAGTTTGTGATTTCCTCACTTGTTGTTGCCGAACTAATACAAGATCACCTACTTGATAATCTTGACTTTGATACTTTTTTCCTTTTTCTGCATAATATTTCATTTTTTCTTTTGCTTCTTTATCTTTTTCCATCACTTCTTTATGTGCCTTTGGAGGAACTAAAGGCAATTGTGGTAAACAAGTTCGTCTTGACTGTCCAAACATTAGATTTGAAGGGCATTTTCCAGTTGACACATGTGGAGTGTTTCTATAATCTCTTAAAACTTGACACAATGCTTGATTTATTGAAATTTGCCACAACTTTGCTCTTTGTACAGCTTTTTTGATTGTTGCCATCAGTCTTTCTACCATTCCATTTGCTCTAGGCCACATTGGAGTTACTTTTTTATGTACTATTCCTAAATAGTTCATAAACTTTCCAAACTCATCTCCATTAAATGGTGGTCCATTATCTGTCTTCAATATATTAGGGATTCCCCATGTTGAGAATATTTCATCCAGCACCGGAAGTACGGTTGAAGAAGATGTAGAAGTTATTAACTATACAATAGGAAAATGAGAATATTCATCTATTATTGCTCGCAAATAATGTCCAGAATCTAATGGTCCATAAAAATCTGCTGCTACACTTGACCATACAGCATCTGGTAACTCAGACATATGTAATTCTTCAACTCCTTTCTCTTTTACAGTGCATTGACAGACATGACATGATTGAGTAATTTCTTCCACTTGTTTATCCAGTCTTGGAAAACCACAGTTTTTCCATTAAAACATTTTTGTTGCAGAAACACCTCGATGACTTTCATGAGCCAAATCAATTACACGACGTTGAAGAATTCCTGGAATTACTATTACTATACTAATTACTATAGGAAGTCCCTTAAAACCCTTCTCTTCCCTTGAGTCGTCAACATCCCCTACTTTCTACCCTTAGGAGCCTGAGGTTTAGCGCTGGGATACTCGTGGGTGACTATGCGCTCTATAAAAACCTAAATTTCCTCTAAGTAAAATTCCTGAGGAAGTCACAGACAATTCTGAATTTATGTTCTTAAATGTCAGTATATCATTTTTTCTTGACATTCAATCGAAGTTGACTCCCATTTGTTATCAATCTCCACTCTTTTTTATGCAAAATTTTCTTTACTTCTTGCAGTGTATTATCCTTTAGTGTTTCTTCAAATAATTAATTTTCTTTAATAATTCCTGGAACTGCTGCTCTTACTATAACACGTATATATTCCTCCACTTCTAACTGTTGCTCAACCAATGTTTTGGATGGATGTCTGGATAAATAATCTGCTGGATTATATTATTTTCCTGGTTTATGGACAATTTTAAAATCATAATCCATGAGTCTCATTCCTCATCTCTCAATTCTTCGTGGCATTTTTATTTTAGGATTTCCAAAAAGGGAAACTAGAGCTTGATGATCAGCGATGATTACAAATGATTTTCCATAAATAAAATCATGAAAATGTTCCCATGCCCAAACAACAGCTAAACTTTCTTTTTTCAGACTCAGAATATCTCTGTTCCACTTCAGATAAACCTTTGCTAGCATGTGAAACTACGTATCTTGGGATTTCTCTTCCAGCTTTATGCTGTACTAATATTGCACCTTAACCGACAGGACTAGCATCTACTATTAGTTATTTTTATTTCTTCAAAAACATGTTCACAATAATTACTCCACTGAAATTGTTGTCCTTTCTTTGTCAGTTCTCTTAGTGGTGAACTTACAGTTGCAAAATTCTTCACATATCTTGCCCAATAACTTTCCATTCCAAGAAAAGATCTCAGATCTGCTATATCTTTCTGTTCTGCATTGCATTTAAAGCTGTTATTTTGTTAGGGTCTGGCCTCATCCCTTTTTCTGAAAATGTATTGTCAAAAAAAAGGGGAGCAACTGTTGTTAGAATAGGGAGTTGAGGGAGTGAATAAAGGGTTTATTGGGCTCTATTGGAGGACACTGAAAAAATAGCCGACGCATGGATATGACAAACAACGAGATTTAGACGGGGAATGTCATATTATGGGGAAGGCGATATTGAGGCCAATGGTCCAACTGTGTTCATGTCTGTCTTGTATGAAAATCAATAAACTACGTTTAAAAAAAAATGTATTGCCAATTTTTTTTAATTCATTCTTATTTATTTCACATTTTCTTTTATTTAGTGTTAATCCAGCTTCTTGAAGTTGTTGACACACTCTGTCCAACGCTTGATCATGCTCTTCTTGTGTCTTTCCAAAAAACAAAATATCATCACTGTAATTCATACAATTTTGCACTGGCCCCTTATAACATTTATTATGATCTCTTGGAAAATCTCCGCCGCAGAACAGATTCCAAAGTTCAATCGTTTGTATCTAAAGAATCCCAAATGCATTGAAAACGCTGTGATATATCTTGATTGACTGTCAATCTTTAACTGATGACACCCCTTACATAAATCAAGTTTTGAAAATACTGTTGCTCCATTTATAGTACTTATCATGTCATTCAAATGAGGGCCTGGGTAACGTTCTCTTTCAATAGCAGTATTGGGAATCTTCATGTCCACACATATCCTGATCTCATCAGTGTCTTTTTTGGGTACAATGACTATAGGACTTACCAATGGTGTTGCACCTATTACTCTTCAATTATATCTTGTTCAAGTAATAGTTTAATTTCTTTTTCAAATTTTCCTTGCATGTGAATTGACACCCATCTATGTGTTTGTGCCACTGGTTTTATTGCTTCATTTATGTGCAAAGTAATTTTTCTTTCTTTAAATTTACCTAATCCTTCAAATAGCTTAGGATATTTCTTTAGAACTGGGTGATCCGTTGACATATTGCAATTCATTGCCAATAAACCCATGGGTTGTGCAGTTACATTGCTGAATAAACAAGGACCTGGAACCTCACCTTTTAACACATGTTTATCTCTCCATATTGTAAAGTCTCTTCAAATTTTCTTAAGCATAGAACTGGACGTTTAGCACCCCACTGAAAAACACTAACATTTGATGGAGTCAACACAGGTTGGTCTTTCATTTTCATATATTCAGTTATGCACATTATGTTGCATGTCGCTCCACTGTCTAAAACAAAAGGAACTTTCTGTGATCCAACCAATAGATCTACAGACGTGTTTTTTTATGTTTTCTCTTTTAATCATATTAATTTGCTGACAAATGTTGCTTTCCTGCATCATGTTATTCTCTTGCATCATGTTACTTTCTTGCATCATATAGAGTTTTTCTCACTGTCTAAACTCTTCATCATACTCTTCTTCAATGTTTCCATATGTCTTACATATTTTGTGTTTCCAATCTTTTTTTAATCAGGTTAATTAGTCTCCAACTTTCTTTATTTTCTTTTTTAAATTTACACACACTTGCAAAATGATTGTATCCTTTACATTCTTTGCATTGCTGTCCCATTGCTGGGCATGTTCTTTGATGTGGAAACTGGAACCCACACCTGTAGCACAATCTTTTCCTTCTAAACTGTGTTTCGTTTTTCTTTTCTATGTTTTTTTGGACATTTCTCTAATTTGTTCAATCGCTTTAATTCTTCCTTCTTCCATATTTGTAGCATGTCTCTGTGCTTGTGTTTCCGTTTTTGCCATGCAAATTATTTCTTGTAAATCATATGTCTTTTTTAAGAGTTTTTTCTGAATTTTACTGAGTTACAGCCTTGTATTACTCCTAGTCGAATAGCTTCTTCACTATTAAATTTATCAAACTCACAAAATGTAACTAACTTTTTAACTCTAGTAACATAGTTATCCATTGTTTCATTTTCTTGTTGACATGCTTTACTGAAATTGTATCTTTCAAAGTCTAAATTTATTTGAGGGTCAAATTTCGCATTTAGACATTTCATAATCCTTTCATAAGTATTTCTATCATGTTCTGGGAATGTAATTATCAGATCTTCAACATCATCACTTACAAGGTTGAGTAGTAGGTGTTTTGCTTGTTCATCAGAGTGTTTTTTTACAAGTTACTTTATTGTTTGAATCTTCTTGCCCATTTTTCCCATCTTTGCGCAATACTTTCTTGCTCAGATAAACTGAAAGGTAATGGTCTCCTAAAAATTGTACTTGAGATGCTTTCAGTATTATCCTCATTATGCATATCTGAATTCATATTTACAACAACTTCATTACTTGTTCCTTCTCAGTCATATTCTCAATATGTATATTCTATATGTATATACATACATAACTTTTTAGAACAAACTTTTTTTTAGTTGTAGACCAAACTTTTTTATTTTTAATTTCTCTATGTTTGAAATGAATTTTATTGTATTTCTTCACTTTGTAAATAAGATAGTTCTTTTACATTCACACTATTTATTTATCTACTTGCCTTTTTCTTATTTTGCATACGCGAACAGCTGAGCTCGCACAACTTCTGATCTTCTGAGCTCGCGCAGCTTCAATTATTTGATTGCACGTGCAAACAGCTCATCTCTTTTAACGAGACGTTACACGAACAGCTGATTTCCTGAACTCACGCAGCCTCTATTTCTTCCCTCGCATCTTTCCATACACTCTCAGTGATGCGCTTACGTTAGGCTTGTGTTTTTTTAAAAAATGTCTCCCTCGCGCCTGCGCATGCACTTTCAGTGATGTGCTCACGCTGTTTCATCCCGTCAGTCTTTCTCGCACCTGCATGCGCATATAGCTGCCAATAATGCGGTATTCGAGTGAATCACAAAATTCAGGATCAAATATATTCACTGATCTCACTGACCTCAAATCCAGTCAACAACAACCACAACCTCAATTTCGATGTTTCTGGAGCTTAAAATCCTTCAAACAGCCAATTTCTTCATAACGGGCCGTCGACAAAATCATAGAGATCTTTGCTCCTCATGCATGTTTCTTCCCCTTCATTGCCATTGTAAAAGGACGTTCTGGATAAGGTAGGTGATTTAAAATTGCTGGTTTATTGGAGCTCGTGAGTCAGCATCCAACCTCATTTCAATCCTTCAACTGAATACCACCAATATTCTTTCAAAGCCCCCAACATTCCTTTAATGAACACATGACATCATAATGTCATTACATATTCACATCATTACAATACTGTGCCTGTTACTCAACGCTCTCTTGCAAGGTGCTTATTTGGATTGCACCGGGAGTTCTCTCTGCTCTTCTTGTCTAACCCAAGGTGGTGTGGAGTGCAAAAAAACGATGGATTTGGGCCCAGATCTTTGGACTGGGGTGAATGTGTGAAATTGATCCACATTCGGTCCATCACCTGTTTTGTTTGCAATTGCCGCCATAAGTGCGCTGGGGATGCTCAGACGTGGGTCCCAGGCACTCCACACCACTGGAGTCAAGCTAGCCGGGCTGATGAGAGGTGTTACCTCGAAACCGGTCCTGTCCTCGGATGCTTGATTCCGTTCTGGGAAGGACATGGCTTTTGTAGTTCGGACTGGACTGTTCCCATGGGGCACAGGGTCCGAGCTGATTTGCATATCGCCATTGTCTAACCCAAGGTGGTGTGGAGTGCAAAAAAACGATGGATTTGGGCCCAGATCTTCGGACTGGGGTGAAGGTGTGACATTGATCCACATTCGGTCCATCACCTGTTTTGTTTGGAATTGCCGCCATAAGTGCGCTGGGGATGCTCAGACGTGGGTCCCAGGCACTCCACACCACTGGAGTCAAGCTAGCCGGGCTGATGAGAGGTGTTACCTCGAAACCGGTCCGGTCCTCGGATGCTTGATTCCGTTCTGGGAAGGACATGGCTTTTGTAGTTCGGACTGGACTGTTCCCATGGGGCACAGGGTCAGAGCTGATTTGCATATCGCCATTGTCTAACCAAAGGTGGTGTGGAGTGCAAAAAAACGATGGATTTGGGCCCAGATCTTCGGACTGGGGTGAATGTGTGACATTGATCCACATTCGGTCCATCACCTGTTTTGTTTGCAATTGCCGCCATAAGTGCGCTGGGGATGCTCAGACGTGGGTCCCAGGCACTCCACACCACTGGAGTCAAGCTAGCCGGGCTGATGAGAGGTGTTACCTCGAAACCGGTCCGGTCCTCGGATGCTTGATTCCGTTCTGGGAAGGACATGGCTTTTGTAGTTCGGACTGGACTGTTCCCATGGGGCACAGGGTTACAGCTGATTTGCATATCGCCATTGTCTAACCCAAGGTGGTGTGGAGTGCAAAAAAACGATGGATTTGGGCCCAGATCTTCGGACTGGGGTGAATGTGTGACATTGATCCACATTCGGTCCATCACCTGTTTTGTTTGCAATTGCCGCCATAAGTGCGCTGGGGATGCTCAGACGTGGGTCCCAGGCACTCCACACCACTGGAGTCAAGCTAGCCGGGCTGATGAGAGGTGTTACCTCGAAACCGGTCCGGTCCTCGGATGCTTGATTCCGTTCTGGGAAGGACATGGCTTTTGTAGTTCGGACTGGACTGTTCCCATGGGGCACAGGGTCAGAGCTGATTTGCATATCGCCATTGTCTAACCCAAGGTGGTGTGGAGTGCAAAAAAACGATGGATTTGGGCCCAGATCTTCGGACTGGGGTGAATGTGTGACATTGATCCACATTCGGTCCATCACCTGTTTTGTTTGCAATTGCCGCCATAAGTGCGCTGGGGATGCTCAGACGTGGGTCCCAGGCACTCCACACCACTGGAGTCAAGCTAGCCGGGCTGATGAGAGGTGTTACCTCGAAACCGGTCCGGTCCTCGGATGCTTGATTCCGTTCTGGGAAGGACATGGCTTTTGTAGTTCGGACTGGACTGTTCCCATGGGGCACAGGGTCAGAGCTGATTTGCATATCGCCATTGTCTAACCCAAGGTGGTGTGGAGTGCAAAAAAACGATGGATTTGGGCCCAGATCTTCGGACTGGGGTGAATGTGTGACATTGATCCACATTCGGTCCATCACCTGTTTTGTTTGCAATTGCCGCCATAAGTGCGCTGGGGATGCTCAGACGTGGGTCCCAGGCACTCCACACCACTGGAGTCAAGCTAGCCGGGCTGATGAGAGGTGTTACCTCGAAACCGGTCCGGTCCTCGGATGCTTGATTCCGTTCTGGGAAGGACATGGCTTTTGTAGTTCGGACTGGACTGTTCCCATGGGGCACAGGGTTAGAGCTGATTTGCATATCGCCATTGTCTAACCCAAGGTGGTGTGGAGTGCAAAAAAACGATGGATTTGGGCCCAGATCTTCGGACTGGGGTGAATGTGTGACATTGATCCACATTCGGTCCATCACCTGTTTTGTTTGCAATTGCCTTCACTATAAGGGGGCAGATGTGGTGGGTTGTTACTTATTTCTAAAGGGCAGACTCAGCGAGGAAGAGGTGGTCTTGGTTAAGGCATATGGCCCCAATATAGATGATGAAGCCTTCTATCTGAAGGTGAGAGATGTTATTACACTGGCCACAGAATCACAGGTTCTGTGAGCAGGGGACCTCGACTGTGCTGGGTTGCACCCTAGATGTGCACCAGCCTCGACTGCATACTAAACCTAAAATGACTGCTGTGGTCAGGAAAGCCACTGAGTGCTTGCAATATCTGGAGAGCTCTCCACCCCTTGTCTAAGGATTATACCTGCCATTCACCTATGCATGGTACCCATAGCTGGCTTCACCATATCCTGTTAACCACCTCGCTAGGCCCCAGCATTCTCACAGTATCTCTCCCATTACTTGTCAGACCACGCTCATGTTTATTGCAAACTTGAATGGGAAGGGGCCCAGCTGTCGCCGTTGACCTGGAGGTTGTCTCCGGATGTCCTACAGGATACTCAGAGCATGGATAATCTGGCCGGGGCACTGATGGATTTCTTTGACCTAATTTGGCGCATGACACAGTTGTGGTTGACTGAGTGGGAGGCTATGATTGCAGTGATCAGAGGACGGTGTATAGGCCTCTCTTGTCGGGTTCGTCAAACTCTGCAGTCTGAACATCTGCAGAGGGACCTTGTCTTGGCAAGCACCCAGCGTCTGGCTCCTGCCAGTGCGGATGGGCAGCAGGAAGAATTGCAAGTTCGACGATTGTTCTTTGAGGTGTGGGGTAGGCTCGAGAAGTATACCCTTAAATCATAGCACCAGCTTCTCCAGAAGGAGGGAGATAGCTCTGGGTTCCTTCTTGCCTGAATTCTTCAGCGGGAGCTAGCTGTTCACCGATCTACAGCTTTGATCCCCTGAGGGCCATGAGGTTTATATTCAGGGAGTCATAGTGGAAACCTTAAAAACTCACTTGGAGAAGGTGTATTGTGACTCAACCCTGTCTGCACAGGGGAGTATTGGTGCCTTTATGACCTCCTTACCTCTTCCGCGGCGGGGAGAAATTGCTGCCCACAATTTAGATGCTGATCTCACTTTGGAGGCAAGTTGCACAGCTTTAGGGCAATTGCCAGGAGGGAAGGCCCCAAGCATGATGGTTATTCTGAAGAGTTTTATCAGTTGTTCACCCCAGTTTCTACCCAATGTTTACTGGAGGTCTAACATGATGCAAGGGGTTCCAGTCTGCTCTTACCGTCTATGAGGGAGGGATGAATCACTTTGCTGTTAAAGCCTGGATTGGATCCATCTGCTTATAGCCCACTTACAATAATTAATATGGACACTAAAGTATCTGGAAAGAGCTTGCCCTTGATTGAGGCCAGTTATTGCACACTTAGGGGCCGATTATGATTGCGGAATTTCCGCATCCTCTGGGCCGGTGGAAGCCACCGCCGGCCCAGAGGATGCGGAAAAACCGCAGCGGACCCACCAAAGACCCACCGCCACATTAGGATGGCTGGTGGGTCCTGGTTACCGTCCGCAGCTTTTCCGCCGCGGTTGGCTTACAACCGCGGCGGAAAAGCTCTAATATGGTGGCGGTGTCTCTCACTATATATATATCCACTATATTAGGATGGGCTTACAAAGATGCTTTTCCGCGGCGGGTTTTCCGCCGAGGAAAAGCATGTGTATCTTCACTGCGGGGGCCCGTTGCGGGCCCCCTAGGTGAAGGGGGGGTGGGGGGTGCACATGGGGGGTACCTATGGTACCCCCCTGCATTTGTATACAGAAATCGGCAGGCACCGCGCAGTGCCTGCCGCTTTCTGCATACAAATGCATTGTATGCATTTTTAACATTGCGGCGGGTGCAGCTTGAAGCTGCACCCGCCGCAATGTTAAAGATATAGGATGTAACCGCCAACCTGGCGGTCACATCCTAATCAGCACAGAGGGAACGCCGCTGCCCATGCGGACGTTCCCTCATACTCTGGGGTCGCGGACGGACTCAAGTCCATAATTCATGATGATCAATGTGGTTTCATACCTGGCCGTAGTACTTTCATGAATTATGCATGTCTTGCATGAGTTGGAAGGTAGGGAGGAGGAATTGGAAGTCGTAGCCATCAACATAGTCAAAGCTTTTGACACAGTAAAATGAAACTACCTCATGTAGGTGTTGGAGTCAAAGGGGTTCACTCTTGGGTACACCTCCTGTATACGGGACCCATGGACAGAGGTAGGCTATGCTCTGAAACATGGGTGGTGGACATGGGCACGTCCCTGAGCTGTCCAATATCACCCCTTCTCTTTGAGATCACATTGGAGCCTCTTGCTGATCAGATCTGCCAGAATATGGGGGATTAAGGCAGGGGATTCCACTCACCTGATCTCCCTATCTGCTGACAATGCTCTATTTTATCTCTCAACTCCTCACAATCTCTTTCCGTCCTGTTGTCACACTTGGCCAACATTCAGGGAACTGTCAGGTCTTCAAATCAATTATAGGAAGTATTATAGGCATTTGCTAGTGTTTCCTCTGGGATCCCTGGCCGCTTGTGACCCAGGCAACCTTCCCCAGTGCCCCTTCACTGGGAGAAAGATACATTCCGGTACCTGAAAATGATGGTAACCCCCATGCCACAGAAGCATATGCAACAGAAAATAGGAAGGGTCTCTGAGGGCCTTCACTCTTAGGTGCAGTTTTGGAACTCCCATGCCCTCTCTCCCATGGGTCGCGTAGTCATCGGAAAGATGGTGTTTTTACTTTGGTGCCTATACGTTATCCAGTACTCGCTCAACATTCTACCCCATGCAGTGTTCTGAAGGTTGCATTCCCTACTAAATTCACTGATTTGGGCAAGGGGATGACGCTTGGTAGCCAGGACCCATATGTATCAATCATTGGAAGAGGGGGTACCGGTGGTACGCAACTTAGAGCAATATTACTTGGCCTCCCAAATCCAACATGCCGCGCACTGGTTAGTTGAGGATGGCACGTGGGAGAAATCATTTTTGGGGGACATGGGAGGGTGCTCTTCCCTCCCTGACCTCCTGAGGTCAGGGGGTCGGGATGTAGCCATGGTGCTGCATTTGGTCCAGGACACTTCCTCCTTGTGGGAGTGTGGGCCTGGGCACGGGCCCCCTTCGCCAGGGAATTTATCATTTGGGAACCTCTGGCTTTTAGAATGCTGGGGGACTCTGTGACCCTGTCGGCCTGGAAGAAGGGACGGTTCGAGATGTTGCGGGACTTGTTCCCAAGTAAATAATTTATTGCTCTTGAGGCAAAACAGGTAAGCTTTAGTATAAAGCATACGATTTCTTGCAATATGGCAGTATTGCAGCTATACTCTGGAATATTTGGCCCACTTTCTCAGTGGTCCCGGCTACTTCTCTTACCTTTAGAGGCCTTTTGGAGTTGAGGGGTTCCACTTGGTCTCCATCCTGTACAAGGCCATGACTAAAGATAGTGTGTGGGTTCCTAGGGAGGCCTAGGAGCGTAAATTTGGGGTGCGTTTAGGGGATGCCCAGTGGAGAAGTGTGTGTGCCTTGGTGAAGACAGTATTGAGCAATGCACAATTTAGGTTCATATACTTTCTGGAATGCACATATGTCCTACTACATAAATGGACCCTAGTAGGTCAGCTTCCTGTCCTAGGTGCCGGCACCCATGGCCTCCTTTTTACATCTGGCCTGGGATTGGTCAAGATGAATGAATACTGGTCAAGGATGTTGGCCACAGTGAGGATTGTGGTGCGGAATCCTATGGAAATGGACCCTGCTGTCTCTCTGTTGGGTGACGTCTGTAGGCAGATAGCACCCAAAATGGCATTTCAATTTCTGCACCAGATTTTACCACTGACTAAGCAATAGGATGCAATCACATGGATGTGTCTGTGTGGACCGAGTGAGGAGCATGGGGTGGCACATGTGATGGCACATGTGGCGGAATGGGCTGCAGCTGAGGAAGTCCGATTTAGGTGGTGCAGACGTGAATATAAGGTGCTTGAAGACCTTGAGGTGTGGGAGGGACACCTGGCCAGATATATAGATCCAGACGGTACTGGATCATCCTCATCAATGAATAGCGAGGGGGTCGCTTGTTGATGATGAGGGCTGACTTGGTCTGCAGGTATGATTGTATGGAAGGTTGAGAGGGGATACGCAGTTGTTGTTTAGGGTGGTTATGTAAATGTGTATGTAGGGCATGTCATTATTGCAGTAAAGTAGTGATCCTACTGTTTTCCCTTACCTTATCTGTGGTGTGATGGCAATTGGTTATATAACTGTTGATGCTTGTTTGCACCATTGAATAAAATCAAATGTGTATTTAAAAAAAGCTATTCTAACTTTATTCTTCATGTTTACAAACATTCTATCACTTTTACATGAAATAGTATCACACTGAGAAATTAAGTGGTTTGTGTGAAGAATGTTGTTGTGACCATGTACTATAAGGAGTAAAGTAACCTCTGCCATACATTATAACCTTGGAGTTTAATGACCTTATTAAGAAACTCACCCTTCTGCTTTGTTCCTCTATGTGGTCACACAAATACTTGGTTACTTGCAATATCCTTATAATGGTATAGAGACAAAATATCGACTCCAAAATATCGACTGGACATAATATCGAGTTTTAAATATAGACTGGACAAAATATCGACTGTACATAATATCGACTACAAAAATATCGTTTTTCAGGTAAGTGAAGTAATATCGACTGTATAAAATATAGATAGCAAAAATATCGATTTTTTAATAATATATAATATTTTATAGTGTATTTTTATGTAATAATATGTGTGAATAGTGTGTATTAATGTTATAAAATATTTTATTACATGAATTTTGTTTTGATAATAATTGCGTAATGTAATTCTGTAGCGGGTTGTGGGTTTATAGGGGAATAGGGTGGGAAGTAATTTAATAATAATTAATTAATTAATATATGTTTGTTAATATTTTTAATTAATAATTAATTGATAATTAATTAATATTAATTAGTTAATTAATTAATATAATTTTGAATATATTTTGTATTAGTAAATAATTGTTAATTAATTAATTGTAATTAGTTAATTACATTAATTAGAGTACATTTTTAATATATATAATTTTGTGTTATTTTTAAGTAATTAATTTTGAAAAAATAATATTAATTATTAAAATAATTACAGCTAATGTTCTAATATATTTAATTTATTGTTATTGTTAATTAATAATTAATTGGTAATTAAATAATATTGATAAATTTTGGGTAAAGGAGCATTTTTAGGGTTCAGGGTCAGTTTTCAGTTCATGGGTAAAGGGGTATTTTTAGGGTTCAGGGTCAGTTTTCAGTTCATGGGTAAAGGGGTATTTTTAGGGTTCAGGGTCAGTTTTCAGTTCATGGGTAAAGGGGTATTTTTAGGGTTCAGGGTCAGTTTTCAGTTCATGGGTAAAGGGGTATTTTTAGGGTTCAGGGTCAGTTTTCAGTTCATGGGTAAAGGGGTATTTTTAGGGTTCAGGGTCAGTTTTCAGTTCATGGGTAAAGGGGTATTTTTAGGGTTCAGGGTCAGTTTTCAGTTCATGGGTAAAGGGGTATTTTTAGGGTTCAGGGTCAGTTTTCAGTTTTTGGGTAAAGGGGCATTTTTAGGGTTCAGGGTCAGTTTTCAGTTTTTGGGTAAAGGGGTATTTTTAGGGTTCAGGGTCAGTTTTGGGTTTTTGGGTAAAGGGGTATTTTTAGGGTTCAGGGTCAGTTTTGGGTTTTTGGGTAAAGGGGTATTTTTAGGGTTCAGGGTCAACAAATAAGATTTAAAAAAATTATTTTTATTATTTTCATTTATTATTTAATTATTATAATTTAATTTAAGTCGTTTTAAGTATATTTTAGTAATTAAAATTTAATATTAATTTAATTTAACACTGTTTTTAATAAAGTCGATATTTTTTACATCTATATTTTTGTTAACGATATTTTGTACTCGATATTTTTGTACTTACCTGTTTGTAGATACAAACTCGATATTTTGACTGTCGATATTTTGTCCACGATATTTTGGCAAGTCGATATTTTGTCCCTCGATATTATTTCAGTGATCCCCTTATAATGTATGGAAAGGGGTATTTTATTCAATATATAATATACAGGGAGGCAACGGGATTCGAATAAGTGCATTTTGGAACGCATCGGAATTGGGCGCATTTGTTAATTCACTGAAGCAGGCTTTCAGACACATAATACCAAGGTACCATTCCAACAGGTCTGTCAGAAGGGTACTCCTGATATGCTCCCACTAGTGTAGAGTTATTAGTGATAGTTGGTTAGTAACATTATGAACATATAACTTGGTTAAATTGTTAGTGTTTTTCACCATTCTTATAATGCTTATAACAATGATGCGTTTCATCTGTATAATAATCACAGTTCACATTTTATTTACAAGAATTTGTAACACTTTAGGCATGCAAAAGTGACAAATTAACAAGCTACATCTGTTTGTACAAATTCCTTGGGTATCGGAGTGGTCAAGTTCAAGGTTACCAATACCATCTATAACTCTGAAAGGTTTGGCGTTAGATATGGTACTGTGAGCTAGCCAAAAAACAACATTTACTGATGATATTAGTGGACTCAGACTGTATATTGTGAAGTTGTGTGGACCTAATACACAGTCCTACTAAATTCTTTGGGATAATATAACAAACCTTCACATTCTGCATATCTTATAGATCCCATCCCTTTTCCCCTGGCCCTTTTCCACACCTGCACCCTATCACCACCTGCACATACTACCAAAGCAAATCTTGGAACCTGCACACAACTGCTCAGCACCCCTTTAACAAACTTTATGGCGTACCTCCCATAGTATTACCTTGCATGTGGCTACATTGATTAACCCCTTCCATGCTGATGACGAACCCCAGCCGTCATGCACTACGGTGCTCGTGTGCTGATGACGGCTGGGGTTCGTCATGGCCCGCCCCTGTTCGTGTTGTTTAAAGCACACCAGGGGAATCGCGGCCGCATGGAAAGGGTTAATGTCCTAGTGCAAGGCTTGAGTTGTATTCTCTTCTTCCTCACTTGACTACATTATATTATGTTAGTTCTATTTGTTTTGCACTCATTTGCTACTAGAGTGTCCTTGTTGTGCATGTGGGCTGTGATAATGCCCTTTGTTTTCGTGTTTCTGATCTTATGAGTCTTCATTGCTCCATGGCTCTGGGCAGCTTTAAAACCATTCTCAAAGCAGTGTTGTTTTTCCTGTAGTGTGCACATGTGAATATGCTGGGCATTTTGTACATGCTGCTACATGTTTCAGAAGTGCAGGTGGAGGGGAGGCATAGCCACAGACTTGTGAAGCTCCGTGCAGCATCAGAGACTTCATTACGCTTGGGGCAGCAGTATGCTCATTTTTCAGACATTAGGTGAAAGATATAATACGCGAACGTGGGGGACAATGGTATATTTCCTTTTAGATTTTTTTAAGCAGTATTTCATGTTGTTTTTCCCCTGTGTCGCGTTACTCAGAATCAGCAGTAGCGACTGCAATTTTCTTAATTGAGGTACACAACGGTGCACTAATCTTCCCAGCGCTTTTGCGCTACTTCAAAAATGCATTCCAGGGCATTTTAAGTCATTTTTTTCATATTGGTGAGTTATTTATACAAATTAATGAAAATGCTGAGAACTTGACTCACCGTCTTCTGCAATTCGTCTCCTTCTGCAATTTTAGTGCTTATTAACCTCTTCATATGCTGTGGAAATATGTTGATTCCCCCGAAGGTTTGCCTTAGTTGGTTTCCTACAAATTGACTGTGAATTAAGTTCATTCTGAGCAGTTCTCTCCCTCCTCAGTAACTTGTGTTTTATTAACTCTTGCCTATTGGAATACGTCTGGGGCTCTTGGGTAATGAGCTTCCTTCTGCTGTATTTTTCACTGCTAATTTACAGCATTTGAGATTGTCTGCCTCTTCTCCTGCGACTTTAGTGTTTGTTCTCTTTATCAGCCGAGGTCCGTGCAGGTAACAGCAGTGGGGCTGCTGGGCCATGTGTGTATGGGGGGATTTCGTAGGACTATGCAGAGGGGAAATTAATTATTTATTTAATTTTGCCTCGCCATTGTTCCACGAAATCCTCCCCAACGTGGCCCCACTGCCCCACCGCTGTTAACAGCATAGACCGTGGCTGCTCTTTATACATATGGAGTCCTCCTCATCATCCTGTGAAAAGGATGCCACCTCAGCTGCAAACATGCCTTCTGTCCACAATGACTCCAACACTGCCACAAAGCGACAAAATGAAGATCCTGGTTCTCCTACAAAGTCTCCATTAACTTTGACTCTAGATGACCTTATGGAAGAAATAAAACTCCTGAAACCTTATGTTATTCAAAATAATGCCAGACTTCAATGCATAGAAAAGAAATGGTCTAATCTGGAGCTCAGAGTGTCGGAGGTTCAGCAAAGGATCAGTGAAGTACAGGATGTGGCAACCAAGACTGATGGTATGTATAAGGAGCTAGGGCTCCATAAACAACAAACAGTGGATTTGGAAAATTGTAACAGACGTAACAATCTCCAGATTCATGGCATTCATGAAAGAGTGTAGGTTTCTGACATGCTTGCCTTTCTTAAGATACCTATTCCTAAGATAGTTGGTCTTAAGGAAGAACCAAATCTTAATTTACAATGTGCTCATCGAATTGGCTCTAAATCTGCCAGAACTTCATCATCTGGTCACCCTATAGGAATAATTCTTCTTTTTGTGGAGTATACTGAACTGCTTATAGTTTTATCTGTGGCCAAGCAAAGGAAGCAAATGTTATGGTCTGGTAAGAGGCTCTTTTTCTCTCCTGATGTGGTTTGTGCAACCGCTGCTCATCGACAGGAGTTTCTTTCCTTTCGTCTTGCCCTACATTCAATTAATATGAGATATGGTCTTGCGCATCCATGCTTCTTCAAAGTCACCTATAAAGAAAGGACTGCCCAGAGGACCTGAGAAAATATATTTTTCAACATAAGAGTGAAGAGATGGATCTTGGAAAACTTTAACTTTTCCTTTTATTGTTTCTTAGTTCTTAACATGTTTGCATCTTTTCTCCCTTCCTTTGCATTTTACATGTCTTAATCTTTTAGGAATATAATGTTATTGTTTTTATTTTAATGCATTCTTGCTTGTTGTTGTGTATACATTTCTTTCAGGTTGTTTTTCTCGCCTAACTTTATTATCTTCCCTTTATAGATGTCTATTGTCTAGCCTGGATACCCTTCCATTATGTGTTTTCTCCCATGTACTTCCCTTCCTAGACCTATTGCTTATATTCCATCTTCATGTGTTGGTAAGTGTTATTCATTAGATATTTATTCACTTACATTAATTTTGTACTTCTTGTCTCTTTTTGGCTTTACTCCATGTGCTTAACTGCTGTTTCTTTCTCCTTAAATGTTAATAATGATTGTATCCATGGTCTCTGTTGTCCACCTCTGGCTGACATTGGTCTGCTATCTGTGTTCTTTTTCAGGCTTCCCTACTCCTCCACGTCATTCTTTTCACACTGGATGTGTTCAATTTTTCCCATGAATGAAGCCACTTGGCTTTTTGTCATCCTTTCTTTTTCTGTTAGACTCATTGTTTCTTTTTTTATTCCTCCTCTCTTTTAGCTTACTTTTTTTTAAACATTTGTTTTTGATTCCTTCTTCCTATTTTTTCTTATCTGTTTGCTTTTATCCTTTTTCTTATATTGCTACATTATTCATTATAGGTTATATTGGATGTAGATTGTTATTGTGTTTATTACAACTCTATTTGGAAAAAGGTAGTGTTGTTATATTTAATTAGTATGTTTAGATCAATTCAATATTTATTATGTTTTGAATGGAATGTTAAAGGTCTACATAACACTATCAAGAAACAGAGAGTTACTACACACTTTTCCATTCTCAAATATAATATTGCCTTGTTACAAGAAACTCACTTGCTTGACAAAGATGTCAATTCACTACACAAAAATTGGATTGGTCAGGTATTTTGGCTATTGCTAACAAAAAGGTGGTTGTCATACTTGTGCACAAATCCCTTTGGTAGTAGAAAAAGAGGAGAGAGATGCTGAAGGTCGAAGGATACTCATTCATGCTACTAGTAATCACACACCTATTTCAATTTTGATCATTTATGGCCCTACTGGTGTTGATGTACAGTTTCGGGAAGGAATGTCGGCAATGATACGTTCCTGCTCAAACGGCAATCTCTTAGTAGGCAGATATTTCAATCAGATCATGGATGCTTTTTTAGACAGAAAATCCCAATTTAAATATGTCCCTAATAAGATGCAGAAAACATTTGCACGATCTTCTCACTCCAGAGGTCTGGTGGATGCTTGGAGACTATACAATTCTGGCACTCTGGATTCACTTTCTATTTACCTATTCATAAATCCCAATCCAGAACTGATTACATATTTCTTTCCCCTCCTTTAATTCCTGCACTTATTCATGCTGAAATCGGGTCTATACTCATTTTCAGATCATGCTTCTGTTGTACTTGATCTTGATTTACTACCCGGCTCTTCTGGATCCAAAATATGGCGTTTTAACAAAAGTCTACTGAAGGATAACGTTTTTGTACAGAGTTTTGAATGCTTTCTTAAACAGTTTTTCACTTATAACAACACTCCCGATCTTCCATTTCATGTAATTTGGAATGACTTTAAGGCATCTACACCAGGTTAAATAATTAACTACATCTCATATTTAAAAAAAAAGCCCTTAAAGAATCTTCACGTCTTTTAACTTCCATTAAACAACTGGAGCATGAATATTTCACCACCAAAAATGATACTATGTTACAACATCTAATGCAGGCCAAAGTTGAATCCAATAAAAAAACACAACAGAAGAAGCTTCTGGAATATTGTTAATGATCAGCTCCAAATTCTAAGGAGGGCATAATGAAGCAGGCAAATCACTTGCTAATTATTTGAAAGTTAATTCCCAGCAGTCTAAGATAGTTAAGATTATAGACAGAAGTAATGTTCCACATTTTAACGATACTGAAATTATGAAGTGTTTTACTGGTTATTATACAACCCTCTATACACCAGATCATTTTCCTTCGGACGAGGCACCTGATTCTTGTTTTAATTCCCTTCTACCATGACAGCAGGAGGTACAGGATCTCTCCCTTTTAGATGAGGAAATTTTGATTCTTAAAATAAAAGTTGCACTTGTTAAGTTGCCCGAGGATAAAGCCCCTGGACCAGATGATTTCTCTGTTAAATTGTATTCATGTTTTTCACATCTTTTGCTCCCACATTTACTAACCTTTTATCAATATTTTCTTTCTCTTAATGAAGCCCGTGGCACTTTTTAGGAAACCATAATTTGCCTAATCTCCCAAAAAGATAAAGATCCTTCCCTTATGCGAACAAAGGACCTATTTCTCTTATTAATTTAGATTGTAAACTTTTTGCCATTAGGATTTCTCCTCATATTCCAGATATGGTAGGTTTAGAGCAAACTGGATTCATAAAAGTTAGACACATGACCGATAACTCTAGAGTATTTCTGGACATTCTACACATTGCTTCATCCAGTAATACGCCTATAACTGCCATAACTTTAGATGGCAAAAAGGCATTTGATCTTGTCCATTGGCAATTTATGATGAGTGCTCTTGAATGGCACAGCTTCAGTTCAACTTTTCTCAAATATATAGCTATACTATATTCCTCCCCAAGGCATCTGTATTTCTTAACTGCAACCATTCTTTTTATTTTTCTCTTTTACTGGGCACCAGGCAAGGATGCCCACTGTCTCCTTTAATTTTTATATTGTCCTTAGAAGAATTTTCGCATACTTTACGACACTCCTCTTCCTTTCAAGGATTCTGGCATAAAGAAACTGAAATTAAATTCACAGCCTATGTGAATGAGGTGGTCCTTTTGCACCAGATTCACAGACATTAATACCTGCCTTTGCTAATCTTTTATCATCTTATTCTGATTTATCTAGATATAAAGTAAACTTTTCAAAATCTGAGGTTCTCCCCTTAATAAATATTGTTTAATAGGTATTTTTGTTGACACAGGGCTTAAATGGACCTAGCACTCTATTAAATGTTTGGGTCTTAAATACTCTACCTTCGTTGCAAAAACCATTCAGCTTACACTAGGTGATGTCCAACATAAGATTCTTCAAATCACGGAAGAATTGTGCCCTTTGTATGAATAAGTGCGGGAATTAAAGGAGGGGAAAGAAATATGTAATCAGTTCTGGATTGGGATTTATGAATAGGTAAATAGAAAGTGAATTCCAGAGTGCCAGGATTGTATAGTCTCCAAGCATCCACCAGACCTCTGGAGTGAGAAGATTGTGCAAATGTTTTCTGCATCTTATTAGGGACATATTTAAATTGGGATTTTCTGGCAGGCTGGCCACAATAAAGATGATAATGCTGACCGTAATTCACTTTTATTTGTCCGTGCTGCCCATTAAACTTCCTTTAAAAAGTTTTAAGGCATTTAATACATCACTTGGTGTTTTTTTATGAAGTAGGAAGATAGCACACATTTCCTTAACTTCCCTATGTAAACCTAAAGAATTGGGCGGTGTAAACTTTCCACATTTTCAACAATATTACACTGCATTTGTCTTGAAGCAAGTCATGCCTTATATGAGTGATTATCACACTTTGGCAAATAATGTATGGCGTAAACTGGAAGATTCCCTCATATCACCATTCCCTTTCCACTCTCAAGTCCATTTTTCAAAAATCCTAGCGCTTTCTCCTATCCTCCTATTAAATATTCTCTCATAGTATCCTCTTGTATTTTTACACAACCGTGTCTCAGTTGCAGGAACTTTTGGAATCTTTTATTTGGCATAATAAACGTATCAAATGATCTAATCGTACAATTTTTTTGATACAATGAGTTATCTAGGGCATCATTCAGGTTGAACAATTAATGTGTGGAATGATGCCTCTCTCTTTATTGGATATGTTATGTTATGTTAACCTCCATTTATAGGGCGCTCAGATACTCAAAAGTATCCCGGCGCGGATGACAGTTTACAGGAGACAGGAGGCGAGGGCCAAGATTGATTGGTTAATTGAAAAGTAACGTTTTTAGCTGTTTTTTACACAGCCTAAGATCCTGGGTGTTCCGACGCTCACAGGGCAGGGCATTCCAGGCCTTAGCCACCTTGACAGAGAGGGAACTACCTCCAGCTCTAGCAAGGCGGTAGCGAGGGAAAGCAGTCAGGCATTGCCCAGTGGAGCAAAGATGTCCAAGAGGCACACAGAAATCAAAGCGTCTCCTAAGATACGCGGACCCACATTTATATAGGGCACCATGAGCAATAGTGAGAGCCTTGAACAGAACACACTGACCCACCAGGAGCCAGTGCAGATCCTAAGAAGTTGCTTGGTGCTAGTCCTCCCGGAAATGCCTAAAAGTGTTCTGGCGCTCTCATTCTGGATGGTCGGAAGCTTTTTTAGCTGGTAGTCAGGGAGGCCAATGTATAATGCATTGGCATAATCCAATCGCGAAAGAATGAGAGTGTGGGCACCATTTCCTTAGCAGCCCTAGGCAGCAATGGTAGACTTTTCTTGAGTTGTTTCAGTGTGCCAAAGCACACTCCAGCCAATGTTTTATTCTGAGGTAGGAAGCCAAGGTCCTCACTGAACCATGTCCCCAAGTTTTTTACAGGGCCCCCATTGACTTGAGCAAGGGGTAGCCATCGGGCCAATTGGCATCCTTAAATTGCAGCGGGAAAGACCCATAGAGGAGAGCCTCAGACTTATCCTCATTGCATTCAAGTTGAGCCTGCACTAGCCATTTGAAGAGTGCAGCAAGACAATTCTTAGCTAGATCAGGGGATAGATCATTTTTCTGCCACCTAAAGAGAAGCTGGGTATCACCAGTGTACGCTATGATCTTAGTACCCAGCTCCTCTGCCAGATAGATAAGCGGCGTCACATAAACATTAAAAAGAAGAGGGCTCAGGGTAGAGCCTTGGGGGATGCCCTTGGTTACACTTCTCGGTGTGGAAGAGAAGGGGGGCAGCCACACTTGCTGTGTTCTATTCTCCAGGAAAGATTTCATCCAATCCCACACCAAGCCGGTGATTCCGATATTAGACAAACAGGCCAAAAGTTGGCTATGTGGTACTGTGTCAAATGCAGCAGAGAAGTCCAGTAAAAGCAGGGCCGCTCTGCCGCTGGAATCTAGGCACTCTCTAATAGCCTCCGCCATCTCAACCAGGGCCGTCTCTGTACTATGAGAGGCCCTGAAGCCCAACTGGGCTGGGTGTAAAGCGCCAGAAGTCCCAACAAATATAGCTGTTTGTGGGCTGCTTTCTCACACACCTTCGCCACAGCCAGGAGAAGTGAGATCGGCCAATAGCTGGCCGGAGTGGCAGGGTTTAATGAGGGTTTTTTAACAGGGGGAGAAGTTTGGACTGTTTTCACTCAGATGGAACCATGGTGGTTAGAAACGAAAGATTGATGATTTTATTCACTTCAGGGTTAACTACCTCTGCCACTGCTGCCAACGGCCTCGCTAGGCAGGGATCGGCTGGGGAGCCTAATTTAAGGGATTTAAGAATGGTGAAGGTATCAGGCAACGGATTAGGAGTAAAAGCTGACACAACGGTGTGGGCAGGGTCAGGAATCACAGCCAGCTGATGGGGGTGTTCCGCCTGCACCCGAGGAGCAGACCCAAAACTATCCTGAATTATTTGGATTTTTTCTATAAAAAAGTCGGATACCTGCTCGCACCAGGAATTAGAGGTGGGAACGGCCAAACGTTCTGCGTGTGGCTTCAGGAAACCTTGGACAATTGCGAAGATTTCCTTGGAGTTATTTTTAGATTGAGCGATGCGCTCCGCATAGAAGAGGCCTTTGGCTTTCTTGATGGCAGAGTAGTAGCTATTCCGAGACTTCCCGGTCAGCGGGCCGTAAGCTTGTCTCCAGCGACATTCAAGCTTTTTGCATGATTTTTTAAGCTCTTTAAGTTCATTGGAAAACTAGGGTTTAGACGGGGTATTTCTAGCTTTCTTGTGTGCCAGGGGTGCAGAAAAATGTTCCACTGCTCGTAAAATCCAGTTATTAAAACCCCCTACTGCCTCCAACAGCCCTCAAATACAACAGTGCTAGTCTCTTGCAAAACACAGCAAAACGCAGCAGGCCAATGTGTTGCGGGGGCCTGACCTCAAGTGGCCTCATAGTCGGATTGGAGGACTTAACGGTCCAAGAAAATTAGATTAAAAAATGGTCGGACCAAGAAACAGGGAGAGGTTCCAATACCGCTATGGGAAAGTTGGAGCAGACAACATCTAAGGTATGCCCCCACTGTGTGATGGAAAATTAATCCATTGAGTCAAATGAGCAAGATCGAGTAAATCCTTCAGTTCTCTTGTATCAGAAACCTCCACACAGTCTAAATGGATATTGCAATCACCTAGGAGTAAATAGAATATTTCAGGGCTCATGGCACAAAAGCTTAGTCTAATGCTTTTAGGAAAGTGCTAGTGGGACCGGGATGACGATAGATCAATGTGACCCCCAATGAAAAGTGCGGGGAGATGGTAAGGGAGAAATTCAGAGCTTCCCCCTCCAAGATGTCGTATGACTCTGCTGTCATACAAACCCAGGTTTCCCTAAAAACCATTGCAACCCCGCCACCGCTACCTGTTTTGTGGTCAACCCTGGCTATTTATACCCCCCCAGGAATGGCCAATGCAATAACAGGGGCCGAGGACTCGTTGAGCCATGTCTCTGATATAAAGAGCAAGTCTAACTGATTATCAGCAAGCAGCTCGAAAATATCAGGAGCATGTTTTACCATGGACCGTGCATTGATTAAAGCAGCTTGTATACACTGGGAGTTCAGAGGCTTAATAGGGCCAAGTTTGTAGGGCATATTAAAACCTAAGGAGTGATTAAAATGGAAGTTGGAAACCTGACAAGTACTGGACATATTCTCCAAGACCGTCCATTCTTTGCTACATGCACTCATATGAGCCCCGATCGACATAATTTCAGCGCGACTCAGGGTAAGGCCAGCATTTGAGGAATCTGGAGGAAGACGGGCAGCATGGCTGGTGCTCGCTGCTTCCGGGACAATGACGGGCGCAGACGGACTTGCCTTAGGCATGCCTTCAGCGCGCAAGCAGCGCGTCTGGGCAGCACGCATAGTTTATCCCAAAATGCCCCCGACAACTAGAGTGCGCCCTGAGCAAGATGGCGGCCTAGGTTGTCCCACCGAGAATCCATGGATTGCGCGGTGCGTGGCTGGGGGCAAATGAACGTTTTTTATTTTACATTAAAAACATACAATTACCAAGTTAGTAGCAACGTCAATTTTAAAAACACAATGGCAGCGTAATACTAAATAAAATCGGATTGGGTATCAATTTGGGCACTAAGAGCACAATGACAGTGTGATGTAATTTAAATCAGAAGCCTCACAAATGCGGGAGCAGAAGAAGCGGCCCGCTAACACCACCTCTCTCCGAAGGCTATTCAGACTAAGTATGGTTTTTCTTCTGCTTGCAGTTCCGAGTATGAGTTTCTCAAGGCTGGCCTTTTGCAATCTATTTCTATGCTGAAGCAAACGCAATCTCCTACTCTTTTCCCACCTCCCGAACCAATTAATCTTTCTTCTCTACTCAAAGCTTTTTACATATATAAATATCTGCATTACATGACCCCTTCATGTCCAAAATCTAAAACTGAATAAGTGTGGGAGACAGACCTTCTGCATTCCTTGTCGTTAAAGATTTGGGTCATCAATTTGGCAGAATAAAGGTCAGAAAGGAGCAGAAAGAGGCAAGATAAAGATCAGAAGCAAGCTTGCTGAGAAATGCTGCGACCTTTTTAAAGCCTCGCCTTCTTTCTCAACCACTCTGCCTAGGGGCTTGTTGGTGCCCTACTGTTTGGGGATGAAGTTCCCTTTGGCTACTGAGGGTGGTAGGGGTCCAAGAACCCCGACTGTTGCCACAAGTAAGTCCCCCACTGCTGGATTGCTGAGATGTGGTCAGAAGCCCACCCCTTTCTTAACCACTCTGTACACTGGCCTTCTGGCGCATTACTGGTTGGGGGATGATGCCCCTTCACTGCTGAGGGTCATTGTGGTCAAGAACCCCTATAGTTGCCACAAGTAAGTCCCCAACAGCCAGATTGCTAGGTTGTCATTAGAGGCCCGCCCCCTTTCTCAATCTAACTGCACAGGGCCTCCTGGCATACTACTGGTTGGGGGATGAAGTCCCTTCGCTGCTGAGCATAGTTGGGGGCCAAGAACCCCCATTGTACGACAAGTAGGTCCCCCACAACAGGATTGCTGAGACCACGTCAGAGACCTCTGCCCTTTCTCAAACACTCTGCACAGGGGCCTCCTGGCGCACTACTGGTTGGGGGATGAAGTCCCTTTGGCTGCTGAGGGTCTTTGGGGGTTAAGAACCTCTATTGTTGCAACAAGTAAGTCCCCCAAAGCCGGATTTCTGAGCAGTCATCGGAGACCCCGCCCCTTTCTCAACCGCACTGCAAAGGGCCCAGGTCCCAGGTCTCCTGGCACACTACAGGTTGCAGCCGCAGTCGCTCACGCTTGATTGCGAGTACCAATGGCACAAAAAGATTCTGGTCCATTTAGGAGTATGGAGTTAATCAGTGACTCCATGTTCTCCATAGAATGCAGAGTTGCAGAATTCTACTTACTCCATCACCAGAGCTGTATTTTATAACCAGGCCGAGGTACCATTCACAGACCCACTCAGAGACTCACGCAGCTACTCCCCAACCCACACTGACACTGCCACATGGCCCCCTCCTAAAAAGAAATAAAAAAAGGATGGCCAGGCCCTGGGGGAGGGGGTACCCAAGGCCCAAAACAAGGAAAAAGAAGGAGGGGGCCACAAGTCCCCCTTCTTAAAAAAAATAAAAAGACTGGCATCGTGCCGGAGGCCCCGCCCTCTCCCAGAAACACTCTGCAAACGCGCGCTGTGGTGCGTTTTAAGTTAGGGAATTCATTCCCATTCAATACTGGGGGTCCCTGGGGGCCAACTAGTCCACTAGGTACCTCCAGTATGCACCACAGGGCTGCCTTGCAGAGAGGTGATCCAAGGCCACGTCCCATTTCACACCTCTCTGCAAAGCAGCTCTGTGACGCTTACTGGAAGTACCTGGTGGGCTAGTTGGACCCCAGGGACCCTCAGGATTCAATGGTGCTTAATCCCCCAACTTACAACGCACCACTGGTTGCGTTTGCACAGTGGTGAAGGGTGGGGGCGGTGTCTGTTGTGACATTTGTGCAAACATGCCCTGTGGCGTCTTTTAAGTTGGGAAATTAATTCCCCTTCAATCCTGAGGGTCCCTAGGGGCTAACTAGCCCACCAGGTACCTCCTGTAAGCACCACAGGGTTGCATTGCAGAGAGGTGGTCTGAGGCCATGCCCCTTTTTACACCTCTCTGCAAAGCAGCTCTGTGGCGCTAGCCAGTCATGAGTGATGTCACCGACCATGTCATGAGTGATGTAATATGTGATGTCATCAGCAGTGCATTACATGCGCAAGTTATAGTGAGTCCAACTAACTATAACGTGGAATTTCATTGGTTATATGTCAGTAAAATTTCCAGCTAACTATAACTGGAGCGAAGCTGAATACAGGTTGACAGTGGGCTGAGAGCGTTGAGGGCGATGTGCCAGGCACGCTCCAACACCCCTCCCGAGACCCATGGTGCAAGTAGCGCCAGTTTTTAAAGTGCTGAGACACTCCTGATTTTGGAGTATTTTTGGATCGAGCTACTTGCTCTCCTTTTTTTCAAGCACTTTTTCACCTTTATAATTTTCACTTTCACGCCCCCAGGTTAGGGTGGACGATTAGAGAGTCCATACCGCCGGGGTATAGTCCTGATGAATGCCTTGGTAAACTTAAACCACCCATATGGCAGAAACATGTTGACTGACTGATTTATTGTATTTCTCTGAATTTAACCTATCCTAAACCTTGGCAATTAATTCAGACACATAATACCTGTTATACGTGTCTTAGGGATCACCTATTAAACTTTTTTTACTGATACCCTCTTAGACACTTTTAATTTTATTTACCCTCACAACACGCCCCTCTTCACACAACCAGCTCCGCAGTCTTTCTGGCGTTGTAGCACACCAAAGAGGCACTCGGCCTCTTTGGTGGGGCCCAGTGATGAAGCATGACACTGACTAGGTCGGTGTGTGAGGGCCTTCCTATTCACCCTAAGTGAGTGTGTGATCCTTATCTTTCTCGCTCCATAGTTAAGAATTAGCATTTAAAAAACCTTGGAAATTCACTGAAAAAACCAAAGGTTACAGGAATGTTATAGTTAGGAAATAGAATTAAAAAAACCTTGGAAATTCACTGAAAAAACTGATATTACAGAGACATTATAGTTAGGCTCAGATTTCAGATTACAGCGTAATCAGCGATGTTATCAGTGATGTCACTGAACATGTCATGAATGATGTAATATGTGAGGTCCTCTACAGTGCATTGCGGGGGGGGGGGGGGGTATGAGTTATAGTTAGGTCACTAACTATAAAGGCTGAATTTCTCAGGTTTTGTACAAGTGAAACCTGAACCTAATTATAATGCCTCTGTAACCTTTGCTACTTTCAGTGAATTGCTAAGGTTCTTTCTATTCCATTCCCCAACTATAATGTCCCTGTAACATTTGTTTTTTTCAGTAAATATATCTATATATAAATATATTTAAAAAGGCAGGCTATTTGAAAATGTCAATGGAAAATGAATGACGTTTATGTGTTTAAGCACTTATGTTCAATACCACAAATATATATTTATTTCTGTCCTACAATCTTTTTTTTTTAATTTATAGCAAGTCAAACGAAAAGGAGAACATATTTTCAGCCAAGTATGTTTTTCAGTTCATGCTCCGTCAGATATTGTCCATTTAGGCAGATTAATGTCGACGGAGCGCGCGGAACAGCTTTCCCTGGGGCTGGAGATCTGATGTCAGTGGAACGCGAGTCCAATTACACTCGGAAGGATGGATTACATGTTTTACTTCAGGTTGTGTCAAGAAAGGCCGATTGACCCAGTGTCAGCTACACAGACAGCCCCCCGGATTATGGCAGGGATTCATCTGCTCTTTAATAAATAAGGAATTGTTAATTCTCAGAAGCACTGCCTATTCTAGAGCTGATTTGTGTATAGCACGAACCAATAGCATTCCTTAAAAATACGACCTTTTAAAACCCCCAGATCATGACAAACTGAATGACTCTTAATGAGAAAATGTAACATTTTAGCCCCTTCGGTTGCTTTCCCGAAAGACACTGCTTTTCACACTTTTTTCACAATGAATTTATGTCCGTCGCTACTGGGATTCACGCCACAAAAGCAAGGCCAGAAATGTCCGAGGAAGTCGCTCTGTTAGACGCAGAAGCACTTTCGGGTAATTTTATTCATGCATTACATCACTGCGATTCAATGGCTATTTTTCCACTTTACACCGTTGCTGTATATTTGCATCTCTCCTCCCTTCCAATTTTTACATTTTATTTGTAAAATCGCCAGTGGTTTTCTTTACGATGACAACTGTTTCCCAAATATTGACACGTTATCAAATTAATCGAGCTGGGCTGCTTTGAGTTTACAGGGTTTCATTTTCGTTGTGCGCTTTCAGCAGAAAGTATTCACGTAAAAAGTCAAGACATATAAAAAAAAATATGAGTATCAACATCATTAAGTCTCTTGAGGAGAACTCCTCAGTCTATCTAAGGGATGGCAATAGGGGAAACAAGAAGCGTGAGGGTCCTGCTTTAGAGGGAGTGTGTTTGCAAATCTGTTAGTCCTACTGTCGATGGAATATAAACTAGTGGTGACCCTGCTAGTGACATTACCACTACTGCAGGATGATTTTACTATCAATAGAGAATGAGAGTATTCTACTGGTGAACAGATTGCATGTCCCACCCTACCCTTCAATCAGCCATAAACACTTCAACCTTATGTAGTCATATTTAATTGTATAATGTCTGTCAAACGATTTCCGAATTCTCCATTTTGTTCTCTTTTATTAACTTGTTACAACCTTCGTCCCCTCTCCCTCAACGCATTTCTCGTGTAGAGTATTTAAAGAGAGAGGAAAAAAAGTCCCACAGTGCAAAAGCAGACCCTTTACCAACAACACATTCAGGTTCCTAGACGAGATTTTCCAATTATTCTCTCTCTGGAGTTGCAATGTTCTAATTTTTGATTACCAGAAGCAGATATGTCGAACAGGGTAAAGAGATGCATCTGTTTCGCCATCTGTTTCTCGCTTCAATTATTTCCAGAACTTTCATTCTGGTGAGATAAAAATTCTTCTTTATTTAATTTCTTGAAATATTGATAAGTATCAGTGAGTGCTAATATGTAAACTCAAAAAATAATTTCTCAATGCAAGATATTTTAAGCCCAATTCTTCCATTTATTTTTTGTCATTTATGTTGTGACACATGGGTTCAGTTATTCTCTCAATTGCAGTTTTATTCACCATGTGGAAAAAAATTCTGTACTGGAAAGCAGCTTTCATTGGTAGCTTAGGTTTATTCAAGAATTCCACTCATCTTTTTTGATAAGTGTGATGGGTATGCTCAGATGTGAGTCCCGCACTCTATTGTACTGAAGCTGCACATCACTGATGACGCACGATTAACGGGAAACTGGTCTGCAATTGATTGTGGTGCTCCTGTGTGGAGGTGACTTAGCCTGAATGTTTAAGCTGGACTGTTCCTATTGGAACAGGGGTGAGTCTGGTTTGCTTTTGGTATATCCCTGTGTGCAATGGCATAGCAGGGAAATAAATGATGGACTGGCACGTGACCAGAGTAATTACCAGTGTCTGAAATTCTTTCAAGCACACCACGTATCATTTTTAGGCCTGACTTGACTGCACAGCTGTCACCAGACTTGATGAAAAAGAGCTCACGGGAGTAGCACAAAGAGGGACTACGGCTCCCCCTACGAGTGGGTTCACCTGAGTATAGCTTTTGATTTGGCAAAAGCTCTGTTCTTCAACAGAAAAAGGAGCAAAATAACAATGTTCACAAGGAACTTATTTATCAAAACAATACAGTAGCTGCAAGAAAGTATAACTTGCTTAAATTAATTAAAAACATTAGCAATCAAGCTGGGGGTCGCGTAACTATTTTAAGCAAGTTATACTTTCTTGCAGGTACTGTATTGTTTTGATAAATGGGTTCCTTGTGATCAGACACTGTTACATTTTTTATTCTTCTGTAAATTTTATGCCAGATATACTAAACAGTATTTAATTCCTTATTTTAAGGCGCATGTTATCATTGATTTTAACCTGGCTTTTCATGAAATCTTGCAACTAGGAAGTGATGATGTGATTTATCGAGTAAGCTTATTTTTGCAATCCGCGGTACGCTCGCGATCCGCTATGAATACACTGTAGAATATGCAAATTCTCTTTAAATTGCTTTCTTGCACATGTATTAACGGTTTTATTCGAACTAGCAAATTTATAAATTGTCTTTTTGCACTGAGTCTAAAGTTTACATATATGCGAATTTGCACAATGTTATTATTTGTCTTTTTGCGCAACGGTTAACCCCTTTGATGCGGCGCAAATACCCCTCCCCAGTGCTGCGCTGTCCATTGGAACTAGTGCTGAATTGACGTCCAATGGTCGTGCGCAGCACTGGGGAGGTAGTGCACGCGACGACCGTTGGACGTTTGCAGCACTGAAGGGGTTGAAGTGGAACTAGAAGAGTTATAAATTGCCTTTTTGCACTGATATGTTTACATATATGCGAATTTGCACAATATTATTGCTTGTTTGGTTGTATAATGCATTTATGGCACTTCTTGTACTTTATTGCTACCTTTGCACATCAGACTTTTATTATTAATGATGTTTGACTTGAACAAAGCCAACCTTATTTTTCCCGTTTGTCCTATTGGTGGTGATGATTTGCACTTTTATGGATATTTTTATCCGAATAAAGACCTTTTGACTTGACTTGACTCAAGTGACTGCGCACAATCGACGTTTGAGCTTCCCGCTGCCTGCCTGCAGCCTCTCTACCCCACCCCTTCATAACTCATCATAGCCCAGAAATCGCCCCCTGTGACGAATTGTGACGCCCACCGCCCATTAGGAGACGGGGCGGGCTGTTGCAATGGAGCAAGAAACCCTCGGTCCTTCGCTCTCCTAAGGGGAAGGCAGCGGATAGTAGTAGTGTGCATGTTCAGGCTGGTAATCAAAATGACCATGCCCAAAACCGAACATGCACACTATTACTGCACTCTCAGACAACAACTGCTTCTTGTTGTCTGACTAGTGTCAGTCACCACCAAGTGTGTGTGCCCGGGGTCAGGTGCCGGCCCAGAACAGCTGTGCGACTCGAGTTTCACTTTCTTTTAACACAACCATCAGATTAGATTGAATGAACTTGATTGAACTTCAATCTCGTTCGTCACATTGAATGAGTGATGAATGGGACCTGGGGCCATGGTAGCATCGTGGCAGGTGGGGCAACGCTCCAGTGCCCAAATGGACTCACCACCCATGCTCTAATTACGTGGTCACAGCCATGTCAGTCTTTACTTTATCAAACTTTACATCTGGTATCATTATATCATGGTAAGTACATCAGGAATACTTTTACCTTGTGTTTTTAACATTTGAAGTGCCTATACTTTGAAGATATGTTTAAAAGTATTAGTTCGAGATTTTTTGATTTAAAACCCAAAAGTTAATTTTGTCATACATTTCAATTACATTTTGTTTAAAATTACATCACTAATAATATATTTAATTTACTTTAAAAGTATTTCAAAATATATTACATTTAATTAATTAATTTATTTGATAAACTGATTTTAAATTATTCTTTCTTGAACCCCAAAAACCCATTAACAACCCATAATGCTACCCTTTCCTGTATCCTGAAAACTCCTTACTACCACTTAATGAAACCCTTCCCTGAACCCTAAGAACTCCTTATGACCGCGTGATGGTATCCAGCCCTGAACCCCAAAAATCTCTAACGACCACTTGCTGCAACCCATTACAGAACCCTAAAAATCCCTTACTATCCTTCCCTGAACCCTAAAACCTTACTACCCCAGAGTGTTACCCTTCCCTGAACCCTAAAAACCATTTAGTCTTCCCTTTAATGCCATCCTTCTTTGCACCCTAAAAAACCCTTATTAACTCTAAATGCTAACCATCCTGTGGCTCTAAAAATATGTACTACACCTTAATGCTATCCTTCCCGAGCCCTAAGAAATCCTTACTACCCCGTAATGCTACCCTTCTATGAAACGTAAAAATGCTTACTACCCCTTAATGTTACCCTTCCCTGAACCCAAAAAGCTTTACTACCCTTAATGCTACCCTTCCTTGAACCCTAAGTAACCCTTACTACCCCTTTATGCTACCCATCCCTGAACCTTAAAAATACTCGCTATCCCTTAACACTATCCTTCTGTGAACCCTAAAAAATCTTTATGGTCCTTAAAGCTACCCGTTCCTGGAAGTGGAAACACTTTCTTACCTTTAATGCTACCCTTCCTTAAACCCTAAAATCCCCTTCATCTAGTCCTTAATGCTGCCCTTCATTGAACACTAAAACCCCCTTACTACACCTAAACACTATTCATCCCTGAACCCTAGAAATACTTACTACCCCATAACGCTACCCTTCCTTGAAACCCCAAAAACCTGTATTACCCCTTAATGCTACCTGAATAGTGAATGAATTAAATTTGCGAACAACCAACGTTATGGATACAAAGTCACAGCAGAGTAAGTAAACACAATTGTATAGTGGTTTTGGGCAGGTAGGGGAGAATTGTGAGCAAGTAAGGGAGGATTGTGTATATGGCAAGCACGTGTTGACATGGTTAAACTCGAACTAAAGTACCATGTTAGCAGGGCAGGTAATTGTGTACAAAGGAAACTATGGACATGTCAAGCATATGTTGCTCACACTCAAAGTAACATATTAGCAGGGCATGTGATTGTGTAAGAAGATAACCAATGTGTTAAGGTCATGCTGGTAAATTTAACCAAGGAGACAGGGAGAAGGCTTGCGACAAAACGGATATATGAATATAAAAGGCACTTGTTAGAGGAGGTGAAGAGAGCTTGTGACTTGAGCAAAGGAATCGTCCTGGGTGGAGTCATGCAGATGAAGAGCTCTCCTGACAGTTATGGGATAATGATCTTTTTACTGTTGTTGCCGTGCGTTTGAAGCCTGTAAATCGAAACTATGTAAAACTTATTTGTTGTGCATTCATGGTATTACGCATATGTTTTCTTAATCAAGGGCTGGGCTAAAATGTAATGTAATTTCATTTAATCAAATGTAATTTAACAACACACCATCCTCTGAATCATAAAACGTCTTATTACCCCTGAAAACTCCCTCAGGGACTCTGCCTGCTGAAAGAAAGTGGAGCCTAAGTGTGAACACTTGTGAAAAGAATTTGAAACTAAATTACTGATTACTCCAGCAATTCCTCACGTCTAAGGGGACCTTTAGAGTCCCACTTCTTTACTTTTATTTCTATCATCACCTCCCTCCCCACTGTTATCAAAGCTCCTCGTATTAGTGTCCCTAGGGATAAGTTGCAGGGTGATAAAAGGGATGCCATTATAAAGCCGTTAGTCGTGTTGAGCAACACAAAAAAATAACCTCTTTACAGATTTAAAAGAACATTTTAAGGCATCAGCAGAAGAACTTTCAGGAATGCGATGGAATACATTTTGTTGTTTATACCATGTGGAGCTGTGCAGCATTGCTATTTGGGGAAAATGAGCATCAACCACTGATGGAGATAGTTATAGACTCTATCTATCTATAATTCATGGGATTTTGAAATCCCTGTCCTAAAAAGCAAGTTTTGTTACGTTACTTTGCACAATGACAAGCAGAAATGAGATTTCTATGGCAACGTGCTTATTTGTTGCACTGATTAGATAGTTATAGAAGTTAGAATCTACTGCCTTAAAAAAAAACGGACTTGTATTAAGTTGCTTCTAATATTGTTATATTCCCTGGTTAGGCCCATGTAGTGAAGCAGCTTATTTCTTACATTGTCCTCACAAATAAGATTTTCAACTGTGACCTTTTGCACATATTTGCGTGCACGACAATGTTCGATTAGTTTCACTGAAACTAAACTTGTTTACACATCTAGCTTCATACAACATTATCGCAATGTCCTGCACATCATGAACAAGGTTCCGTTCTGCACTATGTACAAATGTCATCACTATCTTCATCCACGGGGTGACAGGGCTACCTACATATCAATGACATCACTAATTTATATGCACAACACGAGGCTGCTTTCCATTATAAAAGATGAACATCCCAATATATTAGCAGAGGAGGCACCTCTGCAGACACAGAGGGTCGTGCATGCTGAGAAATCACCATGCAGAGGTCTGCCATCTTGTGAGGGGTGTCCAGTTTGTGACCAAGACAGGGTCCTTCATTCTCTCACATCAGGTAATGGGGTTGGATCATCCCCTGGGGGGATTCTTGGCTCTACACCTGCACACACTCCAGGTACACTTAGAGTAGCGTTTGCATAGTAGGAGTACACTCAATTACTGCCTTGTTTTATATGCCTGCATATACATATATATGTATTGTTTTAGAACCATGGTAGAACTAAATCTACTATTTACGCTTTTGGGGCTTGTAATCACGTTTATCTGCTTCTGTCTACTAATCATTGCAGGACAAGTATTTTATGCAAAAACAAAGTTGGTTCAATAAATTTTATTGAAAATGTCCCACTGTGTATTCTCTGTATATTTATCGGAGAATAAGTAAGCACGAGTGACTGATGAAAAGGGTCTGCACTGTTTCCATGATCCCTGAGTGGACAAGGTTGTCATGTTCAGTGGGTGCCAGAAACCATTCGCTCCCTGATAGGTTAGAGGGGCTTACGGTGGCGCTGTCCGAAATCAATCTTGACACCAAGCCCTAGTATTATGTTGCCCAAACAAAGCGCAGATCCTACGGATTAGTAGGAACTACACAACAATATCAGCATCAGCATCAGCAGAAGAACTTTCAGGAATGCGATGGAATACATTTTGTTGTTTATACACTGTGGAGCTGTGCAGCATTGACATTTGGGGAAAATGAGCATCCACCACTGATGGAGGTAGTTATAGACTCTATCTATCTATAATTCATGGGATTTTGCAATCCCTGTCCAAAAAAGCAAGTTTTGTTACGTTACTTTGCACAATGACAAGCAGAAATGAGATTTCTATGACAACATGCTTATTTTTTGCACTGATTAGATTGTTATAAAAGTTAGAAGCTACTGCTTTTTTCTTTGTATTGCTTTTATAAAAACCAATAAAAATGTATTGAAATTAAAAAGCATGTTGCTAAATACATACGGGGGCTTATTGGGAGCTTTCTCCCTGCTTTCTTTCACCAGACTAAGAGTGTCTCTCACAGGGTGCACATACAGCAGCTCAACCTGGCTGAATCCCAGTCCTTTATGCAGTATCTCTTTGTATGGAAAGTGAAGGCATGGCAAGAGGACAAGAGGACATCCCACTTACGCCTTATGGAGTCTGATTAACCCATTAATCATGCCTTTCAGGGTCCGGTTGAATCTCTTAACCAACTTTGGGGGCGGTAAGGGGTGGTGAACTTGTAGGTTACACCACACTGTTCCCACAGAGACTTCATATATGTGTATATGAAGTTGGCACCCTGGTACAATACCACCTCTTCGGGGAAACCCATGTGGGAAAACATCCCAATCAAAGCCAGGCCCACTTCGGGGGCCATCATTGTTCTCAGAGGTATAGCCACCGGGTAATGGGTGGCATTGTCCACCAAGACCAAGATAAACCTGTTGCCAATGGCTGTTATGAGTTCCAGGGGCCCCACAGTGTTGATACCCACCCACTATAAGGGGTGCTCATGACAGGGAAAGGCTTGAGCGGAGCCTTGCATCTCCCTCCACTCTTGCAACTTGCCTGACAAGTTTGTCAAGACCTTCAATGTACATTAGAGTTTCTATGCATTTGGGACCAAAAGAAGTGAGTAACAGGCCTTTTAATGGGTATGTCCTCCTCCAAATGTCTTGCCAAAGGCACAGAATGAGCCAGACCCAGTAGGAAGGCTCTGAATTGAAAGGGTGCGACCAGCACATGGGCTGCCCCAGGCTTAGCAACCTTAGGCTCACTATACGGAAGATCATCCTCCCAGTAATTCTAATGTGATCCAGACTCCTTGCCAGCTGACTGGTCTGCAGTCATCTGCTGCAGACTCTTAGGAGTAGGCATTTTTTCTGCTCCCTGCAGAATTCCTCCCTGGTGGGACCCCCCCCTTATTTCGGCCAATGGGTCAGTTCAGGCGAGTCTATTTTAAAGACTTGTGTAGCTCTTGCATCAGGAACAACCTCCAAGGGCCCAGAACTGGATCTGACACCACTTGGCATGTCAGAACTCCCAGAAGTTAAGTTCAGGGATGCTGCAGGTGACATCTTTGATGGCCCTGAGACGTCATAACAGGAGGCAAGCACACACAAGCCCACAGCAAAGTCCAGTCCTTTTCCACTCCAAAGCAAAAGCAGTAACTGCAGGCCAACCCAGGACAGCAATCCGCAGAGAACGGGTAGTACTAATTCTTACAGCTCTTCAGCTCTTCTCCTTGGTAAGTCCTCCTCTTGATCCAGAAGTGCTTAGGGGTTTTAGGTCCAATACTTATACCTCTTTTGGCCTTTGAATTAGGCATTCTTCAAAGGATTGTCTTTGTAGTGCACACGTTCTTGTACTGCCTTGTCTTTGCTCCAGACACACTCCAGTGGGGTGGAGATGGCATTGTGAGAGGAACAGCACAGCCCTATTCAGGTGTGTGTGACAACTCCTCCCACCACTCTGCCTCAGGAAGGCCCATCAGGATATGTAGGGCACACATCTACTCCGGCGGATGTTTCTGCAGGTAAGCGCAATGGGGTGGGATGGGGTGGGAGGGGAGGGAGTGGGTGGAAGTTTCAATCAACAGAATATTGTAAATAAATAAATAGATCCGCTTACCTTGCGCTTGCTGCATCGCTGACTCACCAAATCTTGGAAAGAATCCACGGATGAAGCGTGTCTACCATAATGATAGTATGGCTGAGTTATTTCTGCAGGGGTTTTATGTGAGTCAAGGAGGGGGCAGTTTTTTTCAGACATTCCAATTTTCTTTCTCTATGCGCTCGGGACACGATTATGCTCATTTAGAAGTTTATTATTTGCTCTTTCAACATAAATTGTATGTCACAAAAAAAAAAATCTGCTTTCACTTTATTTGATGGCAATGTTATAATAAAATGGAGTCTGGCTGCTATGATACATTGATATTCTGTTAGTGTTCTTGCACAATTTGTTTGCATATAACAGTTCTTTGAAAACACAATGACAAAGCGAGCAGTATGTTTTTCAATGACTCATGTTGTTCTTTGTTGTCTAATATAAGCGCATTTCATGCAAGGAAATGCCTTATACTGCTCAAGGTTACTTCTTTGAAAGCCATAAAAAAGCCGACTATTTGGTCTGATATCATTTTAAACAGTTCTTCGCAAACAGTACTTTGGATTATTTATAGATTATTTTATGTTATTTTGCCTTTCTATTGATGGCTATATTTCATTCGTGTTATTGAACGTGCCCACAGCACACACACCATTGCATCATTTAAACCGTATACTCCCGGGGAGACACCGGGAAACTTACCTGAAGCCGCCGCAACGCACAGGACGCCACAGCCAGCCAGGCGCCATTGTCTACGCCGCCACCGCCGAGAGTCACCTTCACTGGACTCAGGAAGCGCCGCCGCTCCGGGACTACGAATCCCGGCAGCCTACGCGGCGGCGCACGCAGTGACACCGCGAGGGCGCCAGGGGAGGTGCTCAAAAGCGCACCAGGACCGGCGGAGCTTTGGGAGACACCGGGAAACTTACCTGAAGCCGCCGCAACGCACAGGACGCCACAGCCAGCCAGGCGCCATTGTTTACGCCGCCACCGCCGAGAGTCACCTTCACTGGACTCAGGAAGCGCCACCGCTCCGGGACTACGAATCCCGGCAGCCTACGCGGCGGCGCACGCAGTGACACCGCGAGGGCGCCAGGGGAGGTGCTCAAAAGCGCACCAGGACCGGCGGAGCTTTGGGAGACACCGGGAAACTTACCTGAAGCCGCCGCAACGCACAGGACGCCACAGCCAGCCAGGCGCCATTGTCTACGCCGCCACCGCCGAGAGTCACCTTCACTGGACTCAGGAAGCGCCGCCGCTCCGGGACTACGAATCCCGGCAGCCTACGCGGCGGCGCACGCAGTGACACCGCGAGGGCGCCAGGGGAGGTGCTCAAAAGCGCACCAGGACCAGCTCCGCGGGACGCGAGCGGGACGCCCGGAGCGAAGCCCGGGCAAAGGGTGGGCCCTCTACGGCCCTCATCGGCACGAAGAGGCAGGAGCAGGGCCGAGAACGCTGTCCATTTTAATTAAGTAAGTGCTGTTACCCCTCCAACTCCTATATTTGTCTGGACCTTCACATTGTTTGTCATCCAAAGGACTACCTTTGCTTATATCAACATGACTAAAGCCAAAGCATCTTCTGCTCCACTAAATACAATAGAAAATTACATGGTACAAAAAGTTGCCAAAATTAACCAGGATAGGAGGTCATCTTTGGGTCTTAGCTATTCGCCGGACTTGCTTATCGACAATACACCTCCACTAGTCTCAGTTCTGGACATTAGTAATGAGGTTTTTCAAATCCCTGATACTAATTCACTGACCCAATTATTAGTTGAAATTAATGAACCTGTTCCCGAGTGTACTATTGATGCTGAAACTAACACCATAGAGGAGGAAGCCCCCACACCGGTGCCAGCCCCTAGAGTAACGAAAAATAAGGGTAAAAATATACCAAAAAGGGGCGGACTTAGATCAGGTAAAAAGTGTCCTGAGGCCTCCTCCGAGGATAAAAATGGGGACGACACTGGGAATAATGGGGGAGGTGGAATCCATCTAGACGAAGATCAATTCAAAAAGCTACTGAACGCCATAGATAACAAAATTAAAACGATCACTAAACCACTCTTAAGTAAAATTGACCTGCTCACAGCAGAGGTCACTAGATTGGGATCGCTTCTGCAAAAAACAATAACAGAAACACCTAGGTCTGTTCCAACAAACTTGGCAATGGCAGTCCCTATAAATACTAAAACCATAACTTGCCCAGATAGTGCCGCAAGCACTTCCCAAAACATCATGCATCAATCTGGACAAGGGGGAGAAGGGATGGGAACTCTAAATCCAGTTCCTAGGGTTGAGGATCCAACTGGGCCTGTTATCAGAAATACCAACGAGTTAGAGAATATAGACAAGGGTCCTGTAGAATTAGTAGTGGAAGCTTCCCCATTAATACTGGTTCTAGCAAATGTTCCTCAACTAGAATCAGGACAAGAGGAGAATATCCCTTCTTTGATAAACAAATCACTTCATTGGTTATCAAAGAACATGGCTTTTAAACCAGGAGGCAGGGACCAGCTGGCACAGGAAGTAGTAAAAGCTAGAAGGGTCGAATGGATTGGGGGTGGCATTAAAAAGTTTAGGGGGGATTGCGTGGTGTTGCACCTCTCAGATCCTGAAGTCCTACCAAACATACTAGCAAATATATACCCCCCTCAGCGAAGATCTACAGAAATAGTGCCATTAACGCTGGATTTCTTTTACATAAAAAAGGGAAATACTATAAATCCAACGTTGTTGTGATACGGCGGCCCCACATACCCGTCACACACCACGGTATTGCAGTCCTTCCCGTACGACAGGGAACCCGGCCAGAGCGTCCACAGTAGCAGCCCAACCCACCAAATGTCCAACCCTCTGTCCTCTGTTCCAGGACCCAATCCGGAACGGCGGAAACACGGAAGCACTACCTCCTGACCCCGGAAGTACCTCCCCCTAACGTGATCCGGACACTAGAAATACCGGACCCAGGAAACAGTCCGGCGTCGGATTGAGCTTGTGGCAGGAGACCCCGACTGGAGCGGTGAAGGAGAGGACGAGTGGAGAGGAAGAGGACTGGTCCGAAGATTGGTGGAGTCCACCGGAGGTTGCTGGGGAGCGGCCGCAACTCAACTTGGAGAGTTGCGGCGGAGCGGGTGAGTGATACGGAACCCCTCCGATAGCACATTAGGTGCAGTGTAAATAACTCCTTTCTGTAAAATTGAACTACCCTTTAGGCTCACGTCGTCACTCGGAGCACTGTATAAATATTGTAAAGCACTCCTCCACTTTGTAAAGAAACCCTCTAATCCTCACGTCCCACCACCCTACACCCCTACTACTTCTCGATACCCAGCTTGTGTCCACCCCTACCCTGACCCTACCGTCCCCTCCTCACGTTCGTCCTCTTACCCCTCACAGTCCCCGGTGCTGGTAATAGGGATTCGACGAGAGAAGTCCGGCAGGACTAACGGCTCCTTTCTTTTCTTTGTTTTCCTCCCGGTACCTCCGAGGACATCCCCAAGAGTAGAAGACCCGGAGAGCCCGCTGACAACGTTACCGGACCTGAACCCTTCTTCCACCCGAGGAGCTGTGCCTTTCATTTCTGGAACATTGACTCTTGCTAATCACCCTGTTTTGAGCAAACGTACGGAAATAAACCAAACATTGCCCACTATATACGGCCTCCACGCTTGGTATTCCGGTCCGCCACACCCCCACGCACACAGTTGTTAAAAACTAAATGGAACCCTGTATTAAGAAAAGCCAAATGTCCGCCAAACAAAAATAACTGGGGAATTACGCTAGAAAACAGGTTTTCTGCCATATCAGGATTGAGCCAATGTGATTGACTGGGTAACCAGATGGGTGTAGGGCAACTAAAGTTTATAGAGGTTCAGCATGGGAATCCTAGTTCCGCTATGGTAGAAACAATAGATCGTAGGATACTCGACCCTGGAGACTATACCACTAAACCAGGTAAGAACAGCTCATTTGCTGCCCAACCAGGTATTAAATTGGTTGAAATAAGGTTCCCTCCTGGTGAGCCTTCCCCTAACCTGACTACTCCCTTAAACAAGAGGAGTATGGAAGGAGAAGGTTCCATCAGGATCATTTCTTGGAATATTGCAGGTATCCAACATAGAATTGAGACCCCGGAATGGTGTGACTTTATAGATTCTTATGACATTGTACTGTTAAAAGAGACATGGTCAGTGTCACCAGTGTTTCGCCTGGGATTCTTAAACTTTCATGTGCCCGCGAAAAAGAATGCAAAGGGACGCCCTTCAGGGGGTTTAACTATATGGATACGGCAAGCTCTGCAATGCACCATTAAGCAGAACCTCATTTCTAACAGCGACCTACTTTCTATACTGCTTACTTGTAACGATGGTTGCAAGTTGGCAATATACAACATCTATGCTAGGGGGACCCCAGGGGGTATACCCTCAGACATAGTAGTAGATCTAGACGCTGACCTAGAGAAGTTATCCACCCAGTATAACATCTTAGTGGGAGGAGACCTAAATACAACATTTGAACCTCTAGGTTGTGAGGACAATGATCTGACATACGAAGAAGACACCAAATGGGGAATTCCTCAGTTAGACATTCCAGTGGTTAAAAAATGGACACAAGTAGCTATTCAGGTGAAAAGCTTATGCCTAGCCAGAGGATTGAGGGCAGCAAATGGCCGTACTCCCTCTGATGCTCAGGGTAGGCATACCTTTGATAACCTAAGATCAAGTAGTAGAATTGATTATATTCTGATAGATGTTAGAGTCTGGAACAAAGTGATCGATATGCAGGTCATATCTAGGCTGGAGAGTGATCACAATCCTTTGTCTTTAACATTCAACCTAGAACAAAAAATAATGACAGAAAATTTAGCTAGTAACCTTATGACTTCAGATATTGTTTCAACAAACAACGCTCGTCATGTTAGATGGACAACTTTAGTAGCCAATGCAGAGGATAGGCAGGTCCTTGAGGGGCTAGTTATGGATGAAGTTGCCAGACTGCAGGTTTTAATGAATGATGAAAATTTTAAAATGATAATTGAAGAGTCACAGCCAATGTTTTTTGCCAGCATTCAGAAGTTATTCTTGAAAGTGGGCAAGAAGAAGAAGGGTACTGGACAACCCAAAAAAAAGGGTTGGTATGATCAATCATGTAGAGCAGCAAGGCATAACCTTAGTAATGCTCTAAGATCCAAAACGGGAGTTTTGAAAGCTAGGGACGAATATAGGAAAACCCAGGCAAAGGCAAAAAAGCAATGGGATGAGAACCTTTGGTTAGAGCTGAAGAAGGCATGTGCTGACAAACACCAGAAAGAGTTTTGGGCCATATTAAAATGGGGCTCAGGGGGTGTAGCGGAATGCCCAAAAAATCATGTCCCGAAGGAGTCCTGGGTTGACTTCTTTAAACCCCAATATGCTGAATACAGGCCCCCAGGCAGTCCCTCCTCCTGATAGGATATTTTTTGCAAACGGACCATTCACATTAAAAGATGTACATGAGGCAATGGATGGAGTAACCAGAGGCAGGGCACCAGGCATTGATGGTATACCGGCTGACGTTTTTTTATTAGACAGAGATAACTGGTGTAAATATTTTGTATGGCTTGGGAATGCTATCGCACAGGGGGCAAAGATTCCCCCAACGTGGAAAGGAGCAGAAATTATTCCTGTTTACAAAAAAGGAGATAAGGCTTTAGCAAGCAACTACAGGCCAATCAGCCTCATCGACTGTGCCCAAAAATTGATGGGTAGGCTGGTCCAAAACAAGCTTCAAGCCTGGATAGTTGACAAGGACATTCTTTCACCTTATCAAGCTGGATTTCGCCCTTTAACCAGCTCTGTTGACCAGGTGTTTCACTTTTTAACTTTATATTGGAAAAACGTCATCCTGCTAAATGGTCCCCTGTTCGCTGTTTTTGTAGATCTAAAGGCCGCGTTTGATTTAGTTCCCCGCCAAAAACTTTGGGATGTTTTAAGGGATTTAGGAATAAGCCCAGAACTATTAACTTTGCTTGTAAGACTCCACGAGAACAACTATGCCCGGATTAGGTGGGGAGCCCAGGGGGAGGTCATGGAAACTTTCCCTGTGGAGAGAGGAGTAAGACAGGGCTGTGTCCTGGCCCCCACGCTATTCTCCCTCTACATAAACGGCATTGTGGATTTTCTGCAGCAAGTTCCAACGGATGCTCCACTACTAGATGGGAAGCGAGTACCAGTTCTTATGTTCGCGGATGACACTCTGCTGGTCTCGCGGACCCCAAGCGGTCTGCAAAAGACAATAAACGCTTTTGGCGAATTCTGTCGGATCCGGGGCTTAGAAATAAATACATCAAAGACAAAATTCATGAACCTGAATCCCACCAAGAAATTCAAGGGGAAAATGGTTTACAACGGGGCTTTTTTGGAAGAAGTGGATGCCTTTACCTATCTAGGCATCTCTCTGAACGCCAGTATGAATTGGAGATCCCACATGGACTTTGTAATGTTAAAATATAATCAGTTGGCAGGGGCAATAGCCAAGAAGTACAAAACTTCATTTACAAAACCAATACAGCCAACATTGGAGATCTACGGCATGAAAGTGCTGGGTGCATGTCTTTATGGGTCAGAACTTTGGGGTTTTACCAACTTGAATGTTCTATCAGTGGCAGAAAATAAATTCCTGCGGGGCTTAATCGGAGTCCCACAGAGTACCCCCTCCATCCCCCTCCATTATGATCTGGGGAGGAAAAGGATTGAGGACGTGATCAGACTTCGCCCCCTTTTATATTGGAGGCGTATAAAATCTACCCCGGAACTGAGTCACTATGCTGCTGCCTTATTGGATGTTGACAACTCTGATATCTTCCATAAAGTAGTTTGGTTAAAAGAAGTGAGGAAACTACTTCAAAAATTGCACCTTCAACACTTGTGGACAGTAACTGACCCAGATGACTTTCCTTCAAAGAACACATTAAAAAAGTTATACTGGGAAATGATAAATAATGCCGCATTGGTCTCTAGCCAACCTCCTGCCTTGACATTCAAGTTTTTAGAGATAAAAACTCTCCCCATGTTTGAACAGTACTGGGATATAATCTCCAAGCCTCTAGATAGGAAACTGTTTTTCCAGTTCAGAGTTGGCACCCTGCCCCTAAATGCTTTTACTGTCAAATGGTCCCCTGGTAATGTTAACACATGCTCCCATTGTAAATCTCATATAGAAGACATTTTGCACTTTTTATTCGTATGTCCATTATATGCTGCCCCAAGGAATAGGTGGCTGAAGCCGGCATGTAGAAATCTGGGCACAAGGAGATGTGTCGAGGCTTTCAGGGTCTTGAAATCAAATTGTGCCCCTCAACTTGCAATTGCAGTGGCCAAATTCCTGGGATGGGCTTGGATAATACGCACGCGCACTTTAAAACTCCCATGAACTACATGAACTTCCTTTGGCTTGTGATGATACTTTTTTAAAAATAATGTGTAAATTTTATAGATTCTTATTCGCCAACAATGCACTAATGCATGTTATTTAATATGTTTTTTACTGTTAGATTAGTATTTATTATGTTTAGATAGGGATGAAAGCTTTTATGACAATGTTGTCGAATAAAGTATTTAAACTTGACTTGTATACAATCAAAAATCTTTCTACACTATATTTCACTGCTAATAGTGCCGTTTCTGTAGGTCTTTAATAAGGTACATTTGCAACTTGAAACACCTTCCCTTGAGGCTTGATTCGTCCCATTTTTGTGTCAGTTATCAAACTTTCATGGAGACAAAAAAATTGTTGTGTTTTTTTACAGTGAATGCGCACAAAAACATGCAACGTACAGGGCCACACACGACATGCAAACAGAGCACGTCTCCAGTCATCCCTGCACGAACTAATCAAAACGCATTCAGAAACTCAAAAGTACAGGCCGTTATATAAACAGGTCCTCATGTACCCATAAACACACTTACAAAACAAAGGCATGCACATGTTAACAGAGAAATACACAGAGATAAATACACACCTAACCACCCACCCACCGAGAGCCAATACGTTGACATACACACATGGGATCAGAGACAACATCCATACAGATGTTCGTGCAAAGATATGAAGATGAATGAATAGCACAAGTGTGCAGATGAATAAATCAACAGGCTCATGAGTGTTGGGGATATTTGGATGACTGTTTGGTGAGAGGAATGTGAGTGCACACATGGATCGATTGATGAAATCGATCAAAATCACGAAACAGAGTTTGAGACCCTTTAGAACTCGACAAAATGAGCTTGCCAAATACCCAGGGCTCGAGTTGGGGTACCACGCAGGTGGACGGTGTTCCCCCCTCTTATTTTACTGGGAGCTCGATAACTCAAGCACATGGAGACACACATTCACTCTTTGGCCTCTCTGGGGCGAGATCGGAGCCCATTCAGAACGCTGCTCACGCGCTGGCTTCTCTGATGCGATCGCATCTAAGGGGTGAGCGAGGGGAGGCAATGAGTCTGATGGTGCAAGCCACCTTTCGTGATGTCACTTCTTGTTATGACGTCAGCATCCCCCCACTTCTTTTTTTAGGACTTGTGCCCTGCAAATACCAAGACAATAACAAGCATTTAAAATGCAAATAGGTCTCACATTAACGAGGCTTTGAGCTATTGACCCTGTAAATATCAATAGCTTAAATTTTCGCAAAGCGAGACCTATTGAAGTGCAATTGGAATTGTTTGTTTCCAATCGCCCCATGCCACGCTTGCACTTAATAGAGGCCACACCCCTTTCTTTAGTGCAAGCGCAGCATGGTGTGCTTGGAAACAACCCAAAAAAATAATATTTGTAAAGCAATAGGTCTCGCATTTGCTAGAGATTAAGATATTGTCATTTACAACATCTCCTAATTGCAAGACCTTTGGCATTGCAAAGAAACAGCCGCCATTGTTCCGGCTGCTTAGAAAATGAAAGCACGCATCACGTGCTAAATGTTGCTGCAAAGCAATTTGTGCCTGTAGTAAGACAAAACTCATTTAAAAAATTGTGGTACAGATAACACAGACGGTGTATCAGCAGAAGTAAAAGGGCCAGTCCTCAAGGGAGGTTACAAATGAAGATAAGGCGGTTCTAATGAGGGACTAACAAGCCAATTACCGAATCAGAAGTCAGTATTTACAAAGGACAAAGACACAAGTCAATGAAAAATCTGTGCGGAGCCTTAATTGCATACTCTAATACAGCATGCCTTGCAGAGCAGCACATGCTCTGCCCAGGCTCGACCTACAAAAGGCAGGCGTTCCTCGATTGAGCTAATACACAAAAATGACTACGTCTATGCAAAGAATCTAAGGACACAAAAACAACCAGTGATTACGACCCAAAAAACATAACTTTAAACAAACCTGCTAGAGTACATTAAAGAAAAGCAAGTTAACCCCCTCTCTACCAACTATGGGCATTGAGACACATACACAAACATTCCCATCATGACACGTGCTGTGGCTTATGACAAACAACAACTGCAAAGCACAACACACCTCTTTCTCTCTCTCTTGCTCTCTCTTTCTCTCTCTCTATGTCTTTCACGCTCTCTCTCTCTCACTCACTCACACACACACAAACAAAAACACACACCCCCTCATGAGGGCATGCATACATGGTTACAATGCAACCAAATTTGAGGGCAGTTGAAAGTCTCGGCCCAAACATGACCAAAAACTAATAATGATCATGGGGTCAATTGTTGAACAAAACACACACCGAGTATACAGAAAAAATAAAACAGTTTGAACATTTGAGGAAAAACTTATTCATAAGTGAAGCAATACCAAAGGGGATGATGGACGGAGCGCTTGAGCAAATCAAACATTCACGCCCAGTCAACTGATCTGGGTTTAATCCATCACCATTCTTTAGCTCACTCCACCACCCCAGTTCAGACATGGCCATATGCAAATCAGTCTGACCCTGTGCTCATGGGAACAGTCCAGCCCGAACTGTCAAGCCATGTCTTCCCTGGACAGGAAACAAGCATCTTGGGACCGGTGTCGGATTCATAATCCTCATCAGCCAGGCTATCTTGAATCCAGTGGTAGAGCAAGAGACCCACGTCTGGGCATACCCTGCCAACTTAGGGCGAACAAAGCGATACCAGAGGGGATGATGGACGGAGCGCTTGAACAAATCAAACACTCACCCCCAGTCAACTGATATGGGTTTAATCCTTCACCATTCTTTAGCTTACTCCACCAACCCAGTTCAGACATGGCCTTATGCAAATCAGTCTGACCCTGTGCCTCATGGGAACAGTCCAGCCGGAACTGCCAAGCCATGTCTTCCCTGGACCGGAAACAAGCATCCTGGGACCGGCTTCGGATTCATAATACTCATCAGCCAGGCTATCTTGAATCCAGTGGTAGAGTGAGCAAGAACCCAGGTCTGGGCATACCCTGCCAACTTAGGGCGAACAAAGCAATACCAAAGGGGATGATGGACGGAGCGCTTGAGCAAATCAAACACTCACCCAAAAGTAGCGGTACCCTAAAAGAGATGAGGGTTTTTTTCCCCTGCGGGAAGTGGAAAGCGTGCGAAAATAGTAGGAGAGTACTCACCTACAAAGTACCGGGCCTACCAAGAGGTAGAGAAATTAACAAGTTTATCACATGCTCGACCCCTTTTGTAGTGTATTGCCTGTCATGCCCATGTGGCCTTAAATACATAGGCAAACAAAACAGGTGATGGACCGAATGTGGATCAATGTCACACATTCACCCCAGTCCAAAGATCTGGGCCCAAATCCATCGTTTTTTTGCACTCCACACCACCCTGGGATAGACAATGGCGATATGCAAATCAGCTCTGACCCTGTGCCCGATGGGAACAGTCCAGTCCGAACTACAAAAGCCATGTCCTTCCCAGAACGGAATCAAGCATCCGAGGACCGGACCGGTTTCGAGGTAACACCTCTCATCAGCCCGGCTAGCTTGACTCCAGTGGTGTGGAGTGCCTGGGACCCACGTCTGAGCATCCCCAGCGCACTTATGGCGGAATTTGCAACTCCACACCACTGGAGTCAAGCTAGCCGGGCTGATGAGAGGTGTTACCTCGAAACCGGTCCGGTCCTCGGATGCTTGATTCCGTTCTGGGAAGGACATGGCTTTTGTAGTTCGGACTGGACTGTTCCCATGGGGCACAGGGTCAGAGCTGATTTGCATATCGTCATTGTCTAACCCAGGGTGGTGTGGAGTGCAAAAAAACGATGGATTTGGGCCCAGATCTTTGGACTGGGGTGAATGTGTGACATTGATCCACATTCTGTCCATCACCTGTTTTGTTTGCAATTGCCGCCCTAAGTGCGCTGGGGATGCTCAGACGTGGGTCCCAGGCACTCCACACCACTGGAGTCAAGCTAGCCGGGCTGATGAGAGGTGTTACCTCGAAACTGGTCTGGTCCTTGGATGCTTGATTCCGTTCTGGGAAGGACATGGCTTTTGTAGTTCAGACTGGACTGTTCCCATGGGGCACAGGGTCAGAGCTGATTTGCATATCGTCATTGTCTAACCCAGGGTGGTGTGGAGTGCAAAAAAACTATGGATTTGGGCCCAGATCTTTGGACTGGGGTGAATGTGTGACATTGATCCACATTCTGTCCATCACCTGTTTTGTTTGCAATTGCCGCCCTAAATGCGCTGGGGATGCTCAGACGTGGGTCCCAGGCACTCCACACCACTGGAGTCAAGCTAGCCGGGCTGATGAGAGGTGTTACCTCGAAACCGGTCCGGTCCTCGGATGCTTGATTCCGTTCTGGGAAGGACATGGCTTTTGTAGTTCAGACTGGACTGTTCCCATGGGGCACAGGGTCAGAGCTGATTTGCATATCGTCATTTTCTAACCCAGGGTGGTGTGGAGTGCAAAAAAACGATGGATTTGGGCCCATATCTTTGGACTGGGGTGAATGTGTGACATTGATCCACATTCTGTCCATCACCTGTTTTGTTTTAAATACATAGGCAGCACAATTAATAGCGTAAAACTGCGGATCTTGGAACACCAACGGGCAATTACAAATAAAGATGTAACATACCCTGTTGCCCGTCATTTTGCCAAAATGCACCAAAGTAATAGGGATCTATTACAATACTGGGGGTTTGATCATGTGCCTTTACAACCAAGAGGTGGTGACAGACTCCTTAAGTTGCGTAGACTAGAGTCACGCTTTATTATTGATCTAGAAACCAAGACCCCGCAAGGTATGAACAGTGGAGAAGAATTAACAGCACATTTGGGAAAGTAATGCATAGATGAGTATGAATAAATTAATGATGTGGGTTTGCGAATTGTAACTACCTTTTGACTGTATGATGAATTGTTATGAATATGAATTTTGTTTAAGTTTTAATCTTGGTCTACTGCTATTTTAGGTTGTCGAGATGAATGAAATCACAAAAATGTTGACAACCATCCTTAGAATTGTAATGAATTGAAATGTGATTGCTATGCCCCAAAATGAATTAATTGGTCTTAGTTTGGTTTAACATGCAAAATGATGGCTGGTTTGGCGCCGATACACGGCTTTATTGTTGTAAATTATACCGGCCCGTAGCGGCTAATTTGCCGATATACTGCTTTATAATTGTTTTGGAGGTTTTGCGCTGTATTTTCAGCGCTTTCCAATACTTAGATGTATGTATATTACAGCATCATTATGACCACGCGATTTGCATGCGGATTGAGAGGTCTCAAGCCATCATCGCTTTCAATGTATAGGTCGCGATGACGTGCTTAAATGTAGCTACCTTACACACGCTATGTTGAAACACTGACGAAGGATAGACGTCCGAAACGCATTTGTGCACACTTTGCTGTTGCTGGATTAAATAACTTTGACCGCTCACCATGGAGTGCTTCTGCTTTGTTTATGAAAATATAGCGAAGTTCTGAGCTTTGATTGTGACACGCGGTACCGGCGTGTTGGAGCACCAGCCCATGAGTGCCCTGGGATTGTTTGGTACAACTGGAGCTTCAATATAATGTAATACATATATATACTTACTTAATAATATTTACAATTAATTACTCTAATAACTTATGAATTGTTAAAAAAACATTTGAGAAATTATAAATACATACATGCATAAAACAATCATATAAGTAAAAATATCAAAACTATATATAACAAATTAAAAAATGTTTTAAAATAAATTAGACACTACATAAACTAAAACAATAAATATTGGATAGGTTAGGGATAAAAATTAATGATCCAACTCCACAGAGTGGAACAGTAGGGAAAGTGTTGGATAGCAATGGGGTTAAAATTACTATTTCAACTCCAGAAAGTACAACAGTAGGAAAAGTGTTGGATAGCGTAGGGATAAAAAATACTTTTCCAACTCCAGAGGGTGCAACAGTAGGGTAAGTGTTGGATAGCGTAGGGGTTAAAATTACTATTCCAACTCCAGAGGGTGCATCAGTAGGGAAAGTGTTGGATAGCATAGGGGCAAAAATTACTATTCCAACTCCAGAGGGTGCAACAGTAGGGAAAGTGTTGGATAGCGTAGGGGTTACAATTACTATTCCAACTCCAGAGGGTGCAATAGTAGGGAAACTGTTGGGTAGCATAGGAGTAGAAATTACTATTCCAACTCCAGAAGGTGCAACAGGGGTAAAAATTACTATTCCAACTCCAGAGAGTGCAACAGTAGGTACAGTGTTGGATAGCGTAGGGGTTAAATTTACTATTCCAACTCCAGAGGGTGCAACAGTAAGGAAAGTGTTGGTTAGCATAGGGGTCAAAACAACTTACTAATATTTAAAATAATAATTTTTGGGTAAAAAATAACAATTTAATTACTAAATTATAACAAATCAATTTACTATACCAATAAATAATTAAAAGAAAATACCAATTAATAATTAATTACCAATTAAAATAAATACAATTAAATGAGAATTATTACAAATTTCTTAAATAATAATAAAATAAAATAAAAATCAATACAAAAAACAATAATTTTTAAAAAACATTTCGCAATTAATAATTAATTATCAATAATTTATTGGTAAACACAAATACATTTAAAAAAATCAAATGCAATAACCAATTAATATTTAATAAACTATTAATTAAAAATAAAATAATTATTAAATATGTATCACCAAATAATAATTGATTAACAATAATTTGATTATCTATACTCAACACTAAAAAAATATTTACCTAATTACAATTAAATTACTTCCCGCCCTATTACCCTATAACCTTACAACACACTTCAATAATAAATGACTACACTTAATATAATTACCAATTAATCAATTAACAAAAATGAATTACCAAATAATACAAATTTATTACCAGATAATAAAAATTAATTACCAATTTATAATTAATTAACATACAAATATTTATCAATACCAATAAATAAAAATTACATATTTAATTAATTACAATTAAATTACTTCCCACCCTATTCCCCTATAAACCCACAACCCGCTACAGAACTCAAATGCAAAATTTTATTACAAATATTTAATAATTCCTAAAAAATATTTAATTATTTCCTATAATTTAATTAATTCCCACCCTATTCCTCTATAAACCCACAACCCTCTCTGGTACTAAAATGCATATTTTACTTAAATAAATTATTACTAACTTCTAAAAATGTAATACATTTATTTTAAAATTAGTACAATAATTAACAAAAATTATCAAAAAAAATATACAATAAAATACATAACACTAATATTAATATTGATATTAGTAACATCGATATTTTTTATATCAATATTACTAACTTCGATATTAACAAAATTATATTTCTTACCTTCAGGTCGATATTCTGGTTGTCGATATTCTTGATTTCGATATTCTGTCCCTCCGAAATTATGAACTCGATATTATTGCCTGTCAATATCAAAAAATCAATATTTAGACTGTTTACCGGTTCTCACTAATCTGGGAAGGAAATCCTCAGTTCATGGCCATGAAGGAGAGAATGAGACAGATCTATAGCTTTTTCCATCACAAAGTGGCTCACCCGACTCATAAATATCCCCTTAATAAAGAAAATGACTCATTGTTTGAATAGCCCAATTGACCACTTAAATGCGAATCATGTCAGGATCTTTTCATTTCCCTGTTTTCAGATTTATGATGGATCATCATCAAGAAAGGGAGACAACGGAAATGCACAATATTTACAAAGATATAGCACATTTCTGCAGCACCTTATGCTGGTGTACGGTCTGCTGCCTAGCGCCAATGTAGGCACCCTCACATCATAGTGCAAGGGTGCCTGCAATGGCACCCTTGCACTATGGTGCATGGGTGCCTGTGTTACGATCAGGATTGTTTTTGTGTAGGAATGTACAACTTTCTCCACAAAAACAATCCTTAACCCCTTCGATGCTGATGACGGCCCCCAGCTGTCATGCATTACGGTGGGGGTGTGCTGATGACGGCTGGGGGCCGTCATGAACCTGCCCACTACGGAAAACGCAGCACAGGCGCAGAATCGCGGCCGTGCCCAACGGGTTAACGGCATTTTCTATGTGTGATACTGAATCCACCACACATAGAAAAGGGAAGCAACAAAGAAAAATATATTCTCCTCTTTATGCATGTGTCTGGGAGTCATACAGCTTGATGTATTCCAAGGTTAACAACTCTTTGCTTTGTAAATCTGGGAATATGCAAGGTTTCATAGGTGGATGCACAGAAACGCTCACATACCACCCATGGAATGCCTTCCTGCCACAAGGTAATGCAAGGAAGTGGAATGCACTGCCTTGCTATACATTGGATTTAATAAACCAGGCAGAGCCAATCAATGTGGCTTTGCGTGGCTTAGTGAATCCCACTTATGGGCTTGCGTCACCTTGCATGATGTATGGGCACAGCAAGACCTTTGTAAATCTGGCCCCTGGTGTTTCTGGTCCCAAAGGTGCCTCGAAGATTCCTGTGCAACATTCAGAGTGGGATGAACCAGGCAATCTAGTGTGCAATGTTTTCTCCTTTTTTGGACAGCTTCTGCAACTTGTCCTGGTCCACAAGATTTTGAGAAATGTTATCAGGCAAGCAAGCAAAGCAGCCTTCTTTTCATTGGTTTTCCAATTCCCAGCAATATTCTGAATTTCAGGTTGTGGGAGTCCCAGGATATATTGGTACATTTTTAGTGACTGGTGGAGGGCCCGGGGTTTATCCTCAATAGAACGTTTTTTAGGCAAGTGCTGTGGAATGTTTCATTTTCCAAATAGACTGATAGACTTTGATCACTGCTTTATCCAGAATTAGGACTAATTTAAACCAACGAAAGGGAGGTTTTTAAGCTAAAGGATGCAGTTACTTTCCACATGACTGAAAATATGTATTTGCTCAGTTTTCAAGTAATGCCAGCTAGTAGGCACCAGAAAGTTATAGATCTTTATTTTCAATTGCCTTGGTCATACTTTTCCAAGCTGAGAAATGTTATTTGATACTTCAGTATTTAAATTAGCTTTTATAATTTTATTATCCTTTTCCCATCTTAATGAATCTTTCTTCCATAATTGTTTGGATATATGAATTGCTAAGGCATTGTATGTGCACTGATCTTTGCTCCTGATGTGCTTTCCAATTACAGAAGAAAAGAATCGTAGGCTCTTTCTTTCTTAAATTATGTTTTGAAATGTACACTTTGCCTTTAGTACGACTATATTAACAAATGTTTTTTTCCCACGATAGAACCAGAATCCTTTGGATTCCCCATCTACATATGCCACACAAAAGTCCACTTGTAATTATCTGAGATTTTATTTTGCTAGGATTACAAGACAAGAACGTGCATGTAAATACCACTTTCAATGTGTTGTATAATTCAGTAGATTTGCATACAAGAGGGTGCTCAGCAGTTCCTGAAGTATGATTGGAAATAAAGTTAGAGTCCAAACCTCGTTAGCCAAAAGTTGTAAATGTATCACCAAATCTACAACATAACGCCAACAAATGAAAATTTGTAATTAACTTTAAGATTTTCAGACCTCCTAAATTTTAAAGGTCAGGTCATATGATACTACTTTCAGGATCAAAAATTGGCAACATAGTAATCAGTAGTCAAAGAAGCATCCAGCTCAGCTCTTACTAATACCAAAGTCTTCGCACAGCAAGAATTTGCAGAAAAATGGCAATAGGCAAAAAGGCCCTACGCCTCTTCCTCCCCCACTTCCGAGCCTGCTCATTTACCTGCTTACTGCTCTGCTCCCTCCAACAACTCGAAGGACATACCGGTTATTCCTCTCATTGGCTCTGGTAGTACTGATCTGATGCCCTCCAAACTAGGGGCTGCACCCAGGAACTCTCCTCCTCTCCCCTTCCTGACGTCTAATTTCCGGTCACCTGCCTTACCCAAAGGCCGTTCTGTTCGCTCCAACGGTATGAGGGTTGTGCATCACACCCTCTACACGGCTAACCTTGACTACCCTGTTAACCTATCCCCAGTTTCAGGCACTCCCTCCTCAACGGCGCTGGACCTTGTTGCTGGCCTCAATCCTTCTCTGCGTAACCCTTTCACACCTTTATCTGCTTCCTGCGCTTCTCCTATTGCCTGTTTTGAAACCAACCTGCCTGCTACCAACCCCTCCCTTGGTGCGGCGCAGCTCCCTCTTGCATCGTATCTCACCTCAGTTCATGCTGATAATCTATCATTGGATGATGACAAAACCACGCTCAAGAGGAACTCCATCTCCCCCTGTAACTGTGGTAAGGGACCTACTGCACCTTCCAATTCCCTACCCACTTCGGGATCCTTCCCCTTGTCTCTAACTGGGGTGGCTGGGGAGTGCTCTAATGGGTCTTTCCTTGAGGAGAAGTTCGCTGACCTCAAGCAGGATCTCTAGGATGTCAAAGAGATCATGCACACACTACTACAATTCTCCATGAAGATGGAGAGGGTATGGAATATACTCTCTCCACTTAGGAATGTGCAATCCAATCCTCCTGGAGTCCAAGGGGATGGGGACGAACAATCCTGTACCTGATTCCCACTTAATTCCAGTTGGAATTCTAGGACTCTTCCTAACCATCAATCCAGACCTCGTAGGTTTCAGCCTCAGCTCTCGCCTGAGGGCACCCTCGCTCTTGTACTCTCCTACAATGGCCTGGGGTCATTCACCTCCTCTAATTCCGCTATTAGCATCCCCGCTTCCTCCCCGGATCCTGACAGTGAACCAGGGTCAACCTCTATTCGGTTAATAAGGAAAACCTACTACAAATTACTATCGCTCATCAAGAAGAGATTAACACCTCCCCCCACATTAATTTGATGCTGATCAACTTACAGATTGGCTCTGAAACACGCTGTGGACATCTCTGCACTCATCTTATTGAAAGACTTGGGCTTACTGATTCTCACTGAAACCTGGCTCAATGAGGCCTCCTCCCTGTTCTTGACATCTTAGTCCCCCCTGATTATGCCATTAGCCGATGTGATCATCATGGGAAAATGGGGGGGGCATCGCTTGCATTCATCGCTCCAGCAGAACTATAAAACAATCTCATAATGTTCTGCTATCTTCCTATGAGTTACTAGTAACAGAAATTAGGAACAAGGGCAAGGTTGTCTGTGTGCTTCACACGATTTACCATCCACCGGGTGACAAATTGATCTTCATAGAACAAATCGTGGAGATTATTAGCTTATGTTCGGATCAACTATACAATATCTTCCTCAGAGACTTCAACCTCCATTGGAATGACACCAATGATCTTTAAGTCAACTCCTTTAAGTCTTTCCTCTCGGATCTCAACTTCTTCCAGGTTTGTAAGGGACCTACCCACAACAAAGGCGCAACCCTCAACCTCATTATTGCTAGAGACAATATCATTCAAATGGGTGACATCCTTCCTTGTGACTGGTCGGACCATCATCAAATTGCCTTCCACATACTGGAAAAGACCCCTTGCAGAAAGCCTCCTAAAGCTAATCAATTGTCAAGCAACATGAGAGACATCAACATCAATGATCTTACTACCATCACTAGGAATATACTTCAGCCTCCCCCTGACATGACCAGCCTTGATGATTTTTCGGATCATTACATTAGCACTGTGGGTAATATCTTTGCCAGCATTACACCGAAACAACTTAAAACGATCCCTCTTAAACAATCCAAACCTTGAGTTCATGACTCCCTAAATGACAAACGCCGTAATCTTAGGCTCTCAGAGAGGCTCTGGAGAAATGAGCCTTCCACAACTAGCCTCTATCAGCTAAGGTAAATGAGAAGCGCCTACAACAAAAAAATCAGCATTGCTAAAACGGACCATTTCAGGGAGCAGCTGGACGGAGCTAAAAATAGACCCAAAATGCAATTTGAAATCATCAATCAGCAAACAAACCACATTTCCAACCACAACCTGGTTTCCTTTATTCCGCTTCCTAGTGGAGAGGACTTCATAGTGCACTTCTCTGAAAAAACTAGGAATAATGAACAGGAGCTGCAACCTTACACTCCCATGGTGCTACCTCTAATCTACACCACATCATCAGTGGAGCCTGTGGTTCCCCCAGCAGTCTTCTTACTGCTTGGTTGTTCTCCCAAAATTGATGCCTTTTGGAACTAATTTATTCTACCATATTGCACAGAACTACTCCACGTTATGCCAACTCTGACACGGGTCAATCTTTTCAATGATCCACTGCCTGCAAACATTTTTAAAGACCTCAAATCGGCCATTCTACCTCTTTGGTCGAGGATCATTCATGAATCTCTCCTGCAGGGGAACATCACTGATTGCCACAAACTGGGCAAGTAACTCCCATCCTTAAGAAGCCAACTTGGATTTATCTGATCCTAACAACTTCCGACCGATCACCAAGAGCATGACGCTAGCCAAACTGCTCGAGAAATGTGTCCACAAGCAGCTCTGCAACCATATAGAGAAATTTCAACTACTTGACCTCTATCAATCCGGTTTCAGAGCAGGGCTGAAACTGCTCTAACTCCCATTGTGGATGGCGCCCTGAAATCACTTGATCAAAATGTCCCTTGTCTTCTGATCCTTCTTGACCTGTCTTCTGCCTTCGACACCATCGAACGTGAAAACCTGATTAAGCTTCTTCAACTTAGGATAGGTCTTTCAGGACCGGTTCGAAAGTGATTTTCCTCTTTCTTACATAACCGCACACAAAGGATTAAACTCAACCAATCTCTTGCATCCAGTACCCCAGTCAGGATTGAAGTTCCGCAAGGATCCCCACTCTCGGCCATACTCTTCAACCTCTTTATGGAACCTCTAATTGTCATTCTGAACCATTCTCACATTCATTACCACATGTACGCAGATGACATGCAACTTTACCGGAAGATCTTCCGTCTGGAGGACATTAAAACTTCAAATGAGGCTCTCTCGCAAACTCAACAATGGTTAGCCCAGAACCATCTTTTGTTGAATACCCTCAAAACTGAATTCCAGCTGATTGCCCCATACAACCACTATGCACCTGATGGAGCAAGGATTTACACGTAATGCGACTTGCTTGAATTCAGTCCTCTCGACATAACGTTAATGCACTAATCAAAATGTTTGTTTTATTAATATTGCATTTCACAAAATCATTGGGAATCTAGAAGAAGCTTGCATATGTGTTTCTACTAACGATAATCTGCTTGCACTAAAAATGGACGCTGCTGCGCCGGATTTCCTACAGCGCATGCGTCTGTCATACTCATGTGACATGACGTCTTTCTCGCCCTGGAGAAAAACTTTTGCTTCTGCGCATTAAAACTAAGATGGCTGCTCTGTGTTACCGCATGCATGAAGCTTGCACTGCTGCTTTTGCTGAGCTGTCTGTTCTGCCTAAATCCTAATGCAGTAGTTAAAAATAAAATAATGGGAATAGAATAGAGATAAGTGGTATACAGTCCATTCATTTATTTTACGTGTTCTCAAGCTGTTTCTTTTCTATTCTTACATGTAAATCATTTTGGGCCCGATGCCTATCGCTGAACTCCATATTGAAAGAAACTGCGTCTGCGCAGAAGAAACACACACCCTGAAGCACTGGCATTGAAACCCGGCCAAGACATGACTTGCTAGAAGATGTTCCTGGGAAAGTCAATTCCTGACCCCTGTGAAGGAAGCTGAACTGAAATATGGACTGACTTGTAATCATTATTGATACATTCACTGCCGGGTGGAATAAAACATACGTGAGAAAATAAAATGATGGGCGGGAACACAAACATTAATATTCATTTAAAAAGTCTCAATTTGGTTTGGAGTGATGACCTCCCCTCATTCTTTGCAACATTGGGGGTGGTAAACTGACCTGGAAAATAGTATAACTAGGGTAGACTTAGCTAGGTAGTTTGTCCGACTTGTCCGAATAGCTGACCTGTCACTGACCCAACGCACTCAATAGGTGATCGGGAGCAGAGGTGCTGGTGGAGCCCTCTGTCAGAAGGTTCAAAACCCAGATCGGGGTGTGAGAGCTGAAGTGCTGGCGAAGCACTTTGTCGGAGAGATCGATAACTCTTACCGGGTTCTGGCTGTTAGCTGCAAAGAGGGAGTAACGCAGGCGTTGCAACTTTGACTGCGGGTGCTGGACTTAACCCTTGGTGGCACTGTCCTGGTCCAATTTGGCTTTACCTGGCCTGATTCTGATCTGCACCTGCTTGCCTTTATGGTGCCTGCACTGTCGGGGTTCTGTCCTCTAAACTGACCCGTGGCCAGGGTTAGTTCTTCACACCATTCTACATAAATATAATTTGTGTGTACTGTCATCGTTCTGTTTCCTTCTCTTTTCCCACCCTAATGTTAAATGATAAAAGTTTTGCATATTGTCGTATATTATCGTTCTGATTCCTTCTCTCTTCCCACCCCCTTGTCAAATGCGTAAAGACTGCCTTATAAGAACTTTGCATTATATTATTCTAATCATTATTTTCCTAATCGAGAATTTTCTATTATTCAATGCTTGGATTATGACAATTTAAAGATTTAGACAAAGAGTTTAAAACTTTCCCGAGTTGTGGTTTATTTTATGAGTGCAAATGTTCTTTTCCTACCTATTATTCTAACACCTTTGATCCCTTAGGACTCTAGGTACCGATGATCAAGGATTGGTAAGTCAATGGTATAGGTCCTAAATGAAAAATAGAAATCACTGATTAGAGTAAGTGCACAGGTTATCTGATTAAAATCTCATCATATGTTGTTTATGGGCCCAGGTGAGTATGGTAATCTGAGTCTAGTGACCTGCGTGCTCTATCAGTATTTCTTTTGGTAGCAGAGGTAAGGTTAGGGTTTAGTTAAGATAGGTAGTTAGTTATAGTTAGCTGGTTAATGAAAAATATTTTTTGCATATTTGAAATCGTATTATTGATTGTATTGATTTATGTATTAACCAAAAATTGTTCGTACCTGTTATATGTTTTGTCTGGAATCCCCGGAGGCAGAATAGCGGGTGGTAAATGGAAGCCATACTGCAGTGAGGTCACTTACCTGTAGGAAATAAGTGCATGGTTAGGTAAAACCGAAAGCACTATTTAGGGATTTTCTGTATGAATGTGTGAATAAATGATAGCAAAGAGTTCGCTAGCAAAACTATTTGTGTGATAACACCTAGAAAGGGTCACACGAAAGGAGTAGCAGGTTCGTCTGAACTTGATTGATAGCAAAGGGGTTCGCTGGTGAAACTTTGGCCTTAGTATATCCCAGAAGGGATAACTCTGAAGAAGTAACAGGTTCTCTAATGCTTGCGTGAAGGGTAGACGGAAGGGATCTACTCGTAGTATATGAAGAGTAAGCGGAAGGGATTTACTCGTAGTGAGTGAAATATATCTTTCCTTTGATTTAGTCACTCAGGTACAGTGGCAAATACTTTTGCGTTGTTTAATAATTATGGGCCAGATGTAGGTGGCCATTTACCGACCGGTAAATGGTCATTTGTGATGTAGGGGTCCTATTTTACCGATTCGATAAATTTACTGAAACGGTAAAATACCGAATCGGTATTTTTACCAATTCGGTAACTTGCAGATGTAGATGGGACTCTTCTGAGTCCCACAGGCCTTACAGAATCGGTATTTTACCACCCAATCCAATTGGGTGGTAAAATACCAAATCCAGGTGTACATGCACATGTGTGCATGCACACCTATGCCATGTGACAGAAAGACATGCCCTTAGGGCATGTCTGTGTTCCACATGGCACACGTGCCTGAATTCGGGGTGCTAGAGGGTGTCAAAGTGACACCCCCTGCACCCTTGCAACATTCGGTATTTACCGAATCGGTAAATACCGATTCGGTAATGCCCATTGATTCCTCTGGGCTTCAATGCCCATAGGAATCAATGGGCATTACCGAATCGGTATTTCAATTACCGATTCTACCTACATCTCCCCCCTTCTATTTTACTGATTCATAAATACCGAATCGGTAAAATTCGGTATTTATGAATCGGTAAAACAGAATTACCTACATTTGGCCCAAAATCTGCATTAAAAGTTAAAGAAATTAAGTTCGTATTACCCTGCAAAAAAGGGAGTTAGTTGCGGAGCTGCGCTGACGTCACTCAAAGCCGCGCTGGTATTGGTCAAGACAGCGGGTGTGTAGCTGAGGTAATAATTGTAAAGGAGGGGTGAGTACAGGAGCGTGAGAACTAGTCTCACGAGAAAAGCCGGGCAACCATTGGTTGAATTTATTTGAATTCAAAATTTTGATTAGTCACTGAAAATAAAAGACGCGCTGGTATTGGAAGGAATTTGTAAACAAATTGAGAATATCCAGAAGATTTGCGTTTCAAATATATGTAGCATATAGGTCCACTTGTAGGAAATATACCTGATAGGAGATATTTAGGGTTTGCACAAGAACAGCATATAAGAGGAAGACCTTTTATCATGTATGGAGGAAAGAGGAAGATGTCATTCATTAAAAAAATTAAAAACTATTTCAAGAAAGATAAAGCAATTAAAACAAGAAAAGGGATTATTATTCCACCACCAAATACGCCAGCATCATACATGATGGTAGAAAGAGGCTATCATACTTGTGTGTGGTTAGAAAATTGGATGGAGTACACAAAAGCTGATGGTGTTTTAGCATTTCCAGACAATGGTACATTTAATGGCAGAGTTTTACACAATTTAAGAACTCGCATGAATTAATTAGATCCCACATCTAGATTAACGCAGTATGAGGCATTGGAGGAATGGGAAACTGAGGCTTTTGAGCGAGATAGACCCAGAAGTAATGGTAATTGGAGTAGGTTTTATACCCGATTTCCAAAAGATACAAGAGATAAATTAATGAAACAATGGAGACAGTCTATGTTAGTGGAAGGGTTGTATCCTATATTAACTTTAGAAGAATCCACTGGAAGTAAAAGGACTGAAAAACGAAACATTTAATGACTAGTGGTGAGTCGGATGATGATTATTTGGAGGATTTGTTATTGAAAAATTCACCACCTTATAATGAGAAACCAAGCACAGTTAATCCAAATGCTCCGTTTCTGAAACCGCCTCTGATTCCGTAAGTGGTACATGAGACTTCGTTAAAAAAAAGTACTGCAAGACAGGGAAAGAGAAGCATTGAATAAACAAAGAAGTAAGTTGATTCAGAAAATTTCCCAACTAAATACAAGTCCTGAAGCCCTAACAATTCCGGTAACTATTGGCCCAGTTGTTCCTTTGTACGGAGATAAGCAAGCTAGTCCTAAAACTACCATTCTGACTACACCTGTAGTTCAGCCAAGAAAAAATCCCTTAATAGTGAGTCAGTGATTTCCCTGATGGATTTGCCTATAAGAGAACCAGTGAGTGACTCGGTCAGAAAAACCACTCCTTTAAATTTGAGAGAAGTACAAAGAAATGCCACAGTAGTAACCCGAGAAGAAATAGAGAGATGGACACGAGAAATAGAGAAGCCAAAGTCACAGCCAAAGGTATTGGATACATTTAAATTAAGAGTCGAATTAGAAGAAATGATGGCTGGAAATGTGGGAATGGACAGATTAAATACATTCAGTGAAGATGAATTATTATTCATACGCAAAAGTATTACTAGAAATACAAGAGTGTTTCATGAAAAGTTAATGGACATGGCAGCTAACATGGGAATTGACATTGGCAAATCTAAAGTGTTACAGAAACCATATTGAGCTGAATTTTCTGACAAAGATTTGGAAAATATGAATGTGTCAGGTAGAAAAGTACAGATCAGGGAGCTTATGACATTACTGCAGAAATGGGGTGACATAGAAGAATGGAAAACTAGGTGGGCAAAGAAAAAAGAAGATGCCCGATCCAAACAAGTTGCATCTGAATATGTGTTAAAAGAAGCAGACAAAGTGGAAAGGTTATGTCGGATGAGAGAGGTACCAGGTGGAGGGTATGTACATGTCCCATGGTCCGGACAGGATATTTTGTCATTTACAAATGACTTCACAAAACTTCGTGAGAAACCTGTAAAGTGGTACAGACAAGTCGAGAGATTTGTGAAGGTTTCGAAATGTCTTTTGAAAGATTTAGATGGATTATTTGACATTGTTGTTCCTGTAGATTTGTGGACAGAATGTAAAATTGCTATTGATTGGCCTAGTGATGAGTATCCAAGAGATCCGAAGACAGGGGCACCTTCTGATGAGGTGATGAAGAAGTACAACCAGGTAATACTCTACCTCAAAGGAAAGGTGCCTGCAAAAGAGACAGATTGGACCAGGAAAGATAGAACCACTCAGAATAAAGATGAATCTGTACATGCATATTAAGGTTGTCTATTACAAGTATTTAAACAGTATAGTGGTTTAGATAATATCGATATGAAAGACATGACACATTTCATCTATCGGTTTGTGTCAGGATTAAGACCAGAAGTTTCGCAATGGATTAAAGACCACAAAATTTGCTGGCAGGCCAAGCCAATTGATGAAATTCTTAAATATTCAAAATACTGTGAAGATGAACTTGATAATAAACTAAAAGAATTAAAATAAAAAGTAATGTGGGCACAAGTGAAATTAGCAGAGCAACAGGAACTCCAGTTAAGCCAAATAAATAATAACCAGACTCAGGGTGATGGAAATGGAGGTAAGCCAAGGGGTAAATTTAATAGAGAAGAAGCCAAAAAGAAATGTCCCTGTCATGGGTGTGGCAAGTAGGGGCACTGGAAGAACGAGTGTAAGGCTGTGCAAAATGGTAACATGCAAAATAATGATTTAAATCCACAGACGCAGAATGAGGTGCCACTGAAACAACAGCAGCAGGTAATACAAAACCAGTTACTCCTTGCACCTATCCCAATTTTTAGGAGCAAAGCACATCAGAGTGTGGATACCACAAATTGGGAGGAAAGTGGGAGGAGAGATACAGCGACATCACAATTTCTTTTGAGTGATACAGTTTTTAATGAGGATACATACTGTCGGTGCCTGAGAGGGGAAGACGAGGAGTGCGTACTTGGCGCCTCCTTGCCGGTAGATCAGTCAGGTCCATACATTGAAGGAAAAGTTGAAGGAAATTATGTCACCTTTCTATTGGACACTGGTGCTACCCGTTTTTCTACTGTGAGAACAGCAGACGTTCCAAACCTATCCCTCTCAGTAGAAGCGATCCAAGTAGTGGGCATTTCTAATAAACAAATTAGTACCCCAGTTACAGAACCCATGAAAGTTAGAATAGGCAACTTCAAAGAAATGCATAGATTTGTTGTGTGTGATTCAAGTACAGTAAACCTGTTAGGTAGAGATTTGTTGTCCAAAATGAATTGCACCATCTTTTGCACCCCAAGTGGTGTTGATATTCAAACCCCAGATGAAGACTGAGTTTATATATTAATGTTAGCAAAACAGGAAACTGAAAATAAAAAGTTAACTATAGAAGATTTACCAGAAGAATCACAACAGACTGTAAATCCTAATGCATGGGATTTTACGGGAAAAGATGTAGGATTAATGGCAAATGTCGATCCAATAAAAGTAACAGTAAAGGAAGGTGCAGTTTACCCAAATACTCGACAGTACAAAATGAACCCAGAAATAAAAGCAGGTGTTGCAGCAGAAATAAAGCGTTTGGTTGAAGCAGGCATTTTACAAGAAATAATGAGCAGTCCATGTAATTCGCCCATAATTGGAATAAAGAAACCGAGTGGCAAGTATAGGGTCGTACAAGACCTCCGCAAAATTAATAAGATTGTTGTCCCATGCTGTTTAATTGTGCCAAATCCTGCAGTCATTTTGTATCAGATACCATGGGAGGCTGGTTGGTTTACCGCGATAGATTTGTGTCACGCAATTTTCTCGATTCCATTGCACCCAGATAGAAAATGTATTTTTTCTTTTGAATTCAACAGCCATGTTTACGTCTGGAACCATGTTCCTCAGGGGTATACAGAGAGTCCATCGATTTTTAATCAGATTTTGAAAAAGTGCCTTGAGTCTTTGGTGCTGCCTGGAAAGTCAGTCCTGGACCAGTATATAGACGACCTATTGGTGGCGTCTAAAACTTGAAATGACTGTGTTGTTGATACCATTGCTTTACTAAATCATTTAGGTGAAGGGGGACATAAAGTGTCACCTGAGAAATTACAATTTTTTACCACGTCAGTGAAATATCTGGGGCACCAGATAGAAAGAGGTGTCAGAAGGGTTACTTCAGAAAGAATCAGGATAATCAAAAACATGAATTTACCACAAACTCAGAAAGAGATCAGAATGTTTCTTGGAGTTGTAGGTTACTGCAGGCAATGGATTGTGGGATTTGCAGTCCTAGCAAAACCGTTAATACAGATGACAAAGAAAAGAACAAAAGATCCAGTAGAATGGAATGATGAAAGCATGACTGCTTTTTTGAAATTACGAGAATGTCTGTGTACAGCTCCAGCATTAGGGATGCCTGACTATTCAAAGGATGTTGCACTATTCTGTGACACACAAGATAATTGTGCACTTTCAGTCTTGACCCAAACTCACGGTCTGATGAGACGTCCTGTGGCATATTTTTCTTCCACACTAGACCCAGTGGCATCTGCATTGCCCGGATGCCTGTAAGCAATAGCTGCAACCTGCATGAGCCTTAAGCAAAGTGAGTCCATTATTATGGGACATCCAGTGACAGTGTATGTTCCACATGCAGTTGTGATTTTGTTAACAAGGACCAAGACCCAGTATCTCACTCCTAGTCGGCTGACTAAGTATGAGCGAATCCTTGTAGGTGCAGGGAATGTAACCATTGCTAGATGTAATATTCTGAACCCAGCAACACTGCTACCTGATTCACACTTTGCAGAAGTAAAGGGAGAAGTCGAACATGATTGTATCGACTTGACTGAATACAGTACAAAACCACATCCTGACATAAGAGAAGAGGCGTTAATTGATTCTGAATATGAGCTATTTGTAGATGGCTCATGTATGAGACATAAGGAAGGAGGTTTGAGTGCTGCCTATGCAGAGTGCACGTTGGGGGTCCAATTGAAGCATCCTATTTACCTGGAGTCAAGTCTACACCAGTAGCCGAATTGGTTGCATTGACAAAAGCCTGCAAATTTGGGAAAAATTGGAAAGTAACCATATACACTGATAGCCAGTATGGTTACGGGGTTGTGCACGACTATGGCCAATTATGGATGCAAAGGGAGTTTCTGACTTCTTCAGGTACTCCTATTAAAAATGGTCATTATGTAAAAGATTTACTTGAAGCAATCCAATTACCAAAAGAAGTGGCTGTGGTCAAGTGTGCTGCTCACAAATCTGGAAATGATAAAGTGACAGCTGGTAACCGATATGCTGACCAGTTAGCCCAACATTGCGCAAAATTTTAAATGGCTGTAAATAAGAAAATTGGAGTGGGCGGAAACAGCTGCCAATTTATGTTGCTTGAAGGTGTGAGAACGTGGGAAGAAGTGAGAGACTTGCAAAATGAAGCAGAACCAAAAGAAAAGGAAGAGTGGAGGAAGATAGCTTGTCAGAGAAGGGTTGAAGACGGTGTTATTGTTTACCTTGGTGGTAGGCCTGTGTTACCAGACTGTTTGCTAGCTCCTATGGCTCGGATGTTCCACTGAGATTCCCATTTGGGAAGAGATGCCATGATACGTCTGTTCAGACAGTCGTGGTTCAATGCAAAATTCAGGAACATAGCAGAAGCACTTTGCCAGAGGTGTTTAATTTGTCAACAAATGAATCCTGGAAAGAAAACTGTAGTGTTACCAGGAAAGATTGGGAAGGCAGAGGGTCCCTTCATACGATTGCAGATTGATTTCATTCAGTTACCCCCTTGTCGAGTACTAAAATACATTCTTGTCATTGCCTGCCTATTTTCAAAATGGGTGGAAGATTACCCCACACGTAGGAATGATAGTATCACTGTAGCCAAACTCCTACTTAGAGAACTCATACCACGTCTCGGTTTTCCAGTAACGATTGAGTCAGACCGAGGCTGCCATTTTAATAATGAAATAATTGGCCTAATCTGTGAAGCATTCAATGTTAAACAAAAGCTGCACTGTGCATACCGCCCAGAGGCTTCTGGAGTGGTAGAACAACTGAATGGCACAATTAAGTCGAGATTGGGAAAGATGTATGAATCTACTCGATTAGAGTGGCCAGATGCTTTACCTCTTGTTCTGATGGGACTCAGAAGTATTCCAGACCAGAACACAGGCTTGAGACCTCATGAAATACTAATGGGAAGAGCAATGAGGCAAGCATGGGAGCCAGGACACAAGCTGATAAATATATCTGATGAATTAGTACTAGAGTACTGCAAAGAACTGGCTGACCAAGTGCGTTCTATCTCTCACCAGGTTGGGAAAGACGCTGTCGCCAGACAAGCAACTCCAGCACATGACCTGAACCAAGGTGACTGGGTAGTGCTAAAGAAACATACTCGAAAATCTTGCCTTGCACCGAGGTGGGGAAAACCACAACAAGTAATTCTGGTTATCACCACACCTGTAAAGTGCAAAGGAGTTCCACACTGGATCCATGCCAGCCTCACAAAAAGATTGACTGAACCTGATGAAACTGAAGCTGAAGGTTGTGCAGCTGAGGGGTCTCAAGATATCGATCCTGAAGTAGCTGAAGAGGAACAACCAAGCACCAGTCAAGATAATTGGATTCTAGTAGTTGAGATACCTGCAGAATACGTGAGAACCAGAAGTCAGACTTATCCAGATAGTCAGAGTGATAGTGAGGACAAGATAGGTCTACAAGAACGTACTCGGATTACAGAAATACAAGCCAGTAGTAATTCTGAGGAGAAACAGATAAGGGAAGATCAGAATACTCAGACAAATGACACTCCACCAAGAACTCTTGAGTCAGAGGAGGGACAGATAGATAATAGGGGGAGAGCTCAGGCAGAAGAAAATCAAGAGTTCGAAGAGCTTGAGCAGGACCAGATAGGGGAAGAAAAATGTATTCAGGAAGACGAAGGTGAACCAAATCAAAGTAAAATTCAGCAGATACCTGAACAAGGCCAGATTAGTAACCAGGCAGCAGAAACAGAAATAAGACCTGGACCTAGTCAGATAGAGAGGGATACAGAAGACAGCACTGAAATAGATGTGCCACAACTAAACGATAATCCGCTTGCACTAAAAATGGCCGCTGCTACAAGGGATTTCCTACTTCGCATGCGCCTTTCATACTCATGTGACATGACGTCTTTCTCGGCTTGGAGGGAAACTTTCGCTTCTGCGCATTAAAACTAAGATTGCTGCTCTGTGTTACCGCATGCATGAAGCTTGCACTGCTGATTTTGCTAAGCTGTCTGTTCTGCCTAAATCCTAATGCAATAGTTAAAAATAAAATAATGGGAATAGAATAGAGATAAGTGGTATACAGTCCATTCATTTATTCAGTGTTCTCAAGCTTTTTCTTTTCTATTCTTACATGTAAATCATTTTGGGCCTGACGCCTAACGCTGAACTCCATATTGAAAGAAACTGGGTCTGCACAGAAGAAACACACACCCTGAAGCACTGGCACTGAAACCCGGCCAAGACATGACTTGCTAGAAGATGTTCCTGGGAAAGTCAACTCCTGACCCCTGTGAAAGAAGCTGAACTGAATTATGGACTACATTGTAAACATTATTGATACATACACTGCCGGGTGGAATAAAACATACGTGAGAAAATAAAATGATGGGAAGGAACGCAAACATTAATATTAATTCAAAAAGTCTCAATTTGGTATGGTGTGATGACCTCTCTTCATTCTTTTGTCCAATCAAAATTGGGGATCCTTGCACTTGCAACATTGGGGGTGGTACACTGACCTGGAAAATAGTATAACTAGGGTAGGCTTAGCTAGTTAGTTTGTCCGACTTGTCCGAATAGCGGACCTGTCACTGACCCAATGCACTCAATAGGTGATCGGGAGCAGAGGTGCTGGTGGAGTCCTCTGTCAGAAGGTTTGAAACCCAGATCGGGGTCTGAGAGCTGAAGTGCTGGCGAAGCACTTTGTCGGAGAGATCGATAACTCTTACCGGGTTCTGGCTGTTAGCTGCAAAGAGGGAGTAACGCAGGCGTTGCAACTTTGACTGCGGGTGCTGGTCTTAGCCCTTGGTGGTACTGTCTTGGTCCAATTTGGCTTCACCTGTCCTGATTCTGATCTGCACCTGCTTGCCTTTATGGTGCCTGCACTGTCGGGGTTCTGTCCTCTAAACTGACCCGTGGCCAGAGTTAGTTCTTCACACCATTCTACATAAATATAATTTGTGTGTACTGTCATCGTTCTGTTTCCTTCTCTTTTCCCACCCTAATGATAAATGTTTTGCATATTGTCGTATATTATCATTCTGATTCCTTCTCTCTTCCCACCCCCTTGTCAAATGCGTAAAGACTGCCTTATAAGAACTTTGCATTATTTTATTCTAATTATTTTCCTAATCGAGAATTTTCTATTATTCAATGCTTGGATTATGACAATATAAAGATTTACATAAAGAGTTTAAACCTTTCCAGAGTTGTGGGTTATATTATGAGGGCAAATGTTCTTTTTCTACCTATTATTCTAACACCTTTTATCCCTTAGGACTCTAGGTACCGATGATCAAGGTTTGGTAAGTCAATGGTATAGGTCCTAAATGAAAATGCTAAATCACTGATTAGAGTAAGTGCACAGGTTACCTGATTAAGATCTCATCATATGTTGTTTATGGGCGCAGGCGAGTATGGTAATCTGAGTCGGGTGACCTGCGCGCTCTATCACACCTACCCTGGAATGGCTAAAACAACTCACAGCCCTTAACTGCGCACCACATGTGGTTGATTTCGCTAAATTGCTAGGCATTACCTTTTACAAATATCTTAATATGCAATCTCACAACACTGCCACTATTAGGGGTGCCAACTTTCACCTTAACATCCTTAAGAAAATAAAGACTTTCCTTCCGCCAGAAGACTTACAGCCTGCAGTTCAATCCCTGGTGATATCACGATGTGAATATGGTTTGGTGACCCTTGCGGGGCTTCCTAAAGCGAGCTTGGCCCCTCTCAGAGCCACGCTCAATGCATTGGTCAGGCTTGTCACAGGCTCCAAAAAACACAATTGCATCACATCGGACCTTGTAAAGCTTAACTGGCTGTCTATGAAAGCCAGGATTTGTTTCAAAATAGCTTGCCTCACGCATAAAGCCCTGCATTACCACACTCTGGCCTATCTGGTGAACAACTTGTTCTTTCTGGCTCTGGTCGGAACTGAAGAAGTACATCCACACTACTCTTGAAACCTCCTAAATTCAAAAAGAAACTTATATACAAACGTACTTACTCTTGTCTTGTGCCTAGAATTTGGAACACTCTTCCTACGGAGATTAGAGCGAATCCTTCCACTGCCTCTTTCAAGAAACAGGCCAAATGGCTTTTCCTGAGTGAACATTAACTGCATCATCCTGTACTCTCTTTCAAGTCCCCTTGTTGACAGATTTGTCATTTATCCCAACATATCTTTCTATATTCATTTTTGATTGATTGGTAAATTGTTATTTTACACTAGGGCCCTTCCGGAACTATACTAGAAGAATACATCTTATGTCACTTACAGATTTGCCATTTATTGTGCTATGTTGTGACGAGCCACTCTATGATTGTTTTGCTGAATGTTACAAGAAATATATTGCACTATATGAGAAACTGAACTAGTGGGGCCCACTACCCGGTACCTGATTTTGATTGTTTACGCCTTGTTGTTTTACAGTGTTGACCTCCATTGGACTGAGTTTATTCATACTTTTGCCTTTGTGTACAGTGCTCCGATACCCGCCAGGGTCATGTTCGCGCTTCATAAAACTTTTCAAATAAATAAACAATGTAGCCAAACAACCTTTTGGAAAGTGAACAACAGAGCAACAGAAGAACCCAGCAGTTATTCTAAGCCCTACATACTTTAAAGGGAGTTTACCATGACTAAAGCCGCTCCGTCATGAGCATCGGCTGAGCTGTACTCATGACGGAGCGGTTCCGTCATGGCCGTGCCGCCGAGCCTGCGCGGCGCTGATTTTGCGCCTGCGCGGTGGGTTCTATTAAGCGTGCGGGCCATGACGGAACCGCTCCGTCATGAGCACAGCGCAACCGCGGCTCGTGACGGAGCGGCTCCGTCACAAGCATGCGAGCGCCGCTCGGGCCCCCCTAACGCTGCGGCGGAATTGCCGTCGCAGCGAAGGGGTTAAACTAGTGCTGCTGTTTATTCAGCTGTTTAGGACACCAGCAGGCCTGACTAAAACTGTGGGGAGACAGGATCTTGAATTAGCACTCGAAGTTCTAGCTTTCTGTAATACATCTGGAGTGGTGAGTCCCGTCCTTAATTTGTAAAACAATAGGTCCTGGAGCCCAAAGGTTTACTCGGAAACCTGCAACCAGTGCTACGAAGATTGGCGATGCAGAATGCCAAATTTGCGTAGTCTTTGTTCCATCTCATGCATCTTTTATTCACCACCTGACACTCCCTGTCCCTCTATCTCACTTTTGTTGGCTCTTTCTCATCCCTGCTTTCTTTCTACGTCATGTTTTCCGTCTTTTACTTCCTCTTTCCTATCCCCTTTTGTGGTTTTCTCTCTTCCTCTGGGCAAAAGTCTATGAGGAAAAATAAAATCCTTGTCCCCAAATTGAGTGCCAGTAGCCCCCACCGGCAACCACCGACTGAACCTAAGCACTGCGTGAGGTGAGACGGAATCGAAACTAGGCATCCTGGGTAATTCGGTAATATGGCATTGCTTGCGGCGGGTTTATAATAAATAAATAAAAAATGGGAAAAAAAACCTTTAGGTCACGCACTCACGTTTTGACACATTTCTGGTTACATCCATGGCCTGCGTTTGGACGTGCATTGTGAATATTTTCCTTCGACCTGTACGTTTTCTGCTGCTTGAACAGGCACGCAGAAGCGATGCTGACACTAGGGGGCTCCAACGCCTTTTGTCAAAAACTCAATGATGCAGAAACATGTTAAAGCCGATGGATGCACGGACTGAGCTTTCCCTCAGACTCGGGTACATGTCACATTATGCAGCGACTCATATAATATGCACAACGATATGCACTATTCCACAGTCAGAAAATCGTGTAGACTTGTTAATTGCAATCCACGTTCTCGGCCCTGTGATGTTGACCGGACGTGACATCACTGTCCACTTCGATTTGTGGTAAACGTTCCGAGGCTGCGACTGGCGAAAAGCGAATAAAGGCGGATTTCATTGTTAAAGGACGCACAGGATTAGCGCATCCGAGCAACACATCTCGTTATCCTGGTGTATTGTACAAACGTCGGAAATGCAGATGTCACCAGGTTGGCGCCAAATGAGGCTTTTAGGAAATAAACACCAGCATGCACCTCATCTTCACCGCTACACGCACATGCAGCGCTTTATTTTTGTGACAACAACAATTTACGATCTAACAAACTTACCATCTACAATCACGGGCTAATTTGAAATTCAAAAAATGGCTAGCGGAATGCGCCGCCTACAACAGGCACCCCTTTTGTACAAAATAAAAAAGGCGTATTTCGCGAACTTTGGTGAATAATCGGAGAAATTATTCAAAAGCAGACTTTTGGCTCGAAATATGATTTACTAGTATCTTATATACCTTTTTTTTAAGCGAGGGCATATCGTGCTTAAAACGCTTTACCAAGATACTTACTGGCAGGAGATTGATTTGAGGAGAAAATCTCTCTCGATGATACATTCATTTTCTATCCCACATAAGCGAAAATTACATTATGCAAAATTACACATATTTTGCGGATTTTGCCTGCGTATTTTACATTTTTTGCCCGAGCCCAACTTTAATGCTGGCATTCTCATGTCACTCACGGTGTATATAGATGTGTCTGCGTGGTTTAACGGGGATGTACTCCACCGAGAGATTCTGAGTCCGTGAGAAACAACTAGAACGAAGCTTAAGTTGCCTCTCTGACACACTTAAAAAACTTGTAAAGCCATCCACCATTTTAGATTTTGAAAATACCTGCCCCTCATCCTATCCTGCATTCCTGAGCTGTCTACAGCAATCTGAAGCAGTGAAAGAATGAACCTAACCAAGAAATAAGAGATGGTCCGGGTGGGGGGGGGGGGGGGGTATGGGGGGGGGGGTGTCGTAGTGGAGTTAACACCACAGGTGGGAAAAGGTTGAATTTGGCAAAAAGGTGCCTTGTGCAGCACAACATTCTGAAGAAAGTATCTACGAACGAATTGATTTTGCTAGTAGTTTTCACTGGGTACTCATTACTTATTACTATACTTCTCCGTCTGCTTATTGAGCGTGATGAGCCACAGTGTTTTGGGTTTAGGTGGAGTTCCCCTAAATTGTTTTTAAAATGAGAGAGAGAGAGAGGGATGCATCGTTGTAGACTATTCAGTACTTAACTTGTAAAAGCGTATGTGCAGGGCCCCAAAGGTTTGTTCATAAGCTTGCGGCTGGAGCTATCCAAGGCTGGGTTTCCGAATACCAATGCTGTGTAGTGATTGTTCCACCTCATGTCTCTTTAATCCACCACCAGCCACTTCTCGTCCCTTTATCTAACTATTTTAGGTTCTTTTTTGTTAAACCATGCTTTGTACCTCAGTCACTTTTTCCATCTACCTCCTTTTTTCCTTTTTTGTTTTTATTTCTCTTTCTTTGGGTCAAAGTGTGCTGAGGAGAAATAACTGCTGGTCCCTAAAAATCAGGACTAGTGGACTCCAGCTGCAACCACCACCTCAAATTAAGCACTGAGGCTATTCGATACTAAGCCTTGTGTGTAGGGGCCTATCAAGCCAATCAATAATAATTTTTCGCTGTTATGTTCTAAAAATACAATAAAGAGTGTTAAAATGAAGCCCACACGAGCACTTTACATCATAAAAGCAAACAGTTTCACTTAGAAGGCCTTGGTTTTACAGGCAATTCAAATACTTTGGGGCCGATTCTGATCTCGGTTGGAAACCACTCTGAACAAGACGGATCCGGGGTATTTCTGACCGTGCCGGACTCCTGCAGTCCGACCGAGCGAGTACGATGCAGCCATATGCTGTTGGACTCGGTTCGGTCGCACTCCGATAGAAGTCAACGGGAGCCGATCGTACGACGCATACATGGGCTCCCATTGACTGAATGGGTATGTTGCGGACAAGTGCGCCCCCTACAGTGGGTACGCGTTGGTGCCATCCACATCGTACATGCCTGTGTTGTGGAGACCCATGGGTCTCCCCCTGTGTCTGAGTCGTACGCTACGGGTAACAGGGGGTCCGATGCGGACCCCCAAAGCCCAACTCAGGGAGCTATTGCGAGCTGGAAGCTCCAACTCGATCCGGCTGTCCAAATCGAGCATCATACTGGCTCGGTCAGAATTCGCCTCCATTGCACGCCACGGTTAGCTTACGGCCGAGATGTACAGAGTGGTTCGGACCCGGAAACGATTCGGACGGAGATTTCGCGCTTGTTCACATCATACTTCAACATCCGGACCAGTGTACGAACCGGACAGAAATTCAGCCTCCGAATCCGATCCGCTAATGCCGAACCCGATATGGTGCCCTTCCGACCGAAATCGGAATTGGCCCCTCAGTGTTTGCAATTTGAATGGGACTCCTTTTATGTTTTTAAAAAGATTCAAAGTCCAGTCTATCACTCCTGTCTCCCTTTCATTTTAACACCCTGTCCCATCATCTGTCACATAATATAGCAAAAACCTCTGTTGGTTCGATGTATGAAAATGAAGTGTATCATTTAGTTGGAGCATATAAAGGCCATAGAATCAGAAGACGTGGCACACAAATGGCAACACCATTTTTCCAGTAAACCACAAACATGATGAGTGGAATATTTCCAAAAGTCTCAACCAATGACAGTTGCTGGAGCCACATCCCAGTCCATCATATGTTTTGTTGTCTCAGACTCAGACCAGCCATATGCAAATCAGCTTTTGTTCCGTTCCTCCAGGAACAATCCACCCTGATCCACCCTGAACCCCTTATGGCGGAAACATAGGAAGCAGTACCCCAGACTGTTTTGCCTACTTAGGCCTCATCTGTGAGGTATAGCTTGGGTCCTGGGGTACAATGAGCACATGATCCACCTCTGGGTATACCTGTCATACTTAGGGAGTTGCACTGAGGGAAATGCAGAAAAGTAATGGGTGGAATACTAGCAAAAATCAAAACCACTAACAATCGCTCAGGTACTTTCCTCAGGCCCATTTTCAGGCAGCCTCTAATCATCCTTTTAGTTCCACTTTAAAGAATTTGATGTAGCCTTCTTCAGGGATAAATCTCTTTATTATTTACGTTAGCCCTCTAGCCCACTTCATACTGTCTTTTGGTTTTGCAATTTACTCTCATGCCGATGACACGCTGTTTACTATTAGGCCAGTTGGCCATTCAACCGAGTCTCAGGCACATTTCCAACAATGTCTTAAAACCGTGACATGAACTCACTCAAGCTCAATGCCAATAATACAGAAATTCTTATTTGTAAATGACCCAGTCAACCTCATGTGGGATGCCCTGTGACCTAACAGTATAGGTGGTGGTCCTCTTTCCTAAAATGGGTTACATCATTTATACAGCCTTTTCTATGAAACCTCAAGTGAGTACGTTAATTTCTATTTTTGGTTAAACATCGTCCTAATCTTTCCATATACGTACAGCACAGCAAATTGTGACTCCAGCCACCATGGCTTTCTCCTTGGATTATGCCAATGTTCTAGGCATAATTTATGAGGTTTTGATGGAGAGCAGCGCCGCAAGGAATCTTTCTGCGCTGCCATATATCAAAACAAAAGCGCATGAATGCGCTGTATCTATGTGATACTGCACATTCCTGTCCATTTCCTCCACACCAGCGCTCAATGGGCTGCCGTGTGTCAACAGAGGCACCCTTGCACCACGGTGCAAGGGTGGATATGTTTTGGGGCTGATTGATTTTGTGCAGAAAGGGACACCTTCCTGCGAAAAATCAATCATTTCAGGTGATTCCCTTTTTCTATGTGTGCTGCAGAATGCAGCTCTCATAGAAAAAGGAAAGCATGAGGAAAAATTAAAACATTTCTCCTCGTTGCACCTACCTAACGCCCCCCTGGGGTTCTGACACAATCACAGGTTTACGATTTCTCACAAATCTGGGAATGTGTCCGGTTCCATGGGTGTTATGTGGGAACACCCCCAGCAACACCCATGGAACGCCCCTTTCACACAGTTTTCTGTGTGAAAGGGGCACATATTTATAAGGCCATGAAAAGCCAGGTAAAGTGGCTTAACGTAGCCTTATAAATATACTCCCGTACATTGCACCACCAGAACATTAAAAAAGTGATGTTCTGGCGGCGCAATGTGCAGGTAGGGCCTCATGAATGAGGTGCTCTGTACTTGGCTCTTCCCAAGTACAGAACAGTCAAACTCTACTTCATTCAGAACAGCTCATCTCATTTTGTGACTGACTCATCAGACTCACTTTTTGAGCTACTGATCGAAACTTTTGCCTGTACCAAAAAGAATTCTCTTTGAAATTCTGATTGCCTGCCACAAATCTATACACTTTCATGGACAACCTTTTCCACAGACACACATCTGAAGGTAACACCCTCTTCTCTTTATTTGTGCTGTCTCTGTTAAACTTCTGAAAATTCCTTGTGTTCATATCTTTTCTTATTTGCATGGGCGACTCCTCCGCTATGGCGGAGGAGCATCACCTCACTGCCAGGCAGCAGCTAAAGAAAGGAAAAATAAAATGATAATAACGCAATGCACATTATGGACAAACTGCAGTCTCCTAAGGTACACATCTTACAGATAAATTGCAGCTTCCTGACATACACATTTTACAGGTAAACTGCAGTCTCCTAAGGTACACATCTTACAGACAAACTACAGTCTCCTAAAGTAGTCATTTTACAGATAAACTTCACACTCCTAGGGTACACAGTGTACAGATACAATGCTGTCTCCTAATGTACTGATCTTAGAGGTGAACTGTGGGTATTTGGAAAAAATATGGGGTAGTGAATATTGGGAGACAGAAATATCGGGAAAAAAATATTGAGATACCATGTTATTGGGATGCAGCAATATTGGTGTCAAGAATATCACTTTTTTCAGGCAAGTAATATTGTAGTTAAGAATATCGTTGTTAATATTGTTTTCAATAATATAGTTGTAAAAATACTGTTTTTAAATTATTTTAATTAGGTTTACTTCATATGTTAATTTTATGTGTTACTGTTGTTTGCATAATTGGTAATATTTTTTTATTATGGCTTGTAAATTTAAGAAATTTCTATTTTTTAATTTAATTGCTAATAGTCATTTATAGTATTGTAGTGGGCTGTTGGGTTTGTAGGAGAATAGGGTGGGAAGTTAATTAAGTAATAATTAATTGTTAAATCATTAATATTTTTAAGTAATATATGATTGATATTAATTATGTATGTTACATAATAGTGATTAATTTATGCTTATATATATATATATATATATATATATATATATATATATATATATATATATATATATATATATATATATATATATATATATATATATATATATATATATATATATATATATATATATATATATATATATATATTACCTACTGGCGGTCGCCAGTAGGTATATATAGTTAGGATTTTTTTCCTATGGGACTTTTGAAAATTCTATGTCTAATTACTTTGGCGTTTGTGGACGGAATCGGCTGAAATTTTCAGGAAAATGGCACATTTTGTTTCTGAGCAGCCCTTGAAAATTTGGGGGGGGTTTCGTCAAGGGGGGGCCAAGAAAAAAGGGGGGCCCCAAAACGCGTTTTTCCCATGTTAATTTCCATAGGGCGTTTGGCCTCACTTTTAGCTCGAACGGCTGAATGGATTTGCACGAAACTTGGCAAAATTGTAGGGACTGTTAGCCCGATGTGCCTTTGCTGGGTCTCAATATATGTGCTCCAGTGGATTTTGAGAAATTAACGTTTTAAAAAATTTATATATCTGTGACAGCGTCCTGGATAGCGCACCAGTTCGCGTACTTTTCGCGTAACGGAGCTTTGCGAAGCGAAGCTGATTGGCTCTCTGGTGTCTGTCAACATTCTAAACAGTCCGTAGCGGCCGCCATTTTGTCTCTCGGTAGGATCGAGAGACAAGAGGAGGCCAAAACGAAGGGGGAAATGAAGGAAAGGGGGCAAGGTAGACCCCTTCTGACCCCCTAGGATTGATGAGGGGGATATTAAAGTGCCCCGCGGGGCAAAAAAAAAATATTGTGATTTTTCGCCGTAGAGGCGCGTCCCGGTACGCGAACCGGGCAGCTAACTGGGCAGCTAACCGGCAGTGTAACGGGAGTCTGAGGAGAAGCTGATTGGCTGTCAACATTGTAAACAATCCGGAGCGGCCGCCATCTTGTCTCTCGGTAGGATCGAGAGACAGGAGGTGGTGAAAAACGAAGGGGGAAATGAAGGAAAGGGGGCAAGGTAGACCCCTCCTGACCCCCTAGGATTGATGAGGGGGATATTATTGCAATTTTTTGCGGTAGAGGTGCTTCCCGGTACGCCAACCGGGCAGCTAACCGGCAGCGTAACAGGAATCCGAAATCTTGTGTTTTTGGAGCGTCCGGTTTGCGTACTGGGTAGCGTTCCGGTAAGCGTAACAAGGGGAAAACCAAGAGAAACAGTAAAATAAAATTTAAAGGAATAGATTTCCACCAAACTTGGCAAAATTGTAGGGACTGTTTGTTTGATGTGCCTTTGCAAGGCCTCAAGATATGTGCACGTGTGGATTTTGTCTAATTAAGGTTAAAAAAAATATATATATCTGTAAGCGTGCTCTGGCGCCCTTATGTTACGGGTTTTGTTTGCGCTGCAGAGACGATACGTCACGTTTATGCGACGTGTCATGAGGCGTCTCACGTGGCTACATGATACGTCACGTAATAAAGAATATATTTTACAGCTATAGATATTAGCTTTTAAAAAACCAATGAAATTCACTGAAAAAACCATAGGTTATAGACCATATATAGTTAGGAATTAGCATTTACAAAACCTTGAAAATTCACTGAAAAAACCATAGGTTATAGACCATATATAGTTAGGGATTAGCATTTACAAAACCTTATTTTACTCGCATAAAACCATTGAAATTCGCATATATAGTTAGTTGCGCTAACTATATATCGCGCACCCGCAATCCACTGCTGATGATGTCACATATTACATCACTCATGACATGGTCAGTGACATCACTGATGACATCACTGATGACATCTCAAATGACATCACTGATGACATCACTGATGACAACATCCAGTGACTGTATGTTTCTGTAAAGTTAAAATATGTCTTACATATTGAAGAATGAGTGGATGTATAAGTGTCTGGATGAAGGATTTAGTAGGTGCATTACTGACTGTATGCGAGAGTGATTAGATGTGTCTCACTGAGTGCATGGGTTAGTGACTAAACTGTCTTAATTTGTGCATCATTATGTCTGTTGTTCTGTAAACTGCTGCATGTGTTGATCAGTAGCTATATGAGTAACTATATGGGTTATTGATTGGTTGCCCAAGTATTTGTATGGGAGACTGAGTGTGTGTGTGGGTGGCTGGGAGGTGTATGACCTTGTGCATAGATGTGTGAGCAGTTGATTCACTAGATGTATGGGTTCAAAAGTGCATGTGGAAACAGCTGTATGGGCGGTTAACTGTGTGCATGAGTGTATTGGTGAGTGAATGGATATCTCAGTGCTACCATGTCAAAGTAAGTACATATGTAAAACCCAGTACATGTGAGAGTTGACATATATAAATAATTGTGCATAAGAGCCAGTGAATGTGTGAGTGGCTGTGTGGATCATTGTGAACTTGTATCAGGGATTGTATAAGAGAGTAAATATGTGTTAGTATATGTTTGAATAAGTAAGGTGTGTATAACTGTATAGTTGAGGAAATGGAGGTGTGATTGATTCTTTGCATGACTGACTAGGTGTGTGAGTAACTCCATGGATGAGTGACAGTCTGTGAGTTTTTGTTTACACTGAGTGTATCTAAGGTTATATCAGAGTCTGAAGAGGTTCATCGTATAATCACATTAATGATGTCATCAGTGATGTGATCAGTAATGTCAAATGAGATGTCATCAGTGATGTCATCAGTGATGTCATTTAAGATGTCATCATTGATGTCATCAGTGATGTCATTTGAGATGTCATCAGTGATGTCATCAGTGATGTCATTTGAGATGTCATCAGTGATGTCATCAGTGATGTCACTGACCATGTCATGAATGATGTAATATGTGACATCATCAGCAGTGGATTGCGGGTGCGCGATATATAGTTAGTGCAACTAACTATATATGCGAATTTCAATGGTTTTATGCGAGTAAAATAAGGTTTTGTAAATGCTAATCCCTAACTATATATGGTCTATAACCTATGGTTTTTTCAGTGAATATATATATATATATATATATATATATATATATATATATATATATATATATATATATATATATATATATATATATATATATATATATATATATATATATATATATATATATATATATATATATATATATATATATATATATGTCAAACTCTTCTCACTTGGAAAGGAATTGGATCGCACAACAAAACCTTCTTGTGTTGCAATATTAACGTTTATTCCAGATTAAGCTCCCAAACGCTACAAACACCAACGCGTTTCGATCTCCCACTGAGATCTTGTTCACGGTGTCGACCTTCACACACTCAATAGATTATAAAACATATGTTTGTCATAATGCCCTCCCCCTTCCCTCCAGGCAAGGCATTCTGGTCATTGTGGTGCTTCTGACCCAAACAGTGAGTATTTCCAAAACGTGAATTGTTCAACTTGGTTTGCTTTTAAAAAACCAAAATTATATACTGTTGTGAAACATTAATTGTGAAAATACCAGTTTGTGCTCTAATGTTGATTTCACATTAATTTAAACAGGATTTAGCTGACTTAGCTCAAAATGATTAGCAAGTTTCATTACATTAATGCCTCCAGTGGCAAAAGAACGTATTCAGCTCTTAATCAAAATATAGTTTTCTTATGTGTTTATAGCCATGTTTCTTATTATCTAATTAAACTCCAAACACTTTAGTTATTAATTGGAAACATTACTTTGGCCTGTTTGTCACCAACTTGCTTTGATGAATTACACATGTAAAATGCTTTGTATTATCTCTCTTCTATTTGTGTCCATGCATAAACTGATAGGGCACCCCAACTGAAAAATTAAAACAGAAAATTGTAAAAACTGTTTACGAAGATGCAGAGATCTAGACCTGATAGATATTAATCTTCCAGGTTATTGTGAGTTCAATCCAGATGTATGTACATCTCCTCACTCTGGTTCAGACCAAACGGACTCATAGTTCGTAATTTGAGGATGTATCTCGATTCTTTTTTCCTTAACATCAGTTCTCGATTTCCTCCTCTCGCTGGTTTCTTGACTGTATCAATCCCATAAACCTTCAGGTGTTTCCACTCACTGTTGTGATGGGACTCCATGTGTTTGGCAACTGCATTGCTTCTGCCCTTGTGTATGGCTGCCCTTATATGTTCCAAAATCCTCTTTTTTAATTCATTTTTTGTGCTGCCCACGTATTTCAACTCGCATGGGCATTCAATTACATAGACAACATATGGTGTTGTGCAAGTAATCAGTTCCTCAATTTTCCAAATTGTTCCACTATCCAACAAAATTTCCTGGGTTGGTTTGCATATCTGACAAATCTTACAGTTGAAACATTTTTTGAAACCTTTTCCTTTCAACCAAACTTTTTTCTCTTCTTTAAAGAAGTGACTCTTTGTCAAACGGTCTTTGAGATTAGGTGCTCTACGAAATGTCAATTGTGGTGCATCCCCTATGATAGAGCCAATAGTGGTGTCCATTTTTAGAATTTTCCAGTTCTTTTTGAGAATATTTCTGATTTGTTTGGACTCATTAGAAAAGGTTGTTATGAATCTTATCACATCTTTATCACTTTCTTCTTTTTGGATCGGTTGTAACAAACTGTTTCTGTCCTTTTCCCTTGCTCTTTCCCAACCTTTCTTTATGTGATTTCTTGAATAACCTCTTTTTTCAAATCTATGGCTCATTGATGTGCTTTGTTTCTCCCATTCTCCTTCTTCCGAGCATATCCTCCTTAATCTCAGAAATTCTCCGTAAGGAATATTCTCAAATAGACATTGCTGGTGAAAGCTGCTGGCATGCAATGTTGCGTTGGTTGCGGTTTTTTTTCTATGCAAGGTTGTATGCACCTCATTGTCTTTTATGTAAATTTCCGTATCCAGGAAAGTTATTCTGTTGTCACTCAGTTCGTAAGTAAATTTGAAATTGGCAGGTGATGAGTTTAGGACTTGGAAATAATCTTTGAAATCATTCTCTGAGCCATCCCAGATGATTAGGAGATCATCTATAAAGCGTACCCATAGTATCACTTTATTGAGCATGATGTCATTCTCAGGTTGCCATGCCCATTTCTGTTCCCACCATCCCATGGTGAGACACGCAAAGCTTGGGCTGAAAGAAAAACCCATAGCCGTGCCTTTTGTTTGGGCATAGATTTCTTCTCCAAAATAAAAGATGTTTTGGTTCAGGCACAGTCTCATCATTTCTTCCAGCATGGTATTGTGTTTAGAGTACTGGATATTTCTATCCTTGAGGAAAAATTTGCAAGCTGCGATACCCACTTCATGATCTATGTTCGTATATAAGGATACGACATCCATTGATATTAATTTATACGTAGATTTCCAGGGGATATCATTCACTTGTCTTAACATGTCCGTTGTGTCCTTTATGAATGAGCTCAACTTCGAAACATAGGGCAGTAGGAAAAAATCCAAATAATTTGCTATCGGTTCAAAAAGGGAACCCTTGGCGGAGACTATTGGTCTCCCTGGTGGTCTAGTCCGATTCTTATGTACTTTTGGCAAAAAATACATTGTTGCAGTGACTGGATCATCTACGGTGAGATATTTATGTTCATCAGAATCAATCAGGTTTAAGTTCAGCCATTCTTTTAATTTTACATCTAATCTTTCCTTCATTTGTTTTGTGGGATCAATTGTCAGTTTCTCATAATACAATTTGTCCTCTAGTTGTTCATGGGCTACTTTCATGTATTCAAGTTTATCCCATATGATGACATTTGCGCCTTTATCAGCCATCTTTATTTCAATCGTTTTATCTTGACTCAAAGTTGTTAATGCTTTCCGTTCTTCACTTTTTAGATTGTCCATGTATCTTTGTTTCTTTAATTTGTAAATATCTTGGATCACTGCTTCATGGAAAACATCCACCTTATTGCCTGGTGGGAATTGCGGGTAAAAACGTGATTTTCGCTTTTTTTTGGATAGCCCAGCTCCAGATTGTGTGCAAATTTGTGATAAGGTCACATCTTGTGATTCACTGACTGTGTCTAAGTTCATCAATGTCACATAACTTTCAGCATCTTGAGCCAGTAATGTACTGCTATTTGAATCTGTGGTTGGTGGCGCATTTTTCTTAATGTAAATTTCTTTTTCTTTGTATAGTTTGGCCAACTTAATTTTTCGCACATATTTATACAGATCTATCCTTGTTTGTGCCACATCCAGATGTACCTTTGGGCAAAAGTTCAAACCTTTCTTAAGCAGTGTATTTTCTGATTCTGTTAGTTGACGGCTTGATAGGTTGATAACCGTTAATTCTTGTTCATCCTTTAGAATGTTTTTTTCAGTCTCATACTGCGTGTTACGGTTCCCACTCATTCCCCGCCGGTTGCCCCTTCTTCCTCTCCTTGCTTGTTGCTTCGTGGTTTTCCACGGCCACGTCCTCTGTTTTGCGGCTGAAATCCTCTTGCTTGTTCCCATTGTCGTTGTTGTAGGACCAGCCGCATGTCCACTAAAAAAGACTGTTTTCTTGCTGATAGTATTTCCTCATCACTGAGTTCCACCGATACATTAGATGATAAGTTTTCTGAAGAGCTTGTGTTGCTTGGGTCATAGTTTTGTTGTTGCAAGTGATCATATTTTCTCGCATATGTGAAAATTCGCCCTTCACTGTAATCTTTTTTGTCTCATAAGAATTTTTGACATTTGCGGTTTTGTACTGAGTCCTCATGTGCCTCAATCTGTTTTTCTAAGTCTGTTTTGAATTTTTTTAAATCCGGTGTTAAATCCAGGGTAGCAATTTCTTTTTCCATTTCTTGAACTTGACCTTTTATTTTTAGCAATGAAATTTCAATATGTTTGACTAATATATTCATTAATCCCAGTGATGAACACAATAAGTATTCGCCCCATTCTTGTAATAAATCATTGCTTGAATCTAGGTGACTTGGCATCAAATGAAGTCTCAGACCCCTTGGCACTCTTTGCACTTCTATGTATTTTTTTAGTGTGGTCATCTCCCACCATTTATTAATCTCTTTTTTGGAGGCTTTCTCCCAATTTCTCAGTTTCGTTTTTGCATCAGTCTTTTTACTAGCTTTTTGATCTGTTCCTTGTGTGCCTCCTGTTTCAAAGAATTCTGGTTTATCCAACAGAGTCTGTCTCCTTGCATCTCGTGATTCCATATTGTTAGTTTGGTTTGGGATTATATTACTGTTTTGAAAAACTGTATTGCACTTAGGGTTATGTTCGTGATTCACTCGGTAGGCTGTGTAATAGTTCAAACCAGATTTGCAATGAAATCTTTAAACAGTGGTTTATTTAGCCTGCACGCCTGTGTGCGAGTGATTTATCACGGGCTGACCGACATCGGCATTTGCCTCTCGCTTAGTTATTTTTATCTTCCCTCCCGTTCGTGAAGACAAGAGTTACCCGCTTACCTCGTCTTCGCCGAGTTTCACTCCCTCCTCCCTTCCGGCAGTCGGGTGCGTCCTCAGCTGAGATTCGGATCGGCGTGTCCCTTGCTCCCTCGCGGTTCAGGGCTGATTACTCCTAAACTATATATATATATATATATATATATATATATATATATATATATATATATATATATATTATCTACTGGCGGTCGCCAGTAGGTATATATAGTTAGGATTTTTTCTCTATGGGATTTCTGAAAATTCTATGTCTAATAACTTTGGCGTTTGTGGACGGAATCGGCTGAAATTTTCAGGAAAATGGCACATTTTGTTTCTGAGGAGCTCCTGGAAATTTGGGGGGGGTTTCGTCAAGGGGGGGCTGAGAAAAAAGGGGGGTCCCAAAACGCGTTTTTAACATTGAGTTTTCCATAGGGCGGTTGGACTCACTTTTAGCTCGAACGGCTGAATGGATTTGCACGAAACTTGGCAAAATTGTAGGGACTGTTAGCCCGATGTGCCTTTGCTAGGTCTCAATATATGTGCTTCAGTGGATTTTGAGAAATTAACGTTTAAATCAAGATATATATCTGTAACAGCGCTCCGGGCAGCGATCCGGTTCGCGTACTTTTCGCTTATCGGAACTTTGCGAAGCGAAGCTGATTGGCTCTCCGGTGTCTGTCAACATTCTAAACAGTCCGGTGCGGCCGCCATCTTGTCTCTCGGTAGGATCGAGAGACAAGAGGAGGCCAAAACAAAGGAGGAAATGAAGGAAAGGGGGCAAGGTAGACCCCTTCTGACCCCCTAGGATTGATGAGGGGATATTATAGAGCCACGCTGGGCCCCCAAAAAAAAAAAAGCTGTTTTTTTCGCCGTAGAGACGCGTCTTGGTACGCGAACCGGGCAGCTAACCGGGAAGCTAACCGGCAGTGTAACGGGAGTCTGACGAGTAGCTGATTGGCTGTCAACATTGTAAACAGTTCGGAGCGGCCGCCATCTTGTCTCTTGGTAGGATCGAGAGACAAGAGGAGGCCAAAACAAAGGGGGAAATGAAGGAAAGGGGCAAGGTAGACCCCTTCTGACCCCCTAGGATTGATGAGGGGATATTATAGAGCCACGCTGGGCCCAAAAAAAAAATCAGATTTTTTCGCCGTAGAGACGCGTCTTGGTACGCGAACCGGGCAGCTAACCGGCAGTGTAACGGGAGTCTGAGGAGAAGCTGATTGGCTGTTATCATTGTAAACAGTCTGGAGCGGCCGCCATCTTGTCTCTCTGTGGGATCGAGAGACAAGAGGTGGAAAAAAGGTGTAAATGAATGAAAGGGGTAAGGCAGACCCCTCCTGAACCCCTAGGATTGATGAGGGGGCTATTAAAGTTCCCTGGGGGGTGAAAAAAAAATGTGATTTTTCGCGGTAAAGGTGCTTTCTGGTACGTTAACCGGGCAGCTAACCGGCAGCGTAACGGGAGTCCGACATATTGTGTTTTTTGAACGTTTGTGATATGTGCACGTGTGGATTTTGTCTAATTAAGGTTAAAAAAATATATATATAACTTTAAGAGTGTTTTGGCGCGCTTACGTTTTGGGTTTGGTTTGCGCTGCAGAGACGATACGTCACGGTTATGCGATGCATCATGAGGCGTCTCACGGGCTACGTGATACGTCACTTAATAAAGAATATATTTTGCAGCTATAGATATTAGCTTTTAAAAAACCAATGAAATTCACAGAAAAAACCATAGGTTATAGACCATATATAGTTAGGAATTTGCATTTACAAAACCTTGAAAATTCACTGAAAAAACCATAGGTTATAGACCATATATAGTTAGGGATTAGCATTTAAAAAACCTTATTTTATTTGCACAAAACCATTGAAATTCCATATATAGTTAGTTGCACTAACTATATATCGCGGACCCGCAATCCACTGCTAATGATGTCACATATTACATCATTCATGACATGGTCAGTGACATCACTGATGACATCACTGATGACATCTCAAATGACATCACTGATGACATCACTGATGACATCTCAAATGACATCACTGATGACATCACTGACATCTCATTTGACATTACTGATTACATCACTGATGATATCATTTATGTGATAATACATCTTCAGACTCTAATATAACCTTAGATAAACTCAGTGTAAACAGGCACTCACAGACTGTCACACATCCATGGAGTTACTCACACACCTAGTCAGTCATGCAAAGAATCAATCACACCTCCATTTCCTCAACTATACAGTTATACACACCTTACTTATTCAAACATATACTAACACATATTTACTCTCTTATACAATCCTTGATACAAGTTCACAATGATTCATACAGCCACTCTCACATTCACTGGGTCTTATGTTCAGTTATTTATATATGTCAACTCTCACATGGAGTGTGTTTTACATATGTACTTACTTTGACATGTAGAACTGAGATATCCATTCACTAACCAATATACTCATGCACACAGTCAACTGTCCATACAGCTGTTTCTACATGCACTTTTGAAGCCATACACCTAGGGAATCAACTGCTCACACATCTATGCACAGAGTTATACACCTCCCAGCCACCCACACACATACTCAGTCTCCCATACAAATACTTGGGCAACCATTCAATAACCCATATAGTTACTGATGTAGCTACTGATTTAAACATGCAGCAGTTTACAGAAGAACATAAATAATGATTGCCAAATTAAGACACTTTAATCACTAACCCATGCACTCAGTGAGACACATTTAATCATTCTCTCATACAGTCAGTCATGCACCTACTAAATCCTTCATCCAGACACTTATACATCCACTCATTCTTCAATATGTAAGACATATTTTAACTTTACAGAAACATACAGTCACTGGGTGTTGTCATCAGTGATGTCATCAGTGATGTCATTTGAGATGTCATCAGTGATGTCATCAGTGATGTCACTGACCATGTCATGAATGATGTAATATGTGACATCATTAGCAGTGGATTGCGGGTCCGCGATATATAGTTAGTGCAACTAACTATATATGGAATTTCAATGGTTTTGTGCAAATAAAATAAGGTTTTTTAAATGCTAATCCCTAACTATATATGGTCTATAACCTATGGTTTTTTCAGTGAATTTTCAAGGTTTTGTAAATGCAAATTCCTAACTATATATGGTCTATAACCTATGGTTTTTTCTGTGAATATATATATATATATATATATATATATATATATATATATATATATATATATATATATATCCAGCTCAGAACTCCATTTCACCGCGCAAATGAAGGGAACAAACTCACACAAGGTTCTCGGTAAAGTTTATTCACCGAGAATATTCACTGGACGCATTTCGGCTTTTGCGCCTTTTTCAACTGTTTACAAAGTGCATCATGTACAACAGAAGTATATCCGGTTCGCCTTTAGGGTTTCCAGTTCGCAAAAAGTAAACATGATAGACAAGTCCAAAACACTATCTCGAATGGAGGCGCCATATTGATGCAACTGATAATACAAATGTAAAGCAATTAATTGTGTTAATATTCCAAATAATCATGGTAGAAATATTTCACAGTTAATTATTAAATCATTCATTTTTGACTGTTCATAACGGATCAAAATCATGATTTCAAATCCTGAATTCCAAAATTGAGCCCTGAATGGGCATAAGGTGAATTAAATACCATGGCGACCTGAAGGAGGACAAATATACAATAACGTTTTCATGCAGTCATTTGCAGTTTCCAGTGGTGTGAAATAAAAAGAGAAAAAATAAAGTGAAAAAATAACAAACAAAAGGAAGATATTCTAAAGTCATTGCACATTGCTATGAATCTGACCTCTCAGTTTCCTAAACACGGGCTACACCGTTGTAGCCACATCAAATTTGAGCCCTGGATGTGCGCTCGTCATCTAATGAATTGCACACCAATATCTTGTTGGATAATTTCAACATTCAACTGCATCCGCAACATATAATAATGAAAACAGTTGCCACTAAATATTTACTCTATGTAGTCGTACATTCAAGCAGGAGGGAGTCTCATGAGGAGACGACAGTGATGACACTTCTTGTCTGTCAAAATATATGCGAGTCTTTACTACAACATCATCAATTTTAAGTCCATCGAAAAGATAAGCTTACAGCAGCTAAGTGAGTAAAAACGCTTGAAATCACCTGCACTCTAGATGACTAGCTTATATATATATATATATATATATATATATATATATATATATATATATATATATATATATATATATATATATATATATATATCATGCTCACAGGCTGTCCAACGGTAGGAAAGCACTCCGACAGCAGTGCGAAGCTGTACGCTTTTATTAGGTATGGATGTTGCGGCACGCTGTATTGTCCCGGTATCATGGCCTGACGCGTTTCAAAGTGCGTGACTTCTTCATCAGAGGCATACCAGAAACAAACCTTTCATCCGGCACACCCTCTCCTTTATATATTCAATTGTCCGCCCATAGATGGGCTGCTCTAATGAGGCAAGGCATGTTAGGAGTTGTAGTGCCGAACTAAGGCCAATCCGAAGTCCTCAGATGGACCACAGAGGGTCGTTACATCCTCAATCCTGCGCTGCTGCCTCCCAATGACGGCCTGCTATATCTCAAGCCGCAAGGCCCCCTTTGCAAAGTGGTGCTTTCCTGGCGGCGTGGCTACCGCCTATAAATCATGCTCAAAAGCTGCCCAACGGTAGGAAAGCACTCCAAAAGCAGTTCGAAGCTTCACACTTTTATTAGGTATGGATGTTGCAGCGTGCTGTATTGTCCCGGTATCATGGCCTGATGCGTTTCAAAGTGCGTGACATCTTCATCAGAGGCCAACTCCCAACATGCCTTGCCTCATTGGAGCGGCCCATCTATGGGCGGACAATTGAATATATAAAGGAGAGGGTGTGCCGGATGAAAGGCTTGTTTCCGGTATGCCATGGAAAGGCATGCGGGAAATCGCCGTGGGGGCCATTGCAGGCCCCAGGAGGGTGTGGGGTGTGGGTGGCTGCATTGGGGGGTACTCATGGTACCCCCCATAATTGCCAAGCACAAGGTGGCAGGCACCGCATAGTACCTATCATGTTGTGCATGGCAATGCACAACATGGGCATTAACATTTCGGCAAGTGCTGCTTACATCACCGTCCGCCGCAATGTTAATGTTGAGGATGCGCCTGACAGTGTGTCGGGCCCATCCTAATTTTCAAGTTACCATCGTAACTTCGGTGGTTGGTCCCGTGCTCCATTGCAGTGGCATCGTAATAGGCCCCTTAGACTGGTCCAGACATAAGCAAAGGACTAAACAAAGGACTACAGCTGAGTGTAGATGATAAATACCAGTCCAGCGTCAGCCATCTTATAACATGTTTTGGAAGTAATGAGATCCCAGATATAATGCTGACTGGAGGCCACAATTTTGATGAGGAATTGGCAACTCACCTCCATGAGGATTAAATTACATTTTTATGGGCCAGCTGCATGAAAATGTATCCTTACTATGATGCTATCTGTATATTCGTTTTTTGCCCTTAGTCTCTTTATTTCTTCGTCTCTCTTTCTCTTTCTGTCTCTTCCATTTTCTAAAATCATAAACTCTCAGTTGTCTCACAGTATTGATTTGGATACCATGTATTTAATCAACTGTATATGTTGTTGTTGTTTACAGGAGGAAAGGAAGGGACCCATGAGGACGGAAGAGTCGTGCACGGGCTCCCTACCATTTTTTTCTTTGGCATGGCCTATAACATTGAAGAGATAAGAAGATTTGCTTTTCTTTTATTGTATCACCTATTCCTAACCTCAGCATTTTCAATTATTCTTCTGCTACCGTTTGAAAAATGCAATCAAATACATGATTGCCAAACATATTAATCTAGTCAGGCAGGCCTTTTTAACGTGAAACGGTATCCACAGTGTGATTAATAGAAATGAGGGTGGGGGATGAAGAATATTTGGAGTTTGTTCCCTTTTGACAAAGCCAAGATAAAAATGACAAAAGATGTATGTGATGGCCCATTTGAGAGAGGCTTGCTGCAGCTATTTTTTTGCTGCTGAACACAAAGCATTGTTATCAGGATAATGCTTCTTGTGGTCGTAGTCCGGCGTCCCGCCTGGCATCACTTCAGGCCCCCTTAGGGGGGCCTGCCTCCCAGTTTGAAGTCCTGTTGGCTAGAAGGAGGAATGTGAAGCTGTTAGGGGGAAGCAAATGGGTGAGAAAGCAATAAGATGGGAAAGGCACAGAAGGGTGAGCACATGGTGGGTGTTGGACTTGGCCCTATTTGCAGGGTCATCCCTGAACTTTCTGCCTTCCTCCTATATTTTTCTGACCTGTTGTTGGTTATTTTATGACTCTGGGCACTTTACCGCTGCTGATCAGTGCTAAAGTGCATATGCTCCCTGTTGTAAATTGATGTATGGATTAGTCATTCCATGATTGGCTATTTGGTTTACTTGTCAGACCCTAGTCTAGTGCACTGAGTGTGCCCAGGGCGTGTAAATCCAAATGCTGCTGGTGGGCTTGCAGCACTGGTTGTGCCACCCACAGAAGCAGCCTTGTAAAATGGGTCTAAGGTCTGCCATTGCAGAGCCTGGGTGCAGTCTGGTACTGTCATGCTGACTGGGCAAGTGCACCTACTTCTCAGTCCCTAAACCTTCCCTTTTCTTCATATCAGTCACCCCTATGGTAGGCCCAAGGGCAGGGTGCATCATAAGTATAAGGTAGGACAAGCCCTGATGTGTGTGGCATGTCCTAATAGTGAATTACAACCATTTTCGTTTTTCACTATTGCAAGGCTATCTGTTCTCCATAGGCCAGAAAGGGGCTGTTGGATTATTACATGTTTATAATCCTAACTGTCTCAGAGAACATGGTAGAAATTCGAGTTTAGCATGCCTGGACTCAGAATAATAAAATACATCTTTTAGTGAAGTTTATTTTAATATTCTGTATTTGCAAATACCACTTTTAGAAAGTAGGTATTTGCTTGTTTAACTATTCAAAGCCTGCCTCTGCTGGGTTGTGTATTCCTTTGTCTGGTTTTGTGAGTGACAGGGTTGGGGACTTCCAAGAGACAGGCTGAGTTACCCAGTGGTGAATAGGGAGATCTGCATCTAGATGAGAGAGAGGAGTTGCGCCTGAACCTTGAATAGGGCTGTGCCTGCCGTCCACAATGCTGGCTCCACCCCCTGGGGAGCGGCTGATGTCTCTGCCCTGCACACTGAAAGAAGAGAAGGCGTCCTGTAAACAAAGTGCTCCAGGACTATACTTGCCTTCCACAATGCTGGCTCCAATCCCTGTGGGGCGTCTGATGTGCCTGCCCTGCACTGTGAAAGGAAAGGAGAAGTCTAGTAAACAGAGTGCTTCAGAACCGGTTTGGACTGGGCAAAGGTTCCTCTCCCCTCAGAGAACAAAGGATTTTGGGGTATAAATATTGGGACCCTGATCCTATGAAATTAGATCACCTTTGGACTACAAGAAGAAACCTTTACTGAGGAGAGGAACCTGAAGAAACTGAGGAGAGACTATTCCTAAGCCGAAGTGCTGCTTGGAGGATTGGCCTGCAGTGGTTGCCTTACAGCCAAAGGAAGGAGAAAGGAACTTTGTGTACTTTGCTTTCAACTTGTGAAGGATCTCCAAGGGCTTGGAAAAGAGCTTGCCTCCTGCTGAAGTCTCAGGGACAACTGACTTCAACCCCCAGCTCCCCAGAGTTCTTGTGGAAGTGCCTGCTGCTGTTTTGGGCCTTCTGAGGAACTGCGTGTCACAAGGAGCTGGAAGAAGCATGTTGCCGTCGCTGTTGCCGTCGCATCGTCCGGGTGTCGCCGTTGCAGTCCACGCAAACTTCACGTCTTTATTTCTTTGTATTTGAACTTTGCCGCATTTCCCATCGCTGCGACATTGCTTGTCTTGGAAGCGCAATGCAACCTAAGGTACATTGAGGTAAAGTGTCACATCTTAAGAACTGAATTGAACTGAGCTTTGTTAGACCTGGCACCTTGGCGTGAGTTTCCCTTCCACTTTTTGCTGATGTGCCTCAGATGTTTTTGCTGGTGTCTGCTGCTCAGGGCACTGCGCCACGGCCAATCCGTGCCGCAGTGCAAGTGCTCCCTATGAAAAGTGTAACTGTGTTTGGTATACATGATTGGTTCATTGGATTTATTGTCAGTCCCCAGTAAAGTGCACCAGGAGTGCCAGGGCTTGTAAATACCAATACTGCTAGTGGGCCTGCAGCGCTGGTTGGGCCACCCACAGAAGCAGCCTTTTAAAATGTGTCTAGGGTCTGCCATTGCAGAACCTGTGTGCAGTCTGGTACTGTCATGCTGGCTGGGCAAGTGCACACACTTGCCAGCCTCTAAACCTTCCCTTAACTTCATATTAGTCACCCCTATGGTAGGCCCTAGGGCAGGGTGCATTGTAAGTGTAATGTAGGACAAGCCCTGATGTGTGTGGCATGTCCTAATAGTGAATTACAGCCAAATTCGTTTTTCACTATTGTAAGGCTACCTGTTTCCTTTAGGCCAAATGGGCTTCTGGAATTATTACACTCTATAATCCCAGCAGGCTCAGGGAATATGGTAGAAATTAATGTTTAGCATGCCTGAACTCAGAATAATAAAATACTTCTTTTGGTAACGTTTATTTTAATATCCTGGGTTTGCAAATGCTACTTTTAGAAAGTTAGTATTTGCTTGCCTAACCATTTCAGCTCGCCTCTGCTAGTATGTGTATCTGACTGTCTGGGTTGTGTGGGGACGGGTAGGTCACGCAGCGAGGATACAGGCATGCTGAGCCTCACCCAATGGGCTCGCCCCTGATATCTAATCCCGCCGACCCTCATGTGGCATGTATTCCCTGACCTTCTGGCATAGGATACCCCACAGAGGTAACACACACCACATACATGACACAAGCATGTTCCCCTCTTCTCACTTGTTATAAGGTCCTGATGAATCGCGGGTAACTTGACCCACTGCGAGAAACATGTCGACCACTTATGACCTCTAGTCTTCACTAGTTTCACTCAACCTAATTTGTTGACACCTAGTAAGCTAGCCCCACGTTTTAATTGCAGCCAGGGGACCCCCAGAATAAAGTCAATTCCGGTACCCCCAGCTACATTTTAGCAATCATCCCATCATCACACACCGTCCTGCCCACACACCCCCACTTCACCATAAGGCTGTTGGATAAAAGATCTCCGCCAAAGAGCCCCTCTCGAGGTGAGCCCGTCTTGGATTGCACCGCCTCCCCGACGAGGAGCAAACGCCGATGATGAAGCATGACATCCTTCGGGGTGTGTGAGGCAAATACATCCAACATAATGGATGCCCCAAGGTGCCATTCAAACACCTTTGGTCATGCCAGTTAAACCTTTACCTTTTTCTACATTGAAACAGTACAGCAATCTTCCTCTTGCATCCCTTGGGTTGTGTGAGTGACAGAGCTGGGGGATGACAGGTGGTGAATGCAAGGATTACACCTTAGTGGGCGGTAGGAGTGGCCCTGGGCTCTTAATCAGGCTGTGCTCTGCCACCACAATGCTGGCTCCGTCCCCCTGGGGAGCGACTGATGACTCAGCCGGCACCTGGCCCAGGAAGGGTGAAGCACCATCAACAAGGTACTCCTGGCTGCCCCTGTCCACACAATGCTGGCTCCACCTCCTGTGGAGCGTCTGATGTGCCTGCCCTTCACACTGAAAGCAGAAGTCAGAGTATCCCCAACACAGTGCTCAGAGACTGAATGTAGTTATGCAAAGGCCCCCCTGGCCTGTAACAACAAAAGAAATGCAGTATAAAGGTAAGAGCTCTGCTCCTAAGAAATCAGAATCCTGTGTCCCACAAAGAACCTCTGCCTGACTAGAAGGAGAAGAAGACGCTGGAAGGACTGGCCTGCTGCTTGCCTTGCTGAGAAAGGAGAGGAGAAGACTTTCAAAAAGACTTTGCTGACTTGTGCTAGAAACATTCACCAAGGGCTTGATTGAGCTTGCCCCCTGAACTGAACCCCAGGAACAGTGGGTTCTCCTGTGCTTTGGCTCGTCCCCTGCCTGAGGCCGAGTATTTCCTCCCGCCGGAGGTGAAGTCTGCCCTCTCTGCACCAGGGCTAAGGCCGGCCGCTCCTCTACCCCTGCCTGCTACTGGAGTGCTTGAGTGAGATTTCAGCCCCTCCCGCCGGTATCCCGGGGACACGAGCAGCCTGCAGCCTGGACAGCCGCCCGTGCATGTGATTGCACCTGACCACCCCGCCTTGCTCTGCCCCCCCAGGAGAGGCCGCGCCGCACTGTGAAGGGAGCCCCCCCTCTGTACCATCGGTACTGAGGGCTCCCGTGCTGTGCCTTGCCTCCCGGAGATCCTCCGCTTTGAGAAGGGACCCCTCTGCACTGATCAAACTGAGTCGAAGACAGAAGCATTCCTGAAGACATTGGGCTAGGGGCCCGCAACGTTTTATTTCCCCTTTAGCCTTCCCTGTGCCTTGGTCCAAGAGGCTCCTCTCCCTGCTCCTCACTGCAGCCAGGAGCCCCCATCTCTGGAAAAGGCCCAGGGTTCCTCCAGGCTCCTCTCATCGCCTGCTTGCTGCTCCACAGCTCAGCCCCCACCTCCGGAAAAGGCCCAGGGTTTTTCAGGCCCCTCTCTGGTCTACATTCAAAGACTACCGCGATATGCGTGAGCATTGGTAGGGTCCGGGCTTTTATTCCGTGTGGAGCACAGAGGAGTGCTGCGAAGCCCCCAGAGGCGCTTGGGAGCGCCATACCTTCCAGGAACAGGGCAAGAGGCCCCATTATTGCATAACTGGAACCGAGAGAACTGTGTTAGAAGTGATTTTACAAGGAAATCCACATTTGAACTTGAAACTAAAGAAAAGCTTGCCTATTTACAATCTGTGGCCTCACCAAAAACGTTATTAGTCTTGTGATAAGTCTGACTGCTCATATATATATATTTTACATAAAGGAACTTATTTTTTTACAATACCTGCCTGGTGTCCATTTGTGGGGGGATTGGCATATGTTACTGTGTGTGTTATTACAAATGCTTAACTCCATAACGCCTGAAGAATAGCCTTGACTGCTCACGCCACGCACCTAGAGGGTGAGCAAGGGTAATTCTAAGGGGTCATCCTTCGCCATGACTTAGAGGAGAGGGTCCCTGCTTGTCACAAGTACATACTTGCGCCAACCAGAGACCCCCAATTCTAACATTGGACGCAGCGGTGAGGATTTGCGAATTTGCATTTGTAGTTGACATACAGTGAATTACTGATCACCACATAGTGAGAGCAGACCTATAACGCAGCCACAGATTTCCATTTTTCATAATTTTGTTGAGACATCTACCATTGCTGAAGCCATGCCTGGCTCACTCCCTGCTGGAAGGGCACCCTCTGTGATTTCAGGTATTGAAGATGTGGATTGGGAACACAGAGGACTGGAGGGTTATACAGTGGAGCAGTTGAGAGGCTTCTGTATAAAATTCAGAGCTGCACACACTGGGTGCAAAAAGAAAGGCCAATACATCAAGGCACTGAGAGCCTGGAAGGAGTCAAGAGACCCACAGAATGCGGTGGAGATCATACCACCAGATGGCCTTGTGGAGCCCAGCAGAGGCCTGTCCCCAGAGGAGCTGGCAGACAGGGCAGCAGACAGGGCCCATGCAATGGAGATGGCAAAGTTAGCTGGGCAAATGGAGATGGATAAGCAAAGATTGGCCATGGAGGCGCAGCAACATCAGCTGGACCATGACTTAAGAGTGAAGGAGTTGGAGCTGAGAGGTTTGGGAACAACTCCTTCTGGTGACAGCACAACACCGGTGCAGGTAGAGTCCAGGGTGTACATACCCAAAGATGTAGTTAAAGAGTTCTTTAGGGGGGACGACATAGGACAGTGGTTTAGGGCTTACGAGGTAGCCATGTCCTCCCACCGGGTCCCTGACAAGGATTGGGGAGCGGGGTTGTGGGGGAAGTTCCTTAGCGAAGGGCGGGACACCCTGCTAGATTTGCCCACTGAAGAACAGAGTTCCTATCCCCGCATGAAAGAGGCCTTAATGACCAGGTATGAGCTTACCCCTGAAATGTATAGACAGAGGTTCAGGGGGTGTGAAAAGCGTCCTGGGAGTACATATGTGGAGTATGTGACTTTCTTTTGCAGAGCCCTGGATGGTTAGGTGAAGGGTAATAAGGTGCATGATTTTCAAGGTCTCTTTGACTTAATTGCATGGGAGCACTTGTCTAGTAATTGTTTTCCTGAGCTATGCCAGCACCTGATTGATAGCAAGCTGTCCATCCCGAGGAAGCTTGCTGAGGAGGCGGACCGCTGGCTCAGCACCAGGGTCCACAAGGGTCCAGTGGGAGACTCCGCCAAGGGTGGGCAGGGTCCCCAGCAGAAGAGTGGGGGTGACAGGGGTAAACAGAAAGGGTTCCCTAAAGGCCCCCAAAGTAATCCCCAAGGGAACCAGCAGCGAGGTTCTCAGCCTCCCCCACCCCCAAAGCAGACTTGGGCCCCGACAGGTAGACCTGTTCCAAAGGGGCCCTTCAATTGTTACAAATGTGGTGACCCGGGTCACATTTCCACTGACCCCAAGTGTCGCCTGTTTGGTAAACCAGCACCCACTGGTGCTCCACCCCGGCAAGTGACTAGTGTTCACTTGGGAGAAGAAGTAGTAGTCCCTGGGGGTGGAGATCCTGTTCAGATGACCCTAGTCTCGCTAGGAGACAGTGAGATGGTCCCTGAGAATTACCTGCCCTCTAACACTAAAAAATATGGGCAGGTGGTGACCATCAATGGTAAGAAAGCTGAGGCTCTTAGAGACACAGGAGCCAGTGTGACTGCAGTGAGGCAGCACCTGGTGTCTCAAGAGCAGGTTGTACCCCATGCCTACTGTAGGGTTATCAACGCTGATAATTCAGAGAGTCAGTGTCCGATGGCTCAAGTTCCCTTCGAGTGGGGGGGGGGTCTCTGGTACTCTGCAGGTCTGTGTGAGGAAAACCATGCCTGTAGACTGTTTGCTAGGGAATGACTTGGAAGACTCCCCTTGGGAAAAGGTGGAGAAGACGACTCACCTGAGGATGGTGGGTCTGCCTGACTGGGCGTGCGTGACCACACGGTCAATGGCAGCCAGTAGGGGTGCTCAAGAGATCCTGGGGCCTGAAGGAGAGGCCCAGGAACCGTCCTTAGAGAGAAGGCGCAGGGGGCGTGGAAAACCGGCCCCTGTTGTTCCCACGGTCCAGGAGGAGGCAGACCCTGAGGGGGATGCCCTGGAGCCTACAGGGGAACAGATTGCTGAACTGGGGGACCTGCCTGAGCTGACCCATTGGCAGCAAGAAGGAGGCCCCTCCAGGGAGGAATTCTGCAGGGAGCAGAAAGAATGCCCTTCTCTCGTGGGTATGCGGCAGCAGGCTGCAGACCAGACCAATGGTGTTCAGGCCAAAACACATTATGTGTACTGGGAGAATGACCTCCTGTATTCAGAGCCTAAGGCTGCTGAACCTGGGTCAGCCCGTGTGCTGGTGGTACCCCAGAAGTTCAGAGCCTTCCTACTGGGGCTGGCTCATGATGTGCCGTTAGCAGGACATTTGGGGAAGGACAAGACCTATGACAGGCTTGTCACCCACTTTTACTGGCCCCAAATGCACAAGTGCTCAGATGCTCATTGTAGATCCTGTCAGACTTGCCAGGCAAGTGGTAAGAGCAGAGGGAAGCACAAGGCTCCTCTGCAACCCTTCCCAGTGGTCAGTACTCCATTCCAACGAGTGGGTATTGACATTGTTGGGCCTCTGGACCCCAAGACAGCCATGGGCAACAGGTTCATCCTGGTCTTGGTGGACCACGCCACCCGGTACCCTGAAGCCATCCCTCTGAGGACAGTGATGGCCCCCGTGGTAGGACGTGCACTGATGGGAATTTTCTCACGAGTGGGATTCCCTCTAGAGGTGGTGAGTGACAGGGGGACCAACTTCATATCCAAATATATGAAGTCCCTTTGGCAAGAGTGTGGTGTAACCTACAAGTTCACCACCCCTTACCATCCCCAAGGAAATGGGTTGGTTGAGAGATTCAACCGAACCCTGAAAGGCATGATCACTGGCCTAGAAGGTCCAATGAGGCGTAAGTGGGACGTCCTCTTGCCATGCCTTCTCTTTGCATACCGTGAGGTACCACAGAAGTCCCTAGGGTTCAGCCCCTTTGAACTGCTGCATGGTCACCCAGTGAGAGGACCTCTGAGTTTGGTAAAGGAAGGCTGGGAGCAATCTCCCAGGAAACCTCCCCAGAATGTATACAGTTACATGCTGGCCTTCAAAAACCAGACCAGGCGCTTCAGACAACTTGCTGAGGCAAATCTGGAAGCCAGCCAGGAAGAGTTGAAGCTGTGGTACAACCAGAATGCCACTCTGGTAGAGCTTCAACCTGGACAAAAGGTGTGGGTCTTGGCCCCAGTGGAGCCTTGTGCACTTCAGGATAAGTGGACAGGTCCATTTGAGGTTGTGGAGCGCAAGAGTCCAGTAACCTACTTGGTGGACATGCAGTCTCCCAGGAACCCTTTGAGGGTCCTACATGTTAACCGCCTTAAGCCCCACTTGAAGAGGTCCGAAGTGAGCATGTTGTTGGCATCTGATGATGGAATGGAGGAGGAGTCGGAGCCTCTTCCTGACCTCTTGGTAGCCTCTGAGAAAGATGGGTCAGTGGATGGAGTTAACCTCTCACCCAAACAGGAAGACTGCCGCCAATTGCTGGGGCAGTTTCCAGATCTGTTCTCCCTGGTTCCTGGTGTCACAGATTGGTGCGTCCATGATGTGGACACAGGAGACAGCTTGCCTGTGAGGCATAAGGCCTACAGAGTAACTGACAGGGTCAGAGCCTGCATCAAGGAGGAGGTCTCCAAGATGCTTGCTCTTAGGGTGGTTGAGTCCTCCAGCAGTCCTTGGTCCAGCCCCGTGGTCTTGGTCCCATAGGCTGCTGCGCCGGGAGCCACACCTGAACCTCGGTTCTGTGTGGACTACAGAGGGCTCAATTCGGTCACGAAGACTGACGCGCACCCTATCCCCAGAGCTGATGAGCTCATTGATTGGCTAGGGGCTGCCCGGTTCCTCAGCACGTTTGACCTAACGTCTGGGTACTGGCAGATCGCCTTGACCGATGGGGCAAAAGAAAGGTCAGCATTCTCCACACCAGATGGGCATTTCCAGTTCCGGGTTATGCCATTTGGGATGAACAATGCCCCTGCCACCTTTCAGAGGTTGGTCAACCAGGTGTTGGTCGGGCTGGATGAGTTCATTGCCGCCTACCTGGATGACATCGCAGTGTTCAGTGGCACCTGGCCAGAACACCTGCGACACCTCTGGGAAGTGTGGACGGCGCTGCGCAGAGCAGGCCTCACAATCAAGGCAAGCAAGTGCCAGATTGGACAGGGTTCAGTGGTGTACTTGGGACACCAAGTGGGGAGTGGCAAGGTGGCACCCTTGCAACCCAAAATTGAGACCATCCTGGCTTGGGAGCACCCCAAGACCAGATTGCAGTGAGAGCCTTCCTGGGGCTCACTGGGTACTACAGGAGGTTTGTCAAGGGCTATGGCATTATTGTGACCCCCTTGACAGAGCTGACTTCTAAGAAGCAGCCCAGGAATGTGATTTGGACTGACACCTGTCAGAAGGCTTTTGACACCCTGAAGACGGCCATGTGCACGGCGCCGGTGCTCCTGGCCCCTGATTTCTCCAAGGAATTTCTAGTGCAAACAAATGCTTCAGAGCATGGTGTATGGGCTGTTCTCTCACAGAAGACTGAGGAGGGCTGGGACCACCCTGTAGCCTTCATCAGTAGGAGATTACTTCCACGGGAAAGTAGGTGGAGTGCAATAGAGCGAGAAACATTCGCTGTGGTCTGGGCGCTGAAGAAGCTAAGACCCTACTTGTTTGGGTCTCACTTCCGGGTTCAGACAGACCACAGGCCCCTCAGATGGTTGATGCAAATGAGGGGTGAGAACCCAAAACTGTTGAGGTGGTCCATCTCCCTACAGGGTATGGACTTTACAGTGGAACATCGCCCTGGCACAGATTACGCCAACGCTGACGGTCTGTCCAGGTTTTTCCGCCTTAGTGATGAGGAACTCCCTGGGGAAGGGTAGTTCTCCCCCGTGTTAGACCGGGCACCTTGGCGTGAGTTTCCCTTCCACTTTTTGCTGATGTGCCTCAGATGTTTTTGCTGGTGTCCGCTGCTCAGGGCACTGCGCCACGGCCAATCCGTGCCGCAGTGCAAGTGCTCCCTATGAAAAGTGTAACTGTGTTTGGTATACCTGATTGGTTCATTGGATTTATTGTCAGTCCCCAGTAAAGTGCACCAGGAGTGCCAGGGCTTGTAAATACCAATACTGCTAGTGGGCCTGCAGCGCTGGTTGCGCCACCCACAGAAGCAGCCTTTTAAAATGTGTCTAGGGTCTGCCATTGCAGAACCTGTGTGCAGTCTGGTACTGTCATGCTGGCTGGGCAAGTGCACACACTTGCCATCCTCTAAACCTTCCCTTAACTTCATATTAGTCACCCCTACGGTAGGCCCTAGGGCAGGGCGCATTGTAAGTGTAAGGTAGGGCAAGCCCTGATGTGTGTGGCATGTCCTAATAGTGAATTACAGCCAAATTCGTTTTTCACTATTGTAAGGCTACCTGTTTCCTTTAGGCCAGATGGGCTGCTGGAATTATTACACTCTATAATCCCAGCAGGCTCAGGGAACATGGTAGAAATTAATGTTTAGTATGCCTGAACTCAGAATAATAAAATACTTCTTTTGGTAAAGTTTATTTTAATATCCTGGGTTTGCAAATGCTACTTTTAGAAAGTTAGTATATGCTTGCCTAACCATTTCAGCCCGCCTCTGCTAGTATGTGTATCTGACTGTCTGGGTTGTGTGAGTGACAGGGCTGGGGGATGACAGGTGGTGAATGCAAGGATTACACCTTAGTGGGAGGTAGGAGTGGCCCTGGGCTCTTAATCAGGCTGTGCTCTGCCACCACAATGCTGGCTCCGCCCCCCTGGGGAGCGACTGATGACTCATCCGGCACCTGGCCCAGGAAAGGCGAAGCACCATCAACAAGGTACTCCTGGCTGCCCCTGTCCACACAATGCTGGCTCCACCTCCTGTGGAGCGTCTGATGTGCCTGCCCCTCACACTGAAAGCAGAAGTCAGAGTACCCCCAACACAGTGCTCAGAGACTGAATGTAGTTATGCAAAGGCCCCCATGGCCTGTAAGAACAAAAGAAATGCAGTATAAAGGTAGGAGCTCTGCTCCTAAGAAATCAGAATCCTGTTTCCCACAAAGAACCTCTGCCCGACTAGAAGGAGAAAAAGACGCAGGAAGGACTGGCCTGCTGCTTGCCTTGCTGAGAAAGGAGAGCAGAATACTTTTGAAAAGACTTTGCTGACTTGTGCTAGAAACATTCTCCAAGGGCTTGATTGAGCTTGCCCCCTGAACTGAACCCCAGGAACAGTGGGTTCTCCTGTGCTTTGGCTCGTCCCCTGCCTGAGGCCGAGTATTTCCTCCCGCCGGAGGTGAAGTCTGCCCTCTCTGCCCCAGGGCTAAGGCCGGCCGCTCCTCTACCCCTGCCTGCTACTGGAGTGCTTGAGTGAGATTTCAGCCCCTCCCGCCGGAATCCCGGGGACACGAGCAGCCTGCAGCCTGGACAGCCGCCCGTGCATGTGATTGCACCTGGCCACCCCGCCTTGCTCTGCCCCCCCAGGAGAGGCCGCGCCGCACTGTGATGGGAGCCCCCCCTCTGTGAGGAAATATAAATTTTATGGTCAAGAAATGTTCCCTAACGTGTACCCCACCGTCTCCATCTCGGTACTGAGGGCTCCCGTGCTGTGCCTTGCCTCCCGGAGATCCTCCGCTTTGAGAAGGGACCCCTCTGCACTGATCAAACCGAGTCGAAGACAGAAGCATTCCTGAAGACATCGGGCTAGGGGCCCGCAACGTTTTATTTCCCCTTCATCCTTCCCTGTGCCTTGGTCCAAGAGGCTCCTCTCCCTGCGCCTCACTGCAGCCAGGAGCCCCCACCTCTGGAAAAGGCCCAGGGTTCCTCCAGGCTCCTCTCATCGCCTGCTTGCTGCTCCACAGCTCAGCCCCCACCTCCGGAAAAGGCCCAGGGTTTGTCAGGCCCCTCTCTGGTCTACATTCAAAGACTACCGCGAGATGCGTGAGCATTGGTAGGGCCCGGGCTTTTATTCCGTGTGGAGCACAGAGGAGTGCTGCGAAGCCCCCAGAGGCGTTGGGAGCGCCATACCTTCCAGGAACAGGGCAAGAGGCCCCATTATTGCATAACTGGAACTGAGAGAACTGTGTTAGAAGTGATTTTACAAGGAAATCCACATTTGAACTTGAAACTAAAGAAAAGCTTGCCTATGTACAATCTGTGGCCTCACCAAAAACGTTATTAGTCTTGTGATAAGTCTGACTGCTCATATATATATATTTTACATAAAGGAACATATTTTTTTACAATACCTGCCTGGTGTCCATTTGTGGGGGGATTGGCATATGTTACTGTGTATGTTATTACAAATGCTTAACTCCATAACGCCTGAAGAATAGCCTTGACTGCTCACGCCACGCACCTAGAGGGTGAGCAAGGGTAAATCTAAGGGGTCATCCTTCGCCCTGACTTAGAGGAGAGGGTCCCTGCTTGTCACAAGTACATACCTGCGCCAACCAGAGACCCCCAATTCTAACAAGCTTAAATCTACCTTCTTAAAGTAATAGTATTGTGTATTTTTGTCGTTTATGGTCTTGTGGTAACTCGATATAAAGTATACTTATTTTTGATATAAAACCTGTGTGGTGTCCATCTGTAGTGTTGTCACTGGGTTACTGTATGTGGTCACAAATGCTTAACACACAACGCCTCTGACATAAAGCCTGTCTGCTCATGCCAAGCTACCAAGTGGGTGTGCAGGGGTTATTTTAGAAGTGTTACCCCCTTATCCTGACTAGCGGCAAGGGTCCCTATTTGTCACAAGTGCCTACCTATGCCAACTAGAGACCCCCAAATCTAACATTGATGGCAGCGGTGGGATTCTGTATTTCCATTTGTGACTTGGGTACAGTGACTGGTGAACACTACTTAGTGAGTGCAGACCATAACACAACCACATACTGTCTTTTTCTGTTTGATGGTGTCCTCCTGAAGGTATTTTTTGATACTATGGCTCTGGTTAGTTGTTGCAAAATGGAATTTGACTTCTGGCACATGTTTGTCTACACAATGAAGGAGCTACGTGTACTTTGCAAGGAAAGGGGGCTGCCTGTGAAGAAAAGGTCCAGGGATGATCTAGAGGCATTCCTATTTCAGTATGAGTTACCCATATGCAAGGCAACACTACCAGTGAAGTCTGAGAAGGAGGAATTCTCTAAAAATGAGGGAGAAACCGAAAAAATTTAGCTGGCTTCTGGCTCATGAGCAGAGGCTGAAAGAGATTGATGAAGAGCTGAGAAAGCTTGATGTGGCCGAAAGGGCCTTAGCCCAAGAAGAAGAAATGTGGGCAGCTCAGGAAATGAGCTTTGCTGAGTTGGAGATGGACTCCAGCTCAGATGGTGGCAGCAAAATTGAGGTATCCAGTGCTGAGGAAGTAGTACACACACCTACAGATTTGGCACCTGACTTGGAGGGGGTTAACATACACTAGGAGGTTCAAGGACAAGAGGTAGCTCCAGTAGTACGCAGTGTCCCTGAAGGGAATAGGGTAACTGGCTCAGGGGTTCAAGGTCCTAGTGGTGGGAGGGACACTCCACTGACTCTCGATGAGAGGTGCAGGGAGAGGGGATCCCCCAAGGTTGAAGTCCTGGTATGTGAGTGTGAAGACTGCCCAGAAGAGTGTGGGTTGTGTGACAGAGACAGTCAGATACTGTCTTGCCAGTCTCAGGAGAGTGGTGTGGAGTAAGTGTGTGAAGAACTGGATGGTGAGGTGAAGGATAGTTTGGTTAACCCCTGTGGGTGGCTGTGTGTTCCAATTGTGGGAGAGCATATTGTACGTCCCGGTTTTCCAGAGCCATGCCAACACCTGGTGGAGAGTGAGTTCTCTGACCCCAGGGAACTCACATTGGAGGCAGACCTTTTGGTGGATTCCAGAGGGTCTGGAGAGGCATTGGGGAGTGACCTTGTGGGGAGTGGCTCAGGTATCTTCCAACCCAGGGTGGTGGAAGTGGTGCAGAGTAGCCCAGCTAGGTCCCATTGTAGTGGAAGGGGTGTAGGGGCTCACGTCCTGTCTCAGGGGAGAAGGAGGGAGTGTGGGGCTGCGTGTCCCCAGGTGCCCGAAACCCAGTCTCAGAGCCTGGATGGTTCTTTAAGGGAGCACCAGGTAGGGATCCTAGGCTGTCTTGATGGGCTGCCCGTTGAGGGGGCATTCCCTAGTGTCTGGTGAGCTGGGAGTGTCTGTAATCAGACCTCCGTCAGTTCTGGTGTCTGGCAGTGCTGCTCCGGTTGGGAGGGTACAGAGGTCCAGACTGAGGGGTGAGAGGGGGAAAGAGTCCCCAGTTGAAGAACCAGTGGGTCAGGGGCCAGCCAGAAGGGCTGAGTCACCGGTGAGTGACCATGGTGACACCACTTCTTTCCTGGGGGATCTTCACGCACTGTCAGATGGACAGGGGTCGGGAGATCTGCTCCAGGCAGACTATCACACAACACATGAGTTATGTGTTACCCTCAGGGGGGGCATCAATCAATCAATCAATCATCGCATTAATATAGCGCACTACTTACCCAGAGGGTCTCAAGGCGCTGGGGGAGGGGGATCTGCTACTGCTCGAACAACCAGGTCTTGAGTTGCTTCTTGAAGGCGAGGTGGTCCTGGCTCATGCGGAGGTGGGTGGGGAGGGAGTTCCATGTCTTGGCGGCGAGGTAGGAGAAGGACCGTCCCCCTGTGGTGGCTCTAGGGTTGCGGGGGACGGCGGCGAGGGTGTGGCTGGTTGATCGAAGCTGGCGTTTGGGAGCGTAGAAGTTGAGTCGGCTGTTGAGGTATCCTGGGCCTTGGCTGTGTAGGGCTTTGTGTGCGTGGGTGAGGAGACGGAAGGTGATTCTCTTGTTGACCGGGAGCCAGTGCGGGTCTCTCAGGTGTCCGGAGATGTGGCTGCGACGGGGGATGTCCAGGATGAGTCGTGCTGAGGCGTTCTGGATCCGCTGGAGTCTCTTCTGGAGTTTGGCGGTGGTTCCGGCGTAGAGGGTGTTGCCGTAGTCCAGACGGCTGGTGACGAGGGCCTGGGTGACCGTCTTCCTAGTCTCGGTGGGGATCCACCGGAAGATCTTACGTAGCATGCGCAGGATGTTGAAGCACGCCGAGGAAACGGCGTTGACTTGTCTGGTCATGGAGAGGGAGGAGTCCAGGATGAAGCCCAGGTTGCGTGCGTGGTCTGTTGGTTTTGGTGCGCTGCCTAGGGCGGGGGCCACCAGGAGTCGTCCCAGGCGGCGGGTGAGGATCCCAGGATGAGGACTTCCGTCTTATCTGAGTTCAGTTTCAGGCGGCTGTTCTTCATCCATTCGGCTACCTCGTTCATCCCTTCGTGAAGGTTGGCTCTGGCGGTGGCGGGGTTGTTGGTAAGGGAGAGGATCAGCTGGGTGTCGTCGGCGTAGGAGATGATGTTGAGGTTGTGCTGGCGTGCGATGTCTGCGAGGGGGCTCATGTAGATGTGGAAGAGGGTTGGACTGAGCGAGGAGCCTTGAGGGACGCCGCAGATGACTTCGGTGGCTTCAGATCTGAACGGAGGGAGGCGGACTCTCTGTGTCCTTCCGGCGAGGAAGGAGATGATCCACTCCAGTGCTTTCTCCTGGACTCCGACGTTGCTGAGGCGTTGTACTAGGGTACGATGGCAGACAGTGTCGAAGGCCGCGGAGAGGTCGAGGAGGATGAGGGCCGCTGTTTCTCTGTTGTCGAGCAGCGCTCGGATGTCATCGGTGACTGCGATCAGGGCGGTCTCGGTGCTGTGGTTGGCCCGGAAGCCAGACTGCGAGGGGTCGAGGGATCCGTTCGTCTCGAGGAAGGCGGCCAGCTGCTTGTTGACGGTCTTCTCGATGACTTTTGCAGGAAACAGGAGCAGCGAGATGGGGCGGTAGTTTTTGAGGTCGGTGGGGTCAGCTGATGGCTTCTTGAGTAGAGCGCTGAGTTTGGCGTGCTTCCAGCTCTCCGGGAAGGTAGCGGTGTCGAAGGAGGGGTTGATGATGTCCCGCAGGTGGGGTGCGATGACAGCGTCGGCCTTGTTGAAGACGTGGTGAGGGCAGGGGTCGGTCGGAGATCCAGAGTGGATGGAGTTCATCGTGCGGACGGTGTCTTCGGTGCTGATCGGAGTCCAGGCGCGGAGGGTGGTGGTGGGGGGCGGTGGTTCGGTCGTGGTGTTCGTCGGTTGAGTGCTGAAGCTGTTGTGTATGTCCGCGATCTTGTTGTGGAAGTAGGAGGCGAGGGAGTTGCAGAGATCTTGAGAAGGGGTGATGTTGTTGTTTCCGGCGTTGGGTTTGGAGAGCTCTTTGACGATGTTAAAGAGTTCTTTGCTGTTGTGTGCGTCGTTGTCCAGTCGTTCCTGAATGCAGTTTTCTTGGTGGCGCGGATGAGTTGGTGGTGTTTTCGGGTGGCGAGCTTGAGGGCAGTCATGTTGTCCGGTGTTGGGTCTCTGCGCCAGGTTCTCTCGAGGGCTCGGCAGTTCTTCTTGGAGCTCTTGAGTTCGTCGGTGAACCATGGGGCTTTCTTGCTACCGGGTCTGCTGGGCGGGGTCCTCAGGGGGGCGAGCTCGTCTGCGCAGTCGCTGATCCACTTCCTGAGGTTGGTGGCCGCCTGTGAGGTTCCGTGACGATTTGAACCCGTGTTTTCAATATTGTCGGAAATACATAATATTGGTATCAGCGAACCGCAAATGATCCATTTAGCATATCCTGGTGTTTTCGCTACGCTACGAGCAAGAGCGCTCCTGTTAAGAACACATTTCTGATCTACCCACGGCATCCATCTTAGATCATGGCAGACATTTTGTGTTTCTTGCCCTCACATACGCAATAACCTCTGATCACTTCATTTCGATTAAGAACACATAGCCTTAGCCGGAGATTCACCTCTTTCATGACACGTGCACTTTAAACCAGATCACGCTGTAGCTGCATGACTCGACAAAGGCTGCCTCCTCTGCCCGAGGCCAGCCCCACCAAACTGGTCTTCGTGTCCATTGTCCTGATCATGATTAGGCGGCCGAAGCCGGTAGCCTTGCCCATTTACAACCTACAAACATCTCTTATCCCGCTTTTCTATCTTCCACACCTGGCTCCGTTTCTTTCTTTCTGAATCTTTATTAGGGAGGTATCGAAATTTACGATGAGGCGGTCCGGCTCTTGAATGCAATATTGACAAGGGATTGTGATGAACTAGTGGGAACCCCTCTTCATAGATGTTTGGTATCAGATTTTATCGACGGTTCCTGTGTAACGCCAAATATTTATTGTTTAGGGCACAAGGGTTTTGGGAATGTACCAACATGTGAAGAATTCGCCTGAAGGCCAAAATTTAGTATATAAGGAGCAACCCTCTTTGTACAATTTGAACAGGCTCCTAGAATCTGCCCATGTGTGGTTTCTGTGACTTCTGTGTCCCTGCAGTAATAAACCTTTGGTCCTTGACGCCACCATCGAGAAGCCCGTGTTTCTGTTCATTTGCGCACCAAGGCAGGTGGAACTCCGGGGTCTTTGGGTGTTGTCCCCTGACACCTCTGGACGGAACCAAAAAGTCCAGAACTCCAATTGGCGCCCAACGTAGGGCGACGTCATTCGGTACCGGTCCAAAAGCCTGAAGAGTTCGAGAAGCTTCGTGAGAAGATTCCTGAGGGAGGCGCCCCACTTCATCGATCCCGGCATATCGCAAAAGTGGCCCGAAGTTCTCTTCCACGAGGGTTCCCGTTCAGGACGGCTGCAGTGGGCCGTTGCCTTGACCGTCGCCCTGTCTTGGACCCGAGGTGCAGTTCTTAGTACAGCGAAACGTGACGGGTTTCTCCTTGGTGACGTCTTCAGTGCCTCAGTTAAGTATTTAGTGATAGCTAGCTGGTTACTCACTTCGTAAGGGTTGTTAAATTGTTTTCGATTCTTGGTTTGGTTTGGTTTCGTAAGATTATCACTGGTTGTTCTGGTTACGATAATCTATTTGGTTTAGTTTGGGTATCGATACATCAGTTCGTTTTGGTAGGCCTAAGTTCTTGGTTCAGGTGCACATATCTGTTTCTTGTTTTGTTTGTTCTGTGTTCCGGTCTGAAAAATGGTAAGTCGGAAGAATTGTATGTTGTCTTGTTTTGGTTGCAACCGTGACTCACGATTGGAGGACTCATGTCTGGTTCCTCCGATTGGGACTCCCCTATATGACTTGTATTGTAAACATGGTGTGGGTCCTATATCTTATAATGAGGTGTGGGCCCGATACACTGAGAAAGATGGTGTCCTTAGTTGGCCACTGCATGGTAGTTTTGAACCCGAAATCCTTGACAATTTAGAAGCAAAATTGTTTAGGAAGAAAGCCCGGCCGGCAATGTTTGATTCTTTCCGTTACTGGCGAAAAGAATCTAAACAGAGAGAAATGAAAAGGTTAAAGAAAGAACAGAAAGAGCAAGAAGAGTTGACTCTAGAACAAGCGGCTAAGCAGCTGCAAGTTAACGAGTCAGAGAAGGCCATAGAGGTGGCCATTAGAGAGCATAATTTAGCGATTGACAAGTGCTACCCTGCCTTGCCATCGAAAACAGCTAAGATACTAGAGGATTCTGAAAACGATCCTCTGCTGTCTTATCTGTTACGGTCACCTCCACCGTATGCACAAGGTGCTACGGCTCCACTTGTACCGAATGTTCTATTGCCGGTTGCTGGACAACTTGGTGTTCCTGCCCCTCAGAATCAAGTTCCTGTACCTCCTGTGGTCAATGTGAATGTTCCTACGGCTCCTCCTCTTCCTGGGTTGCCGACTTCTATACCTGTATCTGTCTCGCTTACACCTACTGTTCCACAAACTATCTTTTTCGATACTTCTACTGTCCCGCTATCTGTTCCTACCTCTACTGTGTTCTCTGCGTCTGCGAGTGTGTTGACTCCACTTTCTGTTCGTCGAAGAATCACTGATTCTGTTTCTAACATTCTGTCTCCTTTATATAAAACTTTAATCAAGACTCCTACTTCTGACTCTGTTCAGAGACGTAGTCAGCTTCCGAGTACTGAGGAACGGGGAATTTTAGATTCTACGGCTCTCAGATGGATTTCGAAGAGTAGGAGATATAGTACGAGAGATGTGCTAGATACATTTATGCAGTGGAAAGAACCAACGCAACGGTATGTCTTTGACGAGATGTGCTCGCTGTTACGTGAGGAAATAGAAGAAGATGATGTTGAATCAAATCTAGAAGATTTAATTAAGGTTCAGAAAGAGTTTGCTGCAGGAATGATAGTAGGTGAAAATATAGAGGAAGCGATGGAACTGATTTTAAGTTATAGAAATGACCCATCACTTCGTTCACCAAGAGATTTAGAGAAAAGTAAAACGAAGCTAAGTCGCCAATATCCAATGAGGGAGGTTCCTCCAATTTGGCGCGAAGCTGTGCAAGCTAATGCGGCCCAGGGTATTGCAGCCGCTCCGGCGCAATTCCAAAGGGTGTGGATACACATTCCGTGGAAGCGAGCCGAAGTGCTAGCAGTGAAGCAGGCCTTGCCAGATCCGCGTAAGAATCCTGCTGGATACTATAAGGAATTAACACAGACAGTTGAGGCTTGTATAATGAATTTAGCGGACATCGATATGTTATTTGGCAATGTAGTTCCGCAACCAATTTGGGCTAAAATTCGTAGAGAGGATCATCAAGTTGCCTTAGGTGGTGATTGGGCAGCCATCACTGCAGCGGATGGTCAGCAAACAGGTGGTGCAAAACCCGAACCCCTAATTGCTAATCTTCCAGGTAGAATAATCGACTTAATGAAGACTCTGATGCCCGCATTGCGTGTTAATTGGGACAAGTTATCAGCATGCAGGCAGAAGAAAGACGAAAGTGTCTCCGACTTTTTCACCAGGTTCGAAGAGACTTTTGTAGATCACAGTGGTCAGGATATGAGCACAGAAGGAGGACAGAGACTGTTTGTCGATAAATTTGTGCATAATTTGTTGCCTGAGTTATGCAATAAATTAAAGGATTCAGAGAGTGCGTGGGCTGTTTCTACAACTGCGCAAATACTTGCAACTGCACAGTATTATGAGAACAGGGATAAAGAGGAAAAAGAGAAATCAGACAAGAAAACGAAAGATTTAAAAACTAAAGTTCTTTTGCAACAGGCATATCCGCCTCGCACGAATCAGACTAATATGCAACAGGGCTCGTATCAAAGGACAGATTATAGTTCATCGAGACCTCAATATCAGTGGAACCAGTGTGCGTACTGTAAGAAAGAGGGTCACTACAAGAATGAATGTCCGATCTTAGCGCAAAATAATGCAGCAGCAGCTCAGAGAGGTCGTGGTGGTTTTGTGCAGAATTCTAGAGGTCGAGGGCGAGGTGCTATGCCTCCACAAACGAATGATCGACCTTCCAATCACTTTGATCAACGAAATGGCCAGTCGACTCAGCAAAATAGATCTCAACAATATCTTGTTGAAGACTATTGTGAAGTGGATGAGGGATTTCAGCAAAACGTGTACTAGGACAGCCATGGACAGAGAGAGGGAGTAGTATCAGTTCCAGTGGATCAGAGTGGGCCTTATGTCGCAGTAGCAACATCAGGTGTAATCGAACCGTTTCTGTTGGATACTGGTGCAGCAAAAAGTTCTATCATTCATGCGAAACTCCCTGGCGCACCTTTGTCCGGCTCAACAAATGTTTCTGTAGGTTTTTCAGGCGCCCCTGTTTACAACCCGATATCTGGTCCTTTGTCTATTTCTGTTGGACCGTGTCACTTGAAAGCACCCCTGATTTTGACGACAGGTTGTAATGAAAATCTGCTTGGTTTAGATTTGTTAAAACGACTATATGCGACATTATACTGTTCTCCGGAAGGAGTACAGCTTACATTGGGTAAAAGAATCACCTCTCCGATGTATTTGTCAATGGATGCACTCCCGCCAGAGCTGCGTTCTCTCCCTGATTCTCTTTGGGCGACTGGTCCTAATGATGTAGGCCTCTTAGAAATACCACCATATGTAGTAACTTTGAAAGCAAATGTAAAATTTCCAAGAATTCCTCAATATAAAATATCTAGTGAAGGTGAGCGTGCACTTCTATTGATTGTTCAAGATTTGATTAAGAAAGGTGTGGTTGAAGAAACGAGAGGAAATGTCTGTAACAGTCCTGTATTACCGATTTTGAAACAAACTGATCCTGCAAAGCCTCCAGTGTATAGGTTTGTCATCGACCTCAGAGAAGTTAATAAGATTGTAGTTCCGCAGTTTCCTGTAGTTCCCGACATTACTGCCTTGTTAACATTGATTCCTGCTACAGCTACTTGGTTTTCAGTCATCGACTTGAAGAATGCCTTTTTCAGCATTCCGATAGCAGAAGAAAGCAGGGATATTTTCGGCTTCTGTTTAGGAGGTCGAAGTTTCAGATTTAAACGCGCTCCACAAGGCTATTGTGAGAGCCCATCTATTTACAGTCAAGCATTAAAAAGCCAGTTAGATACCTTTGTCCTTCCTCCAAGTTCTGCTCTAGTACAGTATGTAGACGATCTTCTAGTGGCTGCCGATGACAAGGAAACTTGCAAAGCAGCTACAATTTCGTTATTGCATCATTTGTCTAATTTGAATCACAAGGTATCACCTTCAAAAATCCAATACTGCTGCCAAGAAGTGACCTACCTAGGTCATCTCTTGTCAAAGGAGGGAAGAAAGTTGACCCCAGAGAGAATAAAAGCAATTATGCAGATGAGTGTTCCTCGCACGCAGAGAGAAGTACGTGCCTTTCTAGGTATTACCTCTTACTGTAGACAGTGGATCCCAAATTTTTCTCTTTTAGCAAAACCATTGGTAGCTTTGACTGGGAAAAATGTTCCGAGTCCGGTGCCATGGTCTGATGAATGTCAGGAGAGTTTTTCTGAATTACGAAATGCACTGTGTTCAGCTCCTGTATTAGGTACACCTGATTACAGTAAGCCATTCACGCTCTACGTTCACGATCGAGAAGGTTGCGCGCTGAGTGTTCTGACACAGACATTTGGTGATAAACAACGCCCTTGTGCGTATTTTTCATCAACATTAGATCCGGTAGCTAGAGCGTTACCTAGTTGTTTGAGAGCTACAGCGGCAGCTGCGGCTTCCATTCGACAATCTGCTGGTTTGGTGATGAACAACATGCTAGTGGTCATGGTTCCTCATGCAGTGGATACACTCATGAACCGAACTAAGACACAACACCTTACCAGTGCGAGACTATCTGGTTACGAGCTGACATTATTAGCGAGTCATATTCAGATCAAAAGATGTAATGTATTGAATCCAGCAACACTGTTGCCGGCTAATCAAGAGTCGAGTGATTCCGAGCCACATGATTGCTGTTTTAGAACGGAGGAAGAGACAAAAGGACGTATTGACTTAAAGGACACTCCATTATCAGATCCAGATGGCACGCTGTATGTGGACGGGTCATGTTTTAAACTGGAGAATGGTGATGTGACTGCTGCTTACGCAGTAACGACTTTGAAGACGATTGTGGAGACTGCAAGAGTGAGTCAGAATTCTGCCCAAGCTGCAGAATTAATAGCTCTAACAAGAGCGTGTATTTTAGCTAAGGGAAAGAGAGTGAATGTTTTTACAGATAGTCAGTACGCGTTCGGCGTGGCCCATAGTTTTGGCCGTTTGTGGAGAGAAAGAGGTTTCATTACGTCCCATGGGACTAAGATTCAACATGGTCAGCTAGTTAACGACTTGTTGGAATCTTTAACCTTGCCGACTGAAGTTGCGATTGTAAAGTGCAGTGCTCATAAAGCAATCACGGATGATGTTGGTCGTGGGAATGCTTTTGCTGATGAAACCGCTAAACAAACAGCTAGAGACATGATGAGCAGAATGTATGTTGCTACGTCTGCAAGATGGATTGCTGAATCTGGAATGTGTGAGGATACAATGGAAAGTGTGAAAGAGATTCAGAAAGAGTCAACGGAGGAGGAAAAACGTGTATGGAGAGAAAGTACGGGCAAATTGGATTCGAATGGGTGTTGGATTGATTTGACAGAACAGCAGCGTTGGATGTTGCCTGATGCGTATGTGCTTGCAGTGGTGACGATGGCGCATGGAGTAGCGCATATAAGTTCTAAAGGAATCTGTAAGATGTTGGCTCCAGTCTGGAAGAATGATGGAATCAGTAAGTGTGCAGAGAGAGTGGTGAGAAATTGTATGGTGTGCCTGATGCATAATCCTGGCAAGGGAACTCCAACTCCTGCTGGTCACTTCGCTCCTCCTTCCTGCCCCTTTGAAGTGATTCAGTTAGACTTCATTCACATGGATCGCTGTAATAATTTGAAATACGTCCTGGTGGTAGTCTGTGCTTTCTCCAGGTGGATTGAAGCATACCCACTAAAGGACAATACTGCCCTATCAACTGCCAAAATTCTTCTCAAAGAATATTTCCCTAGATTCGGTATGCCACGGATTGTATGGTCAGATAACGGAAGTGAGTTTATAGGGAAAGTTATGCAGAGTGTGTGTGCCGGCCTAGGTCTGAAACAGAAGTTCCACAGTGCAAACCATCCCCAGTCTGCTGGTTTAGTGGAGGGTTACAATGGCACCCTCAAACTAAAACTAGCTAAAATACAAGCATCCACAGGTTTACCCTGGCCAGACGCACTTCCTTTGGCTTTGTTATCAACGAGAGCAACTGTACATTCTAGAGTGGGGCTTAGCCCCTACGAAATCGTTTTTGGCCGCCCGGCAAATATTTGGGGTGTGCCGAGGCCTAAGGAGTTTTGTTCTCTAGAATATCCTATGTTGATAGACTACCTTTACGACTTGACTGCTAAATTGAGTCTTATTCACCAACAGGTTTTCGATGCATTGCCAAAGCCTCCGGAGAGTCCAGGGCATCAGCTGAAACCAGGAGATCAAGTGGTAATCAGGAATTTCGCGAGGACGAAGAACCTTCAGCCCCGATACATCGGCCCCTTCCAGGTCCTGCTTGTGACGAGAACAGCAGTTCGTGTAGCTGGTCGCAAGCATTGGGTGCACGCCTCTCATGTTAAGCGTGTACCTTTGCCACTTCCTTACGACGACTGGGTGAAGAAGGGAATTGGTGCCTCCGAATTTGAACGCACGCCAAAGTTCATCCCTTTCAGCGATGCTAAATTGATCACTGACACTCCAAACTCTGACTCTCCTCCTGAAAAGACTCCTTTGAACTCTGAACATTTGTCCCCTGCATCAGAGAAAACTCTGTCATCTGCGAACTTGAACACTGCAACAGTTGCCAGTGATACACTATTTTCTGATCAAACAGTTCCTGCAAAGCAAAGATACTATCTACGACCTCGTAATATGGACAAATAAAGCAGGCAACTGCCCATTGTGATATCTTGAAATTTTGAACTTTTGCCTTCAGCCAGGAAGTTTGCTATTGTTTTATTGTTTTTAAAATTGCCTTGCCGTCTGGGTAGCCGTAGGGTCGTGGCTGTGTGCCTAGTTGAATCTGCGGGGGTCTGACACAAGGTCGATCTTTCTGTTGGTTCTGGGAACTCCCAGGGCTGATAGAGGCATTTTCATCTACGTACACATCATCAGTGGTCGCGAGCGGATTGTAGAAGATGGAGCTTCCTGCGCTGCAACGAGAAAATGTGATTTATGTTCGCAGAAACAGACTTTACAGAATCCTTCACAGCAAATGCTTTTTAATACAATGTGCCATTACATTCTTGATTGTTTTGATAACGTTGGTGGGTGGAATCGTTTTCGGTATAAGTTTGATTTTTGTGCCAGTTACTACAGTACCTCCCCTTGATCCTGTTACTTCCACTGTTTCCTCTATACACTCTTTTCATTCGTTTCCTGAACATGAGCAAGCTCGACGCTCAGAATTCATTAACAACACTTTTGTACAGCTCTTGCACCAACACCAATTGGTAGTTAACACTACAGACTGCTGGGTGTGTGGCTTGATACCCCACACTATGGATAAAGGTATTCCCTATCTGGTTTTGCCTTTCAGCTACAATGGATCATTTCAGGCCCTTCAAACCATCTTTGCTTATGCCCTTGAAACCTATCCTCCACGACCACCACGTTCCACTAAATATAACTCTGCCAACAAAGCTTTAGTCCAGGGAATTATTGACATGATCAAGGACGTCAATAATACTCCATCATACCCTAGAGACGAATTGCGAGTATATTTAAGTTGGAATTCTTCAGAGTATCGCCTTAGTTTGGGAGAAAGCAAGCGCAAAAGCTCAACTCCAATCTGGGTCGTACCTCACCGAGGTCAGGCCTGTTTGCAAGGTAATGGGAGGAATCCGAGAGCTCAGCTAGGGAGGAGTGAGTGCGTAGAGACTTACGTGTTTCCGGCTAACTCTTCCCCTGCTTTTCTTACTGCTAGGGGTACCTACTTCATCTGTCGAGACCGAGCTTATACATGGTTGCCTGCCGACTTTTCAGGATCATGCTATATTGCTCGATTGTTGCCCCCAACATACACTGCTTCATCTGATTACCACAGAACCAGAGTAGCGAGAGGTGTCTTCAGCAAGGAAGATACTGCTGGTCAGGAAGCAGGAGACTTCTTCAAAGGTTTCCTTCCGTTCTGGGGGCCTATGGCCAATAGTAGAAACATACGTCAGCTAACACGGGTAGTTGAATCTACTATTACCGAAACTGCTGGTGCCCTTAGCAATTTGACAGCTGAGCTTCAGGCGGATAGACTCATGACGTTGCAGAACCGTATGGTTCTAGACGTTATCCTTGCAGATCGAGGTGGGGTATGCAGAATGATCCAATCGAGCTGCTGTGTCTTTATTCCTAATAATGCTCCAACAGTATACGAGGCGATCTCTAAGCTACACAAGATTTCCGACTCTATTCATGTAGACAAGGGAAACTGGTCCTTCATGGAGTGGTTTTGGACTCTGATCTCAGCGTGGGGATGGAAGGTTCTAATGGTCATTGGTGTCATCTTAGTATTCCTCTTCTCATGCTGCCTGATTATCCAGTGTGGTCCTGCTTTGTGTAGTCTCTGTACTGCAACTTGTTTTAGGAAACCACCTGCGTTTGGAGAAAAGGCACGAGAAAGGATGATGATACAACAGCATGTCACTGACCTGATGAGCATAGAATTAGATTCTGACATAGACTGAGTAATTGCCTATGTAAGGGCAAAAGGAGGGTCTGAGGTTCCGTGACGATTTGAACCCGTGTTTTCAATATTGTCGGAAATACATAATATTGGTATCAGCGAACCGCAAATGATCCATTTAGCATATCCTGGTGTTTTCGCTACGCTACGAGCAAGAGCGCTCCTGTTAAGAACACATTTCTGATCTACCCACGGCATCCATCTTAGATCATGGCAGCCATTTTGTGTTTCTTGCCCTCACATACGCAATAACCTCTGATCACTTCATTTTGATTAAGGACACGTAGCCTTAGCCGGAGATTCACCTCTTTCATGACACGTGCACTTTAAACCAGATCACGCTGTAGCTGCATGACTCGACAAAGGCTGCCTCCTCTGCCCGAGGCCAGCCCCACCAAACTGGTCTTCGTGTCCATTGTCCTGATCATGATTAGGCGGCCGAAGCCAGTAGCATTGCCCATTTACAACCTACAAACATCTCTTATCCCGCTTTTCTATCTTCCACACCTGGCTCCGTTTCTTTCTTTCTGAATCTTTATTGGGGGAGGTAACGAAATTTACGATGAGGCGGTCCGGCTCTTGAATGCAATATTGACAAGGGATTGTGATGAACTAGTGGGAACCCCTCTTCATAGATGTTTGGTATCAGATTTTATCGACGGTTCCTGTGTAACGCCAAATATTTATTGTTTAGGGCACAAGGGTTTTGGGAATGTACCAACATGTGAAGAATTCGCCTGAAGGCCAAAATTTAGTATATAAGGAGCAACCCTCTTTGTACAATTTGAACAGGCTCCTAGAATCTGCCCATGTGTGGTTTCTGTGACTTCTGTGTCCCTGCAGTAATAAACCTTTGGTCCTTGACGCCACCATCGAGAAGCCCGTGTTTCTGTTCATTTGCGCACCAAGGCAGGTGGAACTCCGGGGTCTTTGGGTGTTGTCCCCTGACACCTCTGGACGGAACCAAAAAGTCCAGAACTCCACCTGGCTAGGATTCGTTGTGCTGGTGGGAGGGTTCATGCTCAGGGAGGACGCGAGCTGGTCGGCTGTGATCTTGTTCCAGCTCCTGCGTGCAGCCTGTTGCTGGTGGTGGTGGATCGTGGTCCTTGCGAAGCTGAAGTGGACGCAGCTGTGGTCCGTCCAGTGGAGTCCGGTGGCGTGGCTGAAGGCGATGTCCTTGCTGGATGAGAAGACGGGGTCGAGTGTGTGTCCGGCGTAGTGGGTGGGGGTGGTCACCAGTTGCTTGAGTCCCAGGTTGGCGAGGTTGTCCAGCAGGGTGGTGGTGTTGCGGTCGTTGTTGTTCTCCATGTGGAAGTTGAGGTCCCCGAGGAGGATGTAGTCAGCGGAGCAGATGGCGTGCGGGCTGATGAAGTCGGCGATGTCTTCGCTGAATTGTGTGCGTTGTCCCGGGGGTCTGTAGATGAGGGTGCCTCTGAGGGTGGTCTTGGGGTTGATGTGGACCTGAAAGTGCAGGTGCTCGGCGGTTGCGAGGGTGTCGTCGGTGTTGGTCGTGATGCGGATGGTGTTCCTGTGGACGATGGCGATGCCTCCTCCGGTGTGGTTGATGCGGTCCCTCCGGATGATCTTGTAGCCGTCTGGGATGGCGATGGCTATGTCGGGCGCTGAAGAGGCGTTCATCCAGGTTTCCGTGAGGAAGGCGACGTCTGGTGACGTTGTGTCGAGCAGGTTCCAGAGCTCGATGGCGTGTCTGTGGACGGAGCGGGTGTTGAGCAGGATGCACTTCAGGTGGTTGCTGCTGTTGCTCGTCGAGGTCTTGAGCACTGCTGGAGTGGTGCAGGTCCGGATGCAGGTGAACTTGCAGGCGTTGCAGCAGAAGGGTCCGTGGGTGCGTCTCGGGTTGGCTCGGTAACAGCCCGGGAGTCGGCCGGCGTTGAGGGCGTTGAATTCGGTGGTGTCGTAGGTTTGGCGGGTGGGCTGGTGACGGCAGGGGCCAGGGGTCCTGGCACTGGGCGCGGTCCAGGCGCGGACGGGCGCAGACGGGCTTACCTTTGGCGCACCTTCGGCGCTCAATCGGCGCTCCCGCTGCGCGCGTCCGCTGCACGGTCGCTGAGGGGGCGTCATAAGTAGGAGCCGGGAGGGAAGGTCAGCGGGGAGGCGGGAGGCGGGAGGACCAATGGGAGAGGTGGGGAGGCGGAGCTACGGGTCAGCGGCGGCGGGAAGCACGGAGGTGACTGGGGCAGCGGGACCGGTGAGGAGCGGGGGCAGAGGCGGCAGGCTGCGGGCAGAAGGCGAACCTGAGGAAGATGCGGAGGGCAGCGGAGGAGGTGAGCGGAGGTCTGCAGCGATCAGGTAGCGGCCAGGCAGCAGCTAGGGCAGCAGGCAGGCGAGCGGCAGAGCAGCGTGGAGGGAGCGACCGCCTGCGAGGGCACAGGGGTCATGTGTGCTCCCAAGGAAGTCTTGGTGTGCCAAGTGTTCACCTGCAGGGTTTGGTCCCTGGGTTGGGAAGCCAGGTTCAGGTGTTGTGTGACCTAGAGGGAGGGGCGATTGTAATCAGTGTCCTGACCGATGTAGCTTCTAGAGGTACCACTCCAGGTGGGAGGGTACAGCACTCTGGAAGGGGGTACAGAAGGAGGGAGTCCTCGCCTCTGATGCCGGTTCAACTTGAGGGTTTAGACCCTAGGTTGGAGGGCCAGGTTCAGGGTGTCCCCCTGACCTGGAAGCCCAGTTTTAGGATAGAACCCCTGAACTGGTGGGTGAATTGTACATGACACCTGCTACAGGCATCCTGACAATTCTGGAAGGGGGTACCAATCCAGGTGGGAGGGTACAAAGCCCAAAGGAGGAGGACTGGGTGTGGAAGAGTCCAACCCAGTCTCTGGTCCAGCCGCCGGGTACAGACCTAGGGCTAGTGGGTCAGTGCCAGGATGTCATACCTGACCTGACAGGCGGGAGAATGGTCAAAGGGTGCCAAGCACCCGGGGCTTTTGCCCCCTGCTCTCTGACGCGACAGAGGTTTGAAAGCCCTGAGAGGCATAAGGCCTGGGTCTCATCCCTTACTACTGTCAGTGGCCACTGTGACTTACTGTCTCTCTGTTGGGACACACCTGTGAGCAAGTTAAGGTTAGATGCTGCACAGGTGGTGTCCACAGGTGAGGAGAAGGGTTCCACATGGGTTAGCTTGATGGACCCTGAGAGTATTGTCAGAGGATTTGACATGGGTTCAGATTGGCTTAGAACTGGAATATGCCCCTGCTGTTGCAGGCCTGGTCCAGGTTCTATCGCCCAAAGCAGGGAAGCCCATCAAGGTAGTGATTGGTCTACCCTGCGTTTTGGCTGGAAGTGGGTTGTGGTGGACTTGGTCCTTTTTGCAGGGTCATCCCAGAACTTTTTGCCTTCCTCCTATATTTTTTCTGACCTGTTGTTGGTTATTTTATGACTCTAGGCACTTTACCACTGCTGATCAGTGCTAAAGTGCATATGCTCCCTGTTGTAAATTGATGTATGGATTAGTGATGCCATGATTAGCTATTTGGTTTACTTGTCAGTCCCTAGTCTAGTGCACTGAGTGTGCCCAGGGTGTGTAAATCCAAATGCTGCTGGTGGGCTTGCAGAACTGGTTGTGCAACCCACAGAAGCAGCCTTGTAAAATGTGTCTATGGTCTGCCATTGCAGAGCCTGGGTGCAGTCTGGTACTGTCATGCTGACTGGGCAAGTGCACCTACTCCCCAGTCCCTAAACCTTCCCTTTTCTTCATATCAGTCAACCCTATGGTAGGCCCAAGGGTAGGGTGTATTGTAAGTATAAGGTAGGATAAGCCCTGATGTGTGTGGCATGTCCTAATAGTGAATTACAGCCATTTTCGTTGTTCACTATGGCAAGGCTACCTGTTCTCCATAGGCCAGAAGGGGCTGTTGGATTATTACATGTTTATAATCCTAACTGTCTCAGAGAACATGGTAGAAATTCGAGTTTAGTATGCCTGGACTCAGAATAATAAAATACATATTTTAGTGAAGTTTATTTTAATATTCTGTGTTTGCAAATACAACTTTTAGAAAGTAGGTTTTTGCTTGTCTAACAATCCAAAGCCTGCCTCTGCTAGGTTGTGTATTCCTTTGTCTGGTTTTGTGAGTAGCAGGGCTGGGGAATTCCAAGAGACAGGCTGAGTCACCCAGTGGTGAATAGGAAGATCTGCATCTAAATGGGAGGGAGGAGTTGAAACTGAATGTTGAATAGGGCTGTGCCTGCCTTCCACAATGCTGGCTCCACCCCATGGGGAGCAGCTAATGTCTCTGTCCTGCACACTGAAAGAAGAGAAGGAGTCCTGTAAAAAAAAGTGCTCCAGGACTGTACTTGCCTTCCACAATGCTGGCTCCACCCCCTGTGGGTTGTCTGATGTGCCTGCCCTGCACAGTGAAAGGAAAGGAGAAGTCTGGTAAACAGAGTGCTTCAGAACTGGTTTGGACTGGGCAGAGGCCCCTCTCCCCTCAGAGAACAAAGGATTTTGGAGTATAAATATTTGGACCCTGATCCCATGAAATTAGATCACTTTTGGACTACAAGAAGAAACCTTTACTGAGGAGAGGAAGCTGAAGAAACTGAGGAGAAACTATTCCCAAGCTGAATGCTGCTTGGGGGAATGGCCTGCAGTGGTTGCCTTACTGCCAAAGGAAGGAGAAAGGAACTTCGTGTACTTTGCTTTCAACTTGTGAAGGATCTCCAAGGGCTTGGAAAAGAGCTTGCCTCCTGCTGAAGTCTCAGGGACAATAGACGACTTCAACCCCCAGCTCCCAAGAGTTCTTGTGGAAGTGCCTGCTGCTGTTTTGGGCCTTCTGAGGAACTGCATGTTGCAAGGAGCTGGAAGCGCGACTCAACGAGAAGAAGCGTGTTGCCGTCGCATCGTCTGGTGTCGCCGCTGTAGTCCACGCATCGAACTGAGAACTTCTCGCATCCCAGACAAGCGTGCCGCATCTGGAAGATCTTCACCTCTTTATTTCTTTGTATCTGAACTTGCCGCATATCCCATCGCTGCAACATTGCTTGTCGTGAAAGCGCAACGCAACCTAATTGAAAAAGTGGGCTTCTTACTTCATATAAGGCCGTCCAGTGGCCTATTAAGGATGGACCTGCGTCGGTTCCATAATGGTGTAGGAAGCCTAGGAAGTGTATTAAAAATGGAGGTTTTAATACTGAGTCACTTAGAATGAAGTAGTGAGCATGTGTGCTCAAAAGAGAAAAACATCAGGGGACACTTACTGGGGCGTCAATGGTTATCCAATCAAAGATACACAATTTTGGATCAAGTTGCGTCCGGGTATAATGGATTAATCTAAAAATAGAAGAGACAGGGGTATATATGTATTACCCTGTTTGTGTAACATTGGAGGGTAGGGCCTTATATGAAGTAAGAAGCCCACTTTTTCAATTGAGCCCTTGGTAGTCACACAGAATCTTTGCGAATCACAGATGCAATTCCTCTTTCTAAAATAATATATTAATCTTTAGGCGCTCCAGCTCCTCCTTGTCCTGATGAAGACCCCAGCCTGAGGCTCCAATCAACCCTTAATCCAGGGGTCGAAACGTAGACTTGATTGCATCTGATCTTCTTAACATAGGAAGCAACACACTGATTAATACGGACCCTATGTTAAAGAATAGAACGGAACTAATGAACTAAATTAGTCTGTAAAGGTTGCATTTCAAACCACTGTGATTGTTTTAAGGTCACAACACCCTTTACCTAGTCCTCACTTCTACCCATTCACCCCCAACCCACCCAACTGTCTCCCTTTCCTTGTCACTTTGAGCGCACTATGTAAATACTCAATATATACTGTATGCTTAAGAATTGTCCTCACATAACGTTGTTATATAAGAAAACTTTTGAGACTTTTGTCCTTCAGTCCTCTTCTGATCCAATGAAGTAATTGGTCCTTCTTTAGCTTTTATGTTTGCTAATGCTTTAGTGTTAATCATAATGCTATAACAATGTTGAAATAAATGCTTTTTGTGTACTACACCTTGGGATTTTAGGTTAAATAACTCTTTTTGAATAAGTAATTCATGATTAATTCTTGACTAGAATCCATAGAACCTGACCATTATATACGTACTTACAAACAAAAAAGTGGCAGTAAAGCCCACACAAGCTGACAAACACAAAGCAAGCAAATAGGAGTGAAAGGAAGCAAGTGAGAGTGACACTAAAGCCAAACCAATGGTAATCAATTGGCGGGCTCTAACCCCGCTGTTAGCATACAATAATTCTTCTCGCCAACAGACAGTTGACACTATTGGAGATGTGAGACCTAAAAGTGAGAGAAACAGTATGTTTTGCTTCCAGGTCACAAAATAAGGTCTCACCCCGACAGTACATAATTTACACTGTGCTTGCAAACAGATAATTGTACACACATCGTGCTAATGTAAACAATGAGCACTTGAAACTGCACATTTATTCAATGAACATTTCCCTTTATGTTGCAGTTAAAAAGACACTATTATTTTTAAAAGATACAGTGTAACAACAATAGTTCAGCATTTGTAAATCTCATTTTATTAGTAGCTGTAACACCCAGCCATTGAGAAATCGACTTGCGTACTTAAATTAGCTGCACGCTTCTGATGCTTTCAGGGACACGTCCTACATTTAGAATGAAGTAATTCAAGTGAATATTACATGAATCATGAATGCAAGCTATATTCCCGCTTCATTCACAGTCTGCCTTCTGCTTCAAGACTTTGCAGCCTACGCCGCTTGCATTTACTCACACAAACTGGCTAACTGCAGGCCCTAATATAGCAAAATGCACTGTGAATGGATTCTCTGGGTGCTGGGGGCCAGGCTGCATCTTGATGCCTCTAATAGCAGCGATTTCATATACTTTCAAAGGGAGGCAATGGGAGGATATGGCTGGATATACAACTGGAGATGGTTCCAAATTTAACCTAAGAAGGCAAGGCAGGTGGGGATCAAAACACTGAAGCCTACTCCAAGCTTCACATGGGCTATTTCTTTCTTCAGGTACAGTGGTACAAATAGCTTGCGAAATGATGGTCGGGACAGTAGGTAAAATGACTGATTTTAGAAAATAGCCTCAGATGCAAACCACACAAAAACAATTCCAGTGAAATATTATTTGTGCATGGTATCAAGTCCCTTTTTGCACCAGATTCCAACTTTTGTGGTTTTAAATAGAGACTACGGAGCTGAAAAGGTTTTGGTGACTATTCCAACTGCACTAATATGTATGCGCAATTGCATCGTAGTATGGCTTGCAGGAATGTTCTGGTGGAAAGCTAGAGAAAAACGACAATTTGTAATAATTTGCTCAATCTTGAGGTGGCATCGGGATCGAGAGGTGTTGCTGCTGTGGTTGGGTGGAGGAGGGACAGCGGCGGAGGGGGCCTGGGGTGGGGTGGATGGTGCTGGGGCCCTGGTTGGAAGACTGTACATAAGAGCCGGTTCTTGATCTTGTTTCTCTTGGAAGATAGAGCTGCTGTGGTATGGACAGTTAAAATTCTTCTTCAATATCGGGCCCCCGGTCCTGCACTGATATACGGTAATCCTGAGGGGCAGGCGAAAAAACATGTACGAACTTACTCAGGAACCTTTACAGGGACCCCCTGTTGGGACATGAACTGATGCCCTGACCTGTGCAGCAGGAACATGGTATCCTCGGGGCTCCAGATAGCTTGGGTTGACTGGAGACCGACAGCCGGCCTGTGGGGCCAGAGTCAGTGGCCATAGGTTCAGATTCACAGGATAACTGGGGACACTTGTAGATGCACTGTGAGTCCCCGCTGGGTTTCATACCTTACCTCTTGAAGTAAGCACATTAATAACATAGCTGCCTAGGTCTGCGGACCGTAAGACTTAATTTAGGCCCTGCTTGGATATGAAGGTGCGCTAATTATTGCATAGGTAAACTCCTAAAGGGCTGTGGTCGCTCTTTGTTGGTGGGTGGCTGTCATCAAAGGCTCAGCCATGGGAAAAGAAAAACAACCAAAGCAGGCCCAGGGTAATACAATGATGCAATATGCTACATCGCTTCAGGCAGTCTAGCGAAGCACCAGACAGAATCAGGACCTGAGCGACCACTCACCTGGATGCCAGGATGGACCTAGCTGGGCAGCCATCCTGGAAGCCTTCAGAGTTCGAGAGTGGCGCTGGAGGGACAGATTATGTAGGTCACCGTAGTGTCGTAATTGGCATGGCCGCGTTAGCGATTAGCTGAAACTACACGTTTTCCTCCTTAACTTGGCTATACATGAAAACGCCATTTTGAATGTTGCGGCGGCCATCTTAGACCATAAGTGGCCTCGTGGCCGGCGTGCCCTTTAGTCCGTTGTCCGTACCACTGACCACTTCAGTCTGCCCAGCAACAGGCTATTTTTAGTGCTGGTCAAGCTCACGCATGCGCAGTCCCCTTTGACCAGTTACCCTTCAGGAATGTGCGCCAAACTGACCAGCGGAGTTGTGCCTCCTCCAATGAGCTGGCTGTGTTCCAAAACATGACCATATATGTACATAAATGTGTTGTAACTTGTGCCGCCTATCTTTTATTACCTCAAAACTGTATAAAAGACGGGGTCACACCGGTGTTCGGTGTGATACCTCTTGCATTACCGAAGGGTGCTGTATGAGTGTACCACCACCCCATGGGGTCTTAATAAACTTGTTCTTTGACTTTTACAGTTTCCGTGCCAACAGTTCTTGAGTGTAAGTGGGTTATCTACGGAGCATGTAGGCCTTGGGAACCCTGATTACTACAAATTGGCGACCACGAAGGGACTCATCGGCGACTCGGATGCCCGAAGGAGAGGTCGTGACGAAGGCTTGGAAACTCGCCATGGACGCGCGCTGCCACTGAGTGACCCGAGTCTTGGCACCCACGGTGTTTCTTCCTTTCCTTCTGATCTGACCTTCCAGGTGGCGCCGGTCTCCGACTGAGTTTTCGATCGTCTGCGTTGCTGGGAAAGTGCCGTTTGGCTGATTTGATCACAAGACCTTGGCAGTTGGAATCTGGACATTTGAGATTTTGGGTAAGATTTGTGTTCGGCAAGGTAGTCTTCGGACGCTTGCTGAAGTTCTATGATTTGTGATCGGCAAGGTAGTCTTCGGACGCTTGCTGAAGTTCTATGATTTGTGATTGGTAAGGTAGTCTTCGGACGCTTGCCGGAGTCCTATGACCTACGATTTTGATTTGAGTTAGCTAACGTTTGTGAATTTGTGAACTTTGAATCTATATGTGTAGTGCACTTCACATAGGCAGGCATGTAGAGATGTTTCTCTAACTTTGTTTTTTTTCCTCTGAGCGGCACATTTGTGTGAAGTACTGTAAGTGCCATTTTATATACGGTGTCACGCTTTCGTGATACTTTTTGAACATGCCTGTTTTCAGCACACTCCGAGGGATGTGCTGTCTTGGAAATGGTACCACAATTAGGTTAGCGGAAGCACAGCCGGCTCCCCCAGAAGGAACACCGAACAGGGAGATGTATATTAAATTTGGCCTTCCCCCTATTATGTACAGCAAATTATGGCATAAGTACACGAAAACTGGTCCTGAATTGCAATGGCCTCTACATGGGTCGTTCGATTTACGTAAAGTACAGTTTGTGGAGCAATGTTTGTTTCAACGCAGGTCTAGACAAAACATGTTTGATTGTGTGCGAATGTGGGAGAAAGCGGTGCGCGAGCGAATGAAACGTGAAGTTGCCTTGCCGGACAAAGAGCAGCGCAAGGCTGCTTGGGATAAGGCTTTACAGCTTGAGGAAAAGGAGGCTCAGGAGAAGAAAGAGAGGGAGGAACGGGAACGTAAATTGCAAACGACTGGTCAATTTCCTATCCGTCGACCGCTTTATCCTGTCCTTAATAATGAAATTGATGATTTTTCATTACTAGATCGGTCACCGCCTCCGTATGTTTCGCCTACGGCTCCAGCTGAAGATTCGGGTGATGATGGGCAGGATAAGTCGGAAAAGAAGGGTATATCCGCTCTCAGGTTTACTACGGAGAGGTCCGCACATTTACGTAGTTGGGCTCGTAAAGTGAATAAGACTTGTGTTTCTCAGGCTGAGGTGGTTGCGGAGAGGAGTAGGTGGACGGATCTTGAATTACTGTATTTTCTGTCTAATTTGGCGGATGAAGTTGTTGCCGCGTATCGTCAACTTTCAGATACGTTAGAACCTAAAGCTTTGTCAGTACATCGTGAGAATTTGGATAAAGGTTTATTTGATCTTGCAGATGTTGACGACCTTTTCAAGCAACTGATCCAGCTGCGAGATGAAACAACCAGATTGCGGGAGGAGCGGAAAAGGAGGCAAAAGGAGTCCGAGCCGGAGAATAACGAGCAGATTAAGGAGTGTTCTCTCCGGGGTTCAGATAAGAGTTCTGCATTGCATGTTATGCCTATGCGTGAAGCCGCGCCCTTGTATGTTCCACCTAAAGGGGAAGGTACAGATGATAATAAATTGTCAAAGGATGCGAAAGGATATTTTATATATAACTGGGTATATACGTCTTGGAATAGGGCAGATGTTATGGCATTGAAAAATTCTCTACCTGATCTTCGGAAAAATCCGGCGGCATTTTATGAAGGGGTGGAAGGGGCTATTTCATCTTGTGTGATGACTCTTGTTGACATAGATTTGTTTTTTGGGTTAATTCTTCCACCTGATATGTGGAGGCAAATTCGTAAAAATAATGATGAAACAATACTTGGGGGGACATGGAAAGAAATCAATGCTGCCGATTTAGATAGGGAACCGGCATGTAAGCCTTGTCAGTTGATTCTAGACCTTCCGGCGGCTATTTTGATTAAATTAAAAACGCTTGTTCCTTCTAAAAAGATCGATTGGACTATGTTAGCCTCGTGCAAACAAAAGCCTGATGAAACGGTTTTAGATTTCTTTACACGCTTCGAGGAGGCATTCCATGATTACAGTGGTCAATCTTTAACAGACGATACGGGTCAGCATTTGTTCGTTGATAAGTATGTGGCTAATCTCCTACCGGAGATTGCAAAACGATTGAAATCGAGTGAAAGTTCCTGGGCCACGGTGACCCCTGCGTCTTTGTTAACTATGGCTCAGTATTATGAGCGGCAGGAGTTGGAGGCTAAAGAAAGTGTTGACAAAAAGGCAAAGGAATTGAAAACGAAGGTGATGTTGGCGCAGGTTCGGGGAACACAGGGCAGAGGGAATGATAGAGGCAGACGAGGTGGGGGGAATACGTCGTATGGTCGTACGGATATAGCAGAGGATCAGTGTGCCTACTGCAAGGAGTTTGGGCATTGGGCTGATGACTGTCCGGTACTTCGTGAGCAGCGTAGTCAGCGTGGTCGAGGAGGTAGTAGGTCGAGAGGAGGTTATACGGGAGCGAGAGGTGGCGGAAGTGATTGTGGAAGGGTTGAGGACAGGGGCCGTGGCCAGGATGAACGAAACACGTTTGATAGACGGAATCAATATCAGATTTCGGAGGGTGAGAATGTGGAGCACCAGGATTATATGCATGCATAGGACTGCGTAGGATGGGGTAAGGAATCAGTTGAAGTGCCGGTAGATCAGCAGGGTCCATATGTAACAGCGGGTATTCTGGGTTCTACTGATCATTTTCTAGTCGACACAGGGGCTACTCGTAGCGCTTTGTCGAAAAACTTGGTTCCGAGGGCTCCCCTGTCTGGTGAAATGATAACATGTGTAGGGTTCGATGGCACACCCTCCCCTAGCCCATTGTCAAAGCCCCTTGCACTATGTCTTGATACATTTTTCAGTTTTGGTCAATTTTTGTTATCGCCCCATACACCAGACAATATCCTGGGCATTGATTTGCTTAAATATTTTCGAGCAACGATACGGTGCGCTCCTGAGGGAGTGCGGGTTATCCTGAATGACAATTATCCTGACTCGGATAGGTTTTGCACTATCTTAGACATTCCAGCCTTGGCCTCTCTACCGCACACGTTATGGGCGACCTCAGATACGGATGTGGGAGAGATGCGTATTCCACCAATTCACATTACTGTTAAGGAGGGGGTCCCTCTACCACGAGTACCCCAGTATAAGATTTCGAGAGAAGGTGAAATTGCCTTGACGCACATTGTTCAGGATTTGATCATTGCAGGAGTGGTAGAAGAGGTTCCTTATAATGTCTGTAACAGTCCGATTCTTCCGATCCTTAAGAGAGATACTGACGACAAAGTCTATCGGTTTATTATTGACTAGAGAGAGATTAACAAAATTGTCATTCCCCAATACCCGGTGGTGTCCGACATTACAACCTTGCTTACATTGGTGCCACCAACGGCCACGACCTTTAGTGTAATTGATTTGAAAAACGCGTTCTTTTCCATCCCTGTCCATCATGATAGCAGATTTTTGTTTGGCTTCACGTTAAATAATAAATCGTATAGATTTTGTTGTGTTCCCCAAGGTTACACTGAGAGCCCGAGTATATACAGCCAGGCTTTGAAAAGACAGCTTGATTCCTTTGAGTTACAGACTGGCGTTGTCCTCATCCAGTACGTGGATGACCTTCTGCTTGCTGCAGACTCTTATGCACAATGTGAAGAAAGTACAATTGCGTTGCTTTCCTTTTTGGCACAGAACAATCATAAGGTTTCGAAGAAAAAGCTCCAATACTGTAGTCCTCAGGTGACCTACCTCGGTCATCTGTTGTCTAAGGAGGGGCGTGCATTAACATCTGATCGAATTCAAGCAATTTTAGACACACCAGTCCCCCGCACGCAGAGAGATGTACGTGCCTTTATAGGGTTGACGTCTTGTTGTAGACAGTGGATCATGGGTTTTTCACACATCATAAAACCTTTGCTAGCATTACTGTCCAAAGCTACACCAATGCCCCTTGAATGGACAGATGAATGTCAGAAGGCCTTTGAACAGTTGAGACAGGCCCTTTGTTCTGCACCTGTGTTAGGCACACCAGACTACACAAAACTTTTCACATTGTACGTGCACGAGAATGATGGGTGCGTGTTGTCAGTGTTAGTACAAGTACACGGGGACAAGCAGAGACCATGTGCATACTTCTCTGCCATTCTTGATCCTGTAGCACGAGGGTTGCCTGGGTGTTTTCGAGCGGTAGCAGCAACAGCAGTAGCCATACGGCAGAGTGAGGGAATAGTGTTATCACATAAACTGCTGGTATTAGTTCCTCACGCAGTAGATGCTCTGCTAAATCAAACAAAGACCCAATACCTTACGAGTGCGCGACTAACAGGATATGAGCTGACACTTTTGGCGCCACATATTACACTGAAAAGATGCGCTACTCTGAACCCCGCCACTTTATTGCCCTATCTGGTCGAGGAGGGTCAGGAAGAAAAACATCACGACTGTGTATTCCTGACCGAGGAACAGACAAAGGGTCGTGTTGACTTACAGGATGTGCCACTTCCAGATGTGGATTGGGAACTGTGGGTTGATGGATCGTGTTTAAGGCTGCCAGATGGTACGACTTCCGCAGCCTATGCGATCACGACACTTAAGACAGTTGTAGAAACAGCTAGGATACCACAGAAATCGGCTCAGGCAGCAGAGCTGATAGCCTTAACAAGAGCCTGCGAATTGAGTGCTGGCCTATGTGTGAACATATACACAGACAGCCGGTACGCCTTCGGAGTAGCACATGACTTCGGGCTACTCTGGAGAGAGCGTGGATTTTTGACATCTCATGGGGAACATATTATGCACGGAGAACTAGTGCGTGATCTCCTAAACGCGTTGCTTTGCCCGAAGAAAGTAGCGATAGTAAAATGCAGTGCCCACAAAAAGATTACGGATAAGGTGGGCCAAGGAAATGCCTTCGCAGACAGCATAGCGAGACAAACGGCTATGTCCCGGACTAGCTCCCCCATGTATGTGACACAATCGCAGGCTGAGCGATGGAGCGATGCTAGAGCAGAAATATTGGATATTCAAAAATCGGCTACTGAATCAGAACTTGCGGCATGGGCAGCAGATGGGGTACTAGATGATGAGGGTTCTTGGAGAAGCAAAGACATGGAGAAATGGAAATTGCCTGCAGCTTACTTGCAGGCGATGGTTCAGATGACACATGGATTGGCACATGTCGGAGCCCTTGCAATCACCCGATTGTTAACACGAGTTTGGGAACACCCCGAGATTGCTAATACAGCCAAGAGAGTAGTGCAGACCTGCCTGGTATGTTTACAACACAATCCTGGAAAGGGGACCCATACTCAGAAAGGAGGGTTCGTTCCACCCTCTGCACCATTTGAGGTACTCCAAATGGATTACATACAACTCGAGCGCTGCAACAACCTGAAGTACGTCCTAGTGGTGGTATGTGCCTTTAGCAAATGGGTTGAGGCCTTCCCCACGAAAGACAACACAGCCCTGACAACGGCTAAGGTGTTGCTTAAGGAATTCTTTCCTCGCTTTGGAGTTTGCAAATTTTTGTGGAGCGATAATGGGCCTCATTTTGTTGGGAAGATTGTGGAGTATGTACTGAAGGGGTTAGGGATTCAGCAGAAGTTCCACGCTGTGTTCCACCCTCAGTCGGCAGGTCTTATGAGCGGTACAATGCTACGTTGAAACTTAAACTGGCCAAAATTGTGGCATCCACGTCGTTGAAGTGGCCAGATGCCTTGCCGCTAGCACTGCTCTCTCTTAGATCAGTACCCCATTCACGAACTGGCCTTACACCATATGAGGTGGTGTTTGGGCGCCCCATGAATATCTGGGGGGTGCCCAAGCCGCGATTAATACATGATGTGCCTTGTGTTATGATGAACGACTATTTGGCACGATTAACAAATGATTTGCTTTCTATTCATCAACAGGTTCGAGAAGCGCTCCCTGACAACTCTACTGGAGAGGGCCATGATCTTCGCCCCGGCGATCATGTGATGATCCGATCGTTTGAGAGAGCGAGCAGTTTGGAGCCAAGGTGGAAGGGCCCCAAATAGGTCCTCCTTGTGACCCGGACCGCTGTACGAGTGACCAACAGGAAGCGGTGGGTGCACTCGACACACTGCCGCTGTGTCTCTCCGGATCTGGTGACTCCTGCTGTGCTGACTGATTACAAAGAGATTCTGGAGAAAGAAAAGAGCCCAGCTGTGACGTCGGCCGAAGTTGAGGGAGCCTTCCCGGACCACGCTGTTGCTGGACGAGAGCACTACAACCTGCGTCCTCGATAAGAAGATTTTTGGTTTTTTGTACGTGACTGGTTGGTTACCGCTCCAGGTTTGTGAAACGGAAACCGGGAATTCCAAGGGGGGGGGATCAGTTCTGCCACTGTAGCGACACCCATCTTGGCCCGGAGAAGAAAACAACGGCTACCTCGGAGTTCAGCACCGTATTTTTTCTTTTTTAGGTATACACGCATGTGTATTTGAGACTTTGTGAACAATTTGAACTATTTGAGACTCTGTAAGAACTTTTCCGAACTATGGCATCATCAGCATCACGAGATAAGCGAATCTTGGGTGCCATTCTCTTTGTTTTGACTATTGTGGTGATAGCTGTAATAGCCTGGGTAGTTGAACTTGTGGTACCTGCACGTGAACATTTGCTGCCGACTACCCCGGCTCCATCTGAACATTTTCACTTTACATTACCCTACCATGAAGAACGACATCGGCAAACTTATCTGAATAACAGTTTTATTCAGATTCTTCATCACACGCATAATATGACCAATACTTCCAATTGTTGGGTGTGTGGGATGTTACCGGGGCACCAGAAGAGAGGGGGCACCCCACTCATTCCACTCCCGTTTTCGCATAATGGATCCTGCAATGCCTGGTACACCCTCCTCTTTACTCTGAGATGGCCAACCAAAGGGGGGGTGCTTTTTCGCTTGAATAAAATATGCTCCCATGACAAGGATGGGTTTCCACGGGCCGAAGGTACTCGGTTTGAATGGGAAGAGTACAGGCCCGACAATGTATCTGCCCCGCGTGTGTACAGCAATCAACGAAACATCAATGTATCCAGCTCACATGTCATTAATGTCATTGCTACTAAAGCCGATTTGTGTATTAGAAATAAAGGTTCGATTGCGGTAGGGAAAAGTGAGTGCAACACCACACTTACTTTTGATAGCCCGAATGGCATCTCGTTTGTAGCATCTCGAAACACGTATTTCATTTGTGGAACGAAGGGTTATCATCAGCTTCCATTGGGATGGTTGGGCACGTGTTATGTATCGTTTGTGCTACCTCCTGTATTCATTGCCCCACCAATGTATCACAATGACTACGTCCTGTATCACGATTTTGTCCTGAATAGAGTTAAGCGGACTGTTGTTCTGGATGACATAGACCAGACTGATACTGCCTTACAGCAGTATGTGGACTTCAATTTGGGACTGTTTTCCTTTGTGGGGGGCCGCGTTGAACAGCCGGAAAATAAGACGATTGACACGTGTTGTCGAGGCTGTAGCGAATGACACTGCCATTGCCCTAGGAAATATCACTGAGGAACTTCAGATTTCTAGAATAGTTACGCTCCAAAATAGGATGGTGTTGGATGTAGTTCTAGCTGATCGTGGGGGGGCATGCAGAATTATCGGAAGTAGCTGCTGTGTATACATACCTGACAATTCTCCATCTGTTTATGATGCCATATCAAAGCTCCATAAAATAGCAGCTGAAATACACCCGGACAATGGAACTTGGACACTTTCAGGATGGTTCTGGTCAATGCTTACTGCTTGGGGCTGGAAACTGTTAACGATTCTATGTATAATTGTGGGGGTATTGTTTTTTGTATGTTTATGTATCCAATGTGGCCCAGCCCTATGTTCTATGTGTCTATCAGCTTGTATACCATCAAGACGAGCTCTTGCCCATGACAAAATGATGCTTCATAAAGAAGTGACACAAATAATGTTAATAGATATCGAGGACGAACATCCTGATTATGTTCACAATGAGGTAGATTCAGCTAAACGCTAAAAGGGTCGTCTGTCGTAATTGGCATGGCCGCGTTAGCGATTAGCTGAAACTACACGTTTTCCTCCTTAACTTGGCTATACATGAAAACGCCATTTTGAATGTTGCGGCGGCCATCTTAGACCATAAGCGGCCTCGTGGCCGGCGTGCCCTTTAGTCCGTTGTCCATACCACTGACCACTTCAGTCTGCCCAGCAACAGGCTATTTTTAGTGCTGGTCAAGCTCACGCATGCGCAGTCCCCTTTGACCAGTTACCCTTCAGGAATGTGCGCCAAACTGACCAGCGGAGTTGTGCCTCCTCCAATGAGCTGGCTGTGTTCCAAAACATGACCATATATGTACATAAATGTGTTGTAACTTGTGCCGCCTATCTTTTATTACCTCAAAACTGTATAAAAGACGGGGTCACACCGGTGTTCGGTGTGATACCTCTTGCATTACCGAAGGGTGCTGTATGAGTGTACCACCACCCCATGGGGTCTTAATAAACTTGTTCTTTGACTTTTACAGTTTCCGTGCCAACAGTTCTTGAGTGTAAGTGGGTTATCTACGGAGCATGTAGGCCTTGGGAACCCTGATTACTACAGTAGAGGTGAACCTCCAGCGGGCAGACCTACGGAAAATTGCCAATAAAGTTGGGACAGCAGAAACAAACATAAGTAACCTGCAAACAGAAGTCAGCCTCCTCAAGATGCAAGTAAAGCGCATGACAAAAGCCACCCAGGTACTTGAAGATAGAGCAGAAGACGCCAAAGGGAGGTCATGGGAGGTCATGGCAGAACAATTTGCTTCTCCTTCGGTTTCCAGAGCATGGAGAGAGACAAGCAGTGGAACAATTCATAGAAACCTGGATTAGAGAGACACTGAAACCAACCAGGATCTCCTCATTTTTTGTAATTGAGCATGCACACAGGGCGTTGGCCCCTATGCAACAGCTGGGGCCCCACTTAGGTCACTCTTTATAAGAGTGCTTAACTACAAAGAAAGAGATGTTATACTACGAGCAGCCAGAGAGAACCCAACCCCCCAGTCTGAGGGATGAAATGTTGCCATATACCCTGACTATACCCATAAAGTGCAACAACGCTGCAAGACATTCCTTGAAGTACAAAAAATGCCTCCGACTGGGTGTCCGATATATGTTTCTATACCAAGCAAAATTGAAAATCCTACTTGCAGGAAAGCCCCACTTTTTTGAGAGTCTGGAAGAAGCTTGGTCATGGCTGGATATGATGAATCCCACTGGGAAAAAGACTGTGGCTGACAAGGAACCACAACCAGTAGTAGAGGCAACAGATGTAGTCAGCGATTTAGAGGGAAAGAGCGCCACAAGAAAAACAGACTGCAACTCAAGTGGTAATCTGTGAAGATGGCACGATTGTAACAGTAAACTCTGACGCACAGTTGAAGAAATTCCAGAGGAGGTCTCGTCTAGGGATGAGTGGGAACCAAGAGAAACACAGAATGTAGAAGAGGTGGTACTGCATATTGGCATATGAGAGAGCCACCGGAATAACACATGAGCCATGTCTGGACCTTGTAGGTGGATATTCTGGACAATGGCAGACGAGATCATGCTGAGATATGATTACACTTGCAGGCAAATGTTATCAGCCCTAACTTCAACATGTGCAAAGACTGCATAAATAGATGATGATCCTGCACAGGGCCTTCCTAGGTACCAGGAAATGGGGAAGTAAAACTTTCAGGTTGGGGAGAGAAGGAGATGGAGGCAGGGTATGATCACAGTGGGACTGATCTATTACATGACCCTGTCTATCAATGTTTTTGGCCATAAGGGTGGTTTAATGTTTGAGTAACCTGTCCTAGGTGGGGGGGTTACTTGAAGGATGTTGTATGTTTGTGAGGTGAAAAAACACAGACGTGCCCTCAGCACTCACTTGACAAGCAATACAATGTATCAAAGTACGGAAATAAATGAAAGTGGTGCACATAAAGGATGAATGTTCATCCTACATTCATAACTTGGGACCATAAAAGGGGGTAATGTATAAATTCATATAAACCCAATTGGCACTGGTTAATTTGTATAGTCAGTTCATAATCACAATACACTCTTCAGTTGATGCGTTCTTTAAAGTCTTGACTCCACAAGTCCTTTATTTTGCTTTCTCAAAATTGATTCTTTTCAGTAGCCAACACGTGTTCCATAGAGAATGGCTCATTATCTAGATGGAATCAAACTAACAGCACAGCCATGCTGTCATTGAAACAAGCCACAGGTTCACCCTATTATTTACATACAATGATGCAGAAAAAAGCGTGGCCGGTTCAAAGTTAGAAAACCTATAACTATTGCGACTATCACCCATGGCAGATAAGCGGCGTCCGTGATTTGACTAGTAGTAGTACTTATATTGCATCTGTGTAGTTCCAGTTCCTGCAGAGATAGAAAATGCTGTGAGTTCACAGCGCGATACGTAAAAGCATTAGACACCCCCAACAATGGGGAATCTCATGCTAAGGAAGATTGAGCAGATTCTATTTTAAAAGACTATATTTCTTTTTGCATTTTAACATTCAGTACATTATAAATTTAGTACCAGGAACATTTTTTGCACAACATTTGCTTTAACTTTCTGTCAAAGCGGTACAAAAGGGGGTGGTGATGGACGGAGCATCTGAACCAATCAAACACTCACACCCAGTCAACAGATCTTGGTTTAATCCAACACCGTTCTTTAGCCCACTCTGCCACCCCAGTTCAGACATGGTCATATGCAGATCAGTCTGACCCTGTGCCTCAGGGGAACAGTCCGGCACGAACTGCCAAGCCATGCCTTCCCTGGACCGGAAACAAGCTTCCTAGGACCGGTTTCTGGCATTACAGCCGTCTTCAGCCAGGCTTGCTTGAATCCAGTGGCAAAGTGAGCAAGGGACTCACGTCTGAGCATACCCTGCCAACTTATGGTGAACAAAGCTGTACAAAAGGGGGTGGTGAATGACGGAGCATCTGAACCAATCAAACACTCACACCCAGTCAACAGATCTGGGTTTAATCCATCACCGTTCTTTAGCCCACTCTGCCACCCCAGTTCAGACATGGCCATATGCAAATCAGTCTGACCCTGTGCCTCATGGGAACAGTCAAGCCTGAACTGCCAAGCCGTGCCTTCCCTGGACCGGAAACAAGCTTCCTAGGACCGGTTTCTGGCATTACAGCCATCTTCAGCCAGGCTTGCTAGAATCTAGTGGCAAAGTGAGCAAGGGACTCACGTCCGAGCATACCCTGCCACCTTATGGTGAACAAAGCGGTACAAAAGGGGGTGGTGATGGACGGAGCATCTGAACCAATCAAACACTCACACCCAGTCAACAGATCTGAGTTTAATCCATCACCCTTCTTAAGCCCACTCTGCCACCCCAGTTCAGACATGGCCATATGCAAATCAGTCTGACCCTGTGCTTCCTGGGAACAGTCCAGCCCGAACTGGCAAGCCATGCCTTCCTTGGAACGGAAGCCATCTTCCTAGGACCGGTTTCTGGCATTACAGCCGTCTGCAGCCAGGCTTGCTTGAATCCAGTGGCAAAGTGAGCAAGGGACTCACGCCTGAGCATACCCTGCCAACTTATGGTGAACAAAGCGGTATAAATGGGGGTGGTGATGGACGGAGCATCTGAACCAATCAAACACTCACACCCAGTCAACAGATCTGGGTTTAATCCATCACCGTTCTTTAGCCCACTCTGCCACCCCAGTTCAGACATGGCCATATGCCAATCAGTCTGACCCTGTGCCTCATGGGAACAGTCTACCCAAACTGCTAAGCCATGCCTTCCCTGGACTGGAAACAAGCTTCCTAGGACCGGTTTCTGGCATTACAGCCATCTTCAGCCAGGCTTGCTTGAATCCAGTGGCAAAGTGAGCAAGGGACTCACGTCTGAGCATACCCTGCCAAATTATGGCGAACAAAGCGGTACAAAAGGGAGTGGTGATGGACGGAGCATCTGAACCAATCAAACACTCACACCCAGTCAACAGATCTGGGTTTAATCCATCACGTTCTTTATCCCACTCTGCCACCCCCGTTCAGACATGGCCATATGCAAATCAGTCTGACCCTGTGCCTCATGGGAACAGTCCAGCCCAGACTGCCAAGTCATGCCTTCCCTGGACCGGAAGTAAGCTTCCTTGGAATGGTTTCTGGCATTACAGCCGTCTTCAGCCAGGCTTGCTTAAATCCAGTGGCAAAGTGAGCAAGGGAATCACTTCTGAGCATACCCTGCCAACTTATGGTGAACAAAGCGGTACAAAAGGGGGTGGTGAAGGACGGAGCATCTGAACCAATCAAACACTCACACCCAGTCAACAGATCAGGGTGTAATCCATCACCCTTCTTAAGCCGACTCTGCTATCCCAGTTCAGACATGGCAATATGCAAATCAGTCTGACCCTGTGCCTCATGGGAGCAGTTCAGCCCGAACTGCCAAGTCATGCCTTCCCTGGAACGAAAACAAGCTTCCTAGGACCGGTTTCTGGCATTACAGCCATCTTCAGCCAGGCTTGCTTGAATCCAGTGGCAAAGTGAGCAAGGGACTCATGTCTGAGCATACCCTGCCAACTTATGGCGAACAAAGCAGTACAAAAGAGGGTGGTGATGGATGGAGCATCAGAAACAATCAAACACTCACACCCAGTCAACAGATCTGGGTTTAATCATTCACCGTCCTTTAGCCCACTCTGCCACCCCAGTTCAGACATGGCCATATGCAAATCAGTCTGACCCTGTGCCTCATGGGAACAGTCAAGCCTGAACTGCCAAGCCGTGCCTTCCCTGGACCGGAAACAAGCTTCCTAGGACCGATTTCTGGCATTACAGCCATCTTCAGCCAGGCTTGCTTGAATCTAGTGGCAAAGTGAGCAAGGGACTCACGTCTGAGCATACCCTGCCAACTTATGGCGAACAAAGCGGTACAAAAGGGGGTGGTGACGGACGGAGCATCTGAACCAATCAAACACTCACACCCAGTCAAAAGATCTGGGTTTAATCCATCACCGTTCTTTAGCCCACTCTGCCACCCCTGTTCAGACATGGCCATATGCAAATCAGTCTGACCCTGTCCTCATGGGAACAATCCAGCCCGAACTGCCAAGCCATGCCTTCCCTGGACCGGAAACAAGCTTCCTAGGACCGTTTTCTGACATTACAGCTGTCTTCAGCCAGGCTTGCTTGAATCCTTTGGCAAAGTGAGCAAGGGACTCATGCCTGAGCATACCCTGCCAACTTATGGTGAACAAAGCAGTATAAATGGGGGTGGTGATGGACGGAGCATCTGAACCAATCAAACACTTACACCCAGTAAACGGATCTGGGTTTAATCCATCACCGTTCTTTAGCCCACTCTGTCACTCCAGTTCAGACATGGCCATATGCCAATCAGTCTGACCCTGTGCCTCATGGGAACATTCCAGCCCAAACTGCCAAGCCATGCCTTTCCTGGACCGGAAACAAGCTTCCTAGGACCGGTTTCTGGCATTACAGCCATCTTCAGCCAGGCTTGCTTGAATCCAGTGGCAAAGTGAGCAAGGGACTCAAGTCTGAGCATACCCTGCCAAATGATGGCGAACAAAGCGGTACAAAAGGGGGTGGTGAGGGACGGAGCATCTGAACCAATCAAACACTCACACCCAGTCAACAGATCTGGGTTTAATCCATCACCGTTCTTTCTCCCACTCTGCCACCCCAGTTCAGACATGGCCATATGCAAATCAGTCTGACCCTGTGCCTCATGGGAACAGTCCGGCCTGAACTGCCAAGCCATGCCTTCCCTGGTCCAGAAACAAGCTTCCTAGGACCGGTTTCTGGCATTCCAGCCGTCTTCAGCCAGGCTTGCTTGAATCCAGTGGCAAAGGGAGCAAGGGACTCATGTCTGAGCATACCCTGCCAACCTTTGGCGAACAAAGCAGTACAAAAGGGGGTGGTGATCGATGGAGCATCTGAACCAATCAAACACTCAAACCCAGTCAACAGATCTGGGTTTAATCCATCACCGTTCTTTAGCCCACTCTGCCACCCCAGTTCAGTCATGGCCATATGCAAATCAGTCTGACCCTGTGCCTCATGGGAACAGTCCAGCCCAGACTGCCAAGTCATGCCTTCCCTGGACCGGAAGTAGGCTTCCTAGGAACGGTTTCTGGCATTACAGCCGTCTTCAGCCAGGCTTGCTTAAATCCAGTGGCAAAGTGAGCAAGGGAATCACGTCTGAGCATACCCTGCCAACTTATGGTGAACAAAGCGGTACAAAAGGGGGTGGTGAAGGACGGAGCATCTGAACCAATCAAACACTCACACCCAGTCAACAGATCAGGGTGTAATCCATCACCCTTCTTAAGCCCACTCTGCTATCCCAGTTCAGACATGGCAATATGCAAATCAGTCTGACCCTGTGCTTCCTGGGAACAGTGCAGCCCGAACTGCCAAGCCATGCCTTCCCTGGAACGGAAACCATCTTCCTAGGACCGGTTTCTGGCATTACAGCCGTCTGCAGCCAGGCTTGCTTGAATCCAGTGGCAAAGTGAGTAAGGAACTCACGTCTGAGCATACCCTGCCAAATTATGGAGAACAAAGCGGTACAAAAGGGAGTGGTGATGTACGGAGCATCTGGACCAATCAAACAGTCACACCCAGTCAACAGATCTGGGTTTAATCCATCACCGTTCTTTATCTCACTCTGTCACCCCACTTCAGACATGGCCATATGCAAATCAGTCTGACCCTTTGCCTCATGGTAAACTGTCCAGCCCGAACTGCCAAGCCATGCCTTCTCTGGACCGGAAACAAGCTTTCTAGGACCGGTTTCTGGCATTACAGCCGTCTTCAGAAAGGCTTGCTTGAATCCAGTGGCAAAGTGAGCAAGGGACTCACGTCTGAGCATACCCTGCCAACTTATGGCGAACAAAGCGGTACAAAAGGGGGTGGTGACGGACGGAGCATCTGAACCAATCAAACACTCACACCCAGTCAAAAGATCTGGGTTTAATCCATCACCGTTCTTTAGCCCACTCTGCCACCCCAGTTCAGACATGGCCATATGCAGATCAGTCTGACCCTGTGCCTCAGGGGAACAGTCCGGCCTGAACTGCCAAGCCATGCCTTCCCTGGTCCAGAAACAGGCTTCCTAGGACTTGTTTCTTGCATTACAGCCGTCTTCAGCCAGGCTTGCTTGAATCCAGTGGCAAGGTGAGCAAGGGACTCATGTCTGAGCATACCCTGCCAACTTATGGCGAACAAAGCAGTACAAAAGGGGGTGGTGATGGATGGAGCATCTGATCCAATCAAACACTCACACCCATTCAACAGATCTGGGTTTAATCCATCACCGTTCTTTAGCCCACTCTGCCACCCCAGTTCAGACATGGCCATATGCAAATCAGTCTGACCCTGTGCTTCCTGGGAATAGTGCAACCCGAACTGCCAAGCCATGCCTTCCCTGGAATGGACCCCATCTTCCTAGGACCGGTTTCTGGCATTACAGCCGTCTGCAGCCAGGCTTGCTTGAATCCAGTGGCAAAGTGAGCAAGGGACTCACGCCTGAGCATACCCTGCCAACTTATGGCAAACAAAGCAGTATAAAAGGGGGTGGTGATGGACAGAGCATCTGAACCAATCAAACACTCACACCTAGTCAACGGATCTGGGTTTAATCCATCACCGTTCTTTAGCCCACTCTGTCACTCCAGTTCAGACATGGCCATATGCAAATCAGTCTGACCCTGTGTTTCATGGGAACATTCCAGCCCGAACTGCCAAGCCATGCCTTTCCTGGACTGGAAACAAGCTTCCTAGGACTGGTTTCTGGCATTACAGCCGTCTTCAGCCAGGCTTGCTTGAATCCAGTGGCAAAGTGAGCAAGGGACTTACGTCTGAGCATACCCTGCCAACTTATGGTGAACAAAGCGGTACAAAAGGGGGTGGTGAGGGACGGAGCATCTGAACCAATCAAACACTCACACCCAGTCAACAGATCTGGGTTTAATCCATCACCGTTCTTTATCCCACTCTGCCACCCCAGTTCAGACATGGCCATATGCAAATCAGTCTGACCCTGTGCCTCATGGGAACAGTCCGGCCTGAACTGCCAAGCCATGCCTTCCCTGGACCGGAAACAAGCTTCCTAGGACCGGTTTCTGGCATTCCAGCCGTCTTCAGCCAGGCTTGCTTGAATCCAGTGGCAAAGGGAGCAAGGGACTCATGTCTGAGCATACCCTGCCAACTTTTGGCGAACAAAGCAGTACAAAAGGGGGTGGTGATCGATGGAGCATCTGAACCAATCAAACACTCAAACCCAGTCAACAGATCTGGGTTTAATCCATCACCGTTCTTTAGCCCACTCTGCCACCCCAGTTCAGTCATGGCCATATGCAAATCAGTCTGACCCTGTGCCTCATGGGAACAGTCCAGCCCAGACTGCCAAGTCATGCCTTCCCTGGACCGGAAGTAAGCTTCCTAGGAACGGTTTCTGGCATTACAGCCGTCTTCAGCCAGGCTTGCTTAAATCCAGTGGCAAAGTGAGCAAGGGAATCACGTCTGAGCATACCCTGCCAACTTATGGTGAACAAAGCGGTACCAAAGGGGGTGGTGAAGGACGGAGCATCTGAACCAATCAAACACTCACACCCAGTCAACAGATCAGGGTGTAATCCATCACCCTTCTTAAGCCCACTCTGCTATCCCAGTTCAGACATGGCAATATGTAAATCAGTCTGACCCTGTGCCTCATGGGAGCAGTTCAGCCCGAACTGCCAAGTCATGCCTTCCCTGGAACGAAAACAAGCTTCCTTGGACCGGTTTCTGGCATTACAGCCATCTTCAGCCAGGCTTGCTTGAATCCAGTGGCAAAGTGAGCAAGGGACTCATGTCTGAGCATACCCTGCCAACTTATGGCGAACAAAGCAGTACAAAAGAGGGTGGTGATGGATGGAGCATCGGAACCAATCAAACACTCAAACCCAGTCAACAGATCTGGGTTTAATCCATCACCGTTCTTTAGCCCACTCTGCCACCCCAGTTCAGACATGGCCATATGCCAATCAGTCTGACCCTGTGCCTCATGGGAACAGTCCAGCCCAAACTGCTAAGCCATGCCTTCCCTGGACTGGAAACAAGCTTCCTAGGACCGGTTTCTGGCATTACAGCCATCTTCAGCCAGGCTTGCTTGAATCCAGTGGCAAAGTGAGCAAGGGACTCACGTCTGAGCATACCCTGCCAAATTATGGCGAACAAAGCAGTACAAAAGGGAGTGGTGATGGACGGAGCATCTGAACCAATCAAACACTCACACCCAGTCAACAGATCTGGGTTTAATCCATCACCGTTCTTTATCCCACTCTGCCACCCCCGTTCAGACATGGCCATATGCAAATCAGTCTGACCCTGTGCCTCATGGGAACAGTCCAGCCCAGACTGCCAAGTCATGCCTTCCCTGGACCGGAAGTAAGCTTCCTTGGAATGGTTTCTGGCATTACAGCCGTCTTCAGCCAGGCTTGCTTAAATCCAGTGGCAAAGTGAGCAAGGGAATAACTTCTGAGCATACCCTGCCAACTTATGGTGAACAAAGCGGTACAAAAGGGGGTGGTGAAGGACGGAGCATCTGAACCAATCAAACACTCACACCCAGTCAACAGATCAGGGTGTAATCCATCACCCTTCTTAAGCCGACTCTGCTATCCCAGTTCAGACATGGCAATATGCAAATCAGTCTGACCCTGTGCCTCATGGGAGCAGTTCAGCCCGAACTGCCAAGTCATGCCTTCCCTGGAACGAAAACAAGCTTCCTAGGACCGGTTTCTGGCATTACAGCCATCTTCAGCCAGGCTTGCTTGAATCCAGTGGCAAAGTGAGCAAGGGACTCATGTCTGAGCATACCCTGCCAACTTATGGCGAACAAAGCAGTACAAAAGAGGGTGGTGATGGATGGAGCATCGGAACCAATCAAACACTCACACCCAGTCAACAGATCTGGGTTTAATCCATCACCGTCCTTTAGCCCACTCTGCCACCCCAGTTCAGACATGGCCATATGCAAATCAGTCTGACCCTGTGCCTCATGGGAACAGTCAAGCCTGAACTGCCAAGCCGTGCCTTCCCTGGACCGGAAACAAGCTTCCTAGGACCGATTTCTGGCATTACAGCCATCTTCAGCCAGGCTTGCTTGAATCTAGTGGCAAAGTGAGCAAGGGACTCACGTCTGAGCATACCCTGCCAACTTATGGCGAACAAAGCGGTACAAAAGGGGGTGGTGACGGACGGAGCATCTGAACCAATCAAACACTCACACCCAGTTAAAAGATCTGGGTTTAATCCATCACCGTTCTTTAGCCCACTCTGCCACCCCTGTTCAGACATGGCCATATGCAAATCAGTCTGACCCTGTCCTCATGGGAACAATCCAGCCCGAACTGCCAAGCCATGCCTTCCCTGGACCGGAAACAAGCTTCCTAGGACCGTTTTCTGACATTACAGCTGTCTTCAGCCAGGCTTGCTTGAATCCAGTGGCAAAGTGAGCAAGGGACTCACGCCTGAGCATACCCTGCCAACTTATGGTGAACAAAGCGGTATAAATGGGGGTGGTGATGGACGGAGCATCTGAACCAATCAAACACTTACACCCAGTAAACGGATCTGGGTTTAATCCATCACCGTTCTTTAGCCCACTCTGTCACTCCAGTTCAGACATGGCCATATGCCAATCAGTCTGACCCTGTGCCTCATGGGAACATTCCAGCCCGAACTGCCAAGCCATGCCTTTCCTGGACCGCAAACAAGCTTCCTAGGACCGGTTTCTGGCATTACAGCCATCTTCAGCCAGGCTTGCTTGAATCCAGTGGCAAAGTGAGCAAGGGACTCAAGTCTGAGCATACCCTGCCAAATGATGGCGAACAAAGCGGTACAAAAGGGGGTGGTGAGGGACGGAGCATCTGAACCAATCAAACACTCACACCCAGTCAACAGATCTGGGTTTAATCCATCACCGTTCTTTATCCCACTCTGCCACCCCAGTTCAGACATGGCCATATGCAAATCAGTCTGACCCTGTGCCTAATGGGAACAGTCCGGCCTGAACTGCCAAGCCATGCCTTCCCTGGTCCAGAAACAAGCTTCCTAGGACCGGTTTCTGGCATTCCAGCCGTCTTCAGCCAGGCTTGCTTGAATCCAGTGGCAAAGGGAGCAAGGGACTCATGTCTGAGCATACCCTGCCAACCTTTGGCGAACAAAGCAGTACAAAAGGGGGTGGTGATCGATGGAGCATCTGAACCAATCAAACACTCAAACCCAGTCAACAGATCTGGGTTTAATCCATCACCGTTCTTTAGCCCACTCTGCCACCCCAGTTCAGTCACGGCCATATGCAAATCAGTCTGACCCTGTGCCTCATGGGAACAGTCCAGCCCAGACTGCCAAGTCATGCCTTCCCTGGACCGGAAGTAGGCTTCCTAGGAACGGTTTCTGGCATTACAGCCGTCTTCAGCCAGGCTTGCTTAAATCCAGTGGCAAAGTGAGCAAGGGAATCACGTCTGAGCATACCCTGCCAACTTATGGTGAACAAAGTGGTACAAAAGGGGGTGGTGAAGGACGGAGCATCTGAACCAATCAAACACTCACACCCAGTCAACAGATCAGGGTGTAATCCATCACCCTTCTTAAGCCCACTCTGCTATCCCAGTTCAGACATGGCAATATGCAAATCAGTCTGACCCTGTGCTTCCTGGGAACAGTGCAGCCCGAACTGCCAAGCCATGCCTTCCCTGGAACGGAAACCATCTTCCTAGGACCGGTTTCTGGCATTACAGCCGTCTGCAGCCAGGCTTGCTTGAATCCAGTGGCAAAGTGAGCAAGGAACTCACGTCTGAGCATACCCTGCCAAATTATGGAGAACAAAGCGGTACAAAAGGGAGTGGTGATGTACGGAGCATCTGGACCAATCAAACACTCACACCCAGTCAACAGATCTGGGTTTAATCCATCACCGTTCTTTATCTCACTCTGCCACCCCACTTCAGACATGGCCATATGCAAATCAGTCTGACCCTTTGCCTCATGGTAAACTGTCCAGCCCGAACTGCCAAGCCATGCCTTCCCTGGACCGGAAACAAGCTTTCTAGGACCGGTTTCTGGCATTACAGCCGTCTTCAGAAAGGCTTGCTTGAATCCAGTGGCAAAGTGAGCAAGGGACTCACGTCTGAGCATACCCTGCCAACTTATGGCGAACAAAGCGGTACAAAAGGGGGTGGTGACGGACGGAGCATCTGAACCAATCAAACACTCACACCCAGTCAAAAGATCTGGGTTTAATCCATCACCGTTCTTTAGCCCACTCTGCCACCCCAGTTCAGACATGGCCATATGCCAATCAGTTCGACCCTGTGCCTCATGGGAACAATCCAGCCCGAACTGCCAAGCCATGCCTTCCCTGGACCGGAAACAAGCTTTCTAGGACCGGTTTCTGGCATTACAGCCGTCTTCAGCCAGGCTTGCTTGAATCCAGTGGCAAAGTGAACAAGGGACTTACGTCTGAGCATACCCTGCCAACTTATGGTGAACAAAGCGGTACAAAAGGGGGTGGTGAGGGACGGAGCATCTGAACCAATCTAACACTCACACCCAGTCAACAGATCTGGGTTTAATCCATCACCGTTCTTTATCCCACTCTGCCACCTCAGTTCAGACATGGCCATATGCAGATCAGTCTGACCCTGTGCCTCAGGGGAACAGTCCGGCCTGAACTGCCAAGCCATGCCTTCCCTGGTCCAGAAACAAGCTTCCTAGGACCTGTTTTTTGCATTACAGCCGTCTTCAGCCAGGCTTGCTTGAATCCAGTGGCAAAGTGAGCAAGGGACTCATGTCTGAGCATACCCTGCCAACTTATGGCGAACAAAGCAGTACAAAAGGGGGTGGTGATGGATGGAGCATCTGATCCAATCAAACACTCACACCCATTCAACAGATCTGGGTTTAATCCATCACCGTTCTTTAGCCCACTCTGCCACCCCAGTTCAGACATGGCCATATGCAAATCAGTCTGACCCTGTGCTTCCTGGGAATAGTGCAACCCGAACTGCCAAGCCATGCCTTCCCTGGAACGGACCCCATCTTCCTAGGACCGGTTTCTGGCATTACAGCCGTCTGCAGCCAGGCTTGCTTGAATCCAGTGGCAAAGTGAGCAAGGGACTCACGCCTGAGCATACCCTGCCAACTTATGGCAAACAAAGCGGTATAAAAGAGGGTGGTGATGGACAGAGCATCTGAACCAATCAAACACTCACACCTAGTCAACGGATCTGGGTTTAATCCATCACCGTTCTTTAGCCCACTCTGTCACTCCAGTTCAGACATGGTCATATGCAAATCAGTCTGACCCTGTGTTTCATGGGAACATTCCAGCCCGAACTGCCAAGCCATGCCTTTCCTGGACCGGAAACAAGCTTCCTAGGACTGGTTTCTGGCACTACAGCCGTCTTCAGCCAGGCTTGCTTGAATCCAGTGGCAAAGTGAGCAAGGGACTTACGTCTGAGCATACCCTGCCAACTTATGGTGAACAAAGCGGTACAAAAGGGGGTGGTGAGGGACGGAGCATCTGAACCAATCAAACACTCACACCCAGTCAACAGATCTGGGTTTAATCCATCACCGTTCTTTATCCCACTCTGCCACCCCAGTTCAGACATGGCCATATGCAAATCAGTCTGACCCTGTGCCTCATGGGAACAGTCCGGCCTGAACTGCCAAGCCATGCCTTCCCTGGACCGGAAACAAGCTTCCTAGGACCGGTTTCTGGCATTCCAGCCGTCTTCAGCCAGGCTTGCTTGAATCCAGTGGCAAAGGGAGCAAGGGACTCATGTCTGAGCATACCCTGCCAACTTTTGGTGAACAAAGCAGTACAAAAGGGGGTGGTGATCGATGGAGCATCTGAACCAATCAAACACTCAAACCCAGTCAACAGATCTGGGTTTAATCCATCACCGTTCTTTAGCCCACTCTGCCACCCCAGTTCAGTCATGGCCATATGCAAATCAGTCTGACCCTGTGCCTCATGGGAACAGTCCAGCCCAGACTGCCAAGTCATGCCTTCCCTGGACCGGAAGTAAGCTTCCTAGGAACGGTTTCTGGCATTACAGCCGTCTTCAGCCAGGCTTGCTTAAATCCAGTGGCAAAGTGAGCAAGGGAATCACGTCTGAGCATACCCTGCCAACTTATGGTGAACAAAGCGGTACAAAAGGGGGTGGTGAAGGACGGAGCATCTGAACCAATCAAACACTCACACCCAGTCAACAGATCAGGGTGTAATCCACCACCCTTCTTAAGCCCACTCTGCTATCCCAGTTCAGACATGGCAATATGTAAATCAGTCTGACCCTGTGCCTCAGGGGAGCAGTTCATCCCGAACTGCCAAGTCATGCCTTCCCTGGAACGAAAACAAGCTTCCTTGGACCGGTTTCTGGCATTACAGCCATCTTCAGGCAGGCTTGCTTGAATCCAGTGGCAAAGTGAGCAAGGGACTCATGTCTGAGCATACCCTGCCAACTTATGGCGAACAAAGCAGTACAAAAGGGGGTGGTGATCGATGGAGCATCTGAACCAATCAAACACTCAAACCCAGTCAACAGATCTGGGTTTAATCCATCACCGTTCTTTAGCCCACTCTGCCACCCCAGTTCAGTCATGGCCATATGCAAATCAGTCTGACCCTGTGCCTCATGGTAACAGTCCAGCCCAGACTGCCAAGTCATGCCTTCCCTGGACCGGAAGTAAGCTTCCTAGGAACGGTTTCTGGCATTACAGCCGTCTTCAGCCAGGCTTGCTTAAATCCAGTGGCAAAGTGAGCAAGGGAATCACGTCTGAGCATACCCTGCCAACTTATGGTGAACAAAGCGGTACAAAAGGGGGTGGTGAAGGACGGAGCATCTGAACCAATCAAACACTCACACCCAGTCAACAGATCAGGGTGTAATCCATCACCCTTCTTAAGCCCACTCTGCTATCCCAGTTCAGACATGGCAATATGCAAATCAGTCTGACCCTGTGCCTCATGGGAGCAGTTCAGCCCGAACTGCAAAGTCATGCCTTCCCTGGAACGAAAACAAGCTTCCTAGGACCGGTTTCTGGCATTACAGCCATCTTCAGCCAGGCTTGCTTGAATCCAGTGGCAAAGTGAGCAAGGGACTCATGTCTGAGCATACCCTGCCAACTTATGGCGAACAAAGCAGTACAAAAGAGGGTGGTGATGGATGGAGCATCGGAACCAATCAAACACTCACACCCAGTCAACAGATCTGGGTTTAATCCATCACCGTCCTTTAGCCCACTCTGCCACCCCAGTTCAGACATGGCCATATGCAAATCAGTCTGACCCTTTGCCTCATGGGAAACTGTCCAGCCCGAACTGCCAAGCCATGCCTTCCCTGGACCGGAAACAAGCTTTCTAGGACCGGTTTCTGGCATTACAGCCGTCTTCAGCCAGGCTTGCTTGAATCCAGTGGCAAAGTGAGCAAGGGACTTACGTCTGAGCATACCCTGCCAACTTATGGTGAACAAAGCGGTACAAAAGGGGGTGGTGAGGGACGGAGCATCTGAACCAATCAAACACTCACACCCAGTCAACAGATCTGGGTTTAATCCATCACCGTTCTTTATCCCACTCTGCCACCTCAGTTCAGACATGGCCATATGCAGATCAGTCTGACCCTGTGCCTCAGGGGAACAGTCCGGCCTGAACCGCCAAGCCATGCCTTCCCTGGTCCAGAAACAAGCTTCCTAGGACCGGTTTCTTGCATTACAGCCGTCTTCAGCCAGGCTTGCTTGAATCCAGTGGCAAAGTGAGCAAGGGAATCACGTCTGAGCATACCCTGCCAACTTATGGTGAACAAAGCGGTACAAAAGGGGGTGGTGAAGGACGGAGCATCTGAACCAATCAAACACTCACACCCAGTCAACAGATCAGGGTGTAATCCATCACCCTTCTTAAGCCCACTCTGCTATCCCAGTTCAGACATGGCAATATGCAAATCAGTCTGACCCTGTGCCTCATGGGAGCAGTTCAGCCCGAACTGCAAAGTCATGCCTTCCCTGGAACGAAAACAAGCTTCCTAGGACCGGTTTCTGGCATTACAGCCATCTTCAGCCAGGCTTGCTTGAATCCAGTGGCAAAGTGAGCAAGGGACTCATGTCTGAGCATACCCTGCCAACTTATGGCGAACAAAGCGGTATAAAAGTGGGTGGTGATGGACAGAGCATCTGAACCAATCAAACACTCACACCTAGTCAACAGATCTTGGTTTAATCCATCACCGTTTCTTAGCCCTCTCTGCCACCCCAGTTCAGACATGGCCATATGCCAATCAGTTCGACCCTGTGCCTCATGGGAACAGTCCAGCCCAAACTGCCAAGCCATGCCTTCCCTGGACCGGAAACAAGCTTCCTAGGACCGGTTTCTGGCATTACAGCCATCTTCAGCCAGGCTTGCTTGAATCCAGTGGCAAAGTGAGCAAGGGACTCACGTCTGAGCATACCCTGCCAAATTATGGCGAACAAAGCGGTACAAAAGGGAGTGGTGATGTACGGAGCATCTGGACCAATCAAACACTCACACCCAGTCAACAGATCTGGGTTTAATCCATCACCGTTCTTTATCTCACTCTGCCACCCCAGTTCAGACATGGCCATATGCAAATCAGTCTGACCCTTTGCCTCATGGGAAACTGTCCAGCCCGAACTGCCAAGCCATGCCTTCCCTGGACCGGAAACAAGCTTTCTAGGACCGGTTTCTGGCATTACAGCCGTCTTCAGCCAGGCTTGCTTGAATCCAGTGGCAAAGTGAGCAAGGGACTTACGTCTGAGCATACCCTGCCAACTTATGGTGAACAAAGCGGTACAAAAGGGGGTGGTGAGGGACGGAGCATCTGAACCAGTCAAACACTCACACCCAGTCAACAGATCTGGGTTTAATCCATCACCGTTCTTTATCCCACTCTGCCACCTCAGTTCAGACATGGCCATATGCAGATCAGTCTGACCCTGTGCCTCAGGGGAACAGTCCGGCCTGAACCGCCAAGCCATGCCTTCCCTGGTCCAGAAACAAGCTTCCTAGGACCGGTTTCTTGCATTACAGCCGTCTTCAGCCAGGCTTGCTTGAATCCAGTGGCAAAGTGAGCAAGGGACTCATGTCTGAGCATACCCTGCCAACTTATGGCGAACAAAGCAGTACAAAAGGGGGTGGTGATGGATGGAGCATCTGATCCAATCAAACACTCACACCCATTCAACAGATCTGGGTTTAATCCATCACCGTTCTTTAGCCCACTCTGCCACCCCAGTTCAGACATGGCCATATGCAAATCAGTCTGACCCTGTGCCTCATGGGAACATTCCAGCCCGAACTGCCAAGCCATGCCTTTCCTGGACCGGAAACAAGCTTCCTAGGACTGGTTTCTGGCATTACAGCCGTCTTCAGCCAGGCTTGCTTGAATCCAGTGGCAAAGTGAGCAAGGGACTTACGTCTGAGCATACCCTGCCAACTTATGGTGAACAAAGCGGTACAAAAGGGGGTGGTGAGGGACGGAGCATCTGAACCAATCAAACACTCACACCCAGTCAACAGATCTGGGTTTAATCCATCACCGTTCTTTATCCTACTCTGCCACCCCAGTTCAGACATGGCCATATGCAAATCAGTCTGACCCTGTGCCTCATGGGAACAGTCCGGCCTGAACTGCCAAGCCATGCCTTCCCTGGACCGGAAACAAGCTTCCTAGGACCGGTTTCTGGCATTCCAGCCGTCTTCAGCCAGGCTTGCTTGAATCCAGTGGCAAAGGGAGCAAGGGACTCATGTCTGAGCATACCCTGCCAACTTTTGGCGAACAAAGCAGTACAAAAGGGGGTGGTGATCGATGGAGCATCTGAACCAATCAAACACTCAAACCCAGTCAACAGATCTGGATTTAATCCATCACCGTTCATTAGCCCACTCTGCCACCCCAGTTCAGTCATGGCCATATGCAAATCAGTCTGACCCTGTGCCTCATGGGAACAGTCCAGCCCAGACTGCCAAGTCATGCCTTCCCTGGACCGGAAGTAAGCTTCCTAGGAACGGTTTCTGGCATTACAGCCGTCTTCAGCCAGGCTTGCTTAAATCCAGTGGCAAAGTGAGCAAGGGACTCACGCCTGAGCATACCCTGCCAACTTATGGTGAACAAAGCGGTACAAAAGGGGGTGGTGAAGGACGGAGCATCTGAACCAATCAAACACTCACACCCAGTCAACAGATCAGGGTGTAATCCATCACCCTTCTTAAGCCCACTCTGCTATCCCAGTTCAGACATGGCAATATGCAAATCAGTCTGACCCTGTGCCTCATGGGAGCAGTTCAGCCCGAACTGCAAAGTCATGCCTTCCCTGGAACGAAAACAAGCTTCCTAGGACCGGTTTCTGGCATTACAGCCATCTTCAGCCAGGCTTGCTTGAATCCAGTGGCAAAGTGAGCAAGGGACTCATGTCTGAGCATACCCTGCCAACTTATGGCGAACAAAGCAGTACAAAAGAGGGTGGTGATGGATGGAGCATCGGAACCAATCAAACACTCACACCCAGTCAACAGATCTGGGTTTAATCCATCACCGTCCTTTAGCCCACTCTGCCACCCCAGTTCAGACATGGCCATATGCAAATCAGTCTGACCCTGTGCTTCCTGTGAAGAGTGCGGTCCGAACTGCCAAGCCATGCCTTCCCTGGAACGGAAACCATCTTCCTAGGACCGGTTTCTGGCATTACAGCCGTCTGCAGCCAGGCTTGCTTGAATCCAGTGGCAAAGTGAGCAAGGGACTTACGTCTGAGCATACCCTGCCAACTTATGGCGAACAAAGCGGTATAAAAGTGGGTGGTGATGGACAGAGCATCTGAACCAATCAAACACTCACACCTAGTCAACAGATCTTGGTTTAATCCATCACCGTTTCTTAGCCCTCTCTGCCACCCCAGTTCAGACATGGCCATATGCCAATCAGTTCGACCCTGTGCCTCATGGGAACAGTCCAGCCCAAACTGCCAAGCCATGCCTTCCCTGGACCGGAAACAAGTTTCCTAGGACCGGTTTCTGGCATTACAGCCATCTTCAGCCAGGCTTGCTTGAATCCAGTGGCAAAGTGAGCAAGGGACTCACGTCTGAGCATACCCTGCCAAATTATGGCGAACAAAGCGGTACAAAAGGGAGTGGTGATGTACGGAGCATCTGGACCAATCAAACACTCACACCCAGTCAACAGATCTGGGTTTAATCCATCACCGTTCTTTATCTCACTCTGCCACCCCAGTTCAGACATGGCCATATGCAAATCAGTCTGACCCTTTGCCTCATGGGAAACTGTCCAGCCCGAACTGCCAAGCCATGCCTTCCCTGGACCGGAAACAAGCTTTCTAGGACCGGTTTCTGGCATTACAGCCGTCTTCAGCCAGGCTTGCTTGAATCCAGTGGCAAAGTGAGCAAGGGACTTACGTCTGAGCATACCCTGCCAACTTATGGTGAACAAAGTGGTACAAAAGGGGGTGGTGAGGGACGGAGCATCTGAACCAATCAAACACTCACACCCAGTCAACAGATCTGGGTTTAATCCATCACCGTTCTTTATCCCACTCTGCCACCTCAGTTCAGACATGGCCATATGCAGATCAGTCTGACCCTGTGCCTCAGGGGAACAGTCCGGCCTGAACTGCCAAGCCATGCCTTCCCTGGTCCAGAAACAAGCTTCCTAGGACCGGTTTCTTGCATTACAGCCGTCTTCAGCCAGGCTTGCTTGAATCCAGTGGCAAAGTGAGCAAGGGACTCATGTCTGAGCATACCCTGCCAACTTATGGCGAACAAAGCAGTACAAAAGGGGGTGGTGATGGATGGAGCATCTGATCCAATCAAACACTCACACCCATTCAACAGATCTGGGTTTAATCCATCACCGTTCTTTAGCCCACTCTGCCACCCCAGTTCAGACATGGCCATATGCAAATCAGTCTGACCCTGTGCCTCATGGGAACATTCCAGCCCGAACTGCCAAGCCATGCCTTTCCTGGACCGGAAACAAGCTTTCTAGGACTGGTTTCTGGCATTACAGCCCTCTTCAGCCAGGCTTGCTTGAATCCAGTGGCAAAGTGAGCAAGGGACTTACGTCTGAGCATACCCTGCCAACTTATGGTGAACAAAGCGGTACAAAAGGGGGTGGTGAGGGACGGAGCATCTGAACCAATCAAACACTCACACCCAGTCAACAGATCTGGGTTTAATCCATCACCGTTCTTTATCCCACTCTGCCACCCCAGTTCAGACATGGCCATATGCAAATCAGTCTGACCCTGTGCCTCATGGGAACAGTCCGGCCTGAACTGCCAAGCCATGCCTTCCCTGGACCGGAAACAAGCTTCCTAGGACCGGTTTCTGGCATTCCAGCCGTCTTCAGCCAGGCTTGCTTGAATCCAGTGGCAAAGGGAGCAAGGGACTCATGTCTGAGCATACCCTGCCAACTTTTGGAGAACAAAGCAGTACAAAAGGGGGTGGTGATCGATGGAGCATCTGAACCAATCAAACACTCAAACCCAGTCAACAGATCTGGATTTAATCCATCACCGTTCATTAGCCCACTCTGCCACCCCAGTTCAGTCATGGCCATATGCAAATCAGTCTGACCCTGTGCCTCATGGGAACAGTCCAGCCCAGACTGCCAAGTCATGCCTTCCCTGGACCGGAAGTAAGCTTCCTAGGAACGGTTTCTGGCATTACAGCCGTCTTCAGCCAGGCTTGCTTAAATCCAGTGGCAAAGTGAGCAAGGGAATCACGTCTGAGCATACCCTGCCAACTTATGGTGAACAAAGCGGTACAAAAGGGGGTGGTGAAGGACGGAGCATCTGAACCAATCAAACACTCACACCCAGTCAACAGATCAGGGTGTAATCCATCACCCTTCTTAAGCCCACTCTGCTATCCCAGTTCAGACATGGCAATATGCAAATCAGTCTGACCCTGTGCCTCATGGGAGCAGTTCAGCCCGAACTGCCAAGTCATTCCTTCCCTGGAATGAAAACAAGCTTCCTAGGACCGGTTTATGGCATTACAGCCATCTTCAGCCATGCTTGCTTGAATCCAGTTGCAAAGTGAGCACTGGACTCATGTCTGAGCATACCCTGCCAACTTATGGCGAACAAAGCAGTACAAAAGAGGGTGGTGATGGATGGAGCATCGGAACCAATCAAACACTCACACCCAGTCAACAGATCTGGGTTTAATCCATCACCGTCCTTTAGCCCACTCTGCCACCCCAGTTCAGACATGGCCATATGCAAATCAGTCTGACCCTGTGCTTCCTGGGAACAGTGCAGCCCGAACTGCCAAGCCATGCCTTCCCTGGAACGGAAACCATCTTCCTAGGACCGGTTTCTGGCATTACAGCCGTCTGCAGCCAGGCTTGTTTGAATCCAGTGGCAAAGTGAGCAAGGGACTCACGCCTGAGCATACCCTGCCAACTTATGGCGAACAAAGCGGTATAAAAATGGGTGGTGATGGACAGAGCATCTGAACCAATCAAACACTCACACCTAGTCAACAGATCTTGGTTTAATCCATCACCGTTTCTTAGCCCTCTCTGCCACCCCAGTTCAGACATGGCCATTTGCCAATCAGTTCGACCCTGTGCCTCATGGGAACAGTCCAGCCCAAACTGCCAAGCCATGCCTTCCCTGGACCGGAAACAAGCTTCCTAGGACTGGTTTCTGGCATTACAGCCATCTTCAGCCAGGCTTGCTTGAATCCAGTGGCAAAGTGAGCAAGGGGCTCACGTCTGAGCATACCCTGCCAAATTATGGCGAACAAAGCGGTACAAAAGGGAGTGGTGATGTACGGAGCATCTGGACCAATCAAACACTCACACCCAGTCAACAGATCTGGGTTTAATCCATCACCGTTCTTTATCTCACTCTGCCACCCCAGTTCAGACATGGCCATATGCAAATCAGTCTGACCCTTTCCCTCATGGGAAACTGTCCAGCCCGAACTGCCAAGCCATGCCTTCCCTGGACCGGAAACAAGCTTTCTAGGACCGGTTTCTGGCATTACAGCCGTCTTCAGCCAGGCTTGCTTGAATCCAGTGGCAAAGTGAGCAAGGGACTCACGTCTGAGCATACCCTGCCAACTTATGACGAACAAAGCGGTACACAAGGGGGTGGTGACGGACGGAGCATCTGAACCAATCAAACACTCACACCCAGTCAAAAGATCTGGGTTTAATCCATCACCATTCTTTAGCCCACTCTGCCACCCCAGTTCAGACATGGCCATATGCAAATCAGTCTGACCCTGTCCTCATGGGAACAATCCAGCCCGAACTGCCAAGCCATGCCTTCCCTGGACCAGAAACAAGCTTCCTAGGACCGGTTTCTGGCATTACAGCCATCTTCAGCCAGGCTTGCTTGAATCCAGTGGCAAAGTGAGCAAGGGACTCACGTCTGAGCATACCCTGCCAAATTATGGCGAACAAAGCGGTACAAAAGGGAGTGGTGATGTACGGAGCATCTGGACCAATCAAACACTCACACCCAGTCAAAAGATCTGGGTTTAATCCATCACCGTTCTTTAGCCCACTCTGTCACTCCAGTTCAGACTTGGCCATTTGCAAATCAGTCTGACCCTGTGCCTCATGGGAACAGTCCAGCCCGAACTGCCAAGCCATGCCTTTCCTGGACCGGAAAAAAGCTTCCTTGGACTGGTTTCTGATATTACAGCCGTCTTCGGCCAGGCTTGCTTGAATCCAGTGGCAAAGTGAGCAAGGGACTTACGTCTGAGCATACCCTGCCAAATTATGGCGAACAAAGCGGTACAAAAGGGGGTGGTGAGGGACGGAGCATCTGAACTAATCAAACACTCACACCCAGTCAACAGATCTGGGTTTAATCCATCACCGTTCTTTATCCCACTCTGCCACCTCAGTTCAGACATGGCCATATGCAGATCAGTCTTACCCTGTGCCTCAGGGGAACAGTCCGGCCTGAACTGCCAAGTCATGCCTTCCCTGGTCCGGAAACAAGCTTCCTAGGACCTGTTTCTGGCATTACAGCCATCTTCAGCCAGGCTTGCTTGAATCCAGTGGCAAAGTGAGCAAGGGACTCATATCTGAGCATACCCTGCCAACTTATGGCGAACAAAGCAGTACAAAAGGGGGTGGTGATGGATGGAGCATCTGATCCAATCAAACACTCACACCCATTCAACAGATCTGGGTTTAATCCATCACCGTTCTTTAGCCCACTCTGCCACCCCAGTTCAGACATGGCCATATGCAAATCAGTCTGACCCTGTGCTTCCTGGGAACAGTGCGCCCGAACTGCCAAGCCATGCCTTCACTGGAACGGAAACCATCTTCCTAGGACAGGTTTCTGGCATTACAGCCGTCTGCAGCCAGGCTTGCTTGAATCCAGTGGCAAAGGGAGCAAGGGACTCACGCCTGAGCATACCCTGCCAACTTATGGCAAACAAAGCGGTATAAAAAGGGGTGGTGATGGACAGAGCATCTGAACCAATCAAACACTCACACCTAGTCAACAGATCTTGGTTTAATCCATCACCGTTCCTTAGCCCACTCTGCCATCCCAGTTCAGACATGGCCATATGCCAATCAGTTCGACCCTGTGCCTCATGGGAACAGTCCAGCCCAAACTGCCAAGCCATGCCTTCCCTGGACCGGAAACAAGCTTCCTAGGACCGGTTTCTGGCATTACAGCCATCTTCAGCCAGGCTTGCTTGAATCCAGTGGCAAAGTGAGCAAGGGTCTCATATCTGAGCATACACTGCCAACTTATGGCGAACAAAGCAGTACAAAAGCGGTTGGTGATGGACGGAGCATCTGAACCAATCAAACACTCACACCTAGTCAACGGATCTGGGTTTACCCATCACCGTTCTTTAGCCCACTCTGTCACTCCAGTTCAGACTTGGCCATATGCAAATCAGTCTGACCCTGTGCCTCATGGGAACAGTCCAGCCCGAACTGCCAAGCCATGCCTTCCCTGGACCGGAAAAAAGCTTCCTAGGACTGGTTTCTGGCATTACAGCCGTCTTCGGCCAGGCTTTCTTGAATCCAGTGGCAAAGTGAGCAAGGGACTTATGTCTGAGCATACCCTGCCAACTTATGGCGAACAAAGCGGTACAAAAGGGGGTGGTGAGGGACGGAGCATCTGAAATAATCAAACACTCACACCCAGTCAACAGATCTGGGTTTAATCCATCACCGTTCTTTATCCCACTCTGCCACCTCAGTTCAGACATGGCCATATGCAGATCAGTCTTACCCTGTGCCTCAGGGGAACAGTCCGGCCTGAACTGCCAAGTCATGCCTTCCCTGGTCCGGAAACAAGCTTCCTAGGACCTGTTTCTGGCATTCCAGCCGTCTTCAGCCAGGCTTGCTTGAATCCAGTGGCAAAGGGAGCAAGGGACTCATGTCTGAGCATACCCTGCCAACTTATGGCGAACAAAGCAGTACAAAAGGGGGTGGTGATGGATGGAGCATCTGATCTAATCAAACACTCACACCCATTCAACAGATCTGGGTTTAATCCATCACCGTTCTTTAGCCCACTCTGCCACCCCAGTTCAGACATGGCCATATGCAAATCAGTCTGACCCTGTGCTTCCTGGGAACAGTGCGCCCGAACTGCCAAGCCATGCCTTCACTGGAACGGAAACCATCTTCCTAGGACCGGTTTCTGGCATTACAGCCGTCTGCAGCCAGGCTTGCTTGAATCCAGTGGCAAAGTGAGCAAGGGACTCACGCCTGAGCATACCCTGCCAACTTATGGCAAACAAAGCGGTATAAAAGGGGGTGGTGATGGACAGAGCATCTGAACCAATCAAACACTCACACCTAGTCAACAGATCGTGGTTTAATCCATCACCGTTCCTTAGCCCACTCTGCCACCCCAGTTCAGACATGGCCATATGCCAATCAGTTCGACCCTGTGCCTCATGGTAACAGTCCAGCCCAAACTGCCAAGCCATGCCTTCCCTGGACCGGAAACAAGCTTCCTAGGACCGGTTTCTGGCATTACAGCCATCTTCAGCCAGGCTTGCTTGAATCCAGTGGCAAAGTGAGCAAGGAACTCACGTCTGAGCATACCCTGCCACATTATGGAGAACAAAGCGGTACAAAAGGGAGTGGTGATATACGGAGCATCTGGACCAATTAAACACTCACACCCAGTCAACAGATCTGGGTTTAATCCATCACCGTTCTTTATCTCACTCTGCCACCCCACTTCAGACATGGCCATATGCAAATCAGTCTGACCCTTTGCCTCATGGGAAACTGTCCAGCCCGAACTGCCAAGCCATGCCTTCCCTGGACCGGAAACAAGCTTTCTAGGACCGGTTTCTGGCATTACAGCCGTCTTCAGAAAGGCTTGCTTGAATCCAGTGGCAAAGTGAGCAAGGGACTCACGTCTGAGCATACCCTGCCAACTTATTATTATTATTGGACATTTATTAAGCGCCTGGTTACGCCACTGGCGTGTCCCCGCGCTATGACAAGTGGAGTGACTGTCCCCCTCTTCCCAACCAAGCTATCTACTGAAAAAGATGTGTTTTGAGTTTTTTCCTAAACTGGATTTCGGAGGGTTCAAGCCGAAGTTCCATTGGCAGATTATTCCAGCACTTGGGAGCAAGGTATCTGAAGGATCTGCCTCCCATACGAGCTTTAGATATTCTTGGAACATTTAACAGCCCGGTCTGCGAGGACCGGAGACTGCGTGTAGGCTCGTAATAGGCTGCCAGGCTCTGGAGCGGAAGAGGTGCCTTGCCGTTCAGAATACGATGGCAAGTGGCAAGGGCCTTAAACTTCACTCTCCTCTCGATGGGGAGCCAATGGAGCGCTCGCAAGGCTGGCTTGGCAGATGACCTCCTGGGGAGTCTGAGGACCAACCGCGCTGCCGCGTTTTGAAGAACCTGCAGGCGGCCAATGACCCTGCCTGTGGCCCCCAAATAGAGCAGATTCCCATAATCAAGTCGGGAGGTGACCAAGGCATGCACCAGCGTCTGACGAGCAGAGATGGGAAGCAGGTCTAAGACTTTCCTGAGGGCTCTCAGAACACTGAAGCATACCCCCGCCACCCGACCGACATGTGGGCCAAAGGTGAGGTCCTTATCGAGCCACACGCCCAGATTCCTGGCCTCACGGCAGGGAGCGGGGACTTCCCCCAAACAAGGTGGCCACCAAATGGCGAACAAAGCGGTACAAAAGGGGGTGGTGACGGACGGAGCATCTGAACCAATCAAACACTCACACCCAGTCAAAAGATATGGGTTTAATCCATCACCGTTCTTTAGCCCACTCTGCCACCCCAGTTCAGACATGGCCATATGCAAATCAGTCTGACCCTGTCCTCATGGGAACAATCCAGCCCGAACTGCCAAGCCATGCCTTCCCTGGACCGGAAACAAGCTTCCTAGGACCGTTTTCTGACATTACAGCTGTCTTCAGCCAGGCTTGCTTGAATCCAGTAGCAAAGTGAGCAAGGGACTCACTTCTGAGCATACCCTGCCAACTTATGGAGAACACAGCAGTACAAAAGGGGGTGGTGATGGACGGAGCATCTGAACCAATCAAACACTTACACCCAGTAAACGGATCTGGGTTTAATCCATCACCGTTCTTTAGCCCACTCTGTCACTCCAGTTCAGACATGGCCATATGCAAATCAGTCTGACCCTGTGCCTCATGGGAACAGTCCAGCCCGAACTGCCAAGCCATGCCTTTCCTGGACCGGAAACAAGCTTCCTAGGACTGGTTTCTGGCATTACAGCCGTCTTCAGCCAGGCTTGCTTGAATCCAGTGGCAAAGTGAGCAAGGGACTTACGTCTGAGCATACCCTGCCAACTTATGGTGAACAAAGCGGTGCAAAAGGGGGTGGTGAGGGACGGAGCATCTGAACCAATCAAACACTCACACCCAGTCAACAGATCTGGGTTTAATCCATCACCGTTCTTTATCCCACTCTGCCACCTCAGTTCAGACATGGCCATATGCAGATCAGTCTGACCCTGTGCCTCAGGGGAACAGTCCGGCCTGAACTGCCAAGCCATGCCTTCCCTGGTCCAGAAACAAGCTTCCTAGGACCGGTTTCTTGCATTACAGCCGTCTTCAGCCAGGCTTGCTTGAATCCAGTGGCAAAGTGAGCAAGGGACTCATGTCTGAGCATACCCTGCCAACTTATGGCGAACAAAGCAGTACAAAAGGGGGTGGTGATGGATGGAGCATCTGATCCAATCAAACACTCACACCCATTCAACAGATCTGGGTTTAATCCATCACCGTTCTTTAGCCCACTCTGCCCCCCAGTTCAGACATGGCCATATGCAAATCAGTCTGACCCTGTGCTTCCTGGGAACAGTGCAGCCCGAACTGCCAAGCCATGCCTTCCCTGGAACGGACCCCATCTTCCTTGGACCGGTTTCTGGCATTACAGCCGTCTGCAGCCAGGCTTGCTTGAATCCAGTGGCAAAGTGAGCAAGGGACTCACGCCTGAGCATACCCTGCCAACTTATGGCAAACAAAGCGGTATAAAAGGGGGTGGTGATGGACAGAGCATCTGAACCAATCAAACACTCACACCTAGTCAACAGATCTTGGTTTAATCCATCACCGTTCCTTAGCCCACTCTGCCACCCCAGTTCAGACATGGCCATATGCAAATCAGTCTGACCCTTTGCCTCATGGGAAACTGTCCAGCCCGAACTGCCAAGCCATGCCTTCCCTGGACCGGAAAGAAGCTTTCTAGGACCGGTTTCGGGCATTACAGCCGTCTTCAGAAAGGCTTGCTTGAATCCAGTGGCAAAGTGAGCAAGGGACTCACGTCTGAGCATACCCTGCCAACTTATGGCGAACAAAGCGGTACAAAAGGGGGTGGTGACGGACGGAGCATCTGAACCAATCAAACACTCACACCCAGTCAAAAGATCTGGGATTAATCCATCACCGTTCTTTAGCCCACTCTGCCACCCCAGTTCAGACATGGCCATATGCAAATCAGTCTGACCCTGTCCTCATGGGAACAATCCAGCCCGAACTGCCAAGCCATGCCTTCCCTGGACCGGAAACAAGCTTCCTAGGACCGTTTTCTGACATTACAGCTGTCTTCAGCCAGGCTTGCTTAAATCCAGTAGCAAAGTGAGCAAGGGACTCACTTCTGAGCATACCCTGCCAACTTATGGAGAACAAAGCAGTACAAAAGGGGATGGTGATGGACGGAGCATCTGAACCAATCAAACACTTACACCCAGTAAACGGATCTGGGTTTAATCCATCACCGTTCTTTAGCCCACTCTGTCACTCCAGTTCAGACATGGCCATATGCAAATCAGTCTGACCTTGTGCCTCATGGGAACATTCCAGCCCGAACTGCCAAGCCATGCCTTTCCTGGACCGGAAACAAGCTTCCTAGGACCGTTTTCTGACATTACAGCTGTCTTCAGCCAGGCTTGCTTGAATCCAGTAGCAAAGTGAGCAAGGGACTCACTTCTGAGCATACCCTGCCAACTTATGGAGAACACAGCAGTACAAAAGGGGGTGGTGATGGACGGAGCATCTGAACCAATCAAACACTTACACCCAGTAAACGGATCTGGGTTTAATCCATCACCGTTCTTTAGCCCACTCTGTCACTCCAGTTCAGACATGGCCATATGCAAATAAGTCTGACCCTGTACCTCATGGGAACAGTCCAGCCCGAACTGCCAAGCCATGCCTTTCCTGGACCGGAAACAAGCTTCCTAGGACTGGTTTCTGGCATTACAGCCGTCTTCAGCCAGGCTTGCTTGAATCCAGTGGCAAAGTGAGCAAGGGACTTACGTCTGAGCATACCCTGCCAACTTATGGTGAACAAAGCGGTACAAAAGGGGGTGGTGAGGGACGGAGCATCTGAACCAATCAAACACTCACACCCAGTCAACAGATCTGGGTTTAATCCATCACCGTTCTTTATCCCACTCTGCCACCTCAGTTCAGACATGGCCATATGCAGATCAGTCTGACCCTGTGCCTCAGGGGAACAGTCCGGCCTGAACTGCCAAGCCATGCCTTCCCTGGTCCAGAAACAAGCTTCCTAGGACCGGTTTCAAGCATTACAGCCGTCTTCAGCCAGGCTTGCTTGAATCCAGTGGCAAAGTGAGCAAGGGACTCATGTCTGAGCATACCCTGCCAACTTATGGCGAACAAAGCAGTACAAAAGGGGGTGGTGATGGATGGAGCATCTGATCCAATCAAACACTCACACCCATTCAACAGATCTGGGTTTAATCCATCACCGTTCTTTAGCCCACTCTGCCCCCCAGTTCAGACATGGCCATATGCAAATCAGTCTGACCCTGTGCTTCCTGGGAACAGTGCAGCCCGAACTGCCAAGCCATGCCTTCCCTGGAACGGACCCCATCTTCCTTGGACCGGTTTCTGGAATTACAGCCGTCTGCAGCCAGGCTTGCTTGAATCCAGTGGCAAAGTGAGCAAGGGACTCACGCCTGAGCATACCCTGCCAACTTATGGCAAACAAAGCGGTATAAAAGGGGGTGGTGATGTACGGAGCATCTGGACCAATCAAACACTCACACCCAGTCAACAGATCTGGGTTTAATCCATCACCGTTCTTTATCTCACTCTGCCACCCCAGTTCAGACATGGCCATATGCAAATCAGTCTGACCCTTTGCCTCATGGGACACTGTCCAGCCCGAACTGCCAAGCCATGCCTTCCCTGGACCGGAAACAAGCTTTCTAGGACCGGTTTCTGGCATTACAGCCGTCTTCAGAAAGGCTTGCTTGAATCCAGTGGCAAAGTGAGCAAGGGACTCACGTCTGAGCATACCCTGCCAACTTATGGCGAACAAAGCGGTACAAAAGGGGGTGGTGACGGACGGAGCATCTGAACCAATCAAACACTCACACCCAGTCAAAAGATCTGGGATTAATCCATCACCGTTCTTTAGCCCACTCTGCCACCCCAGTTCAGACATGGCCATATGCAAATCAGTCTGACCCTGTCCTCATGGGAACAATCCAGCCCGAACTGCCAAGCCATGCCTTCCCTGGACCGGAAACAAGCTTCCTAGGACCGTTTTCTGACATTACAGCTGTCTTCAGCCAGGCTTGCTTAAATCCAGTAGCAAAGTGAGCAAGGGACTCACTTCTGAGCATACCCTGCCAACTTATGGAGAACAAAGCAGTACAAAAGGGGATGGTGATGGACGGAGCATCTGAACCAATCAAACACTTACACCCAGTAAATGGATCTGGGTTTAATCCATCACCGTTCTTTAGCCCACTCTGTCACTCCAGTTCAGACATGGCCATATGCAAATCAGTCTGACCCTGTGCCTCATGGGAACATTCCAGCCCGAACTGCCAAGCCATGCCTTTCCTGGACCGGAAACAAGCTTCCTAGGACTGGTTTCTGCCATTACAGCCGTCTTCAGCCAGGCTTGCTTGAATCCAGTGGCAAAGTGAGCAAGGGACTTACGTCTGAGCATACCCTGCCAACTTATGGTGAACAAAGCGGTACAAAAGGGGGTGGTGAGGGACGGAGCATCTGAACCAATCAAACACTCACACCCAGTCAACAGATCTGGGTTTAATCCATCACCGTTCTTTATCCCACTCTGCCACCTCAGTTCAGACATGGCCATATGCAGATCAGTCTGACCCTGTGCCTCAGGGGAACAGTTCGGCCTGAACTGCCAAGCCATGCCTTCCCTGGTCCAGAAACAAGCTTCCTAGGACCGGTTTCTTGCATTACAGCCGTCTTCAGCCAGGCTTGCTTGAACCCAGTGGCAAAGTGAGCAAGGGACTCATGTCTGAGCATACCCTGCCAACTTATGGCGAACAAAGCAGTACAAAAGGGGGTGGTGATGGATGGAGCATCTGATCCAATCAAACACTCACACCCATTCAACAGATCTGGGTTTAATCCATCACCGTTCTTTAGCCCACTCTGCCACCCCAGTTCAGACATGGCCATTTGCAAAACAGTCTGACCCTGTGCTTTCTGGGAACAGTGCAGCCCGAACTGCCAAGCCATGCCTTCCCTGGAACGGACCCCATCTTCCTAGGACCGGTTTCTGGCATTACAGCCGTCTGCAGCCAGGCTTGCTTGAATCCAGTGGCAAAGTGAGCAAGGGACTCACGCCTGAGCATACCCTGCCAACTTATGGCGAACAAAGCGGTATAAAAGGGGGTGGTGATGGACAGAGCATCTGAACCAATCAAACACTCACACCTAGTCAACAGATCTTGGTTTAATCCATCACCGTTCCTTAGCCCACTCTGCCACCCCAGTTCAGACATGGCCATATGCCAATCAGTTCGACCCTGTGCCTCATGGGAACAGTCCAGCCCAAACTGCCAAGCCATGCCTTCCCTGGACCGGAAACAAGCTTCCTAGGACCGGTTTCTGGCATTACAGCCATCTTCAGCCAGGCTTGCTTGAATCCAGTGGCAAAGTGAGCAAGGGACTCACGTCTGAGCATACCCTGCCAAATTATGGCGAACAAAGCGGTACAAAAGGGAGTGGTGATGTACGGAGCATCTGGACCAATCAAGCACTCACACCCAGTCAAAAGATCTGGGTTTAATCCATCACCGTTCTTTAGCCCACTCTGCCACCCCAGTTCAGACATGGCCATATGCAAATCAGTCTTACCCCGTGCCTCATGGGAACAATCCAGCCCGAACTGCCAAGCCATGCCTTCCCTGGACCGGAAACAAGCTTCCTAGGACCGTTTTCTGACATTACAGCTGTCTTCAGTTAGGCGTGCTTGAACCCAGTAGCAAAGTGAGAAAGGGATTCACATCTGAGCATACCCTGCCAACTTATGGCGAACAAAGCAGTACAAAAGGGGGTGGGGATGGACGGAGCATCTGAACCAATCAAACACTCACACCCAGTCAACGGATCTGGGTTTAATCCATCACCGTTCTTTAGCCCACTCTGTCACTCCAGTTCAGACATGGCCATATGCAAATCAGTCTGACCCTGTGCCTCATGGGAACAGTCCAGCCCGAACTGCCAAGCCATGCCTTTCCTGGACCGGAAAATAGCTTCCTAGGACTGGTTTCTGGCATTACAGCCGTCTTCAGCCAGGCTTGCTTGAATCCAGTGGCAAAGTGAGCAAGGGACTCACGTCTGAGCATACCCTGCCAACTTATGGTGAACAAAGCGGTACAAAAGGGGGTGGTGATGGACGGAGCATCTGAACCAATTAAACACTCACTCCCAGTCAACAGATCTGGGTTTAATCCATCACCGTTCTTTAGCCCACTCTGCCACCCCAGTTCAGACATGGCCATATGCAAATCAGTCTGACCCTGTGCCTCATGGGAACAGTCGGGCCTGAACTGCCAAGCCATGCCTTCCCTGGTCCGGAAACAAGCTTCCTAGGAACGGTTTCTGGCATTACAGCCGTCTTCAGCCAGGCTTGCTTGAATCCAGTGGCAAAGTGAGCAAGGGTCTCATGTCTGAGCATACCCTGCCAACTTATGGCGAACAAAGCAGTACAAAAGGGGGTGGTGATGGATGGAGCATCTGAACCAATCAAACACTCACACCCATTCAACAGATCTGGGTTTAATCCATCACCGTTCTTTAGCCCACTCTGCCAACCCAGTTCAGACATGGCCATATGCAAATCAGTCTGACCCTGTGCCTCATGGGAACAGTCCAGTCTGAACTGCCAAGCCAATGCCTTCCCTGGACCGTAAACAAGCTTCTTAGGACCGGTTTCTGGCATTACAGCTGTCTTCAGCCAGGCTTGCTTGAATTCAGTGGCAAAGTGAGCAAGGGACTCACGTCTGAGCATACCGCCAACTTATGGCGAACAAAGCAGTACAAAAGGGGGTGGTGATGGACGGAGCATTCTGAACCAATTAAACACTCACACCCAGTCAACAGATCTGGGTTTAATCCATCACCGTTCTTTAGCCTACTCTGCCACCCCAGTTCAGACATGGCCATATGCAAATCAGTCTGACCCTGTGCCTCATGGGAGCAGTCAAGCCTGAACTGCCAAGCCATGCCTTCCCTGGACTGGAAACAAGCTTCCTAGGACCGGGTTCTGGCATTACAGCCATCTTCAGCCAGGCTTGCTTGAATCCAGTGGAAAAGTGAGCAAGGGACTCACGTCTGAGCATACCCTGCCAACTTATGGTGAACAAAGCGGTACAAAAGGGGGTGGCAATCGACAGAGCATCTGAACCAATCAAACACTCACACCCAGTCAACAGATCTGGGTTTAATCCATCACCCTTCGTAAGCCCACTCTGCCACCCCAGTTCAGACATGGCCATATGCAAATCAGTCTGACCCTGTGCCTCATGGGAACAGTTCAGTCCGAACTGCCAAGCCATGCCTTCCCTGGACCGGAAACAAGCTTCCTAGGACCGGTTTCTGGCATTACAGCCATCTTCAGCCAGGCTTGCTTGAATCCAGTGGCAAAGTGAGCAAGGGACTCATGTCTGAGCATACCCTGCCAACTTATGGTGAACAAAGCGGTACAAAAGGGGTGGTAATCGACAGAGCATCTGAACCAATCAAACACTCACACCCAGTCAACAGATCTGGGTTTAATCCATCACCCTTCGTAAGCCCACTCTGCCACCCCTGTTCAGACATGGCCATATGCAAATCAGTCTGACCCTGTGCCTCATGGGAACAGTTCAGTCCGAACTGCCAAGCCATGCCTTCCCTGAAACGGAAACCATCTTCCTAGCACCGGTTTCTGGCATTACAGCCATCTGCAGCCAGGCTTGCTTGAATCCAGTGGCAAAGTGAGCAAGGTACTCACGTCTGAGCATACCCTGCCAACCTATGGCGAACAAAGCGGTACAAAAGGGGGTGGTGATGGACAGAGCATCTGAACCAATCAAACACTCACACCCAGTCAACAGATCTGGGTTTTATCCATCACCAATCCTTAGCCCACTCTGCCACCCCAGTTCAGACATGGCTTTATGCAAATTAGTCTGACCCTATGCCTCATGGGAACAGTCCAGCCTTAACTTTTTGTCAAGCTTCTAATTTAGTGCCTCATGTATGGGTGGTAAACACTATGTAATTATTGAAATTCAATGCAATTGCTTGTTAATTCAACCAATCTTCTTTATGTTATTGGAGGACATATTGAGTAAACTATAAAAAATGGTTTTGTTAATTGAGCCACTGTTCTGTATGTTACTGGGTGACACAGATGTGTAGAAAGTACACATCTTCCAGATACACTGCAGTCTCCTGTGGTATGAACAAGAAAGGGAACCAGGGGTCTCAAAAGCCAATAATCTTTCAAGCTATCCTTAACTCCATCCTGATAAGTTAGTGCCCAAGTCACCTAGGAAAGCCTAAAAAAATGAAAGAAACTAGTGCATGGGAACAGATGGCTACAGTGCAGGTTGACAAGATCTAAACCACCAAATGTGAATTGCCATCAAATGGACATTGTGATCAGTCATACCATATAGTTATCCAGCTAAAGATATGGTAAGTCCCTTGATCACAGAGACCCAATACCATTCAGTAGTTTGTGGACTGGATCATGCCCGCAAGTACTTATGGACCACCATAAAACAGCTAATTATTGATGGCTGAATTGATAGTGAAAAGCAATGCAAAAACAAATATCAGTGTAGTGAATTAAAATAGAAGGATGTGTCCAAAAATAAATGCTATTTTAATCGAAGTATGGGCACATCCCCTAGTTAAAACCAGAACAGTGCAACCGACAGTGGAAACAAATAACTGTCGGAAAAAGGCCAACATGTTTCAGCCAATTGGGCTGTTAGTCCCTCTGCTTTCGTCAGAGCCTCTGATCTCAAGTATTGCTACTGCAACAATATATAAACTTATAAAAAACGTGATAATCAAATTCATTAAGTATAGGTTGGAATGAATACAACCTGCAAACTGTTAATCCTCCGTGTCAGTGAATGCAGGAAACATCTACAGAGGATGAAAGTAAAACAAAATTAACAAACCGTGCACAGTTCTTTCAACTGCAAATATTAATCATATAGTAAAACCTAATTAATTCTCACCCATCTGGACAGGGGACTGGACCTCACCTCACTTGGACCGAGCTCAGGTTATCGAGGCCCGCTCTGTGAAAAAAATAAGGCAAACAAAGGAGAAATGAAGAGCTAGTAATCAGTAGGCTCCATTGTTTCTATAAACCCATTGATCACATACTCATCTTAATCCACTAAGGGGTTGAACAAAGGAAAAACTACCCGGATCATTATTACAAATAGACAACACAACTTCACCTATTCCAGTATCATAAAATCACTAAGTGTCTGGAGAACACCTCAATTGATGTCACCAATACAAAGTTAACACACACTCTCAACATATATATATCCTCATGAGATGGATCCAATGACCTAAACTGTTGATATATCATTAATTGCTATGAGTTAACCTTCCACCTAAGCACCATTTCCCAACTGTTGCTTAGTTATTCACACTGTGGCAAAAGTTTAAATATCTAGTGCAAAAAAGATCGCTTACTAACCAAAGCCTCATCAACAGATGTATAGTCAGACTATAGGTCAATGGCAAACAGCAATCTCTTTTGACCGAAGGTAGGTACCCCAAGTCTTATGCCAAGTATTGTGGGATACGTCAACTAATGTTTTTGGCATGTGTTCAAAGGAAAACAAGCCTCAGGACTATTATCTCTATCGGGCTAATCACAATACGCGCATCAGTTACACACACTCCTAGATATTAGATATGTGATCAACTGACCTAGCCCATTAGCGTGTCAATTGTTGCTTTAGGGTAAACTGTCGCCTAAGCACCATTTCCAGCTTGCTCAGTTGTTAGTGCAGTGGCAAGGGTACATTGAATGTCTTAATCAAAAGCAAAATGCTTTGTTTCCATAGCCTCATAAACAGATACATGGTTCTATTCCAGGTAAATGGAAATAAGTAAGCCCTCTTACCTAACCGTCGGTACCTCAAGGCTTATCCCGAGTCTTGGGGGAGGCACACACCGGCTTTCTGGCACGTTTTTAAGAAAAACCAGCTGCATGACTATTTTCTCTATCGCGCTGAATAACATTTCGCGCACCGGTACAACCGTGAATTCTCGAACATAGTAACTGTGTGGTACGCAGGCTATGCGGAGTATAAGAAACCATAAAATCTATATCTTGCTTGATGTGTTTTTATGAGATCGAGACTGTTATTTTGTTGAATATACGTCCGCCAATCCCAACTGGAACCATTTTAGAACTACAAAGTGATGTCATACCGCCCACGTTTTCTAGTTCATAAATCAATCCGCGATGTGATGCGCGCACCGGTTAAACTCACTAATGAATGCCAGATGGACACGTGCTTGGACTACAAAATGATGTCATCCCGCCCACGTTTGTAGTTCCAAACACGCTAAGCCTCATTCGATGACAGGAGGCCCAAGAATTGCCCCCCATGTCATTGATAAGAATCTTAAGAGACCTTTTATTGGAAATGGGTAATGGGGTACGGATAGCTCAAGATCACAATGCACAGATAGTAGCACCCTTGATTCATTGCCTGCGTCTGTAGACGTGCCTAAAGATTACATAGTGACATGATACTGATTACAGTTATAATTCATTCTCACACCAAGCTTCATTGTTCTGGCAGTGTGTGCCATGCTCCGCCGACGTAAAATGCAGATTAACATATACCATCTAATATGCAGTTAATCATTCCAAACTAGGGTATCCGCCAACATATTGCCCTCTCTAGTTGGTGGTGTCAATCCAAAAACTTGTTAACACTAGATTGTGATGACAACCCCCAGCCATTGGATAATACTTGCAAACGATGGTCAATGAGCATGCCCCTCACACTAGCAGTTCAAAAAAAACGAAAGGTGACATGGTTGCGGTCAAAACCATCTGATATCATCCAGAGGCTATTACAAGTACGTGACCACATTGGTAACCAAATAATGGGATGCCATATTACGAGTTCCCCACTAAGGATCTTCTTAGTATTTACAGTATCATCCTCCACTGTAACCATAACCTACCAAGATGGTATGGATGGCTAATATTATAGGTCAAGTACAATCTCATGTGCACTTGAACCCAAGGCCACAAAATCCTAGAGTCAAGTGCTCCAACCTTTAAAGACAACCACGGTATGCCATCGTTCAGCCCCGATACATTAGTGCGGACCCTGTAAATCCATTTCTGTTCTTTAACGAACAGATATCTGGGAACATTGCTAATGTGTGATGGTATACGTGGTTTCTCTAAAACCGTCCATTGAAATTCCTCTTCTCCATGTTGTCTCTCCACAAAATGTTTAGTCAGACTCGTCATTATTTTCCTGCAACGAAATGAACTCTTATGCTCCAACATACGTATGCGCACCTTACGTGTCGTCATTCCCACATATCTGGTCCGACACGGATAGGGGAGGAGATAGATCAAGTTCTCACTATTGCAGTTAGGGAAGTGAACTTGTCCACAAGGCCGGTCTGTGCCTGTATCTACCATGGTGGAATGTTTAGTCTGCGGACAGATCGAACAACTACCACAATGGTGGTGTCCCATCACTGGTGGTAAATCCACAAAGTGCCTACCACTCTTCTAGGTGTCTCTTTTGGGTGTGTGTGCACCAGTCGGTCACGTATGCTGCTCGACCTCTTGAATGCAAAGAGGGGTGAAGCAATTTTGTCACTACTGTGATTCAAAATAGACCAGTGTCGACAAACTATATCCTGGATGTTATTGGTTCTGGTGTTAAACGTACTCACAAAACATATCTAGAGGAATTTTACATACTGGAGGTTCTAGGAGACCTTCTCGATTGTTGTTACAAGAGTGAGTATGGATAATGTCTCTCTAGCAGGCATTTAGTCAGGTTTTTAGCATGATTCTCAAAAGCGACCGTGGTAGAACAGTTTTTCCGCAAGCGGTTAAACTGCCCATAGGGTAAATTGTCCCTTAGGGCTTTTGGATGTTGACTATCATACTGGAGTAGTGAATTTCCAGAGGTAGACATCTAACACACAACTGCAGTCTGCAAAGTGACACAGATTACAGATCAGCCATGACCTAGGGTGCACAAGTTACAGATAAACTGCAGCATCCTCGGGTACTCATTTTACTGCAAAACTGCAGTCCCCTAAGTTACACAGGTTACAAATAAAGTGCATCTTCCTGAGATACTCATTTTACGGACAAACTGCAGTCTCCTTAGGTTCACATCTTCCAGATAAACTCCAGTCTTCTGAGGTACATATTTTATAGGCAAACTGCAGTTTCTTATGGTACACACCTAACAGACAAACAGTAGTCTTGTGATGTTCACATCTTACAAATACACTGCATTCTCTCAGGGTACACATCTTTCAGGTAAACCAGTTTACTAAAGTACCCTTTTACACACAAAATCGAGTCTTCTAAGGTGCGGTATCCTAAGGTACACACCTTATTATGATCTGGCTGGACAGCACAGTTGTCACTAAACAATTATGACAGCATCACTAGAGAGGGGCTTTGGCCCAACCCAGATGTTGGGAGTACACGTTTTGAAATGGGAAGAATTTGTGTGCTTCCACAAAAAAAGTGCTTGCCCTGCACACAGCTGTGATCATTTTGTTTATTTATCCAGCTACCTGAGCTTGAATGTTCAGGGGCACAGACATGATATTGTACAGCTATTGAAGTGTCTTGGATACCTAGATAATGTACAGTGGTTTTCTCTGGCAACACAGATGGGAGGAGGGCAGTCATTAACCTACATGGGTGTTTAGGTCTGGTTTACAGTGCACCTGTCACCTGACCTTTTAACTTTCACCAATATTATTCAACAGTTTTTTGCTTACATACAAATACATATCCATTCCCATGTTATCTACTGGTAATGATTCACATTCCCATACAGCATCAATTTAAAGCCAGACCTATTGGCATTGACAATGCTTGTTGATAAACTGCAGTTTCCTAGGGTACACTTCTTGCAAATTACCTACAATCTTCAAAAGTAAACGTTTTCTAGATTGTAATACAAACCATATGTTCATGAAATGAAAGATACAGTTACTCACAACACAAATTTCAAACACTAATAAGAAAAACTAATACACCAGGGGACCGATGTAGGTAAACTCCAATTTACCACTTCTTAAATAACGAATCATACCGATTCGGTATTTAAGAAGTGGTAAATTGGAGGGGGGGAGATGTGGGTATTTCAGAATCGGTAAATACCGAATCTGTAAGATTTGGTATTTACCGATTCTGTAAATACCGAATCGGTATCCCCCATTGATTCCTATGGGCCTTGAAGCCCATAGGAATCAATGTGCATTACCGAATCGGTATTTACAGATTCGGTAATTACCGATTTCTGCAAGGGTGCAGGGGGTGTCACTTTGACACCCTCTAGCACCCCCAATACTGGCTTGTGTGCCATGTGGCACACAGACATGCCCTAAGGGCATGTCTGTCTGTCACATGGCATAGGTGTGCATGCACACATGTGCATGCACACCTGGATTCGGTATTTTAACACCCAATTGGATTGGGTGTTAAAATACCGAATCTGAAGGGCCTGTGGGACTGAAAGTAGTCCCACCTACATCCCGAATTTTAAAAATCGGTAAACTTACCGATTCGGTATTTTTCCGATTCGGTAATTTTACCGAATTGGTAAAATACCGAATCGGACAAAAAAAGGTCCCCCACATCTCAAAAGGCCAAATACTGGTCGGAAACGGCCGAATTCGGCCGTTTCCGACCGGTATTGGCCACCTACATCGGGCCCTAAATGCGCTATCAAAGGCATAGATCGCAGTTGCTGTCACAATACTAAACATTAGAGTATCATTCTTTCTTCTAGAGCACACCAGGGCACATGACAAGGGCTCACCCTGACATATCTGGCACATTAAAGATTGTACACTGTGTTTGCAAACAGTAAAACTAACACTCAGCACCAATGCAAACAATGCACACTCCAAACTGAATATTTATTTAATGAACACTTCACTTCATGTCACTTTAAAACACATTATTATTTGTATAGATATGCTGCAACAAGCAATAGATCCGCATTTGCAAATATCAGTATAATAATGGATGCAACCAGGGTTGGCTCCTCTGTTATAGCGGAGGACCGTTGCCCCACTGAAATGCCTGTAGAGATGGAACAAGAAACCGGTAATGAAGTTAGTTCATTGCCATTTTTTTTTTTTGTCACCTCATCCCGAATGGAGTGTCAGGACGTGGTGGGGTCACTGCCGAATGGCAGAGAGGAGAGAGGACTGCCCTTTGCACTTGTATAAAGTGTGCTTGTTTCTTTGGCCAACCGTCTTGTGATGGCCAGCCACACATGTGCACTTTAAACCTAGAGAAAGCAAAAGCCTCCAGTGCTCTTGTGAGTGCTGATAGAGGCTGCTCTCACCAAATCGGGTGCGACTCTGATGCTGTTAGAGCAGTGCCAAGATTGGTTAAGAGAGTTAGCTGGGGCCCTGGAGGTACAAGGGAAGAAGATGGAGTGAGGACAATGCAGCAGTAACCAAGGTAAATACATTTTAATTTTTATTCACGTAATTGTTTTGATTTTATAAAATTACCTACCATCACCCACCTCCACCCACCACCCACTTGCTCGCCCCTCCACTCACCTTGGCAGCTGCTACTGGCTGGAACGTCCAGCCATAAAGGTTATCAACTTGGATACTTAACATACCTGCACACCTCTTACCTGTTCAGGTACACATCCTATGATTAAAATGAAGTCATTCATGTGTACATTACATAAATGCTGCCTATATTCCCACCTTATTCATAGTCTGCCTCCGCATCCAAAATGTGTAACTCACTCCTTTTTCATTTAAGCACACTCTGGTTAATCTGCAAGCATTCATTAGCACAATGCAGTGTACATGGGTACTATAGTCGCTAGGGCCGGACTGCAACTTCTCCCCATAACAGCAGCGATTTTAGATGCTTTCTAAAGGATGCTATGAGAGGTCATGTCTGGATATACAACGGCAGATGGTTCAATGTTAACCGCTAGACAAGTGAAGGTCAAAACATGATTCACATGATTTGTGATACAGGATAGTAGCACAATTTTGTTCAGGCACCTTAGTGACAACTTAGGTGATAGCAGTGCATAAACTCCTCAAATATTTAGTTACTCACATTTCAAAATCCATATTTATCAACAGATCTATTAGGTGGATATGCACCCTGAATATCGACAACAGAATATTGATAGCACACAATATCAAGGACAGAATATCAAAAATAAAATATTGACAGGTAAGTAAGTGTTATATGTTCATCAGCGCGTGCATCGCTTGGTTCTGGCTGCCAGGCTCGTAGCATGGGCCGTAGCTCGGTTCTATGTCTCCGTGCTTGGCTTGATTGTGTGGCAGTTGCAAGCGGGCGGTTTTACCTGGCTCTTGTGGTCGGGTGTCCGTGCTGTAGCCTAAAATAAATATACTTACAATTACTACAAGAAGTCTCCACTCTTCATTTACAACATTTTGGGTGACTATCGAAGAGAGACAGCAGGAGACACCATCGCGGATCACCCTGCCAGACAACAAACCTACGCGTGCTGCTCCACCCTAAGACGATTTCCATCTGTGGGAGTGCAATATTCACCTCAACTACATAGGCCAGTGGTGGTAATTCTGTTTACTTTCTACAAACAGAAGGTACTTTTGTCTGCTTCAAGTCCTTACAGTTTAACTGCTTCAAGTCCCCTTAACGTGTCTGTTCGGCACTCCTATGGCTGCTTCCAATGCACAGTAACTTTTCGACGTGCTTTCCCTGAGAGAGGCTGGGCTATTCCACGCTATTGTGTGCGTACAGAAGTCAGCCTTCAGGCGATATTTATAGGTGTAGCATTCCTCTGCTACGAGCGTGTGACTGGCTGTGTGGCGCTTTCTGGTACTGCAACAGGCAGAGCGTGTTACCAGCTTCAACAGGCAGAGTGTGCAGCCTTGTGTCATCGGCACACAAGCTCATCAGCTGGTGTACCCTTGTCCTCCTAAATTGTTGCAGTGTGTCGTCATTGGTTACAGTCTTAGCAGAGACACGCACACCCTTTACATTTGTCTACAGCTGGTCACAAACCATTTGGAAGTATAGACTGCGGTAATATGCACACCAGAGCCAGAATGTAATTATTGTTGGGAATTACAGCGGTGACTTGCACAACTAATTTTAGCAAGCACCAAGTCCATACTTAGTAGCCAATGTGCATGCAGCGGTGACACGCACACCAGATAATTGTACAAATAGTGTGTCACAAGTTACTAGGATGTACAGTTGTACTACACTGTGTTAATTACTGTGCATTTGTACCGGTTTGTTTAAGGTTTACTACTGGTCATTGCTATAGTTGATAAAATGAATATTGCCAATACAATTACTGTACCACCTCCATTTTTAGTCTCTACTGGGGAACCGTCAATGGAATGGGAGGATTGGTGCGATTGCTTTGAGAATTATCTGGTGGCGCTAGACGGTACAACATTTTCTGCAGTACATAAAAAGGCATTATTACTAGGGGCATTGGGAAAAGAGGGTCAACACATCTTTAAATACCTTCCAGCTGCTGCAGAAGAAGTAGATGATGTTTACAAAGATGCTATTATCAGATTTTGCACTAGATTTGCTAAACAAGAAAACATTGTGATGCAAAGACACAAATTCTCCACAGAACCTCAAAAAGTTAGTAAAAGTGTAGATGAATTTGTATCTAGGCTAAGGGAGCTGACTACCAAGTGCAAATTTGGTCCCTTGCAAGATGATATGATTAGGGATCAGCTAATTGTGCAATGTTACAGTAAAAAGGCTCAGGAGAGGTTGTGGGTGGCTAGAAATCCTACATTAAAAGACGCCATTTCAATTGCTAAAGTGGTGGAGGTGTTGGAAAAGTGTATGCGAGAAGTGAAAGTCATCCAACAAAACAAACGTTTGGAAGCAGCTACTTTATGTAGGGAGTTGGAGGATGTGAATGTGGTACGTAGTAAATATAATAAAGGGAGTGCCACTTGTGGAAAATTCAATCTACGGAAACAATGAATTTGGTTGGGCAAAATGGTTCTAGTCGTATTTGTCATAGATGTGGCGGTACTTTTCATTTGGCGGATTCCAAAAATTGTTTTACAATAGGTAAAGAATGTCTTAAGTGTGGGAAGAAAGGACACTATGCCTGCATGTGCAAAGCCTCAGAGAAGAAAGTTGCCCTGGTTGAGGAAGAGGATGAAAATGAAGTCAAAATAAGTTGTTAAGGAAGAAGAGAACGATTCCAATGGTTCACGAAAGAACAGAATTCGCCCCAAGGCTGATTTCTTAATTAGTGGGCACATGCTGTCGCTTATGGTGGATACTGGATCACTCTATACTATCATTCCAAAATCCCTATTTGACGTGTTCTGGAAAGGTTTTAACTTGATCCTTTCTGATGTTGTTTTGAAGGGTTATCAATCGACCAACATTGGTGTTCTGGGTTATACGGAAACAAGAATTACATTCCAGGACAGGTTCACTGATAGGAAGGTTTATGTTCCCCCAGAAGGTCCAGCCATTTTAGGGTGGCATCCCCAGTAAGATCTATACAGTAGAGTTGATCCAAGAGCTGAACAACAGGTGATGTGCATTAACGATGATAGCGTTCAAAGTATTTTACAACAACATGACAAAATCTTTAGCATGGCCTTGGGGGAGGCAGTTGGATTTCAACACAAGATAAGCTTAAGAAAGGATGTCAAACTGTCCAACATATTGCCAGTAGGTTTCTTTTGGCTGCTAGGCTCAAGTTAAGGAGATAATCAAATGTTGGATGAAAAGGTCATTGAAGTTGTGGAAGCAGCTGAATGGTTGTCTCCAGCCGTGGTCACACAAAAACAGGATGGTTCTCTTTGTTTTTGTGTGGACTTGAGGACTTTAAACAAGGCGGTTATCATGGATAATTTTCCCTTACCAAACATTAACAAGATCATCTTGAGTCTGGCTGGTGGTTGAGTCTACTCCAAAGAGACTTACGCAGTGTGTACCATCAGATCAAATTCCATCTGGATTCAAGGAAGTATACAACTTTTATTACAACTGAAGGCACATACCAGTATAATAGACTCCCGTTTGGTCTTTGCTCAGCAGCCAGTGTTTTTCAACATATCATCACAGAGATTTTGAAGGGGATTGATAGAGTAGTATTTTTTCAAGATGACATTTCATACATGGTCAAGATGCTAAAGATCACAATATCATCTTAGATGAAGTCCTGTCTCGGTTGACCAGGGCGGGCTTGACTTACGCAAAGACAAGTGTGTTTTTGGAGTTGGTGAAGTTGACTATTTGGGTTACCATATCACACAAGATGGCATCCAACCAAAGCATGATTTGGTCAGTGCTATAGTTAATGTGAAAGTACCAGATGACAGAGACAAATTAAGATCGTTCTTAGGCATGGTGGAATACTATGCAGAATTTGTTCAAGACTTTGCACACAAAGTAGAGCCGTTAAGGGAGTTATTAAGAAGGGGCAAGAAATTTTCTTGGGGTGCTGAACAAAAAAACGCCTTTGATGTTGTCAAAGAGAGCATTGCTAATGCTAATATCCTGTTGCCATTCACTCCTGGTATCACCACTATTGTGACAGTGAATGCCAGTTCCGTAGGTCTTGGTGCAGTATTAGCTCAAAAACATGATGGACAAGAAAGAACTGTAGCTTTTGCTTCGCGTTCTTTGACCGACACCGAAAGGAACTACTCGGTCATAGAGTGGTAAGCATTAGCCTCTGCCTGGGGAACTTGACATTTCAGGGTATTCTTATGGGGTGTCACCTTTACACTTCATACTGATCACAAACCACTTTTTTTTTTTAAAACCTTTATTGTGCAAGAAGAGCATACAAATACGGGCCTACAACCCATCAGGCCGGCCACGATACATTATGCATAGCACATTGAGCAATAAGGAGATGTACGGTAGCACCCAGCATTGAGCAAGCAAGTAGTCAAGTCAGGGAAAGGCTGAGCACTACTGCCGAAAACAGGATCGAAGAAGGTTAATTTTTTTTTATGAAATAGGGAGTATAGCAGGATCAGGGGCAGTTTCAATTATCTGGATCCCCATAGCGGCCACGAAGCAAGCAGCGAGACGGAAAGGCATCGACAAGAAACAGTATCAACTACAGGTCGCATCAATCAGGATATAAACGCCACATATCAATTCTAAGCCAGCCGTGACCCACCATTCACCTACCAACCACCGAAGCAAATAGTAGTGCAGAACAAAGGAGCCAGAACAACAACAGCGGTGACACACATCCTTTATACCAACCCAAATGATAGGAAAAAGTATTGGGGGGGAGGTATTACAAAAGGGAAAAGAAAGAACGCCGCGCTGAAGCGAGCGCCCCACAGTGAAGAAGGGCGCACTAAGTAGCTGAAGGAGCGCAATGTCATGGTGGGGGCGCGCTGGTCATAACATATATGCAAACAATACCATAAAAGGAGAACAATTCGCCCCCTATCCTCACCCACTGTCACGTCACCGGAGACTCGCTCAGGCACCCGATAAAGAGATACAAAAGGGCCATAGAACAAAGAAAGAAAACAAATAAGAAGCCTCAGCCCACCCACCCCACCCTGCACCCCTGCAGAAGGCTATGGCCTACCCCCCCAGCAGCGTGCCTGTCGCCCTAATTAAGAACCCGAAATGTAGAAAAGCCAGAAAGAAGGAAAGGAAGAAAAAGACAAAAAGAGAAAGAAGACCAGGGGGAGGGGGGGAGACCATCATTTAAGACGTGCGGCCCCCACCGCCCACCCCCACACACTTATGCAACATCAAGACGAGATCAACACAATCTCAGGTACCATGAGGCCCCGAGGGGATCGTCCATATTATCGTGATCAGGGGCATTTATCTTCTCCAACCGGTAATCAGCAGTCCTCCGAGTTCAGCCAAGCTCACCCCTGTCCTTTCCTGGTCATAGCCACCAGACGTGATGGAGTGGTGGGCAGCGGGTGTAAGCCAGAGGGACCCGGCAAGCAGCAGCAAAACAAGAACTGTTCGGGTAGTCTAGACTGGCCAGTGGTAACAACAGGAGCAGCAAAGCGCAGAAATGCAATTCAGCCGCACAGGGAAGCAAATTCTCTCCCACCAGGCACCAGCGGGACCCCGCCAAGACAAATCGGAGCAACCATTCGCGTTGGTCCCCGAACACTCCAGCAGGAACGGGCCCGGCATGGATCCCGCACACAATCCCGGCATAATCAGGCCAACCTGGAGAAGCGGAGCAGCAGGAGTAAAGTCTTGTCGACGCCCGGCGTCATCACCCCCCGTTGCAACCAAGGGGGACGAAGCAGCGCACAGTCGAGGCCGAGCCGCATTTATTAGGGACGGCCCAACAATCATGGCGGCGGTCCGTCTATCTGGCGCCGGGGCGGCGGGGGCCATGGCCACATGTAGAGACTGCAGGGCTGCAAGGACATCACAGAGCGTGGGCTCGCGCTCACAGGGCCAGGCCCCCGTACATTCCAACAACCCAAGACCAGCGCCCAGAGGAAATACGTGATCCAGGGCGTCGGCCGCCATCTTGTAGGATCGGCCGCGGCTCCACGCTCCACTACTCCCGGAGCGCGCTCTTAAGCAAGGCCACCGCCGGACTTCACTCGGGCCCCCGGAATGGCAACCTTGGTGCCGAAAGGAGAGCCACCAAACGGAGGTCTGCCAGTGCCTCCACCCCGAAGGGGCCTCGCTGTCTCTGGGCGCAGGGCATCAAGATGGCCGGAGAAGGCAACAAGGGGGGGGTTACCCTCGTTCGTGGTCTACCCCCGCCCACGGCGTGCCGCGCTCTACCTCCGGGCTCACCGGTCACTGGATCGAGCCCAGACAGTATCCTCCGGCATAACCGCACAACGGCCCTCACAGCCGACCCCTCTCCTCCACCAGGGGCCATCGCTGACACCACCTCTCCGGCTGATCCAGCAAGGCAAGTCCCCGGTCTCCACGCCACGAGGGTCGCGGATCAAGCAGGAGCACAGCTTCGGGTACACAGCTCGCAGGAACCCCGGGGTCAGACGGTAAGCAGGAGCATTGCTTCACCTTCCAGTTTTCTACCGAGTGTGTCATCTCGGGGCAGGATTAATGACAGGATAAGCGTGATGGGAAGGAAGGCTGGCGGAGCCGAGCTACAATGCGGCCATCACGGTCGCGAGCTTGGCTCCTCCCCCCACAAACCACTTTTTAAGGTATTGGGTCCTCATGGCACAAGGAATTGCTCTGACAGGTTAGCTCGCCTGGCTGTCAGATTACAAGATTTCAAGTGTAGAGTGGAGCATGTTACGGGTTGGCGTAATAGTGTATCTGATTGTTTTCTAGACTACCGGATACTAAAGTGGTGGTGTTGGGTTTATTTACTGAAGAGGTTGTAGCTACCCTGGGGGAAATCACAGAGGACGTTGGCAAGCCCATTTTTCTAGGCAGGAATGGGTGCAAGGGATGCATGAGGATAATATCTTCCTTGGTGTAGTGAAAATTATCAAAGAAGGTGTGTCAAGAGAGAGCACTGTCTCACCGGGTCTTAGACCTTTCGTCCAGTTGCAAGATGAACTTTCCATTCAGAGTGATTTTATTGTGATGAGGGGTAAAAAAAGAATTCCTCTCGAATCTGTCATGAGTAGGGTGATTGGTTGAGAGCATGAGGGACACCTAGGCCAAACACTTACTGCTAGGCGTTTAAAAGAAAGATTTTGGTGGCTTGGAATGGTTAATCAGGTCAAGGCATGGGTAGAAAATTGCACTGGTTGTAAGGAATCTGAGATCCTAAAAGGCTTAATTACCGGATCGGACCTGAGCTGGCAAACAAAGGGTTCTATCCACAAATTAAACAACAGAGGCGACGAGGGGCAGTCCTGCCTAGTTCCACGGGCAATAGTTACCCAGTCTGTAAGAGATCCATTAACTAAGATTTTTGCGTGCGGGGAGCAGTAAAGAGACCTGATGGCTATCACAAAATTATTTGGAAATCCAAACCGCGCTAAGGCTTTCCACAGATATGACCAATCGACTTGGTCGAAAACCTTAGCGGCATCGACAGCTACCAGAGTCAGAGGGAGCTTCTTGTCAATTGCAACATCAATCGCAGCAATAGCTTGAAATGTTAATTCATTAAGTTGCCTGTTAGGAATGAAGCCCCTCTGGTCATGATGGACAATAGTTTTGATCACTCTAGCCATTCTCACTGCTAAAACCCAAGCAAATATCTTGTAGTCCGAATTCAATAAAGAAATTGGTCTGTAGGACTCAATTTTTAAAGGATCTTTGTTTGGCTTCAGTAATAAGGTAACAGTGGCTTCAGACCATGATTTTGGGACCCTCTCCCCACCTAAGAGGATTTTGTTAAACAATATCGTCAGGACAGATACAATTTGATCAAGAACTATTCGGTACAACTCTACTGGGAGTCCGTCAGGACCGGCTGCTTTTCCTTTGGTCATTTTCATGATCTGGATTCTGACTTCGCTCCCACTAATATCGGAGCTAAGATGGACTCTATCAACCTCAGATAGATTAGGGAGCTGTACCTTGCTTAACCAACCTTCCGCTCTCTGTGGGCAATGGCAGGTGTTAGCCTTATATAGATTTTGCATAAAGGATTTAGCCTCCTCCCTGATTAGATCTTCATCATGGGTAATAATTCCTGTGCTATGAAGAGATAAACTGTTAATCTGATTTCTAGTCCTGTCTGCCCGGGATTTCCAGGCGAGAAGGCGGCCACATTTTTCCCCATACGAGACGTTTTGGAGCTTACTAGCGTTCCATCTATCCTTTAGACTCTTATCAAGGCTTGCTTGATACTCTGCCCGCAAGCCGTCCAGCTCCTTTTGTAGGCGTAATCTGGTATTTAGCTGGTCTACTGATACTCTCTGAAGCTTCTGTTGTTTTAATTTAAGCTTCAGAAGACGCTCTTCCTCCATCTTCCTCCTAAGTTTGTTTCTTCTGATCATCAGGGTACTTAGTAACCCTCTAATAAAGGCTTTAAATGCCTCCCATATCACCTGCTCGCTTGTAGAGCCATTATTGTGCCTGAAATACTCCTCTGTCCGTGTTGCTAAATCTAGCTTAACCTCATCTTGAAGTAACAAGGATCTGTCCAAAGTCCACCTCCTCTGCTGCTCCCTCTGTTTAAGCTGAATTGCCAGCTCGACAACAGAGTGATCAGACAGGATAGCCGGGATATAGGAAATATATTCTACTACGGAAAAGAGGGACTGATCTATTAGAAAAAAGTCAATTCTGGAATGATGTCCATATCTTCGTCTATAGAAAGAGAAATCCCTTTTTGTACTGTTTTTAGCTCTCCATAAGTCTATTAGATTGAAATCTTTAATAATATTCTTGAGCTCAATTCGAGATCTTAGAGGGGGTGTAAACTTGGCCCTTGATGTACGATCCATTTTTTCGTCAAAAATCAAGTTAAACTCGCCCCCTAAAATGACGGGTCCTACAGACTCCACCAAACTAGCTTTTAGCTTCATAAGAGGCCCCGGGGCATCTTGATTGGGCCCATAGTAGACTGCACATATAAAAGGGGTATTGCCCAGTAGTAATGATGCCACCAGCCACCTCCCAGAGTGATCTGTCTCGGACTTCTCCAACCTAATCCCAGCATTCACTCTAATCACTATTGCCACTCCTCTTGTGCTGCCGCTTTGGTCCGAACAGAGAATATCTTGGACCCACCCATGTTTACCAAACACTGACTTACACTCTCGCATCTCTAGATGAGTCTCCTCAAGTAGGCAAATATGGGCCCCAGAATTACACAGATATTCATTTACCCTGGACATCTTTTTCCTGTCCCTCAGGCGGTTAACTTTCTAACTGATGATCTTAATTTTACTGGTCATATTGGTCATATCAACGTTACCTTGGATGAATCACTACCCAGCTCCCGTCCAAAAACCCTGTATTTCTTCATGTGTATATGAGGAATTATTTTTTCCCTTTTTACCCCTGCCACCCAACAAACTACCCACCTCCCAATGAGGAACCCCCACCCTACCTGCTTTGGCGATCTTGTCGCCTATTGGGAACTCACAATATCTGGTCGGGATCACCCCCATTGTGAAGAGTAGGCACCTAAGTGTAGTCTCTAATGTATTTTTATTTTATATTTTCTCCCTTCTCTTTTTTCTTTTTTATCCCCCCTCTCCATCTGATTTTCCCCCATTAAGTGAGTATGGATTTTTAAATCCCTTTTTTTTTCCACTTGATACTATACTGTGAATTATAATCAAAAACAGAGAAAGCGAAGGAAAAAACAGAAAATATTCTACTGAGAATTTTTTCTCATTAAAATGAGAAACTTATCAACTTCTTGAGGTGAAAAGAAGTTATGCGTTTTGTTCCTCCAAACTACCTTTAAAAAGGCTGGAAATTTCATTTGGACCTGTGCACCCATACTTCTCAGATCAGGCATCCTGTTCCCTTACTCCCACTGCCTTTGTGCTGTAGCTTTTCCCACATCTGACCAAATTAAATATTTAACGGAGTCTGTCCGAAGTGTGGTATCTGACAGTGCTCTTCCCAATATCAGCTCCTTTGTTGTATAGGTAGGAAAATTTACCAGGATTTTCCTGGGAGTATTCCTCTCGGTGTGTAGTCTGAAAGGATCCCTGTGAGCCCTCTGGATTTCTGACTCGAGATCTATGTCGGGTCTATCTTTTAGGACTCCCTCTCTAAGGAGTTTACATATTAGTGACTTAACGTCCCAATTCTCAGCCCCCTCTGGAATCTTTAGGAATTTCAGATTGTTTCTTCTAGACTGGATCTCAAGTCTCTTGATATCCATCTGGAGGGTTTTATTCTCGGTTTTAAGTGTTGCCAAGTCCCTGTCGTGTTGTTGTGAAGCCCCCGAGAGAAGAGCCACCTCCTCTTCCAATACACCAGTCCGTTTACAAACATCGTCCAGTTTAGCTTCTAAATTAGAACACTTCTTATGGATGCTTTTTTGATTTGCCTCAGAAATTTCAAATTTGAATAAAAGGTCCCCTCTCAAGGTGTGTAGAAGTGACCCCAGCTGTAGGAGGCCGCTGCCTGAATCAGCTGATGCTGTCTCCTGAGGGCTGCAATCTCCCTTCTCGACCGTTTCAACGTCCGTAGAGGTGGAAGAACAGTGCGCTATTGATGGAAGCATTTGATGATTAGATACCTCTTTTTCTAGAGGGACGTGCTCCTCTACTTCTGGGTCACATGTTAAAACAGAATATCTGTTTTTAGCAGATGCAGGGTGAAGCGCAACAACCAGGGCTATAACTTGTGTAATAGGAATAGGGGTAGAAGTAAGGGAGAGGGGAGGAGACTTACCCCCTTGAAGTCAGCCACCTGCTCCATGATTTTAAAATAAGACTTTAATGAAGGGGTGGGTTTTGGCTGGGGGGGCAATTTTTCGGTAGTCTCCGGTTTTTAGGCTCCCCTAACCTTATGATTTTCTCCTTCTTCTCTTTCTTTTCTTTCTTTCTCCCCTGAGGGTAAGTGGAACTACCTCTGGGCCCACAGAAGCATGTAATGAAAAAAGGCCATATTTTTGTAGATCGGAGTTGGAGCGAAGCTGGTATCTATTTTTGGCGGATGATACTGATGTCGGAAGTGCCGGCACAAGTGTCACCCCCTCACCCTTCCTACTGTTGTAATCGACCATGGCCGTGTTAGCGCTTAGCTGAACTACACGTTTTCCCGCTTAACTTGGCTATACACGAAAACGCCATTTTGGATGTTACGGCGGCCATCTTAGGCCATAAGCGGCCTCGTGGCTAGCGTGCCCTTTAGTCCGTTGTCCGTACCACTGACCACTTGAGTTTGCCCAGCAACAGGCTATTTTTAGCACTGGTCAAGCCTGTACATGCGCAGTCCCCACTGACCAGTCACCCCTTAGGAATGTGCCGCCAAACTGACCAGCGGGGTTGTAACCCTCCAATGAGCTGGCTGTGTTCCAAAAGATGACCTTATATGTACATAATGCTTTGTAACTTTGTGCCGCCTATCTTTTTATTACCTACAAACTGTATAAAAGAACGGGTCACACCAATGTTCGGTGTGATACTTCTTGCATTACCGAAGGGTGCTGTAGGAATATACCACCACCCCATGGGGTCTTAATAAACTTGTTCTTTGAATTTTACAGTTTCCGTGCCAACGGTTCTTGAATGTAAGTGGGTTATCTACGGAGCATGTAGGCCTTGGAAACCCCAATACTACAAATTGGCGACCACGAAGGGACTCATCGGCGACTCGGATGCCCGAAGGAGAGGTCGTGACGAAGGTTTGGAAACTCGCCATGGACGCGTACGCTGCCACCGAGTGACCCGAGTCTTGGCACCCGCGGTGTTTCTTCCTTTCCTTCTGATCTGACCTTCCAGGTGGCGCCGGTCTCCGACTGAGTTTTCGATCGTCTGCGTTGCTGGGAATGCCGTTTGGCTGATTCGATTACAAGACCTTGGCAGTTGGAATCTGGACATTTGAGATTTTGGGTAAGATTTGTGATCGGTAAGGTAGTCTGTGGACGCTTACTGGAGTCCTATGATTTGTGATCGGTAAGGTAGTCTTCGGACGCTTGCCAGAGTTCTATGATCTATGATTTTGATTTGAGTTAGCTAACGTTTGTGAATTTGTGACCTTTGAATCTATATGTGTAGTGCACTTCACATAGGCAGGCATGTAGAGATGTTTCTCTAATTTTGTTTCTTTCCTTCGAGCGGCACATTTGTGTGAAGTACTGTAAGTGCCATTTTATACGGTGTCACGCTTTCGTGATACTTTTTGAACATGCCTGTTTTAAGCACACTCCGAGGGATGTGCTGTCTTGGAAATGGTACCACAATTAGGTTAGCGGAAGCACAGCCGGCTCCCCCAGAAGGAACACCAAATCGTGATATGTACATTAAATTTGGCCTTCCCCCTATAATGTACAGTAAATTATGGCATAAGTATACAAAGTCAGATCCTGAATTGCAATGGCCTCTACATGGGTCGTTCGATTTACGTAAAGTACAGTTTGTGGAGCAATGTTTGTTTCAACGAAGGTCTAGACAAAACATGTTTGATTGTGTGCGAATGTGGGAGAAAGCGGTGCGCGAACGAATGAAACGTGAAGTTGCCTTGGCGGACAAAGAGCAGCGCAAGGCTGCTCGGGATAAGGCTTTACAGCTTGAGGAAAAGGAGGCTCAGGAGAAGAGAGAGAGAGAGGAGCGGGAACGTAAATTGCAAACGACTGGTCAATTCCCTATTCTTCGACCGCTTTATCCTGTCCTTAATAATGAAATTGATGATTTTTCATTGCTAGATCGGTTGCCGCCTCCGTACGTTTCGCCTACGGCTCCAGCTGCAGATTCGGAGGATGAAGGACAGGATAAGCCGGGAAAGAAGGGTGTATCTGGTCTCAGGTTTTCTGCGGGACGAGCGGAAAAAGAAGAAGGAGTCCGGGCCGGAATCTAATGGGCAGTCTAAGGAGTGTTCTCTCCGGGGTTCAGATAAGAGTTCTGCATTGCATGTTATGCCTATGCGTGAAGCCGCACCCTTGTATGTTCCACCTAAAGGGGAAGGTACAGATGATGATAAATTGTCAAAGGATGCCAAGGGATATTTTGTACATAATTGGGTATATACGCCTTGGAACAGAGCAGATGTTATGGCATTGAAAAATTCTTTACCTGATCTTCGTAAAAATCCAGCGCCATTCTATAAAGGGGTGGAAGGGGCTATTTCGTCTTGTGTGATGACTCTTGTTGACATAGATCTGTTTTTTGGGTTAATTCTTCCGCCAGATATGTGGAGACAGATTCGTAAAAATAATGATGAAACGATACTTGGGGGAACTTGGAAAGAAATAACGGCAGCCGATTTAGACAGGGAACCGGCATGTAAGCCTTGCCAGTTGATCTTGGATCTCCCGGCGGCTATTTTAAATAAATTAAAAACGCTTGTGCCTTCTAAAAAGATCGATTGGACTATGTTAGCTTCGTGCAAACAAAAGCCAGATGAAACGGTTTCAGATTTCTTTACGCGCTTCGAAGAGGCGTTTCATGATTACAGTGGTCAATCTTTGACGGAGGATACGGGTAGGCATTTGTTTGTAGATAAGTATGTAGCTAATCTCCTACCGGAGATTGCAAAGCGATTGAAAGCAAGTGAAAGTTCCTGGGCCACGGCGACCCCTGCGTCTTTGTTAACTATGGCTCAGTATTATGAGCGGCAGGAGTTGGAGGCTAAAGAAAGTATTGATAAAAAGGCGAAAGAATTGAAAACGAAGGTGATGTTGGCGCAGGTTCGGGGAACACAGGGTAGAGGGAGTGATAGAGGTAGACGAGGTGGAGGAAACACGTCGTACGGTCGTACGGATATAGCGGAGGATCAATGTGCGTACTGTAAAGAGTTTGGGCATTGGGCTGATGATTGTCCGGTACTTCGTGAACAACGTAGTCAGCGTGGTCGTGGAGGTGGTAGGTCGAGAGGAAGTTATACGGGAGTAAGAGGTGATCGTGGAAGGGCTGAGGAGAGGGGCCGTGGCCAGGATGAACGAAATACTTTTGATAGACGAAACCAATACCAGATATCGGAGGGTGAGAATGCGGAGCACCAGGATTATGTGCATGCATAGGACTGCGTAGGATGGGGTGCGGAATCAATTGAAGTGCCGGTAGATCAGAAGGGTCCATATGTAACAGCGGGCATTTTAGGTTCTACTGATCAATTTCTAGTCGACACAGGAGCTACTCGTAGCGCTTTGTCAAAAAACTTGGTTCCGAGGGCTCCCCTGTCTGGCGAAATGATAACATGTGTAGGGTTCGATGGCACACCCTCCCCTAGCCCATTGTCAAAACCCCTTGCACTTTGTATTGACAAATTTTTTAGTTTTGGCCAATTTTTGTTATCGCCCCATACACCAGATAATATCCTGGGTATTGATTTGCTTAAATATTTTCGAGCAACGATACGGTGCGCTCCTGAGGGAGTGCGGGTCATCCTGAATGACAATTATCCTGACTCAGACAGATTTTGCACTATACTAGACATTCCAGCTTTGGCCTCTCTCCCACACACGTTATGGGCGACCTCGGATACGGATGTCGGAGAGATGCGTATTCCACCTATTCATATTACTGTTAAGGAGGGGGCCTCTCTGCCACGGGTACCACAGTATAAGATTTCGAGGGAAGGTGAAATTGCCCTGACACATATTGTCCAAGATTTGATAACTGCAGGAGTGGTGGAGGAGGTTCCTTATAATGTTTGTAACAGCCCTATTCTTCCGATCCTTAAGAGAGATACTGACGACAAAGTCTATCGGTTTATTATTGACTTGAGAGAGATTAACAAAATTGTCATTCCTCAATACCCGGTGGTGTCCGACATTACGACCTTGCTTACATTGGTGCCACCAACGGCCACGACCTTTAGTGTAATTGATTTGAAAAACGCGTTCTTTTCCATCCCTGTCCATCCTGATAGCAGATATTTGTTTGGCTTCACGTTAAATAATAAATCGTATAGATTTTGTCGTGTTCCTCAAGGTTACACTGAGAGCCCAAGTATTTACAGCCAGGCTCTGAAAAGACAGCTTGATTCCTTTGAGTTACAGTCTGGGGTTGTCCTTATCCAATACGTGGATGACCTTCTGCTTGCTTCAGATTCTTATGCGCAATGTGAGGAGAGTACGATTGCGTTGCTTTCTTTTCTGGCACAGAATAATCACAAGGTTTCTAAGAAAAAGCTTCAATACTGTAGACCCAAGGTGACCTACCTCGGTCATCTTTTGTCTAAGGAGGGGCGTGCATTAACATCAGATCGAATTCAGGCGATTTTAGATACACCAGTCCCCCGCACACAGAGAGATGTACGTGCCTTCATAGGGTTAACGTCCTTTTGTAGGCAGTGGATCATGGGGTTTTCGCACATAATAAAACCTTTGCTAGCATTACTGTCCAAAGCTACACCAATGCCCCTTGAATGGACAGATGAATGTCAAAATGCTTTTGAACAATTGAGACAGGCCCTCTGCTCTGCCCCCGTATTAGGTACACCAGATTACACGAAGATTTTCACATTGTACGTGCACGAGAAAGATGGGTGCGCGTTGTCAGTGCTGGTGCAAGCACACGGGGATAAGCAGAGGCCCTGTGCGTATTTCTCTGCCATTCTTGATCCTGTAGCACAAGGGTTACCTGGGTGTTTTCGAGCAGTTGCAGCAACAGCAGTAGCCATACGGCAGAGTGAGGGAATAGTGTTATCGCACAAATTATTAGTGCTGGTTCCCCATGCAGTGGATGCCCTGTTAAATCAAACAAAGACCCAATATCTCACGAGTGCTCGTTTGACAGGGTATGAGCTTACACTTTTGGCGCCACATATCACATTGAAAAGATGTGCTACCCTGAACCCTGCCACTTTATTGCCCTATCCGGTCGAGGAGGGTCAGGAAGAAAAACATCATGACTGTGTTTTCCTGACCGAGGAACAGACAAAGGGTCGTGTCGACTTACAGGATATGCCACTTCCAGATGTGGATGGGGAACTGTGGGTTGATGGATCGTGTTTGAGGCTGCCAGATGGTACGACTTCCGCAGCCTATGCGATCACGACACTTAAAACGGTGGTAGAAACAGCACGGATACCCCAGAAATCGGCTCAGGCAGCAGAGCTGATAGCTTTAACAAGAGCCTGCGAGTTGAGTGCTGGCCTATGTGTGAACATATACACGGACAGCCGGTACGCCTTCGGAGTAGCACATGACTTCAGGCTACTCTGGAGAGAGCGTGGGTTTTTGACTTCTCACGGAGTACACATTATGCACGGAGAATTAGTGCGTGATCTCCTAAACGCGTTGCTTTGTCCAAAGAAAGTAGCGATAATAAAATGTAGCGCCCATAAAAAGGTCATTGATAAGGTGGGTCAGGGAAATGCCTTCGTAGACAGCATAGCGAGACAAACGGCTATGTCTCGAACTGACTCCCCCATGTATGTGACACAATCACAGGCTGAGCGATGGAGCGATGCTAGAGCAGAAATTTTAGACATTCAGAAATCAGCTACTGAATCAGAACCTGCGGAATGGGCAGCAGATGGAGTGCTAGATGATGAAGGTTGTTGGAGAAGCAAGGACATGGAGAAATGGAAATTGCCTGCAGCTTACTTGCAAGCGATGGTTCAGATGGCACATGGGTTGGCGCATGTGGGAGCTCTTGCAATCACTCGACTGCTAACACGAGTTTGGGAACATTCCGAGATTGCTAATACTGCCAAGAGAGTAGTGCAGACCTGCCTGGTATGTTTGCAACACAATCCTGGAAAGGGGACCCATACTCCGAAAGGAGGGTTCGTTCCACCTTCCGCACCATTCGAGGTACTCCAAATGGATTATATCCAGCTTGAGCGTTGCAACAATCTGAAGTACGTCTTAGTGGTGGTATGTGCTTTTAGCAAATGGGTTGAGGCCTTCCCCACGAAAGACAATACAGCTCTAACAACGGCTAAGGTGTTGCTTAAGGAGTTTTTCCCTCGCTTTGGAGTTTGCAAATTTTTGTGGAGCGATAATGGGCCTCATTTTGTTGGGAAGATTGTGGAGTATGTACTGAAGGGGTTAGGGATTTAGCAGAAGTTTCATGCTGTGTTCCACCCTCAGTCGGCAGGTCTAGTTGAGCGGTACAATGCCACGTTGAAACTCAAATTGGCTAAAATTGTGGCATCTACGTCGTTGAAGTGGTCGGATGCTTTGCCGCTAGCATTACTCTCTCTCAGATCAGTGCCCCACTCGCGAACTGGCCTCACAACATATGAGGTGGTGTTTGGTCGCCCTATGAATATTTGGGGGGTGCCCAAGCCGCGGTTAATACATGATGTGCCGTGTATAATGATGAATGATTATTTTGCACGATTAACAAATGATTTGCTTTCTATTCATCAACAGGTTCGAGAAGCGCTCCCTGACAACTCTACTGGAGAGGGCCATGATCTTCGCCCTGGCGACCATGTTATGATCCGGTCGTTTGAGAGAGCGAGCAGCTTGGAGCCGAGGTGGCGGGGCCCTGAGCAGGTCCTTCTGGCGACCCGGACAGCAGTACGAGTGACCAATAGGAAGTGGTGGGTGCATTCAACTCACTGCCGTCGTGTCTCTCCTGATCTGGTGAATCCTGCTGTGTTAACGGACTACAAGGAAATTTTGGAGAAAGAAAAGGGCCCAGCTGTGACACCAGCCGAAGTTGAGGGAGCCTTCCCGGACCACACTGTTGCTGGACGAGAGCGTTATAACCTGCGGCCACGATAAGAAGATTTTTTTGGTTTTCGAGACTGGTTGGTTACCGCTCTGGGGTTTGTGAAACGGAAACCGGGAATCTCAAGGGGGGGGGGATCAGTTCTGCCAAGAGTAGCGACACCCGTCTTGACCCCGGAGAAGAAAACAACGGCTACCTCGGAGCTCAGCACCGTATTTTTCTTTTTTAGGTATACACTTATGTGTATTTGAGACTTTGTGAACAATTTGAACTATTTGAGATATTAAGAATTTTCTGAACTATGGCGTCCACCGCATCACGAGATAAACGAATACTTGGTGCCATCCTTTTTGTCTTGACCATTGTGGTAATAGCTGTGATAGCCTGGGTAGTTGAACTTGTGGTGCCTGCACGTGAACATTTGCTGCCGACTACCCCGGCCCCATCTGAACATTTTCATTTCACCTTACCATATCATGAAGAACGGCACCGACAGACTTACTTGAATAATAGTTTTATCCAGATTCTGCATCACACGCATAATATGACAAATACGTCCAATTGCTGGGTGTGTGGGATGTTGCCGGGGCATCAGAAGAAAGGGGGTACTCCACTCATTCCACTCCCGTTTTCACATAATGGATCATGTATTGCCTGGTACACTCTCCTCTTCACTCTGAGATGGCCAACAAAAGGGGGGGTGCTTTTTCATTTAAATAAAGTTTGTTATCACGACAGGGATGGGTTTCCACGGGCTGAGGGTACTCGATTTGAATGGGAGGAGTACCGGCCCGATAATGTATCTGCCCCGCGTGTGTACAGCAATCAACGAAATATCAATGTATCTAGCTCACATGTCATTAATGTTATCGCTACTAAAGCTGATTTGTGTATACGAAATAAAGGCTCAATTCCGGTGGGGAAAAGTGAATGCAACACCACACTTACCTTTGATAGCCCGAATGGCATATCGTTTGTAGCATCTCGCAATACTTATTTCATTTGTGGAACGAAAGGTTATCATCAACTTCCGTTGGGATGGTTAGGCACGTGCTATGTATCTTTTGTACTACCCCCTGTATTCATTGCCGCACCAATGTATCATAATGACTATATTTTGTACCACGACTTTGTTTTGAATCGTGTCAAACGGACTGTTGTTCTGGACGATATCGACCAGACCGATACTGCCTTACAGCAATATGTGGACTTCAATTTGGGACTGTTTTCCTTTGTGGGGGCCGCGTTGAACAGTCGGAAAATACGACGATTGACACGTGTTGTTGAGGCCGTAGCCAATGATACTGCCATTGCACTTGGGAATATTACTGAAGAACTCCAGATTTCTAGGATTGTCACGCTCCAAAATAGGATGGTGTTAGACGTAGTTTTGGCTGACCGTGGGGGGGCATGCAGAATTATCGGAAGTAGCTGCTGTGTTTATATACCTGACAATTCACCATCTGTTTATGATGCCATTTCCAAATTGCATAAGATAGCTGCTGAAATTCATCCGGACAATGGAACTTGGACACTTTCAGGATGGTTCTGGTCAATGCTTACTGCTTGGGGTTGGAAACTGCTAACGATTCTCTGTATTATTGTGGGGATACTGTTCTTCGTATGCTTATGTATTCAATGTGGCCCAGCCTTATGTTCTATGTGCTTATCAGCTTGTGTACCATCAAGACGAGCTCTTGCCCATGACCACATGATGCTTCATAAAGAAGTAACTCAAATAATGTTAATAGATATTGAGGACGACCACCCTGATTATGTTCACTATGAGGTAGCTTCAGCTAAACGCTAAAAGGGTCGTCTGTTGTAATCGACCATGGCCGTGTTAGCGCTTAGCTGAACTACACGTTTTCCCGCTTAACTTGGCTATACACGAAAACGCCATTTTGGATGTTACGGCGGCCATCTTAGGCCATAAGCGGCCTCGTGGCTAGCGTGCCCTTTAGTCCGTTGTCCGTACCACAGACCACTTGAGTTTGCCCAGCAACAGGCTATTTTTAGCACTGGTCAAGCCTGTACATGCGCAGTCCCCACTGACCAGTCACCCCTTAGGAATGTGCCGCCAAACTGACCAGCGGGGTTGTAACCCTCCAATGAGCTGGCTGTGTTCCAAAAGATGACCTTATATGTACATAATGCTTTGTAACTTTGCGCCGCCTATCTTTTTATTACCTACAAACTGTATAAAAGAACGGGTCACACCAATGTTCGGTGTGATACTTCTTGCATTACCGAAGGGTGCTGTAGGAATGTACCACCACCCCATGGAGTCTTAATAAACTTGTTCTTTGAATTTTACAGTTTCCGTGCCAACGGTTCTTGAATGTAAGTGGGCTATCTACGGAGCATGTAGGCCTTGGGAACCCCAATACTACACTACCACCTTCTGGGTCTAAAGCCAAAGATTCCTCCTCCACTCTAAGTCAGGCAGGTCGATTTAGATTGAAAGACTGTTCTGTAGCAAAGTCCATCCCTCCGCACCGTAATAATTGCGGGGGGGGGGTTACTGACCCAGATAACTGACAAGGACATCCCGATAAACCTCCTAAATGGCAATCTTCAGCGAAACTCACGGTATCCACGGTATTCCCTACGCCTCCCAAATTCTGCAACATACAGCCCCGCCTTCCCCTGACTGACCGTGTATAGGTGTCTCCATAGGGCGTTCGAAAACTAATCCTCGCAAGCGCCGTCCTCGTCCTCCGTCAAAGTCTCGCCCGGCATTCTCGACGATTCTCCTGCCTTTCTCCAGCACTAGCACCCTTCTCCGCTTCCGCCTCCACTGACCCGGAACTGACACCGCTCCCATTAGGGAAAGCGACCGCACCCTCGGGGTCCTACCGCCGGGCTCTCTCCGTTCTCCCGCAGTCAGTCAGGACCGAGTCGCGGCATGAAGAACGGGGTAAAAGAGAAAACAAGGAGGCATATTCAGAAAGGGTACTACATAGCGAGAAGAGGCTCATGCATCTGCTCACGTTTAGCTGCCAATCTCGTACTGCATCGAAGCGAGGGAATCTCCCGACCAAACTGGAGCTCCCGCAGCCGGCGCCAGCCCGCCGCCATGTTCCTCCTCGAATTCCGGTTGTAAGAAATCTGAGAAAAGATTACGTGTTGGCTTAGAAGGTGTTTGGCAAAAAGGGTGTATGGATTTCATTGGGCCGTTCAATGAATTGAATGATTGTGAGAGGTTTGCTTTGGCTTTAGTGGATTCTACTTCAAGGTGGGTGGAGGTAGCCTTTATCAGAAATATTACCACTGAGTCGACCATCAAGGTTCTCAATGAAGTGTTCAGAAGGGAAGGTATTCCTGCCATGTTGCTTACAGACAATGGTACACAACTTACCTCTAAAGAGATGTTGGATTATTTTAGTGGGATTGGTTTGAGGTACTTGTGTACTTCTCTTTACAATCCTCAAGGCAATGGACTTTGCGAGGGGGATAAATAGACTTGGTAAACGCACCATGCGATTAGCTTTATCATCTAATGTTTCAGTTCAGCAAGAAATCAAAGAAATGTTGTGGGCATATCGAACCACAGTTCTTCAGGGCATGGACAAGTCTCCATTTGAATTAATGAGGGATAGGCAAGCTGGCACAATGTTAGTTCCAGCTTGGTTACTTAAGAATGAAACTAGTTCTCTTGCAACCTCATCTGTTGATAACAAGGTGTGGCCTGCAAGAAATATCTAACCTGGTGACTTAGTGAAGGTCAAACTTGATGGTGTTAATAAAGGCTTCAACAAGTTTAGGGATCCTTTTCAGGTAAAGTCGACAGGTGAATGTTGGGTATACTTGCACAATGGGCAAACTTTACAACCATAGGAGGGTGGCTTTGTACCAGAAACAAACTAAGCCTTTGCAGAATTTCTTACCCTTGCTGGTTGTGGGGGGGGGGGGCTAAAGTCAATGATGGACCTGTTACTTCCTTTGCTAAGGTTGGTGTTCCTGGGGGAAGAGCTCTGAGGGCACGCAAGACGCCTGAGTGTCTAAAAGACTTTGTGAGTAAGCTGTTCATGTAAATCTCTTTGTAAATAATAAACAACCACATTACTTCAAAACAATAGCAAAACTATAAGAAACCTAACAATGCAAGTAACAATAAATTTCAACTGGAGCCAACAAACTAAAAACATATTTTTTTATATAACTATTACTTAAATTATCCGTATAAATCAGCATATATAAAAAATACTCAATAAGATTGATAAATAAAAAAACTATTTAATACAAACATTATAAATAAATACATGTTTTAAAAAGTAACCTAACATATAAATAAAAGCATTTTATAACACATACATAGAAAATAAAACATTTAATTAATATACACATCAAATTAAATAGGTTTCAGATCAGCAAACAGTGTCCTCCCTTATTTAATGAACAAGGTTAACTTATGGTTTTGTACCTGTTATTCATGCTTCTTCTCCAGTCCACAAAAATCAAAGAAGGGGTTGAGTGGAAACGTACAGGCAACAGGGCCAGACTGACTACCGGGCGTTTTGGAATTCTGCCGAGCTGGGGGCAGAGTTCACTGCAGTTGGGGCTGATTTTGTTCATGGAGACCTGTGTGTACTTCGAAATAATTAAAGCAAAACTAATTTTGCTCAGTACACGCAGGTCCCCATCAACGAAATCTGCCCTCAGGTCAGCAGCATTCCATAACGCCCGGTAGTCAGTCCGGCCCTGACAGGCAAGACAGTGTCAGGGAGTGCAGGCAGAGAGGCATACACGAGGGAGACTGATTTGGAAATACATGCACTGTTGTGGAGTGCTTAACCAGAAAGGAAGAAAAAAGTGCTTGAAAAGCAAGCAGTGAAAGCATAAGGGCGGGGGGAATTAGGATGCGCCTGCCACAGTGGCGGGCGCATCCTGCATTTTTAACATTGTGGCGGGCGGTGCTCTCAGCACCGCCCGCCACAATGCTAAAAATGCATGTTGTGCATGTGCATGCATAACGTGGCAGGCACCGTGCGGTGCCTGCCATGTTGTGCATGCACATGTAGGGGCTACCATGGGTACCCCCTTGTGCCTCTCCCCATCATCCTGGGGGCCCGCAACTGGCCCCAAAACTAGAAGACCGCATGCCTTTCCGTGGCGGCATTGCTGCCACGGAAAGGCATCTTCTAAAGCCATTCCTAATATGGCTGGCGGTGTCTGATAGATACCGCCACCATATAAACCCTTGCGACCGGGGTGGAAAAGTGGCGGACGGTGTTTCCATCCACCGTGGTCCCCCCGCCATAGTAATATGGCGGGGGGGAAATAGATGGCGGGCGGGCAAGGATGGCGGGCGGATCGCCACCGCCCGCATGGCGTGGCGATCCGCCCGACATCCTAATGGGCCCCTTAGAAGCCAGCCAATCAAAGAGATGATAGAGGAGCTATGCTCTATGGGAGGCACAAACATATGATTTACAAGCTAGAAGATGGGACATGAATAAGAAGCAGGCAAATGAGACACAGTAAAGTCAACTAATCATCAGCAATGTGCGTTCTCTAAGCCCCTTTATGTTCTTGGGAAGCCCACAATATGTCTTGCAACTGGCTGTATAGGAGCTGTCTAGTAGTATACCTAACAACTGGCTCCATTCTCCAGCAGTGCTTGCTCAGTCTCTTCTAATGCAGCCATTGATACTCAGAGAGATGTCTGGGCTGTCCAGGCACCTCTCTGTGCTTATGATAAAAGGGTAGTCCAATCAATCAAAAAAAGGTGAAAAACACAGGCAAATCTTTTTCTACTTTTTGGCTGATTGCATTTTCGATACAGCAAAATCAAAGAGAGAGGTCTTGCTCATAAAGCTCCCAGTCATTTTAGGAGGGGTACCAATGCTTTATTGCCCTTACCTGCAGGGCAATAACAGCTTTTTATCACCCTCTCCTCATCTTGGGGATGGTAATTATTAGCCCTTATTACCCACTGGTGAGGGCATTAACTATTGATTATAAGATCTAGAGGCCATTATCACCTAATTTGCACATATTAATAAATATTTCCACAATTTTAGTGAATAGCAATATCAACAATTGTAACACAAAAGTTACAATCTTAACGGCAATATATCATTCAAAAATATTTTACAAATAATACCACTTTGGTGCTGGTTTACCCATTAAAAATATAAAAAGTAAAAAAGGAGCTAAATAAAGGAACAATGAATGTGTAATGTTTTCCGTGGTAAAAATAGCAGTTTAAGGAAGTAGCAATTGCACAGCTGCATAACTGTAAAGATAATGTAGAGCATAATATGAATTATGACATTCTATGAAGGTTGAGTGTCCCCTTGATTACTTAGCAATCTCATTGGTTAGGCTAATAAAATATAATCTCCACCAAATCATCATCTAGCTAACAACATTACTTAGATTGAAGCTTTCATTTATAGATCTAGCAGAAGAGAGTTTATCTCTTGTTGATAGACCAGTGTGTGTAAAATAATGATCTTAATGCTAATGTGTATGCCAGTGCTTGGAATTGAAAGCCACTAATTGAGAAATGTGTGGGCAAACTCGATCTCCCAGTCCCACCCCCTGGTTCTACCCAAATCGCTTTGAGGCCTTGAGTGGATTGGCAAATATAGACTGACTATCATCAAATTTGAATGCAACAGGGATTAATGCTATCCTTTACGATACCCCGGAGACTACATCCAATAAAGTAATAAGTACAGTTCCCTCATCTTTTACATTAAATCATGAAACCAGTCCACACATCCTCCCCGAGCCTATATATTGATAGTGCAGAAAATGTAGCGTTAGATTGAGATATTCTTCCAGTAGAGCAAGTTACCGGTAACCCTGTTGGGGAAGCCTTAGAGGCTGTTAATAACCACCAATTTAGGCTTATCTCATGGAACATTGCAGGGAACTCCTCGAAACTATCAGATGAGGCATGGGTACATTATGTAAAGAAGTTTGATATTATCTGTGTACAAGAAACTTGGAGCAGGGAGGATGTAACTCTGGACGGGTATTGTTCTTTTAATGTCCAAGCATTACCATCACCAGCAGGGAGGGTAAAGGGAGGCTTAGTTACTTACATTTCTGTCCAATATGAGTCACTAAAGATAGAACACATAATAGACTCTCCCTGGTACCAGCTTATCTTGATTTCTAACTTAGTTGATGCCACGGTGTTATTGATTCATTGGTACTGCAACATTTTTAACCTCAAAACTGTGGGGTTATCTACACCCTTAAAGAGGAAATTGATAAAGTGTCAGAGAGATGCTTCCCTTTGTGCATAATTTGGGTGGGCAACATTAATTTCACACTATGTCAGCGCAGTATGCAGAAAGTTTGTGGGGTTGTAGATACCGAAGATCAACCTTTGGACCACTTTGAGCACACTCCACAGGGTGAAGCATTAAATACCATCATTGTAGTAAATGATCTAGGTACAATTGACACTTTGGTTAGCAATCCTTGTGCCCAGTTTCCAACTTATCAGGGCAGAGGGAGAGTTAGTACAATTGATTTTATGCTGATATCTAACAGGTATGCATGTCTTGTAGATAGTTTTTGGTTGAATAAAACCTGTCTAGAGAACTCAACCCCCTTACAGTTTTCATGCATGTCACTGCACGGAAGGGCAGGGGTAATGCTTATAAACTAAAACATAGCCGTATTCAGGGAGTTAGGTTAAAGTGGGGTTCAATTGATCCTGTACAATTTGAGGAGGAGGTTATCAAAACAAAGCTAAGTAAAATTATGACATGTCTAGATTATGACTAACAGGCAGATGCCATAATACATTGCTTTGAATTAATTTGTGGCCAAATTGGTGAAGAGTCAGGAAATCCTGAAAACAAGATGGTTCAATGCTGAACATTCCAAGGCGCAAAAAGATATGAAGAAAGCCTTGCTTGGAGCTCCCCATGATAGGGCTCTAATTAAGACATTTAGGCAGACCTATAAAAGTGTGATTAAACGTAGAAAGGAAGAGTTGAGAAGGCTAGCCTGGGATGACCTTGAAAGAGAAAGGGCTCTAAAGGATTCTAAGAGCTTCTGGGAAGTCATAAATCGCCCCCTTTTTTCTAGCGACTCAAGGAGCATGGACTCAACCATAACAGGTGAAGCCTGTTGGATTCCACGGGCCCAGACACTACAGGAACGAGGTACGACCAAATCCACTACCCCGACTCAAATGCCTCCCATGAAGTAGACAACCATGCGAGGACACCCGAGCCCAGGGCAGGGGACAGGATTTCAAATAAACGGGACGTCAAATAAAGCTTCACCCCTGAGATGGACTGGACAATGAGACTCGACCACCACCTCCACGCCTCTGTACCTACGAGACAATGTAAACACAATTACTACTGTGTCCCACTCCAAGAAGTACCCCTCCTTCCCATAACCACACTCCACCATACAATTAGAAAAAACCCCTCCTTACTTGAGTGTTGTACAGGATTAGCCTCGGGAGGTCTTTGGCAGCTGATAGGATGAGTATTCCATAAACGTGAGAGCCTCCAATTCCATACAACGATAGGGGGTAAAGGGATTACACTTCGAGGACAATGTCTGCCAAAAACGGAATTGTCAAGGGGAAAAAGCCATGAACTTCGGCATAAAAAACCCCAGCTGATGTCCTTGTAAGTGTCTATAGCTCTAAAATCAAGGCGGGGGACACAACAAACAATCGGGTCCTTCTTCCGGGGACTGCAGCTCCTCTGTTCTCAGCGCGACTGAAAGCGCCCAAACAGCACACAATGAGGCGAATAGCCTACAAAAAACACGGAAGTAGAGGATGCTGCTTAGACTCCACGCAGCTAACACGCCGGCCGGCGTCCCTAGGGGAAGTATCCCTGACTGTCCGAGGAGCCGTGAAACGAGGGGACCGGAGCCCCAGGTCCCTCGAGTTACAAACCAAACACCACAGCTCCAAAACAAAAAACGAAGGAAAGTGGGAGCAAAGGAGGGAGGAGGGGGCGGGGTGGGATTAAGGCTTCTCCTATCTCCTCTAAATGAAGTGAAAAAACGGAACAACCAGGAAAACGGGAAGGGCAAGGCAAGGGCAAGGCAAAACCAGGACTAAAGAAACAAAGGGGATAATTTAAATAGGAACACGAGCCCGTGAACCAAATTTTCTTACTACGTGGATAACAAGACCCAGAACCTGGAACCCAAAGCTAAAAGATACCAAGCACTGAGCAAAGGTAAGGGCGGTTCCTAAATACCCTCAAAGCCAATCATGTGATGGTGGAGCATGGCCATAGAAGAGAGACTAGACCTCATTCCTAACAGTATCTCCCCCCAAGGGTCCTTCCCACCGGACGGGGCTTAGAGGGGTGTTGTCTATGGAACAAACGAACCAGCCGCGGCGCATGCACACTACCCGCTGGCTCCCATGTCCGGTCTTCAGGTGTATAACCCTTCCAGTCAACAAGGTAAAAGAGGCGCCCTCTCCTCCGCTTAGAATCCATAATAGCCTGAACCTCAAACTCTTCTTCCCCATTGACTAGCAAAGGAGGAGGTGGTGGCAGAACCTGTGTTGTTGGTATATAGGGTTTCAACAGTGACGTATGAAACACGGGATGGACCCTGTACTCATCAGGTAAGACAAGCTTCATAGCCACAGGGTTTACCACCTGTGAAATAGCAAATGGTCCCACAAACCTAGGCTGCAATTTACGAGACCCCGGCAACCTAAGGTTGCGCGAAGCTAGCCACACCTGATCACCCACCTTATAAGAAGGAGCAGGAACCCTATGTTTATCTGCCTGGGCCTTCATGGTAACTTTGGTTGCCTGCAACTGTTCACGTGCTTTGTCCCAAATTCCACCCAAAGACCTACAAATATCGTCTATGGCTGGCACATACCCACTAGGTTGAATGGCTAATGCCCTAGGATGGTAACCTAATGAACAAAAGAAGGGAGTCATACCCACTGCGGAATGCAGACTGTTATTGTAGGCAAATTCCGCAATAGGAAGAGCCACCATCCAATCACAAGACAATGACGACACAAGACACCTCAAATATTGTTCCATAGTCTGGTTCGTCCTTTCGGTCTGACCATCTGATTGCGGGTGGTACGCCGATGATAATCGTACATCAATCTTCAGCACCGAACACAATTCCGTCCAAAAATGAGACACAAATTGTGCTCCCCTGTCAGAAACAATCGCAGATGGCAATCCATGGATCCTGACTATGGAGGACATAAAAACCAAAGCCCTCTCCCTGGCAGTAGGAACTTTAGGTAACGGAATGAAGTGTGCCATTTTTGTGAACAGGTCTACTACCACCATTATGGTGGTATGTCCAGTCACAGAGGGCAGATCAGTCACAAAATCCATACTAATGGTGTGCCAGGGAGCAGGAGGAACCGCTAAGGGATGCAACAGACCAGATGGCTTACTATGGGTAGGCTTGCTAGTGGCACACACGGGACACGCTGCCACATACCCCTGTATATCCTTAATCAGCGAGTCCCACCAAAACCATCGCAAACACATCTCCCTCGTCTTTTGCACCCCCGGATGTGCTACCAGGGAGGAGGAATGACACCACTCCAATACCATCTGCCTCAAGGCTGGGGGAACAAACAACCGATCACCATGATACAACAGCCCATCCTGCTTCAATACCTGGGGTAAAGCCATCCAAGGGGCCAAATCCAACTGTCGTAAATGCCCCTTGATAAGAGAGGGAAAGTCTTCACTGTGTGTAGCCCCTATAATCCTCTCTTCACTGATCATAGGCCTCTCCTCCTTCACTGGACCCTCCTCCCTACACTCCACATGGATCCTAGAAAGGGCATCTGATTTTATCTGCTGTGCGGCGGGTCGATAAGTAATGACGAAGTCATACTCGTTAAAAAACAAGACCCACCGCATCTGGCGAGGTGTTAACGCCCGAGCAGATCGAAAGAATTCAAGATTCTTATGATCGGTATAGATCGTGACTGTGTGTCGGGCGCCCCAGAGGTAATGACGCCACTCCTCAAAGGACAATTTCACCGCCAGTAGTTCCCTCTCAGCCACCGTGTAGTTGCGCTCAGCAGGCAACAAGGTCTTAGAAAAAAAGGCAATGGGGTGCATCTGACCCGTTTCAGCATCCCTTTGGGACAACACCCCTCCTACTGCACACAATGAGGCATCCGTTTCCACAAAAAATGGTAAGGCAGTATCGGGATGCACCAAAACCGGAGCTGAGGTGAAGGATCGCAGCAAAAGTTGAAAAGCATCCTGGACTTCAGTGGACCAGACAAAAGGAACCCTCTTTCTTAGCAATCGGGTTAGTGGGGATACAACATCAGAGAAGTGAGGGATAAAACGCCGATAGAAATTGACGAACCCCAGAAGAGCCTGGATCTGCTTGACAGTGGATGGTATGGGCCAGGTAACAATAGCCTCTATCTTCTTGGGGTCCATTCGGATACCCTCAGCTGTAATGACAAACCCCAGGAATTCCACCTTCTCTGCGCCAAACTGGCATTTCTCCAATTTGGCGTACAGATGATGCTCCTGTAATTTTAGCAATACATTAGAGACATGTTCATGGTGTTCAGCCTCTGTCTCTGAGAAAATCAATATATCGTCCAAATAGACGATGACAGTTCTGTCTAGTTGTTCCCGGAGAACCTCATTAATAAAGTATTGGAATGCCGCTGGCGCGTTGCACAAGCCAAACGGCATTACACAATACTCGAATAGGCCAAATTTGGTCTTAAACGCTGTCTTCCATTCATCCCCGGGTCGGACTCGAATGAGATGGTAAGCACCCCGCAAATCCAGTTTGGTAAAGATGGTTGCCTTGCGGAGTTGGTCCAACAACACGGGGATAAGTGGAAGAGGGTACCTATTCTTCACGGTAGCCTTATTCAGAGCCCTGTAGTCCACACATGCCCTCAACGTCCCTTCCTTCTTCGGAATGAAAAAGATCGCTGAGGACACAGGCGAACAAGAGGGACGAATAAATCCCATTCCCAGCATCTCCTCCAAGACAGTACTCTTTTAGATGTAACTCCTCGGGTTCAGAGAGCGCATATATGCGACAAGAAGGCAAAGGGATACCAGGTATCAAATCGATCTTACAGTCAAAAGACCGATGAGGAGGGAGACCCTGTGCCTTAACCTTATCAAAAACACCCCAAAAGGCAGAATACTGAGAGGGTACCGACATCGCCTCCACCCCTGCACAAGACAAGGGAGGAACTCGTTCAATAGCTTCCCTGTAGCAATGTGTAAGGCAATGCTTGGAATCCAGAGTCACCAAGCGTTGCACCCAGTCTATCTTAGGATTATGTTCCTGAAGCCAGGGAACTCCTAACACCAACCCAAATGAGGGGGCGTCGATAAGGTCAAAGACCACTGACTCTGAGTGCCCATTCTCACACAACAGCGTCACTGGTTCTGTCTGGCGTGTAATGGAACCCGAGGTTAGTTCAGTCCCATCAATGGCTCTCACCGGTTCTGGTTGTCTCTTGTATTGACAAGGTAGGTCTAGCTTTTCTGCCAACGAGATATCAATGAAATTCCCAGTAGCCCCGGAATCCAACAAAACCGACACGGGTACACGAGTACTCCCAGCCAGTAAAAGCTGTGCCGGAATAATGAAATGCCTTGGCACCTGATCGATCACACCCAGAACATCATAGGTGCCCCCCGCTCCTTGGCTTAAGGCTTGACTACGGTCCACCTGTACACATGCTACCTTTTTACTGAACGCCAGACCTGAGGGTTTCACAGGACATTCTCGGGCAAAGTGCCCCCCTTGCCCACAATACAAACATAAATTCAATTCCCTCCTCCTTCTTTTCTCCTCCATGGTTAACGGGCCTCTCACCCCCCCCTATCTCCATGGGCTCAGGAGCGGGCTTATGTTCCCCAGAGGGTCTAGTTTCCGGTTTGTTATAACTCCTCCAAGGTCCCTGAACCCTAAGACGGTCACCACGTCTCTCCGTCAATCTGTGATTTAGCTTCACCACCAGATCTATAAAGGCAGCACAATCGTCTGGAGGATCCACCACCTGAGATACCACGTCTTTCAACTCGTCACACAAACCCTGATAAAACAAGGAGGTTCTCTTGTCTACTGGCCAATGCGTTTCCGAAACCAACCTATTAAATGTTGACACATAAGTTAACAGATCCTGTTTGCCCTGTCTTAACTTGAGGAGCTCCGCATCGCTCGCCTGCATAAAAGCATGCTTAGCAAACAGGCCCCTCATTAGTTCTTTAAACGCCCGATAATCATGTAAAACGGCAGCATCACTTTCTACAAGAGGGATAGCCCACTGCGCAGCAGTACCAGCCAAATACGATATTGTAAACGCCACTTTAGCCGTATCATCCGGGAAAGCAGTCGGTCTGCACATAAAATGCAGTTGACATTGGGTCATAAAGGTCCCATACTTATTGCTGTCTCCCATGAACCTTTCAGGGGGGGCCAGGGGAACTGGAACAGGCGTCGTAACAGTAACTGCTACAGGGACTCCCCCCTCCGCTCGCTGACCCGTCCCGCCTCCATACTGAAATGTAGCTGGTTGGATGACAGGAACATGTCCCCTCTCTCTCAACTGTTCTCTGGCCTTTACGGCCCCCAATTCCTGCTTTAATCCTACGTTTTCCTGTTGTAAATCTTGTACCTGAGCCTGTAGGGCCGCTACCGCCCCCACTATGTCCTGCATTGTAGGTGTCCTTTCGGCTTCCCCCACGTCCTCGTCCATACCTCGTCCGGGCAGTGTATATTATCGTGGGCTTGGTATTCTGTTGGATTCCACGGGCCCAGACACTGCAGGAACGAGGTACGACCAAATCCACTACCCCGACTCAAATGCCTCCCATGAAGTAGACAACCATGCGAGGACACCCGAGCCCAGGGCAGGGGACAGGATTTCAAATAAACGGGACGTCAAATAAAGCTTCACCCCTGAGATGGACTGGACAATGAGACTCGACCACCACCTCCACGCCTCTGTACCTACGAGACAATGTAAACACAATTACTACTGTGTCCCACTCCAAGAAGTACCCCTCCTTCCCATAACCACACTCCACCATACAATAAGAAAAAACCCCTCCTTACTTGAGTGTTGTACAGGATTAGCCTCGGGAGGTCTTTGGCAGCTGATAGGATGAGTATTCCATAAACGTGAGAGCCTCCAATTCCATACAACGATAGGGGGTAAAGGGATTACACTTCGAGGACAATGTCTGCCAAAAACGGAATTGTCAAGGGGAAAAAGCCATGAACTTCGGCATAAAAAACCCCAGCTGATGTCCTTGTAAGTGTCTATAGCTCTAAAATCAAGGCGGGGGACACAACAAACAATCGGGTCCTTCTTCCGGGGACTGCAGCTCCTCTGTTCTCAGCGCGACTGAAAGCGCCCAAACAGCACACAATGAGGCGAATAGCCTACAAAAAACACGGAAGTAGAGGATGCTGCTTAGACTCCACGCAGCTAACACGCCGGCCGGCGTCCCTAGGGGAAGTATCCCTGACTGTCCGAGGAGCCGTGAAACGAGGGGACCGGAGCCCCAGGTCCCTCGAGTTACAAACCAAACACCACAGCTCCAAAACAAAAAACGAAGGAAAGTGGGAGCAAAGGAGGGAGGAGGGGGCGGGGTGGGATTAAGGCTTCTCCTATCTCCTCTAACTGAAGTGAAAAAACGGAACAACCAGGAAAACGGGAAGGGCAAGGCAAGGGCAAGGCAAAACCAGGACTAAAGAAACAAAGGGGATAATTTAAATAGGAACACGAGCCCGTGAACCAAATTTTCTTACTACGTGGATAACAAGACCCAGAACCTGGAACCCAAAGCTAAAAGATACCAAGCACTGAGCAAAGGTAAGGGCGGTTCCTAAATACCCTCAAAGCCAATCATGTGATGGTGGAGCATGGCCATAGAAGAGAGACTAGACCTCATTCCTAACAAAGCCTGGGAGTCTCAATTTGTGATTATATTTAATCCAAAGGTACACAAGTACAAAGGGATGAGATAGGTATTAACTTAGAATCAGCACATCAACTTAACTAATACATGTCTCTAAGTGAGGTTGAGGATGCCTTGGTAAAGGGCATTCTCTCAAAAGCACCAGGACCAGATGGGGTGCCATTAGATTTTTTTAAAAACTGTCCGCAATTCTGGGGCCCCTTGTTGTTAAATGTTTTTGAATCAGTAATAGTGGGCCGTATTCCATCATCATGGAGAATTGCAGTGGCCAATACGATTTTTAAAAAAGGTAACAGGAACAACCCTACATGTTATAGGCCAATCTCCTTAATTGATGCTACGTGTAAAGTTATGGGGAGGGTAATTCTCGCATGTTTGGAGTCCAAGCCCAATGCCTCTGGAATCATATCTAATATGCAATACAGCTTTAGAAAAGGGATGGGAACCAGCGAACAGTGCCTCAACCTGGCCATGATTATGGACAAGTACATGAAGGCCAGAGAGGGCTCGATCCACTTGGCCTTCATGGACTTGTCCAGTGCCTTCGATACTGTAAGCCGGGGGACGTTGTGGACACTGATGGATAACATGGGATTCGAAAAACCCCTTATTACTCTGTTGCGGAGGCTACATGCATCCACCACTGTAGCTATCTATTTTGGCCCAGGGGGAGAGACGACGACACCTATTGCTTCTACTGAGGGGGTTTGACAGGGCTGCATTCTGGCTCCATTCTTATTTTTATTACACACAAATGGACCGGAACAATTCTTGTTAAAACCGAAATTGGACTACCCAAGCATATAAGGCAAACAGGTCGCATTACTTTCTTACGCAGACGACACTGTTTTGATGACCTTATTGGCCAATAGTCTCCAAAAATGTCTGAATGTGTTTACCGAATATATGCTGTCCCTGGACCTAAAGATACATTTTAGCAAATCATACATTATCCTCTTAGGTGCTGCGCCTATTCCAACGGCCGACGGCACCACTACCTCAGGAGTGCTGCCATCGGCCGTTGGACGTTCGAACCTCACCTGCGCAATGGAACGTTCAGCACTGGAGCTGGACGTTCCATAGCTGCTAAGAGGTTAAGGTATGTGGCCCCAACCAAACAAAAACAAGGACATTTATAGTAAAGGAAAGAGTAATTGAAAAAGTGTCAACGTTTACCCACTTGGGAACGTTTTTAATAATAAATTCAACTGGGAAAATCTAATTGTGGCTAGGATTCAACAAACCAGCAGAACAATAGAGGGGCTTTTTCGTTTTGCTTGTATGCTTGGTCATAAGCCGGTAACTGAAATTATAACTTTATACAAACTAAAATGCTTATCTGTAGCTACCTTTGGTGCAGGAGTATGGGATTACCATAAAAGTTCCTAGATTCAGATTATAGAGAACAGATTTTTAAAGAGATTACTGATGATCCCCTGTAGCTCTCCTCCACTTTTTTGTCAGTCTGAGGAAGGTAAGGATTTTGTGAAAGATAGGATAAACATTGCCCCACTAATTTTATGGGGTAAAATCTGGACTTCGAAGCACCTATTATTTTCAAGGAGTATCCTTAGAGACTGCATGAGCCTTGATAACGCAATGTCACTCCCCTGGCTCTGCTATGTCAAGGACACTTTCTATAAAATAGGCCTGGAAAATTATTATGATTGCCCCAATGGTATCCATTCAAACATGAAACAGGTTATTAAAAATGCATTCCGAACTGAATTAGGTATTTCCAATCAAGACAATGAAATCTCAGATTATGAGCCTCGGAGCCAACAGCAATTTTACTTGTCTTTTACCATGCATGTTCATTCAGGTTTCCTTATGACTACATGTCGTCTTTGCACACTGCACTTTCTTGTGGCTTTTCCCAAACAGGTGGGTTGGTGTGAGAAGCAAAAAGAATGTCCCTAACAAAGATCCATTAGTTGGGAATTCTAAATACAAACTACATATGCTGATGGTCAAATAGAATTATGGAACACAGTAGAAACAATCATAGGTACAATGCCAGAAAATACACAATTTGAAATATAAAATAACAATTACAAATCAGAATTAAAAAGGATACAATTTATTGCAATACATCTGTGTACAATATTAAATAAAAACACTAATTAAAAATGTTCGGAAAAACAGTTGTTGACGCAGCGTTTAGGTATGCAAATAACCACCTTCTTCAGGACAGTTTTTCTCAAGGTAGTTTGAGTGGGAATATCCTTCAATGAATCACCCACGTCTACTGACATGGTAACATTATACTAACATCCAGGGACAGACTGGTATTTGTCTCTGAAATTTCCACCTTAAAGCTAAGGTGAAGTGATGATCTCTTCCAATTAGTCAATCACTCCCAAGGAATTCATTGAGTTTTAAAACAGAGGGGGGTAAATGATAGTCCCCTCACGGATATCAACATGTTGATATCAGGTATTTTCTGTATCTCTGTACACTGAAGCCACCGTCAAATTCTATTTTCAATTTGCAAAACACTGATTGGTGCGACCATCGCTGCTGCTTCGATCGAGCTATTGGTCCTTGGGCTGATATGCCGCTTTAAGGATACACCTGCTCTTTCAATTTGAGTGAGTCGCCTTCTTTGGCTTAAGAATTGCCACCTTCTGCATTGGTTACGTCCTCCCTGCTACCAGTGTCAGGACAGCTTTCGGGTCAGGACAGAAAAAAAGAGTTGGTGTGAGAGCCTAACCCCCTGTCCTTGGAATAATCTAGCCCATCAGAGTACAATGCACTTTATACTGTTTTGCACACTTTATAAAGACCCAAGGGTGCGTTTTATTAAGCCCGTTTTAAAGGAAATTCGTCCCTGCTCTCATCAGGAGGGTTTTAATTATCTGTGGTCGCTGTCTACTCTTGTTACATGTAGTGCTGGGCTAAACTTCATTAGAATTGCTTTTTTAATTAGGAAACGCTACTAGTCCTAAAATGAACCCACATTTTTTATAGATTTTAGGGGTTTTTAATATTTTGTGTTTTGTAAAAATGTGTTGCAGAATGGTATGTAAAACAGAAAACAGTGGCCAGCCTGGGTATTTTGATTATGAATTAGGACTCACACAGTCCGGGCTGTGTGAGTCCTAATTCATAATCAAAATACCCAGGCTGGCCACTGTTTTCTGTTTTACAATTAATTGAGGTCCAGGCTGGCCTGTCTGGTAGGACCCAAAGCCTTTTTGTATTCACGCAGAATGGTATGAGCATCCTCCCCTTTGCACAAAATTGCCTCAAGTATTTTTTATCTTATTGTTTAATGAATGTTTGTAAACTTTTAGGATTCAACTGAATCGAATAAAGTTATTTGAACTGAAATGATTTTGCCAAGTTTATGTGTGTTTATGGTTTTGTATTTTTTTATGTGTAAATATGAATTTTACGTGTATATTGTCGATGGGTTTTTATGTATCTAAAATGTCAATAAATGATGATGATGAAACAGCAGGGTTACATTTGGACAGTGCCTAGAATCACACAACAAAATAAGCTTTCAAGGCAATAATGTACAGTGGGTTCACCTATATTTGCTTGTGTTTCCTATGGCAACACCGGGCACAGTACATTGTGGATTCTAGCATCACAAACTTGCCTATGCCCCTAAGCCAATTATCCACTGAAGCAGCAGCTACTTCACACTAGTTTTAGGCTATGTCACTTTTAGGACGTAACGAGCCCAAAGTAATGAAGCTTTTCATACAGTGAGCAGCATCAAGGTCCTCCTCCAAATCTAGAATAGCAAATCTCGCAGTTAGTTCTAACAACCAACTCACTAATGTAGATGGAACCTCAGCCACCATAAACCTGGAGAATTCCGTGATGGAGTGGATGAACTCCCCTCCTTTAGATGTGCACTACTGCCAGCTGAATGGGAGTAGTGTGCTGTATCTAAAATTCTGACTTGTGTTCAGTAAACTGATTTAAATGGAGAGGTGTAGACAAAGCAACATCCTTGGCACCCTGTTAACCTCCTCACACTCCACAGCTAACTCTCCCCGATCAACTACTCAGAACTCCTGATGGAGCAAGGTTTCATACGTACAGAAACTTGCTTGGACTCTCGAAATAACCTCTAATTAATTAATCAACATGTTTTGTCTTACTAAGAATTGCATTTACAGGACATTCTAGTAAGCTGGGGAAGCTTGCATATGTGCTTTTACTAACATTAACCCAAGTGTTTTAAAATGCGCGGGAAACTTTCAGCGCATGCACATGCATCTGTCACATCTACGTGGCATGACGTATCTTTCGCTTGGTGGGAATTTCTTGCTTCTGCGCACTAGTGCCAGAAATGGCCGCTTCGAACCTCACATGCTAAAGCTTATGCTGCTGCTTGTACTAAACTTGTTCGTCCTGCTTAACTATTAATGCTTAACTATTAATGGCAAAGTTAAAATAAAGTAATGGGTTTAGAGCAGAGATAAGTAGTATACAGTGCATTCATTTATTTTAGTATTCTAATGTGTCCTTCTTTGACTTTATTATTAGCTCGTATTTAGGCCTGAAGGTTGACTTGAAAACGCCATTTTGAAAATGCACTGTGCATGTGCCGGGAGAAATGAGAGACCTCGAGCTGTGGCATTGAAACCGTGCCAGGGATTGTCTTACCTGCAATGCGCCTGAGAACCTCACCCCATTACCTGGGAAAAGGAAGACAACTTGCAAAATATTATAACATTGTATGCTAAAATGAAATAATATTGGTGGGCGGAATAAAATTGTGAGAAAATGAATTATGGGTAAGAACTTGAACAATTCAAATCAATTGAAATAGTCTCATTCTAGTATGGTGTGATGACCTCTCCTTGACGTTCCAACCAATCACTGAAGGGGAGCATATAGATTTGCAACATTTAGGGGTGGTACATTGCCCTCCAAATAGTATAACCAAGGTTAGATTTAGATAGAGAAATTGTCCGACTTATCCGAGTAGCTGACCTGTCACTGACCCAATGCATGTTACAGGAGATCGAGAGCAGAGGTGCTGGCGGAGCACTCTGTCAGAAGAATCGAGGCGTTGGGGGAAATTATCGATTACCCAGTCTGGGTACTAATTGGCTTGCTGAGAGAGAGGGGTGTGACACTGGCGTTGTACTTAGCGGAGGTCACCTGTCCTGATCTGCACCTGTCTTGTCCCGTGGGTACCTGATTAGTTGAGAGCCTATTTGCTCCAGCCCGTGGCCAGGATTGGTCATAGCACCATTCTAGGTAAATATAATCCATGGCGTAGGTCCTTGTGCTATTTCCTTTTTTCACCCTTCCCAGGTACCAATGTTTAAAGGTGTTACTGTGATTTCTTACAAACTTTATATTTTATTAATCATATTCTTACTTATTAAAATTATGATCTCGGTAATTTGGTATGACACTCATCGAAAACTTGCATAGATAAAACTTTAAAAAAATTCCCTGAGTCTGTTGTTATTAAGGAAAGAGTAAAACTGTTTAAATATTGCCTGTTTATTCTAACTCCCTTTTTTCGATCCTTAGGACTTATAGCAAAGGTGACAAGGATTGGTAAGTCATGGTGTACAGGCATAAGTCCTAAAAGGGCCTCAAAGTACTGATAGGCGATTAATTAATAGTTAGTTAGGCAGGACTGCTAGTTCAAGGTGTGAATGTCTTATGGGCCCAGGTGAGTATGGTAAATTTGAGCTAGTGGTCCCGTGCACACTCTATCAGTATACTTTTCTGGTAGCAGTAGTATGGTTAGGGTTTAGTTAAAAATAGGTAGTTAGTTGTGTATCGACTATTGAATATTGATTGTTTAATGATTTTATGTACTAACCAAAATCCGCTTGTGTTGTTAAATGCTGTCTGGAATATCCTGGGATAAAGAAAGCGGGTGGTAAATAAAAGCCACGCTGCTGTGAGGTTGCTTGCCTTGAGGAATAGGGGCGTAAAGTTAGGTAAGCACTAGTTAGGGATTATTTTTCTAGTATAAAAGTGATATGGCCGGGATGCCCGCCACCCCCTCCCAACACAATCCCCAAGGATGGGAGAAGTCGGACACAGGTTTGAACTTTTGGAAGGCGGGAGGGAGTCACCCTCCCGGCCGTATTTATTAAAATATGAAACAAAATGTAAAACATAAATAAAAGTTTCATTTTTCATAATTATGTACAATTTTACATTTATACATTTCGATGAAGACATGTTCTTTGGCTAACCTTAACAGATCTCTAATACAAAGGTTTCCTAGCTAACATCCTGCAAATGCATACATTCTAAATTAAAATTGTACATCCTAGCATTACGGGCCAACGGCGAGGTCTTAACCGGTGTCAGATCCCTACTACCAAAACTCTCGCCCTCACGGTGTGAGTGGCGCATGCGCAGAGGACTCTACCCTCGTTGCCAACTGTAACTTCCCTTGTAGTGGTGGGGGCCCCCTTTCCACTCGACGCCATCTTAAAGGTCGTCCGAGTTCCCGTGTGAGGTATCTGTAGGAAGGACAGCGTGGACTCCCCCCCATCCCCACACTCTCTATCCGCCGTCGCGGATATCCGGCCCCCGGGAAATTAGTAGGAGGGGCATCTAGCCGCCTCCCCCCCTGGGAGGGGCCTATGGCCGTCTCCCCCTAGGCGACCCATCCTTAGTGGGTGCCGCCTCCCCGTGGGAGGGGCCAATGGCCGCCTCCCCCCGGGCGCTCCCATCCATTCTGGGTGGCGCCCCCCTCTAGGGACCTTGAAATTACTGCTCACCGATCATGACCTTACCGCCCGACCAAAATAAATACGACAGTTGTTTACCTACTAAGGAAGAAAATTCTGACATTGTCTCGATGTGTCATCGACTGCTCGCTCCTACCAGGAAAAACATTATCCTACAGGCAGAAGTCACATCCTTATCTTAAATATTCCTTTATTTTTCTACAAAGGAAAAAAGGCCTATCTCAGCAAAACTTTATTTGAAAACAAACATTGCCATAAGGGGCTGGTGGGTGGGTCAAAATTGCTGCTTGTTCCGTCGAGGGCTCACGAGGAACGAGTGGGTGCAGCCTTCAGAGCACAGGAACAAGAGGACGCTTCTTCGGATTCCCGCTCTATTTATTCTTCTGCGGGAGGGCGTGTACCCTCCTCCGGTACGCCTACTGGGCGTGGTCTTCGGTGTAGGTGTCTAGGACAACCCCTCTTGGGCGGGAAAGGGCGCGCCCCAGCTACGCCGCTTCGGGCATACCAGCTGAGCCACGCCCCCCCGCCCAAAAATGGCTTCCCGGGGGGATCGGGGCACCCAACCATACGTTCGGGGGAACCGAGTGGTCGCCCCTTTCCATATGGCCGGGATGCCCGCCACCCCCTCCCAACACAATCCCCAAGGATGGGAGAAGTCGGACACAGGTTTGAACTTTTGGAAGGCGGGAGGGAGTCACCCTCCCGGCCGTATTTATTAAAATATGAAACAAAATTTAAAACATAAATAAAAGTTTCATTTTTCATAATTATGTATAATTTTACATTTATACATTCCGATGAAGACGTGTTCTTTGGCTAACCTTAACAGATCTCTAATACAAAGGTTTCCTAGATGAGTCTAACATCCTGCAAATGCATACATTCTAAATTAAAATTGTACATCCTAGCATTACGGGCCAACGGCAAGGTCTTAACCGGTGTCAGATCCCTACTACCAAAACTCTCGCCCTCACGGTGTGAGTGGCGCATGCGCAGAGGACTCTACCCTCGTTGCCAACTGTAACTTCCCTTGTCGTGGTGGGGGCCGCCTTTCCACTCGATGCCATCTTAAAGGTCGTCCGAGTTCCCGTGTGAGGTATCTGTAGGAAGGACAGCGTGGACTCCCCCCATCCCCACACTCTCTATCCGCCGTTGCGGATATCCGGCCCCCGGGAAATTAGTAGGAGGGGCATCTAGCCGCCTCCCCCCCCTGGGAGGGGCCTATGGCCGTCTCCCCCTAGGCGACCCATCCTTAGTGGGTGCCGCCTCCCCGTGGGAGGGGCCAATGGCCGCCTCCCCCCGGGCGCTCCCATCCATTCTGGGTGGCGCCCCCCTCTAGGGACCTTGAAATTACTGTTCACCGATCATGACCTTACCGCCCGACCAAAATAAATACGACAGTTGTTTACCTACTAAGGAAGAAAATTCTGACATCGTCTCGATGTGTCATCGACTGCTCGCTCCTACCAGGAAAAACATTATCCTACAGGCAGAAGTCACATCCTTATCTTAAACATTCCTTTATTTTTCTACAAAGGAAAAAAGGCCTATCTCAGCAAAACTTTATTTGAAAACAAACATTGCCATAAGGGGCTGGTGGGTGGGTCAAAATTGCTGCTTGTTCCGTCGAGGGCTCACGAGCAACGAGTGGGTGCAGCCTTCAGAGCACAGGAACAAGAGGACGCTTCTTCGGATTCCCGCTCTATTTATTCTTCTGCGGGAGGGCGTGTACCCTCCTCCGGTACGCCTACTGGGCGTGGTCTTCGGTGTAGGTGTCTAGGACAACCCCTCTTGGGCGGGAAAGGGCGCGCCCCAGCTATGCCGCTTCGGGCATACCAGCTGAGCCACGCCCCCGCCCAAAAATGGCTTCCCGGGGGGATCGGGGCACCCAACCATACGTTTGGGGGAACCGAGTGGTCGCCCCTTTCCATATGGCCGGGATGCCCGCCACCCCCTCCCAACACAATCCCCAAGGATGGGAGAAGTCGGACACAGGTTTGAACTTTTGGAAGGCGGGAGGGAGTCACCCTCCCGGCCGTATTTATTAAAATATGAAACAAAATTTAAAACATAAATACAAGTTTCATTTTTCATAATTATGTACAATTTTACATTTATACATTTCGATGAAGACATGTTCTTTGGCTAACCTTAACAGATCTCTAATACAAAGGTTTCCTAGACGAGTCTAACATCCTGCAAATGCATACATTCTAAATTAAAATTGTACATCCTAGCATTACGGGCCAACTGCAAGGTCTTAACCGGTGTCAGATCCCTACTACCAAAACTCTCGCCCTCACGGTGTGAGTGGCGCATGCGCAGAGGACTCTACCCTCGTTGCCAACTGTAACTTCCCTTGTCGTGGTGGGGGCCCCCTTTCCAGTCGACGCCATCTTAAAGGTCGTCCGAGTTCCCGTGTGAGGTATCTGTAGGAAGGACAGCGTGGACTCCCCCCCATCCCCACACTCTCTATCTGCCGTCGCGGATATCCGGCCCCCGGGAAATTAGTAGGAGGGGCATCTAGCCACCTCCCCCCCTGGGAGGGGCCTATGGCCGTCTCCCCCTAGGCGACCCATCCTTAGTGGGTGCCGCCTCCCCGTGGGAGGGGCCAATGGCCGCCTCCCCCCGGGCGCTCCCATCCATTCTGGGTGGCTCCCCCCTCTAGGGACCTTGAAATTACTGCTCACCGATCATGACCTTACCGCCACAGGCCGGATAGTTGACCGACTATCCGGCCCCCCCTACTCCTCCTAAAGGTCATGTATCCTCAAACCCCTTAGCCATGCTATGAAGTCTCCTATGAGTAAATCATTCCCCTCCCTGGACAGGTGAACCCCATCATTCAGATACATGAGATCACCCCGAATACACCCATGAGGAATGCTATGCAGCTGCGAAGAGCGAAGCAATTTACCAATTTTATTGTTAACCCTTTTCACCGAATGGTTCAGTGCTGACACCGAAATGCCCCCCCGCCATACCTTCCTGGGAATCATGCGGGACCAGGCAATCGTGCACCCCGGGATTCTTTTAGCCAACCAGCTAACAGCAGACAAAATTTGTTCAAACAACACTCGTCTACCCAGTGTCACCAAGTCATTGCCCCCCAGGTGTACTATGACTACAGATGGCTGTGACCTTTGCCGCCCTAAGAGACCCTCAAAAAATGATTCGAATTGGTCAAAACAGAGCCCCCTTTCCCATGGAAGGCCACTCTGTACCCGTGTTCCCCAGCTGCATGAGTCGCGTCACCTGCTTTGAATACGTCCCCGGCGCGCCTCACATATGAGTGGCCCACGACCCATACCACTCTCTCTCCAGTCAGTGATCCTTGACCGCTGGTCTCCTGGTGCCGGGTCGACTGCAAATTCCGCCCCGCATGACAGGCTCGCAAAACTGTAATTCAAACAATTGACAAGAAGCGTGAGTGCATGTCAATTGATCTTTACAACATGTGCAATCGCACATACCTTTTGAAGCAATTCGAGGACCATCGTCCCAACTTTTTCACTTCCTCCGCACTCTGACCCCCGGATTCAGCCTCAGTAGCAGCCCCTATCCTAAAGGAGTGGGTCCCAAAATCGCCCGGGTCCATGCCCGCAGCAGCGATTGTCAGTGCTAGCACCCTCTGGAACTGAAACCTCGTCAGTGGGGTGCCATCCTTGTGCCTTAGCAAACTCCCCCCCATGTAAACGCCCTTAGTGCCAGGTATTCCTCTATACACTTTATCGGGCACGTGGGGGACCCTCGCGCGCGCTGCACGACAATGCTATTTCCCATAGCCCCCTGGTCGGACTTGGACCTGGCTATCGAGACCACCATCGAATCACCCCTAATTTGGATGTGATCCCTGCACAAGCCTCCCTCAACGTCTGTCTTATTCCTTGCGACCAGTTCACTCACCCGCATAGCCCCATGGAATGCTAATGCGAAGGCTGCCCGGAACAGAACTGCTTCGAAATGGGAGGAGCACGTCTCGTCTAGTTTCGCTACGAGTAGAGACAACCTGTGCAAGCCAATCGGGCGCCTCGCATCCTGCTTGCGACCCTCGAGGCGCTGCCAGCCGCGAAGGGCCTTTTTAACTAAAAAGGAATCCGTTGGGTCTTTTATGCCATGTACATGCGCCATGAATGAAATGGCCACCCTATGCCTACTGGCCTTTGCCGCTGATCGGCCTTCTCTGTGCAGCGCTACCAGGAACCCCAGGAAGGATTCCTCCTGCCCCCAGCTCTGACTCCCTGTGGGACCCAAAAATGTGCAATAGGAACGAAACGCTCCTTCGTATGCCTTCCTTGTCCTGGGGGCTAAGCTCGCTGCCACGAGGTCTTGTAATCCGGGGCACCGATTAGCCATAGTGCTTCGGGGAATGGTGCCGCCACTAGGCCCGCTGTAGGTAGATAACCCCTGAACGCCTGCATATGTGAATGAGAGAGTGCATCAGCTGCATGATTCAGTATGCCTGGCACATGTTTCGCCCTGAACTGTACATTCAATTTCATGCAACGCAGCACAACTTCTTTTAACAATCTCAAGATCCATTTGCAGCGTGCTGCCTGTTGGTTAATGCATTCGACAACAGTCATATTATCAGACCAAAACACCACTGAGCGGTCCCTGAAGTCGTCAGGCCATGCCATCAGAGCAACCCAAATGGGGAACAACTCCAGGAACCCAATGTTACCTGTGAGGCCGCTGGAATGCCACCACATCGGCCATGTTTGAACCGACCATCGATTGCACAAGATGGCGCCGAATCCCACGGTCCCAGCTGAGTCAGTCCACAAACCTAGTTCTTCTGAAGGCGCTGGCGGCTTGTTCCACACGACTCAACCGTTGAAGTCCGCCAGAAATGCCAACCAAATGCGCATATCCTGGTGAACCTCTGCCGACAGTCTCGTACGGTGGTGCCCCTCTTTGAGACCAACCATAGCTTGTGCAATAGAGCGTGAGAAGGGGCGGGCCATTGGTATCACCCTCAAAGCAAAGTTAAGCTGACCCACCGTTTGTTGTAACTGGTGTAGGGTCACCTTCTCCCTGCCCAGGCATTGCGTTAAGGCAGCCCTAAACTTGGCCACTTTTTCCGTCGGTAAGCGGAAACATCCCTCCACCGAATCGAGCTCAATTCCCAGAAACTCCAGTGAAGTAGATGGTCCAACCATCTTACCTGGTGCCAATGGGACTCCAAACTCCCTCATGAGGATGCAGAAGTCATGCAGCGCCTGCGCACATTTCGTATCGCCGGCTGCTCCTAAGAACAGGAAGTCATCAAGGTAATGCATAACATGCCTATGCCCTGTGGCCTCGGTAAATGCCCACTCCAAAAAACAGCTGAACATTTCAAAATAGGCACAAGAAATGGAGCAACCCATAGGCATGCATTTATCCATGAAATAACTCCCTTGAAATGCAAAACCTAGCAAGCGCTGATCCTGTGGGTGTACCGGGAGCAACCGGAACGCCAATTCGATATCTGATTTCGCCATCAGCGCCCCGGGGGCCCACGCGATTTAACATGACCACTGCATCATCGAATGATGCATACCGCACTGAACAAACTTCTGGGTCAATGGCCTCGTTCACCGAGGAACCCCTTGGAGCAGACAGGTTATGAATAAGTCTAAACTACCCTGGGTCTTTCTTCGGGACAACCCCTAACGGGGAACAGATGAACTCCGCCACCGGCGGGCGATGGAAAGGCCCTGCCACTCGCCCTAAGTTGACTTCTGTTGCAATTTTTCTCTCTGCCACGCTTGGGTTGTGCTGTACCGATAACTGGTTTTTACAAAAGGAGTCCCCCCCGAAAATCCCCCGCCGGGATGTGGAAGCCGTGTAAGAATCCCTTCCTCAACACCCCAGCGGATACATGATCAGGGTATTTGTTCAACCAAGGAGTCATAGCCATGAGATCAACGGGTGTAGGCAATCGGTGACAACGTTCTGACTCACTCCTGCTTGGACCCTCCTTTTCTTCCCGTCCCGCTATTTTTAGATCTACATGAACTCTCCGGGTGTGAGGAATCTCCACAGCCCGCACACACATGCTTGAACCTACATGTTCCCTGCGGTCTGTTACAGTTGCCTCGATTGAAGCCCCAACAGACCCCCCGCTTGCCGCCATTCCCGCCGGTTTTCGGCTGGTAATCCCCACCGGCGCCCGCTCGAAAGGGCACCGCGGGCTTTTGGCGGACGACCCCTGACCCACTCCCGCCCGGCGAGGATGTACCCGCCGCCCCTGGCAGGAGCTGCTTGTGCCATGACACCGAGTCAAGGCAATCCCATGTTAGAGAAGCATCATATTCTTTCGCTATCCGGAATTTCATGTCATAACCTTTCCATTCCTCCCCCTCATACATTGCATAAAAATCCATAATACGATTTTGATATCAAGACAATTCAGTCAACACCTCGGGTTTACGTTCCCCCATAACTGCAGTAAATATAGAAAAGGCCTTAACACAGTTCGTCACTGTCTCATCCACCCTGAATTCCGCCATCTTGGCGCGCCAGACGCTCAGGTGCCACAAATCTTTCTGGGTTTTAGCATATTCCATCTTGCGATGGTCAGTTAATAATGAAAATATGTTGACATATTTGTCTCCCCATATTAACTCTTTTGTGGCCATAGGGATGTGCTGTGCCACCTTCTCCCGCCTTGAGGGTAATGAACCCTCCCCTGCCATTGGCAAAGCGAGCTTACCCTGTTCGGCCGTTGTTCCCGCCATTTTCTCGTGACCAACTGCAGGTCCCACCGGTGCCACCTGTGGGGAAATAAGAGGAAGATTCGCCTTTGCGGCATCTCTCGACTGCCGCAATTGCTCGATTAGTCGCTTGGCCTCTTCGGCCGTGTCTCCAGGTGCCACTGCACCCCCTGCCTTCTTATTGAGCCATGCTGCCAACTGGGTGGCCAATTCTGGAGGCATATCCTCCTCATTAGCGGGAGTAATCACAACCGGGATCGGCTGACCTATATCTGGGTTTGGTGCCGGGTTGTCTGCCGACCCGAGGGGGGCGACTGGGGGTACCTCTGGAACAGGGACCTCCCCCGAAAACGCCCTCTTCTTGACCCGTTTCCCTCTACCCTCGGGGACGACTCCCGGCAAGGCCGGGCCTATTACCTTCTTAGGATGACCAGGGTTGCTCAGCGCAGCCAGCTGTTTCTTGACCTCCGCCAAACCTCTACCGATCGATTGGACTTGTCCGAGTTTTCGGTCCATGCAAGCCATCCGGTTCGACAATAGGCGCAACACCTTGTCCTGCTCGGAACCCTTTCCTGCTTTCTTGCCAGCCATGGTTTTGAGTATTCCGCTCTTAGTCGACGACGAGGACCTGGACTCTCCGAACTCCAAGTAACAGATACAACAAGATTACAAGTTCTCAAAATTGCTGCTTGTTCCGTCGAGGGCTCACGAGCAACGAGTGGGTGCAGCCTTCAGAGCACAGGAACAAGAGGACGCTTCTTCGGATTCCCGCTCTATTTATTCTTCTGCGGGAGGGCGTGTACCCTCCTCCGGTACGCCTACTGGGCGTGGTCTTCGGTGTAGGTGTCTAGGACAACCCCTCTTGGGCGGGAAAGGGCGTGCCCCAGCTACGCCGTTTCGGGCATACCAGCTGAGCCACGCCCCCCCGCCCAAAAATGGCTTCCCGGGGGGATCGGGGCACCCAACCATACGTTCGGGGGGACCGAGTGGTCGCCCCTTTCCAGAGTGATTGGTAGCAAAAGAGTTCGCTGGTGAAACTTTGGTCTTATATCACCTAGAAAGGCTAATTCTGAAGGAGTAGCAGGTTCTTTTTGCTTAAGTGAAGAGTAAACGGAAAGTTGATTTACTCACAGTATATGTAGGGTAGATGGAAAAAGGTTTATTTGTTGTGAAATAAATTACCTTTTCTTTGAATTTAGTCAATCAGACACAGTAGCGAATGTTGTCAATTAATGAAATGTATAATTGAATTGTAACAGAAATTGAATTATCGTAAAAGGAGGGTGTCAGTCGCGGGTGCCGCACTGATGTCATAGAGAGCCGCAGTGGGATTGGTAGAAACAGCGGGTGTGTAACCGTGAGAAAGTTGTAATGGAGGGGTGAGTGCAAAGAGTGCAATTCACGTCACAAGAAAAGCAGCGCAATCATTGGTTATGGCTGCTTGTAAGTTTAAACCTCATTGGTCATTAAATTAAGAAACGAGCTGGTATTTCTGCAAAGTAAACAAGCAAAATTAATTGAATTTACTGAAGTTTCATACAAAATTAAATAGGTATATGTGGCATTTAACAATTGCAAGAAATCGTCTTTAGGTTTTGCCCAAGAAAGGGATATTAGAGGAAGACCATATAACATGTACGAGAGATAAGAACAATGTAATTTACGCAGAAAATCAAGAATTACTTTAAAAAAGATAAACCAGTGAAAACGAGAGAAGGAATTATCATTCCACCACCAAAAACGCCTGCATCATACATGATGGTAGAAAGAGGCTATCACACTTGTGTGTGGTTAGAAAATTGGATAGAATATACCAAAGATGATGGCATATTAGCATTTCCAGAACATGGTACATTTAATGGTAGAATATTACACAATTTGCAAACTCGCATGAATGAATTAGACCCAAGGCCAAGATTAACGCAATATGAAGCCATAGAAGAGTGGGAGACAGAGGCTTTTGAATGAGATAGATCTCGCGGGGATAGAAGCTTTAGCAGATTTTACCCCTGATTTCCAAAAGATACTCGAGATAATCAAATGAAATAGTGGAGACAGTCCATGTTAGTAGAGGGATTATATCCTGTTTTTACCACAAAAGAACCAACTGGAAGGAAAGAAAACTAGACATTTAATGACTGTTGGTGGTGATTCGGATGACAATTATTTAAATGATTTTTCAATGAAAAATCCGCCACCTAACCAAGAAGAAACTCATAGAGTGCTCCATTTTTACAACCACCTTTAGTTCCACAGATTATACATAAAACCTCATTAGAAAAAGTACTCCAAGAAAGAGAAAAGGAAGCCTTGAACAAACAGCGTAGTGAGTTAGTTGAGAAAATTTCCCTCTTAAATACAAGTCCTGAAGCCCTGACAATACCTGTAACTATAGGTCCCATAGTTCCTTTATCTGGAGATAAGCAAGGATGTCCTAAAGCTCCCGTTCTAGCTCACCCGTGGTACAGCCCAGGAAAGAAACCTTAATAGTTGATGATCAAGCAAGCGAATGCTAGTCAGAAATTTCCCTAATGCATTTGCCTATACGAGAACCAGTAAGTGACTCAATCAGAAGAATTACTCCCCGATGTTCAAAAGAAGTGCAGATTGAGACACCCTCAGGAGTGAGTAGTGCAACTGTACTAAGCCCTGAAGAATTAGATGGATGGACCCGAGACATAGAAAAGCCAAAATCACAGCCAAAGGTACTGGACATATTCAAATTGAGGGTAGAATTAGAAGAAATGGTAGCAGGAAATGTGGGATTGGACAGACTAAATTCCTTCAATGAAGATGAATTGTTGTTTATAAGCAGAAGTATTACTCGAAATACAAAAAGATACCATGAAAAGTTAATGAATTTGGCTTTGGAAAAGGGAATTGACATTGGTAAATTAAAGGTATTGCAGAAACCGTATAGAGCTGAATTTTCTTACAAAGATTTGGAAAACATGAATGTATTAGGACGTAAATTGCAGATAAAGGTATTGTTGTCATTGTTGCAAAAATGGGGAGATCTAGACAAATGGAGAACTAGATGGACAAAGAAAAAGGAAGAGGCACAGGCAAATAAAACCTCTTCTGAGTACTTACTAAAACAAGCAGAAAAAGTAGAAAGGTTGTGTCCTATGAGAGAAGTGCCAGGAGGAGGTTACGTACATGTTCCATTGTCCCGAAAGGATATTTGATCATTTACTAATGACTTCCCGAAGCTTAGAGAAAAACCTGTAGAATAGTATTGTCAAGTTGAAAGGTTTGTGAAAGTGTTGAAAGTACTGTTAAAAGATTTAGATGGGTTATTTGAGATTGTTGTTCCAGCTGATTTGTGGACCGAGTCTAAAATTACCGTAGATTGGCCAAATGATGAATACCCTAGAGATCCTAAAACAGGAGCCCCATCAGAAGATGGTATGAAAAAGTATAATCAGGTGATAACTTACTTAAAAGGGGAAATTCCTCCAAAAGAAACCGATTGGACTAAAATAGACAGAACCACCCAAAATAGAGATGAATCTGTACATGTATATTATGAATGCCTCTTGCAGGTATTTAAACAGTACAGTGAACTAGAAAACATCGATAGTAAGGACATGACACATTTTATTCATCGTTTTGTGTCTGGACTAAAACCTGAAATCTCCCAAACAATTAAGGAACATAAACTGTGCTGGAAAGCAAAGCCTGGCGACGAAATTCTTAAGTATGCAAAATACTGTGAGGAAGAAATTGATAATAAACAAAAGAAATTAGAAAAAAAAGCAATGTGGGCTCAAGTTAAAATGGCAGAACAACAGGAACTTCAATTAAGTCAGCAAGCAAATAATTAGAAAAGAGGGAATGGCCAAGGTGAAGGAAGTGTAGGTAAACCAAGAGGGAAGATGAATAAAGAAGAGGCAAAGAAAAAGTTTCCTTGTCATGGGTGCGGAAAATTGGGGCATTGGAGAAACAAGTGAAATTTAATACAGAATAATAATGTCCAAAATCAAAATTTAAATCGACAGACGCAGAATGAGGTGTCAATGAGACAGCCGCAACAGGTAATACAGAATCAGTTACCTCAAGCCCCTATGCCAGATTTTGTGAGTTAACCCAAATACAGTGTGGACACCGAATTTCGGGAGGGAAGTGGTAAGAAAAATATGCTAACACCACAGTTTCTTTTACAGGATACATTTTTTGAAGACGAGACAAATTGATGGTGCCTGAGAGGGGGGGAAGAGCATTGCGTACTTGGCGCATCCTTACCGGTAGATCAGTCAGGTCCTTACATTGAAGGGAAAGTGGAGGGAAATGATGTTACCTTTTTTTTGGACACTGGTGCTACCCGTTCTACTGTGAGAACAGCAGACTTCCCAAACCTACTCCTCTCGTAAGAAGCGATCCAAGTAGTGGGCGTTTCTATTAAACAAATCAGGACCCCTGTCACAGAACCAATGGAAGTCTGTATCAGTAACTTCAGAGAAATGCACTAATTCGTAGTGTGTGATTCCAGCCCTTTAAACTTGTTAGGAAGGGATCTATTGTGCAAGATGAATGGCACAATCTTTTGCACACCCAATGGTGTTGAAATTCTGACTCCAGATGAAGATGGAGTGTACACAATTATGCCAGCTAGACAAGAAACAGAAGTTAAAAAGATATGCATAGAAGATTTACCCGGAGAACTGAAAACCTTTGTTAATCCTGATATATGGGATTTTACTGGAAAAGAGGTAGGTTTGCTGGCAGATGTCGCTCCCATAAAGGTGACAGTGAAGGAAGGTGCAGTTTACCCAAACACTCGACAGTACAAAATGAGTCCCGAAATAAAGGCAGGAGTTGCAAAAGAAATAGAGCGATTGCTTGAACAAGGCATTCTAGAAGAGATAATGAGCAGTCCTTGTAATTCACCTAGAATTGGCATAAAGAAACCAAACGGAAAGTACAGGGTGGTTCAAGATCTCCGAAAGCTTAATAAAATTGTCGTCCCATGTTGCCCAGTAATACCAAATCCAGCTGTGATTCTGTATCAAATACCATGGGGAGCAGGATGGTTCACTGTAATTGATTTATGCCATGCCTTCTTTTGCATCCCATTTCATCCAGATAGCAAGTTTTTATTTTCGTTCAAATTTGATGATCCTGTTTACGTTTGGAATCATGTTCCACAAGGGTACACGGAAATTCCATCCATTTTTAATCAGATTTTGAAAAAGTGCCTTGAATCACTGGTGCTGCCCGGACAATCTGTCCTGGTGCAGTATATCGATGACCTATTGTTGGCATCAAGAACCTGAAATGACTGTGTGATCGATTCCATTGCATTATTGAACCACTAAGCAAAAGGTGGACACAAGGTGTCCCCAGAGAAATTGCAATACTGCACAACCTCAGTCAAGTAGCTGGGACACCAGATAGAAAGAGGAGTCAGAAGAGTGACACCTGAAAGAAACCAAATAATCCAAAACATGAAACTACCGCAAACTCAGAAAGAAATCAGAAGGTTTCTTGGAGTTGTAGGTTACTGCAGGCAGTGGATTGTGGGATTTGCAGTGCTGGCTAAACCATTGATTCAGATGACAAAGAAATTAGCAAAAGACACAGTCGAGTGGGACTATGAAAGTATGACTGCTTTCTTAAAATTGTGTCACAGTCTATGTGAAGTTCTAGCATTAGGGATGCCTGACTATTCAAAAGAGTATGCACTATTTTGTGACACAAGAGACAATTGTGCTCTTTCAATCCTAACTCAGACCCATGGATTAATGCAACGTCCTGTGGCATATTTTTCTGCCACATTGGACCCAGTGGCATCTGCACTGCCAGGTTGTCTGAAAGCAGTAGCTCCAAAATGCATGAGTCTAGAACAAAGTGAATCCATTGTCATGGGATTATGTTAACAAGAACACGTACTCAGCACTTGACACCTAGTCGGATGACTAAATATGAAAGAATTATCCTTGGTTCAGAAAATGTGACAATAGTGAGATGCACTATTTTAAATCCAGCGACCTTATTGCCAGACTCCCACTTTGAGGAAGTAAGAGAGGAAGTCGAACATGATTGTATCGACTTAACTGAATTTAGTACTAAACCCCGTGCAGACATACAGGAAGAACCTTTAAAAGACCCAGAGCATGTGCTATTTGTAGATGGCTCATGTATGCGCCATGAGGAAGGAGGACTAAGTGCTGCTTATGCTGTGTGTACATTATCTAATATAATCGAAGCATCCTATTTACCAGGAGTCAAGTCTGCACAAGTAGCCGAATTGATTGCTTTAATAAAAGCGTGTAAAATTGAGAAATATTGGAGAGTAGCCATTTACACTGATAGTCAGTATGGTTACGGGGTTGTGCATGACTTTGGCCAGCTATGGATGCAAAGGGAGTTCATGACTTCTTCTGGAACCCCCATTAAAAATGGACAATTTGTAAAAGAATTACTTGAAGCAATTCAATAGCCGAAAGAATTGGCCACGGTCAAGTGCGCTGCTCACCAATCTGGAAATGACAAAGTGACAGCCGGTAACCACTATGCTGACCAAGTGGCCCAACATTGTGCCAAATATAAAATGGCAGTAAACAAGAAAATTGAAGCATGTGGAAACAGCTGCCAGCTTATGTTACTGAGAGGTGTAAATACATGGGAGGAAGTGAAAGGTTTACAAGATGAAGCAGAGCCCAATGAAAAGGAAGACTGGCAGAAAATAGGATGTCAGGCAAGACCTGAAGATAGGGTAATAGTTTACCTAGATGGGAGACCAGTGTTACCTGACTGCATGCTTGCACCAATGGCTAGAATGTACCATGGGGACACACACATAGGGAGAGATGCGATGATCCATTTGTTCACACAGGATTGGTTCAATGTAAAACTTAGGAACATAGCAGAGAGTCTTTGCCAGAGATGCTTAACATGTCAGCAAATGAACCCTGGTAAGAAAACTGTGGTTTCCCCAGGAAAATTGGGAAAGCAGAAGGCTCTTTTATAAGACTAAAAATTGACTTCATTCAGTTACCTGCTGTTCGAGGATTAAAGTATGTATTGGTCATTGTCTGCCTATTTTCAAAATGGGTGGAAGCATACCCTACCCGCAGGAATGACAGCTTAACTGTAGCCAAACTCTTTTTAAGAGAGCTCATTCCTAGGTTCGGTTTTCCAGTAACGATTGAGTCAGACCGAGGAAGACATTTTAATAATGAAATTATTGGTCTAATCTGTGAAGCATTCAAAATTGAGCAAAAGCTGCACTGTGCATACCGCCCAGAGGGTTCTGGAGTGGTAGAACAATTGAATGGCACCATTAAATCAAGATTGGGGAAGATGTGTGAATCTACCCAGTTAGAATGGCCTGATGCTTTACCTCTTGTCCTGATGGGACTCAGAAGCATTCCAGACAAGAAAACGGGCTTGAGTTCCCATGAAATACTCATGGGAAGGCCAATGGGGCAAGCATGTGTACCAGGACATCAGCTGTTACCTATATCTGATGATTTAGTGTTGGAGTACTGAAAGAGTTGGCTGACCAAGTGTGTTCTATCTCTCACCAGGTTGGGGAAGACGCTGAAGCCAGACATTCAACTTTAGCACATGATTTGAACCATGGAGATTGGGTAGTGATAAAAAATCACACCCAGGAATCTTGCACCAAGGTGGGGAGAGCCACATCAAGTGATATTGGTAACCACCACAGCTGTAAAGTGCAAGGGAATCCCCAACTGGATCCATGCAAGCCACACTAAAATGATACCAGAGCCTGACGAAGTTGAGGCTGAAGGTTGTGCAGCTGAAGGGTCTCAATAAGTTGATCCTGAAGTAGTTGACGAAGAACAACCGAGCACCAGTCAGGATAAATGGATCCCAGTGGTTGACATACCTAAAATCAGAATAAGAACGAGAAGCCACACATATTTAGATAGTCAGACTGATAGTGAGGATGAGACAGGAATAGAAGAACATACTCAGATTACAGAAATCCAAGCTAATGGTAATCGTGAGGAGGACCAGATAAGGAAAGAACAATATATTCAGACCAACGAAACCCCCACCAGAACACCTCTGTCTGAGGAGGGACAGATAGGTACTAGACAAAACACACAGGAAGAAGACTGCAAGACCTGTGCAGGAGCAGACAGGATTAGCAAAACGGGTTCAGGGCGAAAAAAAACTCCAGGCCCAACAAATTCATACCTAAATCAGGTCAGACTAGTCTAGAAGAACCCATCCAGGCAGGTCAACAGTAATAAGCCCTGGACAAGGTCAGTTAGAGAGGATACCTGAAGTTGACGAAAATCAAGTTGTGCCACAACTTAAAGAAAACAAAAGAACATTCGAGGAATTAGAAAGCACAGTGCCAGCTAAAAGACTTAGAAAAGGCGATAAATGGCCTGGTTTTGTTAAAAGACTGAAATAGTCACAATAGATGAAGAACCTGAACAGGTGGACGAAGTAACAAGTCCAACTGAACCCTCTACAAGCAATCAAAGAAGAAGTCCACACCTGAAAAAGCTGAAAAATAAATGTAATGGCCCTGAATGGACTTACGTCATCCTTGAAGAGTTAGAGAATCTGGAAATCAGTGATGAAATTGATGAAGAATTGATTGCTGATCAATACCATGAAGAAGTGAGGTTAATTTGAGATAAGATCACAGGTGTATTCTGTGTAAAATTTTAAAGAGGGGTTAAGCCTCCAAGTCCTTAGTCAAAATGGCTGATAAAAGAGTTACTGGAAACTCGAAAAGTTGTATAAGGACATGCTGTAGAATATGCGTATGTAGTATATTGATAGTGTTCATAGTATGGCTAGGACTGACAATAGCAATACCTTACTTGATGGCTGCTAAACAGAATGACACTAGTATACACGGAAAGATAGCGCATCGCAAACAAGATAGAGTAGACTTAGAAGCACCAGATGAGATAGAATTACATCACTTTAGAAATAGAAATGAAACAGAGATGAATGTATTTGCTAATGTGTTAGTACACTATGTAGCAAGAATGCAAATCAGTGATTGTTATGTATGTATGAAACTACCAGCATATGTAGCTGAAAGTGTTACCTACCACCATTTACCCCTGACCTATGGTATTTCCTGTAGCATAGTAAGTAGTCTGTTTTATAAAACTGGAAGGTTACAGTGTTCCTATTCTAACATAGATGTCATTGTCTCTGAAATCTCTATCAGTAGAAGAATGAATCCTGTCCTTAGTGGTAAAGTCTCACAATTTATGGGTGAATATTTTCTAACAATGAAAGCAATAGATATAGCTGAGGCACACAAAGACAATTTAACTTGCAGATTACACGAAGAGGAAAATATATTTTTAAATTTAGTGGAGAAAGGGACACAGGATTACCATAGAAAAGCCACTGAACTGAAACCCCAGATACCCAAATGGGCTGAAAGGGAGGAATGTATGGCAACTGGCAAGGCTCATGCTGCTATGTCTCTGGATTTTGAAAAGATGGGGAAAATCTGTCTCCATAGAAAGAAAACTGAGTATAACAATGTATTTATTGGTTCCATTAAATGTGAACACAATTTCCTCATAATTGGGGGTTGAGGACCAAAAACGGGGAACTGATCCAGTATTTCCTGGAGTCTTTTATATTTGTGGGAACAAAGATTACTTCAAGCTGCCTGATCGTTGGTATGGGAGTTGCTATTTCGGAATAGTAGTCCCGAAAGTATACCATGTGAAAAGAATCACTTGAAACAATGAACACGAAAATGAACCAACACGTTATTAAACAGCTAGTTTTGTAGAAATTGGAGGCAATATATTTAGTGCATTTATACCTTCAGTGGGAGTAATTCTAAACACTCAAAGAATTAGTAAATTGTCTACAGTGGTGGATCGTATATCGACTGAAACTGCTGGAGGATTTCTACTGATCAATACCGAATTGGTTGCAATCGGATCGATGGTTTTACAAAATTGACTTGCTCCTGACATATTATTGGCAAAAAAGGAAAAAAGGGCAGAGCCTGTAGAATGTTGAAGGCGCAACATTGTTGCACTTACATAGCTGATAAAAGTGTTAAAATTGGAAGGTATGTAATAAACATTACTCATTTGGAAGAAGAACTGGAAACCTGGAGGTTGATAGTGCATGGAAGAGACTAACTGATGGTCTCCCCTCTGTTGGTAACTGGATTTCTAATTTAGATAGAAGTATTGTAGATAAAGTACTGATGCCAATAATGGGTATATCACTAATAATTTTGGTGAAAATGGTTTGGTGCAAATGCTGTAGAAATAGAAAAAGGTATACACTGAATGAGAAACAGAAGAAAATTAGATGAAATTCAAATGGAAGAACTAAAGGGGGACATATATATAAGAATGAAAGTGTACCAGAGTAAAGGTGAAAAGAAAATTCCCCAAGTAATTGAAGAAGTTGAAATGGGAGAGTGTTAAAGTTGGAATCGGTTCCTTAATTTGTGATGATATAAAATATCATCAAAGAGGGGATTGATGGAGCAAGGTTTCATATGTACAGAAACTTGCTTGGACTCAGTCCTCTCGAAATATCCTCTAATTAATTAATCAACATGTTTTGTCTTACTAATAATTGCATTTACACGACATTCTAGTAAGCTGGGTAAGCTTGCATATGTGCTTTTACTAACATTAACCCGAGTGTCTTAAAATGGCCTGCGAAAAACGCAGTAAACTTTCTGCCCATTCGTCTGTCACATCTACGTGGCATGACGTATCATTTGCTTGGTGGGAATTTCTTGCTTCTGCACACTAGTGCCAGAAATGGCAGCTTCAAACCTCACATGCTAAAGCTTATGCTGCTGCTTGTACTAAACGTGTTTGTTCTGCTTAACTATTAATGCAAAAGTTAAACTAAAGTTATGGGTTTAGAGTAGAGATAAGTGGTATACAGTGCATTCATTTATTTTTGTCTTCTAATGTGTCCTTCTTTGACTTTATTATTAGCTCATATTTGGGCCTGAGGGGTGACTTAAAAATGCCATTTTGAAAATGCACTGCGCATGTGCTGGGAGAAATGAGAGACCTCGAGCTGTGGCATTGAAACCACGACAGGCATTGTCTTACCCGCGATGCGGTTGAGAACCTCACCCCATGACCTTGGAAAAGGAAGACAACTTGCAAAATATTATAACTTTGTATGCTAAAATGAAATAAATATTGGTGGGCGGAATAAAATCGTAGGAAAATAAATTATGGGTGGGAACTTGATCAATTCATGTCAATTGAAATGATCTCATCTTAGTATGGTGTGATGACCTCTCCTCGTCTTTCCAAACAACCACTGAAGGGGAACACATAGATTTGCAACATTTAGGGCTGGTACATTGCCCTCAAAATGGTATAATTAAGGTAGGTTTAGATCGAGAAATTGTCCGACTTGTCCGAGTAGCTAACCTGTCACTGACCCAATGCATTCTATAGGAGATCGAGAGCAGAGGTGCTGGCGGAGCACTCTGTCAGAAAAATCAAGCTGTTGGGGGAAATTATCGATTACCCATTTGGGGTACTAATTGGCTTGCTGAGAGAGAGGGGTGTGACGCTGGCATTGCACTTAGCGGAGGTTACCTGTCCTGAACTGCACCTGATTAGTCGGGAGCCTGGTCCTTATTTGCTCCACCCCTTGGCCAGGATTGGTCCTTGCACCATTCTAGGTAAATATAATCCATGTAGTATGTCCTTGTGCTATTTCCCTTTCTCACCCTTTCCAGGCACCAATGTTTAAAGGTGTTACTGTGATTTCTTACCAACTTTATATTTTATTAATCATATTCTTACTTATGAAAATTATGATCTCTGTAATTTGATATAAGACTCACCGAAAACTTGCATAGATAAAACTTTTAAACATTTCCCGTGAGTCTGTGGTTATTAAGGAAAGGGTAAAACTGTTTAAATATTGCCTGTTTATTCTAACTCCCTTTTTTCTATCCCTAGGACTTATAGCAAAGGTGACAAGGATTGGTAAGTCATGGCGGCTAATTAATAATTAGTTAGGCAGGACTGCTAGTTCAAGGTGTGAATGTCTTATGGGCCCAGGTGAGTATGGTAAATTTGAGCTAGTGGTCCCGTGCGCGGTCTATCACTCCCACAGTTTGACTAATGAGTTTGAGTTGCTCGTCAGTGATGCTTAGATCTGGGACACCTTACAATTTAAGTACTATGGTGTATTTCTGATTTCCAAAGGTCTAATCGGGAAAATCAAAAAATGCATTCGGGGAATGCTTAAGCTGAAGGAATCTACAGAGTTGGAAGGTTTTGAGATGGTATATGGGACGCATGTTGGCAAAATATATGACAATCCAGGAGAGACCAGGTAAATCATAGTAGAAATAGCAAAGAGATATCAACTCTTACATCCCTCAAGCCTCAAGCTGTAATTGAACCCCGCCCCAACCTATAGATGCATTTATTTAGGTGGCCATTCTGTACATTCTTTTTCCTTAAGTGCTGCAACGCATAGGGTTAAAAAGACTGTGTGGCCAGTGAATGTCTCATAGGCGGCTGACCATCATAAAGCGAATGTAAAGGGCTTGTATCCCCAACAGGCCAAAACTCCAGAGCAAACTGCAAGGTCGTCTCTAGGTTTGAACAATCATGCACTCTGTACTTAGTGTTCATTCTTGGGTTGCAAATGCCCTAGCTTAGTTAAATTCAATGTTTCATAACTAGTAAACCCTGTCTCTGAATGTCATTGGAGATTTGGTGACCGTTCTAGCCCTTTACTAAAAGTTGTCACTTCTATGACATAATGTAAAGGTCCAAAATATTTTCATACAAAGATGTGGACTTTAAAGACTTACAATGCAAACTACAAACATGTGGAGGTAAAAAATAGTGGAAACCAAATTTGTCTGGAGCACACAATCATATGAAAGTATTATATTTTTGATTTAGAAAGGTACAATATGTTTTTATTTTAATATAAGATTAAAATCACATTACCACCTAAAATGGAATATCCTAACATTCAGTGTACATAGAATAAACCCAATACAAAGTACAATAACTGTCACATTGAGTTCAGGAAGCAATTTTCAACACAGAGAACGAAATGCAACAGAAACAGGGTGTCGTAAAGTTTTTCCAGTAACACACTGCCGGCGTGTTACATGTAGGGCTTTATAATATTTTGTGATTGCAATGAGAACAACCAATACAGCTAACTCGTGTTTCGGGAGGATGACTTCTTCATTGACATGTAATTACTGTATATATATATTGTCTAATCATGCCAATTTGCACTGTGATGACTGATAAAAAAAGGACCCACAACCAAAATCATACCCAAAAGTGCACAGAAAAAACAGACAAAGAGACACAGTGAGAGGAAGGCATTTTGTTTTGCAATTGTGTCCTGAGATGCTAAAAATAAATACTGTCAACCCAGAATGAACCCGTATCCGAAGACAGTAAAGAGCAGAACCCAATGTAGCAGTGTTTGACCATCCCAAATCACACTGCTCCAACAAAGGCAAACACTTAAAAGGCCCATAATAAGGACAAACTGTTAAAGGTACAAACTTAGAGCTGGAGTGAATTCTGGGATGTTGTGGAACTGGCTGATGTCTTTATGACACGTGATAACTCACTATAAAGAGGGAATATCAAACTCATTAAAACCACCACTAAGGAATCCTGAATGAAAACTCCAATCTGAGATTAAAATGTTTTTACTAATTGCCACAACATATCACCAAACTATAAAGCATAAGGTCCCAGTCTATATTCTAATGTCACGTTGTATGTTTGCTCCTCCAAGTATCTAGATGGTGGACATAGAAAATGTCTAAATAAAAGAAGAAACTTTGTTATAACACAGAATATGTGTGAGGAGATGTCAACAAATATAATGTGAGGATACAGTATTGCCCCAGTAAGACTGACTAGCAAGAAAAAAAGGCCAACAAACTCATACAAGGTGGACACCAAGTATTGTGTACATAAGCCAAAGTATTGAATTCCACAGCGCGTGTTACAGTGCAAAGTGCCGTAATGTCACACCAAAGTATGCATCCTGGAACTGTAAAAAAAAAAAAAAAAGAATATATATATTTATATAAATATATATATATATATATATATATATATATATATATATATATATATATATATATATATATATACACTAATCAACAAATCAACAAATAGACAAAACTGTTGCTGAGCTCTACAATGGTTTCTAGCCCCCCTTGTATATCCGTTCAGTCTAGGGATGTCACTGAATTGTTTGTGTGCTTAGTGGTGGGCCAAACGTCATTAACAATGTCAAGTCTGCCAAAGATAATGGCCAACACTATTTTGACCAGAAAAAAAATTGAGAAAACTATTTCTATAAACAAATCTGTTTATGCAGACTACGTCTCACATAAGGGCGTGTCCATAAGGTAGAGGCGTGAGCAAGACCACCCACTAGAACAAATCAAGGTTCAAGGAGAGCCATGGTTTATGAACAAACACCCAAGCAGAAAAAAACTGGTCAGTCTTACTTAGGGCATTATGGTTTCCTCACATAGTATTTGTTTGTTGATATCTCCTCGCACATATGCTGTGTTGTAACAAAATGTCTTCTTTTCTGAAAAGCGCAATGGTACTGGTGTTGGTGTGCACTGCTTGAGGGATCATTTACACTGCTTTTCCTTGCAAATGTTGTACCAGTACGAAAGCTCTTTTGTCATCACCTTCCACATTGCACAAGAGAAACATGTGGCTGACGCCTATTATGGGCTGTTTCTGTGGTGAGCTACTTACTTCCTGCTCCAAAGGGAGCAGAGGCTAATGCACAAACTGTGTGTTGTTTTTTGGCCAGACAAGTGCTACAATGAAACTATGTTTCCTCTCTGCCTCCATATGAAACTAAAAATCTATCTGAGTGGCTGGCGAAAATGTGCGCAAATTTGTAGATCGTGCTCATTTATTTGAGGACATTGACCTTGAGATAGATTTAGCTGTCTTACCAGCATCATGGTTTCCATATAATCATAATACAAATACACACACACACACATATACATATGACCTACTGGTGGTTGCCAGTAGGTAGTTATACTTAGGGCATAATTTCCCAAGGAAAAGCATTTTTTGTTTTGCTAATACCTTTGGCGCCGTCTGATGAATCATCTCAAAATCTTTAAAACTAGTTTGCCATTCACTTCATCTGCAGTCTTGAAAGTTCCAGTTTGATCCGTTACGAGGAGGCTGAAGAAAAGGAGGGGTCCCAAAACCCATTTTCCCCATGCATTTTGCCATACAAATTTTGAAGATGACTACAGCTTGAACCGCTGGACAAAATTACACCAAACTTAACAGAAAGTTATCTCTTGGTTCAGATAGAGCCCTTTTATGATTTGGTGTAAATCTGTTCAGTAGTTTTGAGATATTAATGGAAAAACACATTTCCATACCTAGGCTGTGAATCCCTCATGAATAGTTTGTGATGCTTCATAAAGCCACTTGGCAACAGCAAAGATGCGATTGGCTGGCCACAACCTGTGTAGAAAGTTGTGGCCACGATTTTATGTAACGGACACAATTCCAGGGGGTCAAAATAAATAGTGGAAGTTACAGAACGGTGGAATATAAGGGTCTTTCAGGGACCCCTTATTTGTAGAAGATGCCAAAAAACAGTTATTTTACCCACAAGCAATATTTGTGAATCTGTGGTGATGCTCAGCATGACCCTCCATGTAATGTCATGCAGGTTAGCGAATATTAATGATAAATTAAACAAAATACATCTGCACACTCAGACACTCATGCATCCAATCATAGACCCGAACAGACAGTCATGTACCCACACAGACCCACTCAGATACTCATGCACTAACTCATAAATCAACTAACACACTCACACTCATGCACCCATGCAGACACTTATGCACCTACTCATAAGCCCATTCACACCCACTCACAGACCCACTTACACACATACTCAGACACTCAGACTTACAGACCCACTCAAGACTCATACTGTGCCTTACAGACCCACTCAGACAGCTATACACCCACACACAGACCCCCTCAGATATTCACTCATCCACTCACAAAGCAACCCAGACACCTACACAGCCATTCACATAGATACAGCATCACTCATGCACTCACTCACAGACAAACCCAGATACATATACATGCACTCACATACCCATTCAGAGACTCATGCACTGATTTACAGACCCAGTCAGATACACATGTACCCACTCATAGACCCACTGAGGCACTCATGCACCCACTTATAGATTCTCTCACACACTCTCAATCCCACTCCCAGAGACATGCATGTACATACTCACAGAACCACTCAGAGACTCATGCATTGACTCACAGACTCACCCGCCACTCATGCTCCTACTTACAGACCTACTCAGACACTCAATCAATAAAACACAGTTAAAACATGTACCATAGGCATAATCACAGGCCTTATAAATTTAATTCCATTAAAAAGGACATAAAAAAATAAATAGGCTACAGATATGGTGACAGAAGTTTATATAGCTGTCAGATCTACCTACAGTTTCTGGATTTTTGAGCTGATTTCAGGAATCCGATCACGTACAAGGTGCTTTCGGGTTTTAACATTTATAAATGGCAAAGGGAGGGGCGGACCTGGTTAAAATTCTATTTTTTTAAAAGGGGCTTCAAAAAGAACCTCCGGGGAAAATTATAGAGGGAGCAAATAAATAAAAAGTGCACCAGATCCTGCAGAGACATATTGTCGCAGCCGCATGGAGGTAACACTTGGCCTCTATGGGATCCCCTCGGTACAGCTAATAGTAGATGAAAGTAATCCAGCCGGAACCTTGTTAATAAAAACCGCTCGTGGTTTGTTATAGGCCATGATAAATATGGCTCCATAAGTGATGTGGTTTTGAGCATCACAAATTTGCGGATGCTAGGTTTTGCCAATTCCACCCCATCTCCATTTAATTTTTTATTGTTGTTTACAATTTCCACATCTGCGGTAACAATTGAATCTGGATTTAAAAAAAGGTGCGGGCGCCCCAGCTCAGTAAAGCAGCCTTTTAAATATTTAAGCCATGGGATATCGAGCATATGGTCCAAGGACAAAACTTCCTTTAACAGCTGGTGGTTAAGGACCAGATCTTTATTTAACCAGCACTTCAGCCAGAATAGTAGGGGCTGTAGTGCTATGGTATCGCCAATAAAGGGTAAACCAGTAAACCAGTTTCCTCATGAACTATTAAGTTAGAGGTTCCCTTGGGTATCCCAAGAAGCTGTTTTAAGAAGTTGTTCTTGACCACCCTGATACCTTTGGCTGCTACATACCCCCATAGGTCACTGCCATACCGACCCAAAGCAACACTTTTTGCCTGATAAATCTTCAGCAATGCGGTGACTGGACGTTTGCCCATTTTCGTCGCAAAGTTGAATATGGCGGTGTTTGCCCGAATTATCTCCCCTCTTTTTCTTTGTACCAGCGGACCCCATTTTAGCTGGTCGTCGAATAAGATTCCCAGGTAAGAAAATGATGTAGTCAGGGGAACCTTCTCTGCATTTACCACAAACGAATACTGTTTCTTGGGACGCACCCCTACCTGCATGATGTAGGATTTGGTGTTATTGATGGCTTACAGTCATCCATAAAACTACAAAAAGCATTTAGTAGGGACTGCAGTCCTCTAGCAGTTCTTGCCAAGAGGACGGCGTCGTCTGCGTATAGCAAGATGGGCAGACTCCTGCGCCCAACATAAGAGAAATCAACTCCGGTTTTGACCAAGAATGCATCTAACTCGTTAATAAACAAATTAAAAAGGAAGGCGGACAAAATAAAGCCCTGCCTCACTCCTTTCTCAATATTAAAGTCCCTGAATACCCTAGGGTCCCGCGAAAATCTAACATTGGCATTTGTTTCCTTATGAAGGTCCCTCAGGAAGTTGACCAGGGTGGCCCCCACCCCCATGGCGCCCATGGACTCCCTCAATTTCTCCTGGTTGACACAATCAAACGCGGAGTAAAGGTCCATGAACGCCATGTAGATGGTGCCCCGTCGGGCTACAGTGTACTTCCCGAGAACCACACATAAGTTTAGGCATTGTGCTAATGTAGAGTGGCCTGGCACCCACTCACAAATCCACTCACAAACCCACTCAGACTTTTACGCACTTACTCACAGACACATACTGATACTCACACACCCAATCACTCACCCACTGACTCACAGACTCACTTAGACACCCACTCGCAGACTCACTCAAAACACACCCACCCACTCATATACCCACTCACAGATACTGATGCACCCAGTCACGGACTGACATATGCACACACTCACATACTCACACAGAGACTCATGCACTGACCCACATACCCATTCAGATACTCATGCACCCACTCACAGACACACTCAGAGACACATTCACCCACTCATTGACTCATTCAGATACTCATGTACTCACTTATAAACCTACTCACACACCTAGTCGGAAACTCATGCACCCACTCAAACACTCATGCACCTACTCACAGATCCATTCAGATGCTCACACATTTACTCATAGTCCCACTCAGACACTCATGCATCCACTCATAGATCCACTTAGACAGTCATGCACTCATTACCAGACCCACTAAGAGACACACACCCACTCACAGACACACTCACATACCCACTTCAACACTTATGCACCCACTGATAGACCCAGTCAGACACTCATGCACTCACTCATAGACCCTCTCAGAGTCACACGTACCCACTCAGACACTCACACACTCACCCATAAACCCCTCAAACACTCATGTACCCACTCACAGACCCATGCAGCAACTTACACACCCACTGACAGATCCACTCAGACACTCATGCACTGACTCATTGACCCACTCTGGCACTTATGCACCCACTCACAGACCCATTCAGAGATGCATGCACCCACTCATAGACCCAGTCAGAAACGAATGCAGGCTCTCTGTATAGCGAACTAAAATGAAAGTACACTGTACAGAGTCCATTGGGTCCCTTATTGGCATACAGAGGCAAAAGCAGATTATACTAATGCTCTATTTGTGGTCGGGTGGGCAAGCAGTTAAGCATATCAGAGGGTAGTGATAAGCATTTGTTGTATTCACAGAGGCAATAAATGAGACACACACTCAAGAAGGAATGCGAGACCAATTTGTAAAAAAAAAAAAAAAAAAGAATTCTATAATTTTTCCAGCCAAGAACTTTGTTCTAAGTTAAGTACTTTTTAAGTTATGCGTTTTCAAAGTTTGCTAAAGAAATCACTGTTTTGTGCAATTATGCATCATAGAAGTGAATGGTAGAAAACAGGAAAAAGCATAGAAAATCACCTAGTGAGTTCTCAGGGTTTGTCTTCTGGATTCAGGTAAGTAGCAAGATCAGGTCCAATGGTCCAGCAGCAGAAAATCAGGAGTATCCCGTATTCGGCCAAGAGCAAGATGCTGAGGTCATTGGTAGCAGGTGCGCTAGGAGGAAGGGGGCCACCTTAAAACACACTGCACAGGAGGATGTAAAGGTAAATCTGAGGGGTCTCACTTGAGGGAGCCGATTGCAAGTGCCTCAAGACCATGGGTACTCAGCTGGTTTGTCATTACCCAAACTGGGTGGACAGGGTGCAGAGCACTTGGGTTAGTCATGTGCTGAGGGTCGAGATGGTCCTCACAGTAAGGGGCAAGCAGGTTGCAGAAGCACGTCCAGGACAGCGGGGACACTCATGGAGGTCTCAAGGGTCTCAAAGTCACCCGATAGGTGTCTGCATCCTGTGCCATTTGAGTCTGAATTGGACTCTCTTCATGGTCTTTGGTGAAGGGGATCCGGTACCCCGGGTATTCGTACAGCACAGCACCAGTAGGTCCACTTGGTGGCGGGACAGATCTGACCCTTCAGAGTGGATGTACCTCTTCTTGCTTGGGCGCTACACCCGAGTCACTGGAGAGAAGCAGATCTGTAAACTGGACTTCGGCGTTCAGTGTCTGAAGGATGCAGGTGAGAAGTTCCTCCACTCCCAGGGAGGTTCTCTGCACTTTGTCAAAGGCTGGAGGGGTTTCAGGGTTCTTGGCAGCCTCACCGTGACAGGATGAGACAACAGATCGCAAATATTTGAGTCCTGGAAGCAGCTGGCATGGTATGGAACCAATTTCTGCAGCAGGTCTTCAGTTCCCAGTTCAGCAGCTCTTCCTTGTCCATTGCTCTTCTTAGGTCGCAGTCATCTAAATTGAGGATCCAGGGATGCCATCTAAATATTACATTTAGGGGTGTTAAAAGGGTCAGACAGTTGGTAGCCAATTGGATTCCTACCTTTAGGGTGGCTACACCCTCTAAGTGACCACTTACCATGGAAAGGGGCACTACCCTAGCCCTGATAAGTTCTTTTTCTACCATCTCAAGATGGAGGATTTGCAAAAGTGGGGTCCATATCACCTGCCACACCTTAGTGGTGGTGCTAACTGAATATGGGCACACCTCCTCGTCAAATTAATTGTCCACCCTTTACTCCCCCCAAAATTGGAGCAAGAAAAGGGGGTTGGCATCCTCCACTATCTGGAGATGCCTGGGTTGTGTTTCAAAGGTGGCTTCCCACCTTGGAAGGCCAACATGTCCTGGGGAGGAGTGTAACACATCCGCTTAGAGCAGGCTTTGTTCCTGCCCTCTGAGAGTGCTGGTCCTCCCTCCAGGAGGCAAGAAACATGTGTGATGGTGGCAGGATGGCTAAAACTCGACAGAGACCACACCAGTGCTGGGTAGGTGTTTAAGGGACCCTCTAAAGGGTCTCCTGTGCACATTTATTAATAAATCCATCACTGGCATCAGTGAGGATTCATTAAGACAACATGTTTGGTACCAAACATCTTAGGGTACAGTGAAGCAATCATCGAGCTAGGAAACTCATAATCACAAGTATCCAGTCCATGTACTCTCCATGACTTCCCCGTGCACTGACAATATCCAAGAATGGATTTGAAAGTGCAGGGTCATATCTGCTCGTGCAGATATCTCCGCATATGAGATATAGTGCATCCAACCTTAGGTTTGTAAGGCCTGCAGTGGGGGCGATTTACCTATACTTCATGCAGTGTATGAGGGCAAGACACACAGGGTTCTGTGCCATATCAACTCTTCAGTTTCCTCTGTGCCAGGACACACAGCCTGCAATGGCAGTTTGCATGGTATTGGTGAGGGATATCCAGCGTGCCACATTTTGTGCTGCAGCCCCAGTGGGTCCTCTTCAGTACCCAGGCCCTAGATACCAGGGGTGCCAGTTACTAGGGACTTACAGGGGTAGCTGAAGTGGTGCCAATCGTGCTACAGTTTTGGGAAAGAGATCGGGCACGAGAACCTGGTTGTCAGGTTCCCACATTACATCATGCATCAGGCAAAAAGTGGGGGCTAACATTTTCAAAAGAGGCACTTTCCTACATGACCCCTTCAAGTGAAAGAGGAGGAGACTAACCTTTCCCTAGAGAGTCTTCACCTTCTCAGTGCAAGACCCAGGAAAGGCCATCTGTATTGGTATGGTCAGTCTCAGGTCAGTGTTACACTGGAAAGTCTATTCCCTTTAGAGATATGGACCAGCTTAATAGTTTGGGGTTCTCTCTTTTCCTCTGCATGAGACATCTGAAAGGTCTGTGGTCAGTTTGTAGGAGGAACTGATAACCAAACAGGTATAGTCTCAGCTTCTTCAGGGACCAAACCACAGCAAAGGCTTCCCTCTCAATGGCACTCCAATGTTGCTCTCTGGGGAGAAGCCTCCTGCTTATAAAAGCAACAGGTTGGTCATGTCTGTCATAATTGGGCTGGGATAGGACTGCTCCTATCCCATATTCAGAGGGATCTGTCTGCACTATGAATTGCTTGGTATCATCTGGAGCTTTCAGAATGGGTGTTGAGCACATTGCTTTCTTCGGGTGTTAAAAGCCTTTTGACAACTCACTATCCAGTTAACCTTTTTGGTTTTTTTTCTGGAGGTCAAACCTATGAGAGCGGTCACAATGAACCCATGTCCCTGCACAAACCTCCTGTTGTGCCCAGGCGCCAAGGAATGCTCTGTTTTGAGTCTAGGTGGTCGGAGCTTCCCAATGGGGTATGGTCCGGATTTTGGGCTGTAGGGATTGAACTTGATCTCCAACCATACTGTGGCCCAAGTAGACAACTGCACCCTGCCCTATCTGGCACTTGCTTTCCTTGATAGTGAGGTCTGCACTCTGCAGAGCCTTCAGCACCTTCCCAAGGGGGAGCTGGTGATTCTGCCTGGTGGAGCTAAAGACGGGTAATTTCATCAAGATATTCTGCAATAAAGGACTTCAATCTAGCAAGTGCTTTGTTCACCAGCCTTTGGAAGCTGGCAGGGTCATTTTTGTGCCCAAAGAGCATCTCAAGAAACTGATAGTGCCCATCTGGAGTTGAGAATGCTGATTGTTCTGATGTTCCAAGACCAGAACTATCTGCCAGTACCCTGATGTGAGATCAAAAGTACTGAGATATTTGGCTGCCCCATACCTGTCAATTAATTCACCAGCCATAGGAATTAGTTGTGCATCAGTTTTTGTCCGAGCATTGAGGCCCCTGTAGTCCACACATAACCTCATTTCATTTTTTCCAACCTGGGATTGAGGTTTGGGGACTAACACAATTGGGCTGGCCCAGGGATTCTCTGAGGGTCCAATGACACCCAATTCCTGCATCTTGCCTACTTCAGCCCCAATGCTGTCTTTGACATTATAAGATTGCCTGTAGATTTGATTTTTGACAGGAAGGCTGGCACCAGTGTCCACATCGTGTGTACACCATTTAGTCTGACCAGGGGTCAAAGAGAAGAGCCTGCAATCCGCGTGTTGTTGGGCACTGAGGGTGTCTGACAAGACCAATCCTTCAACCGACCCATCTTTAGGATTGTTTGAGAGGAGGTCAGGGAGAGGTTCACTGTCTGCTTCCTTATCCTCGCCTGTGACCATGAGCATGATCATTTCAGTCCTGTTATTATAGGGTTTCAGGCGGTTTACATGTATGACCCTCTTGGGGTTCCTGCATATGCCAAGGTCCACCAAGTAGCTGACCTACCCTTTTCTTTCAAGGCTAGGGTAGGGCCCTGTCCATTTGTCCTGGTGGGACCTGTGAGTCACAGGCTCTAAAACCCACACCTTCTGTCCTGGTTGGAACCCTTACATGGCAGCTTTCTGATCATACCAGAGCTTCTGGAGCTCTTGGCTGGCCTCAAGGGTTTTATTGGCTTTTTTCCATCTACTCGGCAATCCTGGAACATATTCCACAATATATTGCTTAGATTTTTTGCGAGGTCTCTCAAATCCTTCCTTTACAAGATACAGTGGTCCCCTTACAGGGTGTTCAAACAAACTCCAAAGAGGGAAACTCCTACTCCCTTTTGGGGCACCTCTCTGTAAGCAAAAAGCAGGCAGGGTAGCAAGACATCCCACCTCTTCTAAGTTTTTTCAGGGAGTCCACTAATGATACCTTTTAGGATCCTGTTCAATCTTTCAACAATCCCATTTATCTGCGTATGGTATGCGGTAGTGAACTTATAGGTCACTTCACCCTCAGTCTGCATGTGTTGTAAGTATGCAGATATGACGTTTGTACCTCTGTCTCATACTATCTCCTTTGTAAACCCAATCCTAGTAAAAATACCAAGTGGGGCTTGGCCACTGCAAGGGCTGTGGTAGTTGTCAAGGGAATTACCTCAGGATACATAATGGCATAATCCACTGCCACTAATATAAATTGGTTTCCTGATGCTGTTTGAGGCTCAAGGGGACCAGCAATGTCAACCCCAACCCTCTTAATGGGCGCCCCGACCACAGAAAGAGACATTAAGGGGGCTTTTGGGAGGCTACCTGTCTTGTCACTGGCCTGACAGGTGGTACAGCAGTTACAAAACTCTTTTACCTTCTCGGACATTCCTGGCCAGTAGAAGTGGTTCACCAACCTACTTCAAGTTTTGGTCTGGCTAAGGTGCCTAGCTAGAGGAATGGCATGGGCCAAAGTTAGAAGAAACTCTCTAAACTGCGGAGGCACTACTACTCGCTGGTGGCACCAGGTTTGGTGTCTCTGGCCTCAGTGTAAAGGAGTCCTTCCTCCCAATAGGCCCTATGGGAACCACTAACACCCTTTTCCTGATCAGTAGCTTGCTGCCTCAGGCTTTCAAGAGTTGGACAGGTTCTCGGCCCCGGCACAGTTCTTCCCAAAAGGGCACCCCTGGGCCCACAAGCTCTACTGTGTAAGGCCCAAGTTCCTGGGGCTCAGTTCCCTCTGGGGCAAACAGGTTTTATCCCTGAGGAGGGGGTACTTGATCCAGGGTCTGTATAGAAGTTTGTTTCCTGGACTTCTTGTCCTTTCTCTTTGGAGGTTGGTCCATAATTTTAGGCTCCAACACTTCTTTTTCACTCTGGGTTCTACACTGTACTCTTGTTTTTACACACACCCCATCAGGTATTCCCGCATTGCTGCATGGGTTTTCTTTCTACCTCAGTCCATGCTGAGTACTTCAAATCATTGCCAAGCAGACACTGTACAGGGATAGCAGAAGACACCATTACCCTTTTGAGGCCAGTAACCCCCCACCCTATCCAAGAACACCAATGCCATTGGATGCACCTTAGCTTGATTATCACCACTGAGGACAGTATAGGACTCTCCAAGCAAATATTGATCTGAGGATACCAGCTGCTCAGTCACCATGGTGATACTGGCTTCATTGACTCTCATAGCTTCAACTCTAACCCCATTGATATTTGTCTTTTGTCTGTCGCTCTCCAGATTACTGAGCCATACATGTAGGGTAGCTACATCCACCTCTCCTTATGAGACTAGAGTTGCCTCGGTTAGTACCTTGATATGGTCAGGGCTCACCTGTCACCCCATCTGGAGACTCAATATTGCCTTTACTGAGGTGTGCTAAAGGCATTTATTTTTGTTTTTACACCCAGGGTCTCCAGTCCGGTGTCCAGGAGCCTGACGGACATAGCACCAAGCCTTTTTGGGATCCCAGTTTATACCCTGGTACCTACCCTTGGGCTGTGAAGAGTTTAGGGGCCAACACTCCAAAACAGGTTTTTGGAGGGCATTCAGAAGACTCATTTTTGTTTTTCTCATTTTGGTCACAATCTTTCTGTAACGAGGTAGGGGCGCATACCTCTCATGAATGGTGGAACCCTCGCCCTGCTGACCCTCCACCGACTCCTTCTTTTCAGTCAGGACGTTGGAGAGGTGAGCGACGCGATATCGAAGACTGCGACAGCAACAGCGGCTCCTTTAACTGGGCGTTCGTCGGTGAGGAGGAGGACCCACCCTCGATGGACGTCAGAGGCGTCCAATTGGCCAAAAGCAGGGAAGTGACGTTCGTTGGGTGTGCAAGCACCCCGGAGGAGGAGAGACAGGCGGAAGCAAGAGGAACGGAGAACGGAGACGAGACCGGAGAAAGCGCGGAGGAAGCCAGCCCGGAGGAACATCGCGGAGGAGGCGGAGAAGCGGAAGGCGAAGGGAAGCCAGGAGGCCAACGACCCTGCGGACCGCCGTGCCACGCTCCCGAGGGAGGAGTGTGGCTGACACAGGTACGGCGGCGTTGGGCAGCTTGGTTGGGGAGGCGAAGCGAACGAGTGTAAAATAGTGTGCATAGCCCCTGTTCGTTCCTACCCTGTGTGGTTCTCCCTTCCCGACCGCTACCCTCCCTCCCTGTACCTACATGTTCACCCCAACTCACTGGCACTATCCTAGTACTGTAAATAGATTGAGACACGAGACACTGGGTTTCCCTCACGTACCCCGGTCCCCCTGGTGCAAACCCCATAGAGGACAAGACACTAACGGCTCCCTGTTTGTTGGTTTCCTTTCATGTACCCGAGCCTGAGACAACTGAGAGAACACCTCGTCGAGGAGACCCCTGGGAGAACAGGCTTGCACCAACCATCTTAAAGAGACCAGAACACCAGCGCCACGGACCCCAGCGTGTTCGCAAGAGAGAGACTAACTCTTAGACATAGGAAAACGTTGATGTCCAAACCCGCAAGAGCGATAAAAATAAAACCCTCTTTAACCCCATTACTTGGTGTCACGGTCGTACCTACTCCCATGCCTACACTGGTGTCAGAAGTGGGATCTTCCCCCCCGGAAACGACCATGGCCATGGAACAAGTAATCCAGACGCTCATTGACGGACAACAAAAGCTAGAATGGGCGATTAGCCAGCAGATTAACACTGCAGATGCCGACAGAGAACTTTTCAAAGCCTCCATGACTCAGCAAATGGACAATCTCCACAAAGTCGTACAAGCCCCTAGTGCCACGATACCGAGACTAGGCGGACCACACCCATCAGGAGTAGCCCTGCAGAAATACGTGACAGGGGAAGATCCAGACGCGTTTCTGTTGAACTTTGAAAGGGCAGCTAGGGCCTGTGGGTGGCCCGAGGACAAATGGCCGTTCTTCCTCGCCCCCCTGTTGACAGGAGAGGCTCAGGCCGCCTACCAAGTGGCCAACCACTCCGGTACTTCCTCTTATATGAACATTAAAACAGTCATACTAGACCATTTGGGAATGGATGCGGAGGCATACAGGCTTCGCTTCCGAAAAGAGAAAGGTATTACTGGGGAGAACCCTAAAACCATGTACTTGAGAATCAAGATGGCTGCAGAGAAATGGCTAAGACCCGACACACGCTCCAAGGAGGAGATAATGTCTAGCATAATCCTGGAACAGTTTATGGATGTTTTGCCCTATGGCACCCAAAGATGGTTGAGGCAACATCCAGGTCTGACGGCAGTCCAAGCCATTGAAATGGCCTCGAATTACAACAGAACAGAACATTCACATGGGATACTGACAAGAACAGCAAGCCAGTCCCCTCTCCGGCCAAACAGGAGAAGGATAGAAAGAAACCAGTCCCCGAGCCACTGAAGCCCCGACCCTATCGTCCTGAAGGACCCCCCTTCCTGAAGGGCCCACAATGCTATGAATGTGGAGAATGGGGTCATATAGCACGACTGTGTCCCCACAGAAGAACAACAGAGGAGCCCATGGAAGTTGGCTACATCCCTAAAGCCGTGATGTACACCGCCGAAATGGGACCATCATTCTATGTAAGGGTACGGGTAAACAGCAGACCAGTGAAAGCCCTCCTTGATTCAGGGTGTAGGCAATCTGTTATTCAGGGAAAGTTGCTACGGCCTGACCAGGTAGGCCGCGATGGTAGCGTACACATTAGATGTGTCCACGGAGACGTCAAAACATACCCTCTAGCACGCATATCTATCCATCCGATAGGCAGAGAGCCCTGTATAGTGAAGGTGGGGGTGGTGGAGACCTTACCTGAGGAACTCATACTGGGAGTCGACAACCCCGATTTCCTGTCCCTATTTAAGAGGGAACTTAAAGACCTTCCAGCCGGGGCATACCTGTCGGTCGAGCCGTGGGCTTTAGATAAGGGATTTAAATTTGCCCAATCCAATGACCTTTCCCTGCTTAATGCGTGGGAAGCGGCTCACATCGCGCAAAACACACCAACTCAAGGGTACCCCAGGTTCAAGATAGAGAACGGATTATTGTATAGAGAAGGGAAGGCTGGTGATCCGTCGCAGCTAGTGGTCCCAAAAGACTTCCGAGAGCAGATACTGTTCTACGCCCACACCCACCTCACAGCAGGACACAGTGGGGCCGAGAAAACGACTCAGAATATAGTACGGTTATTCTTTTGGCCAGGGATTTATAAAGAGGCAGAGATTTACTGCAAACAATGTGAGGTGTGTCAGAAAAAGAATCTGACACGTCCCCCTGCAGTTCCACTACAGCCCCTGCCCATCATAGGAAATCCCTGGGATAGAGTCGGTATGGATCTCATCGGTCCCCTTCCTCGGACCTCCAGAGGGCACACCTACGCCCTCGTGGTGGTTGATTACAACACCAGGTTTCCAGAAGCCTTCGCCCTCAGTGCCCCTACAACCAAGAATGTAGCAGAAAAACTGGTTGAGTTGTTCTCCCGGGTAGGGTTTCCAAGAGAGATCCTGACGGATCAAGGAACACCCTTTGTTTCTCGGATGATGGTTGAGGTGTGCAAGTTGCTGGACCTCCGCCATATCCGAACGTCCGCCTATCATCCCCAAACGGATGGCCTCGTAGAGAGGTACAATAGGACCTTAAAGTCCACCCTAAAAAAATTGTTGACTGCGGAAAACAAGGACTGGGATAGGATGTTACCACTAGCCCTATACGTAGTGAGAGCCCAAGTACAGAGTAGTTTAGGTGTTTCACCATTCGAGCTCCTTTATGGAAGACAGCCCAGATCCCTTCTGGAAATCACTAGAGAAGCCTGGGAAACAGAAGAGGCTGCGGAACAGAGAAGTCTCCTAGAGTACACCCAACAGTTGAGGTCTAGACTGGGGAAGCTCAGGGATTTGGCTTACTCAAACCTAGAGAAAACCCAAAGAAGCCAAAAACAGTACTACGACAAGGGCAAGAAATGGAGGACCCTAGATGTAGGGGAGTGGGCCCTCGTGCTCCTTCCGTCCTCTTCACAAAAATTTAAAAGTGAATGGAAAGGGCCCTATAAAGTCCTCAATTCGTATGGGAGGACGACCTACCAACTGCAAATGTCTCCCAACCGGAGGCAGACCTTCCACATTAACCTCCTAAAGCGGTGGTTAGGACCTCCCCCTCGGTCCGCCCACCTAGTGTTGCCCTCCAGCAACCCTACATCCACCTTGGGGGATCTTCCAACGAATCCCGAGTTGACTGATAACGAGAAAAATGAGTTGACCAAAGCCCTGACCCCCTTCTCTGCTATATTCTCAGACACCCCGGGGTGTACCCATTTGGCAGAACACCAGATCAAAACGAAGGATGGCCAAGTGGTAAAACAGAGGGCTTACCGGATTCCAGCAGCAAAGAGGGCCGATGTGAGGAAAGAGGTACAGGACATGTTGAGATTAAGGGTGATCAGGCCGTCCAGGAGTAATTGGGCATCACCCATTGTCATGGTTCCGAAGCCCGACGGGTCTACCCGTTTTTGTATGGATTTCCGCGCCTTGAATGATATATCCTCCTTCGATGCCTTCCCCATCCCCAGGGTGGACGAAATAATCGAACGTATTGGGGAGGCACGATACATCACTACCCTTGACCTCACCAAAGGGTATTGGCAGGTCCCACTGCGGGAGGAGGACCGCCACAAAACCGCCTTTGCCACAGAGGATGGACTCTTTGAGTTTAATGTACTCCCCTTTGGTCTCCACGGAGCCCCGGCAACATTTCAAAGACTAATGAATAAGGTACTAGCCCCACATACCCGATATAGTTCTGTGTATCTGGACGACATAGTCATTTTCAGTACCACCTGGGAAGACCACCTGGAACATCTAACTAATGTCCTGAGGGCCCTACAGGAAGCAGGGTTGCATGTGAATGCAAAAAAATCACGAGTTGCATTCCCGAAAGTGAAATACCTGGGGTTTATGCTTGGAGAAGGAGTGATTGCCCCACAGGAAGAGAAAGTCAGAGCCATCTCACAGACACCCTTCCCAGCAACAAAAAAAGAGCTACGAGCGTTTCTAGGCCTTATCGGTTACTATAGACGCTTCGTTAAGGATTTTGCAGACCTATCCAGTCCCCTTACCGATTTACTTAAAAAAAATGTCAAGAACACCCTTCCGATGCCTCCATCCGAAAAGGCCCAGGACGCCTTTCAAGCACTGAAGACTGCGATCACAACCAGTCCGGTCCTCATACCACCAGACTTTGACAAGACATTCTCCCTGGCTACCGATGCCTCTGACAGCGGAATCGGTGCAGTATTGTCCCAGGAAGGGGAGGATGGTATCGAACATCCTATACTCTACGTGAGTAGGAAACTACACCCGAGGGAACGCAAATACCCAACGGTGGAAAAAGAATGCCTAGCTATTCGCTGGGCAGTAGATAAGCTACGATACTACTTGGAGGGCAAGGCCTTCGTACTCTTTTCAGATCATGCCCCTCTGCACTGGATGCAGAAAAATAGGTCTCAAAATGCGAGAATTCTGAGGTGGTTTTTGTTCCTGCAGCCCTTCTCCTTCACAGTGGTACACAGGAAGGGTAGGGACAATGGGAACGCCGATTTCCTCTCCAGGATGCCTATTCGCCCCGAACGGGCGAATCCAGGGGGGGAGGAGTGTAACGAGGTAGGGGCGCATACCTCTCATGAATGGTGGAACCCTCGCCCTGCTGACCCTCCACCGACTCCTTCTTTTCAGTCAGGACGTTGGAGAGGTGAGCGACGCGATATCGAAGACTGCGACAGCAACAGCGGCTCCTTTAACTGGGCGTTCGTCGGTGAGGAGGAGGACCCACCCTCGATGGACGTCAGAGGCGTCCAATTGGCCAAAAGCAGGGAAGTGACGTTCGTTGGGTGTGCAAGCACCCCGGAGGAGGAGAGACAGGCGGAAGCAAGAGGAACGGAGAACGGAGACGAGACCGGAGAAAGCGCGGAGGAAGCCAGCCCGGAGGAACATCGCGGAGGAGGCGGAGAAGCGGAAGGCGAAGGGAAGCCAGGAGGCCAACGACCCTGCGGACCGCCGTGCCACGCTCCCGAGGGAGGAGTGTGGCTGACACAGGTACGGCGGCGTTGGGCAGCTTGGTTGGGGAGGCGAAGCGAACGAGTGTAAAATAGTGTGCATAGCCCCTGTTCGTTCCTACCCTGTGTGGTTCTCCCTTCCCGACCGCTACCCTCCCTCCCTGTACCTACATGTTCACCCCAACTCACTGGCACTATCCTAGTACTGTAAATAGATTGAGACACGAGACACTGGGTTTCCCTCACGTACCCCGGTCCCCCTGGTGCAAACCCCATAGAGGACAAGACACTAACGGCTCCCTGTTTGTTGGTTTCCTTTCATGTACCCGAGCCTGAGACAACTGAGAGAACACCTCGTCGAGGAGACCCCTGGGAGAACAGGCTTGCACCAACCATCTTAAAGAGACCAGAACACCAGCGCCACGGACCCCAGCGTGTTCGCAAGAGAGAGACTAACTCTTAGACATAGGAAAACGTTGATGTCCAAACCCGCAAGAGCGATAAAAATAAAACCCTCTTTAACCCCATTACTTGGTGTCACGGTCGTACCTACTCCCACGCCTACACTTTCCCTCTGGGTCACCCTTGTTTTTACCCAATTCTTTTGGCTACTTTCTTAGCTAAGCAGCTTGTCTCAAAAGCAGTGAACCATTTGGTGATGTCATCATCATCATCTGCATATTTAAGGACAATCACTTTGGGGAGTTTGGAATCAAAGGAATCTTACCTCTCCCTAGTTACAAAATTGTTGCCACCAGAGATCAGTACTCGGCACATCTCTTTTCTTTGTCTTTCCATGTCCAGGAGTCAAGTTTCAAAAGTTCAACTTCCTGGCCAACCTTTCTAACATGAGATTCTCCTCTGAGGGCTCATCCTTTGCCTCTGACTGGGGGGGCTTCTTTCGCCACCTCAGGTAGGTCATCATTATTCTGCTTCTCATAGGATGCAGCTACCATATTCAAGGTATCTCTTTCAAATGCTGCCAAAAGCTTCCTAAGCTTATCTTTGGTAGCATGTCAGCCAATTGTAGTGCTATGTCTTTTACAGAGAGCCTTAAACCTGGAATATGTCAAGTCAACATAGGGGGTCAAGTCGAGCTCCTGAGTATGGTTCTCTTTATCATATACTATTGTTGCTAAAGTTGGGACCTTTTTGGAGGGGAACAAACCTAAATAAAAAAATAGTTGTCCGAACTACAGTTAAAACACTTTTTCATTTCTAACCCCTTAGTTTCAGGGACTTAGCCAAGTTTCAGTTAACTTTAGAAATTTCGAAAATGTAGACCAATTGAAAAAATTCAACTAGGTTAACACCATCAGCGCTGCAGCAATTCATCCAGGATGCTGCACTCCCTTGAAACCCATTGTTCATGACGAGCTCAGCTCGTCATGAGCGCACGAGCAGTGTACTGCATGACGAGCTGAGCTCGTCATGAGCATCGAAGGGGTTAAAGACAGTTTGTAGATTTACCTATGTGGTCACTGACTGACAGAATGGTATCAGCAAATGCAAAGTCAAAGACTCCACCACTGATCGACCAATGGAGGATGCTGGCTCTCTATTGATGGACGGAATGCTGGACAATGAAAAACATTCACCCCCAGTCACAAGGTTCTGGGTTTAATCCATCATTCTTTTGCTCACCACATCACCCCAGTTTGGACCCAGCCATAAGCAAATCAGTCTTGACCCGGTTTCTTGTGGGAACAGTCCAGCCCGAACTGCCAAGCCAGGTCCTCCCTGGACCAGAAACAAGCATCCTGGGACTGGTTTCAGGGCATCGCCCTTTATCAGCCAGGCTAGCTTGAATCAAGTGGTGTAGTGAGCACGGGACCCACGTCTGGGCATACCCTTCCCACTTGGGGCGACATATGCAAAAGAAACAATTGATGGTCAGAATGCTGGACAATGCAAAGATTCACTCCGAGTCACAAGGATCTGGGTTTAATCATCATTATTTTGCTCACCACACCACCCAAATCTAGACCCAGCCATATGCAAATCAGTCTTGGCCCTGTTCCTGGTGGGAACAGCCCACCCCGAACTGCCAAGCCTGGTCCTCCCTGGACTGGAAACAAGTATCCTTGGACCGGTTTCAGGGCTTCACCCTTCATTAGTCAGGCTAGCTTGAATCCAGTGGTGTATTGAGCAAAGGACCCACGTCTGGGCATACCCTTCCTACTTAGGGCGACATATGCAAAAGAAACCATTGATGGACGGAATGCTAGAAAATGCAAACATTCACCCCCAGTCACAAGGATCTGGGTTTAATCCATCATTCTTTTGTTCACCACACCACCCCAGTTTGGACCCAGCCCTATGCAAATCAGTCTTGACCCTGTTCCTAGTGGGAACAGTCCAGCCCGAACTGCCTCTGGAGTCAAGCTATCCTGGCTGATGAGGGCTGAAAGCCCGAAACTGGTCCTAGGATGCTTATTTCCAGACCTGGTCTGGCAGTTTGGGCTGAACTGTTTCCATTCGGCGAAGGGTCAAGACATATTTGCATATGGCTGGGTCCAAACTGGAATGGCATGGGGATCAAAAAACAATGGATTTAGGCCCATATCTCTTTACTGGGGTGAATGTATGACATTGTTTTGCATTCTGTGCATCAATTGTTCTTTTAGCATTTGTCTCCCTGAGTGGGACGGGTATGCCCCGACATGTGTCCCATGCCTCTCCATGCCTCTGGAGTCATGCTATCCTGGCTGATGAGGGCTTAAAGCTCAAAACTGGTCCTAGGATGCTTGTTTCAAGTCCAGGGAGGACCTGGCCTGGCAGTTGGGGCTGAACTTTTCCCATTGGGTGCAGGGTCAAGACTGATTTGCATATGGCTGGGTCCAAACTGGAATGGCATGGTGAGCAAAACAACAATGGATTTAGGCCCATATCTCTGTACTGGGGTGATTGTATGACATTGTTCTGCATTCGGTGCATCAATTTGTCTTTTTACATTTGTCACCCGAGTGGGACGGGTATGCTCAGACGTGTCTCCTGTGCTCTCCATGCCTCTGGAGTCAAGCTATCCTGGCTGATGACGGCTGAAAGCCCAAAACCGGTCCTAGGATGCTTGTTTCCATCCAAGAAAGGACCTGGCCTGGCAGTTCGGGCTGGACTGTTCCCATTGGCACAAGGTCAAGACTGATTTGCATATGGCCTGGTCCAAACTGGAATGGCATGGTGAGCAAAAAAACCAATGTATTTAGGCCCAGATCTCTGTACTGGGGTGAATGTATGACATTGTTCTGCATTCTGTGTATCAATTGTTCTTTTTGTGACTCCCTACATAGTGCATTAAATGAAATATACACTGTGAGGGAGTCCTGTGAGTCCCTTATTGGTATCCAGAGGTAAAAGTAGATCATGCTAATGCTCATTTTGTGACAATGTGGGCGAGCAGTTAGGCTTATAAGAGGGTAGTGCTAATTATTTGTTGTACTCACAGAGGCAAACAATGACACACATATTGAAGAATAAATCCAAGACCAATTTGTAAAAAATAACAACGATTTTTATATCATTTTTCTGACCAAGAACTTTGTTCTAAGGTAAGTTCTTTTTAAGTTATGAGTTCGCAAAAGAAATCACTGTTGTGCGCAAAAACGTACAATAGAAGTAAATGGGAGAAAATAGGAAAAAACATTGAGAATCACCCAATGGATTCTCGAGGTCTACCTTCATGGATTTGGATAAGTAACAATGTTCCATCAACAGAAGATCAGGAGCATCCCGGATTCGGTCAGGAGCAGAGTACTGAGGTAGTTGTTTTTTTTTAACATATTTTATTTGCATGGGTAACAGCAATACATTCTCATATAATTTCTTGTTCACATACGTTCCTGTATGTATTTTGAGTTAACATTCCCTGTCTGCTCAGGTGGGATTCCATCCATACATCCTATTTCGTGATATGCTTCAACTTTCCATGTTGTTTCAGTTGTACTTCACTACCCATGTGGTGGTCTAACATTTCCTCCCAACTTTCCCCCTAACCACCCCCCCCACCCCTCGCTGCTGTCGAGTAATCTGTCCCTTTGGTTCCCGTCTTATGTGTGGTCTGGGTTTCTCTCCATACGTCTCTACTGAGGCAAATCCCAAGCAACCCCCAGGGCTATAGGCAGAGAGGGGCTGTGTTCGGTGTGTTATGCATCTTCACCGCTCTCCAATTCCTAGTTGTTAGGGCTATCTGGTCGTGACTTGGTCTGTGGGGTGCTAGGAGTGGACTTCTGGTCCACATTTTTCATGTCATCTTCTAGGGCTCCCCAAGCCTACGCGCTCTCCTGTCTGCCTATGCTGCGCTGTACGCCCTCCATTTGCTTGTAAGTTCGCACTTTGCTAATATATATGCTAGGTCCTGGAACTTCGCCGTGACTTTGGTCCTGGCAGAGTGGGAGAACAGGTTAAGCAGCACGTGGTTTGGGGTGCATGGTATCTCTTTCCGTGTGACGAGTGCTGTTTCCCTAATCACTTCTTGCCAGTACCTTTTGAGCTGTGGGCACCGCCACATCATGTGGATATAGCTAGATCCTGTCTCCTAGCAGTGTGGGCAGCTCGCATCTTCTTGTGGAAATGTCGATTGATTCTGTCTGGTGTGATGTATGCTCTATGTAAAATGTAAAAATGAATTAACTGGAATTGTGCATTGCAGGATACCTTAGTGGCTCTCAGGAGGGTATTTTCCCAGTCCTTATCCTCTATTGGAGTACTAAGGTCCGCCTCCCACTTGACCCGTAACCCCTCCAGTGGCCGCGTGGATACTGAGGTCCTTGTTAGCAGGCACGCTATGAGGAAAGGGCCCACTTGAAAACACACTGCACTGGAGGACTTAAAGGTAAGTTCAGGGAGTCTCACTAGAGGGAGCAGGTTGCAAGGGCCTCAGGATAATGGAAGCACAACAGGTTTGTTGTTACTCAGACTAGGCGGCCTGGGTGCAGAGCAGATAGGGCAACCAAGCATCAAGCATCGAAACAAACCTCAATGTAGGGAGGCAGGTTGCAGACGTGATTCTGGAGCAGATGAACCACTCACAGAGGGGCTTCCAGGGGTATTGACATCCCTCAATGGGTGTCTACATCCTGTGTTGTTGGAGTCCGGATTGTACTCTTTCTTCTCAGTCTTCAGTGCAGGATTTCAAGTACCCTGGGGATTGGTGTGGCATGGCTCTGCTAGGTCCTTGTGTCATTACACTTGGTAGAGAGATAGATCTGACCCTTTGGAGTGGATGTAGCTCTTCTTGCTTAAGTGCTATGACAGACCCACCGGGGAGCAACAGATTGGTAAACTGGATTTCACAGTTCGGTGCCTGCAGGCGATTAGCTCCTCTACCCCAAGGGAGGTTCTCAGTAATTTGTTGAAGGCTTGAGGTGGTCCAGGGTTTTTGGAGGCCTCACAGTGGCAGGTTGAGACAGAATGCCACAATTGTTGAGTCCTGGAAGCAGCTGTTAGAGTTTGGCGGCAATTTTCTGCAACAGTCCTTCTGTTCTAAGGTCATCAGCTCTTCTTTGTCCATGTTCTTGTTTTAAACATACTTTATTGATTACCACAACGGCAGTACAAAGCAGCATATTTAGCACTTAGGACATTTTAAACTTTTGTTGCATCCCCCAACTTATACATGGTATATCTATATACATGTTATACTCTTTCGGTTCTAATTGCTTCTTGCTAAATATCCGATTCTGCGGACATGCAAAGTTTGTGTGTATACATGAAGTACATTATTTCTTCCAGATAGCTGTACTTAGTATGTTAAAACATAACAGAACTTAACTTTTAGAAACTTACCCCCAACCACCACTATTCTTTGTCCATGTTCTTCTTAGGTCCATGGAATCTAAATCCAGAGTCCAGGGATGCCACCTAAATAATAAATGTAGGGGTATTAAAGGGGGAGTCAGGTAGCAGCCAATAGACTGCCTACCTTTAGTGTGCCTACACCCTCTAAGGATCACTTCCTGTGGGGTCAGACACTACCCTAGCCCTGATGGGTTGTTTTCCTACCATCTCAAGATGGAGGATTTTCAAAAGTGGGGTCCACATTACCTGCCACACCTTAGGAGTGGTGCTGGCTGAATAAGGGCTCACATCTTCATCTAACTAATTTTCTCACCAGTCCTCCCACCAAAAGTAAAGCAGAAAAAGGGGTTGACATCATCCAATATCTTAGATGCCTAGGTTGCATTTCAAAGGCTGCTTCACCTTTGAAGCTTCCCACCTTGTAAGTCCATCCTGTCCTGGTGAGGTGTGTAACACCTCTGCCCAGAACAGGTTTTGTTCCTAACCTCTGAGTGCACTGGTCCTCATTCAATGAAGTCAAAAACATGTCTGGGGGTTAGAGGCAGGATAAAACCAGTCAGAGGCCCCACCAGTACTTGGTAGATTTTCAGGGAACTCTCTAAAGGTCTCCTGTGTGCAATTATTAATAAATCAAATACTGGCATCAGTGAGGGTTTATTAAGACAAGATGTTTGGTACAAAACATCTTAGGATACAGTGAAGCCATCATGGGGCTAGGAAACTCATAATGATGAGTATCCAGCCCATGTAATCTCTATTGCTTACCTATGCACTGACAATATCCCAGAACTTGATATTGTAGGGTCATATCTGCTCATGCAGATCTATCCACATATGGGATATAGTTAACCCTACCTTAGGGTTCTACACCTACAGTAGGGACGACTTACCTATACTTCATGCAGGGTGAGAATTATTCAGTTTCCTCTGCACCAAGACACACAGCCTGCAATGGCAGTTTGCATAGTCTTGGTGAGGGGTCTCTGGAGTGGGACAATTTGTGCCGCAGTCCCAGTGGACCCTCTTCAGTACCCACGCCCTAGGTATCACAGGTGCCATTTATTAGGGACTTACAGGGGTGGCTGAAGTGGTGCCAATCGTGGTACAGTTTTAGGAAAGAGATTTGTTACTGGGAAGCTGTTTGGCAGAGACCCAGTGCACTTACAGTTTGAAATTACTTCATGGCATCAGGTAAAAAGGGGAGCTAACCATGTCAAAAGAGGCACTTTCCTAGATGCACCCACTCGCAGAACCACTCAGACAATCACGCTTCCACTGACAGAGCCATTCACAGATGCATGCATCGATTCACAGTGCCACTCAGACACTCATGCACCCACTTACAGACCCACTTAGAGACAAAAGCACCAACTCACATACCCAGGAAGACACTCATGCATGTAAATGTAAATGTAAATGTATTGGCATTTATATAGCGCACTACTTACCCGTAGGGTCCCAAGGCGTTTCGACCGCTGCGAAACCCTTCCTGGCTTCCCTGAGAGATGGTCCCTTAATGGGTATCTCCAGGGTGAGACCAGGCATCCCCGGCGGTCTGGTGGGGCCGTTACACACACTTACACACTTAGATAGACAGAGCCATTGATAGGTATACAGAGTCAAACCAGAGTTAGGAATTGTAAATGTACTGTTGTGTACTGAATGTGTGCTTTTGTTTTTCAAATTTCGCAATAGATATGGGCATTTCCAAAGAAATTTTTAAAAAGGGATTTAAAATGAAAATAAAGCAGTGTTTGGGAAAAGGGGCGGGAAAATAGACTTTGTGTTTATTTTATATAGATTATAACTACACATAAAACAGGATGCAGTCTTTCAAGCTGTTAAGAAACACTCTGTTGCCTTGTGATAAAGTGCCATCTTTCTTGCATGGTATGCCCCCACTTTTTGCTGAATTGCTGATGTACTTTGACTGAGTGGGCCCTGGGCTCCTGCCAATCAGGTGCCCAGGGCCTGTGTTCCTTCCCTAAAACTGTGTTGAAACTAAAACCCAATTGGCATCTCTTGCCACATGTCAGCCCCTGGTAAATGGTACCCTAGATACCCAGGGCATTGTGACCCGCGAAGACCCCTAAGGGCTGCAGCACTCATTGTGCCACCCTTAGGGGCCCTGCACCCTGACACACACACACTGCCTTTGCAGGCTGAGTGTCCCGCAGAACTAAACAAAGAGTCCACATGGCACACATCACTGTGTGCCATGCCCACAGACCCACTGCTCTGGCATACATCAGTCAACCCTCTAGCTGGGTGCTCTATGCCAGTGGTGTGGGCACAGGTGCATGAGCCCCGTGTCCCTACAGTACTCTGGGCCATTCCTGGGCACTGTAAGTGCAGTGATGCCATTAAGAGTATATGGTGCTGGGAGGTAGTCATTGCGAACTCCACAGCACCATAATGGCTACACTGAAGACTGACAAGTTTGATATCAAACTTCTCAGCACATTAAACCCACACTGATGCCAGTATGGGATTTAATAATAAATGCACCCCTGAAACCTAACCTACAATCCACGTCTTGTCTGAGAGACTGACTAGGCTGCCACCCAGCAGACATGTTACTGGACCCATCGGTAGAGAGCCATCCGCTCTCCTGGGCCTACAACAATGCACATCCTGGGTGAGGTGCTAGGTCTCCTCCCCTATGAGCTTCTCAAGGCCACTTGCTGTACTAAGCAACTGGCCCCCACTGGTTCTGACCCCCACTCTGGTGGGAAGACAGGCAGGAAACCCTAAGTGAGGAACAGGGTGTGCCAGCCTCTGCCAACCCCACCCCTCAGGTTGGAGAGGCGAGGTGAAGCACAACTCCGGGCTCCGGCCATCTTGAGGATGGGGAGCCCTGCCGAATCAGAGATAGGCTCCTGCCCTCCTCCCACAGGATAGGAGCAGGATAGGGGTGTACTCACCCCAGGACAGGGACCCATTGGTCCCTTCCCTTACCCTACCTGTAACACCCCTAACTTTAGTATTTAGGGTCACCCTGAACCTTCCTTCCTCAGATCCCGATTTGAAATCAAGGAAGAAGAACAAGAAGAAGGATGACCTGCTGTGCAGCTGCTAACAAGAGGACGACACCAACTGACTTGGCCCCAGCCCTACCGGCCTGTTGATCCTTAGACCTGCTCCTGCTAAACCCCGGTGTCTCCTGCGGACAGCAACCTCGAAAACCCCAGAAGACCTGCCTGCCTTGCTCAATTAAAAGAGTGGGACTCCCATGAGCAGTGGTTTTGCTCAAAAAGCAGCACCCCTGGTGCCAGCCAGAAACCGCGAATCCAGCACACTCTGCACCCTCCGAGCCCGGCCTGTTCCTGAGTGGACAAAGACCCTGAGGATGTCCCCCCAGCGATTGTGACCTGAAATCCAGTGCCCAAGGACCCTCCTCGACGACCCAGACAATGCCTGCAGCCTCACAACCTGGGACCCCTCCAACCACGACCAGCTGAGGGTAAGATTTCAGACGCCAAAAGACACCCCTGCACCCGGCGCCTCACGGCCCCCTGTGCCCAACTCCTGGGTGCCTACCTATCCTGCTGAGCAAGTGACCAGGAGCCCAGCTCCCAAAGCCCTGTGGCCTGCTTGCCAGCAGCCACCAACCAAAGGCCCCCTGCCCGCCCATAGGCTAACATTGGGCCTAACTACCTCTGCACCCGGCTGCCCCTGTGCCCCTGAGGGTGTACCAACTGTACCTACCTGACCCTGGTAGACCCCTGAGTCTATGCCCAGAGCCTTAATTCTGCCAGTCGAGTACTTACCCAAAAGCCGATAACTCACTTTTCTCCCATAGGGTAACATTGACTGGTTTCACCTGGAAATTCTTCTAAGTGTGGAGTTTTTAAACTTTAAAATATTCATCTAAAACCAGCTGAACAACGAATTCCGATTTACTCTCCTGTTATCAGGAGAGAACCCAGTTCTGCATCTTTTACCCCAGCACTGACCCTGAAAAGTAATTTTAACCTTTCTTACCAGTAACTTGAATTTTCTTCCATAGGAATCCATTATCTGGTTTTCCCCAGAAATTTCTGTGTTGATTTTCAAAAACTACAAATATTCCTTAAAAATCGCCTGTATGACTTAAACACATTCTTTCAATTGTTTACAGGAGATACACCAGTGCTGGATCCAGGATCCAACACTGAATAACAAAAAGTAACAATAACATTACTTACCTGCTAAGTGAATTTCCTCCCATAGGATAACTTTGTTGATTCTATGTGAAAAAGTTTCTAAGTGTCAACTTTTAAAATACAAAAATATTCCTTAAAAATCCCTACTGTAACCAAAACGCGTTTACTTAACTGTTTACAGGCGATGTCCCAGAACTGAATCTAGACTCCAGTCCTGTGATTAGAGAAGTAATCTATAAAATAACTAATTGCATTTATCTAGAAATTTCCATTGAGCTCAATGTTGCATTGTGTTTGAAATTGTGTTGCCTATTGCAACACCTGTAACTATTGTAATCAAAAAGTCTATTGCCTATTTGAAAAGTCTTTAACTAAAGTAACTCATTCGGAGAAAGTATATTTTGATACCTTGTTGGTTCTAAAATAAAACAACTATATATTTTGATACAAAACAATTGGCCTAGAGTTCAGTTCTTGAGTATGTGGGACCATTTGCTGACTGAGTGTGTACAACACATGCTTTACACTGTCTCTCTGATACTGCCTTACTGCTCGACCAAGCTAACACTTTAGAGAGTAAGGTTATATCTAACTTTAGCCTCTGCCAAACCTCTGGGGACTGTGGACTCTGTGCACACTTGTAGAAAATAGAAACCTTTCCAGGGGTCTCACTGATACTTGGTCCTTTTAAACCAACAAAGAAGACTTTGGCACAGAAGCTGTAATATAAAAGTAACATCTTTAATAACCTCAAATGAGGGAGACTACATCACACAGAAGTCTTAGCAAGTGAAGGAGGCAGTCTAAGGATTACAGAAAGCAGGGGCCTTATATATGCTTAGGGTTACATAGTCAGCATAAGACCAAGGGGAGGTCCTGGCACATGTAAGCATGCAAAATGACCAATATGTGCATTCAAGATCTGCTTGCTCAACAAAGTGGGAGGAAAGTTACTTCTCCATGCAGCAGCAAAAATAGCCTGACAGTTCTATAAGAGGAGCAGGTGCATTCTACTAGCTAGGCCCTTCTGAGCATGTGCAAAGCTCTGAAGAGGGAAACAGCACATGGCGTGCACATGGCTACCTAAAATGGCTGCCGAAATACAAAATGGCTTTCTATCATGCTAACAAATCCCTGCAATCTTTAACACACTGTACCTTACTTTGGTCCAGTATATACCGAGCCACGTTCTTACATGCCTTTCAAAGCGTAAATTGTTGTAGATGGAGCCCATGTTATAGTCTCTGAGGAGTGCAGAAACAGTTTTATTTGCATGTTTCCTGGCTTTGTCTATCTGTGGACAGAGTTCATTTGGCTACTTCCATTGCTGCCTTCGGCAAATATTGAAGAACAACAAGGCAGTATGAGGGAAAAGTGCTATTAATTGTCCAAAGGTATCTTTCATTAGGATTTCCAATCCTACCCCATTAAGTGTGCCTTTGTCATTGCCACCACAGTGCACATCATGAGGTCAGGATGTTGGCAATCCACAATGCTTTTAACCAACAGCAGCAACTGATGCCACTTCAACCCACTCTGGCCAACCCAAATATTGTCTACATTAGTCCCTGTGTCAGGATCTGCCCATCTCCTCATCAAAAGGGTAGATCAAGAAGAATGTACAAGCTAAGACACCCTTGCTGGAAGACTTCACTGCGATTTCTAGTGGCAGCGTTGCGGAGGTTCGCCATCTTGGGAATGCGGAAGTAATTCCGTTTTCCGATCGGCGGTTAGCCTTGCAGTTGTTCCTATAGCGTCTGTATTTCGCGCACACACGCAATTCGTGCTGCGCACTTCAACTGAAGAATTTACCGGAGAAGAGTGTTTCCTCACGCTCTCTTCAGAGAAAGTTTTCCTTTCGATCAGAATTTATCAGACAAGGCTTCCGAACAGAAACCTAAAGGAAAGTAACTGAGTTACGTTTTCTCAGAAAATAAATAGCATTTCCTAATGAACATTTTTTCCCTCAGTAACTTCGTGACCAGAAGCATCACGTCGTCGGAGTCAAGAGAAGTTGCCGTGAGGAGGAGTCGGAGTTTGGGAAGACTTCAGTCAAGAGAAGTTCCCTCAAAAACATTCAAGTAAGCGTAGTAGTTTTGGTTAATTCAAGAGAAGTCTCAAGGCAATGAACTAAAGACGCTAAGGACTCATTCTAGCAAGAAGGCTGAAGAGCGTGTTGCGTCTAGAGCCTTATCAGAGACTTTATGAAGAGAAATATTTGGTAAAGACTTTGAAGCTTCAGAGTATGCAAGAGTAGTAAAGACTATTGTTTTGAAAAGACTTATCTTCAAGAAATTCTCAGGAAAATTCGAGTGTGAGAGAGAGTTCACAGTTCTGAGTTCAAGACTTTGAGTTTCACAGTTCAGAGAGTGTTCGGAGCAACTTACCTAGTCACAAATTTTTCAATGACCTTTTGAGTGTTCTTCCAGTGAACAAGTAGTAACACTTCAGACATTACATTAAGGAGAGTGGCTAGCTTCCTAGTCTGTATTGGTAAGGCTCAGAGTTCTGGGAGATAGAATAGAGCAGAGTAACATAAAATGTTAAGTAGAGAAGGTTAAAAATTTGTCTTTTCCTTTTCAGAGAGTCCATCCAAAAGACTCCAGAGGCAGACCAGTCGAGGAAGAAGTCTCTCTTGTTTTGTCTGTCCACTTCCCTTTTCCCCTGCGGGTTAGGATTAGGGACTGCGTTATCAAAGCAGTTTCTGGCCTTGGCTTGAAGGGGTCTGGGGAAAGAGCATCTGTTCCTGAGGGGGCCGAACCAGTGTATCCTTTACGGTTCTGACACCCTGTCAATGGCACTCTTTCTAGCACACTCTCTGGCTCAAAACACAAAGCTATGATCCACAAACCACACTCTAACCATTGAGTAGGCAAGGAGGAGAGTACATAGGAGAAGCCTGGAGGTGAATGACACAGATTTGAAAATGAAAGGCAGTTAAAATAGAGGACAGTATCTGGTTTAAAAAAGGACATATTTTATTGGATTGTGTAAACATGCAGCTTGCTAAAATTAGGTAGATCTGTAATTGGATATGGTAAAATAAAAAAAATGTAATGCAATCGTTGATAAGCTGTGTTTGATTTTGAAGCTAGTATGGTGGTTCTAGAATGTGTTGTGAACTTCTGACCTCCTGGTTCAAGAAAGTTTTTCAAATAGGTAGCCATGGAAACTCAGCTAAGAGACTCTGGGGAAAGGGTATTGCATAGACTGTATTTTCTTAGTTAAAATTAAAGTGGTTTAGACATTGCTTATTAAGGAGGGTTTATTTTCCTATTCAGAACTATCCTATAAATTACTCTGTGAAGTATTTAGAGTACAATGCTAAATATTTTTTCGGACTCACATTGATATTTGCAAATCCGTTGTGAAGTTACGCAGGGGTCCGCACTGGGCATCAAGACAGATTCGCGAGTCTCCCGAAAAACAATACCAGATTGGGCCTATTTACAGTAGTGCAAAAAAGGGTTAACAAACATCGACCATCGAGAAGTGAAACAACAAAAGTAAAATATGAAACAGATGTTATGATTTGCTAACTATGTCAGTACCACTAAGACAACGTTGGAAAGGTTGCCATTAATGGTTTCTTTGTATGAGATTAGTGCACCATTCTTATGGCGAGATTTCACATTTTCTGTGAGAGGAGAATGTAACTACTATTATCAAAGACATTTACAGACCAACAAACTCATTTAACAGGTATGTGAATTAGAGTTTAGTTTAAAAAAATCTGATTGAAAAGTGATATGTGTACATGAGGTGGCCAAATCCGTGTATAATGTAACTAAAAGTATTGGGAGTGTATGTGGGGAACTGTGAGTGGATGTGTGAGTGTTTTTGTGGATTTGTCAATGGGTGTGTAAGTGTCTGTGGGTGTGTTAGTAGGTGTATGAGTGTCTCTGTGGTTCTTAGAGTAGTCCATTAAACATGTGCTGGGAGTGCTACTTTAGAGCTTGTGTGTAGTACTACTGCCAGGCAGATCTGCCATTTAAATCTCATTTCTAAGTTTGAAATTTCCTTTTTACTACATACTAATGACCCCTAAGATAAGATGAAGGTAAGCCTTCATGCAGTGTGCTATATGCTTAGAAGTTACGACATACAGTTTGAAGTCTCAGTGAGACACATGTGTATTTGCAGACCCATAGGCAAAGTTAAACATCCAGTCTCCGATCCATACAAGAACTCACATACATATTTACAAAAGCAGAGTCACTAACCTAGCCATTCAGACTGAGACATAGTCATTTAGACATTCAGTGACATGCTCATACAATACTTATGTATCCAGCAGTAAAAGAACCAGTTGCACACATAGTTAAAAAACCCAACACTTAGTAATAGAGTCAGAAAGAAAATACATAGAGCCAGTTACATAGACATATAGAGACCCACAGGTATACGAAGACAGCTAGTCATATAACTTTATAGTTACTTACACAACCAGTGACACACCCAGAGAGGGTCTGATATACCTATTTAGGTATGTACTAAAGTCCTGATACTGCTAGTCAGCCATCCAGACCAGTAGTACTTTAAACATGTGTTGGGTCTGGTACTGTAGCCCATGTGTGCAGTTTTACTGCCAGGCAGACTTCCCATTTAAGACTCCTTCCAAGCCTGAAACTTCCCCTGTTCTATATATAAGTAAAAGGTAAATTCTTTTATTGTATAGTTAATAAAAAACCGTTACAAAAGATAAAATGCAGTAGTGTTTAAAACTGATCGAAAGATACATACATATTTAGAAGTTAAAATCATGAATGAAAATGTCCTTCAAACTTCAAAAAGCTGAGTCAGTTACAGAGGAAACAGTTACACAAGAAATGTGGGTTCAGGGTGTGAATTGGATCTTTGCCAAAGTTCCTCTTTTTTCCTCAAAGTTGGTTATAAATGTAATTGCTCTAAAAATGAGTTGAGGGTACGCTGAGCACAGGACTTGTATAATCGCGGATCGACAGGTGCAGATTCCATATTCCTTGAACTTCGCTTTTAACCTGTTCTGGCGTTCCTGGTCCAGTGCGGGACAAATGCAGATCAGATGAATGAAATCTTGTTTTGCGGCACCACATAGGTCACACTCCTTGATGTCTTAGGTCCTCCATTGAGGTTGATCGGCATTTGTTGGCAGGTTGCCCATCCTTAGGCTACGGTATTTATGTTTGACATATGATGAAAATGCGAGTTTTAGATAGGCTGCCGGCGTAGACTTTTTGTTTGATTGTATTGTCATCCAGGCATGTGAGCGATGGCTTGTCATTAAACAATGAATGCCTGTTGGCAGCGTTTTTCTACTACCTGTTTGAACATTGGTACAGGTAACTTGGTTTCCCAAAGTGCTACTAGTTCGGTGGTTTTAAGGGAGTGTTTTAAAAATTTGGCGTACTGGGAGTTCGGACTGTTATGAATTGCTTCCCACATGGCATGATTGAATTACATTTCCTGATTTATCCAGACGTCATACCAGAATTTAACAGTCTCAAATTTTTTCAACAATACTTGGGACTGCAGGCCGAACTCCAGTCGCACTTGCGCAGGTGATGCATTGTGCGGTAAGCCGAATTCGCGCTTGTAGACTTTCGTTTGAATCTTGTCTATAAGCTGTGCACTCTTCCCATGATGTAACATACTGCCGTAAGTTATTGTTGGAAGTAACTTGGCTTTCATTACCGTTAATAGGGGGTTGAACAAAGGGCCTTTGAGTTTGTTTGCTAAACTGCTAAATGCGTGTAGCAAGACAGTTCCCTTCTTTTCGATGGCGTTGAAATGCGAGGAAAAATGAAGGAGCTTGTCCAGTTGTATCCCCAAATACTTATAGCTTTCCACTACTTCCAATTTGTTGTTATCTATTACAAAGGTTGGTGATGCTTTGCAGCTTCATGTTATTATCATGATCTTTGTTTTCTTGCTATTTATTTCAAGCAGGTTCTGTTTTGTGTATCTGGTCAGTTCTTGCAGGAGACGCTGCAGGCCTTTTTTCGTCTGGCTGAGTAGGATCACATCATCGGCATAAGATAGATGTGTTAAACGAAGGTTTCCTAGCCGCGGTGGATGAGCATTGATCCTGTCTAGCCTTGATGTCAGGTCGGCCATGAATAAATTGAAAAGATGGGGGGCCAAAACGCAGCCTTGTTTTAGTCCATCAAAGGTAGTGATCTTCCGAGTTAGCCGATGTCCGTTGTCGATCTTTACCTGCATCTAGGTGTTGATGTACAGGTCCATTATTGGGGTTAAGATTGAATCCGGCAGGCCCTGCTGCTTCAGTTTAGACCAGAGTAGTTGCCTCTTGACACGGTCGAACGCCGCCTTGATGTCTATGAAGCAGGCGTACAATGCCTGATGAGTTTGTAGACTTTTTTCGGCTATTAAACTTAGCCCCATTGTATTTGCAATAGTGCCCGTGCCACGGCGAAACCCTGTCTGGTTTATCGGGATTTTGTTGTTAACTTTGGACCATTGTGCAAGGTCAGTTAATAGTAGGGATGCATAATATTTGGCTTCAGCATCGATGAGTGCTAGAAGGCGGTAATTAGCTGAGTTTTTACGATCTCTGCCTTTATAGATTGGATTAACTATCGCCCCTCTCCAGCTTTCTGGGAGCCGACTTGTGTTGTTTATTGACCTGAACAAGAGATTGAAGTTACGGGCCCAGTAGTGGGGGTCCTCCTTATAAATTGCCTGGGGGACGCTGTTCGGTCCTAGTGCACTGTCTTGCCTACATTTCTTTATTATTTGTAATATTTGAAGTTCATCATCTGTCCACGTTGGTTGGTCTGAACCTTCCTGTTGGTTGCCCGGGTCGTTTGACCAAACACAGGCAGAGCCCTTCAAGGCCGCAATATTTGATGTTTTATGTTCAATAGTTGCAGTTGTTATCAGCGGCGTCAGTGTTTTTATTGAAAAGGTATCAACTCGGAACTGGACCCATGCCTTTTCAGTGATACAGGTCATGCTTATTGTTTGTGCTGGTCTGTTCAAAGAATTAACTTGCAACCAAAATGCCCTTGAATCAGATTTTTTTATGTTATGTAATAATTTGGTCCAAAAGTCAGTGACTCGTTTTTTTTCCGTCCAAATTAAATTCTTGTATTGTTTCCTTGTTGTTCGAACTACTTGCCAAACATTTGAATTTACATTGTGACCTTGCGCTCGCCTTGTGAGTTTCCGCAGATGTCTTCTTAGGGAGAGTGTGGTCTTTGTGAGATCGGCGTTGATCATTGGGTTGGCCTTCTTTTTGTGGTTGACACCAGTCCTGGGTAGTTTGTTTAAGAAGTCAGACCAAATTTCTGGGCACAGATAATTTTCTTGAGTTAGCGTTTGGAATAGCTTCTTAGCATCCTGCGCTGTTTGTGGTAATGAATTACTCATCCACCTTAACCGCTTCAGGTGAATTGTTGAGGTTTCACCTGCTGTCGTGGGTGCTTGTGAGTGCTTCGATGATGCCAATTTCAATTCAATGTGCTGCATTGAATGGTCGCTGTCTAAAGAGCATATTATTTGGAAATGTTTAATTAGTCTTAATAGAGATATTGAGACTATGGTGTAATCCAAAATTGTACTTGTGCTGTGACCTATGTAGGTGGTAGGTAGAGGAGGGTTTGTCCTGGTTAGTTCTTCCATTTAGCACCCGTAGCCCACGGTGCTCGAGGTCCCACATCAGCTGCCTACCCACTTTGTCTATCTTCTTTGCGGGTGGAATCTCCTGGGTTTTGACACCCCAAAGTTCGTTGGCCGTGATGATGTTGTCCTCATCTTCCGGGCGATGTAGGAGATTAGCATTAAAATCGACTGTGAGGATTATCATCCCATGCTGGTTTTTCAAGGCGGAAATTAGATACGACGTTATTAATACGTTTGAAAAGCTCTTTTTTAACTGTGTTTTTCGGGTGAGCATACATGTTAATTAGAATAATAGTTCCAGTTTTTGCCTGTGATATTCTTTCCAGTTTGATGATTTGTATGTCTGTCGCCGGTGTGGCCATTTGGGAGGCCTTGATGTTCAATGCGGTGGTTATATAGACCAACAGTCCCCCCTTCGCACGCCCATGACACTGAGTGCGGGTTGCACTAACGTGAAAACATAATCTGCCTGGTACATCGATTGGCTCTGTTAACCACGTTTCCTGTAGGGCTATGATGTCATAGGTGTCCCAGGTGTCTGTTTTTCTGTTGTCATTTAAGATGTCTTTTGCACCAGTGATGTTCCAAGAAAGGAGTTTTATTGACTTTCGTTCGGTTTTGGCCGCCCGGCTATAAGTTCAGTCATCATTTGTACCCTGTTTCTGTCTATTCGGGTGTTCGTTGTTAACGGATTCAACGCCTCTGGCACCTTGCAATACTGAATATGTAGGTCGATTTGCCAATGTATGATCTTTTCTTTTGGCAAGCTTCCTTAGTAGGGGAGACGGATAACCCGGTATTACCTCTTCTTTGAGAGAAATTCCCCACTCTTTTAATTTGGTAGTTTCAGTAAGAATTTTCTTTACAGTTTCTGCATTCCTCCAGGTTACAAGGGTGCCTTCCTTAGCTGCGTTGTTGCTGAGGGTAATAAATTCTTTTGTTAATAGGTCAGTGGATGTTATGTGGTTAAGGCTTGGATTTGCAGATGTCAAATGAAGGATGTTTCCTCGATTTAAATAATCTTGTGTACCTTGTGCTTTATAGTTAGAGATGAAAAGTAACTTTCCCACTCTTGCTGTTTTCGTATCATACGATCGCTCACAGATGAAGTGTATATGGTCATTTGACCGAGTTCTCCTCAATTGGTGACTTTCATGGTCCTTTTCATCATCACGTGAGTATTTTACTTTTTGCTGTTTTGACCACACGGTTCTGTGTAGTGCGCGTGTTCACTGGCGGTGATCGCAGGGCAGGATCCTATCCTTGTTGTATTTACAGGTCCTATGCTTTGTTGCTGTACATTCTGATCTGTGATTATCATTACTTGTAATTGATCATGAGCTCTCTTGTCCGCCTTAGCTGTAACTAGTCAGATTTTTTGTTTCCTTTTTGTCAGATGTGAAATTGACGCTTGGGATTGTGTTCGGGATGAAAGATATTGTATGATTGTTATCTGCACCTTTAATGACCACCCTTTGGCATCCCTGCTTAGTTGCTTTGAACTTATTTTTTTCCTGCTCCTTGGTATAGTGTTTTATGTCCTGCAGAGGAGTACGTACTTTTTGTCCGGGCTTGTTCCCCGTGTTTTGTGGTTCGCTTTTCAGACTCCCTGAGATTCTGTTTGATTGTGCGACGTCACAATCTGCTATTTCCAGACTCTGTGCCACTAGAAACAGTAGATAGGGTCGCGTGCTCGACATTGATTGAGTCCTCAGTTCCTATACTTATTGCGTGGACAGTCCCCTCAGTAAGTGTGGATGTTCTTGATCTTACCGTATGAACGAGGTCATTTGCTGCCATGGTCGTGGGCTTTTGTCCTTCGTTTTTGGAGCTGCTCTTCAGAATTTTACTTTGGAGCTTTGTCATTGTGAGTGGCTGGTGTGACACCTCTTTAGTATCAGATTTAGTTTTTAGTTGAGTTTTTGGACAATTAAAGATGGGAAAGTTGATCAAAGCCTGCTTGTTGACAAGTAAGCAGTTTGACAATTAATGTATCTTTTTTCTCGTGCGTTTTTTCTGCCGTTTGATTAAACCTTGCTGGTTGCTTGGATTTTTTTCCCCGTCCTGTTTAGGTTGATCTTTTTCTGATAGTTTGTGGCTGTTGTTGTTCCTAACGGAGGGTTTGACCCCTATTAAATTTAGATCTTCTATTAATTCATCAGTTTTTATTTTTGTTGGTTTGTTCTGCTTCGCTTTTTGGTCTTCTGTTTGTTGTGCTACTGCTGCTGTTTGGTCTTCGGTCCATTTTTAGAATTTAACTGTATCTTTTTTTGGTGTGTTTTTACAATGGGCTAAAGTAATGAGGTCACTTCCATTTAATATGCTGTTGGTTCCCTGGTTAGCATGCTTGCATTCCTGTAAGATGTCTTTGAGTATTGATGGTAGGTCCTTCAGTTTTTCCAGTATGGGACTACAGGTACATGTCGGGGGCGGTACCCAAGGGCGAATCTGGTCCTAAATAGTGTCAAATGTGTTGAACATGGTGTCCAATTTTGTGTTTATGCTAGATATATGTTCAGCTATTGTGCTCATGAGATGTATTTGAATGTCAAGTTTATCAGACTGCAATTTTAGAGTTTTAATTGAAGTTTCAAGTATGCTGCCCAATGCGCCATGTAAAGTGATTATGGACTCCAAATTTTCGTTAAGACCATGCTTTCCTGCTTGCTGGCATTGGTTTACTTTATTTTTGTTTATAGTGGGTTTCCGGTGTGAGTGCTCTTTAGGTATCATAGCGATTTGCAGGTCCACACTTTTTTATATATGTTTCCAGGACTTTTTGCAATTACTGGATCAGGCAAGACCAGTGCACTTGAAATTTCTATTATTGATGGTTCCTCATGGCAATCAACATCATGGCTATTAGATGAATCTGTATGCGCATGGGCGTCTATGTCCTGATTCAACCCACTGGATATCTCGATTAGGTTTTTGTTTAATAGCTCCAGGATCGATGGGCTTTTTGGGTGCCGTCCATTTAGTGTTGTTTCCTGGACCTCAGTTATAGTGGTTATTAGCTTGTTATACAGTTTAATTTGCTTGGAATCACTTGCAGTTGTTTTGTTATCTGGTTTTTCTTTATGTATTGTTATACTTCCTTTATTATCTGGGAGTGTTTGGAGCTCTAACCAGGAATTACACTCCTCGCTCCTTTTGTTGGATTTTATCATTACTTGGTTTAAGCGAGACTCCAGCCTTGGGGTTGAATGGCTGTTTGGCTGTTCCTTGTAAGCTACGTCGTGGGTGCTGATGTTATGACATCCATCGTTGTTGCCTATGACTTGTGGGCTTCCAGCCATTGAAAGATCTAGGTTTATGTAACTTATTGATGGAACTGATGATGTGGATGTCCTTTGTGTTTTTTGGGGGTTTTTGTATGGTGTGCTTTTTTTTGAAGATTCTTCCCTGGGGATGTCCGTGGTTCTATTAATTACTCCTGGTGGTATTAGATGTTTCACTTGTTCTAGCACTGAGTCATTACTTCTGATTTCCATGTGTAGTTGAGCTTGAGTTTGTATCGTATTCTTATTGTTCTCCTGAGTAACTTGCATGCACTTGCTTGTTTCTTCTGCTCCATTGCTCTTTCCTGGGTTGGTATTGGAACTGGGCAGAGGGGTCTGCATAATTATTGACTGTGTGCTTATTTTGCTCGGAGACATTGGTTTTTGAAGTCCATTTGGTGTTACTGGCAATGTGTAAATTGCAGATACAGGGTCTTTCAAAAAAGAAAATTTGCCGGTGGAGTTCATTGAGCCAAAGATTGAATACATCGGCGGTATTATAGTGGTAGGGAGATTGGCTGCACTATCCTCATAGGAGAAAGTAGTTCTAGTCTTGGATTTTCTTTTTGCGATTTGAGGGGGGTTCCTCTGTGTCCTCCCAGACCTCATCGCTTCCAGCGGCTTTCACTGGCCTGGTGTCAGATTCTCTTGTTGCCCTTTGGGACCTTTGCGCTTATTCCTGTGATAGGTGGAATGTCAGTGTGGCAGAGATGTCAGAGATGGGGGGGTTTGACTTAGCCCCCCCACCGCTCCTCACCAGTTCAGCTACTCAGTATTCTTTTAGTTTTCGCTCACTTTGGTAGTGCCTTATGTTGCTCGTGGAATTTGGTGTTGCCTATATCTCTTGTGTGGGTTGTTTCAGCCCACGGTGGGCTGCTTGCAACACTCTGCTTTACTTACCCCCAGCCTCTACTCCAATTCAAACTTCCGCTCTGACTTTAGCTCCGGCTTGGCTTGGGCACATGGGTACTTGCTGCTTAATACGGGTTTTTTTTATGGCGCCTGCTGTGCCTAGTGACAGTGCTGCGGTTACTACTGCCCGGTCGTTTCACTACTCACACGCCTTACAGCCACCCGGCTCCTGGCTCCTGGCTAGGCTGACCGGCAACGGCGACCGGCAAAAATGGGCTGGAGCCTCGCCAATCCCCGTCTGACAGGGGTGCAGTACTGTGCAGTGCGGTGCGATTTGAGGCGAGGTGGTACTATATATAAGTATCCCCTAAGCTAGGCTGTATGTAGACCATAGGACAGGGTGCTATGTCCTTAAAAGGTAAGACATGTACTTTTAGGTTTCAATGAATTACATGCACACTAACAGATCCATACACACAGTTATACATCCTGTCTCCCACCCATACTGCGACTCACATGCCTGTTTACAAAAGGATAGAGCCATTGACACACCCAGTCAGACAGTGACAGAGGCACTTAAACATTCACTCACACACTTTCATCGCGCAGACTCAGTTGCATACACAATTACATACCCCTACAGTCACTAATAAAGCTAGCAAGAAATCCATACAGCCAGTTAGATATAGATACACAGACCCATAGAGATACTAAGCCAGCCAGTGGCACACCTACAGAGTTACTTTCACATCCAGTGACATACCTAGAGAGGGACTAATAGACTTATTTAGGTATGTACTCAAGTAGTGACACTCTAAGTCACCTATATAGACAAGTGACCCTTTAAACATGTCGTGAGCCTGCTACTGCACAGCATGTGTGTGCAGTTTTACTGCTAGGTCAAGTAGGTATTTAAAATCGCTTGCAAAGCCTTAAACTCCCGTTTTTGTACATCTATGTCACCGTTAAGCTAGGCAGTAGGTAGACATACACTGATTCATAGACTGACACACCCAGATACAAACTTACGTATACACTGGCATACCTAAGAATACACTCATGCATACACTAACACACCCACGGACACATTCATACATATACTGGCACCCACTCAGGCACACTTTCATGCATACAGTAACAGAGGCAGGCAAACACTAATGCATACACTAACAAACCCATGCACAGACTGCCACATATACTGACACACCCAGGCACACATTTATGCATACACCGACACACACAATGGGCCAGATTCACAAAAGTAATCTGAGGCAAAATCCTAACTTTACAACTTTCAGTATTCACAAAGGACATTTAGGAGTAGTAAAGTTAGGATTTTGTCTCAGTTAAACTTAAGTTTTGGTCTTAAGTTAATCTTAATACCAAAGCTTACGTTTAACTGAGACAAAATCCTAACTTTACTACTTTCGGTATTCACAAAGGGCATTTAGGAGTAGGTAAGTTAGGATTTTGTCTCAGTTAAACTTAAGTTAAACTTGAGACCAAAACGTAAGTTTAACTGAGACAAAATCCTAACTTTACTACTCCTAAATGCCCTTTCTGAATACTGAAAGTCGTAAAGTTAGGATTTTGTATCAGATTACTTTCGTGACTTTGGCTCAATGTACTGATGCACACACGGACACACCCAGTGACAGACTGACCCACTCACTAAGAAGCAAAGGCACACACTGATTCATAAACTGACACACACCGGTAGAGAGGGATACAGATGCTGACACACCCAGATACAGTCTGATGCATAAAGTAGCACAGCCAGGCACAGACTAATATATACACATACACTCCCAAGCAGACTGTGATGGATACACTGATACACCCACTGACACAATTATGCATATACTTACATGCCTAATGGCACACTTATGCATACACTGACACACCCAGTCACACACAGATCCATTTACTAACACACCCAGGCACACATCGATGCATACACTGACACACACAGGCACACACTTATGCTTATGCCGACACACCCAGGCATATACTGATGCATACTCTGACACACCCAGGCACACTCTCATGTATACAATACAACAGCCAGGCAAAAAGTGATGCATATGCTGACACAGCCAGGGACATACGGATTTAAACATGAAAAGTAACAGACTTAGATTCGCGAAAAACATAGTGACATAACTGTTTATGTTGGCACATAAATGCTTAAAATATGTATTTTAATAGTATGTAAGGAAAGACTAAATGCATTAATTTGTTTTCTCTTTCCAGCCATCTACTTGTAGTTAAAAATAGAGAATTATAATTCTGAAAAAAAACTGAAAGAAGAAAGAAACAGAGGAAAGGATACTATCTCCTTACAACAGAGAAAGAAAAGGGTCAACATGTGGATAGTGTGATTAAAACGAAAAGAGCTACTGGTAAGAAAACTAAAAGGTTTCTTTAAAAAGTATGTGGAAAAATGCAAAGTGAGCAAAGCCATGCAACTTATTTATTTAAGCCATTTTTAAAGCACGCTGCAACCCTACGGGCATCCTGGCGCTGTGAAAGTGCAACTGAAAAGTGAGCATCATGAGGCAGGATAAGGAAGGTGAGCAATTTTCTTCTGGGGCAGTTAGACTTTGGGGAAGAGCCATGTCTTTACCTTTTTTCAAAAAGGCATCAGTTCGCTTGTTTTCCTGATTGCAATAGGGAGGCTATTCCAAAGATGGGCTGCCGCTATGCTAAAGGCTCTGCCACCATGAGTAGCTTTCCTGATCCTAGGTATACTAATGAGATTAGTGGAAGAAGAACGAAGGGTCCGTGTGGGCTCATACCATTTGAATTTGTTTTGTAGCGTTTTAGGACCCAGCCCATGTACTGCCTTGAAGACAGTACATAGAGATTTGAAAAGGATCCTCTGGTGCCCGGGCAACCAGTGTAACTCGGCCAATGCTAGGGTGGTGGAGGATCGTCGTACTCGAGAGAGTGCCATTTTTGCTGCCGCCTCCTGGATGCTCTGGAGTCTGGAAATCAAATATGCAGGAGATTCCAGTAGCAGAGCATTACAGTAATCCAGGCGGCTGAGAATAGTGCTCCTGACTACGGTAGCTCTAGTCTGTGCTGGGAGGAGTGGCAGCAGCTTTCGAAGGCCTCGCATTAAGGCGAAGCAGCTGCTCACCTGTCTGTTGACGTTGGTCTCTAGACTCAGGTTGTCATTAAAGCTGACCCCCAAATTCCGTACTGTTTTTACTGGTGTCAGTTCCTCATCTGAATTCAGAGGCCAAAAGTCAACAGGCAGGTTTCTGGCGATTCTACCCACTTTGCATTGCATTATCTCAGTTTTACCACTATGAAACTGTAGTGAATTACTCTTTAGCCAAGTTGCCATTTCCAGCATGCAGGTATGGAATGTCTCAAGTGATTCTGCATGGGCACCATCAAGAGAGATCATCAGCTGCGTGTCATCCGCATAGTTGATCACGCTAATGCCGTGAGCCTTGATGATGCCCATCAGGGGTTGCATGTAGACATTAAAAAGAATCGGGCTGATCGCAGACCCCTGTGGGACCCCATGTGGAACTATAGCAAACTCAGACTGGTATGGAGGAAGTTGTCAACAGGATATCATGACTCACTGTATCGAATGCGGCGGACAGGTCCAACAAAATTAGAGTTGCTGATTCTTCCCTGTCCGCCCTCATTCACAGGTTGTCCAGGACCATCAGCAAAGCTGACTCGGTCCCATGGGCTGGTCTAAACCCAAATTGCTCCTCTTCGAGGATGTTATTAGTTTCCAGGAAGAGGGACAGCGACCTGCTGACCAGCCGTTCCATGATCTTAATTGGATACGGCAGGAGCGAGATGGGTCGGTAATTCTTATGGCAACTGGGGTCCAAATTCGATTTTTTCAGCAGGGGTGTGACAACTGCCTGTTTCCATTCTCTCGGCACAGTGCCTGTGTCGAGGGATTGATTGCATAGCTGATGGAGTACAGGAAAGAATTCAGCCCCAAACTCCTTTACTACTTTATAGGGTAGAGGGTCCAATGGGGATCCAGATATTATGCTGAGGGCTATTTGCACAAACTCATGTTCTACGGGAGTCTCGAATTTGTCCAGAACAGCCTTTGGCATTAGGTATCCATCCATTCCTTCTCTCTTCTACCCGTTTTCCATGCTGCTCCTGTGTTGCACTAGGGAAGTGGGGGCATCCTCCATACTCTCTATTATCTTTGTAATTTTTTCCTGAAAGAAGGAGGCCAAACCATCACATAACTCCTGTGAGGGTTTGATATTACTATTGGCACACTCAGGATGGGACAGGTATTTTTCTATCCTGAAGATGTCACGTGACTTATTAGAGCTTTTTAGGATAATGGCTGCAAAGTGTTTTGCTTTGGCTATAGAAATCTCTTTCTTATACTTAATTAAAAGAGAAGGTTTGACATCGAGAGTATTATTTTGTATAAGAAAGCAGATAGTTAACAAGAAGCCAGAGGAAATTTAAGGAAATAAGAGTCAGAATGTTTCGTAGTAAGTTAATTCAGAATTTAGTACAAACTATGAGGTAATATAAAATGAGAGGAGTAGCAGTCAAACAAAAACAATATATTGAGACAGTAGTTGATAAGGCATTTTCTCTAAAGAGGAAGCTATTTTTTTGGGTTCTGAACAGCATGAGAACTGTGAATAGAAGTAATTTTTCTAAAGGTTTCAGTGGAGAATGGAAGCATATGTTCAGTGCTGAGCCTTTCTTTAATGAAGAAAGCTATTTCCAAGAGAACACATTAATGCTTGCAACTGAAACAACTGGCCGATGTTACGAAGTGAAAAATAGTTCTCACATTGCAAAAGAGGGAATAGTCCTATGAATGTAGAAGAAATGATGGCTCAAGAGATACCAGGAAGGCACAGACAGGTCCCTGCATACAAATAGAACTGTAGCAGTATTTGGAGTTTTTAGCAGTAATCAATTGACATATTAACTGATTGTGCACAGCAATTTCAAGATAGAGTGTCAAAAGAAAAATTGCAATTGTGCACAAGCACCTTTCATCACCTTTTATCACTTCGGAATATTAGCTGTTCATCACTCTAACATGAGAAATTTAGTTAGGAGACCTTACTTTGTAAAAACTCCTGCCATATGCTTAGGAGAAAGTAAGAGAGCTCTGTTGCATGGCACATCAGCAGAGGTGGAAAAGGTTTGTGAAGAAGTTCATTTTCATTTCTTTGGTACTGAACAGGAGTCTAGGGAAAATGAGAAGTTGGTAATGTGTAGGTGTATGGGGCAAGGGTGCCTGTATTGGCGCTATCCTACTAAGGGTAGCACTAGTGCAGGGGAAAAGCAAGACTGCACCATATTCTCCTAAATATGGTGCAGCCTTGCGTTTCTGAAGTGGTGAAGTGAGGCGTTAAGCCATGACGGCTAATGCCTCACTATGCCACTTCAGTTGTAAATATCCCCCTCAGTTGCCAAACTCCAGACAAAAGAGAGTTTTTCTATATAAACTTCCATAACTCTTCAAGCCTTGGTGTTCAGAATTGGAATTACTCAGCAAATATGACTGCTACAAAGATTATTATAATGTTGTGAAAGAGCATTCAGAGTTCAGTGTTTCCAAACTATTAAAGAAGAAATTAAACAAAAAGAAACAATTCCTGCTGAGATTTCTACGGAGAGTTCACAAAGCACACAGGACCACTGAGTCAAGATCCCTTTGGACAGCCAATTATTTAAAGTGTAGCTGCAATGACCATGAATGTGGTAGAAAGTGCAATGCAACAAGCGAGACAGGAAAGTGTGGATTTGGAACTGTTACTTGGACAGCTGAATGATGAACAGAAATAAATGTATATTTAGTTAAAAGAAAACATAGAGCACAGATTCCTCCACAAGAAGAATGAATGTAAACGCTTATTATTTAATTCAATACTATTACATGTCAATGGTCAAACTGGCACCTGGAAAAACTTTTTCATTGAAGTTTTCATTGCTTACCTACAGAGGACTACATAATTAAATGTGTAGTGTGTAGTAACACCACCAACTGGATTAGCTGCACACAACATTAAAGGAATTACTTTACATTGACTACTTATGCTACCTGTTGAATATGACAATAAACTGGAGTACCAGAAGTTATCTGGTGAACCGTGTCATGAAGTTGAAGAAAGTGAAACTTTTAATCATTGATGAGGTGAGCATGGTCTCAAATGTAATGCTTGCCTTTGTACACTTGAGAATGCAACAGATTTTAAAAACAGGGTATGACGTGCAGTTTGGAGGAAAGCATTTTATTGTCTTTGGTGACCTACTACAACTTACCCCCATCAAATGACATTCTGTGTTCAAGACATTTCTCCATGATGAAACTTGGAATTCCTTTGGAAGTATTGGAAATGTAAGCATTTGACTAAATCTCCAATACAAGGATCTACTTAAGAATACGCGGCAAGCATCTGACATGGAATATGGAGATATTCTGAAAGATATTACAGTAGGAGTTATGACAAAGGAGGGGAAACCCTGCTTAGAAGGTCGTTGAATCAATAAACTATTTTCCTCAAACAAGACAGCAGCAGAGCTAATGTTCAATTTAAATGAAGAAGGGAAATCTATAGTCTGCCTAATGCCTACATTTCAGGAGGGCTCCAATTTCAACAAAGAATTACTAAAATTGGAGAAAGAATACATTTTGGAAAAAACATCAATTGGCAAATTGGAACACTAGGAAGTAACAGTACTGCTAAGTGGAAAACTAGAAGCAAAATTGGATTCATTGGAGAAATCTGTTCCCAGGACTGCAGGATTAGAAAAATGTTTACGCTTATACAAAAACTGTAGAGTAATTTTGCTGCTTAATTTAAATGCTGAGGAAGGATTAGTAAATGGGCTATGGGTAAAGTGATTACATTAAATTTCCAAATAGGGAACAGTTTGAATACTTAGACATAAAATGTGATCAGATTGATGGTGTGAAGCAGATTGGTAGATGCATTGTACATTTTTTGCTTGTAAAAGACATGTTTGGCTGCAGCAGTTATCAGTCTCTCTAGCATACGCGGTAACGGTCCATAAATCGCAAGGTTTAAGTGTGGACACAGCTTTTATTAATATTGGTAGTACTGTATTTAAAGAAGGTATGTAATTGTCTTGAGTTAGAACATTGCCCAGTTTGTTTTTGGGTGATGTTGATAATAGCAAAGTAAGTGCTGATGCAAGTTTTGTCAAAGAGTACAATTTCTTAAGAAGTGTATATGCTCCTCATTTAGGACATGATCCCATTTATGAAACATGGATAACCTGTTCTAACCAAATGCTTACAAAAGAATCCACTGATGTTGCTGAAAAGAAGGAAATGAAGGAGAACAAGGAAGGTGTTAAGAACAAAAAACTGGAGAATGAGGGAGATATTATAGGCTACCAGTTGTCAAAGACTTCTGGTGGCAACTGCTATTTAAATGTTGTTCTCAATCTCCGCTTACACTTACCACATCTTATAAATGCAATTGAACTGAAATTATGGAAGAGATTATGTTCTGGACTGTGTAGTCTGCTACAACGTTTACATAGTGATATGACATTTAATACATTGTGCTTCAGGCATTCGAGAACGAGCAGATATATGTAGTGGATCAGTCCTGTTTATTCACAACAGTCAACAAGATGCACGGGAATTTATAATGATCATCCTAGGAGTTTTAGAAGAAGAAGAAATAAACAAACATGACTTATTTGAACTTAGTTACACATGGAACAATGAGTATGAAGATTGCTCTTTTACGTCTACCACTAAAATAAATCCTGAGCGATTTCTGTACTTAACACTACCGGATTCCAAAATTGTATCCTTTGACAGATTGATAAAAAAGGCTAACCAAAATATGACCTGCCCAAATTTAGATCAGATTCTGTGTCTACATTGTATATACGAAGAAGTGGAAAATACCTTATAATAATGCTACAACGATGCAGAGCAGATGGATCTAAATTTGAAACAGAAATTACAAACTTCAAAGCTGGACAGATATCAACTTCTGAAAGAACTTCTATTACTTTGGCTATCCTCTTTCACGAAGGAGTTAATACAACATCTGGACACTATACAGTAAAACTGGATGGACAGAATGAAATGACAGCAACCTTAAATTGAAACAAAAACTGCCTTTCAAACTATCTAATTCTTACCTTCTATTTCTTCAAACTTCTATAGAGGATTACTGTTTGAAAAGTAGTACAATCTCTGTGGTTTTTTTTCCCCCACTGTTCAAGGATGAATTTTTTGCAGTGCATTGTTTCTTATGTACAAGTATGAAAGCTCAGAACAGTAAAAAAGGGAAAATTAAATATTTTACTATAATGTGAAATGCTATTACAGAAAAAGCACATTAACTGTTTTATTGCTGGAATTTTCTAAATATAATACTAACTGGTATTTATGTTCCTTTTCTTTTTCAACAGATTAATGACACTTTCTATTAAAGTAAAGCAATTTCCTAATTCTTTCTGTGCAGTTGAACACATTTTCCTTCTCAAGGTGTATACCAAGGGAAAATCTCATACAGCCAGTGAGACATGCAGACAAACACTGATACATCACTCATCCATACAGCAACTCAAATACCCTCTCACTCAACCTTACAGTCAGTAACACACCAACTCACTTACCAATACAGCTACTATCATATACATTCACTTACCCATACAGATACTCACATACCCACCTACTTACTCATTAAGATAGTAACACATTCACTCATACACCTATGCAGTCACTGAGACTAGCACTGACTCACCCACACAACCACTCACATACCTACTCATTCACCCATACAATCACTAATATACCCAATCACTTTCCCATGTAGCCACTGACACAGACACTCACTCACCCATGCACCTACTCATATACACATTCAATCCCCCATACAGTGACTCAGCAGGCACTCACTCACCTATACTGTCACACTTCTACCCCTCACTCAGCCATAGAGCCCCTCACACACACACTTATTCAGCTATATAGCCACTCACACAATCACTCACTTACTCTTACAGACTCTCACAGAGCCACTTAGTCATCCTTACGTCCACCCACACAGTCACTCATACAGTCACTCATACAGCCTCTTATATATAAACTCACTATTCCATACAACCACTCATCCATCCACTCACTCACCCATGTAGCCACGCTTCCACCCAGTTATTCAGCCATACAGCCCTTCACCCACCCACTCACTCAGCCATACAAAAATTCATACAGTTACTCACAAAGACAAGCACTTACCTACCCATAAACCCACTCACACACCCACTCACTCACCCAACTAGCTTCTTACACAGTCAGTCACTCACTCATACAGTCACTCACCTATACAGACACACACATTCAAATTCACACACCCATACAGCCACTCATGTACCCACTCAATCACCCATACAGACACTCATACATCCTCTTACTTAACCAAACAGAACCTCATGTATACTCTTATGCATGCAGCTTTCTCACACCCACTCACTCACCCATACAGGTATTCATGCACTCAATCATCCGCCCATGCACCCACACACACACCCACTCACTGACCCATACAGCCACTCCAAAATTGACTTACTTAACCATACAGCTACTCACACACTCACTCACTTATACAGCTAGTAACATGCACTTGCTCACCTATATACCCAATGACTCACCCACCCACACACCTATACAGCCACTCACACCTTGTCACTGACCCATACACATCGTCTCACATCCACTCACTCACTCATACAGCTATTAATACATACATTCACCGCCTCATACACATACTGGCACAACCGCTGTTGAACTCATACAGCCACTGACACCTCAATCACTCACCTATGAAGCCACTCACTCAACCACTTATACATCCACTTACTCAGTCATGACCCAGTCACCCACTAACACAGGAATTCACTCATCCATACTCTTTCCTATACATACAGACACATAAAGCATTTATTTTTTGAACCAAGAAAGGTGGTTTTAACAAGAACCTTTCTTTTGTGATTTTTCTGAACTTTATTCTTTCTTTTAAGTTTTTTACTATTTTGTATTGTTTTGGTATTTTTACAAATAAAAAGTCAACTGGAAATGGTTTTAACAGAAAAAACTCAAAACTAGGGAAACAAGTGCCCTTTAAACATAAATGAAACCAAAATTTACTGCCTCCAGAAATGTGATATTCGTCAACACTGACGTATTTGCAAACGCCAATGTAATCTTGATTATGGAAAATTGAATAAAACAGTGTTGAACCACAAACAAAACTTATAAAAATCTAACTTTAGATGCTACATTACAAAACCGCTGATCATAAACATTAATTATAATATGTGTATATCTATATTTAGACCTTCTAAAAAATCATGCTGATTTTGGGAATAACTGCTGTTAGACCTGACATCATTGGCCTGAGTCTCTCCTTCATTTTTTTCTGTTTGCCTCCTCTGTTTACGATGTTTTTGCTGGTATATCGCTCTGGGCACTGTGCCACTGCTGATCAGTGCCGCGGTGCAAGTGCTCCCTATGTTAAATTACTGTATTGATTGATTTTCATTGCTTGACGGTCTCCAGCGGAGGGCGCTAGTGTGCAAGCAGAGCAGCAGAGCAGAACGTAGCAGTGGCAGCTGAGACTGCGGCGAGCAAGACGCCATCGCCATCGCCATTTCAGCCATCGCCATTTCAGCGGTCATGCCAAGTTGATCGCTGCTGGTAAAAACGGCCTCCCCTGGTGTGAGCTTCCGCGAATTACTGGCGGTAAGCGCGTTAAGCCTCGGGGGCCGCAGGGGCATCACCGGACAGCAGACGGACACGGCGGCGAGACGAGGTGAGGCGTATTGCACCAGTGTTTCTGGACGATCTCCCCCCTGCCTCTTGTGTCTGGCCATAATCGGACACAATCCCCACCTGCAGTGTGTGTCTACAGTATGAACGAGGAAGGGAGGCGAGGGAGTGTCTGAGCGGACGGCGGGCAGCTACTACAGTCTGTGGTGTGGTGTTTTACAGATATCTGCAAGCTGACCGGGGTTCGAGTCAATTCTCACCCCATATCATACTCGGCACTTGGACTTCTGGCCGTTCCACTGATTTTATGGAATATTGAATATGAATATTGATCTTTTGATCTTTTGAACTTGAAGAGTGTTGCTGCCAGTGGTCAGTAGAGCGCAGCAGAGAGCTAAAAAACAGTGAAGGAGAAACAGAATAAAAACGAAAACGAAAGACTTGACAGTCCAGGTTACTGATTACAGCTACAGCTGCAGCAGGCCCTCACGGGTGGGAGGTTTTTGCACTGGCTGTATTATTGGCAGCATCTTAAACGCATTTTGAACGCGTTTAACAAGCATTTTATGTATTTTTCTTAAATACTTTACTTTAAGCATTTTAAGCATTTTTTTAAAGAATTATTAAATCGCCCTTTCGGACAAACATGTAACTAACGGAAATGTCCTCCGGACGAGCTGCTTAACAGTTGTGGCAGACTACTGGCAGCCTAACAGAATAACAGAATAACAGCAGACTAACTGCGTGTTAAATAGCTGACACAAGGGCTCCACCAAGGGCTCCACCAGGCTCTACCATCTACCATATACCTGGTAAAGTTGACATCCAAAGTGCCTTCCAAGCCAGTAGTCACCCCACCTCATACAATACACTCCGCAAACCACACCTCGCTATCCTCCCTGACGGCAGCTATTCTATTTCAGAGGGACAGACAGGCTTGGGAGGGGGAGTGGAGGTGGAGTGGAGTGGGAATTGGAGTAGAGGTGGTAGAGGCGGCAGAGGTGGTACAACGGACACAGATAGCAGGATCTCGGCCTGACTAGTACTGTGGAAGGCTTGGGAAGGCCTGGTAAATATACAAATATACGACGAGCCACAAATTAGAAGGAAGCCAAGAAGGAAAAAAAAAAAAGTAGAAAAAATAAAATCTGGAAGCCATAGTTCTAAGAAAACACAAATCAGACGGATCTCTGACGGACCTTATTAAATAAACCTGAAAGAATGAGATCTGGAAAAGTGCGGCACAACATAAGTGTAAGGTCAAAAAAAGACGACGAAGACAGGAACTAGGGCACACAAAAGTCAAGTAGAAAAAGGAAGAGGATGGCACAACAAAGAGAGAGACTAGTGTCAGCACCTGAGCTAACAGCTCCAAGTTCAAAACAAAGTAATATTGGGATTCAAAAATTCTTCTATCTAAAGGACCCCATGGCGTCAATTTACAGGCAAACAAAGGAAGAAGCCCTCCAACCTAGCCCAATCACACCGGTGCCAAATGTAAAAGAGAATGTGCAGTAACCAACAAATAGCATGAAGGAGAAGAAAAAAGACTCACAGGACTTTCATAGTGAGAGTAGTCCAACAAACAACCCAATAGACCAGCAACAAACCTCTCTGCCTTTCACCAAGCAAAATAGTAACTCTGGCAAGTCCATTGTGGTAATAGCCCAAATAAATAAGAATGACTCTCAAACTCATGAATCAGATAAGGAAATAAAGACCAAGATAAAGGGCAAGGTGAAAGAAGAAAAAATGGGGAATAATTTGGTGGCCGGCAAAATGCCGCACTGGATGACTCATGGCCAACCTCCTTCTCCTTACCTGACGACATAATCTTGGCCATACAAACAGGAATGGAAAAAAAAACTCCCAATCCCAGTTAGAAGCATCCCTAAAGATCATCCAAAGTCCGCAAGCCAATTATAGATCACAAGAACACCAGAAAAACGGACCAGGTGGTAATGGAAGGCTGGAATCTACACCATTGCATTCAAGTGTCAACCCCCACGAACGGGACAAAGGCCAAAACAAAACTAAAGGATGGTCTAAAAACAATTTAAACCAGGAATCTCCTATTACGATATCATCTATGAGTAGGGCAGATGAAGAATCAGATGTACAGGAAACACCGTTCAGAGAAGAAGATAAGATCCCATGGAGTAAAACATTATTAAACACCTTAGACAAGGCATTTAAAGCACTGAACTTCCAGTCAGATAAAATGGACGTTCAGATCGACTTAATAAATCTAATTGCGGGTCATATTTCAGGTATAAACACCAGGCTGGATCATATGGCAACCCTGCTTTTAGGGAGGGTTGACAAGGGATTCCACAAAGAGACAATCCAGCCAAGCTGTGTATGTGGCAAATTAGTGGATAATATGTCAAACTTACCAGTAATATTAAATGACATACTAAGGGCGGTTCAATCATCAGTGGATATAAAACACAACATCAAAACTACGAGCAGTAAAGGGGCAATAAAATCTGACATTGAAATTGGGAGCCAACACATAGTAAGAGACACTACCCAAAACAGCTATGTAGAGGAAGAGACAAGCAAGTTAAGTAAAGAAAAATCTGACAATGAAGCAGGTCAAACAGAGGACGACCAACGTGCAACAACCCAAACTAAAGTCAAGTTAACAAAAAGACAAAGAAAGCGCGCCAGGAAAGGGAGGGCACAACTTAAATTCCAACCTCCGACAGTCATTCATACGTATCCCATCTTTCACCATACCAACACTAAGAAAGAAAAACTAGCTTCTGAAGTATCTGTTTCAAATCATATAGGCATGTCCCCAGATCAATCAGCCCAGTCAAGTGCTGCGAATGGGAATAGCCGGATTACAGAATCATCAATCCTCTCAACCTCCATAAAACCAAATCACAAACAAGGGATTAAACAATTGAATAGCCTGAAAAAGAAACAAAAAAAATCCCACGAACACAGGATAAAGATAAGACTCAAGACGAGATTGACGAAAGGGTCTTAAACCAAGAGGCCTGTATACATCAGATTGTAACAATTCACCAGATAGACGAAATACAAATACCCCAGGCCAAACCAGCAAACCAAGACATAAGGTCCCAAAATGACCCAACTAACGTGGACACTAAACAAAATATAATAGATAAAAATAACCAAAGGCAATCCATAAAAAGAGCAGATGAAAAGGAAAACAGAAGAACACCAATAAAAATTAATTCAAACGAAGATGGACGAACCTGCAGTATCCATCGAGCAAATAAACAAATAACGTGTACCCAAATACTTCAAAATACGAAGATTGACAAAAACACGGACAGGATTAATGAACCCATTACCCACCCTAAAAGAACAGACAATTCATATGAAGAAATAACAATAAAAACTCTGAGTCAAGGGAGAAGAATAAACGTAAAAGGTGAAACAACACAAAATACAAAATCAGAAGAAGAAAAAAATGCAAAATTGAGCTCAGAAACACAAGCAGAAACAAACAATAAACTGGCATTCATACCTGAATACCAGACAACAGGGCGCCAAGACTTTTTGAATAGAGGTAATATAATGCGGCTACTAAGAGAAATCCCAGAACTGGACGATATAACATCCCAAGATCTTCTGTCCGTAGAATTTAAGCATACAAAAAATATTTCAGAGGTAGAAGAGTCCTTAACCACCTGGTCATCTAAGGACATAGTTGACAGAATACTTGCAATGAGCACGTCCTTTGAAGCCTGGGGCATAGCACTGAGGCGGGACGAACGGAAAAAATATCCATTTCCACTTCTAAAAAACATACGTATTGGTAAAAAAAAACTGGAAGAGGGGAACACCCAAAAATCATGCCTAAAGGGAGCTTGTTCAGTAACTCCACAAAAAATATTACAAGATATAAGGAGACACGAAAATGCATCGGTGCAAGGAGGCGCTCAGGAACAGATTACTGATTGGTCTTGGGTGGCATCGGTATTGAGCAACAAATGTTCCTAACATGTCCGGTTACTTAAAAGAAGATACAACACTACATCCACGGATAACAGTTGGTAACCAAAAGGAATCCACTGCTGCAAACCCACACATGATCAGCCTGTGTTCCTGGAATGTTCATGGTTTTAATAGTATGGGGCACGACCATGAAACCGCAAACTTCTTGGATCAACACGACTTAATATTGCTACAAGAAACCTGGAACCTGCGCCAAGTTTCCATCCCGGGTTATATCGAGTTTCACGTCCTTGCCAAAAAACTCTCTAAATTTGGTCATCCTAGAGGAGGCTTATCAACGTATATCGCCCAACAATATAGATGGCAATCGGAAGAATTAGACACTGTGGTAAACTGGATACAAGCAATAAAACTTACGGAGAAGTTGGACTCTGGTTCAGATATTTGCAATCTGTTAGTGCTTAACGTTTATATACACCCGGAAAAGAAAGAGAAAAATGAAAAACTGATAACACTACTAACCTTGATCAGGGCTTTGCAAAGCACTCATGCGTCGCATTCCATGATTATCTCAGGGGACTTCAATAGCAATCTAACAAAAGATGACAAAATAACTCAAGCTCTCGGAAAACTGGGCCTTTTTATCCTGAACAAGAAAAATAGTGTGGTCAGTGGCACACCTATAACTTTTGTAAGCGGTAATCGAAAGTCAACAATTGACTTCACAATAATGAGCAACAGCTTGATATCGATGGTGAGCTCATTTTCGGTGGAGCAACGTGTGGAAAGCGACCATCTTCCTCCCCAGATTCAAAAGAGTCCGCACAGGAGGCCGTCAATTCTCCGTTCAGGCGGCCAAGGGCTGGAACGCACTCCCTCGCGCCCTCAGACTGGAATCCAACTTCCTTACATTCCGCAAAAAACTAAAGACCCATTTGTTTCCCATATAACACCCTTCGGCTACCTCCCCTCTCAATAGGATTCAAGTTACATAGCGCGGGGATACCCTTGGGTCACCAGGCGCTGTAGAAATCGCTAAAATAAATAAATAAATAAAATAATTACCAAAATAAAAATGTTGGTCAGCAAGACGGAAAAACAAAACACCGTCATCCAGTACACCGAAAAATTCAATCTACGTAAACTGAAATGGGGAGGTAAAGATATAAAACCAACAATGGATAAATTAAAAAATGAACTGCTCAGACTAACATCGGAAGAAAAAGAAAACCCGGTAAAAACATGGGAACATCTATGTGAAGCAGTAACAAGAAATCCCCCAATTATAAATCAGAATTCGAGAAGAATCAATACTGGGAAAAAGCCTTGGTATAACATCACCTTGAGAGAGGAAAAAAGAAAAATCGCACGAGAAGTTCGAAAACAGGTACTATTGATAAAAAGTGGAATAAAACCAGATAAGTCAAAATTGAAAGTCATGCGGAAAAGATATAATATCATGCTGAGTAGCGCAAAAACATCGTACCAAGAGGAAATGTGGACAAAATTACTAATTGCCGGGAAACACAATAATGCCAGAACATTTTGGGGTATTATTAATAAATTGACAAAGGGGAATACCCTAAGACAGGAGGCAGGCATTGGAGAAAGCAAGTGGACTCAGCATGTTAAAAACATGTTTATCGACAAGATGGATGGTCAGAATGGAAAGGGGCGACCACTCGGTCCCCCCGAACGTATGGATGAGTGCCTCGATCCCCCCGGGAAGCCATTTTTGGGCGGGAGGCGCGTCTCGGCTGGTATGCCCGAAGCGGCGTAGCCGGGGCGCGCTTTTTTCCCGCCCTAGAGTGGGCTGGCCTAGACACCGACACAGCCAGCCACGCCCTCGGGGCAGGCAGGGGCGGGTTTTCGCCCGCCCTGAAGACGGATAAAAGAAGGCGCAAGACCAGAAGACGTCCTCTTGTTCTTGTGCTCCGAAGCTGCACCTCCTCGCTACACGTGAGCTCGGGACGGAACGAAGAGCCAATTTTGAGCGTTTTGATCCTTTTCTTTGTCTTCCAGATACTTCCTCGGAGAGATGCCCAAGAAAGGCGCAAAGAGAATGACGACCGACCAGATGGTGCGGGCCCTTTGCAAAGAGGTGTCCGACATAAAGAAACGGTTGGCGGAGCGAGATGGGGAGGAGGGTTCGGGCCCTGCGCCGGCTGGAGGGAGACCTAAGAGGCCGAGAAGGGTTCCAGCCGGTGGAGACGCCCCGGTTCCCTCTGCCCCGCTCGAGGCGCCGACCCCAGTACCGGTCGAGGGGAATCCAATCCCCGTTGTCGTCACCCCGACACCCAAGGAAGACATGCCCCCCGAGCTGGCAGCACAGCTAGCAGCATGGTTGGGGGATAGCAGTGATGGCGCCACGGCTGCCGAGGCACAGGCGCTGATAAAAGGGCTTCGTGAGAAGAAAGAGGCAGCTAGAGTGGCTGCACCGTTGGCGGGGATAGACAAGCCGCAAGCGGCAGAAGCTGCGTCCGGTTCAGGTAAGCGGCCATTGCCGATTGCACGGGACGAGTCAGCACCCTCTCGTAGAGAGAGATTGGGACAACATGTGCCCTTAGCGATAAAGGAAAAGATCTGGGCAGGGGAATACGTGAATATTTTTTCCTTGCTTGTTGATCATTATGATGTGGAGCATGTAAAAAGTCAGAAGGACCTAATGCATCCGAGTGTTTGGCGCGCAAAAATGGCCGCCTTTAAGGTAAATGAGAATATTGGTAACTGGGGCAATGCGTGGGGTATTTTTACATCGATTTTGGGGGAACGTAGGCCCGAGTTGCTTCCTGAGTTTCCCGTTTACCAATCAAGAATTATGGGTTACTCGACAGCGTATCAAGGTAACCATTGGTTTTGTTATGATAATCTGTTCAGGAAAGAAAAAGAACATAACAAGAGTTTGACTTGGGATTGTTACGATTCTTTAACATGGGATAAAATGAAAGAATCGGGAATGCTAAGAATGCCATTGGTTGGGAGCAATGTTGTTGATTACTCCCGCCAAAATGTGGGGTCGCCCTTTCGACCAAGTACGAGCACCGACGACCAGTCGAGGCCCGCAGGCAATACAGGGAGAAAGGGTTTCTGTTATAACTTCAACAGAGGGAAATGTACCAGGCCTCCGGGATCATGTAAATTTAGACACGAATGTAGTACGTGTGGGTCATCCCATCCTGAGTCATCGTGCAGAGCCAGAACGAGTGAGAATGGGGGTAAGGGAGGCGCCAAACAGGTCTAATCTAGGCCGAGGGGCGCCTTTACCAACTCCGATTGATACCTTGGCAATGATTCCCTGGCTCAGCGAATACCCGGATCGGACTTCTGCCGGGGTGCTGCGGAACGGTTTTACACATGGTTTCCGCATCCCGGTAGGGGACTTTCAGGGTGTAGGGATGTGCAAAAATCAACTTTCCGTTCTACAACATACATCTGTAGTGCAAGAGAAAATTCAGAAAGAGGTTAGCCGGGGACGGGTCGCCGGCCCGTTTAGTGTACCCCCGGTACCGGATTTTGTTTGTTCTCCGTTAGGGGTGGTCCCCAAGAAGGACCCAGGTGAGTTTCGATTGATTCATAATCTGTCTGCTCCACATGGTCTTTCGGTGAACGACGCAATTGATCCAGAAGTTTGTTCGGTGCGATACGCATCTTTTGATGAGGCAGTAGCCATCTTGAATCGCCTGGGGCCCGGGACGTTGATGGCGAAATCTGATATCGAGTCAGCGTTCCGGTTGCTCCCGGTACACCCAGACGATCAGCGTCTTTTGGGATTCGGGTTCCAGGGATCATTTTACATGGATAGGTGTATGCCAATGGGATGCTCTATATCATGTGCTTATTTTGAGCAATTCAGTACTTTCCTGCAATGGGTGTTCACTAAGAAAACGGGTTTTCGAAATGTAATGCACTACCTTGACGATTTTTTGTTCCTTGGTCCCGCCCGAAATCCCGAATGTGCCCAGGCCTTAGATGAATTCTGTGTGTTGATGGGTCAATTTGGCGTGCCGTTGGCACCGGGTAAAACTATGGGTCCCACGACTTGCCTCGAATTTTTATGGATCGAGTTGGACTCAAGGGAGGGGTGTTTCCGTTTACCAGCTAGCAAAGTGTTGAAATTCAGGACAGCCCTCCGAGTATGTTTGAATACACCTAAGGTTACACTGCATCAGTTGCAACAATTAGTGGGAAAGTTGAACTTTGCCTTGAGGGTAATCCCAATGGCTCGCCCCTTTTCCCGCTCCATTGCCCAAGCGATGGTCGGCCTGAAAGAGGGTCATCATCGCACGAGGTTATCGGCTGAGGTCCGCCAGGACATGCGGATATGGTTAGCATTCTTGGCGGACTTCAATGGCCGAGTCGTCTGGAACAAGCCAGCCGTATCCTCAGAAGAGCTTGGGCTATGGACAGATTCAGCAGGAAGCATAGGTTTTGGCGCCATCTTCGGCACGAACTGGTCTGCTCAAAGATGGCCCCTATGGTGGCACGAGAAGGGGCTAACGAGTAATATTGCTTTCCTTGAATTATTTCCCATTCTCGTGGCCCTGAGAACCTGGCCAGAAGGTTTCAGAGATCATTCTGTCATTTTTTGGTCCGACAACATGACCGTGGTAGAATGCATCAATAGTCAGTCAGCCCATTGTAAGTTGATTTTGAGGCTGCTCAAAGAAATTGTCCTACTATGTATGCAACTGAACGTGGTATTCAGAGCAAAGCATGTCCCAGGGGTGATGAATCAGGCTGCTGACGCACTGTCTCGTTTTCACATGCAGGCTTTCTCGGGTTTCCTTCCTTCAGCGGACCCGGAGCCGGCACCCTTCCCCGAAGCTCTCTGGTCTCTCGGTGCCCCGAACTTCGTCACCTCGTGGGAGAGAGTCTAGCACCCAGGACAAGGAAGGCATATGAAGGGGCGTTCCAGGCCTATTTAGCCTTTTTAGGGGCAGAGAGAGGGGGTCTGTGGGGTCAGGAAGAGTGGGTAGTACTCTTTCTGATGTCTTTACATAGGGCTGGGAAATCGGTGGCTACGGCCCAAAGGCATCGTGCCGCCATTTCCTTTGTTGCCAGGGCCCATGGCATCCTGGACCCAACAGCGTCTTTCACAGTACAGAAAGCGCTGCGTGGGTGGCAACGCCTAGAGGGTCGCAGAGTAGACGTGAGACGACCGATAGGTCTAGACAGGTTGTCCCAGTTACTGGACACACTCCCTAACACGTGCTCGTCCCCTTTCGAGACCTGTTTGTTCCGGACTGCATTTACGCTGGCGTTTCACGGGGCTATGAGAGTTAGTGAGCTGGTTGCAAGGAACAAACAGGATGTGACGGGGGGCTTGTGCAGGGAACATGTTCAGATCAGGGGGGATGCGATGATTGTCTCCTTTCTCAGGTCTAAGACTGACCAAGATGGGAAAGGGGACTGCACGATCATTCGCAGGGACCCCGAGTCATCCATGTGTCCGGTACGGTGCTTAGAAGATTACCTAGCACAGAGAGTGGCATCATGGGGGGGGACATTGTTGAGGCATGCAGACGCCACCCCGCTGACGAGGTTTCAGTTTCAACGGGTGCTTGCAATGGCCATTGCCGCAGCGGGCTTGGACCCGGGCGAATTTGGGACCCACTCCTTTCGTATAGGGGCGGCCACTGAAGCTACAGCCAGGGGTCTTAATGTTGAACAAGTGAAACGTGTGGGGCGCTGGTCCTCCAATTGTTATAAGAGGTACGTGCGATTGCACATGTTGTGAAGCTGTAATCATGTACTCACGCCTCTTGTCTTTTGTTTGTTTTCAGTTGCGCAAGCCTACGCGGCAGGGCAGACTGAGCAGTCGACCCAACACCAGGCCAGCGGTCGCACGTCACCGGCTGTGAGGAAGGAGGTGTGGGTCGTGGGCCACTCATACGTGAGACGGGCCGCAGACGTATTCAAAGCAGGTGACATGTTTCACGTACCTGGGGAATACGGGTACAGAGTGTCCTTCTACGGAAGGGGCGGTCTCTGTATTGACCAGTTTCAGGAATTTTTTGAGGGCTTGTTAGAGCGGATGAGGTCACCGCCGTCCATAGTCATAGTGCATTTAGGGGGCAATGATTTGGTCACCACCGGTAGACGACTTCTCCTGGAGGCTATGCTTTCCACGGTAAGTTGGTTAGCGAGGAGAGTTCCGGGGTGCCTGATTGCGTGGTCTCATATGATCCCACGAAAAGTGTGGCGGGGGGCTATCTCGATCCCTGCTTTGAATCATTCTGTTAAAAAATTGAATAACAAAGTGAGTAGGTTGTTCCGTTCCAAGACATTGCATTCGATCTCGCATAATTGTATTAATGATGACAGTATGTATCTGGGGGATGGTGTGCATTTGTCGAGGGCGGGGAATGAGTTACTCATAGGAGACTTCCTAGCCTGGTTAAAATCTTTAAAACATGACCTTTAGGTAGGAGTTTTGTGGGGGGTCCGGATAGCCGGTCAACTATCCGGACCTGTGGCGGTAAGGTCATGATCGGTGAGCACTAATTGGTAGATCCCTATGAGTGGGCGTCACCCAACACGGATGGGAGCGCTCGGGAGAGGTGGCCATTGGCCCCTCAGTGGGGAGGCGGTCCCGTCTAAGGGCGGGACGCCGGAAGTAAAGGAAAGGCGGTCAAGGCCCCTTCCTTTGTAGGAGGGGTTACAGCCCCCTCCTGGGGAATTTCCCGGGGCCAGTGTCATCTGCGACGGCAGATGCGGTAAGTTGTGTGGGGTGGGGAGAGGTCAACGATACCTTCTAGATACCACACACAAGTGTTCGAACGACCTTTAAATGGCGTCGAGTCTTAAGTGCCCCCGTCAAGACAAGGGAAATTGTTAGTAGTTGCACTTGAGGTAAGCCTCTGTGCTGTCGCCCCTCCCAAGTGGGAGGGGTAAGTCGGGTTAGGGATCTTGACACCGGTTATGACCTTGCCGTTGGCCCTTAAACGTTAGGATGTACAATTTCAGTGTTCTTAGAGAATGTTTTTTGTAGGATGCTAGTTCGGCTAGGAGAACCTCTGTATTAGAGATTATGTTAAGGTTAGCCAAACTCGTAATGTGATAATGAAATTGTACATAACATGAAAACGTTTAATGTTTTAATTTTTTGTTTTAATAAATACGGCCGGGATGGTCACTCCATCCCACATCCAAAAACTTTAAGAACTGTTTCCGGTTTCCCTCCTTTTGGGGATTGTGTTGAGAGGGGGTGGCGGGTATCTCAGCCATATGGAAAGGGGCGACCACTCGGTCCCCCCGAACGTATGGATGAGTGCCTCGATCCCCCCGGGAAGCCATTTTTGGGCGGGAGGCGCGTCTCGGCTGGTATGCCCGAAGCGGCGTAGCCGGGGCGCGCTTTTTTCCCGCCCTAGAGTGGGCTGGCCTAGACACCGACACAGCCAGCCACGCCCTCGGGGCAGGCAGGGGCGGGTTTTCGCCCGCCCTGAAGACGGATAAAAGAAGGCGCAAGACCAGAAGACGTCCTCTTGTTCTTGTGCTCCGAAGCTGCACCTCCTCGCTACACGTGAGCTCGGGACGGAACGAAGAGCCAATTTTGACCCACCCACCAGCCCCTGAGGACAGCAAGTTGTTGTGCAATAAAGTGAATTTATAAGTTTGTTTTTCCATCTCGTTTACAGGCTGTGACAGTATCAGTTTGTGGTTAATCATAATAAAGTATGGTGAATATCGTCTAGGTTGTTACGATTAAAAATGATTTGATGTAGTGTTACATTTCTAGCATGTTCTTTCGGTCGTAGCGACCAATGTTTTCATAGGTTTGAGTAAGAATTGTCGTATTTATTTTTGGTAGGCGGTAAGGTCATGATCGGTGAGCACTAATTGGTAGATCCCTATGAGTGGGCGTCACCCAACACGGATGGGAGCGCTCGGGAGAGGTGGCCATTGGCCCCTCAGTGGGGAGGCGGTCCCGTCTAAGGGCGGGACGCCGGAAGTAAAGGAAAGGCGGTCAAGGCCCCTTCCTTTGTAGGAGGGGTTACAGCCCCCTCCTGGGGAATTTCCCGGGGCCAGTGTCATCTGCGACGGCAGATGCGGTAAGTTGTGTGGGGTGGGGAGAGGTCAACGATACCTTCTAGATACCACACACAAGTGTTCGAACGACCTTTAAATGGCGTCGAGTCTTAAGTGCCCCCGTCAAGACAAGGGAAATTGTTAGTAGTTGCACTTGAGGTAAGCCTCTGTGCTGTCGCCCCTCCCAAGTGGGAGGGGTAAGTCGGGTTAGGGATCTTGACACCGGTTATGACCTTGCCGTTGGCCCTTAAACGTTAGGATGTACAATTTCAGTGTTCTTAGAGAATGTTTTTTGTAGGATGCTAGTTCGGCTAGGAGAACCTCTGTATTAGAGATTATGTTAAGGTTAGCCAAACTCGTAATGTGATAATGAAATTGTACATAACATGAAAACGTTTAATGTTTTAATTTTTTGTTTTAATAAATACGGCCGGGATGGTCACTCCATCCCACATCCAAAAACTTTAAGAACTGTTTCCGGTTTCCCTCCTTTTGGGGATTGTGTTGAGAGGGGGTGGCGGGTATCTCAGCCATACTGGCCCTGTAAATCAGATTGCAAATCCTGCATTAGAAATTCCGAACATGCGGAAACTATCTTAAGAATAGGTCATAATCCACCAGAAGTAAGTCTGAAGCTAACTTTGGGTTGTGGAATTGGGGACAAAGGGAAACTTGAAAACATACTTGCTAGTAAATCAGAAAAATTAGTAAACACCGTGCCTGATACCCTAGTAACAACAGATCAGCTGAAAGCTATAATAAACCACCTAAAAAAAGAGGGTGCAGCGGGTCCTAACGGGCTTCCAAACTCTATCTTCAAACATTCGCCTGAATTTTGGGCAGAATATTTAACACCATTCTTTAATTCAATTTACAACCAGAATATACTGCCAAGATCCTGGAACGGGAGTATAATTCACCCCATTTTCAAACAAGGTGACCATAATGAGCCAGGAAACTATAGGCTGATTTCGCTGATGGATGTTGAGGCAAAATTATATGGGTCATGCTTACTATCACTTCTACAAGACTGGATGGAAGACACGAATATAATACCCATGTTCCAAACTGGCTTCCGGCCAAGGACCGGCACAGTGACAAACTTGATAACCCTGGCTCTCCTGAAGGAAAAAGCTGAAAATAGGAAGACAAGACTGTATGCTTGCTTTATAGTCCTACGAGCAGTCTTTGACAGAGTGAATAGAACCCATCTATGGGAAAAATTAAGATCATGGGGCATCCCGAAGAAGCTTCTGGAGGCTATTATAGGCTTGTATAGTAACACCTGGGCTCGAGTAAAATTGGGAGACGGTAGCAGCGTAACGGCCGAAATTAGAACACAACAGGGCTTAAAACAAGGCTGTGTAATGGCCCCCAGTTTATTCAACCTTTACATGGCAGACATTGTCAGTCACATGGAGGTCGGGGAATGTCATCCACCCTATTTGTCAAAAATTCCTATCCCCTTCCTGCAGTATGCGGATGACATTGTCGTTCTGAGTCAAACGCCAATAGGCCTGCAAAGGTCGATCAACAACTTGGTAACCTATTTGGAACACGAATGTCTGGAACTGAATAAAGACAAAACCAAAGTGGTCTGCATTGTGGATCCAAAAAAAACAAAATTTAAATGGTACGCAAATAGTATCCCAATAAAGGAGGAAACATCTTACAAGTACCTAGGTCTGAAGTTGGGACGAGGACAAACGAACAAAGAACACAAAATCTACGCATACCGGCAACTACAAAAAAATACTCAGTTGTCCAAATTATACACACCTGTTGAAAATGATAAAAGCACAAACCCTACCCACCTTGTCATACGCATTGGCCACCTGGTGTGGCAAAGAAGCAGGGCTGTTAAACAGCTTACAAACAAAGGTATACAAGGCAGTCCTAAACCTCCCAAAATCGTCAGCGCCGGCGCAGGTTCATCTAGAATTCGGCCTTCTGAATCAGAAGTTTCGCAGTATAGGAACCTTTGTGAAACTCTGTCATAAAATACGAATGTCAGAGGACGGCTCAATGGACAACCTGTGCTGGAAAGAAATTGATACCCAGCAGAAATTGCACGTGCCGAACAGTTGGGGAGGTTTCTTGTCCCAATCCCTGAACTGTATAGGAATTCAAGAAATTTTGGACACGAGGCCAGATAGACATACTTTTGACAAAATAGCAAACAACGAGGTCAAATGGGAATCCTATCTGGAAGATAAAAAAAGTACCGCAAAACGACGACACGGGTGGACTGTGATAATTTCATATTCCGGGATAAAGCCACAGACCTATCTGGAAAGCCACTTTAATAGTTCCCTAAAACAAAGATATATAAAACATCGACTAGGCTTACAGTTTTCAAAGGATTTGTTACCTTCCTGGAAAAATTGTCACACTGACCCTCATTGTCGTCTATGTGGATATCAGAATGAAACATTGACTCATTTACTATGTGTTTGCCCGGTGCTTAAGGATTTGAGGAGACAGCTTTTAAAGAACATTTTTAATAAATTGAACATTCGGACATGTAGACAAGCTGTAATACGATGGCTAGATGGATCATCTCCTATGTTGGCCTGCAGGGGGGTTAAATACATGATGAAAGCCCAATCCCTCCTACAGCAAGCTGAACAGGGAATCATAGCACTAAATTGAAATACATGATATTTATTTTTCATATGGCTAACAGTCTCTAATAGTTAACATTACACATGTGTTTTATGTTCTATGATGATCAAAATGTACTTTGTAATAATTTTTAATAATTTTATACAATAAAATTGACTTTGACTTTGACTTTGTATTGATTGAATTCCATGTTTGGCTTATTTGGTTTACTGTCAGTCCCTAGTCTAGTGCACGAGGAGTGCCAGGGCTTGTAAATACAAATGCTGCTAGTGGGCTTGCAGCACGTATTGTGCCACCCATTCGAGCGGCCTAGTAAAAGTATGTCTAAAGGTCTGCCATTGCTAGACCTACGTGCAGTCTGGTACTGTCACGCGGACTGCGCGAGTACACTTACTTGCCAGTCCCCAAACCTTCCCTTAACTTCATGTTAGTCACCCCTATGGTAGGCCCGAGGGCAGGGTGCATTGTAAGCGTAAGGTAGGACAAGCCTGACGAAGTTGGCATGTCCTAATAATGAATTACAGCCATAATCGTTCTTCACTATTGTAAGGTTGCCTGCTCTCCATTAGTTAGAAAGGCTGCCGGGGTTATCAAGGGTATAATCCTAGCGGGCTCGGGGAGCATGGCACAATGTCGAGTTTGGTATCCTTGAACTCAGGGTTTAATAACGCATCCGTTTAGGTGGATGGTTTTTGGACTCTGGGTTTGAAAATAGCGTTTTTAGAAAGTGGCTATTTTCTTGTCTAACTATTTCTGGCTTCTGCTGGTTTGGTGTGTGAGTGACAGGGGCTGGGTGGCTCCAGAGTTCTGAATGAGTCAGTGAGAGGTTAGTGGTACATCTGCATTGAGAGTAGGGGAAGAGTAGCTCCTGATAGCCGGCCCTGCCCGATACAATGCTGGCTCCACCTCCTGCCGAGCGACGGATAGCTCTGCTCCTGCCAGTGACAATACTGGCTCCACCTCCTGCTGGGCGTCTGAGGACCCAGCCCAGGCGCCTCTACCTGGCTACACCCACAACAGACCCGGGATGAGGGGGAGTTCCCCTGCATGGACAAAGGGATCAAAGCCAAAAAGGGGTATAAGAGAAGCACCCCTGAACCAAGGACAAGAAGCCTGCTGATCCAAGGACTTGCCTACCCCTTCTGCCAGAGTGCTGTTTGCTGGGGGGAATCCTGCAGTCACTTCTTTATTTTTGCCAAGGAACCAGGAGAGAGGAACTGAGTGTGTACTCTCAAACTTTGCAGAGGAAATCTCCAAGGGCTGGAAGAGTGCCAGCCTCCTGTTGAAGTCACAGGGCTAAAGGACTTCACCATTTGCTAAAAGTGCTTGTTGCTGGAACCTGAAAGTCCAGCACCGACGCCGCCGAATCCAGCTCGACATCGTGAGTGCAGCTCCCGTGTCCCGCATCTTCGAGGCCGGCCGCTGGGCACGATCGACGCTAGTAGCGAAGCCGCTGCGGACGCCTCGATCTCGAGCCCTCTCGATGCCGTGAGCGCTGCTCACTCTTGCAACATCATCATCGACATCGACGATGACGCCGTATCCTGCTTCACCTCGTGAGCGCTGCTCCTGCATGACATCTGCAGATCGCCCCGACTCCGAGGCCTGATCGACGCCGAAGACGCGACGCCGGACTTCGACGCTGCTGATCATCGTGTGCTTCACTTTTCCAAGGTACTGTGTTGTTGGGGGTCCGTGTGACTCCGGGCTCGACGTAGCGCTCCTCGCGGTCGACGCCGAACTTTTGGATTAACTTTGCCTCGACGTCGTGTGACTCTCGTGTGGGTTATATTGTTGCCAAGAACTGTGATCTAAAGAAGAAGAGTTGCTTTTGTTACTAAAGACTTTGTGCTAAGAAGAAACTACGCTTGAACTATTATTTTTCCTTCCAAAAGTATTTATTAAGATTGTGGTATATTTTTGTCGTTATTTGGTCTTGTGCTAAGCCTTATATAAACATTCGTATTTTTATAATACTACTGTGTTGTGTCCATTTGTAGTGTCTTCACTTTATTTCTGTATGTGGCCTCTGAGATAAGCCTATCTGCTTTGCCAAGCTACCGAGGGGGTGAGCAGGGGTTTTCTAAGTGTGTGATCCCCTTGCCCTGACTAGAGGAGGTGAGTCCCTATTTGTCAGAAGTGTATACCTCTGCCAACTAGAGACAGGCAAGTCTAACAACTGCGATATCGGAATATATGTATCACAGCTTTCTGCACCCAATTCACAACTATTAAAAAAACATAGAGAAAAAATGCCTTTCGGGGCACAGCTGTTTCTTCCAAGAAATAACTTTTTATTAAAATGTATATGATTGTAAGTAATTGGGCTTGGCTATAGCAAAGTACGTGTGTTTTCTGTGAAAATTCCACATTAAAAAAATTTACACAATTGGTAGGCTGGATGTGAATATATCATTCATTTATCACAGTATAGATTGTAGTGACTGTGCCAAGTAGGTTCTTTCTTGTTCTCTTTTGGTGCGAGGAGAATAACTGTTTCACCCTTTATATTTTTACAAGCATGTAGGCATGGAACATCCCAAGAAGCCTTTTGACCCTGCTCCGTTTACCTCATTGGTATAGAAACTTCTTCCCACTTTTTGCAAGGATGAGGTACAGCTAAACAAATGGCTACTCGGTGCATTATCTTTAGATTTATTTGATGCATATTTGATATAGAAGAATATGACGAAATCTCTACCAAGTATCCAATTACTTTATGTAGTTGAGGGGGAAGTACCCTTGTTTGATGACGTAACACCTCTTTCTACTCTCATTGTCTTCTCTATAGGAAAATTAATGTTATATACACATTTCAGGATAAAGATGTATAAACAACAATCACATGCATCCTAGGTCACTGGAGACATTTCATCCTGGTCCATTACACAGCTGTACTGTAGAATATGCCCTACACATTTTCCCAACTAGGTAGCACTTTTTAATTAACAAATAGAAAGTCGTCCAGTTGGTTAGATATTTTATGCAAAGCTGTAGACTCTTGTTGGATGAAGGAGCATATAGGCATTCATTCTAGCCCAGTCACTCACACACCTACTGATACACCGACACAGACACAAAGACAACCACATATACACCCATTCTGCCACAGTCACATCCACACAGAGATTCAAAATTCACCCACCTACCCAAACAGACACTCACACACCCACTTTCAAATATTACAGGGTATAGATAGGAACTAAAACTTTAAAAAACACTTAAAAAATCAAAGGTTACAGGGATGTTACATTTGGAAATAGAATTTAAAAAAACGTAGAAATTCACGGAAAAAACCCAAAGGTTCTAAGGATGTTATAGTTAAGAAATAGAATTTAAAAAACATTGAAATGCACTAAAAAAACAAAGGTTACAGGACATCGTAGTTAGGCTCAGGTTTCACTCATACATAACCAGTAAAATTCAGCAGTTATAGTTACCTGAGCTGACTATAACTTGTGCCCTCACAATGCACTGCTTATGACCTCACATATTACATCACTTTTGCCAAGGTCAGTGACATCACTGCTGACATTTCAAATGACATCACTGATGACATCATCCAAAGAGCCATGCATATACGTACTGCATTGCAGCCTCTCATATACCCACTCACATACCTACACAACCACTCAATTACTCATTTGAATACTCACACACACTCATACACCCACTCACATAGCCATTCAAACACCCATATAGCTTCTAAGAGAGCTACTCACTCACCCATATAGCAACCCACACATCCATTTACTCATCCACAAAACCATTTACATACTCATTCACACATTCATACAAGCAATCACACCCCAGCTAACTCAACTAATGCAGACAGTGACTGTGCAGCACAACTACTCACACAACTACTCATGTACCCACATATCCATTAAAGCAGCCACTCACTCACCCATATACCCACTCACACATCCAGTCACTCCCCCATAGAGCCACTTACACAGCACTGAGTCACTGATACAGTCACTTAAACACCCACTCACAGAACCATACAGCCGCTCCCTCATCCCTCACACACCCATACAGCCACTCATACACCCACTCACTAACAAATACAGCCATTCACAAAGCCATTCGCTCACCCATACAGCTACTCATGTAGCCATTCACCCACCCATACACTCACTCAGATTCCTACGTACTCACCAATACAGCCACACATACAGCCACTCACACACCCACTAACAAACCAATACAGCCACTCAGATAGCTACTCACATATACATTCAAACAGTCACACAGTCACTCAGATGACATTTGTTACAAATAGATTGACTCATTATTAGTACAGAAAGAATAGTGTTTTAACATAGTTAGTAGCTTACTATATATCTTTAACTCTCAGAAAGGTTTTCAAAACACTAAAACTCACTGGATGATGACATGAGGGATGTCATCAGTGATGTCATTCGAGATTTCATCAGTGATGTCACTGACCATGTCATGAGTGATGCAATATGTGAGTTCATAAGCAGTTAATTGTGGGGGTGTACGTTATAGTTATCTCAGGTAACAATAACTGCTGAATTTCACTGGCTTTCTTTGAGTGAAATTTGAACCTTAACTATAACATCCCTGTTTTTTTTATTGAATTTCTAAGTTTTTTTGAAATTCTATTTCCAAACTATGCCATCACTGTAACCTTTGGTTTATTCAGTGAATTTCTTTTTTTTCTTCTTACATTAGTTTTACATCTGCACCATTATTTTCATTGTTAAATTAATCTAAATTAACATTACTATTTACATCTTTACACATATTTACACATATTTATTTGTAGTGTAGTTCCTAGTTTCCCACTAGGCCCTGCGCATTGGAATAACATAAACAGTAGTATCGACGTGGAACTGCTTATATTCCAGGCCTCCACTGACTATGCTAAACTTAATTGGGTTGTGTTACCAACTAGCTCAGAGGTCACTGGAAACTTTCTTCTCTGCATAGGAAGTGATCAGCTTCCTTGGCACAGACAAGAAGGGATTCAGTTTTCCAACAACCGTGCAACATGACAACTTTGCTCCTCAGATCAAGAGTCGATCTCTAGGGTCGTGTGAAACAATAGACATAGATTTCACTCAGTCAGTCTAGTGCAGTTTACTTTCACAGTATGTAGAGAATAGAGAGACGGGCGTTTATCAATAAAGGGTTAACATTTATTGAACAGTCTTTCTTCTCGTACAAGAGAAATGTATTGCCACAATTGCAATAACTGTTATTATAAAAACTACGTACAGTAAGATAAGTATTGCGAAATAGAACTGTAAAAGCATTGATATGGTTTCTTAGCCATACAATGGTTTAAAAGTAATAAAACATATATACAGTCATATATACATTAGGCTAACATACTCAACTGGCGCTTCTAACTAAGCCTACCCCAGTGTGCCTGACCTAAGCCTAACACGTGAGAAGGGGAGCAAGTAAGTAGCTTTAAGTTAAGTTGGTTTTGCCAAGGTTTGTTTCAAGAATTCTCGTCTAAGGGTTTAGTCAACACCATACCTCTGAATAGAATGATGGAGGATTGGTATCTCCTTCAGGGGTCTCTCTCGATATCCCAGTCACCCGCGAGGGTAAACCGGAAGCGCCGGGACTGGATTTCTCTGCACGAGAAATGCAGCGGCTTCTCTCAGCGCGTCGAGGAAGGAGGGGGGACAGCGTCCGCGGGCAGCTGGGCTGGATGTCTTCGCAGAGGACGGCTGCTCGGCTCCTCAAGCGTACTGCACCATAGGTCGCGCTTTAGCAGCGATAATGGTAATCAGCAGCTTCACCACCACAGGATAGCAGGCTGCAGCGACAGAGTGCTAGTTTTTACCAACACGGGGTCATGCAGGCAGCTGGCATCAGCAACATGTTCGCTCATTGCTTAAGGCAACATTGGTAATATTTATACCTGACAGGTGCCGGGTTTGACGCAAGTTTGCTGGACATAAGACGTCAATTAAAGATGTCACTAGGAAGTGACAGTTATCAGTTGCTCATTAGAGTTCCATTACTAATCAAAACATAGCAAGCGGGGATTTCCAGGTTTGCTAAGTTTTTATCTTGTTGAAGAACTCGGAGTGTTATCTAGGAATATCAGATAGTGACTGCTGCTCTGTCATTGCACTAATTGGTCGCAAAGGAAGTAGCAGAGAGTCATGCTGGAATGTGGCTCTGTTCGTGTGAGGCCAGAGATGACTTTTCAGAAAATCGCACTTGAACGGTTATGCCAATATAGGGAATAAATGGATTTATAGCCGAATAGGGGCATAAGGTCACAGTATCGATCAGGAACCTAGATAAGCACGCAACACCCACTCCACGTTTACATGTCCATCAAAATTACTAAAACTAAAGCAATTAGATGTATGTGTAACATTGCCTACCCCAAAATACATAAATGCATTCGAAATAGGCGTACTTTTAATACATGGAATTTAGGTACTGTACGTTTTTTAAAGCATAGAAATCATTCAAAAAATTATTGCATATGAAATCAATGAACGATTATGCAAAAAGAATTACACATGAAGTATCTCTGACAGAAGAAATGCGAGATAAATCATCACATAAAAATGCATTGTAATAACATGTGTGCTAGAGGCTGGTGTAATGTTGTTATGTCTCTAGATGTGCTTAGAAATAGAAGTGTGAAGCTTCTGTTCTCTAAGAATAGTTTTTACGTTAAGCAAAGAATTGTTCGTGCCAAAAAGAGAGGGTCAATATTTTAAAAAAATTGTCCAATTCAAAGAAAATAGATTTTCCAAAGCTCCTGGCAGTTTTTGTTGAACAAAACTGAAGGCCGAATTCAGAGTTCATGGGAACGCTGTGTGTCGGAAAGCTTCTCAAAAGTTATTGTTTCTCTATGGGTGAGAACATCGTATCAGACAGGCTCGCAAAGAATTGGTCTACAAAATCAGGTGATAGTTCAACCAAATTAGATAGCGCTGTAACTTGGCAGGTGTGAGAATGATTGCTGTCATCGAAGGCAGGACCAGCAATGCTCACAGAACGTTGTACCTAGATGATGTTGCTTTTGTCACTCGCTCCACTGTTACCACTTGGCTGTAGTACAGGAGTCTCCACGAATGCCGTCATCAGGATTGGTAGCCGCTGGGGACAACACAATGCGTGAGCCGTTATTGGACTGAGCAAAGTATCGACGACCATTGGTACTGCTGATGGAAGTGAAAGACAGATGTCCAACACGCATTCATCGCCGCAAAGCATACACCGTAGCACAGGTAAAATGCAATTTTGCCATATCGGTCTGAATGAAAGGAACCAGGTCATGTTTAGATCTCTCAGCCTGGCCAATCCGAGGACGTTAGTTATCCTGTCCCTGCAGCGCATTGCTAGGATTGTCTCTTCCATTCCCATGGGAGCTATGTCTGAGCCGAGGCTTGCCATATCGTAGCAGAATGGTCAAAAATACGATCCCTGCGATGAGTCCCAAAAATAGTGGTATGCCGCCAAAGATGGAGTGCACAAAATTAAGAAAGATTCCCAAAATTGCCTCGAAGGGTGTTAGCAGTCCCGTAAAGACTGTCTTAAATATGCCTGGGATGCTTGTTGCACTAGACATGTTAAGGAGTTGGCTGAACATTTCTACGAAATGCACGGGGCAATTTGTTGATAAAAAGTCATGGACTTCAGTAGCCGTCCTTGCGACTAGAAGATCATACGTCTCTTTAGATGACGTTATAGGCACTGTTGTCTGTAAAAGCACAGATTTCATTTTGCTTAATGTATCAATTCGTATAGAATAGAGATTCAGACGAGGCCAGAGGGGAGTCACTATGTCTGGAGGCCCGCTCGGGAACAATGCTTGCATGCAACATTTGACCATGGACGTTACTTGTACTAGATAACTTTTCCCTGGCGCGAGGCCGCAGCACCTGTGATCCGTTCTAAGAATGTAACTCCCGTTTGCGAGTTGCATAAAGAAGGGCTCTATCTGAGTTGCAGGTGTGACTAGCTGGTGGCATGAAAGGTTTTTTGAATTTCCATCACATGCTCCGTGTAAATTAATACCCTGACACAAAAGTATACCGCTTAGTGAGTGTTTACAGTTGTCACCACTAAGAAATACATTTTTGTCGCTGTCACTATAGCAAGAATGAGTGTATGGTAATTTCCATTCGGATTTAACATATCCCTTACCCAATTGTTCATATTGGCCAGCAGGTATGTACACAAGGCATTTATGAAATCGGAAAGTTGTTATCGGAATTGTGATAATTCCGTGTATTATCCATTCAATGACAGGACTCTCTGACATTGTCAATGGTAATCTCTCAAGTTTCTCGATGCTCAAGATTGTATAGTCTGCTCCTTTCTGTGCCAAACTGATCTGTTTATCAGTAAGGTTAAAAATGGAAAATAATGATGTTGTGTTGATTAAACGCCAAGGCACATAGCCTGAACGAAGATTTTGCAGCGTCCAGCCTAATTTTATAATAGAGCGTAATTGAGACTGGCCATGTTGTAACATTAGCAAATCTCTGTCTATCACATCAAAGGCAGAGGATACAATATTGTCCAAAGAATATATTCTGGAAGACAGAGTCATTAACCCATTGTCTACCACAGAAAGTGATTTCTCCAAATTAATACGATCAATTTCTCGTATTTTTTCAGCAGTTTCAATTTGCTTTACTTTCCAAGCCTCGTTGTAAGCTGCATAGATACTGGTCGCTATGAAACGCTTTTGACGCTGTTTGCGTGGTCCAAGAATGAAATCGCGCAAATCAGCACCATCTTTTAATAAAGACAAGTGTTGCTTAATTTCAGCCAGTGTGGATGTAGTTAGCCATTCTAGGCAGAGTTTCCCTACACTGTATGTTGTTATAATCCCTGGATGTTGTCTCTGGGAATATCTAGAGTCTAATCTGGTCATTTTTAAACCCTGTGTTTTATTTTATTATTTATTTAATTGCTTATAGAGCGCCGGAATCGGTATTCAGGAACCTATCTTGACAGCTATTTGTGTCTGTAGGCCAGATTAACCACTTGTTCCAATCAGGATGTGTTCTGTTGAAATGTAAAATTTGTGACACGTCTAATTCAATATCTGTGGTTGTATTCTCAGGTATTGGTTTCGGTATAGACGGTGTTTTAAGGTCTTTGTTCTTAGCTAGGCCAAGACAGGATGTTTGGTGTACAGTGTCATTTAAAAACAACATTTGTTCAGGTATCATGCAGGTTCTAAACAGTGCTTCTATGCCTTGCACCTGCCAATCTTTTGTACCCCAAATCGTTTTCGTTTCAATATTATTTTTCCAATAATCAAAACCAAATGTCATCATTTTGTCATAAAATGCTTCTGAATATATCAATTTAGAACTTGTCAGCATTGTTTTCATTCCTGTTTTATCTAACAGTTTGTAATAAAACATTTCTGCATCACTGGTGTTAAACCCTGAGAAGTATTTGAATTTCTCAAAAAATGCTTTAGAACTGCTTTTAGGTGGTGTAGCACAATGTTCCCATTGATTATACATAAAAACATTTCTAGGCTGTGCAGATTTATGCAAGTAATGATCCCCATAATGGATGTAACAGAATAACTGCTCATAACTAGATGAACCTTGTAAATAATCATGATCTGTGAATCTAGCTGACATTACTAAATCAGACATCATGTCATTAATACTGTTAAAGTCCCAATCATCAGAGAATGTACTAGGTGTCACAAAGTCACTTAAGGAAACCTTTAGTTGATGAGGATACTTTAGGATTTCGACCGGACCATAGATCTCATAGTCTGTTTTCTCCCATACTACCCCACCAGGTATTGGAATTGCTGTGACATTTACTGTTGACAGTTCTCTTTTCTTCACGTGGGATGATCTGTGTGGTTTCAGGACTAGGTTGATGTTCTGACTTGCTGTGTCCATTCAATTGTAATGAACTTCCCTAAGATTAAAACTAAAATTAGGCATAGTAGGAGTATGAATACCCCTGAGATGATCCAATGCTCAATCAACGGTGAATCCAGATATAGTTCTTTGATTTGTTGAAGGAGTCCTGTTGTATTTTCTTTAGAATACTTTTTTGTTTCTGGCATCACTTCGGGGTCGTTTAAATCTTCAGAGAAGTTGTCGAAGTTGATGAAATAACCAGAGGCAGTTCTGTCAATTGATGGGATTGTTATTTCAATCTGTCTTTCAGTAGCACTTTCTGATGCCACATTAGTGTAGACTGGTGTTGTTTCTCGACGAACTGTTGCAATCTGTGTTTCAAGAGGCACGAGTTCCATGGCATTATTGCATAGTCCTTCATTGTGCACTGCAGGCTGATCGAATGTGATGAGTCTTTCAGTTTGAACCTCTTGGATTGTTGCAAGTTTGGGTATTCTGTTGTTTCTTGGGAGTCCACTGGGCCTACTGTTGATTATAGGCCACATGCTTGTGGTTTTACCAGATCGATGGACACGACTCTGTTCTCCTTTTTACCAGCAAGGGGCGGTAGCACAACTGATCTTGTTCCGGTGACTGCCAAGACAGGTACTGCTTTTCTGTAAGAAGGCCCAAATTCCTTCTTAACCGCGATCTTTTCTCTGACTAGATCCCCAATCTTTGGAATCCAGACAGGCCTTGCTGGGGCTGTTGCGGGTGGTGCCTCGTCAGTGGTACTTGGCTGTTGCTTTAATTTTATGTTGCTTAATGATTTTCTTGTTTCATTCAGTTCCTGTAAAACAGCCAAACGATCTTTGATGTCAAAGTCTGTTGTTTTTTCTTCTTGTACCACTGACATCTGACTATCGAGGTCCTGAACGTTCATTCTAATTCCGAACAATAGTTCGTATGGGCTGAAACCTTTTAGAGAATTTCTTGGCATGTTGTTAAGACTAGTCTGGACACTTATTAAATGTTTGACCCACCCAGCGCCTGAACCTAATACCTTCGCTGTTATAGATTGCTTTATATCCCGTTTTTTTCTTTCTACCACACTTGTGCGACGGACAAGAATACCGCAACCCAATTCCCATGCTAGCCATGGCCTCCCTATAAGCTCGAGAGCTGAAAGCAGGACCCTGGTCAGAATGGAACGTGGTAATTGCGTATGTGCCGATATGGACTCGCAAATCTTTTATAACCGTTCTAGCGTCAGCCGAGCGCTGGGGACCTCATTTTTTAAGTGTATTTCGTCTTAACTATCAATAGGACGCAGGATGGGGTGTAGGCAGCGTTACGCTCTTTCTGATTGGTAGCCGGTAGCAAGGTTCGCTACTGCGATCCCTATTACAGTTTTCACAGTTGTTTGCATATATTTGGTGTTCTACACTCATTCCCGGCCACCAGAATACAGATTGTAATTCAGTCAGTGATTCCTTGATCTCTCTGTGCATTAGACCCAAACCCATGTGTGCGTCTGCTATTAAAAATATTCTCCTGTTCATGTTTGGAATTACTCTATCCCCCACTCCAGGGATTCGAGCAAAAGGAACGGAGTTTGCATCGATTATGTATGCATAATTGAGTGGATAGTTTACGGGTAGTGCTGCACAGTCGCCTTTTACGGTCGTTTTTACTGCTAGCATGGTTTCCCCGTCTATGTACTTATCTGTACGCTTTTTTGTGGCTACGGAAGCCGGGTTAGTTGCTTCCGCGGTGGCTGTATTAGCCAATGAATTCCCTGCAACGTGAACGCCATCACGTTGAAGACTCTGTGCGTGAATCACGTGAGTCTTTTGTAGTTCTTTGTGTAAAAGAGCTACCTCGTTCCAGAGCTTTTTATGCTTTATTGTGGCACCTGTGTCATCTTTGTAGTCGTTTTCGATCCAACTCTGCAGTTTGTTGTTGTAAGAGTTGACGCAAAAATGAGAATCGCACACGATAAGTGTGGGGAATTCGCGTTCTGCATTTTCGAGCGCCATCTTTAAAGATCTGATTTCAGTTCTTTGAACCGAACAGTACTTTACTGATTCAGTTTTTGTTACTTTCGGTCTGAATTTACCGCACAGCCAACGACCTTTAATGATCGCACATGCTGCATTGTAGGATTTGCTCTCTACATTAAAATGCTGTACAAAGCTATCTGTATAGATTATACAGGCGTATTGTGGGAGAGGCAGGATTTCGATTGGCAGAGGATATTCTTCTTCATATTCTAAATCATTCAGTTCTTCAAATTGCGGGGCGAAATAGTATTTCACATCTTCCGCTCCTAGACAATCTATGCACTGTATCCATTTCGGATCCAGTGACACTGTAGGCAGGTTTACTGGGCTGAATAGCGCCTCGAAGGCGGATTCCGCTGTAAGGATATTAATCTGTTTGCCGTGTGCTAGTTCTCGTTCATTTGCTAATGCGATTTGCACTGCGTTCACAGTTCTTTCTGTGGGACTGAATGTTTTTTCTGCTTGTGTGTACAAGTGAGATTTAATTGAAATTGGTACCTTTTCTCCCTCATTAGAGGTCAGGTACGTGAATCCGCATCTTCCTGGGATGACTCGGATTACAAGATCGATCGTGTTGTCACGTGTATCTAATTTTGTTTTTGCTAACATGTCTGTTTGCAGTGATCTCAAAATTTCTGTGTGTTTTTGAGTCCAATTGATTTGTTTTAAATCAGGTTTTATTAGTTCGTAGAGAGGTTTAACCCTTTCTGCGTAATTTAGTATGTAAGTTCTTCCGAAATTCAGAAAACCTAGTATTGATTGTAAATTCTTCAGCGTTTTTGGAGCTTGGAGTACAGCGCACTTCTCTAAGAAGTTGTCAGCTAGGCTTTTCCCTTCACTTGATAATTCGTACCCTAAGAACAGTACTGTCAGATGGGCAATTCGGGACTTTTTAAAGTTGAATTTGTAACCCTCTGCTGCGAACCCAAGTATAATGGTGTTCACTCTTTTCAAGTGAGTATCCAAGTCGTCGTCTGTGAGATAAATATCATCTACGTAAGATAATGCTTCATCATCATAGATTTGTAGTAACTCTGTTACCCTAGCTGAGAATAGTCCTGGGCTGTTCTTGAACCCTTGTGGGAGTCGACAGAATTTTTTCTGCGACCCAAATGCGGAGAAAGCGGTCAAATATCTGCTTTCCGGTGCAATGTTTTGACAAAAGAAACCATTAGAAATGTCTAATGTCGTTTTATATTTTTTCCTAACTATATTATTCATTAGGGCTGCACTATGCGAGTTTTGTACTGCAAAAGTTTTGCAACATGTATTAAGATGTCTGTAGTCCAAAACTAGACGATATGAATTGTCTGGCTTGGAGACAGGAAACAAAGGATTGTTCATCTGAGAGGTGCATGTTTCAATCACCCCCTGGTACTCAAGTTGATCTAAGATCTCCCTGACTTGTTTTTTAGCTTCTTGCTTTATGGGATACTGCCGTTGGGCAGTTGGTTCATTTTTTAGTTGGATTTTGTGAGGCGGTGAATCCTCATCCCATCCTACATGATTTTTATACAATGCAGGTGCCTGGGCTACTGCCCATTTCCTTGCATATGTATATTTTTTGTGAATCGGAATGTGATTCAAGAAGGCAGGCATAATCACTTCTTCGCCACGAGGGCACTCCCTGACAAACTCTGGGGGCCAATCTTTTTCAGCTAACAGAATATCATAGCCTTTTGAGAGCTTATCCCAAAATAGACCCTTAATTTTCCTAGTCTTATCACCCTCCATACGCAATGTTATTTCGTATATTTTATGGGGCTCGCTAAGCCTGGCGTCGGCAGTTTCAACCTGAATGTATTCATTCGTGTCCACTGTCTCCAGATGACTCATCAAGATCTTGCGCGCTATACTGATTTCTGCTGCACTGTCCAACATTGTCAATGCCCACTCCCCGTTTTTCAACTGTGTCCTCAGTATTCTTGGCATGGTTGATTACTCTACTACTGGCTACCTTCTTTTTCTGAAATTGAGATTTCTTATTTTGAGCAGGTTCCTTGTCTTTGGACTTGGTGTGCTCTCCTGGGTCTGACCGCCCTCTTCTTTCCGAATTCTGTGGAAAAGATCGAGAGGGACGTGTATCAATACTTTGATATCTATCAGGTTTTTTTATATTATCCCTATTTCTAAGGTTATATCTTTTCTCAGAGGGCTCCCTCTGGGGAGACTGGCGTTCTCGAGTCGGAGTTCTTTCCCTCCGTCGAGGAGACCTTCCTCTGGACTGGAAAACTTTTTCCTTGGGAGTGGACTGTTTATTTCCATCCCAGCTCTTTTTAGGAGTGTTTGAATTATTTTTAATAAATAATTTTTCAGGATTTTCGAGCAGTTGGGGCTTAACTGGTTTTCCACCCAAGCTGTCTCTACCTAATTCTTCATAGCATTTTTCTATGATTTTTGCAAGCTCAACAGGATCTTTTATATCTGTTTCCCTCAACTTCTGGCGGATCGCCACAGATGCTGCTTCTCCCTTTACGTTGGCTAATAATATAGCCGTGACCTGCTTGAAGTCTTTCAGTAATTTCATACCTAGATTTAAAGCGGGCTCTGGACCGAATTCATTTTGAATCTGTTTTAGCACTTCTGGTATTACCGCCATAGACGGAACACCGTGTGTTTTTGTGTAAATGGAAGCAAAGACTGTACCCCAAGTGTCACAGTCCTCCACGTGTGGTGCGATTCCCATAGGAAGGCAGATGGTCAAGATTCTGTGTTTCTCAATAGGGGTAGTATCAGGAAATACTGCCTCTATTTGAGTGATTTTCTGGGCTAACCAGAAAGGAATTTGTTCCCGTTTTACGGGTGTTTTACCAAGACATGACTGTATGTTCTGTGGTGTAATTTTATTTGTGTTCCCCTGATGAGGGGTCAGCTGTGGTGTATTAACAGCTCGCATTACATATTGGACTAATTGCCTATGTATTTTTATTAATGTGTTTAGCTGTGCTAACAGCTCTTGTCTAGATATTTTTGCAATGTCAGGATGTGGTGTGTAGCTGGCTAGAACCGGCCATGTGGCTCCTGGTCTACCTAGTGGACCGAGCCTAGTTATGTGATCATTGTGTTTTAGGGCGCCATTAAACCAGAGCAGGTGCTCTTGAAATTTAAGTGGAATTTCAATCTCCTCGAAAGGAGCGTACTCTTCCAGAGGTTCCTCTATTTTGTAATAGTGAAACTCTTGTGTTATAGCGTTTACCGCTGGAAAGTTTATCCATGAATAGAATATCTCTGTCTGCCGATACTCGTGAGCCTCTATCACGAAAATTACTGTACCACCTTGAGGTGTCAGTCCGTTTTCTATAAGTTTTAAAGTTATAGATCTTCTTAACTGGACCGGGATGATAATAGCACCCGGGTCTGTGTATTCGGGACCTTGCTGAGTCGCATCTGCTGCGGCCCCATTGGTTCCGTTTTCTGGCATTGTAAAAATGCGAGGTTTGCAGAGTAGGTCTCCAAGGAGACAAAGATTAGATGCACAATATTTTGGAACACTGTATCCTTCAACGTTGAATAAACCAGAGCTTTACATAGGAATCTCTTCCTACTAAGGTCGGGCGGATTTTAACCTTTCACCCACTCCAGACGTCTATTGGAGTATTTACGGGAGAAAGGGGTGTGAAATATGCACGACTGAGTTACTCTACAAGTCTTGCGTTAGTTTATCGCCTTACCAAACGTTAGGGCGCCATGTAGTGTAGTTCCTAGTTTCCCACTAGGCCCTGCGCATTGGAATAACATAAACAGTAGTATCGACGTGGAACTGCTTATATTCCAGGCCTCCACTGACTATGCTAAACTTAATTGGGTTGTGTTACCAACTAGCTCAGAGGTCACTGGAAACTTTCTTCTCTGCATAGGAAGTGATCAGCTTCCTTGGCACAGACAAGAAGGGATTCAGTTTTCCAACAACCGTGCAACATGACAACTTTGCTCCTCAGATCAAGAGTCGATCTCTAGGGTCGTGTGAAACAATAGACATAGATTTCACTCAGTCAGTCTAGTGCAGTTTACTTTCACAGTATGTAGAGAATAGAGAGACGGGCGTTTATCAATAAAGGGTTAACATTTATTGAACAGTCTTTCTTCTCGTACAAGAGAAATGTATTGCCACAATTGCAATAACTGTTATTATAAAAAGTACATACAGTAAGATAAGTATTGCGAAATAGAACTGTAAAAGCATTGATATGGTTTCTTAGCCATACAATGGTGTAAAAGTAATAAAACATATATACAGTCATATATACATTAGGCTAACATACTCAACTGGTGCTTCTAACTAAGCCTACCCCAGTGTGCCTGACCTAAGCCTAACACGTGAGAAGGGGAGCAAGTAAGTAGCTTTAAGTTAAGTTGGTTTTGCCAAGGTTTGTTTCAAGAATTCTCGTCTAAGGGTTTAGTCAACACCATACCTCTGAATAGAATGATGGAGGATTGGTATCTCCTTCAGGGGTCTCTCTCGATATCCCAGTCACCCGCGAGGGTAAACCGGAAGCGCCGGGACTGGATTTCTCTGCACGAGAAATGCAGCGGCTTCTCTCAGCTCGTCGAGGAAGGAGGGGGGACAGCGTCCGCGGGCAGCTGGGCTGGATGTCTTCGCAGAGGACGGCTGCTCGGCTCCTCAAGCGTACTGCACCATAGGTCGCGCTTTAGCGGCGATAATGGTAATCAGCAGCTTCACCACCACAGGATAGCAGGCTGCAGCGACAGAGTGCTAGTTTTTACCAACACGGGGTCATGCAGGCAGCTGGCATCAGCAACATGTTCGCTCATTGCTTAAGGCAACGTTGGTAATATTTATACCTGACAGGTGCCGGGTTTGACGCAAGTTTGCTGGACATAAGACGTCAATTAAAGATGTCACTAGGAAGTGACAGTTATCAGTTGCTCATTAGAGTTCCATTACTAATCAAAACATAGCAAGCGGGGATTTCCAGGTTTGCTAAGTTTTTATCTTGTTGAAGAACTCGGAGTGTTATCTAGGAATATCAGATAGTGACTGCTGCTCTGTCATTGCACTAATTGGTCGCAAAGGAAGTAGCAGAGAGTCATGCTGGAATGTGGCTCTGTTCGTGTGAGGCCAGAGATGACTTTTCAGAAAATCGCACTTGAACGGTTATGCCAATATAGGGAATAAATGGATTTATAGCCGAATAGGGGCATAAGGTCACAGTATCGATCAGGAACCTAGATAAGCACGCAACACCCACTCCACGTTTACATGTCCATCAAAATTACTAAAACTAAAGCAATTAGATGTATGTGTAACATTGCCTACCCCAAAATACATAAATGCATTCGAAATAGGCGTACTTGTAATACATGGAATTTAGGTACTGTACGTTTTTTAAAGCATAGAAATCATTCAAAAAATTATTGCATATGAAATCAATGAACGATTATGCAAAAAGAATTACACATGAAGTATCTCTGACAGAAGAAATGCGAGATAAATCATCACATAAAAATGCATTGTAATAACATGTGTGCTAGAGGCTGGTGTAATGTTGTTATGTCTCTAGATGTGCTTGTTGAAGAACTCGGAGTGTTATCTAGGAATATCAGATAGTGACTGCTGCTCTGTCATTGCACTAATTGGTCGCAAAGGAAGTAGCAGAGAGTCATGCTGGAATGTGGCTCTGTTCGTGTGAGGCCAGAGATGACTTTTCAGAAAATCGCACTTGAACGGTTATGCCAATATAGGGAATAAATGGATTTATAGCCGAATAGGGGCATAAGGTCGCAGTATCGATCAGGAACCTAGATAAGCACGCAACAACATCATTACAACATTCTATTCTGCCTTCTCTTTCTTCCAAGTCATTAAGTGGATCCCATATTTTCATTCCTTTCTGCTTAGCTTTAATACCTTTACATTTCCTGTTGACCAATGTTCAATATCGTATGAACCCATTGATGATACATAGGTGGTTTCCTATCTTTCCAAACAGTGGCAACCAGTAATCTTGCCACTGCAACCATTATACATTAAAAAAATCTCTCTGTTAAGTGTCTAATTCCATCCTGTTATCATAACCCAACAGCATCAGGGTTGCAGTAATTTTTATTTCTATTTCTATATTCATCACTTGGAGCCAGAACTTCTCAATACCTATTTTAAGTTCATCCAATGTCCTACAAGAATAAAACATGTGAATACTATCTGCCGGTTTGCTTTGACACCTTGGGCATTCATCCGTTTGGCTCATAGCCCAGCCGAACAACTTCGCTGGCGTAGAGTAAAGATCATACACAGTTTTATATTGTTGAGCTTTTGAATTTGATGACAGCAGAACCCTATTCCCGATTTCTAATATCCTATCCACATCCACCTCCCCGTCTGCAAGTTTTTCTACCCATTTCATCTCTGTTTTTTCCATGTCATCTAAAACTCTCTGTGACAATTCCGCGTAAAAATCCTTAATCCTACTATCTCGATGCTTCATTAATCTCAACGTAGATACCTCCTCAATTTTAACCGTTCCCCTAGCAAAACCCTTAATATGATGGTGTATCTTCTATATTTGAAGCATGAGCTTCTGCTTAGGCTAAACTGTTGGACAAGCTCCGGAAAGGTTAATTGTTCGTGATTGTTAAACAAATCTGCCCCCATCAGAATCCCCGCCTGTTCCCATTGCCTAGCCAAACCATCATGGAATTCATATGGCAGAAGATCTGAGTGCCACACTGAAGTATATTTATTATATCTAGAGATTTGACAATACTTCATCACCTTCTCCCAAACTTTTATTGCCCCCTGAACACATTTTTATCGGATTCTCTTACTATAAATGGGTTTAGATTGTCTGTGGAAGAGACCTTCTGCTTCTTTCCCCAGCGCCAACTGGTATATATTAGGTAGCTTAGATCTTTTATCCCTACCAATTTCAAAAAACATAAAGCATGCCAAGATGTTGTAGGGTACATGCCCAGTAATGAAATAATATATTAGGAGCCTTCCAACTCCCCTTTCTATGTTTAAAGTCAGGACTTTATATGCCCGTCGCATCTTTTTATAACCCCATATAAATTTTGAGGAAAAAGCCTCAATTCTTTTTATTTTGCTCCTGGTAGTTCTAGCGGTATAGCTTGCATTAAATATTATTCAGTGGATTTCTAAGGTTTTTTTTTAAAAGTTATTTGCTAACAATAGCATCCGGGTAACCTTGAGATTTTTAAGTGAGTTTCTAATATTTTTTAATTTTATTTTCTAAATATAACCTGTAACCTTTGAGAGTGAGTATGTGAGTGAGAGCATGAGTGTTTTAGTAGGTATGTGAGTGAGTGTGTGAGTGTCTCAATTGGTGTGTGAGGGTGTTTGAGTGGGTCTGGGAGTGGCTGAATAAGTGTGTCACTGGGTTTGTGCGAGGGTACATGAGTGCCTTCTGAGTGGGTGCATGAGTGTCTGAATGGGTCGTTGAGTGTGAGAGTATCTGAGTGGGTTTGTGAGTGCCTCCTTGAATGTGTGAGTTAACTGTGAGTGAATGCCTGTGTCTGACTGGGTGTCTAAGTGTCTGTGTGGGTGTGTCAGTAGTTGTGTAAGTGACTGGGCCACTACAGAACCGCACCTGCCGCTTAGTCCGAAAATAGTCCACAGTTTTGCACAAGTGGAGTACTTTCTACTGGGTAATTACTAAATGCTACCTCCTTGGGTAAATGTCCAGTATGTATTCTACACTATAGCTGCATAATGGAGCACAAGGAAATGTCACCAGTGACCTTGTGTTTGCTTTAACAATGTGATTGTTCCTCGTACCTCTTTATCCAAAACTTTGTGATAATATGAATCTTCCTATGGAGAAGAGGACAAGAGTACAAAGAGGCACATCTCCACCAAAGAAGGGCCCTGTCTCGTAACTAAATGAAGTAAGTGCTTCTTTGTTTGGTGAAGATGTCCTCATATTCCTCAGCATCAAGAACTGGTAACCAAAATCGGCAGGAGAAATGCTGGTGACCTTTTGGTAAGCTGCCTATCAGCCAGGCAAAAAGCGGGAAGACCATTGAATACTATTAAGGTGGACAGGGTGGGTCCAAACTGGCGGCACTTCAGGTGATTTTGCACATTTTTCACTCATAGGGCCAGATGTAGGAGCCGTAATACCGGTCGGTAACGGCCGCATTCGGCCGTTACCGACCGGTATTAGGGTTTCCAGATGTAGGGGGCCTATATTTTACCGATTCTGTAAAGTTACCAAATCGGTAAATTTACAGAATCGGTAAAATACTGAATCTGTATATTTATCGATTCGGAAAACCATATGTAGGTGGCACTCCTAAGGCCCTTAGGAATCAATGGGAAATACAGAATCGGTATTTACAGAATCTGTAAATACCGACTCTTACAGATTCGGTAATTTTTTACCTACATCTGCCTCCTTCCAATTTACCGACTTTTAAATACCGAATCGGTATGACTCGGTATTTAAAAGTCGGTAAATCGGATTTACCTACATCTGGCCCATAGTCATTTAAAGGGAGAACCATGGACTCTGCTGTCACCAGCTAAGAACAAGAAGAACCCAATTGTCACAGTCACGACACATTGCGCTCCTATAAATTAACGATGCATTTACCTCCACAAAGTATTTCAGGTCAAATTTCAATGTAGAATGGAGAGAAAACACACTTGATTTACCTTTGTCAAGCCCAGGAGCTCAAGATCATTTGTCCTTTACATAAATGGAGCTTCAATTGGGGCACTTGCTATGTTTATATATGTAAGTGTTTCCCGTTGAGGTTTAATTTCTGTAAACATTAAGTAGATCCTCCTTATATCTCTCTCTGAGACAGTTCTTCTGTCCATCTTGCCCACAGTCTGCCACCCTCTACTGCCTGTCTACCTGCTGCCATCTGTTTGTGCCTCCTCTGTTCATTTTTTGCTCTGTTTTGTCTTTTCTGCTTGTTTTTCTGCCCTCTGTTTTGGCTTTTCATGCTTCTTTTCTGACCGCTGTTTTGCCTTTCCTGTTAGTTTTTCTGTCCTCCATTTTGCCTCTTCTGCTTGTTTTTCTGCCCTCCATTTGGCCTTTTGTGCTCATTTTTCTGCCCTTTGTGTTGCCTTTTCTGCTTGTTTTTCTGCCCTCAATTTTACCTTCAATGTTTGTTTTTCTGCTATCTGTTTTGCCCTTTTCTACTCTGGTTTGCCTTTTTCAACTTGTTTTTCCGCCCTCTGTTTTGCCTTTTTCTGCTCATTTTTCTGTGCTCTATTTTGCCCTTTTCAGCTTTGTTTTGTCTTTCTGCTCATTTTCTGCTCTCTGATTTGTCTCTTCTGTTAATTTTTCTGCCCTCTGTTTTGCCTTTTTTGCTAATTTTTCTGTCCTCTGTTGTATCTTTCTGCTCATTTTTCTGTCCTCTTTTGTATCTTTCTGCTCATTTTTCTGTCCTCTGATTTGCCATACCCAGTTCTGTTTTGCTTTTTCGTCTTCTCTTTTCTGCCCTCTATTTTGCCTTTTTCTGCTTGTTTTTCTGCCCCCCCTGTTTTGTGTCTTCTGCCCTACATTTTGCCTTCACTGCTCGCCTTTCTGCTCTGTTTTTCCCTCTTCTGCTGTTTTTCTGCTTGTTTTTCTAACCTCTGTTTTGCATTTGCTGCTCATTTTTTTGCCCTGTATTTTGCCTTTTCTGCTTGCTTTTCTGCACTCTGTTTTACCCACTTCTCCTTTTTTATGCTCATTTTCTGCTCTTTGTTTTGTCTTTCCTGCCCTCTCTTTTACCTTTCCTGTTAGTTTAAATGTCCTCCATTTTATCTTTTATGCTCGATTTGCTGTCCTCCATTTTGCCCTCCTCTGCTCTGTTTTACCATTTCTACTCTTTTTTTTATAACCACTATGTTGCCTTTTGCTGCTCGTTCTTCTGCTTGTTTTTCTAGCCTCTGTTTTGCATCTTCTGCTAATTTTTCTGCCCTCTGTTTTGCCCTCTTTTGGTCTGTTTTTTCTTTTCTTTAATGTCTCTAGAAGGGGGGGTCTGTGTGACCCCCTTCTTTAGTATACATGGGCAGGTGGTGGTCCCTGATGCCTTATATGCCTGGGAAGGGGCTGCCAGGCCTCCCTCCCATTCCCTAATATATATTTGGCCCGGGTAGGTGGTGGTCTCTGAGGCCCTGGGGGAGGTCCACAGGGTCCCCCATTAGTATTATATTTAGCCTAGGGGAAGTGGTGATGCCTGGGGCATATGTAAGCCCCTGGAGGGTGGGGTCAGTGTGCCCCCTCCTTTATTTTAAATGAAGCCCCAGGGAGGTGGCTGTCCCTGGGGCTCTTAGAGCCCGATGGAGGAGGGTCCTAGTAGCCCCCCCTCTTAATTTCAGTAAAGCAATGGGGAGGTGGTGGTCACTGGGACTCATAAGAACCTCAGAAGGGGGACCCTGTACCCCATTTTTTTATTTTGCCACAAATTTGCAGATCTGGCCCAACTTTTACCGGGAAAAAAGATTTCTTAGCTTTGCCAGGGTCCCTACGCACCAGAGCTAGGTGTCAGAGTAACCCTACCCTGCCCCCTTGTTTATTTGTAACGGTTTTGCAGCCTTGGCTGATCCGAGTCCCAAGACGGCTGCCAACACTTTCGGGTTGAAGTGTTGGCAGCCAATCAAATCTCTGCACGAGATCAAGAGGCTTTGCAGAGCACTCGTGTCCCTATTTATACCATTTAGGATCTTCTTTATTATCTCAAAAACTTCTGACTAGATTACACTGAATCACAAAGAGTTCACTTAAGGCCAAGATCTTCCTTTCTGCCAAATTTTGTGGAATTCCGTTAAGCAGTTCGTGCTAGTCGTGTCTAAAATTCCTATGGGAAATACACATTTTTATGACCCCTCCTTTCTCTCTGCCCCCCTAACGGATCACCCTCAAACTAATCATGCACAACAAGACCCAACAAGACACCTTTTCGGGAACATTTTGTGAAGTTTTGCGCCAAAGATATAGGTAAGTCTAAAAATGCTTTTGCTATGGAAACTAGGTCCTATATATATTTGAAATACAGTGCTTCCTCCACCCTACTCAGCCCATGCGTGAGGCAGGTTTTTCTCACTATGAGGCGTAAAGATTTACCTGCACAGGTTACTGCATTGAAACAAGTGGCTTACACCATTTACCTGAAGCAACCGCTGGACAAACAGTATGCATGTAATGCCCTACAAACTTGACGATGATATGTGGAACTTTTCTAAAATAATGAGGCCAACTTAGACGCCGCCGCATTGGATGAAATGTGTAGACACACAGAAACACAGAATGCATAGTAACGATACACTATTAAATCTAACAATGTGTGTGTTTTCCGGTTGATTTTCAGGTTACTCCTTTTATTCTCTTGCCTTTTCTTTTCTTTACCGGTATTTACTTTTATTTATTTTCTGCTAACTTTTGTGCCGATAACAATAATAACAGGAATAATGTACTTGTACTATAATGTATATGAATAACTCTTTTACAAAATGGATGCCATGTTCACAGTGAAAGTACTGCGGTATACAACCTTTAGAACGAATCTTTTACCACGCACTACCATTACAACGCAGTCACTACAAAGCAAACCATTACAATGCATTGCGCTGGGGGGCGCTCTAGGATAGGGAATAAGTTTAATTTACTATCCAACACCTTCCCTGGTGTCCACGGGGACTGGAGTTGGAATAGTAAATGAAACTATTCACTATCCAGCATCCCAAAGCGCTATGCGTTGTAATGGTATGCGTTGTAAAAAAACGCGTTGTAATGGTATGCGTGGTAAAAGTATGCGTTGTAACGTCATACATCCAAGTACTGCCAGTTGACCCGAAAATGGTGGTCCTATGTCTATGTTGTGTAAAGAAGGTGGTTTGGCAGTTGAACAATCGACAAAAAACAACCTAGGCAATCATAACTTTATATTAAAAAGGAAATGTTAAAAGAAGAAGAGCTACCAGTGAATACAGATTCTGATATTTATTAACATTTATATTAAAAAAGACATTAATTTCATATACCTAAAAAAATCATACATAGATCAATTAATCACTGTACATAAAAAACAACAATTGAATACAACACCCAATTTTTGACTTATCATAAAAAAATTATAAGAAGTGGCACAATAGTTCTCGACGCGCGTTTCGGCGACCAGCGCCTTCTTCTGGAGGAGCCACGTGTTTTCTATAAATAAATTTATAAAAAATACAAAAATAAGAACAAGTCCATACAGTTATTAAGAAACTAATACAATCTTAAAAATATGCATCAACAGGTAGCTTCATATAGACCTCTTATCTTCAGAAACAATTTCAGTAACAACTCAATTGCAGCATTTTACTTCAATTCCTTGTACATCTCAAAATAAAGACAATAAATGAGGATAGAAAGGGAATGGAAGGGGGATTATTCTCTGAGCTTCTAGACAGGGTGGTGGGAAAAGTTCCAATAATAAACCAATTATAACATTTTATTTCAAATTATTGAATCATCCCAAATTAGAGACAATGAATGGGGATGGGAGAGGAAAGAGGGGTGATAATTCTCTGGGCTTCTAGATTGGATTGGAAGAAAAAGTTCTATCCATATACTCACAGACACGAACGATATGTTTAAGATTGGAGCATGGGTGGGTCAGATTTTTTCTTTCTTCTCAATTGTCTTCTGATTAAAAAATATCCAAATTGTGGACAGCATATCGGGTCTCAAAACTGTGGAAGACATCTGATGATTAGGTTTTCCAAATTATTAGTGGGCAGTCATTAATAGTATTAGAACGAGGGCCCTTCATATCTATTTTATGTAGTAAGTTACACCTAGATTCAAGCAAGCCGGGCCGATGACGGCTGAAATGCCAGAAACCGGTCCCCGGTAGCTTGTCTCCTTTCTGGTGAAGAATTGGCTTGGTAGTTTGGTCTGCCCTGTTCCCATCATGCACTGGGACAGGAACAGACTAATTTTCATGTAGCCAGGTTCTGAGCTGGGATGGTGCAGTGAGCTAAAAAACAGTGATGGATCAAGCCCTGATCTCTTGACTGGGTAGGAGTATTCTGCATCATTCAGAAACTCTGTCCATCACCTTTTCCAAAATTGTAAGTTACACCTACTCCTTATTTGTAGATATGAGATATAGCGGAGGTAACTGTGGAAGATATCTGATGATTAGGTTTTCCAAATTAATAATGGACAGTCATTGCTAATATTAGAACGAGGGCCCTTCATATCTATTTTCTGTAGTAAGTTACTGGCAGTTGAACCAGTGTGTGAACAAGGGGACTGTGTTCCCCAAAACGCGTTACTGGAATATAAACAGAGCTTCAACAGATCTTCTGACAGAGTGTCTTCCAGACCAGCCCTCTTGTGAAAGCTTGTTGTAATGGTTTTATCTGCATGCATCTGGGATCTGTACACTTATATAGTACAGTAGTTCCACTTAGAGAGTAAGTATTTCTTTTTTTGGACTGCAGACAGCTACAACGCACCCTGTTATTCTTCCCTGCAGTTACAGAAAGAAAAGATAGATATGTTGCTTGTCCCAGGACTGGTGCTATTGTGGAAATATTTGTAAGTGGGGCCCCTTACCTTTTTGCTTTTATGGTTTTGTGGGCCATTGATCTTCAGTATGACCCCTATAAATAAAACATGCAGTAAAAAGTTATCATGGGGCTACTGGTTCTGTGCTCCAAGTGAGGGACTAGTTAAATAATGTTGCTGCTTCCTCTTGCCGTTTTGTAAAAAGTGAACACGCATTCATACTTTTTCATGCCCAACATTCACTTCCCGTGTTTAGCTACTTGTAGTGTATAAAGCTAAGCACTGGAAACACCAGCATTTCTGATGTAGACTGTGTGAGTGGGAAACATCTATTACAACACAGGCATAACATCGTAGTGCCTTTACAACGCAGTCGCAACCACAACGGCGACGTCACCACGAGTTCCATTACAACGCAAGTCATTACAACTACTTGTAAAAGGGACTACGGTGTTGGACTGGTGTTGGATTTTAAGTCCAACATGTAATGTGTAGGTTTCCCTTGAAATAATGACAGGACACTGCTCTGTAGTTGCGCTGGTTTATTTCTAAGTATACACTCAGAGAGCACCGAGCCGGTGACCTCCGTGCTCCTACGCTCACCCTCACTCTCTGGGGATGCGCGCGCATCCCTCAAAATGGCCGCCCGCACGTCGCATCATGACGCGACGTGCGTACACTAGAACGCCAACATTACATATCTCCTTTTTTTCCAAACAATGGAAATTTATTAACTTACAGTCCGCTGCTCATATCAAAGTCTCGAAACCTGGCTGGTCTCACCACTGTTCTTCCCCTCCTGGTCAGCCTTGCTGGGGTGGCTGTGGCCTCTATCTCATGAGTCTCTGCACAGCCTCTTTCACTGTTCTGCGCGGCCGAGCTCTCCATAGCTCTCCTTTTGTTCATCCCTTTCTCCATCCTGGGGCTGCCACAGTCGCTTTGCTCCTCACACATTTCTCCTCTCTCCGTGTCCATTTCCTCATCAAATAGTTCATGTCCTGCATGTGTTTCCCCTGCACCTTCTGGATTGAGTCCACCTTGGTTCCATTGTAGTACTTTATTGCATCTCGCCATTCGGTCCTGAGACCACACATTGCTGTCGCTCAACAGGGCTGCTCTATCATACACCTCCTTGACCTGCAAAGGTTTGCTGTATTTGCGGTCCCCTTTCCTCTGCATAGTCGCCAACTTAACTCATACCCACTCGCCTTCTTCTAGACCGGTGTCCCTCACGTTCCTACGCTGGTTGTAGTATTTAGCGTATACTGCCTGTGCCTTCTCCAAATTTGCTTGTACCACTGCGGGGAACCACTTACTCTTTATGGTTTTCTCCTTCCATCCGCGATTGTCCTTTGTGAAGGGGTCACGGCCCCTCAGTATTTGGAAGGGGCTGTATCCTGTTCCCGTGGGGGTGATTCTGTACGCCCATACCATGTGCCATATTTCTTTCTCCCAGTCTTTGTTGTTTGATATCGCTGCTTGCACTGACCCCATCACCACTCTATTGAAACGTTCGACCAGCCCATTTCCGGCCGGGTGATAGATTGAGGTGTGTTTGGAGAGGATGCCATTTCTCTCCATGAAGTTGGTCCACTTGTCTGAGGTGAATTGGGGGCCATTGTCGCTTAGGATGGCTTTGGGAATGCCCTCTCTCATGAACGTGTCGTTCAAAAATCTTAAGATAGTCTCTGTGTCCTTTACTTCCTCCACTTTCATTTCAGGCCATTTCGAGTATCGGTCGATGAGGACACACATGTACTTTTGGATGCCTTGCCTGTCTAATATCGGGCCCAAGAAGTCTATGGACAACTCCTCCCAGGGGTTCTGTGGGGGGTCAAATCTTCCCAACGCCGGTCGTAGCGGTTTGAGTGTTTTGTCCGCTCCCTGGCACTGTGAGCAATCCCTGACATACCGTTCAGCCCGTAAGTCCATGCCTGGCCACCAGTATCCTTGCTTGGTCCTTAATTTCATCTTGCCTATCTTCAAGTGTCCTTCATGGAGTATCGCTAATAGTTTGGGGATTATGCCTGCTGGGGGAATGACCTCGTCTCCCCTATAAACAAACACTCCTTGATCGTCCATTGATAGCTCTTCCCTGACCTCGTAGTATAGCCTCAAGTTTTCGCTGGTGTGTTTCTTTTCTGGCCAGCCCTTTACTATGCATTTTTTCACCTCCTGCATGGCCTGATCTTCGCCGTAGGCTTCGTTCCACTCCTGGATGCTGATGACCTTTTCCTGGTCGTCCGTCAGGGCCACCATTTCTTCCTCTCCTGTCTGGTCCTCTTCTCCAGGTTTCATGGCCGCCACCCTACTTAAGTAGTCTGCCACTTTGTTTTGACTGCCTGGAATGTACTCTACGTCATATCTAAATTCCAGTAGCTTCAATGTAATTTTCCAAATCCTGGGGGTGGCACTCGCGTGCCCACTTGACGTTAGCACCTTCACCAAGGGTTTGTGGTCCGTCTTTAATTGAAATCGGGTGCCCCACAAAAATTGCCTAAACCTTGTCGTTGCCCACACCACAGCTAGTATCTCCTTTTCAATGACGCTGTATTTCTTTTCTGTGTCGCTCAATGTGCAAGAGGCAAAACTGAGTGTTTCCATCACGCCTTGCCCTCGGTCCTACATCAACACCGCGCCCAATCTTTTGTCGCTGGCGTCTGTCGTGAGTACAGTCCTGCCCTGCGGATCGTATCCTTGCAGGGGTATGGCTCCCACCACATCTTTCTTTATACTCTCGAATTCTCCTTGTGCCTCCTCCGACCAGCTCTCTCTAGTTAACTTCCTCATGTGGTGCGTCTTTGTTGCAAAATGCTGCACAAATTTACTGTAGTATTCCGCCATTCCTAAGAAGGACCTGACGTCTTCCTTGCTCGTGGGTGGTGGTGCATCGCAAATCGCCTTCATGTTTTCCTTCTTTGGGGTGATCCCTTGCACTCCAATTTCGTGCCCTAGGTTGGTCACTGATTCCATGCCCAGGTGGCACTTTTCCCACTCCGCCGTGAGGCCCTTTCCTTCTAGCACTCTTAGCACTTTGGCCAGTTTTGCATCGTGGTCTAACCTGTCTTGTCCCATCACTAGGATGTAGTCCTGGAAATATTGGATGCCATCCATATTCTTGAACAGTTGATGCATCAATTTCTGAAACACCGCAGCCGCTGATGCTAGTCCAAACGGCATACGGCGGAATTGGTAGCACCCGAAGGGGGTAATGAATGATGTTAACCTCCTGCTCTCCGGGTGCAATGCAATTTGATGGTATGCGGACGTTAGGTCGATAGTTGAGTACCACTTGATGCCTCTCGTTTTGGCCAACATCTCCTCGATCCTTGGCAAAGGAAACTTCTCCACCACAATGTTCTTATTTAACTCGCGTAGGTCCACACATAGCCTGACCTTCCCGCTGGGTTTCATGACCACTACCAGTGGCGCCAGCCACTCAGCACACGTGATCGGTTCGATGATCCCTTTATTTTCTAATTCTTGTAGTTCTATTTGCACCGCTTCTCTCACCGCAAGAGGTACATTTCTTACTTTGTGAGACACCGGTATGGCGTCTTCCGTGAGAACGATTTTGTGCGCAAACTTTTCAAGCTTCCCCACCGTGCCTCCAAATACCTTGGGATAGTGTCTCCTCCATTTGTCCAGGTCTGGCCACACTTCCGGGTCGGTGAATAGGATCTGTACTTTGCCGCCAGGGTCTAGTTTGATGCCCAAGTCACCCTGGTCCAGCCATCCTAACACCGATGGCCCCTTCTCAGATATGTACAATTTGCAGTAGGCGCTGCGTCCTCTGAATTCAAACTTTAACGGTCCGAATCCTAACATGGGTATGGGGTCTCCGTTGTATGTGACTGGTCTGATGCCCAGTTTCTCCAGGTCTGGGCCCAGGTGTGGCTTCAAAGTTTCGTTCCACACTGCTCGCTGTACGATGGTATATGGCGATCCCATATCAGCCACTATACTTATCGGTACACCTCCGATCGTCATGTCCAGTACTGGCTTGGTCGACCTTTTGTTGTCTACACTCAACACTTGGTCATAGATGCAAAGCACTGTGTCCTCTTCTTCATGGTCGTTCTCTTCTCCGTCCTCTTGTCCCTGTTCGATGTACTTGACCACACTCCTGGAGGCTTTCCTGCGGCACACTTTCTCGTAGTGTCCTACGATCCCACAGTACATACATTTGGCGCAAAACGCCGGACACTTCCTGTCGTAGGCTTCATGTGCCCAGCTTCCACACCCGTAGCAAGCCTTCTTGTTGTTCCCCGTCTGTTTCCCCGGTGGTCCCGGATTCCCTTGCCACCTGTTCGGTCCCTTCGATGTGTGCCCCTTGCTTCTGTTGTCCTTGCGGTGCTCATCGTCATCTATTCTGTTTACCATCGGACTTACTCCGGTCTCCCTTTTTGTCGCCTCCGCACATCTTCATGCCACTTCCGCTCTCTTGACTATGATCATTACTTCCTGCAGCGTGGCGTCACCGCTGGCCCACAGCTTGTCTTGCACAGCAGTACTCGTAGTGTGCATTACTATTTGATCCTTGATGAATTCATCTTGGAATGTGTCATATCTGCACGTGGATGCCAATTTCCTCAACGCTGCCACATACTCTTCCACCGATTCCCCTGGCTGCTGCTTCCTTTGCTGGAAGTTGTATCTGTCAATTGAAACGCAAACTGTTGGTTTGTAGTGTTCGTTTAGTTCCTCAATAGCATGGGCATACACATCGTCGTCTGTGCTCCCTCGTGGTTTAGGTACCAGATTCTTTAAGATTCTTAACCCCTCCGGGCCTAGATTGTGTAACAATATCCGCCTCTTCCTTTTACTGGTAAATTTCTCATAATTTTCATCTTCTAACACTTCGATGAAGTTGTCTATGTAGTCTCCCCAATCTTCCCATCTCATGAGGGGCTCCCCTGGTTTGGGTAAGAACTGCACGGGCCGTCGATGATGCCGCTTGTGCGCACATCTTTTCGCGCCTTTCTGTAGGTGGGGTACCACCGTGGCTTCTGGGGCTACCAGGTGCACTGTTTTTCTCTCATTTTCCGTTTTGTAGCTGGGGGCTCTCTGTGTCTGCCCCTCCACTCTTCCCTGAGGTAACCAGTGCTCTGGCCCTAGTTGTGTGGTGGTATGGGGTGTCTTGGGTGCTTTTCCCTTATGCGCGCTCTTGTGCTTCCTCCCCAGTGCTCAGTTTTGGCTCCTCAGAGGGGGGTGTGGGCTCTGCCGCGCTCTCTGGTGTCCTATCGTTTATATATGGTCGCTTACTTGCAGGCTGATGCTTCAATGGTTGTGTCTGTTGTCTGGTTCAGACTGGCCTGTCTTCTCTGTCCTGTCCGGTTTTTTTTTCTTCATGGGTGTTTCTCTGGTCTTTGTCCCGACCTCGTCGCCATTGTAATGTGTAGGTTTCCCTTGAAATAATGACAGGACACTGCTCTAGAGTTGCGCTGGTTTATTTCTAAGTATACACTCAGAGAGCGCCGAGCCGGTGACCTCCGTGCTCCTACGCTCGCGCTCACTCAAAATGGCCGCCCACACGACGCGTCATGACGCGATGTGCGTTAACTAGAACTCCAACATTACACAACACCTTCCCTACTTATACATCAATTGGAATAGTAATTTAAACTATTCTCAAGTCTAGTTCTACCCTCAAGCAAGTTGTTGTAATAACTTGTGTTGTAATGGCACTCTTGGTAACAACACAGCTGTGTTATTGACTGTGTTGTTAAGCTACGCATTGTTTTCGCATGGGTGGTAACAGATGCTTTTCATTTGAGTAGCTCTGTGAAACAGTACCCAAGGATAGCCAAAGTCAGTGTAAAGGGGGGATTCTGATGTGTAGCCCCTGTCAAGAATGGAGAAGCTGCTTCTACAGCTAACAGATCTGCACTGGCTGTAGGTGCAGTAAGGAACTACTCAGCCACTTTACCAAAGTCATGATGGAAAATCAATGGCACAGTGTAATCATCCACCAAATGCCTTTGAGCTGTTTTGGTCACGAGTGCTCACAACAGACCGCTAATGCTGTCTGTAACCAGAATCTAGAAATTGCCCAGGCAGTCGATGCATTACCCTTAAACTTCTTTCGCGTGTTTGAGCTATCCTGTCTATACTACCCTCTCTATCACACCCCACTGCACTAAATCAAGGGCACATTCATTTGGAAAAATGCTTCACTCATTTTAGTAATTAAATTTCCTAATCTAAGTGTACGGGATGATGTGTTTATAAAATATAACACATACAAAAACGTGCCATTCTACACCCTTTTCGGGCATTCACAATTCACCAGCCTTCTACAAAGGACAGCCCTTTTTTTCTCACCATGTGTGTTTTCTGATTACCTTCTGTTTGGTAGAAGTCTAAAATAGAGTATTTGTTTGGCGAATTACCCAGTCACCGGAATACAAAAGGGCAGTGTTCATGTCCTGCAGTCACCCCGCATGCTTTCCAAGGCCCTCTTATTGCATGCAAATTATAAACAGACTTATTACACAGTGGCGCACGCTTCAGTGAATTTCCCGTCTGTCTTTTGTGTGGGTTCCGAGCAACACACTTCTGTTCAACTATCACTCCTCCTTGCCTGAGAATAATCCTCGTTTATTATTTGCCTGAGAGTATTTCTCGTTTTTTATCTTGAGCGGTCCCTCGGGGCAGCACTTTCGTAATGCGAAATTACTTCTTGTCAATTGTTTTTGAAGATGTTCTGATGGTGGATTAAAATAGTAAATAACCCTCCTTGACTTGCCCTTCAAGCCGCCAGCATGCAATCATCCCTTTCCATATACTGTTCTAATTTCTTACTCATGTAAACTAGATCATAGCTGGCATTAGTGCAGCAGGTACAGTGGCACTCCCCAAGTAAGCTGCATTTTACTACCCAATATGGCCTTAGCATTACATCGCTTTGAGTGGGCTCTATGGCACCTTTTCTAATCTGCTGTTTCTTCTGGACACTGTGCGAGCACACCAAGCAGCTTTAATACACTTTATGGACCTGCACCCACATATACTCTATTTGAATTAATTGTGTGCACTATCATCTCTAATGCTCTTCAGGTCTGGCGTTAATCAAAATATTTAGATTTTGCTAAAAAATATATGTATATTACACTTACTTATAGAGGCTTTGAGTCAGCACTCTTTATACATTGGTTTGTTTTTCGCTGGTTAAAAATGTTCTTCAATCCACTACAGCATTCAGCATTGGTGAGTGGGTCAGCCCACTTAATGTATGTAAGGCATTATTTCCTTTCACAAGAAGCACAAGTAGTTCCCTTTGGTGACTGGGACTGCTAAAGGTCTGAGAACAAAAATATTTTTGCTCTTAGCCAATGTTTGTTTGAGGCGGATGAGGGCCCTGCAGCTTCCCCAACAACATAGTTTTGCAAAAACTGTGACAAAACAAATCTAAACAAGCCATTACGAAGGCAAAAGGCTGTCTGCAGACGCCAGGCCGATTGACTTTGTCAATGCTTGCCTTGGTCTACCCAGTCACTGGTTGCTATGTGTTTGTGAAAGCTACAGTATTATTTAGGAACTAAGAAGGTCGGTCTCTTATTGTCCTCGACATTTCTTCTGGCTCAACCCGGTAATCCCTGCTAACTAATTGGATTTGCGCAACACTGAACGCCAAAAACAATCTTATCTTGGTCAGACCCTTGTGGGAGTGCTGCCGATAGCAGGTGAAAACCTTTAATTCAATTAGGCTTTAGAAAACGCAGGTATAGATACACCTGATCCAGTCAGAAATGACAAATAATACAAAGAATTTCCACAGCATAAGCCATTGGGTATCGCGAGGAGAGCCCTGCCAATGAAAAGGCAGAACGTAGTATTTTTTTTCTTTTTAGGCATCAAACTACAAGGATAATGAAGCATCGTGTGTGGTCCAAAAAAAAGGTGGCAAAACATTAGCCACTTCCACTTGCGCTCTTCACACCATGTCCCTCCACATGTGTGTATCAAAATGCTTTACACAATAGTTCCGGGCTCTTCTGATCCCTCTGTAGCTCATTGCAGTTTTGGTCCAAGGGTCAGATTAACAAAGAACACGGGTTCATAGTGCATTTTTGCGAAATGAGCATAGTATGAAAGGGGATCTGCTCAAAATGTGCTTCAAAATGTAAGTGAACTGTGTTACATGATGTGTTTCCTGCAGGGCTCGAGTCGGGGTACCACGCGGGTGGACGGCATCCCCCCACTTATTTGGGCCTCTCTGGGACGAGAAGCTTGGCACCTTTCGTGACGTCACTTCCTGTCGTGGCGTCACTTCCGGTGACAGCGTCCCCCCCCTTCTTTTTTTACGACTCGTGCCCTGGTTTCCTGGGACAGGTACAATTTGCACATGACTCATTCTGAGCTAACGGGCCTGCTTTGCTTCTGTTTAGTTATGTGGCAGCTTAATGTCAGATATTTATATGTTTATGCCTTGCCAGAGAAAATAATTGTGATCAAATAACACATAATTTGCAACACGAGTAATAATGTACACAATTTCACTCATGTATTAGTACAGTGCAAAGGTCAAATTCAATAGTATTACCACAATACAGCTTACCAGACTTGAGAAAAAAATACCTATTGTCTTACTGGTTCCACCCCAGTATCAGTTAACAAAGGAAAAATAATGAGCCATCATCACAAAGCATAGCTATTGTGATTCAATCTTAATGTGTTTGTTGGGAATATGATTATATATATTTCTTAATAACTGCCTCACATGAAAAAACAGCATGACATAAACCATACATGCAGATACGCCGAATGCAATCGGCTACTTATCACCATGCAGTGACACTCTAATTTTTCAAAATGCAAATTAGTTGATTTTCTCCATCCAACCCTTTCTCCACCCACTTTGTTGCATCCATCTGAGGGGGGCCACACATAATTGCCCACACGGTGTAAGTCATGCATTGAAAGCTTCCGTTCGTATGGGTGAAAAGGAACTTCTTGTTGACTTAAATGCATTATGCATTGGTGCAATCTGTAGTGCCTTCTGTCTATTTCACGCACAACCTCGGGCTCAAATTGCACATCTGTTAAATATTGAAGTGGCAAGGGGATGGTTTTTGGTGGGTGCACAATTTTCATACCAGTCTCAGCTTCAAGCCACTTAATGAGGAATAATCCCCAATTTCCCCACGTCTTTCTCAATTCCCAAATTTGCTAATCCATACTCTGCACTGTTTGCCTGCATAAAATGCACTAGTTTTGCACTGTGCAAAGACAGCTCTGGTAACATACCCTTGTCGGTGCATTTAGCGCTTGACTTACAATCCTGAAGCGGGCACCGATTCTGGCTAGCAGCTTTAGCTGTGGGAAGAGTCACAGCTTGCATTTGTACTGAGGGGGTTTAATAAAGGCGTAATTTGATGCCTTCATTCAAGCCCCCAAAGTGCAAGGTTGTTAATAAAATGGAGAATAAAGGGCAGTGCCTGTTTGAAGTCGCATCGTTTTTTGTTTCCTCGCTGAGCCCTTTTTTACCTGCAGCCCAAACAGGAAAAGCTTTGTTTCCATTAAAATTCCTTTTTTTTTAAATATCGGATCGTAAGAAATTGTTTTACATGAGCCTAAAATTAAGCAAAAACATTCTAATTGCAATCAGATGTGAATACAAGCAGCTGCTGCTGCCGAATGTGCATGAATGTGCCCTATGAAGATCCTGTACTACAACTGACTTAGTATTGCGCTGATTTCAATGGTACAATCCGGTAGCAAATAATATGCACATGTTAGCTGCTGAACTGCACTACAGCCGGTATTACAGACACAACCTTGTTTCATTATGCACATATCGTGGAGCACCATATGGCAGAAATTATTTTGCAAACCTAGAACTTGAACTTATTCACAGACCAACCAAAAAACCATAGACCACAGGTTCTTAAGCTTTCGACGTCTGCGAACCCCCGCTTAATCATTATTGGAACCTGGTAACCCACATTGAATAATTATTAGAGTCCGGGGATCCCCAATGAGTTGTTACTGGAAGTATTTTCGAATATTTTAACCTGAAAACAATACACACAAAAATACAGTAACAAGCATTCATCAAACAAATATACAAATAATGAAATAATTTATTTAATTCACAAACAAATGAACATTTTAATTTAAATGGGAAGGTTGGAGCTTTTCTAACTTCAATTGACACCGCTCATGGTCTGTAATATAGGGGCATATTAACAACAACTAGCGATGATTATTGCTATGTTGGTTTAGCGGCAATATTAATATCGCCGAGCTACGCCTATTTTTATCGCTTAGGAGCCTTGCTATTATCAAGGTTTATCTCCTAAGCAATAAAAATCGGCCGAAATGCATGAATATCGCTGTAAAGTCCGCGATATTCATGCATTACCGAGCAAATGCTCTTAGCCATGTTATCCACCTACCATTGGATAACATGGCTAAGAACAGCTCTGGGCAGGCGTTAGCTTTTGGAGATTTAAGCGCAATTATTTCCAAAATTTGGTAATAGGAGATAGAGATGTTAGCGACTGTTTCCAGTCGCTAACACGCCCACTTTGCATGTCATTAACGATAATTATCGCTGACATGCAAAGTGGGCACCTAAATGCCCGCTATCTCCTACTAGCTGTCGCTAACTGGTGTTACCAACAGCTAGGTAATAGGGCGATACAATTATCGCCGCTTTAGCTGGAAAAATTCCAGCTAAAGTGGCGATAAAGCCCTTGGTAATATGCCCCATAGTTAGTTGGATGCACTTGCACTGCTCCCACCTATCAATCTGAGGATACTGACTTAATTTTTAATCTCCAGTTTCGAATTCCTGACACATTTAGAGAACGTTTTAACATTTTCAATTGTACATTTTCTTCTTTAATGATATACACTTTATTTATATGTCAATACTGTTTACTTTTCTAAGCAGTCACAGACCCCCTGAGTAGGTTTCATGGACCCCCAAGGGACCCCGGACCACAGGTTATGAACTACTGCCAAAGATGCATTTAAGCTGTGCAACAATAGGAGCGGAGGCGGTACCGAAATCAGAGCCCCAGGCTCAGGCAGGAAAACAACTCGGAAACATGGAGCTGGTGGTGCCACTCTGTTTCGGAGCGGCGATTCGCTCCCTGCAGCTCATATACTCATTTACTACTCCATCACAAGTTTTTTAAGGCTAGCACTTAAATTAAGAGACACAAGAGGATCTGTGGAAAGGAGTGGGGGTTAGACAGGGGACTAACGAATTGTAATGAATACTTCTGTGCACTTTTTCTTTTTAACCTTATGTATAGATGACAAGAATATGTGTATTATTATCATTTTTAGCTGTACGTTTATGGTGTTTTGTATAATGCCGAATAAAGAAATTTACCTACCTACCTACCTACTACCCTGTGTTTCCAATCTCTGCTTTCTGCAGCGCATGCACTAACATGGAGAATTTTGGAGTTAATATATGAACTGAAGATGACGTCGCTACAGGAGTAAGCAGAGAGTTGAGCATGTGTTTTCTTCCGTTTGGGATGTCCAAAGGGCATACACATAACTTGCAATTTCTTTAAATTAATGCATGAACTTCAGTCATCACAAGCAGGGCATGGCTGGCAGTAAGTAGCAGGCAATGGGTGTTTCTCGGTGGGCCGAACGGGCGGGTTCCAGTTTTGTACAGGTGGGGGCCGTTTTTGTTGCTGGGGGCTGGTTTCGGTTTCTTGCAACAAAAGCGCAGCATCGTTCATGCCAGCGACCCCCTCAGTCACTGCACTCAGTCAATTTTGCAACTTTTGAGCTTTTACAAAATAAAAATATATATATATTTTTTTAAAGAGCTTTGGTAGTTGGGCCCAAAGTATTTTTTACCATTGCCAATGCTCTCATGTGTTCCCTTTGGTGGGTGCTCTGCATTGCACATAAAAGAATCATCATTGTTCAATTTTCCCATAAATAATTTAACCCAGAAACATGTTTGCGAACTGATTGCTGTCTGTTAACAGTTACATTGCTTGCTTATTTTTTTATCTACTCTTCCCTGATTAATTACTTGAAATCTTATTAAGGCTTGATGCAAAAAGTCGCTGATTATCACCTAAAGCGCTTTGGGATTACATGCTCAAAGGCTCATTTGCCAGCGACTGCGATAATGAGGTTAAGACACACAAGTGTGTCAGGATTTACAGTGTTTAAGTAGTCACATCATTTTGTCCAGAATAATTTAAAAAGTTTTGTTTTTAAAATACAGATTTATATAGCAGGAACTCGACCCGAAGGTATTGGAGCGCTTTACATGAACACCACGTTACACAAGGACACATTCATTATTTTTTGGGGGGTAGGCACAGGGAGATTAACTGGCACATGCATCAATATTGCATTTTGTGATTCCTTAATTGCGAAAAATAAGGAATCGCAATTAAGGAATTGCAAACTGCAATGCATCAAGAAATCGCTATAAAAATAGCGATTTCTTAAAATTCCTTAATTGCGATTCTCTAATTGAGAATCGCAATTAAGGAATACCTCCCCATCCATTCCTATGGGCCTAGAGGCCCATAGGAATGAATGGAAAGACATTCTTAATTTGCAATTCACCATTAGAAATTCGCAAATTAAGAATGCAATTTCAAGGGTGCAGGGGTGTCCAAAGGACACCCTGTTGCACCCTTGAAATCTGCTTAGAAGTACATTTTGTGCACTCACATGCCCCAAGGGCATGTGTGTGTGTAAAATGGAACTTTGAAAAATGCACTTTGTGCATTTTTCAAAGTTTTCGCAAATTACCATGAAGGTCAACTTCATGGTAATTTGCTCCCCTTATTTGCGAATTCGCAAATTTTTAGAGTTTGATGCATTGCATTTAAGGAATCTCAATTTGAGATTCCTTAAATGCAATCGCAATTTAAGAAATCGCAATTTTGCGATTTCTTAAATTGCAAAAATACAAAAATGTTAATGCATCCCAAAAATGGGAATTGCATTCGCAAACGGCCGAATTTTGCGATTCGCACCATTTGCGTATGCAATTTCCTTTGATGCATGTGCCCCTAAGTGATTTGCCCAGAATCACAGGATGTGGGCACAACCTAGAGACTTGAACCTTGGTGTTGCTACAAAGTCGGCAATCTAGCCATCAGACCACACCCTCTCCTAGTTGCTGGTTTATGTCAAGTTAGCCCATGTTTAACCTGCTTGGTGTTTTGACTCAGGTCACTTTACATTCTGGTGCTTGGAGTCATGTAGTTATAATGGGAAACGTAACTTCGACTCAAACTTGAAATATCAAGGTTGGGCATCTTTGAAAATGGACAAACGGTCAAAATCTGACTAAACAAGTCCAAAGGATCCTAGGATCTGCCATTGGGCAAGGGCACTCTGAGTAGCATGTGCAGGCTGCAGCCTCAGAGGAGGCCATGCGCATGGGCACTGCAGGCGTGTTCCAGACCCAGTCAGATATGTACACTCACAGATGGGGAGGTATACAACTGGGCTGAAATGTATGCAGCAAGACGACAACAAAGAGCACAGTACAATAAATCTACTGAAGGTGATACATCGTCCTCAGACAGTTCTACTCGAACTCGACAATCAAGACAAGAGACAAGACAACCACCGCGCTCAACTCCACCACAACAAGGAGGCGGCCCTACTAGTCAACCACCTCAGAGTGAGGCATCAACAAGTCAACCTACAACACAAAGCACTGGACCGGTGCCTTTTTTAGGGGTAGGCACAGATGCAACCGGAGATTCCGGAGAACACAGTACAACAGAGCAACAGCGTCCCATTGCCCAATCAACGAGGAGTCACAGAACTTGATTATAAACATCTCGAGCACAACCATCTCCTCTACCCAAAACAAGGTACTACAGAAAGGGATCTCGTTTGTCCCCACTTATAATATGAATGATCTGGAAATTCAAACAAGTGTGTACAAATGTATGCGAAATTTACGTTTACGACATTTCTTTTCTAATGTTTGTCCAACCTCCACCACCATCGAAGAAAACACAATTCTGGATTTACGTCTCAAAAGTACTTTCATGGCCCCAGTGAGCCATAAAACTTTGGACATATTTGAAGCTCTGGTACAAAAAGATTTAGAAAAGATTTTAAATCTTCTACACGACACAAACAAAACTTGAACAGACAAGAAAAAATCGCTTTGAATCAATTAGCCACTAACAGCAACATCAGGATCTGCCCTGCTGATAAGGGTGGATCCCTGGTTATCATGGATACCCAATTCTATCTTGACAGCGTGCAAAAACATCTGACAGAGACTAACACCTACATGGAAATTAATTTGGACCCCACCAAAGAATATGCTGCCATCCTCCAGATTATCGTTGATAAAGCTGTATCCACAGGAACATTACCAACAAAGACCGCAGTTATCTCATCAAAACTCACCCCAGTGTCCCATATCTATACATGATTCCCAAAATTCATAAGCATCCGACAAAACCACCATTCAGACCCATTGTCAGTACAGTAAACTCCATTCATGAACCCATTGGTACCTACATTGATCGTCATCTACAACCTTCCGTGAAACAAATGGTCAGCTATCTACAAGATACAACAGATTTCCTAGCCAAACTCAGTCACGTCATCATTGATCCACAAACACCAGTTCTTCTATGTACCATAGATGTGAACTCACTCTATACTTCTATTCCTCACAATCTAGGAATCCAGGCCGCGGAGGCGGCCCTGCTCAAAACCAACATACCTCATAACCTTCAAATTTTTCTGATGGAACTCATTGAATTCACCCTTATGCATAGCTATTTCAGATACAACAACAAATTCTACAGTCAACTTTACGGAGTAGCCATGGGCAATTGTGCTGCTCCGGCATACGCCAATCTCTTTATGCAGGATTTTGAAAATGAACATATTTTGTAGATACCCCATTGGAAGACCCATCTCCAAATCTACTATCGTTACATAGACGATATTTTTTTAATTTGGACAGGTACGGAAGAACAATTGATTTTTGCCATCACTGATCTAAACAGTATCAATGAAAGAATTCAGTTTACTCATCATTTCAACAATACCAACATAGCTTTCCTGGATGTAAACATTTCTTTGAAAGATTACAAACTTGAAACATCCATATACATCAAGCCTACCGATCGTAATAACTATTTACACTACTCCAGCTTTCACCAACCCAGCCTCAAAACACATTTACCGTACTTACAACTTTTAAGAGCCAAAAGAATAGCTTCCACTGAAGAATCATTTGTACAGGACAGTACCACAATCATGAATACATTTTCCAAAAGAGGTTATCCCCAACGGATCATCACAACAGCCTATCAACGAGTGTCATCCATTGACCGCTCCACATTATTGCAACCCAAAGTGAAAACAATATTGGACACTCAACCCAACGTGTTTGTCTCCAAATTTTCTACAGAAAGCCACCTAATCAAAAAAAACATCAAAACTCACTGGCAAATACTGCAACTAGAACCAGATTTCAATAACTTATTTAAGGACATGCCCATTTTCGCTTACCAACGATCCAGAAATTTACGGTCACTTATAAAATCATGCAACATTGATCCTACAATATACAAAGGAACCATTCCATGTCACAATTGTCAAAATTGTCATAACATTATTCCAGGGACAAATATTAACCATCCCAGTTCTAGCAAAAATTTTTACTGAGAACCAATGCTACCTGTGACTCCACCAATGTGGTATACCTCTTAAAGCGTCCATGCGGATTACCATATGTTGGTAAAACAGAGCGCAAAATAAAAACACGCCTAAATGAACACAGGAGCAACATCAGGAATAAAAATCTTAAATCTTGTGTGTCCGCCCATTTCACGCAACAAAACCATACGAACAGTCAAATTCGCTTTTTGGTCCTTGAAACTGTTACCAAACCAGAGGGCATTGACCCGAAGAAATACTTACTGCAACGAGAACTATTTTGGATCTTCAAACTCGGTACGACCGTGCCAAAAGGACTCAACGAACGTCTGGAATTTAGCAACTTTCTTTGAAAAATTCCCTATTCTGAATAGACACTTTGTCTGCTGGTTGATCAACATTTTGTGCATGCATTATTGAAATGTACTGGTGATTTTTGATTTTTCATTTTACATTTTACATGTACACTCCTGTCCACTTGGCAATCTTTCCCATCTCACACTTTATTACACTCCCATTATTTTGAGTATACCCGTTTCATTATTACACTGGTTGTTTTTCATTCTTTCTTAGTATTTCGACCCGCCTTATTATTCATTTTTTATTATTTTTTTCATCATCATTATCACTCTGTGTTTGCACTCTTTATACACTCCCTTTCTTTTCACCAGCCCCGCTATATCTTTCACATTTTTCTCCCAACTTTCTTTCTTATTCGCAGGTTCCCTGCAATTTCTGTCGGTTGTTTATGTTCATTCATTCCAAGCGCTGTGATAGTTAGTCCGTTCTCTATTGCCACCTAATTCACACAGTAAAGCGCATGCGCTGATTCACCGATCACTAACGCGTTTACCCGATGGCGTCTGGCAGCCGTTACTATATGTACAATGCATGAAAAACCTCGGTAAGCACGCTTGGGCACCTATCTATGTACAGTTGTTTTTTTAAAGTGCACATAGTTCTGATGTGGACGTTTTGGGAATTAGATGCCCTTTTGCACACTCTGTGACACGGACACTCGGCGGTTGGCCAGTTTCATTTATCGTTTAGAAGCACTGTGGCTGTCGTTAACGTTTCTAATGACTTGGTTATTCTATTGATAATCGGGTTCACATCTGTATGCATGTTCACTTGAATATACTTTTTTTCCAGTTCGCCTGCACAACCTATGGCAGTAGGATTCTATATATTCTCTCTTTATACGCACTTGAGCTCTGTTTGGGCATTACTTTACTTTTGGATCTGCCACCTGCACGCGGTTAAACTTTCTCCGGTTTCTTCGTTTTTTCACCATAGATTGTCATTTACTAATCCTTTTTTTACTACTCTCGGCTCCTGACTGACATAGCCTCTATCTACTTGTTTACAGCTATACCCCCTGACGAAGAGCCACCGGCTCGAAATGCATTGGGGAGAGGATTTATGTAATTGACGCCACCATATTGAAGTTTTGAATACTTTGAAGTGCCTAAACATTTGCTTCAGTTGTCTCTATATGAGGAATACCTTGGATTATAATGTGTGAATACACACTTCACCAATTGAATGTAAAAAGTGAATAAAACTTTTGATCATAACACTTGGATTACCTCTTTGCTCATTCAGCACACAGGAGTGCTCAGGTTAACCACCTTGTGCCCACAAGGTTTTGTATGTACTTTCACGTACTGCCCTTTCCGGACAGTAAGGGCAGCATCCTGATCACCCTAAAAGACTTTAACCTTCCTTGGGATACCCCACAGAAATTTTGGTTTACTTCAGGAGTGCAGCGGATTCCCTCAAATTTGTGATAGTCATTTCCTTCTGTCCATCCGCTTTGGCACCCACCTGTTTATAATCATGTCGTATGCAGACATAGCTAACTTGACATCAAACAAAGCAGACACTTTCGAATTTTCCACGGAGGACACGGAACGCATTTACACTCTCATTCAGGAACCCGAGTGTGTTAGTTCCAGTACAGGATCAGTACAGTCCAACATACGTCAACTACTCTATGCAGCCAAAAGAGAGATCAACCAGCGCCTACATGCTAGTACACTAATTCGTTATCATAAAGTGTCAAGAATACCAAGAGGATTACGCATTCCATTAAAATCCACATTGTGCAAGAACAATATCAAATTTACTGAAAGACGGTACGGGATACTTAACAAGTGTTCACTTGACCTTATCTTACTCATCGTTGAAGAACTTTCTAAAATGTTAGAAGATCTCACTACAGAAGTGGCACAGCTTAAAGATGAACTTAGCTCCAAACTCACTGGAGAGGAACTAAATCAAACTTTGGAAGACATTAATACCCAATTGGAAAAATACACGAAAGAAATTAATGAGCGTAAACTGCGGAAATTCAAACGGGATACCGTAGATTACAAACTTGAGGAGGTATACAACTGGGCTGAAATTTATGCAGCAAGACGACAACAAAGAGCACAGTACAATAAATCTACTGAAGATGATACATCGTCCTCAGACAGTTCTACTCAAACTCGACAATCAAGACAAGAGACAAGACAACCACCGCGCTCAACTCCACCACAATCCTTGGATTATAATGTGTGAATACACACTTCACCAATTGAATGTAAAAAGTGAATGAAACTTTTGATCATAACACTTGGATTACCTCTTTGCTCATCCAGCACACATGAGTGCTCAGGTTAACCACCTTGTGCCCACAAGGTTTTGTATGTACACTCACAGATGTACACATGTGCGCCCACACACACATTCCCCAACATAAATGCTTTTGTGAAACATGCTCCTTAAAGTAGTCAAATGTATTTTATGAGGCTTATTCTTCAGTATGTTAGACCTGTCAACCTCATGTCCATAAGGCGCGGGCTTTGAGCCCCTCACTCTCTGGAAAGTGATGGCTGGAAAGTGATGGAGGCCATGAAAAGGATCTGGACTAAGAGCCCAAAATTGCTTGAAAAGTCTTTCCTATCCTCCCCAAAATATACTAATAAAGATTTAAGTGGCCACCTCCTGGAAGGAGGGAAACCAGCTAAGGGTTATTATAACAGTGCTGACCTTCCAAAAAGGAGCTGGGAACCTGCACTATGTAGAGGCTTCCAGCTCACCTTGTTTTCACTTCATGGGTGACTGTGCGCAATGAGACAATATTATGTAATACATGGTAGCAGAACTGATATGCACTGGTCCTTAACCCCTTCTATGCTGATGAGGGCCCCCGTCCGTCATGCACTGCGGTGGGCGTGTGCTGATGACGGCTGGCTGCCGTCATGAACCCACCGACTTATTAAAAGCGCAGCACAGGTGCAGAATCGCGGCCGCGCCCAAGGGGTTAAAAAGATATTGTCTGTTTCGAGTAGATGCAGTGATAGATATATTGTCTTTTCACATGCACAGACACAAAACACATGCGCAAAGACACACATACAGTGTAATACAAATACACACTGGTATTCAAAGCCCCTAAATATGGACAACTGCACATAGTCATCAGGCCTGGACTGGCGATACTGGGCAGCATCCGTTTTTTAGGTCGAGTATTCAAGACCTCTTGTATATACTTTAGTATATACTTATATGTGTATGTACTTTGTGGGCTCTGGAGATCAGCCCTAGGACTTGTCTGCTTCGGCTTAGGGACTTTATTTTCTGTTCAACTGCCTCTATTTAACTGTCTTGATAGAAAACGACCAGCAGAGGTCAGTAAAATACCAGAATCCCTTTATCATTCTCTAGATTCCTGTCCACAAAAATTGTCTTCCACTAGCCCCTGTAGACTATAATACTTTTTTCAAATCTTGTATTTTCAGTGATATGACCACTAAAGGCCCTGATTTTATATTAAAAACAATGCTTTGGACTATACAATTTTCCACTGAAAGGCAATATTTCTCTTCATGTGTTCCCATACCTGGCGTGTCATGCAGTTTGGTGCTTACTTTCCCTCTATTTTAAAGAACAGTAGATGTTTCAGCACCCAGGCTAATGTGCTGCATAGCTAAAAACATGTAAGGTGCCAAAGATGAGACCGATTGATGTGCAAATGCTTGTTTTCGGTGGTCTGGCAGAGTGAGAGCCGGTTTTACTGCAGGTGGGGGCTTGTATTGTAGCAGCGGTATGACCCAGCGGTGCTTCTTTCCTGTAGCACTTTGCCACTTTACAAACAAAGCAAAATTCATTATTTTGAACTGTGCAAGTAAGACTATGCCCTATTCAAAACCATTTGTTTTTGCATTTGGTTGGTTCAGGTCTGGTGCAGGGTAGCCACGAGCAGTGTTTACCCTCTGGGTGGGGGGCATCTGAGGGAGGGGGTCGGCTGTTGCTTGTCTCAGAGGCTCTAGTACATATATGATAAAGGCTCTTCAAATGTGAGAACAGTGTATTTCTTTATTATGTGACGGTTGCAATGCATGTCAGTTTATGACATTAGATTATACCATTGCATTGAGTGACAATTGTTAGAAGTCATTCTAATCATGAATTTTGAAACGTTCATGCCCCAACCACTACTGTCCTGACCACTATGCTATTAGTGAACGAAGAGGAAAGTCAACTGTCCTGCATTCCTGATAAGTATAGATTGAGTAGCCTTACCAAAAAGCCTAGAGCTTTTAGTTAAAATGCATGTAGAATTTATGACTAATTTAAATTTGGAGACAAACTTTGCTAAATCAAAATCATGGTATGTGAAAGTCGTAGTCAAACCTTAAGCGCAATATCAATTAATAGCAGCACACTGTCTAAAGTGTTACAGTTTCCATACCTAGGGTTTATTTTTGACCGCTTTGATTCTTGGAGTCATAATTGGTCTCTCCTGAGTCAAACACTATGACAGTCGGTGGGGACTTTGTTTTTTTTAACTTCTGCCATAGGTACAATGTGTCCGCATTGCTTTGTATGGAGCTAGAGTTTGGGGCTACTCAAATGGGCATTCTATTAAACTGAAAGGGAATTACTGTTTCCGCTATCTATTGAGTCTCCCTCCCTTTTGCTCCACCTTTATTTGCAGCCCAAAATTGCAAGTAGACCACCACCAGTGCTTAATTTGCTAAATACATAAGTGCCAGGACCCTCATCAGGAGAACACTGCAGCTTGCATCACACATTGCCCCTGCCAGCACTGCCAATAATAGTCCCACCACAGCTACTAACCATCAAAGTCCTATAATTCAGACTATTCCAGGCCCCCAAAGCTATAAAAATGGGTTAGGCATCAGGCAATAGTCATTTTCAATCTTTATTGAATTATTAAACAAATGTTTCTGTGCTGATCTCTGAATTAGACAGACAGCGCCACCATGTGGCAGACTGTCCCACGCGCTGGTGCCTGCAATTAAGTGCTGGTGACAAGCACCGGAAACCACTGGCTGATATTAAACACTGCCAACACCACAGCAACTATGATATGGTTACAACAAGGCAAATATATATACAGGGGCACTGACATTATGTGATTCAGGGGCAAACCAATGATGGATTAAACCCAGATGTGGGACTGGGGGTGAGTGGTTGAAAGGTTTCAGCCCTACAGCCATCATCTTGTGTGTTTGCTATGTTAGCCCAATGTGGCCAAGGGTATGTCCAGAACTTGCTCACTGTGCCACTGGATTCAAGCTAGCCTGGCTGATGAGGCATAATACCCTGAAACTAGTCCCAGGAGGCTTGTTTCCGGTCCAGGGAGGACCTGGCCTGGCAGTTCGGGCTGGGCTGTGTCCATGACGTACAGGGTCAAGACTGATTTGTAAATGACTAGGTCCAAACTGGGGAGGCATAGTGAGCAAAAGAATGATGGCTGCTTGAACCCAGATCTGTGACTGGGGGTGAGTGGGTGAAAGGCTTAAGCCCTCGGTCCACTATCTTGTGTGTTTGCTCCAAATTAGACAGACAGCTTCACCATGTGGCAGATCGTCACAAGCCGAGGTGCTGACATTTAAATGCTGGTGCTGAGCACCGGAAACCACCAGCTCAAATTAAAGACTGCCAACACCACAACAAATATAATATGGTTACAACAAGGCATATATACAGGGGCACTGACATTTTAGGATTCAGGGGCAACAGCTTTTTCTGCTTAACAATACTGCCACTTAATCCACCACATGCTGCATAATTTGCAGATTGCAATAAATGAAAATGGGGTGCGCATGGTGAGCAAAAGAATGATAGATTAACTCCAGATCTGTGACTTGGGGTGAATGGTTGAAAGGTTTCAGCACTCCGTCCATCATCTTGTGTGTTTGCTATGTTCAGTGGCCAAGGGTATGCCCAGATCTTGCTCACTGTGCCACTGGATTCAAGATAGCCTGGCTGATGAGGGGTAACCCCCTGAAACCAGTCCCAGCATGCTTGTTTCTGGTCCTGGGAGGACCTGGCCTGGCAGTTTGGGCTGGGCTGTTTCCATGAGGAACAGGGTCAAAACTGATTTGTATATGGCTGGGTCCAAACTGGGGAGGCATAGTGAGCAGAAGAATGATGGATTAAACCCAGATCTGTGGGGGGGCATGGCTAAGCGCCCAAGACGGATGGACGCCTCGGGGTGAGGCTCCGTTCTCACCGAGGACTATCGGCGGCTCCAGCCTTCCCTCGAAGACATGCTGCATCGCAAACGGCATCGGAACACCTCAGGCACTTAAGCAGTCCCTCGCTGCTCTCCGGCTCTTTTTCCCCGCCCGGCAACTTTCATTTTGCTCCGGTCGCGGCTCCACCACCGCCGCGACCGCCATCTTAATGCCTCTGCCGGCGCCTTCCTGAACAGCGCGCTCATCGCGCATTTTTTCACCAAAACGTCCCAAAATTGCAGGAAATGACGGCGCTTCGATATCACAGTGAAAGGTGACTTTATCTTCCCTATGGAATTATTTTTTTCATTTTTATTCAATTTACAGCTGTCTCCTCAGCTTTGGCGGCCATTTTGTGCTTACTACTAACTCTAATGATCTACCATCTCTGCTATTCACTTGGTATTGCTCAGACTGCGCACATTTCTTTGTCATTTTTTCTTGGCTTGTCCTGGATTTAACTAAACCTCCTCCTATAACTCACTTTGTTGGTTTTTCCTCACTCCTGTGGTATATATCCGCTCTATTCGCTCCTGGGGTTTCTTCCTCATTGCAGTTTACATGGCGGAGGGTCCTGGCAAAACCCCTAAACGCAACTTTGTCAAAAACTCAAAGCTATTTACTGCGTTGGCTCAATTAGAAGCCTCTGCAGGCTCCTCCAGTTGTGAATCTTCTCTCAGTATGGATGTCCCCCTATTACCAGGAGCGAGGACTACTCCTAAGAGAGTGAAACTCAATCCTCCGTCTCCCCCGAAGTCACCATCTGCTGTCTCCATGGAGCTTCTCCTTGAGGAAATTCGGGCACTACGCCCATTTATGGAGGAGACAAATTCAAAGCTTCAAATTCTGACTGACAACTGGTCGTTAATGGACACCAGAGTCACTGCAGTGGAAAAGACTGTGTCAACTCTCCAGGAAGCCGCTACCAAGTCGGTACATATGGATATGAGACTCACAACCCTCCAGAAGCAAGTGGAGGATCTTGAAAACAGGAATAGACGCAACAATCTCCGTCTTTATGGCCTGAAGGAAGGTTGCGAGGGGAGTGACGCCATTGCCTTCTTCAAGTCCTTTTTGCCCAAGCTCCTGCATCTCCCAGAAGGCACCTCTCTTAACATACAGCGCGCACACAGGCTTGGTAGAGCTCCACCCAGTATTTCTCCTGAGACAAAACCAAGAGGCGTCATAATGTACTTTCTTGAGTATACAGATCTGCTGAAGGTTCTTTTCGCAGCTAAAGCAATACCTCATTTGAAATGGTCGGATTCCACTTTGTTTATTGCCCAGGATTACGCCAAAGCTACTGCCTCTCGCCGTAAAGCATTCCTTGACATGAGACCGGAACTGCGATCCATTGGAGCCAAATATGGACTTTTTCACCCTTGTTTATTCAAAGTCACTTATAACAACAAGACTATGACTTTTGAAGATCCTCTCCGACTTCGCAGTTTCCTCAATTCCTGTGGTCCGGCTGATATGGAATTCTCTGGCCCTTCTCCTTCATTTCCACCGTGACTTTGTTGCTAGCATAGCCTGGTGTTCCTGGAATTTATGATATTCTGTTGCTCTTATAACGTTATGTTCTTTTCTCCACAGGTTCCTCAGTTCTTGTAGGACCTCATTGGTCCCAGTTTATTCTCCTTTTTTTTATCCTCCAACTGTTCGTTCCTGCGTTTTTTCCCGTTATTTAGCCGTTTGTTTGTTCTAATCTCACTGTTTTTCTTCTCCTCACAGATCGTCTCATTGTGTTCCGCCATGGTCCTCCGGTGGAACGTCCCGTGACCCCGTTTGCATGTCCTCCGTTGGTTGGCCTTTCCTCCCCCATCACGTTTCCGTTACTTCCCTTCTGTTTCCTGTCCGTTGACAACCCACCCCTCATCATTTTTTGTAAGTACTGCCCCATGTTTTATTTCTTCATTGTTCACATGTCCCATGTATTACCGCTAGTTTCTGTCTTCATTGTTTCCTTGTTCTTACAGGTTCTTCTGAGCTCTATTTTTTTTCGACCGCTCATGCTTTGCTTTCCTTTTCTTCTTCTATCCTCTTTTCTCATTTTTCTTCAGACATCATTTTTATTCCTTTTTTGCCCCCTTTTTGGTCATTTCTACACATCATCTTTAACTCCTATTCTGTCAACTCCTCTCCTTACTTTTTTCTCTCTTCAACACTTTCATATTATTTTCCCAATACGATTCTTTTCTCTTCCCCTTGAATTTTTCAATCTCACGTTCTCTCCTTTTAGCACTTCTTTGCATGTTTTCTTCCTTACACTTCCCTACTTCCATTTCTTTTTTCATTTTTTCCCTCTCGAATTCTTTGAAGCTTCCCTTCACTTCTGCTTTGCACTATCCCTTTTCATATCTTCTTAATGTCAGTTCGTATTGTCTCTTGGAACGTTAAAGGTTTGCATTCGCCCATTAAGAGGCAAAAGATTCTCTCTCATTTAGCTAAATTCAATGTTGATATTGCCTTTTTACAGGAAACCCACTTAACTGATAGTGAGGCTGCTAAACTTCGCAGAGGTTGGGTGGGTACGGTTTTTTCCGCCCCTGGTGACGGCAAAAGAAATGGTGTTGTTTTGTTAATCCGTAAATCTTTTACTCAGTATTACATTCTGACTTTGATCCTGAGGGCAGGTGGTTATTTGTCCAACTTTCTTCTAAAGGTGTCCCTTTCTCTTTGCTTAATGTATATGCCCCCACAGGTGGGAATCCTACTTTTTGGAAAGCATTTGCCTCTCGTATCACTGATTGCATAGATGATAATTTCATTTTAGCAGGTGACTGTAACCTACCATTAGATCCCTTTTTGGATAGGCGCACCAAATCTTCATTTGTCCCTAATAAATCCCATAACCTTTTTACCCACGCCATCTCCCAGCACAAATTAATTGATGCATGGCGACTTTGTCATCCAACCGACGAAGAATTTACGTTCTACTCCCCGGTTCATCACTCCCAATCCCGTATTGATTATATATTCCTTTCCCACCACATCTCCCAATCCCTGACCCAAGTGGAGATTGGTCCCATTGTTTTCTCCGATCATGCCCCTGTCCTGATCAACATTGATTTTTTACCCAAATCCAGTGGTCCTAAACGATGGCGCTTCAACAATACCCTCCTAACTGATCCCAAATTTACCGCCTCCTTTATTGAATTCACTACTGAATTTTTTGTTATTAATAAGACTCCATCCTTGCCTGCTCACACTGTTTGGGACGCTTTCAAAGCAGCTGCCAGAGACTTTATCCTTAGACATGTTGCGGCAAAACGTAAAATTGCTCAGCAACGCACTAATGATCTTCTGTCTCAGATTAAACTCCTAGAGCACTCCTACTACACTTCTCATACTCAGGAGTCTTTGACAGCTCTCATCAATGCAAAAATGAGCTATAATAAACAATCCACTGATGATGCCTCCCTGTACCTCCTGAAATCTAGTTCGAAATTTTATGGTGGGAAAAATAAGGCGGGGAAAATTCTTGCCAATTATCTAAAAGTCAAACAAAACAAGTTGAATGTTGAATCTGTTTTTGATGTCCATTCAGTATTGCAACATAAAGATGCTGACATCCTGAGGTATTTTCTCATTTCTACTCTACACTTTATTCCTCTGACACCCAACCCTCTGATCACTCTATCTCCACTTTCTTATCCAGCATACATCCTCCTCCCACCTTTCCTGTTGATTTGACCTCCCTTGAGACTCCCCTCACCATTCCCGAACTCCGCACTGCACTCCACTCACTTAAAAAGGATAAGGCTCCCGGCCCAGATGGCTTCACCGTCGAATTCTACCAACACTTTGCAAACCTTCTATTGCCCAAATTATTTCACCTTCTTGATTCCTTTAAGGCAAGCGATGCCTCCTCAGGCACTTTTTCGGATGCTTACATTTGCATCATACCGAAAGAGGGCAAGGATCATCAACACTGTAAGAACTACAGACCAATCTCCCTTGTCAACATTGACTATAAAATATATGCTAAATCTTTGGCTATTAGACTCGATCCTTTCCTTCCAGATCTCCTTGGCCCTGAACAATCAGGTTTTGTTAAGGGCCGTTTTATCTCCGACAATACCAGACTCCTTTTTAATGTCTTATCTAAGTCCCCACGATTCAACGGCTCCTTGGCTGCTATTGCCTTAGATGCCGAGAAGGCATTTGATAGGGTAGAATGGTCATTTCTTTTTTCCGTGTTAAAATGGTTTGGATTTGGCCCCAATTTCATTTCCCTTATATCCCTCCTTTATGCAAACCCTAGAGCTGCGGTTTGTGCCAATGGTCTCATTTCTTCATTTTTCCGTCTTGGTAGAGGCGTCCGTCAAGGCTGTCCTCTCTCCCCATTTCTTTTTAATCTCGCCCTGGAACCTTTCTTATCGAGGATACGTCAAAACCCGAACATTCATGGCTTCCCTCTTGCTCAATCGCAAGTTAAATTGGCTGCCTATGCAGATGACATTTTACTTTTCCTTTCAAATCCATCTGTCTCCATCCCCGCTTTCCTCGCTGAAGTCCGCACATATTCCCATCTCTCTGGTTATAAGCTCAATAGTGATAAGTGCGAAATCCTTCCTCTCACCAAATACACCTTTAAACCCGACTTTGCTGCATCCACTTTCACTTGGAGTCCAGCTCATATCAAGTATCTTGGTTTACACATTACTCCTTCTCTCCCAGATACTATCTCGCTATGCCTTACTAAGTGCTCTCAAAAATTGTCTGACCTTACTTCTAGATGGCACCCCCTATACCTTTCTTGGTGGGGCCGTCTCGACACTATTAAAATGATGCTATCCCCAATTGTCCTCTACACCATTTCTAATTTGCCGATTTCCATTCCTGCCAAATTTTTCACTAAAATAAATTCCATACTCTCTATATTCTTATGGTCTGGTAAGAAACCACGTATGTCCTTATCGCGTCTCCGTCTCCCCAAATCAGAAGGTGGGGTTAACTTCCCAAATTTTCCTGCCTATCATAAAGCGTTCCTCCTGAAACAAGCAGCCATTTGGCTTACAGATCCCGATGACCCCCTTCCTCTGTGGGCTAAACTTGAACGTCTTTCTCTTTTTCCTTTTACCTTTGCGGAATACTTATCCTTCTCTCGCAAGCCCCAATTCCTGTCCAGTCCAATTCATAAATATACCGCGAAACTACTTTTAGCCTTTACTCCGGCTCCTCCCTCTACTATCACAGAACTTCTCGCCACTACGATTTGGTATAATAACAGCATTCTTATCAAATTGAAACCTTTCTACTGGAAAACGTGGCGACAGCGTGGTTTAATTTGGGTCTCCCAACTTTTCACTGGATCTGTCTTCACCCCTTTTCCGATTCTTCGTCAACTTTTCTCTCTCCCTGCCTCCTCTGTTCATAAATACACCCTACTCAAAAATGCAGTTATGTCTGCCTATGACTCTCTCTCTCACTCTAATTCGACTGTGATCCCTACTACCCCGTCTCTTCTCTACACACTCAACTACGCTCTAACCCGTCAGCGTCCTCCATATACCACTCCTTTTACGATCCTCCATCACCTCGGCCCAAATCCAAAGTTGAGGTGCAATGGGAATCTGATCTCGCTGTCTCGTGGCCCACATCCCTGTGGGACAAAATATGGACTAAAATTCGCAAATCTTCCAGGGCTGCCTCTCTCACGCAAACCCTTTTTTTCATCTACAATCGCCTTCTGTACACGCCGTCTCTCCTCCACAAGCGTTTTCCCCTAACCCTAGATCTTTGCTGGTCTTGCTCTCACCCCAATGCCACACTTTTTCATATACTTTTCACATGTCCTCCCACGCATGCCTTCTGGACTAAAGTCTGGAATCAAATCAATTCTATTTTCAATACCTCCATCCCCTTTTCTCTCACTGACATTTTCCTTGGTTCACTTTCCTCTTCTTGGAATGGTGTTGACGCAAATGTTCATATTGTTGACTTATTGTTGGCTGTTGCATTTCAGCAAATTACTGTTAACTGGAAAGACTCAGAGGGCATTACTTTTAAAGCTTGGTGGTTCAATGTATGTTACAATCACAGACTAGATACTGCATTTGTTTATCCCACTTCCCTGGCTCCGAAAAGGCTTGCATTGTGGCTCCCCATTACCCTCTATCTAGATGCATGTGCCAAGCGTTCCTTCCAACCATCCCCAGTTCAACAAGAAGTTTCCAAACCCCCTTGAATAACCTTTTGTTCCTCCTTATTCATTAATGTTTATTTATCTGCATATTTGTGCACTGCCTCTACTATTATATAGCTTCAATGATTGTAATTTTTAAAGTTTTAGCCTCCTTGTTATCTCCCTCTCCTTTCTCTCTTCCCTACCCTCCCTTCCTTCTTTGTCCCTTCCCCCATTTTCTTTCATCATACTTTTTATAATGTCCTCAGTTAATATCCATGCTACTCCTGTTGTTTTCTCTTTGTATATTATGCTGCCATTATTTGGTTATCCTAATAAACTTTTCTTTGAGCTGAAACCCAGATCTGTGACTGGGGGTGAGTGGTTGAAAGGTTTCAGCCCTATGTCCATCATTTTTGGTGTTTGCTCTAAATTAGACAGACACTCCCGCCTTGTGGCAGATCATCAGAAGCACAGGTGTTGACAATTACATGCTGGTGCCGAGCACCGGAAACCAACAGCTCAAATTAAATACTGCCAACACCACAACAACATTGATATGGTTACAACAAGGCACATATACAGGAGCACTGACATTTTGTGATTCAGGGGCTACAGGGTTTTCTGCTTAATTATGGTTTAACAATACTGCCACTTAATCTACCACATGCTGCATAATGTGCAGATTGCAATAAAAGAAATTGTAGTGTCTAGCTCAAACAGATCAAACATTTTTTTTAAAACATGTTGCAGGTGCTACTGCAAAGTGTAAGGCCATGTGCAGAGGTTAACTTGACACCTTTCAGTTGCTGATTGCATTATTCACTTGTTATATCAGTATTATTAAAGTGAAACTTTTGCCCAAGTACTAGTAAAACGTTTTAAAATGACAAATAGAAAAATATACAACCCCAGATTGTGCCACAGTATGCAGCATAATTTTGCCTTTACTTGTGGCATAATTTAGTCATGCCTACCACATTCTTTGGATCTCCTCTGCCACACATTCCTAGTACTCTATCTATGGGTAAGCAATTAACCCCTTCACTGCTGGCCCGTTTCCGCCCCTGTGCTGTAAACAAATGAACAGGGGCGGGCCATGACGAACCCCAGCCGTCATCAGCACACGAGCACCGTAGTGCATGACGGCTGGGGTTCGTCATCAGCATGCAAGGGGTTAAAGAGGATATAGTTTAGCAGGGGAGATATTGTCCTACCATCAAAATCAACCAACAAGGCAGCACATGTGCAGAGAATATCATTTCTTACTACATTGATTAAATCAGATGTTATGGTTGTGTTCTTCATAGCTTTAATGCATTTAACCTGAATACCCTTGGAAAACACATTAAGTAAAGTGAAAACCAAGTCATTCCTGTGATCAAGGCACATCTAAAGGCTACATTCGCAGACTAAAGGGCAGGGGCAAATACAAAATTATACCATAGATGTAATTCAGAAATGTTTAAAAATACTTCTTAAATATAAAGGGCTGATTCACAAACTGCATCTTGTAATATGAAAATTAGTACAACAGTAATACTACTCACATACTCAAAATGCTAATACTAAACCTACATGTGGGGGTCTATGCCTTCACCTCACTTATCTTTTCTGTGAGTCTATCGCTGCCTTAGTGACAGAGATTTCCACACAAATAGGTACATGTTTAATGGATGAATGTGGGAATAATAAGAGGGAGTGGCTGAAAATGGGGAATACTTACTACTCAATCAGTGAGTTTTAGGGATATTTAAGGAGTGGTTTAGATAGGGACATGTTAATACAAACCCATATCCACTAAAGAGTAAGCCCATTGCTGTTCACAAACTACATTACTAAAGTTATGACATCCCTAAAGATGTCAAAACAGGCTCACAGGTACTCCAGCCTACCTTTGGAGTAAGTTAATGTAATGTAATTTGTACTTGTAAAGCGCACTAATACCCCAACTGGGGTGTCCTGGCGCTGTAACACATACCGCTGTGCAACCCTTCCTGGCTTTTCCCTGTGAAATGCCCACTCCTGGGCACCCCCAAGGTGAAGCCAGGCATCCCAGCGCTGTTGGGGCCGTTGTGGAGATTAAGCAAGCTATTGCCCAGAGTTGCAGAGTGGGACCCATGATTAGAATAGGCACCGAGGCGAGAATTATCAGGTCTGAGGAAATTGAGCCCAAGACCCAACGAGGAGGGAATTGAACCCTGGTCCCGGGCCAGATCTCTACATCAGGGCCTGCCGCTCTAACCATTGAGCCACACTTCTCCACACCACACTTCACTGCCCACAGGTGCTGCAAAATGTACCCGTAAAGAATAATGGAGGCAAGGAAATAAAATAACATCCCAAGCGGAACTAATAGTTCAAACACCAACTTCCTTATTGGCTCAGAAGAACGCTCATCGTGCAATCTGAGAAATGGAAAAGTCCATTGAGGTTTCCTTAACATTTTGCTGAAAAGCATTTAATGAAATTACTTTAAAAGCATTTTAAGAAACTCTCTCTGATATTTGCAGTTAGGTAACTTCAAGGCCATGGAAGAAGTTTGTATGATTGGATGCACATTACTGCTACCCTCTCCAGCACCCCAATAATAACTTTGGGTGTTAAATTCAAGTGTATTTCAGTGACACACAAACAATAGGAGTACAAGATTGTTTGCTCAGTGACTGCACAGCTGACACTGCTGGATTTTTAAAAATATCATGAGTGAAGATTCCATTTGGAGTGTGGAATCAATGTAGTCTTGACATCTCTTGAGATATGCAGTAATCAGGTGGTATTGTCAGTGTTCTTCAGTCCATCTGTATGCAATTACTTTAAATGGTACATATTGTCGTGAGTCCAGTATTTCTTCCTTTAAGATATGTTCCACAGGGGAAATCTTCAAATCTGATATCAAATGGTCCACAAGGTTAAAATAGTTGGCCACAGGCTGGTCAAGTTTCTTATTAATTATTGCTGATTTGTGATTCCTGAAACTTGTACGAAGGTCATTCGCTGTTTGGCCTACATATTGGTTTTTTAAAAACTTTGGCAATGGCACTGAATCACATAAATAATGCATGTTGTGTGATATAAAATGTTGTCTTATGCCACAGGTTCTTCTTATAACAGAACTTGTTAATGACGATGATTGTAAAAGGTGTTCACATGTGATGCACCTTTTAGAATCACAGGAGTGAAATCCTGCATTTGTTAAAGCATGCTTGAGTTCATCTCCTAGAGTTCATCTCTCATAGTAAGAGAAAAATTGTAAGGTCTGCTATATACAATGGCGGTTTTCGAAAAGACTTCTGTAATTTTTCACAAGTGGATAATAAGGGAATGTTTTTTGCATTATGTTTTTGTACTTGTGAGTTGATGGATGATAATCAATGAGAACTGAGATCCTGTCACTTTAGTTTCTGCTGCTGGTATTCCAAATAAGTGCTTCCATGGGTAACTGCACAGACCTCTCAATTTGCAGCTGTATTATATGCAGAGGATAGCCTCAAATTTGAAATAATCTAGAAAACTCATGTAGATATTCTTTACAAGTGTCCTCGCTGCTCAGATGTGTCTTATTCTGAGTGGTTGGCTGTAGGTGATGCTGAGGTTAGTGTGGTGTGATGATATGAACTCCAGTTTAGATACAAATGAGCATCTGTAGGTTTGTGGTACAGATCAGTTAAAATGTTTTGTTCATAAATGGTGAGTAGTACTACAGAAAGGGAGTATTGTTGCCAGTGAATTTGATAGTAGGATGGATACTGTTGACGTAAGCTGTAAATTCTTCCAATTTTCTACTTCCTTCATTCCATGTTTGAAATATGTCATCAATGTATCCCAGTGGTTTGATGCTAGAAGTAGTAAGTATATACTCATGATGCTTTTTGGAAATCCAGAAGTGTCAGCTGTGCAGCCACTGACCACACAATCGTGTACTACCTGAGGAAGGTGGAAGCCAAAATGTTGTAGTAGAAATATATTTTTGTTCTTTGGTGACTCCCATCTGTATAAGTCACTTCTTTCTTGGATACATGCACACACTATCTCTCTCACACACACACGCACACACACAGACACACACACACACACACACACACACACACTCGCACACCTACACACCGAAACACACACACACATATGTATATACAGACAGTTACACAACCACTCAGGTCACATATGTTAGAAACAGTATCATTCATTAGTAGCACAGAACGAATAGTAATTTAACTTATGCAGAAGCTTAATATATATATTTAAGAAACGTTTATGAAAAACTTACACACACTGGATGATTTAATCAGTGATGTCAGTTACCATGTGATAAGTGATGTAATATGTGAGGTCATAAGCAGTGCATTGTGGGGGAAGTATGTTATGTTTAGCTCAGGGAACTAATATATATATATATATATATATATATATATATATATATATATATATATATATATATATATATATATATATATATATATATATATAAGTATATATATATATATATATAATGTTCTCCTAACTTTCACTCCTCCCACTCCTCATACGGACAAACGAGCCTGGACCCGGTAAATTGCGTGCATTTGTTTATTTAGCCCTCGCCCCCATAACACGTTTTGGGAGATCCCTCCCTTGATCACATGACAACCCAAAGGCATCACCATTCGCCTTTTAAAGTGCATTGTGCAGTGCAGCCATACATAGACATAGTGGAAATATTAGTGTTTGGGCACATCTTCCAATTAGATTCTGCATCAATTGCTATGTAATTTGAGAAACATCATACAAAATGTAATTTCAGTTCTTTACATTAATCCCATAATGGGTCCTTCCAATTATGTATTTCATAACAGAAGAGTAATTCATTGCATAAATGCTAATAGTGCCATTGTATACCACCATGAATTGAAAGTAAACTTATTCAAGTGCCTAACAAATAATAATAATAGTGCAATACCATAAAGTGAATCAGCAATAAATAACAATCATTTCATTTTTCAGTTTGCCAGCAAAGCGACGTATCTTATGTGCAAAGTATTGTATGAATATAAAGTGCAAAGTGCAATCAGGGCAGTCAATTTAACATATATATAATTACGAGGGTCAATCCTTAGATAAAACCATCATAAATATCAGAATTATCAAAAACATGTATACTTTATATATAATGATTCTAAAAACCTATCCTTAATCCTAATAAATATGTCAACAAAATTATACTATCCTTAAATACATTTACACTATAAAATTCATAAGCTTTCATTTGGTGGAACAGACAAATGTCCGAATGCATTTCTCCAAAACCATATCATTCATGTCATGTCAGGTCCTTTCTTAGTAATTATCTCATTCTAGTATTGCATCATTTAACCTATAAGTCTTAACATGTGTTAGAGGAAGGTATGTAGGTCTTCACTAATATTAAGACCATTCGGATGTTTAGAATCAAATCTAAGAATATAAGATGTTTCCAACCTTCTTAGTTTGCATTCCCTATCCCCCCTCTTTTTTGAGGCATGATGGTATCTATTGCATAATATTTCAGGTGCTTAGGGTCGCTGTTATGACTTTATTTGAAATGCCGTGCCACAGGGTAACTATCATCCTTGTTGCATATGGCATGGATATGTTGCAGCACCCTCTTGTGTACAGGTAGTTTAGTGCTTCCTACATAACGTAGATCGCAACTGCAGGTGAGCACTTACACTGCAAATTCAGATTTACAAGTTAAGTGTTGACTGATTTTGCAGGCCACAGAGCCAAACGTAGGGGTATAGCTAGTCGTGTTGACTCCATGCTGGCACGCCTTATATACAGAACATTTGAAGAAAAATTTGCTTGCCATCCACCATGAACCCTTCCCTCTGGTTTCAAAATTACTTCTGACCAAAGCGGAGCCCATGTTGTTATTTCTTCTGAAAGTTAACAATGGCATTTTAGGCATTGACCCTCCTATTACCGGGTCGCCTTGGACAATAGGCCAGTTTTTCTGGACTATCTCCCTGATCTGTTTCTGCTGCTTCGAAAAGCCAAGAATAAGTCTAATCGGTTCCTGTTCTGTTACTTCAATGTTCTGTTTTCTCCTGTACTGCAACAGATCTGTTCTGGCTATTGACTTAGTTTTCCCAATTGCTGCCTCAATCACCTCTGCGCTGTACCCTCTATCCAGAAACCTGACTCTGCACTCATTTTGTTTTTCCTCACAATCAGCCTCCCTGCTACAAATCCGTCTTATACGGAGCATTTCCCCATATGGGATGCTCCTCAATAAGTGGGGGGAGGGGGGATGCGCGCTTGAGGCATGTATGAGTGTATTGCCGGATGTAGGTTTGCGGTATAAGGTAGTTGTAAGCTCATTTTCAACCACATGTATCCTCACATTCAGAACCCATTTCTCTGCTCATCTCTGCAGTGAAGTGTAGGTTAACTTCATTCAGATTCAACTTTTCAATAAAATCAGTGGCACTGGCTATACTTCCGTCCCATACAATGAACAAGTTGTCAATGTAACGTAACCAAGTTATGACATTGCTGTTAAAAACCAACTCATTATGCCGCCTGAGGACCAGCTCCTCACACCAGCCCATGAATAAACAGGCATAGCTGGGGGAGATGCTGGTCCCCATAGTACACCCTGTGTTTGTTGGTACATCCTCCCATCAAAAAGGAAAACATTATTCTCTAAGCAGAATGCTATCATCTTTAGCAACATGTTTGAATGCTGAGAGTAGATAATTGGCCTATTTTGAAGGAAATACTCAATAGCCCGCATGCCATCCCGATTTCTAATGCATGTATATAGACTAGACACATCAAGAGCTATTAACAGGTACGAGGACCTCCATCCTATGTCATGAATTTTCCTAAGAAAGTCACTCGTATTCTGTACATAGGATTTCAGGCTCCTGACTATGTCCTGCAAAAAGAAATCAATGTACCTTGAAAATTTTTCCAGAAGGCCGTCGCATGCGGAAATGATGGGGCGCCACGGTGGTCTATTCATACTCTTATGTATTTTAGGTTTGAAATAGATCACTGGGATGCTGGGATGTTCCTTCTTTAGATATTTTAATTCCTCCCAGTTCAGCATCCCCACACTTTTCCAAGCCAATGGTTGTTTATACAAAGCCTCCTGGGTGTCTTTGTGCTTTGTAAAAGGAACTTTCCTGTAGCACTCGGTGTTATTGATTTGGTCTCTTGAAGATAGTCTTGTACAGGCCACAATACCAAGTTCCCCCCCTTGTCTGAGTTCCGTATTATGACTTGGTCATTGTCCTTCAATTTGTTAATCAGTTGCCAGTATCTCCTCTCATGGTTAGTGTAATTTCTCTTGGATTTGGAAATCTTAATATTCAATCTTCTAATTTGTGCCACCAATTGTTCATTAAAAACTTCAATTGAATCCCGTGCCATGACCGGTACGAATTTAGATTTTGGTTTAAAAGAGGTTTCAAGCTTAACTTTTGTACCTGCTAGATGTGTTAGTCCAGTTTCAGTTTCAGATGTGACTACGTTTAATGATAACTGGGAGGGGTCACTGGATATTCTTACCCCTCTCTCCAGCCCATGTATATCATAAAGTAGATCAAAATCTGCTCCCACAAGGCCTTGCATCTCTGGATATTGCTGTGAGGCCCTCTCTCCATCATTTTCCCGGGCACCCCGTTGTTCATGGAATTTTTTTAGTTTTAATTTCCTTATGAATATATCACCTACTGGCGGTCACCAGTAGGTGGGAATAGTTAAGACTACTTTTTTGACTTGCATATATCTTTGGTGCTGTTTGACCAGTGGGTCTTATTGTGTATGGAAAGTTTTGCGGTGATCTGTCAAGAGGGGGCCAAGAAAAAAGGGGGGGGGGGGTAAAAAAAGTGCATTTCCCATGGTACTGCCCATAGAGATTTTGAAAACGATTGCAGCCCGAACTGCTGGACAGAATTACACCAAATTTGGCAGAAGGGTAGATTTTAGTCCAGAAAGCACCCCTTTTTGTTATTTGGTGAACTATGTCCAGTAACATTAGAGGTATTTAAAGAAAAACAAATTTGTATATATTGGTACGCAGCTCCTCTGAGGATTCCACAGTCCCAGGACTGAAATCGGATTGGCTGCCAATACTTCAACCAGGAAGTGTTGGCAGCCATCTTGGGACTCGGCTTCAGCCAAATCCCCCCAAAAAGTTTAAAAAACAAGAAAAGGGGGCAGGGTAGGAGTTAGGTGCTCAAGTTATGTATCCAAAATAGATTTTTTTCATTACATGCGATATTTGCGAGGAATCCATGACCACTAGCGCGCCCCCCCCATGTACCATCACAGGTAGTCGTGACTACCAACATCGTTGCAAATACTGGGGAAAATATAAAAAATATATATCTATTTGTACACACTTGCCGGTCACTGTCACAAACTCATGTACGCACTCACAAACTCACTCAGACACTTATACACCAATCTACATATCCACTCACACACTTATACATCGAGTCACATCCCCACTCACATACTGATGCACTCCCTCACATACCCATTCAGATACTTATGAACCCACTTACAGACTTACTCGGAGAATGATGCACCCATATACAGACACACTCAGAGACTCATGTACCCACTTAGAGACCCACTCACACACTCACATATGCTCTCACAGACCCACTGAGACATTCAAACACGCACTCACAGATCCACTGATATACTCATAGACCCTCTCACACACCCATTTGGACACCCACGTAGACACTCATGTATCCACTTACAGATCCAGTCAGATAGTCATATACCTACTAACAAATGTGCAAAGGCAGTTCGTGCACCTACTCACAGATTGATAGAGAGACGTATGCAACCAATCACAGACCCATTGTGACACTGATGCACCCACTCATAGATTTACTGAGGCTGTCATGCATTTTGTTACAGAAGTATAAATAGACTGATGCATCGTCTCACAGATCCTGTCAAATACTTATACAGTGAATGAGACACTTAGTGATACAGTGATCCGTGCAGTCATAGATTACACTGAAACAGTTAATCACTGTGTTATAGAGATATTAAGGGAGTTGTACATGCTAATACACAGTTGTTTAGATAGTCATGTGTTTAGTGTGTTGGTTATAATCTATTTTGCAGTTGTACATTTTGATGGTGGTAGCTATTGAATGCCTGCATTTGACTTGTCATTTCATGACGTATTTGCGTCGCGAAAACGTAAAATCAGTTTAAATGGTTGTTTTTATGCAAACTCCCTACATAAATATGACTTTCAACAGTGCAGTAATAAATCCCTAGTGTATAAAATACTGTAAAATGTGTGCGTACATGTGTTTTGCACCCCCTAAAAAGGTCATGATCATCACGGTTACCGGTGTCATCACGACCCTCGGTGTAGTTGAGAAAATGTGAAGTAGGGTTTAAACAGTTTCTTTAAAAACCTACTAGATAAATATGTGTACAGATATGTTTTTAAAGCAGAGATGTGGTTATTAATGTGTGTATGATAATAGTAAGAATGTATTAGTTTGTTAACATTTTTGAATGTGGTGGCGATTGTGATTATCACAATGTTGTCACAGATTGAAAAAAAAAATTGACAAGAAATTTAACAAAAGTTTGGCCTCTTGGGTGGCTCCGATCTAAAAAAAATGTCTTTAAGAATATTTTTCAGTATGTGAAATACATTTGCTGATTACAGACTAACCACAGTAAATGTAACAATGTTGTGCCGACTAACACAATTCTTCACAATTAAACCAGTTATTAATGTACTTTCTGATAAACACATACCAATTCAAAAAATGAGTGGTACATATTATAAACATACTATACAATATACAATTCTAGAAAGAAAGTATAAAAATCTTAGAGACTCACTTAAGATTGTATGTTACAATTAAGAAATTGAATTTTGAAAAACCTTAAAAATTCACTTACAAACACAAAGGCTACAGGGATGTTAATTTAAGAATTAGCATTTAAAAAACCTTATAAAGTCACTGAAAAAAACAAAGGCTACAGGGACATTATAGTTAGGAGATAGAATTTTTAAAAACCTTAGAAATTCACTGAAAAAAGCAAAGGTTACAGAGACATTATAGTTAGGCTCACATTTCACTCGTACAAAACCAGAAAAATTCATCAGTTTAAAGTGAAACGTAATGGCTGTATATCTTTTGAGGGAAAAGAAAGAAGAGATAAAAAAGAAAACTTATTGAATTAAAGCAAAGATATTACTATCATTAATGACGACCTGTGATTGTTTATTTATTTGTCCACTAATCTTTAGTATTCATCAATGAATTGTAGTTGCCCCTCTTGTTGTTTATAATTCATGCCAGTACTTACACGTCCAGTAATGTCATTTGAGATGTCAGGAAGGATGACATTGGTAACGTCACTGACCATATCATGAGTGATGTAATATGTGAGGTAATAACCAGTGTATTGCAAGGGCACGAGTTATAGTTATCTCAGCTAACCATAACTGCTGTATTTCTCTGGTTTTGTGTGAGTGAAATGTCAGCCTAACTATAACGTCCCTGTATCCTTTGTTTCTTTTCAGTGAATAAATATATATATATAGTTATGACCATGTTTCCATAGGAAAAGCATTTTTTGACTTGCCGATATCTTTGGCGTCGATTGAGGAGTCTTCACTAAATTTGTTTACAAAGTGAGCCACTAATTCTAGTTGTGCATGGAAAGCTTCAGGGTGGTCCCTCAAGCAGGGGCCAAAAAAAAGGGGGGTCAAACAAAGTGTGTTTTCCATGTTAATTCCCATGGAAACTTTGGACATGCCTGGAGCCCAAACCGCTGGATGGAATTACACCAAATTTGAAAGAAAGGTATGTTTTGGTCTGCAAATTATGCTTTCAGTTATTTGGTATAAATCTGTTCAGTAATTTGCAAGATATTAAAGGAAATCCATATTAGTATATCTATGATCGCGAAGCCTTTGTGAATAATGATGAGCTTCTGCAGAAATCTGCAGAGCTCTGATTGGCTGCCAACACTTTAACCAGAAAGTGTTGGCAACCATCTTGAGATTTGGATTTTTCCGTGTACCCCCAAAGAAATACAGAAAAAAAGAAAAGGGTCAGGCTAGAAATACCCTGACCTCCTAGGCTTGGTCATGGGGTCCGAGAGGAGTACCGGCGAAAATTAATGAATATTCGCGAATATCACCATGAATTTAAAAAAAACAAGGCGCTGTCATGAGGCCTGGTCCCAGGGACATGCGTGGTTTATAAAAAGTGAAGGGGGAGCACAGGGCCCCCCTCTAAGGGCTTATTTATACCCTGGTGACCACCACCTCCTTTGGGCTCATGTGAATATTAATGCAACGGGGCCACGAGGAACCCCCTGGGCCCCAGGCACCACCACCTACCAAGGGCAATAAATGAAAAAAAGAGATAGGAGGGATGCATGGTCCCCCAGGCCCAGGAGACCACCACCTCCATGGGGCTACAATGAATATTAGAGAGGGTGTCTACGCAGATCTCCAGGGACCACCACCTCCCATCGATGCATTCCAGCAGCTCCATCTTGTGCAAGAGAGATGCCAGCTCATGCAGGGGCCAACTGGGACTACAGGGGGCATTGAACCTCCCCCTTTGGTCCCATAGAACACTGGGTGCCCTAGTTGGGCTCCAGAGCAGCCAGAGAGTCATAGCCAGGCCCCAGGGGTTCGGGTCCCTGGGGCTGAAATTGGCCCATGGAGATGGGACCGCGTGCCCTCCCAGTTTTCATTAGTAATATGCAAAGGTCTTCTCTCCTTTTCCCACATTGAGGGACAGGTTAATAAAAGGTCACAAGTGAGTTTCTAGTTGATTTTCGAGACACTTTATAGATGCAGAGAAATTTGAGGATATCTCTACCAAACAAAGGAGCATTTACTTCATTTAGTAAAGAGGAAGTGCCCTTTTTTGGTGGAGATGACCCTCTTTGCAATCTTATCGTCTTCTCTTGATGAGGATTCATGTCATCACAGATTTGTGGATGTAGATGCTCGAGGTCACTGGAAACATTATCCCATGGTTTAAGCAACTGTAGTGCAGAATATGTATAAGACATTGCCTGAGATAGCATTAACTAATTAACCAGAACTCCAGTTGGGTCGACGCTTTTAGCAAAACTGAGCACTCTTTTTGGAAAACATAAGGTTCCATTCTGGTCCTGGTGCGCATTTCACAGAAAATAAACTTCAACAGGAAGCACTTACAAATATAAACATAGCAGGTGCCCCAGTTGAAGGTCCACTTTAATAAAGCACAAACGTTTATAACATCTTAGGCTTGGTGAAGGCAAATCAAATGTGTTTCCTCTCGTATTCCACATTGGAAAACAATCTGAAATCCTTAATGGAGGTGAATGCGTCGTTAATCCAATGGTCTGATCTGTTGTAACTTTGACAAGTGGTTCTTTCTTGTCAATTCCTGGTAAGAGCAGAGTCCATGGTTCTCCCATTTAAATACCCTAAAAATGCAAATGCCCAAAATCCATAGTGCCAGTCACATACCAACTCTCTCTCTCACACATGTACACGCATACACAGACACACAATGCCACTCACAGTCACACACAGTCACTCACACACCCACTCACAGACCCACACAACCACTCACATGCCCACTTACAGACACATAGCACCAATCATAGACCCACAAAGACACTCACACACCCACTCACAGACCCATATAGCCACTCACACACCCGCTCACTGACAAATACAGCCACCCACACACCGATTCTCATAGTTTAAAGGTTACAGTAAGGAAATAAAATTGAGAAAAAAACAAAGGTTACAGGGGCGTTATAGTTAAGTAACAGAATTTTTTTCAACGTATAGTTTCAACGGAAAAAACAAAGGTTACATGGACGTTATAGTTAGGAAATAGAATTAAAAAATGAATAAAAATTCAACGGAAAAAAACAAATTCATCAATGTGTGCATGTATATAACCAGCAGTTGCCAATGGGTAGTTATAGTTAGGGCAGTGTTTCCAGAAGAGATGTGTTTTTTGTGTTTCTAATACCTTTGCCACAGTTCTCAGAAAAAGTGCTAGTTTGCCCAGTTTGAGCATAGACATTTTCAGGGTGAATCATCCAGTGTTAGCTGAGAAAAAGGGGGGGTCCTAAAACACAAAATCCGCATGCATTTTCCATAGACTTCTTTTAGATGCGCTACAGCAAAAACTGCTAAACGGAATTGTACCAAATGTGTCAGGAAGCTAGATCTCGGTACACAGATTATGCTTTTTCTGATTGGGAAATAACAATTGCAACGCATTCATTACAACGCACTACCTGTACAACACAGTGATTACAACGGGACATCCTTTACATCGCATGTCATTACAATGCATGCCATTACAACGGATGTCACTAAAACGCATGCCATTATACTTATGCCACTACAACGCATGCCATTACAACACGTTATAAGGTAAGTATTTGGAAATAGTAATTTTTACCACTACACTATCCAACACTTCCCCTACTGTTGCACTCACTGGAGTGGGAATAGAAAATGTTACCCCTACACTAGCCCACACTTATCCTACTGTTGCACTCACTGGAGTTGAAATAGTAATTTTTACCCCTATTACCCCTACACTATCCAGCACTTACACAACTGTTGCCCTAAACGTATTATGCGTTGTAATGGTATGCATTGTAATGGAATTCGTTGTGAGTGTAGTTTCTAAAAATTAGTTGTGATGGTATGCATTGTAAAATCATTCGTTGTAATGGATGTTGTGTTGTAAAAATCGGGGTGTAAAGGCATGCGTTGTAAAAGTTTGCGTTGTAACATGTCCTATTCTTTCTGATTTGGTGTAAATCCGTTCAGTAGTTTTTGAGAAACTTAGGTTGAAAATTAATTGTATATCTGAGTGGTTGGGTCCATGGGAGTCTAGCGAGAATCATGAGGGAGCACCAATTTAAATTTTGAGCACTCTGATTGGCCAAGGTAGCTTTTTTCCACTTTGGCCATCTTGCCTCCATGGGAGTCAGACTCCCATGAGAGGGAGCACTCGGATTGGCTGCCAGCAACATGAGAAAAATGTTGCTGACAGCTGTTACGTGACTCGGGCACTTAGACCTATGTCTTGAATTTAAAAAGAAAATAACATAAGGGAGAAGTGTAGGTATGCTCTCCTGCCCCCCAGGCCCCAAGGTCGGGTAGCAGAGGGACCACCGGGTCCAAAATACGAAATGGATTGGCAAATTTTCCACAATGCAAAACCAAAGGGGATGATGGACCGAGTGTTGAACACTGTTAGCACTCACCCCCAGTCAACTGATCTGGGTTTAATCCAGCATCATTCTTTAGCTCACTCCGCGACACCAGTATAGACATGGCCATATGCAAATCACTCTGACCCTGTGCCTCATGGGAACAGTCCAGTCCGAACAGCCAAGCAATGTCTTCCCTGGACCAGAAACAAGCATCCTGGGACCAGTTTCTGACTAATCAGCCATCATCAGCCAGGCTAGCTTGAATCCAGTGGCAAATTGAGCAAGGGACCCACGTCTGGGCATACCCTACCAACTTAGGGCGAACAAAGCAAAACCAAAGGGGATGATGGACAGAGTGTTAAAGATTGCAAGCACTCACCCCCAGTCAACTGATCTGGGTTTCATCCATCATCATTCTTTAGCTCACTCCGCCACCCCAGTTCAGACATGGCCATATGCAAATCAGTCTGACCCTGTGCCTCATGGAAACAGTCCAGCCCAAACTGCAAAGCCATGTCTTCCCTGGACCAGAAACAAACATCCTGGGACCGGTTTCTGGCTAATCAGTTGTCATCAGCCAGGCTAGCTTGAATCCAGTGGCAAAGTGAGCAAGGGACCCACGTAGGGGCATACCCTGCCAACTTAGGGCGAACAAAGCAAAATCAAAGGGGATGATGGACGGAATGTTGAAAATTGCAAGCACTCACCCTCAGTCAACTGATCTAGGTTTAATCCAACATCATTCTTCAGCAACACATTGCTCCTGCCCAGAGGAAGCAGCATAAATAGCTGCTCACTGTGGGTGGGAGCAATGCTGCCTCCTGCAGCATAAGGGGAGCTGGCTGGGGCCAGGCGGGTCCAGGGGCTCCGCCCACAACCTTCAACATTGTGCATGGTGAGTGCCCTGGGTGGACATTGTGTCAGCCGCCATTAATTAGTGAAGGCCCTAGGGAATGGGATTCCCAATTCCAAAATGGGCTCGTTGAGGAGGGCAAAGTGGCCTCCTTCCCATTTAGAAAAAAGATGGGGTCCCTAGAGTCTAATGAGGCTCAAACAAATACGGTCAATGGTTCTCCCTTTTAATTGCTGCTGAATATGCAAAGGTGCTCAATTGTCTACAAACTCTGTCCATTTGGCCCCACCCCTTCCATGTTAGTAGTGCACAGTGTTTCCACCATTTTCCAGGCTGATGGACAGTTTGTTTTCATGTTACATTTAGAATATGATAAAACTTAGAAATTCACAGAAAAAAACAAAGGGTAAAGTGACGTTATAGTTAGGTATTGTGATAAAATCTTAACCTGCAATAAAAAAAAGAAACTCATTAAAAAAACAAAGGTTAAGGAAACATTATAGTTAAGTGATGGAATGACACACAAGCTAATATTTAAAACCCTAAAACCACTGAAATCCACCAGTTACAGTTTAGTCAACTAACTATACATTGTGCTCAATCATGCAATGTTTATAACCTCATATATTACATCACTCATGACATGTTTAGTTTCAATGTGATGACATCAATGATGACATCTCCAATTACATCATTGATGACATCACTAATGACCACAGATGACATCATCCAGTGATTGCGACAGTGTGCCATTGGCATTGTGGACTGCAAGTAATTCAACAAGCTACACCTGTACCAAATTTTCTATCACAAATCAAGTGAAAATGGGCACAATCTTTTGCAACAGGCAGGACAATTAACATTTCTCTGATCTCACCCACATTTAGTGAAACTGAACTGGGACAAGGCGGAAGTCCTCATCCTGGGATCATCACCCTCCGCCTGGGACGACTCCTGGTGACCCCCCGCCCTAGGCAATGCACCCAAACCAACAGACCACGCACGCAACCTGGGCTTCATCCTGGACTCCTCCCTCTCCATGACCAGACAAGTCAACGCCGTCTCCTCATCGTGCTTCAACATCCTGCGCATGATACGTAAGATCTTCCGGTGGATCCCCACCGAGACCAGGAAGACGGTCACCCAGGCCCTCGTCACCAGCTGTCTGGACTACGGCAACTCCCTCTATGCCGGAACCACCGCCAAACTCCAGAAGAGACTCCAGCGGATCCAGAACGCCTCAGCACGACTCATCCTGGACATCCCCCGCCGCAGCTACGTTTCTGGACACCTGAGAGACCTGCACTGGCTCCCGGTCAACAAGAGAATCACCTTCCGTCTCCTCACCCACACACACAAAGCCCTACACAACCAAGGCCCAGGATACCTCAACAGCTGCCTCAACTTCTACGCTCCCAAACGCCAGCTTTGATCAACCGGCCACGCCCTCGCCGCCGTCCCCCGCATCCGAAGAGCCACCACAGGGGGACGGTCCTTCTCCTACCTCGCCGCCAAGACTTGGAACTCCCTCCCGACCCACCTCCGCCTGACCCAGGACCATCTCGCCTTCAGGAAGCAACTCAAGACCTGGCTGTTCGAGCAGTAGCGGACCGCCCTCCCCTAGCGCCTTGAGACCCTCTGGGTGAGTAGTGCGCTATATAAATGCTTTGATTGATTGATTGATTGATCATGTTATACAGGTATTTACTAGTCTAACAAATGAAATACCTTCTTACACTTTAATAGGGTCACTCACTTTTTAAACCTTAAACACCCTACAAATTAGCATTTGTGCTCTAGTCACCTTAAAAGGATCACATTCTTAAAGACTTCCACAAGACCTACAATTTTGAGTCAAGATTTTGACAGGTATGCATTTGCCACTGATGAGACACAATCAGTCATTCCCTCATGCCCTAAGGTCAACCCTCTGTAGTTTGGCGACTACACCACGCATACTGTCTTTTTGGCGAATACACCACACATATGAGGTGATTAGAATGGCATACAGTCTTGTAGCCATGGTTACTATATTTAAATGGGTCACCAGTATATTTCAACCTTATTCAACAGTGTGCAATGTCTCACAATCTTCACTGTGGTTCTGCAAATAAACATCAATAATGTTAAAACATTTATTTTACATACAATTTCAGCTTAGCATGGTATAGGAGCTACTTAACATGGGAACGCAGCCAGACATCCACTGGTGGATAATCTAGTGTGAACAGAACCTTCGGCTTTTCTGAAATATATTTGACAAGAGGCTTAGAAATGTGCCTCTGCAACCCACACTGCGGGCAGTCATCCTTTACCTTTTTTAACAGGGACTACTAATTGCGCATGTAACTTTACTGGTAAACAAAACATACACAATTTAATTTTCATCATTGTCATCTGCACTTGGCTGCAGGCTCTACACTATTTCTATTCAATGCAGCTGTATGTGCTTATTGAGTAATTCACTTACTACCAACTTTCTTTTTCAAAATCAAGTACGAATTCATGTAGTAATATGAATATCAGTATTATGTGTGATGTCGTTGGTGATGTAAATTGAGATTCACTGGCAAAACATCGATAGCAAAAATATAGATGAAAAAATACAGAATGCAAAAATATCGACTCCCTATACTTAAACAGGTAAGTACAAAAATATCAAATCAAAAATATGGAAATTAAAAATATAAATGTAAAAAATATTGATAAAAAATAAATAAAATAAAATAATATATATTGAATATATAAAACATAAATATTATACTAAAAAAATCAATTAAATTTAATATACATTTTAACTAAATATAAAAAATATAAACACACATACATACCAATTTATACATCACAACAAGCTAGGTGCTCCTCAGGGGGATCCCTTGTCTTCGTAGGGGTGGCTCGTTGCCGGTGGAGCAGCCGGTATTAAATATCACAAGTAACACGGGGTTCCATCGAGCACTCAGGTCAAATAACACACGACAGGCCGTCCCTTAAGTCAAATAATCCTGGTTTGGTTTATAACTGTAATAAACCAGGATTATTTGACTTAAGGGACGGCCTGTTGTGTGTTATTTGACCTGAGCGCTCGATGGAACCAATTTATACATATACATATATTTACCTTAAAATGTATTAACTTTATCTTTATTTAATTTTTTTACTTTTAAAATATATAAAAATAAAATATATATCTATATATCAATCATTTAAAACAAAAAGCATTCTATAATTAATTAAAACATTAAAATATTTTTTTTAAAATTAACGTTCATTTCGCAATGCAATAAATACAAGAGTAGGGAAAATATTGGATAGCAGAATAATTCAATTTAGTATTCCGACTCCAGTGAATACAACAGTAGGAAAAGTGTTGGATAGCGGAGGGGTAAAAATTACTATTCCCACTCCAAAGAGTACAACAGTAGGGAAAGTGTTGGATAATGGAGGGGTAAAATTTATGATTACCAATCCAGTGAGTGCAAAAATAGGGTAAACGTTGGATAGCGGAAGAATTAAATTTACCATTCCAACTCTAGTGAGTGCAACAGTAGGGAAAATGTTGGGTAGCAGAGAGGTAAAAATTACTATTCCCACTCCAGTTGGAAAATTGTTAGATAGTGGAGGGTCAAAAATTACTATATACACTTCAAAGAGTGCAACAGTGAGGAAAGTGCTGGATAGTGGAGGGTTAAAAATTACTATTCCCACTCCAGTGAGTGCAACAGTAGGGAAAGTGCTGGATAGCGGAGGGGTAAAAATGACTATTCCCACCCCAGTGAGGTCAACAGTAGAGAAAGGGCCGGATAGCGGAGGGGTATAAATTACTATTCTCACTCTAGTGAATGCAACAGTAGGGAAAGCGTTGGATAATGGAGGAGTAAAATTTACGATTACCACTCCAGTGATTGCAAAATTAGGGTAAATGTTGGATAGCGGAAGAATTAAATTTACTATTCCAACTCTAGTGAATTCAACAGTAGGGAAATTTTTGGGAGGCGGAGGGGTAAAAATTACTATTCGCACTCCAGTAGGAAAATAGTGGAGGGTAAAAAAATTAGTATATACACTCCAAAGAGTGCATCAGTGGGGAAAGTGCTGGATAGCGGAGGGGTAAAAATTACTATTCCCACTCCATTGAGTGCAACAGTAGGGAAAGTGCTGGATAGCGGAAGGGTAAACATTACTATTCCCACTCCAGTGAGGTCAACAGTAGGAAAATGGCTGGATAGCGGAGGGGTATAAATTACTATTCCCACTCTAGTGAATGCAACTGTAGGGAATGTTTTGGATAGAGGAGGGAAATTACTATTCCCACTCCAGTGAGTGTAATAGTGTAGAAAGTATTGGATAGCGGAGAGGTAAAAATTACTATTCCCACTCCAATGAGTGCAACAGCAGAGAAAGTGCTGGATAGCGGAGGGGTAAAAAGTACTATTTCCACTCCAGCGAGTGCTACAGGAGGAAAAGTGTTGGATAGCAGGGATGCAAAAATTACTAATAACATTAAAACAATTGAAAAAATTAAATAATCTTAAAAATAAATAAACGATATTTTAAAAATATCCGATTAAATGTATTAAACATAAAAAGAACACATATTACAATATTATTACAAATAACAAAAAGGTACAAATAATATATAGAATAAATTCATAAATACATTTATAAACAATATTTACTTAAAAGGAACAAATATTAACAAAGAAACAAATAATTTAAAAGATAAATGTATTTATTTTATTCCCTACTCTACAACACCACACCAATACTTCAACATTTTTATTTAAATGTATTTCCATAATTAACATAATTAATAATGAACATAAAACATATTATCAATAAAACAAACATTAATTGAGTACACATTCTCTAACATTATAATATCTACAGAACACACCTAAAATTAATTACACAAGTACAATAATTAATTACTAATTAATAATTCATCAATAAAAAATAAATTACTTCCCACCATTTACACCTATAAACACCACAACACACACCTTCAATTAATAACACAATTACCGTCATTAATTACTAATTCATTATTTATAATTAATTAACAAGTAATTATTAATTCATCAATCAAAAATAAATTACGTCTCACCCTTTCCACAATTTTCACCTATATACACCACAACACACACCAACATTAATTACAGTTACCATAATTCATTGCTAATTAATTAATTAAAATTAATTGACAACAAATTGTTAAATAATTAATAATAAATTAATTTACACATTTGACACAGTAACATCTCAATCAAACAAATATAAATAAATAAGAATTATTTATATTTGTAATATAATTAAACTACTTCCCACCCTATTCCCCTATAAACCCACAACCTGCTACGGAAATAAAAACTCAAAGTTCAAATAAAAAAATTAATAATAACTACAAAAAATAATCAATACATTTTATATAATTAAATTACTTCCCACCCTATACCCCTATAAACCCACAACCCACTAATGAACTAAATACGCAAAATGTAAATAAAAAATTATTAACTACTAAAATGTTAACATAAATAATAAACATACATACAATTCTTATACAGTTCAGTTCAGTTCAAAAAGCTTTATTCGGTTTGTATTACACAACCATATGAGCTGAAAAATAAAAATACAGAAATAAAATATTATTCCTCATTTTCTAGATAATCATCATAAGCATAAAATGTATTAAGCTCCAATTTCTGAACAATTTATAAGAAATAATTTCACAAAACGACCTTCATAGTAACTTAGGGGCCTATAATGATCGCGGACGGACTTGAGTCCGTCTGCGATCACTGAGTAGGAGGGAACCTCCGCGTGGCCTGTGGAGTTCCCTCCTGTGCAATTAGGATGTGACCGCCACCCTGGCGGTCACATCCTATATTTTTAACTTTGGGGCGGGTGCGGCTTTAAGCTGCACCCGCCGCAATGTTAAAAATGAATACATTGCATTTGTATGCAGAAAGAGGCAGTCACCGCGCAGTGCCTGCTGATTTCTGCTTACAAATGCAGGGGGGTACCATAGGTACCCCCCATGTGCCCCCCCACACACCACTTCACCCAGGGGGCCCACAACGGGCACCCGCAGTGAAGGTCTGTATGATTTTCCACGGCGGAAAACCCGCCACGGAAAAGCATTTCTTTTGGGGCATCCTAATATCGCTGGCAGTGTCTGAGAGACACCGCCACCATATTAGGGCTTTTCCGCCGTGGTTGTAAGCCAACCGCGGCTGAAAAGCTGCGGACTGAAACCAAGTCCCACCAGCCATCCTAATGTGGCGGTGGGTCTTTGGTGGGTCCGCTGCGGTTTTTCCGCATCCTCCGGGCTGGCGGTGGCTTCCGCCGGCCCGAAGGATGCGGAAAATCCGCAATCATAATAGGCTCCTTAGTGCTAGAATGCAGGTACACTATTATATATAAATACTTCAAGAAAATAAACAATTATTACAGTAGTCAATTATAATCTAAATACAACATATACCAATACTTCACGTTAAATTGCATGGTGCTAAAAAGTATCATGTGCAAGAGTCCAGATGTGCAAAATCGCAATCATTATATAGTTCCCCTTTCCAGTAATTGGGGTACTGAACTAGTTCTCCTTAAAGTGACGTATGCATAAGTTCAAAATTGCAATTTAAAATTGGAAGTTACATTTTTTTTAGAAAAATCACGGTAATATCTGTTTATCCAACAACTCTGCATTTCATTACGGTTTTACAGCATAATGAACGATAGGTTTACAGTACATAAGGATATTCCCATTTTAAAATAAAGTGACCTGTGCATAAGTGCATATTTAGCCATAAAAAACAAAATATTCACAGTAATGTGTACTTCTTAGCAACTCTGTCGCATTTGATTATGTTATTTACAACACAGTGAACTGTAATTTTCAATACATAGGAGTATTCTCGTTCTGGTATAAAGTGACATATGCATAAGTGAAAATGTGGCCATATAAAAACAGAATTTCACAATATTATGGATTTCCTAGCAGCTCTACATTTCAATATAAAGTGTGCGACATGAAAACAAATATCTGGGCTCTCAAGAGAACATAGTAATTTCATAGCATCTACTGTTAAACACATTTTTTATTTTAAAAGGATAGGCTTCAGATTAAATTTTCTTAAAAATGCATAAAATTTACAAAATAATAAAAAGTGGCAACAACTCTGTTTTGAAATATTATCGCAAGGGCATTTTACAGTGGAGCCTTCCCCCGTTACAGGGAAGGATACGAGATGGTGGACAATGCCCCACCTTAAAAGCATTAATACAAATCGATGTGAAGGTCTTGACACGTCTACCAAGTATGCCTGAAGCCCACTTTTAAGTTTGAGTTGCCTATAAAAGACAGAAGTCTTTTGGGTCTTAAGTAATTTAATTTGCTCCTCCCTCCTGTAAATCAGGAACAAGTCTTTTATTTCTTTCTTAGAAAAAGGTATTACATAATCAGACTTCTTGGAGATATTACAATCAAATAATATACTATACCAACGGATAATATAACTCAACCATGGGATGCGGGAACAATACTCTAGCTTAAGGCAATCTCTAATTATGGACTGTGTGAACTTAGTTTCGCTCTTGTGCTAAATGGAACGCCATAAAAGTAAGGGACGTAAAGCAGCCAAATCTGATATATAATTAAGACCAGTTTCTGAGGCCGGGGCACACAGCAACCGTTTGAAGAAACTGTTTTCATCTTGTTGAAGTTGGACATGTAGAGGAGTGGCCCCATAATCCAGTTCCATACAGAGCTGAAGAAACACATCTTGCATTGTATATGGTCAACATATCCTTTATTCTACGATCTCCTAGTTTGGTAGCAAAACGAAAAATGCCATTAGTGTTCCCGATCATCTTCTATCTAATATTTTCTTGCTCACCAGTCCATTTGCCATTTCCTTCAAAGGTGATACCTAAATAACAAACCGTTTTAACACCTTGAATTTTGGAGCCATCCAAAAAGAAAGACCTTGGTGACTTCTTTTTCTTTCCGCATATCATGGTATAGGTCTTCGATTTGTTAATTAAAAGTTTCCTACCCTTGATAAAATCAGTAAATTCATCAATGAGCCGTTGAAGGCCTAAAGAGGTACGGGAAATTAAAACGGCGTCATCGACATATAACAATACCGGCACTACCGTGTCATCTATTTTTGGTGCATCTGCCGGAATATTATTTAACACCATAGCTATTTGATTAATTAAAAGGGAGAATAAAAGAGGGGCCAATACGCACCCTTGCCTAATGCCTCTTCGCACAGCAAAAAACGGGGTTCGCTCGCCAGTTGGCCCTTATCGTACACTGCAGGATAGTTTCTCGTATACCCTTTCTAAAAAGAACACAATCTCATTGGGGCCCCAGATTCGAGCAGTACTGTCCAAAGAAGGGAGTGGTCCACTAAATCAAACGCACTGCTCAAATCGACGAAGGATAAAAACAAATTTCCCTCTTTCACTACTGTATATTTATTAAGGAGTAGGTCCAAATCTACACATTGCTCGATGGTCCCTAGGCCCTTCCTAAAACCATACTGGACTGGGGTTAGTACATTGAGATCTGAGGCCCATGTTTCCAATCTTTTTAAAAGCACCCTACTCATCACCTTTATAGATGAGTCCAGCAGCGATATTGGGCGATAATTGCATGCTTCGGAACGCAAACCATTTTTACGTAATGGAACAATTAATGATTGGGCCCATGATGTTGGAAAATTCCCCAAGGCAGCAATATTAAAAATCCTTGTGAGAATCGGAGCCCATAAATCCATTACATCCTTATATAAATCAATCGGGACGCCGTCCGGTCCCGGTACCTTGCCCCCTTTGCTATTTACCAGCCCTTCCTGCACCTCTTCGACACCAATTAACATTGGTAGTGTAGGCCACGTAAAATCATCATTTAAAAGAGGAGTTAAAAGCACCCTATCCGGATTACAAATGTTAGAAAAGTGTTCAATCCATTCAGTACAATTAACATAGGACGTCAGTTCAGGAATACAATTATCTTTTAGGAAAGGACTATTTACAGTTTACCAAAGAAGTTTGTTGTTATTGGTGTTGGTTGCCATGCTTAATTTATCCCAGGCGTCTGATCACAACTCTTTTTTGTGTGCCAACACAGCTTGCTTATAATCAATTCGCAGCTCATGGACAAGCAGTTGGTTACGGGGCTTAGTCCCCAGTGCCAATTTCAATTTATGTAATGCCTGGGTACATTTAGAATCAAACCACCTCGTTCCAGCCTGTTACTGCCCTTTATTGTTTCTAGTTAACACACTCTTGATTACATTGTTTGTATCAGAAAATGTAGTTAATAAGATATCTGGGATGACCTCTTCACTAAGGCAATAGTAAATACCTTTTCTACATTTACTGAACACTTCCATTTGAATCTTTGGTGGGTCTACACCGTCCCACTTAATTCTCATCCCGTTAGGCCTAACAGGGAGGATATCTGATATTCGGTCAGCGGTATTAGATAATCTGTTGCCCCATTCTAGTAATACTATAGAGATGCTGTTGTGGTCGCTGACCACCTGTTCTGATATCCAAAGGTCAGAATAGAAAATATTCTTTGAGATTAGAATATGGTCTATGTTACTGTTCCCGTTTCTCCCAGTAAAAGTCAGACATTTAATATGACCCTTTTTCATGGAACAGTCTAACAACTCGAGATCAAACTTTGCCATTAGTGTATTTAGGGTCATGCCATATCCACAATGTGGAAAATTTAACAAATCATCATCAGTCCCAGTTACAGTAATATGGGCCTTCATAAATCCACATGAGTTGGTATGTGTTGCTGGGCAAACTCGAATATTAAATTCACCAGCCCACAAAATGACTGCAAGTTTGGTAGAAAATTTCTATGCCCTGTCTATCTCCTTTTCTAATGGGTCTAATGGAGCTTCCCTATCCTTATTGAAATTATTGTTGTAATGATTAATTAAAACCAAATCCTTACCTTTTGGGAATGCTAGTCTCAACCCTTGGCTATGATTGCCAATAGATGAATAACTAATAATTTTACACCCAATCAGTTTATTGGATATAAGCAACAATAATCCACCCTTAGCTCTTCCTATTGGGGAGGGTATAGCATTTAAACAATGGGATGTGTAACCTTCCACTACAACATGGTCTATACTCTAGGTTTCTTGTATACAGATAATGTAACTACCATAAGTGATAATATCCTGCCAAAAGGGCATATCTAATTTTTTACCAAGACCTCCAATATTCCAAGTTGTTAGTGTATACCCTTCCTGTGTTGCAATTTCTAATCCTTGGATATCAATTGAGTTTATGGGCACGTCCACATTCACTAAAAACTCCGTGGATTTTGTGATGGTTAGGTTGCCAGTCACACAATTTCCAATACTCTTACACACCATATTGGGGTCTGTGTATAGGGGTTGGGTGTTGCTTGTTTTACTTCCCCTTCTAGGTAGTCTATGAGTAACCATCCACCCTAGCTCGTCTCTGGGGGATACCCCGCTAGATTTTTATGTCAATCATTGTCCTCCATTTTTGTCAAACACTGAAATCTATTGTGCAATGGAATGGAGAATCGCATTGGGCGAGCTACCGATAGTATGGGCAACCGGTTATTATTAGGATGGTAGGTCATATGATCAAAGACTAAATTATTTGCCAACAAGTGTCTATAAAAATACGCCAGTGGCAATAAAGTTGTGTTAAAATCCCAACATGAGGGTGGGGGGAGCGCTAAGTAGAGTTTTGTGTGCCCAGTTTGGTGACCTAAAATTAATTATTACACAGTCCCCATCAAATATTTTAGGTGTAGGGCCTATCCATCCATGTAAGTATTATCTGTTCTGCACCTAGTATTGGATAATCACAATTTTTTGTTAACCAGAAAAGGGTTTTATTTTTAAGGGTTTCGTGTGTTTCTAATTGTCCTTCCCACAATTTAGGTACATTACAAAGGACTGTAACATATGCTCCACATTCTGGTGGTAAACTTGTTACTGGTGGTATGTTGTTGCCCTTAAGATTTTCTGGAATGCGTGGACCTGTTCAGTTCGAATCTCCCCTGGTTTCCCGTTTCCTGCCAGTAAAGTTACACTATTCTCCTTTGGTAATTTATCTCGTTTTTCCAGTCTACCACCGTCACTATGGCTGCTAGTGTTATCAATAACGTTGGATCGATTATTTAGGGCTATTTGATGTACTTGGTTGTTTGCAGCAGTACCCCCGATCGTATAGATTCTGACTTGTCCTTTGCCCCCTTAATTTTATGTTGCACAGGTTTGGGCACAACCCCATTTGAGGTGGATACGGGTGGGGAAGCAAGTGTCTTAGCATAAGACGTCCTAGTCAGATGGGTGGTTTTCATTATATGTTCCTCAATGGAACCTACCCTAGTTTCGATACTGTTGATTTTCTGATGGATGGGCCCTAATAGTGTTGATAACAGGGTCTCCATTCTTCCCCAAAAACCCTCTTCACTAACCTCAATCTTCCACTCACTGGGCTGGGCATCAGCAACACTTGACTGACCCTCGCACTTATCCCCCTTTCGACCTAATGAATTTGGTACAGTTTTTCGATGTATACGGCTGCCTTTCCCCCTGTATATGTTTACAGGCTGCTCTTTAGTGATGTGATTTTGTTTGCTTTTGGCTTTTTGCCCGCCGGTTCTTGCAGGTGGACTTTCAATATTTACCCTGTCCGAGTGTACAGGATCAGTGGTTAATAAGGCATCATTACCCTCAAGCTCTACTGAATCATTAATTGAGAGAGTGGGCTCTGCACTTGTATCCGGCACCAGCATAGTAGGTGTTAATGAAAGTCTTCTAGCCAAAGGGTAAAGTTCAGGAGGCAAATTTTGCTGTGTGGAGAATATCTCATGATTCTCAGACCCGGCAAGCCCAGCATACGAAGCCATAAGCATTGAATCAAAAGAATTTGCCAGAACTGTCGATGTATTTACGGATTGTAAGGGTGGTGGCATACCTATGGGGAGCGAAAGACGTCTCTCATTGTTCTCTATGGCTGTAACAACTACCCCAATAGTCTTTTGCAGCGTTTTATCTATGGCGGTCAGACTTGGAAGAGGGGTAGTTGTAGCTATTTTCTGCCTGGCATTTGGACGGGGCTGTACAGGGATATTTTTACCCATATTTCTAAATGCAAAAGTAAATCACAAAGATAGCTATTAATATAAGGTGAAAATAGTGCTACAACCAATGAATTGCTATGCACCGGGAAGCAAATATCCAAATAAAAAGTCACTTTGGCACACTTTTCAAAGCCAAGTTAACTACCATAAGGTCGTAGCTCCAAACAGTTAAAATGGTGACATCCAGCTAAGGGGGGGTGGCCCAGCCCAGCCGCGGCCAGCTCCGGATGGCCACAGACGGCCCGCCCTTTGCCCGGGCTTAGCCTGGCGCGGCCCGCACGCGGTCCCGGACGCGGGGGCTGCCCTCAGTTTTAAAGCGCCTCCGGGCGCGGAAATGGCGGTGGGGGCTTCCGCCGCAAGGGAGCCTGGGGGTTTAGTCCTCCTCTGGTCCGCGGCCACGATGGTTGAAGAGCTGCGGCGGCGGCGGTGAGAGGGAGACTAGGCAACCAGCAGCCAAGTCAGGGTGCAGAGGTAGGTAATTAAGTGCCCCCACAAATGTCCACAATGTCCAAAGGGCGCCCGCTCCACCGGGGCTGCCCTCAGTTTTAAAGTACCTCCGGACCCGGAAATGGCGGTGGCAGCTTCCGCCGCAAGGGAACCTGGGGGATGTAGTCCTCCTCTGGCCCGGGGCCGCGATGGTTGAAGAGCTGCGGGGGTGGCAGGAGGGAGACTAGGCGACCAGCAGCCAAGTCAGGGTGCAGAGGTAGGTAATCAAGTGCCCCCACGGAAGTCCACAATGTCCAAAGGGCGCCCGCTCCAACGGGGCTGCCCTCAGTTTTAAAGCGCCTCCGGGCGCGGAAATGCGGTGGCGGCTTCCGCTGCAAGGGCGCCTGGGGGATGTAGTCCTCTTCTGGTCCGCGGCCACGATGGTTGAAGAGCTGCGGCGACGGTGGGAGGGAGACTAGGCGACCAGCAGCCAAGTCAGGGTGCAGAGGTAGGTAATTAAGTGCCCCCACGAATGTCCACAATGTCCAACGGGCGCAATTCTTATACAAAAAACACATAAAATATATACTAACATTTATAATAAATTTTCATTTTTTAACAACTATATTGTTGCAAACTGTATTAAAAACTTTGATATTTTTTAAATCGATATTACTTTCATAAAATTTATATTCTTTACCACAAGAATTTGGCTGTTGATATTCCTGACCCACGATATTTCTCACCCAATATTTGTGCAATTCGATATTTTTTACTCGATATTCTGTCTCTGCACCGAAATTTGAAATGTCATCAATTATGTCATTCAGCATGTCATGAGTGAGTTAATGTGTAAGGTCTTTAACAATGCATGACTTGGGATCAATCTGTAGTTACTTCACTGAACAATAACCGGCGAATTTCAGTGATTTTAGACATTTAAACATTAGTTTTTTAATTGCTTTGTATTGGGTGTATTTATATGCATGAAGACGTAACACAATACACTTATGTACATTGACAGTGCCCCACACAAGGGAGCTAAAGTAAGAAAGAAAAAAGGCCATCATGTGAAACAGCAAACGTTCGAGCAACATGGCAGCGATAGGTCTGTGCTGTGAGTCAAGTTAGGCATGCATTGCCTTTTTGGGGTTGAAGTAGTGTGTTGAGGCATTCATACATATGTGTGTAGGTATATATGACAGGTGAAATCGACTGTTATACAGCCGAATAGGAGAAGTAATGCACCGGCAATCTGTGTGCCAGTATCATTTACCCTATCCCAGTGGAGCGTATGGTGGTTTGTCATGTGACCTGGGGCCAGCTGTAGGAGAATCGTGTCCCACCAGGCAATTGTCATAGAATTTCCTGCCCTACATCTTTAGCGCCTGATAGCATCATCCTCCGCCTAGGCCCATTTCCCAGGGCTCTGTCTTCCAGAGCTTGACCGATAGGGAAAAAGGGATTTCCAACCACCTTTTATTGTTTGTTTAGCAAGAACCCTTGTGAGGTGGATGAAAGTGCTATGCACCTTTTCAGACTTAGGTCAAAGCATCAACCCTAATAAGCAGAAATGTGTGAGTGAAAATGTGCTGTCTGCCTGTCAATTTTGTAACCAGATCATACACACCATGCCTGAAGTTCCGGAGTGCTCTGCATGTCCACGCCATGTGGTAAAAGTCACTTCCTCATCACCACACCTAGGGTAGTTGTAATATACATTAGCAAGGAACAGGTGTAATCTGGCTGGCGTGAGATAAATACAATATACTTAATTGAACTGCACCAATTTTAGATGAGTGTTCCAGAGAGCCCTAGATGGGTGCTTGAACATTGTGGTATCAGAATATTGTTACAAGAATATTGTGATGAAAGAAATATAATTGACAAGCATGTCACAAGTATGAATATCCTTTTTTAGGCATGTTTTAATATAGTTGTTAAATATATTATTGTAAAAATAATGTTGTTAGTAATTTCAGTCTTTTTCAATATTTTTTGGTATGTTCTTAAGTGTAGTATTTGTTGGCTTTATATTTTCAAATGTATTTTTTAGATGTATTATTTTATACGCAATGTTTTAATATTTTTTATATTCATGTTAAAAAATGTTAAGAAAAAGGAAAACTCTCCAAATTGGTTTAGATTTGAGTGGGAATAGTAGATCTGACCCCTTTAGGGTCCAAATCCTTCCCAAAGATGGTTTAGTATGGGTTGGACAAAGTAGATCTTATCCCTTTAGAGTACAACACCTTCTCCAAGATGGCTTAGTTTGGAATGTGGGACTAGTAAATCTGACCCTGTTGGTGTCCAACACTTTACCCAAGAGCGTTGGTTTGGAGGGTGAATAGTAATTCTGACCCCTTTGCAGTCCAACACTGTCCCCAAGATGGGTAGAATTTGAGTTGGCGCAGTATATTATATTTATTTAGTGGGTAAGGGCCAGATGTAGGTAGACATTTACCGACAGGTAACGGCTGATTCGGCCGTTACCGACCGGTAAATGGCTATTCTAGATGTAGGTGGCCTATTTTACCGAATCGGTAAATTTACCGAATCGGTAAAATACAGAATCGGTATTTTTACAGATTCGGTAATTTTGAAATGTAGGTGGGACTCTTTTGAGTTCCACAGGCCTTACCGAATCGGTATTTTACCACCCAATCCAATTGGGTGGTAAAATACTGATTCCAGGTGTGCATGCACATGTGTGCATGCACACCTATGGCATGTGACAGACGGATATGCCCTTAGGGCATGTCTCTGTGCCACATGTCACACATGCCTTAAATCGGGGTGCTAGAGGGTGTCAAAGTGACACCCCCTGCACCCTTGCAAAATTCGGTATTTACCGATTCGGTAAATACCGATTCGGTAATGCCCATTGATTCCTATGGGCTTCAATGCCCATAGGAATCAATGGGCATTACCGAATCGGTATTTACCGAATCGGTAAATACCGATTCCTACAGAATTGGTAATTCAATTACCGATTTTCCCTACATCTCCCCCCTTCTATTTTACCGATTCATAAATACGAATCTGTAAAATTCGATATTTATGAATCGGTAAAACATACTTACCTACATCTGGCCCACTATGTTTTACGTAAGTATATTATATTATATGGTTTTAAGTATATGACAATTATTTGTGTTTTGCATATTAACAGTGCTGTTGTGCTTTTGCCTCACTGCTCGGAACCAGCCATACCGGAGGAAGGACTCCAGGTCCCAAGGGGCGACGGGACACACCACATCTGCCCTGCATCAACCACAGCAGCAGCAGCAGCCTTCTTAAAAGCTTGCCGCTCCCGCTTCGCGGTAGCCGCTGCGCTGTTGTGTTTTTGCCTCACTGCTCGTAACCAGCCATACCGGAGGAAGGACTCTAGGTCCCAGGGGGCGACGGGACACACCACATCTGCCCTGCATCAACCACAGCAGCAGCAGCCTTCTTAACAGCTTGCCGCTCCCGCTTCGCGGGGGCCGCTGCGCTGTTGTGCTTTTGCCTCACTGCTCGGAACCAGCCATACCGGAGGAAGGACTCCAGGTCCCAGGGGGCGACGGGACACACCACACCTGCCCTGCATCAACCACAGCAGCAGCAGCAGCCTTCTTAATAGCTTGCCGCTCCCGCTTCGCAGGAGCCGCAGCGCTGTTGTGGTTTTGCCTCACTGCTCGGAACCAGCCATACCGGGGGAAGGACTCCAGGTCCCAGGGGGCGACGGGACACACCACACCTGCCCTGCATCAACCACAGCAGCAGCATCCTTCTTAACAGCTTGCAGTTCCCGCTTCGCGGGAGCCGCTGCGCTGTTGTGCTTTTGCCTCACTGCTCGGAACCAGCCATACTGGAGGAAGGACTCCAGGTCACACCACACCTGCCCTGCATCAACTATTGCCTATTTAAAAACTCTGTCATCTCCGCTGCGCGCAGACGCACGCCAGGCAAAGCCCGAGCCAAGGGCGGGCCCGTTTGAGTCCGTTATAGACCGGGGAGGCTGCGCTGGACCCCCTCTGACTCCTTCGACAGCATAAAACTCAGCGTTTTGCAAAGTAAGTGGCTATCTATTGTAATTTGCATCTGGGAACTTTTGTATTAACTTTGTGCGAGATGCCTTCCCAAGAAGGAAAGGGGAAGAAGACTGCTGTGGTTGGCTATGTAGCTGGCACGCTCGACCAATTTATAAAAATGGCCTGTTTTTAATAAACGTTCATCCCTGGGGGTCTAATGAGTGTATGAACCCCAGACAGAAACCTGCAACTAGTTTCCATCTTGAGTGCACTGACTGAAAACACCTGCCAACAGCAAACAATGGGTATACAACTCCCCAACCCAGACGGTGACCCTGTGCAGACAGCCTCTATGTCAGGTGGCCCAGCACCGCACCGAACTAGTGGCCCAGCTACGCGTGCTATGGATGGTAATAAAAATACAAAGCAACTTTCAGAGCAGACACAGGGTGCAATCCCTAAGAGAAAGCGAGCGGACACACAACAGTAGGGAAGAAACCCTAAAATCACCAAACCAAATAACTGTAACACTGTGGTACCTGTGGAATCCTCTGTTACTGAGACAGCACAGGATATACGCAATGCTGATAGAATTAGGAACGAGGCGACATTCTTAATGGACTGCCCCAGTTGGAGGATATATACTGGCAAAGAATTAGCGGTCTTATTGCATCGTCTCTACAGCCGCTTATGGAAAGACTTGTGCTAATTGAGAACAAACTTGTAAAACTTGAGGAACTGTCGGTATCCAGTGCGGGTGGTATTAAGAACATTATGGCGAGCTGTGGCAAGATTATTAACATAGCCAAAGAGGGTTTAAGGTGCGCTGTGGTGTCTGTTAGCTCTAAGCCAAACAAGGGTGCACAATCAATGCTCTCCACTGAAGGGAGGTATGAAGGGAGGGATGGAGCACGGGGTATGAATGGTTTATTAGATCCAGAGGCGCCATGCGTTAGGTCCAGCAACTGCAGGGGACTATTGGCCGGAACTGCCATGGTCCAGGAAGTGACCACTGCCCCTAAGGGAATCGATGCCGGGTCAGTTGTAAAGAACTCCCATTCACATTTAGACCTACCCCCTGACTGTGCCCCATATGTTGCGGTCCTGACTGGCGTCCCAGAACTAGAACAAGGAAAAGCTGAATCGTATGACCAACTAAAAAATAAAACGATTCACTTGCTAAATAATAACAGACCCCTCCCTAGAGAGGTCCAATGCCAGATTTTATTTGCAAGAAGGGTCAGTTGGGTGGGACGTAGACCAAAAAACTCAGCAGGAGTCTGCATCATTATTAACTTTAAGAACCCCAAAGTAGTGGGTCATGTTTGTGCGGGCTCAACAAAACACTCAGCCTCCTCCATCCAGGTTCACAATTTTTGAGCTATTTTTATTCTCCAGTAGACCACACATTTAACAGTGATCAGCATGATTGGATTGGGGCTAGGCACAGTGGACACCAGTCGCCAGTACTGCTTAGTAATAGATTTAGCGTACTAGATCTGGTGGAATGAGTGATACCCAAACCTACCACTGTGGGTATAATGGCTAAGCAAAGTCCAACCACTAGGGAGGCAGAGGGCGGGGGTTTAATTCCCTACATTTGCACCCACCATGAGGAGGAGGAGATCCCAGACAGAATACCACCAATGTCTAATATAGTGGGAGATATAAACACACCTAATTGTGAAAGTGGTGGTGTGGACCAATGTTTTGAGGGACTAGTGCAAGACACCAATGGAACTGGTATACAAGGATTGGCAAATAAACAAGAGGGAACAACCGGCAAGGCTACACCATCGGTCACTGGTGGCTCAAGAATTTTATCGTGGAATATCGCCGGCCTCGAGGGCAAAATGGACCAACCCGATTGGGGGGCCTATGTCAATTGCCACGAGATCTGCCTATTCCAGGAAACATGGGTGGTAGACCCTCAGTATAGAGTGGGTTTATGGCATACTGCGAGGCGGCTGTTAAGGGATCTATGGGGAGACCATCGGGGAGACTATGTATATGGGTGGGTTCCCACCTAGGATGTAAGATAAAGCGAGTAGATACGCACTCCCCGGACATTACGTGTATTCTACCATCACATAGTAATCGCCCAAAACTAGCGATAATTAATGTATATTCAAGGCCAGTACAGTATGCAGCAACATCCCCGATACTAGATTTACTGGCAAATTTTCTAAGTACATTGGAGTGGGGCACCCACCTTATAATTGGTGGAGATTTCAATTGCCACTTTGAACCTTTAAACGGCCTCACGCAAGCTATAACTAGTGATGAGGATGCTGCATGGTCAATCCCTCATTCTAATATTTACCCAACCAGGGGATGGATACCTTTAGTCCTCCAGTTAACTACACTAACACTGACCTACTCCCTAGGGGCCTACAATGGTCGTTTTCCGGGAGATAACCCTCGGCAACCCACTTTTGGAACAACTGGCCGAACATCAATAATTGACAATATAATGCTCAGAGTGGAGATCTGGCACAACGTGGTCGATTTCAGCATTGAAGTACGCTGTGAAAGCGACCCCAACCCTCTGGTTATTGCGCTGGACTTCCAGATGGGGCATAGGTCATATCAGAGATATCTCACACCAGAATAACTTGGTTATTGTACAAGGAGGGAGACGGATCCGGTGGGCTAAAATCAATCAATCGCCGGAACCATGGCAGAATTGTATACTAGCATTATACCGTTACTGGAGAAAGCTAGTCTAATAAGTCTTGATAGACCGAGTATGGGTCCTAATAGTGAGCTAGGAAAAATTCATTTGGAAATGATCCAGACTTTGGGAGGTTTCTTTTTTAAGAGCGGCTCCAATAATCGCAAACAAGGCAGGGATAGAGAATCCTGGTATAACAGAGATTGCAGTGAAGCAAAACAAGCCTTGTTGCTCTCACTTAAGGGGGTAACAAGGACTGCATTCGGGAAGACAGGGCAGTATTCAAGAGGACAAACATCAATGCTAAAACAGATTGGGAAGTAGATAGATGGCAGGCTATTAAGAATGCCCTAGACCAGAAGGACAGCAGAACATTCTGGAATTTGGTCCACTCAGGGAAAACCGAGGGCAGGAACACCGTTGATCCAAACATCGATGAAGAATCCTGGCATCTATATTTTAAAGAATTACATTCAAGTCCATGTACTGGTCTAAGTGCCGGTAACGCTCTACCATGCGATCTTAATTTTGACCCCTTATGGGATATACCGTTGTGCACAATGGGCGAGGTAGCATTAGCATTTGCAAAGCTACAACCCAATAAAGCACCAGGTTTGGACAAAATCCCGGGGGATCTGTTAAAAAATGAGCAGTTAGTGTGGGCCCCATATCTATTGTCACTTTTTAATGCAATCATTCATGGCCTCACAGCACCGCCCACTTAGGCAGGTGCTGAGATTGTCCCTATCTTCAAAAAAGGGTCCCCAATTGAGCCCACGAACTATAGGCCAATCAGTCTTATTGATGTCACACAAAAATATATGGGAGGGTATTATTAGGTAGGCTCCAAGATTGGATGGAAGACCGAGAGGTATTAACTCCGCTGCAAGCAGGATTCAGAGCTAAAATCTCAACTATAGACCAACTGTTTAGGCTCCAGTTGATCTACTGGAAGCATGCGGTTTTGGAAGGTGGGAGCCTCTATCTAACTTTTGTTGACTTGAACTCCGCGTTTGATATGGTGGACCGTGACCAGCTGGGGAGTATTTTGCTGGACATGGGGGTTCCACCATATTTGTGTTTCCAACTCAAATGCCTCCACAAGGGCACATATGCCAGAGTGAGATGCGGTAAGAATGGTAAACTAACAGCGCCCTTTCCTGTGGGAAAGGGGGTAAGGCAAGGTTGTGTCCTTGCCCTAACCCTCTTTTCATTATTTCGAAATGGTCTTATTGAAGATCTGCTTGCTGCAAAGGATTTGGACTCCCCAAGAATAGCGTCATCTAAATTTCCCGCACTAATGTTTGCGGATGACACTCAGCTCCTCTCGAAATCTTCAATGGGGATGCAGCGAGTACTAAAGGAGTTCGACCAGTTCTGCAAAAAGAGGAACCTCATAGTCAATTTCAATAAAACGAAATACATGGTCTTCAATGCAAACTCTACCAATTGCCCTCACCCGCTGGTGGATGATAGGCCACTTGAGCAGGTTTGTATCTTTGACTACTTGGGCCTATCTATAAATGATAAGATGGGATGGGGACCCCAAATGGAAAAGGCAAATTTGAAATTAGCCCAGGCAATAGGGGGAATAATGAAAGTCCAAAATACCTGTGCTACGAGGGCTATAAGCCCACCGCTTGAGATCTACAAGGTGCAAGGCAGGACTGCTTACCTATACGGGGCTGAACTCTGGGGACATTGCCCATCCAAGGCCATGACACTTACTGAAAACAAGTTCATCAGACAAATTTTGACTCTGCCAATAAATACACCCCTAGTGCCGATACGGATGGACTTAGATATCCTCCATGTGGTGGATATAATCTCAACACGACCGCTGCTATATTGGTGACGGTTGTGGAGTACACATGAGTTGAGACACTACAGGGAGGAATTAAAAGCGGTAATGTCGGTAATGGGGGCTGTGCACAGTATACCTTGGCTGCCTTTTGTCAGGGATACTTTTCGTGCCATGGGTAGGGAAGATCTATGGGCTACCCCTGAGGAATCGTTTGTATCCACCCCTAAGAAACAACTTGCCAAAGCAGTGAAAGACTATAAATACACTAGTTTGATTCAGGCAGTTAAAACCAAAACCACTAGTCCGACGTATGGGTTCTTGGACTTTAAGGTTCATTACCGATTTGAGCCTGTGTTAGACTCAATACAGCCTCCCTTAGCAAGGAAGTTGTATTTGCAATTCAGATATGGGTCGCTTCCACTCTTTGCAGTAACTAATAAGTGGGCGGGTGCTACAAAGTCCCTCTGCCCTGGATGCATGGTGGAGGAGGAAACAGTGACCCATGTAATGCTTTTCCGCTCTACATACAAGCAGTCCAGGTCCAAATGGATCATTCAACTGTGCAGAAACTTGGGTATTAGGAACCATTGTGAATTTTTTAGGATACTAAAAACTGATACAAACCCAGTCTATGTTGTTGCAAGTTCTAAATTTCTCCTTGCTATGTGGTTAAAACGAAGGCATCTGCTAAAGAATGGCACTTAGTTATTGTGGCTATTTTTATGAAATGCAAATTTTATACAACAGTAACATTGTGGAAACTGCCTCTGTGTGAGAGACAGAGTGCTTGTAAGCGGGTTGCCTCATTGAATAAAAACGTTTAACTTTTAAGGTTTTCCTAATATTTTTTAAATGCTTTTATCGCTAAATTATTGCTTTTAAAATTAGTGTTTGGACATGAAATTGCCCTACTTGTTACTCTGCCCTGACCTTCACTCAACCTTTAAATGCCAGAAAATGTATTTTTTTACTCCTGCTATTGATATATTTTAACCTATTTTATTGTATTGGAAATACTTTTATGGCTGAAATAGCCGCAATAAAGTTTTTGATGATGATGATATTAACATATTTGCGTTATGTGTGTATCAGATAAGTGCACTGCCATAGAGTTTTATTGTTTGTGGTTGACTGCGGTGGTTTTTTTTAGTTTTGTAGGGAGTGAAAATTTTACGTTTTTCATTATATATTTTTGTTACACATTTTAACATATTTTTGCATTCACTTTTTCATAGATTATGTTATACATATACACTTGCTATGATAAAAAAGATACAAAGTTATATCTTTTTATACATGTATATCAATTTTACAATGGTTGTAAATGTTTTGCAATGTAATTTTTATTTATATATTTTATATCACGTACACTTTTTTAATTTTAACGTTACATTTTTCTTTCTTCATGAATGCATTTGTTCCCTAGTATATTGCTTGCAAACATTTTATGTCTTTACAAATATTTTTATATATATTAATTTGAACTATTGTTTTATGTGTTTTTTATAGTACATATGTGTATGTGTGTGGGTGTGTGTGTGTATGTGTGTGTGTGTGTATATATATTTATAAACTATACATTGGTATTGGTGTGTGAATTCTGTGTATATTTATATATATTTTCATCATTTTCTTAAAAACACACAAAACACACATATATTTTTTTAATTTACCGAATATTTTCCTTAATTTTGCCTGTTTTTGTATTAAGCAACATTTGTTTTATCACTACCTTTCTTTTGTATTCTATTTTAATCACTGTACGCTGGTTTTGGTTCTTGTTGTTCACGGTTCCCTGCTGCTGCTCAAGTATTAAGGTATAAGTTATTGAAACTTTTTTTTAAAGGGTTTTTTTTAGGTTAGAGTGGATGTAAAAGTGTTTAGGGTAGGCTATTATTGGGGACTACCTATTTGATTCTTTTTGGGGAGTTTTAAGTTTTTGTATTTTGTGGTTTAATTTTTGCAAGTTTTTGTGAATTGATTTTTTGTGGACTCATGGTCATTCATGGATATAACCTACAAAACTATAAGGTTTTTTTGTATTTATTTATTTTTGAGTAGGCAATGTTATTGTTGCAATATTTGTTTATTTATATATTACTTATTAAGTAAAGTATTATTCTTTTTGTATGTGATCTGGAGTTGTAAATGCATTGTTACTAAATCAGATTTCATTGTAATATGTTTTGAAAAATATTATATATTAATTTTATGTTATAACATTTTTATTTATCAGTCTTATTTTATTTTATTTCATTCAATTTATGTTAAAGACTGACAAATAAAATAAGGGGCCCATAAGGATGGTGAGCGGACTTCAGTCCGCCCACCATCCAAGCGGTGCTGGGACCATCCGCCATATGTGCGGCGTTCCCGCTCCACTAATTAGAATGCGACCGCCACCCTGGCGACGCATCCAACTTTTCTAACATTGCGGTGGGTGCTGCTGTAAGCTTGTTAAGCATGCACAACGCGCGGTGCCTGCCACCTTGTGCATGGGAATACAGGGGGTACGATGGGTACCCCCCAAGTGCACCCCCACCCGCTTCCCCCTGGGGGCCCACAACAGGCCCCCAAAGCACATCCCCACCAACCTTTCCATGGCGGCATTACTGAGATGGAAAGGCCTTGTCAGCCCAGCATCATAATATGGATAGCGATGCCTGGAAGGCACCGCCACCACATTATGCCCCAGCTCTGGACGGCCGGCAATCACAACGATTGCCGACCGGCAGAAAATCGGAGGACAGACTATCCGTCTGCCGCGGTACCCCCCGCCATGCTAATGGCGGTGGCGATCCACCCGCCATTATAATCACCTCCATAGTATTTGTAAAATGTATTACAAAATAAATGTATACTGTGGTAGGTGGTTTGTGTTGAGTACTATTATCGGTGAGCTGTATGGTTTGGTTAGAGTATTGTTTTAGCTATCATTTCTAGTTAGGGTAGTCCTGTGTTACTTATAAAGAGTTGTACTTTACATTGTAATATTTCGTACATCTCTTTGGTCTGTTTAGATATTTTAGGTTTGATTGACTGTTGTTAGCAGAATTATTTTTGCAGTATTTCTAGGAATCTGTAAAGGGTTGGGTGACTAAAGCTTAATGTGGCTTGGAAGGTGTTGTGCCATTCTTCCACTGCGCTATTACCTTTAGATTGTTGAGCTATGGTTCTGCTGTATACATTCCACCACAGGATTTAAAACTTGGGTTGGCATCTGTGACCAGAACGGTGCAGTCTGCCAACCTAAGTATCTTCAAAATATTAAATGAGAATACTTAGGGGCTCATCACGATGGCGTAACGATCGCCATCACTGGGCCAGCGGGGGCGGACGTTATTTTTGAAATGTCAAAGACAAACTCGCTGTTTGTTGATATTTTTACACTTAGGGCCTCATTACGATGGCAGTTGGACGAGCTTCCAACTGCCATCATTTCGGTCACCAGACCATCCAACATGGAATCGGCAGTCCCGACAGCCCAATCAAAATAAGACCACCGTACGGCGGTCTTAAAATGCTTTTTACCATTGCGACTTGTGCAGCGGCCTAGGAAAAGGGCCCCTGCACAAAGGCAATAGTAAAAGGCATTTTGAAAACTTCCATGCACGGTGATGCCAGGCACACAGTGTATGGATGTTTGGCGGGGACCACATATGCCCCACCTGGCCATATAGCAGAGACACAAGGGCACAGGGGCCATGCTAGGGACCCTAAAGTCCCTTTCTGACAGCCTTTTTATGGCGGTGTGACCGCCATGAAAAGGCTGTTGGAAACAGACATCCTAATTCCTATGGCTGTGCCTCCGCAGGCACTGCCTACATTGTAGGGATTTTGCTCCGACCGCCGCATTAATGGGCTTCTTGAGCCTGCTGGAGTGTGCAGTCCGTCCCCCTCCCATATCGCTCCCACCACCGGTATTGTAATCTGCCGGGCAGACCGTTACCCTGGATGCTGGGTGGTGGACTTTCACCAACGCTTGTCGATGGCGGTCCACCCAACAATGTAATGAGGTCCTTAGTAAAAAATGTTGGATGTGTCCCCAAATACTTTGAATAAAATGATAATATCAGCTTTGCATGGCTGTGTGTAGATACATTTTAGGAAGTGTTTGCATTTTTGCTCAAAATGTATAACTATATTTTGATGATAGTATTTGTCAGTTTGAATTTTAATTTAATTTAGTAGTTCATAATATGCTGCACTTTGCTTGCTAGGCAGTACTGCATAAATTAGGGTTATGTTACTGTTATGATATTCTCCATGTAAGATTTAAATTTGCTTAAATGGTGGAGAGCACAATTTGAAGATGTCATCCATCATCTACGTTGTACATTTGGTTAGTCTGAGTAAATTGTTTTGTGTTCCATATATAAATATTCTCCTGCCGTTATTCCTATTGCTGTGCAGGAGAAAGTGTTCTTCATTATGTGTTATGGTTTGATGTTCTGTAATGTTTATGTCTTGATATCTTCTACTAACAGCAGGAGTTTCAGTTGTGGCTTGTCTTGTGCATGCTATTAATATTTTTTATAAGTCTTTTTTTGAATATTGTTAAATTGGGGATTGCTGGTAGTTGTCCTGTAATGTGTTCAAGAACTTTAGGCTAGATACTTTTAACAATGGTGCCTCAGGCTTCCTGAGTACTTGCTTCTCTGATATCTTGGAGAACATTCTGTATTTCTATCTCTATTAGGTTTGGAGGGTGGTTGTGGTCTCTAACATTGATCACAATGTCACTTTTAGTTGTGGACCTCCCATAACAATTATAGCATAATATTTGGTACATTTTTGGCAAACATTTTCACTGTTTGTGCTTTTCTTGTCTGTGTATATACTAGAAGAGATAATAATTGTTTGCCTTTCTGCGAGGTGATATATGTGACTCTGTGTTACTTTATCTTAAAGTGGTAGAAGATTATAGTTATTTCTTTGTGTTAAATATGTTAATCGGCTTATTACTAATATTGAAAAATCTGTTTTAAGTCCTACATTTCATACATATGTGTTGTACTTTTACTGTGGTGGGCATTATTCAGTTTCTTTTTAATTAAGTGGAGATGTTTGTCAAGTGGGAACCTTTCCCTGTTAGGTAGAAAGTATTAATTTAATGATGAATTTAAAATAAATGTAGTTATTTAGTTTGGGTATTGGTTTGGGGCTAGTTTTAGTTTAATGTTTTAGGATACTTTTTATGACTCTCACTTACCTCTAACGTCTGTTTGTTGAGGTTCATGTTTATGAAGTTGGTGTCCTGGGTCTGAGGATGCCTTTTTTTCTTTTGCAATGTTGATGTAGAAGCTACAGGTTGGAGATATAAATTAAAAGGTAGATACTAGCTATTTGTTTGAAATTTCATTCAAAGCAATTTTTGTAAGATATATTGCAGCTTTTAGGGTATTTTACTTAATTGCAGCGATTTGTAGTTAGTTTTGTGATGTAATGTTCCTAGGTTTTCTTCTGGAAATCAGGCAAAAAAAAATCTTTCCAGTTGTAGCATTTTCGGTGCACAATGTACCTGTTTTTGTACTCTTTTTATGGTGCTCTGTAATTAGCTAAAGTGTTCTATTGGTTATTTTGGTTTAAGTGGAATGTTATTGGTTAACTAGTGTGTGTTTTTATTTATTTTATCAGGTTGTTCCTTATTTGGTGGTCGCTACTTAAGGTTTCTATTTAGTGTTATATATATAATTCTCCAGTGTGTTTTTACACACGCAATAGGATGCTAATGCCTTATAAAAGGTCATATCACTTCCAAACAACTGGACAAATATCTAACAGTAAACATATGTTAGGCACCGGACCACATCTATGTGTTCTTTAAAGTAGTACCACATGAGCGCCACAACATCACTGATGGCACTCACTGCGATGTACGCCATCATTAATGCCATTGTACATATTAACTTTAATACAGTCATATGATTATCACATACCTTCCATTAGAATAAGAAATTTATGAATTTTAAAAGCTTACTTTCATTCACATAAGGACATTTGCTCAAATGCAGAATGCAATCAACCAACATGATGTATATTTTATTATTGACATGGGTGTGGTCTATCTACAGCCTGCAAGCCATCTGACCCCCAGAGCGAGCGTGGAGTTTGTGGAACCGGCACTGAGGAGAGCCATTGGAGGCTTGAAATGCATATGCCTGAGCGTTTCAGGAACTACTTAGCACCACGCGCAAAACAAAATCAATAAAGCCACTTGCCTTTATCCTCGGAGTTGTGTCGCGTTTTTTCCTTTCTGGGAGCAGGCATTGGACGCATGTATATATATATATATATATATATATATATATATATATATATATATATATATATATATATATGCAACGATGCTCCGAAAAAATCACTCGGGGATGGCACTCAGTGAAACAAAATTAAAGTTAATGAAGCGTAGCAAGTGGCAGACTAAAAGCCTATGTGTTCCGGCTTGAAAAGCCTTGATCACAACATTAGACTGTTGTTAAGAAAGTGTATAAATAAAGTTTGTAAACATGGTCATAGAATAAGGTAGTGAGGCATTGACATGTTGATTATTGTTTCAGCACTATATGTCGGCCATTTCGGAACCTGCTACTTATACATATTCCCGTATTGGTGAGAAAAGCATATTGATTAAAGAAAACTTGATATTGCAAGGCAAGTAACATAAATGCAAATGATAATTCAATAAAATAGCTGATTAAGATTTCCAAAAACCCAGATAAATTTTTTGCGACATTCCAAAACATCTGAATTTACCAGTATCAATGAAAATTCCAGCCCAAGTGGGCATAGTCTCCAATCACTATTCTGACAACATTTTGTCCTTGTTCATTTCAAACAGTAGAAACTTAAAGACACTATCAAAAAGCTGCAATCACAATTTTTAACAAATTCATCTCAGCCAGATTTAGCCCAAGTTGGCAAAGTCCCTAATTCCTAACCAAGGATCTCTCATCTTGCATTCAATTCGCCAACAATAATCATGCATAGTATTCTATGTCCATGTTCACTATTTGAACCATACAATTCAATATGTGCATACATGTCATACAGAGACCATTAACTATTCATTTTTCAAAATATTTTAGACATTAATTGGTCACCATATATATGCAACTGCCCACAGTAAAACATACTGAAAAATAGAAAACTAATATAAGAATGAAAAATAAAAAAAAAAGAAACTTAAATATCTTAACTCATTTGCTGACATAGCACGGAAATCTGTCTGGATAACCTGTACCAGAAGAAAATAAATATAGTGTTAAAACACTTTCATGTAAACTGACAAAACAGTTTAAACAGTTTAAAAACCTAAAAAGGCATGTTGTTAAAGTGCTCAGATTGATATAATATATCTTTGCAGAGAAAATTCGGGATCACTACACATGCAACATTAGAGCCATGGAAAACTACAGAGAAATACGGGAAGTCTGTCAGATAGGCCATTCAATTAGAGGAAGGTATACATCTTCTTGTTGATATTCATGCCTGCAGGCTCTTTTGTGCCCATTCTAAGGATGTACCTACATTCCAAGCTTATTCTCTATCTCCCCTTCTCAGGGTTTTGACTACCTGATCTAGAATACAGTAGGTTAATTTGGTGGGGTCTTTGTTGTGGTGCTCCATGAAGTGCCTTGCTGTGGCATTTGTTGTATCAGCGTTTTTTATAGCATGTAAGTGATGGAGAACCCACTAATAAGCCTCCAACTTTGTGCTCCTGGCATAGCCTTTAGGACACAGACATTCTAGCAGATACACTACATACTTAGATTTACAACTAGTTGGTTTTGAGATATTCAAATGCTCTCCAAGGTTACTTATCACTTCAGTTGTGTTTTTGCCATATTGACAGGCTTTACATTTTGTGCACTTTTTAAACCTTTTATTGGGGTTTAACCATTGTGTATGTGTGTCAGTATAGGTATTGACCAGTTTATTTCCTAGAGTCTGAGAACGTTGACATGTTATGTCTGGTTTTTGGGTGACATCTTTCCCAATGGTCGGATCCTATCTGACCAGATGCCAATGTTTATACAGTGCTCTCCTCAGTTCTCTATTGTATGGGTTGTAGGTGGTGATGAATCTGTTTATGGGTAGGGCACTTCCTAAGCATTTTGGTTTATTGAATAGGAGGTCTATTATTTTTGCAGCTCTAGCTTTCAGTTTAGTTTGATCTAAGACAAGCCTTTGGTATCCTCTAGCTGCTAATCTTGCACATATCTCTCCTCCGGCCTTTTCATATTCCCCACAGGAAGCACAGATTCTTTTGGCCCTCAATAGCTCTCCATAGGGAATACTGTTCTTAAATGAATTGGGATGAAAGCTACTCGCATGCAGTGTCGTATTGCAGGCTGTCGGTTTATGGAATACAGTGGTACATAAACATTGATCCTTTACTTCTGCTTTCACATGTAAAAACTCTATTTCAGTATTGCTGACTCTACTCGTGAATAGTAGGTTCAATTTATTAGAGTTGATACCATTAACAAATTTTGTCACAGATCTAGGTCTCCTCATAAAATTATATAGCATACACACCACTTTGCGTTGAAGGGGCGTTCCATAGGTGTTGCTGTGCGTGTTTGCACAGAACACTCATAGAACAAGACACATCCCCAGATTTATCAGAAATCATAAATCTGGACATGTGTGTGAATGCTGCACCATTCTCCAATTGGTGTAGCAAGGCACAACAAGGAGAATTGTTTTCATTTCTCCTTATGTATTCTCTTTCAATATATGCTACAATGTACAGCAAACATTGAAGGAGAAAAATCCCTTCACTGATTGTTTTTCTGCAGGACGTTGTGTCTTCCTGCAGAAAAACAAACTCCACACAACACAGATATCCTTACTCCATGGTGCAAGGGTGCCTGTGTCACCACATGGCTGCAGTTTAAGCAGCAGTGCAGAGGGAAGCATAGACTTGCAACATATTTATGTACAGTGGTGTGGCTCACTGGTTAGAGGTGGCAGACCCGGAAGCAGAGGACGGCCCGGGATCAGGGTTCAATTCCCAACGCGGCAGGGTCGTGGACCAGGGTCAGCGGACTCGATAATTCTCCCCTCGGTGCCTACTCTAACCAGGGACCACACTCGGCAACTCTGGGCATTAGCTTGCCTCATCTCCACAACGGCCCCCCACATACGCCGGGGATGCCTGATTTCACCTTGGAGATACCCAGTAGGGTCCATCTCACAGGGAAAGCCAGGACGGGTTCCCCAGCGGTCTACAGCGCGGAGATACCCAATGTGGGGTGATTCATGCGCTTTACAAGACATCATTACATTACATTACATGTTGCATCCCTGTGCTTCGGAAGTACCACAGCACACTGCAGTTAAAGAGCTTACAGTGTCATGCTGCAGCTCTTCCTTATAGTTCTGCACTTATACATTCACCATACACCACAAATGCATTCTTTCAGGCAATTATGCACTACATATACATTCATCTAAACTTTCACACACTATCATACAAATATAGCTCTTTTTTTAACCAGAGTAAGTTCTGAAATTATTTTTTCTTTTTTGCATTTGTTTATTTTGTTTTGATTTTTTGAACATTTTTTTGATTTTTTTGTTGTTTTTTAAAATAAAAAAAAGTCAAGTGGATTAACAAAACAGTGAACTTTAGAGAAAAAAAACTCTAGCATCGATGATTATCGAGTGCCCTGCAAACTAAATCAATAGACTGCTCATCGTAGCAGAGCAATCTGTTACACTTCACGCAGTGTATTTTAGCGTTTGCCAATTGGGGACGTATATCCAGACTTGAGTTTGAAGACAATGCCCCAGAAGTGCTCGGGACTGCTGGTGGTGGTGGTAGACTCTCCTGCAATCTTCTCCATTCCTCTTGTGCCAGGTTCACAGGATGCATACATTGTAGGTGCTTCGGCATACTTGTTGTACCACACAAGTATTTTTTGTTTGGGTCTCCCCATAATAGGACTGTTTTGCAAATTTTTCAAGTCACTTTGGTTGCATTGACTTCTTTAAGTCCCTCTGGAAAGGTAAACATTTTCCAGCCGATGAAAACATACTTTTGTGAACCTGGTGGTTCAGGAACAAATTCTTCTGCGTTGGAATGTTCAGAATCAGAGGATTCCTGCTGTGCTGAAGCCATTTTTTTGAATGAAAGCAAAACCAAGTGAGCAATCAAGAAAAAAAGAGCCGTTCCTCCAAAGAAGGTCTAAGAAGAGTGATTGAAACGGGTGGGGTCCTTCAATAGTTAGAATAGGAAGTGTTATGATCCAATCAAATCTCTTTTTCTCTGGTCACATGGGATCCGCGTTGGGTGCGCACACGCAGCACACACCCAACGCGACTTCGCAAAATTGTATTTAAACATAATTTAAGTTAATTAAAAGTAAAAGTATATAATTTTTATGATTAAATCAGATGTCTTGCCCTAATATTTATATTAAATACATATATATATGTTTTGAGACATTAAAAAATGTTGTGGGCGTCGCGGACACACCGCGTCGGACACGTATATGACATCACGCGGAAGCGCACAAGCGTCGAGTAACGTAATACGCATATGTCGCGTATGCGCCAGGAGTCCCGTACCAGTTGCATAGCAATTGTGGAGGAAAATACGTACCCATCACACACCTACACGGATCCTACACAACAATCCTAAAATGGCAGCTAGGTTCCGCACAGTGATCGAGAAAGGTACACTTTGGGTGGGCAACTCCCCCAAAAAATTGAAAAAAAACCCAATAAAGAAAAAAAATAAAAAATAAAAAAAAATACAATTATTACAATTTCAATCTTTTTTAAATTTTTTTAATTTATATTAAAAATATGTAACGTAATTTAAAAATAAGACATCTAAAAATAAATAGATTAAAAAATTTGTAAAACAATATGAAAAAAATAAATATAACAATACTTTCACAAATTAGCATTTAAAAAACCTTTGAAATTCACTGAAAAAACATAGGTTTCAGGGCCGTTATAGTTAGGAATTAGCATTTAAATGCCTTTGAATTTCACTTAAAATCCATAGGTTTCAGACATGTTATAGTTAAGAATTAGCATTTAAAAAACCTTGGAAATTCACTGAAAAAACCCTAGGTTTAGGAGTGTTATAGTTAGCTGGACATTTCACTCGTACAAAACCATTGAAATTCCTCTGTTATAGATAGTTGTACTAACTATAACTCGCGTGCTCGCGATCCACTGCTGATGATGTCACATATTACATCATTCATGACATGGTCAGTGGCATCACTGATGACATCATCCATGTGACAATCTGAAACACCTCATCATACACTAATATAACCTTTTATCACTCACTATAAAATACAGAGTACCATATTTGAAACCATTGACACACCAATACAAGTTTCTAAAAACCCACTCAGTGATTCCTAGGTCTACACACACATCTAATCACTTAGCTATAGATTCACTCATACATGCTGAGAAAAATCAATAGGACACTATCAAATATACTTATACACCTATATCGACATTACACACCAGCACACATTCTATTCATTTATGCAGTCATCCTACTCACGTATGCAAACAATTGGTCATACTTAGATTTACTCAGCTACAAACTTATACAAACACAAATTCATTTATTCATATAGATCATAACTAATACTTAGGCCCCCATTAGGATGGCGGGCGGACAAAGTCCGTCCGCAATCCCATCGTGGAAATGGACTGCCCGCCATAAAGGTGGGGGTCCCGTGGGGGGAATTAGGATGCCCCCGCCACAGTGGCGGGCGCATCCTATTTTTTTAACATTGAGGTGGGTGGTGCTGAATGCACCGCCCGCCGCAATGTTAAAAATACATGTTGTGCATTTCAAAGCACAATGTGACAGGCACTGCGCGGTGCCTGCCACGTTGTCCTTTGAAATGGAGGGGGGTACTATAGGCACCTCCATGTGCACCCCCCACTCCCCCGGACTCCTTCGGGGCCCACAACGGGCCCCCAAAGTAGGCTCCGCATGCCAATGTCACCAAGGAAAGGCATTGGTAAATGCCTATCCAAATATGGCTGGCGGTGTCTGATAGACACCACCACCATATAAACCCTTTTCATCCCCGGTCGCAAGGCGACCGGGGTGGAAATGCGGCGGACGGCATTAGCGGACCCCTCATCATGCTAATATGGCAGGGGGGTCATTCCGGCACGGATGGCGGGCAGATCGCCCCCACCATCCTAATGGAGGCCTTAGTGTCTTATAAAATCACTATTACAAGTATACAGTTATCCATACAATCACTCATACAATCACTGAGTCTTATGTATACTTATTTTTATACAACTGTCATATTCACTGCCTTTTATTTTTCTACTTTGTTGGACATGTACCATTGAGAGATATATTTGCTCATCACCACACCTATAAAGACATTCACTCACACAAACAACTGTTTCCACATGCAGTATTAACCTCATATACCTACTAAATTAACTATTCACACATCTTTGGACAGTCACAACCTGCCACCGAACCACACACACATTCACTCTCCCATACAAATACTCAGTTAACTAATCAATAACTAATATAGACTTTCACATAGCTAGTAACCAACTTATGCAGTAGTTTATGAAACAAGAGACAGAGTGATTCAGATATTCACACAATGTAATCACTATCCCATATAGTCACTTAAACAGTCAATCACACTGATACTAAATCCTCCATCCAGACACTTATACATTCACTCATTCTTCAATGCAGATTGCTATATATATATATTACATATTTAAATATTGAACCAAACCACATTCACTGGATGATGTCATCGGTGATGTCATTTGAGATGAATGATGTAATATGTGACATCATCAGCAGTTGATTGTGGGCGCGCGAGTTATAGTTAGTACAACTAACTATAACAAAGGAATTTCAATGGTTTTGTACAAGTGAAATGTCCAGCTAACTATAACGCCCCTGAAACCTATGTTTTTCAGTGAATTTCTAAGGTTTTTTAAATGCTAATTCCTAACTATAACCTGCCTGAAACCTATGTTTTTTTCTGTGAATTTCTTAGGCTTTTTAAATGCTAGTTTCTAACTATGCCTACAGAGGTAGGACATGTGAAGAAAGAAGAAAAAACGCACAGAAAGAAGCAAATGAAATGCAGAAAGAAGCAACAGAACTCATCAAAGACGTAAAAAAGTGCAGGAAGAAGGAAAACATGAGAAAGAACAAACAGAGGAGCAGAAAGAAGCCTTGTTGCAAAATCATCCTGTACCCTCAACTTTTTCAGACAGGTACTGGTGGTAACTGACTCTGACGAGCCAGTCCTAGAGCCAGGGCTATGTTAAAAGACACTTAGAATACAGTGAAAACACTAACATACACTAGGGAATACTATGCCTTGCGGTACCCCTGTGATTACCATGTCCTCCTCTGTAAGCCCCTAGTATATAATAGGGCAAGGGGATTAAAACTACCTCTTAAAACGCGCCATGGGGTGCGTTTGCACACTGGTGAAGGGAGGGGAGGGCCTGAGATGACATGTGTGCAAACACAACCTGTGGGCGTTTTAAGTTAGGGGATAAAGTCCCCTTGAATCCTGAGGGTCCCTAGAGTCCACCTAGCTCACTGGGTACCTCCAGTAAGCACCACAGAGTTGGTTGCAGAGAGGTGTAAAAAGGGGCACGGCCTAGTGCACCTCTCTGCAACCCACTGCAGTGGCGCTTACTGAAGCACCTGGTGGGCTAGTTGGCCCCCAGGGGCCCTCAGGATAGAAGGGGAATTAATTCCCCACCTTAAAACGCACCACAGGGCATGTTTGCACACGTCACCTCAGGCCCCGTCCCCTCCCTTCACCACTGTGTAAACATGCTCTGTGGACGTTTTAATTTGGGGTATTAAGTCCCCTTGAGTCCTGAGGGTCCCTGGGGGCCAGCAAGCCCACCACTTACCTCCAGTAAGCGCCAGAGAGCTACGTTGCAGAGTGGTGTAAAAAGGGGCATGGCCTTGGCCACCTCTCTGTAAGGTAGCTCAGTGGTGCTTACTGGAGGTAAGTGGTGGGCTAGTGGGACCCCATCCCCCGGGGCCAGCTTGCATATATATTTTTTTTATTTCTAAGGGAAGGGGGGCTGCGTGGCCCCCCTCCCGGGCCACTTCTGGCCCCGGGGACCCCATCACCTGGGGTGTGGCCCTATCCATTGGGGACAGTGGGGGGGTCCCTAATCCCCCCATGATCCCGCTGGCTCCCTACCTCCTGCGGGAGACGGCATTGCTTTTCCACACGGGGAGCTGCTTAGATGCAGCTCCCCGTGTGGAAAAGCAATCTGATTTAGTATTTGGAAGAGAGAGCAGGTTTCCTGCTCTCTCTTCCAAATACCAAAGCAGTTTGCTATGGCAGGGCGGGAGCCGCGAGGTTCCCACCATGCCGTAGAAAACAGCAGTGTCCCAGGGGTGGGCACCCCGGGACACTGAAGGAACTGGCCCTGGTGGGTGGCGGTCCACAGGGCCATGACAAGGATCCAGGAGGGGGGGCCACGTGGCCCCCCTCCCACCAATTACAAAGTCCCGGGGTGGTAGTCCCGGGGCTTGGGGGTCCATCATGGACCCCCTAATTTTAATACTTAGAGTCCCGGGGAGGTGGCGATGCCGGGGCATGTGGGGGGGTTCAAGCCCCCCCACACAGGGTCTGTATACGCATCACTGAAGCAGAAGTAAAACTTTTTCTTCTGACTTTTTTTCTGCAGATTTTGAAAGATTCCACCGTCTGTGCATGGACCACCTGACCATGGCAGTTTTCTGCCACTGTAGGTAATGGACTTGAAGATGATCCTCATCCTGCAGTACTTTCAACCCCCTCTGCCTCTAGGTCATGGCTACTAAGGATGAGCACACTGATTCTCTGCTAATTCTGATCCAGGCTCTCGGTGCCACTCTGGAATATGGACTCAAGACTTCTCTAGCACTACACACCTTACGCTGCTTCAACATCATGGTGGTTGCTGCAAAGTGCCACTTTGGACTACACTTTAATGTGGATCATAAATGGACCCCCTACCCAACAGACAAGACTGATTGGTCTGTGTCAGTCCCTCCTTTGTAAGCGAGGCATAATAGAGTGCCTCTAGCTTTTGCCTTACACGGACCAAATAGTGACAATGAGCTCATTGCTTCCACCAATCATTCAGTTAATATCTAAACTATAACGCTAAGTTCTGTTTGTTTGGCTTTGATGTGGTATTGTGCACAACTCCAGTGTTGTACTGCCCATTGCCTGTCCCAAGAAATGCCCAATCAATGTTGCTCATCTGTTCTGGCAAACATGGTATGATTGGTGCTGTGTCACATTTCTGGTTAAATGCTGTTCCTTTTCGTTAATATGTGACTAGGTAATAGTGAATACCCTGCATGGTGCAGCTATATTTGATTTATATTATTGAGCTGTGTGGAGTCTAGAGATGACAGTGCAGGATGAGTGTGATGTCATCACTGCTTTATGTGTTGATTTTAAACTCGGTATCAAGTGCAGGTTCCACAAACTGAGGTGCAGGAATTGAGCCACGCTGGAATAAGTGCTTAGCTGACCATCAAAATGAGGGGGCAGCACTGAGATAGATAAAATCAAGCAATTAGTCCTTTTTGAAAAGAGGACACCTGAATGGCAAGGCAGGTCCCAAACAGTAGGTTCCAACTGCGCAGATACTTTTAGAAATCGTCCTGTCATTTTGTGATGTCACCTATGGAATATTAGGCTGGTCTGCAAAATGATCAGTCACAAGTATTCGCAAAAAAACCTGCTTAATGAATATTAAATAGGCAGGTTGCTTTTTGGACTCCCGGCAATAGCTTACAAATGCATAGATGGTGGCCTTCAAGGGACAGAAGACTCAATCCCTGCATTCGCATTATCAAAAAAAATGTTTTAAGCAGCCTGTGTTCTTTGAAGGAACAAGTGCTGCTTTACAAACATGTTACACATCTAGGAAGACATTGGGGGTAAAAGCCCCCCGAGGTCGCCTAATACAGTTCCTAAACGGCATTAGGAACAAACTTTCCCAAATTGCAAAAAGGGTTTATGACATAGCATAAACCTATTTTACAGTTGCACTCTGTGTACTTTTGTGACTAACAGAGTTTTGCAACTACAACATGACTTTGTACATCAGGCCACTAGTTCCAGTATCTGTTTGTAGCGTTGGGTGCTGATGAATATGTCTAATATGTCTTTTCTGCAAAGGTAGCAACTGTTGTTTGGGAACAAAACAGTTTTTTTGTTTTTTCGTTTTGATTTTTGAGATGTAGTAAAATATCCATACAAATACTGAATAGAAGAAAGAAATTTCATGTTTGGCAATTCATTGAGGAAAAAGCAATAGACATAAGTTAAAAGACATTCGATGCAGTTATCAAGCACCTGATAAATGTTATGCCCATTCAATGAGAGCCACTACCCCTTTAAAGATAGTTCTGCAAGTTCATCAACTCTCTGGAGATTATTTGTAAATATCCAAACGTTGCCATATTTTGGAGAATTTTTTTTATTGCCCCCACTTTTAATGCGTCGGGGATTATTTTTATCTTCAATTTCGCACTCACTTCTGCAAAAAAATTGTTGCAAAATTTCCACAACCGAGGCCAGGTACATATCACGTGAAGCCAGTTTCCATCCCCATATTTGCATCAAAACAGGCTGAAGATTCCGATGAATATAAGTCGTGGATTCTAGCCGGAGCATAATAAAGCATCTACCTGCTGAAAAAAGCCATTCTTTTATCATTACAAAAACCACAGTTGTTGGACAGAATGCAGAACAATGTCATACATTCACCCCAGTACAGAGATCTGTGCCTAAATCCATCGTTTTTTTGCACTCCACGCCACCCCACTTCAGACATGGCCATATGCAAATCAGTCTGACTCTGTGCCTCAAGAGAACAGTCCAGCCCGAACTGCCAAGTCATGCCTTCCCTGGACCGGAAACAAGCTTCCGAGGACCGGTTTCTGACATTCCACTGGCTGGCTATTAGGGGTTAGTGGGCTTGTGGTGTGCCCTTCCTGCCCCCTTGGTAAGTACCGCATAGCGGTCCCTTTTTGTCTCCTTCCTGTTTTGGGGTTTTTTGGCTGGATAGTCATCTGGGCGATGCCCTGATGGGCGGCAGTGGCTCCTGGAGTTGCCGGGGTTTGTTCTTGGGGCCCCATGCTTGCAAAGCTGGCACTCTGCCACTGGGATGCTTTCCCTCTTTTGCCCTCACCTGCGTCTCCTCTGGCCACTTTTCTTCTCTGTAAGCAAGGTTGTGGAATATGGCTGGTACTGACGACTTTCGAGCCTGTGGCGGGAGGTTTGGGCCTGGCATCCGCTCCATTTCCTGTGATTCAAGGAGTTGATATGCACTTCCTTGTGTAATGTGACTCCTGTTTGTTCATATGTCGCTGTGCTACGAGTCGCTTTGCGATGCCTTCCCTACTGTTTTTGGTTTGGTGGGTTCGGGCCGTGGGCCTGTTTGACAGAGACAGCGCTGGGGCCTATGTTCCTGTGGACTTGCTGCACGCTCTTGTAGTTTTGCTGCTTACTGCGGCGTCTCTGTGCTTTTTCGCCTGGGTTAGGTAGGCTTCTGCTTTCCGTGGGGTTCGCTTGCTGCCCTGGGTGGTGTCTCTTCCCCATGCCCTCTTAGGGTGTTTGGATTGCTGTTTGCCAGCCTTCTGGTCGCGTCTTCGTTGTGCGCCTGGGCCTCTAGGTGGTGCCGGGATTGGATCCCTTGGCCTCCTGCTTACGCTTCTTCGCTCTTTGCTTTCTTTCCGGTGCTGTTGGCTCTAGTCATCCTCTCCCGGAGCTGGTGGTTTCCTGATGGGCTTTTCTTTGCTGGCGCCTGTACCTGCGGTTGCCTCGGTGGCCTGCGACATGGCCCTGCCTTCGCTGTCCTGTCCTGGGCCTGGTTTTCCCTGTGTGGCTTGGTATACACCTGTTACAACGCAACTTTTACAACTACCTACTGTTACAACGCAACTTTTACAACGCATACCATTACAACACATTGCGCTGGGGGGCGCTCTAGGATAGGGAATAAGTATAATTTACTATCCAACACCTTCCCTAGTGTCCACGGGGACTGGAGTTAGAATAGTAAATTATACTTACCACTATCCAGCACCTCAAAGCGCTATGCGTTGTAATGGTATGCGTTGTAATGGTCGCGTTGTAACAGTAGGTAGTCGTAATGGTATGCGTTGTAACATGGTACATCCGTGTGGCTTCCCCTTTTGGGGGGGAGGAGGGGGGTTCCGCCTGGGGCTGGTTCTTTGGGGCTTTCTCCTTGGGTGGTGTGTTCCCCGGCCTTCTGGCTGGTGTCTTGCCTGGAGGTCAGTCCCTGTGGGTCTGCTATTGGCCTGTCCCCTTGGTGCATTCATATTGGCTGTTTCTTGCTTGCTGTGCTCTCCTATTGTGCTGGCCTGTGGCCTTGGCTTCTGTTTCTCCTTCTGCCCGCCTCGTGGCTTTGCCAGGTGGGTCCTGGTTCATCCCTGGTTTGGTGTCTGCCTGTTGGACCACGGCTTGCACTGGTTCTCTCTCCCGGGGCTTTTTGGCTTCTTCTTGTGGCCTCTTTGCTCTGTCATCTGGGTCTCTGGTCATCCTGCCCTGCAGGCTTCTGTTGTCCCTGGTCGGCCCTGGTTGGTGCCTGGATGGGGGTGCACCTGGATTTGCCTACTCTTCCCTGTTCTGGTCGGCCCTGGATGCTTATCCATGTTGCTTTGTGGTTCTTGGGCTTCCTTTGACTGCCTGTGGCCCTTCCGCCCCTTGGTTCTTGCCCTACTGTTGGTTCGGGCCGGGTGCTTACCTGTCTGGGTTCTTGCCTGCCTGCCTGCGGTTTAAACTGTCGGCCCTTCTTGCTTCTTCCGGGTGCCTTTGCTTGCCCCGTGCTCGGTGTGTCTGCCTTCTGCTGGGCTCTCCCCCTTGTTTTGCGTGTGGGAAGGGGGAGGGGCGGTTGGGCCCTCCTTCTGTCCTGGTGGGCCTTGGCCTTGTTGGGCTGTTGGCTCCGGTGCAGTGCTGGTGGGTTTTGGCCAGTGTTGGTTTGCTTTTCACCTGCTGCCTGGGTTTTGGGTTGCGGTTTCCTTCCCTGTCTTGTGCTTTCCTTGCTGGCTTGATGGGGTTTGGGCTTGCCTTCCCGCCAGTCACTTTGTTTTCCTCCTCTGGGGGCTGGGGTTCTTTGGTCTCTCTTGGCCTCTGCCTTAGGTGGCCTCTGGTTCTTTGGGTGCTCTGCTCTTGTGCCCTGCCCTGTTTTCTGTGCCCTTTCCCTGCTTGTGGGTGTTGGGTGGTGGCTTCCCCTGTTTTGTGGGCCGCTTTCCTGCTTCCCGTGATGGTGGGTAGTGCGGATGTGGCCTCCCCGGGAGGGGGCTCCTGTCGGTGTTGCCCTACTAGCCCTGTTTGCGCTGTGGGTCTCCTGGGCATTCAGTGTTGTTGTGGTACATTCTACTGTGCTGTTCGGTGGGGTACTGTGGTGGTGTGTTTGGTACCCCGCCCTTCTCACTCCGCTTTGGGTTGCGGTTGGCTTTGTCTTGGGTCTGGGGGTCTGGCCTTTTTCCTTTGGGATCCTGTCGTTGGTCTTGTGCTACCACGTGGGCTGTTTTTTTGGCCTGTGGTGTCTGTGGCCCTTGCTCTTTTGTTGCTCTGCGGTGTTCCTTCTCCCCTTGTTTGGGTCTGTTCCCGCTCCTCTGTTGGGTGGTGTGCCTTCTGCTTCTCCGGGCTCCTCTCCTTTGGTTTTGGTGCCTGGGTTGTTCTGGTGTGCTCTGGCGGCCTGGGCTTTGCCTCTGTTGGTTTTGCCCTTGCAGTCCCTGTGTTTGGCCTCCCGTTCGCTTGTGCGTTTGGGTTGCTGGTGCGCCTCTTGGCTTGGTTGTGTTGAGCTTTGTGCTGTGGGGCCCTGGTTTGCTTGGGGTTCTCTTTTGGTCCCTGCTTGGGTCCTTTCCTGGCCGATCATTCTCGTGTGCCTTGTCGCTGTCCTGGGCTGGTCTTCTATCCTTTCCGGTACCGCTCCCTTTGGCTGGCTCTGGCGCTGGGTCAGTTGTGTTGGCTCTGGGATCCCTCCCTCTGCTTCTCTGCTCTCTGGGTGGCCTGGCTGCGGTTGTCTGATGTGTCTTTCCTTGTGCCCCTTCGTGGTTGAGGATATTTCTTTTTGCCTCTCCTTCCGGGTCCTGGTGGTGCTGTGTTATGTGCCTCTTGGATGGTCTGCCGGTTTTCTGACTGGCTTCTTGGGGTTGGGCTGTTGGCCTCCTTATAGGTTTTTCCTATTTTACCCTTCTGCCTCTTGGGGTTTGCCTTCCCTGGTTCATGGTGTCCTCCTTTCTCCTCATGGCGGTTGGTCGGCTTTTGGTTGGTATGGTCCTCCTTTCCGGGTGTGTGGTTTTGGCTTTCCCGGTTCCTTGTGGCGCCTGTTTGGGCCCTGGTGTTTGCCGGGCCTGTTTCCAGGTTGCGCCTCGTTGTTCTCCCTTGCCTCCGTTGGGCGGGTTGCTGGGCGTCTTGTCCCGGTGTCTCCGCTTTGGGGGGGTGCCTCGGGCCTGGCCTTTTCTTGTTCCCCGAGTTCTTCTCCCGGTGGGGTGGCCTTTTGGTTGCTGTGGTGCTTCGGTGTCTCGCATGGGGTTGGCGGTTGGTCCGTCCTGTCCTGTGGCCTCTTCCTTCTGTGGGATTCTGGCTTCCGCTTTCCCTGTTGCTGCTGTTGACTGTGGGGCTTGCTTGGGTTCCCAGCCCCTTCTCTTTCTGGCTGTTCCTCTGGGTGGGTGCCTGTTTGCTTGTTCGGTTCTGCCCTCTTTGCAGCTCTGCTGGTGGCTTCCCCTGGTGCGTTGGGGCCGTCTGGTGGTTGGTCGTGTTTTGCTTCTTTTTTTTTCTTTCTGGGCCTTCGGCCCTCCTGCCCTGTGCGGTCTGTTTTCCTCTGCTCTTGGCCGTTGAGCTGGGTTGTCCTGTTTGGTCCCTGGGTGGGTGGCTGCCTGGTGGTGCCTGGGTCCGGGGGCTTCACCCGTGGGGGTTTCTCTCTGGTCACTTGCTCTTTCTGGCTCCTTTTCTCCATTGGTTTTGGCCCCTCTGGTTGTTCCATTGGGGGCTTGGCTCTGCGTGTTCGCTGGGTTGGGGGTTTGCTTGGTTGGGTGCCCCTTTCTGTGTTCCTCTCCTTGTTGTGGGTTCCTTTTGCTCCTGTGGGGTGCTGTTTCTCGGTCTGGTGCCCTTGGCGTTGGTGGTGCTCCGGAAGGCTGGGTTCTCTGCTTTGGTATTCTCCAATTAGTAAGGAATGGGATGAAGACAGGAGAGTCCTGGGGGTTATTTTCTATTACTTACCGGTAATCTTCATTATTCCTGGTCCCGTTGTCATCGTCCCATTCCTTACGCCCCTCCCTCCCTCCCTCCCTGCCTCGCGGCGTGCCTTCCGGTTGTTGGCTTGGTGTTTTCCGGCTGCATGCTGGGCTTGTACCGATTATGTACTCCCAGTGTGAGGGAGTGGGTAGGGTATCCCAAAATGCTGCTCACAGTCTCTCATCTAAAGTACCCCTTTAAAGCAAGCTAGTGCATCCCACGACTCATTAGCTGAACAACTCCTGGAGGAGCCTAACAATTACTGGGGAAGGGCGCACATTGTTGGCATAGGAGCATCAGGATTTTCCGAGAAGCGGTACTGTTTGCGCATCTTCTGGGATCTATCCGGGTCAGTTAAATATAAAGGTAAGGGAAGACAAGAGGGAGAACATACCACGTCTGCTGGGAGTGGTCACAGTAGAATCAGTCAGCGCGCTCAGAGTGTATGGCATTGGGGTGGGTGATTTCAGGGTCAGGTGGAAAAGCACTGTACAAGCAAATGGCACACTGATGATTAACACATCTATTCAATAAACAATGTGAATAGAAACGGGAAAGCTGAAAAAACTCATTGGAAACTTGTAGAGATGGCAATAACAAGCAAAGAAAGCACCAGAAAACACCCTGAGACCCAGAAGCACCAGGTAAGCAGTTTGTCAAAAGGACAGTTGCAGAGATGGAACCAATCAGCCCAATGTTTTTGGGAGACCAGGGCCCAAGCTGCTGTAAAACGAGAAGGAACAAGAATTATATCAACTAGGGAGGAAATAACATTCCAAAGACGGAGGAAGAAATGCGGTGACGAACTGAGCAAGAGCAGGAGACTTACAACCAATGAAAAATTGCCAGGCACCACCTGCTAGTGTGCAGCCTTTTTTTAATAGGAAACCAGAAAGCACTCTGCTAGCTCTACCAGCCGTGGCCTGTAGCTGTCTGTTCTTGAACCTCTGCGTGAGCATGCTGCACAGAGCTGGTCTTCCACAGTTTACAGTTCATCCCTGCTGTTTTTGTGTGTTTCAAACAAAATCAAATAATCCTGCACTTGTGCCTCTTTTCCTTTATTTCCATTGAAACAAACGGACAATGCTGCCTTTGTGTCCATGCACCATGAAAGGACCAGACCTATTGGCTTTGCCAATGACTGTTTAGTTGTAACTGGGGCCGTCCTGTTCATATAGTGGGTATTCCTGTTTCGCTTGGGCATACTGTATAGATTTGATTAGCTTCACAATCGTAATATAATGACTTATAAAAAATGCAAATTCCTGTTGTATCCAGTCCCTAGCAATACAAAATGTAGCTGCAACACTTTTGTTACTCGTTGTCAATGATTATCTTTTGTCTCTCTGCTGGAAACTTTTTTGAAAATTTGAGTATGTAAATTAGTCTTTTGTTTCAAAGGCATGCCAATTTCAGAGGCTAATAAAAGCAAACAATGACAATTAATTACTGTGCATTTCTATGACAGTTTCTTCGTAGGATACATTGTTAGAAAGATCAAAGAAATATTAACAAAAAGATCATTTTTAGTTTTGATGTCTCGTGGTAATAATCACATGCTTTATTCGCGTAATTTCTATCGAAACTCGGTATCTTTTTCGATTTCTTTCAACTTTCCCGAACTTGCACATAAAAAGCCTTTTGACGCAAATTGACAACAATACGAGTGTTTGCCCTATAGACAATCAAGTATTGTGAGGTGGGGGTGGTGTGTAGGCACCAAGCTGCTCATCAAAGAGGAGTATTATGCATAATTGAAAAATAAGGGAAACTGCACCTCTCTGTACGAAGCCTGGACACGTGGTTCAAACCCCATAACATTTTCAGAATACACTGTGTGTAAAATCCTCGCGTGCGCTGCAGTGATGAAGCAACATCAGGGTCAAGCATTTACTGGTGAAAAATTAACATTTAAACAGTGCTTTAAATGGCCGGGGGCTGTCTGGTACTCAGTGCCTGCACGTCTTTGATTTGAGGGGGAGAGTACTGGCACTTCTCAGCACTGCTGCTACATTTATTAGGAAAGTACTGGCACTCCTCAGAAGCAATGGGGTACTCTGAGTAGTGAGTGCCTGCATTTCTAGATTTTCATTTGAAACACTGCATTTAAGAGAATCATGATGCGTCAAAAAGCTATTGATTCATATATACCAGTCTCGAAATTATACAAATACATCTTATATTCACAAAGCAAAAGTGCGCCTGATTTGCAAGGCTTGGTGAGTCTGTGTAGCAAACAGTGGCAAAATTCAAAAAGAGCACACCCCCTCCCATCCACCGGCTACAAGGTGAGTGAAGGTCAGTGGAGCAGAAATCGGTGGGTGGGTTTATTGCTGGCTTGCGTGGTGGTGGTGACTTGGTGCTTCCAAAGTGCTTGAGGAGGTGGCGTGTTGCTGTCTCCAAAGTGAAAATATTAGAGAAGTTGAGAAACCAGCATGAGATACTCCACACACAGATCAGGGAAATACTGGGCCACCAAAAAAGTAAGAGATTGTTATGTGGCATGTAGAGCCAGATACAAACAGGCATTAGATTATGCCAAGAAACTCTGCAAATGTTTTATTTATTTATGCAATTTATAAAGCACGCAAATACCCTTGGGTGTCTCAGCACTGCGGACGGCAGCATAAACTTGGATCTGATAACTATTGGTTAAAAAGCCATGTTTTTACCATTTTCCTGAAGGCAAGCAAGGTCGGGCTAGTCTTGATGTGAAGGGGGAGTGTATTCCACAATTTGGCGGTGGCGTCTGAAAATTGTCTACATTCTCATTAGACTTTCTTGGTACGAGGGACCCTTAAAAGGTTGGCTGTTGATGAGCGCAGGGGTCTATTGGGCGTAGAGGCACCAAGAACTTCCTTTAAGAACTTAGGTCCAGTGTTGCGCATGGCCTTAAAAGCGATGCGAAGCGCCTTGAATTTAATTCGGCTTCTTATAGGTAGCCAGTGCAACTTTCGCAACACCTTTGAGATCGATTTGTACTTAGGGGTGCCTGATAGAATCCTGGCAGCTGAGTTCTGCATCAACTGTAGTTTGTTGAGGACCTTATTTTGTGCATTAGGAGACCGTTGCAATATTCAATTTTTGACATTACTAGAGTACTAATGAGGGTTTTCCAGCACTGAGTGGAAGGAATGGTAAGAGGTTTTTTATCATCCTGAGTGTGTAAAAGTATGATGAGACAACAGTGTTGACATGGGATGCGTAGGACAGCTTGTTGTCGAACGTGACACCAGATTTCTGACCTTTGAAACTCGGGATGGGGGTGGTTCCAGTTTGGCTGGCCACCAAGTAGGGGACCAACCTGGGGAGAGATTGCCAAAAATCCTCACCTCAGTTTTTTCCGAGTATAATTTTAGGTAATTGTTAGCCATCCACGTGCTAATGGCCACCATTCCATCCTAAAAATTTGCTGCGGCTGCTTCTCCATCATTATGTTCTGCAAGCTCCAATTGTGTGTCATCTGCGTGAGATGTAAGACCCATCCCGTGTTCTTTGATGACTCTGGCCAAGTCTGACACATAGATGTTAAATAATGTTGGATTCAAGGATGATCTTTGTGGCACACCACACGGGAGGGTAAATGATGGGGAGTTGAAAGCGCCTAAACACACTAGTTGGGTGCAGTTGGAAAGGAAGGAGGTTAAAAGGGCTTTTGCCCTCTGTCTGATACCGATGGTTGAGACACGGTAGATCAAGGTAGCGTGATCGACCGTGTCAAATGCTGCTGATAAATCCAGCAGCACCAGGACAGCAGCACCACTTTGGTCTAGTATCATCCTAATTTCATCTGATGCTTTAATGAGGGCTGTCTCGGTACCGTGGCCCTTCCAAAAGCCAAATTGTGTGTCATCCAGTAAATTATTTTCTTCAATATATTGTGCCAACTGCGAGTTCATGATTCTTTCGAAGTTTTTTGCTGGGAATGGAAGGCTTGTGATAGGCCTATAGTTTTTTGTGTCTGCAGGGTCAAGGTTGTGCTTCTTAAGCAGAGGTTTGATAAGGGCCTTTTTCCATATGGACAGATAGTTGCCTGTACTGAACATTGCATTGCAGATATTTGAAAGGTTGAAGGCTATTAGATCAGGGATCACTTTCAAAACTGTAGGTGGACAAGGGTCAGTGGAAGATCCCGATATAATGAGGGGATTAGGTCTGTGATCTGTTGAGGTGAGACTTGACTAAAGAACAAAGGGGGAGTTTCTTCCTTGTCATAATAAATATAATTATAATAATAGGCACATTTATAAAGCGCATGGTTACACTCGGCCAGTGTGTCCCCGCACTGTGGTGCAACTGCAAGAATTCCACACCCGACATCCTCTCTCACTAGGTATCCCTGGGGAAAAGATATGTTTTCAAATTTTTCCTGAAAAAGCTCTCCCAGGCCTCCATCGGAGGTACTAGGGGAGTTTGTTCCAGTGCTGGGCAGCCAGCAGGAGGAAAGAGCGTCCGCCCATCCTAGCTTTCTTGGTGGCAGGAACGCACACCAAACCCACCCCACATGAGCTCAGTTGGTGTGTAGGGACATAGGGGGTGAGTAGCTCCAACAGAAAGGAGGGGGTATGATGCGATGGCAAACAAACATTGCCTTAAACAGGACACTCTCCCTTATTGGCAGCTAGTGGGGTGCGGCCCGCGTTGCCTTCGCCGAGGCCCTATTCAGGCGCATAAGAACCAGACATGCTGCTGCATTCTGCACCCCCTGGAGTCTGAGCATTCACTTTGTCGTAGCACCCAGATACAGAATGTTGCCATAATCCAGGCGTGATGTCACCAGAGCATGGACCATGGTCTTCCTGGCAGCAATCAGTAGCATATCAAGGGTTTTGCGGAGGACCTTCAGGACTCCAAAACAGAGGCCTGCCACCCGCCCGGTATGGTACTCAAAGGAGAGCCTTGTGTCCAACCACACCCCCAGATTCTTTGCCTGCGTGCAGGGCACAGGTGTAGTCCCCAAGCTCTGTGGCCACCAGGCAGATGACCATACTGACGGAGCTCGCCCCACCACAAGCACCTTGGTCTTATTGACATTCAACTTCAGGCAGTTGTTAGCCATCCATGCGGCCAGTTCTTGCAGGCACGCCACTAAGTTGGAGGCTGCCGTGCCTGGTGCCTATGTGAGGGAGACCACCAGCTGCGTGTTATCGGCATAGGACACGACCCTGATCCCAAACCCATCAGAGATCTCCGCTAGAGGAGCCACGTAGAGATTGAGCAGGGTCTGGGTCAGGGTCGATCCCTGCGGTACCCCTTGTCTTAAATCGATGACTTTCGAGTAATGGGAGTCCTGCCTCACCTGGAAGCTACGCCCAGACAAGAAAGATTTTAACCAGCTCAAGGCACTGTCCGACACACCTCCTTTCTTCAAACACTGCACCAGAGTGTGGTGGGCAACAATGTCGAAGGCGGCACTTAGGTCCAGCAGGATCAAGGCCGCCGTCTAGCCTGCGTCCACATATTGCCTGATGGTCTCAGTGGCAAAGAGCAAGGCAGATTCCGTAGAGTAGCAAGCTCGGAATCCGGACTGAGTGGGATGCAGGAGAGTAGATCTCCCAATATGCGACGTCAGCTGCAGATTTACCACTTTCTCCGCAACCTTGGCAAAATATGGTAGGAGAGAGATGGAGCGAAGATTATCCATTTGGTCTGGGTTTATATGAGGTTTCTTCGGCAGTGGTCGGACCACAGCTTTCTTCCAGCATCCTGGTACTGAACAGGTCCTAAAAGAGGTCTCCACCAAGTGTCTAATATATGGCTTCAGGATATCCAGGCTCCCTCTCAGCACCTTGGGGGGCGCTGGGTCTCTAGGAACGCCCGGTTTTATACTAATCCAGATTTTAATGAACTCTTCTGGGTGGGACATGGAAAAACTCTTCAACCCTTCTCCCTCACAGACATACTCTATCTCCTCCTCAACCTCCTCTCTTACACGGGCGGAGTCAGGGAAGGTGGAGTATATTTTCTCCACTTTGTCAGAGAAAAAATCTGCCACATGGTTGCATAGCTCTTCTGATCCCACAGCCGGAGCAGCTGACGTAGATAAGGAAGATATCTCCTTATAGACCCTAAACAATTCCCGTGTAGAGTTGCCCGCCGATCCAATTCTCTCGATATAGTAACTGATTTTGCTCTTCTAATAAGCTCTTCAGTGCCTCTTTATACTCCCTCCTCCCCTGGTCAGACAAATCTTTCCTCCACCGCCTTTCCAGGTGTTTACAATCTGCTTTCGCCGTTCTTAAGGCGTCTGAGTACCAAGGAGCAGATTTATGTGCTCTACCCGGTAAATTATATGACCAGGGGGCGGTGTTGTCCAGGGCTTCCTTAATCTGCCTAAGTTTATGCATGCCCCGTCAGCGTCTGTGCCACCAGGTAGGCCCCCCAACGAGAGGGCGCTGCTAAACTTTTCCTGTGAGAAGCTCACCGATCTCCGACACATTATGCCCTTTTTTACTTTTTCCTGTGTCTTTGCCCCCGGCAGTCTCATAGCAAAAGGGACCAAGAAATGATCTGTCCATACAACAGGGAAAGAGGGATAAACAACTATATCCTCCCAATTGGCAAAGAGGGGGTCCAGCATATGGCCCCTCAGATGGGTAGGGGAATCTGATATTAGCCAAAGTTGTAGAGTGGCCATTTCCTGACAAAGTTCACCCGCCACCGTACAACCAGCATTATCAAAATGTAAATTAAGATCACCCAGCACTAAAAGTTTGTCATACCATAGTGCCGGTTGAGTAAGGTGGTCAATCAAACTAGATGAAAAACCATTAGAGGGACCAGGAGGTCTATAAATCAAGCCCCCTTTCACAATATAGTTCGGGTCTGCCTTAATTGTAAAGATCCCTGCATCACTATTGGCAATAGCGATAGACTCGAGGGTGCATTGAATATGATGCTTGAAAATGATTGCCACTCTGCCTCCTCTGCCGGAAACACTATCTATTCTGGTGAACGCATAGGCACTAGGTAGTGCCTCAACAGTGTCTGGCGCCGACTCCTCGTCCAGCCAAGTCTTGGAGAGAAACATTACATCTACCTGACCATCTACAAGCTGGTCGAGGACCTCCGGTCTGTGTTTCCTAAGTGACTGGCAATTCAGCAAACAGCAGTTCGAGAGGGGGTTTATCTCGTCCACCTCACTCCCCACACTAAATTTGAAAGAGCAGTGCCTGCAATCCCCGGCCTTCCTGCCTCCCGCCAAGCTGTGTCTGCACAGATCCGCAATCGGGGCACAGAGCAAGCAATTTCAGGGAGCTGTACTGTTGCTTAACTGTGGTACAACCAGGGGTTCTGGCTCCGGGCCCCGTCCGGCCGCGGACGGGCAATGACGGGCTTGCCTTTGGCGGGTCTTCCACGCCCAAGCGGCGCGCCCGCTGCACGCGTCCTCCTCACGGTCGCTGGAGCATCTGATTAATTAGCTACCTGCTCCCACGCAACTAGACCGCTAACTGGTTTGCCGGAAGTGCCTGGCTCGCCCTACCCCGCCCTCCGCGCAATGGTACTGGTTACCGCGTCGGACCGGGGCGGGTAGGATTGAGCCCAGGTCACCGAAGCCACAGGAGGTAAGACTGCCCCCAGCTCTTGCCACCCGCAGTATGCCCAAATTAAAAGGCCAAAGATTAAAAATCAGTTGTACACAATTCGAATGATGTTTAAATATTCAGTCAGCAAGTAGTGTCACCAGCAGTCAAAGGGCCCTGCCAAAGCCCCACTCACTGCACCGCGACCACAACACCACGCACCTTTATGCCTGCCTGCTCCCCCGCAACTAGCCCGCTAACCGGTCTACCGGAAGTGACTGGCTCTCCCTCTACCGCCCTCCGCGCAACGGTACTGGTTGCAGCGTCGGACCGGGGTGGGTAGAAGTGAGGATTGAGCCCAGGTCACCGAAGCCACAGGAGGTAAGACTGCCACAATCGGGTCATCTGCCTTAGGTTGGGCTGTAAGATTGACATAGATTTGGTTGACCTTTGACAGCCCTAATAGCTTGGCCACTACCTGATACAGTTGTTTATTGGAATCTTGAGCAGATTCTATCTGTCTAAGGTAGTACTTACTTTTCTCCAGGATAATGACGTGCCTATACTTTGTTATTGCTTCTTTGTAACAGATTTTTACGTTGTTGTTATGGTCTCTACGCCAGTGTCTCTCAAGATTTCGACATTGTTGTTTTTCAAGTCTGAGAGCCTCTGAGAACCAAGGGGCAGAAGGGGCATGTCTGTTTTTAGAGGCTTCTTTGAGTGGTACTAAAGAGTTGAAGGCATTAGGGAGCCATTCTAAATAGTTAGAGGGGGCAAGTTCAGGGTTGTGTCTATAAATATGGTAACCATCAGGGGTTGCGGTGCAAACATCGAGTCAAGACAATGGGTCTGCCCAAGTTTCTGTTATGAATAGTATGTCAAGATCATGATCCTTTAAGAAGTCGGATATTTCATAGTTATGCTTGGAGACAGGAACGTGCATTTATAAGGGCTAAATTAATATATTCTTGATTTGTGTGTGGAGGTTGCAGCTGGGAGGGAGCTGAAATGGTGTGGATTTCCAATTTAAACGAACAATTGGAACAGCTGAAAGAAGAGTGAGTGTATGTCTAAGTGGGGACAATTGTGTGCATATGTTGGAAAAGGGATGTCGTTCAGTTGTTTGCTTGGGTATTTTAACATCTTACCCGGCAAAGCTGATGAGAGAGAGCCAGGGAGCGTGGCCCTGGGCCCAGTCCAGGCACGGACGGGCGCAGACGGGCTTGCCTATGGCTCACCAGTGGCTCGCCAGCGGTGCTCCCGCTGCACGCGTTAGCTGCGCGCGCGCTCTGGCATCAGTTAAAGTAGAGGTTTTCATGGGAAGACTAACCCGCTAACCGCTACTTGCCCAGAAGTATCCCAGTCCCCAATGCCACCGTCGCAGTACCGCCTTCCAGTCAACAGCACTTGCCGAGTCTGACCGAGGCGTCGGTGAGGCAATCAGAGGACAAGCACCTGCTTCCCTGAGTATCGTGAGTCCCCAGGATCAAGCGCTGGGTGAGTATGAGTATGTGCAAAGTGCAAAATTTCTTTAAAAAAGCATTTAAAACAAATGACCATCCGGTTATTGACAAATGGTAACCAGTAACATAAATGGGCGCTCAACAAAACCAGGAATAGTATATTAATCCAAGTCTCCAGTGGTGCTCCTAGGGGATAAGAGGTCGGTTACCATACAACCCCAACATAATCCACAAATGTAGAAAACAAATGAAACACAAGGCTTCCCCGAGCACTCATATATTAGTATTCAGATGTCCATATAAGATCCTTCTTCACAAAATAATTTCTCAATTGGTACAGTGCAGTCCGTGATTCTTGCAATTAATAATTTATTGTTCCAAATTTCAGTCCAAAGAAAAAGCAGCCAACATGAGTTTTGTCGAGCATAAATCTAGCAAAATGACTTCTTCAGGGCTCTTGGAATGTCTTGTCTTTTGACATATTCCGCTCATACCATCCACTTATCACTTGTCAGGATATAGTCCTTATACACCAAATATTCTCGTTTAGTGATCTCCACCGACGTATTCCTTTGCATTTATTGGAAATAAGTCTTTATTAAAGGGGGGAAGTTGTATGTAGCCTTTGTGGACCTGTGTATGGCTTTTGACTTGGTCCCTTGATGCAAACTTTGGAAGGTGGTGGCAGAGTTGGGAATTCCACAAAATGTATTGGATATTCTTATTTAGCTACATTCAGCAAATAAAGCCCAAGTTAGGTGGGGGGAGGAGGGACAACTAACTGAGCCATTCATGATAAATCCTCAAGCAAGACTGGGACTGACTTTTAGCACCCACTCTGTTCTCGCTATGTATTAATATGGTAGTAGGTTCCCTTGAAAGGGATGGATGTGACGCCCCAAAAGTCAGAGAGAGAGAAGAATGTATTCTTTGCTGATGATATGTTATCAATCTCAAAGTTTCCCTAAGGGCTCCAACAGCTATAAAATGATTTCAAACTTTTCTGTGATGAGCGCGGTTTGGAGCTCAATGACACAAAAACAAAATATATTATATTTTCCAAGGATACTTCAAAGCCGTCGATGAGATGCATGTATGTAGGGGACCGTACTATTAAATTAGTTTTGGTTATTGATTATTTGGGGATTCATTTAATCCCAAATTTATGTTAAGACCAACATATAGAGAAAGTACACCTATCCTTAATCCAGCAGAATGCCCACATAAATAAGATCCATAGAAGTACGGTGCCCAGGAAAGTGGCTCCAGCACTAGAAATATATAATACTAAAGCCCCAGGATAAGTCATATATAGAGTAGAACTGTGAGGTAGTGGCAACATTAATTGTCTGTCTGCCATTGAACGTCGCTTTATACAATCACTTCTAAATTTACCAGCCAGCACTCCCCTGTCTCCTATTTTTCTTGATTTGGCCCAAAGAAAATTTGTTCACAAGCTGGACTACAAGCACCTACTGTTCTGGCAATCCCCTTGTTTTGCGACTTGAGGGAATTATGAAAGAAATTGGGGTTGGAGGATTATTGGTCAAGACCGGAGGAGCTGTGTTTGATTACGAAGATTAGGGTAAAAGATATTTATAGGGAATATATTCAGGCGAAAGGTGTGGAAAATTCTATGGGATCACTTATTCTAGAGTGTATGGATTTCAAACCCTTCCCGCTATTTGCTCTTGCATGGAAACTGTTCCTCCAATTCAGATATAAGACCCTTCCAACCAAATTAGTTTGTAACAAGTGGAGAACAATATATCCTCCGGTGGTAAATGTCTGGCTTGCAAAAGAAGCCTCAAATCCATAGTCCATCTGTTATTCTTTAGCCCGTACTACAAGAACTTGAGGGCCAAGTGAATTATTCCCTTGTGTAGGCTCATTAGACCTGGCCACTATCTAGACATGCTTAGAATCCTTAGTACAGATACTCGTAGAGTAGTGGTCTTTAGACTAGCTAAATTCCTGTTAGCCATATGGATCAGACGCTCAAAGTGCATTGTACAATATATTCTATATTGTAACTTTTTTAATAATATATATTTTATACAGATGATATGTATTTTTATATGGCTTTTATTCTCACATACCATTTTAAGTGTTTTTATAGAATGCTTTACTATTTGGCCTTTCCATAACCATCTTGCTGTCTGTAATTTATGCTTGTATGTATTTGGCTGTGATGTACTTTTTAAGATCTTTGTGATCGAAATAAAGTTATGATGACTTGGTGCTTCAGGGGGCCGAGTGTGGTGGAGCATCTGCGAGGTGTGACTGAGGAGTGAGCATCATGGTGAGTTGGATTTAGGTGCTGAGCTTTGAAAGTTAAGGCTGGCCTCCGGTGAGGCTTGCAGATCTCCGGGCGGGGAGTCAAGCCTGCTGAGATATCTTTGGCTTCCAGTTGTCTGAAGCCCTCTGATTGTTTGCTGCCTAACTGTGCACCCCCACCTTACTGGCTTTCCTCACCAGCTAGCTCTTCAGTATTTCACAGCCGGTTAGCATTACCACATCGACGCTCTTACTGCACACAAGCTCTACTGCTGATCAGACTTGAGCTTTATTGGGAACAGATAGGAAGTAGCCTAAACAGCCTAACCTGCCTAAACCATGAGAAATAGCAGTGACAGTAACAAAAAAGGCACAGTAATTGACATTTTGGTTTCTCTTCCTCACCATAATCACCTAACCTCGTCCAGTGGCATTGAGGCACAGAGGCACAATGGCATGCATGCTGCCCTTAGACTTTCTTAATGTCTTCCATCGCTACTACTTCTGGGGCCATTAGTACCCTATTCAACTGTACTGGCTGTAAGGAACCACACATGAAACTTGCCAGCACACGCTAGAGAAGGTTAAATGGCAGAACCAGACCCCATGGCAACCCATTAATACCACTAATGCCTCCTGAAGGATGACCTATCCTAATTCTTGCTTGAGCTCTAAAAAGACCCTGGAGAGGCCAACTAATTGGATGCAGAAGTTTAAACAAATGCCACACACCCTCCGGTAGATGGATCAGGTGTCGTTCCTTCAATCCAGCTTTTTGTACTGGAAGCCTTGCAGTTCAACAAGCAGATCCTCCCTTACCCGTGCCTTCACTTACCAATTTCCAGCCTACGGTACTTCACATCACACCTATATTTTGAAAGAGAGCTAATCCCAAGAATTTAACTGGTCATCCAGAACTTGTCACTCCGAATTGCTCTTTGCCCAAGAAGAAATTGATGAAGCCCACACATCGGCATAAGGCAATGCCCGAACATTCTACCTCGCAATGAGTGCAGTAACCAAGGATATAGTCTTAACCCAAAGTTGGTAAAAGGGGATACCCAGAACTACTTAGCTGGTATCCGTCCTTCATTTCAGGAAGCAGCTTAAAACCTTCCTCTTCCCCCATACCCTTCTAACCCTGTAAACTTCCAGCCCGTGTTTTTCACCTCTGTTCTATAGCGCCAGGAAACCCATGGTGTCAGTGCGCTTTACAAATTGCAAATAACATAACATAACAGTAGAGCTCAACAGAATACTACAGATATGCACTTTTAACCTTTCTGGTTCATTCTTCGAAAGTGATTCTACCTATGGTAGGTAGGAATTGAATGGGCCATCAGATGCTGGGTTGGATGCTGCATGTCAACACTCTAGTCTAAACCGTACATAAAGTCATAGGCACACGAAATTAACCATAGCTGAACAAGATCAGCTAGCAAGCTCACTGGACAATTTGGATCTTCTAATCAACCTAAGCGATATAAAAAATGCTACAAGGCACTTCCCAATGGCTGTTGGGCATGGAAGAGAGAGTATCAATGACCTAACACATCAGTCCATCCAGCGTTAAAGAGGAGTACACTCACCGGGTTTATCCTGTGCTGTCGGCAAGGAGTGCCATAAGTTCCATTCTTACAAAATAGTTGATACTCTGGAGGCCCAAACTTCTCTCATTGGAGAACAAGACTTCACATTAAACATGTTTCAATTGAACTGACTACGCTGAATAAATCTAGCAACTTTTTAGCAAGTATCAACAAGAAATTCAACGCAATCATGGAAAAACTTCCAACTTGTTAAGAAGCAACAATATTATCAACCTGCTGCAGTTGTTTCCATTGAAAATGTGTTTAAACTCAAATGCTGAGGCCCTTGCAAGATCTCTGACCTTTGCTCAGCTGTATTTGGGCACCATGTAGTCCCCTCAAAAGGATAGCGATACTTCCAGGCCTCTGACTCTATAGGTTGGGGACCCGCACATGCTCCTAACATCAGACTTTCCTTATGATATGCTACACACTAGTCCTCTAGGTGCAATGAAAAATCCCAGCTTCTGACTTCCTGCCATTGGGCGATTACTATGTACCCCTCAGGCCCATTATCTGACTCAACACCGTTTGAAACACGTTAGTAAAAGACGTTAGAAAAGGCCTAAAATAGTGGTTCCCAAACTGGGGTCCGCGGACCCCAAGGGGTCCATGACACATTCCCAGGGGGTCCGCAGACTGCAGTTTTAAAAGCCCTGCAAAGTTCCTTGTATAATGAGCAGTTGTTGGGCAGCAATAAAAGTGTCATGATAACTCCAGTGATTAATGTACATGCTGGAGAGAGATGGGGGTTTGTCCAGTAGCAGCTTTGTCTCATCTAAGTGAAGATACTTAATATGCCTGCTGCAAAGAATGTACCATGCATTTTGTGCATAGCTCAGTGGGTTCCAGCTTTTGCCACTGAGATTATTTTGTTATTCCGCAGTTCACAAGTTCCAATCATAATCTAGCACAGTGAGCTATAAACTGCCGTCAAAGAGTTGCATGCAAACTGCATGGTACAAGTTAGTAAGTTATGCTTTTTCCCGGTCTTTCATTATACGGATGCTGCTAAAAAGATTTGTTTGGGTAGAAAAAAAAATCCTTATTATTAAAGTCAATGCTAACGCCTGTGTTATGTTCTGAATCCTGAGTTTGTGCTTCTCCAGAGCAAGCACTCTTAAAAAACGCCTACCAGTATGGATAACATGTAAATCCTACACCTTGTAGTCCCCTTTGCCTTATGTAACAGTTTCTATTAACTGATCTACACATGTAAGATTAATTGTCTCTGGATGTGTGTGATGTAAAGTGCTCTGAAACCCTACAGTGGTATGGGAGGTGCTATAAAATAAATTAAATACATGTGCTACGGAGAGATGAGAGGCACTGTTGGAGGGTAGTAGTGAGGGAGTCATTGAAGATTGACAAAAGATTGCTGTATACTGGTGCATAGTAAGGTCATTATTTACTATGCTTTAAAAGCTAATACAATTCAAAATATGATGTCAAATGTCTTATAAAATGCACCATTTCCCCTCCAAAAATTCTATGGGAGAGCCCCCCAAAGTCCCCTTTGTAGTGGTCAGGTTCACTCGCAGCACTTGTGCACTGTACAGTGTCTGGTCTGGTCTGACAACATTTGCCAGAGGAAATTTAGGTTTCCAGTCCAGCCTTGGCAGGAGGAGGAGCCTCAGGCAGCGAAATAAAACCAAACAATGAAAAGTTAGACGCTAGATGAAGCACAAACCTTCAAATTAATATTTTTCGATTTTTGCAAATATTTTTTATATAAAAATACTAAATTCTTTAGTAATTCAAGTCTAGTTTTTGTTTGCTGTACACAAGTGTGTTTATTTTTTTCGAATTACAGTTTTAATGTTTGACATTTAAATCATACAAATTGCTTGGGGGTCCCTGGCTTCCAGCAGTGACTCAATGGAGGTCCTTAGGAGTGAAATGTTTGGGAACCACTGGCCAAAAAGATTAAATAAAAACTTAGCAAAAGTAAATGAGGTGTCTTCTAAAGGACCTACTGTTCCTCAGCTGGTACCATAAACGTATCCACATTTCAAACGTAACCCACCAAAACAAATGGAAGCAGTCATACAGGCTAACAGAGGGAGCCAATTCAACCACCTTCTTGAACGAGATCTCGGCTTCCCACGTTATTGACTCCACTGACACTTTTAACTTACAGCCAAGAAGTAGCCAGGAATATTTCACCTGGCCCACAGCTATCTTCAGTTGCTACTTACTTAACCACCAACAATTGCATCTCAAAGCATTAATTATGAAACATACTCTGCAGCAGCCAGGTGGTAAATCATCAATCAGCCCCCACTGATTCAGCTCTGAACCTCAGCCTGTCATAACACTGGCAAAACACAGCCATGATAATAAAGATTTATTGCTGACGAAGATGATACTATTAACCCAGGTGGTAGATAGCTTTTCACTCTTCGTTAACAAATTGTGTAGTGCTTTTCACTCTTAGTTACCAAATTGTGTAGCCACGATCCCAGGGTCAATCAGTTGCTAATCAGTTCTGCCATAACTCCTACTACTGTGACGAGGGCTTCCAACATGTGGTTAACAGATGGCACACCTTCTGCTGCACCTGCATCTGCTCAGATAAATGCTGAGCCAAAGGCCTCATCTTCTGCAAGCTGCTTTGAATCAAAGGAGTCTCCAGGTAACTGCTTAGGCAGCAACAAAGATCAAGTCCACCCTGAATTTGTTAAGAGCCATCTCAGACATTCAGAAAATCAGTGCCTAGATTTTCTGTCCTGCTATCAATCAAGAGGTCTACAGGACATTCTCAAAATGCAGTATATCCTACAGATGATCAGATTCCTTCCTGACTTCAACTCAATAGTCTCTCAGATCTTCTGATAGTGTAGTTTATTCCCGATAAAAGTCCAAGTGTAGAGCTAACCCAAACAACCTAATCCTCTAAACAGAGAGCATCACAAATCTTGGCTAAGAGAGAGACGCAGGTAGAGTGTCAAATCTCTCTTTCTCAAATTGAAAAAGACCCATGTCTGTTCTTTCCAAATTTGTACTCCATCATCCTGTCTCCAGGCACACTCATTATGCAAATGACATCAGCACTAGGGAGCTGGATACATAATAATTCAAAGCTAGATACTGAGATCTTTGTTAATATATTCAGCTATGCTTGTGAAATATTGCCGGGACTACTCATCAACCCAATACTTTTTTTAATGATTTGATTTCCTTCTTGACTTGCCATTACATAATTGTCCTGCTGGAATCTTGGGTAGTGGAATGTTTTATTCTGCATAATTTTACATTCTTCGAGATGGAGGTGTCAAAGTTCTCTTGGGGAACATAATCATAACAACTTTGAGTTACATTCTAGCTGTTATAATTAGGAGCTTTGTAAGGAATCAACTATTAATGATTAATCTTTGCCTACCTCCTTTGTTGATTAACTCTGCAATTCTTATTTCAATCTTCAAGGAACTTGAGTCTTTTATAGAGCCTCATAGTAACTGGCCTTGAATTATGACTGGAGACTTCTCCGCGGACCTGCTAGAGATATTCTAATGATGTTGACATTGATGGCCCCGATGGTCCACCGGAGACCCCATCCCTGGTTTCCCACAACAGTGGTCAAAGACAAACAAAACAAATAAATCAAAACTCCTTAGGACTTTTTTTTAATTAGAAATGGGTTACCTCAGTCTTAATGGCTTATTCTCCAAAGAGCAACTGGCCAATAAAACTTTCATTACTACAAAGCAGAGCCAATCATGGACTTCCCATTAATTTACTACTCAAATGTCTCTATTTACAGACACTATGAGAACATGACAAGAAAGGAAAACAATCATAATCCTCAGTTTATCACCTTGTGCTTCTGACATTCTCGCTTTAAGACCTTTTCTCTCCCAGGAAAATACTTAATGTCAGTTAATAACAAGAAAATGACGTGGTGCTCCAAACTGATAGAGAAATTTGAGTCACTGGAAAGAATCCAAAGCTGATACTCGAACTCGAAAAATGTCATAAGACCCATACATGAGAACAGTAATCCTGCTGGGGAGCATTAAAAAGTCTGTTTTGTACACGTGTCGACCATGACCATCCAGCAAAGGTCCAAGCCCCCAGAAATCTCAGCTTGCATCAATTTGTGTAAATCTTCCCCTGAAGAGGTTTTTAGGGGATTTTTGAGATGCTTTCTTAAGTTTTCGAGAAGTGTAGAGAGCACAAATCCGATCATGTGCCTTAAACAGCTATATAGACCTTTAGTTAAAAGCTTCAAAATAAGTTAATCTGACAAAAGATGGGCAGTGCAACACAAGGGAATCGCTAACAAGAATGCGTTTACCGACCCTCAACCATTGACCATATCCCTATCGATACTTGGAAGAAAAAAAATTGAAGAATCACTTTACAAGCCGTATTTTACCTCCTCTTATATCCCTTTCTTTCTCTCAAAATAATAATGTCCCCACTGAGCACAACATACTATTACTAATAAAGCAATCCCAACCTTCCAGAGCCCCTGGCTCGATGAAATGTCAATGGTGTAAGGAAACACAATCCACAACTATGAAACAGGATGCTCAAGCCCATTTACGACAGTGCCCTATCTACCTGCCAGGTCCCTGCGTCCATGGAAGGGTCAAATTATTCAATCTCGGCACAAAAAGGCACTAAAAGGGACACTACCAAACTTTGCCTGATCGATCTTCTAGATGTGGAAGGAAAACTATTTGCTAAACATCTATTGTCATCTCTAACAGAGTGGGTTAATGAAAGCACCCTTCTGTCAATATTCACACAGGCTTCACCCCAGGCTGCACCACAATAGAGAACATCACGGCTCTGGTGCTTTTAATCACGAAGGAGATATATTATGGAAGATCTTTGTGTATCTCCTTTGTAGACTACTTTTCAGGCTTTAATGAGATAAATAGAAATTGACTATGGTCTAAACTTGAGGACCTTTGTATCGAAATCGCATTGTTACATCTGATCTTGGCGCCTCACCTCGATGCGAGACCAACTTTCAGGTAATGCAGTTTTTCCTCATGTCAAAATCGACTTAAACAAGGCTGTGTCCTTGCTTCATTTCTTTATTCACTATACATCTCAGACATAGGACAGCACATTCATAACCTAATTTTCTTGTCCCAAAACTGGGACATTGTCAGATCAGCGACTTAGGTTGTGCTGATGAGATCGCCATTTGTTCCCAAACCCCATCAGGTCATCCAAGTCAATGGAGCACTCTTAATAATATAATCAGTTAAATGGACTTACAGTCGAAATTACAAAAAACAAACATCTTGTCTTTGGGAAGCAGGAAAGGAAATGGAATATTGGCCTACAGTCAGTTGAAACTGCAGAGGTGTATGAATATTTGGGCTTTTCTTTAGATACCAATGTGTCCACATTGCAGCTTCTGGAAAAATTAAAGTCAAACTCTGCCATAACAACGAAGTCCTGAAACTATTTGGTGAACTGTCCATTAACCCTATAATTAAGGCACTGAGTACTAAACGTGTTCCAGCTTTGACTTATAGCTCTCTAGCACTTAATGGGTAGAACTCAGACAAGCTTGACACAAGTTTTATCCTGAATGTTAGACCATTATTCAATCTTCAAGCGAGGACCCCTCTTTATTTGAACTGCCTTGAGACCTATCTGTTTGTCTCAGAAATTTAAATATTTCAAGCGACTCAGTGAGGGGTTTGATCTTCCAAGCCATAATGCAAAATCATCCATCCTCTAGGCATTTTTCGGAGAAAGATTTTAGTGCCTCACTAAACAAGCATATGCAATGCAATAGGTCTCGCATTAGGAAAGTTTGAGGTATTGGTATTGCAAATGACAAATATTTTATTTATGTGTCTGTATTGAAAGTAGCGAAATTATTAGCTTTGTTATTTACAATGCCAATATTTTTAACTTTTGCAAATGTGACACCTATAGCATTCTAATGCAATATGTTTTGTAGTTACATGACTTTGAAGTATGAATATTATAAATAACAATGGCTTTTATTTTTATTAATAATTAATACTTAAATAAAAGTTATTGTAATGCATACTGGCAATAGCTTAAAGTTTTATCTGTTTGTCTCTGAAATTTTATATATTTCAAGCGACTCAGTGAGGGTTTTGATCTTCCAAGCCATAATGCTAAATCATCCATCCTCTAGGCATTTTTCGGAGAAAGATTTTAGTGCCTCACTAAACAAGCATTTACAATGCAATAGTTCTCGCATTAGGAAAGTTTGAGATATTGGTATTGCAAATGACAAATATTTTATTTATGTGTCTGTATTGAAAGTAGCGAAATTATTAGCTTTGTTATTTACAATGCCAATATTTTTAACTTTTGCAAACGTGACACCTATAGCATTCTAATGCAATATGTTTTGTAGTTACCTGACTTTGAAGTATCAATATTATAAATAACAATGGCTTTTATTTTTATTAATAATTAATACTTAAATAAAAGTTATTGTGATGTATAGTGGCAATAGCTTAAAGTTTTGTAAATAACTTATGGGAAGATTATGTTCAGTGTATTTAACTGTGAGGAAAATCCAAGAACATAGGTGAAATATTACCATTATTTTGTAACATTTCTAATAAAGCTTAAAACATTGAGAGAACATCTTAGAACCAGTTGTTGTTGATTGGTTGCAAAGAGTGATGCTGTGGCGTTCAGTGATGCTGTGACCTTCTGTGTTGCTGAGTGATGCTGTGGTTTTTTATTGGTGTTGGGTGATGCTGTGACCTTTAGTAGTGCTGAGTGAGGCTGTGGCCTTCAGTGTTGTGGAGTGATGCTGTGGCATTAAGTGTTGCTGTTTTGTTGATTGGTGCTGTGGCGTTGAGTGTTGCTGTAGCGTTGAGTGGCGTTGAGTGATGCGGTGGCGTTGAGTGATGCGGTGGTGTTGAGTGGTGCTGTGGTGTTGAGTGGAGCTATGGCGTTGAGTGGTGGTGTGGCGTTGATTGGTGGTGTGGCGTTGAGTGGTGCTGCGGCGTTGAGAGTCTGGGAGGGGGGGAGAACGTGCAGATGAATGAGAGAGAAGCTATGGTGTGTGTGTTGCCGTGCGTGAATGGAAGAGAGACTGGGAGTGTGGGGGGGGGGGGGGAGAGAGAGTCTGTGGGCTGTTTGAGTTTGGTGTGCGTGTTTCCGCGAGTGAAAGGCAGGAAGAGCTCGACCCGAATATATCAGAGCACTTTTCATAAGCACCAGGCAGTTGTATTACAGAGGGACACATTCATTTCTAGGCACAGGGAGATTGCGTGATTTGCCAAGAATCACAGGATGGTGAGTGTCCCTGCCGAGACGTGTTTGCGTGTTTGAGCAGATGAATGAGAGAAAAGCTATGGTGGGTGTGTTGCCGTGCGTGAACGGGAGAGAGTCTGGGAGGGGGGGAGAACATGCAGATGAATGAGAGAGAAGCTATGGTGTGCGTGTTGCCGTGCGTGAATGGAAGAGAGACTGGGAGTGTGGGGAGGTGGGAGAGAGAATCTGTGGACTGTTTGAGTTTGGTGTGCGTGTTTCCGCGAGTGAAAGGCAGAGATTGCGTGATTTGCCAAGAATCACAGGATGGTGAGTGTCCCTGCCGAGACATGTTTGCGTGTTTGACTGCGGAGGAAAAGTGGGAGGGAACACGGCCTGGGGGAAGCTGGCTGGGGAGGGGGAGGAGAAATCCGAGTAAGGCTGTGGAACAGATGGCTGGGCAGAAATGCGAGTCACGGTAAGGGGAGCCTTTGAAGAGCAAGGCAGGGGGATAGAAGCGCGGTCACGAGCACGTGCACTTCTACAAATCCGGATCGTAAAAGTCAGCTTTGTGGATGGGCGGCAATAGGTCTCTCTGCGAGACCTAACAAAAATGTAGAGGCCAGCAGGCCCGATGAAGCTTCCTGTAGCTAGAACGGGCCCTATGTTTTTAGAGGGGACGGGGGCCAGGTGGCCCTCCACCCGAGCCTTATTATCCCCTGTGGATCCAATCCCACAGGTTCGTTTTCCTAATTAAAGGGGGTGGGGCTGGTGGCCCACCTCCTGAGACTTCTTAGGCCATGGGGCCCCGTTCCCCAGGGCCACTACTAAAAATAAAGGGGGGGAATGTGGATGGTGGTCCAGTCTTCCTGGCTGTGAGTGGGTCTGTGGATGGTATTGTAGGGGCTGGTGGTCTAGAGGTCTGTGGATGGCGGTGCAGCAGACCCGGCTGGGAGGGTCTGTGGATGGTGATTGCTGGGAGGTCTGTGGATGGTGATGGCTGGGGCGGTCTGTGGATGGTGATCGCTGGGAGGTCTGTGGATGATGATGGCTGGGAGGGTCTGTGGATGGTGATGGCTGGGGCGGTCTGTGGATGGTGATTGCTGGGAGGTCTGTGAATGGTGATTGCTGGGAGGTCCGTGGATGGTGATTGCTGGGAGGTCTATGGATGTTGATGGCTGGGGCGGTCTGTGGATGGTGATTGCTGGGAGGTCTGTGGATTGTGATGGCTGGGAGGGTCTGTGGATGGTGATGGCTGGGGCGGTCTGTGGATGGTGATTGTTGGGAGGTCTGTGGATGGTGATTGCTGGGAGGTCTGTGGATGGTGATTGCTGGGAGGTCTGTGGATGGTGATGGCTGGGTGGTCTGTGGATGGTGATAGCTGGGAGGGTCTGTGGATGGTGATTGATGGGAGGTCTGTGGATGGTGATGGCTGGGCGGTCTGTGGATGGTGATAGCTGGGAGGGTCAGTGGATGGTGATGGCTGGGTGGTCTGTGGATGGTGATAGCTGGGAGGGTCTGTGGATGGTGATTGATGGAAGGTCTGTGGATGGTGATGGCTGGGCGGTCTGTGGATGCTGATAGCTGGGAGGGTCAGTGGATGGTGATTGCTGGGAGGTCTGTGGATGGTGATGGCTGGGCGGTCTGTGGGTGGTGATGGGTGGGCAGTCTGTGGATGGTGATTGCTGGGAGGTCTGTGGATGGTGATTGCTGGGAGGTTTGTGGATGGTGAATGCTGGGAGGTCTGTGGATGGTGATGGCTGGGAGGGTCTGTGGATGGTGATGGCTGGGGCGGTCTGTGGATGGTGATGGCTGGGAGGGTCTGTGAATGGTGATGGCTGGGGCGGTCTGTGGATGGTGATTGCTGGGAGGGTCTGTGTATGGTGATGGCTAGGGCGGTCTGTGGATGGTGATTGCTGGGAGGTCTGTGGATGGTGATTGCTGGGAGGTCTGTGGATGGTGATGGCTGGGAGGTCTGTGGATGGTGATTGCTGGGAGGTCTGTGGATGGTGATGGCTGGGAGGGTCTGTGGATGGTGATGGCTGGGGCGGTCTGTGGATGGTGATTGTTGGGAGGTCTGTGGATGGTGATGGCTGGGCGGTCTGTGGATGGTGATAGCTGGGAGGGTCTGTGGATGGTGATGGCTGGGCGGTCTGTGGATGGTGATGGCTGGGCGGTCTGTGGATGCTGATACAGGAGCCCCCCGCTGTGGGGTGGTGCAGCTCGTCTGACTCCAGCTGCGTGCACTCTCCCCTGTCCCTGCCCTTGAGTCTGTGCTGCAGCCTCGGCTCCCGTCTGTCTCACCAAGGGGTGTCGCTGTGTGTTCTGGAGGGGTACGGAGCTCATCAGAGCAGTAATTACAGCAGAGCGGGAGGGGGGGTCTGAAGAGAGCGGGGGTCCGGGGAGTTGAAGACGGGTGAGGGAGCCAGGGAAAGAGTGAGTGTACTGTATACACTGAAATAGAGCACACTGCTTCCCCTTGCGGCGCTATACTTCGGAGCAGACGGAGCATGAAACGGGGAGGAACTTTAAAGCAACGGGACCAATGGCTAGTGGCTTGTGCATATGCCCCAGAGAGTCTATGCGCTATCTGTTCGGGGCTGGAGTGACCCCTGCGGCCTCTTCTCTCCTGGGCGAAGCACTCACACTTCCAGCTCTGCCTGGCACTGTCCTTTCACCCCTGTCCAGAGGGAGGAGGCCGCCTCCAGCCTGCACTGATGCTCGCATGGAAGGCGGTAGTGAAGGTTTCTTCCGGTCCCATTAATATTGCACCCTCCTCCCATAGCACGGGCCACTTCAAACTCAATCTTAGACTCAAATAAAAAAAAATCTAATGCTAATTTGCAAACTTGTTGACAATGGTTACCTGCATGCACGGGCGTGCGTGGCGCGCAAGCTCCCAAGAAGTGCACATTTGTAGGCTTGTGTTCCAGCCAGAACGGGTACCCGGGGCCCCTGTCAGCCGTGCACTGCCGCGGCCTCTCCCCTCCCCCATCCACGGCGGGTCCATTAGCGCTAGATGTAATTAACAGGGGGCAGGGGTCACCCCGACCCTTCTGTCTCTGGCCCGCTGTCCAAGGCAGGGGTGCGCGCCCCAGATGTGCCAACGCTGGCGTCACAACGACCGGACACCAAACGCCGCACAACCACACCTGTAGTCAATAGTCAACACCGCATAATGCCCGACACCGCATAACGCCCCTGGTGCAACAAACATCACACACTGCCTCTTGTGCGGGATAACCCACGGCACACACAGTCGCTTGTGCACCTTCGCTTTTCACGCTTAGTTCCTCTTGTACTTCACATAGTTATTTATTTAATATGTATTTATTTATATATTTATTTATTTATGTATGTATGTGAGAGTTTTATGTAGCACTGACTAGATCCTGGGGTATCAGAGCGCTTTCCAAGACAGCATTAAAAGAAGGGTTCGCCGTTGACACAGTAAGTAATACAATAGGGAAAGAAACAGAACAGCGCAACGTCACAGGTATAAATAGATTACATTAACGCCAGAATACTCTGTTATATGATCACCGTGAATTACTATAATACATGGAAAAATATAATCATGCAAAATTGAATTAAGAGAATTGAATAAACAGAAGGTATTACACAAACTAGGTTTAATGTTCGCCTCCGTTTTATGTGTGTTAGTAAATGCCATAAATCTACTATAAATGTACCAAATTAAATACATTATTTCAGGGTGTGTGTGCTGCATGAAGAGCACACATAAAAACACGCAAATCAGAGCAACCTGAAACACAGCGCCGTATTAACGCCGATGGCAATCACAGGCTCGGGCCTATGTAATTAATATACATCCACATACAAATTACATGCATGCACAATGTCACACATACACATACGAACACGTGTATACATGCACACACAAACATATATATTGAGAAACATGCTAGCCACCCACTACTGTATGTTCGATCCTTGCCCCCCCACCAGCTTCACTCCCACTCATGCCCCCCTCCACACACACCCCGCCCAGCATCCGGCAGTGAAAGGGTTACTCCAGGTCGGCTCTGACTGCACATCTGTCAGATTTTAGGCTGGTGACGTGTGAAGAGGAGAGGGGGGTGTGAGGTCCGAAAATCGATGCGCCTCGCGGAGGCTGCAAGAAGCAGCAGAGCGGCGGCAGGAGAGGAGGCCTGGCCTGCGAGAGGCACAGGCAGGAGGCAGGGGTCCGAGGCAGTGGCACAGGCAGCAGGAGAGCCGGAGCAGCAGCGAGGCGGGAGGCTGAAGTGCAGACAGGACAGGCGGATGGAGGAAGAGGCTTGACCGGGGGTGGGCAGCACGGAGGGTTAGGAAAGGAGACGGTGAGAGCGCAAGGGCAAAGGAACAGAGAGTTGCCAGGCACTGCCAGCAAGAAGAGAGGGGGAGAGGGGGGGTCTGGGGAGTTGAGGAGGGGTGAGGGAGCCAGGGAAAGAGGGAAAGAGTGGGGGGGAGTCAGAGAGCTAGATCCGTGCTCAAGTGATTATCTACTGGCCCAGACCGAAGCAGGGAGAGAGAGCACTCAGAAATGCAAAAGAAGCTCTCGGCATTGCAGGGGGCGGGGCAGCCGAACCCGAACCCTTTGAAGTAGCCAGGCTGAAAAAAAGAGCAATTAGGACGGCCTGGGGCCGTGAATAAGTGACGGCGGGCGGGAGAGAGGAACAGATGGCTGTGAAGGGAGAAAGGCTGCTGGCAGGGGGAAGGCTCGTGCATGAGAGCAGGTCACGTGATTGGGATTCATGTGAACTGTTGAAAATCCTCATCGTAAAAGTCAGCTTTGTGGATGGACGGCAAAAGGTCTCTCTACGAGACCTAAAAACAGAAGGGGTGGGGCCGCTAAAGTTATAGTGTGCTGTGGTTGTAAAAAAATACATACAGTAAAAGGAGAAATTTGCAAGGAAAATAAAGGCGTGTGAAGGCAATGAGGAGCAAGCTGCCAAACTGCCTAAGAAAAAAAGCAGTGACTGGAGGGAGGGAGGGAAGGCACTGACAAGCTAATGCATCCACTGACAACAGAGTAGGTGAAAAAGCACGCAAGCATGGGGGCTGCTGACGTCTCCCAGAGGAGCAGCACTCAGAAGGGGCCCATGGAGGACCCCAGGAGAACAGGAGGACGCAGCTGTAACCTGGACAAGCAGCAAAACAATACGAGATACAAAGAAAAAATACTCCCAGATCCAGAGGGGTTGGAAGACGACGAGCACAAACACCCACAAAGGCGAATGGAACCAAGCAGGTCACGTCTCATCGGGGGTATGTTGAAGCGCTATATACACGTAATTTAAACATGTGCATCTATTGGGGAGTAGTGGGTAGACTAAGTAGCACAAAAACAAAAATATAATCTAAAGCAAAAGACAACAGGCTATGCTGAATAGAAAGGCAACATTGTTTGGGCTGCAGCGCTCACAGACATCGACTGAAGGAAAACAAGTAGAACAATGAGTGCGCAAATAAGTGAACCAACAAAGGGAAACTCGCAAGTGGCCAAGAAGTGTATGGGCAACCGAACGGAGAGTCTGTAAGCAAATAATCCAATGGTATGGCTGACTGAAAAACAAAGAAAGGCACGCCCTACATAAGAAAGAAGGACTTAAGGAGAAATCAAGCCACCACGATGCAGACTGTCGAAAGAAGAAACAAGAAAGAGTTCAGTACGCAAAGGCAGAGGGCAGCTTGGGTTACAAGGTGCCTTTGAAGATCAGGCAGCGCTGGGAGGGGGGCTGGGCAACCATGCCAGCATTCGATTCATGAGCAGATGGTCCTGTTTATGACCTGCGGAGCGCGTGAAGTGGTTGCTGGCAAATGGAATCTAAGCGGCCACGGAAGGCTGCTGACAATGAGACAAAACCCTTCACCTCACAATACCCACAGAGAGGGAGATAACGATACGGTAATTTGGTTGATGTAAAGTAAAGTTAAACTATTATGTAAAATCAGTCAAGAAATGGAAAAACGGTGCCCATGTGACTTGGAGCCATCTGCAACACCTCCTGAACACAGCCCCTTAGCCTCCAGCCCTCCGGGATAATGATCATGCATTTTAATTTGGTCCCATTCGTCCCTCGAAAATAAGCGCATCGTCATTTCAAGTATATTACTAATTAAATCACACAAGTACTGATGCAACAGGCAGTCAATAGGCTCTCAGTGAGTCACGCCCTCAAAGGGACCGATGCCGCGGAAGGAAAAGGCAGTAACCGGGGGTAAATAACGCCTAAAAAATTTAGATCTCTGAAAGTACATAGTTTAAGTGCTTACATGTCTTGTGTTTCAGTTAAATTAATGTGGCACAAACAGAGATGGAGACGTTCAGCACGCTATTGCAGCTTCGTTAAAGTACGTGCTTGGGAGCTGAGCAAAAGATTGTTTGTAACTCCGGTGGGATGCTGGTTTGCTTTTTACTGGGCAGAGCTTCGGTTTTTAAGCTGTGGGTGTTAGAAACAAAGAATGTTATTTGCAGAACAGCTAGGGATAGAACATCAGACGGAAGGCAACAAGTTACAAAAACAATAGAAAATAAACAAAACAAGCAGCAATATCGAGAGGTGGTGTGGGCAGGGTGAAGGAGAGCGAGGGATAGAGAGGATGCGGGGCGGGGAGCAGAGCCGGGGAAGTAAATGCGAGGCATGGCCTGTGGCCATGAATAAGTGACGGCGGGGGGCGGGGAGAGACGAACAGATGGCTGTGAAGGGAGAAAGGCTGCTGGCAGGGGGAAGGCTCGTGCATGAGAGCAGGTCACGTGATTGGGATTCTCGTGAACTGTTGAAAATCCTCAAATCCTCATCGTAAAAAGTCAGCTTTGTGGATGGATGGCAAAAGGTCTCTCTACGAGACCTAAAAACCACAACTTACCCATGTTAGAGGTGGTCGGATTCACAGACCTTCTGTAGCTTGTGTTCAGCATGGTGTTCCTTCCTAATCGGATTTGCATGTTTTTAGATATTCCCTACTGTAACTTCTTGCGTTCATTGTGCCCTGTCATGTACTTTTGAGACACTCCCTAAGGAACTGAAAAGGACGTCTCGCATGTGAATCCACGCTTGGCTTACTGATTCTAATGTGACCACGCCCCTTTTCCTAGCGTTCGCTCTTTGTGCTTCGTGGAAGCTAACGGAGCCTTTGTTTCTCGCGTATTCCTGTTCCAGTTGCCGATATTTGATTCTTGGCCATCGTTTTTGGAGAAAACCGTGTACCTTGTCATCTATTTCCTAGCTCGCACCCACCCTCGGCCGAGAGGTGGTGTGTCCTGACCCCTCAATCTTTCTCTTCCGGGTTCCACCCTATTCTGAGTTACAACTCTATCATCTTTACCTAGCATTTCCCTGTGTTCGTGAGTATTGTCATATCGTGTGTATGTTTAGAGAGGTGCTCGTTCCGCTCCGTCTTTAGTTTACGAGCCGGACAGCGTTTCCTCTTGTCTCGAGTGAGTCCGATACCTTGTTGTCTTATTGAGAGCCCTTCCCACTCTGTCTTTATGTTATGAGTTGGGCGGAGTTTCTCATTTGTATTTTATGTACACCCCTTCCGCTCTGTCTTTAGTTTAAGAGACGGACGTCGTTTGTGCCCACCCGTTCCGCTCTGTCTTTAGCTTATGAGCCGGTCGTGGTTTGCTCAACTCCTAATCTAGAACGTTTCCTCCTCGCCCTACTCTGTGGTGCTTTCAGCTGGTAGGAATTCCTCTGGTACTGAGTGTTACCTGCTGTTACTCTGATTGCAGGGTGAGACACGTTCTTGCTGAAACCCTTTTACTGTGTGAGTCCACTGCTGCTGCTGGGGTACATATCTTCCCTGGCGTATTTCCTACTCTGAAGTTTCCTGGTGACACTTCATTCAAGGTCTGACTTTCAATATCGAGGGGTAAGTGGAATTTCATGCTGAACACTTGTATATAATTCTTGTTGTTTCATTTGTAGTTTAGAAGTACTGTGTATTTTTTTGCAGCCTTCTCCCATCTACAACCCTGCAGCTACACCATCCAGCTGGGGGAGAGTTGGTACCCTCCTCGGATTATTCCCCCCACACTTTTTGGGAGCAGTTGACATTGAGTGTGTATATATTCCATTTTTCATCTTCGCTTCTGTGGAACTTGGCCCCCAATTAGGGGAACCCCTGACAACCCCCCCCCCCCCCCCCCCATTGAAACCCTAATAAAATTGCCAAAATATAGATGCAAATCGACCACTAGAAAAGATTTGCAAAAATAATTCCATCTGAGAGATCTAGCTAATATGCCAAGACGCAGATCTGCGGGATATCTTCTGGAATCCTACTTACCATCTAGGAAGTCCTCTATTGATTCAAACTTGGAAGTCGTAACCAAGTATACATTTTTAAGTTGTTGCCTTCTATATATTCTGCTGAAGTAGTTTGAGGGCTCATCAAAAACATTTCATCCCAGTTCTTTCTGTAGGCTATGAAATCAGTTTTGAATAATCACTTGAACACATTTTATGCCTCTGTCCAGGTTTAAATGGCTTGAGAAATAAATATATGTTACCAACCTTTAGGAAGTTATCACTTAGAACGCTCAATGAAGCTACTGGAGCTTTCTTCTCTTTACAGGAAAAAGCACATATTGGGAAACTAACCAAGTTTTAAGATCTTGCATATGTCAGACTCCAACTTTCAGATGATTGCTCTAAGCAGTCATAGTAGTTTCTACCATATTTACAGAATATTTCTTAAATCAACTAGATGATGTTATTGTCCCTTCACATAGCAATTTATATTTAAATGTAGTTCAATGTCTGTTTGTGTGGTTTGATTTATTTATTGAAATGATTGTTAAAACATTTTACACAATAGAAGTATGTACATAATTAACAAGAATGTGTTTGGTTTATCTGCTACCTGCCACATAGATTTCAAAAGTGGTTTATATGCTTTCTCACAGACTGTAGCTCTGTAGGTTTCCCATTTCGTCGCTGGCTGGAACTAAGCAAAGGGCGCATAGGTTGCAAAATTTCATACATTGTCAGGCTGTGTTCAGTTTGAAAGGTGTGAGCATAGGTGCCAGACTGTGGAGCTGATTACATGACAGCAGCATCATGCCAGAATAGCTCGACAGTACTGTACTCCCTCAAACAGTGACAACTCCACTACTAAATATATAGGTCCAGCATTTTATAAGTAGAGATTACGCCAGCTTAATTAAACAACAAAAGGACATTTGATTGTGGAAACAAATCTTGTGTCAAAATAATTAATAATTTTACCAATGGGACTAAAAATACAAGAACACATCTGCAAACTTGTGACATTCAAAAGACTTAAGACATATGATTAAATGAAATCTCAATTTAATGACACTGCAACCACTTCATACCACTTGTCTATGGAAAACAAATCAATTTTGGTCTTATATATTTTTCAATGCAGTGTTGTGATTGGTCTGAGTGCCGTGATTCGGTGCTCAGTGGGGGACAGGGAGCCTGTGCATGTTCCCCACCAGGCTGTGTAATGCAGCCTGGTGGGGAACATGCAAAGTGCGCATGACTATTTGGTTAGGCCAAACAGTCATGGGCACTTTGAGTGTGCTCACCACTCCTCCCTCTGCCCCCTGCTCTGGCCAGTTCCGCTTCTCCCTGAACCTAGGAACAGAAATATAAAATGATAATAAAGGTCCGTTATAGACATTTTATTTTGACTCTGCACTGCTCTTTAAGCAGTGTGGTGACGCTCCTCCGCCTCAGTGGAGGAGCAGCCGCTATCTCTGACACGTTTGTTATGTGCCAAAACACATGTTCTCCACGTACGTTTGAGAGAGCTGTGTGGGTGATATCATTCTATTCTTTTGTTGCAGTGTAAAAGCTGATCATTTTTACATTACATAAAAAACGATTTTGACAATGAAACTCTAATGTGCATTTTTCACACATTTAGAAAAACAACGTTGAAACTGAGAAAAGTTGCCAGCCCCGTAAAAGTGAAATAGGTAAGGAAAGGTCATTTTTTATTATGCATGATTGGTTAAAACCATTGCATACATTAAATAATCTTTAAAATCAAAATCCACTATTGCAAAAATTTGACCAGTTTTTAAAATAATTCACTGTTACAAAAAAATAACCAGTTTTAAAATAATCCACGCTGTATCTAACATAAAACTGTACAAAATGCAATTAATGTTCTAGTCAGGATCAAAATCTGTCTCATATAGATTGTATTATTGAGCAATTCGCCCTCAAATTCCATTGTCAAGAGTTTTTATTCAGTGTGTTAATGTCTTTCTCCATGGAGTTCCCTTGCCACTCTGGTTATTCGAGGAAACAAAACAGCTGCAAGGTGTGACTGCTGGTGTTGTCCTGATGCTATGCTTAAATTATTAAGCTTATCTTTCCTAGGCGGACACCATTAGTTCCGAGGACCATCATGTAGTACTAGTTTGAGGCCAGTAGAGATGTGTTTTTCAGCCTCTGTTCAGTGAGATCAAGGAATTTTGTAAGGCGGCAATTCAGCTGTGGATTAGATTGATGCACAGGATTACCGCCTGCCTTCAGGACCTGATGCCATGCTGGTTGAAGGATGGTTTTATTAACATTTTCCTTATATCTTTTAATTTGTCGCAGATACAAATGATGTGGATGAGATTCTCGACTCCACGTGCATATAGCCTGAATAGCTGGTCTCCTCCTCTACTTTCCCAAGGTGGTAAACATGGATTAATTGAACCAACTCCCAGGCAAAGCTTCACAAATGTTTCTATGAAATAGAAGAATCTAGATACAATGAGTTTGACATGCCTATTAATTGATTACTATATTATTTTAACAATGTTTTTATGAAAGATTATTGATGAAAACGTTTTCTATGATGCAAAATGACTCAAATTATCAATATGAAGTAATATATCTAAGTAACAAATGAGTCTTGCATACAATTGTGCAAATATTAATGATGAAACTTATCATCTCTATTGCCTTAATTATAATACACCATAACAAATGAAAAATGTTTATGACATTTAGCCAGAGGTACTTCTGTATGACAATAATATTTACCATAAATATATCCCCTCATTTAATTTGGCATTAGAATTGCACTCATTGCCCGGTTGCGCTACTTTAGTAGACCTGGCTGTGTGGAAAGTCCTAATGATACTTGCATCATTCCAGCCCATTATGCTGCCTTTGCATAGATTAATGGGGTTTGGCAAAACAGGATGCAAAGGCATTAAATACATCAACGATTTACACAAAAATAATTTTTGTGCCCAAAAGTTGAGTGGCACTGTGAGTTTATTCTGCATTACAATGTGTGCCCACCTGTGATAACACTAATCAATAGCTAATCTGGACCTAAGTTCCTACACATTTAGAACTGGCTTTGGGTTCTCTCAGAGCTTATAATCTCCCCAGCCATTATTACCAGAGCAAAATGTGATGAAAAGCACAACGCTTCAGATGTACAGACTGGAAAACATCAAATGTCATTCCAGAATCAGACCCCTGCCCATCAGTACGAGCCCTCATAAACTAATTCTTGATCAAAGTTCTTCCTACAATCTCCCTTCAGCATTTTACTTCCTCATGCATTGTAAGCACATCAATTTGCTTCTTGCAAAACTTCAATGGAAATTACATTCTTTTCTTTTTTTTTTGTTTACCTCATACGCCGAAGGATATTCTCAGAGTACCAAATCCATACCGTTCACTGCGCAGCAGATGGACCCCACATTACTTGGTTATAAACTCTGAAGATCTTAATGGATGCACTTTCTGCAGATACCCTCGAGGTAAAAAGAACAAGTAGTCAATTCAGTTCATCTATCTTGGGGTAGTTTATTCTACAAAAAGGCATAATCATAGGACAATAGTTACAACTTGTCCACCCAGTTAATGCAGGGAATCCAAAAGTGTATCCTCCTCTTCCACTCTACCCTATCTAGATTCATTGTATATCTAATTGCATTTATCCAATCTAAATAGGAAGGTGCAGTGTCTTTTACGCAGAGTTTGCAGATTTCTCTGCGTGCAAGAATAATCAAATATAGTGACAACTTATTAATATCTCGAGGAAGTGATTCATAATTATTGAAAATACCAAAAAATATATGTGTAACACACACCTGTATATCAAAGTTAAACAAGTTTTTCATACCTTCCGATACTGTGAACCAAAAATTATGCAAAACAGGGCAGGTTAAAAACATGTGAAGATCATCAGCTTTTTCCTGCTTACACTTTGGACAGCAGGGGATCGTATCTTTAGAAAATGTAGCAAGCTTAGCAGGAGACCAGTATACTCTGTGAAGAGAATACAGATGGTTGCGTTTTAAATTGGCGGGAGACACTGTGGTGTGTAGTAAGTCAAAGGATACTTGCCATAACTCCTCCAGCTCTGCATCCGGAACGTGCTCTCCCCATAGGTGGACTGGCAAGGTGAAGTCACCGTCATCTGCTTCCAGGATAGTCCAATAGAAAGTTGCTGTCTTAATCTTCCTACTCTTCCCCTGAAGTAGTTTCTCCAAAACCGTCTTTACTCCAATTTCCGATCCAACCGCCTGGCTCCAACTCTTAATTTGCAAAAATTTAAACTTAGATAGATTGCTCTCAGTCAGGATACAGATCTCGCCCCAGCTTAGCAGCGACCCGTCAGGCATCAGCTGACCCCAGTATTTTATATCAGCGTCCAGCAGGGGTTTGACAAGAGAGATAGGAGCCATAGCTGAGTAATATGAAATATTTAAAGAGTTCCTTACTCTAGCCCAAGTAAAAGCCATATCCCTCAACATCTTCAGTCGGACCTTCTTGAAGAAGCACAGATCTCCAAACTTCAGACACCATTATATCAAACATTATGCCTGTTTCTGTGCTATCTGGTTTATCGAATAGCGTTATCCCTGCCTTGAGTAACAGAGTCCAGACATAGAGTTTCAGGTCTGGGGCACACAGGCCACCTTTACTTTTCTTCCTCCGCAATTTTTTCCATGAGATTCTTATACCCTTCGAGGTCCATACAAAATAATTCCATTTGACTTGTATTTTCCTCAGCTTATCTTCCTTGAAGGCTAGCGGAATATTTTTGAATAAAAATATTAGTTTGGGCAGCAGCATCATCTTCATAATATTTACTCTCCCTATTAAAGTAAGGGGAAGAAGCGACCAGCTCTTTAAAGATTCCGCGATTTCTCTGTCGATTTTAGCGAGGTTTCTATCCGTTAGTCGTTCTATATCCTGCGTGATTTGAATCCCCAGGTATCTTATCTCTTGTTTCAAAATTGGAATCGAGGTTACTAAATTCCAGGCCATGCATTCAGACTTAGACTGATTAATATGATAGCCCGATATTTGGTCAAACTGAGCAGCTGCACTATAAATTTGGGGAATTGCTTGTGATGGGTCCTAAGTGTATATCATCATGTCATCAGCATAAAGAGACACTTTTTTCCCAGTTCTTATATTTGAAAGGTGCAATATAATGATCCTGTCTGTTTTTCTCTGACAACGGCTTGATAAATAAATTAAAAAGCAGAGGCGAGAGGGGGCATCCCTGTCTTGTCCCTCTTTGAATATTTATAGGTGCTGAGGGGCCACCATTGATCAAAACTTTGGCTATGGGATGTTGGTAAAAAGAGGAAACAGCTCTACAAAAATTCCTACCCAAGTTACATCTCTCTGAAACTGTAACCAAATATACCCAATTAACGCGATCAAACACCTTAGTGGCGTCAAGTGTAATAATCGCCATTGGTAGTTTATACAGAGATGCAACATCAATTGCCCCCACTAATGCTGGAGTCAGATCTTGTAGGGTGCGTCCCTTCACGAATCCCTTTTGATCAGAGTGTAATAGTCTACCAGCTACCCCATTTAATCTCTCTGCTAAGATCTTAGCAAGAAACTTATAGTCAAGGTTCAGCAGAGAGATTGGCCTATAAGAATAACACTGCGACGCTGGTTTAAGGGGCTTGAAAATAAGAACTACCGTAGCCTCGTTCCACGAGGAGGGAATTTTTCCTCCTTCCTCAAAGATAGACGAAAAAAGCATCTGGAGTATGGGGGTAATGACTGAAACTAAAATCTTATATAGTTCGGCCGGTAATCCATCCGGGCCTGGGACTTTACCCCTCTTAGCCGACTCAATTACAGCGACCACTTCCTTCAAACTAATGCCTCTATTTAGGTTACTAGATGCCTCATCCTCAATTTCCAATATTGCATATTGTTCGAGCCATGATTGAATTAAGTTATCCTGCGGAGATAAGTCTTCTTTATATACCTGATCGAAATGTTTAAAAAAAAGCTTCCTCAATGTCAGAGACATTTTCTGAGATCACACCTGTAGTACAGATCAAGACTCCTTCGATCATAATCCTGCTTTGTTCTCTTTTTGTTTTCCAAGCTAAAAGCTTCCGGCTGGCTTCCCCATATTCAAAGTGAGCAAGAGAACTGGCCTGCCAGCACTTCCTAAGTCTAGTATCGAGAATCTCTTCTAATTGCAATTTACACGCTAGAAGCCCCCCCCCCCCCGAATATTTACTTCCGAAGATAAATTTGGGGCTAAAAGATCACATTCTAGCTTTGCAATTTTTGTCTCGATCTCAGATATCATTGCCCTGAACTTTTTATACCTTGTAGATTGAATGGCAAAGATCACCCCCCTCAGATACGCTTTATAGGAGTCCCATACAATTTCAAGTGGGGCAGTTCCTAGATTTAGCTCGAAAAACCTTTCCGAATCATCTATCAATTTTTTTTACTATCTCCACCTCAATCAGAATACTTCGATCCATGGTCCATCTTTTATTACTTTGCAGCCCCGAGAGTTTCAAAACTAAAGAGACTGCTGAGTGGTCAGAAAGATGGCCTCCTAAATGATTAACTTCCGTGACCGCACCGCATAGCTCATCTGCAATCAGAAAAAAATCTAATCTAGATTTATGTCCCAGTTTTTTATTGTGGAAACTGAATTCCTTTTTTGTCCCCAATGTTTTCCTCCAAATATCCTTCCAACCCAACTGATGCATGGCATTCATTAGAAGAGATCTTGTTTTAGGATTATATATAGACTTGTCTTTATATGTTTTATCCATTTGAGGATCCAAAACTAGGTTAAAATCTCATGCTAGACTTAAGGGATCGTTAAAATCAAGAAGTTCTTCCAGCAATTCTCTAAGTGGGAGAGGATCATGTAAATTCGGACCATAATATCCAGCAACTGTAAATTTATATGAATGATACTTTATTCTTGCTATGGCCCATCTCCCCTTTTTATCAGCTCTTGACTCTTCCAATATAATAGCTGGGTTTGTTTTGATCAAGATTGCGACCCCTTTTATAGTCACTTGCTGGGAGGTGCATATAACATGCTGAATCAATTTTTTACTTTTGAAGACCTCTCTTAGCTCTTGTTCTGTGGAATGCGTCTCTTGTAGAATAAAAATGTGTTCAGGTGCATCTTTCAAGTACTGAAATATTCTTTCTCTTCTATGCTTTATCCTCAAGCCGTTTAAATTCCATGTTAGGACCTTCATATATAGACCCTGGGCTACCCTAGCCTATGACATATCTTCCTTGATAGATGGTGAAGATTATTAAGTAACCTGATTTGGCGAATCGGACATTTTATTTGTTTTTTTTCCCCATGCTCCCCACCCAGTGCCCATCTCCCACCCTACTCTATACCTCCCCTTACTCAAGCCCCCCCTAGTGCTCCCCTGGAGAACCCCCCTTCTTCTTCTTGGCCCTACTCAGGCCTTGAGGCTCCGTCCCCTAATATCCGGATGGCATATTATACAAAAAAATCATGAAACAATTTTACTATTTACAAGGGACTTAACTTATTATCAAGAGAAACAAGAGAAGTATTACCTCACCTCCCGCTCCTGACCATCTTCTGTTATCAGTTGAAGAAAAGCTTCTGCTTTGTCTACCCTTTTAAAGACTCTCATTTTGTTCTTATACATAACTTTTAAGGATGCGGGAAATTTCATTTGTGCCATTGCACCCAATTGCGTAAGAGGGTCTAATAATTTGCCTAGCTCCCACTGTCTAGATGCCGTGATTGAAGAGACATCTGACCTGATCTGAAAGGTAATCCCTTCTGCTGATAGAGAGCTACTTTTTTGATCCTTGTTAAGAATTTCATCCTTCAAAGTGTAAGTCAAAAAATGGACTAGAATCTTCCTGGGTCTGGTTTTGTTCGGGTTTAACCTAAACGGGTCTCTATGAAGTCTTTGAATGTCTCTAATAAGTTTTTCTTTTGAGGCTTCCACTGCAGTAGCTTGCTTGATAAGCCTGACTACGAATTCAGTAATGTTGCTGCCCTCCGCTCCTTCCGGAACTTTCAAAAAACGGAGGTTATTCCTCCTTTGTGCATTTTCTATGGATTCCAATTTTTCCTGGTATCCCTGTTCATGCTGTCTTAATTCATCGATTTTCTTTGAATGTTAAAGGGCCAAGGTTTTTAAGTCAGCAACTGTAGATTCTAATGCAATAGTTCTGACAATTAACGAATCAAATTTTTTTCTAACTTCTCACAGAACGATTTTATTTCTTGTTGGTTCTTCTGTGAAACCTCAAACCCATTTTTCATCTCATGACTTAATGACTGCAAAGTTGACAGTACCGATCGATCACTAGGGAGTGCTTCCACATCCTTGTCCTCCCTCTCGGTAGACATACTGCTCCTTGAAGATACAACCCCGAGATTTTAGCCTGCTCTTTAGAAACTGAGAGATCCTTTACTCCTCTATATTCTAAGTCATCATTGTCAAGTATTGCACTTTGTGAGCTAAGTACATTTTCACACATCTCTGGACTTTGCATCATTACGATATCAGCTTGATCTTGATCCACCAATAGCTGAAATCTATTAGGGCTAAGAAGACCCTTCGGAAACTCTGGAAAAGTATAAACCGTGGGGGTAGAAACCCCAGCCGAAGGTTTTAATTCCAAAACTGAGGGAATTACCTTAAAATAGTTTTTGAGTGAAGGTGGAGGCTTAGCCCTATATACAACTTCTTGAGATGTCAAATTACTTTTTGGGCCACTCTTCTTTTTATTTGATTTAGGCTCATATTTAGATACTGCAGGGATTTTTACTACTGATACTTTATTTTGGCCACAGACGCCCGAACCATTTTTTATATTTGACAGAGATGGAATGTCTGCCCGTGCAGTCCCTTGTTTCCTTGCTTTGCTTCTAAGCGTATATCTGGAGACTGGATCTGTCCGTAGATCACTCCCACAGATAGGCGAGGAATCCCCCCCTACCGCACTTAATCCACTAAATGGGGAGTATTCAACACTGTTTTGGGCAGCTTCCCTAATGCATTCTGGGGGAGATAGTCCATACTGATTCGCTTGGCCACTGCTTCTTCCTGTATACGATATTCTTGTTACTGCCTTGCGCCCCCTTCTCACCTCACAGACTGCTCTAGCCCACTGCGCTACCCCCCCTTCAGCCCTGTTGACCTTCTGCCTCCTCACCTCCTCCTTCATGCAGTCAGTGAGCTGGTCATTTCTTATGGCGGCTTCCGCCGCACCTAAGCTGAAAGCTCCCTCCAGGTCCTCGGTGCTTGAACCCAAACATACACCGGTGCCGTTGAAAACACTTTCGGCCGCAACACCGCACCACCGCTTAGAGCTGCCTTTGGAGGCGCTGTCCGTCAGCTAAGGTAGCCGCTCTTACCTTCCACCACGAACACCGCCGTCGGGCGCCGCGGTAAATATGAAAATTAAAGTTATTTTTTTGCTTTCACCATGTAAGCGCCCTCCGCGTAAGAACAGCTTTCACCAGCGATTAGCCGTTAGCGAGTCATCCGGATATGTCAGAGCCTCCCGGAGCCTCCCGACTAGCTGCTGCTGCTAGCCGCCATGTTCTCCTGGAAATTACACTCTTGTGTTTTTTCTTTTGCTTGTTGTCCTGCATTGATCTGCGCTCTACTATGTCCCTCATTCAATCAGGCCTGGCCTTTGGTATGGGCCTGCAGGGCAACGGACCCAGGGCACCATACTTCTGAGAGCTGCGTGGAGCTGTAAGCATTAAGGTTGTGCAACAAAACAGCACCCTTCTCATCTTGCGCCAGTCTTGCCCATGTCCCTGTGTGCTCATTTCTCTGTCATTGTTGCCAGTCTAAAGTGGCATTTCATTATCATACCGTAGGCGATGTTTTTCACACCCTATTAACGCCCCCTTCCTTCACTTTCTCGCCCCTGCTGGCACAAACTAACAACACCCTCATCAGAGTGATGCAGCTAAGCTAAGGGCGAGTTAGGTGAGCAGGGGCAGGTTCTTAGTGGTTTGCAGTCTTGGACCATTCACTGCTCAGCGAGGGACTGACTAGTGAACACAAAAGGGCCCCCTACTACCTTGTTCCACTTGCTTGCATCAGCAAGGGCACCAAGTTTCTCTCCGCCCAGGGTGCTATCTTAGCAAGGGCCGGCTCTGTATTCAACTGTCATCTTTCTCCACTCTGTACATCTTTTGCCTCATATAACCTTGTTCATGTATTCTATAGTCACCACTTCTACCACCTTGCTCTTTCTTATACTTATGATCTCTCCACCACACTGCCATTCAGTCTCCCTCGTGCATCTGCCTCACCATCTTTCAACATTAACCTCGGATCACGTTCTCGTTAAAATCCTCCATTGGCTTCTTCCACACAATTAGTTGTCAGTAAGCCCCTTGCCGGCTAACACTTCAGTCCAGATTTACTAACACTTTGAACCAGGTTTTTGTCACAAAAGTGACACAGACCGGTGCAAAGTTTTGCATTGTTATTTACTTTCCAGGGCAAATGTTGTAACTTGTTTGCACAGGAAAGTATCCCTAAAGTAATGAAAAGCAGCGCTAAGAGCTACTTTGCACTGCTTTGCATCAAAGAGACGCCCTGATGTCCATAGCGCATAGCTATTCTGATGCAACCATCCATGGATTTCTACTGACATTGATAGACAGAGATGTGTGTCAAAAACTTCGCCTCTTCTATGCAAGAATAATGTTGGAAAAACATTTTCTTTGCATGTGTGCTGTACTGTACAGCACACATGTTAAAATGTGAAAAGGCATATGGCTAAGCATGGATCTTTGTACTAGAAGCGCACCCTTCCAGTAAAAAAGAAAACTATCCTGGATATCATGGAAACATCCTTGCACTCTGGTACAAGGGGGCATTTGTGTGGCACCAGGCAGCCAAAAGTATGCCAATGCGGGGGGGGGGGGGGGAGGGGGGGGGGGGTGGAGGGGCGGTTGGGGGGTGGGAACAGAACCAGCACCACATCTTAGTATGCAAGGCACTGTTCGGATTGGAGGAATTGCAATTTAGATTAATGAGTTCTCAAACAGTGAATCCGCCAAACTCCCTTTTCCCCAACACCATTTTTGAGATGTTTTTTCAAAACATTAAGGCCTTAGTGAGGAATGTCGTGTTTAGCAAAAAATGCATAGATGCTCTTAGACAAGGGGTGCTTTGCTGTGGGTGACCCAGTACTTTAAATGGGCAGGCACGTGGTACCTGCATTTCTTTCATTTGAAAGGGATAGTACATGCACTTCTCAGCACCCTTGCAATACATTTCAAGTTTAATTTATTTTTATAGTAATTAAAACTGTTGCAATATAAAAGAAATTCAATTAAAATGAGAACTGAAAATATAAAAACTCCTTACTTCACATTTCTTGTATTTATAAGTCCTTTCTAAAAACGTGCCCTACTTATTTGTTTTATTTATTTTTATTTGAAGAGTTTTATATATCGCTGGCTAGACCGGGAGCTATCAGAGCGCTTTACATGAGGAAAAGTGAGTTACAAGTTACATGAGGACAAGTGTGATGCAAGTTACATCAGTTACAGGGTTACACAGTACAGCGACATATATTCAATTCAATTTGACTTTATTCGGTTAAAAAGTTAATAACCATAAAAGTACATAAAAACAATTCATAATACTACATCATCATTATTATTAAAAGAAACAGTTAAACAGCGACATATAAAAGACATTGTTACGCATTCGGAGGGAGGGGGAGGAAGAGAGACACAGCAGAGAGACATGGAGAACAGTCCCCAATGTCCAGCTGGGTAGGTGACAGCTGAGGGGTGAACCTAAGCCGATCTCCTCTATAGCTGCCTATGCACCTCCACCGGGCATAAGCCATATTGCTCGGTCCCGGGAGAAGGTAGGGGTAGACAAGGGGTGCATCACCAAGTCCAGTAAGATGAGAGAGGGGTTGTTGGCTCCATTGGAAGTGGTGAAGGGCGCTGGTCGTTCTGGTGGCAACAGGCATCATTGGGACAGTCGCAACCGCAACATTGAGGAACCAGGGAAACTGACTCAAGGCGCCCAAAGGCATAGCTATATGTTAATGTTAATGTTACCGGATTTCTAAAGCGCATAGCTGCCTGTGAGCGTCCCAGCGCTGAACCATTACAGATGGAATGAAGAGGGGGGGAAGCTCACGGGAACAGCCATGTCTTCAGAGATTTTCGAAATGCCAGCAGGTTGGGTTGTGTACGAAGGTCAGAGGGAAGGGAATTCCACAATTTGGACGCGTTGTACGAAAAACAACGACCTCCTGATCGTGCTCTATTGATCTTGGGTACTCGGGTGAGGTGGGCATTAGAAGATCGGAGGGGTCTGGAGGTGGTATAAGGAGTGACCAGATCTTTAAGTATAGGGGGGGCTTTTCCATTAAGAATTTTGTGCGTAAGCAGAGCGCCTTGAACTGCACTCTTTCTATGATGGGTAGCCAGTGCAGCTCTCGGATAGCTGGTTTGGCCGAGCAGCGGGTCTTAGTATTGGTCAAGATCCTGGCGGCGGCATTTTGTACTACCTGTAATTTAGTTGTAACTTTCTGTAGTACGCCCAGGTACAGTGCGTTGCCGTAATCCAACCTTGACAAAATAAGGCCTTGGATCAAAAGTTTCCTTGATTGGAGAGGGAGCAGTGGTAGGATTTTTCGGATTGAGCGCAATGGGGAGGCAGTAGATAAATCTGGGCATAAGGACAGTCACAACCGCAAAATGGAGGAACCAGGGAAACGGACTACATGCTCCATAGGCAAAGCTTTATGGGGTAGGCAGCAAATAGGTCTGGGAGTAGGTAAGGTTGAAAGTCACCGATCTGTCCCAGGAAATCCAAGATGGAGGAGACCACACGGTCACTCAAGGAAGCAGTTCTAGGAAGAGAAGGCAGCTGCAGAGTCAGGGGGACAAGCAACTCAGCACAAAAAGAAAGCCAGCTTGGTGATGTAGGCAACGGCATTGCTTCTCAGAACAAGTCAAGTTGTCTCTTTTCCCATGTGGTCTTCGGGGGCCCCAGAGTCTTCCCACCGCCTCACAAGGCAACTCCCTGGGATCTTTGTGTCGAGATTCACCTGGGGCGCATCCAGCCGCCATCCTAGGGTCATGCGTCACACGTGGGGACCTCTCATCACACTCAACGTACTCCCACTTATCGTAAAGCAACAAAGTTTGTATTCACGTTTTTCCAGCTAAAATTATTTTCGGCTAAATATGCTGACAACTCCTTATAACTAATACCAAAAAAGAGCTGGCTCTAATCAGTAAGGCTGAGCACTTAGAACAACATAACAAGGAGATATGCCTAAACTGATATGACAATTCCAAAACATTAATTGGCTTCCAGGGAAGAAAAACTAATTTCAACCACAGTTTGCTACTTAATAGCTATTTATTCCATCTTAGTGAAAAAATGCAATACATGAATTATTTCCAAAAAAGTTACAAACATATAGTAGAAGTGAATTGGACACAGCACAATAAAATTACATTACACACACTTACACTAGTCAAACATGTCACAGTCACTCAGCTCGCATACATGCATTCATACAAAACTCAACACAATCTTGAATGGCAAATGTACCAGTGTGAAAAGTAAAAGGAAAGGAACGGAACTGCTCTCTTAGTCAAACTGAAATTACAAAGAAATTTTTCTAAAAAATAGTACACTGCACTGGTTTAGTAACAATGACAATCGTCAAGGGACATTTCATCAACAATGTGTACTCAAAATTGAACTCAAATGTGGTATAACTCAACACTTGAATTTACAAGAGCAGACCATTAGACAGAGGCCTACGCGTTTCGAATCCCTAAAGGTTACAATGGGATTCTCCTCAGGGCCAAGGAATTTCTGAAAAACAGAAGACAAGATCTAAATGTCAACTTGTTCCCAACAATTAAGAGAACTAGTGAGCGAACACCACCACGATCACACACAGCTTACCCTCTTCAAATATAGGACAAAACTAATGTAGCGTGGCAGACTCCTGCAGAGATAGAACAGAAAAAATGGAAAAGAATAATTTAGTGTTCCTATACTAATGCTTGGTAACAAGTGTTATAGAGTATGGGGGGGATTAAAATTACCTATCAATGTCAGCAATGGGTCCACGGCGGAGCAATGTATTTTGTAGAATGTGGGGAGCCTGCAAAACAAAAATGTGTTGAGGCTCTACACCAGGGGTCTCCAAACCGGTCCTGGAGGGCCGGATCCATGCCAGATTTTTTAAAATTACTACATGTATCTCAATGGGGATATCCCAAAAATCTGTCATGGATCCGGCCCTCCAGGACCGGTTTGGAGACTCCTGCTCTACACTATCAATGACCCTTGTGTCTAACGCTCAATTGTGCGAAAGTAAGATTGGTGCCTTACCGGTGTCTCTGTAAGTCGGCCTTCTAATGGGGAGAGTGTTGCCCGAAGTTCAACAGCCAGCTTTTATTCATGCTAAAAAGATGAAAATTGAGGTGGTTTTAATTAAAAAGACCCAAACGGGGAACTCTTGGGTGAGACTGAAGGCAACCGTATGGCTTACCGCGGAGTTAGAACGCAGTCTCTTTTAATGCGCGGTAAGTGGGTCCGAGGGCACTGGATGTACGGCCAAACAAAGACTTGATCGGTTCTGAGAGGTCCCCGTTTGGGTCTTTACTTTCGCACAATTGAGCGTTAGACACAAGGGTCATTGATAGTGTAGAGCCTCAATACATTTTTGTTTTGCAGGTTCCCCATATTCTACAAAATACATTGCTCCGCCGTGGACCCATTGCTGACATTGATAGGTAATTTTAATCCCCCCCATACTCTATAACACTTGTTACCAAGCATTAGTATAGGAACACTAAATTATTATTTTCCATTTTTTCTATTCTATCTCTGTAGGAGTCTGCCACACTACATTAGTTTTGTCCTATATTTGAAGAGGGTAAGCTGTGTGTGATTGTGGTGGTGTTCGCTCACTAGTTCTCTTAATTGTTGGGAACAAGTTGACATTTAGATCTTGTCTTCTGTTTTTCAGAAATTCCTTGGCCCTGAGGAGAATCCCATTGTGACCTATAGGGATTCGAAACGCGTAGGCCTCTGTCTAATGGTCTGCTCTTGTAAATTCAAGTGTTGAGTTATACCACATTTGAGTTCAATTTTGAGTACACATTGTTGATGAAATGTCCCTTGACAATTGTCATTGTTACTAAACCAGCTGAGTGGACTATTTTTTAGAAAAATGTCTTTGTAATTTCAGTTTGACTAAGAGAGCAGTTCCGTTCCTTTTCTTTTACTTTTCACACTGGTACATTTGCCATTCCAGATTGTGTTGAGTTTTGTATGAATGCATGTATGCGAGCTGAGTGACTGTGACATGTTTGACTAGTGTAAGTGTGTGTGTAATGTAATTTTACTGTGCTGTGTCCAATTCACTTCTACTATATGTTTGTAACTTTTTTGGAAATAATTCATGTATTGCATTTTTTCACTAAGATGGAATAAATAGCTATTAAGTAGCAAACTCTGATTGAAATTAGTTTTTCTTCCCTGGAAGCCATTTAATGTTTTGGAATTGTCATATCAGTTTAGGCATATCTCCTTGTTATGTTGACAACTCCTTATAGCATAACCTCAACGTCTTTACTATCCAGCCAGTCAGTTGTAATTCACTAGAGGGACAGTACTTATTCCAGTCCTTACTTCTTTTTCCTGGTTATGCCCTACTTTAGTTGGGAGCAGTTTGACTCCAGAGAACAAGGTGCAGTTGTACCAGTGACCACGATGAATACAGAGGAGCTCTTCACACCTCTTCGCTGGCTTGCTTATCTGTCATACAACTAGGTTCTTTTATAGCTGCATATCTGACATTTTCTGTTCACATATCTTCAGATACTTTACTAGACGACAATTCAATTGTGGGCCGTTAGATGCAAAGCATGCCAGTGCTGCTTGCCTCCTGGTACGAACACTCATAGGTTAAATTGTCGTTCCAGAAGTTGCTTCCATTCTTTTGAAAGTTCTTTACATGAGCATAGTATATGCAGCAGATCTTCTGATGCTAATCCGCATAAGCAGCACGTAGAGACCGCTTTCTCCTTTAAACATGGTGGTCAATGCTGTGTACAGGGTAACAGACCGAGTCTATATTTCATAAAGCTGATTTTTATGTTTTTGCATAACCCAGGTTGAAGTAGTTTTGTGCTGTCGGCTTTGTATAGGTGTTCAAAGTCATCATCCATGGGACCTTTTTGATAGAGAAGCATTATCCTCCAGCCATGAAAGATGTTTCACTATCTTCCAAACCAGTTTTTTAAAGGTGGGGGCAGTTGTAGGTGTTTCGCAAAGCTGGTTTAGCCCCATGTCGTGTAAACTACTCTTAAGATACTCTGCAGCGGGTGTTGCAGTATGTAGTTGTATCTCCTTCCATAACTGTTCATTTAGAGTTCCCTGAGGGGCTTTCTGCACTTTGTGACAGGTGATGATGTAAGCCCCTTGTCTTGCAAACGATTGTTTCTGTATGCCAAACTCGAGTCTGATTTGTGCAGGCGATGTGCATTTAGGTAACTCGAAAATTAACCTGTATGCAGTTTTTACTGTGGCGTCGAGTATTTTGGCATCTCTTCCTTTCTGTGCCTTGCTGCCGTAGGTGATTGTTGGCAGTAGCTTTGCGCGGGTCACCTGTACCAAAGGAAATATCGATGGTCCGTTTAGTTTGGTATTTAATGTTTTTAAGGAAGTAGCCAGCGCAAGGCCTTTGTGCCTGATGCTGTTCTTCTGTGCCAAGAAACGTCCACCTTTATACAGCTTCACACCCAGATATTTATATTCTATTGTGTCCTCAATTCTAGTCTCTCCCCAGAATCAAGCTGTTGGTCGTCTCCTTTTTTTGCCAACCATCATAGTTCTTGTTTTATTCAGATTTATCAATAAATCATTTGCTTTAGAAAAGTCATGTGTAGTATTTAAAAGATGTTGTAGGCCTACTTTTGTTTGTCTAATCAGGACTATGTCGTCCACGTATAGGAGACAGGGCAGCAATATGTCTCCTATTTTTGAGGCATGTGAGTTGCAGCTATTTAACTGCGGGACTAGGTCAGCTATAAACAGGTTAAAAAGTGTAGGTGCTAGTACCCATCCTTGTTTCAGCCCTTTTCTAGTTGGAATATGCCTTGACAGGAGGGACCCGTTACCCAGCTTTATCTGTACCCATGTGTCAGTATGAAGATTTATCAGCAAGTTTAGTAGGGGCTGTGACAGCCCCCAGCTTTGCAGTTTGGACCATAGTCTGTTGCTATTTACGTGGTCAAAGGCGGCCTTGTAATCGATGAATCATAGATGAAGGGGTTTCCTTGCAGATTCCGCCTTATCTATAAGCATTGCCATGCTTAGTATATTTGTAGTTGTCCCAACTATTTTCGCAAATCCGGTCTGTTGTAATAGAATTCTGAACTTCTCTTTGGCCCATGCCTGGAGTTCCTCTAGCAAAATTCCAGCAAAGAATTTTGCCTCATTGTCTACTAGTGCCTCCAATCGATAGTTTTTTGGTTTTGACTTTTCTCCAGGTTTATAAATTGGTGAGATAATTGATCCTCTCCAAGAGCAAAGCAGGGTTTTCAGCATTATTATTTCTCCGAAAATTGGTTCCAGTGCTTCTGCTTAAAAATTTGACTCTTGTTTATAGAGTACCGGTGGTATTCTGTTTGGGCCAGGGGTGTCTTCTCTCCTTCCCTTTCCTATTTGATGTTTGATGATGTTAATATGGTTTATTTGCTGGTCTCCTGTTGCAATACATTTAATGGAAGAGTACCAGCACTTTTCAGTAAAAAAAAGGTACTCTTGAGAGTGAGTACCTGCACTTCTATATTACACTGTGGCCTCTTTTCAACTAACAAGCTTTAGCAATAGAAAATCAAGCATTGAGAAAATCAGCAGGCATGGGTATATTATGATAAATCATGAACAAACCGGCTTATGGAAATCATCTTCAATGAGATGGTATATAAAATCCAGATCTATTGTCTTTGTCAAAGCTTGAAAGTGGTTATGTAATGGTGGTGGTGATATTGATAATGGTTGTTGTATTAGTGGAAGCATTGGTACTGGTATTGCTGGTGATGGTGGTGGTGCTGTTGGTATTGGTATTTTGGTGGTGGCTGTATTCAGGGCTTTAACCCCTTCCATGCTGATGACGAACCCCAGCCGTCATGCACTACGGTGCTCGTGTGCTGATGACGGCTGGGGTTCGTCACGGCCCGCCCCTGTTCGTGCTGTGTACAGCACACCAGGGGAATCGCGGCCGCATGGAAAGGGTTAAGTGGAATTAAAAAATTGGAGGGTCTCTCAAGGGGTCGTGGCAGATGTCATTAAGGGTGTGGCTTAAAAACCCATAAGCTAAAAAATCTGTGCTTAGCATAGTGTGCCGGTGACTGCTATTGTGCTGCTTCTGTCATTCCAACTAAATATATAATACAGCAAGTAACATTACACATACAACAAGCCAGGAGTATTGGCTTTGTCAATGGTTGTTGACTTCATTTGATAAATATGTACCAACTACAGCTTCGTTGAATGTAACATTTAAAATGCTTCAGTTCTGACATGATGAGACTGTGAAAGAACCATAACTAGACTGTGAAAGGGATATAATGAGTCTCATTTAAGTTACATCAAAGGCAGGAAAGAGTGGCACTGCTGCAGAGTGAAGATTTATTTTTCACCCTGAGGGGGAGGGCAAAAATGGAGTGGCCAATAGGGACCCGTCTCGGCGCCTGCTTTTAAGAACTGTTGGTGCTGAGCCCCGGCAGGACCCGGCCCACTTAAAACTCTGGTGGTATTGTAATATTGCAATAGGTGGTGGTATAGTGTTGGTGGTAGTATTTGTGGCATTAGTGGTGATGGAGTGTGGTGTTTGATGGTAGTAATAGTGGTTGTGCTGGTGTGTGTGGTGGTACGTATTGGTGGGAGTTGTGGTGTCGGAGTACTGGTTGTGGTGGTAGCCTGATTTTGCGGTATTGGTGGTCTTGTTGTATTGGTGTTTATGGTTTTGGTGGGGTGTGGTAATGGTGGTATGGAATTGGTGGGAGTTGTGGTGGTAGCTTGATTTTGCGGTATTAGTGGTCTTGATGTATTGGTGTTTATGGTTTTGCTGGGGTGTGGTAATGGTGGTATGGAATTGGTGGTACATGTGGAGGTGGTGTGGCACTAGCAGCGGTATTATTGGTGGAGTTTGTGGCATTGGTGATGGTGGTATTGGTTGTATTTGTTAATTGTGGTATTGTTAGGGTGATATTGATGGCATTTGGATATTGGTAAGGGTAGTATTGCTGATGGTTGTAGTACTTGTGGTAGTGAAAGTGGTGGCAGAGATATTGGTTATGGTGGTGATAATGGTTTAGTTGTGGTTGAGATGGTACTGCTGTTGGTAGTTGTGGTGGTGGCGGCATTATAGAAGGGAAATATTGGTGGTGCAATATTGGTGTGTTGGAATTTGTAGTATTGGCGGTGTGCTGAATTGGTGATTTTGTGATAATTTGTGGTGCAATACTAGGGGTGGTTGGTATTGATGGTATTGTTAGTATTGTGCTGGTGGCAGTATTGGTGCTGGTGGTGATATTGATGGCACTGGTGGTGGTATTGACAGTGGTATTAGTGTTGATTAGTATTGGTGGTATGGTGATGGTACTGGTCACTGTTGTAGTACTGGTTGCATTATTAGTGGTGCTGTTGCTAATGATGGTAAAGGGATGGTGGTATTGGTGGTGTTTAGGTATTGGTGATGATATTAGTGTTGTTAGATGGGTTGGTGGGAGTTGATGGTAGTATTGATAGTGGCTGCTGGTATTGATGATGGTAGTGGTACTGCATGTATAAGATAAAGAAATGAATTTCACAAAGTGTGATGGTTGAATGCTTTTTTTTAAAATGTAACTTAGGGTTACATGAATAGTAATGTAAGGACATGGAATGAGGGGGCATATTATCAAGAACAGGCGATAAAATGATCGCTGCTTTATCGGCAGGAAACTGCCGCTAAAGCGGCGATAATGGGCTTGATAATATGCCCTTGTGAATTCCCATAGCAGCCCAGGTTCTGGTGTTAACCTGGGCTGCTATGTGATTTTACAAGGGCATATTATCAAGCCCATTATCGCCACTTTAGCGGCAGTTTCCTGCCGATAAAGCGGCGATAACTTTATCGCCTGCTCTTGATAATATACCCTGAGATTCCAAACAGCCAATTGCATGTGGTGACAGAGAAATACTCCTCTGGGTGGAGCCAAGGCCCCCTCGAAGTATACTCTAAGAGGTACGTGACAGCTGCTGCATGAATTTCTATTAAAACTCCACAGGTGGACGGAAGAGGCTGTGCTCAGAACGCATCTCTTTTTAAACGCTCGAGTCCGTTATGCTTTGCCTACGATGTGTTTCCCACAGCGTGCTGGCTGTCTCGGCAGCTCACCCGTCAGGAAGGAGCACTCACAAGCCGTCACCGTCTCCATGTGAGTTGCGGGTGGCTCCATCTTGTGCACGTCAGGCTAGCAGTGCATAGTTTTTTTATGTTTTGTATAGTATAGCAAGTTGTGTGGGAGCCTAAAGGAGAGATTGCACCCTCAGAGATGTTCGGGTCTAATTGTTAGGACAGGTTTAAGAGTTAAGACACTGTTTTAGTTACCTGAAGTTTGATACGCAAGTAAGTTGAGGTTTCAAAACAAAATCACCTGTCAGCATTTGAATGCAGTTTACATTCTTTTAAAACGCTGCCAAATCGTGTCCTCTACCCATTTTCTTCTTCACATGCTTGTTTTTGGCGACCAAGTCGCAGCAACCTCGGGTGTGGGGAAGGGGCTGGGTTTACCAACCAGCAAGAGTTGCCACTTATTTGACGAAAAAAGAACACTGCGACTTACTTACGCAGAATACACAAATTGTGTAACAAAAACCAGGAACCAACAACAAAGGTATGCCCACATTATATCTTTCCTGCAGACTGTCACTTTGTACATGTTGTGTTGCGAATAACAATAATAACGGCAAAGCCCAGTTGCGTGTTGATATAGCGCGGTGTACTGCATTTCAAATTGTTTCTAACTAAATTGCGTTATGGTTTCCGTGTGAAGGTCACTGAGGGTCATATTATGAAGGAACGGCGTTAAAATTATCGCCGCTTAAAACGGCGATAATGGGCTTGAAAATATCCCGTAGAGAATTCAAATAGAAGCCCATGTTAACACCAGAACATGGGCTTCTATTGGAATTCTCAAGGGCATATTATCAAGCCCATTATCGCCGCTTTAGCGGCAGTTTCCTGCTGTGAAAGCGGCCATAATTGTAACGCCGTTCCTTGATAATATGCCCCTCAGTTTCCAGATCTTGCAATGGCTGAGCTGAACACCAGGTCAGCAGCAAACACTTTACCCCCTGAGCTACAGACCGGCAAAATGGAAGTGGCTTTCCGGTGAATGAAGTCATAGTAAGATGTGCTTTCCAACTAGACGTCAGCAAACAGACATTGGAGAACCCTTATTGTTGGCCACTGCTGGCGAAGTAAGATTGGGTAAAAGGATAGTCTTATGAGTTTTCACTGGATGGCCTCTCTAAACACTTTCACGCATATTCACAAGTGAGGTAGCGAGTAGCATCAGAGACACCGAATCCTTCGCACCCCTAGGGTCGCTGAAGCGTTATAGAACAATAATAACAATTCAAAAATGTAATAGCTATACAAAAATAAAACCAGAAGCAATAACAATAATAACGATAATAAAAACAAAAGCAACCAATGAAAACAACCACTAATAAAACAACTAACAGCAAACACAAAACAAATCCTATACTCTATTATCAGTATTATTTATTGTTACTATGATTGCTTGTGTTGCCCTTGTTGGCTTAATTGCAATTATTATGTCTTGTTCTTCGTGTTGGTATCGTCATAGTGAAAAATACTAATAAAAATACCACAAGTATTAATACAAAATAGTCTTAGCCGTATTACTATTAGTAATAACAACAGGTAGCAGTTATTGTTTTGATTAATAATCGTGATAATAAACTTTATTTTATATGATTTACGTTGATAACAATAACAGTCATTATTATTGTTTGTGGTCTTTTCATTAATGTTATTTTTGTTGTTGTTCTTATGGTTATTATTGTTATTGTTGTTATGATTAAGATTATTATTTCAGCAGTTTTATGATGAATACTCCTGAAAATAGGTGTGTAAATAAACGCTAAGGTTTGTCTCTCTTTTGCTGTCGGGGTGAAAGAGTAGGAGCCAGTGGGGGTGGGGGTGGGGGGGGGGGGGAGGGGGGTCCGTGACGCCCCCGCTGCCGCTGCCTGGTGACTGCGCACTCTCTGCCCGCGCGCTGCTGACTGTTGTGAAGCGCGCGCACAGACGCAGCGACCTGGCTGGGGGTCTGGAGCACCGGCACAGATGTGCACACCTGGCTGTGTTTTACACTGTTGTGTTGTACGTGTATGGGCTGTAAGTACTATAAGGTCTCGAATTGCTAAAACAATACAGTAAAGTGTGACTGATAATATTGTTTATTTTTGTTTTTAGGAAACGAGAAACACCCCCTTCCCTTTTACTCTTCCCACCTTCCCCTTCCTCTCTTCCTTCCCTCTCTCCTTTGATCCATCGTTTCCTCCCTCCTTCCATTGAGGCTTCCTTTCTTTCATCTGTCCTCCCTAATCACCGCCTTCCTTCCTCCTCTCCTTCGCTTCCTCCTTCCCTCTCCCCATCTTCATTCTTCGCTTTCCGCCGTCTTAATGTTCTTCCTTCCTTCCCCTTCCTTCCTCATTTCTTCTCTCCCTTCCCTTGCTATTATAATCGTATTTTCCTTCCTTTCCTCTCCCCTCATTCCTTCCTTTCCTTCCGTCCCCCTTCTTTGCTTCCATAAAGCGGGAACAAGTTTTCATTGGGCGTCATGGCGCTGTACAACAGTTTAAGTGGAAAACATACAAAGACGCACAACAACTAACAGCACCAACAACCTACAGACCCGCAGAGCATTTAAAATGTCTCAAATAAGGCATGCAACACAACACTAGATAAACACAGGATGCGGAATCAGACGGAATGAAAGGTTGCCTGCATATTTCGGATGGTAACATTCAGGCCTGCAGCTCCTGTGACACCGCCACCGCCCCTGCCGTTTTATAGTTTTTGTGTGCTTATGTTAAACAATCGACACTGCAAGTTAGGGATAATGTTAATATTCCGCAAAAGCGCGTGCAAATATGCTGTAAATGGAGCGGGGGACTTTTTTCAGTTTTCTGACTCCAAATACAGTGTGGAACATCGGTTCGAGTTGTAGGATATTTATAACGGATATTGGATAAAACCGAAATCCTGGTATAATTTCAGCAGCAGCGCCAAGGCCTTCAGTTCACCATTAAAGCAGCAGGTAAAGCACCCCAGATTTGGCATTGCATGGTTCCTCGAAAAGGCGCCCAGAATCGCCTCCTACTCTATTTTCCTCGGCACTTGAACATTTAAGAATACAAAAGAAAAAAAAAGTACAATGGAAAAAAAAAGTTGTAAAATTGCCCAGACTGTCTCATTTTACAAACTCTAATAGTGTAGCAGGTTTAACTGTTTTCATTACTTACTAACCGATATTTCTTTTCTCCAGCAAACTAGCCCGCCTTGCCGTTGTTTCTGTATAGGTTTTCGCTGTAGGATTTAACACATTAACTGTTAAAACGATTCAAGTGATGAACGTTTGCAGAGATATGACAGTCACAAGTTCGTAATCCTTGCTAAGCACACTCGGCCGTCCATCCTTTCGAGGTAGGTAAATAGAGCAACCGTGACACCTGTTATTTGCAGCCGTTGGAAACTGTATACGCATGTGTAAAGCGCTATATGAAAAAAAAATATTATTTTTGTTTGCGGGGTGGCAGCAAAAGGACGGCGGTGGGGAATGGGTGTTGGGGGTGGTGGTGGTTGGGGGGGAGGGGGGGGGGGAGTAGCAGCGTTCTGCTGACATCACATGATTTGATACAGTCTTCGCTTGATTAAGTGACCAGAAAGAGGAGCATCAATCAGTGTGCAGTGCCAGTGCCTGCGAAGCCAGGGTACAGAGCTCCAGGCGCTTTTGCCTGAATTTGGGATTCACATGGTGCTTTCTAAAGGTCTATCTGTTCTGTTTGAGCTATGAATTCACCAACTGTAAGATGCAATGGGTAAATAGATTGATGCGGTAAATTAAATGTCAATATTGAACTTGGGAAGGTGATTATTCAAGGCGAGCATGAATAAGTAATTAATATTATTACTAATAATTCAGGCTGTATATGCACCAGTGAATATTATATTTATCATACACATGATGCCTACTATCAAGTATCCGACAGAGAATCGCTTCTGCTCCTTTCAATGAAAGTGGAATTGTTGTGGCTCTTACAAAAATCCTGCCTACTCATTTTCTTTTCGCCTGTTTAATAGTATGCCAATAAAAGTATCAGCCTACTTTTTCTTTGGTTTGTGTTGAAGTTGCAACAATCGAATGTAGTTTCACGCTGTTATTTTTATTACTCTCGCCATAATAAAACACTTTGATGTTTCTGTTAGTAAATATTTTACAATAAAAAAGATTTATTTTCCCTATTTTACACTATTGTTACAATAAAAGCAATAGTTTACTTAGTACTGGGGATGTGATAAACATATTTCGACAAGGTGTTATTACACTGTTTTTTAAATGATTTTTTATTAAAGTAATTAACAAAACGTGTTTTTACACTTTTTGCATTCTTTTTGAAATTGATATTATATTAAAAGTATCATAACACCTTATTATTTAATAATTATTATAGCAATTGCCGTGTTTTTATGCGTATATATTGCTTTTTCTCACCCTGAAGGCACTTTCTTTACACTGTTGCTCCATCACATTATACGGGGAAATTACACATTAGGTAATTTTTTGTGCTCAGTGTTACCTAGAACCTTGACAGCTCTATACCAGTTACTTTACTTTATTCATAGCACAAACAATCTCCACCGAATGCAAATATTACAATAACCCTCTTGGCACAAGTTTGGATAAGCAGCTACCTGCTAAAAACCATTTGGGAATTAGTAGTATTTTATTAACTTTATTAACAGCGCCACGTAACCAGAAAACACCAGTAGTAAGCACCATATATAAAATAAGCCCCTTGCGCCGCCGGTGCGTCCCTTTTAATATCGGAAAAATGACGCACCGGCGGCGCAAGGGACTTGTAAATAAGCCCCATAATTTTCACTGGTATTGTAAACTTGGGTAATATCCAAGCGGGAGATTTTTTGCGCTATAAAATCATGCATTTTATTTATCGCCTGGTAAATTTTAGGATGAATAATGTTTTCAACAAGTTAATATGAACAGTTTGTGAGCCGCCTCTGCAACAGGGCGAGTTTAGCTGAATGCACACGGGAGGGGCCGGAGCAGATAGTATCACATTCTAACTGACACAAAAAAGAATGCCTGTTTTTAACACAGCTCCAAAATGGAATTTCCTTTCACCGAAAACGGTTAATTAGGAGCCGAGCCACCAAGTTAATGTCTGCGCGGCCCCTGACTGCTGCTCTCTGCCCACTGACCCTGTCCCGAGTGCTCGCAGCGTGGGCGCGGAAAGTTACAGGCCTTCATCCACAGCCCATGACATAATCTCTTTAATTGGTGTCAGGGGGCCGCCTGCTGAAAGGAGCACGGGAAACACCTATGGGCTGTAATTTCACTCAGCCCCATTCAGGGCAGAAATGGAACAAAACGCGAACAAAGGCCCCCCAAACTCATTACAAGACCCGGCTTGTCAACACAAAGGCCTCACGTTTCAGCCGGGCACAGCGACGGATCTACTCCTGCCTGGGACCATTAACCCTCTCCACAGACCGGCAGAACACTGCGCGCCCCACAGAAAGTTAAGAAGTTGACATTCGCGGGAGCATGAATCAACATTTTCACATCTTTAAAACAAGTTTCAATTCACAATTTCCCTTCCACGGATTTTCATTTGCTTGCGAAATAGGGGGGTGCCATTTTGTATCTGGAGCGGACTGTTGTACGAATCTTAATTAATATAAACAGTTCAGCCTCTGCCCATTAAATTGATTTCCTAAGCAGGTTCATTTATAGCATTCTTCTGGTTTAGCTACAGATGCACACAGACTCCGCGCTTGTATGCTCTTCATGGATTCTCTTTTTTTGACATCTGTTGCATGGCACACTGTGAACATTTAATTACTTTGACTGTATGTCCTATGATGCTATTGGATTAGCAAAAAACACCCTCTACTAGGGTCAGACTGGGACAAAAAAGAGGCCCAGACACCAAAATAAAATGGCCTCATTAGCGAAACAGATAGCTAAAAATATGACCCATGTTGACTAATCAGGCCAGTTTTGAATTTGTAAAGACACGCTCAAGGCCAGCCTTTAGCATGGGCGAGGTGGGACCAGGTCCAGGGCACCAATATTCTGAGGGGCGCAAGTAAGATAATGCCAACAGCAACGCCTTTCGCATCTTGCTCCAGCCTTGTCCGTGTCCCTCCGTGCTCCTTTCTGTCTGATTTGGTAGTTTAAAGTGGTTTTAATCCATCAACATCATGCAGTGGGCAAAGTTTTTCACACCCCTTCCCCGGTGCATTGTCTTCTTTTCACTTCTCACCCCTGCTGACACACACCAACAAAACCAGCATCTGTGTTTGGAAGTTAACCTATCAGTTATTTAGGTTCGCTGGGGGAGGCCTGAGGATGTTTGTATTCAGGGGCCTGTCATTGCTCAGCCAGGGACTCACCAGTGAACTCAAAAGTTATCCCCTGGTGCCTCATTTGATGTGCTAGCATCAGCAAGGGCGCCAAACTTCTCTCCACCCAGGGCGTAAGGCCAACTCTGGACATGCGACATGGTTATTTTGCAAGGGATGGCAAACAGCATGCATATGTTTACTACAGGCAACTATGTGTCGATAACAGAAAAATCAACAACAAAAATATCCGCTTGCCATAAAACAGGCCCACAAACTGCTAAAAACAGGCCAACACACTGATCTGTCAGACCAGCTTATCAGACATTGAATGAGTTCCCTATAGGTCAGTCCGACCCTGACCTCTACTTAATTGAATTGAGAAAGCGTAAAGTTACCAAAGGTGTAATTTCAATAGATTCTAATCAGCTATAGGAGCAGGAAATTAAGTAGACTATACAGACGAGTCTTAAAAAGTTTTGTAAAGGAGAGGTGATCAGCAAAAAGACAGGAATGCATTAACCTGGTGTTGGATTGCGATAAGAGAAAGAACGATCAACAGTGCACATGACTTTAAGTGGGTCGGATCCCTCACCCACTAGTAATTAAAAGCAGACACTGAAATGGCTCCCTATCTGGCCCTAAACAGATGTCCTTAAATTTATCACTGATCTCTTTCTGAACAATGAACGTATAAAGCGTTATGGTGATCCAGTTTAGCAGTTAACTTTGTGTTTATATTTCAAATATTTGACGTAATCTTCCATTCCCTTAAATTGTTTGCTATTTTACAGCTGTATTTTTTTCCTTGTTGCAAATTTATGTTGTACAGTGCACGATTTGAACTAAGTCAGCATTTTTTTTGTAAACAAGCTTTATTGGGGTTTACAGACTTTTCCAGAGACCATCAAGGCATCACATTTATCATGCATTCGGATATGAAGTTACTGGACTCTGATATGTACAGCTCCGTAGTGAAAGAACATGGAGGAGACTCCGGTCCTTGCTGTCCTCACAAGATCTCCTTCCTCCAGAAGCTATACAATGGGTAGGGTTCCTTTGGGGTCAGTCCTTGGATCATTCTAGACATCGACATATCCAACTTCAAACTCCCCCTGTCAACTACCCCCCCTCCTGTCCCTGCCCCCAGGCATGTCACTTATATACATATTGCTCTTTTGTGATAAGCTTCTGGTACAGGCTGTGCTTTGCAATTGACATCAAACCCCTGAACCAGGGATCAGGAACCGAGCTGTTAAGTAACCAGTATTCACAACGCTCACTGGGGTTGCAGTAGTTATGTTTTTTAGAAAGAAAAAGTTTTCTTTCTTGAGTCCCCTCACTCACCAGGGTTTCCCCACGGTGACATGCTTCATCATTGGGGCCATCCCAGTCCTCTATGGACTGAGGTGTGCTACGAATTGCGAACTACGTAGCAGCACTTAAGTGATGGACTATGTGTAGTGCAATCAGTGTGGTGAAGTGGAGTGGAGTTATTTTAAGTGGGTTAAAACGACCTACCTATAATAATAATAATGAGTTTATAAAGCGCATGGTTACGCCACACCAGAATGTCCCCGCACTACAGTGAGAGAGATAGGCAGTGCCTCAACCATGTCCACCTCAGCCCACCTAATCAGCATGAGAACAAATGGGTTTTAAGAGCCTTCCTAAACTTTAATTCAGAATTTTCCATCCGGAGGTTCAGAGGGAGCTTGTTCCAACTCTGAGCGGCCAGAAGTCTAAAAGACCTACCTCCCATTCTGGCCTTCTTTACCTTCGGCACTAGCAACAGGCCGGTCCCACTCGATCTCAGGGACCTCGCAGGCACATAGCTGGTAACAAGATCCTTCAGATAGGAAGGGCCAGTGTCCTGGGTGATGCGATGGCATATGCACAGCGCCTTGAACATCACTCTCTTCCTTACTGGTAGCCAGTGTAGGGTGTCTAATGCTCTTTTGGAGGTCGCCCTCCTAGGCTGCATCAGTACCAACCGTGCGGCGGCATTCTGCACCACCTGCAATCTTCCCAAGCATTTAGCTGTGGCGCCAAGATATAGTATGTTACCATAATCTAGGCGAGATGTAATGAGGGCATGCACCAACGTCTTCCTAGCCTCTGTAGGAAGGAGATCCATCATTTTCCGCAAGCTTTTAAGGACACCAAAACATGTCCTCACCAGCCATACGCCAAGATTTTTCACCTGGGTGCATGGTATAGGAGTGGGGCCCAGGCTTGGAGGCCACCAAGCCAACGTCCAGCCTGACGGAGAACCCTCTACCACAAGCACCTCGGTCCTATTGCCATTAAGTTTCAGGCAGTTCTTGGCCATCCAGGAGGCAAGCTCCTGCATGCATGCCCTGAAATTGGAGGCTGCCACATCTGGTGCACGTGATAGGGAGATCACCTGCTGGGTATCGTCGGCGTATGAAACGACCCTGATTACAAAACCTTCCGCTATCTTCACCAGAGGTGATACGTATAGATTAAAGAGGGTAGGACTCAGGGCCGTGCCCTGTGGCACACCCTGTTCCAATTTGATGTCCTTGGAGTAGTGCGCACCCTGTCTGACCTGGAAGCTGCATTCTGCCAGAAAGAATTGCAACCATTTTAGGGCCGGGCTTGAGACACCGCCCTTATTCAGACACTGCAGCAAGGTGTAATGGGCCACAGTGTCAAAGGCAGCACTCAGGTCCAGCAGAATCAGGGCCATAGTGTGCCCCGCATCTGCCCCCTGTCTAATGGCCTCCGTGGCAAGGAGTAATGCAGACTCCGTAGAGTGTGACGCCCGGAAGCACGATTGGGACGGGTGCAGAAGGCTCGATTCCTCAACATGAGTCATAAGCTGTTGGTTTGCAACCTTCTCTGCCACTTTAGCCAGATAAGTCAGGAGCGAAATGGGTCGCAGATTTTCCAGTTTGTCCGGGCTGATGTTTGGCTTCTTCTGGAGTGGGAGAACAATGGCTGTTTTCCAACTTGCTGGCACTGTATGTGAACTAAACGAGACCTCCAGCACATGCCTTATGTAAGGCTCAAGAATAGACAAACTCTCGCTCAGCACCTTGGGTGAGGCAGGGTCTCTGGGTGAGCCAGATTTGATGCTTAGACAGATTTTACTGAGCAGCTCAGGTGAGGGAATGGTGAAGTTATCCAGTCTACGTGCCACCCCAGACCCTCCTATCTGTTCCACAAATTCCATACCCCTCCTTGCGGTCCCAGGGAAGGAGGAATACATTTTCTCCACTTTCTCTAAGAAATAAATTGCAATCCGATTGCATGACTCATCCGAGCCCGCTATCGGCGCAGCGTTAGCTGCAAGGGAGGAAATCTCCTTGTAGATTTTAAAAAGTTCTTTTTACCTACTGGGCTACAATAATTTATTCTTGCTCCTAGGAGGTAAAATTAAAAATGGGGTAGAATACTGGGGGTCCTAGTTACAATGAGTTAGTTGTACCTAGTAATTCGAGTCAACATGTTTCGAGCATTCCCCAAGCTCTGCGTCAGGACTACACAGGGACCAGCCTGTGTTCGCCACTTCTAGTTGTGCTCAAGTGAGGTTAAAAATTAGTCAAATGCTGCAATAATAAGGCATGCATTAGTACCTACGTAAAATGATAGTCACGTGGTATATAAATGGGGACCTAGCTTTGCCCCATGGTCGCGGAGAGTTGATGCCCAACCTTCCGCATTACATGAAATAAATATGGCAATTCCAGGCTATCAAATGCCTTCGCTATATCCACTGTGAAGACCGCCGCCTCCTCTTTCCTATAAGTGTCTGCCTGTAGTATCTGAATGAGGCGTTGGACATTAAGGGCTGTGTTTCTGGTGGGTATAAACCCGGATTGATCCCTGTGGATGAGGGCTGTCATGTGTGGAAGCGGGCGAGTGGCCAGTATACGACTCAGGATTTTGTAGTCCAGGTTGAGCATGGAGAGTAGGCGGTATGCCGCTCTATCCCAAGATGGTTTCCCTGTTTAAGCAGGGGTATAATATTCACCTCCCTGGTCAAGGCAGGTAGGTGTCCCTCTTGCCTCGTGCCATTGTACAGCTGTACCAGTCTAGGGGCTAGCAAGTCAATGTAAGCCAGATAGAATTCAATGGGTAGGCCATCTGTTCCCAGTGTTTTGTTGCGTGCCATGTGCTTAATAGCTCCCCATTACTTCTCCCATTCCCACATCTTGACCCAGAATAGTCGCAAGATCTTCGTCCAAGACGGATAGTTCCACGTCCCCTATGAACACGTCTATGTTCTCTGCTGTTGGTGCCAATCTACTATTGTATAATTCAGTGTAGTAATCTAGGAACAAGTCGTTGATACCCTGCTGGTCATACGTCTCTACCCCATTCTGTTCTCTGATCTCCAATATGACCGAACCCCTCCTGGCAGGATTGGCCAGCCAAGCCAACAGAGCTCCAGACTTATCCCTCTCCGTGGGGGCTCAGGTGATATATTTTTTATAATTGAAGCAACAGAGGCACTCCACTTCCACCGCTACTCTAACTTCCAAGAGTTTCCCCTGCTTATCAGAATTCTCAGGTCTTTTCTGCTCTAGCTCTCTTAGGTGCTGGTCCGCCCTCTATATGTCTTGCAGTACGGTCTTCCGTGGCGCTGCGAGGCCTCCGGGTAGTTATGCGCTATACAAGTACAATTTTTCATTTCATTTCATTTCATTTCGTGTTCCCACCATCCCCGATATACAGCGCCCTCTAATGACCGAGTTAAACCCGCCCCACTCCACCAGGGAGCTCAATGCTGTATTAGCATTGTCTTGGAAGTATTGTTCAACGGAGACTTCAATCTCTGCATGAAATACCTGGCCTCTAGTGCCTCGGGTCTCAAATGCCATGTGGGTATTTTGCGCCTTGGCTGAGACCACTGCAAGCTTAACAACTCTGGGTTGTGGTCAGAGATCATCCGGGTGAGGTATTCGCTACTGCGCACCCCTTCATGTACGTCAGAGGAGCACAATATGGCATCTAGACGCACTTGGAGTTTGTGTAACGCTGCGAAGAAGGAGTATTCCCAGACATCCAGGTGCTGGACTCTCCATGAGTCCACCGATCCCCACCTCTGTTGCCAGTTCCGCCTTGACTCTGCTATTTTATATGTGGGGGCATTAGGGAGTGGACGATGAGAGCGATCTAGTGCAACATCAGTAATGGAATTAAAGTCTCCTCCTAACAGAACATAATCTGTAAGAATAGAGGCCAATTTCCCAGAGAGATGTGAAAAGAAGGTTGGTTGATCTGAGTTAGGAGCATAAATACTTCCCAGACTTATGTCCCTGCATCCAGTTTCCCGGAAACCACCACAAATCTGCCCTCTGGGTCTATACATTGTTTGTTGCATTGAAAGGGTACCCCCGCCCTCACCCAGATCAGTAGCCCAGTGCAAATGCTGAGTAATTGGTATAGAATGCTTGGCCACTTAATCTACGCTAAAGAGGTGCCCCTTCAGCTGCCATAATGTGGGTCTCCTGGAGCAGCACTATCTGGACCCCCCTATGGATTACTGAAGCATGAATTGTATGATGCCGTACCATTGAGTGCACCCCGTACATTCCATGTAATACATTTTAGATCTAGTGAGGGTCCCATTGCATGTGGTACACCTTTTTTTAAAACTTTTTTTTAAATTAGCTTTGTTTATTGACTTTGTGCAAGCATAAAACATAGCGTCTACATGTTCCCCCCCCCCAAAGTAACACACAATGCGCATCAACTCAAGTCCACAGTTAGCAAAGTTCCGACACACTTGTGACACAGCCTTGGAGCCAACAACCCAGATCGGTGCAGGCGGCGTGTGATATCATAACAATAGAAGGACTATACTGAAAACATAGAGTCGTACTGACCATGGCGTTCCCCTCCCACCTCCCCCATGTGACCCACCCTCCCACCTCCCTCAATACCTCAGGCTTGCCATTAGAGGAGACTTTACTGATCCACAGGGGACCCAGCTGGGGGGATAGACACAATAATCACACTCATACTTTTAAGACCAATTATCTAGTGAAGAGGCGTGGAGGAGACTTCCTCGGCGTTATGCGCTGTCGGAGATGTTGCGCGTAGTCGCACAGAGCCATCAGAAGGGACAGGAGATCTCGCTAAGTCCCCACTGATCTACCCAGGGGCACGTGTGGCAGCAGCACCGCCGATGTAGCTCAGGTATAGGCCCCAGAAATTCTTTGGGCGGCACGATGGAGGGAGAAGCTTGCTATAGTTCTCAGACTGCGTGCAGCAATATAGCATGTCACGAGCCCAGCGTTTGGTGGTAGGCACCGGGCCTCTCATCCAGCAAAGCGCCACCACTCGTCTAGCTATTAACATTCCCATATCTACCAGTCTTCGGACTGCGGCCGGCAATTTTCTAGAGTAACCTAACAGCACTAGCGCTGGGTCGAGAGCCAGTTCGGCCTCCACAATCCTGCTAATCTCAGCAAAGATAGAAACCCAGAAGGCCTGCACACCCGAACACTGCCATGCTATGTGGTAGAAATCCGCCGGTGACATGCGGCACCTGTCACACTCTGCAGAGCCGCGGAGTCCGTATCTGTGTAGACGTTCCGGGGTGTAGTAGACTCTATTGAGATATTTAAAGTGGATCAGCCTGTGTTTCCCATTTAAAGAAATGGGTTTAGTGCTCACTCAACAATAATGCCACAAGTCGTCATCTATGGCGACCTTCAAATCTTTTTGCCATGAAGATGGGCTGGGGTGAACCACTGTTCCCTTTGCGACATCGCAATTTTGTATAAGTTAGCCAATAATCTCCGGGGTGACTCAGTTTTAACATTGTACGAAAGTTCAGGGACTTTGGGTGGCTTCGCCATGTCGTCCCCCAATAATTCCTGATTCCTGATCCCAGGTTTTGACATTCTCGTCCTGGAATAGGTCTCCCGCCTGGTTGATGCCAATCTAATGTAGGGCCTGCACCACGCCTCTCTCCGTAATGGGAGATAGCCACTGCGCCCATTCTACCGGCATAACAGGTGAATAAAGCAGCCCCCCACCCGAAGTCGCAACAGGCTATGCCACGCGTGATTAGTGGCTGTTATGGAGTCCAAAATCCCAGTCCTGTGGTCCATTGGGCTAAATACATTCGCCGGAAGCGAACGGGGGGCTGCAAATACTCTTTCCATACAGACTTGAGGGATGCATCCATCCCCGTGGACCCAAGTGTGCAGATGCGCCGCCTGGGCTACCCTATAATAAAGCTCCATAGCAGGGGCGCCAAGGCCACCCATAGCATATGGTAATGTGAGGGTAGTCCACTTTACTCGTGGTTGCTTACCCGCCCATGCCAGTTTGATCATAAGTTGCGTCAGTCTCTGGAAGAAGACTTTAGGCAGGACCATTGAGATTGTGGCGAACAGGAGCAGGAATCGAGGCAGCACCACCATTTTCATGGTCAAAATGTGGCCGAGGAGAGAAAGCGGGAGTCTGCACCAGGCGTGTATGTCATCCTCGCGTTTACTAAAGGCAACGCCATAGTTTTATTGGAACAAAGTCTCAGAGTCTGTGTGGAATCGGACTCCCAAGTATCGAATTGAATCAGCAGTCCACTGTAGAGGGTACTCCATGTCGAATTCCCTGGTATCTCGGGTGAGGGGAAAGGCCAAGGACTATGTCCAATTTACTTTTAGGCCCGAGAGGGCACCAAAGCGCACTACCTCTCGTAGCATAGATGAGAGATTGTGTTCCGGATCGCGTACGTATAGCAAAGTATCATCAGCGTACTTTGAGACTACGATTCTATACATGGGGAAGCCTATGCCCTTATTGCTGTGGTACTCTCTCAGTGCACAGGCTAGTGGTTCTGCCACCAGTGCATATAGCAGGGGAGAGAGTGGGCACCCCTGACGTGTCCCACTAGAAATTGAGAAGGAGTCTGTGACTAGGTTACCAAGGCGTACTCTGGCTCGGGGCGGATAGTATAGAGCACCTATCATCTGGAGAAATGGTTGGCCCAGCCCCATGTGGCGCAACACCAGGTGCATAAAAGACCACTCCACAGAGTCAACGGCCTTCTCCATGTCTAGGAATACAGCTATTGCCTTGTGATCCTGCTGCACATGTTGCATGGTGCCCAGAACCATGCGTATGTTATATGCAAGGTTCCTGCTTGGGATAAAGCCAGCATGCTCCGGAGCAACCAGCAATGGCGCCAGGAGAGCTACTCGATTGGCCAGGATTTTGGCGAACAGTTTGGCATCAACATTTAGCAGGGAGAGAGGCCTGTAGGAGCTGAAGTCATTGCGTGCCTTTCCTGGTTTCAGAATGGTTACTAGGAGGGCCTCCCTCATGGATTACGGCATTTTGCCCTCCACGCAGATATCATTGAACAATGTCGAGAGGTGCGAAAGCAGCTGGTCTCGAAACGTTTTGTAGAAGCCCACCGTGAGGCCATCTGCCCCTGGGGCACTGCATGAGCGCATACCGGCTAATGACTCAATGATTTTGTCTTTCTCAATAGGGAGCATAAGGAACTCCCTGTGTGTATTGGTGAGCATGGGGAGGTCTATATGTTCCAAATATTCAAAAATTTCATCATCTAAGTCGTCACTCTTGGAAGAGCATAAATCTGAATAGAAGGCACTAAATAGGTGGGCAATTTCTAGTTCATCCGTAAGGGTAGCGCCTTCCTTCGTTCTCATCTCCGTCACCTGGTGTCTCCCTCTCTTTCCTTTCATCACTCTAGCTAACACCAAGCCCGGTCTCCACTCCTCACCATACACCCTAGCTGTCGCATATTGGCCCATATGTTTAACTTCCCTGTCAGCCTCCTCGTGGTATTCTGACAGGAGGGCCTTTATCTCGTCTGCAATGTCTGTGTTGAACTGGCTTGGCTGTCGCTGCTCCAGCTGCCCCTGCCGTCGTTCCAAATCAGTCAGCCGTTGTCAAATGGCACGGAGGACCCCGGAGTGTTTGGTCATTACTATGCCGTGTATGTAGATCTTGAAGGCCTCCCATACAACTTGGAAGTCATCCACCGAGCCAATATTGGCTTAGAAGAAGACATCAATAGCTTCCGCGATCCCGCCGCGGAATAGAAGATCCAGAAGGGAATACGGTGGGAAGCGCCATGTAAACGGTGGGATGGTTCTCCTAGGGGCTTCAAACACTAAAAGGACCGGAGAATGGTCCGATAAGGTGCGTGGCAGTATCCTACAGTCTTGAACCTGGCCCATCATAGAAGAGGAAATCAGCCAATAATCTATTCTGGTATGAATGTCATAATAAGCTGAATAATGCGTGTACCCCCCTTCTCTGCATGTCTCGATCTCCACACGTCCTCCAAGTCATGGCCAGTGTGCATGCTGTGTAGACTGAGCGCCGCCGCAGACGGCCTACGTAGGGGACCGGAAGATCTATCTAGGGTCGGGTCCATCACTAAGTTAAAATCCCCACCCCATAAATAGTGGGTAGCGTTGTAGCTTCTAGCAATCTCTGCAAGTGACTGGTAGAAGTCGGGGGAGTCATAGTTTGGTCCGTACACGTTGAGGACTATAAGGTCTAGCCCCTGGCCTACACATCTTGTGACCATATAGCTGCCAGCCGTGTCCGCTCCAAGGAGTGTCTGCGTAAGTTTGGATTTGGGGTTAACCCATGTTAACACTCCTCTGGCGTGGGAGGTAAATCCTGATACCGAACTATTACCCTCGAGGCCCCTACTTAGCAGTGTTCTGCTTGTTGCTGGAAGGTGGGTCTCTTGGATGAGGGCAATATCAATCTGTTGATGCTGTAAATAACTCAGGACCTTCCTGACCTTACGATGGTCGTTTAGTCCCTGAACATTCCATGTAAGGGCCCTAATCGTGGCTGTGGATTGGGTAGTGCCTGAATCAGTGGTGCCTGACATGGTGCCTAATCTTAAGGTCTCTGTGGTGTGGAACCTCATGCATATTTACCTTGCTCTGTGTGTGTCGAAAACTGAACCCATAACTCCCTTCCCCCCTTCCAGGCCCCAACCAGAACTTCCCCCATCCACCTCCCACAGTGGAGGGCCCCCAACCTGGCCTGACCGAACCAGCTGCAACCCCCCCCACCCAACCTCAAGCCGAAACATCTAGACCTCCTAGAGGTCAACAAGGTGCTTTGCACGCGGGGGCCAAGGTTACCATACAACCCGTGTGCGGTGCAGTGGCACCAGTAACAAAACTCACAAATTCAGCTCCCCGCAGTAGCACCTCTTATGCGTCAATTGCGGCCTCGTACTATCAACCGGCAAGTTCTTACAGTCCCATCTGGAAAAAGGCCCTCATTTTACCTCTATTACCCCTCTCAACATGTCTCAAATATCTATAATATGCCGTCCCACCAGGCAAGCTCTCATAGCCATTATATTGTAATAGCACTACTGATGGCCATTGCGGAAACATCACAGTCTCAATCAGCGTGGTGGGTGCTGCGGACCTCATAGGCCCCAGCATTCAACTCTCAAGGCAACCTGTAGAGCAGCAGACCAGTGCGAAGAGCGCCCCTCTAACTGGCATCGTCGATTACAGAAATGCCCATCATTAGTGTCCAGCGGGGGCAGTTACGCAGGTAGATTTCACTCCTGCTCATCAAGCTGACTGGTTTCATTCTCTCCGTGTGGCGGGCTGGATCTGTCATTCCGATTTTCCCTCATCCATCCCTTGAATGCCTGCTGCAGGGCTTTCGGGTCAGTAAATAGGTGTGAGTGTCCTTGTCGGTTGACCCTCAATTTTGCCGGGTATAGCATTGAATAGTCAAGCCCCAAATCTCTAAGCTGGCGTTTGAATGGGGCAAAGTGCTTGCGTGCTTCCTGCACCCTAGCAGTAAAGTCAGGGTATAATGAAATCTCGGAGCCCTCAAATTGTAGTGTCTGCTTTTCTCTGGCCATTTTGAGCGCAGCGTCTCTGTCTCTGTAGTTGAGAAGCTTGGCTATTATGGGGCGTGGCGGCGCTCCCGGTCGCGGGCGAGGGCCCAGTGAACGATGGGCTTGTTCCACAACAAACATTGGGGAGAAGTCCTCCTCGCCAAGAAGGGTGACCAGCAGTTTCTCCAGAAATTCCTCCATTTGCCCGTTGATGTTGATTCCGGCAGGCCCGTGATCCGTAGGGTACACAGCCTCTAAGTCCTCTGTTTTATCCTGTAGCGTTTGCATCATTTTCTCGACTGTTTTGCGGTCTATATCCAGCTCTGTTTGGGCCTCCTCCACCTCCGTAAGCCTTCTCTCAGACATGTCAAGTCTCTCTGCTTGTTTATCTATGCACTCTGCCATCCTGCTTGTAAGGGCGTCTATTTTTGCCCCCGAGATGTCATGCTGTGTTGGAGGCCTTTCTCCATAGCTAGCAACTTACTCTTAATATCCAGACCCGAGGCCAAGTCCTCTGTCCGAGTGTGCTGACTCTGTCCTCACCCGGGGTCTCCTATGATTTAGAGCGTCTTTGAGCGAAGGATAACTTGCTCTGGGTTTTTCCCCTCTGCCCATCTTGAACGTCAAGGAAGGGTTCCTCTGCACTCACGGGGCGCTGCTGCTGGGGCACCCTTTAGCGTTAGAGCTCTGGCAGGTGTGGGAGGTCTACTTCGTAGCGCCCTGGGGGATCGTCAGACTACTCAGGGACCAAATCCCAGGGTTGTCTACTGGAGCACCTTGGGTGATATTGCCTTGGTGCGTTGTGGTCGGGACCCAAGGGTGCACCTATGGCAGAACCGCACCAGTCGTGTCTTTTGCCAAGAATGAATTTGCCACCTTAATGCCCAGATGAGCCCAGTGTGCCTCTCCAATGTCCCGAGGGGTGCTAGACCAGGCCGGGTTGTTCATGTTGTAGAGAGGGAGATGGGGGAGGGGATCCAGCAATATCGCAGGAGGCTGCGGACCCAGAGGCACCACAGTGCCAAGATCATAGCCCTGTTGGAGTGGGGCCCTCCCCAGCTGTTGCACTGGGTCGTCCTCCGGTGGGGGTCTACTTGCGATTAGGGCAGAAGTAGCGGGAGGCGTCTTCAGAGTGGGCCCAGCTCAAGCCAATCATCGTTTCTCATGTGTTGCCGACCCCAGCAGGCAGGGATTCATTGTGGCCCCCGGTTGCCCCCCCCAGCACAGGAACACGGGGAAGCAGGCCCCCCCAGCCCACGGGTGCAACGCTGAGGTCCAGAACTCGGCGGGGTGGTGAATCCGCCCGCGTCTCAGCCAGGCAGCAAAGTTCCCCCCTCCTCGTAGTCCAGCAAGGGGGTGGGGGGGTATCACTCACCGCCTGTGCCCGGGTCGGGCGCACGACAACCTGCAGCGTTCCGGTCTTCACCTCCGCTTTGGCGTTCTGGGTGGCCGCCGGGACACTGCGACGTCCAGCCACACGCACTGCGACGCAAGGCAGGCCTGTGCAGCACTGTGGGTCGCGGCCTTGAGGCCTAGCAGGCTCCAGGGTCGTCGCTGCCGTTGATCTCCGCCACACGGCAACGGAATGCCGCCGCTCGATCTCCGCCAAATGCCGCTGCTGTCCCCAACCACGGGGGACGTCCGGATCTCAGTGAGGTACCGCTTAGGTGTGGGATAATGTAGGATTTGTGGTGCTACTGCACGGAGCTCTTGGCTTAGGCGGCCATTGCGGTCGCTGGCAAGCTCCGCCCCAAATTGCATGTGGTACACCTATCCTCCACTAAATTCTATCATTGTGACATGCCTGTTCCCAACTAACATCCCAGTAACCAAAAAAAACCAACAACTCCCCCTCCCCAGGACAGTCACCGGTGAACTAGTTCCCATCCAAATTGACATAAACTCACAAGGTCCACTAGTGGTTGCGGTTGTGATCAGCCGATAGTTCTGGGTCGAGATCTCTGCCCGCCGCCCCCCCTGTACCTTCAACACTTAGATCGCCCAGGAACAGACATCTGAGGTCCCTCGCCAGTTCAAAATCAGCAGCACGGTCCTTTATTTGCCCTCTCAGGTCAAGTCTGGAGCATTCCTCCAATGTCTACAGTGTAGGGAACCTGCCTTTCTCTCCATCAGACTATGTCTGCCGCCATCTGAGGTGTGACCTGTTGCAGCTCTGTCTCTGAGGAACCATTTTCACTGGGATCTGGTGATCCCACCAATGGTTCTGTTCCCATGTCGTTTTTACTTGAAGCGGGACTGGAGCCCTGTTGGCTATGCTTCGCTACTTCCTGCAGCACTCTGCGATGCTCCAAGTTGAGTTCCCTAGGAGATGGCACTCTGGATCCTGTTTTGCTACTGCAAGGGCTCTGTTGCAAGGAATTTGATGGGGAGCTGTGACATACTGGTGATCTTGGGGTGTCTGGCCATTCCCAGGCCGCTTGAGGAGTGGTGAAAAATCAGGGGCCTGCAGTATCCACCACTCTAAGCCCGGCAGGAAACAGCATTGCATACGGCAACTGTAGCTGGCAAAGTTTCTTCTTAACAGCTAAAAAGAATGCTCTGTTTCGCTGAACCTCCCTTGTGAAGTCGGGAAAAATAATTACTGCGTTGTTGTTGTTTCGCAATCACTGTTTTTGGCGTACTTGCTGTAGTATAGGGTCCCTGCCTCTAAAATGCAGGAGCCGCGCTACTATCGGGCGAGGAGGAGCACCACGTTTAGGTGGCCTGCTGGTACTCTATGGGCTCTTTCCAGTGCGTAGAAGGAAGAAAATTCTCCTGCGGCTACTTCCATTCTGAGCCACTCTTCCAAGAAAAAGCACCATGTTCTTGCCCTCTGCTTTTTCCGGCACTCCAATGACGCTGATATTATTCCTGCTGGGTCGCCCTACACTATCTTTGCCCCGCTCTTCCTGCCCTTTAACTTTAGTTTCCAGGTCCGTTAGTGTCTTCTGCATTGCAGTTATCTTATCTGGGAGGCCGCCTAGTTCCTTCTCCGTAGTGAGCACACGGTACTTGAGCTTCCGATGGTCATCTTTTAACAGGCTTAAGTCCGTGCCTATTACTCCTATTTTCTCCTCCAGGGCCTCTCTGGAGGCTGTGATTGCCTGCATAATATCTGTCAGTGTTGGTTTCCTGGGAGTTGCGCCGCTTCCCATTTCCAGAACCTCTTCGTCTTGGTCCGTCTGGGTACCAGGGGCTTCCACATTGAGGACTGTATATCCTCTCTTCTTTTGGGCTCTCCCCATCGCCTCTGGTAGGTTCTGGCATCTCCTCTCTATTAAGGACACTCTTCGAACTGCAGTGGACAATCACGTGATAATGCAGTGAGTGCTTGTCTTTATTGCACCTGTAGCGGCCTCGTAGTTGCTCTTTTCGTTAATGCTGCATCAGCCTCTACGGAAGACTACCCCCTTCCTTGTTACCGATTGCAAATGTCCCTGGATGTGCTTAGGGCACTCCTTTGTGTGCACATATGCTGGTTACTGGTTAGGCGGCTTCGACCGGAGAGGGGTTCAACGTAGTCCCACAGCCCGTGGTCCTGGCTCTCCTGCCATTGAGCAATGGGTTTTCTGGCTGTCAGTAGGGCACTCTATCTCGCAAGCCTCCCTGCTTTGTCTGTGCCCCTATCTCTCAATGTCTCCACTGCCTTCCAGGTGCATGTAGCCTCCTTCGTGGTGCGGCCGGTTCCATGTAGCCAGTTGAGTTCTCTGTGCACAGCTCGCCAGGCCTACATCTCTCTGCTCGAAGCATGCAGCTCCTTTGGATCAGCCCAGAGGGTTTTTCCTGGCTGCTTCAAGCTTGCGCTGTGCTGGAGGCCTCAGTAAGAAATGCTGGGGGTTGCCTTTGTTTGTCGCTGCCACCCAGGGGTATCTATTGGAAAGTCCAACTCTTGTATGTGCCCCCACCGGCTGCGGGGGTTCCACACTCCCTCACGAGGAGTAGCACTATCCCTAGCTCCTATTATGGACTGCAGGAGGTAAGTCTCACCACGCTGGACAGTTACCGGGCTCATCTGCTCTCTATTACTGGTGCAACTCGGTTCATTATGATGGGGGCGCCATCTTTCCTTCCCCCCTTCGGTACTTCTCCGTCCCAGCTTTACAGTGCCGGGTTCAGGACTGTCCATGCGTGTTGTGGCCTCCAACTTCCCCCTGGTGGGGACTCCCTGCAGGCAAATCTCTCCGCCCTGTCAGGAGACAGTTACTGTCTTGCCGGCCCGCTCTGTTTTCGCTAGATGGTCTGCAGTGCGGCTTCCATTTTGCTGTCAGACTCAAAGCGCCAGCATTAATCCAAACCAGGGCTCAGGGCCTGCTTTCTGAAGGGCCCTGGCTCACCTCGTCTTCGACGGGGAAAAGCGGCGGACAGAGCTCCGCAGCCCACGTCCTTTCACATCAGCTTCAAACCACGCCCCACTTGAACGAAGTCATCATCAAATGTATTTAAAAGCCTTGATTGAGTGGTCTGGAGTTAAGGCAGAAGGCAGTACGAGGAGCCTATCAGTAGCTCAAAAAGGTGTTCAAAATAAAAGGTCATCATTTCATTAGCCTCTCTGCAGAGCACACAGAGCAATGGTGACTTATTCCAGTTGGAATTATGATTCTCTGCATTTGTGTATGAGGGAAGTACACATTGAAAAAAGTGTGAGGAAGAGTAAAGAGATGAGGTGTAAGATATGCAGATGGACAAGATGTGAAGAGAAAAATGTTTAACAGAGTGAACATAAAGAGGGTGATTGAGACACTCTAAAGACTACAATCCATTCCACAGGCATCTGTACTGTACTGTCTAATTCATAGTCTCACAATTTTAGAAGAAAACATTTGCAATATTAATTATTTACAACAAACTGTTGTTACTCTTTTATCTTAAACATCTAACAACCAATGACAAAGCTAGTAGTCCTGGTTAGTTTTAGGTGTATGTCAGTTGTTGTGTTATGTAGCTAGATGCAATAATAGAAAACTGAGAGAGGAAAGACAATACCAGGTGGTGGTACACTATAGGAATCACAGAAATGTACTTTATGTGTTTACGCCACGCCCTTAATTACATACACCATGACCCTTTTAGAGACCTCCTACTTTTTTTTATCCCACTTAAAGCCCTGCCAGTGCATGAATGATAAATCTGGTACATCTTAAAGAAAGACAATGCAACAAATGTCAACAGAAATGAAGGCTTTTTAAATATATATTTATAAAAATGTAAATAGGACCTCAAAAATTCATGCCTTAATCAGCCATGGAGAAGGGGTTGAAAGTGATTTTCTACTGGGCTGACGGCTGAAGATATTGAGGGAGTTATTGAAGAATTCTGGCTCATCAATTTACTGACCAGTTTAAAGGCTTGCAGGCGTGGTGCAAAATTGTGCAGTGTCATGGAAGCACCTGCAAAACTGTTAGTTAATAACTCCCTAAATTTTTTCTTCCTCAGTCTGAAAGGGCAACAAGCCTGTGCATTCTGTATTAATTTCAGGTTGTTGAGAATGTACTTGGGAAGATCCAGATAAATGGATTTCATCTAGCCTTGATGGGAAAATCTGGTGCCTTGAACAATCAGACGGTGGCCACCTGAGTGGAGAATAGTAAGAATTTTCTGAGAAATTTTCTGGAGGAGAAAGCACATGGAGACCACTTTGTTGATTTGTGGATTAAAGTTTAAAATATAAGAAAAAGTTATGTTATGAATGTATACTGTAGAAACAGGAGTACAGACAGGACCTAAGTCGGTGGGCCAGTAGGCAATGATCCATTCCCATTAAGCACCCCGCCATAAGAATAATGACCTCCATTTGCGGCTACATTAATTTAAGACAGCGTTGCTAGATCCATTCCTTCTAGCACCTCAAGAAGGTGGGACTGAAAATTGGTGGAAGAGTATTTAGATAGTCTGTAGTTAGACCAGTATCTGAATGTATTTGTGTTATATTTCATATCGGTACCCTGATATAGGTCCAGGGAACATCGTACACTTTCCCTACATCATCTCTCCGTCATTTCATATGAACGAGACTTGTAAGGACATAACTCCAAATAAGGACAGACTCCAAATAATGTACATAACGCCTTATAAAGCGGTAGCCTTTTATGGACTAAACCTATCACCTAGTTCCATGCCGATGGTGGGTTTTTCCCAATCGACATTGCTAAGACGTCATCCTTAGCGCATATGAATAATTTATGAGTACACGCTCCAGGAGGTCCACTTCACCTCTATCATCCACGCACACTGTTTAATCCCCAACAACGTCCTCGTACTGAACAATGGGGAACATACGCACATAGACTGTATAAATACAGCACCACTTGCTATCAGTAGGCTGGAGGGAACCGAGACTTCAGGTCCGCACACTGACCAGAGATGCTGCGGCTCCGGCATGCCATCGCTCCAGCTGAACGTGGTCTGAGGATCCCTTGTGGGGTGTCCAGCTCAAGTCCAGGAGGAAGTCCCACACTCTCACTATTCAGGTATGGGGGTTCGACTAAATCCTAGTTGGATTCTTGGCTCTTAGACTTAGGCGCTTAGACGTAGGCTCTTAGGCTTAGGCTCTTTTGCACCTATTCACATGCTAGGTACACTTAGGTACATCTAGACAGGCATCTTAGGAGTATGCACTTTATTTTATAAATGCATTTCATATTCATGTATGTGTTCATGACTATTGCAAAATGGTAGAACAATACTATTCCTTTTTATACACTGTACTGCTGGTTCTATATCTCTGCTACTGTGTTACAGTTGTATCAGCGCACTTATTTTACATGAGAAGAACAACTGTACAATAAATTCTTAGTGTAAACACGCTCGACTGTTTCTTCTGTGTATCTCTCTGAGAGCAAAACAAGCAAGCACGAGTGACTGAGTGAAAATAGTATATTGTTTCCACATGTCTGAGGTTCTTATGTTCTGAGGTTGTCAAAAACGAATCCCTCTGATAACAGGGGATTCTAGTGGCACTGCGAGCTAGCTAATGCGAAAACATAGGCTGACATATTCGGTGGGGGTTTACAGAATCAGTTTGCCACCAAGCCCACAGTATATGTTATCCGCAAACAGCGTAGGTCCTGCATGAAAGGGTACTATCAGAACTACACTACATGGAGGCCAACGTGTCGAACATGGTTTACCCAACGTGGTATATACATGGCACACTTACTCAACAGTAGAATCTGAGTAACTCAGTTGTGCTTATTCTCAGAGACCCTATTTACAAAACCCAGACGTCTGGAGTAGATGGGAAAAAACTCTGCCACAGCGGAGTGTGCAAGATATCCTATGTATTGACTGTTGGTTAATTAAGCTTGAAAGGAAAATTCGCAAAATTGTACATAAAACCTTTGCATAAAACCTTTGCATAACATCTTTCATAATTTCGTTGGACAGTAATTCCGTGTCTTAAAAACATGATGTCTGATGAGGAGAGAGACTTAAACCCAGGACTTAATCAGTCTGGTGAGGAAGATACAAATGCAATACATATTGCACCCAAAGTAAGACTAACATTGACAGTTAAACTTGTCATACATGGGTTATCTCCCAGAGGAGGTGTGGTAATATTCATGATAGAGGCACTCGAAGATTTCAAAACAGAAGGTCCAGTGGCTTACACTCCGTTTGAGGAGATTGAAATTCCGCTTACTTTCCAGGAACATATTTTATAGTTTAATGGTGCCCTACCCCACACAAGAACAATAGCAAGGCTTGGTCCTTAAGGAAGACCAGGAGCAACATGGGCGATATTAGTGACCTATGCACCACATCCAGACATTGACACAATGCCACGTGATGAACCACTTGTTCAAATCAAAGAGTTGATAAAACTCTACAGAAACATGACACACTTCATCTTAAGGGCACTAGCGGTCTAACCTACAGTAATTACACCTACTGCAGCTCTTACACAGAGCACTAGTACTAACATTACTCCACAAACATTACACGCGGTAATGGGCAAAGTGCCCACAAAACGTGAACAAATTCCTTTCTGGGTAGCTCAGAAAATAAGTTGGAAGCAGTATTCCCAAATACAACACAATTTGCAAAACACAGAATGTTAACAATCTGTTAGCCCATGGGGATTACACCACAGTTAGAGGATTGCACCCCTTGAGGTACAGTCATTGCTGCCATATATACCAGAACTCATGGTATTCCTTCATTAACAGTAATCCCATATGTATTAAGACAAATACAAAATGACTATGGAGCAGAACCTGCCCTAAACTTAGGGATGAAGTTGTTAAATAACTACGACCAGGTATCAGCCATAATACTAGTTAATTTTAAAGGGGAAGCAGCATTAGTGGCAATCCGTCAACGCCCAAGGGAGGTTTGCCCGTTTACTCAGGAGGCTGAATTACCCAAAACAATTGAAACTGCGTGTGCAGAATTAGGCAGAGATAGTTTGGGGGGAAGAGCTTTAAAACCTCAACTACAGGGCAGTCCTGAAAAGGACACTTCTAAGCAGACACCTATTTCTTCTAAAACGAAGTGGGATAATAAAAAAGAAAACTCTAAAGACAAGAGATCTCAATCCCGAGGTAGGTCTCCTCAACAGGAGCCCTCTGAAAAGAGGTATAACCTTAGGAACAGGGATAACATTAGAAACCTGACAGGTATCAGGATACTGATACACGTTCCTCTCGTTGCTTTCAGGGCTTGAAGAAAAGCTCCGAAAAGGAAGGAAGGTCTGAAAATTGAAAGGAGCGCACACAGTCCAGAGACACGCAGCACGCTCAAAAGTTTACTTCTAAAAAAGAAGATAAGCAAAATCCAAAACCTCAATTTAAGAAAAAAAAGTTGCTGATCTCAAAATCAGACATGCCCAGAATTCTGAGGACACAACGTCTGAAAGGGGAATGGGCTCTGACGATGCTCGACAGTGCAGCAGAAGTACCAATAGCTTGCCTGAACCTGAAGGAATTTCTGGTGACAGCTGAGTTGAATGATTACATCACGGTGGAAACACCAGACACCAGGGTGAGCGCCCCACATAAGTTATATGAAATAACACTCCGGTTGGAGGAGAACAAGCCCAGGAAAGTAAAATGTCTTTTTTGAAAGAACTTATTATCTGGTTATGACATCCTGTTAGCTTAACAAGATTGTCCGTCTGCATCCGTGATGGAGTGCCCCAGGGGAGAAAGTATTTTTTTCCTGCATTTTCCAACCACGTTCTCATTCACCTTAAACATACATATGCACAGGAGTGGGCAGTAGCCCAAGCTCCGGCATTATACAAAAATCATGCAGGGTGGGATGAGAACTCAACCTACCACGTGATTCCCATTAAAAGTTTCACCTAATGCTCAGAGGCAATCTCCAATAAGGCAAGAAGCTAAAAAACAGGTCAGGGAGAGCTTAGATCAACTTGAATACTAGGGGGTAATTGAAAAACTTACCTCTCCAATGAACAAACCTTTGTTTCCTGTTGCTAAACCTGACAATACATATTGTCTAGTTTTAGATTACAGACATTTAAACTCATGCACAAAGACATTTGCTGTCCAAAATGCACATAGTGCTGCATTAATGAATAACATTGTAGGCAAAAAATACAAAACCACACTTGATAACTCAAATGGTTTTTTCTGCCAAAATATAGCTCCTGAAAGCAGGTATCTGACCGCATTCAGTGTGTTAGGGTCTCAACGACAATTCTGTCGTCTAGTACAAGGTTATAAAAACAGCCCAGGCGTATTTTCAGCAAGAGTAACAGAGTAACTTCAAAAATTTGATGAAGAAGCTTTGTCTTATGTGGATGATATTTATCTGACAGACGACGACTTAGAGAAGCACTTGACCAGGGTAAGCACCATTATTATGGGATTTGTCACAGAAGGCTACAAATTCAACTTAAAAAAAATTGAAAATAGCCCACCTCAATGTCCTATATTTGGGATATGAGCTGTCAAGTGAAGGCAAAAGTCTGGCAGCTAACTTTTTAGAAAAGTGTGCGCTGCTCCAGCCTCAAATCTTTAAAAAATTTACAATCAATACTAGGATTCCCAAATTTCGTCAGGACGTACATTTTTGATTATGCACAAAGGATAAAGCCGTTCTATGACTTAATAAAACCTGACTTTTGAGCCAGAGATTGGACACAAGAACATACTAATTTTCTTTGTTTACTCCAGGAAGACATGATTGCTTCTACACACTTACAAACACATACGCCACTTAGTGATCCGAATAATCGTGGGTCAATGCTGGTACACTTATTTAACCTTTAAAGAAGGAGAAACTGTACCATTCGCTTACAAATCACACCTGTACACAAATGCAGAAATGCGTTTCACTTCAACAGAAAAAATCCTAACAGCAGTTCTGACTGCTGTAGCAATAGAAAGAGCACTGGCTCAGGGGAAACGCATTATTGCCGTAACTCCGGTTCCGGCTTTAGAAGCTGTTACAAAGGCCAGCATCCCAAATGCGAAAGCGTTACATCCAAGATGGATACAATGGGCTAATTCCCTTACTGCAACAGATGTTGAATACAGATTTGATCCACGTTTAAAAACACAAGCATTCCTGCAATATGAACAAGAATATCCTCTACCAAATGAAATCTTGCCTCTGGATCAGTATGAATATATTATTTATACTGACGGATCTGCGCAACCGGCCATAGGAAGTAAGCAGCAATATTTTTCGGCGTGTGCTATCGTTAAAGGTCGCATGCGTGATGGCAAGTTCCATCCTAGTTGCACAAAAACGCAATCTCTAGGAGACTGCATAGCTCAGTTGGCAGAATTAAAAGCACTTATGCTGGCACTTGTAAATACAGATCGAGAATTCCCCACACTAATCGTGTGTGATTCTTTTTACTGTATCCATTGTACAATGAGTACTTACAGCATTGGGAGCAAAACGGGTTGAAAGATGCAAGAGGTGGCACAATTAAACACAACATGTTATGGGAACTGGTAGCGGAATTGAAATCTGAGCTACCGAGGACTCACGTGAACTATACACTGAGTAATCAACGCAATGGCAATCACATTGAAGGGAATTCATTGGCTGATGAAGCAGCAAAGGGGGCTGTTCGCACGGCTTCACTAGCTGCGCTGACTCGTTCAAAAACGAGAATAGACGGAGATATAATGGTAGCTGTCATTGCATCATGCAAAGGCAGCACATCTGTACCTAAATATTTCCACTCAAATACTCCTACAAGTTAGATGCACAAAACATTCCATATGCTCAGATTTCTGGAGTGGGGGATAGAGTAATACCAAATATGGATCATAGGCAAGGCTAGCTGCACAAGAGGGTTTGGGCTCTGTGCACACAGGCGTTACAGCGACTATTTCTTTATTGAAACAGCCCTATCGGTGGCCAGGGTTATCTAAGCAAACTGAAGACTATGGGGGCCATTAGGATGATGGGCGGACTTTGTCCGCCCGCCATCCCATCGTAGAAAGGGACCGCCCACCATAAGGGCGGGGGTCCTGTGCCTACAATTAGGATGCGCCCGCCACACTGGTGGGTGCAGCCAGCATTCCTGAGATTGTGGCGGGCGGTGCACTCAGCACCGCCCGCCACAATGCCAGGAAGACATGGTGTGCACTTCCATGCACAACATGGAAGGCATCGCGCGGTGCCTGCCATGTTGTCCATGGAACTGCTGGGGGGTACCATAGGTACCCCCCATGTGCACCCCCAACCCCCGGAGTTCCTGGGGGCCGCAACTGGCCCCCAAAGCAGGCTCTGCATACCTTTATTGCCGCCACGAAATGGCATTCTAAAATGCCCATTCTAATATGGCTGGCAGTGTCTGATAGACACCGCCTCCATATAGAACTCTTTTCTGCCCGGTCAACATGTCGACCGGGCAGAAAAGCGGCGGACGGTCTTTCCGTCCGCTGCGGACCCCCTAACCATGATATTATGGCGGGGGGTCATTCCGGCATGGATGGCGGGCGGATCGCCATCGCCAGGCCGGCGGTAGCTACCGCCGGCCTGGTGGGGCGATCTGCCTGCCATCCTAATGGGGCCCAATGTCTTGAAGTGCTACATCTGCCAGCAGATGAAAGGCTCCACCATGGCGTATGTACCGATAAAGACTTGAAGATCTTTTATAACAGTTCATAGGAATCTCGAGCATGAATCCACTGCTACCATGTAAACCCCGTCCATGTAAGGGGCCGCAGTGGTCCAAGTACACACATGCAAGAGGTTTTTCTGACTTCAGTAATGGCATCTGTGTGCAACGGTGGAGCCTTTCATCTGCTGGCAGATGTCGCATTTCAAATTGAGGACAAAAAGGAATTTGGACCTTCTTACAGAAAACCTGTACCAGTCCTTGCGGTACACAGAACTAGAACTGTGCTGCCCCCGTCTCTTGCCGGAAAAAAGGAGAAAAGATTTGTCTCAATTGACTTAATCAAACCACACTATGTGGCCGATACTAAACAGTAGGACTAGTGGACTCAGCTGCAGCATACGCCTTCTTCTAGCTACAATCCAAGAAGTTCAAACAGAAAGACTCATCACGTTTGAGGAGCCACCTGTAAGGATCGAAGGACTAAGCAATAATGCTATGGAACTTGTTCCACTTGAACCAGACATTCAAATTCAAAATGAAAATCAGAACAATTCACAAGTCGTGATTAGAGCGAATACAGACTTCTACATCAACATGCCTGTTCGAGAGGAAAATGACATTTCAACTAATCCCGATGCAATTCCTACAATTGATCGAACAGCTTCTGGCTATTTTTTATGAACTTTGATGCGTTTTCTCTGGATCCAAGCAAGCCGGAAACGATACCAACCAAAACACCATTCAAGCAAGACTTAATGAACTTTCTTCTCTTTCTTCAAAAGACATACATGGTATCACCTTGGATTGAACTCTTGGTAATTTCTGGGATATTTTTTTTTCTTTTCTGACTAGACTTCGTATTGACTTTTAGTATGCTTATCAATGGACACTTTCTTCAACAAGGTTCCACAGCCCAAAAGGTCAACATCCTACTGAAGCCACATCCATCATCACATCGTGAAAAAAGAGACTTGCCATCAATAAACATTACAGCTGGTCATATACCTGATGGTATAGTATGGGACAGGGTTGATCCAACACATATTCTGACCGACCGAACTTTTAAAAATGAATCATGTATTTAAAATCTCATTAAGTGATTTCATTACCTCCTTACATTTTCTGATTATTGGGACACTCATAGAGTTAATAAAATGTTGTCTGATTTATAGAAAACTGCTGTATTTTCCAATACTGAAATGTTAGAAGTTTCATCAGACTATGACAAATTGTACTGTTATCTACATTTTGGTCATCATTTCCTACACAAATACATTTCACCAAATTTGAGTACAATCAGTCGGAACATTGCCCAACACCACCAAAAAGTACTTCACAAATGTTTGCACAGAAATGTGCATACTTTTCGGGGTTTAACACCACACACCCAGCCTCATTTTATTATGAGGTTGCATCAAAATTCGCCCTAAAAATGATGTTAACAAACACTAAACAGATTTACTCTGCTTCCTTTTTGTCGCAATTGTTTGAACAGGGTTTCAACCTATGGAAAGACGAAATTGACTCAAAATCGATTTGGGGTTCAAAGAACTGGCATGCCCAGGGTACAGAGGCACTATTTAGAACATGCCTCTTTCCACAGCAGATTATCTTTTTAAATGATACTGTGCAACAGACATCCTGTCTTTGATTAGCCAAGATAAAGGACCTGAACACTCCAAAGTTTTCTACACCAACACAGGGGTGGCAGAATTCTTCTTCAAAGAAAGGGGCAACAATTGATGACGTACTGAAGTACAATAGGTCAGACCCAAATTGGAAGGAGTAGGTGGTTTGGCCCTTAGACACGAACACATGTCATAAACGGTTTCTACACATCACCAAGGGACCCAGTATGCATAGGCCAGACCCACGTTATGTACAGAGAGAACATCCAGGGCTAGTGACATCCTATAGTGTGGGAAAGTTGTGCTGTGCCTAGAATGGCTAGAACCTCAACACTTGCAGAAGTGAAACAACACTTATCTTTACTCTCACAAGACATGGATCTTATGGACTTTTTACTAGGACCTAGGAAACAACATCAAAAACGTTTCATATATGCAGGCAATTATGCTGCCTATAAGGAAATCTGGAAGATTTCCAAACAAGAAGCCGCAGAGAGAATACAGGAAATAGACAGTATAAACTTAGAAAAAGCTTTAGCTGTGGTGGATAATGGGTTAACAACTTTGACCTCCAGAGTATATTCATTGGGCAACATTGTATATTTTGCTATGGACATACTGGAACAGGATTTGTCAATATTACAACATGGCCAATCACAGTTGCGTTCTAATTTGTTATTGAGCTGGACGCTGCAATCTTTGCATGCAGGCTTTGTGCCTTGGAGTTTTATAAACAGTACGTCTCTGTTTTCAGAATGACATCTAACGGATACACAAATAGAAATAGCACAAAGTGGATCAAAATATACAATGCTGCAAATTGAAAAACTGGACAGGCTTCCATTCACAGTGGCTGAACTACCATACACAGAGTGGCTAATCCACAGCCAAATCACTCTCCCGGTCACAACTTTTCCGTTTCACTATTGCCTTGAACAAAGGCAGCCAGGCAAATATGAAAAATTGGGTAAAGAATACATTAAGAAATCCTGGAATTTACTATACAGATCTCGATGCCAGAGTAGGGATCAAGAAGTGTTTCTTAGTGGTACTAACTGCAAGAACGCTTTAAGTGGTTCCTTCATGTGCTAAAATATCATTTTACACGGGCCTGTAGTGGTTCAGTTTTTAATCTGTCTTGCAACATGAAAGGAACTTCAGCTGCCATGATCACGCCAGGGTTCGGGTTACTTTCGAATGGGAGTTACTTGTTGCTGAACGATCAAGGTTGTTGTGGGATGCTCCTGGGCATTGCATATCTAGTCACCATGAGCACCAGGGTTACTTGCTGGATGCAAGTATTGTTTCCTCCGACAAATACAGTCAGGGAGGCGCCAGTATGGCCTTCACTGAATGTTTCTTTTATACAGTTTGATGCTTTGAGCAGAATGAAAGCCATGCTTTTTACAGTAAATCGTGCCATTGACCTCTGCATGAAAAACCTTTCAACTTCAAGTTGCAAGGACCGCAACAGAGATACAGGCTCTAACCCGTACAAACTGCCCCCGTCATTTTGCAGAAATAATGGGTGGTATCCAAAATAGGTCAGATACCAGCGGTGTTGTGCACCTATTTAAAACCATAGGGTCAGGATTCCTAAACACCTTCCAGACCATCCTCAGAGTTGTTTCTAACTTTATACACTCTGTATTTGGAAACATTTTCGGGGGTCTACCTCTGATCCTGCTTACTCGTGCTGGAATCCTGATTGTCGTTTACCTGCTTCGCAATTTACGGACCATTCGCCAGCGAGATTGCAAAAGCTCTCCTGGGAAGATATTATCGTGAGGGTATGGTACAACATATGGGTGTGCCTCGCTATCGGGAACTAAGTTCTTCAAGGTTCTTGTCATTCAGACTATTTTTCGAAGACTGAATCGTACTTGTTTCCGATGCCTGGTTTGCGGAGTAGAATGCGAGTTGGACATCTGTCTGACACCTCTAATGAAGAGGCCAGCAGACTTAGATTCCAGGATGGAACCACTGCGGTCCCATGCTCAACTCTGTCCTCAGCGTATTCCCATCTTAATGCATGCATTCTTCGAGGATCTGCAGGCGCCCTTGACCAAGTTGGATTTCAGCTCAACCCTTGGCACTGAGGTATCGAATACAGCACCGGCTGCCTCACCAACAACTGTTGGCAGCACTAACGAGTTTCATCTATGCACACTTGACGTGCTATGCGAGGTATTACAATGTTTGTTCCCTACAACAGCAGGCAACAACAATGTTATGTCTCTCAGCCAGGTGTGCTGGGAACAGATTCAGTTTTTTCTTTCCCCTTCTTTTTCTCAAAAGAGCTTTTTTCAAATTGACACTTTGTATACCAAAGCAAGGCCTTTTAAGTATGATTACAGTAGTTCAACTTGTGTGATCGAACTTATTTAGAACTGTGATTTGCGGAACTTTAGTACATATGTCATACTTTACAAAGAACATTTTTTTTCTCGTTTTTAAAACTGTTTTTAAATTAAATTAGAACGTTTATAGAAACATTTTAAATGACTGCTTGATAATTTTATGCACTGACACTATTATAAATGTTATAAATGTGTATCTCAGATGTGTATTATCATTGTTAAGTATAAGGTGGAGTGCGTGTTATATTTCATATCAGTACCCTGATATAGGTCCAGGGAATATTGTACACTTTTGTGATGTGATGGGAGCATGCAGTGGAACCAGCCATTATCTTAGCATGGGAGAAAGGGAGGAGTGTCACAGTGATGATGCCATGTCTACTGCTCTCGTGGAGGTTAGGTTTGCATGGTTTTAGTCTGTAGTCTGGCTGAGAGACTAAGGAAATACCAGGTGCCGAGCACTCATTTAGACAGGTTTCTGAGTGATAATCCTGTTGTGATTATGATCTACGAGCCGATCATGCACTAGAATGGTATGGTTTGGTGAGTAGTGGGCACTAGTTAAAAAAATCCTTGGAATCCATTGTACATGGGTTGAGTTAAGTTGTACTAGGGATGGCCATAGTGTCCTCTGGCAGCCTTCCCATAGGAATAAGGTGTGCAACAGACATGGGATTCAGGATGAGCAGGACATTCTTGCAATAAGAGATCTGTTGGAACACCTGCGAATTGCCAGCTAAAGCCTATGTCCACGCAGCCGGCTGCCTTATGTCACTATGTGGCCAGCAGGAAGCAGCGGTCTATATGCCCAGTAAATATCATTAAAAGTGTACGCCCTTGGGGAGATCTGAAACTGAGGAAACTGAAGCTCAGATGTTCCTATCCTAAAGAGGGAGCTTCTCTTGCCCTTATAGCACTGTGTAAGAACATCTAATTAAAAAGGAGAAAAAACACTAAAGAAAGAAAAACAAACAAAATGAAAGCACAAAGCATGAGTAGGTAAATAAAATACAAAAATATAGTAGGCCTAACAACTTCAAAATAATATTTGTCAAGTGAAACGTGGGCGTGGCCTGGGGTGCAGGGCTTGAAGTCATGAACTGCCTAAGAGGCATTTCTGTCCTAGTCCTTTCCCCATTGACCTCCTGTCCTCTCAAAAATACAAACGAAAGGTTGTAGAAGTTGCTGTCAATGTCTTGGGGTGTTGTCATACCCTTTAATGGAAATTGCTTGCTTACAACCACCAGAGATGAGATGGCACCCACTGAGAGCAGAGGTTTCCCGCTCGCTGTGCCTTTCATCATATGAAGGGAGCCAATATTGTGTGACACATGGTGGCACCATGTGAGTTCAGTGGCATAGGTACTTTGCCATGGGCCCTAGTGCAAGTAAGGTTACTGGGCCCCATTACTAGGCTGACATCCCAGTCTGTAAGCTGTAACCAACTCTCCTCAACCTCCCACAACAGAGCCTGCATCTGTCACATCAAAACTCACTATCATTATCATGCATACTCTCTCCCTGCACTGCATGTCCTCAAATACATCTATAACTCGAAAAAGCATTGCCATAGTTAATAGGTTTGGCCCTTGTAAAGTGCATGCACAAACGGACATAACATGTAGGGACACCACACTCACACTGCTGCCCTCACATAGGTACAGTCCTCACGCTGCACTCATATCGTGGTAAAAAATATTGTTGTAAACAATATTGTGTCAAACATTTCATTTACCATAATATCATGATTCTATACTTATAACGGTAAGTACAAAACTATTGGAAGAAAATATAGTTGAAAGTAATATTGTCAAAAAATAGACAAAATATGATTTTTATAGCGTTTGACGTGGTAAATGTGAAATATTTTAATATGTAATTTGAATATAATGTAAATTAAATATTTAGAATATTTAATATTATATATAAATATATACTTATATAAGCACACACATATGTATTTATATTTATATACAAATATATAAATATGTATATTTAGACAGATATGGATATATATATTATATGTATAAGGGAAGGAAGTTTTGGACATATATATATATATATATATATGTATAAAAAAAATATATATGATAGTTTAAAGTAATTTAAAAAGTCATTATATTACTTTTTAAATGTTTTAAAATGTGTTAATATGACAGTACACACACATATATATATACACATACACACACATATATATATATGCTAACACATTTAAAATATTACTAAAATGAATATCATAAAATAATATTTTTTCTTAATCATGTTAAAATATATATATATATATGTATATATGCAGCGGTGGTCTCTTAATGAGGGGGAGCATGCCCCCCACCTGTGGGGAACTGAGCTAATTGTGAAAACTAAAATGACAAATGATTTGATTGCTACTTTAATTTTCATGAAGGTACGCTACAGCCGCTAGCATGCCCCTCAGCCGGGAGAAATGCGAGGCGTGTCCTTCGCTGCCTATTGGAAGCATAGAGGACTGAAGCAGTGGCTGACTGGATGCTCCAAAGTGTGTATGTTAGTTTGGCCGGGTGGCTTATGATTGCCAACCTGACATGTACACTTTGCAGCTCTCCAACCCAGTTGTCTAAGGGCCTTATAATGAGTCTTGCGGTCTACGGACCACAGACTCACAGCGGCGATCTCCCAACCGCCCTTTTACAACTAGGGCATTCGGGCCGCCCTGGGACTACCGCCGAAACTAGTTCCCTGGCAGTTGAGTGGTGGTTCTGAGGCCGCAATATGCTTGCCGGGGCTTACAAGTTTCCTCACTGTCACACTTTTCATGGCGGTGCGACCGCCGTGAAAAGTGTGGTGGCGAAGAAACAAAGGGGGTCCTGCAGGGCCCCCTGGTGCCTCACACCATGTGGATGCACACAGGGGGGCACAACATGTGCCTCCCCTGTGTGCATGCACACCAGTACCTGCAAGGTAGGGACTGAAGCAGTCCATGCCATGCAGGTACTGATTTTGCCGTTCCCATTGCGGTGCCTATTTCATAGACACTTCCGAAGGAACACCAAAAAACAGGCTGCTAGACAGGAGGGAAATTCAGTCATGGGTTTGGTGGTGCGGCAGCAGGGCGGTCCCACTCCCGCACTGCCAAACTCATAATAAGGCCCTCTGATAGATGGTGTAGAACAAGCACAGGCCTCCAGGGCCTGAATGAGCATCCAGCCAACCTTCTAAATCCAATTCTCGCACTTCTCCTATGCTGGTTAACAGCATGAGAGCAGCGTCTGTATTGTCTAGGGTAGCTCTTTGTACACCAGTCTGCACAAAAAACACAGAGGAGGATGCTCAACTTGTGGTAAGCACCATTTTATTTTATATTAGAAATGTGCAATGCATGTAAGTGTAGTGGTTATGTTGTATTTTGTACTTAATAGTTATGTTTTTATTAGGGCCTTTGGAGGGAGGGGGTGTTTTATTTTGGACCTTTAGAGGGAGTGGGTGTTTTACTTTGTTTTTTGGGAAGTAATGGGGCACTTCACACTCTACCAGCTGCCCCTATATCTATACCTCTGCTGATTCAAATTGTAATTTGGCCAATTCTTACGTAACAACAAATCAGAAAGAGACAATGCCTATAGGAGCGAGTAATACATGCGTGAAACTAGCATTCTGGATTGTTGAGGGTCTTGGGTCAAAGCTGTGTAATGCAGAGTGGAAGATCATTGTGCAGAACCAAAACATATTATGTTTCCAGGAGGCCTGGACAGTTGACCCAATTTTTTTTGGATGGCTATCGATCATTCCAAACAGAAGCAGTCCCTTCCCCATCAGGTAGAGTGAGAGGGAGGCAGGAGGCTTAGTGAGCCTAATATCAAATATGTTGTCCATCAAGATAAAAAAGTTTGAGAGCCCCTTTCCCCTTTTCCATATTTTGTTATGTGAAGGCCAAGAGATTGGCTATTGATACATTTCTATATTTTTTTTTGTGGGAATATGGCCTCTGTGGTGGATTCACAGGAAAAGGAGATTGATAGAATTTGTGGAGTACCGTTCAAAAAATAAATTAATATCTTGTGGGTAGGAGATTTTAACGTCCACTCTTGCAAGTACTCAATGGATACTGTCTGGGGCCTAGTTAACGTCCAGGGCGATGCAATCCCCCATTTTCAACATCATGACTATGGTAATTACTTAAACAGGATGTTATTCATTAAAAGTTTTAATAAGACAGATACAAAAGGCTTTGCAAAGACATTTGCACGGAACGAGTATGAGTTCACTATAGACTTTGTCCTAGCCTCTGAATCCCTCTGTGGGAAAATTACCCAAGCTGACTCCAAATTCTTCGTATACAGTCATCACGCAATCTTATTTCTATCTATGATTTGGGAGGGTGGTAATACACCGGTAACAGCAAAGGTCCCAAAGCTAATTCTTGCTGGAAAGAATGGTTTTCAATTACGATGAGACCAAATTAATAAGGAGAAGGTGGTTTCACGGATTGTATCCAATAAATTGCAGGCGGTAATGAGGTGTTTGGACTCCGATTTACATCCTGAATGTTTGTTTTTTGAGCTACTCGGCGAAAGTAAATCTAATCTGACTCTGTCTAAATCTGCCAAAGAGGCCCCTCCAATCCACGGGTTTGACATTACTTGCTCAAAGTCCTTAAGAAACATGCATAGCGCCCTCAGAGCATCACCTAGAGATCATGGCCAGATTAAGGAACTACACACATTGTATAGGACAGCTCAAAAAGCCAGGGTAAAAGGACTGAGGGAAGATGCGTGGGAACACTTGGCTCAATCCACAGTTACCAAAAATAGCAGGGACTTTTGGAAAGTGATAAACGCTCCCTTCCTCAAAGACGTTTGTGAGCCAACGCTGGATACTCACATTAGTGAGGATGCTTGGATGGCTCATTTTGGGCAGACTTTTGGGGCATTGGATGAAGCTTTGGACATTTCAGACATAAAAGGGGTAACATCTAAGGTGCACCTGGTATTTAAACTGACCGAAGTAAGATGTGTGCTGGCCAAATGTAGCACTGTTAAGGCCCCAGGCGCAGATGGGGTCCCTATAAATTTCTTCCTAGAGCATCAAGGTCTTTGGACCCCACTGCTGACTAACATCTTTAACACTCTATGCAAGGTGGGGCCCCTAGGTTACTGGAAAAGCACTATAATAGTCCCAATTGATAAAAACAGGGATAAAGCTCTACTGAGGAATTATAGTCCCATCTCTCTCTTTGACAGCATCTCACAGTCCATGGGGCACTTACGGTTGAACAGGTTGGAGGATTGGGTCAATGAGAAGAGTATTCTGATACCAGCATAGTATCGCTTTTCAAGAGGTAGGGGGATGATAGATCAGTGTTTGAACTGAGTTTGACAATTGCAAAATATACGACAGCCAAGAGAGGGCAGATTTTTATAGCCTTTATGGACTTATCAGCCATGTTTGAATGTGTGACCCACCATAAATTATGGCTAATAATGGAAGAGATGGGTATAGATGTAGTGATAATTAATTTTATTCACCATATGTACTCACAAGCCACCGCATGTGTGCATTATGGCAAAAATATGATATGCACAAGACCTTTCCAGATCTTGAGGGGCATTTTACAAGGCTGCGTCCTTGCCCTTTTTTTTTATTCTCGATCCATACTAATGGGGTAGAGGCCACAGTCGTATGATCTACTCCAGAAGTACCTTCTTTTAATGCAGTCCAACTTCCCATACTGGCATACGCAGATGATGCTGTTTTAATAGCAAGAACAGGGGTGGCTTTACAAAGACTTATGTCGGCCTATGTGGATTTTATGAAAATTCTCGATCTGAGAGTGAATGAATCAAATTCTTTTGTACTGTTGACTGGGGCATCCTCTTTCAAAAAACTCCCAGCCTTCTATATAGGGAATTGAAGGCTGGAAGTGGTGGACACTTTCTGCTATTTAGGGGTTTTGTTTGACAAAAAAGCACTCTTGGCCAAATATGGTGGCCTACAGGGCCCTTGTGATGGAGAGAAGTGTGATAGCATCTCTAATTGTTTCAAAAATTAGGTGTCAAAACCCATTAAGACAATAAAAAAGGTATATAGTGTGAAGACTATTCCTGCTGTTACATATGGGGTAGGGGTCTGGGGTATGGTGGCAGCAGACTCCCTGCAAAGATTAGAGGATGGATTTCTCAAGATGGTATTGGCCCTTCCTCGCTTGTGCTCAAATTACAACTGCCATATCGAACTTGGTTCACCATATGTTTCGGATACTAGAAGGCTTGCCCCCATCCTGTTATGGCTCTCAATCTGGAGGAGGGATACTGTAAACCTAACTCAAATTATAAATAGAGAATGTTTATTGTTGAATAACACACATAAGATCGTATGGTTGAAGTATGCAAAATCCACATTGAGTTGTATACAAACCCTTGTAGCTGCCCGACATTCCCTAAAATGAGATTAAAGCAAATTTTTGTTTCAAAGGCAGCATATGAAAGAAAAAACTATTCTAGTTCTTCTGTAATGTTTTACCAAATGACCCCACCCATTATGGAGGGGGACTGCTTGTATTTAGGCAGGGTGGGGAATTTACAACATAGATTTATCTTAGTGAAATTCTGACTTAATCTAATTCCCCTGATGATGGGTTTCCCACCGAAGAGGTATTCGCTTAGAGATTTAACAACATGTCCATGTCTGATCTTCATTTAATCTTCTTTTGTGGATTTAATAAACAACAAAGGTCAAGGTATAGTGTGCCTCTTTTGCGTCAATATAATTTTAGCCAATGCCGCCCAGCTCTTTATTTCTACAAAAATCATAATGATCTACGTGTATGCTTTGCGTTAGCTACATTTCTTTGGTCCTGTATGAAATGGAGGAAAGCTTGCTTAGCCTGAGAACCCTCAGTCTACTTAAGATGTGAATGTACTTATATTAGCTGTTGCTTAGTACTTTATAAAATCCACTTTTCTGGGTTTGTAGAGGTGAAATATTACAAGATTAATTTGGAATTTGAAAAGAATTTGCAATTCTTTTTAACAAATTTTAAAGTGATTGTAATATTGTTTTACTGATGTAATCGATGTTAGAATGTTTTTATTGTGTTTTCTTTTCTCCTAAGCACTTTATATGTTGTGTAAAAACTGCAAAATAAAGATAACTTACTGACTGATATATAAAACCTACAACATAAAACCATAAAAATATAAAACATTTAATAAGAAAAAACAAATGAATTAATGTACACAATAAATAAAATACTAAAACTTGACAAATTCAAAAAACAGATTCATAAAAATACTGTAAACATTATATGAATTGTAAAATAAAAATAAAGAATGTTAAATATGAACAATATAAAACAACTAATGCTATAAACTCTTTTAAGTCAACATTATATATATAACAAAAAGTTTTTTTTGACCAATTCACATAATTAATATTCATTATAATGATTTTCAATTAAGTAAGTATTATTAACTAATCAATAAATTAACTTCCCAACCTATACCCCTACAAACATAGCAGCTCACAACTAAAATATAATTTAAGTCCTGTAGATAGGCTATCAGCTAAACGTTTCCTTTGGAGAAGCCATATGAGGCTCCACCATTGGAAGTGAAGCAGTTTCTATGTCTCCAAAACAAATGTTGGGAAGAGAGGGCTTCCAGAGAATGTTAGCAACTATCCCACAACCACCCAGACAAAAATCAATAAATTCGATATTTTTGTAGGATTGGAAGGAGAAGCAAGATGGCAGTTGCCAACCTCGACCGCGCTGTGGCTCTCTGATCTGATGGTGAACCAAATTGACTGATTACCCTCTTAAAATGTTGCAGGAAATGGTGACAATAGGGACAGCCTTGCAGAGATTGATCGCATACTGTTCAGCGCCACATACAAACTGCTGCAAAGTTGCTCTGTGTCAAGGAGTAGTTTTACTTGCCTGCGTTCGGTTATAGACAGAAGCAGTGGATCACTTCGGTTGTAGCCGGTGTGATATGCAGTGCCTGGCCCAAAGAATGGATCCTAAGGTCATCAGTAATGTGAAAAGAAAGGCCGCTATTGTTTCCACATCATCAGAAGAGGCGCGGGCTTCAGTGGGCTCAGCAGGCTCATACTCTGCAGTGGAGCCCATACCTTCTATAGCGTTGGCATGGCAAAGCACTTGAAGAAACCCGCAGATGTCCTGGACAGAGATTGCAGGTGAAAGAAAGGGGAAAGGCAGGGCTTTGCCCCAGCAGCATCCACCGGCTCATCTGTTTTGGCGCTCCTGAGAGATTCCTCTGGTGGAGTGGAAGCCCCTCGCCATCAAGAGGTGCCCACCACGGATGTGAACCTCGATCAAATGCCCAATCGGGATGGGGAGATGCCTGCATCAACAGCAGATGCATCAGCGCTTAAGGAAGAGGAGATAAAGCTCAGGATGCAGCCGAGCGCTCCGCTGAGAGTACAACTCGTGACGGATAAGGTAAATGCTACTACCTGTTTATCTGTGTCTAACAAAGGAGCAGCTTGAGAATTTGGCCCATCCCAAATCACTGTGACCGTTTCAGATCTGGAGGTGGTTATGTTGGACATTACAGCACTAGGCCCAGGTATGGTGGGTGAAGAGAGGGACAGATGTTTCCCTAGTACATCGAAATTACACCAGAAGGGTAGAAAAGCTTGATCGTCATTTGGGATCAGGCCTGAGGCAAGTTTTGATGATCCTGAGGCTAATGACTGTTGTTTTTTACTGTCGGATGAGACTTGATCAGCAGATGGGTCAGACTCAGCTGTGGTCTCTAGCGACAACAATAGTATGCCCTATATAAGTGGGGTCGGTTCAGCTATAACTGCACGCAAAGTGACCAGGAAACCAGGAAGCCAAATGTAGCCACGGGAAAAGATCTAAAGTGGGATTACTCATCAACCAAACAGTTGATCGGTATTTCGACCACCACACCTCAAGACACTTCTAGTACAATAGCCCCCACTATGGACACAATGCTTCAAAGTATCTTGTCACTCTGCAATGAAACTTGACAAGATAGTCGCCGTTCACAAGCAGCTAATCGTAAGGTGCAGGAGACACTTGCAAAGGTGGCCAAGTCTTGTAAAGCCATCAGGAAGTGCCTGATAGATCTTAAGACTAAAACGACTACTCTCGAGATGGATGTGGGGGGAACTAAAGGGCAGGCAGAAGCACATGAATCGCAGTTGATTGATCTTCAATTGAAACTTGAGGATCTGGAGAAGGTCAAAGACGCAATAACCTACGGTCCTTGGGGTTCCAGAGAGTAAGGAGGGATCGGATGTCCATTTATATATGGTGGATATGTTCAGTAAAGCTTTTCCTCATCTTGAAGGCTGGAACTGGTCCCAGGAGATACAGCGGGTCCCTTAGGTGCCTTTTACCCAAATCAGCCAGTCAAACTGGACATAAATCCTCATTCTGTTCTAGTTTATTTTTGGAAACTTCCTTCTGAGGCAAGCTATTTTTGAGAAAGCTAGGCCAGAAGCTAAGCGAACTGTGGATGATTTCTCATTTTTGTTAGGCCTTCCTTCTGCCATGTAACTATTGAGAGGGGATGGCAATTGCACCAACTGATCAAACCATTTCAGGACAAGGGAGCTCAGACCTATTTAATAAATCTAGCTCTCCTGAAAGTGATCTGGGGCAATCAGACAAGGTTTTTTTTACCTCAGAGATTAAAGCTAAAGAGTTTCTAATGGAGCGCGATGTATAATGGTTAACCCTCTTCTTTTCCCTTCTGCCAGGGAAGGAGTAGTATCAGGGGCTAGGGATGAGGGATAATGAATAGATACTATATAACAATTATTCAAGTTTATTAATTTTTTCTTGTCTTTTTTCTTTTCTTTTTATTCTCTCTCTTTTCCTTTTCAGGTCTCCTTTACGCAGCGCCCATGCGCAGCGAGGCAAAAAGACCTTTAGCTACCGCTTCGGCTTTTCAGCCAAAAACGTTCACACGTTCCATTGCCTTCAATGGCAACGCGTGCACGTCTGGCTATTCCCTTGTGGGAGCGAGCCTGACACCATATGTTTGTAATTAACTTACAAACACATAGTGCCCCTGGCTCACTCCCGCAAGGGAAACGCTTTGTGTGCTCTCACACTGCCACCACCCCTCCCACTTTTAGTGGGAGGTGTGCGCTCTGCTTGTTCTTTTATTTCAATTGTTGTTTACTTATTCATCAAGGTCTGTGCTCACCTGCATTCACCATGTGTTATCGCTACAGAAACAGGTGTTTCAAGGATTACACAGATCGACAGCAAAATGCAAAAAAACACTATTTTTTAATGATTACTTTTCGCTAGCAGCTTTTGGGCTATCCGTGTACTCAACAGCGAGCAAGGGCTCCTTTGGCCTCCTGCAAACAAGGAATGTTAGGGGCAGTCAGCAGAGTTGGTGTTTGCACAAATTAGCGTCCTGTGCGCAACGGAAGTTAGCGCCCCCTCTTACCTTTTTAATTTTTGGTGTGTTGGAAAAATAAAAGGGTAAGGTGAGGGAGAACACCAGTTATGAGAGTAAAGGAGAAGAAAAAAAACACACACATCGTGTAGGCACCGGTGCCAGTAGTCTTTAGAAACAGTGGTTAAAACACTTTTCTTTACAGCCACTTTAGAGGGAGACTGCTGCAGACAGCTCCTGTGCCCATTCGAAGGTCGGTGCCCTGGATATGGCCCCAGCTCGCTCGTGCTAAGAGACTGGCCCCTACTTGGGCGTTCCACATGCCAAAAGAACCGATACAGACATAGACGCCACATTTTTTATGGTTTTATTCTAGCTGCCTCCTGTCTAAATTGTATATGCTTAAATAGAAATCAAGTGGGGAAAATACATTCTCCATATTTTCTTTCAGTTTCTTCCCCTTCCATCTTCTAAAATGTTAACATGTATGGGGACAAGCCTTAACTTTGTAGTAAAAAACGGTCATTAATGGCTGTGAAGTAGGCCCTGCACATCCCTGGGTTCCTGGGTCTCTGCGCCTGATGCACTGTAATTTATGCCCTTGTGTGTGCTGTCAATGTGCACCGTCTTAAATGTGCAAGCTCGTACAGCAGATTCTACCTTGGCCTGTTTCTTTGCAAACCCCCAGCGCGCTCCTAGAGGCCGTGCGCTGGACAGGGAAGCGATTGTTCCTTTAATTGTCGTCCCGGTAATTATTGAGCACGCAAGTAAAAGTCAGTGCTCCCCAAGCCCGGGCTTAATTACGGCGTGTGATTCACAAAGCTGCCGTGTTTAGCCTGCAGAACTCGCATTCAAGGGCCTGCCGGCAGCAACCACAAAGCTCCCACAGCCGGCGGGGCAATTTAATTACACTGCCTCTGACAGACACCAACCCATTTGGGCATTAGCGTTGCCACCAGCCATTGACACCTACGTGCTAAAGAGTAAGTAATTAACGGCTGGCATAGGCAAACACGCATGGTTCTGGACCCGCCATTAGTAAGTGCCCAAATGTTTTCATGTATTGTTTTCTCCAAGAGAAAGAGCTCAGAAAATAAAAACTTTTTGGCAACAAGAGCAGACTGTGAGAGTTTTGAAACCTGTGAGGTAAGTTTTCAAGTGAAGGTTATTTGTAAAATTCCAGTACATGAGAATAAAGACCCACTGACCAGGGCACCTTCTGAACCGCTGTTCAGCAGTTACTGAGCTAGCCAGCATTAAAGGCGTCAGGAGCCGGGACCCGTACATTAAAATATAAACAAGTTATACATCCTACCGTAATGACTAGACTGTTTCCAATGGGATCAGGGTTAGGAGAGTTCTGAATATGGCTGGGTCCAAACTGGGGGTGTGTGGTGAGCCCAAAAAAAACTGGTTAAACCCAGATCTCTGTGGGTGAATGTTTGCATTGTTCAGCATTCCATCCTTCATTTGTTCTTTTACTTTCTAAAAGTGGCTTTATCGTAAATTACAAAGTGGACAGACCCACTAGCAATAGTGACTCACTCGTATTTTAATTAAATTAGTGCAAGGAAACCATTAGGTTTATTAAAAGACCCCTCACCCACCAACATAGTTGGTGGCATGCTTCATCATTGGGGTCCCAACTGGGTAACCGAATGCCACCCATTAGTGCTACAACGGCTGATTACAGCAGAGCTGGTTTTGTGTGTGTGTGAAGGGAGTGGTGCAAATTAAAATTATCTCTGGGAATCCTTACTAGTTAGACGTTATTCTTGGCGGGCCAGGATAAGGTTAAACAAGCATTGGCATAGCCAATAGGTCTCGCCTTTGGGACCTTATAAGTGGAATAATTGAAAGTATACAAATATCCGAAACAGAAACGTAACGGACTGAAATAGCAATCACGAATAAATGATTGTATGGAAGATAAATACACTCTAAGATGGCCGACACGGTAACATGTGAATTTAGAACCTCGATAATAACAGATCGTAATTGGCAACAAATAAGACCTAATAGACCAATTAGTAGGAGTATAAAAAGGAAAACAAACTGAGCAACAATCTCAGTTGCAGTTACCAAATGACAGAGGACGGTCGTGGAAGAGAACCCATAAGAACACAAGTAAGTGCAGTCCACTTGAGCAGTTATTATATAGATACCAGAGGACTAATTGTAATTAGAATCTTTGTCTCTTAAGATTAAACCTAAAAAATCATTTTTCCTTTGGTACAGCATCTCCTAAAAATTCAGAGTCAGGGGAGCATTTTGGTGTAGACAGACTACAAACAAGAAGGTCCACATCAGTGCATACAGAAAGCTCAAAGGTAATATGTAGAAAATTACCCCATAGCCATAATGAACAAAACAGAATCAGTGAATTTTAACTAATAATAGAAAGTTGTGTTTCCACAGTAAATACCACTGGGACCATGACCTTTCCTGTCAAGATCTCGAGTTTAACAAATAAATTAGCACTTGAGGTAAGACTTGTATTTTTAATAAATCTAGGATCACCTGTATCCAGAAAAAGAAGCAATGATCCCCTCTTCTTTTAATAGGTCCCCAGAACTGATCAGCAAGCGACCCTATCAGCTGGATAAAGAAAAAACCTCTTATATAAACATTTGTTTGAAGGAGAGGATATTAATGGTGAATGAACAGTAACTCTCCATGATATCCTAACTAAGGTTAGACCTTTTTGGGATTCTAATAATTAGTAAATCTCTACAAATAGTAAAAATAAAACATTATACAGTATGTATATTTTGTTCCTACAGTGGAATATAACAATCAATATCCACTTTCAAAAAAGGAGCAGATGAAGCTAGGAGCAAAGGACATATAAAAAGATCCAGCCCTAGAGGTATATCTTAAGTAAATAGAAATTATCAATTACATATTGCAATGCCCCTCATAAGAGGCGATAATTTATTAAATCCTTTTATGTTACAGTACAACTGACCAGCTGAATCCAAAACAGGTTTCCGGTACCACATAATTAAGTGAACTCATTCGAGCTGCAACTTGAACTTTATCTAATAGTGAGTATCTTTCGGCAAATAAGCTTTTGCCCAATAACAGAATGAGTCAAGAAGTAGGAGTCCACAAAATAACAAATTTTAGGATATGTGTTGTTTCAACCCTTATGAAGCCAGTTATTGTTTATCCTGCCAGTTTTTGTAACTCATAAGTATGCTGCATTAGTAATGTACCTTAGTACTGAATGACGAACAAGCAAGTTTTATTTAAAATAAGATATATCCATTGTGTTAAAGTGAAGGGTAAATACTGAACAGGAATGCAATACAGTCAATAATAAAATCTGTTTTTAAGGTTTTGCTAAAAGGAATGTTTTATAATAAATTATTTTATATATTTTTTTAAATAGATTGTTTTTATTATAAGAAAGCATTGTCCTGAAGAAGGTGACCAACGTTTTCACCGAAACGCTGCGTCAACAGTTTTCTTGCTTTTTTTTTAAAATTGTGTTTTTGAATAATATGTAATGTCATGTTTTAATAAATTGTATAGAACATTTGTTTTTTATAGAACATTGGTGAACAAACAGATCAGATCCTTTCTGGCTACAATAAAATTCCAAATAGAAAATGCAAAACCTTTTCTACCTCATTCTTGTTTAAACTGTCTCTAACTAAGAAAACTCAAGGGTTGCAATTGAATTGTTTAGATCAATGATAGATTTGTGAATTTGTTATTTTGTGGTGTGTAACTCCAAGAATTGGCCATACTCACAGGTTACCATAGAATATGGTTTAGCGGTAGGGACTATTCAGTTAGTCTAATCTGTTATTAAAAACCAGGAAAATGGATCTCCTTGATATTTGTTGATCACAAACCCATTCCCTTTTTCGCTACAAAGGGTGTTTCCCAATACATATTTTTGTCGTGATAAGCACAGTTTGTTAACTGGGGAGTGTTTCCACAGTCTCACAAAACAAAGTGAGGTGCCTTTGCTGGCACAGGATTCCCAATTAATAATGGACTCTTTTAAAACATTCAGTTTCTCTGAAGACCATTTTAATAAAGTCATTAATGGTCCAGCAAAAAACACAAATACAATAATAATAGCTGAAAACGATGAAGAGAAATGGAAGGAACTATGGAACTTAAAAAAGAAAGTAATAAGAACCGAGCTCCATGCGGACTTCTTAGTGGAATACTGCAAAAAGGGCGTAATTCCAAAAGGTTTGCAAGTGAAAAACGAACCCAGCCTGTTCACTAAGAACCATAAATTCATTGAAACATGGACCTTCATAGCGAATAGGTGCAGCCGAGATTGGTTGTTGTTAATAATTGAAACCGCAAGCGCAACATTAATTATTGAGAAACAGGAATTAGATGACATGGAAAAGAAATTAAAAGATATTTATGTTATTTTACAGATTTGTAGAGCGCATGGCTACCCATGGGCGTCCCAGCGCTAATAACAAGAACCTGGTAGGGCGAGCCTTATGGGAAAAGCCATGTTTTGAGTGCTCTGCGAAATGAGAGAAGGTTAGGTTGGCTCTAAGGTTTGAGGGAAGCGAGTTCCATAGTTTAGCCGCGTTGTATGAAAACAGTCGGCCGCCAGAGCGAGCTTTTCTAATCCTAGGTACCGAGGCTAGATTGCAGTTAGAGGAACGGAGCGTTCTTGAGGTGGTGTGAGGTGAGATAAGGTTTTGGAGTATAGGAGGGGCCTTGCCGTGCAGAATTTTGTGGGTCGTGCAGAGAGCCTTAAATTGAATTCTCTCCTGAATGGGGAGCCAGTGTAGGGCCTTCAAGGAGGGTTTGGCTGAGCAGCGACGATGGGTTCCTGTAAGGATGCGGGCTGCGGCATTTTGAGCTGTTTGAAGTTTTGCCAGAACTTTTTTGGGGGCCCCCAGGTACAGGGCGTTGCCATAGTCCAGACGGGATAGTACAAGGCCGTGGATAAGAAGTTTGCGGGATTGTGCCGGAAGCAAGGGTAGGATTTTTCTTGCTGATCTAAGGAGGCCGTGACAAGTTCCAGCGGTTTTCCGCGCCTAGGCTGAGAAGTTGAGCTCTTCGTCTAACCAAATGCCAAGGCTCTTAATTTCTGGTTTAGGCGCAGGGGGAGGGCCCATGGCTGAAGGCCATATGGATATGGAGTGATATAGAGATTTGTTGCCCAAAAACATTATCTCTGTTTTTTCCTTGTTTAGCTTGAGGTGGGAACTGCTCATCCATTTCGTTATTTCGATTAGACAGGTATGGAGGTTGGGAAGGGAGTGGTCTTGCTGGCTTAAGGAGACCACCAGCTGAGTGTCATCAGCATAGGTCAGTAGTTTAATTCCCAAAGGGGCGACGACTTTCTCGAGGGGGGACATATAAACATTAAAAAGGGTTGGGCTCAGAGATGAGCCCTGGGGTACCCCGCAACTGATGGCTGTGGGTCTGGACGTAAAGGTGCCCTCTGCCACCTGGAAGGATCTGTTTTTGAGGAAGGATTCTAACCAAGCCAAAGCCGTTCCTGCAATTCCAAGATGCCTGAGTCTTTGGATCAGGATTGAATGGTTGACGGTGTCGAAGGCAGCGCTGAGATCCAGGAGGATCACTGCCACTGATCCTCCTGAGTCCATGATCTTCCTTGCTTCCTCGACTACCTTCAATATTGCAGTCTCTGTACTTTGGCCTGGCCTGAATCCCGTTTGGGAGGGTTCCAGTAGTTTATTAGATTCGAGGTATTGGGAAAGATTGTGGTTGACGTGTTTCTCTGCTATTTTGCTGATGCCTGGGAGTAGGGAGATTGGCCTGTAATTGCCAAGTTCCAGTGGGTCAAGGTGAGGTTTTTTGAGCAATGCTTTCACCATTGCTCTTTTCCAGCTGGGAGGGACGATGCCTAGGATGAGTGAATTGTTAATTAGTTTTGTCAGATAAGGTAAAATAGTAGATCCGACTAGTTTCAGAATGTTGAGTGGAGCAGAGTCAGTTGGGCTACCACTTTTAATGGAGTTGAGTATGAGAAGGGTAGTGTCAGTTGTAAGCGGAGTGAAGGCTGACAGCTGAATAGTAGATACTATTGATGGCGGAGTGGGCTGGTTGACGTCCGGGGGGGCTATGTGGGCATCCAAAGAAGTAGGGGGAAGTGATTTGATGATGTTGATAATTTTTGAATTAAAAAATTCAGCAAGTTCGTTGCAGCGAGTGGCTGAGGGTTCAACCAGGGGGGGGGGGCTCCGGTATTTTGAGAAGTTTCCTGGCTATTTGAAACGTTTCTCGAGATGAGTTGGTGGATGATTTTATTTTGTCCTCGAAGTAGTTGATTTGTGCGGCTTTGATTGCTTTTTTGTAGGTGAGAAGAGTTGTTTTGTATTCAGTTTTTCTAGTGTGGTCAAAGTTTTTCCTCCAGTCTCTTTCTGATCTCTTGCAAGCTTTTTTTAGGAGCCGCAATTCGTCAGTGAACCAGGGGGAGGTGGCTTTACTCTGTGGATTACAGGAGATTTTTTTGGGGAGAGTTTTGTCCAGTGTGTCGCCTATCCATGCTGAGAATTCTGCATCAGCGCTGATGGGGTTAGTGTCAAGTGCAGGCGGGGAGCTCTCTAGATGTTGTTTCCAGATTTCTACATCTAGTTTGGACCAGGATCGTGAGGGCTTGCTAGGAGGGGCAGTGGGATGAGGAGCGCGAGTAATCTGCCAGTTTAAAGGGACTAGGAGATGGTCGGTCCGAGGGACTGGAATGGGGTCGAGGACAGTGAGATCGTTGATGTTGGTAAAAACCGGGTCCAGCAGATGTCCTAGAGTGTGGGTGGGAAGATGGCCTAGTAATTTTAGTTGAAGGGTTTTGAGGTCTGCTATCAAGTCGGCGGTAGGTTTGTCTTCCTTTTTATCAAAATGGATGTTCAGATCACCCAAGATCAAACATGAGGAGTTGGTAGCGGCCAGAGTGTAAGATTGCTCCGTAAGGGATTCGCAAAATTGACCTAGTGGTCCTGGGGGGCAGTAGATGAGAAAGCCTGATATAGATTGACAGGGGGAGACCTGGATGGAGAACATGACGTTTTCGCAGTCAAGGAGGGGACTGCCTTGAAAACGGCATGAGAACTGGTCTTTGTGAATTATGGCAATGCTCCCACCTTTTCCCTTAGGGCGGTCCATACGGTGAATGAGGAAGCCTGAGGGAAGGGAGTTGACAATGTCAGGGTCTGAGTCCGAGCCTAGCCAAGTTTCTGTTAGAAAGAGCACTTCTAGGTTATAATTTTCCAGCAGTAGATGGATTTCTGTCGAGTGCTTGGAAAGGGATCTGCAGTTAATGAGGGCCATTCGTATTGGGATAGGGGAAGGCAATTTAGGTATAATGGGGGTGAGTCTGTACGGGCAGTGGAAGCATCGATTAGGGGGGTGGTCAGTGAGTAGGCCATGTAGGCATGAGTCATGTACCTTTTTATTAAGGCGGTTGGTTGATGATTTCAGTAGTATGGCTTTGCTCTGCGCTCTGCCTAGCGCTCTGCCTAGCGCAGACGAGCGCGCCATCTTCGCGCCCGCTGCGCTCGTCCGCTGCGCTGCCTGAACTGACACATGATTTATAGAAGGAGTTCGGGGCGTTGGAGGGGTGGGCGTGGCCAACAGGGGTGGGCGTGTCCCGTGTCTCCTCGAGGCCGGTGATGGCGGCGTGCGAGCAATTCCTGCCCCTAACAGCGTTTAGATCGGCTGTTTTGGGAGATGCAAGTAAGTGCTGGGGAGTCGGTTCAAAGTGAAATAAAAGCAGTTTTACACAAGTTTTAAAAGCAATTTTTCCAGTTTCTAAAGGGCGTGACTCCCGGCTTTTCGCCTCAGGAGGTTCGAGTATAATGCGGCGCTAGTTGTCAGTGCTCGTATTTATACTTGGCGAGGGGTGGGCGTGGCCAACAGGGGTGGGCGTGTCCCGTGTCTCCTCGAGGCCGGTGATGGCGGCGTGCGAGCGAAACCTGCCCCTAACAGCGTTTAGATCGGCTGTTTTGGGAGATGCAAGTAAGTGCTGGGGAGTCGGTGCAAAGTGAAATAAAAGCAGTTTTACACAAGTTTTAAAATCAATTTTTCCAGTTTCTAAAGGGCGTGACTCCCGGCTTTTCGCCTCAGGAGGTTCGAGTATAATGCGGCGCTAGTTGTCAGTGCTCGTATTTATACTTGGCGAGGGGTGGGAGTGGCCAACAGGGGTGGGCGTGTCCCGTGTCTCCTCGAGGCCGGTGATGGCGGCGTGCAAACGATTCCTGCCCCTAACAGCGTTTAGATCGGCTGTTTTGGGAGATGCAAGTAAGTGCTGGGGAGTCGGTGCAAAGTGAAATAAAAGCAGTTTTACACAAGTTTTAAAAGCAATTTTTTTTGCAGTTTCTAAAGGGCGTGACTCCCGGCTTTTCGCCTCAGGAGGTTCGAGTATAATGCAGCGCTAGTTGTCAGTGCTCGTATTTAAACATGGCGAGGGGCGGGCGTGGCCAACAGGGGTGGGCGTGTCCCGTGTCTCCTCGAGGCCGGTGATGGCGGCGTGCGAGCGATTCCTGCCCCTAACAGCGTTTAGATCGGCTGTTTTGGGAGATGCAAGTAAGTGCTGGGGAGTCGGTGCAAAGTGAAATAAAAGCAGTTTTACACAAGTTTTAAAAGCAATTTTTCCAGTTTCTAAAGGGCGTGACTCCCGGCTTTTCGCCTCAGGAGGTTCGAGTATAATGCGGCGCTAGTTGTCAGTGCTCGTATTTATACTTGGCGAGGGGTGGGCGTGGCCAACAGGGGTGGGCGTGTCCCGTGTCTCCTTGAGGCCGGTGATGGCGGCGTGCGAGCGATTCCTGCCCCTAACAGCGTTTAGATGGGCTGTTTTGGGAGATGCAAGTAAGTGCTGTGGAGTCGGTGCAAAGTGAAATAAAAGCAGTTTTACACAAGTTTTAAAAGCAATTTTTCCAGTTTCTAAAGGGCATGACTCCCGGCTTTTCGCCTCAGGAGGTTCGGATAATACGTCATTAGAAGATGCCAAAAAGAAATTAGACGAGATTCAGGAAGATCTAAATGGATATAAAGATTATTTAATTAACAAAAAAAGTAACAAATTAAGAAAAGATATTGAAAAATATAATCCCGAAACAACTTATCCATACTTGCAAAAAGATTATTACGATAAACCAAGAGAAGATCCGACATATAGAAAGACCTGGCAAACTATCAGAAGCGGTCGCTCCTCACGCTGCTCCCTGCTCAATAATTGGTATTGTAGCGCTTACTGCCAGACTGCTCATTGCCATTGAATTCAATTGCGCACTGCTTACTGCAATTAATTGTGCCTGAATATATCGATATCGTAGCGCTTTACTGCTAGACTGCTCTTCAATTATTATTCAACTGTGCATTGCTCGCTTTGCCTGCTTTAATTATTTGTGCCTGATTGTGCCGGTGCCACTGCCCATTTAATAGCGATTATTAAGGTTGTGCCCCAATCTCGTCCTGTTTCGCTTTTGGTTTTGCTGCCATTTTGTTGTTTGTTGTTGTGCCTCCCAGCCCGGCTCTCCACCCCGCTCCCGCCTCCCAGCTGCTCCTCCCTCCCACTGAAAGTTAAGGCTCTACCCGCTCGTTCAAGCGCTGTGACCGTCCTGACTTGCTCAGAAGCGGTCGCTCATCACGCTGCTCCCTGCTCAATAATTGGTATCGTAGCGCTTACTGCCAGACTGCTCATTGCCATTGAATTCAATTGCGCACTGCTTACTGCAATTAATTGTGCCTGCAATTAATTGTGCCTGATTATATCGATATCGTAGCGCTTTACTGCTAGACTGCTCTTCAATTATTATTCAACTGCGCATTGCTCGCTTTGCCTGCTTTAATTATTTGTGCCTGATTGTGCCAGTGCCACTGCCATTTAATAGCGATTATTAAGGTTGTGCCCCAATCTTGTCCTGTTTCGCTTTTGGTTTTGCTGCCATTTTGTTGTTTGTTGTTGTGCCTCCCAGCCCGGCTCTCCACCCCGCTCCTGCCTTCCAGCTGCTCCTCCCTCACTCCGCCCCCCCACTATACACTTATGTCAGAGCAACAGACGCGCAGCCGGCGAAGGTGCGCCAAAGGTAAGCCCGTCTACGCCTGTCCGCGCCTGGACCGCGCCCAGCGCCAAACCCCCTGGCCCCTACAAAATCCACTCCACCCGCATAACGTACAACGCCACCACCCTCTCAGCACTAAACCCCGGCCATCTCCCAGACTGCTACCAAGCCGCCCCAGGACACACCCATGGACCCTTCACCTGCCACTCCTGCAAGTTCGACAGCATCAGGACCCACACCAAATCCACAAACTCCAAACAGAGCTCTGTAACTAACCACCTGAAGTGTATCCTGCTCAATACCCGCTCAGTTCACAAACACGCAACTGAACTTTGGAACCTACTAGACACCACATCGCCGGACGTTGCCTTTCTTACCGAAACCTGGATGAACGCCTCATCAGCGCCCGACATCGCCATAGCCATCCCGGACGGCTACAAGATCATCTGAAAGGACCGCATCAACCAAACAGGTGGAGGCATCGCCATCGTCCATAAGAACACCATCCGCATCACGACCAGTTCTGATGACACCCTCGCAGCTGCCGAACACCTTCACTTCCAGATTCACATCGACCCCAAGACCACACTCAGAGGCACCCTCATCTACAGACCACCTGGCCCCCGCACACAATTCAGCGAAGACATCACGGACTTCATCAGCCCACACGCCCTCCCCTCCGAGGACTACATTCTACTGGGAGACCTCAACTTCCACCTGGAAAAGAACAACAACAGCAACACCACTACCCTTCTGGACAACCTCGCCAATCTCGGACTCAAACAACTTGTAGACACCCCCACCCACTATGCCGGGCACACGCTCGACCCAATCTTCTCCTCTAGCAAGCACATCTCCTTCAACCACACCACAGGACTCCATTGGACGGACCACAGCTGCGTTCACTTCAACTACAAAAAGACCACGACCCACAACCACCCACAACCAATCCCCCGTAGAAACTGGAATAAAATTACCACCGACCAGTTCTTCACATCGCTTCACCAAAACCCTCCTACCAAATCATTGGGCCCTAACCAAGCAGCCATCAACCTCACACAATGGATCACCCACAGCGTTGATGAATTAGCACCCTTGAAAAACCATCAAATCATACAAGGTAGCGAAAAAGCCCCCTGTTCAATGATGACCTTAAGAAATCCAAAAAGATATGTCGCACCCTCGAGAAAGCATGGCAAAAAAAAACACCCACTGACAACTTGGCCACCTTCAAGAACGCCACCCGCAAACACCACCAACTGATCAGAACCACCAAGAAATCCGCATTCAAGGATCGACTCGACAACAACGCCCACAACAGCAAGGAACTATTCAACATCGTCAAAGAGTTTACCAACCCCACTGCCGGCACCAACGACATCACTCCCTCTCAAGACCTCTGCGACTCTCTAGCCTCGTTCTTCCACAACAAGATCGCTGACATACATAACAGCTTTGGCGACCAGTCCACCCCACCTACGTCAGAACAAAAACCCCCCACTAACAACCTTTGCGCCTGGAACCCAATCACCACTGAAGACACCATCCGCTTGATGAACTCCATCCACTCAGGATCGCCAACCGACCCATGTCCCCACCACATTTTCAACAAGGCAGACTCCATTATCGCACCCCATCTCCGAGATGTCATCAACTGCTCCCTCAATTCCGCTACCTTCCCGGAAAGCTGGAAACATGCCAAACTCAGCGTCCTCCTGAAGAAACCCACAGCAGACCCCACTGAACTTAAGAACTACCGACCCATTTCACTCCTCCCTTTCCCTGCCAAAGCCATTGAGAAAACCGTCAACAGTCAGCTGGCCACCTTCCTCGAATCCAACAGCTCCCTCGACCCATCACAGTCCGGCTTCCGAGCCAAACACAGCACCGAGACCGCCCTCATCGCAGCAACAGACGACATTCGAACTCTACTGGACAACGGAGAAACAGCTGCCCTCATCCAACTTGACCTCTCCGCAGCCTTCGACACAGTCTGTCATAGCATCCTTATACAATGCCTCAGCAACGTCAGAATACAAGGAAAAGCATTGGACTTGATCATCTCGTTCCTCGCTGGAAGAACCCAGAGCCTCCCCCCTTTCAAATCGGAAGCCACTGAAGTCATCTGCAGTGTTCCACAAGGATCATCACTCAGTCCCACCCTCTTCAACGTATACATGAGTCCCCTCGCATCCATCGCGTGCCAACACAACCTCAGCATCATCTCCTACGCAGACGACACCCAGCTGATCCTCTCCCTCACCAAAGACCCAAACTCCACCAAAACCAACCTACACGACGGGATGAAAGAAGTGGCCGAGTGGATGAAGAACAGCCGGTTAAAACTGAACTCGGACAAAACGGAAGTCCTCATCTTAGGATCATCCCCTCCGCTTGAGATGACTCATGGTAGCCACCGGCCCTGGGAAACGCACCCAAACCAACGGACCACGCACGTAACCTGGGCTTCATCCTGGACTCCTCCCTCTCGATGACCAGACAAGTCAACGCCGTCTCATCATCATGCTTCAACATCCTACGTATGCTCAAAAAAATCTTCAGTTGGATCCCAACCGAAACAAGAAAGACGGTCACCCATGCACTAGTCACAAGCCGACAGGACTACGGTAACACCCTTTACGCCGGTACCACAGCCAAACTACAGAAAAAACTCCAATGCATCCAGAACGCCTCAGCCAGACTCATCCTAGACATCCCCCGCCAAGCTCACATTTCCGGTCACCTGAAAGACCTCCACTGGCTCCCCGTCAACAAGAGAATAACGTTCCGTCTCCTCACCCATGCACACAAAGCCCTTTACGACCTAGGACCCGAATACCTCAACACGCGCCTGACCTTTCACACCCTCACCCGCCAACTACGATCGTCCAATCAAGCCCTCGCCGCGATTCCATGCATCCATAGATTCACCATGGGGGGAAGATCCTTCTCCTACTTAGCGGCCAAAACCTGGAATTCTCTCCCGACCCACCTCCGCCTTACACAGAACCACCTCTCCTTCAGAAAACAACTAAAAACTTGGATATTCGATAAGTAACGTACCCCCCCTTCCCTCAAGCGCCATGAGACCCTCTGGGTGAGTAGTGCGCTATACAAATCTTTAACTTGAACTTTAACTAGAAAGGAAGTCACTTTCTCTGATACTTCTTACACCAGCACTGAATCAGAGAATGAATCAGCACAAGAAAATCAAGCACCCAGAGAAAAAGAAGTTATCAATAACACAAATAGGGAAAACCTGTCTTTTTTAGAAAGGCGCAAACAGAACCAAGTCCCCAATGAGAGGGGACGGGGGAGGGGGAGAGGCTTCTTCACCCAGAACCAAGGCTAACAACGTCCGTATATGAAGACACGGAGTCCAAAAAATTGGGATTGAACCTAAAGGAAGTAGTAATAAACCTATCTAGTAGGGAATTAAGTATAGATGAAAAAAAACTTTTAGAAAAAGGATTAGGATTTGCTTTATCTAGTCCCCCTGACAAATGTAATCTCGAAAGAGACATTAGGTGCCTTTTCAGAAAAATAAGACTAAAAAAGTTTTTTGAAGGAAAGGAAAAAAGGGTAACAGAAAATAAATCAGGATTAAGACCCAAATCAGTATGGACACCCACAGCTTCTATGGTAGGTAAAGAAGTAGAGATATTTGAAAAGGTAGTAGAGAAGGGACTTGACGACATTTTTTCAAAAACCCAGTGGACTAAAAATAACCTAACCAACAAAGAAAGAACAGCATTAAAAAACTTAACAAGGTAGTGATATTACCATAAAACCAGGCGACAAGGGTGGCAGCATTGTTGTCATGGATACAACAGATTATGAGAACAGAATGAAAGGTCTCTTAAACAATCCAACTCACTACTCAGTAAGCAATAGACAGGAATGGTTGGATCTAGGTAAACTTATAATAAATCGTCTAAACTTTGCCCTAGAAGATGAGCTTATTACACAGGAAGAATTTAATTACATGAGAAATGACACACCTACAACACCGGCCATGTATGGGTTGCCCAAAGTGCATAAAAGCTTAACTGATCCCCCCATGTGCCCTATTGTGTCTAGCCTCAAGTCACTAACTGAACCCTTACGCCAATATGTAGACAAATGTATTCAACCATTAGTGATTTCACAACGGGCTTATATTAAGGACACAACTCACATGATTGAAAAAATAGAGAATGCACCTTTTGACGCACATAGGGAGTGGCTAGTGACCTTAGATATCGAGGTGCTATACACGAATATCCCGCAAGATGACACCATTGCCATGATACAAAATCTTTTAAAAGGCCAACAAGATGAGCTATCCGATCACTCGAGATTTATAGTAGATTGCGTAGAAATAATCCTGAAAAACTTCATTTTCCTATTCAAAGAGGAGTTTTATAGACAAACTAAAGGGACAAGCATGGGCGCTACTTGCGCTCCTAGCTCAGCATGCCTCTATGTGGCAGCCTTTGAGGAGATACACATCTTCAATGAAGCGGCTCAATTCTTTGAGAACATCGATAGATGGTCCCGCTTCATTGATGATGTTTTCTTTATATGGGGAGGAAACGAGGAAGACCTGAAAGCTTTTATCCAGTGGATCAACCTTGGGGACAGTAATCTAAGATTCACATCATCATACAGCAATGAGACCTGTAATTTTTTAGATATAAAAATTAAAGATGTGCAAGGTAGCCTAAACGTTGAACTTCACTGTAAACCAACAGACCGCAATACGATGTTGCACTATGAAAGCAACCACCCAGCCAGTCAAAGAAATAATATACCTTTGGGACAATTCCTTAGGGTAAAACGTAATTGTACGAATAGGCAAGAATTTGAAAAACATGCGAAAGCTCTGATTGGTAAGTTCACTGAAAGAGGATATCCCAAGAAAATGATAAAAAAGCCTACAAGAAAGCCAAATATTATAACAGGGAAAGTCTGTTGAACCTAAACAGAAAAGAGAAAACGAGGATAATCAACTCGTCTGTGTAACCAATTTCTCTAGCATAACCAATAAGGTGAAAAACCTGATAAATAGGAACTGGAACCTACTGAGTAATGACAACGCAGGCCCAATACCAAGACCAATTTATGCATTTAGACGCAATAGAACAATTAGGAATTGCTTAGTACACACTTATCCTGATAAAGGCAATAGAAATAATACAGGAACCCTGGATGGTAAAATTGTTGTAGGAAACTATCCCTGTGGTACTTGTAGAAACTGTAACATGATTATGAAAGGACCCAGCATGACATATAAAGGAATAAACCATAAACAACAAAGCCTAGTAAATTGCAGAACGTAAAATGTGATCTACATGATCAAATGCCCATGCCAAAAAGCATACATTGGCGAGACTTCAAGAGAAATCCGCCTGAGGCTTAACAAACATAGGTCAGCCATTAGAACCAAACGCCCCAATGCACCTTTAGTGGATCATTGGACAGTTGAAAAACATAAAGAAGATGAAATTAAATGGTGCATTTTAGAGGCAGTAAGACTCAATATTAGAGGAGGAGACCTAAATACTAAACGAAGAAAGAGAGAACACTATTATATGTTCAAATTTCAGACATTTAAAAACGGTCTAAATAGTAGAGAAGAATGGAAGAGGATTCTTTAAATATCACTAAGTACTGTTATCTAAAAGAAACACAATATGCAAATGTGTAAAACAGGTTAATAATATTTAATAACATTCCAAAAATTCAGTTTGACTAGTGAGAGTTTAGGGGTCACTGTATAACATCAGACACGATTACTACAAACTGGTAACTTAAAGTAACAAGTGAGTGCAAAATTAAAATACTTCATGAGGGCTTCATTTGTCACAGTGTGATCTATCCACTAGTGCCAACAACCTTAAAATATAAGTCTACATTGACAATAGAATTAGACATAGGACACCCTCTAGTGATGTAATACCGGACATTGTGTGGTCCAGAGGCGAAAACTCGATATGTAGACATATTCTACATTTCCCATAAGATAAGATACAAGCAAGATTTAATCGAGATCACCGTAAATAATGAAGAAATCAATGTAAAATCAGTAATACCAGTGGTCCCAATAGCACACTAAAATTATATTCTAAGGGGATTATAAAGGTGTGCTTGATTTTATGGATATCAAAGGACCATCCAAGATGGCGGAAAGGTAATCCCAGCCGAATTCACAAACCTTAGTCAATGTAAAATGGAAGCAATAATACAACGTAACTAGAGTAACGAAGATAATAGCAAAGCACTCATCATAATAAGTATTGTAGCAAATGAATATACTTGGAAGCAACAATACAATTGCGATTGGAGTAACGAAGATAATAGTAAAGCACTCATGACAATGATTATTGTACTAAATGAACACACGTCTTTATGGGCACACTGATTAATATTTGTGAGTATCCATATTATTAGCACAATTATTTTCTGTTAATAACTAAACTTGCCATATAATTTAAAGGCACTCTAAGATGGTGGCCACAACACGTCGAGTCGTAACAACCAACTCACGCTTGATGCAAAACGATAGTAAAAACTAGGGCAATCCTAGATAAATAAACAGTGATACAATGTTTACCCCAATCAAAACTAGGGGATAGGGCTACTGTATCCACAGAATAAATGAATAAGTATAAAAAACATATGCTACATAAGAAATCTGTTTCTCATATAGAAACATAAGACACTCTAAGATGGCGGTCAAACTCGTCAAGTCATTTCTATTAACATATGCCTAAAGCACAAAGGTGGTGACAATAAGCGCAACCTTAATAAAGGCTACATTGACTTTGACCAACTGATCCTGAGTAATATACACCCCGCAAAGTAAAACATTTCGATTAAAAACGAAGAGGTGACTAAATAGGGTCAAGCGCAGATTGAGCAAAGAATCCTTACCACCATCGTGAACTTTGCTCTCATGTACATCTGAAAATATCTAATGAAAGTAGGTACTGTATAGGTAATAAATGAAAGTATACAAATATCCGAAACAAAAACGTAACGGACTGAAATAGCAATCACGAATAAATGATTGTATGGAACATAAACACACTCTAAGATGGCCGACACAGTAAAATGTAAATTTAGAACCTCGATAATAACAGATCGTAATTGGCAGCAATTAAGACCTAATAGACCAATTAGTAGGAGTATAAAAGGGAGAACAAACTAAGCAACAATCTCAGTTGCAGTTACCGAATGACAGAGGACAGTCGTGGAAGAGAACCCATAAGAACACAAGTAAGTGCAGTCCACTTGAGCAGTTAGTATAGATACCAGAGGACTAATTGTAATTAGAATCTTTGTCTCTTAAGATTAAACCTAAAAAAATAATTTTTCCTTTAGTACAGCATCTCCTGAAAATTCAGAGTCAGGGGAGCATTTTGGTGCAGACAGACTACAAACAAGAAGGTCCACATCAGTGCATTCAGAAAGCTCAAAGGTAATATATAGAAAATTACCCCATAGTCCTATTGAACAAAACAGAATCAGTGAATTTTAACTAATAATAGAAAGTTGTGTTTCCACAGTAAATAACACTGGGACCACGACCTTTCCTGTCAAGATCTTGAGTTTAACAAATAAATCAGCACTTGAGGTAAGACTTGATTTTTAATAAATCTAGGATAACCCGTATCCAGAAAAAGAAGCAATGATCACCTCTGTTTTTGATAGGTCCCCAGAACTGATCAGAAAGCGACCCTATCAGCTGGATAAAGAAAAACCCTCTTTTATAAAAATTTGTTTGAAGGAGAGGATATTAATGGTGAATGAACAGTAACTCTCCATAATATCCTAACTAAGGTTAGACCTTTTTGGGATTCTAATAATTAGTAAATCTCTACAAATAGTAAAAATAAAACATTATACAGTATGTATATTTTGTTCCAACAGTGGAATATAACTATCAATATCCACTTTCAAAAAAGGAGCAGATGAAGCTAGGAGCAAAGGATATATAAAAAGATCCAGCCCTACAGGGATATCTTAAGTAAATAGAAATTATCAATTACATATTGCAATGCCCCTCATAAGAGTCGATAATTTATTAAATCCTTTTATGTTACTGTACAACTGACCAGCTGAATCCAAAACAGGTTTCCGGTACCACATAATTAATTGAACCCATTCGAGCTGCAACTTGAACTTTATCTAATAGTGAGTATCTTTCGGCAAATAAGCTTTTGCCCAATAACAGAATGAGTCAAGAAGTAGGAGTCCACAAAATAACAAATAATAGGATATGTGTTGTGTCAACCCTTATGAAGCCAGTTATTGTTTTTACTGCCAGTTTTTGTAACTCATAAGTATGCTGCATTAGTAATGTACCTTAGTACTGAATGAAGAACGAACAAGTTTTAAAAAAAATAGGATATATCCATTGTGTTAAAGTGAAGGGTAAATACTGAACAGGAATGCAATACAGTCAATAATAAAATCTGTTTTTAAGGTTTTGCTAAAAGGAATGTTTTGTGATAAATTCTTTTATATATTTTTTATATAGATTGTTTGCTTTTTAAAAGAAAGCATTGTCCTGAAGAAGGTGACCAACACTTTCACCGAAACGCCGCGTGGACAGTTTTCTTGCTTTTTTTAAAATTGTGTTTTTGAATAATATGTAATGTCATGTTTTAATAAATTATATAGAAAAATTGTTTTTTATGGAACATTGGTGAACAAACAGATCAGATCCTTTTTGGTTACAATAAAATTCCAAATAGAAAATGCAAAACCTTTTCTACCTCATTCTTGTTTAAACTGTCTCTAACTAAGAAAATTCAAGGGTTGCAATTGAACTGTTTAGATCAATGATAGATGTGTGAATTTGTTATTTTGTGGTGTGTAACTCCAAGAATTGACCATACTCACAGGTTACCATAGATTATGGTTTAGCTGTAGGGACTATTCAGTTAGTCTCATCTGTTATTAAAAACCAGGAAAAGGGACCGCCTTGATATTTGTTGATCATAAACTGTATATGCCAGTATCAGAAAACATGACAATCTTTAATTTATTTTACATTTCCTCTGGAAAGAGGTGGGTGGGCTGTCCCTAACCTGCTATTTTATTATTGGTCAGCTCTTCTACATCAGATGGGAGTCTTGCTCTTAGCAGACAGTACAAATATCAAAAGTCTGGAATATGGCTCTGCTCTCCCTCCATATTACAGCTGGCAATAGGTAATGATGCACATGGGTTTCTTTTCCGACAATTCGCGGCTAGTTATTATAAAAAAAACATTTTAAATCCTAAATGGCAGCCTAGAAAGTTTGGATTAAGGTGGACAAACGGATGAAGAATCCGAGATATAATAAGTATACGCCCTTGCGGCGATCTCCTCTCCGGCTATGATCTACGATGTGATCGGTAGGCAGTGGAAACAACCAGGTATTACTAGGATAGGTGACAGTTATAATGCAAAAGAACTATGTTCATTTTTACATTTATAACAGGACTAGACTTTAAGTATGTCCATGTGAAAGGGGGATTGCAGGATAGGATGTATTTACAAAATTTGACTTGATTCTACCCCCGATGATTTAGAGATGGTTGAAGCTAACTGGGCCAAGAAGTTTCTTTACTGTTCCAAGATGGCAGACCAGTGTGAAACTTTACTTTTACATTTTAAAACCCACAGCTGAGGGCTAGGGGATAAGGGTGAAGCACCATGGACTGGCCAGCAGGGAGGAACTTCAAAATCCCTACGGCGTGCCTGGCAGGCACCGCCACCATTGTAGGGATTGGAGCTCCCTGCGATGGTCTGACAGGCTCCTTGAGCCCGTAGGATCCGTGGCGGTCGGTCTCTCCGAGCACCCCATCTGCCCGCTATCCTATGGCTGGCGGGAATCCTCATTCCGATGGCCGGTGGTCCCACCCTCATCGTAATCAGGCCCATAGTTGGCATATTTTTTCTTTTGTTTTTGCTTATTTATTTATTTTAGCAAATACTTGCACTGCAAAGAAAGCTACCAACTTGTTATTTAGAAGGTAAGAGGGACTTTTTATTTTTTTAAGCAAAATATCTTCCCGGCATAAGTCCACAAATATCAGACTCAAATAGTTTGCAGTGCTGGTCCAAGTGTGGCTGATGGAAGATAAGATAACCTCAGTGTACGGTCAGGCTTCAGTGTAGATTTCTTCAAAAGCTTAGATTTACACTAGAGGGTCGATGCACCAGATGCTCAACCTTTGGCTCCTACACCATCCTCTGTCCAAACTCTGATCCTTTGTAGTGAACGGTGTACCTGTATCTGCGCAGTTTGCATGCTTAAAAGCAGGATTGCTACCATGTTTTACAAGTGCATAGTGAGGGATATGATTTGTGAATGCTGGATTAACTGTCTTTTGTGAGTGACGGTAAGTAGTCTACCGGTTGAAAGTTATGCCTGTGTGGGTGCACAGTGAGGCAAATGTCTGTATGAGTGCAGTGTTTGAACAAAATATCGGATTAAAAATATCCCGAGGCATAAATATTGGAAAATAAATATTGTGATACACTAACTTTGTGATGCACAAATATCGTTGACCAGAATATTGTTTTTTTAGGTAAGTAATATAATTATTAGTAATATTTATGTTTTTAATACAGTTTTCAATAATAGAGTAGTTAAAAATGTTTTACATTCTTTGAATGTAAATGTGTTTTTGTTGATACATTAATTTTATGTGGTATTATTTTCATATATAGGTTATTTTGTTTTTTAGAATATAGCTTGTAATTTTAATTGATTTAGAATTTTGTATTTCATTTTTTATAGTAATTTATAGTGTTCTAGAGAGTTGTTGGTTTTATAGTGGACATGATGGGAAGCTAATTACCTATTTCATTTAATTGATGATATTTCTAATTTAAATGAAGTAATATTGATTTATTTTTGTTATATGTAATTTGCGAGCTGTTAGGCTTGTAACGGTATCGGGTGAGAAGTAAATTAAGTAATGATTAATTAACAATTAATTATTCATTGTAGTTAAGTATTTAGTTGATTTTAAATAAGCAATTAATGGAAGAATTATTTATTTGCCATATATTTTAATGTGGGCAGCTAAATCTGTAGGAGTCCAGAGTGGGATGTTAAGTAATAAATATGAAATTATTAAAACATGTTAGTTAATTGTTAACTATGTTATACATGGAATACTGATTTATTGTACTAATATTTTAGTTGCAGAATGCTACATTTGTAGGGGTATCGGGTGGGAAGTTATTTAATTAAGAATTATTATATTATTTGTTAATAAGTTATTTAATTTAATTTTAAATATTTACAATTTAGCATAGATTTATTTATTTTACTTATATTTTGTTAGTGTTTAGCCTGGGAAGGTAATTAAATAATAATTAATTGTCAATTATTTGATTGATTTCAAATATTTAAATTATTATGAAGTACTTATTTAAAAAAAAAATAATATATACATATATATATATTTTTTATTGCCCAGAGAGAAAAACGTGAATATAGCATATACATAAATACCAATTAGACATAATACGTGCAGCACATGATGGGTAGACAATTCCTTGAATTTCGCAGAAAAAAGTTAATAATCAGCTAGGGTAAAAATAGTATATAAAGGGGTAGAGCTATTTCTTGGGTATATATAATCAGAAACCGGTCAAACCATGCCTGATACGCAGAGAGCTCTGAATCGCTCCATCCTGTTGCAATCAGCAGACTAGCTACTGCGACTGAGATAAAAATAAAATTTGTCTGAGACGCATCCAATTCTTCCTTATTATCGTATCCCAAAATCATCCTGGGTGGGCTAATACAAACCTCTTTCCCTAACGTACCTCGATAAAAAATCTCCAATCCTATCTTTAAAGGTTGAAGTTTTTCACAATCGAAAAACATATGTATCATTTCAAAAGGACCCCCTCCACAACTAGGGCACTTGTCGTTCTCCCTTCTTCCTCACCCAAATAGCTTTGCCAGTGTAAAATATGGGTTCAAAACTGATTTATACTGTTGGGCCTTCAGATTGGCTCAGAGGAAGATCTTCCTCCCCAAGTGCTGTTGACATATATAAGTCACTTGAAGTGTAGGGTAGAGCACCGCTTTTTCTACTAAAGATTTTGCACACTTCTCATCAATTCAGTGCATGCACAATGAGGCCTTTGCAGTACCCCGCAGGGGCTTTAGTAGATTCTGCTGCTCAGAGTCTGAATCCTGCAGCTGAGGAAATCGGATGAAGCCAACAGAAAGCTCCCAGTGCTGTAAGAGCTGAGGTGGCTCTAGTAGACAGTGGTACTAGAGTAATTTCAGGCTGGTCATGCTGCCATCAATGTTCCAGAACTAAGGGGGTCTTTATGATGGCGGAAGGACCGGGCCAGCGGTGGTAGTTGTGTTCCTTCCGCCATCAATGAGCATTTTACCCAATTAGGATGGTGGTGGGTACTGTGGCGGATGCAAAGTCCGTCTGCCGCTTTACCACCAAAGTCAATTGTCCCGATTACCTGGCGGAGGGTGCAGGGCACCTAAAATGGTGGTGGTGTCTAGCAGGCACCGTCCACCAATTCTGATGGATACATCTGCCTGTGTATTCCTCACCTTGTGAATATTCCCTGCACCAGCATACTGCTGATTTTTTTCCCCAGGTCTCCACGCTGACGAGGTCATCACAATGCCATGGCTCCGCACGCAGCTCTGCATTAAGTCACCGAGCAATAAGAGGACCACGCCGGCGTGATGAGGTCAGTTCCCTTTTTTCCGCGCTGTCCACGCTAACAGTTTTTTCTGGGACTCTCCATTCTTGGTCTGTATACTTTGTAATTTCGTTTGTATCTCTTTCTCTTTTGAAATGTCTGCCCCGAAGAAGTCATGTTTTGAGCCCTGCCGGGAGTGCGGTGGACATATGTCAATTACTGACCCGCATGAAGATTGCCTTTGGTGTTTATTTTCAGACCACGACGCCGAGGGATGTTCTTCATGCAGGAAGATGAACCCTAAGACCTTGAAGGAGCGAGAAGCCAAGCTTTATATGGCCATGGCAAGAAAAGAAAAAAGGGTCGGAAAAGGTCAAAGTCCTAGTCTTCAACGTCGCATGACTCCAAGAGGAAGCATAAGAAAAGGAGACATGCTTCTCGGCACTGATCCTCAAAGTCTGTGGCGTTGAGGTCGCCTTCTCCTGCTTGACGTCGAGAAAAGGACTTGCTTTCTCCTTCAGAGTCTCTTCAGGTGACTTCCGCTCAATCTCACTCATATAAGGGGACTCCAGAGCAGGTGACGACGCTGAGATTCTCACCGACTCCAGAGGGTGTGTCGAATCCAGCTGACACAGAGATTCCTTCGGCTCCGGCTGTTCCACCTGTGGCTCCAGCGGCTCCGACTCCAGAGGTACCTCATTCAGCTCTCTAACCAGCTTCATACCCTCAGTTTCTAAGCCCGTGTTCGGATCCGTCGCATTTTCTGAATTCGATGTATGGCGTGTTCGCCAGGGCCTCGTACCCCTCTGGTGCACCTTCGAGTCCCATGGGTCCAATGGCATTTAGTTTAGATGTGTCTCAGCTGTATCCTCAGGCATCCTTTGTGCCATTCATGCCAGTGATGCCGTCCTGGCACTTTCCGGCTCCGAGGATGTCGACGCCGTATGGTCAGTCCCCGGCTCCATCCCGTGAAGCTTCTCAGATTTGATCGGCGCCGGCTATGGTAGTGGATCCACCTTCAACGCAGCTCCCGAAGCCGCATGTGGCGCCGTCGATGCCGCAACCGAAGATGCGCTCGAGGGGAGAGGAGCAGAGATTGTTGGAAGAGGAGCAGTATCAGGCTGAAGAGAGGGAGCAAGGAGAGGTGTATGACACAGATGTTTTTGAGGACTTGTATGAGGCAAGTGGGCTTGACACTTCTCCTGAGTGGGACTTTGCTTTTCAAAAGGCTTCTCCCCCGAAGGATGTTGCTCCTTATCGTATGGGTATTAGGAAGGCTGCTGAACTTTTGGATTTACAGCTTCCTGTGGCGGAGTATAAGCCTAATCTTCTCACGGAAGTACTTCATTCTCCATCTTCGGTGGTTGAACCACTTTTGCCATTTAATAATGCACTGACTGAGCCAATCCTCGGTGTGTGGCGCAATCCTCTTTCGGCTCCTGCGGTTTTGAGATCAGTCTCAAGAAGGTATAGACCTGCTCCTGGAGATCTGGTTTTCCTTTCTTCTCACCCCTCTCCTGAAAGCCTGGTGGTGCAGGCTTCTTGTCCGAATGAAATCTACAGGGGTGTTTTCGCAGGCTCCCACAGACAGGGATTCCAAGAAGTTGGAACAATCTGCGAAAAAGGTATTTTCGTCGGCTAGTATGGCACTGAAGTCTACCAACGCCACTTGTCTCTTGGGCAGGTATATTCATGCCTTAACCCCTTCCAGGCTCATGACGAGCTGAGCTCGTCATGAGGCAAAGTTGAGCTGCACTCATGACGAGCTGAGCTCGTCATGAACACACCCGTTTCCATTGACCTTCAGCACAGGAGCGGAAACTCTCAAGCAGCGATGGTGTTAACCCCTTGCATGCTGATGACGAACCCCAGCCGTCATGCACTACAGTGCTCGTGTGCTGATGACGGCTGGGGTTCGTCATGGCCCGCCCCTGTTCATTTGTTTACAGCACAGGGGCGGAAACGGGCCAGCAGTGAAGGGGTTAATAGACTCTGCAAAACAACTTTGTCCTGAGTTGTCTGAGGAGGACAGGGGGAATCTGAGTGAGGTGTTGGTGTATTCTCAAGCTGCGGCTCACCAGGTTATCCACTCTGGTCTAGATACAGTGGATTCTGTTGCCAGAGTAATGGGTTCATCCATTGCGACAAGGAGGCACACATGGTTATGATCTACTGGGTTCTCTCTCGACGTGCAGGCTGCTCTTATTGATTTGCCATTTGATGGGTCCAAGCTTTTGGTGAAAAGGTGGACTCTGCCCTGCAAAGATTTAAGGACAGTAAGGCAACGGCAAAGTCTTTGGGTTTGCAGACTTAGACAAGAGGGTATGGATATAAATGATACTGTGGCTTTGGGAAGTCTTCCTTTCGTGGGTCCAGACAGCCTCAGCAACAGCAGCAGAACCCCTTGTATAAGAGCTACAGGGGTAAAGGCAGAGGTTGCCTTCATGGAACTGGACGTCAGCCTTCTTCCTCTTCCTCCTCTACCTCCCCAACCCCTCCTGGTAGTGCCGGAAAGCAGCCCTAAATCCGCCATCCTGGATCATGTTGGTCCCGTGGGAGGCCGGCTTACCCATTTTCTACAAGATTGGAAATTAATCACTTCGGACCTTTGGGTTTTAGATCTGGTAGAAAATGGGTATGCCCTTCCCTTCTGTGAATTCCCTCCCACTTACCCTCCTTGCCAAGAGTATTGCACGGAGGATCATTCGCTTCTCCTTCAGAAGGAGGTTCATACCCTGTTACAAAAAGGTGCAATAGAGGTGGTTCCAGGGCAGGAAAGGGGTCAGGTTGCTAATCCCGGTATTTCCTGATCCCCAAGAAGGATGGTAGGATCCTATCCTGGACCTCAGAATCTTGAATCTGTTTCTCAAGCAGGAGAGGTTCAAGATGCTCACTCTAGCACAGGTTCTTCAGGCGCTGTAACAAGAGGACTGGATGGTGTCCATCGACTTGCAGGATGCGTATTTCCTCATCCCAATCCTGAAGTCGCAAAGGAAGTATCTTCGTTTTATGGTTGGGGCGCAACACTACCAGTTTGCGGTCCTTACGTTCGGTCTTACTACCTCACCTTGAGTCTTCACCAAGGTCAGGAGGTCATCTCAGGAGGTCGGGGATTCCAGTTTTCCCCAACCTGGACAACTGGCGGTTGAAGGCAGGGTCTCCAGGGATGGTGAGTCATCCTCTGCAGGTTACAACCCAGTTGTTGTACAAGTTGGTTTTTTCGATAAATGTTCCCTAGTCTCACCTGGTGCCCTCTCAGCAAAACCTGTTCATAGGAGCAGTACTGGAAACCACTGTGTGTCGGGCATTCCCTCCTCTGCAAAGGATTCTCGACATTCAGGAAATGATTCCCTTGTTTTACAATGAAGCGGTTGTTCCGGTTCTGAAGGTCCTTCCCCTGCTCGGTCTGTTCGCTTCCTGTATCCTGTTGGTCTACCATGCACACTGGCATATGAGAGCGCTCCAGTGGTGTCTCCGCAGGCAATGGTATCAACACAATGGAGATCTCAGGGAGTCAGTCAGGATCTCCAGAGAGGTTGCAGCGGATCTGTCCTGGTGGAGTGTGGAGGGCAATCTGTCTCAAGGAAAGTTCTTCCATCTTCCTCCATCTGTGGCCACAGTGATAACGGACGCCTCTACCCTAGCGTGGGGTGCTCATCTGGGGGATCTGGAGATCAAGGGTCTTTGGTCTCCAAAGGAAAGGCTGCTTCACATCAACCTTCTGGAATTGCGGGCGATACCATTGGCACTCAAGCCTCTCTCCCTTCCCTTCATGGTCAGTCGGTTCAAGTCCTGACGGACAACACTACTGCGATGTGGTATGTCAACAAACAGGGAGGAGTAAGGTCATACCGTCTCTGCAGAGAGGCGGTACGGCTCTGGTCCTGGGTTCAGGACCAGTTAATTTGCTTGATGGCAAGTCATCTGGCCGGGGTGCTGAACGTACGTGCAGACACTCTCAGTCGGCAGTTCTCCGCCGTCCAAGAGTGGAGGCTTCATCCAGAGGTAGTTCATCACATCTTCCGGACGTTTGGAACTCCTCGAGTGGACCATTTTGCCACTTTCAAGAACGCACACTGCCCATCATTCTGCAGTCTCTAGTTTCCGAGGTAGGGAGCATTGGGGGACGAGTTTCAATTGAGTTGGAGTTCACAACTCCTTTACGTGTTTCATCCCATACCCTTGATTCCTCTGATTCTGAGGAAGATTTGTCAAGACCGGGCCCAAGATATATTGATCGGCCCGGATTGACCAAGAAGGGTGTGGTACACTGACCTACATCATCTCTCCTCGCACCCTCCGCTCCATCTCCCTCTAAGGACAGACCTCCTTTCTCAGATGGAGGGGCAGGTTCTACACCCCCACCTCCAGAGCCTACACCTTCATAACTAGAGATTGAAAAGGGCAACCTAAATTCTTTTTCTCTCCCGCCTGACGTGGTGGATGTTATTTTATCGGCCAGGCGACTCTCCACCAAGTCTATCTACTCCTAGAGGTGGTCAAAATTTGAGATGGTGTGGAGAGAAATCTATTGATCGTCTAAAAGCGCATCTTTCTGATGTTCTTTGTTTTTTGCTTCATTTGGCCCAGCAGGGTTGTGCTGTGGCCACTGTTAAAGGATATTTGTAGGCTTTGTCCTCATTTCTTTGTTTGCCCGATCAGCCTTCTCTTTTTAAGTCTCTGATAGTCTTAAGGTTCATTACGGGACTTACTAATATGTTTCCACCCACTCTTTTTATCATGCCCCAGTGGGATTTAAATCTAGTGTTAACTTTTTTTGTGGGTTCCACGTTTGAACCTATGCATAGTTATCCTTTGAGACTACTGACATTCAAAACGGTCTTTCTGCTGGTTATCACCTCGGCTAGGTGGGTGAGTAAGCTTCAGGCTTTGAGTTCAAAGCTTCCTTTTCTGACCATACATGCTGAAAGGATGGTACTCAGGACCAGGGCTGCTTTTCTGCCTAAGGTGGTAACTCCCTTCCATCTAGGACAGTCCATTACTCTCCCTACTTTCTATCATCCCCCTCACCCTTCTAAGGAGGAGGAGAGGCTTCATCGTTTGGATCCAAAGAGGGCAATTTGTTTCTATTTGGATAGAACAAAGGACTTCCGTCAAGATGATCAACTCTTTGTTGGACATGCTGGTCGTATGAAGGGCAAGGCTGTGCACAAGCGCACTTTATCGAGGTGGATCATCTTGTGCATCAAGATATGCTACTCTCTGGCTGGTAAGGAGCCTCCTGTAGGCTTTAGAGTTCATTCCATCAGGGCTGAATCATCTACTTCTGCTTTGTCCAGGGGTGTTCCTGTATTGGCCATCTGTAAAGGTGCAACTTGGGCCTCCCTCCACACTTTCATGAAGCATTACTGCTTGGATTCCGAGGTGAGGAGGGATGGCCATTTTGCGCACTCTGTTTGGCAAAACTTTTTAGTATAGAAGGGTGGACACCCTCCTCCGGGGTTGGACTGCTGTGGGAATCTATTCATAAGGTGAGGAAACCACAGGCAGATGTATCCATCAGAAGAACAAGTTACTTACCTTCGGTACTGCTTTTTCTGGTGGGTACAGTATCTGCCTGTGGATTCCTCACTGACCCACCCGCCTCCCTGTTGTCCACCCTTTTATACCTTAAAAAGGAGGTATTGGTTATTTTAATGATTTTATGTAATCACACTTTGTTACCTGTGTTTGTCTATATGTGAACTTATTTGAGAAGTGAGCTTTCTTATTTCAATTTAAACTGAGTGTATTTGTGTGAATTCTGTGTACTATATATGCATTGTCTCTATGGTTGGTCCGCACGTTTGGCCTCGGTGGCACGGAAAAATAAGTAGACCTGACGTCATCACGCCGACATGGTCCTCTTTGGCTCCGGCGACGACATGCGAAGCCGCGTGCGGAGCCATGGCACTGTGACGACCTCGTCGGCGTGGAGAGCTGGGGAAAAAATTCTGTGGAATGCTAGCGCAGGGGATATTCATAAGGTGAGGAATCCACAGGCAGATACTGTATCCACCAGAAAAAGCCTTACCAAAGTTAAGTAACTTGCTCATTACGATGTGCTTTTGGAAGGCCTTTCCATGGCGGCTGGCGGGGATTGGCGATGCCGCCATGGAAAGGCTGGTGAGAATAGGCCTTGGGGGCCTGTACCGGGCCCCCCTTGTTGGGGGGGTGTTGCTACACTGGGAGGAACCCACGGTACTGTCTTGTGTTTTGGTTTTATCTTTGCACTGTGTTATGTTAGCATGAGCTTGTTAGAAGTTTAAACCCCATTTTCCTTTTCTGCTGCTTCTGTACACGACACATTTTGTTATTAAAGCTTTTTGCCTAGTTGGATATTTAGCTTCACACGAGAATTACATGTTTGCTTATAATATCAGCCTTGCTTGGTAAGCTATGTCTGTACAGTGAGTGCCGAGGCCTCAGGGTTATTTCAAAACAGTGCTTGTTGTTTGGATTGATCAGCGCACTGAGTAGACAATATGTATGCAGCTGTGGCCAACTTTGGGTTTAGGCGCGATTAATAATGTATTACACAGAGCATGAGTTACACACTTGATGAATAGCCGCATGCAGAAGTGTTGGTGCAGGAGATGATGTGATCCATTTCTACTGAACCCAAAGGTATGGGCCCGCCCTTCTAAACCCAAAGAGACCTTCTGTAGATATAAAATAATATACTAGCTAGGGAGGGTAAACTGAGGTTCTATTAAGACCTTTTTCCTTTAGCATTTTAACATGCTTTCACCCTTTGTATTTTATGGAATAGTAACCATGCTGCTAACCTTGTTCCTTATAATATGTTTGCTTGTATTAGCTAAGATACTGCGCTTGAGAACACTGCATTAAAAATAAACCTTTCAAACTTGCACATGTCCTCATTGACTCCTCGTTCTAGATTGATATGTTAGTATAACGAAAGAGTGTTCATGTGTTCCACATTACCTGAGGTGTTCTAAGTCCATGTTCTGGGTTGTCTAAATCATTGGGGGTCGGAAAGAACCAATGAGACACAGATTGCTAGTCTGGTAGGGGATTTTGGATACTAAGGTGAGTTTTGGCACACCCTAATTCACTCAGGTTCAAAGTCTCTATGAACAGTTCTGTGTGAGAGCAGGATCCCTGCGACATGGCGCCCAATCGTTGGTGGTCTTATTACATGACACTTGAGTAGTACTTATATCGGTCCTTAACACCCTTCACTATTGTTTCCGGAAAACAGTGGTGTCGGACAAACCTACCTATAACTACATAGGTATTTTAAAGCTTGATTCTTTCAAAACGGTTTCCTTGAATTACTACCCAGTTGTGCTACGTACTTTTTATTGTACCTTTTTCTTTCTGTGCCACTATGGCCGCGGTGGACATTCTGCAACATAGTCGCATTGCGGTGCGCAATCACTTGCAGAATTATAATGTCACCGTGGATGGCATGGCTGTGATCATGGTAGTGAGCGCGGAAGTGGCTTACCCATACAAATTCTTTTATTCGTGGGTGAACTTCCTGGCTGTGAACGCAAATACCAATGTGTTCGACACATACACTCCCGCTGCCATGCCTCTGGAATATGCTCCCTATAGGACACAGGAAGTTCCAATTAACGCTTAGCAGCACCGAATTTGGTTTAATGGTGTCCTACCCCACACTTTGACAACACTGAGGTTGGGTCCTTTGTCAGTTCCAGGCGCGACTTGGCCTGTTTTGGCTGGATTTACACCTCATCCTGAGTACGGGGCATGTACAGTTGCTGAATTAAGATGACTACATGTAGTTGCAATCAGCGTAATTAGGTCGTTAGTGCAATACATAACCCGCAATCTCCCGGGTGGGGCCCCAGGTGGTGCAGCGCTTCCAGCCGGACAGGGTGGAATGAAGCTTAGTCCTGTGATGGTCAACGCTGTGATCGGCAAGCGCCCCCAGAATAAGGATGACTTTCCTTTCTGGCTTGCCGAGAAGTTTGACCAGCTGGAAGCGGTATTTCCTAACACGACTCCTGGTAAAAAACACAGGATTCTGACAATTAGCATGCCTAAAGACTTGATCCCAGAAGTTGGTGATTGTGAGTCATGGGGTAAGATCTTTGCGGCAGTGTACACGAGGTGCTTCGGCACACCTTCAATGACTGTCCCTCTGACAGTCATTAAGCGTTTTCAAGATCAACACGGACCTGAGGCAGAGGTTGAATTGTGTATGCGCCTCTGTGGCAGTTTTGGCGTAGTTTCCGATCTCGTTCTTGCGAATGTAAAGGGAGATGCTGTGAGCTTTCAGGTGTCTAATGCTTTGAAGGTGGTGCCTAATGCCGACAAACCCCGTAAGTTACCGAGAATTTTTGTGGCGGCTTATAAGACCGTGGGCCGCAATACTTTGGGAGTCAAGCTATTTTCTACTAAAGAGATGAAGCAACCCCAAGGGCCGAAGTCAGAGACTGACGAACAGCCCAAGGCCAAAAAGTAAAATTGGCGGAAAAAACAAAAAGAGGGTAAACAACAACAGAAACAGGAGTTTCGTCCTGTATCACCAGTGCCTGCGCCTACAGAACGTATTTATGACTTGCACGATCGCGCGACAATAAAATCACCTGATCATTTTCAGGTTTTTGAACAACGCTCTCCTCGTTCTTTTCAGGAATCATCGGCCTCATCGACCGGTGGTGGAGGAGGCGGCAGAGGTCGGGGTGGCCAGCAGGGACGCGACCATCCCCGCCCAAAAGACAGTAAAGGCAAGCAGGACGATTCAACACCGAAGAGACCCCAGTTTCAGAAAAAGAAAGTTGCCGCTTTGACAGCGAGATATGCCACAGATAGTGAGAACGCAGCTACGGAATCAGACTTGGGCTCTGACCTTGCTGGACAGCGCAGCGGAGATTATCATAGTGCGAGAGGCCCTGCGTCCGCTACTGAAGGTGACAGCGACTGACCGATATGTTGTTGTGGAGACAGCTGATACTAGAGTAGCTCCCCCTGATAGATTTTATAACATAGTCCTTTTAATTGAAGGTGACATATAGCGTACCATCAAGGGGGTATTTTGGGAAAATCTTACGACTACATATGACATTTTGTTAGCGGAGGCTGACTGGCCCCCACCTTTTGTGCTCGCAGCTCTGAGAGGGGAGGAGGTGATCCTCCCTAGTTTCGCGCACACAGTCTCTAAAGAGCATGCGCTGAATTTTGCAGAAGAGTGGGTTAAGGCTCTTGCGCCGACTCTGTACCGTACACAGTGTGGTTGGGATAAATTTTCCCCACACCACATAATTCCTTTACGGTCTATGCCACAGCCCAACCTCAATATCCCATCTGAAGTGAAGCTAAGGCTTCTGTCGCGGAAATCCTTGAACAATTGGAATATCAAGGTGTGATTGAAACTTGTGTGTCACCGATGAATAACTTTCTTTTTACTGTGACCAAGCCTGACGGCTCCTACCGTTTGGTATTGGATTACCGGCATTTGAACTCGCATTGCTGTACCTGTGCAGTACAGAATACTCACAGCTTTGCTCTTGTAAATGGTCTTGTGCGTAAACGGTTTAAAACCACGCTTAACATATCCAACGTTTTTTTTGCCCACAATTTGGACGGACTGAGTTCCCAGTGAAGCAGTTTTACCTGTGGCGGCAAACAACGTCAGTATAAAAGATTACCGATTGGCTATAAGAATAGTGCGGGAATGTTTGCTGCCCATATAGTCTCTCTCTAAGGGAGAATAGACACTGATGACATTTATCTCACAGACGACGAGCTTTGGGCGCATCTGTGTCACGTTGACCGCATAATTTGTAACTTTGCGGACTTTGGTTACAAATTCAACTTTGCAAAGTCCCACATTGCAGAGTACAAAGTGTTGTTCATGGGCTATGAGCTCAACAATGAAGGTCGAGGATTGGCTCCTCACTTCTTGGAGAAATGCGCCCAGCTGCGCGCTCCTACAACTCTGAAAAAATTGCAGTCCTTGCTGGGATTTTTGAATTTTGGGCGTACTTATATACCCGAATATGCCCAGCGTATCAAGCCTTTGTATGCTTTAATACAACCTACTTTTACCAAATCTTGCTGGCTGCCAGAACATTCTTCTAGAATCTAAGGGCCAGATGTAGGACACCAAATACCAGTCGGTAACAGCCGATTTCGGCTGTTACAAACCGGTATTTGGTGTTTGACATGTAGGGGGCCTAAATTTGACAGAATCGGTAAAATACAGAATCAGTAAATTTAGCGATTCTGTAAATCAAGATGTAGGTGGCACTTAAAACAGTGCCACAGGCCCTTAAGAATTTGTTATTTACCACCAAATACTATTTGGTGGTAAACAACGAATTCCTGTGTACATGCACATATGTGCATGTACACCTGTGCCATGTGGCACAGCCCTAAGGGCATGTATGTGTGTCACATGGCACACAAGCCAGAATCAGGGGTGCAACAGGGTGTCAAAGTGAGACCCTGTCCCCCTTGACAATTCGGTAATTTTACCGAATCGGTATTTACCGATTCGGTAATTGCCATTGATTCCTATGGGCCTTAAAGCCCATAGGAATCAATGGCAATTACCGAATCGATAAATACCGATTCGGTAATTACCGAATCATTTGGATTCGGTAAAAATTACCGAATAATTTCCTACATCTTATTTACCGAATCTAAAATACCGAATCGGTAAAATTCAGTATTTTAGAGTCGGTAAATAAGATTTACCAACATCTGGCCCCTAAATTGTTACTGACTCGTGATAACCACACCAACTTGGTGATAAGAATCATCCCTGGGGCGGTGGGTTTCACGTACCTTACTTTTAATGAAGGCGACACAGTACCTATTGCTTACAAGTCACACTTGTACACTTCGGCCGAAATGCGGTTTTCCTCTGTGGAAAAAGTTTTAACAGCAGTGCAAATGGTGATTTTCAAGGAATGTGCACTGTCGCAGGGAAAACGCATGTTGGTTGTGACCCCATTTCCTGCATTAGAGGGAGTGACGAAAGCCAGCGTACCAAATTCTAAAGCTTTGCACCCTCGGTGGACACAATGGGCAGCATCATTGACATCTCTGGATGCCACGTTTATTTTTGATGCCTCCTTACAGTCGCAGGAGTTTTTGCAGTATAAGTTTGTTCATCCTGCCCCTTTGGCTATGCGGCCTTTGGAGGACTTCCATTGCATCATATACACTGATGGTTCAGGGCAGGTTGCGCATGGGTCTAATCACGCATACGTTTCCACTTGCGCTATTGTGGTAGGTGCCATGGTGAATGACGAGTTCAAGTTCAGGGTCGAGCACACGCAGACTCTAGGGGACTGCACCGCACAATTGGCAGAGCTTCGTGCTCTGATGCTTGAATTGGAGTATGCTGATCCTGGTGTGACGACTCTTATTGTGAGTGATTCTTACTACTGTGTCCAGTGTTACAATGAAAAATTGTTCTTTTGGATTCAGAATGATTTTCGTGATTCCAAGGGTAGCACAATAAAATATAAAATGATCTAGGTCCGAGTGGCTGAGCTTACAGAGCAGTTGCCACTCGTGTTTGTTATTCATACTCTCTGTCATCAGCGCGTGGGAGTCCACGCTGCTGGCAATTCGCTTGCCGATGAGGCAGCAAAATCAGCGGTATCGACATATTTTTTTGCAGCAGTTACACGTTCCGAAAGTAAGATTGATGATGATATCTTGGCAGCTGTTGCTGCAACTGAGAAGGGAGGTAAATATCCGAAAGGATTCCCTTGGAAGTATTCATACCACTTAGGTCCTGATAAGGTTCCTTATGTGAAAATACCTGACGTTGGTGAGAGGTTACTTCCCAATGCGGACCGCAGGCCTACACTGATTACCACAGCCCATGAAGGTGTTGCGTCTGTGCATGCGGGCGCTTCGGCTACTGTAGCTCAGTTACAAGAACGTTTCTGGTGGCGGGGGCTGTACAAACAGACGCGTGATTATGTCCTTCAATGTGACATTTGCCAGCAGATTAAGCCTTCAACTGCTGCGTGTCCGCCCCAGACACAGTTATACATTTCTAATAAACCCCTTGGGTGTGTTTATTTAGATCACTGCGGTGCTTTTTCTTCTGATACTGCGTATAAGTACATCTTAGTAGCAGTTGATTCATGCACAGGCTTTGTGTGGGTGTGGCCACACCGCGGCGCTGATTCACGGACTGTCATAAGAGACTTGCGTATCTTTGTAGGGATTTTTGCCTGTGGTACCTTCCATTCGGATCAGGGTCCGGCTTTCGCCTCTAAGGCGTATAAGGATGCCATGACTTCGTTGGGGGTCCTAGTCAAGTTTTCGTCTCCATACAGACCTAAGGGTAATAGTGTTGTGGAACGGATGAACCGAGATTTAAAGCAGTCTTTGACGGCTCGAGTTATAGGCACTGCTCTTAATAATCTCCCTAGAATGTCTCTGGGTGGGCGGACCCCATATGAGATGCTCTTTGGTATCAAGATGTATGTCCCGGACCTTGACGGTCTAGACTCGGTGGCTCAAGCTGCCTCCTTTGACTCAGATGAACATTGCAATGTTTTACAGGATCTACAAAAGACCAGAGACAGTCTTGCAAAGGAACATTTGCCCTCCACCTCGGATGATGCATTTGCAGATCCCAGTATTTGACTGGCTACCCCAAGTTGGAGAACTGGTTCGTCAGAAGATCGATAACAAGAAAGAATTTGGTCCCTCTTATCGAGCTCCGGTTTCAGTGCTTGGAGAGAAGGGCACAAGAACAGTCATTTTACCACCACTTACAGGTCGTAAGGAGAACAGGTATATCTCCATTGACAATGTCAAGATACACAGAGTGGCCGATTCTTCTTAGTATGACACCAGCAGTCTCATGTCCTTCGATTTTGAGAAATTCTGTTTTGGCCCCGGTTTCCAATCCTGTGCCTGATGTTGCTCTCGAGTTGCCTGCAATTTCCAGTCCTTTATTGAGTATACTGCCTGGTGCTCAACATGATGAAACTGACTATACTTATCCTACTGACTTATCGTTGCCTGATTTGCAAACTCGTTTAGCTACAGAATCCAGATTTTCATTTGGCACTGTTTCCCACACATCAAAAAAGCCTTAGAAGATTTCTGTTTTGGCAAGACTGTTTAAAAAAAATATTTGATTCCCCCTTGGACTTATGTTTGGATGGTGCTTTTTTCGATTTACCTTTTTATCTCAATTGGTTTTGTGTTTTATTTTTTCTGTTCCGTCAATGGACATTATGTCGAGGAGAGCACATGTATTCGACATATCAATGGAACATTGGCTCCCCATTCCTCATCACACAGATTGAAGAGAGACTTGGCCTTAGTTAATATCACTGCTTGGCCTGTCTTAGATGGGATTGTATGGGATGCTGTTCGATTTCAAATCCATGGGCCCATTGAGGTTATAAATGTCCCTAATGTGCTTAGAGTGTCTATGGGGGATGTAGTTAAACAAAATATACGTTCTGATGATTGGAATGTTCAGGCTGTTGAATCATTGTTTTCTGATTTGAAATATTATGCTGCCTTTGATGCTGAAGATTTGTACTTGGAGTCTGCTAATTACGGTGACTTGTTTTGTTATCAACATTTTGGCAATCACTACCTGCATAAAACTAATACCAGGAGACTCACTGTAAACTACACCCAGTAGGAACACTGTCCAGCTCCTATGCAAGGCAGTTCTGCTACCTTTTTGAAAAGGTTCACTTACTTTACAGATTTTAATCAATTTAATCCCAATGCCTTTTATTTTAAAATGGGTGAAAAGTCCACATCCAAAGTTAGACTTACCAATACTAAATTATTTTATTCAAAGTCCTTTCTAGACCAGTTGGCTGTTGGGGGCTACGAGTTGAGGAAGGATACAATTGACCTTAAATCACTTTGGGGTTCTAAAAGTTGGCAAGTACAAGGCACTGAGGCTTTGCACCGTGCATGCCTCATCCCGAACCATATGTTGTTTTTAAATATTACAATTTCACAGATAACATGCTTTGGATTGGCTATGCCTAAAAAATTAAATGCTCCTTCTTTTGCTGATTTAGAGTAATATTCCGGTTGGAATAATACTACTAAATTTCCCACGAGAGAGTTACAAGCTCTATTATTGAATTCCTCCTTTAACATATCCAGTTTGGATCCCAAAGGCTGGTTGCTCCGACACAGAGGTGCTGACTCATGCCAGCATCGTTTTCTGGGTTAAGCACATGGCTTTACTCAGGTCAGGGTAGATCCCCGTTTTGAAAGTGGCCATTCTGTGACTACCTATTCAGTAGGCAAATTATGTCAGAATTGGCTCAGACATTCTACCTTGGCGTCAGTTAAACTGCATTTATCTAAACTGACTGACGATGTTGATCTGAATGATTTCATAAAAGGCCCGGCTAAAGGTAGATCTAAAAGATGGATATATGGTGTTTATAACGAATTCTGGAAAGGTTCCCAGATTGAGGCGGCTACCCGCCTTAGAGCTATAGATCAAGCTAATTTAGAAAAAGTGCTCTCTTCCCACATTCATACGTTAGATAATATTGTGTCATCTGTTGTAGATATTGTGCAAGATGAAGTGTCTGCTTTGTACCACGGTCAAAATCAGTTGCGTTGCATTATGCAGTTTGCATGGACATTGCAGACCCTTAAGGCAGGTAAAGTGCCTTGGCATTACATGAATACGTCATCATTGTTTGCCCCTTTTAATTTGACAGATAAGCAGCGTTTACTATCAATGAAAGATGCTTCTTTTTCAATGTTGCACATTGAGAGGTTGGAGCCTTTACCGTTATCTGTGGCAGAAGTCAATACTGCTACGTGGCTTATTCACGGTTTAATAACTCTGCCATTTCCTTTGTTCGAGTTTAAAAACTGTATGAAGTACTTTGCCATTGGTAGATACAAGCCTCTTGGAAGTTCTTATCTCCATGAAGCCTGGTCGCTTCCTTTTACATATAGATGCCGTAGGGAGGGTAAGGAAGTTTATTTGAATGGTGAAGAATGCACTGAAACACCAGATCATTCCTTAATGTGTCAACATATCCAATTACATGGCTCTTGTAATCAAAACGAGCCTAATTTAGCCTGTATTTTGAAAGGTACCCCGTGCCTGCAATTGTTCCCACATTCACATTAATGGCAAATGGGAGGTATTTACTTTTAAATAATGAGGATTGTTGTGGGTTAATAAAAGGGATTGCTTATGTCGTTACAGTCAGTGAACGTGTAGTTTGTTGCAAGAACGTAATGTATCCACCCCCGCATGGGAAACTTGATGTTTCCATCTGGCCTAATATTCCGACCTTGAAAGCAGAGTTCAATAAGATGAGTCGCATAAGAGCTCTATTGACCCAAAAATAAGTTGCCCTCACATCTGCTCGTGAAACATTTGTCCTTCACGTGGCTAACACCCGCACAGAGATGCATGCCATATTAAATACTGATTTGCCCTTGCACTATGGTGAATTAATTCACACAATCTTCAATGCGTCCTCCACTTCGGGGCTGGCTTACTTTTTTAAAGTTGTAGGCAGTGGCTTAGTGACTTCTTTCCAAAAGATTTTCGGAGTCATTCCTGCTTTCTTCCATTCAATTTTTTCCAGCCTGTTTGGTGGATTTCCCTTGTTACTGGCTGTTGCTGCTGGCGTGCTATTGCTATTTTGTTTATTTCAAAATGGATGCACATCCTGTGTTACAAGACGAGCTGTCTCGGCTAGGGCTCTTTCGCGCCCGGATGCTTGAGTACTATGGTGTGCTGCCTCTTGCTATATTGAGTGCAGCTTATCGATTATCGTTTAGATTTTCCTACTTTACATGCGTCCAGCCTATCTTTCATTGCCTGAGTTATTACTTCGAATGGGCCCTGGATTTGTGTCTCTGCAATACGGTGTCTCCCGATGCGGATTATAATCAACTTATGAGTCCCTTAGTTGCTCATGAATTGCTTTGTTCTGATGGAGGGATTATGGCATCTGCAGCGATGCATGGGATACTGGGTCGTTGGAATGTGTTCGCAGTGGCGCAAGATTTCTTGGCTCGCAGCTTCCTCGAGAACACACTGAGTTTTCCTCTGATGGTGCAAGAGGCTCCGGTAATTGAAGAGCATGTATGTTCTTTCCCTTTGTTAAATTGGATGGGCAAATTATTTTCGGATGATAACAGTGATTTCCTGTTGGAGGCTGTTGCTGCATATTTTGCATATTCATTGTTAGGATGAACTGTGTTTGCAGTCTCGTTTTCTAGACCAACACCTTTCATTGGATTATTGGATTTTTTTAGCCCTCAATTTTTTTTGAAACCCTTGCCTATTGACTTTATCAATATCCAAAAAGAAGGATTTTTTTCTTTTTTTCCACAATTTTGTTTCTTTTATCTCCGTTTTTTAGGTACCAAATTGAAGACTTGTGTTTCAACTATTGATCTTGAACTCTGCGTTCCTAAATTTGCCCCTTCTTACTTGTCATATCAGTGCTCAGATCAAAGGGAGGGTGTCTTGTGTTTTGGTTTCACCTTTGGACTGTGTTATGTTAGCATGACCTTGTTAGAAGTTTAAACGCCATTTTCCTTTTCTGCTGCCTCTGCACACAACACTTTTTGTTATTAAAGCTTTTTGCCTAGTTGGATATTTTGCTTCACGAGAATTACATGTTTGCTTATAATATCAGCCTTGCTTGGTAAGCTACGTCTGTACAGTGAGTGCCGAGGACTTCAAGGTTATTTCAACACAGAGCTTGTTGTTTGGATTGATCAGCGCACTGAGAAGACATAATATGTATGCAGCTGTGGCCAACTTTGGGTTTAGGCGCGATTAATAATGTATTACACAGAGCATGAGTTACACACTTGATGAATAGCCGCATGCAGAAGAGTTGGTGCAGGAGATTATGTGATCCATTTCTGCTGAACCCAAAGGTATGGGCCCGCCCTTCTAAACCTAAAGAGACTTTCTGTAGATATAAAATAATATACTAGCTAGGGAGGGTAAATTGAGGTTCTATTTAGACCTTTTTCCTTTAGCATTTTAACATGCTTTCACCCTTTGTATTTTATGGAATAGTAACCATGCTGCTAACCTTGTTCCTTATAATATGTTTGCTTTTATTAGCTAAGATTCTGCGCTTGAGAACACTGCATTAGAAATAAACCTTTCAAACTTGCACGTGTCCTCATTGACTCCTCGTTCTGGATTGATATGTTAGTATAACGAAAGAGTGTTCATGTGTTCCACGTTACCTGAGGTGTTCTAAGTCCATGTTCTGGGTTGTCTAAATCATTGGGGGTTAAAAAGAACCAATGAGACACTGATTGCTAGTCTGGTAGGGGATTTTGGATACTAAGGTGAGTTTTGGCACACCTTAATTCACAGAGGTTCTAAGTCTCTACGCACAGTTCTGTGTGAGAGCAGGATCCCTGTGACAGTACCCTCCTGCATTTCCATGCACCAAGTGGCAGGCGCCGCGTGGGGCCTGCCATGTAGTGCAGGGAAATGCTCAGCATGGCCTTTTAGCATTGCAGATGGTGCTGCAGCAAGCAGCACCATCCGCAATGTTTAAAGGCCAGGATGCGCCCGCCAGTATGTTGGGCGCCTCCTAATTGCAGTGGTGGGACTGCTGCGCGTCTGGCGGGCATTCCAAGCACAGCTATGATGGCGGGCGGACTGATGTCCGCCCGCCATTGTAATGAGCTCCTTACCTCATTCAGAAAAATTTGAGTACCGCATAAAGAATAAGTGTGCCAACTGAGCCATTCCCATTCAGCAAGAGTGGTAAGCATGTAATATGTAGCTGATGTTGCATTTAGAAACACACTATCACAAATGTATTAGTAAAGCATGGTGTGGTATCCACTGTCATTTACAAACAGCACATGTTCCATAAAAATGACCACTACATTTGCACAGACATACAATTTTACAGATAAATCTGAATAGCACACAAACAATAATGTGTGTAAATTGGATTTCAACAAATATTTGTCATTTGCGCATCACCAACCAAAGCCTTGGATTTGTTTTGACCCGAGTGAAAACGGTGTACAGACAGAATATTGAGTTTTTAATATCGATATACAAAAATATCGAGTTACAAATATCGTGATACGGGAATATCGAGATCAAGAATATTGTGGTCCAGAATATCGAGTTCAAGGTAAGAAATATCCTTTCTTAAAACATCGAAGTCAGTAATATCGTTTGCAAAAATATCGTTGTTTAAAATATAAATTTTTATATTAGTGTTATGTATTTTAGTATTTTAAAAGTATGTCATGTAATTTTTTTAATAAATATTGCTTTTGTTTTTAAATTTATGTGTTACATTTTTAGTAGTGATTAATTTTATGTTAATTATATTTTGCATTTTTTAGTTCTGCAGCGGGTTGAGGGTTTATAGGGGAATAGGGTTGGAAGTAATCTAATTATAATACATTAATTTATATATTTTTTATTTATTAGTATTTTCTAAATTTAGATGTTAAAATGTTAATTGTGGTAATTTTTAATTATGTATAGGCATTTATATAGGCATTTATATAGTGCACTACTTACCCGGAGGGTCCCAAGGCGCTTCGACCGCTGCGAAACCCTTCCTGGCTTCCCTGAGAGATGGTCCCTTAATGGGTATCTCCAGGGTGAGACCAGGCATCCCCGGCGGTCTGGTGGGGCCGTTAGTGAAGATGAGGCAAGCTAATGCCCAGAGTTGCCGAGTGTGATCGCTGATCAGAGTGGGCACAGAGGCGAGAGAATTATGAAATGTTTGTTAATTTTTATTATTTAATTAATTGATAATTATGTTATTTGTGTTATTTAATTAGGAGCCGGTTGTGGGTTTATAGGGGAATAGGGTGGGAAGTAATTTAATTATAATACATTGAATATTTTTTATTTATTAGTATTTATTTAATTTTGATTTTATGGTGTTAATTGTGGGAATTCATTTATTATTAAGGTAATTGTTTACTACTATTTTGTGTGGGGATTTTGGTTTTATGGGGCTAATGTTTGGTGAGTAAATACATTTTCAAATGTTTTTATTTGATTTTTAATTAATAACATTTGTTTATTTGATACATAATTATATTAATTATGGAGGTACCTTTTGAAAAAAAATTAGATTTGTGTTGTGAAAAGAGTGGTGTTATAGGGTAGGAAATAAAATAATGAATGTTTTTGATTATAATTAATTTATATTAAATATAGTTATTTGTTTGTAAAATCTTTAAAAACAATTATAAAATAATGTTTTTAGGTAATTTTTAGATTTGTTTAACATTATATGTTTCTATCTTTTGACATTTTTTAAAATGTTATATAATTTTTATTTCTGTGTTATTACATTTTTTTGTATTATAGTTGATATTTTGTTTTTTTTAAATTTTGAATTGACTTTGTTGGAAATATTAATTTTAACTCTCTGCTATCCAAGACTTTCCCTACTGTTGCACTCACTGGAGTGGGAATAGTAATGTGTACCCCTCCGCTATCCAACACTTTCCCTACTGTGGCACTCACTGGAGTGGGAATAGTAATTTGTACCCCTCCGCTATCCACCCCTTTCTCTAATGTTGCTCTCAATGGAGTGGGAATAGTAATTTTTACCCCTCCACTATCCAATACTTTCCCTACTGTTACACTCACTGGAGTGGGGATAGTCATTCTTACCACTCTCCTATTCAACACTTTCCCTACTGTTGCTCTCTTTGGAGTGGGAATAGTAATTTGAACCCCTCGGCTATCCAACACTTTCAACACTGTTGCACTCACTGGAGTGGGAATAGTCATTTGTACCCCTCAGCTATCCAACACTTTCCCTACTTTTGGACTAACTGGAGTGGGAATAGTAATTTTTACCACTACGCTATCCAGCACTTTCCCTACTGCACTTACGGGAGTGGGAATTGTAAATTTTTCTCCTCCGCTATCCAACACTTTCCCTACTGTTGTACTCACTGGAGTGAGAATAGTACATGTTTAGCCTCCGCTATCCAACACTTTTTCTACTGTTGCACTCACTGGAGAGGGAATAGTACATTTTTACCCTCCCCTATCTAACACTTTTCCTACTGTTGCATCACTGGAGTGGGAATAGTAATTTTTAGCTTTCCGCTATCCAACACTTTCCCTACTGTTGCACTCACTGGAGTGGGAATAGTAGTTTTTACCCTTCCGCTATCCAACACTTTCCCTACTGTTGCACTCACTGGAGTGGGAATAGTAATTTTTACCCCTCCGCTATCTAGCACTTTCCCTACTGTTGCACTCACTGGAGTGGGAATAGTAATTTTTACCTATACGCTATCCAACACTTGTACTACTGTTACACTTAATTGAGTGCAAAATGTAAGTTTAAAAATGATTAAATATTTCTATAATGTAATTTGTAATATAATTTTTTTATTAGATTATATGTATTACATTTTATATATGTACGTTTACATTTTCTAAATTACATTTATTTATTATATTTGTTAAAATGTACATAACATCTAAATAATTTTTAAAAGTTAATTTTACTATTTAATTTGTTTAACAATCATTTTTATATATAAAAAATATCGATATTTTGTACATTATTTTTCGATATTTTTGTATTTTACATTTTAAAGATAGGAAGTCGATATTTTGGATAACAATATTTTTGTATCGATGTTTGTGTATGGGGATATTTATATAGTAGATATTATGTCAGTGATTCGTAAGTGAAAGAAAAGCAAACATCCATCTCCCTGAAAAAAGAATAAGCAGCAATGTGTCAGAGACTGCACTGACATTTGACCTCTGTCTTTGAACGCACAGCAAATGTGACAAGATAAAAACAACATTTAAAGTGTTCTTTCATGCTTGCTCACCTTCTGATCTCTAGCATGGTTATTTAGGTGCCCTCTCATGGCTCGAGGCGCTGTTGCAGTTGGGTACCCTCCTACCTCCGGGCCTGGGTGCATTGCCCCGGCTGAATCACTGATAGGTGTGCCCCTGTGTGAGTTGGCAGGTCTGATAAAGTGAGCCCCAAGTCTCAAACAATAGGAGGCAAAATAAAATTTCACTAAATAGGACTAGAAATATGTTTTTAATACATATCTGCCTCTTTGGCTCAGCTAGTTTGGGTTATCCACAATGTTTCCCTGCTCTACAGACTTCGTTAAATAATATTACCTCCTGATCTTCCTCATCCCAGTTGTTGCCTCAGTAAGGCGACACCACCTGAGACAGTAACCAGCTACTAAAACTCTATCGATTGGCTTGAGATGGGCCCCTTCCCACCACAGGGAACTAATCAAACCCTTCTTCACCCATAACTCCTACTGCCTTTATTTCAGGACAGACTCATAGTTGGCAATATTGAGACATGTCTGTACAAGCATTTGCCTTTTGTATTTAGTTTTTCTATTAGGATTGAATGCTCACTAAAGAAAGGTGTTCTCTGCTGTGTAAGAGTCTAAATGGTCATGGCTGGGGCTGCAGTAGGGCTACACTAGGGGGCTGCCTTATGGCCACCTACAAGAGACCATAACTGTGTGCTTGATTGCAATACATGCGTTAAAAAAGTCTTTGTTGCTAAGGAAGATAAAGTACCCAAATTACATTTGCCTGAGGTGTCCATTCAGCTGAGTTGCAAAATACATCTACAGCCCTCTGAAGAGTTTGGTAGATATATGGCTTGTATAAAGATCGTTTAGTAGGGTGCTTAATGATAAATTCCCCCAGTTGAGCTCGGGTCGTACTGGGACAGAAAATAGACCCTAGAACTAAATTAAAAGTGACACCCCTTAGCAAATCAGATAGCTAAAAAGTAGCCGACATTTGCAAATCACTGCAGTTTTGTAAAGACACAATCTGTACAAGGTGTTTTGCAAGATATGGGAAACTGCATGCATTTTTACTTGCTAGGTTCTGAACTGGGGTGATGCAGTGAGCTAAATAATGGTGATGGATCAAGCCCTGATCTCTTGACTGGGTAAGAGTGGTCTGCTTAATTCAGACACTCTGTTCATCACCACCCCCTTTTCTGAATTGTTTTTGGCCGCCACAAGTGTGGCAGGGTATACTCAGACATGAGTCCCTTGCTCACTGCACCACCAGGATTCAAGCAAGCCGGGCCCACGACGGCTGAAATGCCAGAAACCGGTCCCCGGAAGCTTGTCTCCTTTCCGGTGAAGAATTGGCTTTGTAGTTTGGTCTGCCCTGTTCCCATGAGGCACTGGGCCAGACTAATTTGCATATAGCCAGGTTCTGAACTGGGGTGATGCAGTGAGCTAAATAATGGTGATGGATCAAGCCCTGATATCTTGACTGGATAAGAGTGGTCTGCTTAATTCAGACACTCTGTTCATCACCACCCCGTTTTCTGAATTGTTTTTGGCCACCACAAGTGTGGCAGGGTATACTCAGACATGAGTCCCTTGCTCACTGCACCACCAGGATTCAAGCAAGCCGGGCCGACGACGGATGAAATGCCAGAAACCGGTCCCCGGAAGCTTGTCTTCTTTCCGGTGAAGAATTGGCTTGGTAGTTTGGTCTGCCCTGTTCCCATGAGGCACTGGGTCAGACTAATTTGCATATAGCCAGGTTCTGAACTGGGGTGATGCAGTGAGCTAAATAATGGTGATGGATCAAGCCCTGATCTCTTGACTGGGTAAGAGTGGTCTGCTTAATTCAGACACTCTGTTCATCACCACCCCCTTTCTGAATTCTTTTTTCAAGAAGGCACTCCCGAGGGGTCCACGAGGCACGTTTCATCAACCTCTTGAGTTGGTTTTTGGGGTAGCCACGCTCTATTAGGTTTTCTCTTAATCTTAATGCATGGATTTGATATTCATCCTTAAAATGGCAATTCTGTCGAATTCGAAGGTATTGACCAAATGGTAAATTTTCTTTTAAACTTTGTGGGTGGTTACTTGTGAAGTGAAGCGATTTATATCGATCAGTCGGTTTTTTAAAAAGAGTTGTTACTAGTCCTCCTTGAGATGGATAGACTTCAACATCTAGAAACGACATTCTGCTCTTTGAGTAGCTCAGACTGAATTGTATTTCTTGAGTCCGATTGTTTAACCATTCATGAAAACTGATCAGGTCTTCTTCACTACCAGTCCACAAGAAGAAAATGTCGTCGATGTAACAACTCCAATTGCCGATACATCCGACATAAGGGTTATTTTGATAGATGTAAGTTTCTTCGTATCTAGCCATAAACAATACGGCTAGCTCAGGAGCAAACGAACAACCCATGCCTATGCCACCTATTTGGAAATAGGACTCGCCATCAAAGTTGAAATCATTTTTTTCAATGCAAAACTGGCCAATTTGAGGCTGAATTCCGTCGGTACCTTCTGTGGTCTTTCACGTGTCTCTAGAAAAGATTCTAATACATGCAATCCTTCGTCCTGGGGAATCTGGGTGTACAAAGACACCACATCCATAGTTGCTAAAAAATGGGCGTTTTCTTCAAATTCTATTGACGTTAATTTGTTAATAAAGTCAGTGGTGTCTCTTAGAAACAACTTCACGTCAGGTAAAAACGGTTTTAGGAAAAAGTCCACAAATTTGTCAATAGGCTCCATAAGTGACTCACAGCCGGAGACTATTGGCCTCCCAGGTGGTGCAGTCTCATTCTTGTGTACTTTGGGTAGTAGGTAGAACAAAGGTGTCCGTGGATTCTTTATTTTTAAGTATTCCAGTTCCTTTCCAACAAAGCCTCGCATATGCCCCTCATTCAGAATGGACTGCAGTTGATTTTTTAACTCCAAGGTGGGATCCTTTCTGATTTTTCTATATCATTTTTCATCATCTAGTTGTCTCCTGACTTCGGAGGTATACAGTGTACAGTCCCATATGACAATTGAACCACCTTTATCGGCTTGCTTTATTATCACCGATTTATCTTTCCTCAGGCTGGTCAATGCTTCAGATTCCGACTTTGTTGTGTTGTATTTAATCCATCTTTTTTTCTTTTCCATATCTGTTATGGCTGATAGAATAGTTCTCTCAAAAGTCAATACTTCCTTTGGAATTTTGTTGGTTGGTGGACAGAAAACGTATTTGTTTCTGAGGCCTGTTGTCTCCGTGGTTGGCTCAAAAGGGTATTGTGCAAAAAAGGTTTTTAACCTGATTTTTCAGCAGAATTCTATTGCCTCTGTTTTTAATTTGATGAAATCTGTATTTTTTTCATGGTACAAATGAAAGGCCTTTTTTTGAGGACACTTTCCTCATCCTTAGTTAGAATTTTGTTAGAAAGATTATATATTGGTGGCACTGTCAATTTTCGTAGTTGTGTCGACGTGTGGACATTTCCCATGGCTGGTGATTGTATCTTATCTTTCCTCGTGTTTTTGGTTGGCCTCTTCCTAAAAAGGAACCTGCTGTTGTTGATAAGATCCTCTTCTATTGATATTCCTATGTGGCTCTGAATTATCACCTTCACTACCACTCGCTGAGGAGGAGGTGCAGAGAAAGTTATATAATTATTAGATGACCTTCCTTGATAATCCTGAAGATGTTTGCGTGATTCTGGTCTAGAATAAAAATCAGACTGTAAATAGGGATACTTTTTCCATCCAGATTTAAATTCCTTTTATCCTTCTCAAATTGGTTTCCTTTTTGATTAATCGTGTAATCCTTAAATTAAACAATTTCTTTTTCAATTTTTTCTAATAAAGCTTTCGCGTACGTTATCTGTTGGTTGGCTGAAATGGCACTTTCTAGACTTGTGATTTCTTCAAGTTGCTGTTTGGACAGCCTTTGCGCAGTCTCCACTGTTAAGACCATAAGGTCACGGCTGCACTTCGTCTCTATATAACTATATCCTTTCTTATGGATTGGATCTTCAGTAAATATCACTGGTACGTTCTTTATCTGGAGGCCTCCAGGGATTGTGCCTGCTCTAAGATGTTGTAGAAGGAAATGTCCATGGAGATCTGTTCCTATTTGTTTTTTCTTTAGCCTAACTAGTTTGTCTGTCTCATTTTGATTTTGTGCTGAGACACTTAAGGCAGCAGACGCAAAAGGTGAAGGAGCAGCAAATAATTTTTTGATATGATCTTCACTGTACGCAAAAGTTTCATTTTCTGACATTCTAAACACAACATTAATCCACAGTCATTCAAAAAGTGAATACGAACTATGAATGCAACCGGCGCGGTACCTTAATACCGCAGAGGTAAACTAGCTGCGAGCCAGTTATTTTGAATTATTAAGACATCTCGCGACCATGAGAACATCGCTCTTACAAGCTTTCATTCGATTGCCCCGCGCGCGCGCATCGATCAATTACTTAAAGGGGACATTGGAAATCAAACAAGTAAGTCCCGGACGAGCTAAACTTTCATTCTCCTTTCGAGTACGTCTTAAATAGGAACAGCTATCTTAACAAAAATCGCGTATTTATTTCCTAGGTAATCTGTATCATCTAGAGAAACACAAGCGTGTCTATGGGTGTGTTTGATGTAAGTACACCATTTTGACAAGGTATTATGATGGTTGGGTCATGTTTTATGACAGTTTCAGGCAGGGATTTTCTTCTTTACCCGGTTTTCATTTCTAGTGCTACACGTCGGGCATATCAAGTCAGGCTTATTACAAAAGGTAAGAGGCGGATTTGAAAGACAAAAGTGGTGAGCACTTATAATTAATATAAAGGAGCTATAGGTCTAAAGAAGGTTTTTGTTCTTTTCCACAGCCTTTGGGTCCTGATGAGAACTCCACAACAAGTAGGAGTTCGAAACGCGTAGACCATTTTTTGTTGAGCCATAAAAAGCTAAACCAGTAATGTATTGTAAAGAAATTTTTGGTGCTGTTATTGTGTGAGTGATGTGCATGAATGGTTGACAAGGGTGAGTGACAGTGTGTATGGAATGAGTATGAATATGTAAGCTGATTGTTTTATTAAATGTAAGAATTTTAGTATTTGTGATGTAGATGTGTAAAACGAAAATGTGGTGAAATCAAAACAAAGCAATGTGTTGAGAAATAGAAATAAAATAAAAAAGATGAATTCAGACTAAATTATAAGTCTTGGACCCATGTTGTGTTGAGTTCCAATATGCTGGTGGTAATATAAAAGCAAATGAGATAACAGTATTGGCATCTGTTCAGTTCTATAGTGGTCAGTGCCTTGGCCTGACTGTTGGGAGCCAAACCCAGTGGTGTTATTTATCGGACCAGGCCTTCAGGCATGGCCAGATCTCCCTAAAGACCAATCCGACCATCTGGCATTTGGGGCTTATGAGCAACCTGCACTTATGAGCAACCTAGTTGGGTAACCTCTTAGGAACTCAGCGATGAATCACCTGTCATCTTAAACCTATACATCCTCTCAACTTGGTTTTGCCAGTGGTGTAGGCAGGGACAGGGGTTGGGCCGTCTTGAGAGATAATGCACCACTGGATTAGTTTCTTTACCATCACTTGCCCCTCACTCCTGGGCTGTGGCTAAGGCCTCTAGGGCAGAAGGGACTGGAGATCCTAGTCAGAACAATGACTTTGTATGGTGTTGGTGCTTCTGGTCCATCAGGCTGCTCTTTAGAGCTTTTGACATTCCAGTGTTATAAGACCAAACTCTCTCTCTCATCGTGTTCCCAACTGGAGGGTTATGGGTAAAATACACCCCGAAATTCATATTTGAAGCCTAGCATAAGACATAGGGGTCCACGTTTGGTGTAGCTTTTCAAAGTGCTGGACCGGGGAGCCCTGAGTCTATTCAGTGTTTTTGGAAGCTTGACAATGGTCGAGCTCCAAAGCTATGAAATATTTCATTGAACGTCTGAGCAGGCAGCCTATCCGGTGCAAGGGCTGCAGAGACTTTACCCTGAAACTGATACAATGGGATTTGTTTGGACCAGACCAGAATGTGTTTTTTCCGATGCCCAAGACATAATCTTAAAAACTTCATATAATCAACATGGTCAGTGACGGCTTCCGCCCCTCTCCCTGTATGCCCACTTCAACCCAGTACACAACGAAACGGAACAGGATTTGTCTTTGGAAGGCGGGGGGGGTCGCAAGACCCCCCGGCCGTATTTATTAAGATACAAAATAATAAAATTGTTAAACAAAATATACAATTTTTATGCAAAAATATTCAGAAACATTTCGATACATTCATATCAACAATTGTGATCGGCTAGCCTTAACAAGATTCTAATACAGCTTGTTTCCTAACCGAATCTAACATCCTCATCTGAAAATGTTTGCATACTAACATTTATGGCGATATGGCAAGCTCGCTAACCGGTGTCAGGTCTTACAAGCTGCGCCCTTACGAAGGTGCGCATGCGCAGCCGGGCCCGTTAATTACCCGGTCCACCCCTGCAGCCGAGCCCGTTAAATACTCGGTCCACCCTTGCAGCCGAGCCCGTTAATTACTCGGTCCACACATGCAGCCGAGCCCGTTAATTACTCGGTCCACCCATGCAGCCGAGCCCGTCAATTACTCGGTCCACCCCGTGAACTTCATTTAACCAGTGAAGGAGGGCCCTAACTTGCGTTACCAGCTGCCCCTGAAGTTCTAGGAGGGGCCAGTGACCCCTCCTCCCCCTGGGCGTACACCTCCAAAGGATGATGCCGCCCCCTAAGACCTTAAAATAGCTGCTCACCGGTCATGACCTTACCGCATGTCCAATACCCTAATAAATACGACGACCTGTGGAAAAAAGGAACTAAAGGGCAGCTACACTATCTACAACACGTCATGACATATCATCATCAAGCTACTATGGGAAAAAAGGCCTAAACGAAACAGAAACACATCGATAATTACATTTTAACATTTCTCCCCAAAACGGGAAGCCAATACTTAATACACGAGAGATATACACAAATCCAGTCTACATCAAACAGTCTGCTGACATTATGCTCCAATTATACATCCTAAAAGGAAACACTTGATTAATAACAAAACAGGTATACATAATGCACAACAAAGCTTTGTTCCAGGGATGGTGGGTGGGGAAAATTAGGAAGCCCGAGTGTGGGGCACGACCAGTGTGGGGGAGCGTCAGGTGACAAGAAGGGCCAACTGTGCGCTGCCCCCTCCTTTATTCCCAGGGACGTGGGGAGGGGGCGGGCCCCCCCTCCCCTCACCCCTCGGAAGACTGCACCACGCCTCCCGGGTCAGGGATTGGGCGTCGGCCGACCGGTGGTGTGGCGCACACCTCCCGCGTATCCATTGGGTGCCGGGAGATCACGCCCCCACACCACCGGGAGGCAAGGGGAGAGTGGATCGCCGCACCGCCATGCGGGCGGGGGGGCAAGGGCCCCCCTTTTCATTCATGCAGCAGGCAGGGTATTGGAAGGGCACTAGAGCATGAAAACCGCCCAACCAAGTCATTCTACACACTGCACACATGCATGGGGGGAGTTTGGAGCCAGCTTGTCAATCAAATGCAAATGGAAAAAAAGGTAGGGGTTACTTTCGGTTGAGTTGTTTTGGAGTCCGGAGGTAGGAATATACACTATCCGAAGGGCTACAGAAACGGCTATCATGATTCTAAAAACAGTTCATATATTTTGTTATAGATCAATTCTTTACATGACCATTATTCTTTTTAAATACAGTTCTTGTTGTTATCTGGCCATTGACAGAAATGCAGCCCCTGCTGTTATTTGCCCATAGATGGAAAATCAGTCGACATGTGTTTCGCTCTGATTGTTTGAGCCATGAAACCTTTTCAAGGCTGTTGACAAGTGCAGGAATGTAAACTGCTATGAACATCTTGGGCATCTAAACTTAGTGCGTACCTCACTTACCCTGACTAGAGTGTGGGTTTCTACTTGGGAAGGGCGCATACCACTGCCAACTAGAGACCCCACTCCTAACAATGCAGTAAAAAGAGAACTAGCAAGTAGTAAAATGATTCCCAAACATGGAGTATAAACTACCCTACCCTACATTTGAGAGAGCGTTAAGCAACATGTAACAAGGCAATCTCTGATGCAATTATGGTTTTGAAAAATGAGAGGGGACGTTAGCAAAGTAATCCTTTTGCAGCATTAACTGATTGTGTTCCTTGTTCTGATGTGGGGGGGGGGTAGTTTACAGACATGAAACAATGCCTCTGCTTGTGAATATTAAATTTGCCTTTCTTTTAAATGTACCCTGTTTTCCAATTCCAATAATTGGTAGGAAAAATTCCTATGATTGTACTGATTTACAAAGTCTATATATATGTTCTGGAAATAACAGATAATAGTATTATGCATTTAATGGCAGCTTTCCTTCTCTGTGGTTGGTGAATTTAATGTTTAGGTCAAACCTACCAGAGAGCACAGCAATCTAGTTGAAAAATACCTATTGTCAGCTGACCAAGAACCTACATTGGGCTTAAAGCCTACCCATTGCTTGTCATGAGTTGGCTTTGTTGTTATTCGAATGTGCTTGCATCTTATTTGATGGCTTGCTTTGGCTGTCATGTGTGTGTTCCTCTCTTGGTGAAAAGCCTCTCTGCTTGTGTCTTTCCAGTGCTCATTTTTAGGGAATTGCTATTTTCTTTTTGCTTATATACTCCAATAGAGAGCATGTGTTTCTGTGTATTTTCCAGTTGTTTTTCTTGTGTTCTTCTCCTTCAAGCCCCATGTTGCTCTCTCGCATCAATGTGCTTCCCTACTCCACTCTCCATGTTGCTTTCTCTCACATGTGAACTCTTTTTTGCTCTCAGTCGCTTGTGTGATTCTCCTCATCCCCTGTCCCATGTTGCTCTTCCTCGTATGTTGCTTTTCCTCTACCACTCCCTATTGCTTCCCTCCACCCAACTGCTCATTTGTGTCCTTCCACCCTGCATTCCTACTTTTTTTAAATAATTTTTTTAACTTATTATACTTTAAAAAAGCGTTTTCTCGCTACTTTTCATAAATGTATTTACTGGTCCATTTTGGATCAGTAAGTAAAACAAAAAGAAACTGGTAGTTGGGAAATTTGTGAAGCACGGATTCCTGGTTACACAGGCATTCCTGCATAATGACACATGCCCACATATGTCATCACACATGCATGAGAAGACAAAATGATTACACCTTCACTTTCCTCCTTTGTTTTCATGGTGTACAGTGTACATCATGAACAAAAGTCATTGGCAGAGCTAAATGCGTGACCTATTGGCTTTGCCAATGCTCGTTACACTTTGAGAGCTTTTCGAAGTGAGAAGATCAGGGTGTTTAGGGCACCTTAAGTGACCCTTGCAGCAGTGGTCACAACTGCTGGATGTAGCTGCTCAGAACAACAGGGAGGGGCTCAAGCCGCTTGGCAGACTTCTCTATCTATTGTTCTAAAGCTCTCTTCTAGTATTAAGTGTCTGGGGAGGGCTTCATCAATCCATCATTTCCTGCTCTTGGATGTCCCACCTAAAGGACATCCTGAATCAATGATTTCCCATAGGTGTTATGTCTTGGTTTAAATATTACCTCTGAAAATTGGGTGAAGTTTGAATTATTTGTCTGCCTTTACCAGGACAAAGTTTACTGGTTTTGCCGAAATATGTTTGCATAGTAAAAACTTTGTATAGCTCTATAGTTACTTTCATTCTATCAGAATAATAGATTGGAAGTTGTAAATGGGATGTCTGCATATGAAATACAAGTATAATATACTTTAAAGTTATCTGGCTATTCCTACCACCATTGTTACAAGCCATAGCCCCAAGCCACAAGTAGGGTCCTTCAATGAAGAGGCTGGATTTGATTCAAGAACAAAGCCATAAACATTGTTGTACAGTTCATGATAAGTCAAGAATTATATGCAAATGTATATAAAGTATATAAAGTACTCATGCATAGATACCAATATCTCTCCTGAATGAGGTAGCAGTTTTAAGTATATGGTCAAAGAAATCGACAGGTAGAGGTTGTTGCTTCCTTTTAATCCAGGTAGACTCAGATAAATAGCTTAATGGGCATATATTAATGTCAACATTCAAAAGACTATTTAAAATCAGAATGAAACAGTGTGCCTAGTTTGTTTTAAGGAGCTGGTGTCACTTTTTACTTTTTTAAAGGCCATGAACTGAGAATCTCCTCCAAAGTCTACTAAGCTCGACCCTTTCATTACGACAGCAGTCTTTAGGTACTGAGCCGGGCATTGTTGAGATACTATTTTCAGAGCCCCAGGCCCTTTTCGAGATTCATTTCTATCAAAATTTGGAATCTTATGCTGCAAACACTTAGGGGCCGATTCCGATTTCAGCCGGAAGGGCTCTGAACCATGTTCGGAGCCCTTCAGACCGATTCGGTCACTGCCGGCCGGATTCCTTTCCGACCGAGCCATTCCGATGGGCTCGGTCGGAAAGGAATCCGACGCGGATTTCCGGATTGCGGACGACAGGCTCGGAGAGCCTTTCCGCAGTCAGGATATCCTCCAGTACTCCTCCGGTCGCCTCTGTATGACCGAGGGAGTACGATGGCAGCTTTTCACTACCTTTTCGTGCCGGTCTGTGTGGCACAAAAAGGCAGTCGGAAGCTGTCTCTGGGGGCCCCCAGCAGGGCCCCCATGGGTGTGAGACTACCGGATGGTGGCATGGGGGCACTTGATCCCTGCACCCAGTGGCAGGCACCTTGGGGTGCCAGCTACTGGGTGCAGGGATGAACTGCACTCCTGCTTTCTACATTGCAAGCATGCTTTCCGGTCGGAAAGCATGCTTGCATCATAAGGTTTACAATTGCGATCGAACCCCGTTCAGTTGCATCGTACTAGCAGGGCTGTTACCGACAACAGCAGGTCGGTCGGTTACAGCTCCTGCCTGATGTCGGACGGACTCAGGTCCGTCCGACATCAGAATCGGCCCCAAAGTGAAAAAAAGGAAAAAGAGCTCTAGCAGGATAAATTCACTTAAGATTTAATTAAGATAACTTATTATAGGTTATCTATGCATTGGATCAATCAAACTGTAGTTTAAATAGAGTTTTTAGGGTTATATATAAAAAATATAATGAAGGTATCATTGTAGTGCAGTCAAGAAAGCAAGTGACAAAGAAAATTATATAAAAATGTCTTTACTTTTTAGGGTTTCAACACCAACATTAAAACAAATGACCCCGTACACAAAGGTTGTGCTCAGTAATCAAGAAACTGTTTGAAAACTGTATATTTATACATTCATCACATATTCAAAAATGTAATCGTTGCTAGGTGAACATTATACAAGTAATGATAAATAGATCCCTTATTCAAAGGAAAGAGTTCCGTAACCAGGTAGGAATGGCGAAATACAAAAGGCTTGCTAGTCAAATATACAAATCAATTTATGATGGTCGGTTAAAGCAATGGTCTACAATACAGTTAGAACTTAAAACGCTTTAATTCACTGCCATTATTGCCGTGGGTGGGCCGTGGGGACAGCTCACCAAACTGAAGGGTGTGCCAATACATAGCAACAAAAGAGCAGGGCACCACTTATTGGGCTTGTTAGTATAGTCTGAAATCTGTTGCACCATGACTCCTACCTTCCATGGTTATCTCGTGGTCTTCAACAATAGCCTAGCTCTTCTCCTTTTTCAATACAAGCACTTCACCACTGAGTATAGATGATAAATGTATGTAAATAAAAAAGAAGAAGAAACCATAGGGGATCTTTCCCTTACCCACTGGTTCAGGTAGGAGGGGGTACAAAAGGACCCTCCTTTTAAGTAACAAATAACAAGAACACATTTTGTTGCTGAGTTCTCTGACCCTGAGGCACATTCATGGACCCCCCACATGTCTCTAATAGTCCACAAACCTTTTTTGGGATCAGTGAACCCCAGCAAGATAGTTTGCCCTTGTTAGACCTCCTGCAGAGTTTGCAGACCCATTATAGGATCTGAAGTACTAGTAGTTGATACAACATGTGCCCACAACCAGTGTGGGTTTCCAAACCCAAAATAGGGTCAGTGAACATTCAAGAAAATAAAAAAAGGAGGACAGCCTTCACTTAGATGCCCAAAAGCCTTGCACAGCAGGGGTGGCCACCAACAAAGGGTTGGGTGCAGGACTGACCACAGGCAAGGCCTTTACCCCAAGTCACAACAGAGAACTTTCAACCATGCACAGTGGGGGGATGATCACCTATGGAGTCTTGTGGCTCTGTGGCCAAACACATTAGAGGGTCTGCAAACTCTGTGAGAAGACCAAAAAGAGTCCACCCTGAGTAGGTTAGTGAATTAGCCTTAAGCAAGTGGAAGCCACCAATCACCCACTGTGCATGGCCAACTGTAGGGTATGCTTTTACAGAAGTTGGATGTAGATGTAGTTTGTGATAAGAGATACAGAAATTTACCGAAAGAGCAAGGTTCATATTAATTTGTGGTTTACTTTGTGTTTAACACAGTATTTAATAAAAAGCAACATAAATCCACTTCAAACCACAGCAAAGTACAGTTATTCTTATTAAAATTGAAGAAACTCTGAAATTCATAATTTATGGTTAATGCCGCAACCCATAATTTGCACAATAGCAATTGAAACCCTAACTTGAACACCAAACACAAGGCTTCTAACCTCACAATAGTTATGCCAATAATGAACAACACCTAAAACACAACATCATTAAACAAAACATCATTTAAATTTGCCTGTTGTCTAGTATGAAGTGAAGGATAATATGATATGAAATCCCATTTGGAAGATTATTTACAGGATTTTTAAGTGCATCTGTCACATCAGGGAAGAGGCATTGAGTTTTTGTGTGTGCGTTATGTTCTGAATAGGCTGTTGTAGCACTTATGAGTTATTAGTAATTTGAGAAAGGTATTTAAGAGTCCCATAACGACATCACAGTGACATTGTCCTATGCCGTCAGTATGATGGCTGTAAAGAGCTGCAGTGCAAATTTTTATTTTTATAAAAGAACACATGTGGTTGGCAGCACATCGATCATGATTAAACAAGAGAGGCTGGTTACAATGTACGAAAATAATACAGGCACTGAGAAGAAATTGGGGAATATTGAAAAGCGTGAGGAGCAATAAGGTCACCTTGGTGAGCAGCCACTTAAAAAATATGCAAAGAAAGAAACCAGCTGAGCACACAAACAGGATATTACAAATGTAAGAACTGCAAAATATGCCAAATTGTGGAAACATTCAAGGAGCTCAAAATGAGAAATAGGAACATGAGATCTATTAATAAAAGTGTAATGTGTAAAAGTGTAATGGGCATTTGAGTGTGCATACGTTGGATACATCCTCAAATGGCCATGTGAGTTTGCGTTCATTGGGAAGACCACGTGAACCTAAAAATAAACTCCTAGAACACACAAGAGCAATAATGAATAATGTTAGAAGCTGGCCAGTTTGAAAAACATTTTGAGCAGAACCATGAGAGTGGATGAAGAAAACTAAGAGCACTAGGCACTGATTTGATCGAAAAGAATGAGAGAGGGGATGATATAGAAGTATACCTAAGGAAATTGAAATCATGGTACATCTAGAATGTTGGGACAATGACCCCTAAAGGGTGAAATCAAGACAAAGAAATGCATGTGCATTTGCTGTATGTATAAGCGAATTCTCACCTTAGGCTAATACAAAGGACACTGACATCAATTTGAATAGAATGGATCAGTTCAAATCATAAATAAATGCCCACTAGAGGACCTTATTTAGTAATATGATTGGTGACAAATGTAAGTAAAAGGTATGCTTAACAAAATTGGGCGATGGCGAGCGTGCCTCCAAAATCGGGACTACTCAACTACAGTAGACACACCAGAGGGGCATTCATATATAAAAGGATGATTGTGAATGAACAGCAGAACACACAGATTAAATACATATTTCCTGCAAAGTTAATTCATGGTGGACTACCTAGTGCCAACAAACAAAAACAGCTGCCTTAGTAACCTAAAAATTATTGGCATTTATAGACCTCAGTGAATATTATCATACAAAATTACAGTGTTGTAGTATTTTGCCAAGCTGGTTGGTGGCAAATCACATTGGAGGGGTAGAAAAAATATATGCATAACTAATACTAATATACACATATAAAAACATTACTCATCTTACACTACCACTCAGTGTTCTGCAGCAAGTACTAATTGTTTTGCAGCACTTCCTCCAATCGCGAAACCCACAGCCAACTATCTCATCCAATCAAGACTCTATTCTGATGCTGTTAAGCAACATGAGCAAAGCATCATGATTGGCAGGAGTGATGCGGCTTCTCGCTCCAATAGGCACTGTAGGCATATGCCTGATCTCCAACCCTGCTGTCCAAGACAACCAGGTTGGAGACAGTTGAATTGCGCATGTCGAATTTGCCGTAGCCTAACTACCCAATTAGCAATGCAAAGTTAAGTGGCCACTTCTCAGTGCTGCATGCACTGGTGCTGCCCTGCCCTCATACTCCATTTGCTTGCTAAAAGCATAAAAAATAAAATGATAATAACATAATTGTATTGCCACTTTATTGTTGACGATTTCTGCTCAGCAGTGTGGGGGGCGGACGAGGCTCCTTCGCTCCCAAGGGAGGAACCGCCACTGGTATTTTGACTTTAACACTGTGGGTATCAAAAAGAAACACGTTTTTCTTTACAGAAGGGATCACATGTCTTTTTCACTATAGTAAAAGGCAGTGTTTATAGACTTAACACCATCACTGCTAATCATATTTTTCTCCTGTGCTGGAATTTTCAAAAGTCCATTGTTCATGACGAGCTGGGCTCGTCATCAGCCTGGCAGGAGGCTACTTCATGACGAGCCCAGCTCGACATGAGCCTGGAAGGGGTTAAAATTGACTGTGATTAAAACCAGGAGTGCTCGAAATATGTTGAAATTTTTGTTGTGAGTTTTCCAGAGCTAATAAATCTCCACACTATGACAAGTCCATCCTGACTGCTCTTGAGGATCCACACAGGAATCTTGGAGAAGCACACTTCTGGTTTATAAATACTTTATAATATGAAACCGTCCATGTAACTTTTTCTTAAGTCCGATGCAATTTAATTATAAATATGACTCATTCATAGTAGTTTCCCAACTTCATCCCAAAAAACAGCTTCAATCTTCTTGCTTAAGAAGCAAATTATTTATTGGTGATTCGTAACAATTAAAGACAACCGGTCCAGCCAACACGTTTTTTCCCTTCCTGGAGTTTCATCAGGGCCGAAAGAAACCATATATACACACCATGAGTACCATAAAAATAGGCACATGCCATTTTAAACAATAAAAACAACTGTACAAGTTGTTATAGTCCCAACTCAAATATCTGCTCATTCCATTAACATCCATTCTCTTTGGTTTGCCTCATTATTAATCATACAAATTAACCAATTCATGATATCCTTTCATATTTTGCTGCGCTAACATAATGTTCAAAATATTACAACAATGTATATACATCTTATTCTTTTTAATCATTCGTAATACAGAGGACCTGAGTAGTGTAATTAATATTAATACTAGTGATTCAAAATGACATTTAATTTTGGTCCAAGTGCTGTCACATAATCAGGACATACTTGTATAAGGAAGAAGTACAAATTCCTAACATTGCAAGATCAGTCTTCTTACTGGCCTATATACCAATTGTATTTATCATAGTTTATAATTAATATTGGTAACAACTAACACCATGTTAATCATAGGCCATTAAAGAAAAATCTGACCTCCTATTCCTTTTATTGTCAAGTAGAAAAATTTAGTTAGGATGTGCCAGTCATATATGACATTGAAATTGACAGAAACCACTGTCAGCCTATCTTACCACCAAAACTTTACTATTCTCTGGCATGCACTTTCGAGATCTAGACATAAGTAACCAAAACTTAACAATATCTACAAAAAGGAAAGTCTGCTATTTACTTTAAACTCTGTGTTTAATGTCAAGTCACAAATCACAAAATATATATATCAGCACCATCTTAAGTCTCTACTGAGCGGACCAAGTCTAACTTTATCTTTAGTATGTGGGAGGGCACCTTTAAAGCAGTTTACATGCTCTTGGTAAGTGAGCAGAACTTCTATGCCCTTGTATGGACATTATTCACCTGCTATTTCATATGCAATGTAAAGAATGAAATGTATGTGTGCGTGCGTCTGCAGTTGGGAATTTGACTGAAGAGTAGAACACCTTGTATGACTCATGTGCCTCAACCATGAAGGTAACAGTCCCACTTAATTCTGGGACCCCAAAATCTGCTACTTTTAAAGTAAGTACTTTTCTGACATTTTCTGAAATATTTATTGCACCTCCCTGCTCTCCTTCCTCTGCTGCATTTGCATTTAATGCTTCATTTGCCTCATCTTGGACAGATATTTTTCAAGGACCTTTTTATTATGGGAAAGAGATAAGGTTTCATGCGCGTTGTAGGGAACGATAATCCTTCAAGCTTGAATATACCTACTGCCCATTTATAAAATATACTTACTCGGCAGCAGCAGATTTTCCCCTTGCCGCTCCAGAGGTATCTGGGTATATGTGAGATGGGGTCTCAGAGAAAGCACAACTGAACTGCTCAAATTTGACTGTTAAATACGAACCAAACCAATGTTGGCGGCGCCATTTCGTGTAGTTCCTATAAATCTACAGAGGATCTGCGCGTTTAGACAGCATAAACTAAGGGATTGAGGTCCAAACTGATTCCAGACACCCCTCCAAGGATATGTTACGCTGTAGATCAGCTAGCTCACAGTGCAACTATAAGCCCCACAACCTTACCAAGGAGTGAATAGTTTCTGGCAACTATTGAACATGACTACACCGATCCCTCAGAGATCGCGGAAAAAGTACAGTATTTTTTGCTCAGTCACTCATGCTCACTTTTTCTCAGAGAGATACACAGAATAAACAGTGGGGATGTTTTCAATGAGTATTTATTGAACCAGCATCATTCTATTATAAAATACGTTTGCTGCAACAACCATCAGACAGAAACAAATATAGATGATTTACAAGCACCAATAGAGTAAATAAAAGATAGAATTCTACCATAGTGCTAAAACAGTGAATAAATGCAGGCATATAGATGCATGGCAGTAATCATTAGTACTCCTATGATGCAAACCCTAGCTAAGTGTACCTAGCATGTATGTAGGTGTATAGCCAAGAATCCCCCAAGGAAAGAGCCAACCCCATTACCTTATGTGAGTGAATAAAGGACCCCGTCTTGGTCTCGAGTTGGATACCCTGCGAGGGGTGTCAGACCACTTCATGCTGGAGTGTCTGCGTACAGGGACTTCAGCATCTCTGGTCAGCAGGTCAGCATGGATGTTTCTTCTCCTCTGGTTGCCAAGTGAAGATGTGGTGCTTATATATATGAAAAGGTACCCTCAGCGGTTCTACCTAAATTTGTCATGGTACTATGGGCATGTCAGCTGTGGATGCCGATAGTGGTGACCATTACACAGAGTTATTATGCAGCAGATGGTAATCCTGCTGTGATACTGAGAATCCTCATGTATAATAAACAAGGCTAGCTTTCAGAGAAAAAACACACAATATTTATGCAGCACCTAACTAGGGAAAACGTCAGCGGAAGAACCGTTGTGTAGAATAATAGTAGGACAAATGTAGCTAAAAGGTTGTGCAACACCCAGGCCTATATTGTGGTACATTAGGGTTCAAAACAGGGGGAGATTTCCTTCATACCAATAATCAAACCATCACTTTGAAACACATTCATTGGACACTGTGTTTACTGTAAACATCCATACCATACATATGAATACACAGACTGAATTACAACACAGATTCATTAGATACATTTGCTTGTGGGATGACTTGCTGTAACTTGCACATCTACATATACAGTTTATTCAACTCTGTAGCCTCAGTACATTAACTATAACTTGCTTCTTCTCCATAAGCTGATTATAACGTTTTGTATTACCTCACGTATACCATGTAAAATAATAGTATTCACAAGAACAGTTATGACATTGCAAATCAAATCTTTTGTAAGAATACAGTGCAAGGTAGAGTTGTGAGATATAGTTAATGTAGTGTGGCTACCGAGTTGACTATACTGTAGGAGGTGAGCAAGTTATAATATTTTGAAGGTGTTGCGTAAAATATAAATTAATGGTAAAAGTATAAATGTAGAATTTTTTTTTGTGTACTTTAACTTTTGTTTGTTTACAAAGAATAAATACAATTATATTAATTTAAAGGTGACACAAATTTGTAAATTTAAGGTATAACTATTACTTAAGAATTTTTAGTGTTTGTGTTTTTTTAAGAATAGATAAAGTTTTCGTAAGTATAACACATTTTTAACTGGTTAGGCGGTCTACCCCAGGCAAGATGGCGGACGCAGGCGGCGTCCGAGTGAGCAGCAGCTGAGGTGCTCTCGTTGTGCTCGCTTCCCACTAGGACCTGTATGCGGAGTTCCAAAGCGGAGTTACCTGGGGGCATGCGGAGTAATCTCAGAACACTTCTGGAGCAAACTTTAGCCCGCTAATACTATTATTTGGAGCATTTTTGGAGCATTTCTTCCTTACTTGGCATGTGGCTGGATTTATGGTGTAGCTTTCGGCGGTCACTTCAGTTAGCGTGGCGTTTCCCAGCCGCTGCTTCGACCCGGACTTGGAGTGCGGAACGGCATACAGCGGAACAGGGCAGCGAAACACGGTCTGCAGATTCTCTCCAAGCGGTCTCCAGGGACTGGCGGTCCCAGCCTCGGCATCATGAGGGGAGGAGTGTTCGAAATAGGATGGCTCCTAAGAATCCTACCTCCGGTCTAGTCTCTAAGACCCAGAAGCCGAAAACCAGAGCGGTCACAGCGGCAGCGGTGGGAGCTGAGCAGATTGGAGATACCATCAATTCTAACACAGGTGACATTTTGAGCTCTCAAATGCAAAACTCAGCGGCACACCCAAGCGTAAATCCTATCTCAGTCGAAGCTAATGAATCCGTTATTGAATCCGCTCCCGTACAGGCAACAATGGTGGATTCTGGGACTTGTAGGTCTGGTGCAATCCCCAAAATACCGGGGATGTTTAAGAAAAAAAAAATTCAGGCAAGGGTAGCCAAGTGACTGGTGACAATCTAATAAATGATGATGATGTTGTAAATACCCCCCAGATTATCGCATCCACTTAGCTCTCTCACTCTCTGAAACCAGACATTGCTGGTAAGCGGGGTAATATTGCTGTATCAAAGGAAAAATCAAACCTGGCTTCAGGAAGTGTTATATTAGAACTGGTTCTACCTTCGACTGCTCTTATCTCTCCTTCCCCAACCGCGCAAGTGCATCCAGAGGCATTACTTGCTGGAATTAACACACATGAGGCACCAACCCCCTTGGGGAATACTGATTCTATTGGCTGGAAACTTTTATTCCATGTCTGACTTATCCAATGCCTTGGAGTCAGAGAGTCTAGATGGGGAATGGAAGGACGATGCAAGTGCAATCAGTATGAATAGCTCAACACATGAAGTACGGAGTTTAATGGAAGAGGAGGAGGATGGCGATTTGGAGAGATCACCCTCCGGTAGACCAGAGTGGGGGGCAGAGGAAAACACAGTTATCATAGCACAAGGAGATAATTTTGGCTCTCCACTACTCACGCCTGTAGCCGTTATAGATGAGCCTCAGATTCCTGAAGTCACGCTGGGCACATTATATCAGCTGATGCTCCAGCATCGGGAGGAGACAAGAGCAGCGAATCTGCACACTCAAGGTGCAGTCCGCAGGCTTCAAAACAACCTAAGGCGCGTGGCTAAATCTTGCAATGAAATGACTGCTAGAGTTGTGGAGGCTGAAGGCAGGATTTCGGTGATCGAAGACACTATGATCCAGCAAAAATCACAGATATCGTCTTTGGAAGGTCTAAGGGATGAAATTAACTTGAAGCCAGTCGATCTGGAAAACAGTTCTAGACATAATAACTTACAAATCTTGGGCATGCCAGAGGGGAGTGAGGGTGGGAATGATAGGCAATTCGTCAGTGAGCTTTTCTTGGAGGCCTTTCTGGAATTATCCCACTGGAAATGGGACGTGAAACTCCAAAGGGCTCATAGATTTCCCTTCCAATTTCTTTTTAGATCGGATACAAATGCCAAACCAAGAGCTATATTGATATGCTTGAACAACTTTCTGGCTAGAGAAGCTCTTTATGACCTGGCCAGACCAGAGCGTAAACATAGGGGGAAAGGCCTGGAGTTTTTTGTTCGCCCAGATTATTGCCACGTCACTGTCCAACAGCACTGGCAATTTCGCCAGCTAATTCCATCTTTTCAGGCCAAGGGCGCCCAGGCCTTTCTCCTTAACCCCTCAAAATTGAAAATAATTTATAAAGAGAGATCATACTTTCTAACATCTGAGGGGCAGCCAAAGAGCTACTAGCCTCATTCTGATTTTTTCAAGTTATCTCTGGTGGGGTAGTAGCTGTGTGCTCTTGGCGGGTTCCTTTTCTTGTAGTGAACTTATACTTTCTTTTCTCTTGTTTCTTATCAATTATTTCACAGTGTGATAACCTAAAAGTGTAAACGTGATGGGAATCGAGTCACGAGGCACAAGATGCTTCTCACATCATCAATGTTAGGGACTTTTCAGTCCCTTTACCCTCTTTGGGTTGGGGTCAAGGGGGGGGGGGAGTGAAGGCACTGGGTGGCTGGGGAGGGTTGAGGAGGGGGCAAGCAAGTTCAGTAATGTATGGATCCGAGAGCAATCTGTTGAGTAATGTGAATATGAAGATGACTTTGAATTTGAATATGAATAAAACTTTGTTTTTCTTAAGGCCTAATACAGATATATTTGGGAGAATAATCTTGCTTTTGTTGAATAAATTATCAAGATGGGAAAGTTGAGGATCTGTACCTGGAATATATGTGGTCTCAACAATAAGAAAAAAATGGGGGTTTGTGCACAAATAATACAGAGTATGAGGATAGATTTATTGTGTCTTCAGGAAATGCATCTCACCAGGAACGACAGGCATCTATTTAATGACCTGGGTCTATATTTATTGGGATGTACCCGCCAAGGTACCACCACAAAAGGGGTGGCGATCCTTATGAGAAAAGGACTGGGTTGTCTCAAACATACCAAAGTAGATCACTATGGTAGATGGATGATTCTTGAGATCAGTATTGATAGCAAAGTATGGACGATTTGATCAATTTATGCCCCAAACTCGGATGATCCTGATATGTTGAACTTTTTAAGCATAGAACTAGCTGACTGGCCAGCTCCTTTAATATTCTGTGGAGATCTAAACATTCATTTGGAAGACGGGTTGGATATTCGGGGTGACTCAATATATTCAGCCTTAAAAAAAAGACATACAAGGCATTAAGAGGTCTAGTAATGGATTTTGGTCTGTGTGATGTGGGGTATGTAAAAAATCCTTTGACACCGGGTTTGGAATTCTTTTCTGCCCCGCACCAGAAGTTTGTTCGGTTGGATTATTTTTTTGCTACTGCTGGGCTTGTTAATAATATTTCACTTGAGATTTTTCCCCGAATAATCTCAGACCATAATCCAGTGCTGTTAGAGGTCAAAACAGTGGCTAGATGTTCAGCGGAGATTAGACCTTGGTCATTTGAGCGGAAACTGCTGGCAGACCCATCGTATATAGAATATATGGGGAACTGGATTAGCAAAATTTTCAAGTTTAATAGAGGAAGTGCTTCTGTTCAAAATGTTTGGGATGCTTTTAAAACTGGGGTGCGAGGAGAGACATTAGCTTACTTGATCAAGAAGCAAAAAATTATTCGGAATAAACTTGATACACTCTATAAGGCGGTACAGGAATGGGAGTAAAAGCTAGTTACTGCCATTAGTCTATCACAAGGCGCAGAGCATATCAAAATCACCCTAGCCATACACAAAGCAAGGCTATATGATATATTTGCGACTAAATTGGCAGAGCAGGTGGCAATGTTTAGATCACAGATATACGAAATCGGGGGAAAACTCGGGCAGGATCCTGGCAAAAAAAATAAGACAAAAAAAGGTCCTTAATATCATTAATGAAATACAGGATGAGGCAGGCCAGATCCACAATAAACCTGAGGAAATCCTTGAGGTATTCTGGCAGTTCTATTCTAAGCTTTATGAGCAGGATACCTTAATGTATTCTAGTGATTCTATGTTGAATTTTATCACTCTAGATAACACCTCAAAATTAACCACTGCCCAGGCACAGACCATGGATGCCGATATTACATGGGAGGAAATTGAGACGGCCTTGCTCTCTCTTGCCGTTGGCAAAGCCATGGGACCTGACGGTATCCCTTTGGAGTTTTTTAGATTATTTAGACATATATTAAAACAAGATCTACTGGCTACTTTTTTGGAAGCACAAAAAGGGGCGGCTCCAGCTTCTTGGAGACATTCAACAATAATGGCATTTCTTAAAAAAGATAAATCTCCCCTTAACCCGGCCTCTTACAGGTCGATTTCGTCAATAAACGCCGACAGCAAAGTCTTTTCAAAAATTCTAGCCTCCCGAATTTCAGGGGTAATTTCTGGTATAGTGTCACGCTGGCAACACAGGTTTATTCCCAATGGGGACACCACAGATCATGTCCGGAGAATTATTACCCTAATGGACTGGGCACAGTGCACTAATACAGCCATAGGGGTCACCCTGTTGGATGCCGAGAAGACATTCAACAGGGTGGCCTGGCCCTACCTTTGGGATCTGCTCTCATTGAAAGGGTTTGGACCTCGCATGATTGTGGCATTGAAAGCTCTCTATGACTCACCAACCTCTACTATTAAATTTGGGGTAAATAAATCTGCCTTGTTTCCTATCTATAGAAGCATAAGACAAGGGTGCCCGTCTTCACCGCTCCTTTTTGCCATCTATATTGATATCTTTCTCAATGAACTGAATCAAGCGGATGATATAACTCCAGTAGACGTTGCGGGTACCAGATATAGAGCACTCGCCTATTCGGATGATTTGGTGGTGATCTCCTCAGACATAGCAAAGGCAATGCCAAAGATCGTAGACCTTGTAACTCAGTTCGGCGTGTTTTCAGGGTATAAATTGAACGTGTCTAAGACCCAAACATTATTTGTTGTCCAGAACCCCCCTGCACATCTTAACACAGTACCTGTTCCGACATACCTGGGCATTAAGATTACAACTCCAGTGTCTGCTATTCCACACTGGAACCTATCGATCACCCGCATCTGTCTTTATATGGGAAGAATAATGTGCTTAAAATGTTGATACTGCTGAAACTGTTATATCTATTCTATAACAATACCCCTCGAATTCCCTCCCATATTTTTTAAACAATTGGAAAGGATAGCCACGAGATTCTTGTGGGGATATAAATGGCAGCGCAGAGCATATAAAAAGATGATTCTTCCAAAGGCAAGGGGGGGCTGGGCTATTAGACATTTCAAGTTTTATTATCTTGCATCTGTACTACAGTTTATTACCCCCTTAATAATAGGGGCTAAGGCCCAAATCTTAGAATCACATGCTCCTTCAATATATGAGTTTGCATTAGGGGTCGAGGCTCGTGGCTGTCTGCTAAAAAATGTAGAACCCAGTTACTATTTAAGACCTTGAAAGCAGCGTTCCGGGCCTGGAAGTTAATCAGGCGTCATGTAGGGATTTTAAAATTTTCGAGATATACCCCTTTGAACTCACCACACATTTTTCCTTCTAGGTTTAGAGATTATATAATGACGAGATGGCGCAATGGTGGTATTAATTACCTTGGTGACTTATGGCAGAAAAACTATATGACATCCTTTTCAGACCTTAAACTTAAGTTCAATTTGCCGCATGTTGATTATTTTAAGTACCTTCAGTTGCATAGCTTTCTTAACACTTTAACACCTCTTGAACGCTCTGGTTTACAGAAGATCCCATTGATTGACAGTTTGTATAGCAAAAGAAGGATTGGCTTTTTCTATAATTTACTAATCTCACTGTGCTCAGATGACTTATTGACTGTTCGACAGAGATGGGTCGAGAAGTTGGGCTCTGATAACATTATGATAGAGGACTCTATCTCTCTGGCTAATTCTAATCTCTTGACAGGTAGAACTCGCACACAGCACTATATGGCACTTTTCGATTTATATTATTCTCCCGCAAAAATTTCCAAATGGGGAACAACAGTTGGTACATCTGTAGTAGATGTGGCCTGTTTGCTGCGGATGCAGCTCATATGTTTTTTTTCTGTCCACAATTAACCCCATTGCTATCTACAGTTCAATCTTTTCTTTCTTTATTACTTGCATTCTCAGTAGAATTAACAGCGGAGTTAGTACTGATAGGGGTGTCCTCGGCTACATTGATAGTCGAAAAGAGAAATCTGATATTTATTTCTATGGCAATTTTGCGGGGCTGTATTACTCAAGAATGGATTAGTCCAGACCCACCTTCCTTCTGTACTTGGAGGGCCCGCTTGCTAGCTATGCATAATTTAGAACATGCCATCTATAGAACAAAGGGGCGGAAAAAAAGAGCCCTAGGAGGGAAAATATGGGTGCCAGTTCAGCAGTGGATTCAAGGGGAGCTGGGATAGCCCTATTCCCGTTATTATGCTTAATATGTTTTTTTTTCTTTCTCTTCTTTCTTTTTTTCTACACCTCTTTTCTTTTTAAGTGGTCGCTGAAATGTTGTGTCCTATTCTTTTTTTATGCTCTTGGAAATACTAAAATGTATTTTGAAACGTATGTAACTCTTATACTTTGTATTTACTGAAAAATATATGTAATCTGACTTGCTTGCAATAAAATTAAATAAAAAAAATAAAAAATAAATAAAAAAATTTAACCTTTTTTTGTCATTTAATACAAGGTAGTTATAAATAGAAATACCTTTATATATATATGCTGGTTCCTGTTTAAATAAACCTCTCGGTTTTCATTTGCTGTCGTGTGCTTCCTCAAAAGCTTTGGGCCTTTGCAAACATAAATTAACACGGCAGCCCGTGTCGTGGAGGAATGCACCATCACGAAGGAGAGAGGCTGCTGGTGGGAACTGTGTCCACGCCTGTTACAGCACAGCAAATGAAGGAAAAAATGATCAGCTCTGCACTCTGGGTCCCACTGAGGTAAATAAGGGATTTAAAAGTGTGACGTTTTTGAACAGAACCTACTTAAGGGAATGACTGGTATTAAATTGGACTACCTATTCCAGCATGCTTTGAAATAAAAAAAACGAACTGAGCAAAGTAATTGAAGAACATTATATGCAGCTGGGTATTTAATCCTTTCTGGAAAACTTTCACAACCTGTAAGTTGCCTCTGAAGAAAGGCAGGAGCCTTGAAACGCGTCAGGCGCTATAAATCTTTACTGGAATGCATATGCTGGTTCCTGTTTAAATAAGCCTCTCGGTTTTCATTTGCTGTTGTGTGCTTCCTCAAAAGCTTTGGGCCTTTGCAAACATATATATATATATATATATATATATATATATATATATATATATATATATATATCACACAAAGATTCCCCGAGTCTGGAGCCCCCGACCCTTCAAGGCGGCCTCACGGATATGGGCTCGGAGTAACCCATCGAAAGACACCAACAGTGTAACAGAGAGTGAGGCCCAATGCTGGAAAAACGAGGTTTTTAATCAGGCAGTAGCAGCGCAGCAAACTTCCATATACTAACGTTTCGGCGGAAGCCTTGTTCACAGCAGGAAGTAATGAACTCGTGATTGGCAAGTGCGTATTGCGTGCTTTTAAAATATCTATCACCTGACAGTACGTAAAAAATACAAGTCCCACAATGCATGCACACTTATAGTAAGCAGATTATACTGAAAGTTCAAATCTTTCTTTCACCAGCATTCTGGATGCAATGTTCTTATGTGCAATGCGTTGTTCTGGTGTGGGGTTAATCCATCAGGGATGTCAGGCGAATTATATATATATTCACTGAAAAAACCATAGGTTTCACACCAGTTATAGTTAGCTTGAAATTTTACTGACATAAAACCATTGAAATTCCACGTTATAGTTAGTTGGACTCACTATAACTTGCGCGTGTAATGCACTGCTGATGACGTCACATATTACATCACTCATGACATGGTCAGTGACATCACTCATGACATCACTGATGACACCATCCAGTGAATGTGTGTCTTTCTGAAAAATAAATATGTTTTATACATGTATATGTAAAGGTCGATGGAAGAATAAATGTTTAAATAAGTGCTTTAATGAATGTTTTTTTTTTTTTTAAATTGATTGGTTAACTGGCTTATTAAGTATATCCTAGTGAATACATATATTAGCGAGTAATGTTTAAATATTTAAATATATGTATCAGTGTTTCACTTTGTGTATATTTGGCTGCATGGGTTGGTGAGTAGCTACATGTGTGTGTATATGGGTTATTAGCTGTTTTTTTAGTATCAGTATGAGTCTCTGTATGGTTTAGTGGGTGTATTACTTAGCACATAGATGCATCAATGACTGACTCACTGTTTGTATGTGTTTTGAAGACAGCATATGTGCAGGACTGTATGGGTGGATGAGTGTATATATGTGTGTGCTAGTGAGTAAATGACTGTCTCACTAGTGTCTTTATCAGTAACGACGTATGTTTTAATCTAGTATATGTGAGTATTGATGTTTATAAGTGAGTATATGTGAGATTGTAAGAGTTCCTGTTTAAATGAGTATGTGTTTCTATAAGTGATTTTTTAAGAGAGTAAGTATGTGTAGGTTTCCTTAGAAGTAAGGTGGTAGTGTGTGTATAGTTGTATATGCAAATAAATGGATGTTCAATAGTTTATTTGCATGTGTGAGTATGTGTGTGAGTAACTTTTGGATGACTGTCGGTGTGTAACAAGATGTATAGGTGTATCACTACATATGATGAGTGAGTATATGTATGAGTGACTATATAGAACTGTTGGCGAATGAGTGGATGTGTATATAGATGGTGGTATTACTGAATTGGTTGTTGTAACTGGTATGGATATCTCCATTTTTTTGAAAATGGTAATTTCTATTTTCGAATATGTGTTTTAAGGGTTACATTACACTGAAAGGAGGTCTGTCACTCTGTCACAAAGATGGTGTCATCAGTGATGTCATGAGTGATGTCACTGACCATGTCATGAGTGATGTAATATGTGATGTCATCAGCAGTGCATTACACGCGCAAGTTATAGTGAGTCCAACTAACTATAACGTGGAATTTCAATGGTTTTATGTCAGTAAAATTTCCAGCTAACTATAACTGGTGTGAAACCTATGGTTTTTTCAGTGAATTTAATAGGTTTTTAAAATGCTAATCCTAACTATAACTGGTGTGAAACCTATGTTTTTTTCAGTGAATTTCATAGGTTTTTTAAATGCTAATTCCTAACTATATATAAGGCCCCAAACCTATGTTTTTTTCTTTGAATTTCAAAATTTGGTTAATAGCAAATGTCTATAGCTATGAAATGTAATATTTTTGAAAATGATTCAATCCTATATTTTATTTGTATTTTAAAATTATTATTTTTTTGGTTTTATTTTTGACCCTGGAGCGCTCCTGGGGCGCGCCCCGGTGAGCGCCCCGGAGAGCGTAGTCGTTTGAAGCACCCCGGTGCGCAAACCGGGAAGCGTCCCGTTAGCGCCAATGTCGCGAGCGAAAACATGATCGTGACGTATCGCGTAGCCACGTCCGCGTGATACGCACGGTGTAAGCGCACCCGGAAGCACTCGAGCGAATACGCTCGCGCAAAGTAAACATCCGACGCGCTTACGCGTCGTGACCCGGGGCGCGCCCCAGGGCGCGCTGGGGGGCGCGTCGCGTAAGCGCGTCAGTCATGTGACCTGAAAATAACACTTTTAATTGGTGCAGAACAGTTTTAGTTTCATAATGATGAAACCCCTGGTCTTGTGACCTGAAAATAACACTTCTCATTGGCTCAGGCCTTTTTTTTTCCAAATGATGAAAGACCCCACCTTTTTTCCTTATTCTGACTTTGTCCTTTGACTGAGGAAGACCTGATTGTACCTCTCTGTACCTTTTTGATCTATATAATGGCTTCAGTAGCAGCAGCAGCTGGTGCATCTGCACCACCACCACCACAACCACCACAAGAGCACATTGGTGGTCAACAAGAGGAGGAAGAGGAGGAGGAGGAGGAGGAGGGAAGGAGAAGATGGCTTGAAGAACACAATACCCCATACCAGCCATGACCACACATTATATGGGAGTTTTTTTCGATCCCAGAGGGGAAGAAAAAAGTAAATGCAGCCAAGGTGACTTGCCTAATCTGTGGCATGGAACTTTCTAGGGGGAACCCGAATAAAAAATATTCATTCGGAAACAACACAATGATTAGACACATGCAGCGCAAGCATCCAATAAACTATTCTGCTGCAGAGATCATGGAACTGGCCAAAAACCCTCCCCAAACTACAAGCACCACCTCGAAAAGAAAGCAACGCACTCCGTCGGGACAAGAGGCAAGAGAGACGATGCCTTGCATTCAGCCACGGTTTGCGGATTTCCGAATAACCTGTAAACATTGTGGGAAGACCATCTCCTACGGAGAACAGAGTGTAAAGCTCATCGTCCTTGCTGGGGACAACCACAAATGCCACAATAAACCCTAATTATTTCTTTTCTTTTTTTTTTTTTGCTCCAGTTGAGCCATATTCAGTTCCCTGTTTTTTCGTTTCTCCCCATGAAAAATACAAAAAAATATAAAACTGTTCTGAAAACCCCAAAAAAGTTAAAAATGTTCAAAAAAGCAATAAAAAATATAAAACAACAAAAAGAAGAAAAAAACAGTTCTTTTTAGAACTACCTCCAATTTATAAAAAAAGGCTACATTTTTTAAAAACTCTGTCATTCTTTTTTCCCCATGGTCCGGTCCACGGTCCGCTCCCCGGTGCGCGTACCGGGAGCTCCCCCGCGCAAATCAAAAAAAAAATTTTTTTTGCCCCGCTGGGCCCTTTTATGGCCCCCACATCAAACCTAGGGGGTCAGGGGGGGTCTATCCCTGCCCCCTTATGGTCATTTCCCCCTTTTTTTTCCACCTCTTGTGTCTCGATCCTACCGAGACACAAGATGGCGGCCGCTCCGGACTGTTTCGAATGTTTACAGACACCCGAGAGCCAATCAGCTTTCCGTGCGTACCTCGCATGGTGCGCCCGGAGCGCTCCCCGGTGCGCGTACCGGGGCGCTGTCATAGATATATATATTTTTTTGAACCTAAATTACTCAAAATCCACTGGAGCACATATCTTGAGACATAGCAAAGGCACATCGGGCTACCAGTCCCTACAATTTTGGCAAGTTTGGTGGTTATCCATTCAGCCGTTCGGGCTAAAAGTGAGTTTGACCGCCCTATGGTAATTAACATGGGGAAAACACGTTTTGAGACCCCCTTTTTATACAGTCTCCCAAGATGGCCACCAGAGACAAAAGAGCCTAAATGTAGCCCAAATATCACCCAGATGTACCCCAAGTATAGCCCAATGACAGAATGTCCCAGAGTGTTCTAAAGAACAACTAGAGCGCTAACAGTCTTACTTATGACAAAAGTATGGCACACCAGAAGCCATCTTGATTGGAATGAAGTGGTAAGTCTAAAAACACTCAATTTAAAAAGGAACAACATGAGGGGGTTAATTTTGCCATAGAAAGTATGATTAGTGCTTCAGAAAGAAAAATTAGGGATCATTTTGAGTGACTTCTCAAATCCTCTTCTATTTCATTAAAAAAATTCTGACATGCAGACTGAAACATGCACTTTGAATACCAGCAGCAGACGTCCCTGGTGAGCAGTAGCTTTATTACAGTGATCTAATGTGCAACTAGAGTGCTAACATTCAGAATTTATGGCAAATGTGTGACACATCTGAATGCCCTCTTGATGGAACCAAAGTAAACAAGCATTGAAAATGCAATAGATCTCGCCCTCGTTTAAGTTAAAGCCATTCTGTTTGTAATGAGGTGGCTTTTTAGCTTTGCTTTTATTAGTGTTTTTTCAACTTTCATGTAAATAACAAGCATCTGTATGCATATAAGTATATGTATGCATGCATTTATGCTTGTATTTATATAGATATACAGATGATAAATGTTTATATATGTATGTATATATATATATTCACTGAAAAAACCATAGGCTATAGACCATATATAGTTAGGAATTAGCATTTACAAAACCTTGAAAATTCACTGAAAAAACCATAGGTTATAGACCATATATAGTTAGGAATTAGCATTTACAAAACCTTGAAAATTCACTGAAAAAACTATAGGTTATAGACCATATATAGTTAGGAATTCGCATTTACAAAACCTTATTTTACTCACACAAAACCATTGAAATTCCATATATAGTTAGTTGCACTAACTATATATCGCGCACCCGCAATCCACTGCTGATGATGTCACATATTACATCATTCATGACATGGTCAGTGACATCACTGATGACATCACTGATGACATCTCAAATGACATCACTGATGACAACATCCAGTGACTGTATGTTTCTGTAAAATTAAAATATGTCTTACATATTGAAGAATGAGTGGATGTATAAGTGTCTGGATGAAGGATTTAGTAGGTGCATGACTGACTGTATGAGTGAGTGATTAAATGTGTCTCACTGAGTGCATGGGTTAGTGACTAAACTGTCTTAATTTGTGCATCATTATGTCTGTTGTTCTGTAAACTGTTGCATGTGTTGATAAGTAGCTATATGAGTAACTATATGGGTTATTGATTGGTTGCCCAAGTATTTGTATGGGAGACTGAGTGTATGTGTGGGTGGCTGGGAGGTGTATGACTCTGTGCATAGATGTGTGAGCAGTTGATTCACTAGATGTATGGTTTCAAAAGTGCATGTGGAAACAGCTGTATGGGCGGTTGACTGTGTGCATGAGTGTATTGGTGAGTGAATGGATATCTCAGTGCTACATGTCAAAGTAAGTACATATGTAAAACACAGTACATGTGAGAGTTGACATATATAAATAACTGTGCATAAGAGCCAGTGAATGTGTGAGTGGCTGTATGGATCATTGTGAACTTGTATCAGGGATTGTATAAGAGAGTAAATATGTGTTAGTATATGTTTGAATAAGTAAAGTTTGTATAACTGTATAGTTGAGGAAATGGAGGTGTGATTGATTCTTTGCATGACTGACTAGGTGTGTGAGTAACTCCATGGATGAGTGACAGTCTGTGAGTGTCTGTTTACACTGATTGTATCTAAGGTTATATTAGAGTCTGAAGAGGTTCATCGTATTATCACATGAATGATATCATCAGTGATGTGATCAGTAATGTCAAATGAGATGTCATCAGTGATGTCATCAGTCATGTCATTTGAGATGTCATCAGTGATGTCATTTGAGATGTCATCAGTGATGTCATCAGTGATGTCACTGACCATGTCATGAATGATGTAATATGTGACATCATCAGCAGTGGATTGCGGGTGCACGATATATAGTTAGTGCAACTAACTATATATGGAATTTCAATGGTTTTGTGTGAGTAAAATAAGGTTTTGTAAATGCGAATTCCTAACTATATATGGTCTATACCCTATAGTTTTTTCAGTGAATTTATATATATATATATATATATATATATATATATATATATATATATATATATATATATTACCTACTGGCGATAGCCAGTAGGTATATATAGTTAGGATTTTTTTCCTATGGGACTTTTGAAAATTCTATGTCTAATAACTTTGGCGTTTGTGGACGGAATCGGCTGAAATTTTCAGGAAAATGGCACATTTTGTTTCTGAGCAGCTCCTGAAAATTTGGGGGGGTTCGTCAAGGGGGGGCCGAGAAAAAAGGGGGGTCCCAAAACGCGTTTTTCCCATGTTAATTTCCATAGGGCGGTTGGACTCACTTTTAGCCCGAACGGCTGAATGGATTTCCACGAAACTTGGCAAAATTGTAGGGACTGTTAGCCCGATGTGCCTTTGCTAGGTCTCAATATATGTGCTTCAGTGGATTTTGAGAAATTAACGTTTAAATCAAGATATATATCTGTAACAGCGCTCCGGGCAGCTATCCGGTTAGCGAACCTTTCGCGTATCGGAACTTTGCAAAGCGAAGCTGATTGGCTCTCCGGTGTCTGTCAACATTCTAAACAGTCCGGTGCGGCCGCCATCTTGTCTCTCGGTAGGATCGAGAGACAAGAGGAGGCCAAAACAAAGGGGGAAATGAAGGAAAGGGGGCAAGGTAGACCCCTCCTGACCCCCTAGGATTGATGAGGGGGATATTATAGAGCCACGCCGGGCCCAAAAAAAAAAAAAAAAAAAAATCCGATTTTTTCGCCGTAGAGACGCGTCTTGGTTCGCGAACCGGGCAGCTAACCGGGCAGCTAACCGGGAAGCTAACCGGCAGTGTAACGGGAGTCTGAGGAGTAGCTGATTGGCTGTCAATATTGTAAACAGTCCGGAGCGGCCGCCATCTTGTCTCTCGGTAGGATCGAGAGACAAGAGGAGGCCAAAACAAAGGGGGAAATGAAGGAAACAGGGCAAGGTAGACCCCTTCTGACCCCCTAGGATTTATGAGGGGGATATTATAAAGCCACGTGGGGCCAAAAAAAAACAAACAAAAAAATCCGATTTTTTCGCCGTAGAGACGCGTCTTGGTACGCGAACTGGGCAGGTAACCGGGCAGCTACCGGGAAGCTAATCGGCAGTGTAACGGGAGTCTGAGGAGAAGCTGATTGGCTGTTATCATTGTAAACAGTCTGGTAGCCGCCATCTTGTCTCTCTGTGGGATCGAGAGACAAGAGGTGGAAAAAAAAAAGGTGTAAATGAATGAAAGGGGTAAGGCAGACCCCTCCTGAACCCCTAGGATTGATGAGGGGGCTATTAAAGTTCCCTGGGGGGTGAAAAAAAAAATGCGATTTTTCGCGGTAAAGGTGCTTCCTGGTACGTTAACCGGGCAGCTAACCGGCAGCGTTACGGGAGTCCGACATATTGTGTTTTTTGAACGTTTGTGATATGTGCACGTGTGGATTTTGTCTAATTAAGGTTAAAAAAATATATATATCTTTAAGCGTGTTTTGGCGCGCTTACGTTTTGGGTTTGGTTTGCGCTGCAGAGACGATACGTCACGGTTATGCGATGCATCATGAGGCGTCTCACGGGCTACGTGATACGTCACTTAATAAAGAATATATTTTACAGCTATAGATATTAGCTTTTAAAAAACCAATGAAATTCACAGAAAAAACCATAGGTTATAGACCATATATAGTTAGGAATTTGCATTTACAAAACCTTGAAAATTCACTGAAAAAACCATAGGTTATAGACCATATATAGTTAGGGATTAGCATTTAAAAAACCTTATTTTATTTGCACAAAACCATTGAAATTCCATATATAGTTAGTTGCACTAACTATATATCGCGGACCCGCAATCCACTGCTAATGATGTCACATATTACATCATTCATGACATGGTCAGTGACATCACTGATGACATCACTGATGACATCTCAAATGACATCACTGATGACATCACTGATGACATCTCAAATGACATCACTGATGACATCGCTGACATCTCATTTGACATTACTGATTACATCACTGATGATATCATTTATGTGATAATATATCTTCAGACTCTAATATAACCTTAGATACACTCAGTGTAAACAGGCACTCACAGACTGTCACACATCCATGGAGTTACTCACACACCTAGTCAGTCATGCAAAGAATCAATCACACCTCCATTTCCTCAACTATACAGTTATACACACCTTACTTATTCAAACATATACTAACACATATTTACTCTCTTATACAATCCTTGATACAAGTTCACAATGATTCATACAGCCACTCTCACATTCACTGGCTCTTATGTTCAGTTATTTATATATGTCAACTCTCACATGGAGTGTGTTTTACATATGTACTTACTTTGACATGTAGAACTGAGATATCCATTCACTCACCAATATACTCATGCACACAGTCAACTGTCCATACAGCTGTTTCTACATGCACTTTTGAAGCCATACACCTAGGGAATCAACTGCTCACACATCTATGCACAGAGTTATACACCTCCCAGCCACCCACACACATACTCAGTCTCCCATACAAATACTTGGGCAACCATTCAATAACCCATATAGTTACTGATATAGCTACTGATTTAAACATGCAGCAGTTTACAGAAGAACATAAATAATGATTGCCAAATTAAGACACTTTAATCATTAACCCATGCACTCAGTGAGACACATTTAATCATTCTCTCATACAGTCAGTCATGCACCTACTAAATCCTTCATCCAGACACTTATACATCCACTCATTCTTCAATATGTAAGACATATTTTAACTTTACAGAAACATACAGTCACTGGGTGTTGTCATCAGTGATGTCATCAGTGATGTCATTTGAGATGTCATCAGTGATGTCATCAGTGATGTCACTGACCATGTCATGAATGATGTAATATGTGACATCATTAGCAGTGGATTGCGGGTCCGCGATATATAGTTAGTGCAACTAACTATATATGGAATTTCAATGGTTTTGTGCAAATAAAATAAGGTTTTTTAAATGCTAATCCCTAACTATATATGGTCTATAACCTATGGTTTTTTCAGTGAATATATATATATATATATATATATATATATATATATATATATATATATATATATATATATATATATATATATATATATATGTAGATATTCACTGAAAAACCATAGGTTATAGACTATATATAGTTAGGAATTAGCCTTTAATAAACCTTGGAAATTCACTGAAAAAAACATAGGTTTTAGGCCTTATATAGTTAGGAATTAACATATAAAAAACCATTGAAATTCCTCCTATATAGTTAGCTAGACAGTTTATTGATATAAAACCAATGAAATTCCACATATAGTTAGTTGCACTAACTATATATTTCGCGCATCCGCAATCCAATGCTGATGATGTCACATATTACATCATTCATGACATGGTCAGTGACATCACTGATGACATCATCCAGTGTCTGTGTGTTTTTGTAAAGTTTAAATATGTTTTGCATATTGAAGAATGAGTGGATGTATAAGAGTATGGATGAAGGATTTGATTGTATAAGTGAGTAAGTATGTGTTAGTATATCTGTGAAAATGTAAGCTGTTCTGTGTTTAACTGTATAGATTAAGAAATCAAAGTGTGATTGATTCTTTACCGGACTGACTAGGTGTGTGAGTAACTCCATGGATGAGTGGCAGTGTGTGAGTGTCTGCATAGGTGTATGAGTGCATATGATACTGTTGTAATGATGAGTAACTGTATGTACGAGTGACCTTATGGGTGAATGAATGAATGTGTGTGCAGACGTAGGAAGCAGTGAGTGCGTATGTAGTAAATGGTATTGGTGTGTCAATAGTTTCAAAAATGATACTCTGTATTTTACAGTAGGTGTAACAGAGGTTATATTAGAGTGTAAGGAGGTGCATTGTATTATCACATGAAGTATATCATCAGTGGTGTGATCATTGATGTTAAATGAGCTGTCATCAGTGATGTCATCAGTGATGTCACTGACCATGTCATGAATGATGTAATATGTGACATCATCAGCATTGGATTGCGGATGCGTGAAATATATAGTCAGTGCAACTAACTATATGTGGAATTTCATTGGTTTTATATCAATAAAATGTCTAGCTAACTATATAGGAGGAATTTCAATGGTTTTTTATATGTTAATTCCTAACTATATAAGGCCTAAAACCTATGGTTTTTTCAGTGAATTTCCAAGGTTTTTTAAAGGCTAATTTCTAACTATGTATAGTCTATAACCTATGGTTTTTTCAGTGAATTTCATTGGTTTTTTAAAAGCTACATATATATATATGTTATGTATATATATATATATATATATATATATATATATATATATATATATATATATATATATATATATATATATATATATATATATATATATATATATATATATATATATATATATATATATATATATATATATATATATATATATATATATATATAATTTTAATATCAGAGTACTGTTGCTTCTTAGAGCACTGCTGCATTTAAAACAGCTCTGGTAACCCTTCTTAGTTTTAAAACACATCACAGAACAATTGATTTTAAATGGTGTAAAGCAAGGGTGCTACAGACTTTCACTAACTGTAACCTAAAGACATAGTTTAAAAACAGAAGAATGATTAAAAACAATAAGAAGGGATAAAGGCTAGGGGAAAAAAGCCACGGCTTGACCTCTAACAGCCTTAAGCTAACAATCGCTGGATTTACAATATTCCGATCTGTTGGGATAGAATCACACCATGCAAGAAGAGAAGGCTTTTTGTACTGTTATGCAGCTCCAACCGCAGCGGACTACTCGGCGGCACCAGCCCCACGGGGCAGAGAGGTAGAAGACGACTCCGGCCTCACAAAAGGCTCCCCAGAGACTCAAGCAACAGCAGGGTGCTCCGTGGCCCCAGCCCTGCCGGGCGGAAAGGTTGAGGGCAGCTCCATTTGCATCAAAGGCTCCCCAGTGGCTCCAGCCGGGCAGGGTGCTCCAAGGCACCAGCCCTGCTGGTTGAAAAGGTAGAGGCGGCTCTGGCCGCACCACCGGGCGGAAAGATAGGGGCCGGCTCCCGCCGCAGCAAAGGCTCTCCACTGATTCTAGGTGCAGCAGGCTGTTCCACGGCATCCACCCCACCGGGCAGAAAAGAAGAGTCGGCTGCAGCCGCACTGAAGGCTCCCCAGCGGCTCCAGCCGCAACAAGGTGCTACGCTGGGCGAAAAGGTAGAGGCGGCTCTGGCTGCACCTCCGTGCGGAAAAGTAGGAGGCAGCTCCAGCCGCAGCAGGTTGCTCCACGGCACCCGCCCTGCCGGGTGGAAAGATAGAAGCAGCTCCGGCTGCGCCGAAGGCTCCCGAAGGCTCTAGCTGCAACGGACAGCTCAGCAGCTCCGGCCTCAGTACCGTGCACGGGAGCCCTGCTGAGTCAGCCGCCGTCTTCCTTCTTCCCCCTCGCGGCGGGGGCGGGCATTCCCGGCCGGCACGCTGGGATTGGCCGGCCGGCCCCAGCACTTCCGGGTCGCCGCGGGCAGCGCAGCGGCCCGATTTCAGGCAGGCAGGCGGGGACAAAAACGAGGTGGGCACTTAGCCTCTTCTCTTGCGGGTGGCAGGGCTCCCTCCCATCACGGGAGCCCTGCAAAGTCAGCCGCCATCATCCTTCTTCCCCCTCGCGGCGGGGGCGGACATTTGCAACCGGCCGCGCAGCACTTCCGGGTCGCCGCGGGCAGCGCGGCGGCCCAATTTCAGGCAGGCAGGCGGGGACAGTGCGCGCACGCGTGCGCGCGTATAGATATATAATTGAATTTAAATGCAATTTTCTCATCAAATACTGGACGGATTTACACCATTTAAAGAAAAGCGTAATCCGCGAACCAGTCTCTTCCATTTTACCAAATTTCAAATAATTCCGTTCAGCTGTTCGGGCTGTAGCCGAGTCTAAAGGTCCTATGGAAATTAACATGGGGAAAACACGTTTTGGACCCCCCTTTTTTCTCAGCCCCCACTTGACGAATCCCCCCCAAACTTTCAGGGAAGGAGCGGAGCGGAGCGAGCCATCTTCTTTGAGAAATTTGCGAAGATTCATCAACCAGCGCCAAAGTTATTCCCAATAGAATGTTGGGGATTTCCTATGGAAACTAGGTCCTAACTATATATACCTACTGGCTACCGCCAGTAGGTAATATATATATATATATATTATATATATATATATATATATATATATATATATATATATATATATGGTTACATAGACATTATAGCTAGGCTCAGGTTTCACTTGTTCACTTGTACAAAACCAAAGAAATTCAGCAGTTACAGTTAGCTGATCTAACTATAACTCATGCGCCCGCAATGCACTGCTTATGACCTCACATATTACATCACTCATGACGGTCAGTGACATCACTGATGAAATCTCAAATTATATCTCTGACGACATCACCAATGACATCATCCAGTGACTGTGAATGTTTTAAAACATTTATGAGTGTAACATATATGTACACACCAAGGAGTATTGATTAATCAGTGGGTGTATGAGTGCCTGTATGGATGATTCAGTGGGTGCATGACTGACTGTATAAGTGAGTGATTAGGTGTCTGGGTGAGCGACTGGGTTGTGTGAATGTCTGTATCAGTCTGCTAGTTGGTGCTTAAGTGGCTGTGTGGGTTGTAAGTGGGTATGTGAGTGGCTATATGGGTGATTGATTGGTTGTCTGAGTACCTCTGTGTGGGTGGGTGAGGGGGTGTGTGTTTGCCTGCATGGATGTGTGAGGGGGAGTCAGTGGCTGTGTAGGTTAGTGAGTGAGTCTGTGAGGGGTTGTATTGGTGACTGAGTATGTGTATGGCTGTGTCAGTGAGTGAATGGATGTGTCAGTGGTATATGGGTGATTAACTGCATATGTGAAAGGCAGTATAGGTGAGTGTTGGAGTATATGACTCTATGTGTGAGTGAGTGATTGTGAAAGTTGCTGTATGGTTGAGTTTATGTTTGTGTCAGTGACTGTATAGGTGAGTATGTGTTAGTATCTGTATGAGTAAGTGAGTGGGTGTGTGAATAACTGAATAAGTGAATAAGTGGCTGTGTGATTGACTCTATTGGTGAGTGAGTAGCTGTGTGAGGAGCTCTATGGGAGCCTGATAGTGTGTGAGTGGCTGTATGGATGTATGAGTGGATATATCAGTGGCTGTATTAGTGAATGAGTTGGTGTATGAGTGGCTGTATGGGTGACTGAGTGGATGTGTGTAGACCTATGAATCAGGGATTTGGCGAGTAATGACTGGTATGGGTGTGTCAATGGTTTTGAGAATGGTAGTGCAGAAGTAGGAGTGTGTGTATGAACTGTTATATTGGGATGTGAGTAGGTGTGTCAGAAATTCTGTGGATATTGTCATCAGTGATGTGATCAGAGATGTCATTTGAGATGTGATCAATGATGTCACAAGTGATGTCACTGATGCCTAACTATAACGTCCCTGTAAACTTATGGATTTTTCTGTGGATTTCTAAGGTTTTCTTAAAATGCTAATTCCTAATTGTAATGTCCGTGTAACCTTTGGTTTTTCAGTGAATTTCTATGTTTTTTTAACTACTAGTCAGGTTTACAGAGTAGTGGAGAAAGGGGGCTGGACCTCTGGCCAGCTCTCGGAAATCCAACTGTGTAGGACTTACAGAAGGTGCCAGGAGCACTTCTTGGCCACCACGGTCCCTTAGGAATAAAGTGGACTCCATTCCCCAACCAGTAGTGCACCATGAGCCACATTTGCAGAGTGGTGGCGAGAGGGGTCGTGATTTCGAAAGACCTCTTTTCAATGACGCTGTGTGGGACTTATTGGAGATAACAGGAGGGGTAGCTGTCTCACAAGGACATCCTTGGTGGCCAACTACCTCTCTTATTACCTCCAGTAAGTCCCACTCAGCAGGATTGCTGAGACTTAATAGCACGCCACACCCCTTTCTCTACCACTGTGCAAACGTGTCTCCTGCATACTACTAGTAGGGGGTGAAGTCCCCTTAGCTATTGAGGGTCCTTGGGGTCCAACAACCCCTCCTGTTACCTCCAGCAAGTCCCATATAGTGGGTTTTCTAAGAGGTTTTCGGGGGCTATGCTGCATTTCTCCACCACTCTGCAAACGCGCCTCCTTGTGCACTACTAGTTGGAGGACGACATCCCCTTACCTCTTTAGGGTCCTTGGGGGCCAACAAGTCCTCCAATTACCTCCAGTAAGACCCACACAGGTAGCTTACTGAGAGGTCATCAGAGGCCACGTCCCCCTTCTCCACCACTCTGCAAACGCACCTCCTGGTGCCCTACTCATTGGAGAAAGAAGTCCAATTTAGCCCTGAAGCCCTCAGAAGGCAAGGAGACCTCATCCCCCCACCAGCAGAGTAGTGGAGAAAGAGGGCGGGCCTCTTCTGAGTTGCCAGCTTTTTTTTGCTTTTTAGAAAGGGGGCCATGTGTCTCCCCTTCCCTGGACCATTTTTGGCCTTGGAGACCCCATCCCTTGGAGCCATGCCTACATATATTTTTTTAATGAGGCAGGGGGCCCGTATGGTCCACCTCCCCGGGCTAATATCGGTTCTGGGGACCCCATCCCCCGGGGCAGGCCACTTTGTTAGGGACCGTGAGGCAGCCTGAAGGCCTCCTTGGTCTTTTGCCGGCTCTCCACCTCCAGTGGGAGCCAGCATTGCTTTGCTGAACATGCAGCTCCCTGGGTCTTAAAGCAATGCCTGTTTCCCTGCTCACTTGACAGCGGGCAGGGAAACAAACATGCTCTGCTTTCAGCAAGTGAGAGCATTTTCTGCTCTTGCTTGCTTAAAGCAGAGCTCTTGTTTGCTATGGCTGGGCGTGAGGACTACACCCGATGCTCCCGCCAAGACATAGCAAACTGCAATGTCCCGGGGATGGGCGCCTCGGTACATTGCTGGAGCTGTCCCTGGGGGGTGGCGGTCGACAGGGCCATGTAGGGCTCCATGAGGGGGGCCATGCGGCCTACCTCCTTTGTTCAAATTTTCCATGTGGAGGTGGTGGTCCCCGGGGCTGGGGTTCTGTAACGGACACCCTGAATTATTGTATTGTGCCCCAGGGAGGTGGCGGTCCCCAGGGCAGCGGGGGAGACCCTACAGCCTACAGCCTCCCCTGCATTACTTAAAACAAACTGTGTGCCCTGAGGAGGTGGTGATCCCCAGGGCAGCGGAGGAGACCCTACATCCTCCCCCACATTACTTAAAAAAATAGTCAGCCCTGGGAAGGTGGTGGTCCCCAGGGCAAGAGTGGTCCTCGAAGCCCCCCATATTTTAAAAATTGGCCCTGGGGAGGAGGCGGTCCCCAGGGCAGGGGGTCCATGAGGCCCCCTATATTTTTTTATTTAGCCTCAGGGAGGTGGCGTTCCCCAGGGCAGAGGATGTCCACAAGCCCTCCACATAATTGGAATTAGCCCCAAGGAGTTAGCAGTCCTCTGGGCTGCGGGCTGGCCCACTGGGCCTCCTGCTTTCATAATTAAAAGTGCCCTAGGGAGGTGGCGGCTTTGAAAAGCCCTATGAGGGGCGCACGGTGTGTGGCCTCATATATTTATCATATGCCCTCTTGATCTGGTCCAACCAGGAGTTATTCTAAAGAGAGCTTAGGAGCCTAAATTGATGCGGATTTACAGATCCACCCGTGAGTCTGCGTCAAATACTTTTTAAAATGTTTTTTTTCCCAGCAGGGTCCCTGAGGCACCCCCCCTCCACCATATCTGGGGGGTCAGAGTATTCCTACACTGCCCCCTTTCTTGAGTTTTAACTTTTTTAGTCTGGGACTTGACTTCAAGCCGAGTTCCAAGATGGCTGTCAACACTTCCTTGTTGAGGCGTTGGCAACCAATCAAATTTTGGTAGGATCTGCAAGTCCACTGCAAGGATTCACATCCCCAGATATCTATATTTTTTTAAGTTGGATATCTCAAAAACTACTGCACGGATTTACACTAAATCACAAAGAGCATACTTTCTGGACCAACATCTATCTTTCTGCCAAGTTTGGTATAATTCCGTTCAACTGGTCGGGCTGTAGTCGTGTTTAAAAAATAAAAAATCCCCATGACTTAACATGAGAAAATGCATTTTGGGACCCCTTTTTACTTGGCCCCCGCTTGACGGATCACCCCGAAACTTTCAACACAGCAGCTGAACCAAAAAGGGGAAGTCTTGTGAAAAATTTGTGGAAATTAGTTAAGTGTTGCCATAGTTATCAACAAAACAAAAAAACTTTTTTCCTATGGAACTTTGGTCCTAACTATAACTGCCTACTGGCGACCACCAGCAGGTAAGCCTTCCACGTCCTGGTGGGAAGTTTAACTATTATCGGGGAGAGGTGCCGGGAGACGTAACTGGATGGATTTGGTTCGTACCACCAGTGGGTGTGTGTAAGGCAGGAGATACTGCTGAAACATGTAACAGCGAGCATTAAATAAACTGTGCAGACAACTGCTACCAACTTTGCTGTGTCGATATCTGGTTTGGAGGAAAAACTGTATATATATATATATATATATATATATATATATATATATATATATATATATATATATATATATATATATATATATATATATATATATATATATATTACCTACTGGCGGTCGCCAGTAGGTATATATAGTTAGGATTTTTTCTCTATGGGATTTTTGAAAATTCTATGTCTAATAACTTTGGCGTTTGTGGACGGAATTGGCTGAAATTTTCAGGAAAATGGAACATTTTGTTTCTGAGCAGCCCCTGACAATTTGGGGGGGTTTCATCAAGGGGGGGCCGAGAAAAAAGGGGGGTCCCAAAACGTTTTTTTCCCATGTTAATTTCCATAGGGCGGTTGGCCTCACTTTTAGCTCGAACGGCTGAATGGATTTGCACGAAACTTGGCAAAATTGTAGGGACTGTTAGCCCGATGTGCCTTTGCTAGGTCTCAATATATGTGCTCCAGTGGATTTTGAGTAATTTAGGTTCAAAACAAGATATATATCTGGGCGGAGCCTAACCACACATCTGATCTGATTGGCTGTCAGCGCTTCATCCAAGAAGTGTTGGCAGCCATCTTGGGACCAATATACATGATAGCACCTCATTAAAAAGCATTGTAGTTAATAGAGGGTTTTAGGACTTTAGTTACATTATAAATCATTTGTTGATGGTACCATACTCGTTTTAGGAATTGTGGTGGGTTCTAAGGTGATTTTACCATGTGAAAAAACCTTCTGCTGTGATATCATGAATATTGTTTGAAAGAAAACTAATATCTCATGATTTTCCCACAGTGGTTTGGAAGGGGATCTATAAGCTAAACTGAAAGCATATTTTCTGTAAATTCACATTATCTTTCTCAGTCATGTGAAAATGAAGTCTGACATTCTCAGTAAAACATGTACATCCAACAAGGACAGAGACTGTCAGTTGATTCCTTTGTGTTCTACTGCAGCCTCCTAGAGTGTTCTAAAGAACAACTAGAGCGCTAACAGTCCTACTTATTACAAAGGTATGGCACACCTGAAGCCATCTTGATTGGAATAAAGTGGTAACTCTTAAAACATTTAATTTAAAAAGAAACAACATGAGGGGGTATATTTTGCCATAGAAAGTATGATTAGTGCTGCAGAATGAAAAATTAGGGCACATTTTGAGTGACTTCTCAAATCCTTTTCTATTTCATTAAAACATTCTGACATGCAGTCTCCCAAAATGGCCACCAGAGACAAAAGAGCCCAAATGTAGCCCAAATATCACCCAGATGTAGCCCAAGTATAGCCCAATGACAGAATGTCCCAGAGTGTTCTAAAGAACAACTAGAGCGCTAACAGTCCTACTTATTACAAAGGTATGGCACACCTGAAGCCATCTTGATTGGAATAAAGTGGTAACTCTTAAAACATTTAATTTAAAAAGAAACAACATGAGGGGGTATATTTTGCCATAGAAAGTATGATTAGTGCTGCAGAATGAAAAATTAGGGCACATTTTGAGTGACTTCTCAAATCCTTTTCTATTTCATTAAAACATTCTGACATGCAGTCTCCCAAAATGGCCACCAGAGACAAAAGAGCCCAAATGTAGCCCAAATATCACCCAGATGTAGCCCAAGTATAGCCCAATGACAGAATGTCCCAGAGTGTTCTAAAGAACAACTAGAGCGCTAACAGTCCTACTTATTACAAAGGTATAGCACACCTGGAGCCATCGTGATGGGAATAAAGTGGTAACTCTTAAGACATTTAATTTAAAAAGGAACAAAATGAGGGGGTATATTATGCAATAGAAGGTATTATTAGTGCTGCAGAAAGAAAAATTAGGGCACATTTTGAGTGACTTTTCAAATCCTCTTCTATTTCATTAAAAAATTCTGACATGCAGTCTCCCAAAATGGCCACCAGAGACAAAAGAGCCCAAATGTAGCCCAAATATCACCCAGATGTAGCCCAAGTATAGCCCAATGACAGAATGTCCCAGAGTGTTCTAAAGAACAACTAGAGCGCTAACAGTCCTACTTATTACAAAGGTATGGCACACCTGAAGCCATCTTGATTGGAATAAAGTGGTAACTCTTAAAACATTTAATTTAAAAAGGAACAAAATGAGGGGGTATATTTTGCCATATGAATTATGATTAGTGCTGCAGAAAGAAAAATTAGGGCACATTTTGAGTGACTTCTCAAACCCTCTTCAATTTCATTAAAAAATTCTGACATAGTCTCCCAAGATGGCCACCAGAGACAAAAGAGCCTAAATGTAGCCCAAATATCACCCAGATGTACCCCAAGTATAGCCCAATGACAGAATGTCCCAGAGTGTTCTAAAGAACAACTAGAGCGCTAACAGTCTTACTTATGACAAAAGTAGGGCACACCAGAAGCCATCTTGATTGGAATGAAGTGGAAAGTCTGAAAACATTCAATTTAAAAAGGAACAACATGAGGGGGTTAATTTTGCCATAGAAAGTATGATTAGTGCTTCAGAAAGAAAAATTAGGGATCATTTTGAGTGACTTCTCAAATCCTCTTCTATTTCATTAAAAAAATTCTGACATGCAGACTGAAACATGCACTTTGAATACCAGCAGCAGACGTCCCTGGTGAGCAGTAGCTTTACTACAGTGATCTAATGTGCAACTAGAGTGCTAACATTCAGAATTTATGGCAAATGTGTGACACATCTGAATGCCTTCTTGATGGAACCAAAGTAAACAAGCATTGAAAATGCAATAGATCTCGCCCTCGTTTAAGTTAAAGCCATTCTGTTTGTAATGAGGTGGCTTTTTAGCTTTGCTTTTATTAGTGTTTTTTCAACGTTCATGTAAATAACGCACCGTGTTCACCAAATCGACTTTGCCCAAGCACATCCTTCCCTTCAGCCAACAAATCCCAAAAATTCGGCACACCTGCCGATCCACACTCCCTACAGCTCACCCAAGCCCCGTCCCTCTAGCGCAACTGGAACACCCTAAATTCACCTTCTCCATGCGCACCAAAAACTCCCATTGAATAACATGGCAATTCGCTACTCCGCACAAAAATTGCTCTTTAAAGCACTTCCACTGCTCCGATCCGCTTCAAACTTGGCTGGACACTAGTTCCATCGATTCCCTAACATCTCACCAAAAATCAGCCCAATCCATCCACTGGAACGGGGACGAATTTCAACCCGAATACGCGCCCCCCGCAAACACAAAAAAAAGCCATAAAACGGCCAAATCTCGACCAAAAACCGCCAAAATCCCTCAAAACCTTGCCAACACCAATACGCACGAAACTGAACCGGCCCCTCAGCCCTAGGCTCTGGGAACCCTACTTAATTGACCCAAAAGCCCTAAAAAAGCAACATAATACACACGAAAACGCCCTAACAACCCTAAAATGCATATAAGTATATGTATGCATGCATTTATGTTTGTATTTATATGGATATACAGATGATATATGTTTATATATGTATGTATATATATATATTCACTGAAAAAACCATAGGTTATAGACCATATATAGTTAGGAATTAGCATTTACAAAACCTTGAAAATTCACTGAAAAAACCATAGGTTATAGACCATATATAGTTAGGAATTCGCATTTACAAAACCTTATTTTACTCACACAAAACCATTGAAATTCCATATATAGTTAGTTGCACTAACTATATATCGCGCACCCGCAATCCACTGCTGATGATGTCACATATTACATCATTCATGACATGGTCAGTGACATCACTGATCACATCACTGATGACATCTCAAATGACATCACTGATGACATCACTGATGACAACATCCAGTGACTGTATGTTTCTGTAAAGTTAAAATATGTCTTAAATATTGAAGAATGAGTGGATGTATAAGTGTCTGGATGAAGGATTTAGTAGGTGCATGACTGACTGTATGAGTGAGTGATTAAATGTGTCTCACTGAGTGCATGGGTTAGTGACTAAACTGTCTTAATTTGTGCATCATTTTGTCTGTTGTTCTGTAAACTGTTGCATGTGTTGATAAGTAGCTATATGAGTAACTATATGGGTTATTGATTGGTTGCCCAAGTATTTGTATGGGAGACTGAGTATGTGTCTGGGTGGCTGGGAGGTGTATGACTCTGTGCATAGATGTGTGAGCAGTTGATTCACTAGATGTATGGTTTCAAAAGTGCATGTGGAAACAGCTGTATGGGAGGTTGACTGTGTGCATGAGTGTATTGGTGAGTGAATGGATATCTCAGTGCTACATGTCAAAGTAAGTACATATGTAAAACACAGTACATGTGAGAGTTGACATATATAAATAACTGTGCATAAGAGCCAGTGAATGTGTGAGTGGCTGTATGGATCATTGTGAACTTGTATCAGGGATTGTATAAGAGAGTAAATATGTGTTAGTATATGTTTGAATAAGTAAAGTTTGTATAACTGTATAGTTGAGGAAATGGAGGTGTGATTGATTCTTTGCATGACTGACTAGGTGTGTGAGTAACTCCATGGATGAGTGACAGTCTGTGAGTGTCTGTTTACACTGATTGTATCTAAGGTTATATTAGAGTCTGAAGAGGTTCATCGTATTATCACATGAATGATATCATCAGTGATGTGATCAGTAATGTCAAATGAGATGTCATCAGTGATGTCATCAGTGATGTCATTTGAGATGTCATCAGTGATGTCATTTGAGATGTCATCAGTGATGTCATCAGTGATGTCACTGACCATGTCATGAATGATGTAATATGTGACATCATCAGCAGTGGATTGCGGGTGCGCGATATATAGTTAGTGCAACTAACTATATATGGAATTTCAATGGTTTTGTGTGAGTAAAATAAGGTTTTGTAAATGCGAATTCCTAACTATATATGGTCTATAACCTATGGTTTTTTCAGTGAATATATATATAGTTAGGATTTTTTCTCTATGGGATTTTTGAAAATTCTATGTCTAATAACTTTGGCGTTTGTGGATGGAATTGGCTGACATTTTCAGGAAAATGGAACATTTTGTTTCTGAGCAGCCCCTGACAATTTGGGGGGGTTTCATCAAGGGGGGGCCGAGAAAAAAGGGGGGTCCCAAACGCGTTTTTCCCATGTTAATTTCCATAGGGCGGTTGGCCTCACTTTTAGCTCGAACGGCTGAATGGATTTGCACGAAACTTGGCAAAATTGTAGGGACTGTTAGCCCGATGTGCCTTTGCTAGGTCTCAATATATGTACTCCAGTGGATTTTGAGTAATTTAGGTTCAAAAAAAGATATATATCTGGGCGGAGCCTAACCACACATCTGATCTGATTGGCTGTCAGCACTTCATCCAAGAAGTGTTGGCAGCCATCTTGGGACCAATATACATGATAGCACCTCATTAAAAAGCATTGTAGTTAACAGAGGGTTTTAGGACTTTAGTTACATTATAGATCATTTGTTGATGGTACCATACTCGTTTTAGGAATTGTGGTGGGTTCTAAGGTGATTTTACCATGTGAAAAAACCTTCTGCTGTGATATCATGAATATTGTTTGAAAGAAAACTAATATCTCATGATTTTCCCACAGTGGTTTGGAAGGGGATCTATAAGCTAAACTGAAAGCATATTTTCTGTAAATTCACATTATCTTTCTCAGTCATGTGAAAATGAAGTCTGACATTCTCAGTAAAACATGTACATCCAACAAGGACAGAGACTGTCAGTTGATTCCTTTGTGTTCTACTGCAGCCTCCTAGAGTAATCTAAAGAACAACTAGAGCGCTAACAGTCCTACTTATTACAAAGGTATGGCACACCTGAAGCCATCTTGATTGGAATAAAGTGGTAACTCTTAAAACATTTAATTTAAAAAGAAACAACATGAGGGGGTATATTTTGCCATAGAAAGTATGATTAGTGCTGCAGAATGAAAAATTAGGGCACATTTTGAGTGACTTCTCAAATCCTTTTCTATTTCATTAAAACATTCTGACATGCAGTCTCCCAAAATGGCCACCAGAGACAAAAGAGCCCAAATGTAGCCCAAATATCACCCAGATGTAGCCCAAGTATAGCCCAATGACAGAATGTCCCAGAGTGTTCTAAAGAACAACTAGAGCGCTAACAGTCCCACTTATTACAAAGGTATGGCACACCTGAAGCCATCTTGATTGGAATAAAGTGGTAACTCTTAAAACATTTAATTTAAAAAGAAACAACATGAGGGGGTATATTTTGCCATAGAAAGTATGATTAGTGCTGCAGAATGAAAAATTAGGGCACATTTTGAGTGACTTCCCAAATCCTTTTCTATTTCATTAAAACATTCTGACATGCAGTCTCCCAAGATGGCCACCAGAGACAAAAGAGCCCAAATGTAGCCCAAATATCACCCAGATGTAGCCCAAGTATAGCCCAATGACAGAATGTCCCAGAGTGTTCTAAAGAACAACTAGAGCGCTAACAGTCCTACTTATTACAAAGGTATAGCACACCTGGAGCCATCATGATGGGAATAAAGTGGTAACTCTTAAAACATTTAATTTAAAAAGGAACAAAATGAGGGGGTATATTATGCAATAGAAGGTATTATTAGTGCTGCAGAAAGAAAAATTAGGGCACATTTTGAGTGACTTTTCAAATCCTCTTCTATTTCATTAAAAAATTCTGACATGCAGTCTCCCAAAATGGCCACCAGAGACAAAAGAGCCCAATTGTAGCCCAAATATCACCCAGATGTAGCCCAAGTATAGCCCAATGACAGAATGTCCCAGAGTGTTCTAAAGAACAACTAGAGCGCTAACAGTCCTACTTATTACAAAGGTATGGCACACCTGAAGCCATCTTGATTGGAATAAAGTGGTAACTCTTAAAACATTTAATTTAAAAAGGAACAAAATGAGGGGGTATATTTTGCCATATGAATTATGATTAGTGCTGCAGAAAGAAAAATTAGGGCACATTTTGAGTGACTTCTCAAACCCTCTTCAATTTCATCAAAAAATTCTGACATACAGTCTCCCAAGATGGCCACCAGAGACAAAAGAGCTTATATGTAGCCCAAATATCACCCAGATGTACCCCAAGTATAGCCCAATGACAGAATGTCCCAGAGTGTTCTAAAGAACAACTAGAGTGCTAACAGTCTTACTTATGACAAAAGTATGGCACACCAGAAGCCATCTTGATTGGAATGAAGTGGAAGAGTCTGAAAACACTCAATTTAAAAAGGAACAACATGAGGGGGTTAATTTTGCCATAGAAAGTATGATTAGTGCTTCAGAAAGAAAAATTAGGGATCATTTTGAGTGACTTCTCAAATCCTCTTCTATTTCATTAAAAAAATTCTGACATGCAGACTGAAACATGCACTTTGAATACCAGCAGCAGACGTCCCTGGTGAGCAGTAGCTTTACTACAGTGATCTAATGTGCAACTAGAGTGCTAACATTCAGAATTTATGGCAAATGTGTGACACATCTGAATGCCTTCTTGATGGAACCAAAGTAAACAAGCATTGAAAATGTAATAGATCTCGCCCTCGTTTAAGTTAAAGCCATTCTGTTTGTAATGAGGTGGCTTTTTAGCTTTGCTTTTATTAGTGTTTTTTCAACTTTCATGTAAATAACATGCATCTGTATGCATATAAGTATATGTATGCATGCATTTATGTTTGTATTTATATAGATATACAGATGATATATGTTTATATATGTATGTATATATATACATTTACTGAAAAAACCATAGGCTATAGACCATATATAGTTAGGAATTAGCATTTACAAAACCTTGAAAATTCACTGAAAAAACCATAGGTTATAGACCATATATAGTTAGGAATTAGCATTTACCAAACCTTGAAAATTCACTGAAAAAACCATAGGTTATAGACCATATATAGTTAGGAATTCGCATTTACAAAACCTTATTTTACTCACACAAAACCATTGAAATTCCATATATAGTTAGTTGCACTAACTATATATCGCGCACCGCAATCCACTGCTGATGATGTCACATATTACATCATTCATGACATGGTCAGTGACATCACTGATGACATCACTGATGACATCTCAAATGACATCACTGATGACATCACTGATGACAACATCCAGTGACTGTATGTTTCTGTAAAGTTAAAATATGTCTTACATATTGAGGAATGAGTGGATGTATAAGTGTCTGGATGAAGGATTTAGTAGGTGCATGACTGACTGTATGAGTGAGTGATTAAATGTGTCTCACTGAGTGCATGGGTTAGTGACTAAACTGTCTTAATTTGTGCATCATTATGTCTGTTGTTCTGTAAACTGTTGCATGTGTTGATAAGTAGCTATATGAGTAACTATGTGGGTTATTGATTGGTTGCCCAAGTATTTGTATGGGAGACTGAGTGTGTGTGTGGGTGGCTGGGAGGTGTATGACTCTGTGCATAGATGTGTGAGCAGTTGATTCACTAGATGTATGGTTTCAAAAGTGCATGTGGAAACAGCTGTATGGGCGGTTGACTGTGTGCATGAGTGTATTGGTGAGTGAATGGATATCTCAGTGCTTCATGTCAAAGTAAGTACATATGTAAAACACAGTACATGTGAGAGTTGACATATATAAATAACTGTGCATAAGAGCCAGTGAATGTGTGAGTGGCTGTATGGATCATTGTGAACTTGTATCAGGGATTGTATAAGAGAGTAAATATGTGTTAGTATATGTTTGAATAAGTAAAGTTTGTATAACTGTATAGTTGAGGAAATGGAGGTGTGATTGATTCTTTGCATGACTGACTAGGTGTGTGAGTAACTCCATGGATGAGTGACAGTCTGTGAGTGTCTGTTTACACTGATTGTATCTAAGGTTATATTAGTGTCGGAAGAGGTTCATCGTATTATCACATGAAGGATATCATCAGTGATGTGATCAGTAATGTCAAATGAGATGTCATCAGTGATGTCATCAGTGATGTCATTTGAGATGTCATCAGTGATGTCATTTGAGATGTCATCAGTGATGTCACTGACCATGTCATGAATGATGTAATATGTGACATCATCAGCAGTTGATTGCGGGTGCGCGATATATAGTTAGTGCAACTAACTATATATGGAATTTCAATGGTTTTGTGTGAGTAAAATAAGGTTTTGTAAATGCGAATTCCTAACTATATATGGTCTATAACCTATGGTTTTTTCAGTGAATATATATATATATATATATATATATATATATATATATATATATATATATATATATATATATATATATATATATATATATATATATATATATATATATCACCATAACATCCCTCCAAGAAGCACTCCAAGAAGAACGCGGAAAGCCAAGGGGATTGCAGGTCAGGTAGCACGTTTATTTCTGTCCCCAGCAATGGCGGCGAATGCATTTCGGCTAGAGTAGCCTTCTTCAGCGCCCAGCACTGCAGCATACAAAGTTCACAAATGTTCCTTCCTGCTCGTTGTGTAGGTTCAGCATATAACGCTCCTCCCCCTTAAGTGGTTGACACACCTAGTTCGAGTCCATTTCAATTTTTGGACTTCTACTCCCAGAATGCACTGTGGCGGCACCGCTGAGTCGATGGCGTGGGGGAGTGAGGCAGACTGTGGGTCCTGCTGACTGTAGGTAGGTGGTGAATAATGCATGCCTCGGCGAGAAAGAATATATATATATATATATGTATTACCTACTGGCAGTCGCCAGTAGGTAGTTATAGTTAGGATTATTTTCTATAGGGAATAACTTTGGCGTCGATTGAGGGATCTGCCTGTAATTTTCCTGAAATTTGCCTCATTGCGCTCCGCTCCTTCCCTGAAAGTTTGGGGGCGATTCGTCAAGCGGGGCCGAGATAAAAGGGGGGTCCCATAACATGTTTTCCCATGTTAATTTCCATAGGGCGGTTGGACTCACTTTTAGCCCGAACGGCTGAAAGGATTTCCACCAAACTTGGCAAAATTGTAGGGACTGGTAGCCCGATGTGCCTTTGCTATGTCTCAAGATATGTGCTCTATAAGCGCGCCCCGGTGCGCGCACCGGGGCGTGCTCCAGCGCGCTACGCGAGTTCGCGAGCGGAAAGCTGATTGGCTCTCGGGTGTCTGTCAACATTCCAAACAGTCCAGAGCGGCCGCCATCTTGTGTCTTGGTAGGATCGAGACACAAGAGGTGGCAAAAACAAAGGGGGAAATGACCAAAAGGGGGCAGGGTAGACCTCCCCTGACCCCCTAGGTTTGATGTGGGGGCCAATTAAGGTTTCTTTTTACAGTTGTGGTTATCTCCAGCACGGTTGATGAGTTTAATACTTTGCTCTCCATAGCAAATTGTAGTCCCGCAAAATTTACAAAATATTTTAAAATCTCCAAACTGGGTTTGGATGTTTGGGACCATCTCCCTTGTTTCTGGACCCGATGGAGTGGGTTGTTTACTTTGGGAGGTGCTGGGAGAAGATTGGGGAGGGTTTCTGGTCAGTTCTCTGACCTCTGCCGCAGCATAGTTGTTTGGGTGCCGGCGTTGCATGTGGCGAATCATAGTGTTGTTGCCAAAAGAATATTTTTTGGCAGGGTTCCCCCTGGAAAGTACAGTGCCACAGATCAGACAAGTAACCTTTGGCGCATTAACTTTATTGAGGCCCCTTGGGATTTAAAAAAACTCCCAGACAATGTGCTCCTTTGGCTTATAGGGGGTAGTATCTTCAGGCAGATACCGTCTCTCCTCCTCCTCCTCTACCACTTCTTCTTCTCCACCACTGTGGAGTTGTGGTGGTCCTTGTGGTAGTGGTGGTGGTGGTGGTGGTTGAGATGCTCCTGCTGCTGCTGCTACTGTAGCCATTTCTCAGTACAAATAGGTACAAATAGGTCTGCAAACAGGTCTTCCTCAGTCAAAGTAAAAAGTGAGAATGTGGAAAAAAGGTGGGGGCTTTCATCATTTGGAAAATAAAACTGTCCTGAACCAATGAAAAGTGTTATTTTCAGGTCACATGACCCGGGCTTTCATCATTTGGAAACCAAAACTGTCCTGAACCAATGAAAAGTGTTATTTTCAGGTCACATGACCCGACGCGCTTACGCTACGCGCCCCGGGGTGCTTACGTAGCGCGATCGTATGCGCTCGAGTGCTTCCAGGTGCGCTTATGCCATGCGTATCACGCGTATTACGCGATACGTCACGATGATGTTTTCATTCGCGACAATAGCGCAAATGGGACGCTCACCGGTACACGCACCGGGGCGCGCCGGAAGACTGCGCTTACCGGTGCCCTCACCGGTACGCGCACCTGGAGCACTCCAGGGCAAAAACAAACAAAAAAAAAAACATGAACAATATACATAAACAAAATAGTATTACATAAATATACAATATAGGATTCCTTATAAAAAATATTATATTTCATAGCTATAGAAATTTGCTATTAAAAAACCTTTGAAATTCACTGAAAAAAACATAGGTTTGAGGCCCTATATATAGTTAGGAATTAGCATTTAAAAAACCTATGAAATTCACTGAAGAAACCATGGGTTTCACACCAGTTATAGTTAGGAATTCGCATTTAAAAAACCTATTAAATTCACTGAAAAAACCATAGGTTTGACACCAGTTATAGTTAGCTGGAAATTTTACTGACATAAAACCATTGAAATTCCCACGTTACAGTTAGTTGAACTCACTATAACTTGCGCGCCTGCAATGCACTGCTGATGACATCACAAATCACATCACTCATGTCACGGTCAGTGACATCACTCATGACATCACTGATGACACCATCCTTGTGACAGAGTGACAGACCTCCTTTCAGTGTAATGTAACCCTTGAAACACATATTCAAAAATAGAAACTAACATTTTCAAAAAAATGGAGATACCCATACCAGTTACAACAACCAATTCAGTAATTCCACCATCTATATACACATCCACTCATTCACCAACAGTTCTATACAGTCACTCATACATATACTCACTCATCATATGTAGTGATACACCTATACATCCTGTTACACACCGACAGTCATCCAAAAGTTACTCACACACATACTCACACATGCAAATAAACTATTGAAAATCCATTTATTTGCATATACAGCTATACACACACTACCACCTTACTTCTAAGGAAACTTACACATACTTACTCTCTTAAACAATCACTTATAGAAACACATATATATTTAAACAGGAACTCTTACAATCTCTCACTCTCATATATACTCACTTATATACATCAATACTCACATATACTAGATTAAAACATATGTCGTTACTGATAAAGACACTAGTGAGACACTCATTCACTCACTAACACTCACATATACACACTCATCCACCCATACAGTCCTGCACATATGCTGTCTTCAAAACACATACAAACAGTGAGTCAGTCATTGATGCATCTATATGCTAAGTAATACCCCCACCAAACCATACAGACACTCATACTGATACTAAAAAAAATCTAATAACCCATATACACACACATGTAGCTACTCACCAACCCATGCAGCCACTTATACACAAAGTGAAACACTGATACATATATTTAAATATTTAAACATTACTCGCTAATATATGTATTCAGTAACATACACTTAATAAGCCAGTTAACCAATCAATTAAAAAAAAAACCCATCCATTTAGACACTTATTTAAACATTTATTCTTCCATCGACCTTTACATATACATATATAAAACATATTTATTTTTCAGAAAGACACACATTCACTGGATGGTGTCATCAGTGATGTCATCAGTGATGTCACTGACCATGTCATGAGTGATGTAATATGTGACGTCATCAGCAGTGCATTGCAGGCGCGCAAGTTATAGTGAGTCCAACTAACTATAACGTGGGAATTTCAATGGTTTTATGTCAATAAAATTTCCAGCTAACTATAACTGGTGTCAAACCTATGGTTTTTTCAGTGAATATATATATATATATATATATATATATATATATATATATATATATATATATATATATATATATATATATATATATATATATATATATATATATATATGAGAAATTGATTTTTTGGTTTGCTAATAACTTTGGTGCCATTTCACACATCTTCTAGAAACTTAGGTTTATCAAGGTTAATCAAACTCAGCTCCCTCCTAGAAACTTTCAGTGTTTTCTGCTGAGTGGGGGACTGAGAAAAAGGGGGTCCCAAAACGCATTTTCCTATGGTAATTTTCCATTTTGGCAGAAAGCTAAATCTTGATCTAAAAAGAGCACATTTTTTGATTTGGTGTCAATTCGTTTAGTAGTTTTTGAGTAATTAAGGTTCCTTTGCGGTACTTCATTGCTACTACCTCTGTAATGCAAGGTCAAAACACAATCTGGTTGGATAGCCACAACATGATGAGACAGCTGCAGCTGCTATTATATAACTCAGGGACTTGGTCCCCATGTCGGAGAAAATAAATAAATATAAGGAATAAGGGAGCAGTCCCATTATGTGCCCTTGTGGAAGGCTCCCGGAATGTCAAATTAAAAACATATTTTTTTCACTACGCCACAGTACTGCGGTACTACAGTGATGCTCACTGCGGTCCCCAAGTCATTTTTAGATAGTATCCCTGCATTGCAGTGACACAGGAATAAATGGCGGGGCCTTAGATGCTGTAACACCGTAGGAGTTGGTTTCAGCAAAAGGGATTTTGCCACCCACAGGAGTTTAATGCAGGGCCTGACTGCAGGCAAACCCCACACTGTTCACTGCCAAAGGACATGTGGTGGAGTGGTTGGCAGTCCTCGGTTTGTCGGAAGAAGGGTCTGCCCGAAGTCCATGTGCAGCAGGGGATTTGGCCTAGTTAGGTATGGTAATACAATATTACATTACATTTAAGAAAACCTTAGAAATTCATTGGAAAAAACAAAGTTCACATTGACATTATAGCTAGGAATGAATATCATTTCTCAAAAAAAAATTAAACTCACCAGTTATATTTCACTGAAGTAACTATAACACATTCCCTCAGGCAGCACTACTTTAGAACTTGCATATTACTTCTCTAATGACATGTTCTATGAACCGATTGATAACATCACTGCGACATCTAAAAGACATCATCCATAACAACACTGTATATGGTGGGGGCACAAGTTATAGTTACTTCCTTAACTTAACTATGACAGTTAATTTCAGTAATGTTTTGATTTTAAGGTTTTATGTTTTTACTAACATTTTCAACTATAACATTACTTTAACCTTTGATTATTTCAGTGAATATATATATATATATATTTATATTTTTAAGCAAAGGGGTATACCTCCCTATACAATGGGCCTTATTGAGAGTTTGGCGGTGTGGAAGCGGGATCTTCTGCCTGGCGGGCTGTTTTTTGGTGTTCCCAGTGCGGTGCCTATGAAATAGGCAGAACAATGGGAACGTCAAAGGCAGTACATGCACGACAGGGACTGGTGCAGTCCATGCCATGCAGGTACTGGTGTGCATGCACTCTGACTGCCCTGGTCGTAATAGGGTGGTCGGAAGACAGCCACCACTGCGCCCCTGCGAGTCTGGCATTCTGTGAATCGTTAGGCTCATAATAAAGGCCAATGTTTCTTTATGGCCCTTTTTTATATACTCCTCTGAGGACTGGAATAAGCTCAATGCAGTTGGGAACATATTCAAACTAACAAAATACAGTGGTATATGTTACTGTGTTTCTAGGCATTCGTTTATCCTATGAAGGGGAAAGTTATATTCTTTCAATGCTATGATAATATTGCATATTTACTCCAAGCTTATTATTTCCATAAAATATGTTTAACCTAAAATACTTATGAATGTTCCCTGAATTATTTGTAGGGGGAGCATTCCTGCTGTCCTGACTCAAGGAATCAGATGAAGGAGACCACAACTGTCCTACTAAAGTTAGGAAGAAGGAAGCCCCAATAGTTCCTTCATGACCAAGTCCAGCAAGTGGCTTTGTGGAGTTTTCCTGGAAAGCCTCTCCTGACCAAAAATGACAGAGACAGTTATATCAGATGCAGCAGAATGATGATTTAGGGCCATCCAGTGCTTAATTTGAGCCTGCACCTACACTTAATTTTCAACACCGGCACTTAATTGTTGAGACCAACACTTTACCAGTCTGCCACATAGTGTCGCTGCTCGTCCAATTTAGAAATGAGCCAACAATAGTTGTTTATTATTCAAAATGCATTACAAATTTCTGCTGTCTGCCGCCCAAGCCATTCTTTTGGCTTTGAGGACCTGGAATAGTCTGAAATGATGCACTTGTCGGAGTGTGATGGTTAGTATTTATGTTGGTTCTCTCACTGGCAGCTCTGGCAGGGGCAATGGGTGGTGCACGCTGCAGTGACCTCTTAATGAGAGTCCTGACACTTATTGTTTTACAAATTAAGCACTGAGGCCATCTGCTGGACTGTGGGTCAGGAAAGAGACAATACCTAATTGGGAGTATCCAAGTACACCAATTCATGGGACTAGTTTTGATTATTGGAAACGGGACTGCCCAACATGCTGTCGGCGGTCCAGTAAGAGCCATTACAAATCAATCGCCAACATGGCGGGCACAGTGTCTAACTTTTGCATTGAGGCAGGTGCCACCGCAATGCAAAAAGGGGTCACTTTACATATCCCTGCACTACGTGGCAGGCAGCATTCAGTGCCTGCCACATGGTGCAGGGATGTTTAGGGGGCACCATAGGTGCCCCTCCCAGTGCCCATATTGGAGAGCCAGGTGGAAGAGGGGTCCCTAGTCCTTTCCTCCTGCCTTTTCATGATGGGTTACCCACTTTGATAAAGGCAGGTGGAAAGAGACAACAGAATCCCTACAGCGGATTGTGGTAGGCACTGCCACCATTGTAGGGATATGATTCCCCTCTGACGGGAGTTCGTCGGAACAGTGGCAGTCGGTCTTTCCGACCTCCAGAAAACCGCCTGCCATTGTAATATGGTGGGCATGATACCTGCTTACGATGGCAGTGAGATCGCCACCAACAGGCTGTCGCTGGCGGTCTCACCACCAATGTAATCAGGCCCTAAGTTCCTAACTCCCTCACACTACCATAGAGGACACTGAGTAGATCAGCACAACTGGGCAACAATACTGAAAGTGGAATGGCAATGCACCAAAAGTCCAAAAGCAAGCCACCCTAACTCTTTCACTTCTCTCACCTTCATGGGCACGGATTATGCCAGTGTTGTATTCCCACGAACCGTGGGCCTATCTGCTTGATCAACCAACAGCTTCCAGAAGGGGAAATAGCACTGAGCCCAGCAAACACTTATCAAAGAGAAGTAGGTGGCGGGAGGGATGCCAATCCACTGGGATGTCCCTTTAAATATTTTAGATGTTTTTAGTGTTTGAAAGATACATGGAGAACTTGTGCCAAGACAAAGTATCTCCTTAAAAAAGTATTCACAAGTATCAAGGAAAGAAATTCCCAAATACCACTTAAAATCAACCTGTACCAGCACTGGGCACAGTATAATAATGGAGATAACATAAATATGCAAATAAATTACATTAACACAGAAAGGTAGGCGACAATGAAAAAGGGAAGCCAAGGTAGTCAAATCATAAACCTAATGAAAATATGCAAGCTCTAAACAGGAATTATGAAAGTAACAACAGAGTTGAAGGGGCCCTGTGGCTGCGACCACAAGTCTCCACAGGACACCCTTCACTTCGTTTTATTATGTCCATTTTATTCACTTCCCAGAAGTCTCTTCCTAAAAGGTATCCTAAAGAAAGCTAAATTCAAACAAGCGTGTGTGGCTTTGTTATTTTTAAAACTGGCACCAGACACTTTTACGTTGTTTTGTATTACCAATTTTTTAAGGGCTGCTTTTAGATTAAGGGCCACAAGGGGCAGCGGTGGATTATAGACCCCGGCTTGCTATCCTGTTATATTGTTTGAATAATGGTTCCTGAGTTTTATATTTGAAAATGTTTTTAGCTTTGATGTCTATAGGCTCAAACCGAGTTTTTAAAAAAATGAATCAGATTACAGAGGGATAGCCTATATGTGATGTATACATTTGTATCTATTTATTGTATTGGTAGTATGCTGAACCCTGTCCGATGAATTGTTGTTGTTTTTTTAACTTGTACCTGTAACATTCTTCTGTTTTTTAATATGTTGTCTCTTTTATGATATTTTCATATGCTGAATAAAGATTGTTAATAATAATAATAATAATAACAGGAATTATGAAAGTAACAATTCAGCAAATACTTGGTAGGGGGCTATTCAATTCAGAACTGGGATACAAGTATTTTTATATGTTTACACATAGGTGTTACCAAGTTGTTGATGTTCTTTCATATGTCTAAATCATGATTTATGTGTAATGCTTTGTGGGTTATTGATTTGGATGAAATGTTTGTTGGTATCTTCTTATGTATCTAGGCCAACTGTATATGAGTTGTTATTCACATAAATTATTTGAGAATATTTCAGATTATGAAAAAATAAATGGTAATTGCAATAATTAATCTGCGCACTCACGAAAAAAATGAATGTATCTAAAGATCGTCAGCATTGGTATTTATATTTCTATTACTTTTAAAAAGTGGCGTTTTCATGCTTAACCATTGTGTACCTCTGCCTGTCTGTATAATCCCTGGGTTAGGATGACAGTTGGGCTCGCGTGCTCCCTTTGTGTGTTTAGACAGACACACAAAGGGAGCTGGATGTGCCTTGCATATCCTGATGGGCCATCACCAAGGCGGGACTGGCTGTAGCTGGCACCAGGCACTTTCCTGGTGGGCCGGAAGGGTGGGGGCAGGGGGCAGGTTGGACCGGTGGGGGTATTTTTTTACTCGTCGGTTTTGCACCAGTGCTGCAATATCAGCCCAGGTAACAAATCTAGCAGCAGTGTGTCCCACCAGCATCCCCCCCATCAACTTAATCACCAGGGCTGGTTTGCGTTGCGCTCTCAGTCCCCCCTGGCCATCACCAGGCAGATGGGTCTTCCTGAGCTACAGTGGTGGGAGGAGATGTCACTGACACCTGAATAGGGCTGTGCCTGTCCTCAAACAAAACTCTCTTCACCTACCTGTAGTGTGTCTGGAGCCAGGTCAGAAAAAGACAGGGTCTTGTGCACTACAAAGACTTTCTTTTTAAGTTTGCCCTCTTCAAAGACAGAATTGGGTATAAGTATTTGACCTCTCACACTCTTAAGTCAGAATACTTCTGGACTAAAGGACATTCTGCTATGAAGAAGAGCTGGATGCTGTAGGAGGGACTGACACTCTGCCTGTTGCTTTGCTGTGCTGGCCTGCTGCGTGCCGCTGCTGTCCCAGGAGTGAAAGGACTTGATTTGCTTTCTGTATCCTGCTTCCGAGGTTCTCCAAGGGCTTGTGCATGCTTGCTTCCTTTTAGGAAATCTTAGGGCCTTCAAAGACTTTACCGACCAGTGCCTTAGCTTTTGTGCTGAGAGCCCTGACCTGCCAAATGGTGCCAAGTTAAGTTCCTGGGCTCTTGGAAGTGCAAACTGGTGAGAAGATCCACGCATCAACTCTCAGTGCCTTCTATGTGGCTGAAAAATCAATGCAGCCCGAGTCCTGAGCACTTAGTAACCAACATCTGTGACACTTGCTACAACTCCAATGCAGGCCCTGCTTTTTGGCTGAAGAATTGATGCATCGCCTGCTTTGCAGTGGTGAAATTGTAGCAGCGCATGCTTCACCGCATCAATACAGCACGTCCAGATTTTGACACATCGTACTTCGATGCTGTCCCTTCATCTATGTTGTGCAGCAGTAAGGAACTGATGACATGTGCCTTGAGATCGACATATCACCTCCTCTTCCAGTAAGGAACCAAAGCATCACCTCCCCTGACAGTAAGGAAGCGAAGCTTCACCTTTTCATGCATAGCATTAAGAAGGCGACGCATCACCTCCCCTGGCAGTAATGAACCGACGCATCATCTCCCCTGGGAGTAAGGAACCAACTGCATTGCATTACTCTGCGGCAGAGCGGCATGCTATGGGTGGAGCGTCGGTGTTCAGCGCATCCACCGATGCATTCTGACACAGTCCCAGATCTACTAACATTGGTAGACCTGGGAATGCATCAGAATTGTATGTCTCCCTAACATAGGTACAACGGGGAGAAATGTCTTCCTTTGTCCTTGTTGTTTCCTCTTTCTAAGGGCCCGAATAGGAGTTTTTGAGGGACCGGTGGTGCAGTGGTGCAAACCACAGCACCACCTCTCCGCCAAAAGTCACCGCCGCCCACCCGCCAGATTGTGACTTTTCAGTCATCTGGCAGGCGGCATGGCAGTTCCATGGGGTAGCCTCTTTTAAAGGCAGTTGTGCTTTTGAAAAAGACATCGCAATGGGACAGCACTACAAGGTTCCTGCACAGAATGGACTCTAAAGACCATGCTGTGCAGTAACCTATGTGCATGAACACAGGGGGGCACATGTTATGCCCCCCTGTGCCCATCCACATGCGGTTGAGGCTCTCCTCGAAGGTTTACATGGAGGAACAACCTCCATGTAAACCTGGAGGAGAGGAAATGCGTATTATGCTTGGCAGGACCACGGCGGTCCCGCCAAGCATATTGCAGCCTCTGACCGTCGCTCCACTGCCAGGGAACAGAAGGTCCCTGGAGGAGCCGGAAGTCTCAGGGTAGTCTGACCGGCAAACTCCTAATGGGAAGGTCGGACCGCCGGTGTAGCCGGGCTGGGTCCGCAGCGCCACCATGAGTCTAGTGGTCCTTGGATCGACAGACTCTTTCTGAGCCCCTAAGTGTGCTGCATTATGCAGCAGACGTAGAAAGAGGAAAATGCCTCTGAGGATTGCTTTCTTGCAGGAAGGAGTCTTTTCCTACTCAAAAACTATTTTGCCGACAATGCAGGCACACTTGAAGGATAGTGCGAGGGTACCTCCGTTGGCGCTAAAAAGCAGTTTGAGCACCAGCACAGGTATAGGAAAAGGGGAATGTGCTGCATAATGTTAAATACGGTACATTCCTGTCCTTTCATGCAGCGAAGCAAGATGATTTTGAGAATCACATGCATATATGAGTACATGTATATATGAGGATCCCTTCCAGGTTTAAGTTACACTTATACCTGGAAAAAGGTCTGTAGTGAGCTTAAATATAAGTCTATTGTTTTAGACTTTGCCCTTTAATTTAAAAAAATGTATTGTAAATACTAGATGTAGTATCAAGTATTTGTTGGGATAACGAGTGGGAGAGTGTTACATTCCGCAATAAAATAAGAACATTCCAAAAATACCTGTGCATTTAAAAAATATTATTTTAATAGAATGTGCTTGGATAGAAATTACTATAAAAGAAATCAATTTCACAACAATATTTTTTCCTGTTCATGCAATCGTAATGGTCTTGTTTACACACTATTGATACTTCCTTGAGCTGCACACTCTTCATTTAATTGCTGTTGGGGCTTTCCATTAGATTTCCAAGAGTATGAGATCAAGCACGGTGATGCTTTTTGCAGCCTTTCTTTAGTCATACTGTTTCCTTCGCCTTGATATGAATAGCTGTGAATTGTTGACAACATCGAAATTAAACATGAAATATGGAACGAAGGCCAAGGGGGTTGTGTTCATGCTGTGCATGTGGAGGTGAATTTACCACCAGCTGTAAGCAGCCATTTAGACTTTTTTATGATGAAGATAATGAAGCCGACCAGGCTTTTCATAGTCAGCTCCAAGAAGCAAGCTGCACGTCCAGCTTAAACAATTGTTAGCACGATGTCCATTTTTTTCCCTTTTTTTGTGTGCCAAAAAGTCACATTCAAGTCAAGACTATTCAAAATACTCTTCTCAGACCACCAGGGACGCCTGCTTCCCACTAATAACCTACGTGCACTTAAAGACTGGCAAATTTAGCATTATACTTTTTTACCTAACGCCAAATATTTACCTTTTTTTACCTTCATTTTAAACGTATGATAATTATATATTTGTGTGTATGTATATGGTATTTCTATAGGGTGACCCTAGCCAAAAAGGCAGCGAGCACACTCAAACATATCTGAATGACAAGCTGTGTTTTTCAAAATAATTCACTATTTGTACTTAAAAGCATTTGCTTCTTAAAATGAAATTCGCACAGAAAATAATCATGATCCTTCTTCAAAATGTTACTTCCCACAGAGCTCATTTCTCCACCTTTTTCCCCAGCTAAATTTACATTTTGTCATCAAAAAGGAAGATTCTGTTATTTTTATTAATTTTTTTATGTTCAGTCAGTTGTGGAAAATGTTTATCAGTTAGGGGGGATTGAAAATGGAATTGTGTGAATCCTAAAACAATTGAATTATATTATAAAAGAAGAGTAAGTATGGTACAATTATTCTTAACTTTTTTATATTTCTAGAATTTATCTCACACACAGAGGAAAAAAATATATAACATTCAAGTATAGGTGTATGCGGGTAAACAAAAAGAGTGCAGGTGCGGAAGCAGGCGTGCGCTGGCTCACACAGACGAACCATTTCATTTCATTATAATGCAGTGTATGATTTTTCATTCAGGCAAAGCCTTTTTCCAATAGCTTTTTACTGCAGGATGCTTTAGTAGGAGCATATGCAAAATGAAGCAACACAGGCTCTTCTCACCCCTTGTTAACAACATGAATGTCTAACACTTTATACATTTCTCTTCCCCTGCCTCTTTGCGCAGCTCTGTCATTTGTTGCAGCTCCCCATGAATAGATGTTTTTCTGTTTCCCCTTTTCCTCAACTTGTTTAAGTTCTTGTTAGCCAGGCCCCGCCGTTTTATTGTGAAATGTGTGTTTTCCAATGAAAAGAAAAGGCACAGGTTTGAGTTTTTTCAATATTTGCCCCTTTTCTCAGCGGGGATGTGTTGTGAATGCCAGAAGACAAAAAAGTGTGGCCTCAACAAGCAGAATTTAGAAAAGAACATCATTTTCATTATGTAGTCAATCTCAATTACAAGCTAATGTTTTCTCTGTGGAGTCTTTACTCCTTTCAGCGCATTGTGCGGGCCTCTTTTGTGGGTTGAGAGAAAGGATCACTGGTCAATAGGGAGCAGAGTGGTGTGTACAGTGGATTTCTGTCTCCCTCAGTCTGCTACATAATGTGTTTTGTCAGTCGGACAACCCAACATCCTGCGCAGATTTTCTGAATTAAAGAGCACAGCGGGGCAAGGAAACTTGTTGCTAGGTGACTGACAACTGCTGCATGTCGGTGTCTCTCTTGCGGGGCCTACTCGCTCCCTTTCTCCGCCACCCAGCGTTGCCTTTTAATCTGCATCTTTAATTAACCCTGTTAATACAGTGCTTTTATTTGCTTTTCGTTTACCACTGCTTGATGGAACACGGTTGATGGAAAAGGGGCCAGCGAGAAGGCATAAACGGCCTGTGGCGCTTCGCTCACCAGACAGCGTCGTACCACAGGCCCCAGCAGCCCCTGCGGTGCAGAGATGCACCAACCCTTCTAGGGCCCTCCAACCCTTCAACGGACCCACAAGCGGACTCGTGTCAATGAATATGTGTGAGATATGGGAGACCCAGCGGTCCCTCCTGCCATTCTGCAGTGGGGTCCCATAACTTGGAGTTATCTCACTGTCACTAAACTGAGCTATGCTTACTTCTTGACGTCTTATATGAATTCAGAATTTGACAAGGGGTCATATTTAGCATTCAGCCTAAAGTCAATGAATATCTGTGAGATATGGGAGACGCAGAGGCCATCCTTATACTCTGCAGGGGACGCCTTCATTTGGCCTTACACCCCTGTCACCAAGCTGAGCTAAGTTAACATGTTTATATCTTGCATGCATCCATAATTTCACAAAGGGTCATATTTAGCTTGCCCAAGCATCATCTGAACGCATAACACCTAGCAGTTGGAGTTGTGTAATGATATTCGTAAATGAAAGTTTCTATGCCTACAATGGGAATATTTTTGTGTGAATATGTGAATTGTCAATCTGATGAATTACACGTCCATAAACAAGTGGCTCAATGAAACATGTTAGATGGAACAAGTGTGCTAATAAAAATACATTTACAAATGTATTTATGACCATAGTTAAGGAAGTGGTGGAGCATCATGACCAATTCAAGGCTCTGCCTCTAATAAATTTGGCCCCATCTCGCACTAAGCATTAGTAATAAATTCCCTATTACACTTAAAAAATAAAAGATATATACAGCTATAGCAAACTCTGCTTTGGTTTTTGGAAGTGAGAGCTTCCAAAAACCAAAGCAGGGTTGCTATGCACAAGGGGAGCTGCATGTCAATAGATCCCCTTGTGCAAAAGCAATGCCAGGTACCGCAGGCGGCGAGGAGCCGGCAGGACCGTGGAGGTATTGGGGCTTCATCCACAGTCCATATCGGTGAGGCCAGACCCTGGGAAATGGGGTCCCTTGGGCCAGAAGTGGCCTGGGAGGAGGGCCACGCAGCCTCCCTCCCTTTCAATTATAATTAAACATTTTTTTAAAAAATTTAAACGGAAAGGCCGGCCCCGGGGGTTGGGGTCCCTGGGGCCATAATTGGCCTAAGGAGGGGCCCACGTGGCCCCCCTCCAAAAATATTCTTAAAAACAGAACGCTGGCCAGGCCCTGGGGGATGGGGTCCCCGGACCATTAATGGCCTCTGGAGGGGGCCACGTGGCCCCCTCCCAACAAAAATAAGGCAGGCCCTGGAGTATGGGGTACGGAATAAAGTAACCGGCAACTCGCCAAAGTCCCCGCCCCTAACTGTATGACTCTGCAAACATGCCCTCTGCCACGTTCTAAGTTGGGGAATTAAGTCCCCTTGAATATTGAGGGTCCCTGGGGGCCAACTAGCCCACCAAGTACCTTCAGTAAGCGCCACACAGCTGGATTGCAGAGAGGTGGTCCGAGGCCATGCCCCTTTTTATAACACTCTACAAACGCGCCTCTTGGTGCACTGCTGGTGGAGCAATGAGGTCAAGTTGTGTCCTGAGTACCACAGGACACAGGTGGATTGCATCCCTTGAGCAGCAGTGCGCCGGAAGCCGAGTTTGCAGAGTGGTGTAAAAAGGGAGCGTGGCCTCGGACCATTCTCAGCAATCTTGGTGTGTGGGCTTACTGGAGGTACCCGGTGAGCGAGTTGGCCCCCAGGGACCCTCACGAATGAAGGGGACTTAATACCCCAAATTAGAACACACCAGGAGGCGCGTTTGCCTAGTGGTAGGGAAAAGGGGCATGGCCTGCGTCCACCTCTCAGCAATGCTACTGTGTGGGGCTTACTGGAGGTAAGAGGTAGGCTGGTTGGCCCCTAAATGACCTCCAGCAGTGAAGGGGACTTCAATCCCCATCCAAGAGCACGCCAGGGAGCGCTTTTGCAGAGTGTTGGGCAAAGGGGGCATGGTCTGCTATGAGAACTTAGCAATCCTGCTGTGTGGGACAGTGGGATTGCTAAGACCTCTTTGGAGGCATGCCCCCCTTTCCCCACCACTCTGCAAACGCCCCTCCTGGCAGACTACAGGATGGGGGATGAAGTCCAATTTACTCCTGAGGGACTTTGGGGGCCAAGAAGCCCTCCTGGTACCTCCTCTAAGTCCTATGCAGCGGAATTCCTGAGCGCTGGTCGGGAGGCCAGCACTCTTGCTTTACCACTCTGCAAATGTGACTACTACTTAACAAAGCATCTTTCTGCACCTCTGACTTAGAGGCTGATTTAATCCCCCTGCCCTATTATGTACTAGGGCCTTACAGAGGAGGTCATGCCAATCGCAGGGGTACCCCAACACATAGTGTTCCCTAGTGTATTAAGGTGTTTTCATTGTATTCTAAGCTTTTAGCATAGCACTGGCTTTAGGCTTGGTTAGTCAGAGTCAGTTACCACCAGTACCCGTCAGCAAATAGTTAGGGACACAGGATGACTTTGTAACAAGGTCTCTTTCTGCTCCTCTGTTGGTTCTTTGTGCACATCTCTTGCTTCTTTCTGTACCTTTCTTCGTCTTTCTGCACATGTCCTACCTCTGTAGGCATAGTTAGAAATTAGCATTTAAAAAACCTTAGAAATTCACTGAAAAAAACACAGGTTTCAGGGATGTTATAGTTAGAAATTAGCATTTAAAAAACCTTAAAAATTCACAGTAAAAACCACAGGTTTCAGGGACGTTATAGTTAGTTGGACATTTCACTCATACAAACCCAGAGAAATTTGGCCGTCAGCTAACTATAACTCGCGCCCCCGCAATGCACTGCTGATGACGTCACATATTACATCATTCATGACATGGTCAGTGACATCACTGATGACATCTCAAATGTCATGTGATCAAGGCTGTGTCAGGCCGAAACGCTTCATGGCGAATGTGGTGACTAAACAATAAACAATAAACTAAAAAAATCCAGCACGAATATATATAGGCATACATGTGTGTGTGTGTGTGTATATATTTATTTTTTTCACTAAAAAACAAAGCTTAAAGGAACGTTATAGTTAGGTGTGATAAGTAGATCTGGGTTTGTTTACTAAAATAAATCTTCGAAAATCACTTAAAAAAACAAAGGTTAAAGGAACATTATAGTTAGGTGAATATGTCAGAGGCAACATTAATGTTTTGAGCAAAAAAACACAGACATTTACCAAGTAGAGCTATCAGAGCTAACTATAACTTGCGTCTCTGCCATGCACTGCTTATGACCTCACATATTCAATCACTTATGACATGTTCTATGTCATCATTTATGACATTACTGATGACATTATCCAAGCTTCTTTTGCACACATTACTCTATAAATGTGTATAGCATTAGAGCTATGAAAGTAAGTGCAAAATAGCTTACTTACAGCGGGAGCCAGCATTTCTCCCGCCCAGAGGAAACAGTTACTATTGCTGCTCCTTCTGGGCAGGAGCAATTAGTGCAGGTAGCGAAAAAGATCAAAATGTCTGCTGCCAGACAGCGGGAGCATTATTAAAGCTCTCACTACTGTAACAGACGTAATGTTAGCTTCTGCTTGGCGGGAGATTAAAAATGTTTAAAGTAATTGGCCCCGGGGGTGTGTTCCCTTGGGTTTTTAGAGGACAATGTGGCCCCCTCCCCATTTTGAAAAAGTTTGGCCACGGCGGTGGGATTCCTGGGGCCATGATGGCTCAGGGAGGGGGGCTGCATGGCCCCCTCCTCTTATTTAATGATTTTGGCACCCGGAGTGGGCTTCCTGGGGCCTCGGGGAGGGGGGCTGCGCTCCCCATCCCCAAATACAATGTTTTTGGCCTTGGGTGAGTTCCCCGGGACCTCCGATGGCTCAGGAGAGGGGTTTATCCCCCCCTTCCCATATATGATGTTTTCAGCCTCGGGATGGGCTTCCCAGAGCCTCTGATGGCTTGCCAAGCATCCCCCCCATATATATTAATCCTGGGGCCTGTAAAGGCCAGAAGCCCTGGCTACGATTTTGGATTTTTTAAAAAGTTTTTTTAATGATCCCGCAGGATTCCAGTAGGATAGCGGCAATGTCTGTCGATTGTTTTTCCTTTTTGGCCACAGGGTGGTCCCTCTGGGCCCCTCAATGGGGCCTAGGGGGGTTGGGTATACTTTCCATGCCAGCTTACATTTATTTTTGAACATGTTCAGGCAGGGGGCTAAGTCCCCGAGTCCTGTAATGGCTGCAAGCAACATTTTTCTCATGTTTCTGGCAGTCAATCAGAGTGCTATATTTTCCGCTATCTGGCTTGAAAGCACAGAAAGTAGGGAGCGCACTCACAAGCAAGTTGTATTTCTTCTTTATTAGCAATATTGAGTACAAAAATGTTCCCTTGTACTTTCAAGCCAGATATCGGAAAATATTACAAGCTCGGCCCTGCCGGGGGAGGTAAATGCACCGCCGGACAATAGAACGCCTTTCCATCCGACTTGGGAAGAGACAATTGGGATATATACATATATCCCGTGAGCAAGGCTGTTTCCGATGAAACACATAGGGTATTTTTGCTTAGCCTATATGCTGGAGAAATAAATCAGTTTTCCAACTGGATCCTGTTTGGCTTTATTCTCTGGAAGGAGTGCACTCGCACCGGTTTTGCACTTGGTGAGCGATTATATTGTATACAGGGGGAG